>NC_137568.1:6066298-8466298 GCF_963082525.1 Nesoenas mayeri | reverse complement strand
GGGCCCCACAGAAAAGCAACAGTAGCTGTTTAATACTTAATCTGCTGCTACCAAAGGATGCTGCCTTTACAGTGCAGATATTACAGCTTCCCTGCGAACAAGAGACCAAACCCCTCTCCCCAACCTGAGGGGAGAAAACCCCCAGCTCTCACACCCTGGGAGAAGCCTCAGCCATCCCTTGCTCTTCTTGCATGATCTTCTTAACCACAGGCTCTGAGCTGCCAAGACCTCTCTGTCCCCTCCTCGGCCAGGACCAACAGCCACTGGACACCACGTGTCACCCCAGCACCCGGGGACTCAGCAGCAAGAGCCCCTCGTATCACAGTTGTGTTCTGGTTCCCACTGGAGGGAGGTGGCCCGGCCAGCACCCCTTGGTGCTGCAGCCCTCGTTGGAATGGGCTTTACAAGCACAGAACATTGCCTGATGCTGGGTATTGGATCAGATCAATGCACCATCCATGGACGTATTGTCCATTGAGCTCTTTTAATAAACAAAATGCCAATGACCAGGAGAAAAAGAAGAAGAAGAAACTTCGGAAGAAGGGGCAAGGCAACTCAAGAGTACTACAAGGATGTCGTGAAGTTATTCAGGGAGAAAATTAGAAGGGCCATAGCCCAAGTAGAGCTGAACCTACGTACTGCAGTAAAAGAGAAAAAAAATGCTTCAGTAAATACATCAGCAACAAAAGGAGGGCAAAAGAGATGCTCCAGTTTCCCAGTCATCTTAGTGGCCTTTTGCTGGGCTCTCCAGTAGCTCTGTATCTCTGTTATACTGGGGAGCCCAGCACTGGACACAGCACTCCAGGTGCGTCCTCCCCAGTGCTGAGCACACTCCTCATGCAGCCCAGGACACCGTTCACCTTCTTTGCAGCAAAAGCACGTTGCTGACTCATGTTCAACTTGGACTTGGAGTCACCAGGACTCCCAGATCCTTTTTGGCACAGCTGCTTTCCAGCTGGTCAGCACCCAGCACATACTGGTGCACGGGGTTGTTCCTCTCCAGGTGAAGGGCTTTGCACTTCTTTTGTTCTATTGGACCAAGCATTGACCTCTGAGTTTTGCCCAGCCAGTGCACAGTTGTGCACTCTCCTTTAACATAGAAAACACTTAATGGCCATAGCAATTGCAGAATCACACAGTCTTCAAGCCTTACAGCCGTGTATACCAGTATTACTAATTGAGTTCACTAAACCATGTGTGGACTTTCAGCTAGAGACCCTTTGTGACATTAAAGCAAAGCAACTAAAGTGCACAGGCAACTCTACATGCTCTCCATACAAACAGGGTGAGATGCCTGTAGGTCCAGTATAATGTCCACAGAGGCAAGAATGCTGGCTCAGAGACCAAACCATTTGCCATCTATTTCAAGTATGTGGCCTTCACCTCAAATATTGAGGTATCCAGTTCTCTGAAGCTAGTGTCTGCTTGATCCTTGGAGGAGAATCTGGATGGTAGGAGTACCAGCCAGCAGGATCCTGTTCTGATAGTGGTTCTGGCCCGCTCTGCCTGAAGCTGCTTTCAATACGGGGCCATAACAGACATGTGGAAATAGGCATCCTGAAGGTTGAGGGGTACAAGCTTGTGACCCCATGCAGTAGAAGAACTAGCATCTTTATCTTGAGGGAATGAATCTGGCAGCTTTCCTATCACCAAAAATAATCACCATATTCCTTGACAGAAGGGAATTGCAGCTATAGAGCTATTCCACTGAAATAAGAAGGAGCAGGATGCCTGTCCCCAAAGTCAACAGGAAAGAAACTTTCTGCCAACCTATTGTCCTTGATCTGAGACTGCCAGCCTTGGGCTCTGCTAGTCTAGTCATTCTATATCTATATCTATATCTATATCTATATCTATATCTATATCTATATCTATATCTATATCTATATCTATATCTATATCTATATCATCTATATCTATATCTATATCTATATCTATATCTATATAATCATCTATATCCATATCATCTATGTCTATATCTATGTTTACCTCCTTAGGAGGGAAAGCAACCTTGAGTACAGAAGAACGATAAAGAATTTACACAGGACAACTCAGAAAACTGCAGATGATCACATCCTACGAGGAAGACTGGTAATGCTGCCTGATTGCCCAGGGTGTAGAGAGGCTGTAGGACATACTGTCCCACCTAACCCTGCATCATGTGCTGGAGGTGGTCCTACTTTGGCTGAAGGTTTCTGTGGACATATGTAAATCCACAGTGTGAATATATATGCTGGCTGAAGTTAATTAAGAAGCTGTTGTTACTGTGGATCCCTATTTTGAACTTCTTTGTTCATCAGAAGTATTGACCTATGTCTGCATCAATAGCTCTGTATTAATACCTCAATACCAGTAAAAACCCCAAAGTTAGCATCATGTGGCTGTGGGTATGTGGGCTTTGCTTGGTATGTTGGAGTGAAATCCCTAAGAGGTGCTTGGCACTAATCATGCAAAGGTCTAAAGGATTACTAAAATCTAGCAAAATTCTCCAGAATGTTGTGTATGGAGATGTGACCCTCATACTAAGAACAGTTTGCATACTGAGTTCAGCTAAACCTGACATAGTTTGCATTAAATAATACTATCTCCACCATAAAGCAGCATTTACAGATGACAGCGAGTGTATGTGCTTACTCTTCTGTCAGCTGCACTGTTACACAATAATAATCCTGGTGACTTAGACCAGCAGGGGTGAAGGAGCCTGACTAAATTCAGCACTAAACAGTCGAATGCCATTCAAACTGAATATCAAGACTATTCTAGCAACTTCTCTGGAAGAACCAGCACTAGAAAAACTTTCAGACACTCAGAACATGCTGAAACATAGATGACTTTCACCTGAAAACTCTGAGTTTGGATCAATTTCCTTTTTTTCCCCTTTTGCATTAACCAAATAAAAGATGGACAACAAGAAATTCTCATTCGGTGTTTTCAAGTAGATGTTTTTAAAATATCTTTTTTGAAAGCCATTATGAACTAATGCAACGGCAGCATGTGCTGTGAACACGGGTGGTATATGAACTCTCAGTGAATGTCTACAGGGAAAATACAGCTGACAACTGGACTAAGTTTGTGGAAACTCAAATAGGAGGCAGGAGAAAGTGCAAGAAGTTTGGGAGAATAATCCAGCATTCAGTGTCTTACTGTATGATATAAAGCTCACAAAAAGAAAAGTGAAGTGTTTGGTCAGCTGGCACGAACATCCCTGAAAAGGATTCTAATCTACCAAGCATCTGCTTTGGATTTAATTTATAAAACTCATCTATCCCACCCAACTATCATTTTTATGACACTGGCATTGTGGCTTCTTACAAATCTTCTCACAAAGAAGCTGTCTCTAATCTGAAGTAGATTATCCAAATTTCACTGTAGTTTCTCTCTGTAGATCCCAATAAGTTACATCAGGGAAAATTCCGCCCCGTTTCTTGTATCCAGGCACAGCCAAGGAGAAATCTGTCCAGGAAGGGACCTGTTGAAAGAGGTGCAAGTACCTCAATGCAAAAAAAAAGACAATGCAATGTTTCCTGCCAGCCACTAATTTTCTTTCAATCCTATATCCATCTCTGCAGGGCTGGACTTCACTGGGACCAGAAGCAAACCACAACACAGTTAGAAGAGGTGGACTAAAAGCCATCTTGGACACAGATTGTTCTGCACAGCAACGTGGTGTTGGCAAGGTGCACATTCCCTGTGAAGGAGGAAGGATTCAGTCATGCTGAAAATAGACCCTTCTTGAGACAGAGATCAGGCAGCTGCCTCCCTTTGTGCCAGCCCTTAAGATGTGTATTTTCTTCTCCTGATCCCTGTGGTTAGCTGAGAGAAAAGTATTGAGAAGGTAATTTTTAGCTAGGCAGCACAGCCAGACCAGAGAACGGGAAGTGGCCACAGGCTGCTGTGTGTTGGCTAGTGGGAACATCCCTCTCATGCGTGTTCAGGGTTGTCAAGCTCATGAACTGGAAACATGAAAAAGTAACTGTATTGCAGAAGGCTTTGGAGTAGGAAAATGAATCTTTTATCATGGTCTGGTGATCCCCAGCCTTTCACCCTGAGAACTACTCTCAGGCCTCCTGCTCCTCTAACTAGAACAGGCTGCCCCCCAGGAGGAAGGACTTTGGGTTTGTGGTGGATATGACTATGAGTGCTCTCACCACAAAGAGGAGGAACTAAATACCATGTGGTGTTAGAAGTGTGATCATCTGGTGGTAGGAAGGTATTATCCCTTTTTCTTGGCACTGGTGAGTCCTCATCTGAAATGATTTATCCAATTTTAGGTTCCCAGTTCCAAAGGGATGTGAACTAATGGGAGAGAGTCCAGCAGAAGACTAGCAAGATGGGCAGGGATCTAGAAAACTTGTACCATGAAGAGAGTGTGATGGCATGTTTAGTCTGAGGAATAAAGAGCTAATGTACATGAGAGGCAGTTACAAAGACAATGTGCCAAGCTTTTTTGATGAGTTGCAGTCAACGTAACAAGGGGCAATGACCACAAATTGTTGCTTGAAAGTCCCCAGTCAGACATTATAGGAAAACTCTTGACTATTGGGTAATGCAGAAATGGCATAGGCTACCAAGAGAGGTTGTGGAGCCTCGGTCCAAAAAGCTTGGCTAATCAAATCCATGACTGATCTGACCAACATCTGCTTGAAGAGGGAGACTGAACTAAAGATATCCAGATGTTCCTTCGCAACAGCATTTCTGTGGCTTTAATGTAGAGGTTTCCTCTGTGATGCAGCACATCACACAAGGAAGAAGTTCCACCTGCTGAGGAGCAGCAGGGCAGGCAAAGTACAGGAAGGTTCTCTTGTTATCACAGGCTGGACACATTCACGATGGTAATTGTCTGCTGGTAAGCATGTCCCCAGCCCTGTTACAGGAATTTAGGGATCTAGTAGAAACCTTTTTCATTCTGAGTCACTAGGTACCATTTGTTAGAAAATGGGTGTATGATATAGTGAACAGCAGCTACCGTCACTGTTGTGTGTTATTTCTGACCATAAGGTAACGCTGAAGGAAGGAAGATCACATTATCTCCCTACTAATGGCAGGGAGGTTAATCTAGATGATCTTTAAAGGTCCCTTCCAACCCAAACGATTCTATGATTCTGTGTGATTCTATGAACGGCTGTACTGGATCAAAGCAACATGTAGAGTCTTACACCTGAGACATTTCTCATCATCCCAATCTCCCCAGATACCCGTTCTCCACACAATGTCCCACCCATGTGGTGAAGCCTTCTCAAGCATAAACCACCTCAAGCTGGTGAAAAATGTCATGTGACTGGAGCAAAAGCAAATAAGCCACATATGGGAAACCATAGTGACAACAGGATTGTGTTTTCTGTGTCACTGCCAGCAATGGGAGACAGAAGCACAAACACATTCCCATGATCTCTATATGAAATCTAGAAACCCTTTGGTCTCACTGACCTACCTGTCCCCCTGCATGGAGCCTGTAATGCTCATGGGATACAGCACACATCTCCTTTAACAGGAGTCTCCTTGCACACCCTCCCAGTGAGCCCTGGGAGACAGGAGAGAGCTCAGTGCTGCTCAGCTTCTGCTCTGGTAGGAAACCTCCCCCTGTGGGTCGATGGCCTGGAGAGCAGAGTCACGTCCCACACAGACAGCAGGGTCTCCTGTGCCTGGGGACAGGTCACTTCGGCTGCTCCTCTTCAGGTGATCGAGGTCCCTGATGCCACAACCAGGAACTGGGAGGTGCTCAGGGCCTGGGGGAGACCAGGAATGTCTGCATGTATGTGCTGGTCTCTGAGCACACATCAGAGCTAAGCTGAAATGGAATCAGCCCTGCGTGTAGTAGGCAATTACTGGCGATTACTCTGCCCTGCTTCAACCGAACCGGCTTGCTGGGCGACTGGTCTCCAGACTGTCATAAAACACTGTAAGTATTCCATAATACACAATTTATATACATCTTCTCAATGCTTATATACACATCAATGTTTGATGTATTACCAACTGCCTCTAAACACTATGTCACACTTGGTGACACGCAGCTTTGCTTGGACATGCTTCTGAAGTTAGGTTCCTCTCATTTATAATGACCAAATATGACCTGGTGTTCAGAAATTCAAATATTTTTGTCTATCTGCTCCATCTCTTACTTATTTTCAGAGGAATTAGCATATATCTGCAGAGAAAGAACATCCTGCCTAGTCACTAGTATGAGACAAACTACACAGAACAAACACCAGTTTCACTTTGCTTTGCTTTGTTTGACAAAACTCCCTCTGAAGGGTGCTATAGCACTAGGATGCTTCTTAATTGAAGGCTGATGCCATTTCAAGCTATCTTCTCCCTTGCATTGCTACCTGTTACATGATAAGCAGCACTGGAGGAAAGGGTTTTTTAGCAGTTTTGGTGGCAGGCGTTGGGACCAGCCTGTTCCTGCAGAGGGAGGTGGAAGCGGCTGAGCTCAAACAGAGAGCTGTAGGAAGATCCGCGACTTTCCAGGCTTGCAGCTGGTGGGATGGATGGGGACAAGCTGTGGCTGTGGTTTCTGGGAGCAGCTACTTAGCACTACCCACCGCTCTGCCTTCCTGCAGTGGTAATCTGGCGTCGCAGAGCTCTGGCATAGGCAAAGCCACTTTGCTGTCATCGTGACATGATTATTATCCCCCGCTTCTGAATGCTGCTGACTGCAGCAGGCTTTTCTTAAACAGTAAGGTTTTGTTTTAGTCCCTTCCCCAAGTCTCCAGAGAATTTTACCCCCAAATAATTCACTTTTCCAGCTGCTATACAAAACAACCTCAGCTCGTTTGAGAGGATATGGAACAGCAGCTGTGCATCCATCTGGCTGAAAACAATGAGGATCTGTAAGGCTTGCTCCACTGTGAGAAAGCCAGAGCAGAAAAAAAGCATCATGCAGAGGTAGTCTCATAAATTTAAGAATAAGCAGACAGTCATAAAGCAAAGGCCTAGCTGGTATTTTGTGCATGAAGGTACCTCGGATGCTTGGTGAAAATCCAGTTTCACTTTTTCCATACTATTTTTAATATTAGGTAAGCATATAATCTTCCCACCTGTTTGCTCCTTTCCCAAAGTGAGAGATCATAGTCTGGACAGCTCGTCTCTCCAGTGCTCTCATCAGTTCTGTCATCCTTCTCTGTCCCCTCCTAATTGCAGAGGCCAAAACTGCAGATAGCAGGTGGTTTGTGGGGCTGGTACAGTGATTTCTGTTCTCAGTCGATCCTGATAATTCCTGGTACTCTGTTTGCCTTTTGTGGCCACCACTGAGCACTGACTTGATGTTCGGAGGCAAATATTCACTATTCTAGTGACCTTCCTGTCTCCTAGTCCTCGTCCTCCTTTCAGAGTCTGAATTTCTATAGGGTTTGGTCTATGTAAGGCCCAGGCTCACTGTATGGACAAAGAAGTTTATGTTCTATTTCGTCTGCATAGACAGTTTTTACAACTGATGGTTATACAGTCTGCTTTCAGAAAAATGACAGTGAGTGAGACTCAAGCTAACAGACCAGTGGAGAGACAGGTAAAGCAGCAAACTTTTATTTGGGGGTGATCAGCTCCTCACTTAGTATCAGAGTTGTGCTGTTACTGAGACTCCTCATGTTCCCAGCAAAGATCAGCAGAAGAGCTGGCCGAGGAGATGACATTCAGGATGCCCTTTCTATCACCCACCAAAGCAGCTGAGGAGCTCCTGTTACAGAGCAGGGACTGGGGTGGGCAGGCTAAGATGCCTCTGGGTAAGACAAAGAAAAAAGAGAGCAAGTGGCAAAAGGGGGAGGGAAGGAAAATCAGGATTAGGTGCATAATATTAGCACTAGCAACAACTGCATCCTAAAAAAGAGGGCAATGAGGTGATGTCTTCTAGGCTGACACTCATCTGTGACAGATGATCTCACTTCTGGGCAGATTTCAGTGCTGCAAATGGAAGTATACTTGTACGGAATTCGTGTTAACCTGTCCACTTTAAGCATTAGACTTTTCAAGGTTAAGATAGCCCACGGTTACCATGGAATTTTCTGAGTGACAGAGTCACTGCAGCGAAGTTACCAACAGGATACTTAGCAGAATTTTCTAGTGGTATTTTCTGAGTTGAATTTTTAGGTTGCAGAAAAGTTCCTTTTGCATCCTTGGGAAATTTGTCAACAGCCTCATTATTTTATGTTGGCAGATAGATTTCCTTGGTGGTCAGCCTAAGCGTTTCCTCTATTACATCTATCTGAAACAGGGAGGGAAGGATTCAAGCCCCTGCTCCCCCTGGACGACAGACCAGCTGTGTAAAGCAAACAACCTTGTGCCACCAGCCAGCAGACAGGGGCTTTCACATCTCAGCCAGGACTGTGGCCTGAGAAAGGATATGCTGAATCTTCTGCAGCTCAAGATGCAGTGCCAGCTTCACTCCATCACTGCTTTGCTGAGCAACACATGTACGTTGCCTTCCTTCCAACTCGGTGCCTGTTGCTCCCTGAGAGGTGTCTCCAGGTGGACACTCTCTTGCAGGGCTCCTCACAAGGTCTCCCAGCAGACTCGACCCATGATCTCGCACTGCTGTCTGCCTCTTATCTTCGCTCAGCTCGGATTTTACCTCCCAAAGCCGTCCTGTGTGCTGAACTGCACTTGTCCCAGCACCACTGTGCTGAAGTCGGGGCTGTGCTGTTGGTAAGAGGGTCGGGGCAGGGCCTGTAAAACCACAGTTGTGAGACCCCAGTAGCAAATCTCAGATGATTCCTCCTCTCTCGGGGCTCCTGACAGGAGCTTACAGTGTGAACTCTTGAATTTGACTTTACTGACAAAGAATTTCTGAAGGGGAGTGTTTTCACCCATTTGCTCTACTATTACTGGAACACTGCATTTGAGCTCAGGAGATTCCTGGCCATCCATATGGGACGCCGGATCTATATGAGCCTATCAGCTGCATCTATTTTAAACTTTCTCTCAGAGATGTTCGTTTATGGCCACCGTGGTCTGATGTTTTTCTCAAGAACTTGGCACAAGCCCTTATCAGGTGACGGGCAGCCTCAGCCCACAGATAGAGTGTCAATGCAAAATGACCCTCATTCTTCATAAAGCACTGAGAAATTCATCATCCTCACATCAGTGTCCCACTTTGATCTTGATAATCCAGCAGGCTTTAGGGCAGTGGCAGTCAGTGGGGATTTTTTCCCAGCCTCTGCTCCTCCTGTGTGCATCCTCCCCCTGCTCAGAACCACTAATTCGTTCCTTACCTCGTTACGTATCTATCCCTCCTCCTGGGAAGGGCAGGGGTGGCCAGCACCACTCGGAGACGCTTGGCTTCTGCTCCCATCTCCTCCTCCACTTCTGAGGTGGTTGTTTTCTTTCTTGGAAAATCCTGCAAAAAATACATGCACGGGTGGTAGCCACAGGCTGGGCTCACACAGAGTGACAAGCCAGGTCCCTGCGGGGTGGGCCACCTCAGCAGCTCAAAACAGGGCTCACTCTGCACTCTCCCATCCACTTACCAGAGAAAGCAGCAGCTCCCGTGGCTGGTGGAGCCCAGCCCGGGCTGCCGGGGGAGCAGGATGGGGCAGCTGAGCTCTGGCCACATGCAGGGATTCCCTGACTCCAGCTGCTGGTGGTCTCTGCAGTCTTCAACCATGGGGAAGGTGCGGCTTTTACTGCCTCTTCTACAGCTCGTGCTCCTGGGGCTGGGAAATGCTGCCTGAAGACGCTTTTTTCACAGTGCAGCCCACAACACGGTGCATGGGCATGGGTGACGGGTCACGTGCCATGCGCACTAGTAATGAAACAACACAGCACTTCGCTTTGCAGATTAAATACAAAAAACTAAAATTAAGATTTGCAAAGCTCTTTCAAGGTGGGTTATGAGTTAGTCACTTGCAGTAGTGACATTGTGGTATTTCCCAGCAGTTTCGCCTCAGATTTCTTCTGACCTTTCTTCCCCATACCTGATGCTGTCATTTTTTCCACCCCCCCACATCCTCTACCATCTTATCACTTATCCCTTTTCCTCCCACGCATTCATCTCACTTTCCTCCTCCCAGACTCCTCCCTGCACTCCCCAGCACAACCTCAACCCTACCTCAGCCCTACTCTTACTCTTATTTCCACCCTGTCTCACTTACCAGTTTATAATGTTTTTTCTGCAATAAGAGTCGCAGGAAGGTGAGTTGAGATGCTCACATCATACTTAATATACCAGTGCCCCAGCTCTGTACTTGATCTGAACCTGTTCATGGGCTGCTCCTGCTCCACTCAGCTGAGAGATGTGACTTTCTGAAATGCTGCTGGCCCTGGAGCAAGCGTGGGGCAAGCCCTGCCCCTGCCTAACTCGCCAGGGAAGGGATTCATGGATGGGGGCCTCTTGCTGATCAGCAAAATGGGCTTTGAAGTCCCAGGCATTGCTTTAATTTGTTGGTGTCCAAGGTGTTGCCCCCATCCACCCCAAAACGAGCTGACCCCTGGAAGTACCTGGGCAGCTGCTGTGTTCCCCAAGGGGCAGCACATCCCAGGGGGGCACGGTGAGCACCCAGACGCTGGGTTGGCACAGCACCATTGCACAGACTCCAAAGGGGCCACTCTTGATTTCTACTCTTACCAAGGAGAGAACACTCAGGGCTGCTTCTGATTTTTAACATTGCAGCTGAGAAAGGAGCTGTGCTGCAGCAAGTGTCTCTGGGATAAGAATAGCATCTGCCGTCTTAGGACACAACACAGTTGTCCAGCTCCTACATGGCAACACGTTGCACTGACATATAGAAGGCAACCTACCCCCCGAGGAATGTCTTGGAGTGCTATTAGTGGAAGCACGTCATCTACACAAACAGGCTTGACCCCGCGCAGGAGTCTTGCAAGAGCAGGACTATTTTGAGCTTTTGGCAGTGAGGATGAAGGGAGACAACTGATGGGCTGCTCCTCCTGACAGGCACAACCTCCAAATCTCCCTGTGGCCTTTTCTTCTCCTCTGGGAGTGACTCTGCTGAAGGCTGATGGGCAATCTGGTGGGACCTCAGAACCCAGAAGGCAGGGCCAGGAGGGAGCTGTGAATTTTCCAGGGACATTAGTCCAAGTCTCAGTCCCATCAGCACAGCCCAGCCGTGTCCTGCCTGAGGGTGTGCACCTGTCCCTGAGCTTAGGGTGCATGGCTGCTGCTTTATTTTCAATGCCATCCTGGAGAGCCAGAGAGATACCAGTGGGTGTGTGACTCTGCAAGTGAAACACAATTCCTTTGCAGCCAGGAGGGTATTTACCTCTTACCACCTGAAGATCTCTCTGAGTGGTTCTTTCGCATCATGCATGTTTGAGAGGCCCCTTTTCCTCTTTCTAGTCATCACAAATCCCCTCCTCAACTTATCCCCATCCTTTTAACAACCTCTTTCATATTGGTATGTATTCCTTTCATTCCAATTTATTTTTATGTCTCATTGATTTTTTATGTCTGTTTTATTTTCATTCCTTTGTGAAAAACAGATCTGGGGAAAACAAACCCTCAATTTCTCATAAAAGTTTTCCAGCTGGATCAGCTGTCCCAGTCAGTTTCCCTTGGGACTCCACATTATTCAGCTGGACCTATGTACAGCAGCAGTGTTAGCAGTCAGGAGCAAGTGGTTGGGATTAAATACGTATTAGGCAGTTCATAAAGTGCTGCCACTCAATGCAATCTGAGCCCCTTAAGGGATGGATTTGATACCAGCTCTTGGAAGAAGGCTCCTTGGCACAGTCCCAGGCATATCCAGCACTTCTGCAGGTGGAGACTCCGGTAGTTCCACTGACGAACTAAAGGCACAACTGTTTGTTCATGGGCAAGGTATTTTTCCATCAGCATAATAAATTAATCTGACTCCTCCTACAACCCCCAGCAGTCTGGCTTTGCCCAGCACCTCTGTAGCAGTTGTGCATCCCCCTGTGTCCGTCACAAGACAGTACAACTGGGTGTGGGAAGCGTGAACAGCCCCTCCCTGGCTGCTCATCTAATGGTCAGGCCGGTGATGAAGAAAAAGGCTTTTCTCCCCATCCTCATGCCATCTGATGAGGTTCTGGTTCCAACAGAGCAGCCTTGCCAGGTTGACACTCAACTGGAATCTCAAAACCTTCTCCGTGCTGTAGCGGGGTGTGTGATGGGGACGTGGATGGGGCTGTGTGCTCCTCGGAGGCTCTGCAGCAGCCCAGCGCTCCCCCTCGTCCTGCCCTGAACCATCACAGCTCAGTACAGACTAAGGTTCCTTGCAGTGACTTGAGCTTTGAGGCTTCCTGACCACGACCATGCGTTTCTTCCAATTTGTTTTATTCTTATTGCATGAAATTGTGACCAGCAGACCCTGAGCCCTGTTGTGTAGTCACGCTGTCAGGATCCTCAGCTCCAAACTAGCCAGACTGATCTACGCACACGGCATTTTATGCCAACGGAGGCACCATGATCTCCAGATATGGTCAAGCTGGGGACTCAAGGCTGCCAGGTGGGATAGCCAGGCTTCCTCACTTGCCATTCAGCCAACCTCATAGAAAGTCATAGACAAAGCATTAAACCAGAGGAAAGTGAATTCCCTTTTTGAAATGGGATAGAGCTCCAGTGGCAGCAGAAAGGAGCTGCTGGGGTGAGGGCAGTGGTTATCCTGCTAAAGCCACGTCCATGCAGATCCCCCATTCCCCAGGGACTGCCGGGCTGCTCTGCTTTGCCAGGCAGGAAAGTCTCAGAAGACCAGGGACTGTATAGCTGGGGCAGGAGCCATCAGCAAACAGTACCAAAAACAGGAAAGAGTGCTGGGAGGCGTACGTGACAAATGCCAGCTGATGCCTGGATACTCTGGAATGATTAATAACAGGGCCCTCATTAGAGCAGCCAGCCTTTCCTAGCAGTTAGTAATTTCCCATTGGTTTTGCACAGCTACTCCTAAGCAAATTACAGCTGGTTTTCTACACATCTGTGAAGTGTTAATAGATCATTGTACTGTGCAATATTGGACACTGTGGCCTAGGCTCAGTGACATGACTGAAGAGCAATGCTGGACTTTGGCAGCCTCCCGGGACAGCGCTGCTTGCAGGCAGTAGGAGCTGACACCAAAGTCATCCCTGGGGAGAGCTAAAGAGCAGCACACCCAGATCTGTCCCAGCTGGTGTGAAAAACTAGCATTCAATTCTGATTCCCAAAATCACAGGGCCCTTTTCAAAGAATCATGGAGTAAGGACAGGTTTGGGGGAAACTAATGGCTAGGCTGATTGAGAAGGTTTATGGAGTTCCAAGTTTCTCAGACAAGCTGAAGATCAAGTCAGTATCTCATGAGGTGGTTTTTTGGGCAAAGTGATAGGAAAGCTTGGGCCATTGCATAATGATCATTATCAAACACACTTAAGGAAATGTGAAAACCTGTTTGTAATTAGGGCAGTAGTGTGGAGAACAAGATGAGAGGAAAAATCAGTAACCTCAAATCTGCCCAACCCGGCAATTATTCTGTTTATCTAAGACCTGGAATTCGAGGGCACTAGTTCATTATTTGAGCAAAACAGAGTCCCTGCACCGGTGTTTGCAGACAATCTGCTCCCCAGGTCTTGGGACAGGATGAAAAACTCGATTGATGACGGCAGTCTCTGGTTTGAGAAGACAAACAAGGAAGTGCCACACGCTTTACAGCACCTTGGCGTTTGACTCTTTCACAATGAACGGTTGTGATGGTTTGAAAATAGGAACCAAAGCTCTAAATGTGATTGTCCCAGTGGGTTCAGAGAAATATGTGGGTGTGACGGTGGATTCATAGCGTGGGCCATCAAAATGAGATCTGTTTTCCTAAATATAATTGTAGATCAAATCCACTCAGAAGCTGAAAATGCTGAATGTATTCACTGTTACAAAAATCCCCATCTATATGAAAGACAGTACACTGTCTTTTTTGGAAACCAGCATGAGGCAGTAAGAACCCTCCATATCTCCACATCCATGTATAACTCTTCCATATTCAGTAATATAAGGTGGGAATGGATGGACTCACAGTCTCATTCCCTTGTGAAGTCTTGCTAACTCAGGAACACGGCAACTCATCAGTGTCCTGGAGTGTGAATTTGAGAAAGGACACAAGAAGATGTGGCTGAATGCAGGAGGTAAAAATGAGATGCCCAGCTTCCATGATCTCAATTGCAATGCCGTAATGCCCCAGCTATTAAAGGACGCCAAGGAAATTTTGAGTAACTGAGAGACCTCCTACTCCAATGTCAGATGGACGAGGAACAGCACATTCCACCAGAGCTGTGAAGTGAGAGACTAGAAAACACCTGGAGGCACTGCAGACACTGCCCCAGGGACCGTGAGACCTGCAGCCCCAGTCAATCCAGACACCTGCATTTTAAGCTCAGGAAAAAGTTGCTCAAACATGACCATTGCAGCAGTAAGATTCAAATCAACAGTTTTGACCATGTTTAACAAAGAAAAAAAAAGTACTCTCATCTGAACAGCAACATTCAGAGCACCTAAAGTTGCAGATACCTATTTTATTGACACTGGTACAGCAGCAGAGTGACAGTGTTTGTGTCCATAAGCAAATGGAAGATTGCTTCCTACCAGTGTAGCTCTAGCTACTGCAAATCCACAGCTGGAAAGATACTTTAGTTAGCCCAGAAGAAGCCCAGAAGAAGCTCATTTGTCACTTCTTAACACCACCTGGAAAGGAGAAGCTTTGTTTAATCCATACACGTCAAGATAAGCCTTTTGGTCCCTAAAATCACCTGTCTCCCAGCGTTTCCAAAAGCGAATGCAAAGCATGTAAGGGAGTAAAAGGATGCATAAATCCATGGGATCTATTCAAAGATTTAGGCAGTGCAACGTTCAATTTTCACGCCTCACAGAGCAGAATTCGGAATTCGTGCCAGGTGCCCAGGCTCCGTATATACTTCACAATATCTAAAACTATAGCATATTGCAGAGAGAGTTGCCCACAGTCAGCATCTTCAACCTGCCTTTACCGTGGTGTACCCAATAGGAGATAGCTGAAATCTTGCCCCTATCTGGGCTTTCAATTCAATTTGACAGTCAGCATTGCCTCTGTGTGGTAACCTCATGTCCAGAGACTTGCTCAGGAACCTGGATTCAGCCTTCCAAGGGCTTCCCTGGGATCCTGGTATGATACCTCACAGGAACTGGGGAACTGAAGCTCTTTACATGGCATTGAGTGACTCACTGGAAGCTGCACACTAGCCTCTGGCAGAACCAACGTTGTCTATTGAGTCTCAGGCCAGAGCCTTCAGGAGAAGACATGTTCTCCATAGCATCTCTTCCACAGTTAAAATGCTGTGTAAGAGGATGCTGTGGGTAAGCAGAAGGCAACCTGGAGCCACAGTTCTCCACCTCCTGGAAACATGCTCTAGGCACTAGTAATTTTTCCAAAATGTGGACTGGGGGTATTTTACCTCCAACCACAATCTAAGCCAGACTATTGCTGTCAAAAGGTGCTACATCTGCTCAGATCACACCAGGAAAAACAGGCTCTAGATCTTGTACCAGTCTTGGGTTGGAGATAGACAACTGCCCAGGAAGCTCAGCTAAAGACACAGTGCTGCTGCAGATTTCTCAATCAGACTGTTAATTTGGCCTAAGGCTCATAAAAAGCTTTTTTAGGAATGTTCAGAGTAAGGTTGGCTCTCATGACTTTCACTTTATGAGACAGTTTCTTAAATCTGAAACTAACATGATTAAATAAGCCAAAAGGCTCGTGCTCAGCACCAGAGCCTGAAATGCCATAGAATCACAGAATGGTTTGGGTTGGAAGGGACCTTCAACACCCTTCCATGGTCAGGGACATCTTTCACTAGATCAGGTTGCTCAAAGCCCTGTCCAGTCTGAGCTTGACCACTTCCAATGATGGGGCATCCACAGCTTCTCTGGGGAACTTGTTCCAGTGTCTCACCACCCTCACCATAAACTATTTCTTCCTTATGTCCAATCTAAACCTACCCTCTTTCAGTTTAAAACCATTGCCCCATGTTCTATCACAACAGGCCCTGACTTCCTCTGTCTTCCTAAGCACCCTTTATATATTGAAAGGCCTCCTTGAAGTCTCCTCCAGGCTGAACAGTCCCAACTCTCTCAGCCTTTCTTCAAAGTCCCTTCCTTCCAGAACTGTCCTTTCTGAATGGTGGCTATACCCACCAGCGAGGCACAAATCTACTGCTTGACTCGCTTGAGCAAACAGTACGAACTGCACAGCTGTCTCCTGCAATAAAGGCTTACCTTTGCAGAAGGGACTTCTCGGGTTTTAGCTCTGAGCTTGTTTACTTGACTCTCAGCAACACCTGCCCTTTCCTCAGCCTCTTCTAGCTTATGCTGTGTTTTTCTGAATTTGGAGAGATTAGTATTGGCTTGTTCATCCTGAAATGGCAAAACAAAAGGAACTAAAAACCATGTGGCAACATGCTGGGGCAGAGAGCCAACTTTTAAATTGACAGTCCTAGAAAACAGTAAATAAGTATTTGCTTCTGTTTAGTGACTTACAGCTTCTTCAGCTTGTCTTTTGTAGGTTTTGATTTTCATCTGCAGTTTATCTACCAGATCTTGTAACCTCATCATGTTCTTCCTATGTTCTTCATTCTGTGGAAAGGGAATGTGTAATTATATATCCTTGGGAGACAAAATATCAGGAGAATTGCTTTCCATTTATATCCACCTGGAAAGTAAGCTCTTTGACACGCCGTTCATATTTGCGCACGTTTTTCACGGCCTCTGCAGATTGTTTATGTTCTTCTTCCAGCTCAGCTTCTAACTCTCGGATCTGATGAATCAATCAACAATTGGCGTGATCCCTCACTCGGGACTCAGAGAAGAAAGGTCTCTTAGGCACTCGTGTTCAGTGCTGGTACTCACCCTGGCCTCCAGCTTCTGGATTTGCTTCTTGCCTCCCTTCAGGGCCAACTGCTCAGCCTCGTCCAGACGGAGCTGCAGGTCCTTCACCGTCTGGTCCAGGTTCTTCTTCATCCTCTCCAGGTGGGCGCTGGTGTCCTGCTCTTTCTTCAGCTTTTCTGCCATCATGGCTGCCTTGGAAGGGAGATGACACAAGAAACTGGAAGAACGTAACAGAACAGTGCGTGCTCTGCACCACCTGAGGATTTATTCCTGGTTGCTGCCGACCATTCATTCCACTACCCACTTCATTTTTTTCCTGTGAGATGATAGCGGCAGAAACAAAATGCAAAATAGGAGGGAGAAGGATGGGAAAAAAATCTGCCTGGCTGCACACGCAACACGTGGAAGGACAGAGGGTAAATGCTCTGTCTCGCTGTACGGTCATTGCGGTGACGTCCCTTGACATCCAGATGCTGCGGGGCAGAGCAGAAGCCACAGCAAAGCTTGGGAGCAGAGCACAGCACAGCTGAGCGGCTTCTCCACGTAACACACGGGAGTGTGGTGGAGCCTGCGAGCTGTGCCCTGTGATAGCCACAACGGCCTGGACAGCCAGTGTTACACGGCAGAAAATGGTTTCAAACAATCTATGCTGTTTATGACAAAACTCAGATCTATTTTGCTCTCAAATATTTGATTTCTATACAATCAAATTAAGCATTTTGGTGAAATACTGAATGACGTTACTCACAAATAAACTGAAAATTAACAGATTGCTTTGGCAGCAAAATACCTGAAAAAGTTTTAATTAAAAAATGTGAGAATAAAATAATGGCATTAAAAATTGTATATATGTGTGTGTGTGTATAATTCACTGTAATGCTCTATTTCTGTTTTATTCAAACAGACCACAAATGATCTCATTTTCTTCATTTTCATGAGCAAGTGGAGAAGTTTTCCTTCTATTTTAACTCCAAATAATGTTTTTCAGTGTTAAGGTTTTATTTTGATCCTGTGCCTCAAAATTCATGAGCAGGTTGGGTCCCCCGATATACCAGCCCTATTGCCTGGCTGAGCTGCACTGGCCTCGCACAGGACGATATAGCACTGATTTTGAATGGAAACTCACAATTCTCCTTTTAAAAGTTCTTAAATATGGTTTTGAAAAGACAAGTGTTCAAATATATGAGACATTTTACTGGTTTCAATAGTGCTAGGGGTTTTTTGTGTGTGTATGTGTGTGTTTTACATTTTCATGCAGCACTGGAGTTGTTTTAGACTGACTAAATCAGGACTTAGTTCATTATGACAACAGCCCTGAGAACTCATTTGTCAGCAGAAGAAGTCCCCTGTTGCTCTAATCCTGCTCTGACAAGTAACCTCCTCAACCAGGCCCACAGACTGGTTCTTTTTCCAGCTGGTGACCAAAGCATTTACTTTAACTCCCAACAGCAAGGCAGTTGGGAAGCCCCAAAAATTTGAAGAGAAAAACAAAGTTAACATCCTCACATCAGTGATTGCCTTCTGTGCTCTTTCTTCAGCACTTTTTGTTTCATTAGTAATATCTTCCATCTCAGTCTGCATTTGGGCCATATCAGTTTCAAGCTTCTTCTTTGTATTAAAAAGGCTGGTGCTCTATGAAGGAGAAAAAGAGAGGCCTTGAGTGACTTTGGTCACTTCCACATGGACACCACAAACTATCATTTGTTCTTACTCTCTGAATCACTTGACCAAAATATATATCTATTTTAGCAGAACAAACTACCTGGGTATGGAGGAGCTGCACACGTTCGGTGGCATCCAGAAGCTCCTGCTCAGCCAGTTTCCGCGAATGCTCCGTCTGCTCCAGAGCTGCCCGTAGCTCCTCAACTTCAGCCTGCAACAGGTTTGCTCTGCGCCCCACCATGGCCACCTGCTCCTTCAGGTCCTCCTGTGTCCTCAGAGCATCGTCCAAGTGCAGCTGCGTGTCCTAAATATGGAGAGCCAATTTTGTCCTAATTAGTTTCTCAGATGCTGTGCTTAAAAATAAATCAAGCAGAAAGGCAAACCAAGACCTTGAGAACTTCCTGGATGCTGTGCAGGTGTTTCTGTGCCTCAGCAGCCATGCGGTTGCCATGGCTCAGCTGGATCTCCATTTCATTCAGGTCTCCTTCCATCTTCTTCTTCAGCTTTAAGGATTCACTTTTGCTCCTGATCTCAGCATCCAAAACACCCTGCATCGTCTCCACAGTCTTTTGATGGTTCTTTTTTAGCTGGCTGATCTCCTCATCTTTCTCAGCAATCTTTCTGTTGATTTCTGATTTAATCTGAGTCAGTTCTTGGCTGACACCAAGGATTTTGACCTCTTCATGCTCCAGAGATGCCTTTAAAAGAAAAAAAAAAGGAAAAACAAACACAAAAAGAACATTTCAGAGAACACAATAATTGTGATGTTACTCAGTGACTTCACACAAACTCCTGATGTTTGTGGCAATGGACATTGCGCACAGGCAGGAGAGAGAACAGAAAGCTGTTCAGACCACTCTCTACTTTTTTAACTAATATTTAAAGTAACTCACCTCAGCCTCTTCCAGAGCAAACCGCAGCTCAGATTTTTCTGCTGCAGCTTGCTTTTTGGCTTTCTCAAGGTCTCTGATCATTTTGCCATTTTCAGTAACTTGTTCAGTCAGATCAGCTATTTCCTCTGTGGGATAAGAATGACATCAGCCTGTGGTAGCCACACAAGCTGAACTCTTACGTTTTCTGACTGTTCAACACCTCTTTTGTATACCTGCATGTATACATATACATGCATGCATACACAGTTGCATATGTATGTACAGATAAAAACAGATACAGCCAGGATGACATAAACACAAGGGCATCGAGGTGGTTTCACAGCCCTCCTTACAGAGAGTCTAGAAGATCCCTGCATGTGTTGATGTCCCTGGATAGGCCATCAGGGTTACACTACAGCTCTTGTCATTATATGTTCACGGTGCTCTGTAAACTTCACTTTCCCAAGCTGCACAGCCTCTTGAGAGCACCATTTTATCTGCGAGTGGCACATAAATGCCCTCGATCTCACACCTCTGCAGCAGATTGTGGTGACCCAGGACACAGGCTTTATTGGCTTAATTGCTTTACAAACTTGCTTGACAATGTTTGGTGTGATATCTATATTCTCCACTAAAACTGAGAGAACAGTAATGACAGATCCCTGTAACGCAGTGCACCCAGCGCAGACACGTGTGCTTGCAGCACGTGTCTTGTTGTGGTGGAACTACGAGCAGTTAACGAGAAACCAGAGCCACACACTTACGCTTGAGAGTCTTGTTTTCCCGTGTGATTGTTTCAAGCTGATCTAAGGTTTCCTCATAGGCATTTTTCACTTTGAAGCGCTCTGTGCTGAGCGAGCGCGATTCTTTAGAGAGAGCTTCCCGCTCCAGCTGGCATTCCTCATACTTTCTCTTCCATTCTGCCACAACCTGAAAGACATCATGTTTCATTTTCTGCTAGTACAGAAAACATCTTTATTTGTAGATAAATACCACAGTCTCTGAAAACAGAACAAATTCCTCTTGCTCTAGAGGGCTTATAACTGCTAGACTCAACTTATTTTCAGTATTGACTTAAGTAGGGAATATTAGTTTGGCCTTCTAGGAAGGTTAGACTTAAAAAATACTGTGCTCACTTATCACCTTATCAAAGTTCTGCTGTTTCCTGCCAAGAGCAGCTGCCAATGTGTTTGCTCTCTCTGCATCCACTGTCAGATCCTCCACTTCTCCCTGCAACTGCAAATTTGTCTTCTCCAAGAAGGCACACTTTGAATTCACAGTCTCTGCCTGCTGTGCTGCTTCCTGGAGATGCTGAGTGAGTTTTTTCCTTAAGGAATATAAATAAAACAAGTATATGAGTCAAAAAATCAGTGTATTATGTACATAATTTAATAATTAAAAAAAATGTTCTCATATTTTACTTAAGCGTATATGCAAACGCCAGAAGATAACTTAGGTCAGGCTACTAAAAGTAGGTCTATGTTCTGCACAATGTATACAATATCCAGACAGTTCATCTGCTCTACCACGTACTTGGCCTCCTCCAGCTCCTCTGTGCGCTGAATAGCGTCAGTCTCGTATTTGGTTCTCCACTGGGCCACTTCGCTGTTGGCCTTGGACAGCGCACGCTGCAGCTCCCCCTTGGCTTCCTGCTCCTCCTCATATTGTTCCCGGAGCAAGTCACAGTCGTGGCGAGCAGACTGCAGGGCGTGCGCCAGGGCGTTCTTGGCCTAAAAATGAGCCATAATATGATGTATTTATCGTAGCTGTGACCGGCAGGTGAGCCCATGACTTTGCACAACAAAGATATGGTCACTGCAAAGACAAAGGGCCAGAGGTCTCTAAGTATCCAGGCAGTTTTCTTCAGCTGCAACCAACTTTACTCAGTTCTACCGCTAGAAAAGACCAGCAGTGATTCTTGCACCTTGTTGTATGCTTTAGCTTTTCCTCCATGGGACTATAGAAGAAAATCACAGATTGTGTTTTTAAAGTTAAAAAACATGCAAAAAGATAACCAAAAGCGAAACAACTTATAACTAGTCACAGACCTCCTTAGCAAACACTTAAACACAATGTTCACTGTACACATCTGCCCACTAGTAATTCTATTGCGTTAGACTGTAGGCAATAATATTTACAAAGTTCAAGTGTTTTTTAAAATGAATTGAGGCCCTGACACATCTTGAAGCCTTAGCATGTGCTCAATTGTCAGCACTACCTTCATCTCTTCCTCCAGCTGCCTTTTAAGTTCTTCTACTTGCTGTGCAATTGCCTGTTTGCTTTTGGACAGTTGCAATGTTACGGTTTCTTTCTCTTCGAGTTGACGGCTCAGTTCACCTGTGACAAGAGAACACAAATTCCCAGTACTGTCCAGATTAAGCATCTGAAAATATTCATATATAAATAATAATCAGTAACAGACAAGTGGAACCACACAACATTGGTTATGTTAGCAGTTGTTACCTTTGTGTATATACTTTTACCATTCTCATTGCATATATATATTTTTACCATGTCATATTTACTATTAAAGTAATGCAGGGTTTAGTAACGAAATAACAATACAGATATAAATCTCCTCCAACACTTATCTATTTATCTCCTTCAGTGTTACTCCTGTTCTGCTTTAATCATGAGTTTTGCTCTTCATTCAAACTACCACATTCCCATAATTAACCCACAATTCTCTCAGCTTTAACTACCTACATGCACGGCACTTAGTTTCTCTATGGTCTCAAACCCTCATTTCTCTTTCCTTTCTCATTTGTTACCCATTCTAAACTTCTTCTAAATTGACATTCATTTTTAAAAGAACATTAGGGCAATTGTCTCTAGGGCTAGATGTTTCTCTTCAAGCTGTCTCACTCTTTCTAGCTTATTCTGTGTTTGCTTCCTATTTAATTTTAGCATCTTTTCTACTAACTAAACACTTTAATACTCTCCACCACTTTGCATAGGCTTAGTGAATTTCTTCTGCTTTCCTACCCATTACCGATGTTTATTTGACCTCTCCTTACTCAATTTGTCTGCTCTGGAAACTTCCTCTGCTGTTCACTTGCTGGGTTACTCTAAGTCTCTGGTCCTGCTTGGCTTGCACAGGGAACTTTGCCCTTTTCTTCCTTTTCTCCTAAAATCACTTCATGATACTTAGTAATATTCTGTACTATCTCCACAACTGATCCCAGGTAGGTTTCCCTACTTTTTTCCACAAAGGAACATACAGTGCGGTGTGTTTGGGCACCCAGTGCTACAAGCACCCTGCGCCATGGCTGCAGAGGAGCAGAGCTGCCGGTGCCCCCTGGATGACATCGTATTTTGTCCTGCTCATATCTGAGCGACTCCACATTGTCTCCCAGATTATAGGTCAGTGTTAGTGCTGCCAATGCCATTTTTGCCTCACCTGTCTGTTGTGCAGTTTGAGTTCAGGCCACAGAACAGTCCCTTGGTGCGTGATGTTAAACCTGGCTAAGAGTTGGTGTAGCACAGAGGATTTACCCATTTCATTCCTACTTTATTCAGTTTTGGAAGCAGATTATAGAAGTGACACGGCCCAACCCAAAACTGCACTTTCTTTCTGTGGCCCAAGATCTACAGCTATTTGCTTTACGTCCTCTGGTGTAATTTCTTTTAATGTAACAAGACTAGTTTGATCGGCAGCACCTCTCTGCCATGGGACGGTGGCAGTGGATATGCCGGTATCACCACCTTCTCTTCTTTTTTCCATTCATATGTATTACCCCAATACATGTTTTCTCCTGATTTGCATTCTAATTCTCCACCATTTTTTGCAATCCAGTAGCTCTTTTTCATTTTTGCATCCCGATCTGCATTTTGCAAGCATCTAATCTTAGTTTCCCGTTTCATGATCCCTTTGGAGCTCTCCCTTGCTCTGGCGTGAATCATTGTACAATATATTTTAATCCTTCAAAATGTTTCTGTTGTTTTTCTGTCTTTTTCTAAATCCACATGATTCTCTAATTCCAATTCTATCTCTTCTTCCATTTTTTTAGTCACCAGATGATATTCCTTTTCTCTGCATGGAGTCAGCAAGCTATGTCACATCATTCTGGGAATTACACTTGCAATCGGCATATGAACTTTAAAGTGTCACCCATGAACTCACTTCCTTTGATTTATTTCTAATGTTGTCTGTGCCTGTACCAATTAGCCTGGAGGTAGAATCCGCACCATGGGAACAATTAGGTCTCCCTCATAGTACATGTTAGATGGTCTCTCTGCTACTGAAAGGCAAAAATATCCCCTCAGCATATCTTAGTGCCTTCCTTACCAGACTCCGTCTGGAGCTGAGCCTTTTGTATAACCATCTCATTCACATTTCTCTGGTTTTCTTCAAATTTGGCTTTCGTATCTCTCATCTGGTCTTCCAGGGTGCGGTACATTTTTTCCAGATTAGCCTGAAAGAGAGTAAGAAAGTGGAAATCACTCGTGCATTGTACTGCATTAAATTCCCACCAGACAGAAATACTGTCAACTATTTCACTTATAAAGAAACACCTTGGACTTAGTAATGGTCTCCGTACTACTCGCCAAGTCGCTAATCTCCATCTTCAGCTCGCTTTTCTCCTTCTCCAGCTTCTGCTTCACTCGCTGCAGGTTGTCGATCTGCTCCCCAAGCTCAGCTGTGCTGTCCGCGTGCTTCTTGCGCAGAGCGGCAGCCGTGGCTTCGTGCTGCAGCGTGGCCTCTTCCAGGTCGCGACGCATCTTCTGAAACTCGGCCTCACGCTTCTTGCTGAGTTCAGACTGAGCACTGGTGGCTCCTCCAGTCTCTTCAAGTCTTCCACTGATGTCCTCAAGTTCATGAGCCAGCTCATCACAATGCTTCTCTGCTTTGGCCCGCATTGCTTTCTCACTTGTGGTCTCCTCTTCCAGCTCTGCAACACGGGCCTATATAATGAGGAAACAGCACATCAGGAATTAATAGGGCGACAGACAATTAAATGTTTAGATTGACACATAATTGTCATAGTAGAATCCAAGCCCATAGTTTTGAACATCATAAGCAAAAACAAAGTCCCTTTGAATTTTACTGTTTTACCATTGCAGGCAAAGTCTTACCAACAGGAAAAAACCTATGGATCAACTCATACTGACTTTAGATCACAGCTTTCTGTTGTGTGGAGAAAAGCATTACAACATATAAAGGTATTTACTGTGGCTGGGTCAGGGATTTTATCAATTACCAACTATGGGCAAGCATCATTCATGCTACTATAGTTTAAACAAGCAAATGGTAAAGATGAAGTAACTACATAAAGACTCTTGCCTGCAATTCTCTGATCTTCTTCTGCAATTGAATACCCGAATTCTGCTGTTCCTCAACTTTATTTTGCATCTGGTTAAATTCCAAGTCCCTCCTGGGAAGGAAATGTTTTTTTCAATAAAAAGAAAATATGTCCAGTTAAAAACAAATAGCAAATTTGTCACTTTTTTTTTTTTTACATACTTCCTTAATTTTTCATCTAAATGTTGTTTATCATTCTCCAGATCCACTATGGTTTCCTGTGCAAGTTTCAAGTGTCCCTCAAACTTCCTTTTCACTCGTTCAATGTCCATACAAGCTTTTCTTTCCTGTTCTAAAGAGCCTTCAACCTGTAACATAAACATATATAAAGCTGACTGATGGAACACCTGAAGGATCTGCCCCTTCTCCTTTTATTAAACGTGCTCACATGGTTCACTTGTTGCTCCAGCTTGATCCTGGCTTTGGTGAGAGTATTAACTTTGTCCTCCTCAATTTGCAGGTCATCCAGTGCCTGCTGGTGGGCTTCTTGCAGTGCTTTCTTCTCCTTGATTAACTTCACAATTGTCTCATCCAAACTTTTTGTGTCTTCAGTCAGATTTTTAACCTATTGTAAGGCAAAATGCTTGAAAGTTACAAATAATGTGGGGTTTCATAGAGGCAATAAACTTGTTGCTAGACTATCAAAGAGACTTCATTAGTTGCATTATATGCTCAAACTATACAATCTCTCTGCTTATATATCAACACTCCTGAAGTCACAAAGCAATTCTGAACTTTCATTTTAATACATTTTTAGAATCATAGAATCATTTATGCTGGAAAATAACTTTAAGATCATTGAGTCCAACCGTTAACCCAGCAATTCCAAGTCCAGCACTAAACCACAGCCCGAAGTGCCACCTCTGCCTGCTTTTTAAACCCCTCCAGGGATGGTGACTCCAGCACTGCCCTGGGCAGCCTGTTCCAGTGCCCCACAGCCCTTTGGGGAAGAAATTGTTCCTCAGATCCAGCCTCAACCTGCCCTGGCGCAACTTGAGGCTGTTTCCTCTGGTCCTGGCGCTTGTTCCTGGGGAGCAGAGCCCGACCCCCCTGGCTCCAAGCTCCTTTCAGGCAGTTCAGAGATCAGAAGGTCTCCCCTCAGCTCCTGTTCTCCAGCTGAACCCCCCAGGTCCCTCAGCCGCTCCCATCACACTTGTGCTCCAGCCCCTCACCAGCTCCGTTCCCTTCTCTCAACTCGCTCCAGCACCTCAAGGGCTTTTTTGGCCTGAGGGGCCCAAAACTGCCCCCAGGATTTGTGGTTTGGCCTCCCCAGTGTCCAGCACAGGGATAATCACTGCCCTGGGCCTGCTGGCCACACCAGTGCTGGCACCAGCCAGGATGCTGGTGGCCTTTTTGGCCACACATTGGTTAATGTTCAGCCTTCATTGACCAACACCCCAAGATACTTTTCCTCCAGGTACTTTCCAGCCGCTCTTCCCTGAGCCTGTAGCATTCATGAGGTTGTTGTGACCCAAGTGCAGGATCTTACGGGTTAGTTTTCCTGCACAACTGAGGTGACCCAATTATACACCAGGTCCACAGATTTCCTTCTACAACATCGTGTTATTGTTCAAGTTACATCCTATTATGCACAGATCAACTATTACTAAAAGCACAAATAGCAGAACTAAAAAGTACCTTGTTTTCTGTGGCATGCTTCTCCTTTTCAGCCTTGGCCAATGTTAACTCAAGGTCATCAATATCTTTCTTCAGCTCAGAGCATTCATCCTCCAGCTTCATCTTTATGGCAGACAGATCAGCCTTTATCTCCCCTTCATCATCCAGTTTTTCTATTAACTCCTTCATTCTTATGTCCAGCTGGCATTTTGCTTTGATGAGCTGGTCACATCTTTCTTCAGCATCAGCCAAATTTTCACTTTCCTTTTTACAGAAAACAGAAATGTGTTTCATTGTCATGCATTGGACCTGACACTTGCAGAAATTACCTGCTCATTGTGCAATTGGAACATGAAATATAAGTATTTCCACTCAGGCCTTTCCTGAACAAAACTGGTGTGATATGAGGAACCAAAAATGCTTTTAAATTACATACCATCTGTACTTGCAGCTGCAGGTCCTTTTTCTCTTGCACCACAGTCACCATCTTTTCTTCCAGTTCTTTCCTCTTGGTTTCTGATCTAGTCAGTTCTTCTTTCATTCTCTGAAACTCTTCCTTCATTGTGGCCATTTCCTTCTCCGTTTCCACACTTTTTAAGAGGGGTTTCATCTTGAAGTACAACTTCATCCAGGGCCAGTGCTTGACCTTCATGAACGCGCGGATGTTGTACTGGATGCAGCAGATGGACTCCCTGAAATCAACAGGATGCATCAGCACTGTTTAAAAAAGCACTTTTTGAGAAACCAGACCTCACAGAAGACACACACCTCTGGTTGAACATTCTTTTGAATTCAAGTCTCCTGAGGTAGCCCCTGCATAGAGCCTGTGTCTTTGTGATGAGTTTCCCTAAGCAATCATCTCGCATCTCTTCCAAGACACCTAGCAAACCTGCCTTGAAGAACACCTGCAATTGAAGAGAAAGCGATCAGTCACGTCTGGGCTTATATTTTAATGCAATGAGTGATTTCTCATTGTGTGGACAAGTTAGATGTTTACCTTGGTGTGTCCAAGTTTGTACTGAGTGTGATCTATCTCAAGGGAAGACAGCAACTTTTCACACGCCTTCTTGCTATCAATAAACTGTCCTTCTGGAATGACGCTGGCATTCAGGAGGCGGTATCTGACAAAACGAAGGAAAAAAGTTTAACTGTTGGTATTATTTCAGTGCACAGGATGCTACAAGAACAGCTGTCACCCTGAAGAAACAGAGGAAGGCTGAGTCTGACTGACACTATCAGCCTTAAATAGCAAAGCAGTAAGAAGCAGGTCACTGAGACTGAGGGCATGGACAGTCTGTCCTTGGACCTGAGAGACCCTGATCATCTGTGTCACTGTCATTGACACTAGTTTAGGGGTCCAGCTCACTGCGTGAGCTGTAAAATTTTAAAAAAATCAATGGATTTTAAGAATAGGGGCACTGCTGCAATTATCTGCTATGACCTCCTGTATAACACAGGCACACAGTCATCCCAGTGCCTTGTTCATCCAGCTGCAATCTTGTGATTATTATTTTTTTTTAAAGAAATTTCAATTTTATTTGAAGCCTTCTAACCTTGAGACTGTCCAGGTAAGCCATTCACCCTCACTGTAGGAAAGGTATAATTCACTTCTACCTTGAAAACATCTTTTGTCAGGTCCCCCGCTTGGACTCTTGATTTAAATCTTTTAGATGACAGGTTCTGGCATATTCAGAAATCTTTACACCTGTAGGTTCTCTATACTACAAACAAATCTTCTGGTTTCTTCAGTTAGTGCCCAAAATGCCACTTCTACCCTTGTCACTGTCCCTGCTCTCCAGGACACCCTGTTCGGTGCTGTACCTGTGATGTCATTTCTTTGTTCTTAGAGATCTGACCCTACGTTTGCCATTGTTCCAATACAACGTTGTTCCAACACAACAAGTAGATGAGCACAGGATGATTGCCCTAAATTTAGCAAACCTTTATAAATGTGTTATTTGCATGGCAGTTCCTCAGTTAAAATTATTTGGTTGAGTTTTTTTTCTTAATGTATAAATTAATGTAGCTAAGGTGCTGTAGAAATGTTAGCCCTGTACAAACTGAGTGCGCCATGTGGAACTAATTTAGATCTCCTGCTGAAGTCTGTTTTGTTAATGTAGATACATTTGCCACTCAAGCTTTTAATTTCATTATAAAAGTGGTAGGAGATTTAACATAATTTTCTTTCAGCAAAACCATTCTAGTTAGAATTATTAAAATGACATTGTACAAACTTCTACTAGATAGTGGTTAAATATAGGATGTGGTATAGACCACCCTCCATATTTTTGCTGAAACACACTTGTGTCAAATTAGAGATTTAAACAAAGAATACCCAAACATTCCGATGAACACAAATGAAGTGAAAACAGGTTTTGCAATACAGTACTCAGGAAGGTATTTGGGTGGGCACTGCCCACACAGACCTTGCTAATAGATATGTCTTCATACTTCCCATAGTTGTTAAATATTAAAATAGTCTTTTCCTAAGAACCATATGATTGACTTGTTTAGCAAGACAATTCTCTCAAATGAATTGGGCTCAATGCAAACAGAAGAATGTTATTACAGACCTTTGTTTAAAATCCCCATATAATAACTTGTTAGGAAATCCTTTCCTGCAGATTCGAATCCCTTCCAGGACACCATTACACCTCAGCTGGTGCAGAACAAGCTTGTGATCCATCAGACCTGTGAAAGAGCAACATGGGGATATATTGACTTTCCTAGTATCAGTCAACTGGTCTTTCTGCCAATTTCTAATCTATGCTTTATGAATTACCTGGGGTCTTTGTTTCATTGGGAATGATACAACGTACAAAATGAGGATGAGTTGTTCTCAAGTTGGACATCAGTTTATTCAGATTTTCCTGTAAAACAGAGATCATTTGCAAGCTCTGTATTACTTCAAGACATAATGCAAACAAATATGATTTGACTCTCATAAAAAATAAGAATTTAGAAGGTTTTCCTTACTTTTCTAGTGAATATTCTACAATTCTGTACAGGCATCCGCAAAGTAAGTAGCTACTAACCGTGGACACAAATGATAAACTTTTCTCCTGTCTTAAAATGAAAATGTGTCTCTAGTGGTTAGAAGCTATTAAACAGGATGATGGTGCAAATGAATGATATTCTGGGATAACAATACTGGACTTCCTTGATTAAATAAGCTGTTGATCAAACAAATGAATGGGTTCATTTGTTGTTTTTATTACTTAGATATATTAGTTATGTATGTTTAAAAGATAACTGCGACACAAAACCGACGTTTGTCTACCACATCAGAAGTCATCTGCTCTGCAGGACGGGTTTTTAGCATTGCATTTCTTTAAGCATCCCATCCAATGATGACATAGTGTGCGGATGGCCCACGCCATGGCCAGGTGGATGCTGCACTCCTCATCCTGCTGGGAAGGGCTGGGGCTGTTCCTGGCCCCAGGATATGGATGTGTCACAGCAGCATCCAGGCGCTGCAACATGTTCTTGGACCGTCTGTGTTGCCCACACTGACTGGAAGGCACTGGCTGTGCACTGTACTCAGACACAACCTGGAAGGAGCCAACTACAGCCAAATGGGGGAGGGATGCTCTTAGTACCAAAGGTCAAAGTCAAGACAGCTTTGTGAAATGGTGCAACCTGATCAAAGCACATGACTTCTCCACCATCATCCCACTGGACCTCATCAGCGAAGCACAATTCGAATTAGCCTTTACCAGATCCCAAAGGCAACTTTCCACATTATCATGTGGCAACAGAGAAAGTGGGAATGGTGAGCTAGTGCAGACAGGTCTGACAGGACTGCCTCTTGGCATCTGCTACAGCTGGTCCGTGCTGTGCCAGAGAACACACCTACCCGAAAGAGTACGGAGACAGTTTGGAAGGAAGAGCCTTTTTTCTTAGTTCTTTTCTTCTGAATACCACCATCTTCAGCTGGAAAATGAGATAACAGTCCAGCTGAGGTACTGCTGTAGATCCCTTTGACAGCATTATAATGGTGCATCTAACACATAGAGCATGAGTACTGACTTGACACTGATTCAAGTCAGGTGATAGCGACAGTTGGAAACACCAGATAAGAGACATAATCCTCTAATCTTACCTTCATCTATGGAAGCAAAGGTGGCATAAAGACTGCATAAAATTTTCATAGATGATTTCTGGTACAGCCCCACAACAGTTTCATTCAGGGGGTCCTTGTTCTTCTCCAGCCAGCCAGTGATGTTGTAGTCCACCGTGCCAGCGTAGTGCACCAGGGAGAAGTGAGCCTCAACCTTCCCTTTGCCAGGTTTGGGCTTCTGGAAGTTGCTGGACTTGCCCAGATGTTGGTCATAGAGCTTGTTCTTGAAAGAGGTGTCAGTTGCCTTGGGGAACATGCACTCCTCTTCCAGGATGGAGAAGATGCCCAACGGCTGAATAGTAAACAGGTGTTTCCAAACAAGATTAATTCAAGTTATAATAATATGGAATGAAAGAAATGCTAAAGTTGAAGTACTGGTGGTCTTTTATAGAGAATTAACTTGGGAGGACCAGATAAGCAAGATTTTTCATGAACAGCTAGCAAGACATTCAGAAACACCAGATTTTCATAAATGGGGTTTTGAACTACTTAGAAATTGGCAGGAAAACAAAGAAAGCCAAGCAAAAACTGTGCAGTAACTTCTAGACATATAGTAGTGACAAGAAGACATGAGGCTTTCTAACATCTGAATTTAACGGAGAGGAAAACCTGTGGAGGAACCAATATACAAAGACAAAAGACAACTGGGGTAAATATGACAAAGAAATGACAATTGATAATGATGTGCAAGAAGGAAAGACAGAACAGAGAAGTAAAAGCCATGTCCTTTCAGAAGGCGAAATAGATTTCGAATCAATGGATAATTAACCACAAGGGTTATGTTTAAGGGAAGAGAGGAGGTAAGGAGACCTGGAAGCTTCACAGAGATTGTGCTGCAGACACTCAGTGCAAACCCTCTCGAGAACTCCTTCTAGATCTGATCTGTGTGACTGCACAAGCTACGTAAGAAACTCACCTTCTCAATGAGCTCAATGCAGGCAGCCAGGTCCATCCCAAAGTCAATGAACTCCCATTCAATTCCCTCCTTCTTGTACTCCTCCTGCTCCAGCACGAACATGTGGTGGTTGAAGAACTGTTGCAGCTTCTCATTGGTGAAGTTGATGCACAGCTGCTCCAGGCTGTTGAACTAATATTTGAATAAATGTGTTAATATTGTTAAACTGACTCAAATCAATCTATTTTGTAGAGATGTCAAGGCAAGGTCAGCCAGACTGTCCCTGGAGGGTTTTTATAAAAGCATACAGGATATATTATGGGTGGTTCAGGTTTTCAGAGGATTTGTGCTGTGCAGCACATGGTTGATGTAACCTGCATGGACGATATTTTAGGTGACCCCAACGTCATCAAATACAGATTCTATGGGGAGGGAGACAGCAGCTTCATGGCTAGGCTTCTGCTGTTTCTTTTCTCTTACAAAGTGGCTGATGGATCTACAAAGGCAGAAGCAGCTTCAGAGATATTTGCCCTGTTTTGAGGAATACATTGGGGTGAGGAGGAGGAAAGGTCAGAAAAGGCAAACGAGGAAAAAAGGGTTTAAAGGCAGCCAGAAGTCTAAGAGCTCTATGTAAAACCAAACCTCAAAAATCTCAAAGCCAGCAATGTCTAAGACCCCAATAAAGTGCTGTCTTGACAGTTTTGTATCCAGTTGCTGGTTGATGCGCATCACCATCCACAGGAAGAGTTTTTCATAGACTGACTTGGAAATGGCATTCACTGCCTGGTGCACCTGCGGGGACATGGTTCACACAGCTGTGTCAGGGTACTGCTGGCACATCGCCAGAATAAAACACCCCTCCACCACACACACACAGTCAGCCAGAGTGCACTAGCAGGCCTTAATGGTCCTGAGCATCTTCAGCTGTGATATGCACCCACCCCTGTCCCTTAGGGACAGGAGAGTCCCTGCTGTTTCCTATCACTCACCTGATCCACTGTTTGGCCCTTGATGACATATTCGTTTCCCACTTTCACGCGGGGATAGCAGAAAGCTTTCAGCAGGTCTGCTGAGTTCAGGCCCATCAGGTACGCTGCTTTGTCAGCCCCTGTCAAATGAAAAGAAAAAAAGAGCTGAAAGACTTTCTTCTTAGCTGGGACAGACTGAATGTGTTGGAGTCAGCCAGAGCTCACTCTGAAACCTGGCAAACTGGCTGGGTTTACCCCATCCACAAAGCTTGACCAACATTCTCACTTACTTTTCCAAACAGCCATGTAGGGCTGGTCCTCACAATGGAGTGGCTATGGCAGCCCCAACAGGTGGGGTAAAACCAATGAGTGCATTGATGACGGGATAACAGAGTGTTTTTTTCCTTCAAGCCACTTCTGCACATCACCCAAGCAGAACAAGTCTGGATGTGTTACCAGAAATGGTGAACACTCCAGTAACATGTCCCAGGCGCAAGGGCCTTCAGCAGAACCATCAGGAATAAAATGGATGCAGAAACCGACTCTACAGGATGCGGTAAGCTGAAGGTTGAACCTTCTTTTTATGTTCATCAAGGAACAACTGCTTCTTTCCTGGCAGACTCCTCGAATTTATAGTGAAAAATAGTATGAAAACAGTTGGAAACACATCCCTCCAAGCCGTGAAGGTGTTACCTGCTGTGCCATCTGGCTCTGCCTGCTCCTCATGTGGTTTCTGCTTGAACTTCATGTTCCCGTAGTGCATGATTGCCCCTGTCAGTTTGTAAATCCCCATTCTCTCATTGGAGCTGAAGCCCAAAATGTCAATGGCTGCCTGCACACAGATAGATCAGCTGACTAGAATGGTGCTGACAGACAAAGCAATACTGTCTCTCCTTGCTAAATGTACTCACATCTGTGGCAACAAGCTCCTCCTGGTCATCAATGCTGGCCACAGAAATCTCCCCTTGGCTGATGAAGGGGTAGTCATATGGGTTGGTTGTGATGAGGAGCATCTCTGAAAAGCAAATAAAGGAGTAACAGACCGACCCCAGAAGTGAAAAAGGGAACACCAGCTCAGCAAGTGTTCACAGGCTCGTTTTCCGTTTGCATCCCCAAACTCTTAGTTTTCTATTAAGAGACAAGAAAGACAGAGTAATGCCATTTATCTGCCTTCCACCAGCTGAGCAGAAAGTCCTGGGCAGGCACTCAGTCCTCCCAGTCTAATATGCTATGAAGCAGGAGCTGAACACCCAGGACTGGTAGACAAAGAACAAGAGCCACCCAAAGAAACAGCTTATAAGAAAAATACTTTGAGGTAAGACTCATATATGCTTATCCTCATATATGACATATACTAATGCATCCTGGATGCCCCTTGTACCCACTATGGTTGTGTGCTGGTGCACATAAATAACACCAACACATGTGTTTATCTCCATCTAACTGAGGCCAGAATTAACAGCTCATTTTCAGTCCTGAATCCTATGGAAGCGTAAGAGAAGCAGAGGTGTGCAGACGTGCAGTGGGGCTGTGCAGCATGCAGGAGAGGAAGCTCTCCATACATGGAGGATAAATCAGACATGCAGCGCCCTGGCACACAGCAGCCTCTCTAGAAAGGGAAGAGGGAGGTGGGAATGTTGAGAGGGCATGTAGTGGGAGGATGGGGTTAGGAGCTCCACTTTGGGAAATGTTCTGTGGATAGTTGGGAGGGACAGGCAGAGTGGAGTGAGGATGAATACAGTAGCTGAATATGTGGCAAAAGGGTTTGGGCCAGATGCAGGGCACAGGTAGGGTGTAGCATGGCAGTGAGAAGGGGAAAAGGTTGAAGGGGCTCTACTGGAACCAGGGAAGAACTTTTGCCTGTATGATGAAGAGTTCAGATATGTGGTTTGTAGATCAGGATGTCTGGCCAACCTGCACCCAGGCAACTTCTCACTTTTTCATTGAAGACAATTCACAGGATCTGGCTTGTATAAGCTGGACTTTCCACAGCAGCAACACGTAAGGCAGAGTAAATTAGCCACCCCCACACCTCACCCACACACGGGTTGCGTTAGAGCTTACCCATGGACAGTAAATTGGAGGTGGAGTAACCCCCAGTGTGACACTGTTATACAAAGACAAGAGTGCTGTGCACAGCTTTGGCAACCCAGTCACCTCTAATGCTGGAATACAGGTGACATAAACAAGCACATGATCAAAGCTTCGGTGCTTGGCACAGCCTGGGGCACCTGCCAAAAGGGGCACAGCTGGGGGCTTGTGACACATGGCCCTGGGCCAGCAGGTGCCACTGAACCCTGTGTCACTGAGCCGATGCATTTATGAAAAAGCCTCCCATATTGATTTTACTGTAAAATGTCACCAGGCTATGGCTGTCCTTACCAAGCAGTTCGGGCTTCTTATTGGAGAGGATCTGGTAGAAGATGTGGTAGCTTCTCTCAGCCTTCAGCTGGAAAGTAACTCTTGACTTCTCGAGTAAGTCTGTAATACGTATGTACATGGACATTTTTCAAGCTCTTCTTTACAGTGAAGCAGTAAGCCCCCCTCCTTTACTCACAGGTCTCAATGTCACCAGAGGCCAGTTTTCCAGAGGTACCAAAATGAATACGGATGAATTTACCCTGGCGAGCAGACAAAAGGTAGTGGTCAGTGCAGCATTCTCAGGGCAACATGCCTGAGTGGTTTTCTCTCTTGAATTTCAGTGGCAGCAACTCCAAATCAGTCTGAATTATCTTAGATATTCAAAGACTGATAAAGGGGAACAGTCTGTTGCAGGCCCACACAGCTATGAGCATGAAACAGCTGTAAACACAGCAGCATCTGACAAACAACCAAGAAATTTGTCAGCAAAAACATGTCTCCCAGCTCAAGGGCCCTCAGTTGCAGGTAACAAGCAGGCAAACAGGATTAGAAATGCAGCAGGGCAGAGAAATACAACTCACAAAGCGCGAGGAGTTGTCATTTCTCACGGTCTTGGCATTCCCGAAGGCCTCCAGCAGTGGGTTAGCACTGATGATCTGATCCTCGAGCGTTCCCTGTGAGAATATTTGAACCATTACTGAAAAACACCATGGGCTATATAGTAGGAAAAAGCTACTATATTGTGGCTTGCCTGATGACATGTGCAGCCATGTGCCCTTCATTTCAGTTGTACAGTATTACTGCAGCATGTCCTCAACTACAGTGCCATAAACCAGCACTGTGTGTAAATGATAAATAACTAATTTTTCTCATATTTGGACTTTCTCCCGTGGTCAGAGCTCTCATTTCTCAGCCACTTGGACAGTCTAGTCCATGTGAAGAAACTGGAACTTAGGAAGAATCCTGGACACCAATCTCCCAGACCTGGTTTCAGTCCAGATAAAGCTACATCTGGGCAGTGACAGTGGCAGCTTTGGTGGCTTGTATTTGTTGTGGTCCTAACTGCATATCAGCCCTGGCCTTACTGCCTTCTGAGAGAGTGGCTGAAGCTACTCAAAGATATTCCACATTTTGAGGTAAATGTTCGTCACTAGTGCTGTCCCCAGACACAAGTTGGTGACATCCTGAACTGCCCTTGTGCCTTTCTTCCTCACACCTTCATGCAGGACCCCTTCTTCTTGGCCAGGTCTCCACTGGCTGCAATTGTGGCAAAGTACTGGATGACTCGCTTCGTGTTCACAGTCTTCCCTGCACCGGATTCTCCACTGATGAAAGAAAGCACAGAATGAAGCATTATCGGCCCGTTTTTTTGTTGGAGATACAGTTCAAAGTGACAGATGTACTTACGTGATGAGGATAGACTGATTTTCACGATCTGTCAAAGGGAAAAATAGCTGCAGTCAGACAAGTAGGGAAAAGTGCTGGTTCTCAAGTAACCCAAGACCTGGAATACATTGACGGGAAAAGAAACAAAGTATCTGCCAGCAAAACTGCAAAGACACATGGTTCTTTTCCTCCTCCCCTTTTCTCCTCCCTGCACTCCACGTCTTGTCTTCTCTCCTTCACCTTTGCTCCATCCTGCACTCTGCCCTTTGCTTCTGTCTTCACCAGTCTTTACTTTTATTACTCTTTAATACAGGACAAGACTTGATTCAAACTAAAAGCATGTATTTTGGTGAAAATATTTCTTCTATCTCTGTTCTGGACCTACCTGCAGTTGCTTGAAGCCACATGCTGGTGTGCTGACTGGGGACTTCCCAGATACTGTGTCCTACCCAACTGCCACCTCCCTTTGCAGTGGTTCCTGGTGTGGTGCTTAGCTCAGTACTTAGAGCAGAAATACAGAATAATGTGCAGTAAAACAATAAAAACCTGTTCTAAGAGGCAGGGAAAATTGTCTGGAGCTGGTTTTGCATCACACATCTAATTCCACAGTACAATAGCTAGAGCTCAAGCAGATAATCTGCAACATGACACAAAACAAGGAATTGGGGCAACACGCTGTATAAGATGGTAAAGGCAATTGAGCCCATGGCAAATAAGAAACGGCAAAAGCAGTGTTTCTGACACTTTTTTTTTCTGAGTCTGGTCAAAATAGAAAAGCTCACCAGTCAGCATGAACTGATAGGCGTTGTCAGAGATGGAGAAGATGTGTGGAGGGACCTCCTGGCGCTTTTTGCCTCGGTAGCCAGATACCACCTCCGGGTTGTACACCGGCAGCCACTTGTAGGGGTTGACGGTGACGCAGAAGAGACCCGAGTAGGTCTTCAGAAAAGAAACAAACAAAACAGAAGAGTCACCGAGGTCCATCTCCTGGCAGCTGGATTTTCTCCTTTGCCGCAAGACGGGACTTACATAGATCATCCAGGAAGTGTAGCGGTCCTTGAGGTTGTAGAGGACGGCAGGTTCGTGCAGGTGGGTCAACATGGCTACATCCTCAATTCTGTCAAACTTAGGTGGGTTCATGGCATACACATCATCAGGTTTGACAGTTACTGTCTATAAATCAGAAAGAAGCAGTTAAGCTTGATTCAGCAACTCTCGATGCTTCTTCCATGTGTACACACAAACACAGAGAAGTAATAACATCAGTAAGGCTGCTCTAATTCAGATCTTTCTTTCTGTTTAACTGTGCAAAACAAGACATGGTTATTACAGCCCAGACACTGCTGCCAGCCAGGAACTTCACAACACTGGCAAATTTACAGGATGTAAATTTACTGTCCTGGAATTGCTACAACCACACAGACAGAATTTCTGCTGGACCAGATCTTTCTACTCGTTATTGCTGCTGATGAAGTTCAAGTTGCTGCTGCTCACAGCTGCAATGGCCAGGGGCACAGCTGCCAGCACATCTGCCTTCCAGCCTGTGGGACTCGAACTGCACAATGCCGGACAGACAGGACAGCAGGAGCACAAGATTCCTCAGCAGCAAATCCTCCCTTGGAATAGAGTTGTTTCACTCCCACCTGTTGCCATTCCTAATCAAACAAAGGCTCTTGTCTTATTAAACAGCTCCGTCTACTGGGCTCACAGTCCTGTCGCACAGCCCGTGGATACGTTTGGGGCCAGTGGCAGATGTGCAGCAAAGCAGATGTAGACAGATGGCAGTAGCTGATCGTGGCCACATTGAACCAGGAAGGAGCTTGAAAATCCTGTTCTCATTTCCCCAGATGGCTTTTCCCATTGCTTTGATGCGTTGCTTTTACACTGTGATTGCTGCTGCCAGGGGCTGGTCCAAGCTGACTACTCCAGTCCCAGAAGGAAATAGCATTACGGCAATCATATTTGATTCAGAAAGATTGAACACCATTCCCAAGCTCAGACCCTGACTAGTAGAATTATCTTGGGCTTCTTTCGACAAAGCAAGAACTACAGGCACTGTTTTCAAAAGACACTTTGTGATCTGTGTCCCTAAATACCTTTTTAAAGAGCTCCAACTCTTGAACAATTAGGATTCACAGAAAGTCTCTGTACAGAATAAGAGATTGTGCATTAACTGCTACTCACAAGACATAGCTGGGAGTTACTACAGAGGTTTCTAACATAATGCAAGTTTGATGCTCAGAAGAAGGCAGGAAGCTCTAGAATATTACGAATTATTAGAAAATAAAGGGAGAAGAGAGTGTTATGTAGGATGCGTCTGTCAGTTTATTCAAACCTTCATTACTGATCACGCCTCTTACAAAGGACATAGTTGTACTAGAGCTGATCCAGAGAAGAGAAACAAAGATGGTCACAGGTATGAAACAGCTTTTCTATGAAGAGGGCATAACCTGGTAGGGATTTGGGGGTGAAAAAGAGATACTTTTGAAGTTTGCAAAGTCAAGAATGGCAGAGACCACCATGGCTAGAGCAAGGACTAATTATTCACTTTTTCTCCTTGCGAAAAAATAAGCAAAAATTACCAGGCTGCATATTGCAGAAACAGGAAGCACTTTACATATACTCTAATTTTAAACTGTGGAAATCTTTCCCACAGGACACTACAGAGGCAGAAAATGCAAATGGATCCGAAACGCCAGCGCCAGGAAAGCAGGTCCTTGTGCACAGCAGCCTGCAAAGCCCCGGCTCAGCCACATACCCCTGACTGCGCTGGGCTGGGGGTGACCCAGCCGTGACTGCTTTATTCTTTATTTGCTTTATTCTTAAAAAATCTGGTAGTGTCTGCTGTCACGATGCTGGTTGAGGCAGTTCTTCAGGCTGCTGCAGTTATTCTTACAGAAGTTACCAGGGCACAAGTTGTTAAGACATTTCAGTGTTTTTGCAAGATTAACACCTTGGAGGCTCCTGTAGGAAACTGTTTGCAGCCAGTGACACTGATAATTTCACATGCAAAGAGGACTTTCAAAGGAGAGGCCTGCTTTGCTACCAGTAAAGGAAGGAATTTATTGGTAGACATGACAGTGTAATATGACAAAGGGTTAAAAGCAGAGCTAGAGGAATGGTAAGGCTGGCAAGGCTACAACGCGGCCTCTTTCAGAGCATTGCATGATCATTAAAGCCTAAACCAAGAATAATTATCCAACGGATGTCTTCATCCCAACATCCAGAGCAATACCTTCCTCTGCAAGCTGTGCTGGTCCCAGTCAGAGGGCAAGGCTGGGCAGGGCAGATTTCTAGTCTAGTTTCATGCTTTCTGTGCTCTTTGCCCTCCCCGGCAGGCAGCCTAAGCCCTCAGTGGGGCAGGGAGAAAGGCCAGGAGAATGCACTTACTCTGCCATCCTCTGTCTCAACAGTTATCTTCCCATCCTGGGCAGCCTTGATCTTCCCTTTGGTGTACTCCACCTCAGGATCAGCCACAAAGCAGCAGGTCTTGGCATCAAATGGCTGGTTCTGGGCTTCTGTTCTCTCCTTCTCTGATTTGCGCAGGTATGGTGCAGCCTCACCAAAAATCTCCATGGCAGCGTCTCTGCTCATGGCTGAAGCTGAAAAACAGACCCTGTTGTGGTCCCTGCAGCTGGGCAGAGTGGAGCTGGACATCAACCAGCCTACCCAAACACCTTTCCCATCTCTCGAATATGTACCATGAGGGCTTGGGCGAGGTATTTGTCTTTCAAAGCTGGAATGTACAAAAGCAAGGAAGAAAAGCTGCCACCCTCCATGGCCCCAGGGAAAGAGGATCCCAGCCTGAAGGAGCAGGAGGGCTCCCTGGGGAAGTGTGGCAACAGGGAGGGATTTCTGAAGGATTCACATAGTTCTTAGTAAGGCTGAAGCCCTGAAGTATTTTTTCTTCCAGTTCTGCTCTTCATTCATGATTTCCCCCACCCGCTTCCCACATGGAGCCTGTCCTTGTCCTCTGGTAGGCAGCAACACACACTTGCCGTAGGACCGGCTCATGCACAGGAGAGAACAGGAACCTGCCCACAGCGAGCGCAAGGGAAGAGCCAGCTCATGCTGGACTGGGCAAGATACTAGTTTTCATGCTTTAAATTCTCACCTCAACAATCAGTTGACAGAAAGAAGGAAGAGGCTGACATCTCCGGTATCTGGAAGAGAAAGAGTGAAAGGTCAGACTCCAGCTCAGCTATGGCCTCTCCGAAGGTCTGATACTTCTCACCTATTGTGAGCAATCACTGCAGCTGAGGACCAGCGAAGTAAACTGCAGACACCAGTCCTTCCCTACCCAGGGAATGGCCCAGCGGGGAATCAACAGCAGATTTCCCCCCACAGTGCTGCAGCCTTGCAAGGCTCCAAGCTCCGTGGCAGGAGCCCTCTGCCCCTCTGCCAGTCGGTCACCACATGGCCAAGGGATCAGGAGCCACCAGCAAGGGCTTTCTCCCTGACAGCTTTTATAGGCTCAGCCCCCTCCCTTAGCTCGGCCTCTTCCCTATATTTGGAAGGAAGGGATCGACATTCCTGCCTGCTCACCAATTCATGTTCATTTTCTGCCATATACAGTATGTAAAGAAAGAAGACACTCTTTTTTTTCCCATTTTAGTAACTTCAGGACCTAACTGTGGTTTGTAGACTCTTTGTCATGAGAATTTCCTCTACTGTGAACATGCTCTCCTGACAGCTACGACCATGGTCAGCACCTCACTCATACCTGCTCTCACCTACATGTCAGAGAAATACTAGTCCAGAAGGGCCCTGCCCCACTGCTGCTGCTCACAGATCCCTGGGCAGAGCTGCACAGGGCAAGGGAACACAAAGTAGCCACCCGTGGGGTGGAGGACAAGGCCACGGGAAGAGAAAAAGGTGATGAAGATTCATGTAGGATTGGTTATGGCAAATCTTGTGACTTCTGATCACTGTAGGGGTCAGGGAGGACAGGAGGAGAGGCCGCGACTGAAGTATGATGTGACAAACCATAGCAAAACAGAGGCTAATCAGAAAGGACAACATCCAAACCTAGCCAGAGGTGGACATTTTATGAATGTCAAACCCTGAATATGCTAGAGAAATTCAGCTTCAAATACCGCTGTGGCTGCCTAGGATGTTCACTACCCTTGCTGCCAAAAGGAGCTGCAGAAGCCATGTCACATCGTGCTGTCAGGTTCATACACACAGCTGATTGCAATTCCCAGGTGAGGATATTGGTAAGGGGACAGAGCAGCCACCAAAATGCCAGATACCAGCCACCTTTGCACACCAGTGAGGACGGTGCAGCTCTGCTCGATCCTGAGCACTGGTGACCCAGAGCAGCACCTTTACGTGAGTCCCTGGGCTGTAGGCTTGGCCGTGCTTTCCGAAAGGCAGCGCAGTGTCTGAGGAGCAGCAGCCTGTGCAAGGATACGCTGCACCAATGCAGCTCTTGCTTGGGTAACACAGACCAAGGCCCGGCAGCAGGACATGGCCAGCATAGGCTCCGACACCCCTCTCCCTTCCCCAGAGCAGGGCTGTGCCACAGACATCCAGCACCGTGTTGCCAAACCATCACCCAAGCCACTTGTAGCCTGTGTGCGTGCCCTGAGAAGCACAGGAAACCAGTGGGAATTAGCACGGAGGAAAAATAAGAATGTAAAATTCTCCAGCTCTGCAGAAGAGGTTAGAACCAGGCAAGACCTGGAGTGGAGCTCTCCCATCTGAAGGCAAAGGACCATGCTCAGCACAGCCACACTCCTGCTGGGTTACTCTCGGGGCCAATAACCTATGTCCTTGGTCACATATTTTCAATGAGGTATTATAAAACCCTCACTGACTCTTGCAAAGATGAACTGTAAACTCTTGCTAAAGGGGTATGAACCCCCTTCACATGGGCTTTGAAGGGAGGCCTCCCAGTCCCAAGTGATCTGTTTGGCTGGTACGGAGCAGACAGGCAATGGCTGCAAAAGCAGCTCACCTGGCAGGAGCAATGGGATCCTTCACACCTGTGCAGATAGAGGCAGCTCCTGGTGCATGAGTGGAAGAGCATCCTCTGCTCTGAGCCATCCCACTTGTTTTGGTCATCTTCTATCATTTCAGTATCACCCACTCACCCTTCACATGGACACCCATCCAAGGCTGCAGCACCAGCTTTCCCTTACCAGAATGAAACCTCCATGACCTGTGGGAAACCAGAAGCCTCCCCAAGTAGCTGCTGTCACCACCCAAAGCACCAGCCCCAGCTGGAGCACCTGTGGCACCAGCGGCTGTGGTGTGGGGGACATTACCTCATCCTCGGACACAGCGCCTGGCCCTGCTGGTGTTTGCCCAAGGAAAGCTGACCCTCTGGTCTTGCAGGAGCGTCATTGTCACTGGTGTTTTGACAAACATGTTCCATGTTGCCCTTAATTTCATTTAAGGGCACTAAAAATGGACACCACAGCCACATATCTCATGAACCATGAATTCCTAGAATCCCCCTAAGCCTGGAGGATGAGGGAAAGCTTTTTTTAGCAAGCATCTCCTGTGATCAGCCCTTTGAACTCAGCACAGTGGATGTACTGTCTGCAAAAAGCCGAGATGCACCACATCAACTATCAGCTTTGTCCTGACACTGACCTGTCCATGTGATTCGGGCAGGGCCTGTCCTGCTTCCAGCCGTGCCCAGGAGCACGCGGACGGACCCTGCTCCCCACAGCCAGCTGGAGCATCAGAGCACAGAGCACACACAGGCAGCCAGAGCCCCTCTCCCTGTTTTCCCTCACTGGTGCCCAGCTGGGAGCAGAGTACAGGAAAACAATTAGCAGTGAGCAGTGACCCACGGGTATCCAACCAGGCACAGGCATCTGCTGAGCGCCACATCAGAACATACTGGACTGTCTAAACCCATTTGCACACAGCCATTGTCCCAAATGCTATAAATCAGGGCCATCCGGTTTACCCACAAACTGTGGTATCATTTCACACTCTCCCCGGCCCAGCAAGGGTGGGTAGCTAAAAGTGATTATGATCTGTGAACTACACAACTAGCTACAACAGCCATTGCTATTACATACCCGCTATTTGAAAAGGCTCCACTTCTAACAGAAGTCACATTCTATTTCTCGCAATTCTCCATCATTATAGGAAAACATTTCTCAAGATAATAATTGCTGTAAAATCTTACTAGAAAGCAGCCTGGAGCAAGGGGTGAGATATAAAAATGCGCCTGTTACACTGCAAAGTAGGAATGGCAAGAGGCTCGGGGAGTGCAGGTGAATCTGCACATCTAGATGTTTTGGTTTGGTTTTGTTTTTTTGCCTTTGGTCTTAAAAACATGCATTAGATTTTTCTGGCTCAGATAAGTGTACAAACCTTTCTATCTTTAGACTTGTCTGTGCCTTGGAGCCTTTGAAAGTTTGACAAGCTATATGAATAGGAATGACAGAGCTTCATGCAAATGAAAATTACAAAGTGCCGTGACAGATCTAAAACTTAAATCTCTTTTTGCAAACAACAGTGGGAGTAGAATGAGTGGGACGCTGCAGGTCTTTCAATCAAGGAAATTTCAAGCATATTCAGGGTTTGACATTCATGAAATGTCCACCCCTGGCTAGATTTGGATGTTGTACTTTCTGGGTCCTCCCTTTCAGGGTGAAAGGGACTTGAGCTAAAGCTCCTTGTGCTGTGCAGGGGACTGTTAAGCACCTCAGAAGGGCAATTCACAATCCCTGTTTGCTAAAGAGGATCTGCTTAGCCTGAGCTGAGTGATGGGGCTGAGCACCCAGCTCTTCAGCATCAGTCCCAGAGCCTGTCACAGACTTCAGAGAGCAGAGCCCCTCTGACCGCACTGGCTCAGGTACCCCCAGCCAGGAAACAGGAGACCCAGGGGATCACCAGCTGATACCTCTCACCTTCCCAGAAGAAGTGGAGACAGATGTTAAGACTCAGTGACAGAAGCAGGGGCAGCAGAAGGAAATGTGGCTGCAGCTTGGAGGCTCCAGGTCTCGACTGGAAGACACCTTTCTACCAGTATAATGTCTGGTTTTCGGTCCTATTCCTGTAGAAAGATGTTTCTTATTGCACTCCCAGAGCTGAAGGACATCTCAACCGTTTCACCTAACCCCCAGGACTGTGCAGGATTAGTCTCCTGCCCACAAAGCCATGAGCTACAATGGGCTACACATAAGTGTCACCTCTGCACTTGTGTAGGATCCTGCTAGTCCTCGGGAAAACCCAAAGATTCATGTGCTGGGGCTGAGTGATCCAAGCAAGATGAGCACAAGTCTTAGGCTTGCTGCTGTGAACCCACGTCATTGTGGTCCACCACATCTCAGTTTGAGTGTCTGCAGCCCGGAAGCAAGGGTTTAACTGCACACGCATGTAAAGAGCAATGGCCCCCTTTAGTAGACATTTGGTAATAAAAAGCACTAAAAAATAATTTAAGAAATGCTGTGGAGCAAAGGGAGAGATCAGTCGGTGAGGAGGGATTTCTTACCTTCTCACAATCCTGTAACCAACACATGATCTCTTGGGAGCCATTGTTGCTGAGAGCTGGGGCAGCAGGATGGAGAGCAGCTGTGGGACAAGTTCCAAGCTGCACCGTCCCTGCACCGCTGCACGGCATCTGGAGCAGCACTGGCACAGCCCAGCATCAGCAGGTCCATGTACGCAGCACCGGCGGGGATGGGACTATTGGGCCTTTCTAAAAGGAAGAGAAAGACTGGAGAGAGTTCAGAGGAAGGTGACAAAACTAGCGAGGGGTCTGGAGCACAAGTGTGATGGGAGCGGCTGAGGGACCTGGGGGGTTCAGCTGGAGAACAGGAGCTGAGGGGAGACCTTCTGATCTCTGAACTGCCTGAAAGGAGCTTGGAGCCAGGGAGGGTCAGGCTCTGCTCCCCAGGAACAAGCGACGGGATGAGAGGAAACGGCCTCAAGTTGCGCCAGGGGAAATTCAGATTGGATATCATGGAAAGGGCTGTCGGGCACTGGAACAGGCTGCCCAGGGCAGTGGTCGAGTCACGATCCCCAGAGGGGCTGAACAAATGTAGAGATGGGGTTCTTAGGGACATGGGTTAGTGCTAGAGTCAGTTTATGGTTGGATTCAGGGAACCTGAGGGTCTCTTCCAACCAAAATGATTCTATGATATCCCAGAAAAGGATTAGATTTAGGCTAAGTCCCAGGCCAGTGATACGCTGCTCCAGCTTCTCACAGGCTGAGGACAGTGAAACACTTTACTACCAAAACCTTCCCAGGTCAGTGCAGAAAGGCCCCAGGGCACACATGTAGGTGCACATCTACTTGCAAACAGCCCTGGGGAACAGCAGCTCAGTTCTCTCTGTTGCTCCACGCTGCCGACAGCACCTGCAGACACAGAGCTGTGCTGAGGTGAAAGTCACTGGGGTGCTGTCATAGGGAGCTGCACTGCCTTGCAAGGCTCTCTAGTCCCGGTGTTGCCAGGGAGCTTTTATTATTGCCCTTCATTCAGATAAGGGCACTCATGGCTCAACATACCCCCACAAATTAAAGGTGGATTTACTGGTTGGTGTCTGTCTATTTTTGCACAAAGAACTTTGGGATAACAAGGAGGTTTTGTAAGCTGTAGCTGAGTAAGTTCCATGGCATGCTGAAGGAACCTACTTTATTAAACTAGTAATACACAGCTTAAAACACGGAATGAGCTGGCTCTTGCACAGAGACAGATGCGATCATTCCTCCCCAAGTCTCCCCAGCATAGATCCTCATCCTCCCAGGAACACACACAATCGATGCAGAGCTGCTGGAAGTCAGGGGCTAGATACTCCACAAGCAGCACAGCTTCCTTTAAAAAAACATCCGTTTCTGTTTGAACTAAACCACATCTTTTAAATTCATTTCTGGAGGGGAAACAGTTAGCTTTTCACTTTTTGTTTTAGGCCAACAAACCTTAGAGCAACCCAGTAAAACTGACCTGCTTATCAGTTCACATCAAATAGCAAGGGCTGTGGCCATTCCCCCCGTAGCACAGCCCAGAATTTGTGTTTTGCTAAGTGCACATGCAGTGCCCCAAGGCTGAGCAGCTCCTGAGCAGCCCCAGCACACGCTGTCCTGCAGTTACAGCTCTTGGGTCTTCCCGGTGAGCACCCTACGCCAGCAGGACGGACTGGAACATCTCAGCTGCAACTGGCACCCTTAGCGCACTGTGGCAGGCTGTTCACAGCTCTGACTTCGCAGCGTCCCTTATTTTACCTGACTGAAGATACATCCTGATTTGCAGCTAAGTGTTCAGTGTTCAGCCTTCACTTCATCCTGTAGTTCACCAGAGAGCACACGAGATCTCTCATTCATCCCACGGTCCTGGTTACGGGCTGATGGGTGCACATCATCATGCAGGGTCAGTGATTGGACCACACCAGTCTGACCATGTGAGAAAGGCTCAGAAAATGCAGATATCTGCAAAGTTACAGAAGAAAAGAAGAAAGACCTACAGTACCTCAAATCAGACATAGCCTTGACCTAAGACAGAGATGAGCCAAGAGACTCATCAACCTCTGGAAGCACAGATGGCCAGCAGCACCATCAGGAAACATTTGAATAGAAGTGGTTAAGGGAGTTGACTGATGTTTGCAGATCTGGAGCCTACCAGGACACTGTACCTTGCTTCCAGACAGCAGAAACATCTATTTTTTCCCCCCTCATGTGAATTACTCCACCAGATGAGGAGTTTGTTTGGAGGCAGCAGGTAAATCCAGTGCTGTGGGAAATACCTGTCCTGGAATTGTCCTGGATGGTCCCTCCAGGCCACAGCAAGTTGCTCTGGTTGGGGACAGTCACGAATTATTAAAGACACAACCATCATTCTGATACACCACAGGACCACAGCCAAAGCACTGTGTGAACACATATGACCCAGGTAGTCCACCCCTCACAAGCACAAGGCACAGGCTGAAGCAGGACATATGCTCCAAAAGCACCTGGCCCTGTGCTGGGACACAGCTCAAGCTCAGTACAAGTGGAGAGACTGGCTGCTCAGCAGCTCCTTGTCACAGAATCATATTGGTTGGAATAGACCCTCAAGATCATCAAGTCCAACCATAACCTAACTCTGGCACTAGGCACTAACCCATGTCCCGAAGAGCCTCATCTATATGTCTGTTCACCCTCTAGGGATGGTGACTCCACCACTGCCCTGGGCAGCCTGTTCCAGTGCTTTACAACCCTTTAAGTGAAGAAATTTTTCCTAATATCCAATCTGAACCTTCCAAAACAAGCTGCTTTGAAATGACCACTGAGGAGCAGGCGTTGACTGCATCAGGCCAGGGAGCCACATCCTCTCTGCTGCATTCGCCTGCTCCAGGCACAAGTGACCTCACCAGCTGCAGCGCACATAGTTTTGGAGCTGGGGAGCAGATAAATCCCTGTGTCACAGGCCATTTGATCCAGGTCAGTTCTCCTTAAGATCAAAACTGGAGTTGGACTGAGTCCAGTTGGCTATCATGGCAGGCACAGCGAGTATTTTCACACTGGCAGTACACATGTGACAGAGTACGGAAAAATAAAACCCGATTTGGATTTTGCCCTGATGACTGTGGACTGATGCCCAGCCTGGCTCCCGCATCCTCCCAAGAGACACCAGCCAAGATAAGGCCTGGCTTTCCAGACAGGTTTCTTTTTTAAGTGCACAAGAAAAAAAAATACAATGAAGAGGGAAAAAAAAAAACCCAGAAATGTGTTCGGAGCACATTTCTGGGCACAAAGAAAAGACAGTGACTGTGAACAGTCAGTGTGGATTTACTAAGAGGTAAAAAAGAGGTTGTAGCATGGAGGGTGTTGGTCTCTTCTCCCAAGTAGCAAGTGATAGGATGAGAGGAAATGGCCTCTAGTTGTGCCAGGGGAGGATCAGATTGGATATTAGGAAAAATTTCTTCATGGAAAGGGTTATAAAGCACAGGCTGCCCAGGGCAGTGGTGGAGTCATCATCCCTGGAGGAGTCTAAAAGGCATGTAGATGAGGTTCTTAGGGACATGGGTTAGTGCCAGAGTTAGGTTACGGTTGGACTCGATGATCTTGAGCGTCTCTTTCAACCAAAAAGATTCTATGAAATCTCACCTGACCATCCTGATTGCCTTTCACGATAAAATGACCAGATATTTGAATGTAGGGAGAGAAGTGGGTGCTGCCTGGCCTCAGCTCCCAAAACTATCTGCCACAAGATTCTTGTTTCCAAGCCAGAAGTTTATGGTCTGGATAGATGAGCAACCAGATGGTTAAAGAACCTGGCTGGGCAATGAGAAGATAGCTGTTAGTAAGTCACGTGCCCGGGTCAGTCCCGGGAGTTTTCCTGTTTAACACCTTTATCAATGACCTGGCAGAGGCAACAACACACGTGCTTATCAAGTTTGCAGATGGCAACATAGTGGGTGGAGCAGCTGGTACCCTCTAGGTCTGAGCTGCTACCCAGAGGGACTCAAGCTGGAGGGATGAGCTGACAGGAACCTCATGAAGTTCAACAAGGACTAATACAAAGTCCTGTACCAAAAACATCCTGGGAACTGACCAGCCAGGGGGCATTTTGGTGAGAAGAATCTGAGGTCAAGATGGTCAGGGGCCGGGAGCTGGTCATCACATACGGCACAAGGAGAGGCTGAGCGAACGGGGCAGTCTGGGAAGGAGAAGGCTTCAGGAGGACCAAACAGCAGCGCTCTAATACCTGTGAGGAGGTTAGCAAGGAGATGGAGTCAGGCTCTTCATCCTGGTGCACAGTGAAAGAACGAGAGTTGAAAGGCTGGTTTAAATGAGAAATTCAAACTGGATATAAAGAAAAAAATTGCTCTAGTGGGAAACAGTCTATATATATATAGTGTATGTCTGTATATGTATATATATGCGCAATGTAAGGAAATACAAGCCTGCTATGACAGCAGAGTCCTTGAGAAGTGCCAACAAAGGATACCATGTAGAGAAGTACAGCCACGGGAATGTAAGACATGGGGTAGAGACTTGGCCCTGGAGACTCCACAACCATAAACAACTCCTGAGTGGTCAAATAAACAAATACAGACCCACAGATGTCAGCCATGAAAACCAGTTTTGTCCAGAGACCAAGTATCCAATGCCTAAAAATGCACGAGAGATGTAACATGGAGTCACACAATGGAAAAAAGGGAGCATCTTGTGGTGTGACTGACTTCATTACAGTTTAGTTGCACAGATACGAGGGACGCAGACGGTGTGCAACAGCAATTTACCATTATCCAGCAATCCTTCAGGAAGTGGAGTCAATTTTTCACTTCTTCTTTCCTGCTGCCAGTGACAACTGACAAGAACCTGCTTAAGATCACTGTGCCAAGCAACCCACCCGCCTGGCCCCTGTCATGACCTTCTTGCACAAACATCTCCTTTATATCAGTTAAACCCAGTCCCTTAAAACCAGAGCATGCACGTGCCCCTTCTGGGCTCCCATCATATGCAAACCACCACCAGCACAGCAATTCAGGGCAAGACTCAAGGAAGCGGCCACGCTTTTACACGTGCTCCCCTGTGAAAAACTGAAAGGGCAATCAGAGACCCCAACCACGCCAGAGGCCTCGGTCCCAGGAGGATGCACGCGGCGCGGCAGGGCAGGATCCGCAATCCTGGCACATCAGTTAGCGCTGCTCTGGGAGATTCCCACCCCACGAAAAGGGACGGGTCCCCAGGCCAAGCCCTGTTCCTGGCAGAGGCCACAGTGTACATCCAACTCCAGCTACTCCTCTATGTCATGGTCAGTGAAGGAAAATGGGCTTTAAACAAATACACCCTCTCTCTCTCTCTCTTAGCCCAACAATCAACCTGCTGCATTTTTAGCTTTGAAATATTGGCCCTTTCCCATTCTTTTTGGAAGACAGACTTAGCTGAAAAGTATTATGAATCTTTTCAGTCCTTAAAGATTCAAATTACAGTATTGAAATTCATCTTTTCTCCACAGGGTATCTTAAGCACTTGGGTGTAATCAGGAGAAGCACAAATAGACTTTAAGGAAGCAAAATAAAACATTCTCCCAGATCAGCTGCTCCATTTCTTAGTCACATTCCCACCAGGCTTTGTACATCAGTGTTTTCAAGAAACACCAAACAAAGAGGAATGGACTTTTTAATACGGAAGCAGCAAGACAGGCTGACCAAATTCTCCCTCCACCCACGAGGAAAATATTCTGATTATTTCTGACTTGTTCAAAAGGAAAAAAAAGTATTTCCCCAAAAGAAAATGAACTGGTGTGCAAGCACCTGGACAAGAAAGCACAGAGTTAGTAGGTGCTGAGAGTCAGTACTGTAAGGAAACTTTTGAAAACAAATCACCTCCAGGATTGCGGGAGAACATAAAAGGCAAGCAAAGGCTCTTTAGAAACAATGCTGACACTTGCAACCACTCCATGAAAATAACATTATTATTGCTAGGGTGACACTTATCATAGACACTAGTATTAGTGGTGACACCTTGGAATGGACACAGCCTCTGACAGAACATTTGAAGTGTGACATTTCCTCTGGAAGCCACTCCTGTTGCCTACTGCAGTCAAGCCAGCACAAGGAGAAAAAAACCCTACCTTCCTTTTCAGCTGTTTGAGTTCAATTCTACTACGACACCTTTTAAAACTCCCACTGTAAACTGATACAGAAAAATCCTTGCTGACCCTTAAAAAAGAAAAAACAATAAACCTCACCTTCTTTAAACTATCTAGCATTCAAGACGCGCACACACACACACAAAAAAAGTATCCTGAGACTTAGGGAATGTTCCTTCCTTAACAGAGCTTTAGCAGAAGAGGGCAGTGGTGACACACTCCACCACAGCCACCTTCCCCGTACTCTCAGGAGGTCACCACAGCACAGGGCAGCAGACGTGGACCTATGCTCCTCTATTATATAACAACTCTGAAACAGGTTAAGTTTACTGTCTTGCAGGGTTTTAGAAAGACTGAAATTTACCATAGATATTGCACCTTTCCCCAGATAGGAATATTCTGTTCCAGTCCCCTAGACTCAGAATAAGGCCAGTGCTACCAGTAGGAACACGTATGGTCAGTTTGAAACCCTCAGGGACCCGCACCAAGAACTTTCCTGTTTTGTCTCCCGTGGGTCATCCTCCAGGGTTCAGCCACCTTAAAAAAGCATATTCATCTCATGCATTGCACTACTATAAACACTACTTTCTAAAGAGATAAAACAGAGCAAGAATATGAAGCTTGACCAGTACACAAAGTTCTGATGATATTCCATTCAAACCTAACAAAGGAAAATGAAATTGCTTGTACAAAGCAATCTTTATTTTCAAACGCTGCACTGCATGAAATGATTGACAGCCCTGTGCACGGACACAGATCCTCTTCATCCTTCGCACTTCACTATTCAGCATAGCACAATCAGGCCAACTATGCATAAAAACATATGTTTTCAACCCATTACTCATTTCCTTCTAAGTTAACAGCATTCACCTGGAAAAATCAGCAAGAATAAACCATTTCATTTCTGCATTCAAATGAAGATCAGGCACACTACAAGGCTGGTCCCGTGCGTGGAAGCTGCTGGTGCTTTCAGTGCTCTTCATCTTCTTAACCCCAATGAAGGACTCTTAAGGCTCTCCTGCTTTTAACAGTGTAACTGCCTCTCCCAGAAGGCAAAACAATGCAGAACAAAAGAGGGTAGGGGTCCTCGGAGAATGCCATGGGCACAGCTTTTCATCAGTGATCATCCTTCTCCAGTGACCATGCTTTGATGATGTCTTGCCAAGATTAACTTTAACAGTGATACACATATATCCATACACACGTCCAAATGAAAAGTGTTTTCCATTGTTTGCTCCCAACAACGTTTCTGAGAAGTCCCAAATTTCATTCTGTAGCCTAGATCCCACTGCAAATAATATCCATTGGGAAGGCTTTACAGATTTTTAATAATGGTATTTTGCTGAAGCACAGTTGCCTTTCCTATTTGGAAAAAAAGAAAGTGGTGACAGGATCTTACACCTGTATGTTTCTGCTTCAACTCCAATGCCCAGTTACAGCCAAACCTAAAGGTGATGTTCATGTTAACCTTTGAAGACCATGTGTTTCAGGATCTGTATTTTCTCATGTGTGCAGCAATAGAAGCAGAAATCTCAGTGCTTCTTTTATTCTGGCCATAATATTCCACAAAGTCACCATCTGGCCCGAGGAGGTACATTATTATTGTGTGATCCACCTGCAAGAGAGCACATTGCGGCTCGATAAAAATGATCCTGCACATCTCTCAAAGGCAGAAGCAACAGCCTGACAAGACTTCTCACCAAGTAGCTCAAGCAAGATATGGAAAACCTCAGCAACTTCTTGTTTGAGCCAAGAAAATAAATAGAGAAAACTAGCTGCATCCTCAAAACACATGAAAGAATAATACTGTGAGCAGACAAGTCTTCCCCAAGCTGCTGGCACCTTTCCAACAGCACAGACACAGCTGGGGTAAACCTGGGGGCTCAGGGGTCATTCCCCCTCATTTTTCCCACTTTCCCTCTACTTCTCATGATGCTCCATGTCTCTCACAAGGTATTCAAGCTCCTACTGCTAATATGATGTAAATAAAATATAAAAAGAGATATTTCATTAAACCAAGTTCACAGTCAGTGGAAACAACGGGACTAAGAGCATCACTGGGATGCAGGAGCTGCAGATGGAGGAGATGGTGCAGAGGGAAATACATGTGCTGGGGAGAGGCTCCCTCTGCTGTCAAAATTGAAATAACCTACAAAAATGTTCAATGTTTGAGGTACTCCAATTTGATTATATAAATACTAACTCCACTGTAAATTTATTTAACATGCCACTGCAAGTACTGTCTGCATCTGTGACACCATCTTTATGGAGTAAAAGACAAAAATTACTGAAAATGGAGGCCACGAATCTGCAACGGCTCAAGTGACTGCATCATCTCACTGAAGAAAAAGAACTGCAAAGTACTCATGCACTGAAAGTACAACTGTTTGAAATTGAGAAAATGCATAAATATTTCCAGTAACACAAGCTTAAAGAAGGCATTAAACTTAATGGGATTTCTGTCACTGAACGTTTCTCAAAATTATCTAGAAATTATTACAGGGTTTTTCAAAATGATGGATTCAGTTTCAAAGACACAGTGATTTCAAAATGGGTCCATCTTTTTGAAACAGCCTGTATTTCTAAATGCTCATCTCAGTGTTCTTTTCAAGTCAAAACATGCAGCGAAGTTCAACTGGCTGTAGTGGATCTCTTCTTCTTCATCCCCTCCCAGCAGTCTGCGCAGGAAACACAACCTGCCCCTGTACAAACATCTGTCTTGATCACCAATTGGCACAACAGGTCTGCACAAGACATAATGAGGAAAAAAAACAGCCTCACTGGAAGAAATGGCAGAGTAGTAATTCCCCAGATAAGCCTCAGGTTAGAACCAAACCAGCCTCAGGCCCCCCTCGGGCTCTCCTCTGCCTGTGTTGTTTCACAGACCTGTGTCCTCCAGCCTCCCAGCGCCGAACATGCAGAGTTCACTGCCTGCAAAACCCAGCGCCCGGGACAGATCCTGAAGAGATGCAGCTTCACTCTTCCTCCTTGGCAGCACATCTGGAGCTTCCAGGCTGCTCCCCTGCTTCAAATCCACTGGCTTTTCTCCCTCGCCACCTGCCCTCCTCTCAGCCTCACAGCCCAGTGGGGTTCTCCCTGGATCCCGAATCCCTTTCTCCTACTTCATCACATCTGTAGTCACATTCTCCAGTCAGTTTCACCCTCCAGCCTCCCTTGAAGCTGCTGTTGTCTACTGAGTTATTTTCCAAGGCTGAATCCCTGTACTTTCCCTTCACAGCTCAGCCAGAATCCAGGTGGGGTTTGCTAGAATCCACATGTGGTTTTACTTCACAAGCAGCAGAACTCCTGCGTAGCCTCATCTGAGTGTTCCTGCTCTGGCAGGGGGATTGGACAAGATGATCTTTTGAGGTCTCTTCTGTAACTCCTTCAGCTTTTCTAGCCTCTTTCCATCATCTCTCCTCCACTTCAGTTCACTCATTTAGCATCAGATTCTACTGATTCTTTCCATCACATGAGCAGGTATCCTTTGCCGACCCTGTTCCTATAACTTATTCTTGCATTTCCACCAGCTTCCTTTCACAAATCCGATTTTAAGCAGTACCTTTAGACTGATTTCAGATTAATGCTAGATTGATTTGAACTGGTGTTGAATTTCCCCAGCAAGCTTCACTACTCCATTCAAATACAGTATTCTGGACACAACTTCTGTAGCTATTGAGTTGTCACTGTAAGTGAAACCAAGTTCTTAACCTCTCCTTTCACACCCCTTTTAGTAACATAAAGCAGTACATGTCACCAGTGTGATTCCACCTTCTCTCTACCGAGATCAGGTGCTGCTCTTGCTGTTTCTTTCTATGCACCACCTTTTTGTTCCACTGATTTTTTGTCCCCTTGCATAATTTATTTGCTGCAGTCAGGTGGTTTTAAAAAACAGATTAATATACAATATGGATCAGAGCAAAACTGATCTGCTTCAGCATCCTACCTCAATTAGTGGCCAAAAATGGTTACTTTAAAGAAGAGTACAAAACCAGCACCAAAAACATGCTATCTTCCTTTATTAACTCCTAGCTTCCAAACATTTTTAGCTCATAGGTTTCCTGAGCTAGGCAAGAATTCTGTGCATTTCATAATCCTCAATTTTTTTTTTTCCAAAGACTAACAATTCTCTCTGTGGACTCCCATAAGGTACCATTTGCATCTGTAGCGAGGGATTCCACTTCTCACAGGCTCACTGCAACAAGAACCATCATCTTTCCTTTTGAAGCTGTTTTTAGTTTTCTCTGACGCCCTCAGTTGTGTAATGTAAAAATAGAAAAGATCATATAACATCTACCCTGACTTGTACCTACTTTACTCTTCCAGTCTGCTCAGGATGTGGCAGGTCAGGAAGGCTCTGGCAGCAGCTCTGAGTCCTATAACCAGCCACGTTCCCTTCCAGACAGTGAGATTTTGACTGCCCAGATTAGCATGACTTAAACTTCAGTTTCTCCCTTCACACTACTACTCTACATATCTTATCCCCACTTTATTCAGCATTAACATGCTCTTTTCCACATCATATGACACAGAAGGAAGATCCCCACAGTATCTGCAGGAAGACTTGGCATCTCCCTAGTCTCCTGACAGGAAAACCTCACTTCTTAGTGTCAGTTTGGTGAGAAATTAGTTGTTACTCACTTTTACCTCTCATTTCTCCCTCTTCCTATTGCCTTTATTTCCCAGTTCTATTTTCATTTTGGAGCACATAAGAAAACAACCAGACAAAAACATTACAGACAGAAAAAGTTCAAATTATTGTCACACCTGCTAGCTCATGTGCTATTCTGTAGGCAGGCCTGGGACTGGACGTTTTTAGAACGGGTTTCACTGATGTTCTGAGCTTACAAGAGAGCACCTTGATTCTGATCAAGACTTCTTAAAACACAGCTTAACACATCAGTGCAACAGGGCTCTGCCATGTAGGACTTCAGCGCAGATTGCAACAGCTGCCTTGGGATTTTAAAATCTACATCCTGCTCTTATCCAAATGCTTTCATTAGGCAAAAGCCCTGCATTTACTTACTATATAATCATTGTCTTCATCTTTGGGACCTTCACTGTAATATACACGGTAAGCTTTGGCAACTTGGTCAATCTGTGCCTTGGTACCAGTCAATCCAATCAGCTTTGGAGAAAATTCTAGATAGAAAGAAGACATTTACGTGTTTTAGTGAAGAGTCCCATCAAGAGTGTCCTTTCCAGTGTTCTACATTACATGCTATAAGACATCAAGGAAGAAAAGAGTAATACCTTTAACATATCTGGCAATGGCTTCTTCGTTGTCCCTCTCAGGATCAATGGTGATGAAGAGTGGGGTCAGATTAGGCAAAGATGGAATTCTGTCTGTGACATTAACAATTATTATTTTTCTTAGAAAACTAAAACTCCTTTCTCACCTCCCTTCAAACAAGCTCACAGACAAGCTACCATAACATCAATTCAAGCCCACTCTAAGTGACAAAAATAAAGGTAATTTTGTGCAGTGTAATGTATTTAATTTATGAATTAAGCAAATGCTGCGAAATCCAACACTCTGTGCTTGTGCTGGGTGGCAGCTAGACTTGCAGCCTCTCAGTTGGAGACCCTGCCCTGCTTAGTAGAGATGACAAACTGGCTCTGATGCAGAAAGCACTGTGGAGTGATCATGGCACAATGGTCGATACAACAAAAGCATGCCTGTGACAGTGGAGTGGGAGGACAGCTGAAGGTACAATGGAAAAAAAAACCCTAATACACCCCACAACCACTTATTGGCAAAAATACAGTGCAATGGCACCTTTTCCTATAACCTGCCACCATCATGTTTTATTACCAAGAAGTCCCTTGTTGCAAAAAGATCAGTGCTGTCATGCTCTAAATATCAGATTCTACTGACAGGCAGACTGATGTATGTATCACTTAGTAATTCATTCAACTACCCAATAGAGGTCAACTGCATTTTTTTTAAAAAAGATCATCAGTTATTACCATTTGCAATATTTTACTGCAATAAACCCGGATCTCCAATAAACAAGATGACTATGCCAACCGAATTCCCATACCAATCTCATCTACCACTTGAATCATTTTCTCCAGTTCATCAGGACAGATGTCAGGACAGTGTGTGAAGCCGAAGTAGATCAGCACCCACTGGCCGATGTAGTCCTTGCTGGTCTTGGGCTGCCCCTCGTGGGTGACGAGCGAGAAGGGCCCTCCCAGCAGTGGTTTCCCAATCCCTCGGTTTCGTTCCTTCTCCAGGTCTACAAAAACAAGAGAGGATCAAACACATCCATGTCATGATCCACACTGCTTCCCCAGTGATCCTCAGGAGCCGTTGCACAGTCACGGCCCGGGGCGTTGAGACATCAAGATCTACCATCGTACAGATGCTCAATGTGGACAAGGCTTCCAAAAATAATTCAGCTTGGGGCAAAATCCAACATATCACTAAACACCTTTTAAACATAATAATCTCTACTATTGTCATCTGATTGATGCAGTAATGCTCAATGATAGGAGGTGGGGCAACAGGCACACACAGGAGGGTCCATCTGAACAGGAGGAGAACCTTGTTTGCTGGGAGGTGCCAGAGCCTGGCCCAGGCTGCCCAGAGTGGGTGTGGAGTCTCCTTCTCTGAGACATTCAAACCCCCTGGACCCACCTGTGTGATCTGCTCTGTGACCCTGCGTGAGCAGGGGTTGCGCTGGGGGATCTGCAGAGGTCCCTTCAGCCCAACCAGTCTGGGATTATTCTGTCATTATATTTTTATGTAACAGAAAAATTAGCATCCTTTGCAAACTGAACACAGCCTAAAAGCTGCAATCTCTGATTTTCAGCATTAAAAACATTAAAACGACAGCAATGGGCAGTTACTGCAGGGACACACACACAATGTGAGAAGACACCAACATGCACAGAAAATCCCACCTGTGTCTGCGCTGCATCGACTGGCAACATCAAGTACAATCAAACACAGCTATTCCCAAAGCAAAAGCATATTTAAGAATTTTAAAACTCTTAATCTTGAAGGGGTGGGTTTTTTTGAACGTTTGAAAATTTTATATAGCGTTTTTATATACATAGGTGCGAAGCACGATGTCATTCAGCGGGATGCTAGAGTGGGTAAAATACATCTGAACTCAAACAACCCATCCTCTGAACACAAAATACGGTGTCCCGCTCCCCCTCCCGCCCGGTAACACGCCCGGGCCGGTCGCGCCGGACACGGGACGGGGAGGGGCCGGTTCCTCCTCCCGCACTCACCCTCCTCCTTCTGCCGTTTCACCTTCTTCATGGCGGCCAGCAGCCCCCCGCAGAGCACGAACGTGGCCGCCAGCGACCGCCACGACACCAGCTGCCGAGGAGAAGCCGGTTAGTGACTGGAAAGGCGGGGGGGAGGCGGGGGACGGCGCGGGCTCCCCCGCTGTGGAGGGACGCGGTTCCCTCACTCACCCGCCTCTGCGAGCCCGCCCGCGGGCCGCTGCCCGGCGGCAGGCGGGACAACGGGCGGCTGCCGGGCGCGGGCAGCACCGCCCGGCCCCTCACCGGCCGAACAGCGAAGAACCAGGCCGCGCTGCCCGCGCCCGGCAGCCGCCCGTTAAGCGCCACCCGCCAGCAGCGGAGCGCCGCCGCCGCCGCCATCTTGCCGCCCGCTGTTCCGCGCCCGCCCCTTCCGGCCCGTCAGGCGGGAGCGGCCGCCATGGAGGCGGTGCCAGCGCCGCTCTTCGCTTTCGGTGTCATCGCGGACATCCAGTACGCGGACGCGGAGGACGGATACGACTTCAGCGGGTACCGGCGGCGGTACTACCGGCAGAGCCTGCAGCTGCTGCGGGACGCTGTGGAGGCGTGGGCAGCGGAGAGGCCGCCGCTCGCCTTCGTGCTGCAGCTGGGCGACAGCATCGACGGGCTCAACGCCCGCGGCGGCCGCGCCGGGGCCGCCCTGGAGCAGGTGCTGGCGGTGCTGGGGCGGCTGCCGGTGCCGGTACATCACACATGGGGCAACCACGAGTTCTATAACTTCAGCCGGGCCCGCCTGGCGCACACCGGCCTCAACAGCCGTCCCGCCGGGGCCGCCGCGCCAGCCGCCGACTGCCAGGCCTACCACTTCAGCCCGGCCGCGCGGTTCCGCGTGGTCGTGCTCGACGCCTATGACATGAGCGTCCTGGGCAGGGAGCCCGACAGCCCCCACTTCCAAGAGGCCCTGCAGCTGCTGCGGGAAAAGAACCCCAACGAGAGCCTCAACAGCCCTGCAGGTACACCCAGCGGCACCCTGGGGCTGAGCCTCCGCTCCCCAGAACCATGAGGCGGTTCCCCTGGCGTGCCCCATTTCTGCCCGTCGCTTCTACCGCCCTGGTCCTAGCGGAGACCCGGTCGGTGGGTCTCTATGCAGGCACGGGCGATGCTCTTACACCCGTGCTGGTGCTGTTGGATGGGTTTATGTTGTGCTGTGTGCCCTGTGGTAGCAGAACAAAAGGCAACCCTTGCTGCAGCTGCTATTGCAGAGCGTAGAGTAATGCTCACCCTGTCCCATGCTAAGAGTGGAAATCCTGTGCGTGCAGCGTGACCAAAACCCCTGAAAATACAAATAATTTCCCCTGTTTGTCCAAGGAGGCTGGAGTTTTGACACAAGAGATACAAAATTAAAAAAAAAGGTTATGAAAGTAAAACATCTTGTAAGCAGATGTACATAAGGCAAGCAAATAGAGGAGCCGCAAGAGGTGTGTGCAGCTATGCCTAACCACCTTCTTCATTGCAGGACTCAAAGAACCTCAGTTTGTGGAGTTTAACGGAGGATTTAGCCAAGCCCAGCTGGACTGGTTCAATGAAGTCCTCAAGTTCTCTGATGAAAACCAAGAAAAAGTTGTAGTTATGGGTAGGTGGACATGGGGGATATATGGGGATACATGCCAAAAAGGTTACATAGTCAATGTATGTTAGCTGAGGAAAATACGTAGCAGATCTGTAGCTCCACAGAGGTGCAGTTGTAACCTGTGAAGTAGGAGAATAGCAACTATATTTTACACTCAGGTGAGGTATCTGTGCACAGAGGTCTGAGTTTCGCTGCAGCTAAGGCAGAATTTGGTTATGCCTGAAGTAACTCTCCTGCTTCTTTCCCTCAACTGCAGGTCATCTGCCCATTCACCCAGGTGCTTCAGACAGCGTTTGCCTAGCCTGGAATTACGAAGATGCCCTTTCGGTCATACACTCCCATCGGTGCGTGGTTTGCTTTCTCGCAGGGCACCTGCACGACGGTGGCTATTGCCTGGACTCTCATGGAGTTCATCATCTGACTTTGGAAGGGGTTATTGAAACTCCACCGGAAAGCAATGCCTTTGGGACTGTTTATGTCTATGAAGATAAAATGATACTGAAGGGAAGGGGCAGAGTTTCAGACAGAGTTATGCATTTCTGCAAATGGTAAGCAAATAGAAGTTGCTCTTCTTCAGGAAGAGTACTCGGACAAAAAAAACAGGGGATTCAGCTTATTATTTGCTTGTAGGAAGATGTGCACGGCTGATCCTTATAGCTTTAACTCAAACATTTTTCTCTTGGATCCAAATTTCAGAAATAACATGTCTGAAATAAAGCAGACCTAGTTTCCTTTTGGAGAATAGAGAATGCCAGTAATGATGTTTGAAATAAATATACTTGAATGCAGAATGTTGACTTGAAACACCCAATCCTGACTGGGTTGTTACTATGAAAAAAATGCAACCATAATATGAATATTGAAAAAGCAAGCAAACTTTTTAATATCAGTCAGAACTAATGTGGCCTGCCCAGCTACATTTATTTTTCTTTGAACATCATCGTAATGGCTCATCTCTGGCAGAATTAGCCCACCCCGTAGCCTAATGCTGTCTTCCTAACATTGTTTTCAAAGAATAAAGTAACCTCCAAATACGCTGAGCCCAAGGAAAATTGCGACTATCAGTGCTGCATGGTGTAAAGCTGCAGATACACCCTCGGTCTATGTGTGTGCAGCTGTATCAGCCTGCGGCAGCGCTGAATAGCAAAGCCCTGACGTGGAACGATCTAACACACGTTGCTGTGCTGCCCATGGGCCTGTTCTGGCTGTCCCCGCCAGCTCGTGTGCCCAGCGACTCGCCAGCGCTTCCCTCTCCAGGACTAGTGGCGCTGGAACACGCTCACTCTCCATGGGGCTGCTCTGCAGGTTCTGCTTTCAGGAACAGGAATTCCGAGACAAGCAGAGTTGTGACAGTGACCACATCTGCTGGGGCCAGTCTTGAGCACGCATCTCGCAAAAAGTAAACATATGGAAACTTTCATTGAATTTTCATTAGAAAAATAGTATTTATTACTCTGTAAAAGCAGTAACTTTCCATTAAAGATAATAGCAAAAATATTTCTTCTGATATGTTCTGCATATGATTTTAGTATAGGAAAAGAAATACAGACTGCTCAGTTTTTCAGTTACTCTCAATGGATTATCCAGGCAGATATCTGGATGTTTTAAGGCCACAAATAGTCATTTATTGAAACAAAAGCGCTTGCTTTACTTTTATGTTACATAATAGTAAATTTCGCAAAGTATGAGGTGGTTGAGAGTGACCCGGGGATGCCAGGATATTTTGAATATACCATTAGAACACACATCAGATCAGTAGCGATTTGAAATTGTGTGAAGAAGCCAGCTGAACAACCGTTTCCGCAGAAAAACTCTCCACTCAGATTCGACGGTGTTCCTCCATTTTTTCTTCAACCACATCTCAAACTGCACTGCTGGAAGCAGCACCTTTCATTAAGAATCAAAATCAAAGGCAACTGAGGTCAGAACACATATTGTGTGCTTCCCTCCACCCGATTACATCACTGTTTTACAGTGTGTTGGCCAAGATGCTCTCATCTCTTTGTTGATATAAATGTACAACCATGAAACAAAGGGGAAGAGGGCGACCACGACGGCAGCAGCCAAGCGAGCTCCAGCCAGTGGACTCCTACGAAGAAGCAAATGCAACAGAGCTACTTCAAATCAGGCTGCTAGAAACATTCACACCCAGCTACAGCTGGAAAGACAGCAGAGAGCCTCCTGTGGGTGCATCAGCAAAGTCCTTTACTGGAAAGGTTTTTCTGCCATTTCAAGTTACATAAACCAGGTGGAAAAACAAAAAGATGCACCCTGCTTGCCCAGAGCATCTGTGACATGTTTTCCCAGAACAATGGTACTGTTTGGCAGACTGAGATTTTTCACACTAATAGGAATTTAGCACAAGCGCGGTAGCACAGTCCTCTGAATGGACATGCTGTCCTTCTGCAAAGGGAGGATGTCCCCTGTCCATTATGGCAGCGGGAGCAGAAAAAATGTTCTATATAGCTTTCCTTCCCCACCTACAGACTTATTTGTGCAAGATCCTACAGGCTGCAGCATCAGCTACTACTGCTTAGATATCTGAGAAGATTCAGACAGTGACATAAAGCAGAAAAAGAAGCCACTAAAATCATCTATGTGTTTTAAAGAAGATAGATAGTCACTAAATATGAACATATAAATGGTTAAAAAAAAGGAAACAAAACTTACTTAGCTGAACTGCGACAAAGACTCATCCAGATTGTAATAATCACCAGACCAAACAACTCTCTAAAATCCCAAACAAAAGACTGATCAGAAAATAATATAAGCAAATATTTACTTTTAAAAAATACAAATTTTGCCTCAAAAAAAGCAGCTCCTTTGGAAAAGTTCAATATATTTTATTGGGATTTTAATTATAAAGGTACTTACATAAAGTAATTTTGATTCCCACCACAAATCTACAAACACACATGACCCAGTGGCAGAAATTCCTGCTTCCACTTTTTGTTTCGCTGCTGAACTCGTATTCCATAGCACGTTTCCCTCCTTAACACAGAGCAAAGCAGCATCCCAGTGTTCCAGACCCTGAACAGCCATAGTATCGGCCAGTGCTTCACCTCAACACTGTGCAAGCACCTACTGCAGGCAACAACCTGATGTGGGGCTGAGAACCTGCCTCCCCCTCAGCCCCTGGCAGTCCAGGAGGTGGCCTGGGGTGCCGAATTCATGCAGGGAAAAATAAAGATCACTGCTTACCTGCCTTCCTCTTCGTGCAAAATGTTCCATTGAGCATAAGCAAACAACGAGCAAGCCAAGGCAATGGTCCCAACAATACAACCAGCAGAATGAAGGTCACACAGGCTCCTCCAGACACCATGATCTAAGGAAAAAAATAGTCTGCCAGCAACTGCAGTGTAGCATCAAGTACACCCTATAAATCAAAAAGCAACCAAGTCACAAAAAAGGTGCCTCCAGCAAACACACACTTTAGGCAGGAAGGTGGAATTAATACCAGCATCTTTATGACCAGGAAAATCTGCTAAAAAGTGCCGTTGAAAATAAACACTAGAGGGCTTGGGGCTTGCTTTCCTAGGAACGCAGCTTCTTGGCAGCAGCACCTCAATGAAACCGTTTTCTTACTCTCTCCAGCAAACAAAACAAGCTCCAGAGTTCAACATGCATGGAAAAAAAAATCACAAGGCATTACAAACGAAAGTTCTCTTAAACAGGAGGAAGGGCCTTTCCGGAGCTCAGAGCCATAACCAGAGGCCGAGCATGGCCCCAGGGCAGCATGTACCAGGGGGCAGCCACCCCAGCTCCCAGCCAGCGCCAGGGGTGTGAGCGACCACCACACCACAGAGAGCACCTTCCCCCATTCTCCCTGATAAGCCTCTCCTGAGCTTTTGCCTGTGGTGATGAGCAACACTGATGACACCTCTGCCTGAGGACTGACCCAACATTGGAATCGATTCCTCATTTGGCTGAACTTACTGCAGCTCAGCAGAGGCAGAATCTGGGTCTTCTGCAGACATGAATGGCAAATATCTCTTGGTGAATTTACATAAATGTCCAGTTATACAATAGTTCTGCTATTTTAATATTTGTTTTTCACTGATCTTCGCACAAGTAACATAAACCTATTTGTGAGTTTAACACATAGACTCTCCTGACCAGGCAAATGTCATTATGGTGAAGCTACACCTATCGCACAAATACACCTCCCCTGAAACGTTCAAAGCCACAGGCAACCAACCCTCGTGGGCTATGGTTTTATGAACACTACCACTTCATGTGCTTAAGGTGACCAGAATGCTGAGACTGCAACGGTGCAACTTGTGACAACAACATGCGCTCTCGAAGACTTTATTTTTTTGCAGAAGTGGCATTTTAGTTTATTCAGCGTAAGTATTCATCCAGATGAGATATAGTCACTTTGGTTATAGAAAATGTCATTAGTAAAAAATTATTGCTGCTGGATGAGAATACAAAAAACGAACTATTTTCTGGAGTCCTGGACCAAATCTGATCGGAGTCATTCTCTCCCCGTGTGTAATTACCTCTCTTAGCATAATACCCCTGGACGTGCAGCAACTGCACTGAAGCCTCTAACTGTCCCCATGGCCACCCGTGTGCTCTGTGGGGCAGCTGATCCTGATCAAGACCTTGAGCTCGTTCAAAGGACTGTGCAGAGCTCAGCTGTTCTTCTATGAGGCAGATAAGCAAAACCACAGATTTCATTTACTTTACTTCCTTGTTGTAATACGCTAACATTAAAGGCAGAGCCAGGTTCAGAGCAGGCTCCTGAGCTTGTGCTCCACTCAGGCTCTGAGTGCTGGAATCGGGTGCAAAGGTAAGACCAGCCCAGCGCTGGGCCTTTATGCGGCACTCCTCCGTTCACCTGTACCACATCCAACCACCAACACTAAACGGATCACCGGCTTTTGTAGCAGCAGGTGTCACAGCTTTTTGCCCTCAAAATGTAGTAGGACATGTTTCCACATGGCCTGGTCTTAATTTGTGATTCAATTAAAGAAAAAAAAAAGTTTGGGGGGCAAAATTTGAGCAGAGAGTTTTTTGCACAGCTGTAGTATACCTGTTATTGAGGGGTTAATGCTGACGAGCAGTGTCAGGGCAGCTGGCACTAAGTAGACAACCTGTTAATGGAACATAAATCTCTGTGGCAAAACTCGGCAAGGTAAAGCAGCAGAGGCAGCCATCCACATCAGCGCTTCCCCCCAGCAGCCTGTCAGATGCACAGAACAGCTGCCAGCGCCGCTCCCTCCGTGTGCCCTGGCACTGCTGGTGCTTCACCATCACCACCCAAACCTGGACAATCAGCCACGTACCAGCCCTTGCTGCTCAGCTTGGGTTACTGAGTCCTCGCTGCCCAGCCAGCCTGCTGCAGAGCCCCTTGCCCAGCATCCTCACCCCCTGTGGGACACCCCCTCCTTCAAACCCCCCCCAAACCCTCTGACCTGCACTGGGCAGTTCTGGGAGCAGAACGACCCTTGGTACCACTGTCAGCTGGGCTCACTGATACAAGGGATGTCCCCCTGCACAAGGGATGTGCAAGGGGCAACCCCTGCCCACCCAGCAGCTCCTGTCACATACAGGGACATTCCCCTTTGTCCCTTAGCTCCACCCTGTGCACCCTGGGCCAGGGCCACCAGCTGTCCCATGTGCCAGCAAAGCGGAATGAAAAGGGTTTCTCTCTGCATTTCCCCTGGGACCCAGGATGCGCTGCTGAGCTGAGCGGAGACAGCAGGCAGTCAGGGTGGTGATTCAAGGCAAGCAGAGGTGGGGATGGACACAGGAGTTCGGCTGGTCGGGGAGTCTTGGGTGCAGGGCAGGAGGAGCGAGGGCAGTTTGGTGTTTTCTGCACAGGGAACCAATGCTTTGCGGGGGGCAGGTGCAAATCTGAGGTGAAATAAGGAATATCTGGAAGCACAGTCGGATTTCAGCCGTCGCTCCAGTAGAAAGATCGTTTTCCCGGCGCCTGCTTGCTCTTCAACTAGAAGCGGAGAGCAGGATTCCTCCAGCGGCCCCGTTCAGACCAGGCGCCAGCGGGGCCGCTCGGGGAAGGCGCCGGCAGCCGAAGCCGCACAAGAGCCGTCCCGGCGCCCGCCCAGCTGCAGCCGCCCGGCGGGAAGGGCGGCCCGTACTCACCGTCCACAGCTCGGCGTCGGGGTCGTTCACCTGCAGCGGGGACGCGCGCACTGAGACCCGGCAGCCGCCGGCCCGGCCGGGGCCGCGCTCCGCGGGAGGGAACCGCAGGGGAGCGGAGCGGGGCCGCCTGCAGCCCCCGACCGGGCAGCCCCGTCCTCACCTGCACGGCGGCCGCCAGCCCGAAGAAAGCGGCCATGAGGAGGTTGCAAAGGCGCCACAGCCGCCCCGCCGCCCGCCCGTCCGCCATGGCCGGGGCTGCGACCGACACCGCCTCCAAGGGGCGGCACCGCGGGGACACCGCCCGGTCCTCAGTACCACCCCTCGCAAACAGCCCTTGCCCCGCCCGGTCCGGGCCGCACCGGGGCGCTCAGCGCATCTCGATCCTAGTTACTGATTTTTTAGAGAAAACTGCAAGATGGCTGCTTTTACAAATCGAGCCCCAGTCCAGCCGTGCACTGGTGGTTACAGGGTTCACATTCCAGTTACTATGGGAAAGCAAAGGTTCTCCTGTCTTCCACAGGCTGTATCACCAAACATGACCCATAAAATCATAGAATCATTTTGGTTGGAAGAGACCCTCAAGATCACCGAGTCCAACAGTTAAGCTAACCCTGGCACTAACTCACGTCCCTGAACCTCATCTGCACGTCTGTCCAACCCCTCCAGGGATGGTGACTCCAGCACTGCCCTGGGCAGCCTGTTCCAATGCCCAACAGACCTTTGGGGAAGATGTCATGGTTGAGATGGACAAACGACATAGACCAAGTTCTTCCAGGATGAAAGTTGTAGACGCCATTTATTGCCACAAGTGCATTTTTATACAGTTTTACAAATTCATGTGTCTCTTCACTAGTGGTTACAAGTTACGGCAGTAACATGTCATTGGCTACTTTTGCTATCATCAATGTTACTCTTCTACTCCCTTCTCTCTCACGGGTACATCCTTAACACCTCCGGATACTCCTTTACTCCCATCTTTCTCACGGGTAGGCCATAATATCTTCAAGGATAGTTTCTGTTCCCATGCCCTCCATCAAGGAATCCACGGACCCACCGTAGTCCCCCACAGGAAGAAATTGTTCCCAAGATCCAACCTCAACCTCCCCTGGCACAACTTGAGGCCGTTTCCTCTGCTCCTGGCGCTTGTTCCTGGGGAGCAGAGCCTGACCCCCCTGGCTCCAAGCTCCTTTCAGGCAGTTCAGAGATCAGAAGGTCTCCCCTCAGCTCCTGTTCTCCAGCTGAACCCCCCACGTCCCGGTGACACCTCTAGTGTTTCCCACTACTCACAGCACTGATCACCCTTGACGAGCTCAGAGCTGAGTAGAAGAGCAGCACTTGTCACTGGCCCCAACTAAGGCTTTCCTGGTCAACAGCCACTGGCTTATGCCAACGGTCAAGAGAGGCAAAAGAAATCCCTTCAGAACAGCTCCCCCTCAAAAGACATCCTTCTGCTTGATGAACCGCAGGGAAAGGCATCCTAAACCAGGCACTTTGACCTTGTTTTCATCCCAGGTTCCCAGGTGCTGGTGCACTCGTGAGCCAGTCACTGCACATCTGCCACCAAGGGGAATCGCCTCCGAGGCCAACTGTGCCACGGGGAAAGGAAAGGGTGGAACGTCGGGAGAGTTTGATTTAGTGCACAACACGGATAAAGCCATCCTCTCTGCAATTAAAACTGAGGGTGTTTAATTCAGTAAAGTGAGATTTCACTCCCCATGACTTGTCTGATTGTATTTTGAATCTGGGCACGGGCTGCAATGACCTGCAACGAAATATGAGGTGTCACCAGCTACAATGTAGGTGGTAAAGTGGGAAAGGCAGGAGGGAGCCTCAGCATCTCCCATCCCGTGGCCAACTTCATCACAAAGGACCAGGGCGGCGCCCGCTGGCTCCTGGGGCAGCTGTTGCCGGGCAACAGAGACACTATATTGTCCCCTGTCACCTGTGTCCCTCGCCCATTTGGTCACTGGCCGTGGTGGGATCACTTGCCGTGGTGGGATCACTGTGGTGGTGGACTCATTTTGGCAGTTGGATTGCTTTTGGTGGTGGGATCGCTATTGGTGGTTGCATCACTTTTGGTGGTTTGATCACTTTTGGTGGTTGCATCACTTTTGGTGGTTTGATCACTTTTGGTGGTTGCATCACTTTTGGTGGTGGAATCACTTTTGGCGGTTGAACCCCTTTTGGCGGTTTGATCACTTTCGGCACTTGGATCGCTTTGGTGACTGGATCACTTTCATCACTCGGATTGCTTTCGGAACTTGGATCTGTTTTGGTGACTGATCGCTTTCTGTGGCAAGAAGGAGCAGGAGAAAGACTGCTGGCTGCCCATCCCTCCAAGATATCATCCGGGCAGAAAAGCTCCTGTCTCCCTACTTCAGTGTTTCGAAGCAGAACAGCAGCAATGGCCACACGCAGTCTGTTGGAGATGCTGGACGCAGCCATCGGGACACCCCGAGTTGGGGTTGTGGATTTGGAGGCGCTCCACGAGCTGCTGAAAGCCATGATCCTCGGGCAGCAGGGCCAGCAGGAGCTGTCTGTCCTGGAGCCAGGGCAGAGCTCGACCCCTGGCTTAGGGAAGGACAAGGTCATGAAGGAAAAGCCTGGCCAGAAAGAGAAGGAGAGAGCCGTCTCCAAGGTAGAACCTCTTGCTGGTCCCTGGGTGCTCCCCCACGAGACGCCCCCTCCTCCGGGCTCCGCGCTGCCATCGTGCCGCCCTCAGCCCAAGGGCTGGGTTAAGCCTGAGCTCCCACAGCAGAGCACAGCGGGGTCCAGGTCCCCAGGGACCCTCCCCTGGGCTCACCCCCCACCCGCTCTCCCAGAAAAGACCTTCGCTCCAGGACGTGTGGGAGGAGATCAACAAGTTTAAGGAGGCGCAGTGTGACATGCAGGAGGCCATGCAGAAGGCGCACTCTGGCATGGCACAGGACATCCAGAAGATGCAGGAGGCCATGCAGAAGGCACATTCTGGAATGGCACAGGACATCCAGGAGGTGAAGGACGCACATTCCGGCCTGGCAGAAGACATGCATGCCCTGCAGGAGGCGCATGCCGGCCTGGCCGAGGACATCCAGGAGATCCAGGAGACGCTTGCACTGGTGAGCATCCCCTGGTGCCCCGGGAGGGAGCTGGGCCCTCGTCCCTCCCCGCTCCTGCTGCCCTGTCACACTGTGCCCCTGCCCCTGGGAAATAAAGCTCTGCCCGTGCAATTCAGCTGTGGCCCCCAGGCACAGCCCTGCCCAGCGTCCCTCTGTCTCCTGCCCCAGTTCACTCGGGGATACTCTTTAAATCCGACTCCCACATCTGAACGGGTGTCCCTCTCCTCGCCCAGCTCCAGGGGAAGCCCCAGGACGCTGCCGGGCTGCGCAGGGACAGGAGGCGGCTGCGTCCCCCGCTCCCTCGGGGACACCAGCCCTCCTGCCTTGGGGCACAGCCTGTGGGTTGGGGTGCTGGGCAGTGATGCTGGGGGTCCCATCCCTGGGGATCCCATCCCCCCGTCTCCATGGCCGGGCTGACCCCGTGATCCCTTTTCATTTGGGCTCTCATGTTCAACACGAGTTTGTCCCTGTGAGATGGTGGTTTGGGGACAGGGACTGGGGACATGGCGGGGGGTTCTGGGGTCTGTCCTCACGGCTGCCCAGCTGCCAGTAAACCTGCTGCCCTTTGCCTCTTCTTCCCAGGAGGGCAGTGGGGGCCAGTCTGCCCCCGCTGAGCCCGCCCAGGTGCCCATGGACAGCCAGGCCAGGAGGAGCTCAGCACTGAGGCCGAAGGGACGTGGGACACAGCCTGGGATGGAGACCAGCAAGGGGCCTGCAGGGTTTGGCTCCCCGGCGATGCAAGCAGGGACACAGGGGGAACCAGCGACCCCTGTGAAGTTGTCACGCGCTCCCTCTGGTCATGCGAGGTCTATTGATGCCGGCGCCACCACCCCGGGGACACAGCCAGGATCCCCGGACACCCAGGCCACCACCCTGGGGATGCAGCCAGGATCACTGGGCACCCAGGCCACCACCCCGGGGGCACAGCCAGGATCCCCGGGCACCCAGGCCAGCACCTCGGGGATGCAGGCAGGATCCCCTGGGACCCACACCACCACCCCTGGGGTGCAGCCTGGGTCCTCCAGCTCCAAAGCAACCATCCCAGGGGATGCCCAAGAGCTGGCCAAGCCCTGGGGCTCCTCGGACTCCACCAGCACCTCCAGCTGTGACTCAGAGATGCGGGAGGTTCTCTGGCAGGTTGAGCAGATCAGCCGCCTCTTTGCTGGTCTGAAGGAGGAGGTGGAGCAGCTTAAATCCACCAAAGCAGAACGTTCGGACCTTGAGGACGTGCGCCGGCTCTTCCCGAAGGGAGGTGAGAGCACGGGGGGGCTGGCGGGGGTTGTTTGGTGTGGGGACACCCTGGGTCAGGGGCTCGTCATGCTCAGAGCCTGTCCCCAAGGGTGAGAACCCCTCACCAACAGCACATCCCCTTGCACCATGTCCCTCTAGGCCGGGAGAGCATCACCAGCATCCTGGCCGACCTCAAGTGCCAGGTGTCCTTCCTGCAGGACATGGCCAGGACCGTCCACGGGGAGGAGGAGAAGGTGAGCCGGCAGCAGTCCCCAAGGGGCTGCGGGGATGCTATTTTGATCAGGGAGGGGGCGGCCGAAGGGTCCCTGTGCCGGAATGACACAGGGGGCTGTGCCCTCACTGCCCCCACTGCCGTTCCCAGATCAGCAAGGTGGAGGATGCTCCCAGAAAGACGAGGGGGTCTGGAGCCGGTAGGAAAGCAGACGGCAGCGGCCAGATGACCCAACAGCCGCGGTAAAAGAATGGGAGAGGGTTTCCTACCCCGCAGGGCTGCGAGGGAACCTGGGGTCTGGGAGCATCCCAGTTTGGGGACCGAGGGACACCCCCACGAAGGCTAAGCTGCCCCTGCCCCCGTCTCGCTGGCCAGGCCCAAGGGACAGAAGGTCAAGGCAGAGCGGAAGGAGTTGGGGAAGCAGCAGGAGCCGACCCAGGCCGAGCTGGAGCAGTTTGCGGCTGAGTACGTGAATAAGTTTGTGATGGAGACAGCGCAGCAGCTGCAGGCAGAGGTGAGGCCCGGGGCAGCGCTCCCAGCCCCCGCTGGCTCGGGGGGAGTCCTGGCGGGGTCCCGGCCACGTCCCCTGGCTGGACGGGGCCACGGAGCCTCCACGGCACCTGGGCTTGTGGGCAGCATCCAGCCCGGCTCAGAGCTGATTCCTCCTCCCCTGGCAGCAGCTGGACGAGCCGAGGGCGACGGCGCAGAGCGGGGGACACGAGCACGCAGGGTGCCCCGTCTGCAACACGGACACCGGGGTGCTGCTGGGGAAGATCCTCCAGCGCTGCGAGAAGCTCGAGGAGCAGGTGGAGTCCCTGGCCCAGAAGGCGGGCGGCAAGGTGGAGAGTCAGCCAAAGTTGAGGAGACAGGTAAGGAGACGTGGTGTAGGGGGCTTGAGCTGCCAGGACCCCCCAGGCATTTCTGCTTTGCTGTAACGTGGGGGAGCCCCTCACTGCCCCCCTAATTGGCTTGTGAGAGTCAGCAGCATGGAAGGGAATTAAAGCCTTGGAGCAAATGTCCTGCTTGCACTGAGAGCCCGTGGCCACCACCCAAAATACCCTGGGTCTGTCCCCGCAGGGCAGGCACCCCCTTGCTCAGCACCGCCTTGTCCTCTTAGTCCCTGCAGCAGGATGAGCAGCTCGAGCGCCTCCAGGCCAGCATCATGCAGCTTCAAAAGGACTGTGAGAGGTTGAGCTCGGCCCTTGCAAAGCTCCAGCAGGATCGCCAGCAGGAGCAGGATGACATCAAGGTGGGTGGCTGTAACCCGCAGGCAGATCCCAGGCTGGGACCCCAAGGGATCTGTCCCCCTGCCACCCTGCTCGCAGCCCTGCACAGCTTCCCAATGCCTTTCCTGGAGGGTTCTGACGGGGTGGGGAGGCAGGGGGTGCTCGGCTGGCCGGGGGGCAGCTCCGAGCCTGCCGTGGCATCACGGGCTGCTGTCTGCCTTGGAAGGCTCTGTCCCAGGCCCTGGGGAGGCTGGAGAAGAAGAAAGCAGACAAGGAGGAGCTGCTGGTGCTGGGAATCGATGAGGTACGGGCTCGAGGGGCCCTGGTGCCAGCCAAGGGTGTCCCGGGCAGGGTGACAAACACCCCTTGTCCCTGGGGTGCCAGCTGGCAGAACCAGCCAGGTGGGGGGAGGATTTCCAGCCCGGCTGCGGGTCCCAAGCCAGGTCCCTCTGTCACTGCAAGTCCCTTCGGCTGGTGGGACCAAGCCCACGGGGGTGAGGGGTGAACAGGGCCACGTAGCCACTTCTCCAACTCCCGTTGTCCCTCCATCCTGTCCCCACTGATCTTCTGCCTTTCCCTGTTACTAGAAAGCAGACAAAGCCGCCCTGGCTGACAAAGTCAGTTACAGCCAGCTTGAGGCGTGCGAGGAGCGGGTAAACAAGATGATGGAGGAGGTGACAAACCAGGTGACGGGCCAGGAGAAGGGCTGGCACCAGTTCCAGCAAGAGCTCCAGAGGCAGATGGACTGCAAGGTGAGGGCTCGTCCCCTCCATGCAGAACTGGCACCTTGGGGGCCTGGCAGCCTAAGGCAGCATCCTTGCGAGGGTCCCCCCTCCCGGCTGTGCCCCCGGGGACCGCCATGTCCCATCCTGGGGTAGCTGGCTGAGGGTGTCACCCGTCCACAGCTGGACCGCCGGGAGCTGGGGGCGTTCCGGCAGCAGCAGGAGGAGCGGTGGGAGAGCCTCAAGGAGCAGCTCCAGGAGAAGGCGCTGCAGCCAGAGCGTGACAATGCCGCTGGGATTAGGAAGTGAGTGCGATGGGGACAGTGGTGGCTTTGGCAGTGCTGGCCCCGTTCCTGCTGGCTGTCCCAGCTCGTGCCGGTGTGGTATCTGGCGTGGGAGCCATGTGGGCAGCGCCCCTGGGGATGCTGAGCAAGCGGCTGTGCCTTGTGCTCCTGCCAGCGGCAGCTTCCCAGCGATAGAGGCGGCACAATGAGGGGGCACGTGTGGGAGGAGCCCTCCTGAACCAATCTTGGGGGGTGGGTGCAGAGGCTTTTTGTGGCAGGTGTGCAGGTGGGGCTGTGCCCCCCAGGAGCTCCCCAGCCCTTTTCTCCCCGTTCCAGGCAGCTGCTGCCTGATCTCCATTGCCTGTCCTGCGACCGGCCCCTCAACATGCTGGCACCTGGACCGTGAGTAACTGCCCCCCGAACAGGGAGCACCCCCCGACCCCTCCCTGGCGTCGAGTGACACATGGGGTGCCACCTGCCGGGCACTGAGCACCCCCATGTCCTGTCCCACAGGGAGCGGACGGGCGAGTGCAGATACCCCACTGTTTCGCGGAGCTGTGGGGGCCCACACACCCTCACGCCCCCGCGCTTCCAGCCCCAACCGCCCAGCACCCCACGGCCATCCCAACCCAGTGCCCGCAGCCGCAACAAGGTAGGGATGACGGAGGTGGGGAGGGGGATGCTGAGCCTGCGGGGGGATCTGTGCCTCAGTTTCCCCGGGGAGAGCTGGCTGGGGGAGGGTTGCTGGGGGGTGCGGAACGGGGCCCCGTGTTTGGGTCACACGCTCTCCCCTTCCCAGAAGGCCGTGATGCAGCTGTCGGGCCAGGACGGCACTGATGGGAACCAGCAGGACAAGCAGCTCTCCATGATGGGGGCTTCTCAGCTGCCCACAACGCCAAAGGCCACCCCAGACACCTCGACCTCCAGGAGCCGGCCAAGTATGGCCCTGTCAGGGCACCGGGGGGCAGAGGACACCCTGCTGTCTGGGGGACCGTCTGTGCCCACAGCTGGGCAGGGTGGGACGGGGGTCTGGGGTCTGGGCTGGGCTGTGGGGGCAGCACTGGCTGCTGGGGCAGCCGGTCCCTGTGGTGGAGCTGGAGGGAGCTGGGGGGACATGGGGGGTGGTGCTGGGCAGTGTGGGACAACAGCCTGTGTGCTTCAGGGTGGGGGCAGGACCCTGTTGGTGGGTGTCTGTGGCTGACCCTGCCCCTCGCCCCCAGGAACCATCTCCTCGCTGCTATCAGCCGTGCTGAAGAAGCGACCAGCCTCGTCTCCCAGACGCTTCACCCTGGCACCGAATCAGCTGCCGTCCATCCAGCCTCCTGCAGTGAATCAACCTCCTGACAGCCGGGCAGGACGAGAGTCCCGGACCCGGTCCCACCGCCCCAGGCGCTGAGCCGGCAGCGGCTGCAATAAATGGCGATGGGCAACCAAGCACCGGTGTGGTCTGAGTGGGGGTCCCTGGGGCAGGATGGCAGAAAGCCCCGCTGTGTTTGCTTTTTCAGGAAAAAAATAAGTGCTAAAAGGCCGCCTTGGGGGTGCCCAGGTGGATCTGGTGGTATCCATGTCCCCTCCAGAGGGAGCACCGGGAGCAAACCAGTGGGCACAAGGGCAGAGCCAGCAAAGGCCCATCCTGCACCCCAGGTGGGGCTGAGGTGTCCATGGGCTTCAGAAGCACCCCTGGGACTAACTGGGGGGACGGGACGAGGGGGGAACCAGGGGGCTGTGCAAGAAGCCGGGCTGGCTGTCGGCAGCTGGGCGAGCAGCAGCAGGTGCCGAGCTGCAAGGCCGGGCAAGGCCGAGCTGTCACAGGAGTTCTGGTTGACAACAGGTTGACCGTGAGCCAGCACTGTCTCCTGTGGCCAAGACGGTCGATGGTACCTGGGGTGCGTGGGGAGGAGTGTGGCCAGCAGGTTGAGGGAGGTGAATCCTCCCCCTCTGCTCTGCCCTGGGGAGGCCCCATCTGAGTTGTGTGTCCAGTTCTGGGCACCCCAGTTTAAGAAGGACAAGGACTTACTGGAGAGAGTCCAGCGGTGGGCTACAAAGATGCTGAGGGGTCTGGAGCATCTTTCTTGTGAGGAGAGGCTGAGAGAGCTGGGGCTGTTGAGCTGGAGAAGAGAAGCTGAGAGGGATCTGATCAATGGGATCAGTATCTCAGGGTGGGTGTCAGAGGATGGACCAGACTTTGTTCAGTGGTGCCCAACGCCAGGGTGAGGGGCAACGGGCACAGACTGAAACACAGGAGGCTCCATCTGAACGTGAGCAGAAACTTGTTTGCTGGGAGGTGCCAGAGCCTGGCCCAGGCTGCCCAGAGCGGGTGTGGAGTCTCCTTCTCTGAGACACTCAAACCCCCTGGACCCACCTGTGTGATCTGCCCTGTGACCCTGTGTGAGCAGGGGTTGCACTGGGGGATCTGCAGAGGTCCCTTCAGCCCAACCAGTCTGGGATCCTGTGAGGCCTGGGCAGCCCCAGAGGTGCAGGGGGAGCCCTGGCATCCATGAGTACTGGGTGCCCCTCGCACATGTCGGCGGGGAAGGTGTCCCCTCCTACAGACAGGCTCCTTGGCCTCCCTCCCTTCGCTGCTGATGCACTTGTACCCTTAACTCTGCCCTTTGCAGTACCATGGGCAGCTTTAGAACTCATATAAACTGCCTGAATGCTTATCCACATCAGCTCTGTCTATCAGTGGGGTTCTTGTGGGACTGATCTCCCGGCAGGTGCTGGAGGGGACATCTGCAGGTCACCTGCTCCAAACCCCTGCTCAAGCAGGGCCATCCAGAGCCAGCTGCCCAGGGCCATGTCCAGGTAGCTCTTCAGTATCTCTAAGGATGGAGACTCCACCACCTCTTTGAGCAACCTGGGCCAGTGCTCCATTACTCTCATAGTGAAAAAGTGTTCTGTGATGTTCAGGAGCCTCCTGTAGCTCAGTGTCCGGTTACCTCACGTGGGCTGATGTTTTCTTAAAGAGATCGTCAAGGGGTTCGAGTGCTTTCGCTTTGCTATTAGCCTGAACTATACGATGTTGTCTCGGTTTGTTCCTGATGGCTCCTCACCTGGAGAAGTCTCAGGAATGAGGCTGTAATGGGAAAGGAGAGCAGCTGCTTGATTCAAGAAGCCCTGGTCATGCTGTTTGGTATGTTAAGATGGTGACTGATAGATTGGATTCCCAAGAGCAGGCTGCCAGACTGGTTATCCTGTTTTTGTGGGAAAACACATTATTTATACAGGGAGTTTTGTTTTGATGAGCCCCGTGGTCTTGCTAAGTCTGCACAAACAGCAGTTTTGCATCACGGCCGGCCAATAGCATTGCAAACACCATCTGCTATGGGGAGATGATGGAGTAGAACACTTTAGCAGACCCTGTTAAATCCTATTTTCTGATGCCTTCGGGAGCCGGGATTGTGCGTCCCAGCTGCGTGTTTGCAGGCTTTGCTCTCCCCCTGTGCAGACATGCAGTATTTCTGCAGGGAGCAGATTGTGCCTGGTTTTCATCCCATTTTCCTCTCAAGCTTCACTTGAAGGCGAACGCAGCGGTGGTGCTGGGTCAGGCAGGTGCGGTGGGTGTGCGCGAAGGTGAAAAAGGTCTTGAATTTCCTGGGGTTGGGGTTGGGGTCTCTATTGCTCTGCCCACACTTTGTGCAGTCTTTTATCAGAGTTTTTTAGGACAGTCCCAGGAGAATTTGTCCAGTGAAAGAACTAGTTTGTGTCAAGCTTTCTACGGGTCATTTAGGACATCAGGGGTAGACACAGACAAAACTGTCCTTATTCAGTGAGGGATCGCAGCTGAACTGTGGGTCACGGCTGGTGACCTTGTCTGCTTGTCGCTTCACTCCTGCGGAGCCCAAGGGAACACACCTGCTCTGTGGGCTGGGGCTTCATCCTGAGTCCAGTTATCATTTTAACAATCAAAACGAAAATCAACGGCTATCATTTGCCTGGTTACAACATCACTGGCATTAGCAGTCCACGTGCTTTAAGTAATAGAGGCAAATCTTGCTAATAATGCAGCTAAAACTGCTGAAGGTGAACTCCGCAGCACCTGCCCGTGTGTTCCCTGGGGTTGTGCTCCCCCTTCCCACGGCTCCCTGGGCACAAAGGTGTCTGGTCGGGTCTTCCTTGGATCTACGGAGCCAGCCACGGTTCCAAAGAGTCTTCAGCATCCTGGGACAGCACCATGGAGGTGCTGAGCTGCTTTATTCCGCTTCAATTTTATGTCCCTTTGTAGCTATTTTGATGCCTTTAGTCACCCCCCCGCCCCACCACGAGCCCAGTAACACAAAGGGCTGTTGTTTGTCACCAGGGACAACCTGGCTTTGTCAGGCTGTTGCCACAGGCTGGTCCCAGCGCAGAGCCAGCCAGGATAGGTGACAGATACGGTGTTGCTGTCACAGCTCAGGCACCAAACATGACCCATAAAATCATAGAATCATTTTGGTTGGAAGAGACCCTCAAGATCACTGAGTCCAACAGTTAAGCTAACCCTGGCACTAACTCACGTCCCTGAACCTCATCTGCACGTCTGTCCAACCCCTCCAGGGATGGTGACTCCAGCACTGCCCTGGGCAGCCTGTTCCAATGCCCAACAGACCTTTGGGGAAGATGTCATGGTTGAGATGGACAAACGACATAGACCAAGTTCTTCCAGGATGAAAGTTGTAGACGCCATTTATTGCCACAAGTGCATTTTTATACAGTTTTACAAATTCATGTGTCTCTTCACTAGTGGTTACAAGTTACGGCAGTAACATGTCATTGGCTAATTTGCTATCATCAATGTTACTCTTCTACTCCCTTCTCTCTCACGGGTACATCCTTAACACCTCCGGATACTCCTTTACTCCCATCTTTCTCACGGGTAGGCCATAATATCTTCAAGGATAATTTCTGTTCCCATGCCCTCCATCAAGGAATCCACGGACCCACCGTAGTCCCCCACAGGAAGAAATTGTTCCCAAGATCCAACCTCAACCTCCCCTGGTGCAACTTGAGGCCGTTTCCTCTGCTCCTGGCGCTTGTTCCTGGGGAGCAGAGCCCGACCCCCCCTGGCTCCAAGCTCCTTTCAGGCAGTTCAGAGATGAGAAGGTCTCCCCTCAGCTCCTGTTCTCCAGCTGAACCCCCCACGTCCCGGTGACACCTCTAGTGTTTCCCACTACTCACAGCACTGATCACCCTTGACGAGCTCAGAGCTGAGTAGAAGAGCAGCACTTGTCACTGGCCCCAACTAAGGCTTTCCTGGTCAACAGCCACTGGCTTATGCCAACGGTCAAGAGAGGCAAAAGAAATCCCTTCAGAACAGCTCCCCCTCAAAAGACATCCTTCTGCTTGATGAACCGCAGGGAAAGGCATCCTAAACCAGGCACTTTGACCTTGTTTTCATCCCAGGTTCCCAGGTGCTGGTGCACTCGTGAGCCAGTCACTGCACATCTGCCACCAAGGGGAATCGCCTCCGAGGCCAACTGTGCCACGGGGAAAGGAAAGGGTGGAACGTCGGGAGAGTTTGATTTAGTGCACAACACGGATAAAGCCATCCTCTCTGCAATTAAAACTGAGGGTGTTTAATTCAGTAAAGTGAGATTTCACTCCCCATGACTTGTCTGATTGTATTTTGAATCTGGGCACGGGCTGCAATGACCTGCAACGAAATATGAGGTGTCACCAGCTACAATGTAGGTGGTAAAGTGGGAAAGGCAGGAGGGAGCCTCAGCATCTCCCATCCCGTGGCCAACTTCATCACAAAGGACCAGGGCGGCGCCCGCTGGCTCCTGGGGCAGCTGTTGCCGGGCAACAGAGACACTATATTGTCCCCTGTCACCTGTGTCCCTCGCCCATTTGGTCACTGGCCGTGGTGGGATCACTTGCCGTGGTGGGATCACTGTGGTGGTGGACTCATTTTGGCAGCTGGATTGCTTTTGGTGGTGGGATCACTATTGGTGGTTGCATCACTTTTGGTGGTTTGATCACTTTTGGTGGTTGCATCACTTTTGGTGGTTGCATCACTTTTGGCGGTTGAACCACTTTTTGTGGTTTGATCACTTTCGGCACTTGGATCGCTTTGGTGACTGGATCACTTTCATCACTCGGATTGCTTTCGGAACTTGGATCTGTTTTGGTGACTGATCGCTTTCTGTGGCAAGAAGGAGCAGGAGAAAGACTGCTGGCTGCCCATCCCTCCAAGATATCATCCGGGCAGAAAAGCTCCTGTCTCCCTACTTCAGTGTTTCGAAGCAGAACAGCAGCGATGGCCACACGCAGTCTGTTGGAGATGCTGGACGCAGCCATCGGGACACCCCGAGTTGGGGTTGTGGATTTGGAGGCGCTCCACGAGCTGCTGAAAGCCATGATCCTCGGGCAGCAGGGCCAGCAGGAGCTGTCTGTCCTGGAGCCAGGGCAGAGCTCGACCCCTGGCTTAGGGAAGGACAAGGTCATGAAGGAAAAGCCTGGCCAGAAAGAGAAGGAGAGAGCCATCTCCAAGGTAGAACCTCTTGCTGGTCCCTGGGTGCTCCCCCACGAGACGCCCCCTCCTCCGGGCTCCGCGCTGCCATCGTGCCGCCCTCAGCCCAAGGGCTGGGTTAAGCCTGAGCTCCCACAGCAGAGCACAGCGGGGTCCAGGTCCCCAGGGACCCTCCCCTGGGCTCACCCCCCACCCGCTCTCCCAGAAAAGACCTTCGCTCCAGGACGTGTGGGAGGAGATCAACAAGTTTAAGGAGGCGCAGTGTGACATGCAGGAGGCCATGCAGAAGGCGCACTCTGGCATGGCACAGGACATCCAGAAGATGCAGGAGGCCATGCAGAAGGCACATTCTGGAATGGCACAGGACATCCAGGAGGTGAAGGACGCACATTCCGGCCTGGCAGAAGACATGCATGCCCTGCAGGAGGCGCATGCCGGCCTGGCCGAGGACATCCAGGAGATCCAGGAGACGCTTGCACTGGTGAGCATCCCCTGGTGCCCCGGGAGGGAGCTGGGCCCTCGTCCCTCCCCGCTCCTGCTGCCCTGTCACACTGTGCCCCTGCCCCTGGGAAATAAAGCTCTGCCCGTGCAATTCAGCTGTGGCCCCCAGGCACAGCCCTGCCCAGCGTCCCTCTGTCTCCTGCCCCAGTTCACTCGGGGATACTCTTTAAATCCGACTCCCACATCTGAACGGGTGTCCCTCTCCTCGCCCAGCTCCAGGGGAAGCCCCAGGACGCTGCCGGGCTGCGCAGGGACAGGAGGCGGCTGCGTCCCCCGCTCCCTCGGGGACACCAGCCCTCCTGCCTTGGGGCACAGCCTGTGGGTTGGGGTGCTGGGCAGTGATGCTGGGGGTCCCATCCCTGGGGATCCCATCCCCCCGTCTCCATGGCCGGGCTGACCCCGTGATCCCTTTTCATTTGGGCTCTCATGTTCAACACGAGTTTGTCCCTGTGAGATGGTGGTTTGGGGACAGGGACTGGGGACATGGCGGGGGGTTCTGGGGTCTGTCCTCACGGCTGCCCAGCTGCCAGTAAACCTGCTGCCCTTTGCCTCTTCTTCCCAGGAGGGCAGTGGGGGCCAGTCTGCCCCCGCTGAGCCCGCCCAGGTGCCCATGGACAGCCAGGCCAGGAGGAGCTCAGCACTGAGGCCGAAGGGACGTGGGACACAGCCTGGGATGGAGACCAGCAAGGGGCCTGCAGGGTTTGGCTCCCCGGGGATGCAAGCAGGGACACAGGGGGAACCAGCGACCCCTGTGAAGTTGTCACGCGCTCCCTCTGGTCATGCGAGGTCTATTGATGCCGGCGCCACCACCCCGGGGACACAGCCAGGATCCCCGGGCACCCAGGCCACCACCCTGGGGATGCAGCCAGGATCCCCGGGCACCCAGGCCACCACCCCGGGGGCACAGCCAGGATCCCCAGGCACCCAGGCCAGCACCTCGGGGATGCAGGCAGGATCCCCTGGGACCCACACCACCACCCCTGGGGTGCAGCCTGGGTCCTCCAGCTCCAAAGCAACCATCCCAGGGGATGCCCAAGAGCTGGCCAAGCCCTGGAGCTCCTCGGACTCCACCAGCACCTCCAGCTGTGACTCAGAGATGCGGGAGGTTCTCTGGCAGGTTGAGCAGATCAGCCGCCTCTTTGCTGGTCTGAAGGAGGAGGTGGAGCAGCTTAAATCCACCAAAGCAGAACGTTCGGACCTTGAGGACGTGCGCCGGCTCTTCCCGAAGGGAGGTGAGAGCACGGGGGGGCTGGCGGGGGTTGTTTGGTGTGGGGACACCCTGGGTCAGGGGCTCGTCATGCTCAGAGCCTGTCCCCAAGGGTGAGAACCCCTCACCAACAGCACATCCCCTTGCACCATGTCCCTCTAGGCCGGGAGAGCATCACCAGCATCCTGGCCGACCTCAAGTGCCAGGTGTCCTTCCTGCAGGACATGGCCAGGACCGTCCACGGGGAGGAGGAGAAGGTGAGCCGGCAGCAGTCCCCGAGGGGCTGCGGGGATGCTATTTTGATCAGGGAGGGGGCGGCCGAAGGGTCCCTGTGCCGGAATGACACAGGGGGCTGTGCCCTCACTGCCCCCACTGCCGTTCCCAGATCAGCAAGGTGGAGGATGCTCCCAGAAAGATGAGGGGGTCTGGAGCCGGTAGGAAAGCAGACGGCAGCGGCCAGATGACCCAACAGCCGCGGTAAAAGAATGGGAGAGGGTTTCCTACCCCGCAGGGCTGCGAGGGAACCTGGGGTCTGGGAGCATCCCAGTTTGGGGACCGAGGGACACCCCCACGAAGGCTAAGCCGCCCCTGCCCCCGTCTCGCTGGCCAGGCCCAAGGGACAGAAGGTCAAGGCCGAGCAGAAGGAGTTGGGGAAGCAGCAGGAGCCGACCCAGGCCGAGCTGGAGCAGTTTGCGGCTGAGTACGTGAATAAGTTTGTGATGGAGACAGCGCAGCAGCTGCAGGCAGAGGTGAGGCCCGGGGCAGCGCTCCCAGCCCCCGCTGGCTCGGGGGGAGTCCTGGCGGGGTCCCGGCCACGTCCCCTGGCTGGACGGGGCCACGGAGCCTCCACGGCACCTGGGCTTGTGGGCAGCATCCAGCCCAGCTCAGAGCTGATTCCTCCTCCCCTGGCAGCAGCTGGACGAGCCGAGGGCGACGGTGCAGAGCGGGGGACACGAGCACGCAGGGTGCCCCGTCTGCAACACGGACACCGGGGTGCTGCTGGGGAAGATCCTCCAGCGCTGCGAGAAGCTCGAGGAGCAGGTGGAGTCCCTGGCCCAGAAGGCGGGCGGCAAGGTGGAGAGTCAGCCAAAGTTGAGGAGACAGGTAAGGAGATGTGGTGTAGGGGGCTTGAGCTGCCAGGACCCCCCAGGCATTTCTGCTTTGCTGTAACGTGGGGGAGCCCCTCACTGCCCCCCTAATTGGCTTGTGAGAGTCAGCAGCATGGAAGGGAATTAAAGCCTTGGAGCAAATGTCCTGCTTGCACTGAGAGCCCGTGGCCACCACCCAAAATACCCTGGGTCTGTCCCCGCAGGGCAGGCACCCCCTTGCTCAACACCGCCTTGTCCTCTTAGTCCCTGCAGCAGGATGAGCAGCTCGAGCGCCTCCAGGCCAGCATCATGCAGCTTCAAAAGGACTGTGAGAGGTTGAGCTCGGCCCTTGCAAAGCTCCAGCAGGATCGCCAGCAGGAGCAGGATGACATCAAGGTGGGTGGCTGTAACCCGCAGGCAGAGCCCAGGCTGGGACCCCAAGGGATCTGTCCCCCTGCCACCCTGCTCACAGCCCTGCACAGCTTCCCAATGCCTTTCCTGGAGGTTTCTGACGGGGTGGGGAGGCAGGGGGTGCTCGGCTGGCCGGGGGGCAGCTCCGAGCCTGCCGTGGCATCACGGGCTGCTGTCTGCCTTGGAAGGCTCTGTCCCAGGCCCTGGGGAGGCTGGAGAAGAAGAAAGCAGACAAGGAGGAGCTGCTGGTGCTGGGAATCGATGAGGTACGGGCTCGAGGGGCCCTGGTGCCAGCCAAGGGTGTCCCGGGCAGGGTGACAAACACCCCTTGTCCCTGGGGTGCCAGCTGGCAGAACCAGCCAGGTGGGGGGAGGATTTCCAGCCCGGCTGCGGGTCCCAAGCCAGGTCCCTCTGTCACTGCAAGTCCCTTCGGCTGGTGGGACCAAGCCCACGGGGGTGAGGGGTGAACAGGGCCACGTAGCCACTTCTCCAACTCCCGTTGTCCCTCCATCCTGTCCCCACTGATCTTCTGCCTTTCCCTGTTACTAGAAAGCAGACAAAGCCGCCCTGGCTGACAAAGTCAGTTACAGCCAGCTTGAGGCGTGCGAGGAGCGGGTAAACAAGATGATGGAGGAGGTGACAAACCAGGTGACGGGCCAGGAGAAGGGCTGGCACCAGTTCCAGCAAGAGCTCCAGAGGCAGATGGACTGCAAGGTGAGGGCTCGTCCCCTCCATGCAGAACTGGCACCTTGGGGGCCTGGCAGCCTAAGGCAGCATCCTTGCGAGGGTCCCCCCTCCCGGCTGTGCCCCCGGGGACCGCCATGTCCCATCCTGGGGTAGCTGGCTGAGGGTGTCACCCGTCCACAGCTGGACCGCCGGGAGCTGGGGGCATTCCGGCAGCAGCAGGAGGAGCGGTGGGAGAGCCTCAGGGAGCAGCTCCAGGAGAAGGCGCTGCAGCCAGAGCGTGACAATGCCGCTGGGATTAGGAAGTGAGTGCGATGGGGACAGTGGTGGCTTTGGCAGTGCTGGCCCCGTTCCTGCTGGCTGTCCCAGCTCGTGCCGGTGTGGTATCTGGCGTGGGAGCCATGTGGGCAGCGCCCCTGGGGATGCTGAGCAAGCGGCTGTGCCTTGTGCTCCTGCCAGCGGCAGCTTCCCAGCGATAGAGGCGGCACAATGAGGGGGCACGTGTGGGAGGAGCCCTCCTGAACCAATCTTGGGGGGTGGGTGCAGAGGCTTTTTGTGGCAGGTGTGCAGGTGGGGCTGTGCCCCCCAGGAGCTCCCCAGCCCTTTTCTCCCCGTTCCAGGCAGCTGCTGCCTGATCTCCATTGCCTGTCCTGCGACCGGCCCCTCAACATGCTGGCACCTGGACCGTGAGTAACTGCCCCCCGAACAGGGAGCACCCCCCGACCCCTCCCTGGCGTCGAGTGACACATGGGGTGCCACCTGCCGGGCACTGAGCACCCCCATGTCCTGTCCCACAGGGAGCGGACGGGCGAGTGCAGATACCCCACTGTTGCGCGGAGCTGCGGGGGCTCACACACCCTCACGCCCCCGCGCTTCCAGCCCCAACCACCCAGCACCCCACGGCCATCCCAACCCAGTGCCCGCAGCCGCAACAAGGTAGGGATGACGGAGGTGGGGAGGGGGATGCTGAGCCTGCGGGGGGATCTGTGCCTCAGTTTCCCCGGGGAGAGCTGGCTGGGGGAGGGTTGCTGGGGGGTGCGGAACGGGGCCCCGTGTTTGGGTCACACGCTCTCCCCTTCCCAGAAGGCCGTGATGCAGCTGTCGGGCCAGGACGGCACTGATGGGAACCAGCAGGACAAGCAGCTCTCCATGATGGGGGCTTCTCAGCTGCCCACAACGCCAAAGGCCACCCCAGACACCTCGACCTCCAGGAGCCGGCCAAGTATGGCCCTGTCAGGGCACCGGGGGGCAGAGGACACCCTGCTGTCTGGGGGACCGTCTGTGCCCACAGCTGGGCAGGGTGGGACGGGGGTCTGGGGTCTGGGCTGGGCTGTGGGGGCAGCACTGGCTGCTGGGGCAGCCGGTCCCTGTGGTGGAGCTGGAGGGAGCTGGGGGGACATGGGGGGTGGTGCTGGGCAGTGTGGGACAACAGCCTGTGTGCTTCAGGGTGGGGGCAGGACCCTGTTGGTGGGTGTCTGTAGCTGACCCTGCCCCTCGCCCCCAGGAACCATCTCCTCGCTGCTATCAGCCGTGCTGAAGAAGCGACCAGCCTCGTCTCCCAGACGCTTCACCCTGGCACCGAATCAGCTGCCGTCCATCCAGCCTCCTGCAGTGAATCAACCTCCTGACAGCCGGGCAGGACGGGAGTCCCGGACCCGGTCCCACCGCCCCAGGCGCTGAGCCGGCAGCGGCTGCAATAAATGGCGATGGGCAACCAAGCACCGGTGTGGTCTGAGTGGGGGTCCCTGGGGCAGGATGGCAGAAAGCCCCGCTGTGTTTGCTTTTTCAGGAAAAAAATAAGTGCTAAAAGGCCGCCTTGGGGGTGCCCAGGTGGATCTGGTGGTATCCATGTCCCCTCCAGAGGGAGCACCGGGAGCAAACCAGTGGGCACAAGGGCAGAGCCAGCAAAGGCCCATCCTGCACCCCAGGTGGGGCTGAGGTGTCCATGGGCTTCAGAAGCACCCCTGGGACTAACTGGGGGGACGGGGTGAGGGGGGAACCAGGGGGCTGTGCAAGAAGCCGGGCTGGCTGTCGGCAGCTGGGCGAGCAGCAGCAGGTGCCGAGCTGCAAGGCCGGGCAAGGCCGAACTGTCACAGGAGTTCTGGTTGCCAACAGTTTGACCATGAGCCAGCGATGTCTCCTGTGGCCAAGAAGGTCGATGGTACCTGGGGTGCGTGAGGAGGAGTGTGGCCAGCAGGTTGAGGGAGGTGAATCCTCCCCCTCTGCTCTGCCCTGGGGAGGCCCCATCTGAGTTGTGTGTCCAGTTCTGGGCACCCCAGTTTAAGAAGGACAAGGAATTACAGGAGAGAGTCCAGCGGTGGGCTACGAAGATGCTGAGTGGTCTGGAGCATCTTTCTTGTGAGGAGAGGCTGAGAGAGCTGGGGCTGTTGAGCTGGAGAAGAGAAGCTGAGAGGGGTCTGATCAATGGGATCAGTATCTCAGGGTGGGTGTCAGAGGATGGACCAGACTCTGTTCAGTGGTGCCCAACGCCAGGGTGAGGGGCAATGGGCACAGACTGAAACACAGGAGGCTCCATCTGAACAGGAGGAGAAACTTGTTTGCTGGGAGGTGCCAGAGCCTGGCCCAGGCTGCCCAGAGCGGGTGTGGAGTCTCCTTCTCTGAGACATTCAAACCCCCTGGCCCCACCTGTGTGATCTGCTCTGTGACCCTGCGTGAGCAGGGATTGCACTGGGGGGTCTGCAGAGGTCCCTTCAACACAACCAGTCTGGGATCCTGTGAAATTAAGACACAAACTGGTAGCAAAGCATCTTTTGTTGATTAACCGTGCTTTAGTATTATGTTTGTCTAAAGAAGAAACTGAGTAATCGACACAGCTGGGTACTGTGGAGAAATGTCTGCTGGGCTTTTAAGAACAGTAGGGGCCTGGGGAAAGACTAAGCAAGTACCTGTTATTGTGCAGGTATTAATGGGATCATGTTGGAGTGCCCAGGGGATGGCACAGTTACTGCTCTGGTAAGACTGCACAAGATCCCCTTGCTACTTTTCATAAGAGTAAAGATGGGTCTTTTATTTAGAAAATAATGAGCCACTTCTCACACTAAGGTACTAATGAAATGCAAATACAGCAGTGTTCGGAGATGATAGCACACAAGCTACAGCTCCAAGTGGTGGATGTAAGTACGGTGGTGTTGTGGAGCAACTTGATAGTGGGTGGTGAAAGGGATCTGCTTGTGCCTGCGGCAGAAAAATGACCCAGGTCTGTGCTCATGAGCTTCCCTGCTGAGTGAGCGGGGCAAAATTGCTTCTGGGGAGCCTGAGATGTTCTGGTCTGAGGGAAACCTGGTTGTGAGGAGGGATGCCGGTGTGAAATTCCAGTTGTTGAACCACAGAACAGTTGGGGTTGAAGGGACATTCCCAGTTCCCCCAGTGCCCCCCCTGCCATGAGCAGGGACATCTGCACCAGCTCAGGTTGCTCAGAGCCCCGTCCAGCCTGGCCTGGGATGTCTCCAGGGATGGCTCATCCACCACCTCTCTGGGCAACCTGGGCCAGGCTCTCACCACCCTCAGGGCCAACAATTTCTTCCTCATGTCCAGCCTGAATCTCCCTCCTTTAGTTTAAACCATCACCCCTTGTCCTATCACAACAGGCCCTGCTCAAAAGTCTGTCCCCATCTTTGTCATCAGCCACACTAAGGTCTCCCTGGAGCTTCTCTTCTCCAGCTGAAACCCCCAGCTCTCTCAGCCTGTCCTCCAGCAGAGCTGTTCCAGCCTCGGGTCATTCCTGTGGCTCCTCTGGCCCGTCTCCAGCAGGTCCATGTGTGTCCTGTGCCGAGGACCCGGAGCTGGGCCAGCACTGCAGGGGGTCTCACAGAGCGGGGCAGAGGGGACATCCCCTCCCTGCACCTGCTGCTCACAGGGCTGGGAGGCAGCCCAGGATTTGATCGGCCTTTGGGCTGCAAGTGCACCTTGCCGGCTCATAGAATCATTTTGGTTGGAAGAGACCTTTAAGATCAAATCCAACCATAACCTAACTCTAGCACTAACCCATGTCCCTAAAGAGCCTCATCTCTATGTCTTTTTAAACCCCTCCAGGGATGGTGACTCCACCTCAGCCACTCCCCATCACACTGGTGCTCCAGACCCTCCTGTCCCATCTTTCATCCCTCAGCACCCCCAAGTCCTCCGCAGGGCTGCTCTCAGGCCCGCCATCCCCAGCCTGTGTTGACACCCGCGGTTGTCCGGGGCAGCTGCGTCTCCCAGGCGAGCTGGGTCCCGCCCCGGCCCGCCCCCGGCTCCTCGCAGTGTCCCTTCCCCCGGGCAACGCGGCTGCTCCCCGCAAACAGCCGCCGGTGCCGGCCGGATGGAGCAGGCGGCGGAGCCGGGGCCCGGGGCCGGGCGGCTGTGCCGGTGCGCGGCGCGGGGGCTGGGGGTGCCGGCGGAGCGCTGGGAGCGCTGGGCGGGCGGGGAGGCGGCGGGGCCGCTGCTGCGGAGGTTCCTGGCGGGGGCGGCGGGGTCGGCGCTGCTGCTCTGGCGGGGCCCGGCCGGGGAGCTGGAGCTGGGGCCGCCCCCGCCGCCCCCCGCCGGCCGCCGCAAGGGGCTGTTCTTCCTGCGGGCCCCCGGCGCCGGCCCCGGGGAGCTGCTCTGCGGGGACCTGCCCGCCGATGCCCTGCGGCACTTTGCCGCCCTCGTGGAGGAGGTGAGGATGAGGGGCCCCGGGGACAGGCTCAGCATGAGCAGAACCTGGTTTGCTGGGAGGTGCCAGAGCCTGGCCCAGGCTGCCCAGAGCGGGTGTGGAGTCTCCTTCTCTGAGACATTCAAACCCCCTGGACCCACCTGTGTGATCTGCTCTGTGACCCTGCGTGAGCAGGGGTTGCACTGGGGGATCTGCAGAGGTCCCTTCAGCCCAACCAGTCTGGGATCCTGTGAGGCCTGGGCAGCCCCAGAGGTGCAGGGGGAGCCCTGGCATCCATGAGTACTGGGTGCCCCTCGCACATGTCGGCGGGGAAGGTGTCCCCTCCTACAGACAGGCTCCTTGGCCTCCCTCCCTTCGCTGCTGATGCACTTGTACCCTTAACTCTGCCCTTTGCAGTACCATGGGCAGCTTTAGAACTCATATAAACTACCTGAATGCTTATCCACATCAGCTCTGTCTATCAGTGGGGTTCTTGTGGGACTGATCTCCCGGCAGGTGCTGGAGGGGACATCTGCAAGTCACCTGCTCCAAACCCCTGCTCAAGCAGGGCCATCCAGAGCCAGCTGCCCAGGGCCATGTCCAGGTAGCTCTTCAGTATCTCTAAGGATGGAGACTCCACCACCTCTTTGAGCAACCTGGGCCAGTGCTCCATTACTCTCATAGTGAAAAAGTGTTCTGTGATGTTCAGGAGCCTCCTGTAGCTCAGTGTCCGGTTACCTCACGTGGGCTGATGTTTTCTTAAAGAGATCGTCAAGGGGTTCGAGTGCTTTCGCTTTGCTATTAGCCTGAACTATACGATGTTGTCTCGGTTTGTTCCTGATGGCTCCTCACCTGGAGAAGTCTCAGGAATGAGACTGTAATGGGAAAGGAGAGCAGCTGCTTGATTCAAGAAGCCCTGGTCATGCTGTTTGGTATGTTAAGATGGTGACTGATAGATTGGATTCCCAAGAGCAGGCTGCCAGACTGGTTATCCTGTTTTTGTGGGAAAACACATTATTTATACAGGGAGTTTTGTTTTGATGAGCCCCGTGGTCTTGCTAAGTCTGCACAAACAGCAGTTTTGCATCACGGCTGGCCAATAGCATTGCAAACACCATCTGCTATGGGGAGATGATGGGGTAGAACACTTTAGCAGACCCTGTTAAATCCTATTTTCTGATGCCTTCGGGAGCCGGGATTGTGCGTCCCAGCTGCGTGTTTGCAGGCTTTGCTCTCCCCCTGTGCAGACATGCAGTATTTCTGCAGGGAGCAGATTGTGCCTGGTTTTCATCCCATTTTCCTCTCAAGCTTCACTTGAAGGCGAACGCAGCGGTGGTGCTGGGTCAGGCAGGTGCGGTGGGTGTGCGCGAAGGTGAAAAAGGTCTTGAATTTCCTGGGGTTGGGGTTGGGGTCTCTATTGCTCTGCCCACACTTTGTGCAGTCTTTTATCAGAGTTTTTTAGGACAGTCCCAGGAGAATTTGTCCAGTGAAAGAACTAGTTTGTGTCAAGCTTTCTACGGGTCATTTAGGACATCAGGGGTAGACACAGACAAAACTGTCCTTATTCAGTGAGGGATCGCAGCTGAACTGTGGGTCACGGCTGGTGACCTTGTCTGCTTGTCGCTTCACTCCTGCGGAGCCCAAGGGAACACACCTGCTCTGTGGGCTGGGGCTTCATCCTGAGTCCAGTTATCATTTTAACAATCAAAACGAAAATCAACGGCTATCATTTGCCTGGTTACAACATCACTGGCATTAGCAGTCCACGTGCTTTAAGTAATAGAGGCAAATCTTGCTAATAATGCAGCTAAAACTGCTGAAGGTGAACTCGGCAGCACCTGCCCGTGTGTTCCCTGGGGTTGTGCTCCCCCTTCCCACGGCTCCCTGGGCACAAAGGTGTCTGGTCGGGTCTTCCTTGGGTCTACGGAGCCAGCCACGGTTCCAAAGAGTCTTCAGCATCCTGGGACAGCACCATGGAGGTGCTGAGCTGCTTTATTCCGCTTCAATTTTATGTCCCTTTGTAGCTATTTTGATGCCTTTAGTCACCCCCCCGCCCCACCACGAGCCCAGTAACACAAAGGGCTGTTGTTTGTCACCAGGGACAACCTGGCTTTGTCAGGCTGTTGCCACAGGCTGGTCCCAGCGCAGAGCCAGCCAGGATAGGTGACAGATACGGTGTTGCTGTGACAGCTCAGGCACCAAACATGACCCATAAAATCATAGAATCATTTTGGTTGGAAGAGACCCTCAAGATCACTGAGTCCAACAGTTAAGCTAACCCTGGCACTAACTCACGTCCCTGAACCTCATCTGCACGTCTGTCCAACCCCTCCAGGGATGGTGACTCCAGCACTGCCCTGGGCAGCCTGTTCCAATGCCCAACAGACCTTTGGGGAAGATGTCATGGTTGAGATGGACAAACGACATAGACCAAGTTCTTCCAGGATGAAAGTTGTAGACGCCATTTATTGCCACAAGTGCATTTTTATACAGTTTTACAAATTCATGTGTCTCTTCACTAGTGGTTACAAGTTACGGCAGTAACATGTCATTGGCTAATTTGCTATCATCAATGTTACTCTTCTACTCCCTTCTCTCTCACGGGTACATCCTTAACACCTCCGGATACTCCTTTACTCCCATCTTTCTCACGGGTAGGCCATAATATCTTCAAGGATAATTTCTGTTCCCATGCCCTCCATCAAGGAATCCACGGACCCACCGTAGTCCCCCACAGGAAGAAATTGTTCCCAAGATCCAACCTCAACCTCCCCTGGTGCAACTTGAGGCCGTTTCCTCTGCTCCTGGCGCTTGTTCCTGGGGAGCAGAGCCCGACCCCCCCTGGCTCCAAGCTCCTTTCAGGCAGTTCAGAGATGAGAAGGTCTCCCCTCAGCTCCTGTTCTCCAGCTGAACCCCCCACGTCCCGGTGACACCTCTAGTGTTTCCCACTACTCACAGCACTGATCACCCTTGACGAGCTCAGAGCTGAGTAGAAGAGCAGCACTTGTCACTGGCCCCAACTAAGGCTTTCCTGGTCAACAGCCACTGGCTTATGCCAACGGTCAAGAGAGGCAAAAGAAATCCCTTCAGAACAGCTCCCCCTCAAAAGACATCCTTCTGCTTGATGAACCGCAGGGAAAGGCATCCTAAACCAGGCACTTTGACCTTGTTTTCATCCCAGGTTCCCAGGTGCTGGTGCACTCGTGAGCCAGTCACTGCACATCTGCCACCAAGGGGAATCGCCTCCGAGGCCAACTGTGCCACGGGGAAAGGAAAGGGTGGAACGTCGGGAGAGTTTGATTTAGTGCACAACACGGATAAAGCCATCCTCTCTGCAATTAAAACTGAGGGTGTTTAATTCAGTAAAGTGAGATTTCACTCCCCATGACTTGTCTGATTGTATTTTGAATCTGGGCACAGGCTGCAATGACCTGCAACGAAATATGAGGTGTCACCAGCTACAATGTAGGTGGTAAAGTGGTAAAGGCAGGAGGGAGCCTCAGCATCTCCCATTCCGTGGCCAACTTCATCACAAAGGACCAGGGCGGCGCCCGCTGGCTCCTGGGGCGGCTGTTGCCGGGCAACAGAGACACTATATTGTCCCCTGTCACCTGTGTCCCTCGCCCATTTGGTCACTGGCCGTGGTGGGATCACTTGCCGTGGTGGGATCACTGTGGTGGTGGACTCATTTTGGCAGTTGGATTGCTTTTGGTGGTGGGATCACTATTGGTGGTTGCATCACTTTTGGTGGTTTGATCACTTTTGGTGGTTGCATCACTTTTGGTGGTTTGATCACTTTTGGTGGTTGCATCACTTTTGGTGGTGGAATCACTTTTGGCGGTTGAACCGCTTTTGGCGGTTTGATCACTTTCGGCACTTGGATCGCTTTGGTGACTGGATCACTTTCATCACTCGGATTGCTTTCGGAACTTGGATCTGTTTTGGTGACTGATCGCTTTCTGTGGCAAGAAGGAGCAGGAGAAAGACTGCTGGCTGCCCATCCCTCCAAGATATCATCCGGACAGAAAAGCTCCTGTCTCCCTACTTCAGTGTTTCGAAGCAGAACAGCAGCGATGGCCACACGCAGTCTGTTGGAGATGCTGGACGCAGCCATCGGGACACCCCGAGTTGGGGTTGTGGATTTGGAGGCGCTCCACGAGCTGCTGAAAGCCATGATCATCGGGCAGCAGGGCCAGCAGGAGCTGTCTGTCCTGGAGCCAGGGCAGAGCTCGACCCCTGGCTTAGGGAAGGACAAGGTCATGAAGGAAAAGCCTGGCCAGAAAGAGAAGGAGAGAGCCGTCTCCAAGGTAGAACCTCTTGCTGGTCCCTGGGTGCTCCCCCACGAGACGCCCCCTCCTCCGGGCTCCGCGCTGCCATCGTGCCGCCCTCAGCCCAAGGGCTGGGTTAAGCCTGAGCTCCCACAGCAGAGCACAGCGGGGTCCAGGTCCCCAGGGACCCTCCCCTGGGCTCACCCCCCACCCGCTCTCCCAGAAAAGACCTTCGCTCCAGGACGTGTGGGAGGAGATCAACAAGTTTAAGGAGGCGCAGTGTGACATGCAGGAGGCCATGCAGAAGGCGCACTCTGGCATGGCACAGGACATCCAGAAGATGCAGGAGGCCATGCAGAAGGCACATTCTGGAATGGCACAGGACATCCAGGAGGTGAAGGACGCACATTCCGGCCTGGCAGAAGACATGCATGCCCTGCAGGAGGCGCATGCCGGCCTGGCCGAGGACATCCAGGAGATCCAGGAGACGCTTGCACTGGTGAGCATCCCCTGGTGCCCCGGGAGGGAGCTGGGCCCTCGTCCCTCCCCGCTCCTGCTGCCCTGTCACACTGTGCCCCTGCCCCTGGGAAATAAAGCTCTGCCCGTGCAATTCAGCTGTGGCCCCCAGGCACAGCCCTGCCCAGCGTCCCTCTGTCTCCTGCCCCAGTTCACTCGGGGATACTCTTTAAATCCGACTCCCACATCTGAACGGGTGTCCCTCTCCTCGCCCAGCTCCAGGGGAAGCCCCAGGACGCTGCCGGGCTGCGCAGGGACAGGAGGCGGCTGTGTCCCCCGCTCCCTCGGGGACACCAGCCCTCCTGCCTTGGGGCACAGCCTGTGGGTTGGGGTGCTGGGCAGTGATGCTGGGGGTCCCATCCCTGGGGATCCCATCCCCCCGTCTCCATGGCCGGGCTGACCCCGTGATCCCTTTTCATTTGGGCTCTCATGTTCAACACGAGTTTGTCCCTGTGAGATGGTGGTTTGGGGACAGGGACTGGGGACATGGCGGGGGGTTCTGGGGTCTGTCCTCACGGCTGCCCAGCTGCCAGTAAACCTGCTGCCCTTTGCCTCTTCTTCCCAGGAGGGCAGTGGGGGCCAGTCTGCCCCCGCTGAGCCCGCCCAGGTGCCCATGGACAGCCAGGCCAGGAGGAGCTCAGCACTGAGGCCGAAGGGACGTGGGACACAGCCTGGGATGGAGACCAGCAAGGGGCCTGCAGAGTTTGGCTCTCCGGGGATGCAAGCAGGGACACAGGGGGAACCAGCGACCCCTGTGAAGTTGTCACGTGCTCCCTCTGGTCATGCGAGGTCTATTGATGCCGGCGCCACCACCCCGGGGACACAGCCAGGATCCCGGGGCACCCAGGCCACCACTCTGGGGATGCAGCCAGGATCCCCGGGCACCCAGGCCACCACCCCGGGGGCACAGCCAGGATCCCCGGGCACCCAGGCCAGCACCTCGGGGATGCAGGCAGGATCCCCTGGGACCCACACCACCACCCCTGGGGTGCAGCCTGGGTCCTCCAGCTCCAAAGCAACCATCCCAGGGGATGCCCAAGAGCTGGCCAAGCCCTGGAGCTCCTCGGACTCCACCAGCACCTCCAGCTGTGACTCAGAGATGCGGGAGGTTCTCTGGCAGGTTGAGCAGATCAGCCGCCTCTTTGCTGGTCTGAAGGAGGAGGTGGAGCAGCTTAAATCCACCAAAGCAGAACGTTCGGACCTTGAGGACGTGCGCCGGCTCTTCCCGAAGGGAGGTGAGAGCACGGGGGGGCTGGCGGGGGTTGTTTGGTGTGGGGACACCCTGGGTCAGGGGCTCGTCATGCTCAGAGCCTGTCCCCAAGGGTGAGAACCCCTCACCAACAGCACATCCCCTTGCACCATGTCCCTCTAGGCCGGGAGAGCATCACCAGCATCCTGGCCGACCTCAAGTGCCAGGTGTCCTTCCTGCAGGACATGGCCAGGACCGTCCACGGGGAGGAGGAGAAGGTGAGCCGGCAGCAGTCCCCGAGGGGCTGCGGGGATGCTATTTTGATCAGGGAGGGGGCGGCCGAAGGGTCCCTGTGCCGGAATGACACAGGGGGCTGTGCCCTCACTGCCCCCACCGCCGTTCCCAGATCAGCAAGGTGGAGGATGCTCCCAGAAAGACGAGGGGGTCTGGAGCCGGTAGGAAAGCAGACGGCAGCGGCCAGATGACCCAACAGCCGCGGTAAAAGAATGGGAGAGGGTTTCCTACCCCGCAGGGCTGCGAGGGAACCTGGGGTCTGGGAGCATCCCAGTTTGGGGACCGAGGGACACCCCCACGAAGGCTAAGCTGCCCCTGCCCCCGTCTCGCTGGCCAGGCCCAAGGGACAGAAGGTCAAGGCAGAGCGGAAGGAGTTGGGGAAGCAGCAGGAGCCGACCCAGGCCGAGCTGGAGCAGTTTGCGGCTGAGTACGTGAATAAGTTTGTGATGGAGACAGCGCAGCAGCTGCAGGCAGAGGTGAGGCCCGGGGCAGCGCTCCCAGCCCCCGCTGGCTCGGGGGGAGTCCTGGCGGCGTCCCGGCCACGTCCCCTGGCTGGACGGGGCCACGGAGCCTCCACGGCACCTGGGCTTGTGGGCGGCATCCAGCCCGGCTCAGAGCTGATTCCTCCTCCCTTGGCAGCAGCTGGACGAGCCGAGGGCGACGGTGCAGAGCGGGGGACACGAGCACGCAGGGTGCCCCGTCTGCAACACGGACGCCGGGGTGCTGCTGGGGAAGATCCTCCAGCGCTGCGAGAAGCTCGAGGAGCAGGTGGAGTCTCTGGCCCAGAAGGCGGGCGGCAAGGTGGAGAGTCAGCCAAAGTTGAGGAGACAGGTAAGGAGACGTGGTGTAGGGGGCTTGAGCTGCCTGGACCCCCCAGGCATTTCTGCTTTGCTGTAACGTGGGGGAGCCCCTCACTGCCCCCCTAATTGGCTTGTGAGAGTCAGCAGCATGGAAGGGAATTAAAGCCTTGGAGCAAATGTCCTGCTTGCACTGAGAGCCCATGGCCACCACCCAAAATACCCTGGGTCTGTCCCCGCAGGGCAGGCACCCCCTTGCTCAACACCGCCTTGTCCTCTTAGTCCCTGCAGCAGGATGAGCAGCTCGAGCGCCTCCAGGCCAGCATCATGCAGCTTCAAAAGGACTGTGAGAGGTTGAGCTCGGCCCTTGCAAAGCTCCAGCAGGATCGCCAGCAGGAGCAGGATGACATCAAGGTTGGTGGCTGTAACCCGCAGGCAGATCCCAGGCTGGGACCCCAAGGGATCTGTCCCCCTGCCACCTGCTCGCAGCCCTGCACAGCTTCCCAATGCCTTTCCTGGAGGTTTCTGACGGGGTGGGGAGGCAGGGGGTGCTCGGCTGGCCGGGGGGCAGCTCCGAGCCTGCCGTGGCATCACGGGCTGCTGTCTGCCTTGGAAGGCTCTGTCCCAGGCCCTGGGGAGGCTGGAGAAGAAGAAAGCAGACAAGGAGCAGCTGCTGGTGCTGGGAATCGATGAGGTACGGGCTCGAGGGGCCCTGGTGCCAGCCAAGGGTGTCCCGGGCAGGGTGACAAACACCCCTTGTCCCTGGGGTGCCAGCTGGCAGAACCAGCCAGGTGGGGGGAGGATTTCCAGCCCAGCTGCGGGTCCCAAGCCAGGTCCCTCTGTCACTGCAAGTCCCTTCGGCTGGTGGGACCAAGCCCACGGGGGTGAGGGGTGAACAGGGCCACGTAGCCACTTCTCCAACTCCCGTTGTCCCTCCATCCTGTCCCCACTGATCTTCTGCCTTTCCCTGTTACTAGAAAGCAGACAAAGCTGCCCTGGCTGACAAAGTCAGTCACAGCCAGCTTGAGGCGTGCGAGGAGCGGGTAAACAAGATGATGGAGGAGGTGACAAACCAGGTGACGGGCCAGGAGAAGGGCTGGCACCAGTTCCAGCAAGAGCTCCAGAGGCAGATGGACTGCAAGGTGAGGGCTCGTCCCCTCCATGCAGAACTGGCACCTTGGGGGCCTGGCAGCCTAAGGCAGCATCCTTGCGAGGGTCCCCCCTCCCGGCTGTGCCCCCGGGGACCGCCATGTCCCATCCTGGGGTAGCTGGCTGAGGGTGTCACCCGTCCACAGCTGGACCGCCGGGAGCTGGGGGCGTTCCGGCAGCAGCAGGAGGAGCGGTGGGAGAGCCTCAGGGAGCAGCTCCAGGAGAAGGCGCTGCAGCCAGAGCGTGACAATGCCGCTGGGATTAGGAAGTGAGTGCGATGGGGACAGTGGTGGCTTTGGCAGTGCTGGCCCCGTTCCTGCTGGCTGTCCCAGCTCGTGCCGGTGTGGTATCTGGCGTGGGAGCCATGTGGGCAGCGCCCCTGGGGATGCTGAGCAAGCGGCTGTGTCTTGTGCTCCTGCCAGCTGCAGCTTCCCAGCGATAGAGGCGGCACAATGAGGGGGCACGTGTGGGAGGAGCCCTCCTGAACCAGTCTTGGGGGGTGGGTGCAGAGGCTTTTTGTGGCAGGTGTGCAGGTGGGGCTGTGCCCCCCAGGAGCTCCCCAGCCCTTTTCTCCCCGTTCCAGGCAGCTGCTGCCTGATCTCCATTGCCTGTCCTGCGACCGGCCCCTCAACATGCTGGCACCTGGACCGTGAGTAACTGGCCCCCAAACAGGGAGCACCCCCCGACCCCTCCCTGGCGTCGAGTGACACATGGGGTGCCACCTGCCGGGCACTGAGCACCCCCATGTCCTGTCCCACAGGGAGCGGACGGGCGAGTGCAGATACCCCACTGTTTCGCGGAGCTGTGGGGGCCCACACACCCTCACGCCCCCGCGCTTCCAGCCCCAACCACCCAGCACCCCACGGCCATCCCAACCCAGTGCCCGTAGCCGCAACAAGGTAGGGATGACGGAGGTGGGGAGGGGGATGCTGAGCCTGTGGGGGGATCTGTGCCTCAGGTTCCCCGGGGAGAGCTGGCTGGGGGAGGGTTGCTGGGGGGTGCGGAACGGGGCCCCGTGTTTGGGTCACACGCTCTCCCCTTCCCAGAAGGCCGTGATGCAGCTGTCGGGCCAGGACGGCACTGATGGGAAACAGCAGGACAAGCAGCTCTCCATGATGGGGGCTTCTCAGCTGCCCACAACGCCAAAGGCCACCCCAGACACCTCGACCTCCAGGAGCCGGCCAAGTATGGCCCTGTCAGGGCACCGGGGGGCAGAGGACACCCTGCTGTCTGGGGGGACGGGTCTGTGCCCACAGCTGGGCAGGGTGGGACGGGGGTGTGGGGTCTGGGCTGGGCTGTGGGGGCAGCACTGGCTGCTGGGGCAGCCGGTCCCTGTGGTGGAGCTGGAGGAAGCTGGGGGGACATGGAGGGTGGTGCTGGGCAGTGTGGGACAACAGCCTGTGTGCTTCAGGGTGGGGGCAGGACCCTGTTGGTGGGTGTCTGTGGCTGACCCTGCCCCTCGCCCCCAGGAACCATCTCCTCGCTGCTATCAGCCGTGCTGAAGAAGCGACCAGCCTCGTCTCCCAGACGCTTCACCCTGGCACCGAATCAGCTGCCGTCCATCCAGCCCCCTGCAGTGAATCAACCTCCTGACAGCCGGGCAGGACGGGAGTCCCGGACCCGGTCCCACCGCCCCAGGCGCTGAGCCGGCAGCGGCTGCAATAAATGGCGATGGGCAACCAAGCACCGGTGTGGTCTGAGTGGGGGTCCCTGGGGCAGGATGGCAGAAAGCCCCGCTGTGTTTGCTTTTTCAGGAAAAAAGTAAGTGCTAAAAGGCCGCCTTGGGGGTGCCCAGGTGGATCTGGTGGTATCCATGTCCCCTCCAGAGGGAGCACCAGGAGCAAACCAGTGGGCACAAGGGCAGAGCCAGCAAAGGCCCATCCTGCACCCCAGGTGGGGCTGAGGTGTCCATGGGCTTCAGAAGCACCCCTGGGACTAACTGGGGGGACGGGGTGAGGGGGGAACCAGAGGGCTGTGCAAGAAGCCGGGCTGGCTGTCGGCAGCCGGGCGAGCAGCAGTAGGTGCCGAGTTGCAAGGCCGGGCAAGGCCGAACTGTCACAGGAGTTCTGGTTGCCAACAGTTTGACCATGAGCCAGCGATGTCTCCTGTGGCCAATAAGGTCGATGGTACCTGGGGTGCGTGAGGAGGAGTGTGGCCAGCAGGTTGAGGGAGGTGAATCCTCCCCCTCTGCTCTGCCCTGGGGAGGCCCCATCTGAGTTGTGTGTCCAGTTCTGGGCACTCCAGTTTAAGAAGGACAAGGACTTACTGGAGAGAGTCCAGCGGTGGGCTACGAAGATGCTGAGGGGTCTGGAGCATCTTTCTTGTGAGGAGAGGCTGAGAGAGCTGGGGCTGTTGAGCTGGAGAAGAGAAGCTGAGAGGGGTCTGATCAATGGGATCAGTATCTCAGGGTGGGTGTCAGAGGATGGACCAGACTCTGTTCAGTGGTGCCCAACGCCAGGGTGAGGGGCAACGGGCACAGACTGAAACACAGGAGGCTCCATCTGAACAGGAGGAGAAACTTGTTTGCTGGGAGGTGCCAGAGCCTGGCCCAGGCTGCCCAGAGCAGGTGTGGAGTCTCCTTCTCTGAGACATTCAAACCCCCTGGCCCCACCTGTGTGATCTGCTCTGTGACCCTGCGTGAGCAGGGATTGCACTGGGGGGTCTGCAGAGGTCCCTTCAACACAACCAGTCTGGGATCCTGTGAAATTAAGACACAAACTGGTAGCAAAGCATCTTTTGTTGATTAACCGTGCTTTAGTATTATGTTTGTCTAAAGAAGAAACTGAGTAATCAACACAGCTGGGTACTGTGGAGAAATGTCTGCTGGGCTTTTAAGAACAGTAGGGGCCTGGGGAAAGACTAAGCAAGTACCTGTTATTGTGCAGGTATTAATGGGATCATGTTGGAGTGCCCAGGGGATGGCACAGTTACTGCTTTGGTAAGACTGCACAAGATCCCCTTGCTACTTTTCATAAGAGTAAAGATGGGTCTTTTATTTAGAAAATAATGAGCCACTTCTCACACTAAGGTACTAATGAAATGCAAATACAGCAGTGTTCGGAGATGATAGTACACAAGCTACAGCTCCAGGTGGTGGATGTAAGTACGGTGGTGTTGTGGAGCAACTTGATAGTGGGTGGTGAAAGGGATCTGCTTGTGCCTGCGGCAGAAAAATGACCCAGGTCTGTGCTCATGAGCTTCCCTGCTGAGTGAGCGGGGCAAAATTGCTTCTGGGGAGCCTGAGATGTTCTGGTCTGAGGGAAACCTGGCTGTGAGGAGGGATGCTGGTGTGAAATTCCAGTTGTTGAACCACAGAACAGTTGGGGTTGAAGGGACATTCCCAGTTCCCCCAGTGCCCCCCCTGCCACGAGCAGGGACATCTGCACCAGCTCAGGTTGCTCAGAGCCCCGTCCAGCCTGGCCTGGGATGTCTCCAGGGATGGCTCATCCACCACCTCTCTGGGCAACCTGGGCCAGGCTCTCACCACCCTCAGGGCCAACAATTTCTTCCTCATGTCCAGCCTGAATCTCCCTCCTTTAGTTTAAACCATCACCCCTTGTCCTATCACAACAGGCCCTGCTCAAAAGTCTGTCCCCATCTTTGTCATCAGCCACACTAAGGTCTCCCTGGAGCTTCTCTTCTCCAGCTGAACCCCCCAGCTCTCTCAGCCTGTCCTCCAGCAGAGCTGTTCCAGCCTCGGGTCATTCCTGTGGCTCCTCTGGCCCCTCTCCAGCAGGTCCATGTGTGTCCTGTGCCGAGGACCCGGAGCTGGGCCAGCACTGCAGGGGGTCCCACAGAATGGGGCAGAGGGGACATCCCCTCCCTGCACCTGCTGCTCACAGGGCTGGGAGGCAGCCCAGGATTTGATCGGCCTTTGGGCTGCAAGTGCACCTTGCCGGCTCATAGAATCATTTTGGTTGGAAGAGACCTTTAAGATCAAATCCAACCATAACCTAACTCTAGCACTAACCCATGTCCCTAAAGAGCCTCATCTCTATGTCTTTTTAAACCCCTCCAGGGATGGTGACTCCACCTCAGCCACTCCCCATCACACTGGTGCTCCAGACCCTCCTGTCCCATCTTTCATCCCTCAGCACCCCCAAGTCCTCCGCAGGGCTGCTCTCAGGCCCGCCATCCCCAGCCTGTGTTGACACCCGCGGTTGTCCGGGGCAGCTGCGTCTCCCAGGCGAGCTGGGTCCCGCCCCGGCCCGCCCCCGGCTCCTCGCAGTGTCCCTTCCCCCGGGCAACGCGGCTGCTCCCCGCAAACAGCCGCCGGTGCCGGCCGGATGGAGCAGGCGGCGGAGCCGGGGCCCGGGGCCGGACGGCTGTGCCGGTGCGCGGCGCGGGGGCTGGGGGTGCCGGCGGAGCGCTGGGAGCGCTGGGCGGGCGGGGAGGCGGCGGGGCCGCTGCTGCGGAGGTTCCTGGCGGGGGCGGCGGGGTCGGCGCTGCTGCTCTGGCGGGGCCCGGCCGGGGAGCTGGAGCTGGGGCCGCCCCCGCCGCCCCCCGCCGGCCGCCGCAAGGGGCTGTTCTTCCTGCGGGCCCCCGGCGCCGGCCCCGGGGAGCTGCTCTGCGGGGACCTGCCCGCCGATGCCCTGCGGCACTTTGCCGCCCTCGTGGAGGAGGTGAGGATGAGGGGCCCCGGGGACAGGCTCAGCATGAGCAGAACCTGGTTTGCTGGGAGGTGCCAGAGCCTGGCCCAGGCTGCCCAGAGCGGGTGTGGAGTCTCCTTCTCTGAGACATTCAAACCCCCTGGACCCACCTGTGTGATCTGCTCTGTGACCCTGCGTGAGCAGGGGTTGCACTGGGGGATCTGCAGAGGTCCCTTCAGCCCAACCAGTCTGGGATCCTGTGAGGCCTGGGCAGCCCCAGAGGTGCAGGGGGAGCCCTGGCATCCATGAGTACTGGGTGCCCCTCGCACATGTCGGCGGGGAAGGTGTCCCCTCCTACAGACAGGCTCCTTGGCCTCCCTCCGCTGCTGATGCACTTGTACCCTTAACTCTGCCCTTTGCAGTACCATGGGCAGCTTTAGAACTCATATAAACTACCTGAATGCTTATCCACATCAGCTCTGTCTATCAGTGGGGTTCTTGTGGGACTGATCTCCCGGCAGGTGCTGGAGGGGACATCTGCAGGTCACCTGCTCCAAACCCCTGCTCAAGCAGGGCCATCTAGAGCCAGCTGCCCAGGGCCATGTCCAGGTAGCTCTTCAGTATCTCTAAGGATGGAGACTCCACCACCTCTTTGAGCAACCTGGGCCAGTGCTCCATTACTCTCATAGTGAAAAAGTGTTCTGTGATGTTCAGGAGCCTCCTGTAGCTCAGTGTCCGGTTACCTCACGTGGGCTGATGTTTTCTTAAAGAGATCGTCAAGGGGTTCGAGTGCTTTCGCTTTGCTATTAGCCTGAACTATACGATGTTGTCTCGGTTTGTTCCTGATGGCTCCTCACCTGGAGAAGTCTCAGGAATGAGGCTGTAATGGGAAAGGAGAGCAGCTGCTTGATTCAAGAAGCCCTGGTCATGCTGTTTGGTATGTTAAGATGGTGACTGATAGATTGGATTCCCAAGAGCAGGCTGCCAGACTGGTTATCCTGTTTTTGTGGGAAAACACATTATTTATACAGGGAGTTTTGTTTTGATGAGCCCCGTGGTCTTGCTAAGTCTGCACAAACAGCAGTTTTGCATCACGGCCGGCCAATAGCATTGCAAACACCATCTGCTATGGGGAGATGATGGGGTAGAACACTTTAGCAGACCCTGTTAAATCCTATTTTCTGATGCCTTCGGGAGCCGGGATTGTGCGTCCCAGCTGCGTGTTTGCAGGCTTTGCTCTCCCCCTGTGCAGACATGCAGTATTTCTGCAGGGAGCAGATTGTGCCTGGTTTTCATCCCATTTTCCTCTCAAGCTTCACTTGAAGGCGAACGCAGCGGTGGTGCTGGGTCAGGCAGGTGCGGTGGGTGTGCGCGAAGGTGAAAAAGGTCTTGAATTTCCTGGGGTTGGGGTTGGGGTCTCTATTGCTCTGCCCACACTTTGTGCAGTCTTTTATCAGAGTTTTTTAGGACAGTCCCAGGAGAATTTGTCCAGTGAAAGAACTAGTTTGTGTCAAGCTTTCTACGGGTCATTTAGGACATCAGGGGTAGACACAGACAAAACTGTCCTTATTCAGTGAGGGATCGCAGCTGAACTGTGGGTCACGGCTGGTGACCTTGTCTGCTTGTCGCTTCACTCCTGCGGAGCCCAAGGGAACACACCTGCTCTGTGGGCTGGGGCTTCATCCTGAGTCCAGTTATCATTTTAACAATCAAAACGAAAATCAACGGCTATCATTTGCCTGGTTACAACATCACTGGCATTAGCAGTCCACGTGCTTTAAGTAATAGAGGCAAATCTTGCTAATAATGCAGCTAAAACTGCTGAAGGTGAACTCCGCAGCACATTCCCGTGTGTTCCCTGGGGTTGTGCTCCCCCTTCCCACGGCTCCCTGGGCACAAAGGTGTCTGGTCTGGTCTTCCTTGGATCTACGGAGCCAGCCACGGTTCCAAAGAGTCTTCAGCATCCTGGGACAGCACCATGGAGGTGCTGAGCTGCTTTATTCCGCTTCAATTTTATGTCCCTTTGTAGCTATTTTGATGCCTTTAGTCACCCCCCTGCCCCGCCACGAGCCCAGTAACACAAAGGGCTGTTGTTTGTCACCAGGGACAACCTGGCTTTGTCAGGCTGTTGCCACAGGCTGGTCCCAGCGCAGAGCCAGCCAGGATAGGTGACAGATACGGTGTTGCTGTCACAGCTCAGACAAGCCAGAAGCAGCTCAGGTCCGGGCAAGCCCAGACCAGCCCCACGACCCCACGCTGCTGGGTCAGTGAAAGCGCTGATAAAGGCAAAGCTCCTGTTCAGTGGGCTGCAGCTGCGCTGGGGACCTGGGGGACCCTCAACACCAGTGGATCCCAGGAGGTACCAGCAGACATTCCCTTGCAGCACACTGAGCTCAGCCCAGCCCTGGCAGGCTCAAAGCGCAGCCTGATGGCTGTGCCCATGGGCAGGGACACGGGGACCAAGCACCAGGGACAGTTGTGAGGGCAAGGGTCAGCAGCCCATGGGGCCATCTCCAGTTGCGGGCTTGAGAGGCTGGGAGAGCCTGGGGATGGTGCTGCTGGTTTCCACTCTTCTTGGCTGCTTGGATTTGGGGGAAAGGGTGTTCTGCTGTATAAAGTGGGCCTGTAGAGGTGCCCGTTCATCATCAGCTGCCTTTATTTCACATGGGAACTGCTTGAGACAGCAATGAATATGGGTCTCCAGGCTTGGCCAAGCACAGACCTCAGAGCCTGGTGGCCTGTCTGTCTCCTGCTGCACTTTTTTCTCCATTGCTCTTCCGTGACTCCCGCTGTAGGTGATCGTGCCCATCCTGACGAACAAGAAGAACCATCAGGGCTGGCCACAAGTGGTGTCACAAGACATCGTGCGTCATGTCCACAACCTCAAAAGTACCATTTTCACAGTTGTTGGCCAAGTAGATGGCAAGACCTTGCTGCCTCTCCCAGCTGGCTCAGAGGGAATCGAGGACATTGATCTGGAAAATGAGAAATTGTGAGTACCACCCCAAAATAACAGGTTCCGGAAGGTCCAGAGAGGCAGATGTGTTTGTACATCATGTTGTCATCGTGTCTGGGCTGCGTGCGTGCCCCTGTGGGACCCCAGTAGATGTGTGGGTGCAGTGGAATGAATCGCTCCTCAGACAGGACGTGGTGTGGATGGGATTGTGTGAGAAGTTATCGTTTCCAAGGCAGTGGGGTGACCTGTCCTCAGCTTGCCAGCCCACTTGGTGGAGTTTCTTATTGAATTAAGCGAGTTAATGACTGTGGGGATGTAGAATAGTTTGAGGGAGAACAGTATGGGGAGAGAGAATCTTGCTGGATGTGTGGGTCTCCAGGTCAGATCCTGAACCTGAATGGATCTGATGTGACAATGACTGGCTGTGCAGAGAGGTGGTGACTGGCTCTTCATTTCCACCATTCACTTTATGAACAGTGTTGTTGCCCACACTGCTGCAGACATTCAGCCATTTTCTCCAGAGCGTAATTCCTATATTAAACCAATGACAAAATCTTATGGGGTTTGATTGTTTTGTGGTTTTGAAATGTGAAGCCCTGTAAAATCCAGCTGCCCACACGGCCATTGGAAGTAGATCCAACTGAGCAATGCACATCAACAAAGTTAACCACGTGATCTGTTTTCTTCAGCATGGAACGGATAGATAAATCTCTGGTGTATGCCATGGAGTCGGCCATCATAGACTGGAGCCACCAGATCCAGGAGGCGCTGAAGAAAGAGTCTTCAGAGCCTCTCCTGCAAGGCAGCAATCCGAACCCGAAGGTGGAGCTGGAGTTCTGGAAGAACAGGTACCACCAGTATGAGAGGAAATGGCCTCAAGTTGCGCCAGGGGAGGTTAAGATTGGCTATTAGGAAACATTTCTTCCCAGAAGGGGTTGTGTAGCATTGGAACAGGCTGCCCAGGGCAGTGGTGGAGTCACCATTCCTGGAGGGGTTGAGCAGACACAGAGATGAGGTTCTCAGGGACATGGGTTTGTGCCAGGGGTTAGGTTATGGTTGGACTTGATGATCCTGAGGGTCTCTTCCAACCAACTGATTCTGTGATTGTGTGTCTCGGTTGCTGTAGGTGTGATGACCTGGAATGCATTTACAACCAGCTGACAACGAGGAAGGTCAGGAACATGATGGAGCTGCTGGAGAGAGTTGAGAGCAGCTACATCCCAGCCTTCAAAACCATGCTGATGGATGTTGAGGCAGGTGAGATGCCGGGGCACCTTCACCACAGTGCTGATTTCTGGCCTTTCTTCATGGCCTGGTGTTACTGGTTTCAAGCTCAATCTTTCTGGTTTGAGCACAAGCAGCCCAGTCTCAATTCACAAGTTGAGGCTTTTGTTTCCAGGCTGGGACAAGCTCCATCACTGGTCTGTTGAGCCAGACTCTTGCCAAAGGTCAGGGTGAATGGGTTTGGGAATTTACTCTGCTGTAATAAAGTGTTTGCATTACTCTAACAGGACTCACCTCAACTTCCACCAGCTCCTCTGGTGTCATTATGCAGGAATGGGAGTTCAGAGTAAGGGGACAGATCTTGTATCAAAAACTGCTTTGTTAGACTGCTGCTTCCCAGGCTTTGGCCTCTGCAACATGAATTTCCTTGCTTTGCTTTACTTAGGGGAGTTGAGTGCAGCCCAAGGAAATATTGCAAATTCCTATCTGTAGTGAAAAACAGTGTAGTCCTGCTGCTCTGTCCCTGCAGACCAACACAGCTGGACCTCCGTGTCCAACCCAGCTTCTCTCTGGCACGATGAAACCATCCAGGCTGTGTTAGCTGTGCACGTGCTGACAGAAAACACTGTTCTTCACCCCTTCACATGTGAACATTTAATCTCTTAAGGATCTGTGTCACACTCTGCACCGTGCAGTTTATATGGGCTGGAGAAACACCCCTTATATAAAGAGCCACAGGTTCATTGTTAAACTAATTAATGCTTTAAGGGTTTAATCAAAATACAACAAATATTTGGTTTTAATCTAGTTACAGCAATACTAACCCTAATTGGATAATTTGGACTATAATTGTTAATATCCATTACAATGCAGTTCAGATTTGTGTGCACCTGCTTTTAAGTCCCTGCCCCTTTCCCTGGCGTTGTGCTAGTGTGGCTGCTGTTGGCGACTTTGCTGAGAGGGTGATGCTGATAGTGGGAGTCTCTTCTTCCTTGGTCTTGGGCCTTAGGGGTTATTTTTGCATGCATTCAAGGGCTTCTGTCACTTCTTGTTGGTCCACAGGTTTAATTGCACAACAATCATCTGGTTTTATTAATGCTTGCGCTCTGGGATAATTCTTCAGGGTAAAACCACACAGCTGTACAGAGCTAAGCTAGAGCTTTCGACTAGTCAGACATCAGTTGTTTTACTGTCGACCGGTTTTCTATTACAGCCAGTACTCATCATCTGCCCACTGGGCAAGGGGCTGTTGGGGCCAAACCTGAGCTAAAAAGAGCTCAGGCCAAGATTTGTCATGCTATATAGCCTGTGACATTATATAGCCCCTTGTGCTGTACAGCAAGGCCTGGAGCCTGCTCACAGCCATGGCAACTCTGTATTTTTGGTGCTGCTGGGCAAATTTCCTGTGACTTTTTAGCAGTTGTGGACTCAGGCTCTGCACGAAGCCCTGTCCCAGCTCCCTGTCCCCTGCCATCACGTTGGCTTATTTCTGTTCTGGTTGCTGCCGCAGGTGAGCGATGTTCACGAGTGAGTGACCTGCAGCACACAGGTGGCTGAGGGTGCTCGGTGCCTGTCAGGACAATTTCTTTTCCCAGGCACTTTTCCATGTGGTGAGGCCAGCACCCAGCTGGGAACCCAGTGCACTGCAGCTGGGTGGCTCTTATCGCTTCTCCCGTCTCTCAACACAGCTTTGACCGAAGCTCAAGACGTTCGCCTGCACCTGATGCCCCTCAAGTGCCGCTTGGAAGACATAGAGAGGGTTGAGTTCAGTGAGGTGAAGCCTTTCCTGCTTCCCCTGCTCCACGTGGTGTGTTTGATCTGGGTCACCTCCAAGCACTACAACATGCCCGTGCGGATAGTGGTGCTGCTCCAGGAGATCTGCAACCTTCTCATTGAGCAGGTCTGTGACTGTGATGCCTGTGTTTGCAGTCCCCTGTGTCCCCTCTCCCCTTCTTTCCCTTGTCCTTCCCTGGCAAAGTGATTCTTTAGGCAACATTTAACTTTACAAACAGGTTCAAATGTGTTCAGCACAAGAAGTGCCTGTTTTCTGTGATGGCAAAAGTGATCTCTCAGGTGTGATTTTGCTCTCCCAGGCCCTGGTGTACCTGTCTCCAGAAGACCTTCTGAAAGGGGACATGGAGGAGAGCCTGGGCAAGGTGCGAATGGTGCTCGGTATCCTGAACACGTTCAAAGAAGCGTTTGAGGAGAGAAGGGAAAAACTGCACACGTATTATGAACCAGGCCAAGAAGTGAGGGAGTGGGACTTCAGCTCCACAATGGTGTTTGTGAGGCTGGACACCTTCCTGAAGAGACTGGAGATGGTGGAGGTGAGACTTTGGTCTTGAAAAACATTGCAAACCCTCAAGAGAGCTCTGTAGCCAGGAGCATCTTTGCTGACATCTTTCCTTTCTATGGCTTCACCTGATACCAGGGGATGGGGCCGCTCTTTTGCTGTTAGGTCTCCTGTTACACCGAGTCTAAGACCGTGTTTTACCATGTCCTGCTCAGTACATATGTAAGCTGGTCAGGTTGGTAGGTGTGTTTTTTGCTCCCAGGAGTCCCGTTGGAGTCCTTACTCCTGTTGGGGCAAGAAGAGGAGGATTACTGGAGGTGTGGTTTGCACAGCTGTAAATAAAGCGATGTTGTCTCCCAGGTCTCCTGGTGCCATCAGGGACAGATTTAGGTTATGGTTGGACTCAGTGATCTTAAGGGTCTCTTACAACTGAAATGGTTCTATGATTCTATGACACCCTAGAGCTGGGTCCTGCCTGTCTTGGAGAGGCCAGATGGTCCCCTCAAGGGAGGGTCCCCTTGGCTGTGCCACGTGGACCTGGGGAGGAGCAGGGACACATTCCTCACTAGGTTGTCCCTTCGTATCCTCATGGTCCATCAAACTGGGGTGCTGTGGCTCAGGGGTGGCCCTGTTTGCCGAATCTGTCACCTGAGGCAGGGACATTGGGGTGTCATCCCTGAGCTCCCAGTGTGGCTGAGGGCTCCTTGAGCCACAGGGGATGGTCTGCAGAGTGCAGGTCTGAATGTGAATGTGAGAGCTCCCTATGCTCTCCTTGTCACGTCACTGTGTCTGGAGACCACAGACATACAGACACCGTTTGTACCTGTTATACAGATGCTGTATATACCTCTTGTACAGACATTTACATGTACCTGTTATATCTCATGTGGTTAACCACACACATTTGTCTGCTCTCCACACACTTCCCAAATGAATTTCTTTGTTGATTGTTGCTGCGTTCTCAATGTGTAGGTTTGGATGGCCAGCGTACAAGTTGCCAGTGTTTGCCTATTAAAAAGAAGGTCTGGGTTGTTTTTCTCCCTGTCTTGTTCTCTGCAGTTTTACTGCTTAAAACGTGCCATGTACTGTTATGTGTTCCTTATTTAACTATGTTGAAAACAGTCATGACTGGTGCCTGTTTTAAAAGTATTCATAATGATGGTTTCCAGTAGGGTTTGATGTGAAGTAAACCAAATTATGCTGGTCAGTGTAGAGAGGAATATAAATAGACACAGGAGTAACTGCAGGTCATAATGAGGACAGTGTTGGTGACAGGTTTACTGTGACCCTGTAAAGGCCCTGGGGCACTGACTGCTGGGATTCCGTGGATGCCATGGGCACACTGTGGATAGGGGCTGCAGACAAAAGCCAGTGGGGAGGTTTTGAGCTGGGGCACTGTGCATTTTGACCAGTGTCTGTTTCCTCCATCCATGGCTGTCTCACACTCCAGGGACAGCAAAAGCTGCAGTATCTGGGGTCAGAGGGAGAGCCTGCGGAGTGAGCTGTAAAACAATAATTAAAAGCATAGTGCACACCAGCCTGTTAATGAGGAAAACTGCTGCATCTCTCTCTGTCTCCATTTCCTCTCGTCCCTTCATTTCAAGCAGCCTTGCAAGACAAAGCAAGGGACAGCTGGTATTTCCACATTATTTTTTGCTGTACTAAGTATTTGTTCAAATGGATGTGCTGGTGTGTCAAAGTGAATGTGAATGCATATGTGCATTTGTTTTTGAAATTTCATAAAAGCTGCAGCAGGTCTCACTGGACAGGGACGTGTTATGAGCAGCCACTGATGCTCAGGACAAGCAGATCTGGCTCCCCCCTTCCCAGCCTGAGCACCAGCGCTGTGCTTGGGAAGGTCCCTCAGCAAGTGCAACTCTGTTGTGACAACTGTTGTCATCTTCTTTTGTCAACATTGTAACTGTGTCTCCCTCTGTTGACTTTGAAGGATCTCCTGGCAACTGCCTTGGACCTGATGAAGCTGGAGAAAATTGAATTCAGTGGGATTAAAGGGAAGACCCTGGGCCAGCAGGTCCTGGACATGTATGAGGAATTCCAGGAGGCATACAAGCTGTTTTCAGAGCGAACCTATGACTGTCTTGACCTGACCAACATGGTAGGTGGGACCAGTTTGCAGGAGCACCAGGAACACGTGCATATTTCCAAAGCAGCAGTTTCCTGCTGTCTTCTTCCCAGCTCTTTCCTCCTTTCATTATGATCTGATCTGGTGCTGGAGGGAACAGGGAGCTGCTGGCCTTTCCTGCAGAGATTTGGGACTTCTTGCAGGTCTATATCTAACATATCTTGCTAGATCAGGATCTTAGACCAGTGCAGCTGGGAAACCGGGATTTCCACGCCTTATGCACAAGCTTTCATTGTACATAGTGCTTGCTGAGGTGGAAGAGCTGTACCAACACTCACATTTCTTTGCTTTCTTGCTCTTGGTATTTACCATGTTTCCCCAAAAATAAGACCTACCCCAAAAACAAGCTATAGCATAATTTTTCAGGATGCTCGAAATATAAGCCTTATTCAAAAAATCAGCCCTAGTTACAGTTCATTAAAAAGTCAATTTAAATAGGGTCCAGGCAGCTATACGTGTAAAAAAGTAGGCATCTTTTGGAGCAAAAATTAATATAAGACCCTGTCTTATTTTTGGGAAAACAGGGTAGTTTGCCTGATGAGGGCCAGCTCAGATCATCTCTAGGGATGTGTTTGCTATTGCCTAGATGAACACATGGCACCTGAGGCTCTCAGAATTCAAGGACGCTCTATTTTATTATCAGTAGTGCTTTAATGAAAGGAATATTCCCAGCCCTCTGGGACCTGCCTGGTGTGGTGATGGGTGGCTCGTGCTTTGCTTCCTGCAGCTCCCAGTACATCTCTGCAGGGGGTGGCATGTCCCCAGTGTTTCCTGCTGGAAAGCTGCTTGCTCCATAGCACCCCTCCTTCAGCAGGGCAGGCACAGAGGAGTGGTGACGGTGACTCTGCAGGAGCTGGCTTGGGTTTGGTGACCCCATGGCTATTTGTGTGACTCTAAGTTGTGCTTGTTCTTTCAGTGCTCTAGTTTTGCACCCTCTGCCACTGCTAGAGCCGTTTTTTTTAGCTAAAACATGGCATCTGGATCTGCTGGAGCTCAGCAGTAACAATAGTAAAAGCTATTTCCTTGCACTTTTTCCTTTTGGAAAAGAGACACATGACCTCATTTTTAGTGGCTTTGTCCAAGCTAGAACAGAAGGACTGTCAAGGACTGTCAAGTTCAGTCTTTGATTTGGGCTCTTTTACGTGTAGGAAAACAAATATAGATTTTACTCTTGAACTTCAAAGGATTTATTACAATTGGAGCAAGAAAAGCAGTGCAAGAAGATGATGGAAATTACGGAAACCCAGTATGGTTGAGTTTGAAAAGGACCTCTGGAGATCACCCAGTCCACCTTCCCTGCTCAAAGCAGGCTCAGCTAGAGCAGGACTGTGACTGGTCAGGTGAAATATCTCCAAGGTTGCATATGTCCAAGCGTGGAGACTCCACAGCCTCTCTGGGCAACCTGTGCCAGTGTTTTGAAACTGCCTTTATTGTTGCCCCACTCACAGCCAACTCACCATGGAACCACAGGCTTGTTTTGGCTTGAAAGTAGATTGGATTTGGGACTCAGCAGGTGCATCGGTGGGTTTTCCGGATGATGATGTGGTCGTCAGGCCAAGTGGTGGGGGAGAGGGTGTGGAAATAGTCCATCTTGCCTCTAGGCTGAAGATAGTGCTCTGTGGGCTGCGGAAAGCCCTCAGGACCAAAGGGTCCCTCCCAGAGAAAGGGCCAACATCTCAGCCATGGGACAGCACAGAAATGTTCTCAAACTTCATGAGGACTTTGCCACGTTGCGATGGCTGAAGGTTGGCCAGAGGAGTGGCTTAATTCACAGTGAATAAGAAGAGAGGGCATGTCTGGATTGAGGAGTTGCAGGTACTTTCCTAGTGCCATCTCGCAGCCTCACAGCTCGTGTTTTGCCTTCGTGCAGGACTTTGAGCAGGACACCTTTGGTTTCCAGCAGAAAGTAGAAGACATTGACCGTCGGCTGGGCACTGTTTTCATCCAGGCTTTTGATGATGCCTCAGACTTGGAGCACGCCTTCAAGGTTTGTTTATCGCACCCTTGCTCTTTCCTAAAAGGGAAATCAGGGCGCCTACAGTTGGGCTCGGTGAGAATCGCGCTGAGGAGACCAGACAGTGCTGGAGCTGCAGGCGCACGGGGCTGGTGTTTGCTGGTGGGGATGGACAGAGGGACAACGAGACTCGTAGCTTTTGGGCTGCTCTTGGTTCGGGATGCTCAGGCTGGTGGGTCCCTCACAAGGCTTTTGGATGCCAGGAGATTTATTTGTGTCTCTGTCTGCGAGTTGGGGGACATCATGCTTTTTCTAGGATTTCCTGGTGAGAATTGATATTGTTAATATCAATTTGTTAATATTATTAATACATGGATCTGTTTCTGTTTTAGAAACAGGTTTTCTAGAAACAAAGCTGGTTTATTTATCAATTAATCTATCTTGCAGAGATAATAAATGGTATTTAAAAAAAACCAATATAAGCATTTGTAGAAAAGAATGTAGAAAGTGACAGTGTTTATCTTTGTAAGTTTTTTGAAAAAAATAGCAAATTTTGAAGCATTTGAAGAATGACAGTTGGAATGTGGTTCAGCCCCAGAGAAAGTCTGAGAGGCCCCATGACAAAGGGAGCAAATTTCCTTTTTCCAAAGTGCCCATCGGTGCAGACGGTACTGAAGCATCTGGGCCGGTGAGGAAGGTCCCAGCTGATCTCTCTGCAGAAGTCGGGGTTGCGAATTTTTCCCCGCTTCATTTCCTGTGTGTTCACCCCAACAGCTGCTGGACATGTTCGGGAGCCTTTTGGAGCGACCGCTAATCGCTGCAGATGCTGCTGACAAATACTCCGTCCTCATCAGCATGTTCAGCAGGGCCCTGGACCATGCCAGGCTGATCTACTCCCGGCACATCCAGGCAGAGCTGAAGCTTGGTGGGTAGAATGTGCTGAGTAAAATTGGTTTTACGGGGAGTTTGACTGAGATTAATTTTAGGGGGAAATGATTTCTTTTTCTAAGGAACCCAAAACTTTACAAATTGCAAATGTTTTCAGCCTCTATAGCTCCTAGTGGCAATGGAAATGCCTGGGAAAGCTCTGTTCTTAGTATTAAAGCAAATAATTGGTTAGGGGTAAAAGTACCCTTTTTCAAATGTGTATGCATGATATGTGGACTGAGAATGGAGACACATGCTGAGCTTTTCTCCCAGCGAGGCTGTGACAGGAGGTTTCTCTCCACATTTGTGTGCTGCCTCCAACACCCCATGGGACCTGCAAACCCACTCATGTGCTCCTCAGTATGAATTTATTGTGTTTCCCTTGCAATGCTTAAAATGCAAAATATGTGAGTGGTACTTTGTAACCAAGGGTTTAATCAGCCTTTTCCAAGTTTATTATTTCCCGTGACTGTTGGCACAGCGGGGAATAGGTAGATTCCTATCAGATTATGAGGATTCAAGTGTGTCGTTTTGAACAATAACCTATTTACTTGCCTCAGAAAGACCATACTAGAACGAGACAAGTCCTGGACTGGAGAGAATCATGGAGATGAGTCCATCATTTGCTGTGAATTTGAAGTTATTGTTCTGTGGCTGTTAGATAAGACGGACAGAACTAAGTCCTGGTCAGAAATCCCGATGTCAGTGTTTGTGAGGAGCAGGGAATGCGTCCCAGGCAAAGGACACCTCAGATCAGCTCAGGTTTGAACATAGTCTGGGCTTCTCGTTCGATCTCAGCTCCTTCTTCAAGATCCAGAGGCACTTGCCTTGGTCACAGACCTACATCAGTGTGGCAGATGTTGGATTGAAGGAAGGAAGCTGGGAAATCAGAGCAGTTTTCTGCAGATGATGTTCTGTCGGTGCATCTTTGGGGTTACAAATGCAGTGTTCAGTCAAATGCTGTTCCAATGTGCCCTCCCCAGGATCCCCCCCCGTGCACAAGAACATGCCGCCGGTGGCTGGAGCGCTGTGCTGGGCGCGGGAGCTGCGAGCGCGAATCCAGGTGCCGTTTGATCACTTCAGGCGCATCCCACATCTGTGCGTGTCTGTTCCAGCTAAGTTGCTTTATGACCACCTTGATAGCTTCTCTCTAATCAGATTTTCTTTCTGTGGTGAACATTATCCCATGGTTATAGCTGAAATAATTCTTAGTCAAAGAGGTGTGAAGTGGTTGCACTGGTGCTTTTCAGCTTCCTGTGATCATTATTTTTTTTAAGAAACTCATTAACTGGATTTGTTTTGAAGCGGTTAAGAGGCACAGTGGGCTATTCAGCTTTCAGACATAGTTCCTGGGTTGCAATTGAAGGAGGTATCAGAACCTTTCCTGCTGCAATCCCACTCAGCGTGTTCTCAGGACCTCCTCAGCTGCAAGTCCTGGTTCTGGCATCATCCAGGCTGTGAATAGCAGAGAGGTGCTGGGCTGGACTCAGCTGAGATGGATCGATGGAGCTGGGTTTGCATGTTGGGGAACAGACGAGCACTTTGCTCGGCAGAAGAAAACTTTCTCAGCATTAGACAAAGGAGCCATCTCCCAGGATCAAGGAAAGAAACCAATGCTGGAATATGTATCACCCAAATGCTTGTTATAATGGATGGTGTCAGGGAAGTGTGGCCTCATGCTCACAGCTGGTACCACATGAGACAACATTTAAGAGCTCTGTAAGCAAGGCAGTGTTGGACTTAGGACAACTGAGGGTGCTCCGGGGACTGCACCTGGTAGCTCGCAGGAATGGCTTCACTTGTGCTGGGCAGGATTCTGTGTAAATGGATCCACTTTTTTAATGTACTTGACCAAAATAACTTGACCATCACCATGCCATGTTTGTAGCCTTCTCTCACTGTATGTTGCCATTAAGCGTCTTCAAGGGCACAGTTATTCTGCAGCAGCAAAGACGTTGGTGCAATGAAACAAGCTCTTGGGCTGTTCCCAGCACAGAGGCCAAGTTATCATGTCTGATTTGAACCTGAATGGCAAATTTTTGTCAACCATGAAGGACCCAGATCTGCATTTTGCACTGATTTTCTATCCTCTGTTTAGAGCAGTTAATAACATGCCCTGCAGCAGGGGTGACATGGTGCTGTTGAAAGGGGAAAAGGATTAAAAAGGAGAAACAAAGGTAGTTTTGCTGGGTTTTGCTTGGATTTGCTCAGAGGACTTGTCTACTTCAGCAGGTTTGCTCAGCACTTGCCCAGCGGTGACTGCTCAGGCACTCCCTTTGCCAGCTTTTGGTTAAGTTAATTCAGGTTTTGTCATTATGTCCTTCAAAATCAACAACCATCTTGAGGAAAACTTGGATGTTGTAGATGAAACAGTGGGGAAAAGACAGCGTGATAAGAATTCCTCTGACCTACTGTTCCTTGGGTTGTACGGCCTGGGCAGTGTGTCCAGGGCTCTGCCTCCCGTGCTCTGGGACACCTTTGCTCTTCGGTTTGAGGGGCATGAATTTGGCACCGCCAAGAGCTTCATCTGCCGGGAGCCACATTCTGCTTCTTCCTGAGCCTCTTTGACCTCAGAAAGTGGTGGCTGGTGAGCAGAGGTTGCCCTGCTCTGTGCAGCTGGAGCATTGGGTGTGTTACAGAGACCGGTGTTCCTCCAGCAGCTCTGGGCCCTTCTTCTTCCCCCAGGACGTGGTTCCCATTTGCCGGTTGCCATGCAAACACCCGAGAAAGGGCGCACTGGGGCTTGGAGGGCTTTTGTGCAGTGAAATGGTTTTGGGCGATGTGGTGGGGGTAAAATGTAAGGTCCCCAGTCAGAGTCTGCCTGCAAAGTGCTGGGTGATCTTGGGGAGGGGTAAATAGAGACTGCAGCCTTGCAGGGCTAAGCGTAACACTGAGCTTGTCTGTTGTGCCACCAGCTGCTTGGACTCTGCTCAAGGAAGACGGGTGATAGAGAAGTATGAAGAAATGATCCAGCTGCTCGACAGGTAAGTGGTCGCTCAGGCAAGGCTGTAACTATATGAAAAAAAGCCAAACCTTATAGAATCATAGAATTGTTTTGGTTGGAAGAGACCCTCGTGTCCAGCCATTAACCCAACCCTGGCACTGCCCCATGTCCCTGTGAACCTCATCTCCACATCTGTTCAACCCCTCCAGGGATGGTGACTCCACCACTGCCCAGGGCAGCCTGTTCCAATGCCCGACAGCCCTTTGGGGAAGAAATGTTTCCTAATATCCAGTCTGAACATCCCCTGGTGCAACTTGAAGCCATTTCCTTCTTCTCTAAACCACCTTCCAGCACATTTGCAAGCCCAGGGCCTGATAATGTCTCTTTCTAAGCCAGAAGGAATTTTGTGATGAGAGAGGAGGAGGAATCCTTTGCTACACACCACAGTCTTTCTGTGATGTCTTGAAATGGAGACGTTTGCGTGGGAGGGACAGGGGCTGTGCAGCCCAGCAGAAATGTTGGAACAAGTTTCTTTTGGATGTAGAAGCTGCTGTAGTAGAAAACCTGGGCTGACCAGAAGTCTCAATCCACTTGTGCCCACTCACAGTGTGCTTACCATGGCTGTAATATGTGTATTCCACAAGTGGGAGTGGGATTCATGCCCCTCACTTAGTATCTTAATGTTTGATGCTAAAACTGAACTGGTTGCTCTGAGCTTTTGACTGTCTCCAAATTTGAATCCTCTGCTAAGAGTGGTACTTGGGAGATCTTTGCTTTCCTGACTTGATGCTGTCACTGGTTTTCAGGTGTTTGTCTTTGAAGCCATGTTCTTTATGGAGCTGGTGTGGGTGGGTTTTAAATATTCCTCGACGTTCTTCAGCCTTCAGAAGTGGACTTGGCTTTTATTTGGTTATATGTCTTGGTCTGTGGGCTTGGCAGCTATGTGGTGGATGTTTTAATTTATTTGTTTGTTTGTTTGCCGGCAGGTATCAGGAGAAGCTCTATGCAGACTGGTCCCAGACAGTCTCTGAAAAATCACAGTACAACCTTACTCAACCGCTTATCCGGCGAGATCCAGAAACCAAACTGATCACAGTTAATTTTGATCCTCAGGTAAGAACTAGCTTTCCTGTCTGCTGGTGGGCACGTCTCCAAGCTGTGCCCCACCGTGCATGGCAAGTCTGGTGGGATCACTACTAGATCTGTTCTGCTGAGGTCCCTGGACTAGAAGGTGTCAAGGCCCTTCTCAGAGTGTGCTGCTTTGTGTGTAAAACAGCAGGAACCCCCTAAAATCCCCAGAATTGATGGGATGATGTCCACCAGGTGAATGGGGAGGATTGTCTCACATTCAGCTCTCTGCCTTGTTTCTGCAGCTGGTTTTGGTGCTGAGGGAGGTGAGCTACCTATCTGGCAGCCGTCTGGGAGCCATCCCACCCATGGCAGCAGAAATCTATTCCTCCAAGGAGTCATACCGGCAGTTGGCGGCCAACTTGGAGCTGATGGTGAACAGATACAACAAGGTCCTGAAGACAGTCCTGGAGGTCGAATACCCTCTCATACAGGAGGAGCTGTGGGATATTAACTTAAAGCTAAAGAAGGCAGAAGAAACACTGAACTGGAAGATGGAGGGTGAGCTAGCTCTGTGTTAGGGAGAAAGAGGCCATACAGAATCACAGGATCCCAGACTGGTTGGGTCGAAGGGACCTCTGCAGATCCCCCAGTGCAACCCCTGCTCATGCAGGGGCACAGAGCAGATCACACAGGTGGGTCCAGGGGGTTTGAATGTCTCAGAGAAGGAGACTCCACACCTGCTCTGGGCAGCCTGGGCCAGGCTCTGGCACCTCCCAGCAAACAAGTTTCTCCTCCTGTTCAGATGGAGCCTCCTGTGTTTCAGTCTGTGCCCATTGCCCCTCACCCTGGCGTTGGGCACCACTGAACAGAGTCTGGTCCATCCTCTGAGACCCACCCTGAGATACTGATCCCATTGATCAGATCCCTCTCAGCTTCTCTTCTCCAGCTCAACAGCCCCAGCTCTCTCAGTTTTTCCTCATCAGAAAAATGCTCCAGACCCCTCAGCATCTTTGTAGCCCACCACTGGACTCTCCAGTAATTCCTTGTCCTTCCTAAACTGGGTAGCCCAGAACTGGACACAACTCCAGATGTGGCATCACCAGGGCAGAGCAGAGGGGGAGGATTCATCTTCCTCAACCTGCTGGCCACACTCCTCCTCACGCACCCCAGGTACCATCGACCTTCTTGGCTATAAGGGCACATTGCTCATGGTTAACCCGCTCACTTGGGTCTCTTCAGATTCCTCTCATGTCCCCAGCTTCCATCACCTGGTTCCCAGTGGCAGTTCACAGCAGGGCAGGGGACTCTCCAGCAGAGCCAGCACTGGGGACACAAAGGGCAGCCCCCAGCCTGCCTGCTCCTTCCCATCTTACCTTGATCTGCTTGGGTTGGGGACAGGATCCTGGTCCCTTCAGGTTCCCCTTGGGCTTTTGGGGAAGAGAGGCTGCCCTGTAAGCAGTGATGCTGAGGAGATGGCAAGATTGGGGTTTGTGAGAGCTGTCAAGGCTAAGATTGAAGAGTCTGCTCCCTGCCCGTGCCAGCCCTAGTGACCCACTATGTGGCCGTGTCCCTGTGTCCCCAAGGCACTGCTTTCTCCCCGAGTTGTGCAGGGACTGAGACCTCTTGGCCCAGCCATCTGGCTTGGGACGGACTTCTCCCAGTGAGAGCCAGGGCCACCTTGTTATCCTTTCCAGCCAGATGAAATACTGTGGTTAGCGGTGAGATTTGTGCACCATGACTTTGAGATGATTTAACCAGTGTTCTTGCTTCATCAGTTTTAACTGCAAAGCAGAATGGAGGAAGACAATTTGTTTCCTCTTGGTGAAAGCAAACTGCTCGCTGGTGGAATATATATTTTTGTCATCAGGCTTGTGGTATGAACAGGAACAAGTGTCCTCCCTTGGGAACTTGCAAAGCAGAAATCCTCATGCTGAAAAACTCTTTCTCCATTGCACAACAAAGATGAAGGGACTTCCCTGCAGATGAAATTCCCTTCATCTAAATGCAGCCCTCACTGGTACCTTGGGCTGTCACAGCCCGTGTTTGTGAGGCTGTGGGTCCCTGCTCTAGTGACAGTGGCAGGAACACTCAGCCTGTTGTCCTTGTTCTCTCTGGTAGCAGATTAAACCTGGGTACGGGGAAGGGGGAACTGTCAGATGTCCCCATGGTGCTGGTGCTCCTGGCAGAAAGCACAGGCTGCAGCTGTACTGTGGATTGTTGGGGTAGGAGGGAGCTAGAAGTGGCTCTGTTGGTTGAGGTGGTAAGTCTCTTGTGTTAATGGTGGGTGAGAAATACATGAAACAGTGGGGGGGAAAGTCTTACAGAGGGTGCACAAGAGCTTAGCCCTGCAGCTCTGAAAAAAAGTAGTCAATCATCTCATTTTTTACCAGGTGTCTGGGATCACATCTCCATGGTGATGGATGATGTCCATGACCTCGAGCAGAGGATACAGAAAGCCAAAAACAATGTTGAGGAGATCCAGACCATCGTGGGATCATGGGCGTCGCCCATATTTGTGAGGAGAGATTGTAAAACGGAATCGCTGCTGAGCCTGGAGGACTGTCAGGACCGCCTGGAACGGCGTTACAGCCTTGTCCGAGAGTCAGGGCAGAGGATTCATCTGCTGGTGAAGGTGAGGGGGGACCTTCTCCAGGGGTTTGTTGGCTCTTCATAGGCTCTGGGAGTCTCTCCACTCTGGTGAAAATGTCCAGAGCTGCTTCACCTTAAAATTAACTCCCTTAACTCATTTGAAAAATTTACCTATTGTTAATTAAGGATGGCTTTGATGGGTGAGCTGGTACAGCTGAGTGTGTGGCGCTGCTGACCAGGCACCCAGTTTGGAGCAGGAGTGGGAGCCGCTGCAGCCCAGTCTGGCTCCCAGTCCTGGTTCTTGTGAAGCCACTAGAGGGGAGTCGTGCATCAGGCTTTGGGATCCTGCTCAGAGGAAAAACTCCTCCAAAATATTCACCTTAAAATGGAGAGGCAGCTGGCTATGGCTGACCTTTCTGCTTTAGGCTTGTTGTTCCTCTGTGGGAGCAGGAGGTGACGCTGACAGTCCAGGTAGAAGCTGAGTGACAAGAAAAAAGCTGCTGTCTGAACCCTTGTTTTTTTCCAGTGGCTTTGCCAGAGTTGAGAGTCCTCTTTGCAGAGCAGGAGAAAGCCCAAATCTCTGCGCCTCACCTGCCCAGAGGTGTTATACTTGTCAGGGACAGCACCTTGGCTGGAAGGCAGATGGATTTTAGATCCAGCCCGCTCCTGAGGGTCACCATTTGGCCTTGGACTCTGGAGAGACCGGGCTGAGCCTCTCTGGGACACTGAGCCCTTGTTGCTCACTTTACCTTGCTGTCTGCACTCAGCCTTGGGCTTCTGACCCACTTCTCTACCCTCTGAACCCATGGTGAGGATTTTACTGTGCCTATGTTGTTCTGCTGCCACAGCTGTGACAGGCTCAACCACCTCCAGCTACACCCAAAAGATGGGAACACTTCCTAAATTGGCCAGGGAGAACATAGGGCTGTGGCCACGGCAGGAGGGCTGGCACTGCTGCTCTGGTAGCTCACGGGACAGGACCAGCTGCAAAGCAGCATGAAGGTCCTGGGGAGGGAAAGGCACCATTTGAGAAAAAACTTCTTCTCAGTAAGGGTGACAGAGCACTGGAACAGGCTGCCCAGGGGGGTTGTGGAGTCTCCTTCTCTGGAGACATTCAAGACCCACCTGGACATGTTCCTGTGCAACCTCACTTAGGCGTTCCTGCTCCAGCAGGGGGATTGGAGTAGATGATCTTTTGAGGTCCCTTCCAATCCAGAACATACTGTGATACTGTGATACTGTGATACCATGGCCCAAAATAGGATGTCCCCATGCCTCTCTCCTGCTGTGCTGGTCAAACCTGGAGGAACAGCAGCAAAGCTGCCAAGAGCTGGTCTGCTGTGTTTCCCTTGGGTGCTCAGGTCTTCCTTTGAGCAGGTGAGTCTTGAGGCTGCTGAGAGAAGAGCACAGAGAGTTTGGGTACGTGCACCCACAGGCACAGGCAGGACAGTGAGATGCTGGCTTTCATTGCCCTTTTGCACCAGGATGAGGCCTCTGGAGTAAAGGTTCAGTAAACAGGAGAACAGGAGCTGAGGGGAGACCATCTCGCTCTCTGCAACTGCCTGAAAGGAGGTTGGAGCATGGAGGGGGTTGGTCTCTTCTCCCAAGTAGTAAGAGATGGGACGAGCGGAAGAGGCCTCAGGTTGCACCAAGGAAAGTTCAGATTGGATATTAGGAAAAAATTATTCACAGAGAGGATTGTGAAGCATTGAAACAGGCTGCCCAGGGTAGTGATGGAGTCACATCCCTGGAGGTGTTAACAAATGTACAGATGGGGTTCTTAGGGACATGGGTTAGTGTTGGAGTTAGGTTATGGTTGGACTTGATGATCTTGAGGGTCTCTTCCAACCAAAATGATTCTATGATCTCATGTGTGCCAAGTTGCCATGCCACTGGGAATGGCACCCTCTTCTGTGTCCCCAGAGGTGAAATACATCTGACTTTGAACCCCTGGCAGCAGAGTGCAAGCTGGACCTTATGTTTTTTTGAGCCCGTGCCTGTGTTGAGAGCCCCTGGCAGGCTTAGGAGAAAGAGCCCTCAGAGGGCACAGCAAGGCAGGGACAGGATCATGGCAGAGCCTGGGAGGTGCAGGGGGTGGGTACCCAAGCTGGTCTTGTGGATGTGGAAGAGGAGACCCAGGAAGGATGGGGCCCTTCTGTGACCTAGAAAACTGCAAGTTTCCTGGCTGTGAACTTGCCTGGAGGTAGGGAACACAATAAGCTGAGGAGGGAGGTTGTAAGCCAACCCTTTGTCTTCTGATCCCAATCTTTAACTGTTTTCACTTGGTTTATTTAAAAACCCTTTTCTGAGTTTTAAAGTTCTCTTGTTTTGAGATGACCATTTGTAGGGCAGAGGTGTAAGCAGTCCACCTGGAAGGACTCATCCACCCAAGGTAACGTTATACAGGCCACAAGGACTGAGGCTTCATGCATTGGGATGAGTCTTTGCCCCAGATGTGCAAAGCAGCCTCGAGCCCTTTGGCCTCAGAGAAGAGGGAGGAGAAGGTTGCAGGGCTGCTAAGTCTCTTGCACACTCTGTTTTTACCTTGTGATTATTTTGAGTTGATTCAGATGACAAAGCAGCCCTTGATAGAAGGAGAAAATTGTGGCCATGCCACCAGCAGCAACATCTGTCTATCTGGTTTCTCAGCCCCCACAGGGCTGGTACCTGTGTGCTCATTGGCATCAGTCCTCAGCTGTGGGCAGCTCTTGTAGGACAGACTCAGCCCTGCTGTATTTCAAAGCGTCCTCTTTTTCTTCCAGGAAAACCAGAGCCTCTTACTTGCAGACCCAGCATCTGACATCTGGAAGGCCTATGTGGATTACGTGGATGAGATAGTTCTGGATGGATTCTTCACTGCCATTGAGTGCTCGCTCAAGTACCTCCTGGAAAACACAGGTAACTGCTGGTTCTTCAGCTCTGGCTGTGATACCATCTTCAGTCCCACCAAAAGGAAGTTTCTGTTTTATGCTTTGACTTGTGATCTTCTTTCTGCTCTGCCTCTTGCGCTGTCTACAGCAAGTGCTGGAGGAGCCTCCAGACTCGGTGGGTAACTCCATCCCCTGGTCACTGGAGCAAAGCCTTGCTCAGGGGAAGGGACAGAGATGACTGTGCACCATTTGCAGGGATTCGTGAACAGGCAAAATTGAGGCATCATCCCAAGTTTGTGCTTGGGCATCAGCCATCTCCTGACCTCCCATGCACAAAGCATCAAGGTGACACAACCTTTCATTTGTGGAGAGTCTCAAGAGTTGGTTCTGTGGATGAAAGACATGAAAATAAAACCTCCATTGCTGAGCATTAGTCCAGTGAGGAGAGGGGTCACCAAACCAGAGCTCCTGCCTAAGGCTACCACAGAGGGTCACTCTGCTGAGAGCAGCTTGTCTCCAGCTAAAGCACGTCTCCAGAACGCGTCCCTCCTGGATGTGGAGGCACACTGAGCTGGAGAACTGCATCCAGTTCCTCACCATCTTGTTAAAAACAAACACATAATTTCACATTTGTGAAACCAGTTGGTGTTTTATTTTTTCATGCCTTTCTCCACTAAATTAAAGAGCCTCTTGGTTCCTGTTGTTTTTTTCCTCTGTAAGTACTTATGTGCTGTAATTGTTCAGCTCTCAGACTCCCTTTTGATTAGCTGAAGAGCCTGGTCTCTTTAAGGCTTCCCTCCACAGCATTTTTCCGGTCCTTAAATCACTTGCGTCTCATCTGTTCTCCAGTATCTCCTGTGGGTACCAGAACACCAGCTGGTTTGCCAGCCTCCCCTCTGCGTTGTGTGCAGACACAATGTCACTGGACCTAGTGAGTGGGTGTCACACCTGCCTGGTGTCCCTGTGGGGCATGTGTGTGTCTTGTGGTGGGATGTTAATGGTGGCTCAAGATCACTTTTCTCCCCTTCAAAAACAACCTGGCACCTCTGTTCTTCCCTACCAGATCCCAAGGCAGGGCTTGCTCCCCTATTTGAGGTGCAGCTGGTTTTGGTGATTCCAGATTTGATATTTCAACCCTCCTTGGACCCTGGCACAAACGATGGCTTCTACGACATGGTGGAAGGTCTTCTCAACGACATCTACCGGATCTCATCGCTGGTGCCCAGGCTGGCTGAGCACAGCGGCTTCCTCCACTACCAGGTCCGTGGCTGTGGAGCTCCCTCATGCTGTGTGGCAGTGAGGAGGTACCACGCTGCTCCCGCATCACTGTGAGCTCCTTTCCTCTTCTCTTCAGGCTGACATGGAGGACATGGCTGACCTGGCCGACATGCGCCATGAGCTGATGGGGCGTGTGCAGGCCGTGATGGCGGCCTGCTGCGATTACCGCAGTGCCTTCGACCACTACTCCTACCTGTATGGGGAGGACAGAAAGGAGTTCTTCTGCCAGTTCCTCCTCTACGGGCACATCCTCACTGCGGCAGAAATCGAGGCCCATGCAGAGAATGGGGTCCCTGAGTCGCCTCCCACGCTGCAGCAGTTCCGAGAGCAGATCGACTCCTACGAGAAGATCTATGAGGAGGTGAATCGCATCGAGCCCATCAGCATTTTCCAGAGTTGGATGAAAGTTGATGCTCGGCCTTTCAAAGCGTCCCTGCTGAATGTGATTAAGCGGTGGAGCTTGGTATTCAAGCAGCATCTCATGGACCACGTCATGCACAGGTAGGAGCTGTTCTGCCTCCTCTTCCCAGGACCAAAGTGGGTTTCTCTTGTTTTGGCTGGGCTTTATCATTTCACACTGATAAGCAAAAGGCTAATACAGGAGCAAGAGGAGGGGGCACACACCCCCTGCCAGCTCCATTGCATCTCTGATAACTTTCATCCCCTCGTCTCTGCTGGGAACGGCTGGTCCAGCTGAGTGTGTAAAGTGGAAACAGTTCCATAAACTTGGTACCATCGACATCCCACGAGCTGATGCTCCTACGACCTACTGTGTGGTGTTGCAAAGGATGTCTGTTTGTCCGTTCATCCTGATCCAACTAATCTAATCTCTTCCAGGGCTCTATGCTTACTTCGTTGAGTTTGCCATCAGTAAAGCTGTATTAATGCCATGAGATACTTGCTCCGTTTCCAAATGCAGTGCTCTTTTGAGTGCACTCTTTGTAAAAAAAGTAATTTGGGTTGCCTGGCATGAGCAGTCATGGGGAGGCAGTTTCAAGGTTACAAAAAGGAGGAGCTTTGGATGTAAGTTTTGAATTAACATGTGTTCCCTGCTCTGAATAGCTGCTCAGTCGCCTGGTCTCTGCAGGATGATGCGTTAGGTGATTTATTTGAGTAGTAGCAGCTGAAGGATGCCACAGGGCTTGGATGCTTACGAAGAAATATTTACAGACATATGTACTAGTGAAGGCTGCTGTGTGTGGTGGCTGCTGTGATCTCTTGTGTTCTTTTCAGCACGATAATTCTGTTAGGTAATTCCTGTGCAGAGAGGTTTTTGTGTAGCTTAGAACAGGCATTTAGGAGTTCTTATTAAGAGCCCCTGATTCAGCAGTTTAGTCTTTAATAGGTGAAGTGTTTAGGGATATGTTTTGGCCCAGCAGCATCCACAGAATTTAAGTGGGCACTTCAAAAGTAAGTGTTTTGAGAAGGGAAGAATGGAAAGGACCAAAGATCCAGGAGCCCATCAAGCTCTGCTGACAGTGTCCAGTAGCTGGTGAGGTCAAGAAGCAGGTAGGGAAACTTCCCCCAAATACTCTCCTTGTCTCTAACGATTCATACCTGAGCACTTTGAGAGTCATGGGTTGTACCTTTGTATCTAAAGATCTGGATGGATTTTTTTTCTCCCACAAATATTGGGTTGCTTTTCTGAACTGCTGTGAATTTTTAACATCTGCATCCTTCTGCAGCAGGGACTTATGCTGTGAAATAAGGCAGCGTGCGAAGAAGAACCCCTGTTTGTTGTAGCTTTGCAACCTGCCAGGTTCATTTGGGAATGTCACATTCTTGTATTGGAGGAGATGACATGAAAACTGTCCTTTCAAATTCACTCTCTTCAGACCACAGACCTGAGCTCACAGGTCTCCCTTGTGGAATCATAGGATAGAGTCATAGAATCCGTTTGGTTGGAAGAGACCATCAAGATCACGGAATCCAACCATAACTGAACTCTGGCACTACCCCATGTCCCTGAGAACCTCATCTATATGTCTGTTGAACCCCTCCAGGGATGGTGACTCCACCACTGCCCAGGGCAGCCTGTTCCAATGTCCCACAGCCATTTCTGTGAATAATTTTTTTCCTAATACCCAATCTGAACCTCCCCTGGAGAAATTTGAGGCCATTTTATCTCATCACTTGGTACCTGAGAGAGGAGACCAACCCCCTCCATGCTCCAACCTCCTTTCAGACAGTTGCAGAAATCAGGTCTCCCCTCAGCTCCTGTTCTCCAGACTGAACCCCCCAGGTCCCTCAGCTGCTCCTCATAAGACTTGTGCTCCTCAAATGCCTTTTCTCCAACCTGTGAAGTCCCAACCCATTTATCTGTTCCTTGCAGGAAGCTGTACCATCTATGGATCCCTATGAGCAGGAACCGTGGGGGCTAGCCAGGCCTTTCCCCTCTCCATGCCAGTCCAGCTGCCTGGATGATTCCAGTAGGAACTGCTCTCATTTGGTGCTTTCCTGTTTTGTATTCTACAGCTTGTCTGACCTGGACGAGTTCATAAAAACTTCTGACAAAGGTTTGAGCAAAAAGGTTGAAAAAGGTGATTATGATGGTTTGGTGGAGATCATGGGGCACCTCCTGGCTGTTAAGGAAAGGCACAGTGTCACCGATGCCATGTTCGAGCCCCTGAAGCAAACCGTGGAACTGCTGAAGACGTATGAGCAAGAGCTGCCGGAGGAAGTCTATAAGCAACTGGAGGTGGGTGAAAACCTGTGGTGGACGCGGTGGTTTACCAAGCAGCCAATGTCAAAGAGTATGAGCTTAAGAGCATTGCAGGAATATTTAAGGCTCCAGTCCCTGTCATTAGATGGCCTCAGTGGATAGTATTTTACTATTGTGGGATGTGCCTTAATAGCTCTAAATTTTGGAGTTATATTGAGATTTTTCTTTTAAAGCAGAGATTAAGCCTTTTGTTATGTATGAAAAACATAGAATTGCCTGCTCCAACTCCCAGCGATTACTCTTGAAAAAAATTAATGCATTTTCAAATACATCTGTTAATTAGTTTGAATTATAATTATTTTTAAATAAGCCAGTTCTTGGCAACTGTGGAGATGGGAAGGATAATGTTGGCAGAGGAGTCGCCGTTTCGTAGGACTTCAGTCCTCCACTTAGTCTGTAACACCAAATCTGCCTGACCTAGAGGACATCACTGGTAGCACGTTATCAAAGTATTTCAGCACCTTTCCACATCTGGCCCTGATGAATCAATTTTTCTTCAAGCAATTCTTTTCATTTCTGGACAGGGGACCATGAGGTGAAGGTTAGAAGGTTAGATGCCCAGCCAGCCTTGGGCAACTGGCAGCAGCCACCATGTTACGGTGGAGGAGCGTGTGGCTACATGCTGATGGATTCCCCATAGTCACAGGGTGCTGTGGGCAGAGGGCTCTGTGTAGGACACCAGGTTTAAGGCAGAGCTTTTTGGGGAGAAGTTCCTCCCTCTGCTGCAGGCTTGGATGGGATCTGAGTGGGGTTTAGCAATCCCCCAGTTTTCTGCTGGTACAACCGTGATCCATGGGTGGTTGTATCACCAATTCTGACACAGGTAAGGGTCCTAAAGATAACTGGATTCCTACAGACACCCTGAAAACCAGAAGAGCTGCATTACATGAACGTTTTAGCTGCTACAACAGCTTCAGTCCAGCATAAAAAATGGTGCTGTGGGGAACCCGGCTCTGCTGATTCCTCTGCCCAAGAGCTGCTTGTTTGGTGCCTGTTTGTGCGTGTAGATTTGAACAACTGATTTATTTTTCTGACAGAAGAAATGAGGTATGCAGGGCAGCCATTCAGATGCAGGAGATAACAAAACAGTTTTGTTCTTTCTGGCAAGTGACAGCAACACATAGTTGAATAATTCATTCACTGCTGTACACAGTAGGAAAACCAAAGTAAGTTCCTCCAGGTACCGCTCTCTCCATGGCCATGGAGATGGATGGGCTGGAGCTGGTAGTTTGTATGAGAAGGACAAGGAAGCAGCTCCATGTGTGCCCTGCTATGGTCATGGATAGTGATTTCTACAGAGACTGGAACATAAAGTGCCAGAAAGAGACCCCTCAGGAGCGACAGGTCCCGCTCTGGCCGCCGCTGCTGCCTCCAAGTTATTTCCCTTCTTTGCATAGTGTTGGTAGATCTCCATAAGTTTCCTCAACTATGTGCACTGGGATGAAAAGAAACCCAAAGTCTTTCCTGTAGGCTTGCACAGTACCTGGGGAAGTGGAAGAGCAAAGCTGTGGGACTTGAGGACAGCAGAGCCCTGGCTGGTGTCACTGTCTGACATGAGGATTTGGCTCGAGAAGCCTAGTGAGAAGAAATCAAATCTCTTTCTAAATAAAATCCCAGGTACAAAGGGTGGATTGTCAGCAGTGCTGTGCACCAGCAGCTTGGATGCAGACCTGAGAAAGAAACGATCTTATTTAGTACTAATATTATACAGGCAGGCTGGAGGGATTTGCCCCAGAAAGCTCTGTAGAAGTCCTTCTGGCATAATATCTTCTGCTCTAAGAGCTGTCAGGAAATTTCCCAGGGTCTGTTTCTTAATTAGCTCTGGGAAGCCGGACGATCTGATGAACTTGCATCCCCAGCCCACCCTCCTGCCTCCAGCCAGCTCTGGGTCCCGCTGGGCTCGGTGTCAGGAGAACTGTGCTCTCTCAAGCACTGAGCCATCCTGGGAGCCCAGGATCTAGTCTGGGACCCTTCTTCTGAAGTTATTTAACATGTTTTTGCAATCAGAGCAGTCAGTTTTAAGGTCTCAGTCTTCATTAGTCTTCAAAATTGTGAATGACTGGTAAGTTTTATGCCAAATTGTGTGTTTAGCTTTTGCATCACAACAAAACTTCCTTGCAGTTTTAGGCACGGAATCTGTTGCTTTTCCTGTTCTGTGATTGTCCATAAACAGATCAGACACAGCTTATATCAAATAGCAAATACTGCCTACCGTCATTTATATTTTGCTTGCAGGAGCTGCCAGAAAAATGGAACAATATAAAGAAGCTGGCGATAGCTGTGAAACAGCATGTGGCTCCTCTGCAGGCGAACGAAATGACAGTTCTGCGCAAGAGCTGTGCAGCGTTTGATGTTGAGCAGCACAGATTCAGAGAGCGATTTCGGAAAGAAGCACCATTCAGGTACAGTGAAATTATAACATCAGAGAAGCCCTGAGGAAAAAAAGCTTCATGGGATCATCTCCGAGTGTCCTGAGGATGTGTTCTCGAACCCTCGCATACATTTCCTACCTGCTCACAGTGTTGTATCTGTTATGCCCTGGGTGTTTTGTCCCTGCAAACACAGTCCGGTGTTAGCAAGAGATTCAATCTGGATGCTGAGTGCACAATATCGCTTTAAGGGGTTGTCAGTAGTGCCATGTGGCTGCACCATCAATGGGTACTATAGACGTATCATGTCTGCTTTGTGTCTCAGAGGCACCGTTTGTTTTATGTTTTCTTTAGAAGTTGTTACAATATCACTTATGAAGAATAAACATTTCTTTCTAGGTTTGACACCATAAAGCCTTATCAACTGCTGGATACAAAGCACATTGAGATTAAACAAATGGAGTCAGCCATGACCTCGATTTATGAATCAGCTGGTCTGTTTGAAGTCATGGTACCAGATTATAAACAGCTGAAGCAGTGCCGAAAGGAGCTGTGTCTTCTCAAAGAGCTCTGGGATATGATCTCCCTTGTGGGCACTTGCCTTAATGACTGGCAGACCACCAAATGGGTGGATATTAACGTGGAAAACATGGATCTGGAGTGTAAAAAGTTCGCAAGAGAGATTCGGAATTTGGATAAGGAGGTGAGGGCGTGGGATGCTTTCAGTGGGCTGGACAGCAAGGTGAAGAACATGCTGACGGCCCTGAAAGCTGTGGCAGAACTTCAAAATCCCGCCATTAGAGAAAGACACTGGAATCAGCTGATGCAGGTGACGGGTGTGAGGTTTGTGATGGACTCGGACACCACGCTAGCTGACCTCCTGAAGCTCAACCTGCATAACTTTGAGGATGAGGTTCGTGGCATTGTGGACAAAGCAGTACGAGAAATGAGTATGGAGAAAGTCCTGAAGGAGCTAAAAATGACTTGGAGCAGCATGGAGTTTCAGTATGAGCCTCACCCCCGGACGAACATCCCGTTGCTGAAGTCAGACGAGGAACTCATAGAAACTTTAGAAGACAACCAGGTGCAGCTGCAGAATTTAATGACATCCAAATATATTGCTTTCTTCTTGGAGGAAGTGTCCATATGGCAGAGGAAGCTGTCCACCACGGATTCCGTCATTTCTCTCTGGTTTGAAGTGCAGCATACGTGGTCTCACTTGGAGAGCATATTCATAGGCTCAGAAGATATACGGGCACAGCTTCCCGAGGTATGAAACCCCAAATCCTATTTTTCCCGTGTGGAAAGCATTGAAGAAAAGCCTCCATTACACAAAAGAAGGTTATCTATAATGCCAGGTTCCCCTAAGCAGGACTGTTCTGTTGCTGCCTTGCTTTCTTGGAGGCTCCCTTAATGCTACAGCAGTTTCCCCAGTGTTGCCCCAGGATGTTTTTGTACTGTAGGTTGTGCCTGAGCCCTGCTGAGAAACTGTTTTTCCTCCCCTCCACCACTGCACATCACTTCCTTCAGTGATGCAGAGATGTTCCCTCTTTCCTTGGAGGGGAGAGGACCGAGATAATTACTCAGATGGTGCAAATTGTCAAATCAGAGCTGGACCAGGCAGCTTTGCAGCATCCGCTTCCCCGCCTCCAGTGCTGGTGCAGAGGGAGAGCAGCTCTTCTCCCACTTCAGCCTCAGAAAATTGAGCAGAGTTGTCACTGGTGACCTCCTCAGGGTGGTGACCTCCTCAGGGTTGTCTTTGAGTCCAGCTTCCAGTGTTATTCTCCATTCCCTTGATTATTTACAAAATCTTCCAAGCTTGTTCCTGGCCCCGCTGGACCACTCACAGCCCTGTGGAGGAACCCGCCTTTCACTCACGAGTGACCCACAGTTGGCTGTGTCACCGCTGTCCCTGTTCATGAGCAGCATGGCTGACAGCACCGCTGTGGGACAAACACCCACGAGGGGATGTGCGCAGCCCAGTGACCCCTGGACAACACACTGTTCTGTCTCCAACCCTCTGCTCCCTAAAAGAAAGGCTGAAGCTCAAAGCTTCTGGAGCTGAACACCCTCAGGATTCATCCAGGGCTGGGGGGATGTGCTAATAGGCCGTGGGATGCTCACCTGGAGCTGGATCCGTGGCGTGAGTGCAGGGAGGGCTCAGCCTTCCAGACGGAGCCTTGCTCCTGGGGCTGAACACAGGGTAATGTGGAAGTGTCACCTGGACAGCTTGGAACACTTATTCAGTGTCCCGCCTCACTCAGGAGGCCTGACTTGGGAAGAAGGGAGGAGCAGGGACGTTTTGAACATAGCTTGCTTTATTCTTCTGTGTTTAGCTCCAGAAATTCAGAGTCCCTGTTAGATATGGAGCATAATTGTTGATATGGGCCTCCGGTGCTGACATGGGGTTTCCATACCCTTATTGAAGGCAAGGAAGGGCTCTCCTCTGCAAGAGTCATCATACCCGTTTTGTGGATGGGTGCTGGGATTCCTGTGCTGTAGCAGGAGGGGAGGAGTGCACTCACATGGGGCTGGTAGCCTTTCCCTCGTATGGGAGCATCTCCTGCTGCTGCAGCCAGGGAAACTTGGTATTTCACCTGGACGTGGGAGAGGGAGATTTATGAGATTTTCCAAGGGGATTTCAATACCATGAAAATGGTTGGTCCTAGACATTGCCTCCTGCATGGAGCACTTTATCCACAACCCCTTTGGGATACAGTGACAAGAAGGCAAGTGCCTGTTTGAAGACTAGTTTCAGGCAAGTTGGTGGAAGAGCTGTTCTGGAATGGTGGAGAGGTCTCTGTCTGCACTGGACACAAGGTTTTCCCCTCAACCCAAAGACAGCACCCAGAGGATGGAGATCTTTAGCACAAAATCCATGTTTTACCGTGAACGTGTTTGTGTTGCTTTTTAGGACTCCAAACGCTTCGAAGGGATTGATGTGGACTTTAAAGAACTGGCCTATGAAGCTCAGAAAACCCCAAATGTAGTTGAGGCCACCAATAAACCAGGTCTGTCCCAACAACTGGAGGACATTCAGAGTAGGTAGGTAGAACATCAGTCCCAGGATTTTGTCAGAGACCGGGATCAGCTCTAATAAGTTGGTTTAACCTGTGCTCCAAGGCTTTCCTCCCGGACTGTGCATTCTTAGCATTCACACATCAAGTCTTTTTGTTCGTGATCCATCACCCTGAAGCCCTCAAAGTGGATTCTGGCTTTGCGTATGTGCAAACTCTTATCCTGAATATTGATTCACACGCATACAAAGCTAGGCATTCAGTCGGTTTTAATAACATGTGGCCTCACTGCCACCCCAAATTCGGTGTCTTAAATATCTATTTAGCACTCCAAGCAGGGATATCTGCAGCAGAGCTGAGCCCATGTGCTTTAATTAACAAAATTATCTCTGCATGTGTACCCTTCACAGATGGTATAACTAGACTCCCTGAGAAAGACCTTAATATCCTGAGATGGATACAGTTCTCACCTAACATATGAGCTACTCTACCTGGAACACACCTAAGAAGTTAACGTGATAGCTGTTGTGTCAGTAATAACTATCCATTTAAAATAGAGATTTAATTTCACTTCCTAAACAGATAAGGCCCATGTTCCCCACAGAGGACTAGCTGCATGTTATTTATGAACTTTGAAAGCTCAGCAGCAGTTTAACATGTAAACACTGAGAGATTCATTTTAGAACGGAGCAAACAAGTTTCTTTTCAGGCTTCACAAGCACAAAAAGCTGAGTAGGTTTGAATCAGACTTTAAAATGTGCTCATTAGAATAAAAGCAGTTTTGGAAACTTTCATCCTAGTGTGAAATCACCTGTGGCAGTTACGAGCTTGTCTAAAACATTAAGTCAGACTGCAAACCCTTTCTAGCCTCTTCTTCCACCTGTGTTTCTGCTTTTTTATGAGGATTCTCTGACTCTTTGTCTATTTGACCCTTGGGAGTGGAGAGAGATCTATGAGTTACTATGTGCTTTGTTGATCTATTTGGAAAATGCTGTAAAGGACCAGCCTGCAGGCTCAGCTCATGTCTGGCATATCCCCATGGGAGGGGAGAATCTGCTCGATAACCCAAACTGTGGCACGACACATGAAAGGATATTCACCTGCCTGTCCTGGGCTCTGTTTTTCTGCTCTTCTCCCCAGGTTGTCCCTATGTGAGAAGGCTTTGGCTGAATATTTGGACATGAAAAGGTTGGCCTTTCCCAGATTTTACTTTGTTTCTTCAGCAGATTTATTGGATATTCTTTCCAATGGCACCAACCCGCAGCTGGTAAGCCTTGCACTATGTCACCTTCACATCTTCCAGCTGTCGGTAATGTCATGGTGGAAGATGCCGTCTAGGGACTCAGCTGTAGCTTGTCCTTTCTTGAGTGCCTTTTCTCCCACCCTCACTTGGATTAACAATAACTCTTTCACTGCTGGCCTTCATCTGTCATCTCTGAAAGGCAACGTGCACACTGTATGTTGTCCCATCTGTCCCTGGTGATGCTTGCAGATGGTTCTGAAGGCGCTGCACAGAGCAGAGCTATGTTCTTGATACCATAAAAACAGTTGGTTTGTTTCTGCTGGGATACAGTGAGGTAGGGGGAAACCATTTCTTGAGGATCTCAGCCAAAACTTGTTGCTGACCTTGGTTCCCCAAGCTGGGATGCCACCAAACAACATCTGCTGTTGAAAGAGCCACAGACCGATCATTCAAATGTGACAGTGTTGACAACTGATGGCTTGGAGACGTCTCTGTTTTTAGGCAGAGGAGACATTTGCTAGTCAGCCACTTCTTCCTTCCCCCATGCAAAGGTCTTTGGGATGGCCTGTTTACAGGGGAAGAGCAGAACACAGCCTGGAAGAGGTAAGACAGCTGGTGGTCAGACAGTGGCTGTGGCCAAGGCAGGACTCCCTTGGTTTGCCACCCACCCCTGCACAGCTCTGCTTGGCCTTGTTTGGGATGCATCTTTTATTCAGAGGTTGGTATGTAAAACCAGTCAAAATGTTCACAGCAAAGGGCGAGTGTTGGATGAGGAACAAATTCCTAATTCCATCTTTCAGTAGCGAGTATTTTCACTTTCTTCAGGCTTTCCACCATGTTCAGTATTTATGTGAGCACAGGAATGGAGCAGGTTTGCATATGTATTTGGAAATGATGTTGTTTACCTCTAACCTTTAACGCTCCTTCTATCTGTGTCTGCTGCTGGGTGATTTCAGCCCACAGAGTATCATAAATACATAGTTGATTGATATTTAAAATGGAGAGAAAAAAAAACACAGGAAGCAAAGATACTGTGTTGAAATGCTCTATGGAGTAAGAAGAAATTCCTCATGTTTTCTGTTATTCAAAAGTATTTGCAGTAAAATCAAAGTAAATGTCAAGCAGGATCATACATAGATACGCTCTCAGCCTTTCCACTGTAGTTTCAAAGTCTGATGATTCCTAAAGGAGGATTAAATACACAATGACATTATCCTCATGAACTGGGCACTGAACTTGTGCAGATTCAGGTGCTCTGGCACCCTCACTGAGAAGAAGTTTCTTCTCAAATTTAAGTGGAACCTCTTGTGTTCCAGTTTGCACCCGTTACCCCTTGTCCTATCACTGTTTGTCACCGAGCAGAGCCTGGCTCCATCCTCCTGACACTCCCCCTTTCCATATTGATCCCCATGAATGAGTCCCCCCTCAGTCTCCTCTTGTCCAGCTCCAGAGCCCCAGCTCCCTCGGCCTTTCCTCACACGGGAGATGCTCCACTCCCTTCAGCATCTTGGTGGCTGCGCTGGACTCTCTGCAGCAGTTCCCTGTCCTGCTGGAACTGAGGGGCCACAACTGGACACAAGATTCCAGGTGTGGTCTCCCCAGGGCAGAGCAGAGGGGCAGGAGAACCTCTCTGTTCTACTGACCACCTCCTTGTAACCCACCCCAGGTACCACTGGCTTCCTGGCCACAAGGGCCCAGTGCCGGCTCATGGTCATCCTGCTGTCCCCAGGACCCCCACGTCCCTTTCCTCATTTCTCATCTCCCCTATGGGGGTCTCTCTACCTCTCTGCTGTAATTGAGAGAGGCAGCTCCTGTCTGGGATTGCTTTGGGAGCTGCCCCTTTCTGTGGGAACATCAATCCTAGGAGAAGCTCGCCTTTGTCGGCGTGGGGCACGCAGTGATGCAGTTGTGTGTTGAGCAGTGGTCTGAAAGAAGTGCTGGTGACCTGCTCAGCTCCCAGCAGGCAGATGCTGATGTTGAGAACCCGCAGCATCTCTCTGTTGGCTTTGCAGACTCAGATGGAGGTGAACAGGAAAGAACTGAATCATTCTTTTCCTTCTGGAAGAATGCTTTTGGTGAAGATGTGTGTTCTGTAGGAGGTCTGGGCTGTTGGACTGCTGATCATGGGTCTTAGGCAGAAATAAAGGTCTTTCTTCTCCACGAAGGAGAATTCAGGATTTTTCACTGGCACAAAATCAATTTCTAGTAGTGGAAAAACAGGGAAGTTCATAGTGAAGAAAACTCCACATTGTGCTGAGAATGGGATGAGGTGCAGAAATGGCTACAGGCTTCTCATCACTACATGTAGGGAAATTTGGGGTAGGAGTCATGAGGTGTTTCAATGTTTTCTATGCTTTTGATCTGTATGGAAGATTTCCCAATGGAGAAACATGATTTATTAAGGCACGTGTGCTTTCTAAATTATGTAGAAATAGGTGGAAGTATTACAAGAGACAGCAAGAGGCTTTTGTTGGCAGTATCTTGGCCACGTTTCAGATGTGGTGATACCAAAATATCCAAGATCTTGCTTCGTTAACGTGATTTTCCTTGTGACATGTATGGTGATCTGCATTCTGCTCGTCCTATCTCGGTTGCTTTATTTATACAACCCATTTTGCAGGTGCAACGTCATCTTTCCAAACTCTTTGACAACTTGGCCAGGATGAAATTCCAGCTGGACTCTGAGCAAAAACCAACCAAGGTTGGCCTGGGAATGTACGGTAGAGAGGAGGAATATGTCAGCTTCAGCGAGCCCTGTGACTGCAGTGGGCAGGTGAGAGAGAAGTCCTTGTCTATCAAAACTGTCCAGTGGAGTCTGCTCCCCTGCCCCTTGTGCGAGATCTCTTGCCAAGACGTCGTAGAGCTTCACTGCTCTCCCTTGATGCATGAGAAAAGCTGGAAGAAGTGGTGATTTAGTACCTCCGTACACCACAGCCCTTGGTGTCACTCAGGATAGGTCCTCACTAAGGGGGGACATGGATGTCACAGTCCACTGTGGGAGAAAGGGCTGTGCCCTTTTTCTGACTAGGTTTTTAATTTGATTTTTTCTAAGACGTTTTGAAGGTTGGTCTTAAAGCTTGCTACAAATATCCTCAGTGAGGGAGGGGATGCAGATTGAAAAGAGACTAAGCTATTCCATAGTACCTCTGCACGGGTGTGTTTGGTAGGAGAAGGCTTTTTACCTGTTTCTCAAATCTTCATTATTTTATACCACGAGTTAAAGTATGAAATGTAAGAATCAAGCTACTGCTCAGTTTACCTATCCTGGTAGTTTCACCTTTCTCCATGGACTATTACAGGAAGCTAAAGCACGTAATACCGTCTACTGAGCTCCCCAGCAATGGAGCTTGCTGCATTCAGTCTGTCTTCTCGTTGAGGGCTTTGCCTGTGAAATACGAAATTCAGCAGGAATTGTGTTCCCAAGCTTGGCAGCATCTTTCTTCTGCTGCTGGCAGACTGTGCCCACATCCCACCAGGGATTCTGTCGTGGCCTGGAGGTGGAATACACCCAACCAAATTGTTCATTGATGGAGTTCATTTTGGTTCCTCCTGTAGCTAGAGTTCAAGAAAAAATTCTGTCTTCTATTCTTGGTGTCTGGAAGTAGATGCTAATCCTACAGTACCAGAATTAGCCAAATCTACCCGGTCTGAAGGAGGTTGTGAGGTTTGGTTAACTCATAGAATGTCCTGAGCTGGAAGGAACCCACCAGGATCATGGAGTCCAACTCCTGTCCCTGCAATGACAACCCCACAGGTCACACCGTGTGTGTGAGGACGTTGTCCAGTCTCTTCTTGAACACTGTCAGGTTGGGGTCGTGACACCTCCCTGGAGAGCGTGTTCAGTGTCCAGCACCTCTGTGTGAAGAACCTTTTCCTCATGTCCAATCTAAAGAGAATTGAGGTGCTTGTCTCATTTCCTATCTTCGCTAATTACCAAAGGCACTTAAGAAGAGCAAATGTGTTACTGGGATTTAATCTCTTTTCCAGGTTGAAGTCTGGCTCAGTCACGTACTAGACAGCATGAGGGCTACTGTGAGAGATGAGATGACAGAAGCTGTCATGGCTTATGAAGAAAAACCAAGGGAACAATGGCTCTTTGACTATCCTGCCCAGGTATCTGCCACTGCTTCTCACCACCACTCAGGCTGGCTCATGGAAAGGCAGCTCTTGGGTTCCCCATCAGTCCTGCCCTCCCCTTCTTTCAGTAGCTGTGGACAGGGATGTTTTTGGCCTCCACCTTGCTATCCAGGAGAGAGGGAGGATGAGTTGTTATTTGTCCTGGCCATCTCCTGATGGAGTTTTCAGGCTGAGCTCCATGCTCTGGTTGGGGCTCTTGGTTGGGTGACATTGCCCAGGGGCTTGGGCAGTGCAGTCCGTACAGCCAGAGCAGCAAGAGATGCAGCAGGAAAACAAAGTGGTGAGGCCTGATAAGAGTCAAGAGCCCCTCAGATGCACCTCTGACAACCTCGTGGTCTCCAGCTCTTCCTCCTCTGCCGTGTCAGGCATGTGAAAGGTGCTGATTTACTAATAAGTAGCTGCTAAATGTGTCTATCACTGATATGGTGTTTTAAACGAATGTCATGGAGCAGATCCTTGTTGTCCTGTCTGCTGTGACTACTGTATGAAAAAATACTTAATTTCATGTCACGGATGTTTCATCCTTGATCTCCCTGTGGATCAGACACTCTTGAACATAAGGAAGCTCTGGTATTTTCCCTGATAGTGAACCAGCCTATTTCCCTAGGTGGCTCTTTGCTGCACCCAGATCTGGTGGACTACCGAGGTTGGGATTGCCTTTGCCAGGGTGGAGGAAGGCTATGAGAATGCGATGAAGGAATATCACAAGAAGCAAGTGACCCAGCTGAACACCCTCGTCACCATGCTGATCGGGCAGCTCTCCAAGGGCGACAGACAGAAAATCATGACCATTTGCACCATCGACGTGCACGCTCGGGATGTGGTGGCAAAGATGATAGCACAGAAGGTTGGTGTTGGCAGTTCAGCACCGTTCTGTGCGGGCTTCAGGGGGCCCAACCACTGACCATTCAGATCACTGCCAGTCTCAGTGGGAGACATATGGCTAAATTTATTTCTACAATGTTTGTGGTAAGTGTGCAGAAAGCCCCTGTAAGCCTGCAGAGCTGTGCTGTGTCATGGCCCTGCAACACCAACTTGTAGTTGCTGCAAATTCACACCAGGAACGAGAGCGTGGCACTGTGTCCTGGTGCCAAGACATGTGCTGGTGGATGATGGTGGTGTGCTGGGAGGCTGCTGGACTCAGTCTCAGTTTTGACTTTAGAAAGTAAAAAAAAAGCATTCAAGCTTTGTTCTTTGTAGCCTCCTTGGTCTTCTGTGGGACCGCAGGGACTCCTGTGGGACTCCCTTCTCCTGCAACACCTCTCCCAGGCTACTCCCCTGTCCCTGACACCGTGCCAAGTGTTTAGCCCTGCAGGTGGGTGGAAAGGTGCCCTGAATGTGTTAGGTTGTGGCTCTTCCCTCATCTGTGTCCTCTCAGAGGCAGCCAGGCTGCTCACAGGGTTTCTGTCTTCAAGGCTCAGCTGGGCTCAGTGGTGCCTCAGTCCGGCCTGGGGTGAAGTGATCCATCTGGACCCGCCTGCTGATTGTGCAGAGCGCGCTAGCCATGACTGTCCTTGTCCACCTGTCCCCAGCCTGTTTCCTTGGTGCCGTCTGCAGCCTCTTCCATGTCTAGATGGCCTCTGCTCCTTCTCTCACTCCGGTTGCATTATAAGACCCTCTTCATGACTTGCTGCTTCTTAAATCTATTCAGGAGTCTTTTTGTAAGGCTCTTTCTCTTGGCCATTAATTTTTTCCTCTCCCACCAATGTGGTTGCTAATTTGGTTCCTCCCCTTTACTGATGGGAGATGGGGAGGTGACATTTCTCACCACATTGCAAGGAGGTGGCCTTCCTCACCACACCTGCCTTGCAGTGAGGACCAGTCATCCCCCATGAACATTTTATAGCAGTTACTATTTTGGCCCCCGAGTTGTGTATGTCTGGCATCCCCAGCCTTCCTGTCATGGTGTTTTTGGGTGTGTTGCAGGTGGACAATGCCCAGGCCTTCATTTGGCTGTCACAGCTCCGGCACAGATGGTCAGATGAGGAACGGCACTGCTTTGCCAACATCTGTGACGCCCAGTTCCTGTACTCCTACGAATACCTTGGCAATACCCCTCGGCTTGTGATCACTCCGCTGACCGACAGGTAAGTCTCTGGGACACACCGTTGTAGCTGGGCTTTGCCACGCAGGTAGAGAGAGAGATGCCAACCAAAGATGGATTTAGTTCGGACACACTTGTTCTCTCTCTTCGTGTCCCAGCGCTCCAGTGGCCGAGCTCTGACTCTTACCTGGTTTTTGGTGGTACCTTCTGGGGAATTTGTACATCAGATCCCAGGGTGGGATTCAGCTCACACATTAAGACACTTGTGGGTGTCTTCCTGTGCACAAGATGTCCACAGCCCATACAGCTGGTGAGCCTACAGAGCTTTCATCCCATCTTGAAGCACACATCTACCCAGTTGCCTCAGTGGGGACACCTAGGGTGACTTGAGATACTCTGCGTTGTCCCACCTGGCCTCCAGCTGCCAATCCAGAAATGTAAAAGTCTCCTATGGACCCCTTGTCATATCTTTCCACCCTATGTGACATTTCAGCAGCCAAGAGCATCTCAGGTGGCTCTAGTCACCTGTGTTAGTCAGCTGAGTCAAGCCCCCAGGTGTCATCAGGTTTTGTTGGCTATATTGACTACACCTCTGTGGCTTATACAGGTAGTATAGATACTCACATGTGGGCACCTCCCCAGCGTCCATCATCAGCATGATGGAGAAACTTTGGGGCTTGCTGCAGCTTCGAGTTGGGATCATTCATAGGCCACCTGAGCAGGTTTCTGTCAGTGACAGGTCTTCCAGAAAAGCTATCCTTTTCTCATACTGCCTGAGATGTGCCCTATATCCATGAGTTGTATGAGGATCCAGAGAGAGCACAAGCTGGATATGAAGAGGTTTGGGCAGACCTTGGTGGAAGACAAGTATCTCTTGGAGAAAACAGAGCTGGACAGAGGTGGTAATTAGTGCCAAGAGGGCTTTCAGCTTAGACATGACCCCTGCTCACGTACAGCTTTTCAGAGGAAAGGCTCTGCTGAGTACATTGCTCTAGTGCCATTCCCTGCAGCCCAAAGTTGACCTGTTGGACCAAGTCTTTCCTTTTTTCCTTCATTGTTTGCTGTGAAAGATGTTACATCACCCTGACCCAGTCACTGCACCTGACCATGAGCGGAGCACCTGCAGGCCCTGCGGGCACTGGCAAGACAGAGACTACGAAAGACTTGGGGCGAGCCCTGGGCATCATGGTGTATGTGTTTAACTGCTCCGAGCAGATGGACTACAAGGTACGGCTCCCACCTCGGCCGCAGTGCTGTCACATGGGGCTGGGGATGCTTGGGGCCCCAGCAAACCTGAAGGATGAGAGTAATCCAATGGTACCTGGGGTGCATTAGGAAAAGTATGACCAGCAGGTCAAGGGAGGTTGTTCCTCCCCTTCTGCTCTGCCCTGGTGATGCCACATCTGGAGTTGTGTCCAGTTCTGGGCTACCCAGTTTAGGAAGGACAAGGAATTACTGGAGAGTCCAGTGGTGGGCTACAAAGATGCTGAGGGGTCTGGAGCATTTTTCTGATGAGGAAAAACTGAGAGAGCTGGGGCTGTTGAGCTGGAGAAGAGAAGCTGAGAGGGATCTGATCAATGGGATCAGTATCTCAGGGTGGGTGTCAGAGGATGGACCAGACTCTGTTCAGTGGTGCCCAACGCCAGGGTGAGGGGCAACGGGCACAGACTGAAACACAGGAGGCTCCATCTGAACATGAGGAGAAACTTGTTTGCTGGGAGGTACCAGAGCCTGGCCCAGGCTGCCCAGAGCGGGTGTGGAGTCTCCTTCTCTGAGACATTCAAACCCCCTGGACCCACCTGTGTGATCTGCTCTGTGCCCCTGCATGAGCAGGGGTTGCACTGGGGGATCTGCAGAGGTCCCTTCGACCCAACCAGCCTGGGATTCTGTGATCAATCACTTCTCTCCAAATCCCTGCTACACTCCTTTAAGCTGAATGCCTTTTTCTCTTCCTCCCTTTCCTTCTCTAAGATTTGCACAAGGTTCTTCAGGAGGCAGAGACCCAAACTATCTTCTCTGCCTGCTTACACATTTCCCTTCCTTTCTGGAGTTAGATTTCATGTGAAATTCTTCAAAAATATTAGTGTGTTCAGCTGAGACCAAGGCTGTGCTGATACTTGGACCCTGGTCGTTTCTTCTTGGCGTGCTAACATCCTGGCAGCCCCTGGCATGGGGACGGACCTGTCCTGGTTTTCTCAGGATCCTCTCCCAGAATAAAACCAAAACATAGTAAAGCTTCAGCCACTACAGAGCAACTGAATGATTAGGCTGAGTCTTGCTCTCTGCCGGTCTGGCATGGTACAGTGATTTTGGTAGCCTTGGATCATATTTCATTCAGCTTATGGGCTCTCCCAGGAAACGGGGCCATCAGTAATTCAGCACAGGTGACCTTTAAATGAAACTGGTGCACAGATATATGGAGAAAGTGCAATTAGCAGATTAAGTGGCAAGCTGCGCAGAGCTATAAATATTATAATTGAGTTGTGCCTGCTGTTTCCATGCACTTTTCTAAATACCCACAATAGACTGTAAATTGCTATAAATAAACAGGCTGGGAAATAAAATCAATTTTTTGCTGGAGTTGATTCCATTTATGATTTCACTCTTGTAATCTTTGTTTTGTTTTGTTTTTCCAGTCTTGTGGGAATATTTACAAAGGCCTTTCCCAGACGGGAGCCTGGGGCTGTTTTGATGAATTTAACAGGATCTCAGTTGAGGTCCTTTCTGTGGTTGCTGTACAGGTAAGTGGAGAAACACTCATAAATAAATACAAGCAGAGCAGAGCCATTCTGCAGCCTTTGGAACAAAGGTAAAAACGGCAATTGCATATTGCTGGTTTCAGTTCTGTGTATAGGCAGGTGTGGGATTATATCTCAAGATTAATCACATGAATATCACAGCACCGCCAAGATGTCGCAGTTACGTGCTGCCAACATATTTGTCACTTTTCTTCCCCCACTTACAGCATTTGTGCCGAGGCAATTCTTTGTAGTATCTTTTTCCAGACCACTGTGCACCATGGCTCTGTACCTGTTCCTCCTCAGGAAGACACTCGTGTCATTAATCTGCTGTGAGATAATTGCAGCACATCATTTCAAGGCGGAGAAGCTGCCTTGACTTGCGGCTGCTCAGTCTGCAATGTAGGGAATAATTTTCACAGAGGGGAAGGGGGATGTTTGGGGCAGATCCGCTGGACCTCTGGGTGTTCCTTATCACCCCTGGTCAGGCACAGGTTGTGTGTCATACTCAGCAAATGGGAATACATTCAGGATTAATTTTCTTAACCTGTCTCCAAGACTATACGGCTGTGGATTTAGTTCCAGTGTCTGTAATGACAACTCTGCCAAGTGGCTTTGGAAGGTGTTCCTGGCCAACTGGCATCATTCCTGGGAGGAATGTGTGCGGCCCCGTGGTGCTCCCAGAAGCCAGTGTCAGCTGGTGACGCTCAGGAGCTGGAACCTGCAGCAGATCTGCGGCCCTTGCTGACGTGCTTGCCCAGGGTCCCCTGACACCATGGGATTAAACCTGGGACAGACCTATTGGAGCAGTGCCAAGCTGTGTATAGGTGTCTTCCCTGGCAAATGGTTTCTCATCTCCTCTGTAGTTTAACTGCTCAGTGCATTGTATTGGTGAGTCTTGTGTGAAGCGCAGCAGCATCCCTGGAGAAGGGCTGGAAAGGAGACTGCCCTCCCCATCACGCCAGAGAGTCCCATGCTCTCGTGCTTATATATAATCTGTCGCTTTGCGTCCTCCTTCCCCTCCTCTTACCAGCCCATGAGGAAACCTGGGATTATTTTATACAGGGGAAGCCCTGGGGAGCTTCAGCGCTGAAAACTGAGGTGCCAAAGTGCCCAAGTTCTTCAGGATCCAACTGTCAGCTGAGTGCATGTTTTAGGATCCCAAAATCTGATTGAGGTGCTGAATTGTTCCTGGACCCCCTTTTGGGCTCAGTATTATAGAAGGATATAAAGCTCGGAAGTTTCTACGCTTCTGTAAATGTTTCGGTCAAAGACATTGTTCTGAACCCCTCCATGATCTCCTCATTCTTCTCATCTCTTTCACTCATAATTGGTACCTTATGTGACATCCCAAAGAAGCCCCAGGCAGGTACAAGAGTTTATGGATCATTCCCTCTCAATTTCTCTTCCGTCAGGTCCTAGTTTAAAGTTGTCATTGAAAAAAAGTCTTTGAGGATCTTGAAATATAAAGGGAAGCTGAACAAAAGAAGCCCAGGAATGACTCAACTGCTAATGGTTCCCTCGCTCCTGGCTGGAGCGTGGCAGCTGAAGAAAGCGGCACGGCTGTCGTTCCATCATGGTGTCTCCTGGCTGCTATTAGGAGTGTTACCATGGCGATGTTTAATTGGCTGTCTTACTCATGCAGCTAATGTCGATATGGTTCCTTACAGGGAAAAATTCGATTAATTGCTTTACTTTGAGATGGCAAACAGCAGTGAGGTTAGAGCGGTGAATTGAGAGAGATTTGCCCCTCGCTGAGGTGCAGTTTGCAGAAAGGTGAACTCTTTGGAAGGTGAGGAATGAGAAGAACAAAGCTGCAATCAGGCAAATATAAAAAGCAATATAATATTAGTGAGTGAAGGTGTCAGGAGAGGTTTTACAGCTTCTGCCTTGTGGTTTTGGTTTTAAATCAAACATCTGATGTCCCAAAATCTTTAAAAGTGATGTCAAGTGGTCAGTTTACGACTGAGTTGAGGCCAAGTTTATTGGGAGGTGCTACCCCTTCTGTGGGCCTAGTCAGGGAACGGTGCAGGCACAGGGGGGTTTTGGGATGTCCTGAAGAGCAACAGGGTGTGGGGAGAGGTGAGATGTGTGAAGGGAATAAAGGGCCCATATTGTGTTAGACTTTGGGGAGTGTGTTTGAGTGTTGGCTATGTTGTGGATACCTGAATGGCCCTGCATCTCTCTCACACATCAGGCCTGTGCTGGGCTGGTTAGTTCAGAGATGATGGAGCCTTTGGCGGTGTTTTTGCTGTGAAATGTGCTGAGCAGTGTCCCACAGGTGATGTCAAAAGCCAAGGTGAATGCAGGCAGCGCTGGGGACATTTCCTGCTCCTGAGTTGCTCTTCCTGACCCACGTTCATCATTGTCTTATGGAGCAAAGGTGTGAAGTCTTGCAACTCCTTTGCACTTCGACTTCCCAGTCTCTTCAGCTCTTTTTTCTGCTTTGCCGGAGTTTGATTGTGATGGGAAATTGATATTGCCATACTGATATACTCCAAACAGTGTATAAAGCTTTATGCTGCCGGTAAAAAATAAAACAATGATTAGCCCCATTTGTCATGATGCCAAGAGTAAGGAAGGAAGCACCGTTGTCTGATGTGTCTTTCATAACTGAACACTGATACTATAGTACTGTCTTGATTTTTAGGTGAAGAGTGTGCAGGATGCAATACGGGAGAAGAAGAAATCCTTCAATTTTCTTGGAGAAGACATCAACTTAGTACCATCAGTAGGCATTTTCATCACCATGAACCCTGGTTACGCAGGGCGAACAGAGCTACCTGAGAATTTAAAAGCTCTCTTCAGGTGAGTCCAGGTCAGGGTTTGTGACCTGGCAGAAATTGTCTTTTGGAACATCCAGGCTCGACTTCATGTCCTTGGGGAATTCACTTGCATAGGGGATTCGCAGGTAGTTTCAGCCTTGCACAACAGGCCTGGGGCTGGGCGCGCACAGGCAGGGCAGAGGAGCTCTGTCCCTTGTCACAGAATCCCAGAATGTCAGGAGTTGGAAGGGCTCTGGGAAGCTCATCCAGTGCAATCCCCCCATGGAGCAGGAACACCCAGATGAGGTTACCCAGGAAGGTGTCCAGGCGGGTTGGAATGTCTGCAGAGAAGGAGACTCCACAACCCCCCTGGGCAGCCTGGGCCAGGCTCTGCCACCCTCACTGAGAAGAAGTTTCTTCTTGTATTTCAGTGAAACCTCCTTTGTTCCAGTTTGAACCCATTGCCCCTTGTCCTGTCACTGGTTGTCACCGAGCAGAGCCTGGCTCCATCCTCCTGACACTCCCCCTTTCCATATTGATCCCCATGAATGAGTCCCCCCTCAGTCTCCTCTTGTCCAGCTCCAGAGCCCCAGCTCCCTCAGCCTTTCCTCACACGGGAGATGCTCCACTCCCTTCAGCATCTTTGTTGCCGTGCGCTGGACTCTCTGCAGCAGTTCCCTGTCCTGCTGGAACTGAGGGGCCACAACTGGACACAAGATTCCAGGTGTGGTCTCCCCAGGGCAGAGCAGAGGGGCAGGAGAACCTCTCTGACCTACTGACCACCCCCTTCTAACCCACCCCAGGTACCATTGGCTTCCTGGCCACAAGGGCCCAGTGCTGGCTCATGGTCATCCTGCTGTCCACTAGGACCCCTAGGTCCCTTTCCCCTGTTGTGGGGAAGGCAGAGGGTGACCTGGCTCATAAGAGAAGGCCTGGAAGATGAAGCTGCAAACGCGGTGCCTGTAAGACCTGTAGTCAAGAAACACTTGTTCTGCAATGCCTTCTCACCTGTCGTTTTAGGCCATGTGCGATGGTTGTGCCAGACTTTGAGCTGATCTGTGAAATTATGTTGGTGGCTGAGGGATTCATCGAGGCCCGGGCGTTAGCCAGGAAGTTCATTACTCTGTACCAACTCTGCAAAGAGCTCCTGTCCAAGCAGGTGAGTGTGATTCTGTGGCTGGGTGGTATGATGAATCTCCAAAATCAGCAGAAACATGGCACCCTGCTGCTCAGCTCCTTGGCTAACGCTTCACAGCTTCTATTTAATGACTGCATTTGCACTGGCTGCTGGGGGAAGAGAGGGTTTGTGATCATCAGAGCAATAACATTTTCAGACTGCTTTACTAGAGGGTCTGCAGGGACAAAAGCATTTGACCAGCTGCATTAATGGGAGACCTTTCAGTGAGTTTAAATGACATCGTGTTTGGGGTAGTATTCAGTGACCTTTTGCTTTCCAGTCTCTTGGTTCCTATTGATTCTCCTGCCTGCAAGGGGTTTCTGTTGTCCCTCTCTGAGTTCAGCCTAATGGTTCCAGGTCATGTTAGAGTCACTGTCAGTGCAAAGCAAATCAGATTTTTCCTTGTCATTATTTGCATAGATCGAAGCTGCGTGCAGAGGAGAGCTGAGTCAGGATTCCCGATGATCGAAACCTGATCTTGGCTGTGCCAGCCTGAGGCTGGGTGGGAGATGCTCTGTCACAGAAACTTGGTGCTGTGCCTTGGAGGGCCTGGTGGAAGCCATGGCCTCCCAGCCTGTTGAGCTGTGCTCTTGAGGTTGTTAACAAGACAGAAATAGAGTTTGTTGGCTTGAGAGTTCTTCTCATGCCGTTTTGTGGTAATTTTTCAGCAATGTCTTCACTGGCTCCTTACTGGTGGACCTCCTCTCAGACCAGACAGGCTTGTCATCTTGTGATGGGCATGGTGGAGAAGCTTGGGTCTTTGGGGCCTCATAGTGGACAAACAAGCCTTTCACCTTGGTGGCTTCTGCAGATGCAGGGGGCTGGCTGGCCTTGCTTTAGCTGCTTTATGATTTAGGTGAAACAAATTGCTTTGGTCTCTGGAGTGCAAATCCTACTGCTGTCTTACTGCCAACTGTGAGCCCATGTGATGGTCTGAACAGCTGAAATATTTGACTCTTTAATACTGTCCCTGACGGGAATCTCTCCTACTGAGAGGGAAAACAGGTCACTCAGGCTGGTGAAGGTCTCTGGCCACAATGCAAATAACAGATTTAGATGTATTTTCATTGCTTACTAGTCTGGCAGTTTGGGGATGATAGTTCTTGCCCTACGTGGTACTGTCTAAGCATAAACTCCTGCCTCCTTTTTTTTCTTCCTCTGGTGTAGGATCACTACGACTGGGGCTTGCGTGCCATCAAGTCAGTGCTAGTTGTTGCTGGCTCCCTCAAGCGAGATGACCCAGAGCAACCCGAAGATCAGGTTCTGATGCGCTCTCTTCGTGACTTCAACATCCCCAAGATTGTGACGGATGATGTGCCGGTGTTTATGGGGCTGATTGGGGATCTTTTCCCTGCACTGGATGTGCCTCGGAAGCGTGACCTGAATTTTGAGTCGTTTGTGAGGCAGGCTGTGCTGGACCTCCGGCTGCAGGCTGAAGACAACTTTGTGCTCAAAGTAAGACCAGGCGATCTTCTGCTACACCCACATTGCCATCAAATCATTTGGGTTTTCTCAAACAGCTTTGGTTCTACAGAGAGAGCTCTGCACAGCATTGCCCTCGCAGGCAGACCTCGCTGGAGGGCAGTTGGCTGTGCTGGGTCTGAGGCAGTTGCACCTGCCCCTAAAGCCAGCACTGGATCAGTCTCTGGGCTTACAAAGGGGCCAACTTTTGTAGGCTCATCAAAATGTAGCCCCTGGAGAGCAGAGCCTCATCAGGTGGTGGTTGTCAGATATAAACGGTGCTGGAAGTTTATCTGCAGGCTGAGCATTTCACCCATTGTGATTAGAGTGGCTGGACCAAACTCAAATGTCAAATCTGCTTGTGTCTCAGGGTCACGTCTTTCTAAAGAGGTGGCCCAGTGGGGCCAGTTTTATAGATCTGAACTTCAGTTTGGCATCTTTGTCTAAAATTTGGGAGTGTTTTTCTCAGGTGGTGCAGCTGGAGGAGCTGCTGACGGTCCGGCACTCTGTCTTCGTGGTGGGTAACGCAGGCACGGGCAAGTCTCAGGTGATGAGATCCCTGAACAAGACTTACCAGATAATGAAGCGACGTCCTGTCTGGACAGACCTCAACCCCAAGGCAGTCACCAACGATGAGCTCTTTGGCATCATTAACCCAGCAACAAGAGAATGGAAAGATGGTAAATGTCTTTTCATGCCTCAAATATGTAGATAAAGACGGATATTTTTAATGAACTTTGAAGCAGCAGCAGGGTGACTGGTTCTTCATGTGCAGGTCTGAGAGCCCAGGTGCGTGTCTGCTGCCTACAGCCACATGACAGTTTGTTGTTGAAAGGATACACAGGATGTTTTAGCTTTTTGATCTTCAAATGGCAAATATAGCATAAACCTACTTTATCCTGTTGTCCTAAGAATAATTTTAATGCCCATTATTACCAACACTTACCAGTTCCTAAATGGGGCAGGCAGTTTTTGGGGGTTGGCTGGACCAGTGATGGAAGAGATGTCCCTCCTGCACTGTGGACCCCAAAAATGTCCCATCCCCAGGTTTTCATTGCTGGTAGCACACACGGCAGCCTTAACGTCTTTTTTTCCACCCAGTGTGGCTGCCTGATCTCTGTAGCACACCAGCGTTTGCCAAGCTGTTGATCCTGCTTACTCCTGAGGAACATTTCAAACTTACTGGAAGATTACAGAAAATCTGGAGTGGAAATGTTGGGTTGTGACTAATACATAAAGGCAGCTTTGATTTACGGGTGCGGCGGGTTTGGGAGGTGTGGGGGAGGTGAGGGAAGACGTTACCGTAAATCATCCGCAGCAGGAGATGAGCTGCCACCCACCTCCCCTGGCACCTCCGTGGCCCCTTCCCGACACCCTGCTTTGCTCCAGTGCCAGGTTAATTTCTTTCTAATTGTAATTAGGGAGCCTAAATCAAAGTGGCAGAGGGACGTGCAGGGTACAGCCTGAACTCTGCAGACTGGCTGCAGCAGTGGCTGCAGATCGAGGGCAGCGGTGACACCGAACAGCAGGGGGGACATTTTACAGGTGACTGTCCAGTGGTTTCAAAGTGTTCTTTGCAGAACAAAACTCTTCTTTTAAACCCCAAGAGAGCTGTGTGCTGTGGATGCACAAGGTCAGGGCAGAGGCGCTTTCCTCTGCCCGCTGCCGCGGGGTATCCGAGGGAAGCCCTGATGCCCTGAGACAGCAGCTGTTTCTGTGCTAATAATGTCGGAGTGGTTTCCAAGGCGTGTGTCCAACATGTAAGGAACTGACTGGAGGCAGAGGCGGTGAAGTGTTATTTTTGTTGACCCGGTCTTGGGATCACACACCTGTTCCAGGTGAGCCGTTCTGCATTTGCTGAGCACAAGCTATTCAGTCAGATGATGCCACTGATGTGGATCACAAAGAAATAGCTTGTCCTCGAGAAAAAAGGAAAAAAGAGTTCTTGTCACAATTCACTGGAAGAGAGGCTTTTTTTTAACGTTTGCGTGATGTTTTTTCATGAAGACCAGCATCTCCCGAGGTATTTTCACATGTAGAGGAGAGCGATAGTTTTGTGGAGTTTTCATTTGCTCTGCAGTGCTGCTGCTCTATTCCCAGCCTTCGTGGTCTTCTTAACATTCATTATTTACTCCCCTCGAGACTCTGTATCCTCTCTCTCTCCTTGATTTTACCGACATTTTGTTCTGTCATTCAATGTCACTCTGTGCTTGTTCTCCCCTCAATCTCACTAAAGCCATGACCCAGCGTTTAATGCATCTTGATTGCCCTGATATACTTTGAGCCACAAAAAAAATATTTGTAAGGATTTCCTAGGCATATTCAGGTGGTTTTCTCTGCATTGTATAATTCATGCTGCCTTTTGCCTTTGAGTAGCTGCTCTACATTTTTCTTATCCCTTATGATTCTCGGTGGGAATGAAGCTCGTGCGTAGGTCTGCAATCATTTTCAGTAGTGATAACTGATAACCTTTTTTTTCACTTTAAAGCAAACTAGAACCGTATTGTGATATAGTAATATTTAGGTATAGGTGCATAGAGTTTTGAATGTTTGAGGGGAAAGCATTAATTAGAGTAATTTTTACTGTGTTGCTGGAGAAAACTGTTAGAGCAGGTGTCAACTTCAGTGTTCGTCACCATCTTCCTGTCACCCTCCCAGGCCTGTTTTCATCAATCATGCGAGAGCTGGCCAACATCGCGCATGACGGTCCCAAGTGGATGGTACTAGATGGAGATATTGATCCAATGTGGATTGAGTCTCTTAATACTGTGATGGATGATAATAAGGTAATGAATATAAGTTAAAGAAGGAGATATTCTTTGACTGCATGGCATGGTTCAGCCTAGAAATGCAGATGCTGAAATAACACCGCCTAGAATAATGCAGTTGTGTTTCTTCAGATACACCAAACAATATCACATAAAGAAAATGGTGCATGAGGGAAATAGCTCAAATCATGGCTTCATTGTAATTTCCCTTCCTGGAACTGGGCTCATGAGTAATCACAAACGTCCTGATTGTAACTCCATGCCCTTCAAAAATAGGATGGGATCATATTTCTACACCTTTTCCCCCACTCTAAAGGAGTGCTGTTCCTTTTGAGTCATGTAAGACAGTTCTACTACCTGCTAGAAATCAGCTGCTCAAGGAACTGTGCTGGCAGCAACCAAGCTTTTTAGTGCAAAGTACTGAATGCTTTTTATTCCTGTTCCTGGGGAAGATGTCATTCTGTCTGTCTGTCTGCCCAATGCAGGTGCTGACTCTGGCAAGCAATGAGAGAATCCCTCTGAACCCAACGATGCGGTTGGTGTTTGAGATCAGCCACCTGCGCACAGCCACCCCAGCGACCGTGTCCCGAGCGGGTGAGTCCTGGCCTGAGCTCCACACTGGGATTTGCCGTGGACCCAGTGGGATCTGGTGCCATTAACCAGTCTTCTGTTGGCCAACTTGGCTCCTGTTGCAAGTACCCAACCTGGGATCACAGCAGCCGTGGGTGGACAGGGCAGGTTCCTGACAGACAAACTGAGGATCCTGACCCCAAATGCACATGTGGAGCTGTCATCATCCTGGAGATTTACCCAGAGCGCTCTGATGGTTGGTGGGTGATCATGGCTTCAGCGTTGCTGAGTGCTCCTGTTGTGCAAAGCCCTTTGGATGGACTTTATGAGGAGAAGGACAGTATCTGTCCCAAAGAGTCCTTGATCTTCTGGAGAAGTGCATGAAGTATGGGAGAAGGGAATGGAGGTGTTCCCTAGTTTTACACATGGGGAAATGGGGCCCAGAGCAATGAAACAGCTCAGGCAAGACAATGTTCTGAATTTAGGGCAAGGTCATGAAAAGTGCCATGGTTTCCAGGGTTAAGTCTCTTCACTGTTCATGTTTCTACTCTGCAGTGGGGCAGGGAAAGGTGGCAGGTAATAGGGCGTCCTGTCATATTTGATAGGGTTTTAGTTGTGTGAAAGTACCTGGTAAATTCTGCTGGAAGAAAGGAACAGTTTCTGCTGTGTCTTTACTACATGTTCTCTCTTACCCTGGGCCTGAAGGGATCCTGTACATCAACCCATCGGATCTGGGCTGGAATCCCCCGGTGAGCAGCTGGATCGACAGGCGAGAGATCCAGTCCGAGAGAGCCAACCTGACCATTTTGTTTGATAAGTACCTGCCCATTTGCCTGGACACTCTCAGAACAAGGTACCATCTGATGAGTGATTATATCACCCATGGTGAGGGTGTGGGGACACCTGCCACTGTCCAGCCCAGCTGTGCTGCACTGGGTTGTGCTGCACATAATTCTCCTTTCCCCTGGAAGCCCTGAGCATCATTGGCTTAAGCTCAGAGAAACAACAGGGTGAGGTGGGCAAAGTGACGCTCCTGCCTGTATCGTGTTGGTCAGATCTGGTTTTCATCTGATTTTGATTTGATTTTTCCTATATTTCCTGTATCAACTCTCTATCAGGAGATCCCAAAGAGAAAGTTTTTCAGCCTCCTGATGTGTCAGGCTAGACCTGAGCCCACTCCACAAGTTATTTCTCATTAAGAACTTGGGTATTTGGAAGGGTCCTGGTGCTTCTTGGCTTTAAAGCAGTGTCCACAGGGAAGTCGTGCGGTTCTTGCTTATCATCATGTGAGACCATTCTCTTATTCGTACTGTGGTGAGGACTGGCCAAAGCAGAGTCCCAAAAAACTTAAGGGAGCATCTCCCATCCTCTACTTGCTTCCTATAGTTGCACTTTCCTTTAAAAACAAAAGAAAAATCAGTGAGCATGGGAGTTGTCAGGCAGAATGGGGATGTGTTAGAAGGGTCTGGAAGCAGGAGTTAAACATTGTTCTAGGGAGCTTCTCTCTGTGGGACCAAGTTGGTTTTGACTGTTGGTAGCAAAGTCAATTGGACATTTCCCATTCTATTTGCTGAACATTGTCTCAGACCGTGACATCTACGGGATTAGCTGCAGGCAACCCTGAGCTGAGTGTTTTAGTAGCTTGCTTAATTCAGAAATCGTAGAACCAACCTTTCAAATAGCTATAATTACTTTATGGAGGACTTCAGTGCAGCTACAATATTGGTTTGGAATTCTGTAAGTGTAGCTTAAATGAATGTAAAATGGCAAGATGAAAGGGTTTATTTTATTACTCCTCTATTTGACCACTTTTGAACTCATCGTGCTCAGAGGAAATCATTGCCTTTAGCAAGTCTTCCATTCTGCTTCTTTCAAGAGGATCAAAGTTTTAAAATGCTTGAAACTTCTGATTATTGTTATTACTTGTATATGTGCCGGTGCCAGCGGGTCTGAGTGTGAGAACGGGTGTTCTCTTTATTGTACCTGGGAATAAGACATGTACTGCTGACAAGTAGAATGCCAGTATTCTGAAAGAGCATTTCTAGACTTCCTGGATTGTGAGGGACTGTATTGCTGGACCCAAATGTATTTCACATGCTTTCAATTTCCATCCCCTAGATTTAAGAAGATTATTCCTATTCCTGAACAGAGTATGGTTCAGATGTTGTGCTACCTCCTTGAATGTCTCCTGGCAGAGGAGAACACACCTCCTGACTGTCCCAAGGAGCTTTATGAACTTTACTTTGTCTTTGCTGCTGTCTGGGCCTTTGGTGGATCAATGTTTCGAGATCAGGTAAGACGGAAGATGCCTCTTCAGCATCTTTCACACAATTTGTTTGTGTGGTTTTGGTTTGGATTGGTTTCTTCATACTTTCCAAAACATAGTGCTATGTCAGTAATGCTGTTTTCCTGGGGCTCTCATATAGGTGATAATAAACTAGAAACACAACAGTTCCTTTTGCATAAGGCCTCATTATCCAGGGTATAACATCACAGGAGAACAGCTGGGGGGTCAGTGATGAAGGTGGAGGTATGTTTGCTTATGCAGGTGCATTTCACTGAGGAGAAACATGAGGTTAACTTATCACAGTATGTTTGGGATTGGAAGGGACCTCAAAAGATCATCTAGTCCAACTCCCCTGCTGGAGCAGGAACGCCCAGGTGAGGTCACACAGGAACATGTCCAGGCGGGTTTGAATATCTGCAGAGAAGGAGACTCCACAACCTCCCTGGGCAGCCTGGGCCAGGCTCTGCCACCCTCACTGAGAAGAAGATTTTTTCTCAAATTTAAGTGGAACCTCTTGTGTTCCAGCTTGATCCCATTACCCCTTGTCCTGTCATTGTTTGCCACCGAGAAGAGCCTGGCTCTGTCCTCGTGGCACTCACCCTTTATATATTTATAAGCATTAATAAGGTCACCCCTCCGTCTCCTCTTCTCCAAACTAAAGAGACCCAGCTCCCTCAGCCTTTCTTCATATCAAATTAAGACTGATTTATCAGATGGATGTATCAGTGGAGCGGTCTTTCAGCCTTCTGACTGCACAGGTAGACGTGATACATAACGCAAACCAGCCGGTGTTTTGTCAGCACTGGCTTTTATTAAACATGAGAGGATGCCAAGAATTGGCTGTCCTCAAGTTCTGATAGAAGCACATAAGAAAGAGAGGTGGTCGGCATGGCAGGGTGGACTTTGGGGATTATGTGATTCCATTTCAGTGGAAGTAGACGGTGGCTTTGCTCTTTGAAATACTCATTCCTGTTGACAAGGTTGAGGTTGGTGGCTGTAGGCTGGGCAGCCAGCTCTTGGGTGGTGTCTGGCATGAGCTGCTGGGCTTAGTCAAGCCGTTGGTGGATGGGTGTCCACAGCCAAGGCTGTAATGCTGGAGGGAACAATCTAGAGACCCAGATCTTCTTTGGCCAGGAGGATTAATCAGGTTGTGGATCCCTAGTGCTGTCTCTGACATTCAAAGTACACTCATGTCTGAGAGGCAGAGGAAGGCAGGGCACTGCTCTCCGTGCCGCTTCCCACAGTACATCTGTCCTATGGACTAATTGCAGCTGTCAGCCTCTGAATCCATCAGCTTGTATTAGACAAGGTGGGTGTGATCTCTTGCCTGAGTAATAAAACTGAGTTTTCTCAAGGTCACCATTTCATACTGCACATTTTCAGCCCCATTTCAGGTGCTGGTCCTTAAAACACGGGAGAAGCACAGACAATTCCAGCTGAAACACAACTGCTTTGGTGGGAGCTGTAGCACACGAACAACAGGGATCTTGGGAAGGATCTTCTCCAGATTGACCTGGGGAAGCAGAGTTCTGCTGCCTCTGGGCTTCCCTGTTCTGTGTCTCTCCCAGATGTCATTGCACAGCTCGGATGGAGGCACTGCCGTTCTCAAAGGCTGCTCAAGTGCTCACAGGGGTCTCTTTGTGTGTTTTCCATGTACCTTAATGCCAGACGTACACTGTCTGCTGGTCTCTTCGCATTTTCTCCATGCCAAGGGTCAGATGCTTCAGGAAGTGCTGAACAACACAGCTCGAGCTCAGCTGTGTGCTCACTTGGTGCCATCATACCTTTTGGCCACTGAATGACCTGTGCGAGACCAGCTTCCTTGGTCCTTGTGGAGCCTCCATTTCCCAGGTGCCAGCTGGGAAATACTCAGCCTTAGTGTTGCCAGTCTAGGATGATTTAAAGAAACAAAACAAAGCACGATAAAGCCTGGGAAGCACTACTTGTCTTTGCTTCAGCAGTACAAGCGGCAAGTGTGCTGGCGTGCGGTGCCGTGGCAGCTGGCCGCTGTATTCCCCATGCCGCATGGTCGGTCCCGGGTGCATCAGGCCGGGCTCCTGCCCGGCTCGCCACGGTGGCGGCTCCGGGCGGGCTGCAGGAGCAGTTGCAGGCACAGCGACCCTGCGGGAGGCTCCGCCGGGAGCCTGACCGTGCGTTGCTGCCCGTGATGCTCTGTAAATGTCAGAGCTGAGAGTGCGAGGATACAGCAGTCCGAGCGAGGGGGAGCCTGATGAAAAATGATCCAATATAAAATCTGTTTATTGCTTCCCACCGAAGGTGCCCTTCGCGCTGACCTTTCACTGCCGAAATGTCAGGAGAAACAGTCTGGGAGGCTTCCCACTACTCGGTGCTTGTTGGTGGGTAGCGGGGCCCCTGTATAAAACAGATGATAGATTTGCCATTTCCTGGCTCTGAAATTAGCGGTAATCCATATGGGGTTTTTATTAAGGAAGCGGTTTGAGTTCCATGCTGTTCTGGCAATAGAGCTGGGGCTGGAGCAGCTCCATTTAACCGCTGGGTCAGGGAGGGCGGGCAGCACGGCACAGCGCGCTTGCAGGCGGTTTGGCTGTGCAGGGTAAGGGCACCCTTGTGGGAAAGCTTTTAGCAGCCACGCACATCCCTTTCCACTGCGGGCTACTCTGCTGCCGCTGCCGAGGAGTTAGAACAACAGGAGAATGGAGAATTACAGTGATTCTGCCTCTCTGAATAGCATGAGTCTGCAAAATCGTGGATACTAACAATGTGTTTTTCAAATCCTCTGGTCTTTTGAGGGATTGTGGCTCAGGAGACTTTACGGAGGACACTTGGTTCAGTTCAGCAACAAACCCAGGTTTCCTGGTGGAGGCTGAGCAACCTATGGACAATGTGTTGGTGGCCCCACATTGTATGGCTACGGGGAGGAGAGACCCGCAGACACCCCAGGAACAAACTGTGCTGTTAAAACTAGCTAAACGATGCGTCTGGTATTTCACAAACATCTTTCTCACAGCACTTTTCCTCTCCTTCCCCCCCCCACCTCTCCCCAGTTCCCATTGTCCGCGTGGGAAGGTGTTTGGGCGGAATGGCTGGCCCAATGTCATACAGGAGACGTAGGGCAGAGGAGGAGACTAAGCACATTTTGCAAGTCCTGACCCAGCATCTAAAGCAAAACTGTCATCCCAGCTCTTGAAAAAATTCAGATGCTCCAAAATCTTCATGTGTAGAAGGATATAATGGGGAAAAGCGAGGAAACGGGTGCTTTGAGGGCAATGTGGCAGTGCGGAATCACGGCACGGTCAAAGGGACAGACCCTCTCTGCTGCTTTGGTACGCTGGTGTCTGCAATCCTGCTTCTCCGAAACATTGTGGCTTGAAAAGAGGCCAGAAGACGACAACTCACTCTGAATAGAGTGGTGTGATTGATGAGGAAAGGCTTTGGTATGCATGCTTTGACTAACCATGAGCACAGATGTAGACGGATGTTGTGTCCTTGTCTGTTGGAAGAAGTAGGCACCAAGAATCAATCAAGCGGTCTGTTTAGTCATAGGCACGTATTTCTCTTTTTCAAATTGATCCATCTATCTAGTCTCAGACATACCGAGTGATCAACACAGAGGATGAATTATTTAGATGAATAAATAGGACTGATGAGCAGAAATGAAGAAAATGAAAAATTAGGCTTAATAGCAGGAAAAATGATAAGATCTTTATGCTGTGGAATATATTTTAAGGACTAATCCCACTCTGGTGGACTGGAATAGATAACATTCTCCATTACTAATTAATTGATCCAGATTAGCATATTTTCTCCACTTTTTGTGTTGCAGCTTGTGGACTACAGAGTGGAGTTCAGCAAGTGGTGGGTGGCAGAATTCAAGACTATCAAGTTTCCCTCTCAGGGCACAGTCTTTGACTTTTACATTGATCCAGAAACAAAGAAGTTTGAGCCTTGGTCTAAACTTATTCCTCAGTTTGAATTTGATCCAGAAATGCCCTTACAGGTATGTGAACCTTGCATATGTTTTGTCTGGGAGGAGCACATGCATTTTAGTGACTGTACACAGGCATTTCAATAAAGTCTCATTGGAGGTCAAGCATTTCATAATAAGGATGGCATTCCATCCTGGTTTTGTTAAAAATAAGTTTCTCTTTTAGTGAATTTGCCTGTCAGCTAAAGCTTCATATTAGCTGCATTTTCCTGGAGAACCATATCCATGTTTTGATAAACATAGCAATGGAATGCGAGGTTATTGATAAGGACAGATTCACATCTCGCCAGAGGGGCAATGAGAAACAGGTGACCAAGAAACTGACCAACTGTGTATAACATCCCATTCACGTGAATACTTCATATAAAAGTGGGAGATCACCAGGATCTCGTCCCTTTTCCTTATGGCGACATTAGCAGAGGACCTTGCTAGTTGTCCCTGCGAACTGAGGCCCAGTGACAGACTGAATCCAGCTCCGGTTGGCCGCAGAGTCCAGTCCAGGACTTCGGGTGCTGGCTCTGCAGTTGCTGGGACTTTCAAGATGGGTTTTGTATATTTTGTATTATTTTCTCTATTTTATCAGTAGCATTAGTAAAACATTTTTGATTTTTCCAACTCTCTTCTCTCTGTCCTTCTTTCCCTCCCCATCGCCTGTGCTGAGTGGGAAGCGGGGAGAGAGAGGGGCTGACGGCGAGAGCGAGGAGGTTAACAATACATCTGCCAGGGTTTTATTGTCACCCTGCAATCTAAACCCTTGACGCATTCTTTATGAAGTACAACTCAATTACCCATCTCTCTTTACTGTGCTTTGACTGTGAAGACTCATCCTCCATCCATCTTCCAGAGCTGAGTGATGTACATGAGGCACAGGCTCAGAGACACCTGTGAGCCAGGGCTGGTGTGCCCAGGGTGTGGGGTGGAGGCGCATTTGGCCTGCAGAGAGAAGGGACAACGTAGTGACAAAGTCCCTGAGACACCATCTTGTCATTCTGCGTGGCTGAAAATAGGGTTGTTTATATGATTTGGACAAAAAATGAGAGTTACTGCAGGTAGTGAATTGCGTTTGCCAGCTCCGCCTTTCTTTCCTTTTAAGAGGTGCCACAGTGAGCAGATGGCTTGTAAAAAATTGTTACCATTTTAGCAAAATATGTGTTTGCGGGGAGATCCAGATGTTGCTCTCAGCATCCCGCTGTCATTGTTTCATCTGTACAGATAGTTTGACTTGAATGGTTGGTAGCAGTGTGTTGTTCCCTTCCTAGCGCAATCTAGAAACTCAGGTCACCGCACTCATCCCTGGCTCTCCCAGTTTGATGTCTCCTCAGAACATGGCAGTGGGGTTGTGGCAGAGATGGGGACACTCACCTGCTTGTTTTGCCTATCTCAGGCTTGCCTGGTGCCCACCACCGAGACGGTCCGTGTGCGGTACTTCATGGACAGGCTCCTGGAGCGCCGGCGCCCTGTGATGCTGGTGGGCAACGCTGGCACAGGGAAGTCTGTGCTGGTGGGGGACAGGCTCTCCTCGCTGGATACAGACGCCTATGTGGTGAAGAAGGTCCCGTTTAACTACTACACCACCTCTGCCATGCTGCAAGGTAAGACAACGGCGGAGACATGGGACTTCTGCCTGGCAGATCACCAAATTCCTGGGGCGTCCGTCGGGGTTTGGAGCGGGGTGTGCACTGTGGGCACTGCACTGACGCCCACTGACTCTTAAATCCCACCGTGAAACTCAGAGGTTCACAGACCCCTGGTTTTATGGAAAACGGCATTTCCCAACATGAGAGGCTGAATTCTGAACACCACGCCTCTGGTTCAGGGCTGTGCAAAGCACACGCTTAAATCTGCTGCTGTTCTCTACATCACACAGCTCGTACTTGACTTGAGGTGTGTCTTTAATATGCTTGAATTTAAGCCTGTGCTGAATAGAATGGGTTTCTTGGCTGGGATCCAAGCTGTCCTCGGAGTGCAGTGACGGGAATTGCAACCCAGTTATCAGTGAGGACGGTGCTAATGGGGATGTGCAGGTGCTGCCGGTTCTTGGGCTGTCCTGATGCACCCCCTTGTGCTCCCAGGGAGCGGGTCCCACATCCCACCTCCCCAGGGGACACGGCTGCTGACCCTGGGAGGCTCGGAGCCCCAGGGAATTGCTGGCCTGGGGAAGCCCATGAGAATATCTTTGAGGATTTTGGCACCTCAGTGAAAGATGAAGTTTGAGACTAAGATAAGGTCAGTTCTGCTGTGTAGTCTCTTCATAGATGAAGAAAAAGAGGGAATTGTTGAAAAGTGACTCATTTTGGAATGGTGTTTTCACTTTCAGTTGACCTAAAGAGAGAGAGGATAATTTTCTACATGTGTTTATTAATCAGGAATGAAACAACATTGCTTGTTTTGAATTGAACAACAGCAGTGGGTCACTGTAAACCAAAATACTTCATTTATGGAGTTTGGTTTGACCCAAGTGTCCTGAAATCCCTTTATTCCTTCTACAGGACCACCATCTATGAGCATCAGTGAGACCAAGGTTTTAACCTTCACCATGTGGGTTTTTCCTGGCCAGGCAGCCCTGGGGGGGACATGCTCACAGCCCAGAGTGATGCAGACGGCCGTGAGCATCACAGCCCCTGTCTGTGCTCTGCTGGGCTCCCAACACCACAGATGTTTTAAGGAAGGTGTCAGAGCTTAAAGTTGCTCTGTGGGACTGATCCGCTTGCAGAGGTGACAGCACATGCTCAGCCCACGCTGTGTCACCCAGGGCTGTGTCGTGGAGTCATGGCAGCTTTCTGGGGCAGGTCTGAAGGGTTTTGGGTCTTGCTAGTGTGTGATGTCTGCAGTCTCTCTCCTTCCCCCCAGGTGCACCTTTGCTTTTTTCCCCGTGTGTGGTCTCTGCAAAATGCCCTTGAGCTGCTAAATGGGCTGAGCTGTCTGTCTGTCTGTCTCTCTATCCAGCTGCCTGGGTGGAGGACAAAGATGCTGAGGGGCCTAGAGATTCTTTCTTATGAGGAGAGACTGAGACTGCTGGGGCTGTTCAGCTGGAGAAGGAAGCTGAGAGGGATCTGATCAATGGATCAATATCACAGTATCACAGTATGTTTGGGATTGGAAGGGACCTGAAAAGGTCATCTAGTCCAATCCCCCTGCTGGAGCAGGAACGCCCAGGTGAGGTCGCACAGGAACATGTCCAGGCGGGTTGGAATGTCTGCAGAGAAGGAGGCTCCACAACCTCCCTGGGCAGCCTGGGCCAGGCTCTGCCACCCTCACTGAGAAGAAGTTTTTTCTCAAATTTAAGTGGAACCTCTTGTGTTCCAGCTTGATCCCATTACCCCTTGTCCTATCATTGTTTGCCACCGAGAAGAGCCTGGCTCCATCCTTGTGGCACTTACCCTTTATATATTTATCAACATATCTCAGGGTGGGTGTCAGAGGATGGACCAGACTCTGTTCAGTGGTGCCCAACGCCAGGGTGAGGGGCAACGGGCACAGACTGAAACACAGGAGGCTCCATCTGAACAGGAGGAGAAACTTGTTTGCTGGGAGGTGCCAGAGCCTGGCCCAGGCTGCCCAGAGCGGATGTGGAGTTTCCTGCTCTGAGACATTCAAACCCCCTGGCCCCACCTGTGTGATCTGCCCTGTGACCCTGTGTGAGCAGGGGTTGCGCTGGGGGATCTGCAGAGGTCCCTTCAGCCCCCACCAGGCTGGGATGCTGTGATTCTGTGAATGTGCAGCTGTTTGTCTCCAGCTGGATGGGTGAGTGTGTGCAGGTGTTATTTGTACAGGCAGACCTGGCACCGTGTCCCTGGCCATGAGCTGTGGGCTGAGTCAGCGATTTTTCTTCCCCTGCAGAGAGGAGCAAGTTATCTTGTGTGTGGATGAAGATGTGGTGGTGAGATTTGCATTGGGAACCATGATTTATGCTGCTTGGCCTGGATCTCTGCTGCTCATTTTTTTAGAGTTAATTTGTCCCTTTTTGTGTCGTTTGTCAGTTGGCTGCTTTATTATTTTCCCCAGCAGGCACATCTTTAAATTTGTAAAACATGGGTACAAAGTAATTTTGGATTCTGTTTTACTTAAAAAAGATCCTACCCTGAAAACCAGTAGTTCCTTAGACAAGGTGCCTGTTGCTGCAGAGATTTATAAGATGCAGCCCTTAGGGGAAGCAGAGGTATGTTGTTCAAACTATCCCTGCATCCTGTGGCTTCCTGTGCACAGGGGTTAAAAGGAGCCCAACACTCTCTCTGCCCAAACCTGGGGCCAGTTTGGGGATTTTCTGTAGTTTATTGTGACTAAATACCACATTCTGTGGCATTTGCTGCTCTCAGCCAATTGCCCTGGACCTCGCTCTGCTTTGTGCCCTCTTGGACCTCTGCCCCTCCATCAGATGTAGCCCTGGCTTCTGTCATTCAGAGAAATTGCAATAAATGTTGTGGTTTTTTGGTTTGGGTTCTTTTTTTCTGTCTCCCTTGCTCACCAACCAGAAGGTACGAGGGGTCCAGACTGTTTCTTTGAGGTGCTAGTTTGAGTACGTGTCAGGATCTCACACAGAGACACGGCCCCTTATTATTATTGTGAGATACGGCTTTGAATTAAAATGCCACTTCCACAAACGTGTCACTTGATCCCCAGTAATTGCATTTCAGTGTGATGAATCTCTTGCATACTTGTTTAACCTCAAAAAGGGCTGATTTTATATGTTAATTAGGGACTAATTAAATTTAAATTAAATGCTTATTTGATACACTTAATTTAACTTGCTACCAGAAATTTCAAATATTGTGGTTTTATTGAACGGGGAGAGAGCCTCCGCTGAGGAAAGATTCATCATTTTTCGTAGCACAATCCATTCCTTTGTGCAGCAACTGTCTGTGACAAGAACTCAGCTGCATTTTGAGTGGTGATCAAGGCAAGCTGTCTGCAATGCACCCAAGCAGGAAAAACCCAGCGTTTTGAAAGATTTGTGATCTGAAACAAACAAACGGAATGTAAATCTTCCTTAATAACTTTTGCACATGATAATAAATGGCTTAAAAAACTCCCAGTCCTGTTTACATTTGCCAGTCTTCCCTAATTACAAAGAATTGCTTTACAGCACCTTATAGGTCTGTTGCCAACCCAAAACTGCTAATGAAACGAATTCTCCAGGTAAGCACAGGGCAGAAAACCCACCTGGGGTCTGGGCAGAGGAGAGTTGCTTCCATTTGCTTTTCCACTTACTGAGACAGTAAAGGTTGCCTGGGCTGCAATCAAAGGAATCAATAACCTATAGAATGTGATGTGCAGCGACGTGGGGTGATTTTTATTAAATATGAGCCCAGGGTTATAAATATTCCCCACGTTTTATGAGCTAGAGCAACATATGACCCCAGCCTTCTGCTAAAACAAATTAAAATCTTCCAAGGCTTTGAGATGCGAAACTTTGCGTGCTTTCCTTTGCTCGTGCGTGACCCTACTTAAAACCAGGTGGTAATTTGACAGCTCGTGTTGGAATTCAGTCTTGTCACATTATCTGGAGGGTTGGGTAATGCTGGTGAGAAGATCAGGGAACTTGTGGGTATTTGGTGCATTTAAATAAAAAGTGTTATTTTGATTGTTTTGAAGATGTCCAGGAATTTGGCCCTGAAATCACCTATTTCTTTTGTCTAACAGGGTAAAAGATGCACTTATATTCACAAAACCAGCTTTGCTCATGGGCTTCTGTGCCCACAGCATCTTCCTTTCTCCATTGTGGCGCCCAGCGCCTGCTGCCCTGCTCACGCTGCAGTTGCCGCATGGCCGGGGCAGGCAGCAGGGGATGCTCACTGCTCTGGCACAACCACCTCAGCAAGCAAGATTTTGTTTAAAAAATTATGCAAAAGAGATTCAAAAGGCTTTATCTTGCATGAAAAGCTTTTGTTTGCTCTGAAGTAGGCATGTTCTGTAGCAGACGAAGTTTGTTGTATTTTTGTTTGAAAGGAGGAGTTGAGAACTTTCTGATTTAAGTCAGACCAAAGATCTGCCCAAGGGTCCCTGCAGGGCTCACAGCCTCACTGTAGAGTCATAGAATCATTTCAGTTGGAAGAGACCGTTAGGATCATCGAGTCCAACTGTAACCCAGCTCTGGCACTCTAGTCCCCATGTGTGTCCAACCCCTCCAGGGATGGTGACTCCAGCACTGCCCTGGGCAGCCTGTTCCAATGCCCAACAGCCCTTTGGGGAGGAAATTGTTCCCGAGATCCAACCTCAACCTCCCCTGATGCAACTTGGGGCCGTTTCCTCTGGTCCTGGTGCTTGTTCCTGGGGAGCAGAGCCTGACCCGCCCTGGCTCCAAGCTCCTTTCAGGTAGTTCAGAGATCAGAAGGTCTCCCCTCAGCTCCTGTTCTCCAGTTGAACCCCCAGGTCCCTCAGCTGCTCCTCATACACCCGCAGCTGGGGGACATCTCGGCTTCTTGAGGGGCCGCTGTAGCTACACACAGCACAGCATTGAGCTGGGCTGAGAAATCATTTTTATTGTGCATCAATTGCACTCCCAGTAGCTGAGCTTTGCACCTCTGCCTCCCTACAGGTATGCTTGAGAAGCCTCTGGAGAAAAAGGCTGGCAGGACTTATGGCCCTCCGGGTACCAAGAAGCTCGTGTACTTCATTGATGATCTCAACATGCCCGAGGTGGACGCTTACGGGACAGTGCAGCCCCATACGCTGATCCGGCAGCACCTGGACTACGGCCACTGGTAGGAGGCTGCTTGGGCTTGGTCGTCTGAGACTTTTTTGTTCAGCTCCAGCACTGGGGAGTGCATTTGAGAGCATCTCAAAGCGTAGGTCCCTCTTTCCATTGCATACTGCTGGGCTGGAGCTGGTTGGGAGGCTCTGGGTGAACTGAGAGTTGAGCACCCTCAGGGTTTCCCCTGTCCCCAGCAAACAAATTCACTTAGAATCACAGAATGTCCTGAGTTGGAAGGGACCCACAAGGATCATTGAGTCCAACACCTGTCCCTGCACAGGACAACCCCACAGTTGACACCGTGTATCTGAGGACGTTGTCCAATCACTTCTTTAATACTGCTTGAATACTTGCTTATAGCTGGGTTGAGAGGAGCTTTGCTCTGCTCTTGCTCTGGCTTGTGACTGTGGTCCCAGTGCAAAGCCTGCGAGGGGAGCGCGAAGCTCGGCATTGCTGCCCCGCGATGCTGAGAGCAGAGGAGGCCCCGGATTTGGCCTCAGCTGGGGTGAACCGCCCCTGCTGTGAGCACCTAACATTGTCTTCTGTCAAGTAGCAGCAAACAACCATTATCTAGGCAGAGGTAATTTGAAAGAAAACCAGTGACTGTTTTGGAAGGAGACTGGTGTGTTTTACACCGTAGCTAGCGGCTCTGCGTGGGGCATGAATGTTTGCATCTCTCTCCACAGGGAATACAGGGCAGGGACTCATTGCAATTTCCACTCTCCTCAGCTGCGTGCATGCCTGAACTCGGCCAAAAGCTTCCGAGGAACAGAGTGGAGCGGAGGCAGAATTCTTGGGCTGTGGGTGTCAGGGAAGTCAGGCAGATCGAGGGTGAGGGAGCTGCGAGGGAGCGTTGGAGGCACGGGGACCTGCAGCGAGGAATAGGGGGATGCAGTGGGGTGCAGAGGGATGCAGTGAGGCATAGGGGGATGCAGTGAGGCATAGTGGGATGTAGCATGCCATGGGTCCCCTCCCGGACACATCCAGGCTTTCTGCCCATGCGCTCAGCAGTGCCCACTGGGGTACTGCATGCAGGAAATTATCATCTCGCCAATATAATAGGCTCAGGTAGGATCTCTCGGCAAAGCATATTTTATTAATGATTTTGCAAGGTCGGGTGTTCTGCCTAAAGGTAGGCACACAAAACAGGGCAAAAACCCACTGCCTATATCCCCCGCTAATCCCGGCTGCAAATTCCCTCCCCTGTTCCCCATTGGTTGGGTACGGCAGGGTTTACACACTACCTGACACTTCCTGGCCACCAAGCCTCAGTTTACCTGTCTCACTACTCCATTCTAATAACCCCTCCCGTTATTTCTTTATTTCCATCGAAGGTGTGGTTTCTTGACTGTCTGACTTTTAACCATGGGAATAGTTTTCAATTTCTCCAGACCCGCTCTGGGCAGCCTGGGCCAGGCTCTGGCACCTCCCAGCAAACAAGTTTCTGCTCATGTTCAGATGGAGCCTCCTGTGTTTCAGTCTGTGCCCGTTGCCCCTCACCCTAGCGTTGGGCACCACTGAACAGAGTCTGGTCCATCCTCCAACACCCACCCTGAGATATTGATCCCATTGATCAGATCCCTCTCAGCTTCTCTTCTCCAGCTCAAAAGCCCCAGCTCTCTCAGTCTCTTCTCACAAGAAAAATGCTCCAGACCCCTCAGCATCTTTGTAGCCCACCGCTGGACTCTCTCCCAGTAATTCCTTGTCCTTCTTAAACTGGGGAGCCCAGGACTCCCCGTCCTTCCCCAGCAGCAGCAGCTTGCTGACCCTTGTCACGTCCCACCCGGCGCTATGGTTGGGGGAAGCGACTGAGATTTGTCAGTCCCCTTGGTTGGAAAAAAGTACATACAATCCTGAAGGTCCACAAACAAAAGACCTTTATTTTTTGCAGCTTGGCCCAATTGGCAAATGATTCAGTGGCAGAAGGATTTATGTTACTTAAGCTCAATCGATAAACAGTTTAGCAGCGAAAAGATTCACATGGAAGAGTTTTGTGGCACAAGTGGGGCTCTAAACCTTATGTTACTGTATTACTCACAAAAAGGAAGGGAAAGAAATGGGAACATAGGAAGTAAAGAGAGAGGAAGAAAGAAAGGGGGAAGGAAAAGGAATGGGAAAGGAAAAGGAAAGGGCTCCACGGTGTGTTTGAGGGGTTTGTAGTCTCAGGTCTGGTTCCTGTGCGGGGGTGCTGGGGTCTGTAGTCAGGGTTCAGCGCCCTGCGATGTCTGGTTTGGTTCCCATGGTCAGCCCGGTGGGTAGAAGGGTCCCCAGGGTGGCACCCCTGCCTGTGCTGGCACAGGTTTTATAGGGTTATAACCCTTGGGATCACCTGGGCTTTTGTGCAGGCGTCACTGGGGGTGATTTCGGAAGACGAGAGAGTCCCGAAGGGTCTCTCAGTCTGGGTCTTGACGCCATGTCGGGCCTGTCAGCACACAGGGCTGCGTGTTCTTCAACACGGCCCTGCCTGTGTCACCCAGCCTGTGTCTGTGGCTGTCACCTCGGCCTTGACGTCTAAATCACCATTCACCTGCTCACGATGGCCTGTCTCCCATGGCTGGGTGTTGCAGGGCTGGGTTTGCCACAGTGTTTGAGAGTTACCCTTGTAGCCCCGTCCTGGGTTGGGTTCAAACCAGGGACACTCCATTTCCATGCAAGTGAAGAGTATGGCCCAAGGGCTTTGCTCAGTGCTTGTTACTGATAGAAACATTAGCTACAGGTTGTTGAAGCTGAAGGATTTCCACCAGGAGCAGGACTCGCATGTGCCAGGCCATGTACAGATAGGCCGGCAACCTAGGCCTGGGCCTGATCTTGGCAAGACGCAGAATTTGACCCCCTGAAGACAAGTGGCCTCTGGCAGCCCAGGGACATGTACCGAGAGAGGCAGCGGCCGTGGTCACTGTGCTGCTGCTTGTGTTTTGCCCGAAGGTACGACCGGACCAAGCTGTCGCTGAAGGAGATCACCAACGTGCAGTACGTGTCGTGCATGAACCCGACGGCGGGGAGCTTCACCATCAACCCCCGGCTGCAGGTAAAGCCCTGTGCGACGGCAGGTGCATCGCTGCGTTTATTTTGGTGTGGATCATTTAAACGTGAGGCTAGAGGACAACCACTGGCAGATCCTGCTGTTGTTTTATCAGTACAAATGGCACGGATCTGTCGAGTGACTGTGATTCTTAATAGTGAAGCAGCAAACTGGGTCCCTTATTCCCTTGTTTGTTTTTCCTCACATTCCGCAGCTCAGTCAGAGGGAGAAGTCAAAAGTTGCCAGCCAGCTTAACACCTACTTTCAGGACAACTTTCTGGTCCATACGGGCAGATTTTGCCTTCATTTAGCTCATATTTAGCTCTGAAACATAGTACATTAAAGCCTTCTGCTTTCCAGAATTGTCTGATGCAGCTGTTAGTATATTCTCATTAAAAAGACGTGTGGGGGAGAAACCCAAACGAAGAAAACAAACAAAACCAAAAAAAACCCAAGAGCCACACCAAAACACAAGAACCCCAACAAACCCCAAACTAACCAACCAAACAAAACCAAAAAAACAAAGAACACCAAAACCAACCAACCAACCAAAACCCCACAAAAAACCTAACCGAACAAAAAAAACCCCAAACCGAACTAAAAACAGTTCAAGTGCTGCTGGTAACAGAAGTACAGATTTGGGAAGAGATCTTAAACCTTAGAGTTTGATTTTTGGGAGCTGCCAACCAATGGAGGGACTGGATAGCAGAGAGCAAAATTCATTTCATCATGGAGAAACCTCATGACCAGAGTCAGCCTGGACCCTGGCTCCTCTTCAGCAAGGTGTGGAGTTAAAATGAAGTGTCCCATGGCTGTACCTGGGCAACTTTGCAAGTTCCAGATTAATAAAGAGGTCTTCTGGGAGATGGCACCTTCCAGGGGCTGTTCTTAATAGAGACACTGACTGGGCTTTGTCAGAGGTTGGTGGGACCTTCAGAGCCCTTCAGCTCTTCAATGGACTGAGCTTCCAGTGTAGCATCAGTGAGATGCATTTGAAAATCCCTTATTTAGTGAGCACTTCCCACCTGAGCTCTGCTGGCAAAGTGGGAGAGGGAAATAACCTTGTTCAGGTGGACTGCAAGTCAGAGAATCGTAGAACAACCCAGGCTGGAAGGGACCTCAAATGATCATCTGGTCCAGCCTTTCATGGGAAAGGGAGCCTAGATGAGGTTATCCAGCACCCCATCAAATCACAGCAAATCCCCAAGGGCGTTTTGCTTGAAAGGTGGTTTTCCACCTCTCTGACCTTTCCATGTCTTCCTTTCTCTCCCTCAGCGTCACTTCTGTGTCTTCGCTCTGTCCATCCCTGGGCAGGATGCCTTGTCCAGGATCTATAGCACCATTTTAACGCAGCACCTGACAAGTGGGAATTTCTCGGGGGCTGTGCAAAAATCAGCTCAGCAGCTGATTGCCCTTGCCCTGGGACTGCACCAGAAAGTAGCCGCTACATTCCTTCCAACAGCCATCAAGTTCCACTACATTTTCAACCTGAGAGACTTCTCCAATATCTTCCAAGTAAGTGGAGTTGCTGTCCTGTGGCTCTTGGAGCTTGTCCCGGTGCTACAAGAGGCTGTGGACCTGTGTTCCTCTAGCTCTGGTGAGCAGAATGCAGTCTCCCACCTAAAAATGACACAGCACGTGTCCCCTGAGTAAAGTGACCTTAGGCCATTCCTTAATTCCTGGTTAGTTTTGGCTGGATTCCAGAACCATTGTCTATGGCTTTGAGAAGCTTAAGTTACTTTTCAGCCTCTTGTGGTCAACGGGGAGGGATGAATAGTTCCAGATGGAGGTGCAGGTTTTGGGTGGGTTGAAATGCCCTCTGGCTGTAGAAGGGACCAGCTGAAGGGAGCTTTGGGCTTCTGACTTCAGCACTTAATTAAGTGACTGGTGATGAGTGTGATGGAGCTGCGCTGATCTTTGGGAGCCTCAGTTCCACACATGTAAATGTGGGGATTAATGGCACTGTTCCACCACATAGGCAAATTATTTTATTGCACTGAAGCAGGTGGTGGATAGTTAGCGGGTTACTGGCCCTGAGGTTAGATCCAGTTTAGCTTGTTGGCCTGTACTGGCATGTCATCTTAGCTTCTTGGTGGTCAGGTAATCAGTATGTGCATGAAGGGTGGCATTTAAAGAGGTGATAAATGAATCAAACCCAGCTTTGACTTAATTGCTAGAAATGAATTTCCACTGGAGCCAGTTCTGTGCCAGGGGGAAGTTGTTCAGATTTAGAAATGTTTTCTTCCAACAACGGAGAGACTTTTTTTTCCCCTGAAATCTCATACTTTGAAGCAGTAGATATTACTGCTCAAAGAGCCTTTCAGAGTTTAAGGCTGATTAGTAAAATTTGAGAAGGTTCTCAGCAGCCAAATCAAGAGGTTTGAAACACCATAAACTCTTGTAGAACCCCAGTTTGTAACTTGTTGTCCTTCTTAACATCTGTTTTCCTAAGCAGGTACTGAAAGTTCAGTGCCTTGTGGTCTGGTCCATCACACAAGAGCTGAAGTAATGACAAGCAGTGGGAAATCCAAAAACAGGGCCTTGAAAAAGTTAATAACTCCTTTGTGCCAAGAAGGAATCAGACCTGTCACTTGTGCTCAGCTAAACATCAGCAGCCTTTGACGTTAGATGTGGGTCGTGTTAAATCCTGGCTTCTAGTTAATCTGTGCTTTGAAAGGCAGAGAGAGAAAAGCAGTATTTCCATGGGAAGCTTTAATTTTAACTATAACCTGCTTGAAAGGTGCTCGGGTTGTGGGATATTAGGAAGTGTCCTGCCAGGTCTAGATGCTGGGCCAGAGGGCAGGAGCAGTGACAAGAGCTCAGGTGTTTTCTTGTTAATCATATGGCTTTAGGAGTGGGGGAGTCTAGCTCCTGGGCATCATAATATTTGTTTAAATAGTGGTTCAATTTTTCTTGAAATCCTTCCTTACCTTTTGCTATTCATTCTTGATTATTCCTTCACATTACATATTCTTGAGTTTTTGAGATCTCCTGATATCCTGTTTGTCCCTACGGGAACACAATTTTCTTCCTGAAATTGAGTGTGAAAGAAGCTCTGGACTCTGGGAACGCATTTCCACGTGTTGCTTTCATTCCATCTTTATAAACTCATAATTTAGCTCACACTCTCTTGTCCAAACCCTTCTTGTGCAGTGCCAGCTTCAAAGTCAGGTCAGGCTGATCAGCCAAGTTTTGAATGTTTCCGTGACTGGAGTTCCATAACCTCTCTGACCCTTGTCACACCACTAAACCCACTCCATGGTGAAGCTGATATATTTTTATTTCAATCGGAATTTCCCTTGCTTCAATTTGTTACCTCTTGTCCTTTTGCTATGCACCTCCAAAAAAATGTGGCTCAGTCTTCTCTAGAACTCCCTATTAGGTAGTTGTAGACAGAGTCATAGAATCACAGAACAGTTTGAGTTGGAGGGACCTTCCCAGCTCCCCCAGTGCCATGAGCAGGGACATCTTCACCAGCTCAGGTTGCTCAGAGCCCCGTCCAGCCTGGCCTGGGATGTCTCCAGGGATAGAAACAGAATTAAGATTCCCCTTCACCTTTTCCCTGAGCTGAACAAACTGATTTCTCTCAGCCTTTCCTTGCATGTCCTGTCCTTCACCATTTTACGACCTTGGTGGCCTCCATTGAACTTGTTCCAGTATGTCAACGTCTTTCTTGTCCTGGGGGCCCCAAAAGTGGATTGAACCTCAAACAGCTTTTGTCTGCCCGTCAAGGTCCTTCCCTTTGCATTCTGCGTGGTCAGTGCCAGCTTCAGCCCGTCTGGGAAAGCACTGCTGGCTCCTGCATGGAGATACCCACTGCCCCAGGACCAGCCCCTGGGGAACACTGGAGCTCCAGTGAGACCTTGGAGCCTGCTGGGCCAGCCAGTTCTCCACCCACCTTCCAATATACCACGGTCCATGACCCTTGATGTGATGCTACCTGAAAAAAAAAAAGATAAAGGAAGAAACAACCCCCTCTTCCTGGTTAGGGACATGTGAGTTTCCTTAGCCTGTGGGAAGGTGGAGAACTGGTGGATGTAGCTCAGTGCATGTTGCCTTTTTCAAATTCCTTTTAATCCCAGACAAGCAATTAAACACCGCCTGCACAATAGCTGTGTATGTGAAGGGCATTTGGAGATTGTTGTTTTACCGGCTGTTCTGTAGTTATACAAGCAGCCAATGACAACTGTTAAAGGCACAAAGCACGTAGAAATCGCAGCTGTGGAGGGGTCAGCCCCTGGACTTGCTGCTGCTGTGCTGTGATACTGCTGGCTCTGCACAGGTCGTTAAAGTGGCTCCATTTGCAGTCTGTCCAGTGGCTCTGTCATTATCTTACTATTATATACATACTATTATATACATAATATATTAGATATTAATACTGCACCTACCAGCCTTACAAGCCCAGCTTGATTCCCTTTGTCAAAACTGCCTGACAGCTCTTATGACAAGGAGTCCTGTGCTAATTGCCTCATTACAAAACACTCCAAGAACTTGTATCTTAATTGCTGCAGCTAATGAATTTGGACATTGTTTGCATGTGAGTGTTGCACAGAACAAGGAAGACGGCCCCAAATCAAGTCAGCAATAATTCCTTTCAGCAGGTACGGGTCCTTATTGCTCTCATGTTTTCCTTTCTTCACCCAAGACCCATTGCCACCTGGCCCCAGCTGGGCTGCGTTGCTTGGAGTGAGGGTTCAGCTGAAGGTGATTCCGGGTGTTCACTACAAATGACAGCAAAATGCCAGAGAGATTTGTCAGCTATTGGTGAAACCAAAGGGAAAAAGAGCAACCTGTACACCCAGGGGTAGGCAGCTCAGCAGGTAGCAGTGGATTGACTTTGTCAAGCACTGTTCATGTTTGTCCTGACTGATTGGAATGATCGTCTCTGGGGGTCTGCGTATCTTCAGTGGGATTCTCTTTCGCCTGGTGAGTCACATCCTCTCCCCCAGCAGAGAAAAACAGGCATTTCTACCTGTAGTGCATCAGCTCTTCCTCATGGATAAACACTGAGAAGAGCTCAGAGGAACTGTGTTTCTGAAGCGCCTCATTCACTGGAGGTGAAAGGAGTCCAAGGTGACTGTCCTGTTGTCAGACATCAGCACTTTGCAGGTCTAAGATGGGATTAGGCTCCAGTTTAAGGTGCTCAGATTGAGGTAGGTGAGGATATCAAGGTTCATCTGAGGCTGGGGAGGCCAGAAGGGTGTCCAGCTCCCCATCAGGGACACAGATGTGGTTTCGCTCTGTTGCTCAAGTGTGGGTCTCTAATGCTTTTTGAAACGTGTCAGGACATCCAACCTGGGTTCCAGCGGCTGTTCAAGGACACAGGTGTCCTCTTCTGTTGTATCTCCCTGCTCTGTGTGGGTTCCTGTCTGAACTGCTTGACCCATGTTGCTTTCCAGGCTGCCCTGGCTCTATGTAGAGTAGGTTTCCCCTGAGATGAACCATCTAGTTGTGTTGACTTGGGAAGGCTGTGGGAAATTCCATGTATCCCTACAGAACAATGATTTTCATCCACTGTTCTCACTTGATTTTTGTCTCTGGACTTCACCTTCAGCTGGATAACACTAAATGCCTCGGCACTGTACTCGGTGCTTCTGCTCGTCTGGTGTCAGCTGGCCAAGGGTGAAACTTTGATTCAGGTCCTCAAGTAGACGTAAGCTGGTCTGTCCTATGTGACACCAGGGTAATGTGTGTGTTGTGGGGGGTCTGGCTCCCAAAGGGAAACACAAGTCTCCAGGGAGGTGGGGACTGGCAGGACTGTGGGTGAAGAAGGGGGATGAAGAGGAGAAGCCAGCACCAAGCATGGTTCCTCTGCTGAGTACGCAAACATATCTGGGTCACTGCTGACCTGGGAACACACCAGGGTCTGGGCTGAGGGATGCTGCTTCCTGGTTTTTAAAAAGAATAACAAGGAGCCTCAAAATCTATGACCATCTTCAGCCCGCTGGGCTCGTGGCTGGTTTTAAATGACTACAGAAGACTCAGCAAGTACCGTAATAATCTGTAATAATCTAACTTTAATTTGCTGTCACGTTTCACTGGAAATGTGATGAGGGGCTGGAAACCACGGTCAGGGATGACGGGCAAGAAGGGGCTGGAGCAGGGTTAGGTGAGGTCTGCAGGAACGGCAGCCTGGCTCCTTGTCCTTGTGACTGTATCATTTACTGTTACTGATGTTACTGCTGCAGGGACAAGGTCACCCTTCAGTCCTTTGTAATCCTTTGTGCCCATCAGGTGTTATCTGTTACTTTTGCTCTGTAGCGGGTCCCGTCTGTGGTTCAAGTCCGACACTACTTTGTCTTGCGTTTCTACAGCACCTTTTCATGCCTCTGGGTCCCACCACGCACTGCAGAGTTAAATTGATTGGTACACTCCAAGCAATTTACCCTTGATTAAAGAAGACAGGTCTCTGCAGTGACAGAGTTGTGGATTATGCTTTTTAAAAATACATTCCCTGCTGGCTCCCACCAGAGAAAGCCCTGTTGCTGTCTTTCTTTCCATCTGAAAGGGTTACCATGGTATTATGCTCTAAATTATATCTGTCATCTCTGTAAAATAATAATCATAGACCCAGCAGGGTTGTATTTTGCTTTTTATTCCTATTTCTAACAAGATTTTGAAGCAGCATGTCACATTAAGATCTGTGGCAGCTGGGGAAGAGCAGGCTCTCTCCTCCTGACAGCCAGACAGCAGCGGGGGCTCCGGCGTGTCCTGCTCCTCCACGTGGGCTCTGCTGCCAGTGAACTCCTCACTCCTTTGCATGGGGAGGGATTTTCATGTTCACTCTTGATTGAGCTCACTAAAGAGCCCTGCAAACATCAGGCTTGAAGCACCTAAATGCACCTTGTGTATTATGCGCTGACGTTGTGGCTGAGTTGGAAATGACGGCGGCGAGCGGCGCAGGGTCAGCAAGAGTTTGTTGTGTGCCTCAGTCTGGCACGGTTGTTTGGCACAACTTTATCTTTGGTTTGGCTGGCATGTGGTTACCTGAGCCAGTCTGGTTTCAGAGCTTCCCCCTCCTTCTGTCTTCCCATCTCTGCTATTTTTCTTCCTAACAGAGATCCAGGCGCCAGCAGCTGCTCCATCGCACATGGCAACCACAGTGCTATGGAACAGGCTGCCCAGGGCAGTGGTGGAGTCACCATCCCTCGAGGGGTTTGAAAGGCATTTAAATAAGGTGCTTCGGGACATGGTTTAATGCTAGAATTAGGGTATGGTTGGACTCGATGCTCCTGAGGGTCTATTCCAGCTGAAATGATTCTGTGATTCTATGCAGTGCCGAGGGGGTGACTGGAGCCTCTTGTCAACCCTCCCTGATATCAGAGCAGATTTTAAAATTGGCACTTTAAATAGGACTCTTGAGTTTGTGGCCCACATGCTGTTGTTGTGTTTGTCACTGTTTTCATGTCACCGCTGTCCTCAAAGTGCTGAGGCAGCTCCAGGCTCCCCAAGAAGAACATCAGGAGAAAGGAGAGCAGGTGCTTCATCCAGCAGTGCAGGACAGGTGGAAATGGGTCACTACGCTGCACTAGTTAGTATTATTTTAAATGTTATTTAGACTGCAAAGAAAGAGAAAAAGTTCTTTATTTTTCTTGCCTTGTCTCCAGGGATGGTTCATCCACCACCTCTCTGGCCAACCTGGGCCAGGCTCTCACCACCTTCAGGGACAGCAATTTCTTCCACGTCTAGAGCGTCCCGTCGCTCTCTGGGGACGCAGCTGGTTGCCGTGGCAGAGCCTGGTAGCTCTGCTGAGAGGAGTCGGGAGAGTCAGGTCTGCAAAGTGAGGGAAGGGGAGATGTTCAGGTGTTAAGTTAATAAACTGCTTACAGATTTGTGAAACCTGGATTTTCTTAATTTGCTTGCATCAAGAACACAACATTTGTGGCTTGGAGTGTCTTTAGAGTGACTTTTTTTTTTAGGACCTGATGGGTTTCACCTTATTCTCTTTGAGTCGTCAGCTCTTCTCACTATCTTTTCTCTGAAATAAATAAAATAACAGCTGTAATGGCAAATGTGAAACCCAAATGATTTGAGCCATGGGCCATCGAGCTGAGAGGGCTTGCTTTACGTTGCTTTTAATACATTTTATGTTTTATGTGTAAATAATTAGATGTTAGGAATAAAAACTGTCTATTTAATACATGCCATTGAAAACCCTGGGTGCTGTTAATAGGCTTAGTAATAGGTGACACCTCTTTGAAACATAATTCTTTTATGCATTTTAATAGAGTTCATGGCAAACATGCTGTGATAAGCAGACAGAAACTAATATTTCCTGCAGGCAGAATGCACCTAATTAAAATTAATTGATTTTAGAAAGAAATCATTGCCGCTAAGATTTCCAAACTATTTTTTCTTCTTGGCAAAGCAGCCGTGCTATGGTGTTGGGATGCAGAAAGCCACCTGTCGGGCTGGTGTCTGACCCTACACGCTCTTGGAGATCAGGAGCACCAGCCCAGCCAGGCTGCTCTGAGGATGCGCTTTGGGCTATTGAAATTGTTATAACACATAAAATTGCTTTGGGAAATTGGAGGTAACGAAGGGCACGTTCTCCAGGGGCTTCTTCAGAAGTTCAGTTGCAGGTTGTTACAATAACTCTGCATTTTGAGTGATTCAGCCCCATTCAGCCTGGATGCTGGGGGTGATGTCAGTTCCTTCAGGTCAATGTGGGGTTTACTGCTGGTCTCTGCACCCCACAGGGCCTTCTGTTCTCTACCCCGGAATGTCTGCAGCACCCTCAAGACCTGGTGAAACTCTACCTGCATGAGTCAAACCGAGTCTACCGGGATAAGATGGTTGAAGAAAAGGATTATGGTACCTTTGATAAAATCCAGCTGGAGACGGTGAAGAAATTATATGATGTAAGTGTTGAGGTTCATAACTCTGATAATAACATATGTGCTTACAGGAAAAAGGTTCCTTGGGCAAGAGAAGTTTGACCCAAGGTCTGCCCATCTCTCACTTGCATGAAGGGCAATGTTCTTGATGGGACCTCAGGAGCAAAATCTCTGTCAACCGCTTCCTGGGCTGCCAGTGTTGGTATTTGGGTGAACGATGCTCTCCCTAAGGGCACCAGGGAGAGGAGATTTTGGCTCTGTGAATTCACTAAATTATTTTATTTAAATGTCTCGAGTCTCATGGCAAAAGCAAAAGAGTCAAATCCCCAGTCTTGGTGGAGCAGAGTGGGAGCAGGCACAAATCCCTAGTGCTTTCCTTTTTTTCCAAAATGTCTTCCAAATGGAAGCTCTAGACCTGCTTTGTTTCAGTGCTGGCATCACCCAGCCGTGTTGCCATAGGAGTCCTGCAAGTATCACAGTAACACAGGCAGCGCTTTTTCCTCCGGGTGTTAATCATCGTCCATGCAACAGCATCATGCTGTAGCTATTGCTGCGGGGCTTTTCTTGTGCTCACATTCTCTTAAGGTGATGAGTTCTCGTGATTTACAAAAAGTCCAGAGCAAGTACCAGGGCTTTATCCTTTCCCTCTCCTTCCCTTTTGTCCCTCTTTCCCCTTTTTCAACACGCAGGTGCAGCTATATGGACATAAAAAGGCATTTTTTGGAACACTGTGCTTTACTTGGAAAGGTGACATAGAGCTGCAGTGTTTTCTCCTTTTTTCTCCTTTATTTTTTTCTTTAAATTTGACAGGACATTGAGGAAACTTTAGAGCAGACCAAGCGAATGAATGTTTATTGCCATTTCGCTAAAGGCGTTGGTGAACCCAGCTACAGGCCAGTTCCGACCTGGGAGGAGCTGAACAAGATCCTCGTGGAAGCCTTGGACAGCTACAACGAAGTCAACGCTGCCATGAGCCTGGTGCTGTTTGAGGACGCCATGTGCCACGTGTAAGGGAATTTTCTGGCTTTATGCTCTCATCGTAGCATTTATCTGTGCAGATTGTTTCCATGGAGGTTTCTGGAGGATGTCGGTATCCATTATTAGAGCGGAAGGAGCTGGAGGTGTGCAGAAACTTCATCTGCCCACGCGGTGTGTCCCGCACAAATACCCCCCTGTTCTCCAGCTGCTGTTCGGGGATATCTGTGGAAACTGTGAGGATGGGGGCTGTTGGATGGAGGGTCAGCATGCTGCTGGTCGTTTTGAAGTCTGATTACTGTTAGATCTTTGGCACAAACATCTGCCACCCTCACCACAAACATTTATGGTACATGACAATGATCAAGTGCTTTATTGTCTTCACTTGACAGCCAGCTAGAGAACTAGTTACACTGGGATGTCCCTAAATGCTTTCACAACTGGGTTAGAGCCACATTTACACAGTTCTCAGTGGGGTTTTCAAATGTATATAATGTGAGATTATGTGCATTCAGGCTACTAGTTTGAATGGACTGAGGCATTTAAATTGCCTGGATCCTTTGGAAATCCTGCTTGCATTCAGATGCCTGGAGGTCCAGCTGGATTCCCTGTGGAAACTGGACATGTGGGACTATATGAAAATAGCGAGCCTCCGTTGATCATTATGAGGCTATTTACATGCCTGTGGTATGGATCGTGACACGTACCTCCAGCTCTCATACATGATTTAAATGCTTGTTGGGAATCCCACAGGATCACTGAATCCCGGAATGTCAGGGGTTGGAAGGGACCTGGAAAGCTCATCCAGTGCAATCCCCCCATGGAGCAGGAACACCCAGATGAGGTTACACAGGAAGGTGTCCAGGCGGGTTGGAAAGTCTGCAGAGAAGGAGACTCCACAACCCCCCTGGGCAGCCTGGGCCAGGCTCTGCCACCCTCACCGGGAACAAGTTTCTTCTCAAATTTAAGTGGAACCTCCTGTGTTCCAGTTTGAACCCATTGCCCCTTGTCCTGTCACTGGTTGTCACCGAGCAGAGCCTGGCTCCATCCTCCTGACACTCCCCCTTTCCATAATGATCCCCATGAATGAGTCCCCCCTCAGTCTCCTCTTGTCCAGCTCCAGAGCCCCAGCTCCCTCAGCCTTTCCTCACACGGGAGATGCTCCACTCCCTTCAGCATCTTGGTGGCTGCGCTGGACTCTCTCCAGCAGTTCCCTGTCCTGCTGGAACTGAGGGGCCACAGCTGGACACAATATTCCAGGTGTGGTCTGATTTCTGGAGGCTGAAATGCACACCTGACCTCAGATCATTTCAGAAGGCGAACCTGCCCTGTAAATCATAATTTTAACTGATTTTGCATGAAAACATTGTGTCACGAAGAGCAGGTTTGTGACTAAGCTAGAAGGAAGCCGCTGTCCTGCTGCACACTTTTGTGGGTGAATTCAGGTTTGCTGGACCTGGTAACCTAATGCAGTTACTCTCATCCAAATTAAAAAAATACATATATATATAAATTCCTACTCCTTTTAACTATTTGTTTAACCGTTTCTGTTCTGAGAGCTCAGCAATCTGTTATTTTGCAGCGCACTGTGCCGGCTATGCTGGGGAACATCTTCCCTTATAGTTTGGGCATTTGCTTCTTTGTATTGAGTCGCATGCAACCTGATGTCCATCAGTGTTTCTGCTTGCAGAAAGGTGACAGTGATTTTAATCTTGTGCTTCTTTTGCACTTTACATAAATTGGAATTTTCAACAAAACCTGTCAGTATCCCTCCAGTTAATATTGTGAGTAATCAAGAAGGCGAGGTTTGAGTATGCAGCATGATTTTCACTGGAGTTGCGTGATTTTGATTCAGCACATTTGGAAATTGCGTTTTGCCGAAATACACACATTATTCCATCTCCAGCAGCTTATGGATGACAGCTTGAATTTGTTGTGAAGTTTCTGTTGGAAAAAAATAAAAGGAGAAGTAAGGGAGTTAATGTATTTAGGGAGGTGGGGGATACGGGTCAGTCACCTCCTGACCCGGGGCTTGTGGTGCCCGTTCCCATCGCACAGCCTGTGCCCTTGCCTTTGGGGACAGCCAGCTAGAGAATGAAAAGCAGGAGCACTCCAGCTCTCCACATAAGCTGGATTGCTTTTCTGGGTTTAATTTCACAATCTGTGGGAGTCTGCACATAGATCATAAGACGCTTGAGTTGTAATAAAGCAGTACAGTATTTCTTGCAGTCTTATTTGAAAAATTAATTGGATTAGTCTAGGAAAATGCCCAGTTAAGTGAGCTGAATAAAAGCAGTGATGTGAAGAGGGGAATGATGCTTGCATTTCAGACACAGGACAGTGAGGTTTTCACAGGTAGGATCCTCTAAACCTCCCTCACTTGGCATTTTAACATGTGGGGATGTCAGCAATTGCTTAAAGAGAATAGGCTGGGGGCAGAGCTCACTGTGCAACTCTCAAGGACAAGTGAACAGACCTGAAAAACAATAGCAAGTTCATTTTAAGTGTGACAAAATCTCACTCTTAATGGTGGCTTGGATAAATAATGTTGGACTGTATTTTCCAGACAGGTATGATTTTATTCCAGATGTATATGAATATGCTTTAATGCATAGCAGGACCGTTCACCTGAACATGAACCCAAAATGCTTTGTGAAGAGGAACCTTCACTGGGGAGGTACACCAGAGCCATGAATTCTGTTCTCAGTATTTGCATGTCCATGTAATGTGTTTTTCCATTGTCTTCCCTGCAAAGACATCCAGGCCTTCACCTTAAAATATTTGTATCCAGCAGAACTTGGCAGATGCAAAAATATTGGATGCAGTCTGAATCGCCACCAAACTAATTTTTAATCAGCTACGTCCTTTGTTTGGGCCTCAGCAGAGATGGGGATTGATTGCTGACGTCTCTTAGATTGACATTTTTAATCCCATTCAGACTACGGTTTCCTAGTGATTAAAATATATATTGAAAAGCAGTGGGCAGAGGAAAAGAAAAATACTCTTATTAACGACAGATTTTATATGCTTCAATTTAGTTGCCGCATCAACCGGATCCTGGAGTCCCCCCGAGGGAACGCTCTCCTGGTCGGCGTGGGTGGAAGCGGGAAGCAGAGCCTGACCAGGCTGGCGGCCTTCATCAGCTCCCTGGAGCTTTTCCAGATCACACTGAGGAAAGGGTACGGGATCCCTGACCTCAAGGTAGGTGACTCCTGAGCCTGAGGTGGAGGGGAAGGGAATAAAAAGCAGAACTTGCCCTGAAAACTTTGGGATCCCGAATTTAAGAAGGACAAGGAATTACTGGAGGGAGACAAAGGTGCTGAGGGGTCTGGAGCATTTTTCTTGTGAGGAGAGGCTGAGAGAGCTGGGGCTGTTGAGCTGAAGAAGAGAAGCTGAGAGAGATCTGAACAACGGGATCAGTATCTCAGGGTGGGTGTCAGAGGATGGACCAGACTCTGTTCAGTGGTGCCCAACGCCAGGGTGAGGGGCAACGGGCACAGACTGAAACACAGGAGGCTCCATGTGAACATGAGCAGAAACTTGTTTGCTGGGAGGTGCCAGAGCCTGGCCCAGGCTGCCCAGAGCGGGTGTGGAGTCTCCTTCTCTGAGACATTCAAACCCCCTGGCCCCACCTGTGTGATCTGCTCTGTGACCCTGCGTGAGCAGGGGTTGGGCTAGGGGATCTGCAGAGGTCCCTTCAGCCCCCACCAGTCTGGGATTCTGTGATTCTGTCTTGTTGCGTGTTGAATGACACCATTGTGAAGACAGTAAAAAGCTCCAGAGATTATATGGGACTGCAGAGAGGAGCAGTGCTTCCCAACACATCTGCAGGGGTGCGGACAGGACTGATGTCCCCTGCCAGCCCTCTGAGCTGGCCAGACCCAAGAACATCCCAGCCCAAGGCCCGGTGTCAGCGCTGGGCTCTGCCGATGAACCCCTGGTGTGGACATTCATTTGATGCTTGTTCAAGAAACCATATTTCACTATTACTTCTAATTAAACCAGGATGTGGTAATTAGCTCATCTGTGAGGTGCCTGTTGTGGAGTGATTTGGAGGTGGAAAAGGAGCAGGAGAGAGCAGGAGGAGAGTTCCCAACTCGTATCCAGTCCTTCCACAGGGATTTTGTATGAGGGAGGGACTGAGGGGATGTTGGATGGTTCACTGCAGACAACAGGTGCCTGTGCTTATATCTGTGCGCAGGCTAGTGAGCGTTGAAGTTACAAATCAACACTATAAAAAATCATTGAAATGATTTTAAAGTATTTTAGCTGATGGCAAAAGGATTCTCATCAGAAATGTTGTGAAAATCACAACCCCAGTAACTTCACGCCATTCTGTTCGGGAGATGGGATGGCCGATGGATCCTTGGCTTCCTTCTCCATCAGAGGCAGGACCTGATGACCTGTTATGTACAAGTTGTTTTTGTCATGTCACACAAGCCTGATCCTCCATCCATTGGGTATTTTCGGCTCTCCTCTGTGTTCTTCAGCCCCGCTCATACAATTTTCTAGCTCCTATCTGCCTATTAATTGAGAAAACCTGTGCTCCCATCTAGGAGTAAAGCTTGAAACCAGCATTAATAAACTTGTTTTCAAAGCATGTCTTTGCTTCTATCTGTGGAGGTGGAAGATAATTTGATGTTCCCTTCACTCTCTATTCATTTTCAAAGAGTTTATGAAATGTGGAGTCATCTTTTTTTCTTAGATATGGAAGAGCAGGATGGTGACAGATTACCCTGTCTGGCATTGGCCCCTCGTGCTTTTATAATTGATCTAATTCAAATTTTCAGTGATGCAAGTAACAAATGATTCTTTTTGAAGGAGTGTGTGCATTTGCTGAATTTCTAAGAGAGTTTCTGGAACATGGGCCAGTAAATTCCTTCAGAGGCCCCTGCATGTCTTGTATCCTGCTTGGAGGGGCAGGAAGGAAATGATGGAGTTTGAGCGGGATGATGGTGTTTTTCCCATCTCTTGAACAACTTGGATTTCAAGAAGTTGGTGTCCTTCATCAGGAAGACACTGTGTCCTTCATCAAGACACTGTCCACTTTGAAGCGAAACAGCTTTTCCATACGAGCAGGTTCTCTGTCAGCATCACTGCACTGAGTGGGAGACTGAAGAGCGAGTCCCTGCTCAGACTCTGGAAAGGACAAAAATAAAACAGAAAACATCCCTGTTTGCACAGGGTGTCCTTCTCCTTTCTCCACAAGCAGAAAGAAATGTGTTGCAGCACCTCAGCAAAAAAGAAAATTCAGTTATGGTTGTGAAACCAGAGAAATCTACATCATGGGGACACCAAGGACCAGCATTTCCAGTTGCTGCTGTCCCTTCCAGCCCCTGTGGTGCTTTAAAGTTCCTGTATAGTGACATATTTTGCCCATAATAAGCCTTTCTGAACTCCCCGGGCAGCCTCCACAACCAGGGTCTGCACTGATGTCTTTAGCCACATCCACTGACCTCCAAGTGTTCCAGCTATAAGCATTTCCCTGTGTGTAGCAGTGCTGGCCAGGGCTTATTTCTCTTTTTTTTGTGTCATACAGACCTGGCCATAATGTCAAGTCTTACTGGGTAATGTCTTACAATGATGACAGCAATAGACTCCCCCATATAACCTGGAAGGCGCAGCCGTGAAGATGGAGAGTGGCCAAAGTGCAGTTTCACGCTAATTTATTGCCATTGCTTTATTCTTGGTTAATGGGAAGATTCTGAAATATCCCACTTGTAGATGTGGTACCTACCTGAGCTTTGCAGAATGTAGGTGCACCCCCTAAGCCCTCTTGTTTTTCAACCTCCAGGCAGACCTGGCAAACCTGTACCTGAAAGCCGGTGTGAAGAACATAGGCACCGTGTTTCTGATGACCGACGCGCAAGTGGCGGACGAGCAGTTCTTGGTGCTGGTGAATGACTTCTTAGCATCAGGTACATCTCTCGTTGATTTTCCCTCTCCCCCTTCTCAGTGTGATTGTGCTCATGGTAGCATCTGTAGTTCTAGAATATACAGAAGGGCAATATATGAAATGAGTTAGAAGATACGTGGCTTAAGTTCTGGAGTAAAGGCCGCGATAAGGTCTCTTTTGTGAGGATGCACTCCATCATCTGATAGTTTTTCTTTCTCTGATGTTGTGTACCTAGTTTTCCCATACTTCATGGTATACTGCCTACAGTTGTTACGAGATGTGCCTGTTGTGACATTGCAGCTGAGGACAGAGCCCAAGGAATGTATCAACAGATGAAGAGTTTGACCTGTGGATCCCATGCATTCACACTCTCGTTACCTAATAAGGTTTTTCCTGGCTGGAATATTTCACTGGAATATCTGCGAGTTGGTGGATGGTACAAAGCCACCAGATGACCATGTCTGTGTGCGTCACCTAGCTGCTTGTACCATTCCAGTCCTTTTCCTCTTTGTTTTTCCATTAAAGTTTTGGAGTTGTTGCTTGCCCAAACAATTGCAGAATAGCCAGCCTACACACAGATGCTCTGTTTCGCGACAGAACATGGCACGGGTATGTGTGGTGGAGCGCTCCCCATGCAGGGTGCACTGCAGCTACGGTGCACATGGGAGCATGCAGCTGTGTCACCGTGACCGCAGGAGGTAACCCAGCGTGGGCATATTCCCCAGAGTCCCTGGAAAATCACTGCTACCGACTACGTGACGCTTTTTTCCTTATTTATGAGTCGGGAGTGGGAAGACTCCAGCTGGTTCGGGTGACCTCCGTGCATGGTGAGGAGTGGAGAGTTGACAGCACAGGGGAGCGATAGTTTGTGCGAAACTCCAGAGTTGACATATGTGGCTGTAAATTGGCCAGATGGTTTGAGCAGCAAACAAGCCCTGCCTGTGATAAATTTGTAATCAGGAGTAAAGACAGGGGTTGTTGTGGAGGGCGGTGAGTAGCTCCTGTCACCCGTGTAGATGACACAAATATCTCATGACATGAAGTGAAGCTCTGCAGTGTCCTGCAGCAAGGGGCAGGCCAAGCAGCCTAGCTTTGGGATGTCCAGGTCATCTTACGGTGGTTCGGAAAGGTGTCACATTTTCCTGTGGCTGCCATGTGGGGAAGAGGGGACAGATCAGAAGTCCTCACTCAGGGTCTGGGGAGGCAGCTCAGAATTGTGGCTGGACTGAGGACTGAGGAAGGGACCACGGGAGGGACCATGACAAGCGTAACAAGAGCAAGTGCCAGATTTTGCACCTGGGACACGGCAACCCTGGCTGTACAGACAGACTGGGGGATGAGATGCTGAGAGCAGCTCCATGGAGAGGGATCTGGGGGTTCTGGTCAATGGCAAGTTGAACATGAGCCAACATTGTCCCTGGCAGCCAAGGGCCACCCATGTCCTGGTGCATCCAGCACAGCATGGCCAGCCCGGCAGGGAGGGGATTGTCCTGCTCTTCTCTGCTCTGGGGCGGCCTCACCTGGAGCATTCACTGTGTGCAGGGCTGGGGACACAGGAGAAAAAGGAGATAAAGCTGCTGGAGAGTGTCCAGAGGAGGGACATGAACTTGGTGAAGGGTTTGGAGGGGAAGCCATGTGAGGAGCGGCTGAAGTCCCTGGGTTTGTTCAGCTGGAGCAGAGCAGACTGAGGGCAGAGCTCATGGGCTGCAGGTTCCTCAGCAGGAGCAGGAGGGGCAGGGCTGAGCTCTTCTCTGTGACAGTGACAGAGCCCAGGGAATGGCAGAAGATGTGCCAGAGAGGGTCAGTGGGACATGAGGAAAAGGTTCTTCACCCAGAGGGGCTGGACACTGAACAGGCTCCCCAGGGAGGTGTCACGGCCCCAACCTGACAGTGTTCAAGAAGAGACTGGACAACGTCCTCAGACACACGGTGTGACCTGTGGGGTGTCCTGTGCAGGGACAGGAGTTGGACTCCATTATCCCTGGGGGTCCCTTCCAGCTCAGGCCATTCTATGGTTCTATGACCTTCCAAAACATGACCTCGTGCCACCCAGCGGGTGCTGCCTGATGGCTCTGGCTGCTCCCCGCTCTCTGCGGGCTTGTTTTTCTTACTTGTTTCACTTATTTTCATCACCTAAGGAGCTAGAACAGAATATATATTTTAGACTCCCTTATAAATGAGCAGATATCTGATTAGTGTATTTTTCTAAGTAATTAGTGCTCATATTGACAGTATCTCACTCAATAATGATAATTTCAATCAAATCAGAAGCCAGAAGGGAAGTGAATAGGTGATAAATTAAGTAACCAGAAAAAAGAAAAATTGGCTGGGTATGTTTTTGGCAATCAGTTGCATTGCTGTTAACTTTTAAAAGTTTTTAAAAGATTTCTGACTTTTAAAACATTTTGGTGATGTGGGAGTTATTTTACCAGCACTGGAAGTGGCGTTGAACAGCTACAGGAATGGTACAGGTAACTAATTCATTTGCAAAACTAAACTTATTTCATTATTGTGTACAGCATATTAGGTATTTGCTCTCTTTTCTGTAATCTAATCAGCCCTGTAGATCTGACAAAAATGGACATTCTCTACTTTGGCTTTATTCTGTGTTTGTTTACCTCATGCTTTTATGAGAAAGGTTGCTCTCACAAGGGCTTATTTTTTAGCAGAATGACCTTCTGTGCCACTTTCCTGCCCCTGGGTCCCATGGGCACCCGGCACAACAATTTTTCTCAAGGAAGGGTCTTCCCCAAGCCCCTGAAGAGGGAGGCAGCTGCTTTGCTTTGCTCTGAGACTGCAACAAAATCCAGATCAGTAAACCCAAACCTGCCTTCTTGTCAGGTGAAATCCCCGATCTCTTCCCCGATGACGAAGTCGAAAACATAATCAACAGCGTGAGGAATGAAGTCAAAGGCCGGGGGCTGGTGGACTCCAGGGAGACTTGCTGGAAGTTTTTTATAGAGCGTGTTCGACGACAGCTGAAGGTGAGACAGGCTGGGGGAGTTCAGGTCTTTGCCATTGGCCTTGGTGCAGGAGCATGGGGTGAAGATGCTTTGGGCTGCCTGGTAGGGAGGTCAGACCACAGCCTGAAAGGCTTTTCTGCCTGTTCATGATGGGAACTGTGATGCTGTCAGTGAGTAGTACTGAATTGTAGGAAATGCTGTCTGTTGCCATCACTTCTTGGGTGTTGGGGAGTCTAGAATTTTCTCTTTCAAGAGCTGAGCAGGACCAGCCGCTCCCTTTTCAAAGCCGGGCATAGGGCTGCATCAGGACGAGGTCTTGCTGCTTGAAGGAGTTGCTGAGGAGATCGGTGTTCATGTTGTTGGGGATCCCATAGCCAGAAGAAAGAAAGTATTATCTTAAAAACAGAGTGCTGGAAACTGAGTGGCATGCAACGTGCTTACAGGATTTCTTCCAGCGCAGCACATAATCCAGCATACAAAGGCCTTATAAATATGTCCTAAGATCCCAGAACAGCTTCAGGACTATTTCCTATGCATGCCCAGCTCATGAGGAAAGCACAGTGAGGTGCACAGGAGAGTGAGACTATTCCAGAAGATGTTTACCCCTCTGCAGGGCTGCTCAGTGCTGCCGGCACAGGGCCAGGAGGTGGGGTGGGCAGAGTGAAGCCTTGATCTTTGCTCAATGAAAGCCTGTCCTCCTCCTTACTCACTGCTCTGGTTGTGTTGGTGGGACACGGTCACTGAGATAGGGTGGCCCATTGCTTTTTTGATGTGGGAAGGTACGTGTTTAGGATGGGGAACAACTGGAAAATTAATTTTGAGGAAAAATTTGAGGACCATGCCACAGTGTAGATGCCCAAGGAGAGGGAATGCAGTCCTGCTCTCTCCCTCTCTGAGTGTAGAGGGGATTTTCTGATGAGTCCTGATGCTGTTTTGTGGCTCTTCAGCACCTTGGCCTCCTGTCCCCTCCTGGATGTATTCTGTCATTGTGGTGCACTGGAAGGGCAGTGTGAATATGATTTACTTGAGGCTGATCCCTTTTCTTTGTCTACCCTTCTCCTTAACCGTGTGTTAAAGGAGATGGATGGGGTCAGCTAGGAAGTATTATTTATGCTTATAAATATCCCCAGGGTGGGTGTCAGAGGATGGACCAGACTCTGTTCAGTGGTGCCCAACGCCAGGGTGAGGGGCAACGGGCACAGACTGAAACACAGGAGGCTCCATGTGAACAGGAGGAGAAACTTGTTTGCTGGGAGGTGCCAGAGCCTGGCCCAGGCTGCCCAGAGCGGGTGTGGAGTCTCCTTCTCTGAGACATTCAAACCTCCTGGCCCCACCTGTGTGATCTGCTCTGTGACCCTGCGTGAGCAGGGGTTGGGCTGGGGGATCTGCAGGGGTCCCTTCAGCCCCCACCAGGCTGGGATCCTGTGAAGAGGCTTTTGTACATGGGCAGCTTCCTGAATCTTGCCCGGCCCTGACAGAAAAACGTAGAGGTGCCCAAGGCATATGCTTGAAGGTGCAGGAAGGATTTCTGTGTGTCTGTCCCCATGTGCAGTGGCCATGGCAGAGGACCAGAAGCTCTAAGTTCAGCTGCCTCTTCTGAAATGGAAACTAAAGTGGGTTCTGTTACAGGCTGTTCTTTTGTGACTTTTAAAAAACACATCAAGGTGGAGGTGTTGACCCATTATAGCGACATCTGAGCCGACAGCAGCCTGTCCTATGACACTTGCTAAGGTACTAGTCAGGGCTAACAAGTGGGAGAGAGATGATGCACTGAGATACGCTGCTTCCCAAGCTGGTCCTTGCTCACATGTTGCTACTTCATTGCATGGTGGCATCTTGTCCATGTCCTTCTTTGTGCCCAATTAACAAAGCTCATAAATCCAGCTGCAGCGGGCTCGCAGGAAAAGGGCTGTGATGGACGGTGGTGGCAGGTTTTGGTCCTTGGGTCTTATCTTGCTGTTAAAGCTGGTGGTGAGGCAATGAAGAGGAAAGGTGCTTTGCCTCGTCCTGACTTTATGTCCTTCCAGAAGGAGTTTCCTGCTGGCAAAGGCAGAGCTTGTGCTGCCGAGAGGAGCTGTGGGGCAGGCGGCTGTGGGGCAGGAGGCTCCCAGCCTGCGGGAAAGGTGGGGGGTGAGGGAAGGGTTAAGGCTGGAGGAAGGAGAAATGGTGCTGGGCAGGGGAGTAACAGCCCCTTGACCAGGCCCCAGAATAATGCAAAGAGAGACCCCCAGGTGTCCATATACACTGCACAATTTGCTGCAACTCAGAAACTTTTAGCAGCTGTTGGACTGAAATAAAAGCCTGAAAAGCAAAGGACCCGCTCCGCAAAAATGCGATGAGTAGGGAAATTATATTCACAAATGCTTTTATTTCTGTTCTGCTTTGTTTTGAGGTTTCTCTATTAAAAAAATGTCTCACTCTGATAAAAGCAGATTTTGAGTTTGAGCCACCTCGACTCTTTTCAATGCTGCTTTCGGGGAAACAGCCCAGGTGGGCCTGTGGTCCTGCCAGGAGAATTTAGATCCATTCACTTTAATTCCTGGTTGCACCACTTGAATATAGATGCCAGTTCCCTGCTGGGCAAAGCTTTGTTTCACTGCTGAAGCAGAGAAGGGTGGTTTTATTAAAACCCAGCTTCAAGCTTTAAAGTGTGCCAGGCTTCTGCTTTTGACCATGGTAATGTTTAACACCACTGCTTGTCTTTATTGCAGAGAAAAAATGTGTTCACAGCCACATTATGTTTTTTCCATGCCAGGCTTGCTGGCCTGAAGTGCAAGGGCTCAAGGACTGAGGTTGCTGCAGCCTCAGCTGGTGGTGTGAGATCTTCCATTTGTGGAATCCCAGACTGGTGGGGGCTGAAGGGACCCCTGCAGATCCCCCAGCCCAACCCCTGCTCACGCAGGGTCACAGAGCAGATCACACAGGTGGGTCCGGGGGGTTTGAATGTCTCAGAGAAGGAGACTCCACACCCGCTCTGGGCAGCCTGGGCCAGGCTCTGGCACCTCCCAGCAAACAAGTTTCTGCTCATGTTCAGATGGAGCCTCCTGTGTTTCAGTCTGTGCCCGTTGGAAGTGGATGGAAGAGCCTGAGCTCTGCTGTGTAGCTGGAACCCCGCACCTGCTCCTGGCCGCGTCTTCTCACGTTCTCCTTCCTTGGGCTCTGCAGGTCGTGCTGTGTTTTTCGCCTGTGGGCAGCAAGCTGCGTGTCCGCAGCAGGAGGTTCCCTGCCATCGTCAGCTGCACCGCCATAGACTGGTTCCAGGAGTGGCCGCAGGAGGCCCTCGAGTCCGTCAGCCTCCGCTTTCTGCAAGAAATAGAGACCGTGGAGGTGAGCACCTCACCCACCAGCATCTGGGGCTGCCAGGGCCATGCCCGGGTTTGGGTTCCTCTGCAGGGCACAGGGTGCTGGTGGCAGCCAGGTGTGACATGTCCCTCTGCTCAGTGCAAGCAGTGCCTCTCATGATGGGGGCAGCACTGCAGGGACAACACTCTCCTGGGACATCTGGGTGACTGTTCAAATAGGAATTGCTGGTAACTCTGTACTGATTTAGGATGAGAGAAAATGACCTGAAGTTGCACAAGGGAAGGTTCAGATTGGATATTAACTAAGGTTTCTTCCCCAAAGGGCTGTCAGGCATTGGAACAGGCTGCCCAGGGCAGTGATGGAGTCACCATCCTTGTGGAGGGGTTGAGCAGACGTAGATTAAGTTCTAAGGGCCATGATTTAATGCCAGAGTTGGGTTATCGTTGGACTTGATGATCTCAAGTGTCTCTTCCAACCAAAATGTTCCTATGATTCTAATTAACTTAAGCAAAGCAGGTTTTTCGGAGAGGGGCACAGCCCTCAGCTGCAGCACGGCCGTGGGCACCGTGTCGTGTTTGTCCACCGGTAGCACCGCCAGACACACCACTGCTTTGCAAGCAAGAGCAGCAGCTTACAAATCGGTGCAGGAAATAACCTAATGCTTATGGTTATTGCAGGGAACACGGGCTTTGCTCTCCACAGGCGTGTCTGAGCGCCTGGAATTCTCAAGGGCAAAAATATGTCAAGTTCTCATTGATGACAACCTGCTGCTAGAATAAAAGAGATTCAGTTATGTTTATTTAGCTTTTCTGGGCAGGATTTTTGTAGAATAAAGTCTACCATGTTTCTTTTTATGTGTGCGCTTTCCCTGTTTGTAGAGGAGAAAAGCTCAAATTTATGCTTAAAAGGCTGTTATTTTTTAGAGCTTAATGCTAGATAAATTGCTTGGAATAAGATAAAATATGAGATAAAAAGATACAAAAAGAGGTATACAGTACATGAACAGACAAAGTTATTTTAGAGATAACAAATGAAAAGGGATCAACTTAGATGTTCCAGCCTGGATTTTGCTGCAGCAGAATAAAATGTTAATAAATTCCTTTATATACAGCACAGATCTGCACTATATATAGTTGTTCAGTTTGAAATATTTTCTCCTTGTCTTCTCATCTTACTTTTAGGATTCAGTGAAAGATTCAATAAGCAAATTCATGGCCTATGTCCACACAAGTGTCAACGAGATCTCCCGATTGTATCTGAGCAATGAGCGACGATATAACTACACCACTCCAAAGTCCTTCCTGGAGCAAATCAAACTCTATCAGAATTTGCTACTGAAGAAGGGCAAGGATTTAAAAGCAAAAATGGAGCGGCTGGAGAATGGCCTGGAGAAGCTCAAGAGCACATCTGCACAGGTAAGCAAACCCTTGGGGTTAAAAGCTGATGGGTTTTCGTGGTTCTCTGTTAGAGGCATCTCCTCATCCTGGTTTGAAGGAGAACTTTACAGGCTGGAACTGTGCGGGGTGTAAAATTTGCACTAGATCCTGGCTCTAGCCTGGCATGAACTGGTTCCTTGAGGAGCAGGAGTTGTGTCTGTACTGGAAAGGAGAAGGAGAGGGATGTGTGTTCAGTCCCTGCTGCTGGGGTGGTGCCATTTCCTGGTGATAGATCACAGGAACTGAAATGAGATAGGGATCCAGCTGGCTGTGTACATCTTTTAATGATTATCTTTCAGTTGTGGTGACAAAATACCTTATAAAAGAGAGGGAGATCAGTGATTTTTGAAGTTGCATCCAGGAGATCTACAATGACTTCAGCAAGAATCCTTTTAAAATAAGGCTGATGTTCGTTTTTCCTTGCATTATGCTATCCATCTTTAAGGGAAACTACTGCATGTCTGAAATGTAGACCAGCCATCCCCAAATCACCCTGCTAAGGACCAGCACTGGCACTCTGCTGCGGTGAAGACTAGATATTGTTCTGAGTATTCACAAGCCTCTTTGTAGTGACTCGAACTGCCTTTCACAGCTTTGCTGTCTACACCTGTTGCTAGCTCCCATTTTTCTCTCCATTTCATATTCTATTAACTCTTACAAATGTTCACTTACAAGCTTCTGCTGTGGCAAATGGACCTCTCCTGAAGCTGCTCCGAGGAAATGCAGGGGGTTGGTGTGAATGAAGGACTAGCGGGTTCAGTCCCTTCTGTATATGCGCTGGATAATGCTGGGGACATAAACCACGTCTGTCGCACTCAGAAGGGTATGTGCCTCGCTAGAGGGTGATATATGGCCTTTATTAGTGCCTCACGACTCTGAGAGTCTGCGTCTCACTTGAGCACTTGCTTTCTTCATGGTGCAGGACGGGTCTTTGAGGACACAGGAGGGGAGGGGGCATGTTTCATGTCCCCTTTGCAGGTTCTGTCATCTCCTGTGGAAGGATGGGGCTGCGGTTGAACAGCCAGTAGCAGAGAACACCAATTAGAACCAGCAATGTCAACCAGAGCGATAGGTCTCACACCCACCCTACCTGTGGGGGGAAATCATTTTGCTGACCTGTGCGTTGCTGCTGGTTTTGATGATGTCCTAGTGATGGAAAATTTGGGTTAGGTTTATTTTTTATTGCAAGCAACTAATATGAAACTGACCTTCTAAGAAGAAGCAAGTCCCTGTAGTGTCGGTCAAACATGGGAACCTTTTGTATTCTTCAGTTGTATCTGCATATGGGTGTTTTGTTGGCAATGGTTCTCCGACCAGCCACAAAAGAGGTGCTGAGGAGGAGATGGGGAGCCACAACACCTGCGGGTCTTGTCTGTTTTACTGTTGCGAGAAGGATAAAAGAAAGTGATGTTCATATCTGGTTGGAGTAAGGCTGGATGAGAAGCGTCTGTTTGTGAAGTTCCTGAAGATGCAGAGCAGTGAGGAGAAATGTGTCAAATTTGAATCTGAGATTAGCACTGGGGGCCTAAAATTAAACACCTGAAATATCAGATGTGTGCAATATTCAACAGTGCTGCTGAGTTGAAACAGAGGTGTGGATATTTAGCAGTAGTGAAGATCGTACCAGAAAGTTCAGTCTTGTCTGAACTTTACATTCACCCATGGTTGGTCCTGGTGCTGAGGAGCTGACAAGTCTTACGTCTCAGGTGCGTCATCTCCAGGTTGTGTCCATGGTGCTTGAAAGTGATATGTTGTGGGTTGTTTTGTTTTGTTTATGTTTTTTTTCTTTAAATTTCAAAGCAAAGGTGGAGGATTTCGATACCTGTGTGTGGCCTTACGTCTGAGGACTAGTGCTCCCATCACCAGGGTTCTCCAGTTTCCTGCTGCTTTGATGCCACGACAAGTTAATTATGAGTTTTACGCATTTCTATAGACCTTCCAGTGTGGCCTCAGCGTGAGGGGGCTGTTGTGCAAATAGTTGCAGGGTACTTTTTGACTTAACCTTTCCAACTTCAAAATAACCTCTTCCCCCTCCTTTGACTTGTTTCCCCTCTGCACCCCTCATCCCTGCTCTGAACAACTTGATACTGTTGACCAACTTTTCTTCTAAAGAAATGTTTTCCGTTTCCTCACCATCTTTCCCTGAAGACAGCGACTGTCCTCAGTACCCAGAAAAGCAGGAGCCAGCTTCCACTTATTAGGACATAAAAGACTTAGGAAGATGCACGAGATGAGTCACTTGTTTTTCTGAGTGATGTTCGCCGTGAAGAGGTCAGCGCTCTGTTCGGAGCCCATTGCTGAGTCATTTTTTGGATGACCTTGGTTAATATTGCATCACTGGATTCCAGATCCAAGTCTTGCTTGCTCTATCAATTAGTCGCTGACCTTTGTGATGTATTTTGTGTTCTTGAAACAAAGCAGGGAAAATGAGGTAAAATGAGTCTTCTGGGAACCTGCCCTGCAGGTTTTCTGTTCTTTAATAATTCTTGTTCTGTCCTGGTGGAGTGTTCATGGGTAAGAAGGCCAACAAGGCCAATATCCTGGTGGGGGTTTGTTACAGCCCACCCAACCAGGATGAAGGGGCAGATGCAATATTCTGTGGGCAGCTGGGAGTCTCCTGATCACCAGCCCTTGTTCTTGTGGGGGACTTCAACCCACCAATGTCTGCTGGAAATACCACATGCAGAGAGGTTAATAGCGTTCTCTCGTCACTCTGGGGTGATGGTCTGCTGTGATTTTCCCTGCCACCTCGGTCTCTCTTTGTACAGTTATTCTCTACGTGTTACCCAAAAGTTGCCGAAGTTTTCCAAAGAAGCAGCAAATAGCTCTGTGTGCAAGCTGCCATTCTTTTTGGTGTGAGAGAGGGGAAATCTGAGGACCTGGTTACCGTGGCGTTTGTAGAAAGAGGAGAATTTTTCATGCCTTTATTCCTGGCGTTGCTGTGCCAGGGATGGCTCCGCAGGCCACCGATGGGAGCTCATTTAATATTTCTGCTGTGCCTTCCCAAAGGCGGCGGTGTGAGCCCTCCCCGCTCAGTGCTGTCTCATCAGGCGTTTTCATGTCTGGGCATCAGGCTGTGTGGGAAGGGAGAAGAAATGGATGTGACAGACTGGTTTTGCTGTAGAAACGAGCCTGGCATTAAAGGAAACTTGTCTGATGTGTTGAGGGGGTGAAACTGGAGGAGTGAAGTTCATAAATCTGCATTCCCGGTGCTACCCCCAGGACACCACTAAAGAGAGTGGATTTAGTTGTTGAGGTGTAGCTCCTGTTTTTCTCTTTCCACTGCACAAACACTATTAAATTGTCCCTGTTCAACTGTGTTTGAGCTGTAGCCTCACTGAGGAAATGTGGTTTGTTTCCTTAAACAGGTGAGGGAGGCTGGAGGTCAGCAAGCGTCCCCCAGATGTGGCGAGGTCTGTTAGCGAAGGGTCCTCAGCTCCCACTTGGATCATTTCCACTGGGAATTTAACATGTTGCCCAAGCCAAACTGGGCAGTAACACACACCTTCACAGTAACACACGCCTCTGGGCTTCCAAATGTTTCATTCGAGCAAAGCCCCAACTGAATTTCTTGATTTTAAAATCCTGACAGTGTTATAGCAAGTCATTTACCCTTCTGCTATTATATGTGCTTGGCTGAAAGCAGGTTTTGTCAGGACATTTTCTGTTTTCAGGGGCTGTGCTGAGGGCTGAGTTTACATCTGCTGTTGAGTGTTAATCCCTCACTTGTTTTGTTGTGGCCACGTAAACCCCTAAAACTCCCATTCATGTCTGTATTCAGCACATCATTTTTGGGCAGAAGCTCACAAGCCATATCTGCTATCAGTGAAGCCTCCCACTTCAGTTTCCTGCAATCCCCAAAGACGTGGAGCTGAACAAGAAGCTGCTGCTGAGTTTGCTGACTGAAGGGATTATGTGCTCCTGCAAGGCCGGAGTCATTTGGATTTACAGTTGCGTCTTTGCCCAGGTGAAAACAGCATTGTAGTGCTGGGCAGCAGGAGGTGACAATGGCTGGAGTGCACAAAGAGACTCCTAAGAAACAGCCCTCCGCTTGAAGCTGATGCTGAATGCCAATAGCTTCAGTTTATATAATTGCAAATCGTGCTCTCTCTTCTGGTATAAAAATGGAATTATCAACAAAAGCAAGTGTCTGACTTCCCTTCTAGTAAGTATTTTTATGTAGGTAAAGATGTATTGAAGTAGATCTAAGTAGTCCTTTATGTGCCTGATCTCTGGACAGGGAAAAACTCCATGGTCTGCAGAGAGGCTGTGGAAATTAATTGATACGGTGCTTTTAGAAAGAGACTTTCTGTCTTTGAGTGAGAGCCAGTGTGAGCTGCCCAACCATGTGAGCACACCAGCCTGTTGCTGAAAGTGCTCCTACCTTATGGGTCTGAGTAGCTGCTCGGTGGAGCAGTGTGTGAGGAGCTGCCACCACTGCTGTGCCTTGAGGCTGCCAGCTGAATGGGGGATCCCTTCTCAAGCTCATTTGACATCACAAATTGGAGCACAGGTGTGATGGGAGCGGCTGAGGGACCCGGGGGGTTCAGCTGGAGAACAGGAGCTGAGGGGAGACCTGATCTCTGAACTGCCTGAAAGGAGCTTGGAGCCAGGGGGGGTCGGGCTCTGCTCCCCAGGAACAAGTGCCAGGACCAGAGGAAACGGCCTCAAGTTGCACCAGGGGAGGTTGAGGTTGGATCTGGGGAACAATTTCTTCCCCAAAGGGCTGTGGGGCATTGGAACAGGCTGCCCAGGGCAGTGCTGGAGTCACCATCCCTGGAGGGTTGGACAGACGGAGATGAGGTTCTCAGGGACATGGGGTAGTGCCAGTGTAGGTTAAATAGTTGGACTTGGTGATCTTAAAGGTCTTTTCCAGCCAAAATGATTCTATGATTCCACAATGTAAAGCCCCTTGAGCCTTGGATGTCTGTCAAGGGCTGTATGTGTCAGCAGATCCCAGTCATGATGTTTGTAGTGTGAAAAATGCCCTTAGTGCCACAAGTCCGTAGGACCTGATGGTTGCAAGGGAACTGATGGGCATCTTCTTCTGCTGTGTGTGTGCGAGCTGCGGGAGGGAGGAGGCATGTGGCAGGGTGTGCCTGGTGAGCAGGGGGTTCCTGGTGCACAGGACCTCCTCAAAACCTGCACGTGGCAAAATAACACACGTAGGTATCAAGGCTGCGAAGAGAAAGATAGCGTAGCTGAATTGTGCGTCATCGCCACTGCCAGACACACATGCACAGTGCATGCAGGGCTCGTCAGAGGGGATGTGATCTGACACCAGATTTCGTGTTCAAAGAGAGGTGACAGCTGGGTGTATTTGGTTTTCTGATGAGAACAGCTTGCTGTGAGTGCCTAGCCTATGGTGAGGCTCCTGGTTGTACAAAGGCAATCCCAGGAACACCTGAAATGAAAGTTTCCACCTGCTTTCCATCAGATCATGCTCACAGCAGCATTTGCATTGCCCTGGTGCCTCAGTCCTGTTTCCAGGCAGGGAGCAGGGCTGGGACAACCTCAGCAGCTCCATCTGCTGATGGGCTTTCTCCCCTGCTGGGTTCCTCACCGCTCGTAGGCTGTTCCACTGCGTGCACCACACACACGGGCTCTCCGACTCTGACCCAAGCAACCATGAGCAAAGGAGAGCAGCAAATCTTGCTAACAGCTAGAATCCTGCTTTTCTATGCTACCACAGCATTGCTTGCTTTGCCCACAGGCCCTCTGTGCTTTTGGGTGCTGCTCAGCCCCTCTGGAGTGTGACCCTGTGCTGCTGTGCAGGGCAGGAACAGGTTGGTGTGTGTCTGTGCTCCCACACTTGTTTCTTCCCTCCAGGTGGATGAGCTGAAGGCCAGGCTGGCAGCCCAAGAAGTGGAGCTGAAGCAGAAGAACGAGGATGCTGACAAGCTGATCCGGGTGGTGGGAGTAGAGACGGAGAAAGTGAGCAGGGAAAAGGCAATTGCTGATGAGGAGGAGCAGAAAGTGGCACTTATCACCCAGGAGGTCGAGCAGAAACAGAAGGACTGCGAGGAGGACCTGGCCAAAGCTGAACCTGCCCTGGAGGCTGCCCAGGCTGCTCTGAACACCCTTAACAAGGTAGGGTAAAGATTCCCCTGGGAATCCAATATCTGCCGACTGCATTGGGGCAGAGGGAAATGTCATCTGATGGCCCAAACTTTTGGGCAATGTATTCACCCTCCTCCAGCTTCCTCCCAGCTGGGTTCTTGGTGTAACTTAGAGTAGCAGCAAGGCTGCACCAAGTTGCCTTTTACTCGTGTCTATGGAGAGCAGGAGTAACTGGAGGTGGATGTTTTGTTTGCACCTCTTCTCCACCGTTGGCTGGCTCTGCTGCTCCTTGGTTCTGCCGCACAAGGAAGGGAAGGTCACCTTAGAATCATAGATCCATAGAATCATAGGATGGTTTTGGTTGGAGGGACCTTCAAAGCTCCCCCAGTGCCACCCCTGCCATGAGCAGGGACATCTTCACCAGCTCAGGTTGCTCAGGTCATTCCCCAACTTATATTGGAACCTTGGTCGTACCTACAATTTATCTTGATCTGACGTTCACAGGGCATCCTGGAGCAGAAAACTCCTGCTGCACCCAGGGCAGAGCAGTGGCCAAGCACCAGGTGCAGCTGGGAAATCAGAATGAATCCCACGATTGCAGCAAGGCAAGGCTCTGTCATGCCTCAAACTGTGGCTCAGTCATAGCCCCGTTGGGGGAGAGGAAAACAACTCTCTGTCATCAGGAATGGGTTTGCTGTTTAATTAGCTTTCAGAAAACATGGCTTTGCTGCAGAGATGTGTTGCTTTGGCTCTTGTTCCTGGAAGGGAAAGGACTGTACAAAGGGAAAATGTTTGTCTCTTTATTAGTTTTGGTTTCGTGCTGGAGCTGTAGAATATTTCATTAGGTGAAGATTAGGGAGATGCTGGGATTTTTCTCTAGGGACCTGTGAAGCTGCAGTAGCAGAGCACTGGAAGGCATGGTCTCCTTCACCTGCTGATCGGAGATGCACCAGAGAGCTTGACCTGCTTACTAATGTGAAAAATCAGCAATATTTTTGTGTGTATATACAGTTTCTCCCCAATTATCTGTCTTATTTGGGCAGCACTGTTATATGCAACATTAATAGGGAAAATAGTGAGGAAAACTGTCAAATAGAATGCAGCAATAAATATATGTAGTTAGCTACCAAGAAGCTCAGTAAGTATGTGGATACATGGACATTTCTGTGCCAGTGTCACCTGCTAGTTTAAAAGAAGAACACCCATGTCTATTCAGACTTGTATAGTATATACATAAAATAATTAAGGTAATGAGTATATGGACCATGATGAATGTCCGATGGGATATGATAGACCCAGCACAGAGCACCTGCAAAATCAAAAAAAATGCAAAGTCAGATGTGACAGTGAGTTTGAAAACTTAGGAAATCAGGTTTTAGAGACAAAAATGCCCTTTATCTCTTACAGTGCAGTTTGTCTGTGGGCTGTTCCTCAGCATCTGCATCCCCTGGGCCCTAAGGAGTGCAGGACATGGAACTCAGGGGATCTGATGTTTCGGCATCCTCATCTCATTTTGGGAGGAGGGAAGGTGGAGATGAAGGCACAGCGACTCCGGGACTGCCTTCCCCTGCCCGTGGGTCTCTGCTTGGCACAAAGCACTTGCAAGAGGAGGCAGAGTTGTCTCTCTGGGCAGCCTGTGCCCCCATGAGAAGGAGGATGGTGCTTGGCCAGTGCTGCTCAGTCTCCACGCAGGTTACAGCAAGCAGAAAACAGTGACAATATCAAAAGCAACAAACTTGCTGTGCAATTGCCTGCAAGGAATATCCCCCTGGAGATGGTCCAGAGACATTTGAGGATGCCATAGTGGTTCCTGAGGCAGGTGGCACTCGATGTCAGTGTCCTGTCTGTTTTCCATCCTGAGGATACTCTGGTGTGCAGAAGAAGAATTTAGAGTGATTTATTATAAGGTTGTAGCATGGAGGGTGTTGGTCTTTTCTCCTGAGTAGTAAGTGATAAGATGAGAGGGAATGGCTTCAAGTTGCACCAGGGGAGGTTTAGATTGGATATCAGGAAAAATTTCTTAATGGAAAGGGTTGTGAAGCATTGGAACAGACTGCCCAGGGCAGTGGTGGAGTCACCACCCCTGGAGGGGTTGAACAGATGCGGAGATGAGGTTCATAGGAACATGCGTTAGTGCCAGAGTCAGGTTATGGTTGGACTTGATGATCTTGAGGGTCTCTTCCAACCAAAATGATTCTATGATTCTGTGATTAAAATGCAACTGATTGATGCCATCAGGGAAAAGGGCAGAGCTCCTTTTACCTGGTACTCAAGTTCATCAGCATGGCGCTCACCATGGGCTTGGCTTATCCTCTTCCCATGGCGCCCGAGACTCTCACAAATAGGGAAGGAAACCAGGCACCCCGTGCTGCCCAGGGCTTCCTCCATCTCCTGCCAGGACAGCATCATCCTCCCCTCCATCCAGGGCAGTGACGTCCCCGTTCCTGTCATGCCATGGAAGTGCTCACTTCCTAGGGAAAAAACAACAGCACCCGCTCAGCATCCCATTGCCAGCGAGATGCAGGCTCTGAAACACGGACTGCTTTGCCAGAGCCCCCCGAGCAGCACCCCCAGCACATGGGGGCTCAGGAGAGGCCACGTCGTCCGTGCTGCTCCTGGCTGAGCTGAGCTGGGTGCTGGGGACACAGGAGGGAATGTTGGGCTGCTCGTCTGTGCTCACGGTTGGCTCCGTGTCATTGAGCATGTTAATTAGAGACGTTTCACACTGGAAATGCACACAGCTCCCAAGGGCCTGTTTCTGCCAGCTCAATGATTAAGAAAAGCTCAAAGCAAACGAAGACGCATTTAGGAATAGATGCATGGTGATACCTTTATCTAAAAAATGAATGCTCAGAAGTACCAGACTCTCGCACCTTGCTGCCACAGACAGAAACTGATAGAAGCAGAATATCAGAGAATATAGATTAAAAACTATTCAGAACTGATAGAAACAAGAGCTGACTGAAACTCATAGGTTTTCCTTAAACCGGTGTTGAAACAGCCCTTATCCTTGTTTTGACAACAGCGTGTCATCTGAGAACAGCTGATTTACCCGCGCTGGTTTTTCCTATGCTAAAGCTAAATCGTGTGTGCATGGAGACAAGATTTAAGATGTCAGCAGATCAAATCCTCAGCACTGCTTTATTCTCACAGTTGCAAGGGTGTTAGGAAATAGGTGCTTTCTCCACAATTCACCTTTTTTTAGCTTAGGTTAAGATTCATCCCACTTTCTATTAGGGACTCACTGAAGCTGCCTGTGTTGGCGGTGGAGGAGGTGGATTAGCTGATTTTCTTGTGGGGGGACTGTCTGTTCACCCCAGTGCCTGCTGTCCTGCTAAAGGTGCTTGGTTTAAGTGCCTAAATTTGGGCTGGATGCTAGCCCCAGGGCTGCACACAAATAGTTCAACAAGACCCCAGTGCAAGGGGCAGTTTTACAGAGGCTGGGGGCAATTTGAAGAGGTTGTTATTTGGAAAGTTTTCCTTTTTCTTTATCCTGATCTTCTGAGAAGGCAAAAAACCTCCTGCAGCAGGGAAAGGGTGGGAGTGTGGGGAGGAACATGGTGCTGGGCTGGTCCGGGCGCAGGGAACGGAGCACATGTGCTGCAAACATGCACAGCGGTGATTTAGAGGCAAGGATGTTTGGGCTGGAAGAAACCCAATTTATCAGATTGATAGTTTGGGAGCCTGACTCTATTAGTTGCAAAGTAGAAAGCAAACCCATTCATTTTTGTCTAACAACCTTGTTTTCCCGTTTTCAGACGAATCTGACGGAGCTGAGGTCCTTTGGGTCACCACCTTCAGCTGTCAGCAATGTCACCGCAGCCGTGATGGTGCTGATGGCCCCGGGAGGAAAGATTCCCAAGGACAGGAGCTGGAAAGCAGCCAAAGCCGCCATGGCCAGGGTGGATGGCTTCCTGGACTCCTTGATCAAGTTCGACAAGGAGAACATCCATGAGAACTGCCTCAAAGCCCTTCAGCCGTATTTACAGGATCCCAAGTTTAAACCCGAATTCGTGACCACCAAGTCCTCGGCGGCGGCCGGGCTCTGCTCCTGGGTGGTGAACATGGTGCGGTTCCACGCCGTGTTCTGTGAGGTGCAGCCCAAGCGGCAGGCTCTGAGCAGGGCCAATGCCGAGCTGGCGGCTGCCCAGGACAAGCTGGCCAGCATCAAGGCCAAGATTGCTGTAAGTGCTTGCCCTTCGGTGGGAGCAGCGTAGGGGAAAGGGACCTGGGGGTCCTGGGGACAGCAGGGTGACCATGAGCCAGCACTGGGCCCTTGTGGCCAGGAAGCCAATGGTACCTGGGGTGGGTTAGAAGGGGGTGGTCAGTAGGTCAGAGAGGTTCTCCTGCCCCTCTGCTCTGCCCTGGGGAGACCACACCTGGAATCTTGTGTCCAGTTGTGGCCCCTCAGTTCCAGCAGGACAGGGAACTGCTGGAGAGAGTCCAGCGCAGGGCAACAAAGATGCTGAAGGGAGTGGAGCATCTCCCGTGTGAGGAAAGGCTGAGGGAGCTGGGGCTCTGGAGCTGGAGAAGAGGAGACTGAGGGGGGACTCATTCATGGGGATCAATATGGAAAGGGGGAGCGTCAGGAGGATGGAGCCAGGCTCTGCTCGGTGACAACCAGTGACAGGACAAGGGGCAATGGGTACAAACTGGAACACAGGAGGTTCCACTTAAATTGGAGAAGAAACTTCTTCCCAGTGAGGGTGGCAGAGCCTGGCCCAGGCTGCCCAGGGAGGTTGTGGAGTCTCCTTCTCTGCAGACATTCCAACCTGCCTGGACACCTTCCTGTGTAACCTCATCTGGGTGTTCCTGCTCCATGGGGGGATTGCACTGGATGAGCTTTCCAGGTCCCTTCCAACCCCTCACATTCTGGGATTCCGTGAGCCGTCACACAGGTCACTGCCTGGGGAGAAATCCTCCACTTCGGAGAAAGCTGCTTCTGTGTGCTCACATGTGGGGTGGGAATCCAAAGATTCAGCAGATTGCAATCTGTTCTGTCTCTTTTACTGCTGCTTTCTACATTTCATCTGTTCTTCGCCAGCCTTGCTTACACCTTGAAAGGAAGGCTAATTAATAATTCTTATTATTCCCACCTAATTTTTCAAAATGTAATTTACCTCTACTCGTGGGTCCTCAGGAAACTCGTTGTCTCAAACCAGTGTGTTCCTGGGCAAGGAAGAGGAACCGGAGGCTCATTCAGAGCACTCATAGCATGTGCTGGGCTGGTTCCCTGCGCTCAGTCCCTGATGATGGGCGTGTTTTGCAGGATGACGACTGCTCAAGTAGGAGGCTAAAAATTTGTCCCTGCACAGCTCCCTGATGGCAAATCTTGTGCATCATCCTTATTTAGTTTTTTGCTAGTTTAAAGAAAAAGAAAAAAGGCAGCACAACAGGGACATCTGCACCAGCTCAGGTTGCTCAGAGCCCCGTCCAGCCTGGCCTGGGATGTCTCCAGGGATGGCTCATCCACCACCTCTCTGGGCAACCTGGGCCAGGCTCTCACCACCCTCAGGGCCAACAATTTCTTCCTCATGTCCAGCCTGAATCTCCCTCCTTTAGTTTAAAACAATCACCTCTTGTCCTATCGCAACAGGCGCAGCTCAAAAGTCTGTCCCCGTCTTTCTTATCAACCCCATTGAAGTACAAAAAGGCCACAATAAGGTCTCTCTGGAGCTTCTCTTGTCCAGCTGAACCCCCCAGCTCTCTCAGCCTGTCCTCCAGCAGAGCTGTTCCAGCCTCGGATCATTCCTGTGGCTCCTCTGGCCCCTCTCCAGCAGGTCCATGTGTGTCCTGTGCTGAGGACCCAGAGCTGGACCAGCACTGCAGACAGCCAAAAAGAAAAAAATACAAATAAGTCAATAAAATCAAAATAAGTAAAAAAAATTGACAAGTAAGTCAAAATACTGACTTATTTTGGAGCATGTGCCCCCAAATCTGCCATTTTTTAACATGCTGTGGATCTGGTATCCTCCTTCATAAGTGAAGGATCCTGTGTGGCTGTGCCTTCATACTGACACCGCAGTGTGTGCAAAATCCCCTTTAAAAACCAACATGTGTCATCAGCTGGGCTGACAGTTGTGTGTTTAAATATGCGGCTTCGAGATGTGCACCTAGAGGGGGGCAGCGCTGTCCCTCCAGCCCAGCTCGCGCGAGAACTCATCTGTTCCACCAGCATATCTTCATTTTAGAAAATATATCACTCCTTTGATGCCTCCTAGGGTTCTCAAAGGGCTTACTACACTTTTAAACTGAAAATATTAAAGAAAAGACTGCAGATTCCTCCAGTAGCCCCTTCCTGCCGCAGAGGTGGGCACAGCAACTGGAGCAGGGTTGGATTTAGAGCTATTTAGCCTCTAATTCTCCCATCTCAGATGCGAAATACGGCACTGGGAAACTTTTTTTTCATCCCTTTATGGTTCTTGTTTCTGAAGCTTTTAATGCCTGAGCTTTTTCTTCTCTTTCTTTTTTTTAAAGAAGTGGGATTTTGGTAAAGGAAGTGGCAATCCCCCCAATCTTTGGGGGGATTACTGGTACCCCACCGGCATGTGCTTGCAAAACTGATTGGTTTAGGTGAGTTTTCCCCTCTGCAGATGGGTAATGACACACTGCTCGGCGCGGGGCTGGATCTGGAGGGATATCCCTGCTTATCAAACTGCGATATCTTGGATACCTTCATTGACGTGAGGCTGATTCACACCTGCTCACAACAGGGCCCCGAGCTGCCACATATCTATTTTTAGGAATAAATGAGACTGTTTGGATTGTCAAAAATACTTGTCACTTTTTGCCTGGGAAATAAGGTTGCTACAAATCTGGGGAGGGTAGATATAGAAGCGAGAAGTGTCCTCCCAGCTGCACACAGATGTGTTTGTGTGTTACTGCAAAGCGGGTCTGGTGGGCACTGCAGCTCTGACCTGTTCTCACAGCTCACGCTCATGTATCAGATTGTGCTTGTGTAATAGGGTTTTATATATCGGAGTGTATGTATGCACACACATTCATGTACCTGCAGAGACAGAAACTTTTTGTGTTATTCGTTCCAAGACAGGGCAAGGAGGGAGCGCTTTGTGTTTTCCAGTATCCTAGAGAGCTGCAGATATTGGAGTGGAGTGGAATGGGATAGGATAGGATAGAATAGGATAGAATAGAATAGAATAGAATAGAATAGAATAGAATCCTTTTTTATTTTCAGGTTTGTTTCTAGTGTAGCTCAAACAGCGTTAGAGTGATTTACGAGCAGTTTATCCATAAGCAGTTTGCACTGGGTGCAGATAAAATCGATTATTACTTCTGCCTCTCTTATCAGAAGTGAGATGCTCCAAGTGCTCGTGGGAGCCCTTGATTTGTTTTAGACCCAAGTGTGAGCAGCTCTGGCCAAGCAAAGGGACAGCATGGGGCGGCTCTGGGTGCTTTGGGAGCTTCTGCCCCTTCCCAGCCCCCAAACACTTTGCAGCTGGCCTGTGCATGAGATGGTCCCACCTGGAGCTGCTTGGGCTCCTCTGTCACAGTGTCCAAGGCAGCTCAGGCAGCTTTAGGAGCAGAATCACTTTATTGACTTTTATGTCATAGTCCTTTCTAGAAAGAGGATGCAGGAGGTGTGTTCTGGCGATGGTTCAAGCCCCAGGAGCCCCTTGGGGTTCTGCGCACAGCTCAGCAGAGCCTCAAGGACTGGACCAAGACCAGGGGGACTGCAGCATCAGAGAACAAAAAACTTGGTTTTCTTAGCTGCCCTGTTCATAGCTATAGCACCACTCATGGGTGCTTGGCCATAAGGACCCCTTTTCCCAGTTTAAATTCACACCAAATAAATTAGTTTTGCGTGTTCTTCTCCTGTGCCCTGTGCTGAGGGTGTGAGTCCCAAGCACACAATGTAACGCAGGACCCGGCTGCTCCGCGCTGCTCCTGCTGCCGCAGGCGGAGTATCTCTCCAGAAGGGTTTGCCTTAAAACTGTGCTGTTATTTTCTCCTTTTTTTGTTCTTTTTTCATGTACAGCGCCTCAACGAGAACCTGAGGAAGCTCACAGCCAAGTTTGAGAAGGCCACTTCCGACAAACTCAAGTGTCAGCAAGAAGCCGAAGCGACAGCGTGTACCATCGCTCTTGCGAATCGACTGGTGAGTGTCAGCAGATGCAGCTCTGGTGGCATGAATGGGAGGTACCAGGTGCTGCTGAGATGCGAACCACGTGCGCACAGCACGTTACATCCTCTATTTTTTTTGGAATACGTTTCCTGCACTGCAGCAAGTTTCAGTAATGAAAATGATTTTGCATTGGCTGTTTTCATACATCAGGGCAGGCACTGCTCATATTGCTATACCCTCTTCACAGGTCTCATCTCCTTTTTGTTACTTAAAAGCTTGATCAAGTACTGATAAGCCAAAACTATATCGCTCAAAAATCGTATCATTAAAAAAAAAAAAGGCAGGAATATGCCAGTAGCTTTGCAGGTTTAGAAATTATGAAAAGTTAATAGCGAAAAGCTCTAAAAAAGCAGTGCATGTCTCCATTATCAGTCCATCGGTATGCATTGCAGTCTATTGTATCTTCAAAATATGCAGCTTCCTAGTTCTCTGCAGGGGCAATGCCCTTGTCACTACTTTGCAGATAAGACACTGAGAGATGGTGGCTTCTATTCACACTGTCCTGTAGCTGGAGCCCCAGCTCACAACCAATGCCATAATTGCCCTTAATGCTTTGCATTTTGGCTTCTGCACTGGCTGTCAGCTCCGAGTGAGCCAGTTCTTCCTCTGAGCAAGGGAACGGGGCTGCAGGAGACTGTCTGGTGCTTGAGCTCTGCCCTGCCAGGCAGTGGGGTTGGAGCTGGTCCTAGCAGCTGGCTCTGCTGACTCAAGCTTCCCCTCTAGCACACGAAGGCACCATTATCATAGAATCATTTGGTTGGAAAAGCCCCTCAAGATCATCAAGTCCAACCATAAACCCACCCTGGCACTGCCCCATGTCCCTGAGAACGTCATCTCCATCTATTCAACCCCTCCAGGGTTGAACCACTGCCCTGGGCAGCCTGTTCCAATGCCCCACAGCCCTTTAGGGAAGAAATTGTTCCCCAGATCCAACCTCAACCTCTCCTGGTGCAACTTGAGGCCGTTTCCTCTGGTCCTGGTGCTTGTTCCTGGGGAGCAGAGCCCGACACCCCTGGCTGTGTTTGGCTGTAATCTGTATATAAAGTAAAATATCTGTTTGTATCTATCGCAATGTAGCATGCAGTGATAAATATAGAAGTCAAATGGTTAAGCTTTTTGCTTTGGACATACAGAGCTGTGCTCAGTTCCACATTTCATACTCTCAGACCTTCTTAAGTGACCTTCAGCAAATTGCTTTAGCCTGGATTTTCAGAGCTGTTTTGATTCCAGGTGGGTTTTCACAGGCACATGAAAAAGGGCAGGACAGTGTTCCCCAAAAGTGCGGAGTTCACCTGCTGCATGCCTGGTTATTGGGAGACTTTCATCTTGAATATCTGTGTGCCTGCGTTGGGAGAGCGACGTGAGCCCAGCTGCGGCACAGGCAGCTGCTTTTCAGATAAATGCGTTTGGGGCTCTGAGATGCTCAGATATCCGGGGTCAAAGACAAACAGCAGAGAAGTCCCTTCCTGTGCCGATTTAGATCTGTTTTATGCAACCGCTGAAGGAGTTTTATGCTTTCATGTTCTTCAGGTTAAATCTCGCTGAATGCTTCTGAAACCTTTAATTAAAACAGGAAAGTAGCTTTTTCTTTTGAAAGAGCCATTGATGTTTCTGGGGAGATTTTGAAGGATGAGTATTTCCCTGCGTCTTTCTGCAGACTAACAAAATCCCATTGAACGCGTGACATGGAGGTAGATTGTGGCTCACATAGAAGTCAGTAACCACAAAACAGAAGAAAATAGTTCATTGAAAAGAAACATAGAAATGGTGGTTGCAATTCTTTTCGTATAAATATGTGTGTGTGTGTTTTACACTGAATACAGCTTAATTTCACCTTGATTAGTACCACTGTAGTGACATTGTCACTTGTGATGTATCTTCCTACGTGATTTTTTAAGTTTGATAATTTCCTTTTAAAGAAACAATTTCGATTCTGAAATCAAGATAAGACATAGGAATCAAGTTTTAGAAAATCTTTCTTTGGTTGCAACTGCATTTTTAGCAATGATCTCTGCACTAGTCCGTGGTCCAACAGCGCGGAGTGTGTGTCATGGGCGGTATAACCTCAGTGAAGCAACAGGAATATATTGGCTCTGAAGTGTGTTCTTTCCCTTGCTCATGACTTGGGGCTGCTCACAGGTTTCTTTCATCTTGAAATGCTTTGGGTGAGCTGGTGACTGGTTTGGAAAGAAACTTTTCCCTGTCCAGACATCAGGAGAACCACAGCAGCAGCCTTGGAGATCTTGATGTGGTTATGCACAAACCGCTGCTCCCACCCTGCTCTTTATGGTGTTGTGTGAATGGGAGAAACCACTTGCAGGTCTGTCTGGTCACCCGTGGGTGATGTTGGCTGCTCCCGTAGCTGTTTCCATCTCTTATATGTACTTAAAATGGGCATGTTTAGGTGTCGGCATTTCAAGTCTCTCATTGAAGCAAACTGAGGGTGGTAAAAAGGGAAAGGAGGATGGGCTACAGTGCAGCCTGCTCTGTGCACTGAGAGAGCTGGATGGAGGAGGGTGGTTTGAGGTTTTTTGGGCAGATAAAGGACATTGCTTGGGTATAGGCTTTCTATTTTGAATATGATTCTTATTTTTAAGCCCTTCCGGTCCTTGCTGAGGCAATCGTTTGATTGAATTTGAATGTCTGCTCAAGTACGGTGCATTACCATGGCAGGCACCCTTTCCTTTCGTTGTCAGAGAAAAAACAGAGACAGGTGGAAGCAAATCACTGTTCCTGCATCTAGGATCACACCAACTGAAGCAGCGTCCCGCCAGGGTCCTGCAGCACCCGGTGGTGTGCTGTGACCCGGGGGTTCTGCTTACTGGGGATCATATGGAAAACACTGGAAATTCTTAGCATCAGGGATGATTTAAAAGTCTGGGCAAGGCCAGAGCGATCAGTGGAAATTATTAGAGTTCAGTGCAATTTGTTGGGAGAGGAGAAGCCCTCAGTCCCTGGGAAATCAGCTGCCTCTGCCTGCGGCTGGGATAAGCTGCAGCATTTGTAGTGTTGGTTTAACAGAGAATCCATTTGCTTAGAGATGTTTTTGTTTAGAGGTGAAATTTTATCACGCTTGCCCTAAGATGGAGAGAAGTCCTGGAGGAGCGGGGACACCATGTCCAAGGCCATGTTGGTCACATCTCCTCCCCACCCCATGGCTGGGGAACAACACGAACTGAGACTCTGTTGGGTTCCTTGACGCTGTGAGTATTGTGGGGGGTTGCAGGACAGAGCTGCTGCTGGCAGGTGTCACAGCTGAGGTACACGGAACACAGCCAGCTGGAAACATGGACAAGAACGAATTCTGTCGGTGCCAGTTCCACCAGCTGTTTGAAAGGCCTGGGTAGAACGCACACAGCTTGTGCGGCTGTCAGACCTGGATTGCTTTTGCAGTGTACAGGACTTAATGTTGTGCAACACACACCATCTTCTGTGTCACCTCTGGCTTTGATCTCGGAATAGATCCTGACAGCCCGTACTGATGTGCAGTGTATTTGACATCCAAGATGTGTCACCTGTGTGACTGTGGGCAGAAATACGTTCCCAGGCTTTGAAATACATGTTTGAGGTTGTATGAAGAGTGCACCTAACTAGAGACAGTGTTGCTTTGGATTGAAAAATGAAGTGGGGGGATGACAGCAAGCTGAACTGTTACAGTGCCGTAAGTGTAGTCTGGCATCTCGTGAACTTTAGACAACCTGGGGACGATGCTCCAGGATCCAAGGGACCGGGTCCAGGGCAAGTCGGTGAATCTGTGCACCAGAAAAGGGATGATGGGTGATGGGTGGAATTTGTGAGTGGATATGTTCTAATGTGCCAGATGAAATTTAGTGATGACAAATGCAAAATAATGCATGCAGGGAAAACGAACTGTAATCATGCATTTACATTGATAGGTCCTAATTGCACTATTATCATTCACAGAAGAGCTCTCGGAGTCATTGCACAGAGTTCTCAGAAACAGCAGTGTGGCACTCGACTAGAGGAAGAAAGAAAAATTGAATACTAGAAACTGGTAGGAAAAAAATCAGGGAGCAGAAGTTAAACAATGATTGTATCAGATCTATGGTGTGTGCTGAACACAGTTGGGTTACAGCTCAGGAGGCTGTAGGTGACCTAGAAAAGGTGCAACAAAGTGTGCAATAGCTTCTCTATGTGAAGAGAGGAAATAGATTAGGACTCATTGTTTTGGAAAAGAGATGGTGTAGTGATAGAATCACAGAACAGTTTGGTTTGAAGGGACCTTCCCAGCTCCCCCAGTGCCCCCCTGCCATGAGCAGGGACATCTGCACCAGCTCAGGTTGCTCAGAGCCCCGTCCAGCCTGGCCTGGGATGTCTCCAGGGATGGTTCACCCACCACCTCTCTGGCCAACCTGGGCCAGGCTCTCACCACCCTCAGGGCCAACAATTTCTTCCTCATGTCCAGCCTGAATCTCCCTTCTTTAGTTTAAAACCATCACCCCTTGTCCTGTCACAATAGGCCCTGCTCTAAAGTCTTATTGGCCCCTTTTAAGTGTGTAAAGATGTGATACCTGATCTGTGTAGATGTGATCTACATATACTCAGGTCCACACTGGTACCAGTACTGTTTACATCTTCGTCAATGACATAGACAGTGGGATCGAGTGCACCCTCAGCAAGTTTGCAGGTGACACCAAGCTGAGTGGTGCAGGGGACACACCTGAGGAACAGGGTCCATTCAGAGGGACCTGGACAAGCTCAAGCAGTGGGGCCATGTGAACCTCATGCGGTTCAACAAAGCCAAGTGCGAGGTCTTGCACCTGGGTCAGGACAACCCCCAGTATCAATCCATGCTGGGAATGGAGGGATGGAGAGCAGCCCTGTGGAGAAGGACTTGGGGATGCTGGGGGTAAAATACTGGACGTGAGCCGGCAATGTGCACTTGCAGCCCAGAAGGCAAATCATATCTTGGGCTGCATCACAAGGAGCCTGGGCAGCAGGTGCAGGGAGGGGATTGTCCCCTCTGCCCCACTCTGTGAGACCCTCTGCAGTGCTGGTCCAGCTCTGGGTCCTCGGCACAGGACACACATGGACCTGCTGGAGAGGGGCCAGAGGAGCCACAGGAATGATCCGAGGCTGGAACAGCTCTGCTGGAGGACAGGCTGAGAGAGCTGGGGGGTTCAGCTGGAGAAGACAATCTGATGCACAGATCATGTCATGTAGACCTAAAAAAGACAAGATGTGGTGTTAATCATATAAAGAGCAGGCTTCATAGCAAACCTAAGGGAATATCAGCACGTGCTCAGATCAGCAGAAGGCTCTGGGAAAATCTCTGCAGCTCTGTGAGTAGGATGTTGGTTCATGTTCATGAGAAAGTAACTCAGCTGAAACAGGTATAGGGACAACTCTGAGGATGAAGGGGGCAAAGAAACATCTGTGGCTTTTCTTTCTGCTGCTGGAAGGAGTCAAGCTGCCCAGAATGTAATTTTCACAGATTTATAAAGGTAGAAAGGCCATCAGACGTATTTTTGTTGGTGTCTGCAATTTCTTGTGTTCATCGGAATAATCATAAACGATCTGGATGAGATGGTGTGTAAGCAGGTCGCAAATTTCTCAGTAATATGAAAGCAATAACGATGGAGACTGTCTATAAAGAATTGTAAAAATGATACCAAGTAATGAAGGTATGAAATGCCAGGTGGATAAATATAAAGTAATGTATATTGGAAAAATTAGTTTTTACTTTACCCAGCCTGTAAGTGATGCTGAGCTGGTTATTATCATTCAGGAATGAAATGATGGAGTTACGAGTTCTGTTAGTATGTGAGCTCTGTGCTCCCAGAGGCAAAAAGCCTCAACAAACCCAAAATCCAAGCTGAAATTGGATGTTAAGGTTTATTAGGAAAAGAAGAGAGAACAAAACAGAAAAAAATCACAATATCACTATATAAATACATTCTCAATAAGTCTGGAATGTGCAGCTGTACCTCCGCCCCCTCTGCTGTACCTCAAAGGATGCAGTAGAATGGGAAATGGTGCAGAGAAGGTAACAATGAAAAGAAACCGGATAATAAAGATTACATCGTTCGGTACAGATAAAGATTGCAAGGACAATCAAAAGGCTTCGTCTGTGTGAGGAATTATTGAATAGGCTAAAGCTCTTCAGCCTCAAAAGGCGACAGCAGAGTGGGTGTCAAGGGCTTGAAATCATGAGTGGTGTGGAGAAGGTGACGCAAGTGTGATTGTGTCAACAGCTTTTAGGAAATGAAAAGTTCAGGCAGCACATAAAAGAACGTAATTCTTTTACAGAAAGCAGAGCTGAACTGTATATCTCCTGGCCACAGGACGCTGTAGATGCCAGAAGGTTGGTTGGTATCCATGGCAGCTTAGACTCAGTCTTGAAGGACAAAATCATCAGTGCTTATTAAGCTCTGTTTCAGAAAGTCCTTAAACCTCCAGTTGTGTGAAGCTGGGGGACTATGTCCGGAACCATTACCAGGTACTTGTTTGTAAGGTCTTCCCAAGCCGTCTGCTGAGGGCTGCTGTCAGCTGACAGGATGCCAAAGGAGCTGGACCTTGGGTCTGGCCTGGTAGAGCTGGTCCTGTGGTTCTGTTTTTCACAGGGGAACTAGATCAAGGCTTTTGGCTTAGCCGAGAGAGCATATTCCCCAGAAAATACTGGCAGCTTATAAAAGTATCTGGAGGTAAACATTATTGGATATTAGGAAACATTTATTTACAGGAAGGGCTGTTGGGCATTGGAACAGGCTGCCCAGGGCAGTGGTGGAGTCACCATCCCTGGAGGGGTTGGACAGGCAGAGATGAGGTTCTCATGGACATGTGGCAGTGCCAGGGGTGGGGGAACAGTTGGACTCAATGATCTCGAGGGTCTCTTCTAACCGAAATGGTTCTGTCATTCTACGAGGGTGAAAGAAGAGCTTTTTGACCTGGAGGACAGTGTCTGCATGAGAACTAATGGCAGAAACTGGCCAGGAGTAGATTTGTGTTGGAAATCAGGAGGTTGCTCCTAACCCTTGGAAGGCAGAAAGATTCTTCTAGAAATGGGACTTGGCCAAGTTGGAACGTGTGACGGTGGAATTCGAGGAGGATCTGAAGGTGGTGCCTTCCCATCCTGGGGACCCGTGTTCTGCATATCAGTTCAAGCTGGCAAAATAACCCAGTTTAGAGGAACAAGTTGTTCAAGTTGTTCACAAGACTTACCACAAAAATTTGTGTTAGGACTGGTCTTATTTAACATTTAACAGTGACCTTGAAGAAGGAGACGGTGTCGTATTATTCACATTTGCAGCACTTACTAGGGTTGGTTTGCAAGAGGAAGATACAGAGGAATTTTTAATGAAAATGAGAAATATGAGAAACACATGGACTGTGTACTGAAGAGGAAAAATTGAAAGTGCTGGTTGGCCCTGGTACCAAGGCTTGTGAGCAGAGGGGATCTCTAAATTACATGGGTGCTCCCAGGGCCCCTCGATGTCAGCAGAGTGATTGTGAATTTGACAATAAGGTTTGGCTTTTGCGATCTCAAATCCATGAGGCCAACACAAAACTGTTTGGGGTTTTTCTGGCTTCTGGACCTGAAGGATGCATCCCATTCATATTTCCAAGCCATGCTTCCCAGTTAATAATGCTGAAGTTGGAAAGGAATGGTAAGAGGTAAGGTAAGGTAAGGTGGAGGTGTGTCAGGATATCTCTTATATTCACAAAACTGCAAGATTTCAGGAATGAGGGGCCAGTGGTACCCTGAAAAGTACCAATGGTCAAAGTAGTTGTCCGTACGTGTAGAGATATCCTATTTTACAAGGAGATGCTCTACCCTCTTCAAAGCCGGTAGCCCCTCATCTGGAGTGTTCATGCATTAGATGCTCATGAAAAATGTCCATGAGGAAGCGTTTTCTGGGCAGAGACTTAAGGGCAAGGAAAATGTAGACCTGAGGGGACCACTGTAATGATCAATTTGACTTGGAAATTCTAGGTTGGAGGACTCGCCTCTGAGAATGTGAGATGGGCTGAAGCTGTGAAGAACTTCAAACAGCAACAGAGCACTTTGTGTGGAGACGTCTTGCTGATTACAGCCTTCATCTCCTACCTGGGATACTTCACCAAGAAGTACCGTCAAGACCTCCTGGATGGAATCTGGAAACCATATTTGCATCAGCTAAAAGTAAGTTTTGCTTTCTCTGAGAAGTAATTGTTACTAGAATTAACATGTCCATCAATTGTGATGTTCACAGGTGATCACCCAGATGAGGGGATCCTCCAAATGATGGGAATGATCCCCCAGATGTCCCCACCAAGCTGGACTGAGAAGCAGGACGTGGTCACTCTTGATTTACACCTCTCTGTGGTGTCCTTGCTCCACGCAAGTGACCTGATTTCCTCCCGTGTACACAGGAAAATCCTGATAAGCAGCACAAACAGGGAGCCCCGTGCAGTTGTGCAGTTGGAACTCGGTGTCAGGGATGGTCTGGAAGGAGGTTTGGAGAAGGGATTGCTTGGAGCAGGCAGAGCTCCCTACCAGCTCTCTGGTAGGCTTGGAAAAACTCCAGATGGTTCTTCATGCTGAACACAAGCTCTGTTCATGCTGGCCGTGCCTCTCAGCTGGTTTTCCCCATGTCTTGCTGCTTGGACCAGATGGAGAGTGTCGCGCTTTAAACTTGTTTAATATTTCACTGATTTTTACCAGGTCCTCTCATGCATTGGGAAATGCAAGCGCTCGGTTTCCTGCAGGATTGAGCTTTTGCACATCAGTACAGTAACTGGATGTTATGAATCCTGGTGGAATGCCAAGAGACTTTTAAATAAGGTCGCAACTGGGCAGTGCATTTCTTAATACTAACTGAAGAATTTAGTTAAGAAAGGCAGTGTTGTTTCAAAAATGATCTGACTCTGTGCATAGGAATTTCAACGAAGTACCTGTGTTGCTAATGGAAAATTAAAAGCCCTTTTCTATTCAGATAACCAGCACAGATAGCTTTATGGTTGTCACACCCAGAAATGGCCTCCTGAGCCAGAGAACTGTTTCTGAAACTGTTAATACTGTTCTGTAAGGCAGCAGCAGGCTTACCAGGGTGGTTGTTATGTTCTTCCAAGCTGTCATCACCGAAACTTGCACATGGCAGCGTGTGAGCTGAACCTGCTTGGCTGGACTGTGGCCCTTGGGGTGCTTTGTGCTCTGCAGGCAAAACTCTTGGGGATGCTTGTTTCATTTGTGTTCATTCACAACAGGATCATAGAATCACAGAAGAACCCAGGTTGGAAGGGACCTCAAAAGATCATCTGGTCCAACCTTTTGTGGGAAGGGCCTTGATGAAATTATCCAGCACCCCGTCCAGTCACCTCTTGGAAACCTCCAGTTATGTGAACTCCACCACGTCCCTGGGGAGGTTGTTCCAATGAATGATTGTTCTCATTGTAAAAAATTTGTTATATTGAGATGAAACCTCTTCCAGTTCAACTGGTGCCCATTGCCCTTTGTCTTTTCCATGTGGCTCCTTGTGAAGACAGAGCCTCTGTCCTCTTAGTAGCTGCCGTTTAAGTATAGAATTCTGTGATGAGGTCTCCTCTGAGCCTTCTCTTCTTCAGGGAGAAAAGACCTAACTCCTTCAGTCTTTCCTCACAAGGCAGTTTCTCCAGCCCTTTGATCTTCTCTGTGGCCTTCCTTTAAACCCTCTTCTAATACTAGTTCAAACTATCCTGTAGAATGGGAAGCCACTGATAAATATGAGTTATCAGTTTCTAATTAAACTGACTTTTCTTGAAATATTTTCCTTGCTTATCCCAAGTAGCAAGTGATAACATGAGAAAAACTGGCCCTAGGTTGCACCAGGGGAGGTTGAGGTTGGATCTGGGGGACAATTTCTTCCCCAAAGGGCTGTGGGGCATTGGAACAGGCTGCCCAGGGCAGTGCTGGAGTCACCATCCCTGGAGGGGTTGGACAGATGTGGAGACGAGGTTCTCAGGGTCATGGGTTAGTGTCAGGGGTGGGTTAATGGTTTGACTTGGTGATCTTGAGGGTCTTTTCCAACCAAAATGATTCTATGATTCAGTTTTGCAAGTCACACTCGTCACTTTTCACCAAGACACTTTCTCCTTTCCTCCCAGGTGCCAATTCCTGTAACTCCGTCCCTCGATCCCCTGACCATGCTGACAGACGATGCTGATGTAGCGGCCTGGCAGAACGAGGGGCTGCCAGCTGATCGAATGTCCACTGAAAATGCCACCATCCTCACCAACTGCGAGCGCTGGCCCCTCATGGTGGATCCCCAGCTGCAGGGTATCAAATGGATCAAAACAAAGTATGGCGAAGACCTCCGAGTGATCCGAATTGGGCAGAAGGGGTAAGTATCAGCCTTATCACATCATAATACCTTGTAATGGTTATCTGCCTGTTGAATTTGATGAACAGCATATATTTAACTGTGACCAGCTGGGCCAATCACATTGAGGAAAACTCTCAAATGTATTTGCATATTAGCTTCTTATTCATTACCAAAATGATAAAGATTTCTCATTAAACAAAGGGCCTGTTTAGTGCTTGGCTCAGTTACCATAGAAACTCCTCTGAAACTGTGAATAAAGACAGCTACGTGGTGGAGGCTGGGTACGTGTAATGCTATAGCATCCTATGTCAGGCTTGTCTTATGTGTCATGTTCTGACTCAGTTTCTCCCAGGAGGGTGAATAGGGCTTCCCAAGGCTTGGGAGAAGAGAGAGAGCTTGGGCACAGAGGTGCAGCTGCCCTGAGGGTCACCATGCCCTGAAGATCAGCTGGGCGACTCTGCTCCAACGCTGCTGTCAGCTCGGAGGTTCTCACTGCAGCACATCTGCCTTGATCTGCCTCCGTTTTTTCTGGGAAGGCTTTTCTGCTCCTGGTTCTTCTCTCTGGTCAGTGCACAGACCAGGTATCGGCTGTATCCAATTGCAACTATTTCTGCCCACTAGTGAGGAGTCCCAGCTGGGATGGAGCAGACCCAGCGTCAAATCCTTGCGTGGGTGTGAACCCTGGGGTTTTTTTTATATATTTTTTTTTTAATGAGCAGAAACTTGTTTGCTGGGAGGTGCCAGAGCCTGGCCCAGGCTGCCCAGAGCGGGTGTGGAGTCTCCTTCTCTGAGACATTCAAACCCCCTGGACCCACCTGTGTGATCTGCTCTGTGACCCTGCGTGAGCAGGGGTTGCACTGGGGGATCTGCAGAGGTCCCTTCAGCCCAACCAGTCTGGGATTCTGTGGTTCAGAGGAAGGAATCAGCAACAGATGAGAGTGACCTAGACTTGATGCTTGCAAACTCATGCAGATTTGGACATGTCTTGGCCTTGCCCAGGCTGTTTTGCTGGTGCCTCCTCCGCTTTCCTTATAGAAAATAACAAGAAGCTATTAGATTTGGTCTTGTGTGGGATGAAAATACAGATAATTTTTCTTTTTCCTGGTCAATGTGGTCACCATGCTTTGCAGTTATTCAAAGCAGTCTGGGGAAAAATAAGGAGCTCAGAAGAGACACCTAAATACAAACCTTCAGGAAGGAACAAGAGGAATAGACCCTGTAACATTCATTACAGCTCGCTGGACAAACACAGCATCTCTTTTCCCCCTCCCTCTCCAGCCATACACCAGGCTGGCAGATACTCAAAGGATCAAAAACTAGATGTTTAAGGCATAACATCAGCCTTTGTTTTCATTAGGATGGGGGGAGTGCTTCAAGGTTGTCACACGAGGAACCTAAGTTTTAGCCAGTGGAGATAGTTGGAATGATTCAATGCAAGCGTGATGCGGTAACAGCGCCTGGAGAATGCTCAGTTCCAGCACAGCACCCTTCTCTCCTCTTGCTAGAGAAGTAAAATAGAATCATGGAATAGTTTGGTTTGAAGGGCCCTTCCCAGCTCCCCCAGTGCCTCCCCTGCCATGAGCAGGTACATCTGCACTAGCTCAGGTTGCTCAGAGCCCCGTCCAGCCTGGCCTGGGATGTCTCCAGGGATGGCTCATCCACCACCTCTCTGGCCAATCTGGGCCAGGCTCTCACCACCCCCAGGGCCAACAATTCCTTCCTCATGTCCAGCCTAAGTAACTTATGTCAAGTGCAGAGAAGCCTTGCAGGCGAGAGCTTGACCCTGCCCTTCCCAATGCAAAGCATCCCAATGCTGAGCATCCCCATTTCGCACTTAGGCACTGGGCAAAGTAGCTCAGTTCTCTCATGAGGAAAGAAGCTGTGCTAAACATGACCCTAAACCATGGACACAACTGAGCTGAAACCTGCTCTTCATCCTTGCTTTTATGCAAGATCAACTGCACCAGCAGGTTCCAGGGGAAACAAAATATTTGCTAAAAGTGACTCCAAACTGTCCCAACTTTGTTCACTGATTTCCACGCTGTTTTCTTGGGAAAGAAGACACAGTTATTTTTGCTTGTACTTGGGAAGCCTGAGACCTGATTCTCTTTGTTGGGCAGCCAAGACTCTGCCAGTGCCACTTCCTACACTGTGTGTTGACATCATCTGACCCCTCTTTCTCTCCTGACTGCTGGCATGTGTCTGCAGCTGCCACCGCAGTGTGGGACGCCCCTCTGCCCCCTCGCATCCTCCTTGCTGCAGAGCATCACATCCAGCCCCACGGAGACCAGTGCCAATGCTCTTTCCCACAGGTATTTGGACACGATGGAACAAGCCCTGGCTGCAGGAGAACTGGTTTTGATTGAAAACCTGGAGGAATCTATGGATCCAGTTTTGGGGCCATTACTAGGGCGAGAAACAATCAAGAAAGGAAGGTGAGCTTGAGGGTTGTTTAACAGCATGTGTGAATGGGTTCTTTGTGCTGTTGTGCTTTCTGTTCCTGATTGCAGACGGTGGGTGTTCATGTATGACAGCACTAACATCCTCCCTTCTGAAGTGAGGGCATTTTAAATCAGACAATCATGGGTAGGCTGGCTTTGAAATAAACCTGGGCTTTTCATTTTGTTGGACAGTGTCACTCAAACCTCAGGTAAAAGAGAGACTTGTAATTCTCCTTTTGTATAGTGACCTTGAGGCTGTAATTGGCTACCCTGACATGGAATTATTACCAAAATAGCTATTGCTGTTGTGAAGAAAAAGTAACCTTGGATTTTAGCAAACACTGCGCACCGCTTAGGAATGCAGCTGCAGGTTTGAGCATTAAGAGCATGCAAGTGTTTCTTAATGAGGTCAAGTTCTTCACGGCAGCTGCTGGTCCCCTCCAGCCCCGAGGAGGGCAGCGAGAGGGGCAGCAGGGGAGTTCACTTCTTCTTTCTCTCTCTGTGTAAAGTAAAATAAGCACATTTTTATTGTGACTCAAATAATGGCAACGAATAAAACCCTGCGCTCAGGGTTGAACTTGCTTACGGGACTCTTTTGATGTTGTTTCACTGGCTTTCGCAGAGTGGAGTCATTTGCCTTTAGAAGGACACACGTCATTTGGGCTTCTGAAAGTTTCTGCCACTGGCAGCTCTATTGCTCGCAGGAGCCCAGCATGTCCATGGCCTCTGTGCCTTGCAGAACCGTCCTGCTTTTGGCTTTGTGCAATAAAGAACAAAAAAGCCCGTTAAGCTTTGCCTTTCACATTCCTTGAGTTTCTTGAGGATTACTAGTGTAAAATATCCTGGGGTGGTGTAAACTGCTGGGGAAAGAGGCTGGCTGGGAAGTTTGCAGGGGGATACATCTTGAGAAGCGCGGCTGGTTGTGGGTTCAGCTGCAGGTTGGAGGGGAGGGATCATTTCAGGGGGAATGATGGTCTCAGGTGAAGGGGATGGGAATGTTTGGAAGTGGAGATGGAGGTGCAGAGGTGGTGGGGCTGCTGAGTCCTCTGCACTGAAAAGCTCAGTCATCTCCTTTTAGAATCATATAATCATTTTGATTGGAAGAGACCCTCAGTATCATTTAGTCCAACCATAACCTGACCCTGGCACTAACCCATGTCCCTAAGAACCTTGTCTAAACACCTTTTAAACTCCTGCAGGGATGGTGACTCCACCAGTGCCCTGGGCAGTCTGTTCCAATGTCCAACAGCCCTTTCTGTGAAGAATTTTTTTCTAATAGCCATTCTAAAGCTCCCCTGGTGCAACTTAATACCATTTCCTCTCATCCTGTTGCTTTTTCCTTGGGAGCAGAGCCCAGCCTGAAGAACAGGAGCTGAGGGGAGACCTTCTGATCTCTGAACTGCCTGAAAGGAGCTTGGAGCCAGGGGGGGTCGGGCTCTGCTCCCCAGGAACAAGCAACGGGAGCAGAGGAAACGGCCTCAAGTTGCACCACGGGAGGTTGAGCTTGGATCTTGGGAACAATTTCTTCCCCAAAGGGCTGTTGGGCATTGGAACAGGCTGCCCAGGACAGTGCTGGAGTCACCATCCCTGGAGGGGCTGAACAGATGGAGATGAGTTTCTCACGGTTGTGGGTGAGTGCCAGGGCTGCGTTAATGGTTAAACTTCATGATCTTGAGGGTCTTTTCCAACCAAATGATTCTATGATTCTGTGGAAGTCCCACACTTGTAGATGTCATTGATTGACGCACCATGTATTGGAGTGAAACGACCTGGGAGAGACGCACACTCCTGCTCCTTTTGGTCTCATTTCAGGTACATTAAGATTGGGGACAAGGAGTGTGATTTCAACCCCGCTTTCCGCCTCATCCTCCACACGAAGCTGGCAAACCCACATTTCCAGCCCGAGCTGCAGGCGCAGTGCACCCTCATCAACTTCACTGTCACGCGAGACGGGCTGGAGGACCAGCTGCTGGCGGCCGTGGTCAACATGGAGAGGCCTGACTTGGAAGAGCTCAAGGTCAGGAGCTGGTAGTTTACATGGGGAGGCTCTATTATAAGCAAAATATATAAAGATATATATAAATCTAAAAAAATATGAAAATATATATAAATCAAATAGCGTTTCACATGCAAGATTGCAGAAATTGCTGAGCTCATCCTAAAATCAAGAGATTTCCCTTGAACTGATAAACACTGAGGAATGTTTTTCCTCAGTCTCTTGTTTTCTTGGGTGTTTTAGGAACACTGAAACAGCAATTTCAAATTTTTTTGTCCAAAACTTTGGCTAAGAATCTTCTTTTCCTGCTCCTCTTGGAAATGGAAACTGAAATTCTCATTATATGAGGCTTTTCTGGAGTTTACAGGTTTAATTTTGGGGGTAGGATTAATCTCACTTAATTTTAAGCATTTATGGTATAGGATTCCCACTGTAAATATTGTGAGGCTGGTAATGATATTTTCCCTTTTTGGTTTTTCCTCCTGCTTGTTTGTAACAGGCCAAAGTATTATCTCTTTCACTTTTTTAATATGTATGGCTTCAGATTCAAGACAATATTTTAAAGCAAATCCTTTGTTCTAATAGCACTTTTAACAATGTAACAAGTATGTATAATACTAAGTATTTTCTGAGAGTGGGAATAAATTTACTGCACGTGTTCAGTCAAGCCAGGCCGGTTTTGTAATAATCTTTTCATTTAATGAGATTCTGAAGCATTTTAGCTGCGCAGCCTTAATGATGCATTCAGTTTTAACCGGGCTCATGTGCTAACGAGCCAGAGGATGGCTCTGATTTAATGTGTGAGCCATGGCTGTCTCGCTGGGACCGAGAGTGACCCACAGGCTCTGGATCAGGGACACGCTCGGCACGGCTGGAAATGATACAAACAGCCGCTTTCCTTTACTGGTTTGCGCTGAAGGGGGTGGCGGGGTGACCACAATTAGCATAGCGGGGTCATTAACTGCTGTTCTGTTAAGGACTGTTCCTCTCAGCCTCGGCAGCATCGCTGTTAGTTGTCGCTGTCACAATAAGAAAGACAAATTCGATACCATGTCCTGTCAACGAATCCACAATTAGGCACTGAAAATTAGTGGCTCAAAATCGGCAGCAGTTCGCTCCCGTGCTGTCAAAGAGCTGTGTGTTAGAAAATAGTGAAAATTATGTGAATTAGGGGTCACATATTTGAAGTCCTCGCTTCTTCAGGGCGGGCGTGTTGTGGAAGGAGGAGGTTGTGCGCAGGAGCAGGGAAATGCAGCCCTGGTGCCAGCTGTGGCACCGGCCGTGGGGGACGCGGGGCTGTAGTCTCGCTTCGGAGAGCACTAAGCAGATACAAATTGGTGGGAGATGTCATTTTCTTTTCCTGTAAGAATATTTAAGACCTTTTTCTCCATATCACCACAGCAAGATAACACCAGAGCCCGCTACCTCTCCTCTCCCACTCATCTACCTCCCTCCTGCTACAGTCCTGCTGCCCCAGCAGAAAACCAGCTTGGTAGCTGGGATGTTCTGCTGGATGGGGAACAGTCAACCAAAAAACCAAATCACTTCTGTGCTGGGATAAAAGCAGAGACTTTCCTCCTTAGCTTTAGTGAGGGGGATTGCGGGTGGCTGCTGCACCCTCCCCTGCCCCCAGCCTACCTGCTGACATGGAAAAGTCAGCAAGGCTCTTGTCTGCTAGCTCCTTGAAGCCAGATTTGATTCTTTGCATTCTCCTGAGGACAGGTCACTTCTCCAAGTGTGCTTTAATCCATCCTTTCTGCCCGGGGACAAACGAGACAGGTGTTTGGTGTCTGGCAAAGGTTTGGGGCTGTGGGCAGGTGGAGGTGACACACAATAGTTACTGTGCTCAAAATCTCGTCATGGGCAAAGCTGGAGCACACCTTATATATAGAGCCCAGAATTTGTTGTTAGTGTAATGAACAACTTAATAGCCTACCCAAATTTATCAAACATCTATTATTAGTCCAATTTCAATCATACTACCAGGTTTTATATGTTTTCTTAACACAGGCTGTTTTAATATTCTCCCAGTTATTCAGTCTTTCTGTTCCTTCTCATCTTTGAAGCTGTTTTCATCGGATTCACAGGATTGCCCTCCTGTTACAAGGGGTGTTCAGTCTGAAACCACATTTACACTCTACCGCGTGTTGTTTCTAGACCGATTAGTCTGTCCAGAACACCCGCTTGCTCTGGCTCTCAGTTAAAGCCAGGCTAAAAGAGGTTAAGGCAGCAGTGACCCGGCTGTGAGATAATCACAGCCAAGAAAAGCCGAAACCAGTTTAGGCCAAGGCAAGGAAAGCAGATTCCTGAGACCTCCCCTTGCGGGTCAGCGCAAACCCTCTGGCCTTTAACAAGTCTCGTTTGAGACTTCCTTTTGCGTGGGTGACTGTGGCCCATGTGCTGGTGTTGCTGCCCATAGTCTTATCAGGGCTGGTTCCCATTATCTCCTCCTTCGCCACACTTCACTGTTTGAAGTGAGAAATGGCATTTGTCTCCAATTCATTGTCTGTTGAGTGCTGAGAGCTGCCTTAGGAAGAGGATTTTGGCATGTGGTCCCCAAGCTATACGTGAATCAGCCATGAGTTGAGGTCCTGCCTTGTTGATTCAGGAGATAACGTGTGTGTTCCTGCTGGAACTGAGGGGCCACAACTGGACACAATATTCCAGCTGTGGTCTCCCCAGGGCAGAGTAGAGGGGCAGGAGAGCATCTCTGACCTACTGACCACCTGTGAAATAGCAGATAACGAGCTCCACTGCAGAAATAAGAAGTGATGACTTTGTGACTGCTGAAAACAATGGCAGGATAAAGCTGCAACAGATGCAGGATATTGTGGGGATACAGAATTAACACACTTCTGTGGGCGCATTGCAGAAATCGTGTGGTGATTACAAGCTATTGGAGCAAAAATCACAGACGCCCTCATTAATAACTCCAGGGCTTACAGTCCATGGTCTGGAATAATAGCTTGCAAAATGTCATTTTTCAAGGCATGCTATGCTTGAATGACAGGAATGCACAAAATTAGCCATGTTAGTTTTCTGTTTTGAGACTTGTAAAATATTTACCACCATGGGCAAACTCCTGTGTGTAATGCCTACGGAACAGGCCTTTAAACCAGCCTTTTATAGCTGAAATACCAATAAAAGGCACGCTTCAGTGCACACGCTGCTGAATCCTTCGGTTGACATTAATGTGGAATGAGTGTGTGTGCAGCACGTCTATGAAATTTCAGCCCAAATATTGAAAGATGACTTATTAATGAAGGAGTTAATTAATCCGCTTGAAAACCTCTGACAACAGAGCAAATACTCCTGGCTCCCTAATGTGTTGTGGGATTGGAAGAGACAAGGGGTCATGTTTACCATTTGTGGGGCTCTTCCAGAGACTGTAGGTGGGTGGAAGGTGTGGGGATGTTTTCAAAACACTGTCTTTGGAGCATTAAATCACTTGGCTTTTGACACTCAATCTGCCATGTGCCCAGGACTTGTCTCAATTCCATATAAAGTTCACCAGGAGGGGTGAGAAGCAGCAGGGTCTAGCTAGGCTGACTTAAGCCAAAGAAATAGAGTAATAAGGTAAGGTAAAGGTGCCAGATGTATGGTTGAGATGGGGGATGAAGGTCTTTCTGTCTTGATTATTTTAATTTCCAGCATTGTAATATATTTCTAGTGAAAGAGCTTATTTCTCCTGAAGATTTCTGTGAGTTGGTGGCTTGTTGGATATGGACCGATCCCCAGAGCTCTGCCCATGCCCAGGAGTCACAGAGAGCAGGATTAAGCAATATTGGACGATGACAATTGTCAGTTAGAAGCCTGTTCCCATGTAAAGGTGGTTAATCTCTACCTTACCGCAAGTTTTGTGCCTAAAACTTTCTGAATTTATTATTGGCAGTCAAATCTCACAAAGCAACAAAATGGATTCAAAATCACCTTGAAAACACTAGAGGACAACTTGCTCTCTCGGCTGTCATCAGCGTCTGGGAACTTCCTGGGAGACACAGCGTTGGTGGAGAACCTGGAGATCACTAAACAGACAGCTGCAGAAATCGAAGAGAAGGTACAAAGACAGTGATAGTCTAGAGAAAAGCACATGTGTTATGTTATCTCCAAGGATTTCTGGGTAGAATGTAACTTTACTCTGTCTGTCTCTGCCCCTTCTGCTGAGTAGAGAATAGGAAGTGGTGTAACTTGAAGTGCTCTCCATTCTGGACAGCTTCAAACCATTTAATTCTTGGGAGCTTTTATATGTTAAATGGCCTATTTAAGACCAAGAGAAAACGTTGGTGCCTGATGTAAAGACAATAAAATTTACACACTGTATCGAGGCAGCTTTAAACTGTTCCAGCAGAATCCTGAATACATCATGGTTGTGCAATTAAGCTAGATTTTAATACTGACCAGGGAATCTGTTGAATAAATCTGAAAGAATCTGGACATTTCATATCCTGCCATTCCTTCGAGTACAAATCAGCGTTTGCATTAGCTGTGCAGTGTCAGCATCACCACCCACCCAGTTCACCTTCCTGGCCACATGGCGTTAGTTCAATGCATGATGCCTTTACCCTGTCACCGAGGGGACATGAGAAGTGTGGTTTTCACACAGGATGGTGGTAGGACATGCGCATGGCCATTCTCAACTGCTTCCCTTGGTCCTCCCACCTTCACATGGCCTCCTCCAGCCCACAGGCCTGAGCTGCCTGGACAAGTTACCTGAGTGCTGGGTCAGCCTAGAACTGCCCCTCGCTCCCCGGCGCTGTAGCCTCAGCAAACTGGGCTCCTTGGCGTGAAAAACCAGATTAATTTCTGCTAGCCATTCATGGTACATCAAATGCTTTCCCCTCCCTAAGCAGCGTTTGCTTGAAGCCCCAAAGGGAATGCTGAAGAGATGTTTTGACATGACAAGCTTGGCATCTCCCTCTTGAAGCAGGTGTTCTGGAAGTCCTTCAATTTCTAAACAAGTTGTGAATGTAAAGCTAGTCACTGCCAGCTCTGTGGCAACAGAGATGAATTTGGGAGTCTGCACCAGTTTTTTTCTGAGTCTGGTACCCACATAGAAAGCTGCCTCAGGGCCCATTAGAGGTCTGCTTCTCAAATCAACCCTTGATCTTTCTTGGTCTGTCTACCCAAAGAAAAATGTTCAGTCAACATTTCCATTCTTATGGAAGTCCTTTCTGCTCTATTTATGTCTTCTCCACCTCTGTGGGGATCAGCGCTGGCTCAGCGACATGTAGCTGTGCTGCAAGACACTTATAATTGCACATAGCCAGAGCCTAAAATAATCCCTGAGAGGCCTGAGGATGTCACTTTATGCTGCTGAAGTGGAATGAAAGAATGAACAGGACTGAGATGACAATGGTGTGATGTATCTGCCAAATGGATTTTCAGCCTGTCCATCACAGAGCTATGCAGACACCTGGCCAGCAAGGTAGGAGTGCATTAAGTGCTAGTGAGGAAAGGCAGTAAATAACTGTTATAAATTAGCAGTTCTCAGCCTTGGAGGAGGCTGCCTCGAGTGCAGCACTAAGTCTGTTCAGCTCTGTGTTATTAATGATCTGCACAGGAGGGGGCAATTAGCAGGAGAAACTCATTGATGAGAAAAAACAATCCCAGTTAGAGAAGAGCAGGGACCCTAGTGAGAAGCCTGGAGGGGTCTCAGGAAAACAGAGGATTGGGCAGCAGAGCAGAAAATTCAGTTAAATGGAGAATACAGCAGAGCAAGGGGGATGCCGGGAGCAGGCCGCTCAGGCCTGGCTGCACCATGGTTTGGCGGCTGGTTACCCACTGCTTGGCTTGAGGTCTTTGTGGCAGATGTCAACCCTCCCCTGGGCTGTACATTAAATTTCACACAGATATTTTGACACTGTTTTTGCTCTGTGTTTTCCTCCCAGGTCCAGGAGTCTAAGGTGACAGAAACCAAGATTAATGAGGCCAGAGAGCACTACAGACCGGCTGCTGCGCGGGCCTCTCTGCTGTACTTCATCATGAGCGACCTCCACGCCATCCACCCCATGTACCAGTTCTCTCTGAAGGTACCTCCCCACGGCTGTGGGGGCAATACTGCTGCTTCTCTGTCTTACTGAGGTTCAAAGTTGTCATCTTGGGCCTCCTGGGGGTATTTGAACTCGCAGACAAAAAAGGTGATCTAACCTAACCCATTCTGCTGCTTTGGTTTTAGGGAGAAGTTTCCTGTACTTTATTTCTTTATAACTCTACGTATATTACTCTTGTGTTGCAATAGTGTTTAGCACTCACTGGGAACTCACTGCAAACACTGAGCAGAGCGCGTTCATCACTGATGAACTGAATGCCGAGAGAAAAGGTCCGTCTGTGCCGAGCACTGAGCATGGACCGGGGTCCACACTCAGCTCCGAATTCCCCACTCAGCCCACCACAGGTGGTTAGATTGGGATCAGGTTAGATGAGCCTTAATTAGCTTTTTTATTTGCTTGGTTTCTTTCTAAGCAGCTGAAGTCTTGTGAAAAGACACAGTCTGACTGAGCGATGCATTGTTTCTAAAAATCCAGGAAGTTTCTTTGCAAAACAGAACCTTAAAATTTGTCCTTTCTTCCATATTCAGAGCCTTGGCCTGGCAGAACAAGATGAGCAATGGATCTAAAAGATATTATCTGGGGAAAAAGCCAACATAGTATTTATTTCTATGCAGTTTATATATTTATGCAGAGATTTTGCGCAGTATTTGAAGTCACTTGCTCCGGCAGTTAATCTTTTTATATTTACATTGGTTCTGTATCTGTGATGTCATCAGGGTCATAATGTCTGTGCAGATATTTCATAAGTTAACAGGGATTGCTGCAGCCCTTAAAAATTATCCAAGGTCTTGGTGTTGAAACAGTCCCGACTTCCTAAAGGACACCATATTAAAACATCATGTCACTCTCTATACACAGCCCTGTCTCACTGAGACCACATCACCAGGGATTTATTGCCACCTTCTGTACAAAAGGCAAGTCATTCCTACTGCCACCTCTACAACACAAGAGGTGTCTCCAGCAGTTGGGCTTTCAGGAGCTTGGGTGTTTCCTACGTGACCCTTACAAAAGCTTTTCGGATAGTCAGGGGTGTGGTGTGAAGTCTAACTCTGGGTTGGTGTCTGCGTGTGGCTGGTGTGAAGGAATAGGCAGTATGTGCATGACTTGAATGTTCACCACCTTTTGGTTTGGAGGAGTCCTCTGGAGGGCTGGTTTGTGCTCTTCTCACAATGTTGTGTGGCCATCAGACAGACAAGCAAGCCTGCTGCCTATAATGTCCTTACACTAGAAGTCCAGGTGGAATTTATGGATGTGTTACCACCTTGGAGCATGGCTGCTGGACATCTCATCTACAGGCATGCTCATGTTGTCACCACAGCGGGGATCGTGCTGGAAGAGAGACCACTTCTTACCCTGTGCTCCTAAAATAAAAGAGACATAACCAAAGGGTCTATGCTCCAAAGGCCTCGCTACTCTTCTGTCTTGTCTACACAGACTACCCTTCCCTGTATAACAAATGTAACTCTGTAGTACGTGGATATGTTACATGGTGAACTAGAAATGATGTCCATCCTTAGGAGAGCAGTTGGACCCAGAGCTGCTCTCACCAGAACACCTGGAAAACATTTCCAACATGACAGGTTGATTTCAATGTAATTATTACTGTTCATAGTGATGGAGCTGAACCATCCCACTTGCCATGTGGCAGCAGAGCCCAGTGGAAGCCAGTAGCTTTCATGGGAATGAGAGTTTGACCGTATTTTCCAAGTTTCTTGACTATCTTTGAGACACCAGTACCTCTCTTTATGGCTGGTGTGAACAGGCTGTGACTCCGCTCGCCCTGCGTGGCTTCTGAGGACAGTGCAGACAATCCCTGGCCTTGCCAGAGCAGTCTCAATAAGTCTGGCCAGTACAGACCCAAGGACCTTTCCGAGTATTTATTGATGAGTTCCAGCTTTAATGTTTCGATAAATTAAAAACTTCTTTTTAATCATGCAAGAAAGGCATTTTGGCAGATGGAGGGTTAAATAAGATGTTGTGTCCTAGTCTAGAACTTCTTCCAGATGATTTCTTACCTTGACAAGTGACCTGGAAAAAGTAACTGAGAAGAGAATACAATGTTTGGAGCCTCATGCACAAAGAAGCTTTATTTTTTGATACCTACGACTCATATACTGAAATACTTTTAGCAGGACAATGTGCAGAATATCTTTTGGGCAAGGGTCCCCTTTGAAAGATGCATTCCTTACACATACATAATAGATAGAGGAGTTCGGAGGTTTCACCTTTAATCTACATCTACTGTGTTTGGTTTGGTTTATGTTTTCCAGTTAACATTAGCGATGTGTATAAATACATAGAAAATTAGTGGATGAAATGTTTGTATCTAATAAATTTTGATGACAGATCATAAAACATTGTGTAAGGATGCACAGACATGATTTTAAACTACTTACCGCACAGCTAGAAGCCCATTATAAATTGGAGCACACAAGATTTATATGCAACTGCAGCATGTTTTAACACAATTTAAAGAAATGTAAGCAGGAAAATCCATTCTGCCATTATTTAATAATGCAGGAGGTATCAATGTTACTTTAATTTGTTGAGGCATCATTTTTACTTTGTAGACCCTAAAAATAATGCTACCAACACAGTCATGCCTTGTCCAGCTGGTGCTATTAATTTGTATTGGCCTGGTTATTTCCTGTTAGCTGGGTCCCAGACTATGGAGCCTTTGCATTGCTAATTTAGGGGTTTTTTTAAATGTTTCCAGTTGCATTTGATAATTTGCTAATGGGTTTTCTTCAGACAGCTTTGGTAGTTTTCTTGTCCTTTCTTATTTAGATCAGGAGTGTTATTACAAGGATCTTTAATATCTTATATAAGAGCATCACTTGATGCATGCGCCCATCCCAAGGGGGTTTTTCTGACTGGTTAATCCCACTTCCACAAGGTGAAATCCTACCTGCACTTCTCATCTTGTCCTTTGCTGAATCCAGACAGTAAAATACTCATCAGATTTTTTTTTTTAATTGGGGAAATTGGTCTTTTTGTAACTTGAAACACTTGTGCAATAGGAGGTGGGCTTTCCTCTGGGAATGCCACTGTCTTTTGGCTCAACATTTGTGGAGAAAGCCCTATGAGAGAACACACTTGGTCAGAGAACTGTTTCCTATATCCATTGTGTCTTAATTCAGTCAGCCTGTCTCATCACTGCTTTCTCAAGCCCCAGAGAGCACAATCACAGAATCACAGGATCCCAGACTGGTGGGGGCTGAAGGGACCTCTGCAGATCCCCCAGTGCAACCCCTGCTCACGCAGGGTCACAGAGCAGATCACACAGGTGGGGCCAGGGGGTTTGAATGTCTCAGAGAAGGAGACTCCACACCCGCTCTGGGCAGCCTGGGCCAGGCTCTGCCACCTCCCAGCAAACAAGTTTCTCCTCCTGTTCACATGGAGCCTCCTGTGTTTCAGTCTGTGCCCGTTGCCCCTCACCCTGGCGTTGGGCACCACTGAACAGAGTCTGGTCCATCCTCTGACACCCACCCTGAGATATTGATCCCATTGATCAGATCCCTCTCAGCTTCTCTTCTCCAGCTCAACAGCCCCAGCTCTCTCAGCATTTCCTCATCAGAAAGATGCTCCAGACCCCTCAGCATCTTTGTGTCTCTCCAGTGGACTCTCCTTGTCCAGAACCGGACACGGAACTGCAGATGAGTCACTCCAGATGTCACAGGGAATGTGATCGTTGTCTGGCTCTATGTTCCTGGAAAAGCAGCTGAAGGCAGATAGTGGGTTTGGTCTCTAGACTTGTTCCCCAGCCTCCTGGAGCCGCTGGGCCACACTGCTGGGCAGGGGGGATCACTTTGTTTTTGGCTCCAGAGATAAAGCATTTGAATTGGCTTCACTTATTACAGCGGTTCAGGTGATACTCAGGAGCACGCAAACACCATCAGCATCTTTCTCTGTCTCCCCACCCAGGCGTTCAGCGTTGTGTTTCACAAAGCCATTGAGAGGGCACCTCCTGACGAGAGCCTCCCCCAGCGCCTGCTGAACCTCATCGACAGCATCACCTTCTCCGTGTTCCAGTACACAACCCGGGGGCTGTTCGAGTGTGATAAACTGACCTACACCGCTCAAGTTACCTTCCAGGTAAACACCTCCGGTTCATATAATTTGTATTCAATGATTTTACAGGTAAAGATACTGGCATGCAGGGAAAGCTCAAACTGTCACAGCTGTGGCCTTCAGTGTCAGAGCAGCAAATATAAAGGCTGAGAAACTGATTTTCTTCTTTCTGATAACAGCCAGAGATGCTGTGTTTGATTTGCATTACACTGACTTTGAGAGAGTAATACCCACTTGCAGGACTTGAGAGAAAGGACAAGGCAAGCTGGTCTTGAAGACTTACTGGTTTTATCTGAAATAAGTATGTACTACATAGCTGCTGTCTTTGGTGTGTTAGTATCATCTTGAGTGAAATCAAATTCAATCAATAAATAGTGCTTGGCATGGTGTGGTGCGGTTGTGATTAAGTTTGTGTGGGGAATGACTGTGTAAATGCCCTGACATGTCAAACGCAGGTATGAGCAAAGTCGGAACTGCTAGAATACTGTGCAGGTCTAGTTAACCGAGATCAGTAATTGGCATGATTTTTTCAACTCTACATAATAAAGTGCTGTGTGTAAAAAGTAAAGTGTATTACTGCTCTGTATCCTGGCTTCTCAAGGTTATCTTTTTTGTTTGGACTTACAGATACTTCTGATGAGTAAAGAAATCAACACGGTAGAACTGGATTTCCTACTAAGATACCCAGTGCAGACCAGAGTCACAAGCCCTGTGGAGTTCCTGTCTAATCACTCCTGGGGAGGAATCAAGGTACCTGTTTCACTTGAACTGTGGGAAATCAGCATCCCTTATCTCCTCTAAAAGCCTTTCAGGAGCCTTCAGGTTGGTCCTGAACAAAGTCGTGATTGTATCTGAGAAGTCGTACAAAAATGCCATGGAAATGGAGAGTTCTGTAGGTACAAGACTGACGTTGTGGGCTCTTCATGACTGTGCCCCTGGTGATCTGTGTGTCCTCAAAAAGACTTTTTTTTCCCTCAGAGATTTAGGCTTCTCTCTCTGTAAGAGAGGAATGAGAATATCTCCTGATTTTGTGGTTATAGATTGTAAAGGACATGGGGATCTTCGCTGTATTTGGGAGGAAGTGGGAATTTAAGGTAGATATGACCATCTGCAGAGATATACCTGGGACAGAGTACCGACAGCTGGCACACCTTCTGCAAACAAATACTATCAGGGCAATGAGAAGGTTCAACAGCTGCCATGTGTTTGGAGTGAGATGTGAGAAAGAGCAACCCAAAGAGACAAGAGCTGTCCCATCTTTTCTCCTATTTGTCAACAAGTGTGAATTGTGCTGCTTTTGGACCTGATTCAGCAGGGTGTGATTTGTTTGCTGGAGGGGGTTGGAGGCTTATCCTGAATTAGGCAGGAACTGAGGGGACTGTCACCAGGTGTTGCTTTGCAATAGCTGTGAGACGAGCCCTTTTCACTCAGCTTCTCCTCTCCTGCTGAGTCCATCGAGGTTTTTGGTTGAGATGGTGTCACAAGGGAGTAATTTAGGGTTCTGTTAACTGCAGAACAATGTTTAGATTTCTCAGGGAAGCGCAGCTTTAAAGAGTTGGGTGGCAGGTTCACTCTGTTATTCACTGCATGGGGCAATATGTCAAGCCAAATGCTGCTGACCTTCTCTCCAGGAGCCTGTACCTGTCACGGTGCAAATTTGCTGGTGCTTCCCCTCCCTGATAACTGTCCAGAGTCTGTATTTTAGAACTCCAGAGGCAAACTTTCAGGCGAGGTCTGATAACTGTATGCAGAGCAGACTTTCAGGAAACAAAGTTCAAGATTAAAGGAGTAGAATAGCAGGAGGGCTGGCTCAAGCTGGGTACCTGCGCAGAGGTCCACCCGCGCACAGAAAACCATAGACTTTTATATCTTTGCAAACCATTAATACCGTGATCCAGTCCAATAGCAATATTTCACTTTGGGGTCTTCTTGCTTCTAATTGGATCTTTTTCGCTGATCCAACACGTGCCTTTGTTTACCTGTAGACATTGTTTATGGTCCATAGTCTCATAGGTGCTGTTTTGTGCGAACCTTCCTTCTCCTCAAAGTGCAAACCAGGCCCCATCCTGCAGGTGTCTGTGATGTCTCTGCGTTAGCCTTGGAATCGTTATTGTTCCCCAGTTAGTTCCATTCTTCCCAGCTAAGTGCAAACGGGACCTTATCTTGCAAGTGTTCAGTGTGGTTTGTAGTCGCTTTTGGTAAGTATGAGCACAACTTTACAGCTTAAGTTTTTAGCAAATCCAGCTCACCAAGTAACATGAAACAAGGGCTATATTAAAAATCATACAACTTATGCCTCTAAATGATTCATTATATTTAGTGTGCATTTACTTAAGCTGAATTATTAAATTTAAATTGGGCTCATCCACTGACCTGTGAGTAATAAAACCATTGCCATACAGCCCACTCAAAGTGAGCTCAGCCAGGCTGTCATATTTATAGAATAAAGTGGTTGACTCGTAGTTAATTGCACACAGTAGGAAAAGTCTGCACGAGACTCCCTGCGCCCACAACTCCTTGGTGTTCAGTTCCTGTTCTGATCCCTTGTGGGTTTCCCACCAGGAGTTCTTGGCCCGGCTGCAGCTCAGGCCTTTCCCTCCTTTGAACCTGAACCAAACTGCTGCTGGTTTGGCTATGGGGGCTATTGCACCCGCCGCAGATGGAAACTCCTGCGCATCTCAAGGAGTTTCAGTTGATGGTCTGCCCCACTTCGGTGTATTTCAGGATTTTCAGATAGTGCATTCCATATTATGGAATTACCGAATGCATTTCAGATTGTCTTTTGTGATGATCATGGTATTGACTTTACCATAAATCATATTGGCCGGTGTCAACTTTATTATTGTTTATGTTCTATTAATATGTGTTGGTTTATTAGCTTTTGAGTTCTTGGCAACTCCAGTTACTCCAGGCATGGTTTTAGTGCAATCACATTTTGTCACAGACTGCTATAATTAGGTTAATTAGTCATGGCTTCTATACAGCTTATTAGTAGGCTAAAATCTCCTTTTCTTTCATCAGCAAGATTAAGTGCTATAATAAATTGTTTCTTCAACAAAGCTTGAGCAAAGTACATTTCAGATTCATATTTCAAATTCCAAGTGGAATTTAGCATTCTGCTAATTTTTTATGGGAACATTGAAAATGCTCCTTCACAAAACGCTCCTTTTGCCAGGGGTTCCAGGCCAAGACACTCATGCCGAAAGAAATCAATACTGATATTTATGGCCCACTCTGTGCCTCCCACTTTGGGCCCATTAACTTCAAAGGAAACCTCATTAAATGTTGAGGACTCTGGGCATGCAAATAGCCTTGTGTGACTTGGATTATTATTTATTGTTCTTCTTTGATTAATAATATATATAGGCTAACAGTCCTTTGCATTTGTGCGGGTCATGATGCTGGAGCATCCGACATGTGTTTATGATCTAGTTTTCCATCCTCTTTCAGGAAAATACAGGGTGATTCGGAAAGATGGACCCAATTTCAAAGCAGTGTATTTCACCATGGCAACGTGTTACAATTACACAAAAATTTACAAATGGATTAATGAATTACCACATTAGCAGTAATCATTGAAACTCTATGTCTCGCCTTTTTAAGTGAGTAAGAGTTTGATTCATGGGCGGCTCATGACTGCAGAAATACAGAGTTTTCAAACCGGGTCCATCTTTTTGAAACATCCTGTGGTCTAGTAAAATGTTTCACAGAGCTTTTTGCTATCATGTGTGTGCCAGGGCAGCTCAATATTTATCCCGGAATGAAGAAACCCACGTACCTGTCCAGAACGGCACAGTTTGTAGGGAAAGGTAATATCTTTTATTAGATCTGCTGATAAAATTGGGAAAAAAAAGGTGAGTTTCAGGCTTTTTAGTGCTGAAACAATAGCCTGAAACAGGAATGAATTCAAACTCGGTAGAAGTTGAGAAAAACTGCTCTAAGCTTAACTTGATTCTGTTCATCAGTCAGCCAGTATGGGAGAAGAATTAGTTCCTGTGGAGGCAAATTGCTCCGCTCTGGAGCCAGGGAGGCACCAGCAAAGGGCACTCGTTATCCTCAGTGCAAACTCTGCCTCTGGGTCATGGAAGGGTTAGTTAAGAGCAGGAAGGGGAGGAAATGTTATCATTTAATGAAAGAAGTGCCTTTGCTGAGTCCCTGCCTCAGGTGTTCAATAGAGCTGGCTGTTTCCGTTCCAAGGCGTCTCTTTTTCAGGTGCTTAATAGTGATCTCTCGAGAAATCAGAAGTATTCTTTTACTCTTAATGAGATTTTCTGTCTTTTTTCAATTTCCTTTATTACAGTAAGTGATACTTTCCTCTCTCTTCCCAGTACTTGGCTCGAAAGTTTTTATTTTGGTTGGTACTTCTGAAGAAGTTTTTTGTGTGCACACCAGGTTGTCTGTATCTCCTGACTGGGCTCTTGGTTACCTGGATACACCTGGATACACCTTAGACCGCAAAGGTACAATGATGCTTGAACTGCACAGGACGTCAGGCCGCAGCCGTGTACAAATGACCATCTTGATAGTTCTGTTGCAAGATTGAACTTAACATACAATCAGTGTAGAGCTGGTCCTCTGTAGAGTTTTTCCCCCATTTTTTTTCTTCTTTCCTTCACTAGAAGGTCTCCAGTGTCTTAAGATGAAGGTGTTGACACCTGGATGAAAGCTGAGTATTGTCTGAACTGAACTGGGTTTTATGGTTCTTGAGGCTTCCAGACCATGTCCAGATTAACAAGTAAAATGGGTCAGCAGCTGCTTCTGCCCTTGGCAGTGGGTGACGTGACACGATGTGAATCCATACAGCAAAACTCCCCTCACCTCCCAAACCACAGAGGCCTCATATATTGTTTCCTGTGGACAGACCCTGGACTGTCCTACCCCCCGGGCTGTGTCCTGGAATTTTCTGAGAGCAAATGAGTTTGCCAAAGTCAAATGTGAGCCAGCAACACACTGGCAAACTCTGTGGCTCATGGTGAGTTTGTGCCTGGACTTTCTCTGTAGCTGCAGATTCAGGAGCAGATCAGCAGGCAAGACAAAAGCGTGTGTCTTCTCCTCACTGTCTGGTGGGGTGGGGTGTGAGATGGGCAGACAGAAACTCCCTCTCCCCATAGTCCGAGGCAGTTTTATTCTGGAACGGCTTTATAGATGCATGAGCATGGTTTTAATCCTAATCTAACACAATCTGCCTTATTAGCTCAGGCCAAGCCTCACATGATGCATAGTTGTGCATTTTCTATTGAGTGCCCGGTGCCAAAAGACCATCCATGTGTTTCTTAGAGGTTCAGCAGAGCAGTTTGTACTTGCCTAGAAAAAAATCATATGAAAGTACCCAGAGTTAAGCTGAGCTCTTCCTGAGCTTCACCACCAGCAGCACAGCCAGCGGCCATGCCCTTGCTATTCATTTTCACCGCTGCCTTTGCCCAAACCTGCCCTTTTTAAAAGACTGGGGCAGTTCTGAGCCCGCTGAAGTGTGGGTGAGTGGATTTCCCTGTGGCCCTGCTGTGTCCACACCGCCTCGTGCCCTCTGCAGAACCACGGTCCCCATCAGCCGGGCGCCTGTCTGGTTCCCAGGGGCGGGATGCGGGCGGCTCTGGATCTCCTGTGCACGGATGCGCATTTCCTGAGCCTAGTTTTCTTTGTGATATTTTCTGCAGTGCCTCTTCATCTCCGAATGCAGATGTGTCCCGTAGGATAAGTGAGGCTAGTTAATATACAGCAAGAATACACCTGGTCAGCTCGGATTACTTCTTCATCCCAATCATTTCCCTCATCTTTTTCTGAAAAGGAAGGATTTTCATTATGCAGATATGAAAACGCAACTGAAAGGGCATTGTCTAATAAATGTGATGTTGAATAATGAGCTCTAAATACTGAATTCAGCTTTCGAGGAGGAGAACAGCAGTAGACAAAGTAGTATATTAACTCCATATTTATAATTTTGCAGAATGCAGATGATAAGGCTGCGTGTATGGCTTATGAGATAAAATACCAAAGCATATATTTTACATTTAAGAAAACTGGATTTTTTTGACAAAAGAACAGAACTCTCTCCTCCAACTTTCACTTTTTGTGCTTTCTGGACACTAACATTTTTCATTCCTGTCAAGGATTCATTGCGACACAATCTGCTGCTTATATTGTGTTCTCTGTGCATAAGCAAGGTCCTTTGATCACGCTGGTCAGATATGGAACACTTGCAGCTCACAGCTTCCCATGGACGTTCAGAATTATTATTATGCCAGAAAACCGTAGTCTTAATTAAGTATCGTCTATTAACTCCGCTCTTCAGATGTACAGCCTTTTGGTGCATCTTTGATAGAAAACATTGATTATGACACTTTGACGTGCATTTATCTTCTCTCATCTAGAGGTTTCCTGAGGACATTCGTCTGTCCCCACTGGCACTCCAGTCTCAGAGAAACATTCCCAATGTCTCACAGAAATAATCCTTCTTTTCTTTTTAACCTTCTGGCTGGTGATCTGATGTTTATCTGAAATGCAGCAGAGATTTTTGACCACACCAGATATTTCAAGATGTACTTTCTTGGTTTGGTTGCAGTGGAAATCACGTTTTTCTGGATGCCCCCACAGCAGCGTCAGCCTCTGTCCTGCACTCCTCACGACACAAACCTGCTGGCAGCTGCTCATTGGGAATGTAGAAGTTCCTTCATTCTTTAAATGGAAGGAAAGGGAAGTAATTGCTTCATCAGAGGTATCTTTTAGGTATCAAATGTATCTTTTGTAGACATTGTACATTTTTGAAGTCCTAACGCTTTGCTTAAAAAGCAGAAAAAAACCCCAAACCCAAACAGTTGCAGTGCACTCTTGAGAAGATACCAGTGACCTGTGGGGCCCAGGAGTGAGCACTGAGGTCTGACGGCTGAGCTCTGCTCACAGCCAAGGGTGAGCCAGCCCTCATCCCCTTTTGGGCATCATCATCTACATGTGTAAGAAGCCTTTTGGAAAGGCAGTGAAGGCAAATGGCTTGGATTTGACTCCTCTATTAGTTCTTCCTTTTAAGCCAGATCTGCCATAAAGGACCTTGAGGGTTCCCGAGCCCTGGCCCAGGCTGCCCAGGGCGGGTGTGGAGTCTCCTTCTCTGAGACATTCAAACCCCCTGGCCCCACCTGTGTGATCAGCTCTGTGACCCTATGTGAGCAGGGGTTGGGCTGGGGGATCTGCAGAGGTCCCTTCAACCCAACCAGGCTGGGATCCTGTGGGATGGTGCTGCAGTGTGTGCTTGCAGTTTTGGTTGCTGAGCTCGTTCGAGCAGGTCGTGTGGCACACGGATGAGGACTGTGCCAGGGGCCTGAGTCTTCAAGGGACTCGGCAGCTGCTTGACTCCAGTTGCCTCTTCTTGAGGCCAGTTCTGACATGGTGCCCCCATGGAACCTTGGGTGAGGCTTTCGCTGTGAAAAGAGCTGTGAGAAGCCCCATTGAGAGATGAGTCTATAACTGTGTGCACATATATGTACAGGCTGCCCAGGGCAGTGGTGGAGTCACCATCCCTGGGGGTGCTGAGCGAACATATAGATGAGGTTCTCAGGGACATGGTTTAGTGCAAGAGTTACGTTATGGTTGGACTCGATGATCTCATTCTAACCAAAATGATTCTGTGATCTGTATCAGGACACAGAACCACAGACCTTGAGGGCCTTCCAGCTGGTGACATCCTGGAAGAGATCCTTCAGTTGAGCTCTTCCAGTCCATGAGACATATTTTCTCTTTCAGTTTTGTTGTGCATTGGTCCATAGTGATGGCCCATCTGTGTTTTGTAGTAGTCAAATACAGGGAACTTTTCAGGAATACACAAGTACCACCTTTCAGCTGTCACCATGGACCCATGGCCTGCTTCTGGTTCTGGCTGCATGTCCCTGATGTGCTGGAGAGCATCAAAGAGTGAAGAAGAAACATGGGTAGTGTGGCTTGACAGAGCAGCATTGTCAAAACCACCTGTACAACACCTGCAGAAAACACAGGAAAAGTGGCAATATGAGCCCAGCTGTGAAATATTGCAGGCAAAATCATGAAAACTTGGTGGGTGCTTACAAGCAACTAGAATAGGAAGATTATGCCTAAATCTCATTTCTGTTGCTGACCTTTCCTATCCAGTGGAGCTGTAAGAACCTACTAGTAGGAAGGATTTGAGTGCTGAAGCCGTCGCTTTCTGATTCATGATACAGGTTTCACCTGGAATTTTCCAATGACAGGTAATGACACCCAAGCCATCACTCCTCAGACCACTCCTGTTGTCCAGCCATGAGGGTTCTGTGTGTCGTGATGTTCCAGGAAGGATTCTGCAGATAAACAGAAGCGTGTTTTTTTGTATAATGTCATGTCATGGCACTACATACCGTTTAGTGTAATTTAGATATGGGGAGAAAGCAAGGAGCAGTTTGAATGAAGATGGGACACACCGAGCAGTGAGCTTGTCTATCAGATTTTATGAAAGAAACAAGGATGATTAAAATAACATTTTTGTGCTGAGAGCTGATTGAAGTTTGTCAAACCCATCATGTCTTTATTTTTACCTTGGGTAGACATTTTTCTTATAAGTTTTGTAATTCAGGTAGTGCAGCTAAACAGAAAATAAGACCTTCAGTGAATGACTAATATAAGCCAAAACCTCAATGGGAAAAATGGCAAATAATCCATCATTTTCTACATTAATCCCTCTAGTTAACAGTAATGCGGTAATTCATCTCCCTATACATCTATTTTCAGAATGATCCAATCTATCAATTAAAGCCAGATGCAGGCTGGACTTTCCCATTCTTCCAGGAGCTTTTTCCAACTGTGGGGATGCTGGTTTTCCTAACGAGATGTGGGCCACCTGCAGGAAATGAAGGGAAGAAATTATGAATATTTGCCGAAGCCTATATAAGCAGAACTTGCAGTGCTAGTCTAAGATATTTAGGAGGCAATTTGAAATGCATATGGTTTTTCCCAAGCTTCAGGCAAGCAAAATGTGTCTTCTCCTCAACGTATAGGTACTCTGGGATTATTTTTCTTTAAAGCAAGATGTATCAGGAGATAAGACTGAAAGTGTGAATCAGGTATAACCAGTCTCATGGCTACTGGGGAATGTGGTTCATAGGTGTTAGCAGCTCACTCTGGCAGCGCTGGTTTGACTGGTTCTGTATTCTGAAGGAAAGCCTAAACTCGGGGCCAGTTTTGACTGGATGGTGTCCTTAGGATAACTGCCATCAGTGATCAGAGCAAGTGTTTTCTCTAATACATTTACAAAAGCTTGGTGTGGTGTATCTGGCAGCAGGAGATAAATCGCATGCAGTAGCAATGACACCAGACCTTGGAAGCTGTTCCTTTCACTTCAGACTCAGCCCATCCTCTGGAGGCGGTGAGGGGAAAATGAGCCTATCAGCTCCTTGTGCCCATCTGGAACGTGTCCCTGTCCCCCCACATTGTTGTGTCTCTGCTATGATCCCCTTTCCCTTTGTTGACTCTCTGAAGGGCCTTGTAATTAAGGACACCCTGTGAGGACACCAGCGTTGCCCTGCGGTGACAATTAGGGTTTCTTTCTCCAAGCCAATGGCTGATACACGTTTTATTTCCCACAGCTGTGGGGGGAAAGAGTATTTTGCATTCATGAATGTGTCAGATTCACATCGGCTCCAGTTTAAAGCTGGTTCTGACTTAGACGAGAAAATGTCAAAAAAACCCAAAGTGATAATGCAAGTTGTCTGTGATTCAGTGAATGAAAAGTCATTTTCTCTGAGAAAACAGTAATCCTTGCCTTGATGTGGTGTGAAGAGCCCTGTTTTGCTCCCAAAGACTCATTTCGAGATACAAACTCAAGACCCTCCTGTTTCCAGCCACCAGAGGTGATTGTAGGGTCACTTTTTAAAACAAGATCTTTAGTCCTCCTGCTCTTTTGATCATACTTTATTTTGATCAATGTTTTCTGTGTCTCTCCATTTCCATGACAACTCTGATTGACAAATGTATTCTTCATTATGCGGACAAAAATAGCCACGCTACAGGTTGATGGGTGGTACCGACCTGCTGTCCCAGCGGACCATTCCCGCCTTTGCTCCTGCTGCTTGGAAACGGTGATGTCTTAGAGCTGGTGTCAGTGCCTTGGAAAATTTCACAGCAGAGGTATAGAAAAGCAATTAATATTCACAGAAAGATTACTGATTGAGATAGCTTTCATTGCACTGGCTTTTAAATAGCAACATCTCTTATTAATACCATCACTCCTAATAAATGCAATTAAAATTGTTGACTAATGAAAATTTTAGTGTTAATTTATATAATACAGACTTTATACTTGCAAGTAGGGCTTTCTTGATTCTGCAACATGTTGTTCAGGGAGAGAGAGGCTATCATCTCTGATTACATGGCTGTCATTTAGTAAGAAGAAAGCAATTTTTCAGAGTCTCCCTTGTTAAACATCACCCAGAGACTTCTCGAAGCAACAGCAGCCAAAGTTCTGAAGTGGTATTTTAAGTAAATCACTTCAAAAGTCAACAGTGTTAAAATGTTTTATATAAGTGTTTGCACTGATGAATCCACCGAATTCAGCTTTTGCCATTGTATTGTGCTTAGCTACGAGAGGTGCATCAAATACACTTATTGCTTCGAGGACAAGGTGCTGGCAGATCAGAATAGATAGCATTGATCCTGGGAAATTCAATTTCTCATGTTTTGTGCTCCGTTTGCTGCTTTTCCACAGAAAGTGGGATACGGCACTGATTTTTGGAGAAGTGCTTCTGTTGCTGACATTTCTCTGTGTTAATCCATACATGGAAAGAACATCTGCTGCATCACCACTTTGCTCACACTCCTCTTCATGGAATCCTCAGGATCCCAGGGAGTTTGGCATGGAGATGATCAGCACCAAACTGAGTCAGTCTGTGCTGGGGTATTGCAAGCGTTGTGCTCTTAACTGTGTCTTTTGTGGAGATACTGATGAATTTGTGCCTTTGGGCAAGGCTTGATTCGTTGGAAGAGCATCTATAGTTATATCTGCAAGTACAACTCTTGCCTATAGCTCCAGTTCTGGTCCTGGAGCTCGTGACCTGTGAGGGAAGGTGGAAGGATTTGTCCAGCTGTGGGATGACAGAGCCAAACTCTCCTTGTTATTGTCAGTGAAAGTTATAAGGATCAACCATGACAAATTGCAGGTAGGGAGGTTCAGCTTCAACATATTAACCAAAAGAATCCTTTTTACCGGGAGAATAGTGCAGTTCTACAACAGGGCACCGAGAGAGGCTGAGAGCGCTTTGTTGTAGGGGTTGGCGTTTTGGTAGACAAAGCCACAGCTGGCGTGGTCCAGCACTGCCTGTAGGCCTGGTCTGAGCACAGGGCTGGACTAGACACCTCCAGAGGTTTCTTCCAACCATTGCTTCTGTGATGGTGTCAGTGTATATTCAATAAATGGCCTGGGTGCATGGCACCCACCAGGAGCACCTTTACAACCTCCTTCTCCCTGTCATCTACCCGCATTTCCTCTGCTAAAAACTTGAAGCCATTTGTCATAAGGAGCCCCATTTCTGACTCCTTTCTTCCCCTAGTTTGCTCTTTGTGTTGGAGTACAGCTCAACTCAATTCCGTCTGTTAGAAACACCAAAGTCTGACGCTGCTCTCCTCTCCTTGGGAAGCCCAGCTCTCCTGCACCTCTTAGAGCAGAGCGGCCTTCAGTGTTTTCTGCCTCGTTTGCAGCAGCACCATATCCCGGGCAATCTCCCCGCATTTCTGTCAGGGCATTTCCATGACTTCCAAAGCCCTTTGGCAGGTGTGTATCTCTGCAGTTGATCTGAATGAGGTGTGACACCGGCATTTTTCAAGGAGCTTTCTTAGTTGCTTTCCGGAGCGGAGCTGGACGGGACGTGAGCCGGAGCACCAGTGGTGCAGAACACCTCTGCCTGGCAAGAAGCTTCTGCTTTGCTCTGTGGCTTTCTGTTTCTATAGAAAATAGCTCATTCACTGTCTTTTATACTCCACTTGTCTTTTCCGCTTCATATTCAACTGCTTACAGCTTCAGATTATGCAAAATGCTCTGAAGATGTTTGTTTCAGCGAGAATTTTGCTTGAAATCCAGAAGAACCTTACAAGCTGTGCAATACGTTTTGCTGCCACTTGTATGAAAGATAATTTGAATTCTTTATTTCTCTGCATAACATTTATAGTTGCCTCTTTCTAGCAAAAAATCTAGCCACATTTTCATTGTAATTATCATTTATGTACTGGCTTACTCAGCTGTACTTTGGGGCATTCTTCAGCTACCTGTTTCTGCTACAGACTTGTAGCACTGAGAAGTTAATCTTGATGTGTGTTTTAGCAAGTATAAATCTCAGCAATTTGATTTTTATGTCGGCACAGGACGGTATGCATGTTTGTACAAAGAAAGTGCTCACCCATGTACAGTTTGCACTATGTTTATTGAGATTTGGGGTGCCCTGGTCACCATGGCTGCATGGTGAAGTCCCAGTGCTGTGGCTTCACCGTGCGTGCACCAGACTGTGTAGACAAGGAAGGTGAATTCACAGGGCAACAGGGAGGGGAAAATAATGGCATGTGTATAAAGACAAAGAGGATGAATGCTCCAACCATGAAATCACTATAAAAAGCAGTTTTGGTGAGCACAGCAAGCCTGAGTTTAGCTTTGGATACCGAGCACCCTAGATGCAAAAGTACCTTTTTCCATCGGTTGTTGTGACAATTCTCTTCGTGTCTGTTGAAGCAGTAAGGAGACTGTTTGCAGACTCGCAGCTCACAGGAGTGCCACCAATGCGCTCTCCTGTCAGATGTGGGCTCAGAATTTCCAGCTTCCATCCAAATCGGGCATTTTGGGGATAGCTGAGAGTCACAAGTGCCTGTCACCTGAGATTTCTGAGTTCTGGCTTCAAAAAAGGAGAGAAGATTTCTTCTCGCTTTGGGTTATGGAGAACTGCATTGTGAATGATGCCAAATTCGTAGAATCATAGAATCACAGGATGGTTTGGGTTGGAAGGACCTTCCCAGCTCCCCCAGTGCCACCCCTGCCATGAGCAGGGACATCTTCACCAGCTCAGGTTGCCCAGAGCCCCGTCCAGCCTGGCCTGGGATGTCTCCAGGGATGGTTCATCCACCACCTCTCTGGCCAACCTGGGCCAGGCTCTCACCACCCTCAGGGCCAACAATTTCTTCCTCATGTCCAGCCTGAATCTCCCTTCTTTAGTTTAAACCATCATCCCTTGTCCTGTCGCAACAGGCCCTGCTCAAAAGTCTGTCCCCATCTTTCTTATCAGCCCCTTTTAAGTAGGGAAAGTCCTCAATAAGGTCTCCATGGAGCCTTCTCTTCTCCAGCTGAACACCCCAACTCTCTCAGCCTGAATTCTTTAATCCTTTCCTGTGTTGTCACTTCCATGGCCTGGATGCCACATGTGGCTTCACTGCTGGGCAGGAGCATTGCCATGATGTGGGTGAGACCATTGGGAAGGTTGTGTTTGGATGTTAGAGCTGAGGTTCTGTGGGCAGCCGTGAGACGTGTTTCAGTTCAGAGGATACACATGGTAAAAAATCTTAGGGCATGTATCTTCCACAAGTATGAAACTGTCCTCAGTCTTATTCTCCTGTGGCCTTGCAAATGGCCCGTGTTGGTTCCGTGTCCTGTGACTGTGCTGACAACAGATTTGGGGAAAGGAGAAGGGTCAAAGTCTGATCCTGGTGGGTTTCTGGCTGTTTCCCAGGCTCCAGCTGTGACCCTTTTGATGGAGCAACACATGAGCAGTCAGTAACATTAGAAAAATGGTTCAAAGGCATGTAGGATTATTCTTCTAAAGACCTTCCTTGAATTTTACCAGGCTCTGTCATCCATGGAGGAATTCAGGAATCTGGATCGGGACATTGAGGGGTCTGCAAAACGGTGGAAGAAATTTGTGGAATCTGAGTGTCCGGAAAAGGAGAAATTCCCCCAGGAGTGGAAGAACAAGTCAGCCCTGCAGCGCCTGTGCATCCTGAGAGCCGTCCGACCCGACCGCATGAGCTACGCTGTCAGGTGGGGACACTGCTGCTCTGCACGCCCTCGACCAACAGACAACGCTGGGTGTGCATTTTGTGGGGAACGGGGGTAATTCAGGAATACGTTTAGATTTATTGATTACAGAATATGAGCGTTGCACGCTGGTTTCCCATAAAGGAGCCTGCTGACTGAGGCATCTCTGAACTCTGCTAGACCATCAAAACATTTATTTTAACTGGAGTTTCTTGCTCGAGGAGGTCTAACCCCAATATCAGCAATAGCCATGGAAAGAGTTTAACTCACACTGGGTGAGGAGCAGACATGCCAAGTCAGAAACGAGCATCATCACACAGGTGTTATACAGCTGCCAGACACTTTTAACAATCAATACAACTCCTAGGGTTCATTTAAGTCGATATTAGTTACTAGATCCTTTATGGTTGTTCCTTAGGCACAAGAAGAAAGTCTAGAAAGGAAAATCTTATAGAGGCTTTCTCTTTTTTTTTTTTTTTTCCTGTAAAATGCATAATTTATGTGATGCTAGTTCTGAAAGTTGTAGTTGTAAATTATGTAGTGAAGGTAACTAGGCAAATCTAAACTGCGAGAAGGTATGAAAAAGCTTGTTCCGGGAGAAACTAAAGGTCCTTCGCTCCTTTAGGACTTGTTTTTTTCTTCTCTGTCCTAGTAGTCTGGGATCTGACATTTCTGCAATGCCTCTCGTGCCGCTGCCTCCCAAATGGTTTGTGTTGCTCCACCATCTGGCATGTGCATGTATATGGGTGCGTGTACCAGACTGTGTTACTCAGAGTATGAACTAGATTTCTGTTTCTGCTTTAAAATTCACAGAAAAGTGCAGGCAAGACTGAGTGAAGTCTCTCTGTGGTCAATTTCTTAATGTTTTATTAAATTAAGTAACTATAATTTATCATAATTATACCATTCAAAACCATCTTCTTTTACATTTGTTACTTGTTTAAGCCTTATCCATGTGTTCTCTCAGCTGAAAAGATTGGTTTTTTCTGTCATTATTTAGTTTGAGTAAAATAAGCATTTGTCTTCCTGAAATTTTAAGTGCATATTTCATTTAAGCAAGCTTAATTAATTCCTTTCAACCAAAATGGTAGTACTCACATAGCTCAAAAATAACCAGAACATAAAGTTTCAATTCCTCAGTTCCTTTTGTATTTCTCTTTTATGAACAGGTAAGGGAATCCAAGTTCAGAAGCTTGGCTGAATATTTTTAGGGTTTGAGCATGTCATACTTTTCTGTTTGCACAAGAGTATTTAAGTGGTTTTGTTTGGTTTGTTTCTTATCTTGAAATAGGTTAGAACGTAAACACATGCAAAGACTAACAGTCCACAGCACCTTCTCCGAGACTTTCTTTGTAGGTGTTTGTGACTTACATTCTTCTTGAAATACAGGATAGTTAGAATCTAGACCCAAAAGGCTTAAGAAGAGCTTTTGTTTGGGGAAATCTCATACCCCAAAAGCAAATGTGAAATGATTAGTGGTGACCAATGACAGTCAAAATGCCTTTGACTTCCCGGTTCCTCCTTGATAGGATCATGTTCCTCTAATATAGCCGCCACACAGAAGGCCGATGGTCCTGTGCTCTCTCGTTTTCCTAAGCACCTGCAAAGTTGGATTGTCTCTGTGACTCTTCAAAAAGTGATGGATCCTGTAGAGCCAGTAGCATTTCAAGGTCATACACATCTTAAATTCATAGAGTTTTGCATATCTGCAATGTCATTGAATCCCAGAAGTTGTTTTCCAGTTCTCAACTGGTTTGTTCAGCCTGGAGAAGGGGGGATTAAGAGGAGACCTCATCGTGGCCTATAGCTTCCTCAGCGGGAGCAGGAGGAGCAGGGCTGAGCTCTTCTCTGTGACAGTGACAGAGCCCAGGGAATGGCAGAAGATGTGCCAGGGAGGGTCAGTGGGACATGAGGAAAAGGTTCTTCACCCAGAGGGGCTGGACACTGAACAGGCTCCCCAGGGAGGTGTCACAGCCCCAACCTGACAGTGTTCAAGAAGAGACCAGACAACGTCCTCACACACACGATGTGACCTGTGGGGTTGTCATTGCAGGGACAAGAGCTGGACTCCATGATCCTGGTGGGTCCTTCCAACTCAGGACATTTTATGGTTCTGTGATCTTCCATGATCTGTATCTTGCAGATCTCTTCCTTCTGTGTACCGGTTAAACATGCCAGCATTAAATACCTTACTCAATTCACAATACCTTACTCAATTAACATCACTACAGATATAGTCCCAGCCTTCCTCTCTCTGAGAGTCTTGACAAGCACTTCAGTGCATTTAAGCGGCCAAGCAGTAACTCAGTATCCTACCCCAGAGGTTATTAGGAGTGTTTTAGATGCCCTAGAATATCCCTGCCCCATCTCCAGCTGCTGTTCAGAAAGGCATAAGGCTCTTTATGTCCCATGTCATATATAACACCTCCATAAAGATGATCTAGGAAGCTCTTTAGTATATAAAATGAAATGGATGCCACCCTCTCTCCACCCCTGTACAGGCTTCTTGCATTTCTCCATCTTGGAATTTAGGTTTTTCAGCCTCTCTTTGTACCAGATCACTGGGGATATGTGCATAGACTGTTTTATTGCCTAGGCCTAAGGAGCCACCAGGAGAAACCACTTTTATCACGACTCACTCCTTAGAGCTTAGATGAGGGCAGTGCTCTGCCGTCCATCACTAAGAATCAGTTAGAGCGTGGAGGGTGTTGGTCTCTTCTCCCAAGGAACAAGTGATAGGATGAGAGGGAACAACCTCAAGTTGCACCAGGGGAGGTTTGGATTGGATATTAAGAAACATTTATTAATGGAAAGGGTTGTAAAGCACTGGAACAGGCTGCCCGGGGAACTGGTTGAGTCACCATCCCTGGAGTTGTTTAGAAGACATATACGTGAGGTTCTTAGGGACATGGTTTAGTGCCAGAGATGGTTGGACTCGATGATCTTAAGGGTCTTCTCCAACCAAAATGATTCTATAATTTCATCAAGAGTAATTTTCCAGTGTAAATACCTATTTCATCCTTCAGTCTTCTTGAAGAACATCAGCAAGGAGCTTCTTGCAACACTCTTCATGTGCTCCCGTGCTTTCACATCCACAATGAGGTCAGATCAGTTCCGCAGCTACTAGAAGGGTATAGCCTGGTCATGGTGAAGTCCTTCCAAAAGCACTGGTGCTCCAATGAGGGACAGACAATGTAGAAGGACTAAGGATCCCAGTAGCTGGCACCACCAGCTCCCCAGATAAAGGATCTTAAGCTTCATATAACCTAGCAAAGTTGTAAATTAGCCATTTGTCTCACAGGGCATTTTTGCTTTATTTTTCTGGCACCATTTCTGCAATCCCACTGCTTACAGGGTGAAACAGCCCATGAACACCTTATCTGAGAGACACCAACTGTAGGCGCTCTGCCAGTCCTGTCTCTGAGATCTTCCTTTCCTGCATGTGTGGCCCATTTCGAAGTCTCCAAGTCACATTAGTTGTATTTCTGAGTCTTCAAGGCGTCATTTCATAGAGCTGAGACAAGAACGTTGTGACCTTGTATCTGATGGACTTCTTTTAAATTTTGTGGACTGAAGCTTTCCAGTGGCCCTTCAGCAAATCTTGACCCAGAACAGAAAGATCTACTTGAAAGAGGTGCCAAACAAAGTGGAAGCTTTTTCTGTCGCAATCCCTACAGCATCTCTGTTCCACCTGCCTTTCACTAGTCCTTGCAGGAGACTCTCAGCTCTCTTAGAAGGAATTTGCCTGCCTTATTCTGGTATCATCCGCCAGGCTGATGTTTTCCTTCGCTGTGGTACTGAGGTTTTCAAAAGGCCTGAGTCATGAATCTGTGCTAGAAAAGCAGCTGCTGACTCCTGGGGTTTGAATACAACATCCCTACCTTTCAGTTGATGTTCACTGTGTCCTCTTTTCCTAAAGCAGTGATTTTGGAAAGCTCCCCCTGGGGAGATTCCATTCTCCATTCGCCGGATTCTCTTCAGGCAGATGCTGTGGAGCTGAGGTTTATTTCCCCTTCACTCAACTGTATTTTCCCTTGTGATTCTCATACGGGGGCTTAAGCGACACACACTGGATATTCTTAGAGCTCTTTTGTCTTCCCAGAACAAAGTCATTTGGTAAATCATCTGGACTTTTTGTGGCATTCAGTGATAAATCCAAAGGAACGCTCTTTCCCCTCAAAGGCTGTATGGATTGCAAAGTACACGGCTGTTTTCTATACATTAACTATTTCTTCTCTGCTGAGATCCCTTTGTCAGAATCAAGCCTCTACTTGCATTGAACTTCTGAATATAATGTTGGGCTGGTGGGTCCCACATTTTTCCCTCCGCGTGGCATTTGTCAGATATTCGTGTCATTTTACCCCTGTAAAAAATGCCAAACGTTGTCTCTAAATGACAGCTCCTGAGGCCCAGCCTGCAGATCCCCTCTAAAATTTGTCATGCTCATTTCTTTCATTAAGTTTCTCATTTGTTTGAATCAGCAAAATGACTGCTAATTAATTGATTATTTACAGGAAGTCTGTCTTTTCTGAACAACAGCAGACTGGCAAAACATTGTTTTCTTTCTGGCAGAGATTTTGTGGAAGAGAAGCTCGGCAGTAAATACGTGGTAGGGAGATCCCTGGATTTCGCAACGACTTTTGAGGAATCAGGACCTGCAACCCCCATGTTTTTTATCCTGTCCCCGGGAGTTGACCCACTGAAGGATGTGGAGAAACAAGGTAAAACAATCCAGTCTCTAGGCGTACCGCAACATTGCTTTTTATTTTGGCATGACGTTCTTGTTCTGTTTTGTTAGTTTGTTTTTAAACTCATCTCTTTGCAGATGATGGAGTAATCTGTTAAAAATATATAATAGTGAGAAGACGTGATTGGTTTTGGTTTTTCTTTTTCCATAAAGCTTTTTGGATTTTTTATCTAAAGTTTAAATTAAAACTTGCCTCTTCGCTGCGTTGCCTGGATTCCCGGTGTGGCTCACACTGCAACGATTTCTGAGCTGGTCTTGGACACAACCTATAATTTACATCAGAGATATCTAATATGCTGTCAGATAGCTAAAAATAAGCACCAGCTCCCTATAACATTCTGCTGGTTAACAGCAGAGTTTCCCGTTTTTAATCCTGTCCTTCCTGAGCTGGTTTTGGTGCGGATGCTCAGATGGAGTGATTTCTGTTGTGCACCAGTCAGTGCCTGCGCTCTGAAGGTGCCAACGTGCCAAATTCCCTCTGGGTCTCAGCTCCTCTGTGGAAGAATTATCATATTCAGCCTGGACGTGGGAACTACAGCAGGTCTGGAAACGAGATCACTTCTGATTGTCAAACAGTCACTGCGGCCACTTCTTTTGAGACTTTTACAGCCAAGGGGCTCCATCCCGCTGGACCAGAGGGTCCGATGTCTCTGGGTGCTGTTTCAGGGCTGCTCTGATTGCTGTGTCTTTTCTCCTTCTCCACATATCTCCAGGACTGTGATTGCTGGTCAAGCTCTGATACTCCCAGCCAGGCTGGTTGTGGCTCTGAGCAACCGTGTCTCCTTGAAAACATCCCTGCTCATGGCAGGGGGGTTGGAACTAGATGAGCTTTAGAGTCCCTTCCAACCCAAACTGTTCTCTGATTCTTGAGAGGTGGGTCTTGAAGGCAGAGATGAACAACTCTCAACGTTGGCAGCCACTAGAAATGGTAGAAGGAAAACTGGAATCTCTCAAATATGGGGAGAGCTGTATCCCAGGGGGTTGCTGTAGTAAGGCTAAGCAGAGAGCTTGAGCAACTGGAAGAGTTTGGATATTTGTTTTACATAGGGCCATCTGTTTCCAATCATATACCAACAGCTGAATCCCAAGACTCGCCTGCTTTTAGCAGAAATCAGGAATTAAAGGTGCACCATCTGGATGAAGGCAAATCTGCATGCAGAGTGCAGGCAATCCCACGGGATCAGCACTTGGGGACATGTGTGCTGACCCCCTGGCTGAGCTGAATGCATCGTGCTGCGATGCACAGGCCCAGCGTGGATGTTTGTTGAGCTGCTTCCCTTCGTCGGCACAAATTGGTGCTCAGTTTCTGAGGAGCACACAGCAGAGGCTATTTGCTCCAGGCAGTTGCTTCTCCTATGAGATGAGGAGAAACTGGTGTTCTCCATCTTTGGGTGACAGATGGATTCAGAAAACTAAACAGGAGGTCTTTAGTCATGATCACTGAAAGGCTCTGAGGTGCTGGGATGCTACAGAGAAATCAGGGGAGTCTGGAGGAATACTGCAGACTGAATGAAGAAACATGAAGTAGCTGTCACCCTTCTTCCAGGGCAGGACTGTAAATGACGTGGGTTTTGAGGTTTCCACCCTGCACCAAGCAGAGACGGATGTAGAAGGGTGCATGAGGAAAACTGTGACCAGCAGGTTGAGGGAGGTGAATCCTCCCCCTCTGCTCTGCCCTGTGGAGGCCCCATCTGTGTTGTGTGTCCAGTTTTGGGCACCCCAGTTTAAGAAGGACAAGGAATTACTGGGGAGAGTCCAGCGGTGGGCTACAAAGATGCTGAGGGGTCTGGAGCATCTTTCTTGTGAGGAAAGGCTGAGAGAGCTGGGGCTGTTGAGCTGGAGAAGAGAAGCTGAGAGGGATCTGATCAATGGGATCAATATCTCAGGGTGGGTGTCAGAGGATGGACCAGACTCTGTTCAGTGGTGCCCAACGCCAGGGTGAGGGGCAACGGGCACAGACTGAAACACAGGAGGCTCCATGTGAACAGGAGGAGAAACTTGTTTGCTGGGAGGTGCCAGAGCCTGGCCCAGGCTGCCCAGAGCGGGTGTGGAGTCTCCTTCTCTGAGACATTCAAACCCCCTGGACCCACCTGTGTGATCTGCTCTGTGACCCTGCGTGAGCAGGGGTTGGACTGGGGGGTCTGCAGAGGTCCCTTCAGCCCAACCAGCCTGGGATCCTGTGAGTGTGACTGTAGGGGTGGTCTGCGGTGGCTCCTGGAGCATCCCGTCCCAAGGGCTCTGCCACAGTCCACTGGTCTTGGGCCTTTTCACAAGCATTGTGGTGAACCCTGAGGCATCTCCACACCTGCTAGAGACCACGATGATCCCTGAGGACTCTGGAGGGCTGACTGATCTCTAGCTCCAGGAAACCTGGGAGGCCTTGGCCGAGGCCAGAGGAAGCTCACACGGATTTCAGTTCAGCTGCCTTCTGAAGTGTTCCTAACCTTACTGCTGGTTCTAGCACGTGTCACAGGGTGCACTTCCCCACTGAATGATGTCTTGTTCAAAGCCTATTTAATCAGCAGGAAATTATTTTAATTTCCTATCACTGTAAAATATGTTTTTACACAAAGTTGCAGGGGAATAATGTTCTTTAAACAAGAGACACTTTGTAATAATGCACCTTTGTGTTGATGCCGCTTTGTAATTAAAAGTAGTTTGGAAGAAGCTGCTGCTGTTTTCAGTGCTTTGGCGAGGAGCGTGTGAGAGACAAGATAACTGTTATAAGAAGTGTGATATCTTTTCTGTGAGGGTTGTTGATAAGGCTGAACTCTGCCTCGCTGCCTGAGCTCGGCTGTGCTGTGCCGTTCCACGTAGAAGTGCTGAGCATCGCTCTTTTTTTTTCCTTTTAGGGAAGAAACTTGGTTATACATTTAACAACAGGAATTTCCACAATGTTTCCCTTGGACAAGGTCAAGAGGTGGTTGCTGAACAAGCTCTGGATCTGGCTGCGAAGGAGGGTCACTGGGTCATCCTTCAGGTATGGTGACGTTGGAAACAGCCCCACCATTCCTGGGTGACCCGGTGCTGATCACCTTGGTGACAGCAATCTGTCCTTAGCTGGTGGGAAATGGGACAGGGTGTCATCTGAGTGTCTGAAGCAAAAACCTTAGTTTTTTTGCTGCTATCTATTGCTTTTATAGGCCATAGTGATTTTGGTTTTCTCGCTCTTTGAGCCTTCTGCAGGGTGTGTGGTTGCAGGGAGTGCTCTGGGCGAAGGTTGTGCTACGCTTTCTGGTGCCTTTATTTGCTTTGTGAATAAAGAGCTTTGATCTTAAAAGCTGTTAGATTAGTTCTCTTACTACCACTCAAAACTTACGGTGTATTTAAATGAGCACTGAGGATGAACACACCACCGTAGGACAGGCAGAGGGTATCTGCAGCAGTGCCGATTCCCTTACACATCCCAAACAGGTAAATGTTTGAAGCTCTTATCGCAACTCAGCAAAAAGTTTCAGAGCCTTTTAGGGTGTGAAGGGGTCTCTGTCTTTGTCAAGTGCTCTCTGGAGCCACTTATTCAAGGAGTGCTTGGGTTTGTTAATATGCAGAGTCAGTGATTCCAGCTCTCTCTGCAGGCCTTGGGAACTCCTTTGATTTCCTTGATGTGGATTTTATAAATGTTTATTATAACTGAATTGTTTGGATAGGAATTGGATTAAGACGAAGCTTTGAGTCTTGATCTGAGCCTACAGTCATGATTTTGGATTTAAATTAAATGCCATTGATATTTTGATCTTAATTTTTGCATTTTTTCAAGCTCCAAGGTAGACAATGCTGGGCTTTTCGAGAGCTTTTAATACAGATGGCTGCAATGCTGGCCTCTGCCGTTGAGACGGCCAAGAAGAAAATATGCAGATTTTGAGATATTCCATTCTGTAATGCAAAGTGAAGGGTTTTTTTCTGCTGTGTTGGTTAGCTCCACAAAAATCCATTTGATAACAAGTTCAGCCTCTAGACCTCTCAGCATCTTTGTGTCCCTCCACTGGGCTCTCTCCTGTAATTCCTTGTCCTGCTTAAACTGGGGACCCAGAACTGGACACACAACTCAGATGGGACCTCACGAGGGGAGAGCAGAGGGGGAGGAACAACCTCCCTTGACCTGCTGGTCACCTCTTGGGACTTCTGTTGGCTCCTCGGTGTTGCTCACCTCCCCATCTGTCTTTTTGGGGATGGATTGATGGAGAAATGGTCCAAACTAGGGTGTTACCCTGGGATGGGATGGCAGGGATGGCAGGAGCTTGGTGTTGCACACATACAAAGTTTCACACAGACACTGGGCACCACCTTCTTCTCCATAGCCTCCCATTCATTTGAAGGAGTAGAATTCAATTTTAACGTGGAGATGGCGCTAATTGCCAGTTTGTTACTCACAGCAAGTTCTGTAGGAGGTAGGGAGCAACCAGATACCACAGACGGTCTGACGGTCCATCAGGGCTCTGCTCGCTGCAGCTGCTGCTGGGTGGAAGCTTCCTACGGTGAGCACCTTCCCACCTTGTGTAAAAGTCCAAACACATAGTTCAATAATCTCTCACCTTCCATTGTGCAGCTGTGCTGGAAGATTAATCCTGCTGCCAGTGTCACTCCAGCGCCAGTGTCTTCCCAAGTTGCTCGTTGTGATTCTCTGGTCCCTTCCTGGAATACCTTGGCTGTGAGAGTCTCAGTGCCGGTTCTCTTGCAGGGCTGCAAGATGTTCTGTCCTTGAGAGCTGGCTGGTTGAAACACCTGCAAAACCCAACATTTCTTGAAGGTTTGTTGAAAATGGGAAGATCAGATCAAAGAGCACGATGTGCTCAACTTGCAGAGCCAGATAATCTGTATCCCAGAATATTAAAACTCTGGTAGAAGAAACTGCAAGTCCATTGCAAGTCTTGGTAATGAATCTGTCAAATCAAAAGGATGCCATCTGACTACCAATTAGCAGATTCTTTATCATCTGTGTTTAAAACAGTGGGAAATTATTGGAGCAAACAAATTAGTCACAACTCAACAGTATGCAAAGTTTCAGAACAAACTTTGAAGGACAAAATAAGTACAGAATTGTAGGTAAGCATATCAAATGTAATAAGAATTTGCTAAAGATGGATGTGGTCTATTTTATCCTTTGCACTGTGATGTAACTGTAGTTTTAGAGGAAATACAGCAGCTCTAGTTGACATGGACTGTAGTAGAGCTGCAGAGATGGTCCCATGCAGGAATGAATTAGGGAAGGTGCAAGGAGTTGAATGTTGCTAGCAGAACTGCTAAGGGACAGTCTTGCTTAAGACATGACCTTGGCTTAAAAAAATTAGTATTTGTTAATGAATTTGCACTGACACAGTATTAAAAAGGGTGTTGTTCATAGGGAAGATCAAAATGTGTTACAGGAAGACTGCAGCAGCCTGTAGGTCTGGAGTGGCTGAAATGGGATGACATTATTAGAACAGCTCAAGGTCATGTGCTCAGGACTAATAGCAAAGAGATAAAGAGCTGCTCCAGGTAAGAGACGTTCCTGCAATGAAACAGCAGGTATGAGCTGGAATTGGGACATCCTCTGGCTCTCTGAGCTGTGGTGGCAAAGCCTTAACTGTTCTTAAGAGGACATGTAATAGATCTATGGATGGGGTCTTGGCCTGGAGGTTGTGTTTTATTTCCTGTCCTTCCTGCTGTCCTGAGTTTGTAGGCACTTCACATCACAGTGTCTGCCGCTTTAACTGAACAAACATAGGTAATACCAGTGTGGGAATTCATGGGAGATCATGCAAACGATAGGCAAGGTGGGAAAAGAATAAAGACTTCTCCCATTTCAGGGATCTGCTGGGAAGAATCCTGTGGGATACAGTCCTGGAAATAAAGGCAGTTTGGAAAGCTTATTGATATTGAGAGATCAAAGGCGTTGAGACGAAGTTCTTAGGGACATGGGCTAGTGCTGGAGTCAGGTTATGGTTGGACTCGATGATCCTGAGGGTCTCTTCCAACTGAAATGGTTCTATGATTCTATGGTCATCAGCATGAAGTCTGGCTGGAGGCCTTTCACTAGTGGTGCACCACAGGGGCTGGTACTGGGTCCTATTCTGTTAAACACCTCTGTTAACAACCTGGAAGATGGGACAGAGTGCACCCTTGGCAAGTTTTCAGATAATGTAAAAGTGCTGAGAAGTGGTTGATAAATTAGATGGGTGTCCTGCCTTTCACAGGGACATGGACAAGCTGGAGAATGGGTCTGGCAGGAACCTCGTGATATCCAATAGGTAGAAAAGTCAAGTCCCGCACCTGGAGAGGAATAACCCCATTGCACTCGTTCACTCTGGAGACCAACTGCTTGGAAATCAACTTTGCAGGAAGAAGACTTGTGAGACCCAGTGCACAACAAGCTGAACATGACCAGCAGTGTGCCCTTGCAGCAAGGGAGGTCACCAGTGTCCTGAGCCACGTTAGCGTGAACTTTGCTGGCAGATCAGGGAACTGATCCTGACTGCTCAGCTCTGGTGAGACACATCTGGCTTGCTGGGTCCAGTATTGGGGAGTATTCAGCCTCAAGAAGAGATGACTTGATAGCAGGGAGCAAAGACTAGACTCTTCTCAGTGGTGTCTAGTGACAGGACAAAGGGCAATGGGGACAACTTGAAATACAGGAAATTCCATTTAAACATAAGTACTATCTTTTACTGTGGCAGGTGGTCAAACACTGGAAGAAGTTGCCCAGAGAGTTTATGGAGTCTCCATCCTCAGAGATATCCAAAACCTTGCTGAGCAAGGTCCTGGGCAACCTGCTCTACCTGACCCAGTTTTGAGCAGAGGGTTTGGAATAGAAAATCCCCTGAGGTGTCTCCAGCCTCAGTGGTTCTGTAATTTCTGCTTTCCCACTGCCAAGTTAGCCATGAACACCATTTCTCTGATGTGTGTGCTCTCGCTTGTGTAGGGAAGAAAGAGCTTTGCACATCAGGGAGCACTAAGCTCTGACATTAACTGTGTCTGCTTGGTTTCCCTCTCTGGGCCTACCTTAAAGCTTTTTACTAAGACAGTGACCATCACAATCACCAGATGATGTTTATCAGCCTAATAGCAAACAAACAGTGACATTTGCTCACATGTTTGCAGATGCGTGTCTGAATGAACTAATGCAGGGAAAAGTTCAGACATTAGATATTCCCAGTTTATTTGTAGTCTTCATCCATTAGCCAAAATGTCACTTCCCTCCCTTTGTGATCAAGTTAATTGAATTCTTGAGCATATTTCCATTTTCATAGGTTGTTGCTTCACTGAGTCAGGTTCATGTACTAAATGGAATAACAGGGAGCTCCTAGAGCAAAACTGTATGAAATTCAGACATCGGCAGAGCTCTTCTTGTTGCATCATAAATACAATGGAGCCTTTTTCCATGGGCTTCACAACTAGTCCTAGCTACAAGAAATAGGGATATATTGTCCTGTTTGAGATATATTGTCCATTCAAGGCACACATAAGCCTTTGGCACTAAGCCTTGCTTCAGTAAAGAGACTAATTTTCCTTCCAGCTACAGTATCTTTTCATTCCTGGTTGTATATAAAAGGAGAAATACCCACTGTGTCTCCAGTTCTTCTTCGTGATTTTTGGACGAATGCTCTGATGGAGAAAGGCGTTGGATTTCAGACAGCTGTTTTCCGTCCTGCCTTGTGTCACAACAGCCATTCCCAAGATTTTCCAATTGCAAATCCACTTAAAGACCAGAGAGTAACCCAAATATTGATCTGGGATGGAATCAAGTTTCTGCTGGGCTTTCTGTACCTTTGTAACTACTGCAGTCCCAGTTTTGTTGTAGAACTGCTCTGGAAGCCTCTGTCTCAGGACATATTTGGGGTTAAAACACAAATATAATGGAGTCCTGAAAATAAAGTTTATCTCCCTCGATTTCTTGAGATTAGTCAAGCAACTGTCCTTTGCACCTGCTGGTCACTACCTACCTTTTTATCTTTCTATCTTATGAAGTTTTACAAGATAAATAAGATAAATAAATAAAATATAAATAAATAAATAAAAAAAATCTGGCCTGGCAAATCCCAGCAGCTTCCCATACCACTAATGGCTGTGTTTAGGCTGAGGTCCAGATCTCAGCTCTGGACTGTGGGGTTCAAGCAAAGGGTGGCATCAAAACAAAGAAGAGGCCAGAGAGACACCCAAGCCAGCAGTTGCCATCGCAGAAAAGGTTTCAAAGCACTTCTTCAGAAAAGCCAATATCCCACCATCCTGAGGCAATGTCTGTGCTTGTCAGGTAAACAATCATACAATCGTTTGGTTGGAAGAGACCCTGAGGATCATCGAGTCCAGCCATAACCCAGCCCTGGCATTAACCCATGTCCCTAAGAACCTCATCTCCGTCTGTTCAGCCCCTCCAGGGATGGTGACTCCAGCACTGCCCAGGGCAGCCTGTTCCAATGCCCAACAGCCCTTTTTGTGAAGAAATTGTCCCCAGGATCCACCCTCAACCTTCCCTGGTACAACTCAAGGCCGGGCAACTTGAGAATGGGATGCTGCCCTCACTGCCTGCCAAGGGGGGCACCTTTGGTGGATTGGCTGCTGTAATTTCTCAGCGAGGGGAAGGCACATACCAGGGACAGGGGAAAACTTATCTGGTGCTCCCAGAGCTCTGATGTTGCCTCTCTCCACATCGAGCAACAGCAAGCTTATTGCTCAGGAATATCTTGGTCTCTCAGACATATGAGAAAGCATTGGCAGAGGGTCTGTGCTCATCCAGTCTGCTCTGCGAGCCCTGCAGTAGCATCCCCATGATGGCAGGGCTGGAGCCATTCCTGAGCGTGTGTGGCATCTTCTCATGCGATGAAACCTCTCGCTACCACTGACAGTGAGCACAGCCGGAGAACAGGCTCGGCAGTGCCTTCTCACTGTCCTTTTTCATACCCCAACACACTGCAGTGAGTATCAAAGTGTTGGGCTGTCTCTGGACTGTAAAGCTCAGCTTTCAGGTTTACTGTGAAAGCAGTGACTATTTTCTGAGAGCACCTCGCAAGAAAATGCAACTCCATAAAAACAGGTAATTCTCATTGCTCTGGGAGGTGATTTGTGCCAAGGTGTGAAGGAGAAGCCACTGTCAGAGATGTGAAGGGTCTGCAGTCACTGTCAGCAGAGGGAGCGTGTTGTGGGGCGTGTGCCAGTTTATATATATGTGGTGCTATTTCTGATGGTTACCATGGCAACACTTGCGCCCTGTGATATATGTTCTGCCTTGTGAAGTACAAACACACAGAGGTGCTTGGATGTGAATTCCTAAAGCAAAGCCTCCGGTACTCCCACATTTCTTCATGTGCATCCTGGCTCTTGCCACAGACCCTCATCCTCCGGTACCTGCTCCCGGTCCTGTGGTAATGGTCAGCATGCATGGGAAGATGTTTCAGATATCTTTTTTTGCCTTCTTTTCAGCAGTTTGCTCTTTAGCAGGATTTGGCCCCCACCCTCCATTCACAAAGTGAGGTAATGAGTTTGAGACCATTGCCTATTTCTGCCTGCAGCACAGACCTAGACATGAGCTGTCAAAAGTGCTGTCTTGTACCCCTGCACAACAGTTCTTCCACAGACCCTAAAATCTGGCTAAGAAAAAATGTAACAGAGCACTGAGTCGCCTTGCGGTGTCCTGGGTAAATGTGTCTTCAGGGTGTCCCACAGAACGAGGAGGACGTAAAACCGGTGCGGTGTAAACTGCATAGTGTGGTTTTGAAGATAGCACTGGGAGCACATGAAGCCCTGAGCCAAAGGAATGTGCACAGGCTGGATTGTCCCCTTGTTCTCCTGAACAAGACCTAGAAGAGGCCCATGAAATTGGTGGCAGGCAGGTTTCAAAACGGGAAAGGGGATGTGGTTCTTCAGTCCACATGCTATGATTGGTGTTAATGCAGCATTGTCTGTGTTACGTTGTTACTGATAATTGACTTATCATGCCGTTATTATTAACCACATATGTTGTCATTAGTCATGTTCTGTCAAGCTGTGTTATCTGAGTGGTGATAATTAGTTTGCAAAGTTCTCCTCAAACCTGTGACTCCCCTCCACAGCATGGCTTTTGCAGACATATTTGTTTGATCAAGTCATGAATTCTTAGTATGAACCCATATTTTCTGCATATTTTCCTCTTTTCTGTCCCTTCTGTCACAAAAGGCTAGTACATAAATGCACTCAATTATCATTAGATTAGAAATATTCCCTAAGCTGGCTGTTAGCAGGCAGTGATACTGACAAATAATGATCATTGGTGTCATGTCAACACAAGTGAAAGCAATTACTTTTCAGCCATCTAACACCACAAAGGCAGTCATAGAAAGAACCTACCAATTAAAGATGAAAATACTCAAGGTCAGGTATGTAGACTATGATTAAATTGATACTTAAGGAACAATTTTTCTCCTGCTATTTTGTTTAGCTCTTTCGCCGTGTTACTAAATCTCTGTGGCTGTTGGAAACACTTTGGTTGCAGATTTCGGTTCACTCCTACTTTATTCAGTCAGGCAGAAAGGGACCTGGGGGTACTAATGGACAGGAAGCTCAACATGAGCCAGCAGTGTGCCCAGGTGGCCAAGAAGGCCAATGGTGTCCTGTCCTGTATCAAAAAGAGCGTGGTCAGCAGGACAAGGGCAGTGATCCTTCCCCTGTACTCTGCACTGGGGAGGCCACACCTGGAGTATTGTGTTCAGTTCTGGGCCCCTCAGCTCAGGAAAGAGATTGAAGTGCTGGAGCGGGTCCAGAGAAGAGCAACAAGGCTGGGGAAGGGACTTGAACACAAGAGCTATGGGCAGAGGCTGAGGGAGCTGGGCTTGTTTAGTCTGGAGAAGAGGAGGCTTAGAGGTGAGCTCAGCATTCTCTAGAACCACCTGAAGGGCAGTTCTAGCCAGGTGGGGATTGGACTCTTCTCCCAGGCATCAGCAATAGGACAAGGGGGCATGGGCTTCAACTCTGCCAGGGGAAATTGAGGCTGGATATTAGAAAGCAATTCTGTGCAGAGAGAGTGGTCAGGCATTGGAATGGCTGCCCAGGGAGGTGCTGGACTCACCGGCCCTGGAGGTTTTTAAACTGAGATTGGACATGGCACTTAGTGCCATGATCTAGTCAATGGACTGGAGTTGGACCAGGGTTTGGACTTGATGATCTCTGAGGTCTTTTCCAACCCAGTCGATTCTGTGATTCTGCATGTGATTATTTGACTCGTGTTTTTAGAGTGAGTTGGTTGCCTGGACTCTAGAGGTAATACTCATCTTTTCAAATCCTAAATGCATCAGGCAAGCGCTGGTGCATCAGCACTCAGACATAATTGTATTTTGTCTACTGCTCTTCACACTGTCCTTGTTTACAACAAAGCAACTCTTCCCTAGAACGTGATTCCTTTGCTCAGGAATCTCCTTCTTGTCTCCTCGCACACCCCGAACTCCATTTCGTCTGTGTAACACGAGCACAACCCCACATCCTTTCAGGGAAGAACACTGAATTTATGCACTTCTAAATAAGAAATGTTCCCAGCCATGTGAATCAGATTTGGAGCAGCAGGAGTGGAAGGCGTGAGGTGTCCATGGCTTCTCCAAACAATAATTCTCTTGACTCATGTTTCTGAAACAGCCACTCTCTCAGAGGCAGAACCATCTACCAATTTATTTGCCTCGGGGCATCAAGACAAACCCACAGAGTCTTGTGCAGAAGAGCAGAATATTGGAGTTACCGACCAGCAGAGAATGTGGCATTTACATCCCAAAGCCAAAGGTCCTGGGCAAGGAGACAGAAGCACAGGAGCTTTTCCTGAGTTCTTGGATTGGAAATCTTGGATTCCTGGTTTTCTCTAACTCATGCTGTTCGTGTGTTAATTCATGGTTTATGAGAGTCTCTGCCAGTTTGCTTAGTGCATCCTGAGTGATACAGCGCCTCCATATCAGAGTTTCTTTAGGGTGGGTACCGTCTAGTCCTAGGAAATTGTTATTACTAGTTTATGAATTTTTCTGAAAAACTTTATCTACTGCTTCAGTTTAAGAGTCTTTCCAATAATTAAGGGATTGAAGTATGTGTCATAAGAGGAAAGGCTGAGAGAGCTGAGTGATGGCTCCCAGGGGTTCAGCAGTGTGTTTAAATACCTGGTGGCAGGAGGAGCACAGGACGGGGACCCCCACTCTTCATAGTGTCGCCAAGTGAAAGAGCAGGAGTCAATGAGCACAAATGGAAATAGATTTCCCTCTGCAGTGACTATTCCTGCAAACACGAGCTGTTTAGCGGTGGCCTTGCTGTTCTTGGCTCCTCCCTGTACACCTTGGTCATCTTTCAGTTTTATAGGCTCCCTGGTAGGTTTCTGGCTTCTGGAAAAGGCTTTATTATTAGTTTTTATGGTTTTGCGAATATTGCTTCTTAAAACCTTTTTTGGCCTTACCATGACTGGATTTTGTGCTGTTTTGTGTTTTTCTCATTTAGACGCAATTTCCACTTTCCTAAGAATGTCATTTTACTCCTAATGGTCCCCATTACTGTGCTATTTAACCATGAGAGCTCCTTTCTGGTGCTTTTTATAGGTGATATATTTTCATTCTAAGCCCCTAATATGTTTTCTTTATGTAATTTCCTTGCCACCTGCAAGCAGTTTATCTTTTTGGCGGCTGCTTTTAATTTAAGTTTAGCAAGTGCTTTGTCCTGTCTTTGGATGGGATAAATCACCTTCCAGAATGCCTATTAACACAGTCAATTTGGATTACACACCTAGCTTTCAAATGAGGGTGGTTTTAGCCCATGAATCCCTGCTGTGTGTGACCTGCCCCATTCCTAATATTAAGAAACAAAAGCTGTTTTCTTGCCTGGAAACTGCGACACTGTGTAGGACTCCAGCTGAAAAACTGAGCTAGTCTTCTTTCATTTCACCATCTTCACATAGTACTGCTTAATTTCCTGGCAAGTATGTTTAATTAGTTGCATGAATAAATAAGTATTTTATGTTAAAGGTCTTTGAAAAACCACCTGTGTGACTTTTTTTTCCCCAGTAGCTGATATTGAGGGTCCTCAGTGTTCTGATAAAAATGAACAAACATTTTCATTTGAGCTTGGTACATCCGGGGAAGTAATTCTGCTCAGTCAGCCGTACGTTACCGTAACAGCAAGGAGAGCATCGTCACTGAGAACCCAAATGACCCCATAGCAGCTTCCTTCATTGCTGGTGATCTGTACTGATTATTTTGAATGTACGAGTGTACTTAATGTGACAAAATATTTGAGGCTGTGAATGGCACACAGGGACTAGTGGGGCAAGCACCAACTTGTAGGGCATAGCCTTGGCAGGTGCCATTCGATACATTCAATGCTTGCTCAGCGCAGGTGGAAATGCAGGGGAACTGATGAAGCTTTGTCCCCTTTGTCCCTTCCAGAACATCCACCTGGTGGCCAAGTGGCTGAGTTCCCTGGAGAAGAAGCTGGAGCAGCACAGTGAGGGCAGCCACCAGGATTTCCGCATCTTCATCAGCGCGGAGCCGGCACCCTCCCCTGAGAGCCACATCATTCCCCAGGGCATCCTAGAGAACTCCATCAAAATCACCAGCGAGGCCCCAACCGGGATGCATGCAAACCTGCACAAAGCCCTTGACAACTTCAACCAGGTAGGAACACAGCTGGGCTCACACTGGGGACCGACCAACGGGTCACCTTGGAGCTGCTGGAGCCGCATGGAGAGGGTGATGTCCATGGGCACTGACGCTGCAGATGTGCGAGTCCATTGGTGCTATGTAGTTTTTTGATCCAACAACTCTCTCCTCTCTTCTCCAGGAGCTGGGCATAGATTCTTTCCAAGCATTGATTTTCCCAAGAGAGGACTCAGGTAATCCTGATTGATCTCTGTCTTGCAAGAGGTCACAGGATACCGGAAAACTTTGAGTGCACCCTCAGTGACTTTGCAGACAACACCAAGCTGGGTGGGAGTGCTGATCTGCTGGAGGGTGGGAAGGCCATACAGAGGGATCTGGACCAGCTGAATCGTTGGGCTGAGGCCAATTGTCTGAGGTTCAGCAAGGCCAAGTGCCGGGTCCTGCACTTGGATCACAACAACCTCATGAATGCTACAGGCTGGGGAAGAGTGGATGGAAAATGCCTGGAGGAAAAGGACCCGGGGGTGTTGATTGACAGTGGCTGAACATGAGCTGGCGTTTGCCCAGGTGGCCACCAGCACCCTGGATGGTACCAGCACTGGTATGGCCAGCAGGACCATGGCAGCATCTCTCCCTGTGCTGGGCACTGGTGAGGCCAAACCTCAAATCCTGGGGTCAGTTTTGGGCCCTTCATGCCAAGAAAGCCCTTGAGGTGCTGGAGCGAGTGGAGAGAAGGGAACAGAGCTGGTGAGGGGCTGGAGCACAAGTCTGATGGGAGCGGCTGAGGGACCTGGGGGGTTCAGCTGGAGAACAGGAGCTGAGGGGAGACCTTCTGATCTCTGAACTGCCTGAAAGGAGCTTGGAGCCAGGGGGGTCGGGCTCTGCTCCCTAGGAACAAGCGCCAGGAGCAGAGGAAACGGCCTCAAGTTGCGTCAGGGGAGGTTGAGGTTGGATCTGGGGAACAATTTCTTCCCCAAAGGGCTGTGGGGCATTGGAACAGGCTGCCCAGGGCAGTGCTGGAGTCACCATCCCTGGAGGGTTGGACAGACAGAGATGAGGTTCTCAGGACATGGGTTAGTGGTGGACTTGGCGGTGTTAGGTTAACAATTGAACTCAGGTTAACAATTGAACTGAGGGTCTCTTCCAGCCAAAATATTTCTATGATTCTGCCCAGTTTAATAATTTTGTCATAAATGTATGATCCTTAGAACGGCTATTTTCTTACAGAATCAAACTTCTGAATGCAGCATTTGGTAGACTTTTGTCATATTTTGACTTGATTTCTGTGTTATTCCTTTTTGCACTGGCAAAAGACATATTACATCTAACACCCAAAGACATGGAGAGGCCAGCAGGTTAAATGTTGCTTTTTTTGCCCTTCTTTTGAGCTGGGGTTAGAGGTTCAGAACTGCTGATGTGGTCACATCCCACATCACTCTGCAGAGCAGTGTGGGGGGACCTGATGCTGTGTGCCCAAAGGCCATTCAGCTCCAAACCTTGCTGACATCAGGTGTTGTAAATTAGATCTGAAATCTCCCTGCAGGGAGGGCTTGCTTTGCCAGACAAGGCTATCTTGAGAACTGCTGGCCCACAGAAGAACAGCTGATGGCAGATTGCTCGTTGCTTGTATTGCATGGTGACCACGTACACACACTCCTGTTCCAGCAGCCGCTGTCCCCGCTCTTTGGAACTGCATCCGAGCCTTGTGCAGGGCACACAAAAACAAAGCACGTAAAAATGATGGCAAATATTTTCTTGGTGCTGCAGAGAGCAGAGATCAGCGTTAGAGCTGTAACGCAGTGATGGAACGAGCCCGCTTTGTGGCCTCCCTTGGCGGCTCTGGGCGCCGCGGGGCAGGGGCTGTGTGCCGTTGTCCCCGGGGAGCAGCCACGTGTCACTGCGCCGGAGCCTCATGTGTCTCGCTGCTGCAGGCAGCCGTGCTTCTGCTGACCCCGTTCTCTGCATGACACAAAAGGCTAAGGGCTAACATCCCACACTTATGGTGATACCTTTCCTAAAGACACAGGCCATCGCGTTCTGCCGCCCTGAGCGCTCGTTACCTTCATTCACCGTTACCTCGGCACGCCAGCCTCTCACAGCAAGACCCTGGCTGTTAAACCTGCGCAACCAGAAGGGCCTGGAGGAACTATCACCCCTCATACTGCCGTTTCAGATCACTAGCGCTGACGTTACTGTGGCCTCTTCATTCTGATGATGACTGTGCTGGGAATACACAGGGCAAACCTGGCAGGATCGCTTTCTTTTATCTCCATACAGCCTCCTGTCATTTGGGACCAGGCAAGAGCAACCCCAGCCTGTTGTGAACCCCAGGCCCTGGTCCATGGGGCAGACAAATGGGGATAGCTCAGAACAATTTGTGCCCTGAGACATCGGTGTGGAGGGAATCGGGAGTGCGAGAGCTCATGTTGCTGAGCGGGTGAGGCAGGGAGGCACCACACAGCATTATTTTGAGTAGTCAGGGAAGATTATTCCATTTTTATCTACTGTCATTCATCATCTTGAACTCCACAAAATGTCCTGGAGAGAAAGGGAGGAGAGAACCTTTGTCCCAAGTAACGTTTTCATCCTGCCTCTGCTCATTTCAATCACATAATAATTAGCATTTTCGAAATTGCTCTTATCAGAAATCTTGGAGTGAGTGGGTAGGGCCCTTTTACACCTCATTTCCCTGCCTTATACAGAATGGATGTTCAAATTTAGCTTTCAGCTGAAAGCTACAAAGAAGACCTGTTATTCTGTGCAGGGAATGTTGTTCTGCTTTGTAGCTGAGGAAGAATGCACAACTGGAGAGGCCGAATGTGACCGAGCTGTATTCTAACCTGTGTTCATTCACACAGGCTCCCCTTGAGGTCCAGGGACATTTTCTAAAATGAGAAAGTTGCTCAGCACATATTTGATTCACTTCTTCATCAGGTTTCTGATAATGAAGGAAGCTCAGAGTGCTGTCTAATCAAGGGGAAAACAGGGTTTGGGATGTTCTTGATCATCTTATGCAGTCAGTCAACATCTTGCACACTTTAGAGTGATGGGTTCCCGGTTTCCAGCACAGACTCTAAGCTCTGTTACACTCCCCAGCTGAGCAGGGGTCAAATACTGTATTTTTAAAGATAAAGCAGGCTTGCCCTTGGTGCCAGCTTGCTGAAACCTCATTCCCAGCACTGCTCAGAGTTCTTTGGAGACCTGTTCCCTTTGCTTGTTTTCATTGACTGAACAACTCAGGCTCCAGCCTCTCCACCTCCAACACCACAATTCTGCTTATTTGTTCGTAGATATTCAAACTTTAACCATCACCTGGAAGAAGGGAAAGGAAGCGCCTATTGCTGTGCTGACTTTAAAGAGCTGCATTAGATTGTTTTTTTGCAAGTGTTTGATCTCTCCTGCTTGGATTTTCAGCAGTTTCCCGCATCCCTGCCCTGGTGTGCTGCTCAAAGTCATGGTGTCAGTAAATAAGCTGCTGCAGCTCCCACCAGGGCTGGCTTTGTGCAGAGGCTTCTCTGCGATAACCCCTTGCGGCCCCAGCCCTGCGGCTCAGAGAAATGCTGCCCCAAGGAGACCTTTTGTATTCAAGGGACAGGATGGACTTCAGTTCTGCCAGGTACAGTGTCCTCGGCAGGAGCCTTGCGTGGTGCCGTGGTCCATGTCCTGCTGCTGGCACATTTGTCCTGTCTGGTGCCTCTTTCCATGTCTCTCATGGGATGTGGGGCACGTGCAGGTGATGGGGCATTGGGTGGGTGCACTAATTATAGAGTCATAGAATCAGTTTGGTTGGAAGAGACCCTTAAGATAGTCGAGTCCAACTGTAACCTGACTCTGGTATTAACCCATGTCCCTAAGAGCCTCATCTACACTTCTTTCAAACTCCTCCAGGGATGGTGACTCCAGCACTGCCCTGGGCAGCCTGTTCCAATGGCCCACAGCCCTTTGGGGAAGAAGTTGTTCCCCAGATCCAACCTCAACCTCCCCTGGCGCAACTTGAGGCCATTTTATCTCATCCCGTCACTTGCTACTTGGGAGAAGGGACCAACCCCCTCCATGCTCCAAGCTCCTTTCAGGCAGTTCAGAGAGCGATGTTTCCCTCAGCTCCTGTTCTCCAGGCCTGTCAGTATGTGTTCCTGTACAAAGCTGCTTTGAGTTGGTATGGAAAATATTAATTCAGAAAATATGCATCATAATTTGCCAATGAATTTGGAATGCAAAGGCACTAACTTAGAAAATTAGCAAATGTGTCTATGATGCAGAAATGAACTGACTGGGCAAATCAGTTCACTCTTGTCCACTGTCTGTTGTATTTGGGAGGCCCTGAGAGCTGCTGAGCCTGAGGGCAGTGTGAGTTTACACACCCTGCCTCTCTGCCTGTATTGCAGGACACCCTGGAGATGTGCACCCGGGAGAACGAGTTCAAGAGCATCCTCTTTGCCCTCTGCTATTTCCATGCCGCGGTGGCAGAAAGGCGCAAATTTGGCCCCCAAGGCTGGAACCGTTCCTACCCCTTCAACACGGGCGACCTCACTATCTCGGTGAACGTGCTGTATAATTACCTCGAGGCCAGCACAAAGGTACGTAAATCAGACCAGAAATGGGCTGCCTTGTGCTGAAACTCCTGGGAAGTCTCCTTAATCGCCATTTCCTTGGTGGTTTTGGTTTTATAACTTCACAGTTTGTTAAACCTTTGTGGCGAAATCAGAAGCTTCAGCGCCACTCACGTCTGTATCAGCTCACAAACCACAGCAAATAGTGCCTGTGGTCTTTATTCTTTGAAAATACAGAGCGTTCTTTAGTTTAACAGAGCTTAGAACAAATTTGCACTTCAGTAGGAAGCTGCACAGAAATCTCTGTTGTGATCCAGTTTTTCTTGGGCAGGATTTAACTACTACCTAATTCTTGTTTACTTGTTAACTGACCCGGTGAAGTGGAGGCACCAACTGTGCAGATCGGGGCTCGGTGCGGTTCCACAGCATGGCCGGTGGAGCTCCGGCTGTCCCAACTCCCTCATGCCCTCCTGCTGCTTTATTCTTCAGGTCCCATACGATGATTTACGTTACCTCTTTGGTGAGATTATGTATGGAGGTCACATTACAGATGACTGGGACAGGCGGCTTTGCAAAACCTACTTGGAAGAATTTATTAAGCCCGAAATGCTGGAGGGAGAATTCCTCCTTGCTCCAGGATTCCCCCTCCCAGGGAACATGGACTATAATGGCTATCATCAGGTAAGCTCTTTGTTTTCTGGCATTGTTTATACACATAACCATAATGTCTTCCATAACTGCTCTATAATCTGTCTTAGGAGGCAATGAATAGGACTGCAGTGTTTCAACACACCTCCTGTTATTTCCCATTATCTTTTTTTTCTGTAGATGTTTCAGCATTCCCTTGGATGAACCAAGTCTAATGATAATTTGCTACTTCATCATGGGCTCATTCTGTTCATGCATGAATAGAACAACTGTATCAGTTCTTGAGACTTGAGTGGGGCTCCTGGAAAATTACATCCGCATACTGTTTGCTAAAATGGCCCTTTCAAGCTCCTTTTATCATCAGTTTCGATGAGAAATACTGATGGGTCTTGTTGATCTACTTACTGATCTCATCTGTTCTTTGTACACAAATGCAGTTGCAGAGATAGGCGCATTAGGCTGATTTTATTCATTAAACTTTACTACTGGAAGCTAAATTCTCACAAGAGATTTCAGGATATTATGCTGCAATGCACAGTGGATAATTGCTAGAGAAGGTCCAGGCCTGAGATATGTAGCCAAGGCAAACTTTGGCAATTACTGAGTTTTCATAGCAGGAGCAGGAGCAGTTCTGTAAACAATCATACGTTCCTCTCTGCCATCAGTTCGCTGGTGCTCCAGCTACACGCAGAGTTACATCAGCCTGGGATTACTTACTCAGATGGGTGATAATTCCAGCACTGCAGACTCTACAGGCAGAGTGCCCCGGACTCTGTGTCTAACCTGAACCTGAATTTCTCTGTACAGTACATAGACGATGCTCTGCCTCCAGAGTCTCCTTATCTGTATGGTCTCCATCCCAATGCTGAGATTGGCTTCCTCACCCAGACCTCCGAGAAGCTCTTCCGCACCGTGCTGGAGATGCAGCCCCGGGACACCAGCATGGGCGAAGGAGGAGTGGGGACCAGGGATGAAACGGTGAGAGCATTAGAGGAAGGAGCTGTTGAATTTTGATACCCGTCTCATTCATAAGTAGCCTTGTCTAGCTCAGATTTCTCTCACAACTGCTTATTATAATCTGTTCTGCCTTTGCTCGATACAAATTGAGTGTCTAAAACCCCTAGCCTCATATTATGCACAACATCACTATGGTGGGATGTCACTGGAGTATTGTCAGTGATAGAACAGTGGGTTTTAATTACCCCCTGAACTGCAGTGCCTTCATTATCGCCCTGTGAAGAGACTGCAAATAAACCTTCTGTGGCCTCCACTGTCTCTGAGCCACCGATCCCTGTGCCCCGTGCTGTGATGTACATACCAATGGGTCCCCGAGCGCATCATCTGACAGGTACAATGTGCCACCCAGAGCTCAGCCCACCTCTTGCTGCTGCCACCAGGTCCCACCCAGCTCCCAGGGACCTTGTAACTCCTTATTTCCAGCTGAACTCCTTCGCTGCAGCTACGTACCAGACTGATCTGAGTCCTTCCTCTTGAAACTCACAGCTCATTAAAATCTGGCCTGAGCATCCATAACAGAATCTGAAACCAGCCAACACTTGCTCAGTTTTTTATTTCTGCAGTCTTAAGCTCCCAGCTCTGTGTTTCAGACTTTGCAAATTAATGAATGCCTAATAGAAATGTTCTATGAAGTCTGTGGTTTCACACACGCTTCCTTTGGCTCGGTGTGGAGCTGGGGAACTCGCTGCCTTCTCCTAAGGGGCTCTTAGAAGTGCTCACTGTGTTCAGTTTTCAGTTCGTACTGGAATTTGAGGTGTGGGTAACAATCCAGAGGTAGCAAAGCCCAAGGAGATGCTCACTGGTAGGCAATGGGAGTACATCTGTCCTCCCAGTCCTTTTGCTATTGAAATACAATTAGACTCCTTGGCCAGAGAAGCAAAATGATCAGCAAGTGATCCAGCAGTGGTATCACAGGGCACAACCACCCTGCAACCTCCTGGTGACAGGCAGGAAAATGTCAAAGGAACACAGGAGTCCTCATGGCTTTCGCGATCTCTCTCAGAAGCAAAGCGACCCAAAAGAAACCTGATTGAAACCCCATCGCACTGCACTGCGCCTGGGGGATGCTCCCACGGCTGATTTTCTTCCGGAGGTGAACTCTCCCATTATCTGAGCTATAATTGGCACTGGCTGTATCCCTTTCTCTTGGTCCTTGAATGAGTGAGTTAAGAGTTGTCTCTTAACTCCTGTGTTTGAGGGTTTCTAGCACGGGGTGGCTTTAGGGAGCTTGCAGGGAGATGGTCAGCCTGTCGTTTTCCTGAGGCTGAGACAAGTCCAGTTACTCCCACAGGTTTCTGGGGCCACATTACAGAAAATGAGCTGTAGTTGTTGTGAAAAAAATCAGAGCCAAAGAGATTTGCAGGGGAATTTCAAATTAGAGTATTTCTATAATGGACCTGAGGTGCAACTGAAGAGTTTTTCCAGATGAGCTTTAGCTTTAGCCACGGAGCTGATTGCAATAACGACCTCTTGGTAACGTCTGGCGTGTGTGGAGGGTTTGGAAGAGCAGCAGTGGGAGGAAATTGGAGTACAGAGTCCAAAATATGAATGTTGGTGGGCATGGCAATAAAGTCAACCTGGGTCGCCTCTGCCACCTGCACGCCCAGATTTGCACATCAGATCATAGAACTGTGACTGTGCATTCTGCGTTCCTGAAAAATCCCCAAGAAGCAGAAGATTCCAGCACAGAAGTGAAGTGTTATATGAGAAACTTCTATACCAAGCTGCCTAACAGTCCACATAACCCTGAAAGATACAGCTGATCCTGTGAAGATTAGGGGCTTCATGCCTTGTTGTTAACCAGAAAGTTTTTTATCTGATTTATATATTTTTTAGACACTGGAAACATCTTGTTCCATTGGAGCTTTCCCTGTTTAGTATTTAGAGATACAAAGTTTCCAAATCAAGCTGTGATAGCGACCAGAAAATAATTTTGTTTCATTATGCTTTTCTTCCACATCTCTATTAGTTCGAAATGCCAAATTCAGCTTAAAATTACATTTTATATAATTAATAATACAATTCATATAATCACCAATATACCTCATATATAATTGTCAATATACCACAGAAAACCAGCTCATAAGCTCAGTTGTCCTGAAGCTCAGTTCAGTCTATAGCCCCGTCCGTCATCTTGCATTGGATCTGACTGGAGAATTAAAATACAGGCTTGAGGCTCAAGAGGCAAGGAGACCGCTACAAGTCATAGCGGCATTTTTAAACCATCATTTTGAAAGCTGCTCATCTGACATTAACTTTTGTAAGCATTTGAATTTTAATAGGATGGGGCAAGCTCTTTGAGAGGCGTGATGCCCAGCGCAGCTGACACTGATTGTTCCGGAGACACTAACTGGCAGATGGAGTTTTCGTGCCGCATTCAGGCAGCTGTCAGCTGGGGAAGATCCACGGGTCGGTCACTGACATCTCTCTCTCTTTTCCCTTCGGCACACAGGTGAAAGCTCTTCTGGAAGAGATGTTAGAGAAGCTGATGGATGAGTTTAACATCGCAGAACTGATGGCAAAGGTGGAGGAGAGGACACCGTACGCCGTCGTTGCCTTCCAGGAATGTGAGCGCATGAACATCCTCACCAGTGAAATAAAGCGCTCTCTCAAGGAGCTGGACCTGGGGCTGAAGGTAGGAGCTCTGGGTGCTTGCAAGTGCATTGCCCTAAAAATCTTGATGAATGGAAAAGGTGCTCAGGGAATAAAAGGGGTCACAATCTGTGCTCAGCACTGCTGGCTGCAAAACCAACTCGACTCCACGGGGAAGGGTTCACAGATGGATTTCAAATGGCACATTGTCCGCAGGCACTGGGAGAGGTTAAAGATACACAAAGCAAAGACTGCTTTTGGGAACAGAGGCGGTTCTATCCACCTGATACTGCAGCACAGCAACAATAGGTCACTCAGAAGTTGAGAGATGGCCTATTTAAAGGTGAGCCAAAAAATCACATCTTTTCACAAAATGCCCAGTTACTGGGGGAAACTTGTAACAAAGCATCATTAAAAGCAAAAGCTGAGCTGAAATCAAAGGAAAGGTTGCTCATGGGTAAGGACACAAAATGTCCAGAGCTATAAGAGAAAAAGCCTAAAAATTCAAAAGTTTTGGAAGAGATACAGCTCCCCTTGCTGCGTATGAGTCATTTGCTGATAGAAGAGGGTCAGGAGTGGACCTTCCCTACGGAGATACTGTCCGTGATTGCTCCACCCACAGCTGCTTCTCCCTCCTAGTCAGAAACTGGACTCTGCTCCAGGAAGGTGTCGTGTGTGTCCCTCTGGGTGGCGGGTTTGACCATTGCTTGTGGAGAACAGTGAGGAGCTCTGGGGCTGGCAGGACACACCAGGTAGCATGTGAATTTCTGGGTTCAGCAGCACGTGCTGGAGGGTTGTGCTTTGAGGCTGCATCTGCTGCTATGGGAACTCATCTGCTGACTCCCCTCCCAGGCGGTTGGTGGGACAAAATATAAAAGGCTACCGACTGCCCCTTAGGGGATAAACCAGCAGAGATCACTGCGCTGAGTGAGGACCTACCTGCCCAGCCCTGGTGTCCCGTGGCAACACTTCCCCTTCACCTTGTCATCCTAAAATATGCTTCACCATAGCTGAGTGCTGTCCATCCCTTGGAAAGGCCTAAGTGTAGCAGGGGAACGCTGCCTGGATCCTGCAGCACAAAGCTGGTGGCTTCAGTGCTACCTTGGTGCTTTCTCTGCATCATCGACTCAAAGTTGCTCACTGGATGATTTAGAATCATGGAATCATTTCTGTTGGAAGAGACCCTCAAGATTGTCAAGTCCAGCCATAACCTCACTCTGGCACTAACCCATGTCCTTGAGACCCTCATCTATATGCCTGTCCAACCCCTCCAGGGATGGTGACTCCACCGCTGCCCTGGGCAGCCTGTTCCAATGCTTCATAACCCTTTCCGTGAATAAATGTTTCCTAATATCCAATCTGAACCTTTCCTGGCACTACTTGAAGCCGTTTCCTCTTGTTCTATCACTTGTTACTTGGGAGGAGAGACCAACACCCTCCATGCTACAACCTCCTTTCAGGTAGTTTTCATTTCATGGTGCGAGGCAGTAAGGAAGGACATCAGTCGCTGGGCATTCCCTGTCCCATCATTTCCTGAATGACAAATTTTCACCAAAACGCTCAGCTTGCAGAAATACTTTGCCTGGCATGAGAACCATCGGGCTTGAATGAACTGCAGCTACTTTGTGTGAGCCCGTTAGCAGAAAGGGCTGACAGGGGAGCCAGCAGGACCTGTCTGGAGACCGAATGACAATCCCGGCCTCTCCTGAGGGCAGCTTCAAAGAGAGATCTTCGCAGGACATGTCTGAGCATGTACACAGCGGTGCTAGGGGTGGCTCTGGGGTTTTTGGCAGCTGCAGCTCTGCAGGGGCAGGACTAGGCTGCTCCTAAATCCCAGCTGTGCGCTGGGAACCAGCAGCCTGGGTCCGTGCTGCCTCAGACCCTTCTGCATTGAGCTCCCTGCTGATGCTTATTGTCTTGATTAAAGACAGACACATATCATATCCGCTTCATGGTGGCCCAGTATGTACGATCAGTTTTAAACCAGGCTGATATTTATGTAGTCAATTATTATGAATGGATTTCCTTTATTTTCTAGCAGAAGGTGGAATTGAAAATTCTGTTTCCCGAGACAGGTAAACAGAAGTGATTTAATGTTTCAGTCCTGGAGCACCAAACAAGATATAATTGTAACTGGGACAATATGTAGCAATTAGATTTGATGTGGAGAAGAATAAGCTATTTAATATTGGTAGGGGGAATGAGTGGATACATGGGCTTAAATAAACCCCAGACAAAATAACAGAGGTTGCAAATTCCTCCCCAACACCCTGCCACAAATCATGGCAAAGCAGTGACATGGTATGTGCAGAAAAGGCACCTCTGACAACTGCACAGGTTTGTCGCCACAGCACCAGCGCTGTGGTGCAGAGACAGCGCAGGGCCAGGACTAGGGGACTGTTGAAGAGCAGGTGAGCTGCAGTATCTGTTTGCATTAGCATTTCTCCTTCTAGTGTGTGCTGAGGGGGTTTGTTTGAAGGGTCTGACACCCCGGCAGTGGGCAACTCTGTTCCTGCAACAGAGGTTGTGTGTGGGTCCCTGCAGAGCTGGATGAGATGTTGTTCACAACCAATGTCGCTGCTCAGCGTCCCCCATGGGCCCTCCCCGTGCCTTGGGGACCGCAGGAGGCCCGGGGGACGCTTGGCCATGCTGTTGGCTCTTTTTGTCGTCAGTGCTCCTTGTCCCAACGTGACAGCTGGGTCTCACACTCGATTTGGGAGGGAAATCATTCTTTAATTGTTCCTTCTGAGAGCAGCTCCTAGGAAAGCTGTTAATGCGCGTTAATCTCTGGGCTCGGGAATCTTTACTGACAGCGCTCAGAGGAGGAGAGTTTATATAACAGGAACCACAGATCTCAGTAGAGAATAAATAAAACACAGAGGAAGCAAGTCTTATTGTTTTTAACTGACTATCTGCTCAAAGAAGGCGATTTGGAAATGTCACACCTAATTTGAATTTTTGAATAATTCATTGTGTCTGTGTAGCGGAAAGTGATTGTTTGGTCCAAAAATAGGAGACATCCCGTTAAGAGGAAGAGAAATTGCAATAGACTGGTAGCCATCAAAAATAACTGGCATGTTGCATTTCAAAGCCCTTTGTTCTGGGTGACTTTGGTGAGACCAGAGGCTGGGCTCAAACACTTGCATGTTAATGTTGTACCCTGCGTCATTTTTCCCAGCAGATTTTCTATTTTGCAACTTCAGTGAAGGGTAAGACTCCAAAATGAGGATAATAAATATTATAAAAGAATAAAGTAAGACCAAATTCTGTAAGACTATCTGGGTATTTCACTGTATCAAGTGAAAATAACCTTAACTGAGCAAACAATTTGTGACAACAGTCTGCTCACCTTGAGGGAATGTCTGCAGGCTGATTGGGGTTTCCTTCAATGGTGTCTTTAATGAAAATTACTCCCAGCATTTTGAAAAAAGAAAGAGAACAAGTAACTTGAATAATTCTGGATGTACTTTAGTATTCAGCATCTCAAATGCATGTTTATGCATAATTTTGTTTGGACAACTACTTGAGATAGCTGTGACAGATGCTGTGAACCCTCACAGGAGATTCCAACACGTATGCTTGAGTGTGCGGGCTTTAAAAATTGCTTTTCTTAAGCCTTCTTGAGGTTTACATTTGCTAATTCATTTGTTTCCTGGAAATAAAACCAGACAGAATATATGATCATGAGAGTTACATCTTTAAATCAATTTGACTGCTCGCACACGTTTTGCAATCTTTTCACTCGCTTTCAACCCTTTCCCAGTGTGCAAACCCCTTCGGTGTCGCTGTTAGAAGGCCTCGTGGTTCTCAGCATCCTGCTGTGGCCAGTGCAGGGCTCGGCCCCTTGGAGGTTTGTTTGCCACACACGGTCACACCAGCACTTCAGTAGAAGTTATTCAATAGAAAGCTGCGGCAACTGCCCCTGATGAGGTCGAATCAGCAGCCTTGGGCAGCTCATAGAACCTCTGATGAGATAACGACATGGTTTTCTGTTGTGTGAGCTTTAAATGTGGGTCAGTACATTGTCTTAAAGCGTGTTATAGATAAAGCGAAACAGCCTAAGAAGAAACGCATGGAGCATGCACTGCCGGTTTCTTACACTTCTGATTTCATGCACTTTTGTTTCTTTGTCACTTCATGGCAAATACCAAAATGAGAAATCTTTAATTTGTGTTGGATTCTTGTGCTTGAAATCACCCAGGACTTTAAAGACCTTTTACCAGGTAAGCCATCATTTTGGGATTCCCTACAGATGTAAAATAATTGAATACAAATAAGATTATTTAGTGGCAGACACCTGGTCACTGCTCACGTGAAATGACAGAGGTGACGTGTATTTTGAAAAGTGGTTATAGTTGTTCCTTGTGTTTTAGGACTAATTGCAAATAGTCCTGCTTCCACCTTTTCATTTAACCCTATTTCTTGCTTTTAACTTCAAGACTGTTTAAACAAAAAAACACCTTAAAACCTTTGTACGCATGATTTTCTCTGTCCACCAGAAATTCGTCCTCAATGGGGAAACCCAGCAGGTTCAGATACTTGCTGCCTTTAGAAGTTTACTACTTTTAACAAGTCATCTTTGGAGCAGAGGTTTATAACGCATTGTACCCATCCATCCTGTTGGGAGGTGAATATCTGCCAGGGAGGGGATTTCTGCGTGGGAAACCGCTGATCTCTGGGAGCAACTCTGAGCAGTGATCCCAGGGCTGCGGGGGCTTCCAAAGCTCCTGTTTGAACTGATGGGTGCTGTGGAGACACATTACTGCCCTTGCTTATTGTCAGACAATATTATTGTGGATGTTTAGAAAATTTCACAGAAACAAAAAAGGAGGGGAAAAAAAAGTGTTGTTAAAAGCCCAGATGTGCTAGAATGGCCGTTTCCAGTGCCTGGATTCAGCTGACAGCCTTCCCTCCTTTGATAAGACACTATGGGGGAGGCGGATGTCATTCCAGCCCTTTGTTGGAGCTGGCATCCCGCTGGAGTGTTGGCAGCAGTGTGGTCAGCTCGGAGGATCCCCGCTCCGATGACAAGTTGTCTTCCAAGCTCGGGTCAGTTTACAGAACAACCAGTGTTAGGACAAAGGGTAATGGGTTCAAACTGGAACACAAAAGGTTCCACTTAAATATGAGAAGAAACTTCTTCATGGTGAGGGTGGCAGAGCCTGGCCCAGGCTGCCCAGGGGGGTTGTGGAGTCTCCTTCTCTGCAGACATTCCAACCTGCCTGGACACCTTCCTGTGTAACCTCATCTGAGTGTTCCTGCTCCATGGGGGGATTGCACTGGATGAGCTTTCCAGGTCCCTTCCAACCCCTGACATTCTGGGATTCTGTGAAAATGCTTGCTAACCCAAGAGTGCCGAATACTTGTTTGCCCGAAGTCTTGGTCACTCAGCCCGCTGCCATTTGTTAGTGCCAGATGCAGCACGGGCCACCAACAAGGACACCGGTTGCTGCTGTCCCACGGTCTCCTGGGTGTCCAGCTCTGACCTGTCCTGCTGTAGCCTGTTGGTGTCATCTGCAGATCAGAGCTCTCCAGGGCACAGTCAGCGTAGGAATAAACAGAGATTTTTAACTGCTGAACTCTGACAAGCATTGCTAAACATTGGGGTTGCTCTAAGCAGATTTCAACTTTCGCTAAAGCTTCATAGATTTTTGTGGCCCCAGTAAAGGGCACCTCTGCTGACCCCATGGCTGGAGGCACTGAAGCCCTGTGAAAGAACAGTTGGGATTTTTTTTAATGTGAACAGACTGACCCAATTCCCTCGCCCTCATTCTCAGCAACAGCTCCGCTGATTTCAGTTAATCTTTCCAAAAACACGCAGCCAGAGGCAAAGAGAGATTGTAAGTCAGATGAATTTTGGCAATATGATGAGGGGACAAATATAAGTATTTATAATGGAAACCTGTGATCAATATTAATTATAAGTCTCCGAAATGCTATGTGTTGTATCCCTCTAGCTCAGCACAAGGCATGCACAGATTTAAATTGCGAAGGGCATTATGTACCTGTAAAAGCTGAGCCCGGATTTGCAAGTTTTTGTCTTTGAAGACTGCTTGGCTTGAGTGTCACAGGATCACAGATGAGTTGTTCTGGAGATGCTCCGGTCCAGCCCCTGCTCAGAGCAGTGCCAGGTAGAGCAGGTTGCCCAGGACCACACACTGCTGGGTTTGGGAAATTTCCAAGGATGGAGACTCCACAGCCTCTCTGGGTGACCTGTTCCCGTGTTCAACCACCCTCATGGGAAAAAAGGTTGTACTTGTGTGTCCTGTGGTTTAAGTTCACATTAATGTGAATCCCTGACATTCTGGGATTCTGTGATTAATGCCATCCAGGCATCTCTTGCTTAGATTCAATGTAATTTCAGCTTGATACAGCAGGAATTTTCTTAATTTTAGACTAGCAGGCACTGGGGACCCTCTGCAGAGCAGCTGAAGAGGGATGCTGGCATTGCTGTCCATTAACGCTTTTTGGCCCTACAGTGATGTTCCAGCTCTTCTCCTGCCTGGGAGAAACCGATACAGGTTTCTAAATGCTTTAAAAATAATTAATTGCTGGATAAAGGAAAAGCCAAACGTCTCTCTGTATCTCACTTGGCTGAATCGTATCTTAATTTGTTGTGTGTTTCCCTGCTGTGAAAGAAACTGTGATTACATTTGCAGGCATGTGAAGTCAAAAAGAAAATCTTGCGCCGCAAAGTACTAACGGAGGAGGGGAGTGAGGGGACGTGGGGGAGAGGAGGGGGACAGCACTCAACACAACAAACATTTGGAGAGTTTGGGAATAAATCATCAGAGACTCCAGGATCCTGCCTTGGCACTGTGAGAACAGTTTTTCACCTCTGAAAATCTGCCCTATGAAGATCTTCAGTCAATGAGAGCAAATAGAAAAAGCCCTGTGACAACTGAGGGACACCCATGTTCGCTGTCCCTCTGTTACACAGCTTTTCCTCCAAGCAGTGTTTTTACAGAAGGGGAGTTGAGAATGCAGGAATATGCAATATAAGGTGTTCCTGAAAGCTAAAACTCGTGAAGAAATTCACAGCATGTGAACACTAGTGACCGTGTAGGGTGTCGTGCTCTTCCACACTTCCTAGCTTCTGCTTTCAAGCAGGCTTTGTTCAGGTTAAACGATTATCAGTGCTAATTATATCTTTTCTCACTCAGGGTGAACTGACCATGACAAGTGACATGGAGAACCTGCAGAATGCCCTTTTCTTGGACACGGTGCCTGAGTCCTGGATAAAGAGGGCTTACCCTTCCACGGCCAGCCTGGGCACATGGTTTGCTGACCTCCTCACTCGCATCAAGGAGCTGGAGGCCTGGACAGGAGACTTTTCCTTACCCTCCACTGTGTGGCTTGCTGGATTCTTCAATCCCCAGTCTTTCCTGACAGCCATCATGCAGTCCACAGCCCGAAAGAATGAGTGGCCTTTGGACAAGATGACCTTGCAGTGTGACGTGACAAAAAAGAACAGAGAAGATTTTGCCAGTCCTCCTCGGGAAGGGGCGTATGTCCACGGTTTGTTCATGGAGGGTGCGCGCTGGGATGCACAGGTGAGCTCACCAAGGCTTTTCTCTTGAGAGAGAATATTACATATTACATATATATTACATATATATTATTATGTTATACCCTTATTGCTTGTTACTGTGCCCTGGGGAACTTCTCAGCCCAGACAGGTGCTCATCTAAAATAGTAATTTGAGCTGCCTCTTCAGGAATGGTAAAGATGTGAAAAATGAGCCTCTCCTCTGCAGCCTGGAGTGCGTACCCAAGCTGGTCAGGTGAATCCCACCTTGGAGTTGTCTGTTCCACAGCTCTGAAGGGAGTTCAGGGTGGCCAACTTGGATAGGTACATGTAGTTTTTACAACATGAATCTCACCTGCAGTGTACATTGACTAAACTGTGATCAGTACTCATGGTGTTACTACAGGCAGAAAACATGGGGTCTTTGTTGATTTTGTCAAATCATAGAATCATTTTGTTTGGAAGAGACCCTTAAGATCATTGATTCCAACTATAACCTATATCTGGCACTAACCCACGTCCCTGAGAACCTTATCTATACGTCTGTTCAACCCCTCTAGGTATGGCGACTCCCTCACTGCCCTGGGCAGCCTGTTCCAATGCTTCACAACCCTTTCTGTGAATAAATGTTTTCTAATATCCAATCTGAGCCTTCCCTGGTGCAACTTGAGGCCGGTTCCTCTTGTCCTACATCTTCATGTCCCCAGAGATTAATAGGTGGGATGTGCTAAATCCAGATCACTGTCTTTCTGCTGTCAGATGCTGCAGAATGTCATCTGCATAGATAGGGTCTGTGAGAAAAATTAATCACATCCTTTAGCCACCCCTTTAGGGTGCCAAATAAAGCTTTAGTGAAGGTCTAACCTGTATGGTCAATGTGGCTCAGGGTGCAGACTCAGCGTGGGGAGCAATGGGCTGATCCTGGACAAACAGAAGAGTCTCGGTGGCTCTTGCTCTTCTTCTTTCCCCATCTGGATGTGTCTCAGAGCCTTTCAGCTCCAGCACAGCCAGTCTCAGGGCAGGCAAGGTAAGAACCATTCCCACCAACTGAGCAGCCGAAGGGCCGCTGTCAGTGCTCCTCTCGCAGTGCACCGCTCAGAGCAGTGTCCCAGAGGAGCACGATTGTCCCTGTCATTCCTTCTGACAGTTGTCAGCTGTCAGGAGTGCGGTCTGCGGAGCCAGAGCCATTAGGCTGACAAATCTCCACGGGGCTTGGGCCTCCAGTTTGCCTGGCCCGTGGCACCGCCACTCCCAATTTGTGCTGCATGTGAGGATTCAATGACGGTGATTCCTGCAGCTCGTACTCTGTGCAGCCGGTGCGATGCTTCTGCTGCCTGCGATCTGTGAGAGAGGGAAGGCCCATCAAAGTGGGTCACCCAGAACTTATCTGTGTCACGTTTATCCTCTCCCAAGAAGAGGCTTTTATTTCTGAGGCAGCTCTTTGGGGATCTTAACCTTGATGATCCTCCTTTATCCGTTGTGGGGCTTGGTGGTAGGATGCTGAGGAGAGAGACTATGCCTGTTATACACAGTATCCCAGCCAGATCTAATATTCTTTGCTGATTTTTCATCTCCTTCTCTGCAGTAGTATTCCAGAAAGGATAGGAAATGAGGCAAAGCTTTGATCTCACTGACTGATGGCAGCCAGTGCCTTTTATCACAAATCCTTGGGAAGGTCAAAGCTCCAGGCCATCTTCTCACTGGAAATGGTTTGACATGCGCGTTGGGTCTGGAAAGCCACGGGCAGTCAGGAACGTGGGCAAAGGCTCTGTCAGAAGATTTCAGTGATGATCTCATGTGAGTATAAGGTCAGATCTCCTGCCTCCATGGGTTTGGCTCCACTGACAGTCACAGTGGCAGAACCGAGACCAGCCCAGCCCATTGCCTAAGACTTGGTGCTACAGTTCCCAGCCTGGTCCCTTGTTCAAGCCTTTGGTGTTGCTGCCGTACAAAAGCCCTTGCGGCTCTTGGGGACCACAGCCCCTCAGTGCAGGGAACACTAGATCTCTGTTACCCTCAAAACCTGACATTTTAAGCTGAAACAAATCAGCTGGACACAACAGTACAGAGAAAGTTTAAAAAAATCCCTGGTCTTGCATGCAGAGTACTCCATTAAACACAAATTCCAGTGGCTGCTGTTATGTTTTCCTTTACCATCGTTGCCACCATTACTAGAAAATACAATATCCTGTCAAAATGGCTGAGTCCTGCACAAGTTTCACCCATCCCCGAGTGGTGGTGGAAGTGATGAGTGAGAATTCTTGATGGTGCAAAGACAGAAATCTTTTTGGAAACACGTGGCCCTCTGCATCCCTTTGATAACTTGTGCAGGTGATTGTGTTCAGCAATGAGGTTTGTCTTCAGAGACCATCCAGACTTCAGTAAATGTGTTTTTCTGGTTACATTTTCCTTGTGATTGAAAGATACAGAGCAATTACTTTTACAGAACCATTCATAATCTCTGGGTATCCTGCTTCTATTTATTTCAGAAAGGAAAAGAATATTTTCCTATGTTGCTGCTCACACTGAAATATCATTTCCACCTAGTGGAACTATTCATTTTACGTGTAATGCAGTGAGCAGCAGCTCTATTAATGGATGCAGGATTTTTAAACCAGGTGCACAGTTCTTTTGGGTTGTATACTCCTTCCAAATTAATCCTCTGATAAGAACAGCAGCTCATGTTTATAAGAACTCCTCTGGGGAACACCTCCACTTTTAAAAGAATATTTCACATTTAGATTGCGCCTCCAAAAATTGAAAATTCCCTCTATGTTCTGCTGCTCACATTTTTCTATTTATTTAAACATTTATGTTTGCCCTTGGGTGTCTTATATTTATAAAACATTTATTACAAAACAACAGGCAGCTATTAGAAGAAATGAAACCAAGCGGATTCTTTTGGGTCCAAATGATGTGTTGCTGTAGCACTGTTGAAGCCTCAGTGAGAGATAGTTTGGTGACACTATGGGACATTTTCTCTCAAGCCACGGGAGATGGCCGACTGATTCCTGGCTCTCTTGCTCCCAGCAATGGAGAATTTGAGGCCAAGTGTGTGACCAGCTCCTCACCACGGGTCCTGGAGCGTGACAGGACATGGGCAGAGGTGGGTTTGGCAGCACATGCGCCACCGAAGCTTTGCCAGGTGTGGACAGCACAGCACTGTGTCCTTGGATGAGATGCACCGTCCGTGCACAGCGTATCGTGCCTCCTTCTAGCCACACCAGCTGTGGTCTCTGTGTACTTTCTAAAGCTAGGCCTGTGTAAAGCACCAGTCTTAAACCAGTAGAGAGGCTTAGAAGGGCAGATCAGTGTGGTGAGCAATGGTAACATTTATTTGACAGTTCAAGTAGCTCGAGATCTTTGGGAACACTTCCATGCCGCTCATTTTTATCTGAGATGCTCCCAGCAGTGGATGCAGATGAAAACAGCATCAGTTTGCAACACAGACCTGGCACAGCCCAGTTCTGCTGGTCCAGTCCTAAATATCACAGCTTGCCGCCTTCTTCTGCAGAGGCACCAGGTACGTCAAATCCAATGGAAATTTTTCCCAGAGTAGGGGGCTGGGACATCAGGTGAAGCCTTTTCCTGCAGATGTCAGCTGTCAGCGATGCCCATGTATTTGGCAGCTACGAGGGCACGAGTAGGATGTGGCTCAAGCTGAGGTCTCCAGTGGTAACGTTTCAATGCAGCCATGAAGGTGACACTTGTAAATTGTGCTGTGAACAGCCAGTCTCTTATTTATAGCTGTTTTCAAAAATTAACAACTTGGAAAACCCTTGGACTTGATCTTAAGGGTCTGTTCCAACCAAAATGATTCTGTGATTCTATGCTGAAGGTTTCTAAGCCAACTGACCCCAAATTAGCTGTGGTGAAGGGGCGTCTGTGCTGGTAACACAGAATCCCAGAATGTCAGGGGTTGGAAGGGACCTGGAAAGCTCATCCAGTGCAATCCCCCCATGGAGCAGGAACACCCAGATGAGGTTACACAGGAAGGTGTCCAGGCGGGTTGGAATGTCTGCAGAGAAGGAGACTCCACAACCCCCCTGGGCAGCCTGGGCCAATGTTCTGATACCCTTACTGTTTCTTCTCATATTTAAGTGGAACCTCCTGTGTTCCAGTTTGAACCCATTACCCCTTGTCCTGTCACTGGTTGTCACCGAGCAGAGCCTGGCTCCATCCTCCTGACACTCACCCTTTCCATATTGATCCCCATGAATGAGTCACCCCTCAGTGTCCTCTTGTCCAGCTCCAGAGCCCCAGCTCCCTCAGCCTTTCCTCACATGGGAGGTGCTCCACTCCCTTCAGCATCTTTCTTGCCCTAAACACACCAAAAAGCATCTGAATGGGGGGATATTTCCTGACCATGTATCTATTTGGGCCTGTCTGGGAGCATCCCTGGCTTGTGACAACTGCTTTGCGTCTTTGGACCCATCAATATGTGGCAGCACAGTATATTCACTCTTCAAATTGTCTGTTGAGAAGCCAGGACAAGCAGGAGTGAGGAATTCTTTAGGATCAGAGGCCTGGGCTCTCTGAGTGCACAACGGTGGCTTTTTACCAGGTGTGCTGTGCCGGTAGTCAGGGAAAATTGCTTTCGGAGTAGAATTAATTTCTGATGATGAGAGCCATAAAAAATGCAAATGCAAATCAGCCCAGACATAACAAAATGATGTATTCCATAGAGACGCCTCAGGAATATTTCAACTCTTGTTAACCCAGAAATAGGTAGAATATATCTTATAATTTGATTTGAAAAATTGTCAGCAGGAAAAAAAAAAGAGTGATCTGATCAAAATCCAGCCTCAGAAATGGAAGATATGGATTTTAAAAGAGTGCATAATAATGTTTGATAAATAGCTTCCTTGCAAGGTATTATAAGAATTATTTAATGTTTGTTCAGCACGTCAGAAATATAAAATCCTACATCGGAGTTGGATTTATCATAGCTTAGTGTAACAGATGGCATTAGTACATTAGTACAGCAAACTGAGATGTGTTGCGAGAGAGATTATTTTTCTTCACTCATTTGCAGAGCTAAATAGACTGTTCGAGAGGTTGAATCTCATCCCACAACTCTGATCTAAAAGCATTTGAAATAATAACGATACGTGAGGCTAAGCCACAGTGAGAGGCAGTTTCTTTAACACTGAGAAGTTTTATTTCCATTTCTATATTTGTTTTAATTTGGTCTCTCTCACCACCATTAAGTGATTTTGCAGGCTTTCCTGGAAATGGGTTGATGTGCGGGGCATTTTGTTGTCAGAAAGAGAAACAGAAGTTCCCAGAGACACCCAAGTTAGAGAAACAAGCTGTTCATTTCATGCCCTGTCAGCAGAACTCTCCTTCTCCTGGGTTGGGCAGCCTGCCGAGCGTTGCTTCGGAGCGGATAATATGGACTTGTTACTAAATGACCATATACCCTCTGAAACAATCTCTCGGAATCCCCCTTGCTGGTGTGGAAAGGCCTGTGGTGCCTTTTGTGGCCACACAAAACGCTGTGTGCGTTCATTGCCCAGACAGGTCATGCTCAAATTCTGGTGACGTGATGGGACACTGGCTTGGTGCCTTTGAGGCTTTTGTCAAGTGAGCATCTCCATCCAGAGCCCTGCTCAGGTGTCACAACTGGTCCCAGCACAAGCAACGCTTCCCATGAGCTGGTTCTGCTCTTGAGTACGAGCTCCCAGAGGATGATGTGGCTGGACATAGCCAGGAACATCGTTCTCCGGTAATGTCCTACTCTGGTGTGTGTGGTTTGAGCATCTGATGAGAGCAGGAATCTGTACCCTTGGGAGAAGCTACACTTGGTGTTTGATCCAGACCCTCTTTACCTCAAAAAGACTCATCCGCCCTCTTGATCTCAGGAAAGACGTTCGCACCTCTCCAAAACCATCAGCTGGTGGAAACATTACAGAGGCTCGTGCGTGCTGGGTATTGTGGAAATCTAAGTAAGACTTTGTCTTCTTTCCTTTATAGGCCGGGATAATCGCAGAGGCAAGGCTCAAGGAGCTAACCCCAGCGATGCCTGTTATTTTCATCAAAGCCATTCCTGCTGACAAACAGGATATCCGCAGTATGTACCGGTGTCCTGTGTACAAAACACGACAGAGGGGGCCAACGTACGTGTGGACATTTAACCTGAAAACTAGAGAAAATCCTTCCAAGTGGGTGCTGGCTGGTGTGGCGTTGCTGCTCCAGGTCTAGGCTCACCAGCAGAGCGCCTCGTTTACGAGTCCTTAACGATGTCCTTCTCAGACAATTTAAAGAAATAATATCCTGCGATTGAACCCAAGATCCATCTCTCTGATTGCTGGGCACACAGTCTAAATATGGCCCGCAAGGAGGTGACAGAGGCACAGAGGGACGCATGAACCAGCTTCTTGGCTGCTGTAAATGAGTGTCCTATAATTCCTGTTGTGCTGCACTGGAAAATCTGGGAAAAATCCCACCACCAGGTCTTCCACACTCAGAGAGTGCTAAGCTCAAATCCGAATGTAAGGTTTATTTCTCTTTCATCATCCAAAGTGGTTTTAAAGTCAGTGGCCTTCTCCAGAATCCTTAGATAGTCCAGTGACCTGTGAAATTCTCCAGACCTTATTCTTTTCTATACAAGTGTTTATTTGTCGTAAGTATAATCAGTAGGTGTTGTGAAGATAAACTTTTTCTTGCTAACACTCCTGTAAATTCTAGAAATATTGAAAACAGCACTAATATCCAATGTACTTAATGTAATCAACAGAAAAATGTATCATAGGGGTTATTTAAGAAGAATATTTCATAGTGATAGAATTTGCTAATAAAAATCATTATTCCTGCACTAAAGACTGCCTGGAGGTCTGTATCACCCGCTCACTCCCTGTGTGGAGAGTGCATGCAGGGTCAGGGGGGCAAACGCACCTGTTTGGGTAGCTGTGTTCATCATTAGCAATGAAGTGGGTGAGAACTAATGTGTTTCTAGAGCAGAAAGGTCAGAGAGGGGAGACTGGGGTGTGCATCCAGGGTACAAAGATGCTGAGGGGTCTGGAGCATCTTTCTGATGAGGAAAGACTGAGAGCTGGGGCTGTTGAGCTGGAGAAGAGAAGCTGAGAGGGATCTGATCAATGGGATCAATATCTCAGAGGATGGACCAGACTCTGTTCAGTGGTGCCCAACGCCAGGGTGAGGGGCAACGGGCACAGACTGAAACACAGGAGGCTCCATGTGAACATGAGCAGAAACTTGTTTGCTGTGAGGTGCCAGAGCCTGGCCCAGGCTGCCCAGAGCGGGTGTGGAGTCTCCTTCTCTGAGACATTCAAACCCCCTGGACCCACCTGTGTGATCTGCCCTGTGACCCTGTGTGAGCAGGGGTTGGATTGGGGAACCTGCAGGGGTCCCTTCCATCCCTAAATATTCTGTGATGCTGGTTTTGCACCTGGGACAAGCAGCAGCAGCAGTACCAGATGGTGCGTTGGCAGCTGTGGTGCATGTGCAGTGCTCAGGATGGTGGAGCGGATCTTGGGAGGAAGATGGGCAAGACACTCATGTACAAACCACAAAGGGTATCCGGGGATTACTTGCTGTGTCTTACTGAGCCCACTCTGACCTGCCACGTGTCACCAAGGCCACCCTGGCCATTTCAGCAATGCTGTGAAAGGCTCCTCCAACACCTGGGCCAAGCCCATTGCTGTTTCTCAATGAGCAGGAGTCCACCAGCATCCCTAGAGAGCTCTACAGGGAAAGCATTCCAGAGCAGACCATAAATCAGAGGTTTGAACAGTCTACTTGTTCCTCAGCTAGAGCGTCTTAAAGAGGTGAGTATGTGTGAAAACTCCTAACAAACACAAAGCCAAACCCCAGGAAACACCAGAGCTGATGTTCCCCTCTGACCTTGGCTCTGCTGTGTGTGTTGCAGCCCCTGGCTGTGTGGCTGTGTGTCATGGTCCTGCTGTGCCACCAGTCACTCCCAGCAGGCAACACAGTCACTCCTTTTCCATCGTTATGTGCCTTACACAACCCCCTTTCCCTGGGCTGCCGGGACATGCCCCTGTGTGCAGCTCTGCACAGCCCTGTGTGCCATTCACTTGTGGCTTCGCCTCTTAAACTGTTTTCATCTCAGCCCACGAGTTTTCGCTCTTTTACCCTTCTGCCTCTCCCCTGGGCAGGTGGGTGTGTGGTGCTTGGCTGCCTCCGGGGTTAAACGACAGCAGTATTTCTGTTCGGTTTCTCAGAGCCTCATGTCAAACTGAGCAGCTTTATGGGTGGCCTCAGCACACACTGTTGGGGACACGATCCATTCTCTGCCAGTACAGTGTATCAGTTTTCCACAGCATATTGTCCCCCTACCCAGAGTAACGTAGGAGGGTAAAGCCCTCAGGCTTTGCAGGAGATCGGAAGTAGCTCTCTTGCTCTGAGCAACATAGCAGCTGGTTCCTGCGGGAATGAGGAGGTGCAAAATCCGTGTCTTTGCAGCCTTGGAGAACTATGACCTTCTGGACAAAGGTGAGGTGGGAAACCTTTCTGGTAAGAACCTTGTTTAATTGCTGAGCAGTGTCTCCAAGGCACAGCCCCAAAAATTAATGATGAAGCTAGTTATGGCTTAGCAAAAGACATCTGCAAATCTCTAATTCAAGGGAGAGACCTGTCTTGAGCTTCATATTTTAAAATGCTTCTCAACCCATAAATGAGGTGACAGATTCTGTAGACTACCTCACATAATGAGGATCTGGCTAAGAAGAGGTCTGTTAGCTAGGGAAAGTGATGCTATTAAATTAAATCCCTCCCAATTTAAATTAAAACCTGACAATTGGATATGTGGTGTAAACTGGTCACTTCCCACAGCTTTGCAAACCTGAGTGCATTAAATTCTCCATGTGTTTTATCATCCAGGAGGTTTAGCTGCATAAGCAGAGCACTGCTGAATAAAATACATAAAAGCAGGACCAGAATGTACAGTAAGTGCATTGTGCTCCAGATAACGTTGCTGGATTAGTCCTTCATTGGTATTTCTTCAATGCTTCCTTTACCACAAGCCTCTCAGTGCTATGTAAATGGGATTTCCTGCCATTCTGGTGACTGTTATTGTCCTAAACTTCAGGCTTCTTCTGAGTTAGATCCCCTCTTCCTTTTTTCCAGCATACTCGGGCCTCTCTGCTCCGTGTTGCCCTCCAACCTGCCCCCGTCCCTGCGGGAAAGGACAAGTTCAGTAATTCCCCAGGCACCACTTACTCTTTCCAGAGCAGCAGCCTGGGCTATTCTCTTGCCTGCTGAAGAAGAATGGGATGTTGACAACAAAATGGATCCAATTGTTTTATTATATATATCTTCCTGCATAATTCACCAGTTGGGCAGGCACGGTAGTGGGGAGATATTTATAGATACTAGGAATGTCACCAGGGTGCTCATTCTTCATCCTTTGAAAATCATCACAGGGAAGAGTTGGCTGCAAAATGTTACAAGAGGATAGTGAATAATGTGGTGCTTTAGGGGGAGAAAAAAATCTGTCAGGAGAGAGATTTTGCAGCCACATCTGCCTAAACCAGGCAATTAAATACAGCTGCCCAGGCTATTCATTAGGAGCGATGCATTAATCAAAGGTGAATATCTTCTGTTGGTGAGCTTTTGGAGACAGCTTGGCATTTCCATGGGCACCTTCCTCCCCACTCTTTGCCTTGTTTGTGTGGAAGGGACTGAGCAACAAAGAACCTGGTCCCCAAACCTGGGACTGGCGGCTGCAGCGCTTTGGTTGACATCCAAGGCAGGGCTGAGGCTGATCTGGAACAGGGCGGGCAGAGCGGGCAGGACAGTTGGGCAACAGGGCTGATGTCCAGGGAAAGCTGGAGACCCTGGGAAGTGACTTTTCCATCAGTGGAACAACTCTAATGAGACCAGTCTCCATCCCTGAGGCCACTCTCCTGCCCTACAGCCCCCTCAGCCCTTCATCCCAGCTTCACCACTCACCTCCCCAGGCCTGCTGCAGCCCTCACCCTTCCTTCCCCATGAAAAGCAACACTGGCCATAAACTTAGCAAACACAAAGATTTCAAAAAAACTATTGAAAAATGTGTTCCTGGAGGAAAGAAATGCCTCTTGCAAGTAGAGTTTGCTCCCGAAGGCAGAGGAGCCCTGTGACCATCACTTCTCCAGTGGTCACACACTGAACTCCGACCAGGGCATCGCTGCGTGCAGGACCTGCGGGAGCCTGGACCGAGTGACAAGTCAGGGCTCTTTATGCAAAAAGTGGCCACATTTTTTTAGGCTGACTTTTCTTTCAGACCGAAGCGATCTCTCTCACATTTTACCACTCCCCACCGGTTAGACTGTGTCTGCTGCTGCTCCTGTACCCCCTGAGCACCCACATAAAAAACAAGGGTGGGATGCTCCTAAACGTCTAGGAAAAAGGCTCTCTGGCCTTTGGCAAGGTGCTGAGTGCCTGCAGAAACCATGCAGCAAGCCGCTAATCGCGGGGTTGAGGATGCAGGGGTTTCATCCTCCAAGTTCGGCCCCTCATGGCAGGCCCTGGTGATTTCAGAGAGTGAGGGAGCTGTGTCTCTGTATGACTTGCAGCAGGTCAGAGCCTGGAGCAATAGCATTTTGCTTGGGTTTGACCGTGGCATCCTGTGGGGTGAAGCCAAGCGTCTGCCCTCCGTGTCTTCGCACAGCTGAACCCTGCGACAGCAGCATACATGCAAGGAGGCACAGAGGAAGCATTTTCCAGCTGCAAAGGAGTTACCACTCGAAATCATATATGTCTGGGGAAATCATATCTCGATATTTGCAAAGCAAAACTAAGATTTAAAAAGAAATAGTCCTTTTTGCTTGCACCTTATACATCAGCAGGAAGCTTTGCCAGTGCAGCCCATCGTCCCCTGAGTACTGGGCTTGATTACCAGCTGGACTCTTAGCGCAACGTTTGTGTGCCCTGACTTTAAGCCCTGGAAAGGTGTCGCCATTTGAGCTGGTCTCTGGGCATACTCTGTAGCCATTGTGGACTCAAGTAGCAGGTGATTTATCTGGCCCATCTTAGTGATCTTATGGTGAGATCAGGACCCACCAAAGTGCCCCGAGTCTTTCAGCCAAACGCACCTGAAGTCGCCAGGTCAGACAGAGATGGAATTTCTTACATTTAACGACAAGCCTGTGAGTCCTTCCCTTTCGCCCTGTGCCAGGAGTTCTGCCGGGTCCTGCATCCTATGATTTCACATGCAAGGCCAGGGAAGCCCTGATCTCATCCTTCTTGTGCTTCTCTGCAGCTGCCCCTGTGGGGCTGCTTTAGGCCTGGCTTTAGGCCTGGCTCCTTGAAAGCTCTGTGGTCAATTAGTTAACTCCAGACTGGTGACATTTTCCACAGGGATGAAAGTGAAAGAACGAAAATGGTGCTATTGAGCACTTAATATTAGGTAAAATTGAATGAACTATTCCAAGCCAGAGAAATAGCTTTTCCATAGCCTGGGAGTGTTGTACCTGCTGCAAATTACAATTGGCAAAAAGAGCACATTTCAGAGTAAAGTCTTTACAAATTCTTTGTAAAGGTGTCCTGTATTTTGGGGTTAACCAGCTCCATTCTGCTGCAACTGTTTCTCACAGAACAAAGGAAACCGTGGACTATACACATGAAAGGAGAACCTGGCCAGTAGAATGGTTCCACTGGGCCAAATTTATTGCAACTATTATCAGGCACTGGCAGTGCCCAGTGATGCAAATTCTGAATGTATCACTGCTCAATTATTTACAGAACAAAACTAGCTGTAATGTATTAGCTAGATGCATTCATTTTATGAAGTGGCATTAATACATTTAATTAGCAATGGCTTATTAGATTCATGTCCATTATAATGCATTGTTTTTTAAATGACTGTAATTGCCCAAACGAATCTACAAATACATTTACCTTGTAATGCCTGTGAACCTCATTTAAAAAGCTTTTAGACTGTAGAAGATGTTCATGGAGTTATAAGCAGCCCTTATAATTTGAGTACTCATGTGCCTGTTGGTGCAGAAGGATTCTTCGAGGCTATAAATACATCGTCTTTACCTGTGTGAAAACTTTAAGGTTCACTTTTAGGACAGTTAACAGCATTCACTTTGAGTCGTGGCAAAACCACAAGCCTGTGTTCAGTACCTTGACTCACCATTTCCAAGGGGCCGGCAGGAGCTGGGCTGGGGAAGGTCCCGGTCCGGTGCTGCAATGGCCCCGGGTTCTGGGAGGGCTGCACGTTCCTTTTTGTGGTTTGAGGTTCTCTGCACCCACAGCTCTGAGTGCCAGAGGACCCATCTCCAGCTCATAACCAGCCTGGGTGGTATCAGAAAGCAGTGGATGATGCTCTGCTGGACACGGTGCTTGGACAATTCTGACAGCTGGACAATTCATGGGGTGTTATGGATCACTGTGGGGGACCCAGGATTTCTCCTGCACACAAACCTCAGCCGTGTGATGCACCGTCCGCTCTGCTTAATAGAGATTTTACTGCAGAATCGTGCTGGAGAGTCATCAAAACACCTGGTAAATGCGGGACTGCGTAAATGGGGAAATAGTTATAAGAGACAGGCAGGGTTCAAAGGGCTTTAGAAAATAACACAGCGACGGCATAATTGCTGAAGTGAAATAAAAGGTTTGTTAGCTGCAGCCTGGCAGATTAGTTGACTGGATGTGTCCGTTCAGTTTGTCAGAATATTGACAGGATAAATCTGAACAAAATGATCTTTGGAAATCCTGTCCTGCTTCCCATCTGCCATCGCTGTGTGCTTTTTATGGAACTGGATTGTTTTGACATTGCTTACACTTTGACTGTGCTCTGTCTACTTAACAAGTGTTTCAATTAATTACTGTAATGTTATTATTGGGAAGAAGCAGCAGATAGGAGGAAAATTATTGGATAATGAGCAATAAATTGCTATCTGAGATGTCTTGTTGAACACAGAGTGGTTTACCTCTCTCCAGAAAGTTGTTCAGCAATGGATGGAGGTGGTGGCTGCCTGGGAGTGGTGGGAGGTCTGCTCGGAATGGGACTGGGAGAAGATGCTGGTGGTAAAGACATGGAGATGCCTCCACCCAACAAAGCCAGTACAAGCTGAGGTAATTAGTCTCCTAATGTGAAGATTTACCTGGGAAGCCGGGATGACCTGAGCAGCAGATGTGACACCTTGGAGTCACATCCCACAGTGCCTCACTGGCTGCCCCTCCAAGGGACAACATGGGCATTACAGCATCGGAGAAGTTGCAGCTGGACTTGATGGACCCTGGCAGGCCTGTTCTTACCTGCCCACGTGTCCTCCAGCTCCAGCTTGTGGCAGCACCTGGTGCAGCCCTCCGTGCAAGGAGCCTGGGTGGATGGCAAGCTTCTTCCCAGGCCCAAACTTTAGAGAGGACGTGCTGGAAGACCATGCTGGGTCCTCCAAGCTTTGAGATCCCACGTGCACTGGCAAATGTAGCAGATGACGACAGTCCGTGGGGGAATCCCGGCCAGGTTGGTGGGACAGAATACACGCACACCTGGGGTATGTGACTGAGAACTTCTGGAGCAAAGCGTCACGCTCACTGCACAGGGGATGGTGTGTGGGGAAAGGAACAAGAGGTATCTCTGCTGGGATATTCCCAGCTTCAGATGACCTCTGCATCTGGGAGCAGTGCCAGTAAACAGAACAGTAGAATAAATGACATGAGTTGATGCAGATAACAATTAAAAAAAATGAGAAGGGATGACACTGAAGAAGTGTTTTGTCAGGGGCCATCTCTTCCCTCCGCAGTCTCCACGTGCACACTGTGGGTTGTATGGTTTAAGGTTAAATCTGTGTCTAAAGAATAGGCTGGGACTACTGTTGGTTCTATCTTGAAACAAACCAAAAAGCAAATGCTTCCAGTCTTGTTGGAAAGTTGTTTTACTAGTTAAACCTGTGGCTGTATTCCCAACCGTCACATCTGCCTGTGTATTCTCCATATCTTCTTGCCAAAATCCTTTATCCGTCGGTTTAGGACTAGTCTGTTCAACATAGCCCTGCTGCGAGGGCAATGTCTACACTGAGATCCAACTATCTGGACCACAAATGTGGCTGATGGAAAGATGCAGCCACCACATCCTGGAGAGCATGGCAGGCTGTTCAGGTGGGGGGACACATCTGGAATGGTCCTACGTGTTGTGGCTGTGTAGTGGGTGTGTTAATTACAAATCAAGACAGTGGCCGCCGGCACCTGAGACAATGAGAAATGGTCTCATGTTACACGGAAAGCCTTTGAATTCCAATGCACCAGAGCCCAGGCATTGACTAATAGCTTCTCAAACAGGTGCTAGTTTGAATTTACCTTGGGAAAAAGACGTGATGTGGAAGGCAGATTAACCACATAATCCAACACTTTGCTAAATCCTTTTCTTGATCTTTTTATCTGCCCAATTACCTGATACCAAGCTACCTTAGAAAAATATCTCCAAACCATAACGGGGCGGGTGAAAGTCATGAATAGGCAGCCCAGTGCTCACAGCTGGGCCATTAATGGGGCAGCAGGTCCAACACAGCCTGGCATGCAAGGATGAGCAACCGCTACTCCTGAAGGTTGCTCCGCGTGGAAAACAGCCCAGTCTGGAAGGACAGGGAGCTGATGCAGTCAACTGATCCCAGCACGCGAACAGCCGGAGGGGGCTGAGTTAGTGGAGAAGATTAAAGATTAAAGCAAAGTCCAAGCTGACTGTCAGATTCCCCTGGTGGTAAAGCTTTTCCACCACAGTTGCCTGATTCTCTTTATATTTAAAGCCAGCTATGCATGTCCCCAGGCCAAGCTCCCTCGAACATGGGCAGGACAGACCGACCGCACCACCCCTGTGCGACGTTCCCAGGCAGTCCTCATTTACCAGCCCAGTCCTTGGAGACTTGGGTAAAAGCAGCTCTTCAATCCCATAGGCAGGAGGATGTTTCTGTGTAAACACAGCATCTAAGAAACCCTGTGTAAATGCCTCTTTATTTTGCTCACAGCAGGCAGCTCAATTTGTGGCTAATGAGCACTAACACGCTCTCCTGCTATCACTCATAGCAATTACTCCGGACTCACTGGTTGCATACAGAAAGCTTGGATAACCAGCTAACAGCCTGTACCACGCAGCAATGCGCTGGGTGACAGCTCCTGGTAAACACTGCGGCACCGTGCGTCTGGGAAGAGGTCGGTCAGGGCTTAATCTGACACAGCCGCCTGGGACGTGGTGTGGGTGCACTGATTCCTTGCCTCAGGCCAACGTCTCCCCTCCAGCTCGCAGCACCAGCGATGCGAGTTTGCTGCCCATTGCAGTGGTGGCTGAGCTGCCGTACAGCAGAGAGGCAAGTTGTGACCTGTGCTGGCAGCTGTCACCTCCATAGTGCCTCCCGCAGATGGACAGTGGGTTTTGGGGAGTGGCTGCCATCCCCAGGCTTTCATCCAGAGATGTTCTGTGGCAAGAGAAGTCAATGGTCTTGCATGCATATGAACAGGCAATTAGTGCCCCACCATTTTAAGTTTAGCCCATGAGATTATTTTACCTACTTGATGTGTTTCTTAGCACTATGTAATGAAAGAGCTTCTGTGCATCGCCTGGTTTTGCAGAAGAGCAGGAAGGGCAAAGAGGTTGGATCAGAGGTTGGGGCCACATCTCCAGCAAGGAATATTGAGCCCCCGTTCTGTTCACAAAGACAACATTTCTGCCTGTGAATTCTTCTTGTGACTGAGGATGAAACAGGACCTGGAGATGGAAAGCAAGATGACTGCTGCCCGTGTTCAGGTGTGTTTCCTTCCCTTCAGCCTGCAACACCGCAGATAGAATCATAGCATCATTTTGGTTGGAAGAGACCCACAGGGTCACCGAGTCCAACTGTAACCTAAATCTGGCACTACCCCGTGTCCCTGAGAACCTCATATCTCAACAGAACAGGAGATGTGGCCAAGTAGTAGCCCCAATGCCACAGACCTTCTATTCTTATGAAATTCACACGTCTTGAGGTGACTTTGTAAGCCTTAATATAAATAATCATGGCTTGCGGAAGCCCAGTCGGCCCCCTCAAACGTGGGCCAGCCCAGCACCATCTGCTTCCCTTCTCTTTCTCCCACAAGGTTGGATGGATCAAGCGAGCCAGAAATGAGGGGAGGTTTCCTATGTATCCTGTGCTTTCACAGAGCCGCTGCTGAGCCTGCACAGCGCAGGAGGAGGAGGAGATCTGCTCTGCATGCACTGTGTCTATAATAAAACTTGGTTTGCAGGATATCAGCAAAAAGTGTGGCCAGAGTGGGACATAAGAGGAAATGGGACAGGAGGGATTAATTCATCAAACTGTTGGGAGCTGATTGGTACCTAAGCCAGGAGCTGTCATGAGAAAAATAAGGGAGGACTGGAAGATGAACCTGGGATTGTATTTTACCGAGTGTTTACCAAAAAGATGGAAACTGAAGTGATTCCTCATGATAACACGTAGCTCTAAAACAATTAACAGACCAACACAGAAGCAGTTTGGCAGCCTGAGAATCCATTACATGATTTCAGATAATTTTTGTGGTGGCCCCAGCTCATTCGCTGCACAAAACAGACACGGGGGAGATGGGGGACTGTGTTTTATTCCCAGTCCGCTCCTGACTCACTCTGCGACTGAGGTGAGTCACTTCCCAAGGTCTCTCCTTCTAACGTCCTCCCTGCTCTGCAGGGAACAGTAATGCTCCTGAAGGCTGTTGCAGAGCTACCTGAATTATTAAATGCCTTTTAAGTGTGTTACTACCTGTGAGGAAACGCCTTGTAGAAACATATCCCTCCTTTGTGGGCAGAAAACACCTCCGGGTTTGAAGTGAGTATCAACTCGCAAAAGAGCTCACCAAGTTGTAGGTTTTGTCTATGAAAATATCTGGGAGAAATACGGTATCGTGTTAAAAGAATCACTGTGACAATAAGACTTAGCGTTAGCAGCCACATAACATTTATTACAGCAAGAAACGTCTCCCATCTGGTCTCTCCCTGATAAATTGTTCCACTGATAGTCTATCTGGCTTTGACTTTCATCAGCTGGTTCTTCTGATGGATTAAAGACCTGTTTAATTCCCTACACCTTTCGCCCCCTACTAACACTTGTACCTAGTGACGAAGTCATCTCTCAGCCTCTCACTATGCACTAAAACACTGAGCTTTGTAAAAACCTCCCTGAAAAGCATTTCCCCAACACAGTTTTGAGTTGAACAGCTTCTCCACTAAGGCATCTCCATCCATCCCAGAAGCCTGCGCCAGTTCCGGCAGGTCAGGTTCCACTTGTGGCATCATGACACTTTCAGTTCAAAGGACCCAACCCGCTCCTGACACAGAACTCTTCTGTCACTCGTTGTACCCCAAACCCTCTGTGTCTCCTGACATTTGAGCAGCAAAAATTTAATCTTTAGTTTTGGATTGCTGGGCTCAGTGTTGAAAAGTGTGTTGTCTTGTGCCGAGTTCTGCCAAATGCCACTCGCAACAGGTCTTCAAATGGTTAAACCCACTTTTGAGTGGTTCCCCTCTGCAGCATCCCTTTAACATCAGCTTTCTCAAGGATGCACAGTGATAAATATCCTCATAAGACTGACAAGCAGCACATAATCCAGTACTGTAGAAACGGCTAAACATATTGCATTGACACCTTGTCTTTGCCAGCCCAAAGTGTAGGAACATTAGAGAATTAATTCAGGTTTGTTTGACAAGATCTGGTTTTCTTAAACCCATTCTGACAGGTGTTAATTATCCCACAGTCCTTTAATTCTCCATCATTTTTCAGCATCTTTCCAAGGTAACTGGGAACAGTGACAATGCTTACATTTGGGAAACATTCCCATATGGGAACAGCTGGAGAGCTGCTGGGAAGATGTGACGGATGGAGTTGCCACCCCCTCCTTCAGACCTCAGCCGAACCCTTGGGCTCTCCCAGTGGTGTTTCTGACTTCCACAATCGTGTCTTTTCTCACATGTGAGGCTCTTGGCCTTCCCAGACAGAGACATTGCTGCTTTGCTAATCGAGTATTTCACCTCCCTGCAGCCCTGCTCTGCCCTGTGCCCACACTGCTGTGAGCAGGTGGTACCAGGACCCTGCTGTAGGGATGACCCATGACCAAGCTGTCTCCATCAAGGAAAAGAAACAGCTCATAAAATTCAGCCCGATTGTTTTTCGGGTAGTCCCACACCTGTACTGTCACGTCCATCCCGAAGTCTTTCCAGATAAAGGTCTTTAATTTGACAGAGGTCACGCCCACAGCTGTTTTTTATGCTCTACTGCCTCTGTATCCTCAGTGACAATATCTGCTTGGCCACCAGGACCTGCTCAGCCTGCCCCTGTCCCACCAGGCAGCTCTGAATAGACGTCGGGATATTCTATGATTCTACATGTGAAGTCATAGCCTGCAGTGCAGGGACTTCATCTGGGTTGGTGCCAGGCTGCCCAGAACGCTGGAGACACCTCTGGCCACCACCAGAGACCCTGCAGAGGTCACTTAGTGGGGCCAGTGAAGATGGCTTGAATGGGGGCCGGCTGATAGAGCATAAACTCTTCACCAAACTACTTAAAATCAATTATTACAGGAATTGGAAATGGTGATATTTATTGTCCTTTAAGATAGGAATTGGGTCCAGCTTCATCTCAGTCATCACTGTCTCTCAACACCATAAATCCCGCTGGTCTCTTCAATATTGTTTATGGGGAAGTGGAGACATCAGCTTATTCCCCATTGCTCCTTCCCCATTTATTAGTGCTACAAAGGACTGTCTAATTATGAATAGAACTGCCAAGCAAAACGAAATTTCTCCCTTAAAAATGCATTTTAATTCACTCTGCTGGTTTCATGTGGTTCTTAGGAAGTGCTAATTAAGCCTCGTTGACCCTGAGCTCTGCTCTCACGGAGACAGGAGACTATGCACCAACCTGGCTACAAAAGGGGCTGTTTCTTCCCACTGGATCTACCCTGGAAGATGATTGTCTTCTCTTGGCAGTGGGTGTTACTCCTCAAAGCTTGTTTCATCTATTGAAGCTGAGCCTGAGGAAAGACCGAAGAGGGGCGTTAGAGGCTTGGTGAGTGGTGATGGTGCTGTGACCACCTCTGCAGCACACAAGGCAGTGGGGGGAAGGATCCCTGGGACATTTGCCCCATGATGTTATCTCAGCAGCACTCCTCTGGAGCTCAGGGCCAGAGCTGCAAGGCGGCAGAAAAGGGATGGGGCAAAGAGGTGGCACGAATGGAAGAGGAGACTAATTGAGTATTTCACCTATTTGAGAGCTTCTTCCAAAGCCCCGCGGCACAGCCCGCCAGCAGCTCCAGATCCCCCAGTGCAACCCCTGCTCACGCAGGGTCACAGAGCAGATCACACAGGTGGGTCCAGGGGGTTTGAATGTCTCAGAGAAGGAGACTCCACACCCGCTCTGGGCAGCCTGGGCCAGGCTCTGGCACCTCCCAGCAAACAAGTTTCTCCTCCTGTTCAGATGGAGCCTCCTGTGTTTCAGTCTGTGCCCGTTGCCCCTCACCCTGGTGTTGGACACCACTGAACAGAGTCTGGTCCATCCTCTGACACTCACCCTGAGATATTGATCCCATTGATCAGATCCCTCTCAGCTTCTCTTCTCCAGCTCAACAGCCCCAGCTCTCTCAGCCTCTCCTCACAAGAAAGATGCTCCAGACCCCTCAGCATCTTTGTAGCCCACCGCTGGACTCTCCCCAGTAATTCCTTGTCCTTCTTAAACTGGGGAGCCCAGAACTGGACACAGTAGTAAGAAAACCCAGACTTGGAGCAATGAGAATGCAGTTTCACCCTCAATGGTCACAGTGGGGGCTGTTCAGTGAGGAACACTCTGGCCTCCTTGGCTCTTCTCATGTTTCAGAGAATCATGAGGAGCCTCCTCTGTGTGCTGTGCTGCCAGCAGCAAAAGCAAAGCCCCTGCTGAAGCCTCCAGTGCTGCAGGACATTTCACAAGCTCTGACTGTGCAATACAAAGCTTTCTAGAGCGAGGATGAGTCGCGGTTTATGAACGCAAAATTAAGGAAGGGCAATTTCAAAATAAAACCTTAGAGCTTTGCATGAGACAATTTTACATCAACTCTAATGTCTCTCTTCCCCCTATTATCTGTCATGATGATGAAATGCAGTAAATAAATACGTAAAAGTAATGACTCTTCCAGACCTTGTAGCATCCATATTAATAGGTGATATTTAACGACACACAGAGATATAGATATCTACCTTTCAAACTGGTCACAAAGATTGGGAAGGTGGCCAAGAAACTGGTATTTTCTTTTTATTTTTTTTCCCCAACAGATATCAAAAAAGAAAGAATTTATATGTTGAAATTGCCTTTATTTTTTAATCCATAAATATTTGTTACTGACAAAAGTGGAAAAATCCTTAGACTCTAAATTTTACTAAACTGATAATATTTTTGTTTACAGTACATACGGAATGTGCTTTTACAGGTAAGTATAACAACAAGAATAATACAGAGAAAAACAGTCAAATACTGCTCATCTTGAAGCTTGTTTAATGGTTAACCAAGAGTCTGTGCAAATTACAGATACAAATGTACTTCCTCTTCAGTACTACTGTATAATAAACATGGAATCCATAAACCGGGCTAAAGCACAAAAATATCCACTTAACCCCTCTTAGGAAATATTGTCCCCCAAACTAAAAATATTACAGTAAGAAGTGTCTTTCTCAGAGCCAAGAAATTCTTGCTACAAAAATGTCTAAGGGGTTTGCAGACGGGAGGTCGGGAGCCGCGAAGGATCGTGGGTGGCACGGCGCGCGCGTCCCGGCAGCCGAGGTGGTGGCATGGGGACCTCCCGGACGTCGCGTGGCCGCGGTGCAGACACGGGACGCCGCTCGACTTGCTGCCGAGAGCAAGGATGTCTTGCAGATCTACGCTAACGTGCTCCAACGGGATGGTCCATCTCTCCCCTTGCCCCCGCGCTGCCCGCGGGTGAAGCGCAGGTTGGTTGTCCCAGAAGGTTTCGGGGCTTGGTGGAGGAACCTCCTTGACAGACACAAACCAGCTGAGAGAGGCTGGGAACGACACCTTCTACCATCCGCTTACCCACATACAACACAGAGGTGGCTGCTCTTGAAGAAGCAGCCCCAACACAGGCTTATTGCTAACAACACTTTTTAGGAAAAATATTTAAGCCCCTTTCTCACGTATTTTCCCTACTAACTTTTCACTCATCTGAAATATATTTGAACAAGAAATCTGTATTTGTTTAATATATTTCAACAGAGTTCCTCCTTCCAGACTAAACACTAAACCTGAACAAAAAAAAGCTAAGACAAGCTGTTTCTCCACCACATGAACTGAAGATGGCAAACGGATCACAAATCAGAACACTTGCTTCGAATACAATTAAAATTACCCTGTTTCATAATGATTTTGTTTGTTGTGGTGGAAGAAGATGAAGATATCTTCCCAGCTACCAGGAACTACCTGTCTCTTCCAAAAACTTCACGCCAGGCTTTTGTAGATTCCTGGTGGGAATGCTTCTGATAGACATAAGAACAGAAATGTGCATGTGGGAAGCCCAGGTTCATGGGAGCAGCTTTGCAGCCAGGAGACAGGACTTAAACCTAGGCCAGGAAAGGAGGGCTCACTCCCAGGTAACTGTCCCTGGTTCCTCCCACCCACCCCCCCACCCACCCCCTTCCCCAAGTAACAGATCATCATTTATAAAAGGAACATTAAACATTGAAAAATATTTCATTTTTCCTTAAAACATGATTCACTGGCATTAGAAGACTTTTATGACAAAATTTCTGTTCCATATGGTGATCAGTGTGGTTCATTAAAAATATTTTTCCGTATTTCAAAGAGTGATTCAATATAGTTTGGAAGTGTACGTTGGTACAGGGTCAGTCATAACTTAATGATTGCGTTTTACAGGATGTGTGTATATATATGTGTTGGTGTGTATATACATATACATACACGTATCTGGATTAATGAGAGAGATGTATAAAATCCAGTGCAGCTCAGTATTATGTGTTGCTGCTTGGGAAATCCAATAATCATCGGTTTCTAGGAAATAATATAAACTTTTCTACATCACCCTTGCCCAGTCCCTGCACATGCACTCTGGGAACTGGCCGCTCCACAGATTGGTGTTTCCACCTGTGGGTTGCAGAAAAAGACAGATCAATTCTTCAGCGTATAATAGATAATTCAAGGCAGATTATACGTTACTGTACAGAGGAATGTGAGTGCTTCCTGCTTCTCTCCTGAGTGCAGAATGTCACAGTGACTCACACATGAGGAGAAGAAAGCAGAAAGATCAAAGCGCAGGTAACAGCATCTCTTAGAGCCGCTGCCTGTGATGGCCCCTGCCCAGGAGGAGAGCGATGGGCAATCAGGGGACTCTCGTTCTGGACAGACATTCTGGTTTGCAACACATCAGACATGATGTTGCAGGACAATGGTGACAAACAATAGTAATAAAAATGCTTTGCTGTTCTACAGTGTCTGTTGTGAGAGGGTCTCAAAGCACTTAGTAGACATCATGGTACGAACCCTCAGAATGCCTCTGCTGGATAGGAAAGTGTTACCGTTACCATCACATGTTGACCACAGGGAACAAAACTGCTGGGGACCAGGCTGTGGATCATGACACCAGTCCCAGACCAAGTGACCTTTCAGTGACAAGCTTGCCAAATGGGGAATAAGAAATGACATAAGGACACCTGTGCATGCTGAAATGCCACTGCTCTAGCTGCCATCCCATTCCAGCACACAAAGCAAGCCATGGGAACACATGGTGCCCAGGAACAAATGGTTGTCCAGGGCATGGTGTCTTCCCAGAGAGTTTTACTGAAAATTTGCTGTGGTGGGGGCAGAGTCCCTGAAGAGATTTGACCTAGAAAGGCTTTTTGATGGTTCTTGTGGGACACATCTGCTTGAAACAGTTGAGTGGGTGGAAAAGCTGAGGAAATAGGGCTAAGATTTCTTTGGAGGATTATTGCCCAGCTAGGACAAGATAGCAGAGGACTTGTGATATCTGTCAGTCAGAATAAGAAAAGGCTCTGAGATCAAATGGCCTGGAGCAGAGCACAGCACTTGTTACTTGAGTGAAAAATTTCCATATTTGCATCTAATCCAGCAGCTTCTTAGTTCACAAACAGAACATTCAGATGAAGATTAGAGTTTGAGACACACAGCTATCGAAATGGAAAGAGAGGAGTGTTCACCTTCCCTTGGCCTCGCATGGTCACTTCTGTTCCTCTGGCTCTGCCACCTCAACTCCTGGAGACTTTAGGGTGGACTCTCCTCTCCCACAGTGTTCACATCTCCCTGCTTGCAGAGGGGAAGATCTTGGCTTTTCTTGGACCAAGAGAGAATGGAAGAGCCCCAGAACCTCAGCAGGGACTGCCTCCCATCAGCCATGTGCGTTTCTCTTCTCTTCACAAGAGTCACAAACTTCGGTCTGTGGGAAGGTCACGAGAGGTGCTATTTTCACAGGGATTGTCCTCTGTGAAGACATATCCAGTGACTGAGCTGAGGAGCTTAGAGGTAGTGAGGGGAGAGAAGTGTCCATCAAGCGAAGGGGCCAGGAGATGAGGTGTGAGCCTTTTCTCTCTTATGTCTCCCATGCCACAAACCACCACCTTGATCCACAGACAATTCTGGTTGTTGGCCAGAATGATTTTGCCCAGTGCTGCATGGTAATGACCATCTGAACCATAGAGACTCTTATTTATTCCTTCCCAGCTCAGTTTCCATCAAACAAAGCCCCAGTACTTGTCACAGATGGAGTCCTTTCTGGACCCAGTCTCCATCAGGTGGAGCAGAAGGAAGCTCATGAACCAGGACAAGCAGCCCCAGAACAGGCCAGGAAAGAGAAAGGCCACATGGCCACCCCACTGACGCCTGCCTCTGAATCCCACCAGAGGAAGACAACCTGCTCCTCCTGCCGACCCCGCACCAGAAAAACCTATCGACACATCATAAACCTCCGCACGAGACTCAAGCTCACATGAGCCTACAATCATTGTATGCTACAGGACCAACGTGTTGAGCTGGGAACGTCATTAAGGCCAGGAGGTGGGAGGTATTTGAGGGGAGGGAGAAGGGCAGAGCTAACTCAAATGAAGTATTGAAAAGACTCATTGTGGGAATGTAGGACACGAAGAGAGAAATATTGTATGGGAATGCGTTTACGGCCCCAGGTCAGTCCCCATTTCACTCGGAGGAGGGAGCGTGCTTGCCGTTGGGATTGGCAGCATGGGGATGTGCATACGGTGGGGCTTCGTGTGCACACCATGGACACTGAGTACTGGAGAGTGCCCAGCACCAACACTGACAGCACTGGGTCTGGCTGGCATTCAAAACCCCTGAGACCCTTTCCCGGCTGCAGAAGTATGTTCTAGTGTGAGTTAATTCTACAGAATTTGATAGGAACACAAAAACAATGAAGAAAAAACAAAACAAAATCAAACTGAACAAAAAACAAAGCAAAGCCCACTCTGGTTAGAAAACCAAAGAAAAAGCCCTCACAAATTCTGGACCCACGAGTCTACATTTTAAAGATTTTACAAATATACAGTGTCTAATTAGTATTATATCAGATATACAACATGCCCATTTATTGTAATTATGATGGATATATAATTTATGTGCATGAAATGAAACTGTCTTCATGGTTAGAACTTGGTACTCAGCGGAACTGGAATTTGCAAGGTTTTCTTGGGGGGGCTATTACATGGAGAGAAAATAATGGAAAATTACCAACCTGCTTTTCAGTCGACAAGACACCCTCAGCTTTCCACTTCTGCTAAGGGCTAGGAAAAGATTTGCTACATATGGAGTTCTAGGTTGTAGCTGAGAGGAGGGAATATGTTCAGAAACAGGGGAACTGGGCCAGTGGAAAATGTTGTCAGCAAAATAAACTCCTGGGGAGAAATCCAGGCTGGGATAACCACATGTATCCATGCCTTGCAGAGGTCTCAGTGGAGTCAGGACTCTCCCCAGCACAGGTCAGCAGAATTCTGGTGCTTTAGGTTCAGCAGTGGCAAGAAGCTGGAGGACAAGAAACCCTATTCCTCCTTCCTATTTACATGTTGGAGACACCAAGATACTAGAATGAGTGGAGAAAAGGATCTAACAAGCATTTCAGCGTATTTGTGCTTATTGAACACATCAACCCCACTACGTCCTACACTGAGAGAGCAGGCGATTTGTAGGCACTAGTATATTTTTATCTTATGAGTATATTTAATATAAACTAAAACTTCATTTCTCAGCCAGGCTATTCTTGGCCCTAGATCTGCCAGTCCCCTAAGAAAGTCTGCCCTTGAATTTGCTCCAAGGGTGAGGAAGAACAGATGTATGGGTGCTGGCTGATACCAAGCGGTCTGGAGGTGATTCCCAGCAGCCAGAAGCTTACCTACTTGCTACGGGAAGGCCAAACATGAGGGCTGGCATGAGAACCAAGAACAGGGCCCCTCCTGCCAGGATAGGGGGCTGCATTTCCTCCTCCCTGTCTTGGGTGGCATGAGACTGCTTCTACTTGTAGCAACTGAAAAGTCCTAAGTTCATAAAAACAATGAGCTAATGCAGGTGAGCCCTTGGAAGGAGCCATCTATTACTGTGGCTTTCTTTGACAGAAACTGATGCACGTCAGGAAATCTCCTCTGTTATCCCTCACTATCATCTGTTTGCTTGCTTGGGTTCTTCTTATGTCACCAATGAAGGGTGGCTTTAAAAACAACAAGGTGGATGGGACTGTCAGAGAAGTCTTTTCAGACACTGAGTTATTAGAGGTTATCTTGGCCTATAAGGCCACTGCAGTATGGGGTGCTGCGGCCACCCCGGTCCCTAATGAGTATCTACAATGCACAAGGTCATATCAAACAGTCACCTCTGTTTTGCTCGCTGTGCGGTAGTGATGGTGGTGTCCTGGAATATAATGCAGTTGTTCTACCGTGTTGTGCCGTCGGGAGGCAAATGCTTGGCGCTTGGCGGAGGTCGGGTTCATACCTAAGGTATTGTACAAGTTATTTGAGGCACTAGGATGGGAGTGCATTTTTGTCATCCTGTAGCGATCCAAGACGGGTGTTGATACAAAGACGTCTGTGTGTGACAATGCCCGTGACATAGACTGGTCGGGGTACCCCGACCGCTCCGGGGAGAGCAGGGGGTCTTGGGAGTGGAGGCGCTCGGCGGACAGAAGCTGCTCGTCTGAGAGGATCCGTTCATAGGACATGCTAAACTCCTCGGGCATGATCCTCTCAGGAGACAGCACCCTGTCCTGGGACATGGCCCGGATGGGACGGCGGGGCCTGTCCCTGTGGTTGGTTTGTTGAGACATTTTGATGACGTTGATAGGGAGCGTGCCCCGGGCTGCCAGGTCGGGCAGGTGTCTCCTCCTCATGTAGTATTCATCAGCCTCTTTGTCAGCTGTGGGAAAGGAAAGGAAACAGTCAGAAATGTCAGAGCGTTGTCCCGGGGGGTGAAAAGGGGCTGTTTGGAGCACACAGCCTTGGAGTGGCCTCCTGGTGAGACCAGCAGCTGGACCTGGGCATGGACACACACATCAGGGTGCTGTCTGCCGAGAGACACCAGCCCTGTGTGGGTTGTGTCGCCATGGGCTTATGGCAGAGCTATAAATTGCACGCAGACAGGTATGAGTCCCTGTGCAATGCATCGCACCTCACACCATGACACAACAGAGCTCATACACTGTTGAGTCCAGACTGCGGTTTCACATGATTTACACAAACGACGGGTTATGGAGAAACTATGTAATATCACCTTCACAATACACATACAAAGAAGGCACAGGGATAAAAAGAGCAAAAACTCTGCTGCAAGACAGCCTGGGCAATCATGAGGTGGGTCCCGCTTCCAGTCCTTAGAGTCTCTGTAGGCATTCAACAATAGTTAAACATGATGTGGAAATTTCCTATTTCCTCTGACATAGCCATAAATCTCAGGTTTTTTGTACCACATTGGCTGAAAAATGAAGAAAATTGGCTGACTGTCCCAGGAGGCAGAGTGCTTTTGGAGAAACCTTATGGTACGTGATTGGTGCTAACAACATCCCAGAGCTTTGCTCACAAGACAGCGGTTGCACATTGGTGCCTTCAGGTTCCAGCCAAACATGAGTGCTGCAAGCATCCTGTGCTGGATGGTCCCACTCACTAATTCCCTCGTCTCCTCTCCCACACATCCAGCACTCTATTCAGTGCCCCCTGGGCCCCACTTCTCATAGTCCTGTGAAGAGTGCACATAACCCAGAGGATCTGTAAGAAGGATGGTCGATCCCCTTGTCTTGGCATCCAAAAGTACAAGCTGAGAATGCGTGTGCTGAAATTCACAGCCTGTTGGCTCCCGCGCTGCTGCCAACCCCTTCTTCACAGCCTACACACCACTGAGGTGTGAGGATCACCCCAATCTCTCCTGTACTGACACGCTTGTTGCTGATGGGGTTTGCTCTCCAGAGTGTATATTGTAGGAATGAGTCTTTTTTTGACATCACAAACTTATTGGAAGAGCATCTCATTGCCAGTGTCAGATTGCAGCTCCTCTGGCCTCAAACTCGTGTCTACAAAATCACCTGCTAGGAAGCCTATGAAGGACAGAGGAAATTCCATATGGCCACAGTACTTTTAGAAATGTTTATTCTATAATCATAGACAGATTTGCCCACATGTAGTATGCACAGACTTGATAATGATGCTTGATGCTGACACTTGGTCTCTGCTCTGAGAAGTTCCACTGGATTCACCCAAGTGACTCAAAATACATGTAACTAAAGCAGAGAACATCCCAAATGGAGAAGTGCTTGGATGCTCACATTTGGCTGTGCTAATTGCCAGCGGAAGCTAAACCAGCTTATGTGAGATTCACTGTGGTCTGAGTCTGCTCGAGAGGTGGCAGAATCAGTTGATTAAAAGTGGTTTGATATTGGTCCTTGCTAATTTATAATTAAAAAATGCAGCATGCTCTGCACTTTTAAAAGTTTTGCCAATTAGGAACATTAAAAATAAGCTTCTCTTCCCTCTTCCATCCCTGCAAACAGTGTGGAAGTTTGCACAGCGTTTTGCTGGCAGTGGCTTAACCAGTCAGGGAACTGATTTCAACGGTGTTTCTAAGTCATTCAAGCCATCTCCTCCCATGATGCCGAGAGATGTGTAGATATTGGCACATGTATCACATACGTGCCTTCGTGCCGAGGAAGAAGCTCAGCACAGCTCTGTAACCGCAATATTTCTGCTCCCGGGGAAAGCAATGAAATGAATACAGCCCCAGGCTGTTGGGATTGGAGACACCAGGAGCTTCACCCACACGTGGGGGTGGGAAGTGTGGACATTTGGTTGCTAAAATCAAAATGTCTCCGGGGCCTGAAACCATCCACTCTGATTCATTTCGTCCTCATTGCACGGGCAGGCTTACTGGGACAGAGGGAGTCTGATACTGCTACCCCTTATCTTTGTATTGACACTCATGTGATAACTGACATTTGTAATTTTAGCCAAAATAAAACTAAAATCAAATATGTTTCTCCCTCATGGACATATTTAAAAGTTCAAAAATGTGTCCTAAGTGGATTCCAAAAGGCCAGAAATGATGAGTAGACAGAAAGAAATCACTAATGTATCGACTGACAGACCTTTTTTCACTAAGTCAATCTCCTACTTGTGGGGCTTCACTCATGCTTTAAAAAACTTGGAAGTAGAATTACTTGAAATTGCATAATATGGGCATTTTTCATTCATTTTTGTTTGTTTGTTTGGGTTTTTTTCCTTATTTTTAACCACCCTTTCTTTCCTCCTTTGGTAGTTTCTAAAAACATTGATCGGGGTTTGTGTCACCGAACTTCAGGAGTGTTTGAGTGCTCCATCTGACTTTAGGATAAGCCGATTTGCCCTCAGGCAGCTTTTCTGTTGTTTTCCCCATTTGGTGGCAGAGCACCAAATGAATCCTTCTGCTCCCACATCTCACCTCAACGTGTCTAAGCTGCTATTGCAGAAAGGCAGAGCACAGTTCACTGACACCGTAATTAGGGAAATGAGGTACATTTTCACTGTTTTGGGAAGAGACTGTGGAAAAGCCAAGGGTATTTTTATTCCCATGGCTGTATGTTACAATGGTTAAAAAATGTGCATACATGTAGGCATATAAGGCCATCCTAGTAATTTCTTTGCTTTTCTATCTCTGCAGTCCCAGTGCATTTCTTCATTGGGCTTGTCTCTCCTGTTTTAATGGGCTTTAGCATTTTCAAACTGCCCAGTCATTTGTGATGATTCTTTAGCCAACACCAAGTGGTTTAATAAGCCTGGAAATATTCACTTCCTTCCTGACTGACCTTTCTCACTTAGCTGGAAGCAGCAATTCCCTGGAGTGCTCGGTAGGACAGAATTAATACCACTGCTCTTGTTCAGCTGTGTGTCCCACATCCACCCACCAGTGCTTTGGCGCAGGGCTTCCCACAGAGGCGGCACCTGCCCATCAGAGATCTCCCCACCTGGCTTCTCAGGCAGCAAACCCAGATGGGCTTCCCGTTGGCTGTGCCTTCAGGCTCTACAGAGCGATTTAGGCTCTGCAGAGGGATCTGGACTGGCTGGATCGTTGGGCTGAGGTCTGTTGTACAAGGTTCAACAAGACCATGTGCCAGGTCCCACACTTGGGTCACAACAAACGCATGAACGCTACAGGCTCAGGGAAGAGCGGCTGGCAAGCTGCCTGGCAGAAAGGGATATGGGGGTGCTGGTCAACAGTGGCTGAACATGAGCCAGTGTGTGCCCAGGTGGCCAAGAGGCCACCAGCAACCTGTCTGGTACCAGCACTGTTGTGGCCATCAGGCCCAGGGCAGTGACCGTCCCTGTGCTGGGACCTGGGGAGCTATTACAAGTGCAAAAACCTAAGTTATTTGTCTAAATCAAGCAGTGTGATACATGGCTGCATCCTGAAAATGCTCACAGAAGCATACATACTACAAACCTATTTTCAGTCTGGAGAGAGCATTTGACCACACAAATATCACTTACTTCATAATCCCACCAAAGCTGAAGAATTTGCCATCAGCAAATGTGTTGGGCTGGAGCATTATGGGAAAGCTGGCAGAGCAAAGCAATACATAAAACAGCGAGGAAGAACAGATAGTAATTAGTGTGACCAGGGTAGTGAGCAACGTGCTGAAGTATCAGAGAGGCACCATGGATCAGTGATCGGCACGGGTCAGGACCAGATCCGGACACGTGCACCACGAGACACGGCAGATCCCAGCACCGCTCGGGGCAGGCACATTTGCTCCGACTGAAATAGATGCTCCCAACAATTTCAGCAGTTTTCTGTTGGCCTCAGTTTGTCAACTGGGTCCAGCTACCCCCATGGACGCTGAGATATCTGCCCTGGGTGTGCCAAGGTGAGCTCAGCCAGCTTGGCTCATCTCAGCTCAGGCAGAAGGAAAAAGGAGATACAAGGTGGAGTAGTGGGATGCAGCACAGCAAGGAGGTGTCAGTAAGCAAATAACATGTGCTCCCACAGTAATGAAGTGACTCTTCCTCTATACTCTTCCTTGATAAGAAGCGACAGCCAAAAGAATCATTACCACAGATGCCAACTTGGGTGGCACAACGACAGAGGGAAGAAGGTTATTGACTTAACGTTGTGCCCGCTGTGTCTTACAAGCAAATGAGATACAAAGGAAATGAAATGATCTGACACCTACTTAGTCTTTTCAGAGAAGAATATTTACTTGAGTTTGTCTTGACAGCAGACTCATAGGATGGTGGGAGGTGAGAGAGGTTCTGGAAGGACCGGGAGAAAGACAGATCATAGGGTTCGGTGGCAGAAGTAAGGATGTTGTTCATTCGTGGCTTGTCTGAAAAACAAACAAACAAACAAACAAAGAGAGAAAGACATGTCTACAGTGTGCATCAAACTGAGGTGAGATAGGCAAGCCATTCCTACGGTCTCCGGCAGGGAGAAGATCTGTATCATGTTGGACATGTTGAAGCAAAGCTAGAAGAGTGAAGCTTGCAGGGGTGATGGGACTGAGTTAGCTGAGTCAAAAGGCCAAGGAGGTGGCCAGTTCAGGTATAGTCTGAAAAGTAAATCAAAGGGCTAAGTTTTCTGATTCATCTGAGGAGCGGCAGACGCCCAGGCCTTGGGTTCACACATCCCTTTTGTACACACCTCTAAAGTGTGCTCATGGAGAGCAAAGCAACATGTGCTCAGTGTGCACTCGTGTGCCTCAAGACCCCTCTTACCTCCTTTGAACCGTGGACTTGTTGAGATCAAAGCACAGATTCTGCACAAAAGTAACAGAGCAGTAGGAGAATTTCACCTTGTCAAATGTGTTGTCTTTGTGCAGTGTCCAAACATTTGCTAACAACTTCTCCCAACTCAAAATTCATAACAAAATCCACCCAAGTAGAATGCAGATATTCCAGTAGACATTTTTCTAGACCTGAATCACAAAGTCAGCTCTTTAGCAAGAGTCAGGCCATTTCACCCCCTGTTGCCTTTCTCCTGCGTGGGGTCCTGTTTGCATTAGACAGCAGAACATCTTCCCCCTCTCCGAGTGCTCACATTTCACTGCGTTCTTGGTGCTCCCTGTTGCCTAGAAATGGACCCAGCAGTTCCCAAACGTGTCTGCACGTGGGGATGTAGACCTGCTTCCACAACTTTTCTCCCACTGTGACTTACCCTAGATATTTTAAACCTTCTGTCATCTACCCCTCATTGTACAACTTCTTCTCAAAGACAGGTAGGGACATTCTTGTCTTCTGACATAAACCTGCTCAAGATTTCCCAAAACCAGCACTCCTGTGCAGCTCTAGGCACAGTAATCTGCCCAGTGCTCAGTTCAGAGGCACCTGAGCCATTTGGGGTGTGACAGGGTATCTGAGACACAAAGAGCTGGAACAAGTGATGTGGGTCCTGCCAGAGACTTGATTCCACTCGTTTTTGGACACTTGAATTACAACCACCATGTAAAGAAAGCCCACAAGTGCTCCTTCCTGCCCCTGTCGTCACTGATTCTACACACTCTGCTGCTCCATGAGCTTCCCCACCATGAAGCCTCCTGCAGAACAAGCCACAGCAGTGTCCTCTTCCCCTGCTATGACCATGAGTGGAACAGCTGCCCCTCTCCTTGAGCACCTTCTGGTACCAGCCCTGGGTCCCCCATGCTGTGTGGTCCCCATCGCTGCCAGCACAGCCACTGAGGGCTGACACTGCCCAGCCAGGAGCAGGGACCGGCTCGGTTCAACCAACACCTCAGCTGGGCTCAGGGACTGGGTCAGTCACCCCACAGAGCAGGAACGGCCCCCACACTCCCACACAGCGGCATATTTTTTCCCCAGTTCTGAGAAATTATGAGACACTTTCTTACAGATTTTAACAATGGCGAAAATTTCCTCTTAACAATGCAATAACCATCTTGGTTAATAAACTGTTCTTTCCTATTTCGTATTTATGTCTCTGCACTCCTCAAATAGGGTTATTGTCTGGCTAAAAGAACATAGCCCCAAGTGAGCATATAGTTAATGTGTCATCTCTCTGAGAACATTATTTCCTTGCTGATGACTTCAATCCATGTCTAATAGACTGAATGCAGGATTAGGAAGTGCATGATATTCATCAGGGCGCTGGAAACAATTGATTAGATATTATCCAGTAAACAGAGACTATATCAGCATTGAAATTGTGTCCCCACTCGTATTTGTGCTTGTGTGGCAAGGACCCTGGGGTAACATCTCTCTGCAAATTTCTCAGCTAGAACCTGTATCTAATCTCCATTTTGCATGGAGGATTGGACATGCTGAAATAAGCCCAGTCATATGTATGGAATTTGTGTTCAGTGCCAAAGCGGGAACATTAATTGACTCTTTGCATGAGGTGTGTGAAATTAAGTGCCACACATTTATCTGCTGGGCTTGTGCAGAAGCAGTACACCTTCTTACTGCTTTTTCCATCCAGTCAGTCAGGAACAGACCATGATGATCTTGGTAAATGAGAAGTCACCTTGAAATCCACTGCCCATCATTCAGCAAAATAAGGGATAAACAGAAATGACCCAATATCATTTCAGATGTCTTTTTCATAATATACTTTGATGGTGAGATCAGAGAACTGAGAGTAAGGAGAAATATCTTGTACAATTTATATTTTGAGACCAGTTCAGAAGTTTCTTCGTAGTTCTTCATTCCTGCAATGTATTTGAGTTATGCTTTTATCTGGTCTCTCTACTTTTTGTTTGTTGGCTCCTGTGGAAGATGCAGGACACAATTAATTAACAAGACGTAAATGAAAAGGTTGTGTGCTGCTCTGTTCTCCAGCATTCCCACTCATTTCAGTCCAGCTCTACATTCTGCGCAGTGGGAGATGAGCACTGGAAAATGGACCATGTCTCCTGGTTACTAGGATTACCTTTGGAAGCCACTAACAGTTCACATTTGCCTCGCCACCTTCCTGCAACCCTGTGCCATTTTATACCCCTCCGATACCTCATGCATTCTGGGCACTATTTGCAAAGTTATTTGAAGAGGAACATGGAGGAGATAAGCTCACCCAGGGCACAGCACGTGCAGCAGATACGAGAACATCATCCAGCAAAGCAAGCACACCTTTTTACAGCCAAAGCAACATCTTAACATTCCGCCAGCGTCTCTTTGATGAACTGAGCAGGAGAGGGCTCAACTCTGCAGCATTTCTTCATCTCCTGAGCATCAGCGGTTTCATGGTTCTCCAACCGAGTGCAGTGTTGCTCCAGCCACGGGCAGGGCTGGTGGCTTGTGGCACAGCACTGCCAAAACTCACCACGCTGCACACTGTTGACACGATAAGCTCAGGAAGGGAGCGGGCATCTCTGTGGAGAGAGACTCATCCTTTGCAGCTCTAATGTCTCTTCTTGGACACCTACAAGCAAGAACTGTGCACTTCTTCTGCTTCATCAGCCAGAATTGTTGGGCCAGTCCAAACGCTGCTATATTTCCATGAGAACCAGTGAACTCATGGGCCAGGCTCAGAAAGGCTGCCCTGCTCCATTTGGACCAAACTCTTGCATGAAGACTGAAGAAGGTGGTGCCATGGGGTGGAGAGCTCTGCACCTGAGGAACCAGAGCACTGCCTGCCCTCCTGGGCAGCCAGAGGAACACGGTTCCAACCACCACCTTCTCAGGACATAAGGCCGGTGGCCAGCATGGCACCCACAGAACTTTACCCTGTGCACTGGGGATTGCGGTTACAACTGGTCTCTGGATGGACACACGGATTAACTTCTCTGCTTTGTGCAGGCGCTCGCCTGCTTTGGAATCTATGAAGGAAAGAAAGTCACTTTAAGTGGAGGGAGAGTCTCAATTCACTGTCAGCGCTTTGCAAACTCTCTGCAAGCACAGGGCTCAGAAACCGCCTCGGGATTACTGAAGTTGGAGGCTCGTGTTGTGGAGATGAGACCTGAAGTCTTCTTGAAGTGTCTTGTTCTTGGAAGACAGCTTATGTTTCAAAGTGTGTTTACATGAGGCATAGAACCTTTAATGTACAAGGACAGGAGCTGACGACACCCAAGACAGAATCACTGAATTTATGCAAAGTTTTAAACAAAGCTCGGGTGGCAAAAGAGATGTGCTCCATATTAGCATATGAGTCTGCACATATGTTGTGTGAATTTTGCAAGACATTTCAACAGATGCCTTTTAAAACATTCACCCAGAGAAAGCAAACAATGTCACCTAGGAGAAACTGATAGAACCGAGCCTTCTGCTGCTCAGCCGCAGCTCGGTGCAGCTCCAGCCCCTGTCACAGCACACACCGCCTTCTGCTCAGCCATTTGAAGGCCCAGACACAGTCTCCTCTGATTCCCATGCGAGCTCTTACCAAGGACCACATTCCGCAGGCAAATCTGGTTGTAGCTGATGACGTTTGGTAGCCTTCTCTGCCAATACTTAGCACCTCCTGAGCCATCCTGGAAGTGACATGCTGTTACACCAGGCAAAGAACTGATATTCACAGACTGAAATTAAAATTTATAACATAAATCTTCAGTGTTTGGGGGGGTAAAGTATTTGTGTTTTCATACTTATGTTTTTATGCTACAAACACTGATGTTAATAGTCCTTTGCATCTCTCATGAAGAGTCTCAGAGAGTTTTATACATTTCCAGGTCAGATTCTCTGTGGTGTAAATCAGCAGCTCTCCAGTGAACAGCTGCCCTCATTTATATGAGCTGGAGATGGGGGATTTTCAATGCAGTTAGTGATAAAAAACCTCTGCGTATCATTATGATGCTGGGATTAGGTCTTTCAGTGCTCCTGTCAGAGAACAGAACAGAAATCTGAAGGGGTAAGATGCAAAGAGGATGAGGCACAGCAGCACATTGCAAGGTGATGCTCTAAATGCTCCAATATACACATGCAGCATAATAATATACTTGAATTGTATCACCCAGGAGCTATTGACATGACGATGCTTCTGAGTACACAAAGTACTTAACTGCAGGTAGCACAGTCACACACTACAACATGGGATGAAAGGAATAATGTTGCCAATTAAAATCAAAGGAAAAAATACAGAAAGTCATATTGCACTTAGCAATCACAGCGAAAGGTAGATTAACTTCTCCTTGTGTTAGCTGCCTTTTCATGGGATGTAGAGAACACACGGCTCTGGCACCAGCATGTGGAACTGTGCAGAACCGGGACAAGGACTAATTTGTGCTGAACTTGAGATGATGTGATTGAAAACCATCAGCGTGCTAACTCCTTCCACCCGTTGGAAGCTGGCCAACGCATGCAGGGGAAGCTGTTTCAAAAAGGAAAATGAACCGGCGTGTTTCATCCCGGCACCAAACAACAAGGTGAGTAAGCCAAAACTAACTGAGAGACACAAATCATCCACCCTGAATGGGCTGGGTGACTGTCCCCCTCCAGCTCTTTGGGACGAGGGTGAGCCACAAGCCCCCCAGACAGGCTGAAGATGATGCAGGGACCACACAATGTTCTGGTGCAGCCATTGTGAGCTCCACAGCGATAGCACTTCTAGTAATGCCAACACCAAAACCCCCCTTCCTATCAGCAGTTTCACAGGCTCTGATTTTCATGGTGCTGTCATTTTGCCTCTTGAAATTTTGCTCTTTTTCACCAGTCTCACATGCACCAGGGATAAAGACGCTGCTTCCCTTTGCTTACGGGCCAAGATTTGCTTCTGCAAGAGGAACCTGAGGCCAATGTCAGAGCTTTTCAGCCCTTTGCTTCACACCTGCATTGCCACAGAGAGAATCTCCTTGGGTTCCTCATGGGCATGAGGCTGAAGACACAGTTACACAGCTGTGTTTTACTCCTCAAGCCTCAGCTTTTTATTTATGATAGTCACGTGCTGGGTGGAGCATGGGCCATGCCATGGGTGGCATAAGAGTATTAATCTGCAAATTAAGGCCTCCATAATCAGCAGGGTGGTTAACCCCGGAGCTGGGAGGCTATTTTAGCCCTGCCATAGTAAGGCCTTGAGAAAAGTGATTTCTTTGTCCAAACACACGATGTATTTAGTCTAAAAAGCAGACCAGTTGTTTCAACACTGAGTGCTTTAAAGGGAGGTACCACTGAAGTTGTTAATCTGCTCTCAGCCTCAGGGTTGCTCACTAAAGAAAGGTCGGTGCACGGTGACAAGTGACAAATGGCAACTTGTACGCGTGAAAAATCTGGCATTATGTTGTCCAGTCTGGTTCATCTCTCTCTCCACTTCCACCGAACCCCTGCTGCTCCACAGAAAGAGTCATGTATATAATGTGTCTGTTTGTTCTGTAGGTTGTATTTTGGAGGTCTGATTATCTTCTAATTTCCTTCCATATATTTCTACTGGGGATAAATCTAATTTAAACACTCCTTAATTGTTATAATTTTGTAAACAGTGTCTTAAACACAACAGACACAAAACTCTCAACAAATTGCTGGAGGAGATGTGACAGTATAGGGAATAATTTTCATATCTTCTGGGATTGTCCCAAATTGAAGCTTCTGGTCTGATGTTAGAAAATTGATGCAAGAAATATATCCCCCAAAGCCCTGTTACTGTGTGGGAGGAAGATGGCCTGGATTTCTGAAATGGAGAAAAAAAGAAAGAAGGCGGAAAAGAAGGAAAGAAGGAAAGAAGGAAAGAAAGAAGGAGGAGAGGAGAGAAAAAAAGAAGAAAAGAAGAAAAGAGAATAAGAGAAAAAAAAGAAGGGAAGGGAAGGGAAGGGAAGGGAAGGGAAGGGAAGAGAAGAGAAGAGAAGAGAAGAGAAGAGAAGAGAAGAGAAGAGAAGAGAAGAGAAGAGAAGAAGAGGAAAGGAAAAGAAAAAAGGAAAAAAAGAAAGAAATAAAGAGAAACAGGAAGGAAGGAAGGACGGAAGGGATATAAAAGAGACATGCACATACATGCATACATATGTAGCAGTTTGTTTGAAACTCACATGGGTACACCTATAAAAAGAAATTTGCCTCCATGAGAGCAAACCCAGACATCATCTATAGAAAACTGCCCGGACAAATGAAAAACTTGAGGCGAAGCCATTTGTTGTTTATGGTTGTTTACCAAGTATTTTCTGACATGACTATTAAATGCAATGAACTGACATAAAAATTATGATATGAACTTCCTACTAACTATATTATTTAGCAATGTGCTTGTTTTTTATATAGACATAAAAATGTTTATACAAGACTCTTTTGGTTAGCATAATTAAATATGCACTAAATGTAATGAGATTAAACTTCAGTAGCAGTAAAAAATAAAGTAATAAGCTTTATAGAAACTGAGCCCAGGTAGTCAACATGTATTTCTGTTATATCTAATGCTCCACTGTCCTAGTTCTTTTCTGTGCACAGTTTTTTCCCACATTTTAATGTTTTTATAGGAAAAGAAATTTATGTGTTTATTTTGTATAAAGACTGAATAGCTGAGCAAGATAAATTAATGTATCAGAAGGTTTACTTGCATTTCATAAGTTAAATTTAACTGTTCTTAGAAACTCGTACTTGAGCACTTACATTCACCTTTTAATTACAAAATCGCTACATTTACAAAATAGCTGTAGAATTCTTCATTTGCAGCTAAAATCTGCAGCTGATGTAAAACTGAAGCCTAGAGCTAAGGAAGCCTACACCAAAGTTCTGATTTCGGTGGAGCTGGGGTCTGAAGTCTGTCTCTGAAAGCAGAATTCAGGCTGAAGTTTCTAAGGAACTGTAGATACCTCTATAATGGGACATGCAGCATCCTAGAAGTGAATTGGCTGCACGAATAGACGGAAACCAGGAGAAAATCAATGACTTCTTTAAGATGTGGGATACTAAAAGTCACACGAGCTAATTCAACACCTCAGCACCAGCAGAGATTAAATCCTGGTGGTCCAGATGGCGGGTTGACAGACCTTCTTGCCTGTGGTCACTCCTCCTGATCGCCATTGGAAATTGTCTCCCCCAACACATCACACTTGCCAGCCAGGCAAGGAGAAAAGGGAGAGTTTCTTCTCACTCCCTGTTAACTGTGCAATGAACAGCTAATTAACTGATAACAGCCTGACAGAACGGATTATATGCGATCCCACCGCTAATTAGTGGTTATTGCTTCCTGCATCAGAAAGAGTTCGGTGTAATCACATCAGCAATCTCATGGCCTCACAATCCACTGCAATGGGCACGTCCTCTGCATGGACAAGAGTGGTGACCCCCAGGCCAGGTTAAAACAGAGTCTCAGGGTTTTAATTCTGGGAATCTGAAGTTGAAGCTGAACAGCTCAGAGACCTCAGGTCAAATCTGCTTTTTTTTCACGACCCCAACCTGACAGTGTTCAAGAAGAGACTGGACAACGTCCTCAGACACACGGGGTGACCTGTGGGGTGTCCTGTGCATGGACAGCAGTTGGACTCCATGATCCCTGTGAGTCCCAGCTCAGGACGTTCTATGGCTCTATGATTCTAGGTCTCCTGCAGAGCCCTGGGCCCCATGTCTGCACAGCCCGTGCTGCTCACATAGCGACGTGTGAGTTGGGAGACTCATTGTCATGGGAATTACAGGAGAAGGTAAGAAACCTACGAAGTTCCTGTGGTGGCAGGAGATGGGAGAGAGATCACCAGCCACAGCAGCCCCGTTCTCATCCGGACAGGTACTGCAGTCCGCAACAACTCACAATTCCCTTCACAAATGCGAGTCCGAGCGCATCCTCGCTGGGTGAGGCAGCCCCCGGGGAGCTGCTCCACGCATCGGAGGGATTTCTGCCCGTTGAGGCTCATGTGTGGCTTGTTTGGTGACAGGTCACCTACAACCCCTGCCCTGCTTGCTCTGTGCCAGTGGCCTGAGAACCTTTCTCTGCTTGTTTTGCTTCAGTTAACAGTGAACTGAACTCAGGCCACATGCAACATGGGGCAGCTCTGGAACCTCACACTGGCTTCTCGCCCTTCTTGGGCTCCTCGATGGTGTCACTGCATGGTGGGTGCAAGAGACAAGCTCACGGTCATGGTGCTCAGAAGGACAGCTCATGTCCACCTACAAATTTGCACAGTTACACACAAAAGGTGCACCATGTCACACCCAGGAAGAGAATTAAATTCAATCTGTGGATTTGCTGAATTATCTCAGAATTTCAGCAGTTAATTATGAATACTGCAGGCTCTTTTGATGCACTATTTGAAAGGTCCAAATATGTTTTTAGACTCACCAAGCAATGGCTCACCAGCAGCAGCACACATGAATATAATGAACATAAGTGCCTATGACCATATGGGTAACTTAGGAACAAAATATAACTCTGAATCATACAGTTCTTTATAGTCAGATCATTCAAGTCACTTTGTACCACCAAATTATTAAGATACAGTAAACACGAGCAATGAGTGGAGAAAAAAAGCAAAAGATCTGCTTTGATTTTTGTCTCTTGAGGACATAGAAAAGAAAAGCATCTGGCAGGTCCAGAAGGAAGTTCGATAACTGTTTTAGCAAATGTCGCTGCCTTAAGTTGTTGAATGCAATGGAGACCCAATGACGGAGCTACATTAAAGCTTCTGGGCAGAGACACAGTTACATGGGACTCATCTGGCTCTGCTGGGGTGGATCTCAGAACCCAGCACATGTTAGATTTGAAGAACAAGTAGACAGACCAGAAGACAATAAAATTTCAACCATATTACTTCACATTTTTTGTCTTTTTGTCATTGTTTCTCCTGTGTTTTTTGAGAGATGGAAAAAATAACCCTATTAATGTAGTCTTAGAAATAAAAGTAACTTGCGAGCTGAGGAGCTGCCGGATCCACCCCCTAGGAAGGACAAACACCAAAGATATGAGGTGACCTTTTCAAGGGCAGTCGTTCTCCCACCCTTCTTCATAGCAAAGCAGCATGGAAATTTCTATACTAGAACACACAACAGTCACAACTAATCAATTCCACAATAGTTATCAAGATGAAGTTTCAGAATTAAAAACAAACACCAAAACAAAAGGACTAACAAATACAGAGATTCAGAGCTGCAAGAAGAGAGGACGGATGTATGTTGAGATACACCCGTCACTTACTGGTTCCCCAGCAGAAAGAAGGTTCCAACTGCAATTGCTAGAGGAACATCTCACATTAAAAGGGCAAAGGGTGCAGGGAAGAGCAAGGACAAGACCAAGCAAGGTGGCAGCAGAAGGGGGAAGAAAGCAGAGAGGACCCGGAGGTTCATTCAGAGGCTGGACTGATTGCACAGAGACAGGGGGAACCACTGATTTGGGAGGCGGTGACTGGTCTGGATTCGGATGGGGCCGGGAGCTGCAGGTGATTTGGCTGGGTGGTCTGTGGTGGCTGCAATGCATGGGGACATGCTGCCCACAACCAACTGCTCCGCAAGGGCCAAGGCAATAGAAAAGAAGGGGGACATAGGGCAGAGGAGACAGAAGGGCTGGAGCAGAGAGGGGCAAGGTTTCTGGCCATGGAGAAGGTGAAGACACATCTCCAGGCTGGCATGAGATGGTGGAAACAAAGGGGGAAACAAAGGAGTGTCTTTTGAACTCTTAAAACTGGCTAAAGCATGACACGGGGCATCCCCAAGTTTATTAGGTTGAGAGGGCTGGATAGAGAGGTGCCAGTAAATGTGCTGAACCACGTAAGACAAATGAAAACCGTGGTCTTTCGGAGCCCTGCAAGAGCGCTGTCAGAAGGGGTATTAAGACTTATGAAGCTGTTTGGGTACGAAGACCAAACCCAGGGGAGCTTTGGAGGAGCTCTGGAGGGGCTGCTCGCACCCTTTAGAGGGGTGAGCAGACAGGTTTTATGGGGGGTGATAGGCTGCCCCAGACATCTCCTGAGATGTCACTGCTGAGGTTATGGGCATAGGTCAGTGCTGTATGACCCTGTGGTGGGTGTGGGGACATGGAGGTGCTCTGGGTTTCACACATTCCTAGGGTCAGAGAAACGTCACGTTTCCACAATAAAGGAGATTTGGAAGGGTGTGAGAGCAACCACTGGGACTGATTTAGAAAGAGGCACTATTGGTTATGGAAGTGGGCAGGGGGAGTCCTGAATCTCCCCATGGTCTCTACCTATCCTACATACTAGAAACTAGCGAGGCACCGTGCAGCTAATGAGGGGGTGCAGCAGGTTGTCCCGACCAGACCCAGGCGGGTTTGGGCTGGACAGCTTGGACTGAGCTGCCAACTCAGACTCTGCCCACATATCGTGACACCAACATCAAATAATCAGATTAGGAGCCCTTGCCCTGTGTTCACTGTTGTTCAGCCTACCCTAGAAACACGCACAAGCAGCACCATCGGTTGAGTGGCTTGGCCGACAAGATGCACTTATCCTTGGTTATCCTATGGCTAGTTAAATCTGAGAGCACCTTGCTGATGTGGAAGGGAGAAAGGAGCAATCAGACATGGGGAAACACAATTTTCATAGGTTGTTATACAAAACTGGGCCATATTTCATCGTGAGCACTTTTAAAAAATATGGTCCTATGTTTAATGTTAATGGAAACCACCATTCATGCATCATCACTATAGGAACATTTCTATTAACATTAAACATACTTTGATACCAGTAAATGTTACTGGCTAGCAGAGGAAAGTTACAACATGTGTAATTTTGCTCTTTGTTTTCTCTTACCATGTGTAGGTGTCTGGGTGGCACTGTTTAGTATCAGGTGATTATAATTTTGTTCTTGGTCATCTGAAATTCACAGAAAACAAAAAAAAATCCCTTTAAGAAACAGCTTAGCATACCCACTGATCTGCAGATGATAATTACAGCTCGCAGTATGCACAGGAAATCTCAGCATGATTAAAGAAAGGAGAAGAAAATGCTTAAGAAAGCAGAAGATTCTGTTATGTAGTTCACTTAAAATTCCAGATGCAAGAAGAACATGATAATGGGAAACGGTTCCGCTTCTGCTGAGCCTGCAAATTAGAGTTATCTGCCAAGGTAAGGAGCGTGTCCAGGCAGGAATAAAACCATAGCTGGTGCACCGACATCCCTGGGAGCTGCTGGAACCTCCACCGCTCCATCTCCATCCCATGGGGAGGTTTTCAGGACATCAGCCCCAACCACCTGAAAACAGACTCTCCCACCGTGACCGCAACCACAACAGCGACGTCCTGTGCGAGTACGGGGAAAGATCAAAGAAGTGGCCTCAGAAACGCAGGAGATAGAGTTAAATAGCTGCATGTCAACTGTATATCTCCCTCCCCTGAGATGTGAGAATCCTGTAAGACCTGATGCATTCGGCATTAAATGCACCACGCTGCAAAGTGGGAGGACAATCAACAGCAGAACGACTGCTACCACTGCCGTTAGTAACTACCCTTCGGGTTGGAAAACAACCTTCTTTCTTTCTCACTTTAATAAAAAACATTAGAAAAGTGACTGCGGGTAAACTTCTATCATCTTCAGTTCCCAGACAAGGCTTCAATACGGAAAGAACTCTTTGTCCGGATCTTTGTGACTCATCATGTAACTGTAGTATCGTAGGCTGAGAAGAGGTTTTTAAGAAATCTTCTTACACCTCATGCTCTCTCGGTGCAGGGTGGGCTAGGCTGATGTCTACTCTGCTATTCTTAAAAACCCCTCATTGACATTTCACTTTATTCCCAGAAGATCTGTCTCATTAGGTCCTTCTTACTGCTTTTTAGGCCAATTGCTTCTTTCCGGACTCCCAGGGATGTGGAGAAAAATCCCCTTTATTTCTGCAATTTCTTTATGACAAAGCTGTTCCTGCTCACTTAACTTCATTCTTCAAGCTAAACAACGCTGTTTCCTTTATGTTTCCCTAGAAAACTTGCTTTGCCTTGGGTGATTCTCATTCTAGCATCCTGTGTTTTCTCCAGTTAACCTAGAACCTTTCCAAGTCTGTAATGCGGTCTGGGACGTGTTTCCGAGCGGAGACCTCACCGGTACAGAGTGGAGCGGATGGATTTTTCTCAGCCATCTACTCTTGTTCACACAAACTCACATGATATTTTTCTTTTCATGGTTCATGCAAAGTTTGTGATCTTTTATGACTCTTCCAAAGAACTGCTACTTGTTCAATTGTTCTTCAACATACACAAGGCTTTTTAGTATTCCGGTTCAAGTCCAATACGCAGCATTTTTCTCCATTTAATCAATTTATTTTCAGTCTATTTCCCCAATTTGTCAAGAACATTTTAAATTCTAATCTCATCATCTAACAGACTTATGGTCGTCCAAGCTTCATATCATGTGCAAATTTAATAAGCAAATTCCTTTTCCACCAGGAACAACAAGACTAAATGCAGATCCATGTCAGTTCATCCCTCCACTGATGTCTATTCACTGTTTACGGCCAGCGAGCCATTATGGCATCTGCCCTACAGAAGTTCATTAAGGACATGCTTCTCTAATTAGTCTCACATTCCCAGAAACTGCTGAAAATCTTGCTAAGGTCATGATCCTTAACATAAGCCATTTCTCCCCGGCCACAAAACACAGTAAAACAAATAAAACTAAGATTAGCTTGACATGATTTGTTCCTGAGAAATCCATGTTGGCTGTTACTTTATCTCACTGACAACCCTGCACAGCCCGTGTACAGCCAGGATTCAAATCAGAGGTTATTCATTCCCATGAGAATAGACTGGGAACCTCCGTTTGGAAAACAGGCACTGATTACACACAGCCAGCTGAAAATATAGGAAGGATATTAGTCTGGCTACCAGTATGTGAGGAGCAAACCTTGAGAGGAGACCAGGTGCACATAGAAACCTCAAGTGCCCTTGAATAAGTGGCCCCCAAGAGCTCCTAAGTTCGAATGTTCCTGTGGATCAGCCACTGCTGTTTACCTGTAGCAGGCAAAAATCCTGCGGGAACTACTTTTGTAACCACTTTGGTTTCTCTTCCTCCATATAGTCTATTATCACTTTAACATGAAAAGCGGACCAAAGGATGGGTTGGACAAACTAAAAAATAGATATTTCTGGAATCCCCGCAACTGTCCAGAGGGATTTTCAGTGCTGTGGGATCAGATGGGACATTTTCCATCTAGTTTCCAACAAGCACAATACAAAATCCTGCTCACTCATTTCTGCATTAGGTTTTAACAGTTTCTGGAGTTCAAACAGGCCTTTTCAGTCATACGATATTAAAAGTGTGTGCGATGGTAAGTCTGATACACGCCTAAAAACACAATATACTTTCCAAAAAACACAATATACTTTACATCTTAGCTGAATCATCTGGATTCAACTCTTACAAGATTTCATATTTTTTGGTGGGACTAAGAAAACAATTTATTACTAGAAAATTCTTCCGCATGTAGATATTTCTGGATCTTGCGGCTTGTCAATCAGCAAATTGATTATTCTCTTTGATAATCTAAATATTCTGTGCTTCTGAAAAGTTGTGAGGTTAAGGCCTGGGGCAGTATGTACAGACTTAATCAGGTTCAATTCGTGACACTGTCAAGCAGAAATGTGGTTTGAATATTATTGCTAGCCTGGTGTTTGGTCGGTATGGCCAAGAACGGGGCTGCTGGGACAAAGAGCTTCGGAGCAGTCTCCTCTGCGGGGAATTTTTAGGCCTTTTGGTTGCAAGGGCAGCTGTTACGTATGGTGTATACCAGGGATGTCTGTGTCCTGAAACAAACATCTCTCTTACAGATGTTTTCCTGTTGTCAAGTTCATAAAATCACAGAATCGCTGAGGCTGGAGACACCTCTGGAGATCATCTGATCCAACCCTCTGCTCAACGCAGGGTCAGCGAGAACGGGATGCCCAGGACCATGTTCATTAGGGTTCTGAGTGTCTTGGAAGGATGGAGACTCCAAATCCTCTCTGCAAACCCTCTTCCAGTGTTCAGTCACATGCACAGTAAGAAAGCTTTTTCTTGTTTTTTAATTCAAATTTTCTGTGTTACAATTAGTGCTTATTGCCTCTTGTCCCATCACTGGGCACCGCTGGTAAGAGCCTCGCTCCATCTGCTTTCCTTACCTACCAGTTACTTACATACACTGGTCCCCTGAGCTTCTCCTCTCCAGGCTGAAAAGACCCAGCTCTCAGCCTCTCCTATTCCAACAGATGGTCTGGTCCCTTATACATCTTCCTGGCTCTTCACTGGCCCCACTCTAGTTTATCCATACCACTCCCATACTGGGGAGCCCATCACTGGTCCCAGCACTACAGAGGTTTCTCACCAGTACGAGCAGAGGGAAAGACCTGCTGGCAACATCCCTACAAATGCATCCAGGATGCTGGTGGCCTCCTTTGCCACAAGGACACACCAATAGCTCGTGTTCAGCTTGGTGTCCATCACGTATTTTATCAGTTATTTTACCCACCATTTATTACCTTATTTACAGGTTATTAGATCTCTTTTTGAAAGTTGCAAACTAGGCAGTGAGTAATGAGCCTGCTGTAGTTTTTGATGCCTCTCCTTGACATTTGCAGACGGTAAGTTCATTGCGCACGGGTGAATTGCTATACAAACACTTCTCTCCTGAAAGCCTCAGAAAGTGAGACATTTCCCCAGGAGGTCTCCATCCTTCCACGTGCTTTGTACAGCAGCCCGTGGTTCCTGTGCTGGTCCCTCTGGGTTTCAGCCTGGTGTAGCACCGCAGTCATGCAGAATAGCTAAGGACAGCAAGGACTGCCAGCCTGGTGACGGCAAAGATAATCTACAGATCGAATCACAGAAAACATCCAAACTGTTTGTCCTCTTCTCAACTTGTGTTGCTTACACATTACAGAGCTGGCAGATAAAAGGTTACACAGAGATGAAGACACTTGTGCGTGTGAAATGCAAGAATTTAAAACAGCAGCAGACGTAATTTAACACAGTAATTGTTCCAGAAGAGAAACAACAGAGGTTTCTCTCTCCTGAAAACACAGAGCACTCCAATTCAGTCATTTACTCTCACAACCCCACTACTGTGTGAAATTGTGTCTTCACTAAGGACAACTCCATCTGCATCTGCATGAATAGGAATATTGTCTTCTGATTCTGATCAGCTTTCCATTTCACCTGAAATACCTGATATACTTTATCTTTACCCTTCCCTTCCCTTCCCTTCCCTTCCCTCTTTTCCCTCTAAAAAACTCAGATGCTTTGAGGCTACTGCTTAAGAAATGGCATCCAAAATAGACTCTGAAATACTGGCATTTTCATGTGGCTGAGCTAATCAGGCATCTGAATGCAGCACTGGTCTTCATTTACCACTTCTGTAGCCTATTGTAAACACTTTCTAAGCAATAAAATGCTTTAAAATTATGGCTGAGCCTTCCTGTGGCTCTCCAGGTTTAACAAGATAATGCTGTTAATTGTGAAGTGCCAGTTAGGCAGCAGCATATCTATCAGAGAGACAAGGATCTGAGTTCAAATCTATTTACTAGGAAACTCCGTTAGGGAAATAAAGTATTCACAGTGCCCTGAACTGTCAGACCACAATGCAGAATTTCGGAGCACAGCTGGAGGAGTGATCAGATACAATAACCAGCAGAAAGAATGAGACATTTTACTGGCAGAAGGGCAACCAGTGCTCCCAGCCCTTTTGCATCCCAGAGAAGACACATGGACAGACAGGGGCTTTAAGAACTTCAGGTTTCTTTCCAAAGGAAATGAGTTCACATAGTAAGAACAGAACAAAACGCTGCATCCACCAGTAAGTATCTGTGTTAGCTTAGAGTAGAATGAAAACAACCCCCAGGCTGGCTGCAGCTCACAGAAGTAGGGCAGCCCCATCTCCCGCCCTGACCGTGTCCCTGCGGAGCTGGTACAGCTCCACGAGCCCTGGAGAAGTGGCCCAGCTGAACATGCAGCACACACAATCAGAGTGGTCCCCAACCAGGCTCCCTGCACCCCACAGCCACCAGAGCCAGCACCCATGGGCACTAGCACCCTATTTCTGCTGGTGGAAGGGACCCTGAAAAAGAGAAAACTTCCAAGTTCAGTGCCTAGGAAAGCAAATGAGCCCTTGCTGTCCCTCTTCTCCCTGTCACTTTGTCACATTCCTCCATGTCTCTCCATGGAGGTGACACTCAGATGGGCTGGAAGCCCAACACCGTCAGACCAGGTGTCTCCTGAAGGAAGAGGTGGTTTCTGCTGGACCTGGAGTCAGGCTTAGGCAGCTGTGTGAGACGGGTTCAGGTGATCTAAATTTCTCCAAAAATTTCTCTCCCTCGTGTTCCCAGCCTGTGTTTGAAGGCAGAGAGGAACCCAAGGGAATGGCAGAAGATGTGCCAGGGAGGGTCAGTGGGACATGAGGAAAAGGTTCTTCACCCAGAGGGGCTGGACACTGAACAGGCTCCCCAGGGAGGTGTCACGGCCCCAACCTGACAGTGTTCAAGAAGAGACTGGACAACGTCCTCAGACACACGGGGTGACCTGTGGGGTTGTCATTGCAGGGACAGGAGTTGGACTCCATGATCCTTAGGGGTCCCTTCCAGCTCAGGACATTCTGTGATTCTATGATCCCCCTAATAACTCCTGAAATTTCTCTGAGAGTGCACGTGCGTTTTTGAAAATACTTAGTCTAGTGTCAGTTGTGGCATCCACTGATTGATTTTGAGAAGCTCAAGCATCTTTTCCACAGAGGGTGATAAAACATGACGCTATAATCTTCCCAGTGAATATGGAGAGTGCTTTATGGTCCTGCAACACCTGAGTGACTTCGGTGCTGGGGCAACACCAGCTCTCTCAGAGGCCTCTGGGCAATGGTCACCGTGCGTGCCAGAGCGAGTCAGGATCTGGCGCTGGGGACCTCCAAACACCCCGATGGGCAACTGAGATCAGAGCTCTGCGGGTGGGATGGTGCTGGACAGCCCTTCATCCCGATCTCCGTGAGCCGGGTCTCCCCGTCTGCTGCGCTCTGTATCTCAGCATTGCAAGGAGCAATTCTTCCCGTGGTCAGAACAAACAGTGCCGATGTGCAGCACAAATCGCCACCTGAATCTTCTGTCTCAAGGTGCAAAAGCCAAGATAACTGGTGAAGAAAACTTTAAATACCCCCCAAGGGGTTCCCATTACACTTCTTATCCAGGAGATCCTTTCAAGAAACAATCTTTTTGTGTAAAGACTTAACCTTTCCTTTGGCACTTGGCTTTAGCCTTCTCTAGGGTATATTATTTTCAGTCTCAGGGATTTTGCATGCGTTTATTGTTAATAAAAACTAGATTTATTGTGTTCTATAATGGAAAAAAATATCAAGTGTCAGAACATTGAAAGAAAACACTGTATTTTCCAGGCTGTCTTTCCTAACAAAGTTCCTTATAAAAACTGCAAAGCAAGGGTATTTTTTATATATGCCAGCTATATTACAGATATATGTTAGTTCTGACAGTCATGCAATATTTCGCATGAGTTTTATTAAAGTACTGGGAACTGCTCTGAAATCTATAGTCAACAGGACAAAAGAAATGGACTAAACAGGAGCCTATGCAATACAATTCCTCGCCTCCTGCCCCTCTGCTGGTTCAGCACTCGCCTGCCTTCAGCCTTACTCCTCAGCTGAGATCTTCAGAGAAGGATGGAACAAGCAGTTTACTTTTCTGATGACAAGATAACTGTTTGGCATCCGCACTAATGAAGAGAAAATCCTTTTCAAGGGCTAATCTTCCAGAGTACTTAAATACGACAAAACCCTTTAGGCTTTAGGAACTGAAAGAAATGCAGATCCCGAAGGCAAGGAGGAAAGTAGACCAAAAACTGATGATGAGAACATAAACACTTTCGGCATAAAGCTACTCGTTTATCATCCGCCTGCCTCCCTCTGGCATTTTCCATTTGCAATTTGTAGTCAGAGGGGAAACCTTAAGCAAATGTCCTTTAACTGCTGCTCTGGTCAGCCAGAGCTGAGCAGGGGCCTGGGCGAGGGGAGCGGGCACCCACCCTTTGCTGTACAAAGCCTTTTCCCATCAGTTTGGGTGCGAGATGGTGGCAGATGGCAGCTCCCAGCTCCGGGACCATCCCAAGGAACCAGGGAGGCTGAAGCCACCATCCCCGTTCAGGGACGTCGGCCCAGCCGGTGCCTTATCGGAGGTGATGAGCGTCTGAGTCCTTAGCCTAATAGACTGTTAAATCCCAGCTGCCTTTCAAGTGCTCTAGCCAATAACTAATTATTTTATACTTTTATGCTGTGAATATCCTGCTTGCAGAATATTTCTGCACCTGGCTAACGATACCCAAACCAAGTGACCCCTAAAAAAGGGCCTGTAACAAGGGGCGCACAAGACAAAAATTAAGCTACTAGTAAAGTCAGTATGTCAGTCATTAAAGTGGTTGGAAATGCCAGATTAAAGGCTGTCTCCAAACCCTTAATTTGATATTCATTATGTCAGGTTTTTGTTCTAACATTCCAGCCTATTTTTCAACTGTAATCCTGTGAGTCATTCATTGAACAGGATGCTTGGGGAATAAGGCAGCTATTCAAGAGTTATTTTAATCCTCATTAAGCGGTGAATGGCCCTGTTCTTTAGTATCCCATGCCATCCAAATCCTGCGCTGATTATGGAACTGTTATTTTCCATGCAGGCTTTCCTCTCGCACTCGTCGAAGCCTCACAAACAGCTTCGAGACACCCATTGCAGGTAGGGTGGGTCTGTCAGCCCCAGCTGAGCCTGAGAGCCATTGCACTTGCATCTGCAAGGCTTTATTACTTTTGAGGAACAGCTGTGGAACACTCAGGTCAGATTTTTCAGATCACACAGGGGATTTTTTAATAGGATTTTGCAAGCATAAATCAGATGTTAATTAATTATACCGCTTTTGTGGGGAAGGTAAGGCAGGTGCAACTGTTCCTGGTTTACATGTTGGGAAGATGATGAAGGCGGGTGGAATCACTCCACTGTGGCCACACAGTAACATGAGGAGGACTGGAAATGCTCCCCCAGCCCAGCTGAACCCCAGGCTTGTCACTGTCCATCACAACCCTCCGGCCACCGCAGCCAGGGCACGTTCTGCCTGGTCTGGCTGCGGCAGCACTTCTGAAAATCACAGAATCACACAGGATCCCAGCAGGGTTGGGCTGAAGGGACCTTTGGAGATCCCCCAGTCCAACCCCCCTGCTAACACAGGGTCACCAGAGCAGATCACACAGGGTCACGTCCAGGAGGGTTTTGAATGTCTCCAGAGAAGCAGACTCCACAAGCTCTTGTTTCAAACACCTGCAACAATCACGTCACAGGTGTTTGAAACTTAAGAAATGAAGAAACCAAAACAGCTCTGAAAAGGTCTGACTGACTGACTGGCTCAGCTTCCTCCAGGCCCTATGAGGCAGACCCCGTTGTCTCACCCATGAGTGTAATGCGTACAAACTAGAGCACAGGAGGTTCCACTTGAATATGAGAAACAACTTCTTCCTGGTGAGGGTGGCAGAGCCTGGCCCAGGCTGCCCAGGGGGGTTGTGGAGTCTCCTTCTGTGCAGACATTCCAACCCGCCTGGACACCTTCCTGTGTAACCTCATCTGGGTGTTCCTGCTCCATGGGGGGATTGCACTGGATGAGCTTTCCAGGTCCCTTCTAACCCCTGACACTCTGGGATTCTGTGAGTGTCCCAGCATCCCCTGACAGAGGGTCTTCTCCTGCCCACCCCTCTGGGCAGCATCCCCGATGGCAGCCGCAGCCGTCACGGCTGGTCGGTGTGTGCTGGCTCAGCATGCTCAGGCAGGAGGCCGGTGCTTCCCGCAGCTGGAGCTGCTGCAGAGCTGCTGGCGGGATTCGCACTGTGGACCCGTCTGCAGGAGCTCCCGGCAGAGGCGAGAGACAGGTCTGGTTCACCTGCACACACTCCACTCCTGGAGCTGTCGCCGGCCGCCCCGGGCTCCTCTCACCGTGGGGTTACTACCAGAGTCCTCGCCGTGCAGCGGCTGACCCAGCGCTACGCTGGCCAAGGAGCGCTTAAGGCATCTATTTTATTTGGAACATATCCACTGATAAAACAAAAACTGTAAGAGTTAACATTTCACAGAAAACTTCAACTCAATCATTTGCTAGTTTTTGACCTCTTGTTTTTACAGCTTAAATTAAAGTTTTTCTAAATCCTAAGTACATGTATGGGCTCCCTATTAGTACATGGGGAGAGCTTAGTCTACCCAAGGAAGGAAGGAAATGGCAGAAACCATTGCTCTGGATTAAGTACTTGCTCTAACTGAGCAAGCTCCTGATGGAAACCATGATTTTACTGTTGGGTTGTTATGAACAGTGTTCCTTATCACTAGGGTTTTTTTTTTAATGTGAGTGTACATGTGTATCTACAGGACAGTAACATATGAGTGCATGTGCTGTATGTACATAGAAGGTGACGCATACATGTATGTACAACCTGGTCCTGATGGCAGGAAAGTAGAACATATGTGAGGACAGAGGTCATTTCACTTCTTTATCTTTGTGTGTTTGCAAAGGGCAGGTATGTGCATTGCAGCCGCTCCACAGCAATCGAGTACTGTTCATTTGTTATTTTAAGGCTGCAGGAGATGGGGATTGAAATGAACTGTAAGAAATCAAGGGGGAGGTGAATGTACAGCTGCAGGTGGAAAATAACTGCAATGGGTGTTAAAGTTCTGGAGGTTATGTCTGAGCGCTTCAGAAAACCAGCACGGCCCACAGAGCTATGCCAGGAAACAGGTGGAGGATAATCTTTCTCCACCAAACCTCTCAGTAAAAATAGGCAGCATGAGGAGGACTGTCCTGTGCAAGAGGGCTTCAAGTTCTCTCACAAAAACATACCTCCTCTTGAAAAACATGCACTAACTCACACACTCATCCACAGTGGATGCTCTCCCACCCACCCACACCTTCTATCCAGGGATGGAACAAGTACCATGTAAACCATGCCCAGTTAGACCTTCCTGCACACAAGGATATTCCTCCTCCACACTGTGTGTATGCAGCTACTCACTGACTCTTTGTGAAGCACCAATGTGCCAAACTGCAAACAAACTGTCTGCAAGAGCTTGGTACAAGGAAAATGCAGCTTTTGTTTTCAAGCAACGACAGCTGAAAAGTGCACCCACAGAAAGCCAAAACTACACCAAGAGTATTTCCCAGTCTTGGCTAAAATGTTATTTTAGAAAACAGCAACACCGCAGTGAAGATAAAGGTTACACCGACCTCCGAATATCTTTCTCCAAGGAAACTGATGCCTTTTGAGGCATCTTTGGAAAGGTTGCTTTATTGATGAAGAATTGGTTTTTCCTCCATGCACATAGCAGAGTACAAGGTCTATGAAAAGAGCAACTTTTCCGATGCTAACAGAACCCTGTCAGACTCACCAGCAGGAGGCTCTGGAAAAGCAGCATATTCTATATGGGCATTTCTTTAGAGATCAATAACTACAATGACCCCAACCCCAAGTGGGAATGTTTGAACTCACTGTTGATCTGGAGTTCAAAATCTCTTCATAGCATTTCATTCTTTTTTCACTCTGATTTTCATTGTTTAATTTACTTAATGCTGCACATTCTCACACATTCCAGCATAAATCAGGAAAAAATGAGGAGTGGTAAAATGAATAGAAGAAATGAAATGCAGATGAAGAGAAAGAGCAAGGACTTGGGAGAGAAAACTGTGCAGCTGGTGGCAAACCCCACAGGACAAACGTAGCCGGCACTGACAGTCGGTGCCGGGGATCCCCTCTGCGCTTGAGAACTCCACATTGACTCTCCAAACACAGAATAATGAGATAAGTACGGGCTGGTTGTGTCACAATTCAAACAGCTGAGCGGGCTGCGTGACTAACGTTAGCCCGCAATGCACAAACAGCATCTGGGGGAGCAGTCCTGGATGCTAACCTTCGCAAACACGTTTGAAATGCGCACATCACGGTGGAAACATATGGTCAGAATAGAACAAAATGTGTCCTTTAAAGGGCATTTCTGAAGATGAAGTTGATTTTGGAAGATAGAAATAGTATGGGTTTCCAAAGCAGGATTAGTTAAACGCAATCTTTTGTGGAACGCCGCCAGCTATTGCACATTCAGAGTGCAGAGATAATTATGCTAATACCTTCAGAGGAAACACATGGTCTTTTTAACCCCGTGGTACTCTCAGGAAGGGGAAGGAAAGGGAACACGAAGTCCTCCCCCTGTTCTTCCCTCTTTCATGAAGTATAAAGAGAAAGAAAAAGTGAGGATGAAATCACCCCAGTGAGTTTAGTGGGCAGAAGTGAAAGACCCTTATTCGCTGCTGTACCTTCTGGAACAGCCGGGGTGCCTGGCTGTCCCGTCTTACTCTCTTTTTATATGGAGGAGACACAGGATTTAGCAGAAAGCTAAAAGCAGAAGCCTCCTTGGTCATTACACTCCAAGCACAATTCACAGAAACAAATTATCCTCTGGATGCGAGTGGGCTGCGGAGCAGAACACAGTCCAGACCGGCTTCGCCAGCCTCTGCTCCAGCTCAGAGTGGTAAATGTGCCACTTTATAACCAACGTGGTGATCAAGATAAGCAGATTCATAACTTGTCAATGGAGTTTAAATCATCCTCAACTCACAGAAATTCACTTGCTCCGAATCTGAAACTGCTGGAGAGAGTCCAGCGCAGCCACCAAGACGCTGAAGGGAGTGGAGCATCTCCCGTGTGAGGAAAGGCTGAGGGAGCTGGGGCTCTGGAGCTGGACAAGAGGACACTGAGGGGGGACTCATTCCTGGGGATCAATATGGAAAGGGGAATGTCAGGAGGATGGAGCCAGGCTCTTCTGGTGACAACCAGTGATAGGACAAGGGGCAATGGGTTCAAACTGGAACACAAGAGGTTCCACTTAAATATGAGAAGAAACTTCTTCCCGGTGAGGGTGGCAGAGCCTGGCCCAGGCTGCCCAGGGAGGTTGTGGAGTCTCCTTCTGTGCAGACATTCCAACCCGCCTGGACACCTTCCTGTGTAACCTCATCTGGGTGTTCCTGCTCCATGGGGGGATTGCACTGGATGAGCTTTCCAGGTCCTTTCCAACCCCTGACATTCTGGGATTCTGTGGACCAGCCAGCAAGACGTGATCACCCTCAAGGCGTTTGGACAGAGAATCAGGGACTTGCTCTTTGTATCACACAGCTCTGCTGGGGGACGGGAGCAAGAACATGCATGTCACGATTGTTTGCAGTTTATGTCGTTCTTCTGCTGATTTCTGGCATTTTCTCTTCCTAGATGCAGGACTTGTTTGCATGCTTGTTAACTGCTAAACATGGCTTTGGGCCAGTACTTTATAGACAATTAAGATCCAGATATAAGCTAATGCTGATCATATTCTTAACTTTAAGCATATAAGTGAAGTCACTAGCACTAATCAAGCACTTAAAATGAACCATGGGCATAAGTGCTTTATTAAGGCAAAAAGAAAGTGGCACTACGTTAAGGAATAACTAAAAGCTCTATTTAAATCTATCCCTAATCCTAGATGCAATTAAGCAGATGGTTAACTTTAAGCATCTGATTAAGTCCAACTGAAGTCACATTAAACAGTGGCTTTCAAAATAGCACTTCTGTAGAAATAACTGCATATGACAGTGTCAAAATCTACCTTTTTACTATTAATGACCTCTTCTGTTCTTGCAGTGTTTCCATTCCAGCAGATTTGACGCTGGAGAAGGTGCCGCATCCTCTGCAGGAGCTGAGCACAGATGTACTGACTGACCCCCAGCAGCACTATGTTCCTCATATGAAACACAGATCCTTGGATACTTTATGCATGCTTATTATTTTATATATTTTTAAAATAAATATTTAATTAAGAAGCCCTTTTCCATATGTTGTAATTAGAAATTTTCTGCTTGGCCAATTCAAAACCAGCTGACGAACTACTAATTTATTTTCAATTTATTTTTTGGTATGTTTGTAAGTCTCAGAGCAACTAATTTCTCATTTTAAATGAGAAAAATCTGGATGTGTTTAGAAGAATATGCTTTTTTCTTTTGATTCTATTTCTGTATGTCTGACACTGGCCTTACACAGACTAGTCCAGGAAACCTGCCTTGATTTCAGTGTACCGAATTGCTTGGCACATCGAACAGTCTCTAAATATTTAATCTGCCTGTACTGACTATAAATCACAGTATTTATCATATATTTAGGTTTGCTCAAACAGGTCTTATTTTGGGAAAATCCCTGATAACTACCGAAGCAACATCTTCCAAACTAGCGCTGCTACTCCTGGTACATGTTGTCATAGAAAATGAGCACTCCCTGAAACAAATGCTTGTGTGGTCAATTGTCCCAGTTTTAGCAAGTGTAGTATTTTATTATAAACCTTTAAAGCCCCAGGTTCTTGAATCATCTGATTAGGTAGGAACTTCATCTGTCTTTTCATTAAAGGGAGATCACTGCCTCCTTTATTGTGAAGGAGAGGCAGCAACAGCACTTTGCACCTCGAAGGCCCTGAAGGCAAAAGGCAAACAAAAGACACCCACATTCATTTGTTTTGAATCTGTGCTTTTTAATCCAACCTCAGTTTTGTTTTCAGAGATTGATTGTAGTTTCTTTAACATGTGTAGCTGGCAATAGTGAAGCTCCCCTGATAACGTATGCAATATTTACTACCTTCCTGTGTTGAAACCTGGCAATATGGCAGAGTATAATATTTATAGCACTGTGAACTCCTCTCCTGTAGGTAAAGCAATTCCTGTTTATTTACTCACTCACTGCCTTCCATGGGAATATTAATGTTAGCAAATCTGATGCTCAGCTATGCTTGCAGGAACATAACATAAAATAATAATTAGAAAAAGCTATTTTGTAAATTTTATTTCTACACCAAACTCACCGAGGCCAAGCAAAGCAGTTCTGTGGTTCTATTAACTGGATGTTAGTGGGCGATGCCACTGCAGGAGGCGGCTTTGCTCCCTCCTCAGCCATGTGATGCTCCTGCCTCTCCTGTGCCTGCATTAATGTATAGGTGATTTTCCTTTCCAAGGCAGTTTCTAGCCAGATCAGGTTCCTGATCTCACTTTCTGTACAGATGGGAGGCAGGTGAGCAGGGGGAGATGGGAATAAGGATGCAACCGCCCTTTCGAGGTCAATGACGTTTACATCAGATTGAATGGACGGGGGCAATGTACTAAGTGACTGGTTTATTCAGGAGTTCAGGTCCAAATGTGAAGCTGCTATAGGAACAAATCCTCCACAAGCACATGACCTGTGTCTTCAGAGTAAAGATCACAACCACATTTCAATATGTAAAATTATGTTTGTCCAAGCAAGACAGTTTTCTCTGTAAAACCCTCCAGTTTGATAACTGCTCAAGAACCACCCTGTAGCTGGAGGAAAATCTGGACTCAGCTGGGCCAAAGCATTTCAGATAAAGCCAAGGAGTCCGGCTGCATCCTTCTGAATCCGGCAAGCAGTGCTGTCTGCAGCCTTTGGGTCAGATACCCCTGACATGGGCTCCCTGGCAACCGCTGACACTGCTCATTGCGAGGGCTGGGCCCGGACAGCGAAGACGTGAAACAGAAGACAAAGCAAGCTGAGCTACAGATGGAGTCAGTCAAGGTGTGAGGGATGGTAGGGGGGCTGGACTCAATGATCTTGAGGGTCTCTTCCAACCGAAATGATTCTACGATTCTATGACTGCAAAAGGCTGGTTACAAAATCACACTGACCACAGTTTCTCCCCGCTGTGCAAGCCCCTCTCTACAGCACTCATCCGAAAAAGTAGCATGCACTAAATTAAGGGTTGAATTCAAGTGAAATCATGCTTATCTGGAGTCATCCCATGGGCAGACATCTGGAGTGATATTTATCCAACAAATGTGGTTGTCTCCTCTGTGCTGGTCTGGACTCCTTGCAAGGTCCACAGAAGTGGCCACAGTAAGCCCATATTTCTCTGCATCCAAGATCCAAAGCAGGTCACCAAGCCAAGCCATAGGTATCTGGACAGCCCTCTCTCCCCCCGTTGACTCTTAAAGGCCTCTAGAGCTTGGGGGAAATCCCTTACCTATTTTTCAGTCCAAGAAACTGGCAGAAAGAAGTGGAGAAGTTCCCTGAATAGCAAAGTGGTTCCTGAAGGATATAATAATAGCGTGCAGGACATTTTCCCAATGCAGAGAAGGTGTTTTTCTTCTCCCTTGTCCCTGTTCTACTCTCCATCTGCTATCCCACTTCACCGCTGTGCTAAGTTGCTGTCCAGATGGTGCTGACACGCTGCGGTGTATGTAGCCCAGATGCAAAGCGTGTCCCTTGAGGAAGGTGACTCCCTCTGCACCAAGAGATCAGCTGCAAAACTTGCTGGGAGGCACTTCTGAAAGAGAACACAGGGCTCCTGGGCAGCCAGGGGGGAGCGGCCCAAGCAGGAGGGGTTGTTACCGAAAATCTCTGTACAGAATTGACAATCATTTTGAAACAATTCAAAAAAACTTTGAGCCAAATACTTGGTTATTACTCCAGGTCTTTGTCAAAGACCAGACAATTGTAGGTCACGAAAACCACGTGAGGGGGAAAGTGTGAGGTGCTCAGTGTGAACAGTGAGAGGAGGGGGACATCTCTTTGTCACCGATCACATGCAATATGCCATACAACGGTTGTGGATGCGCTCCAGTACAGCCCAGATGCCATTATTCTCTCCTCAGCTCTGCTGTCCAGGGCACTATCTGCTTATTCAGGCAGATCTCTCCAATGTACTGACACACAACTGATAACAAAACCACAGAACTGATAACAAAGCCGCGGACCTACCACCATGTTCCTCTGTGACCCTTCTCCCATCGCTTAGTTCTCATCATCCACCACTATCTCAGAGCTCGGAAAGCTCACGCTGCCCAAGCTTGTAACTCCAGCTGCTTTCCCTGTGCAAAACCTTTGAAAATCAGCGTGCTGGTGGCCAGTGCCACTTCACCTGCCATCTATAGGACACACCTGACTTGCTCACACCATGTGTTTTATGATGCCAACTTGACGCTGTCAAAAAGCGTTTTGAACATTCGCTGGGTGTTGAGTGCCCACCAGCCGGGCCCTCTCCATTCAACGGGCCAACAGCTACACTGGGGACAGCGCTCTTCCTTGCAGCTTTCTTTCCCAGGCTCTTTTCTGCACCATTTCCCTTTGGAGGAAAAGCTATATTTCTCCAAACTAGGGCAGGTAAAATTCTACCAAATACAAGGACAGCCTTGTTTCATGTGACCACTTGGCAATTCCATTCATAGCTTCTCCTCCCTTGAACGCTACTTTTGCTCAGCACCATATGTACTTATCCTGGTTTCTTTCACTCCGATCACCTCCAGATGCAGCTTCAGATGTAGGAAAGCCAGTTCCACTTGAGAAATGCAGTTTCTTGGGCTGAAACTCTGTGCTACAGCACGCCATTTATTATGTGAAACTCAGTGCTAAGGCAGCAGCTGGTGCAGGGGTGACCGATGTGGATTCTCTGTGTGTGGAGGGACTGAGCTGGTTCATGCTCTGATGGCACTCCTGGCTTTTTTCGCTCCTGCCGTCCTGTCTCCCTGCTCCTCCACACTGGCCCAGGCTGTGGGGAACGAGACCAGACTGGGGCACTGATCCACCAAAACCGGTTCTTTTTGTAGCTGGATGAGTCTGACATTTCATCTGACCATAGGACTGTGCAAAGGGGTGACAGGCAAGGCTGAAAGTGCATTTGTTTCATTAAGCATTGAAAACACACAGGTTTAGAAAAGTGAGGCTGCATAGATGGCTGTGAGCTGAAATCACCTGAACAATGGCCCTTCCTCAATTACAGGTCCACTTGACACAATCGGCTCTCATAAATACAAACATTTCCACTGTGATCATGTTTCATGGCTTCTGGATCAGGGTCCCAACACAGCCAGTGGCTGGTTTGCAGTGCAGAGCAGCCCTAATCCAGCTGCAGGTGCACAGCAAAGAAGTGTCCATTAGATGGCAAGCTCCTCTCTGCCGTGGACACACTCCAGCCATGTGTCTCTGCCCATCTGCTGCCTCAGGGCATCCTGGGGGAAGCAGAGCTGGTGGTACCATGAGCCAGGTGTGGCATGGCAAATTAGAAATAAAAAAACCCCAACAAAATAATAATAATAATTAAAAAAACACAACAAAAAAACAACAAACAAAACACCACCACACCAAATATTCCAAGGATTATATAGCAGTAAAACATTTGGACAGAAACGCAAAGTCAGCATCCTTGAAGGGAAGGAGCTGCCCCAGATCTGAGCCAACATCTGTTATAGGGGAGAGTATCTGGGCTCCAAGAGCCACTCCCCATCTGTTCCATGGTTTTCTTGCTCAGTTTTGTGCAGCGTTTCATCCGAGCTGTGATGGCCGAGAGCAGCTTCAGTGCAAACCCGCGGCCGGCCTGCTCCGTAAGGACCCTGCGAGGCCACCGCTGCCCCCTGCCATGGCCCTGCAGCCCTCCCTTGCAGGTGACACATCTTACATCGGCCATCTGACACCCAGAGCAATGCACTGACCATGCTCAGACCACCCCATGGCCAGACCTGGCCTGGCTGCCGGTTCCTGGGACATTCACACATTTCTACATTACTCTGCTGTGGCTGCTCCTCACCCATAAAACCCGGCGTGCTTTGCAAAGTAAACTGGGTATTGCTCCCCATGGGGTTACAAGCCCTGGGGGGGTCTGTGTTGTCCCCCAGCACTGGAATGCACTGAACACAGATGTTTCCTAGTGTTCTCCAGGCAGAGCAGCCCCACATTATTGTCCTCTCTGGGGCACCCCAAAACCCAGGAGGATGCTCTGGCAGCCTGCAGAGCAGTGGGCAGGATTCTCTGAGGACAGCCCTCAGATCAACGTCACCGACCCTGAAGTCCCTCCTAGGGAAAGGTGCCAGGGAGTTCTTTCAGCTGCGTTTAAAGAGGGTGACCTGTGTCCTCGTAAGCAGGAGCACAATTGAAAAGCACTGATGTAATTGCTGTCTTTTCCATCAGGGAAAGTTCATTGAAAGTCTGGTCTCGTCTCTCCCTCCTCCTCCCAAATCTTTCCCAAGAGGGATGTTGGGAGAGACATCTGCAGCCCTGACATCCAGGAATGAGAGTCCCCCGGTGCAGTGCAGTCCCTCCAAAACACTTCGGCTGTGCCGAAGTCCTACCGAGAAGGACTTTGAAGGACTTTGCACAAACCCTGGCTGTGGGCTGAGCTGGTGAACACGAGCAGAGCCCGGAGCACGCTGCGTGGCAGCAGCGTCACAGGAAAGGTTCTGCCTGGGGTCAGTGGTCAGAGCAAAGGGGTTACGTTGCGGATCAGGGGTTCTAGGACATGTGCTGTCCCCACAAAGTGGTCCTGGGACCCTGTGACTTGCTCTGCTGGGGTGCAGGTTGACCCCTGGGTCCTGCATGCTCTGCAAACCATCAGCACTGCTGCCTGCCTTGCGCAGGTTGAAAGAAGACGATTTTCTAAGCATCCTTGGGATCACAGCCCAGCCTCTGCATCCACAGACTTTGCAGCTTCTAATTCTTCTTACTTAAAATGTCACTGAGCTTTTTTGCAGTTTAATATTTTGATCAGGCTTATTTGCTTTGAAAGGCTACGGTGGTGACTCACTGCGATTTGGGAATCTCTCTTGCCAGTCCCCACCTGCGCACACGCAGCTAATAAGGATCCCGGTTTTCATTCCACCCTGCTCCTTCTGCCGCTCTCAGCTCTGCCAGCAGCCTGACAGCTGCCAGTGTTTCCCTTCGGAGAGACCCGCTCCCCGCCGAGCGCTGGCGGCAGGAGGGACAAGACAAGGACCGGGGGAACATCCTTCTGCAAACTTCCTCTTGGCAAGGCAACACGCAATTATCCACGAGTCAGCTTTCATTGCGCAGCAGCCCTCCTCCGAGCACAGAACCTGTATGTGGCAGGGAAAGACTCCGAGGGGGAAAGCTGCACTACCAGACCCAGACACCTTGAGAGACGGACAGCAGTGTCCCAACAGCCACCCTGCCGGTCCCTGTCCTGCTGAGTCAGCACCAGCTGCCCAGCTAGTAGCACAACCCCAAGGGGCTTTCCCTTCCACATATCATCTTCCCTGCTCTTAGGGAGTTGGGGGCTGCTTCTGAATTCCGAGCCCAAGATTTTAACACGCCTTCCAATTCTGGGTGGCAATTGTGGATTTATTAATTTAGAAAGTTATTACTATTTACTAATGGCAATAGACCCCAGTTCCTGCTGTTAGTGTAATTTTACTTTATTCTTTTTAAACTCCCCTGACTTTGGGCCTCACATGTATTTGGATAAAAAGAACTATAAGATTTGAACTATTTTCCTTTTAATGCTAATGAATACCTCTAGTGCGAAAGAACAATGAGAGAGGAACAGATACAAGATCAGACAGATCTGATCACAAATATGTTTGGGCTGGAAATTAGGAGAAGGTCCTGAACAAGCCACCAAGCGAGGTTCTGAAACCCACAAGATAAGAGGAAAATAGGTCTTTGAAGTGGGAGATGGCAGGAAAATGAGGTGGTTGCCTGTGATAGCCCCAGTGACCCCTCCCCACCCTGACAATCCTTTTGAGTCCCGTGACCTGGGACAGTGTCACAGAGGTGGGATCCCTGCACTGGGCCCCAGGGTGGGCTCTGGCACCTCTCAGGGCTGCTGGCTGGGGCAGGCTGAGAACAGACCCTTGGCTGAGACTCAGGATTCTTCCTATTTCTTCTCTCCTGTATATTTTGCATTCTGCAAGTGAAGCAATGAATCGTGATTCATTAGCTCCTGACCAGAATGCAAAGGCTGGGTCTGGCAGTAATAAAAGCACCATAATCCCGTTGAGATGCTCCTTCCCATGCCGGAGCGGTGCGGTGCTGGGGCCACGATGCTGCGCTCCTCCCCAGGATCACAGCGCAGCTCGGCTCTGTGCCACGGCCGGTTCAGACCCCTGAGCATGGCGGGTGCTGGTGAACAAGTGAATGAATGCAGCATCTTACAAGGAAATTTAGCACACTTGAAAAAAAAAATAAATCGCTTTAAATCTTTCACCTCCACCACCGACGTGCAGCTGCGCTGGGCTGGGACACCGCAGCCGTTCCACAGTTCATGACAATGCTAAAAACGGATGAGTGGGATTATAGTGACTGGGAGTACAGTTTGCTTCAGGACACAACTGCCGAGGTGTCGCTGCAGATGGCAACTCCCCAGACTCTTGGGAGGCAGGAGGGTGATATGGACTAAGAGCAGCATTTGCAAGTCTCACTATGAATGATGCTTGAGACAAGAATTTCTCATGCAGGAGCATAACCTGGCTCTAGAAGATTTTGTCTAGTCTTTCTCTCTTCTGTCTCCCCTCCCCCTGTTCTCATCTCTCTCCCACTTTGCAAAAGAGCCTTTTTTTCTCCAGTATAATGTGGATTGCAGGCAATAGAGAGAAAAGCAGCGAAGCAAAGCTGCAGGCTAACAAGTACCGGCTGGGCTGACGTGTGATCTGGCCCATGGTAGTAGGTGTCAGGACTTGTCCTCTCCACTCCATCATCTCCCCACCCCTGTGCATTGAGCAGCCGGGTAGATCATGGTATAGAGCTGCACCAGTGCTTAGGACAAAATCCTCATTTCATGGGGAGGTCAGGCTTGCTGGCTTGGGCAAGGCTGGTTAGGCTGAGCTTTAGGGAGCTGAGCTGCAAGGTGAAGTGAAGAGAGGTGATGGACCTAGGAGGGAGATCCAAGGGCTGAGTTCCACAGGGAACTCCTCAGGTGTTGGAGGGGATCAGGCTGGGGGTCCAGGCAGGGACTCCTTGGTGGAAAGTGGAGCACAGAACTAACAACACTAAGGGCAATTTTTCTGACAACAGAGGTGTAATAAGCTGCTTTCAAGAGGTAAGTTAGAAGTAGAGGTCAACATTCTCTGAGGAAAGGATCTGTGGACTGGGAACCAGTGTTCTGGGGAAGAAGAAGGGCCTGTGGAAAAGATAAGAGAAGGTGGTTGTCCTTGGACAAGGTTTCATGGTGCTGGGCCCATCAGCGCCAGCAAGTCTCCAGCTGCCCAGGAAAGCAGCGCAGCAACAGAACCAGCCTTGGGGGCTGCTGTGAATGGCACAAGTTGAGCCTGCTGCCTAGTAAACAGCACATAACCTGTGAATGCAGCATGAAGCCAGATCAGGAGCTATAAAAAAAAGTATAAATTGCATGTTCTCTGCCCTCAGCCATCCATCTCAGACCTCTGCCAGAAGTGCCTGCCCAACAGGGTAAAGGGATGTGCAGCCAGGTCATCACACGACATCTGCTTATGCTCGGAAAGCTTTGGGTTTTGCTGCCCCTCAACTTGCACGGCCATAGGGAACTGCCTAAGCATTTACAGCATCTCCGCTTAAAGCCGCTAGATGAAACAATTCATATTCACAGATACTCCCTGAGGCTGAGCAGAGAACAACCATCTTTTGAATTATTTGAGTTTTTCAAAATTGGATTTTGTTCCCTCATAGGGAAAGAGTTACCTACTGACAGAACCCTCAATACATGTCTGCAGCAATGATATAGGAAACAGGACAATGAAATATAGAATCTTAGATTGTCTTAGGTTGGAAGACACCTTAAAGATGACCTGATTCTGAACCCCCGCTACCATGGGCAGAGACACCTTCTACTAGAGCAGGTTGCTCAAAGCTCCGTCCAGCCTGGCCTTGAACATTTCCAGGGACAGGGCATCCACAGCTTCTCTGGGCAGCCTGTGCCAGGGCCTCACCACCCCCATAGGAAAGAATTTCTTTCTTATACCTAATCTAAATCTCCCCTCTTTCAGCTCAAGGCCATTACCATTGTCCTATCACTACATGCCCTTGTAAAAAGTCCCTCTCCAGCTTTCTTGTCAAAAGTCCCCATTAGGCAATGGAAGGCTGCTATAAGGTCTCCCCAGAGCCTTCTGTTCTCCAGGCTGAACAACCCCAAGTCTCTCAACCTACCTTAATTGGAGGGGTGCTCCAGCCCTCTAATCATCTTTGTGGTCTCCTCTGGACTCACTCCAACATGCCCATGTCCATCTTTACACTGGAGGTCTCAGAGCTGTACACAGCACTGCAGGGGGTCTCACTAGAGCAGAGCAAAAGGGCAGAATCCCCTCCCTTGGCCTACTGGTCACACTCCTTTTGACACAGCCCAGGACACAGCTGGCTTTCTAGGCAGCAAGTGCACATTGCTGGATATTGAGTTTCCCAACATCCAACACCACCAAGTCTTTCTCCTCAGGACTGCTCCAAATCCATTCTCCTCCCAGCCTGTATTTATGCTTGGGATTACCCTGACACAGGTGCAGGACCTTGCACTTGGCCTCGTTTAACTTCATGAGGTTCACATGGGCTGACCTCTCCAGCCTGTCAACAGCTGAAAGTAAAGCTCTCCCCCAGCTCCCAGTCCTGCCCAGCAAGCTGTCAAGGCTGCTCCCACCCTGCAGTGGGACATCAGGGGAGCAGAGCCCAAATCACCTCGAACTGGCTCCCAAAGGCCTTCCAGCTCATGGCAGTGCCAGTGGGTCACAGGAGCTGTGGCTCCCTCCTCAAGAATCTTTTTGCCCAGAGCCTCAGCTTCTCTCCATCTGGTATAGTGGAGGCCCCAGCTGGCTCTGTCTGCTCGCCTGGTCAGTCCATGGTTGTGCAGCAGGAACATTGCCTGCCCTTGGGGCCAGCGACGTGGCAGCCCTGCTGCTGTACTGCCATGTCCCCCAAAGAGTCGTTACTCGCTCTGTGCTAATGGGCCTGAGGACTCTGCAGCTGCCGTGTCCCGTCTGCTAGCATAGAGACACCAACAGTAGAAAAATGGGTTCTGGGGAGCAGAAAGGCTTAGGGTGTATCTATGGTGAAGGTAGATGTGACAATTCTCTTTCGGGAATCTTGAAAAAAGTCCTTCAGTTCCAGCAGGACAAAGAACTGCTGGAGAGAGTCCAGCGCGGCCACCAAGATGCTGAAGGGAGTGGAGCATCTCCCGTGTGAGGAAAGGCTGAGGGAGCTGGGGCTCTGGAGCTGGACAAGAGGAGACTGAGGGGTGACTCATTCATGGGGATCAATATGGAAAGGGTGAGTGTCAGGAGGATGGAGCCAGGCTCTTCTGGTGACAACCAATGGTAGGACAAAAGGCAATGGGTACAAACTAGAACACAGGAGGTTTCACTTAAATATGAGAAGAAACTTCTTCCTGGTGAGGGTGGCAGAGCCTGGCCCAGGCTGCCCAGGGGGGTTGTGGAGTCTCCTTCTGTGCAGACATTCCAACCCGCCTGGACACCTTCCTGTGTAACCTCATCTGGATGTTCCTGCTCCATGGGGGGATTGCACTGGATGAGCTTTCCAGGGCCCTTCCAACCCCTGACACTCTGGGATTCTTGGTTCTGTGAGCACTCTGGGAGGTTCAGTGGGGATGCAGCCACCAGCTCAGGAGGGCTCTGCCAGGGGCTCAGGCTTCCAGGGTCAAAGCAAGGGCTGTGATACCGTGTTCCCCCCACAGTGTCACACCATGGCTGTGGCTGCACCGCTGCAATGTCAGTACTGCTGGGGGGACAGAAATGAGGAGAGGAGGCAGCCTGCAAGCTCCACCATCAGCACTCACTGGCAACATAAAATGGAGGCAGGTGAAGTGTCCTCTTGACCAAACGGAGATGCAAACAGCTTTCTGGCAGCACCTGTTTCCTCTCCACCTCCCTAAAAGATTATTCACCATCCTGTTACGAGTACAAGGCAGTGTCCAGAAAGCTTAGCCATTTTACTGTAGCACAGCAGCAGCATGTGGCTCTGCACAGGGGACTTTATTCAGCAATGTCACCTCTGGACGCAGCCTGAGAGTGCAGAGAGGGGACATGATGAGGCAGGGCCTGGGGTCTGTTCTGCAGAGCAGCAGCCACCTGCAGGGAAAATGACTATGGAAGAGCTCTCTCAAGGGAGTGCCAGTGGCTTAAAAAAACAACCAACCAACCAAAAAAAACCCCACACTAAACCAAAACAAAACCCCACAAACAAAAAACCACAACTCACAGGGAGTCCTGAATATTTCCTGCTCACTTTCTGTCCTGCAGCATCCGTGCCAGGGGACTGTGCCTGCTCAGGAGCCTCTGCTCAGTGCTCGCTGTACAGCAGCAGCTCTGGTTTGCAGGAGAGATCTCAAGGGGTGGCTTCCTGGAGAGCAGAAGGTCCTCTCTGCAGCGGAGCTGCTCCTGGCGGGACATGGTCCAAAGCCATAAGGGACCATTGCAGTCAATGCTGAGCATCCAGGCCAGGGTCTCTGGGCCTGATCCAGAGTCTGGGATGAAGGAGGAAGGTCCCATCACTCATTGAAGAAAGCTGTAAAGCAGCAGTCCCCCTGAATATCTGCTTTGTGCTGAAGCCTCTGAAGACATGAACCTCCTCCTGTGAAGGGTCCTGAGATAACATGCGGTTTCTGACAGAGCTCACTCCCACTGGAGCTCAGTGAGTGTTTGGAAGACAAAACAGCTGTTTGGTGAGGCTGCTTGTTGAATCAAGACAAAGGCAGCTCTGTCCCAAGGGTGTGGATGAAGACACTAAGGACTATTTCAGTCTATACCATACAGTAAAATGCAGTCCTGTGTCTGGCTCTTCTCACTTTGCACAGCATTCCATGGAGCTCAGAACAACCCTTTCGTGTCAAGCCAAACTCCTGGCAGGCTCACAGGGGACTTCAGCATGGAAGATAGGGTTTCCATGCATGAGCATCTTCCCATGTAGAGCACGCTCCACTAGAGCTCATATAACTGTCACAGCACGGATCGACATCCCTGCTTGCACAGAGAAGCATCTTTGGGCACCTGTCATCTGTTTTCTCCTGTCGTTAACACCAGCTCTTTGCTGCACAGGCAAACTGTGCCACTGGCCCGCCAGCCCTGCCCAGCACGCTCCACAGGAGCGTGTCCCCTCATGGGAGCAACAAGACAGCCTGGGAAAACCAAAACTCTGTTCCTAACTGCTGTGCAAAGTGGCACAAGTGCCGCTGGAGGCTGCGGTGTGTGGCTGGATGTGACACTGCCAGGGGCCCGCAGTCCCCACCTGAGCTGGGCAGCCTCTGCTTCCCCGGGTGCTGCTGCTTTCAGCAGACCGGAGCTGGAGAATCGGGTCCCTGATGAGCTCTGCATTTCCGAGTCCTGTAGCAATTCCCATCTGTCAGCGACAGCCATGTCCTGTCTCTGCCTGTCTCTCTCTAGTCACTCGTGAATTAGAAGTCCTTTCTGCACTTTGCACACTGCAGTCGGGAGCTGCATCTGCCGAGCGCCGGTGCTGAGGCAGGTTCTGCTCACAGCGCTCCCCCAGCGGCTCTGGAGGAGGGACAGTTTATTCAGAGTGCAGAGACATCAATATTTCAAAGCTCCTAATGCAATCTCTCCATGAACTCTCTCTGCTGCTCTCCTGTGCAGACCTCTTGCTGGATGAATCATTAGCAGGGAAACCAGACAGGACTCTGCAGTGTTCTCTGACAGCAGAGACCAGTGACATGGTCTGTACTATGTGCTTCCCAGAGCCATATTGCCCCTTTTCCCTTGGTACCAGATCCCTTTCTGGAGTGCAGCACTGTGTCTAAAGCTCAGCAGTCCCACCGACACCTTTCATGATCTATTCACATCATTTCCTCAGTTCACACATTATGTTGCCCATGATATGTCCTTTCCCACACAACACGTACAAGGCTGCTGTCCGATGCACCCATCCTGCACACACCTTATGATCTACCACCTGTGACACAAAGTTCTTATCACCATCCACCAAGTGTCTTTGGCCCTTGACGCCCCCCCAGACATGCCCAGTTCACATCACCTGATGTCTTCTTCCTCCCCTTCCACACTATTTTTCACTGAATGTGCTTAGGAAGGTGTCTCTGCCTTTGGGCAAGTTGAAGGTGGTCAAAGCCAAAATATAAAGACATGCATTTCCAGCCAAGATATCTCCAGGACAGAGGGACAAAAGGTTCTTACAGCTCTGTCATTTGTAGCGTAGATGGCAGCATATGACTGTGCTTCCAGCAGGACTTTGGATGATGGGCAACTTGTTCTGACAATACTGGAGACAGGGTGACTCAACTGCTCTGCTGGGCATGGCCAAAGTTCAACTCCAGGATTTTGAAAGGAACCAAGACCTGCACATGCAGAGGATTCTGCTCAGCACGGACCAGGCTGGTCCTGACCACTGGGTATGAAGAGATGGGAACCAGGCAGCCCTTTGCCGAGCAGGTCCCCTTGTACTCCAGGAATAAGTGCACAGTTACGTCCCCGTTGCAATCTCGGTTTTGTCATAGGTTTTGTACAATTGTTTTATTTCCTGGTTATGCTGTGTTCTGAACACTAAAGGGTGCCAGCAGCTGCATCCCAGGACTCCGTGGCCACATCCTGCTTATGTTATTCTTACAGGCATCAGCAGATGGAGGCTGATTTCCGAGGCACACAGTCAATGTGGCAAAACATAGACAGATATTACTTCCATGTAAAAAATAGAGCTGTTGCTCAGCCCTGAGTACAGTTCTCTTCCTTTCTCCTTGTCCTCTTAGCTACTTGGACCTCTTGAACCAAACTTTCAAAGAAGAGAACAATTAGTCCCTGCTAAACTTCCCTGCAGCCTCAATATTACCCTGGTGGGAAATGCAGGGACGATATTGGGAGGGCAATCCCTGCACTCCTACCAACCCATTTAGGTTTGCAATCAGTGCCAGCGATCAGGGCCTCTTTCCCTGAGGACAGCAAGCCTCAGAGACATAATTTCATGCTCTTGCTGTCAGCTGCCTTGCACAATTTATCTTCTCATTACCTCTTTAACAGCACTGACTGATCGAGGAAAATAACTCTTGTGATGGAGACATTGGCTTTGGAAATAAAGCAGAAAGTAATATTACTTTGCAGCAATATATATGCTAAGTTTCTGTAGCCAGTGCCTAGAAGAGATTGGGAAGGTGGAGGACAACTGGTTCCCAGTGTCCAGTGAGCTGCTGGTATTCAAAGATATTTCTCTCTGGCTTGTATGATCTCACCATAAGGCAAGTGGCCTTTTCATAGGAGCAAAAGCTGGTTGGCTGGAGAGAAGGGCTGATCTGAAACCAGTACCAGGCAGCACTTGCATTCCACAGGTTGCCATGTTATGGCAAATATTTCTTAGAGGATTCTGGTCTTTTGGGTACTCCCTAGATACCCTGCAGCCCTCTAAGTGGGACTAGGGGCCCACTGTGACCTCCAAGGAAGAACTGAGAAGAAAAGACCCTAAGAGAAGAATATCAGATACAGATGACTTGGCAAAAGAAGCAAGCATATAGCTCACGCCATATGCAGAAAGACCACTCTAGGTGGGATGGCTTTCTCCACATTCATTTACAGCCGCAAGATTCATCTGGAAACCTGCAGTGATGGAGGGAGCTTAATGTGTTGCTTTCTCAATCGATTCTGCCACTACCAAAGTCCCTACTCAGCCTTGCAGTTTCTTCTCTTCGTAAACCCCCAGCTTTCCACAAACACACAGAAACTCCTGCAAAGGTCAGTTCTGAGCAGCGCTGTAGCGTGTCATGGTAACTCTGGCTGTAGTTGTGGGTTTTTGTGAGGGCTTTCCGGTTGGATTCCTTCTCCAAGGGTGCACTGCTTTCTCCCTCTTACTGAGCCAGCCTGCACACCACAGCAGGAACCAAAAACGCTTTGATTCTGCAGGCACTCTGGTTTCAGAAAAAGCCTCAGCATTTTCCCTGGGCATCAGACACTTCTTATGGTAAATTTGACTTACTTTGCTGTGAATTCAGCTGCCAATGAAAACAATTTTACAAGTATTTTGAACAACTCAGTGCACATCAGCCAGGGGGAGTCGGGCTCTGCTCCCCAGGAACAAGCGCCAGGACCAGAGGAAACGGCCTCAAGTTGAGCCAGGGGAGGGTGAGGTTGGATCTGGGGAACAATTTCTTCTCCAAAGGGTTGTGGGGCATTGGAACAGGCTGCCCAGGGCAGTGCTGGAGTCACCATCCCTGGAGGGTTGGACAGATGGATATGAGGTTCTCAGGGACATGGGGTAGTGCCAGAGCCAGGTTAAGGTTGGACTCGATGATCCTGAGGGTCTCTTCCAACCAAAATGGTTCTATGATCTAGAACTAAGCCATTTCTTTTTCAGGAGAGTGAGGTCTGTACCACTCGCTACTTTGTGCATTGAAACCTGGATTAGTTATTACCTTTGCATGATGTTAGTGTAAAGAACAGCCAGTCAATTCCAGGGCCCAGGGCTGTGCAATAACAACCTTCCAGGCTAAACAGGTGAGACAGATGATGGGTACTTTAGCAATGAGCACGTGAACAGCCTCCAAAATGTTTATGAGTCCTGAGTCCAGCAGGTGCTCTGCTAGGCCAGCATCTAGGCCACAGGAACGGAGAGCTTGAGAAGCACTCCTGCCAGGAGGGATAAGCCCAGCTGTTGTACTGCCCTGTGTCTGAAAAGGGCATTGCCTCGGTCCCTCCAGCTGCCTTTTTTTTTTAGGATGAAAAAACACACTGAATAAAATATAGGCACATCAGCAAAGATGCTGTTGGTGTAGGAGTTCCCCCATCCCCACTCGGTCCCAGCTCTCTGCGCTCGTTTGGCTATATTTGCTTCCACATGTTCCCCACACGCTGGTGTGTTTCTCTCCCTGCAGTAAGATGGGAGCTGTCACAAATCATAACAGCGTGCTCATCTCCATACCTCCCTGCATCCCTTGCGGGGCTGATGGCATTGCCTGTCACTCCACAGGAGTTCACCCAGGCAGACCCTTCGGATTTCCCTGCGCTGAGCCGCTGCGCAGCTGCTGAAGGCGCTGGGTGCTGTGGAGACCCCAGGGCTGGAAAAGGTTGGTGCAGTTTGTTCACTGGAGTGGAAAAGGTTGGTGCAGTGAAAAGTGTCTCAGCCTCCCCAGATGGCTGTGACAACAGCTAAGGGCTGATCCAAACATACTCACTGTCCCCACTGCTTTCACACTCCATATCTAGTCCCTGCACAGGAGACTGCAAGAGAAGAGGAGCTTTGCCACCTTGGCGTGGTCTCAGACTCTGGAGGGTTTAATGCAGGCTGGGCAAAGGTCTCCTCTGTCCAGTCTGCCAGCAGTTATCCCAAGCTCAGTTCCTCCCAAGTGTATCATAGTTGTTATCTGAGAGGCTGGTGCAGCCAGGGAGGTGGGCAGGGAATGCCCCCAACTCCCCACCCAGGGCAGAGTCCCCACATCTGGCTGGGGGGGCAGCCTCTGGAATAAGGAGACCACGCACAGCTGCCCTCCCTGAGCTGAGCTGCTGCTCCTTGGGACGGAACCATTACCGCTCTACTCCTTGCCTCAACTATCTTGAAAACAAAGTCTGCAGGGATCAAATGTAGCTTGTGCTAGAGGGTCTGGGGTGTCCTCCCAGGTCTGGTGACCCAGTTCAGCTCCTGGTGCAGGAGCTGGGTCTGAATCCTTGACCAGCGCCTCCAGCATGATCTTGCCCATTAACTCTGCGTAAACAAACAATCACTTATAACGTCAGGGAAAATAATCTCACTCATAATCACTGATTAGAGATGTTTGCTTATGGCTGGATATTTATAGCCTTCAAGAGGTAAATGTCACCCTCATTGCCTGCATGGGAGATACTGTTTAATTAGCAATCACAGCCTCTGGGCTGCTGCTGTTTGGAATGGGAGATGAGTGCTGCTGTGCTTTATTTACCCTTCCTCCTTCTTCTCCTGTTCCTGTTCAGGAGTGAGACGTGGACTTTCCTACCCGCAGTTGCTCTCGGACCCACAGAGCGAGCAGGGCACTGCTCTGAGATCCTCTCCGCCAGGATCTGTTTCTCACACATAACAACCACAGCCGTCTCGCTCAGTGTCTGGCTGGGATTTACTCTGCATTCACGACCACTGTGCCTCAAGTTGCTCAGCCACAGCACTCCAGCAATGTTATCCTTTCTAAGGACATTTTGGGAAGAGGGTGGAAGACATATGAAAAACAGTAAGTTCATACTGATGGCAACGCCTCAACCTTCCCAAATCTGGGGTAGAATTAAAGGCTATTAGTGCCTTAAAAAAGTCCAGCCTAAGCCATCTGAGACAAGTGGTTAGACCAGATTGCAGAGGAGAACGAACTGGAGCAAACTTTGCTCGAAGGAAACCAGTTTTGAGCTGGGCTCTGCAACCCCATGCTAATGTAGGGAGCACAGGGACTGAGGGAGTATGGTTTAAAGCCACAAACAAAAGCAGAGGTACCTGAGCTCCACACACATCTAGAGAGTTTGACAAGATCTACAAGGGTGGGTATGAAGGACCTTCAAAGTCCCAGGATAATCCCAGTTTGCAGGTGGGCACTTGCACTTTGCACTCGAGCTTTGGGTGGGATCAGTAGTGAACAGGACATGCTTATGGACCTTTTTCCAGCACACTTGATTTGCTGTCCTTGGTGTTTGTTGAACACCCTCAGAACTACTCAAATCATCCAGGAGCCTCCAAAGACACAGCCTGTGATTATCTCATCTCTGCGGACAGGGAGGTTGTCCATGCTCTGACAAACCAAACTCTGGAGCAGCGATCTGTCAGGAGGACTCTGCTTCACTCTCACACCATGGCAGGCCATTGCTTCCCTTGGTACTGCTGGGAGAAGATATTGGAGGCAAGCAAAAAGACACTCAAAGGGAGTGTGGTTTTGGTTGGTTGGTTTTGGTTGTTTTGTTTTGTTTTTCCTTTGGTCTAGAGTAACTAAATATGTCTTCCCATGCTTCTTCTGCCCAGACTGCAAGCTAGTGACAGAAGTGTCCTCACGGCATCCTTATTATTAGCAACGTCTCCTACGAGCCAGACCCAGAAAGGCCACAGTATGTGGCAGCGATGAATGGGAAGTCCATGCCACGCTGTTAGCCATCAGGACAACTGCGCTCAGCACCAAGGAGACTCTGCTCCTTCAGTGGAGAGGCGGTGAGCTCATTTGCAGGGGTGTGCAAGGGCCTTCTGCTGGGAAACAGGTTCGCGAGACAAGAGCATGGCTGTGCGGCACAAAGCAGCTGACCCGCCAACATCACCACGCTGCTGTAGCCCAAATCTGGGCTGAGCTGTGATTGCCACAGTACAGAGACACTGCTCCAACACACCTGCCTACAAAACCTTTGCTGAAGGAGCTGAGAGCTGTCCCACCTTTACAAGTGATGCACAGGCAGTGTGGCCATCATCCTGGCACTGTTTCTGTGGGACATCGCAGGGCTGCACAAGTGCGATGCACAGACCTTATATTTAGGTTCTGAGTTGCTAGAACAGCCCTTTAGTTGTACATTTTCTTCTGAGAAAAGCCTTTCTTGTCTATACCTTCCCAAGTAGCTGCTTTCAGTGTAACTTGAGTCACTGCCTCATTTGCTTTGCATTCCCAGACTACCTACCCAGGAGACTGGGAGGAGTGTATCTGAAACCATTTACACTGGATTGAGATTTATTAGGCAGTTTTATGAGGCTGTGAGTCCTGCACCCACCTCCTCAGCTAACACACGCTCTTCCGGCACACAGCACAGCCTTCCCCTGCTCAGATCAGGCTCTGACTTGACTACACAAAATGAATCTGCCCTCCGAGTGCTCTCATCCAGACCAAAACATGTAGGGAAAAGCACTGTTTCCTTCCTAGCAGTCACGCTCAGTGCTATAAAGCACGGAGATCTCATGTGGTATGGAAGTCCCAGGCCCTTTGTGGCAGGCACAAACATTATACATTGATATCTACCACTGATTGTTCTATGAATGGTCTGAAATTAATTTATTTCACAAACAGTTGACATTTAAGAATGTGCTGGGCAAAGATGTGCAAGGGAGAGCTGACTTTGAGCTTTTCCCATGGATTGTAAGTCTGGATATTTGCAGGATTTGCCTCCCATAACTTCAGCCATCTGGGAGCCAGGTGAGTTGCCTGGGCTCTGGGTTGTCAAAGGAGATGCCTGTTCTTCTTTCTGACACCATTTTGAAGAGCCAGGATGAAGAGAGGATGACATAGGCCTGGGAGAAGGGAGCAAGTGGAGCCTTTGTCTGGTCCGCATCGCGCTCTCCATCCCTGCAGCCGGGCATGCGAGCACTAGAACTGCACTTGGTTTGCACTACACATCTACTCTTTTGCTAGGCTGCAGCATATCTGAGAAAGTAATTCTACCTTTCTATGTAGAAAGTGTCTGTTACAATGTTGCACCTATTGAAAAACATGATCTTACTTCATGCATTTGCTGTGCTAATCCTGGACACAGATCATTTGACCTGGTGTGGTCACTTGTGCCAGCACTTCAGCTGGGGCGCTGCTCAGGATGTAACACCTGAGAAGGAAAGCAGCCAACGGGGAGATGAGCAGCAAGACTTGGGGAAGAGATCGATAGCATTCCAGCAGCTCACAAGTGGGTCAACAGCACAGCTAAACACAGACATATAGAACCTTCTCCAGGCGGGCTGGGGGCTATGGTTAACCTGCCAGGCTGTCCACTGGGGAAGGTCTCACTTATTTCTTTATGCAGACAATTAATTACAATCTATCAGAACAATACAGATCGAGACACCTGTAAGCCTGCATTGGTATGCGTAAAACACGCTTGGTACAACGCAGAGCGCTGCGGGTGAATTTGGGTGTAACGGCAGCTCCGTGCCCAGCTGTGCTTTTAGCAGGTTCGGGGTGGGAAGCAGCACAAAACTGTGCAGCGGATGCCCTACGAGACAGAGCACCAGAGAAGCGGGAGCTAAAAGCCACAGGGAGCTTTTGAGTGATACAGCCCTGAGTGCCAAAATGCCACTTCTCTCTATTTACTAATGCATTTGGGTGTCTCTCGGTAGACAACAGTTGCCTTGTGTCTCTTAAACATGCTCTATTAACTGCCATCACATTTTATCACTCCTCTGGCAATATCCAGCAACACCTCTATAATTTATTGTCATTAGTTTTATTCACAACCATCACAGAGGTCATAGCATGGGGGGAGAAGAGCACTTCATCCATTTCACCACTAAACACGCTGGAATAATAGCTTTTCAAATGGCTGATGTTAGATAGCTATGAAAAGATAACGAATAATGAGGAATAAGGGAACTGACCTTTTTTCAACAAGAGGTTCTTTCAGCATCATGATACTGGGAAGTTGGGTGAAATGAACCCTGACTTCCAAGACGGTGCTTTCTGACACCTCTGATGCAGAAATCTGTCCCCGAGCTGCTTCGCTCGGGCTCCCTGTACAGGCTGGAGGAGAAACGGGAAGCATTTCTTTCACATATATGTGTTGAATTGTACCTCAGAAATGCCCATTTCTTTCTGGTGATTCTGAAGAGAACCTGAAGGGATCATCTCAGGTGGAGGTACCTGCATGTGGCCAGATGTTTCCTATACAGACAGCCTGTACTTAGTGGCTCACAAGCTCAGAGGAACGGAAATGGGCTTTGCACACTCTTCCAGTTGCTTTACCACTCCGGTTGACTCAATTTAATCTGCAAAGGGGCCCTGCAGAACTCACTTTCCAACACGGGGACTGTGGAGTTTACTGTAGACATCTTTCCAGATCGTGGACTGAGTTTTTTATATAGAAAACAGGCCACAGAGGGGGATACGTAGGGAGCTGCATCCTAGGATATAGTCAGGATGCAGCTGGATTCACACCCAGACCTAACAGCCAAGCAACATGTCCAGGCCACACTGCTGAAATGATTGCTATGTGGTCCAGGTCAGAATAAAAATCCTAAAGGTCCTGCATGTGAGTAAAACCTGGAATTTCCATCACAGGCAAAATTCCAGATGGTGACTTCTTCTTTCTGTCCCCCCACCTCCTACCCTCCCACAAAGGCCTGGAGAAGACAGGAATATGCAGGACACAAAATTGTACAGATTTTTTCTACAGAATGTAAGAAAAGGTGAAGATAATGTTTCTGATAACCTTGATCATGCAATGGATATTTCTGAGGTTTGTATAGCTCTGTGAAACTTTCCCCTTCCCAAAGCTGACGGTGCTTCAACCGAAGGACTGGATCAAAAAATCTCAAGAATTGGTGTAGTTCACAAGCTGAGAAACAATAGGCATTTCAGCAAGACAGACTCAATGTTGCAATGGAAAACTCCAAAGTGGCCACCAGCAGTTACACCCAGAGAAGGACACAGAGAGTCCTGGGTCACCGAGGCTCCTCCACAAACAGCTTCTGCTGCAATTTGCTTTGGAAGAATGTTTCTTCCAATTTTGATTTCTCTGGTCCTCAAGATTGTCTGGTTCTTGCCACAATACACAGATTTTGGCTGGATTTACAGTGCTGCTCAAGCACTTGAGCTTTACATATTTTTATTGAGATTTGCAATAAAAATATTTAGTGGGATGGGTCTTAAACCTCGTCCTTTAGAAGGCCTGGCAACCTCCTTCCAGCCTGACTTTTCCTCTTTGACACAAGCCCTTTGCTGTCCTGTCATTATGCAGTTCCTCCTTTCCCTTCTAGTTCTTCTGTAATGCTCATTTTTTCTCTAGCATCACTAATCAGGTCCTCATGTGACACCATATCAAATGCTTTCTGAAAGTCCACAAAGATGGTATCTAGCATGCTGCTTTTGTCTAAAAGCTTCATTACCTTATCAGAGAAAGATATCGGATTAGCCTGCCATAATCTCCTTTGGATAAAGCCATGCTTCATTCTAGCCCATTTCCCACTTACATCCGTGCCTTTAATTGCTTCTGCCTTCAAAATATCTTTCAAAGCTTGCATCAAGCTGAGTGCATCTTTCAGGCTCCAAATCATGTTGTTTGCCCTTTCCATATCAGGACCCTATGACCACGGTGGACGACACCTGTTTTGTCCCCAGCAAGGGTACATCCGAGTGGAGTGTGTCACCTTCTGGGCTGTGGGGCTTGGGGTCAGGAGGGGGAATCAAACCTGCCAGAATTTAACCAGAGAGCACTGACTGCTGGGAACAGGCTCACAGACAGACCTGGGATATGGCACCGAGATATGAGCAGAGGGTCCCTTAGAGGGTCCCTTAGAGGGACTGTGTAAAGTTTGCCACTTCTTTCAGGCGACTGGACTGAATGGGTCTAACAGAATGGACCCATGTGCTGCTCAAAACCCCCCAATTTAGTTGTCTTGCAAGCTGTTTGTCTGATTTGGCCAAGGAAGGAAATGTCTAAGGAGACCCACCTCAGAGCTGTGGACGGGTAGGGGACACAACAGCAAACCGCCATTCTTCACACCTGTAGCAACTGGCCCGATGTGGGATATTTAGAACCCCCGCGGTCATCAGTGCTGCTGCTTGTTTCAGAACCTGCGGTGAAACGTCTGGTCCTTCCTTGGGTTGTGCATTAGCAACCTCTGCTTGGTGACACTTGCTCTGTCTCTGTCCTTGTGTTCCTCCTGTCCACCCTGCTTCTGATAACCTGGTCAACATCCGCCTCATTAAAAATGGAAGGCAAGCCCCCTTTTTATTATGGAGTCTTACTGAGTAAGGCTTTAATTTAGCACCCCCCTCATTTTGCAGTAGCCTCACATATTCCCTTCTCATCCTCATTTCATTTACATAACCAAAGAGATTTTTTCTCTTTGGGTTAGCATGTAACTCACTTTGACACTTGACAGTCCTTCCTTCATCATGATGCTTTTTGACCTCTAAGATGTGCTATTTTGCTGATCAATCTCTTTTAGCTTTTTCCCCTGGAAAAATAGAAAAAAAAAGGTTTTCATTCCCCTCCTTCTTCTCCTGCCGTAACTCTCAAACTCAATGGCCAGTTTCAACCCCACCTCACAGGATGGTAGAAGGACCTATGATAATTAAGATTCTGTGCGTATATGAGAGAGATTCAAATTAGTGTCTCTGCTGAGGGAAAAGGAGGCACCTCTCAGCTGTTATATCTTCCATTTGGCAGCTGCCTTCTTGTCAGCCAGCACGTGTCCCCAGCCAGCCCGCGTCCTGCAGAGCAGCACGTGTGAGCTGCAGAGCACCCAGTTATGCAGAGTCCTGCTGCGTGGGAATGGGATAAGTGGTCTGGGAGAGCTTGTTTGAGGCTTTGCGGCTGGGATTCCTGTTGTTGTTTTGTTGGTTTTATTTGGGTATCATAGAACCATACAATGTCCTGAGCTGGAAGGGACCCCCAAGGATCATGGAGTCCAACTCCTGTCCCTGCACAGGACACCCCACAGGTCACACTGTGTGTCTGAGGACGTTGTCCAGTCTCTTCTTGAACACTGTCAGGTTGGGGCCGTGACACCTCCCTGGGGAGCCTGTTCAGTGTCCAGCCCCTCTGGGTGAAGAACCTTTTCCTCATGTCCCACTGACCCTCCCTGGCACATCTTCTGCCATTCCCTGGGCTCTGTCACTGTCACAGAGAAGAGCTCAGTGCAGGAAACAGAACATATATCCACAAGCTACTACTCTTTCCTGGTTGCACTGCTTAGAGAATAAGTTCCTCTCCTTCCTTCCAGGCTTGGTTTATTCCTAATATGTCTTTTCTAAACTCAGTTCATTGTGGAGCCCTCTTCCCTGAAAACCTTGCCTGGATACAGCCTCCTAATGGTTTATTAGTGGAATTTGCTATCCTGCATCTGAACTGAAGTCTTAGGGCTCTTCAGGCCTTGCTAAATGCTGCCCTAAATTTATAAGAGATTTCCTTATTGAACTGAAGAATTTTACCCACAGATCCAACCTTTCTCCTATTATTTCATTTCAGTTGAAAACGTTCATGATCATTTCACGCAAGGTCATTTAGTTCAACCTGCTCTTTGTAACGCCTCACAACTGCACAGTATGTTTCCTCCTGCTTATGGAGTAACTATATGGTAAGGAAGCTTATGAATTACCATGTCCAAGATAGCAGAGATCTACCACTCTGAGTTGCTCTTGTTGAGTAAATTATTATCTAGGAAACTAAGATCCCTCTATGATGACAAAATTCCTCAACTAATACTCCATAAATTTTATCCATTTCCAGACCAAATCCTGCAAGCCTTCATCTCATTATAAACACTTCTCCAACAGAACTTCTTTCACCTTTCTGTCCCAGATTAGGAATGGCCACGCCAGACTCTGGTTGATGTGGTCTCCACACTATTCTCATCAATCCAAGCCCAAGAACCAGTTTCAATTACTGATCCACCATGTTTGTTAACCATCAGCTCCAATTTCACATCTTCACAATATCTAGGTTTTTGTTTTACTCTGTTGCTGCTCTCCCCACATTAACACTCCAGTCCTTTTATACTGATCCATTTTGGTGCTCTGACTACTACTCAGAGTCCTGCTGGCTTGTATTTGTCCTTTCCTCACTGCACATACTTTCCTAACTAGGATTCCTGCTGTCTCTGATCACCAGACCTCCCTCCCCTCGCCCAGATTTCTCCCTTCAGTTTTCCTCAATGATACCGGCTTTCTCCTCAAGTGAAGCCCATGCTATGCGCAGTATTTTCTTCTGGGAGTTCCTTCCAGGGGATGAACATCTTAGCACCATCTTTTACATCTTTTAACCATCATTCTTTTGTCCTTTTTTTGTTTCTCCCCTTAGGAGATCATACAAATCCCACAGAAGGTTACAGAAAGTTTTCCCTCATCTGGCAGCTGTCTCCTTTATGTATTTAATTGGATATGCACCAATCTCATTTGCCTTCATAAAAAGGGCGATCTGGCTACTTCATTACAGTCCCAGATGCTTTTCAGTGCTATATTTACATCACATTCCCTTCAACCAGAAGTTCTTAAGGAGTCCCTGACCACGTACACGTTTTTACTGTTCTTTGCATGTTTCCAGTCCTCTTCCTTTATCTTCTGTCTGAGAACACTCTCCTTTCTGCTTTCCTATTTCATTATCTGTTTCGCTTGGACTCCAACTCTTCTGGCTTTCACTGCCCTCTTTTATTTTTAAAGGGTGAGGTGCTCCTCCCCACTCCACAGTCACCCCATCTACATTTGTGCTGATTTCTTTTGCATATTCATTGCTGCTGTAAATCCACTCCTTAGATCTGTTTCTTTACCAGCATCTGGCCTCCTCCTCTGCTATTTGGCCCCAAATTCTCCGGATCACCTTATTTCAGCAAATTTTGGTTTTCTTGGACGGTCATTTCCACCCTGTATGTCATTCCCATTTAAAATTCATCATCCGGCCTGTTTGTTTTCAGCCCTGGTCTTTCACCAGCTCAGTATGTATCTGACCTAGAGAAGTACCCTTCAAGTGCAATATGTGTCCAGCCCTCCTTTGTAGTGCCTACCCTTCCTCTGAACACTGATTCTGCTTTAACCCATCACCATTGCCTCATCTCTTCTGCTTTAGTCTATGGGATACAGACTTCCCCAAGTCCTCTGAGTGTTTGACTTTCCACATTCTTTTTCCAGTGCCAACCTCAACCCAGCATTTTGGCTGGTCCGTAACTCAGTGTTCAGTGCTCCATGTAATACTTCGCCCACATCAATAACACATCCTTCACACTCATTAACTGATTATATAGTGGCCTTTTCCCATTAGGGACAATTTCAGTGCCAATATCTAGTTTTGGGGTCATGGTACAACCTTTTTAATTGCATTGTGTACAGATGACGGTCTATAAATTGAAGGCAGGACATAACAAGGTTGTGACAACAAAACAGCTGTGTTAACCTTAGCTTTACCACACGCTGTAAGCTACAGAGAAAAAGCTGAAAAAAGAGCTTCTATTAAAGGGTGTTGTCAAATATCATGGAATTCTGGCTTTGGAGGACTTCATCTGATTGGATTCGTCTCATTCTGGGCAACTGCTTGGACTTGACTGGCAATTAAACTGAAGTCCACTTCTACACCATATGGCAAATTACTTGGATCATTCTTCATCATTCTTCTATTTCTCAGAGTTGTATGGAGGACAATTCTCTCCAAACAGTGCCTCCAAAAAGCAACATTTTAAAGACTGCACCTGGAAGAGTGTAACTTGCACATCAAGTAGAAAAGGAATTTGTAGTAGGAAGTTTCTCCTTCCTGCAGCTATTCTGTATGAATGGCTTTCCAGCCTCCCTGGCAATCTGGGCTTGTTAACGTACGGACACATAGGAGAAAAGCACAGCGCACTCGGGAGAGTTAAAAGCCTCAGAGTACAAGTAACTGTCAGATATTTGCACCCTTAACTGTGGGCTAATGAAGTCCTTTGCCTGCAAAGGGAGCAAAAATCTGAGTCAGGCCTCGCTAATCGTTCCATTATCAGTGCACAGATCAGCAGCTGCTCTCTCCACCTCCCTTTTGATATCCAGCCAGCTATTTAGGGAGGCTCTGACACACTGAAATCAGGCCTGTCGTGCTGCTGTGGGATGAGCTGAACATCCTGCAAGAGCTGCCTCAGCTGACGGTGACTGTGCTGGCTGAAGGCCCCGGCGCACCCAGCAGCACCAGGCAGGGAGGCAGCGCCGGCTGCCAGGCTGAGAGCCGGGAAAGACAGAGACAAAGCAGAGACCACTGCACGGATTCATAGAATCATAGAATGGCCTGAGCTGGAAGGACCCCGAAGGAATGTTGAGTCCAACTCCTGTCCCTGCAATGACAACCCCACAGGTCACACCGTGTGTCTGAGGACGTTGTCCAGTCTCTTCTTGAACACTGTCAGGTTGGGGCCATGACACCTCCATGGGGAGCCTGTTCAGTGTCCAGCCCCTCTGGGTGAAGAACCTTTTCCTCATGTCCCACTGACCCTCCCTGGCACATCTTCTGCCATTCCCTGGGCTCTGTCACTGTCACAGAGAAGAGCTCAGCCCTGCCCCTCCTGCTCCTGCTGAGGAACCTGCAGCCCATGAGCTCTGCCCTCAGTCTGCTCTGCTCCAGCTGAACAAACCCAGGGACTTCAGCTGCTCCTCACACGGTTTCCCCTCCAAACCTTCACCAAGTTCATGTCCCTCCTCTGGATACTCTCCAGCAGCTTTATCTCCTTTTCTCCTGTGTCCCCAGCCCTGCACACAGTAAATGCTCCAGGTGAGGCTGCCCCTCCGCAGAGCAGAGTGAGACAGTCCCCTCCCTGCCTGGCTGGCCGTGCTGTGTATTTTCCATATATATCGGCCTAATTTACATTCAGGGTTTTCAGCCTGGGATCCCTTATGGGCACAAGTGTATGGATCTTTTGTGCAGAGGATCTGGTGCTCTGATCAGTGTTGTGCCAGTCATGCCTGTTGCAAGCAACTAGTTTCCTTCCTTTGCTTTAATTTTTTAAATAGGTGTCAAAATTGGTGAACAGAAGTTGGGCTTGTACCACCCAGCCTTCCATCAAAGCTTCAAATCCTCGCTTAAGGGGTAAGCAACATCAAATGATTATAAAATGCCTCTGGTTGATACCAGACAAGCCCTCAGAGAATGGATCTTACTATTTACTCCTTTGGCAAATACTTTCTTGATGTTTGGTGCATTTCAGCAAGCAAAGAAAGGTGAGAGATGTGCCAGCACCTGCAGCAAGCCTGCAGTTTGTGAAGAACTGGGAAGTTATGCAGATTCAAGAGGGAAGCTGAGGCCCTTGTGATGGAGACTTGTGGGCTGTAATTATTTCCCAATTGGTAATTCGGATGTGTTGCCTTGGAAAGCAGCAGATGGTAATTACGTTCCATTAGATGTTTGTATTTACTGTGGAGCTGTTTCAGTCCTTTCAGCATGGGGTGGAGCTGGGGCCTCGCTGAATGGGCTGGCTGACACGCTCACCAGGCGTCGGAGCCGTCGCAATGGTGGATGTTTTTTGGGGAAGCACATGAATGTTTCCAGCAGGCAAGACAGGCAGGGGCAGGAGCCACCCCCGAGACTGGTGTTCAGGGTCCAGTCGAGGGTTTCCTTGGGAGGAAAAGCAAAAAATCGCAGTGAAGCACAAAAAGGCTGAAGCATGAGAAGCCCTCCTTTCCGGCTGGGGACACGTGAAACCCTGTCTTGGGGAGTCTGCTCCTCTTGGCTCCCATATTAACATGCCCTTCCCATTCTTCATGAGCTTCACAGACCTGCATTCTTACCATCCTGGTTAATGTACCAGTGTAAGATACGGTCCTGTTCTATTGCTTCTCTCCATGGCACAGACTTTAGGTGTCTGGCACTTTCCAGGCAGCACTCAGCCTTTCCTGTGCTCTCAAAGTGGACTGTCTTGCTACAGGGGCAAGAGTTTTGTAGAGTTTCTGTTCTGGAAGTATAAAGTCTTTATGTCCTCATTTTCAGACATCTTCCAGCTGGAAGCCTAATGTGGCAGTGGAGCTTCTCAGATACCTTCTCACAATGCAGGGACTCCCCAAAAGAGCTTTCCTCAGTGTGGAAGGCTCTGCTTCAGAAGACACGTCAAAGTCTGTGTTTAAGGATCTGAACCTGTGAAAGGTTCAGTAGGACTTTCCTACCTTTCACACCCTTTCTTCTGCATCTTAGCCAGGGAAATTCAGCCCAGATTGACTATGACTACATCACAACTCTCAACTTCTGCTGTACCATGGTCCACTTGCCATTTAGCTGCAGATGTAACAACAGCCAGAAAGGGCAGGTCTATACTGACCTCAGCACGATCCAAAAGGTTCATTAAATAAGGCTAAGATTTTTATACAACATGCCTCTAATTGAATGAGTGACTGTTGTTCAGGCCTGAGAATGCAGCAGAGGGCATGTGAAGAGTCGAGGGCAGTGTCAGAGACAGTAGGAAACAGTGAGGGGGAGCACGCTTGGGAAAATACTCCAAGAACCTCAAAGGAAATAGCACAGATTGCAAACACTTGTTATGAAGGGAAAGATGGGCAGTGATTACAGGTGAGCAAAACTTAGAGTAGAAGGGGACAGCAAATTTGACACAAACCTGCATATAGACCCTGTGAAAGAATCGCCTATAGATCTGGAGGCAACAGAGACAGCAGGAGCCCTGCACATGCAGGGGAGAGCAGCAGGAGACCTGGGTATGTCATCCCCACAAGGTCATGGAGAAAGCAGAACAGAACAGCTATAAAATGATTGAAGGACAAGCTAAATAGGAAAGATTAAAGGAACTAAATTATGCATGGCTTGGCCAAACAGTGATTAAATAACCATGCAAGGAGCAGAACTGTCGAGTGTAGCCTGATGAGGGACAGCCTGAAGCTGAAAGGTGAGACTGAGAGTGGAAAATGGAGATTGTGCAACTTTTCTAAGGAAAGTTCTAATACTGCTTAATGCTATATTTCTGAAGGGTGGTGGAAATCCAGCTGTTTAAAACAGCACTTGACAAAATGCTGGAGGACATGCACAGCAGCAGAGAGAAACAACGCTGGTGGAGATTGGGTGGGCTGTGGCTTGGTCTGGCCTGATCTTGAATGCCTCCAGGGATGGAGAATTCTTTGTGAAACAGATATATAAACACCAATTTCTGATGGCTCACAGTGATCCCTACATTCTTGAATAAACTGCTGGAGTGGCAATGAAAGGTCCTTTTCCTAGGGAGACCTTTTGAGGGGCACTGGTCAGATGCAACATGTCCTGAGGTCCATTATCTTGAGTATTGTGTGTGGTATTCAGCCCCCATGAACAGAGTCATTGGTCTTTTTGGGATGTAGTCTAGAAATGAAGAGGACTGGAAGGCCTGTGGAGATCCTTTAACAATAAGCTTTCTAAGTGTAAAATATTATTTTCATCCACGATAATTATTAGAATAATAAAGATCTCATTACAGAACCAGCATGACTATTCTCAGGTAATGCATTGAGGCCTCCTTGGGAAATGCATCAGTATAAGATATGCTGATGTTGCCTTCTAGCAGATACATTTGAACAACCTGTGCTAATTAACATTAATAAATATACACTAAAAGCATAACTGCAAAGCAGGTTACAGCACTCAGTTTTGGCTACTGACTGAAAATTGTACCACCAGGTAGAATTTTCTGCTAACTTTCATTACAAATCTTCAAGGGACTTTTATTATTTATGTCTGCAATCAACATAATATTTGGCTTCTGCCATGGGCCGTACCTACCCAGCTCATGCAGTTATTGGTAACCATTAATGCAGCATCCAGAGGCCTCACAATCTGTTGTGTATACAAACATAAACCAGACATGAGTTGTTTTTCTGATGGACACAAAGGCCTAAATTCGATAGTATGTTTAGGTATTACTTCCTCACTAGAGATTTAGGCTGTATAATAGACAAGCATTGCTCACCCAATGCTAATCAAGAATGCTGCCTGATTTATACCTCTGCTGTCCCACCGCACATCACAGGTACTGGACATATCAGACCTAACTTGTGTCAAAGCCACCAAGCCCAGAGGAGCGCTCTTGGCGTCTCGCTCCAGCAGAGATTTTAATGGCTGAGGCTCTGTATGGATCAAAGCACAAATGTGCCCTGGGGTAGGTGCTCATTTCTAACCACATGGGTACAGATGTCCCATCAACATCCTTTTCTCACCCCTTTCTCTCTGTTTCAGCCCAAGCTGCCTGCTCAGGTTACAAGCTCTCCTGGGCTGTGGATACTGCCAGAAACATCCAAACCTGGGCTGCCCACAGGACCTGAGTGATGGGAATTAACAAATCAGGGGCATTCTGCTTTACTGAAGTTACACAAAACCTAATAATGGAAAAAAAGGCATGACCCACTGGCACACAGATGGCACTCTAGAAAGAAAGAGTTATTTCAAAGGCAGGATACATACTGGTTGCCACAAAAATACCAGTTCTCCCCTATAGAGTGACAATCCCCCTTAAGACCAACTCCTTTAACAGGCTGAGCATGAAGGTCACTCACATCCCAGATTATCTGCTCTTTCCAAGTGTCAGACCAGCACCAACTGTCCTGCATCAGCTCCACAGACCAGCTGCTCCAGCTCCCAGGGTGCTCCCAAACTGCTTGGTACTGGGCAGACACCGATGCCCTTTCCATCATGATCACAAAGAGCATATTTCCTATTTGAGCCAAAAAAACCCATTAGACTTTTGGGCAGTCTCAGCTTCTCTAATAAGCATCAGGAGTGGATGCTGAAGGGAGTGGAGCATCTCCCGTGTGAGGAAAGGCTGAGGGAGCTGGGGCTCTGGAGCTGGACAAGAGGAGACTGAGGGGGGACTCATTCATGGGGATCAATATGGAAAGGGTGAGTGTCAGGAGGATGGAGCCAGGCTCTGCTCGGTGACAACCAGTGACAGGACAAGGGGCAATGGGTTCAAACTGGAACACAGGAGGTTCCGCTTAAATATGAAAAGAAACTTCTTCATGGTGAGGGTGGCAGAGCCTGGCCCAGGCTGCCCAGGGGGGTTGTGGAGTCTCCTTCTCTGCAGACATTCCAACCCGCCTGGGCACCTTCCTGTGTAACCTCATCTGGGTGTTCCTGCTCCATGGGGGGATTGCACTGGATGAGCTTTCCAGGTCCCTTCAGCCCCTGACATTCTGGGATTCTGTGACTTCTCCGCACAGCATTTTGCAAAATTACCTTGGGAAATGATGTTTTCATAATTTGAAAAACAACCCAGCTACTCTTCCCTGTAGCTCTGGAAAGTATGAATTAAAATGTCTTCCCTTCCTCTCCAGCAGCATCACCTGTTGTAATGGTTTGGTGAAATGGGCATGGTGCTGAGCAATAAACCACCCCTCCGGCGCAGACCTCTCCATTCTACCTCACTTGCTCCAGCCCCACTGCTCTGGGATGCTCAGCAACGTCATCATGCCCACCTTGTGTCCTGACTGGTGGAATGAGCATGGATAGTCATGGCATCACAGCCCCATCGTGTCCTCACAGCTGGAATGAGCATGCACAGGCTCTGATGTGTTTACATTAAACCTTATTCCTCTGCAGTGACACTGTCACCTCCATATACAAAGACTGAGATGCAGGGGCTGATGCTGAGGATTAGCTAAACTGTGTGTGCCAGGAGACATAATCCAGGCCTGAGTCCTGGGCTGGCACTTGGATCTCTCCACAGCAGCAGAGAGTTATGCTTAGACAAACAGCTGTATGAAAAGAGATTTCTGGTTGAGGTGTCCAGCAGTGACAGTTCAAACTACAAGTGGCCCTTTATGCTCCCACTATTTTCTTGGGCCAAGATTGATGGCCATTTGCAGAACAAATTCATTGTTCTCCTGATAGTGCCAATTTCTCTTCACTGACTAAAGAGGGAGCCTCTGCACCTCACATCCAACATGCTCCTGAGTGAGACACTTCAAGTAAAAGCTTGAAATTGGTCTTGATGAACTTCTGACTCTCCGTGTGAACTTTTGTTGAATGAAGACCCAAGAGGTGAAACAGCACAGGAGAGCATCTGCCGGGGCAGTAACAGATCACTGGTGACAGGCTGAGCACCAGCACTGCAAAAGAACACCCAGCAATGAGAATACTTCACTAAGAGTCTCAACATCACCGCTTGAAAAGGTCAGCCAGGCGGTGACCAGGGCTCACCTGTGCCGCTGGTAGTTATAGACACACGAGTGATATAATGATGATGAGGGAGGATATTGAAGCTGCCACAGCCCCCAGTGAGGTTTTAGTGGTGACTTGCCAGAAAGCTGAAGGTTGTGGGGTACTGTACTGTCAGTGCTGGGTCCGGTATTATTCAATATATTCATCAATGATTTGGACGAGGGAATAAAGTGACTATCAGCAAGTTTGCTGATGACACCAAGCTGGGAGGAGTGGCTGACACTGGAGTGTGCTGCCATCAGAGACCTGGACAGGCTGGAGAGTTGGGCAGGGAAAAATTTAATGAAATAGAACAAGGGCAAGTGTAGAGTCTTGAATCTGGGCAGGAACAACCCCAGGTTCCAGTGTAAGTTGGGGAATGACCTATTAGAGAGCAACGTAGGGGAAGGGGACCTGGGGGTCCTGGGGACAGCAGGATGACCATGAGCCAGCACTGGGACCTTGTGGCCAGGAAGCCAATGGTACCTGGGGTGGGTTAGAAGGGGGTGGTCAGTAGGTCAGAGAGGTTCTCCTGCCCCTCTGCTCTGCCCTGGGGAGACCACACCTGGAATCTTGTGTCCAGTTGTGGCCCCTCAGTTCCAGCAGGACAGGGAACTGCTGGAGAGAGTCCAGCGCAGGGCAACAAAGATGATGGAGGGAGTGGAGCATCTCCCGTGTGAGGAAAGGCTGAGGGAGCTGGGGCTCTGGAGCTGGACAAGAGGACACTGAGGGGTGACTCATTCCTGGGGATCAATATGGAAAGGGGGAGTGTCGGGAGGATGGAGCCAGGCTCTGCTCGGTGACAACCAGTGACAGGACAAGGGGCAATGGGTTCAAACTGGAACAAAAGAGGTTCCACTTAATTTTGAGAAGAAACTTCCTCCTGGTGAGGGTGGCAGAGCCTGGCCCAGGCTGCCCAGGGAGGTTGTGGAGTCTCCTTCTCTGCAGACATTCCAACCCGCCTGGACACCTTCCTGTGTAACCTCATCTGGGTGTTCCTGCTCCATGGGGGGATTGCACTGGATGAGCTTTCCAGGTCCCTTCCAACCCCTGACATCCTGGGATTCTGTGATTCTGTGTTGGACTGATCTTCCCACCACAGGAGCACAACAGGACAGAGTTTTCCTCTCGTCTGCTGCTGAGCAAGCCGAGCATTCGAACGCAAGGGAGCGCTCAGAATTGTTTTAATTCATAAATATCACAACAAAAAAAAATATAATTCATGTTAGAATAAAATACATTTTTGACACATGCTTTTTGACATCGATATTAAATGAGACATACATGCCTAACAACAAACACCACAATATTTTTCTCTGGAACTATCCTTTTTGACATACTTTGGTTAAGAAATGAGAGGCAACTGCGTTTGGGGAGCAGCACGTCTCCTCCTGACACAGTGGCTCACTAGGAAAGCTGCCTTGAAGCGCTTTGGTATCAAACATGGAGAAAGGAAAACAAAAATATCACTGTGGAAACTAATGATGAACTAATTTATCCAAGTTAAAGCAAAAGACTGTAAACAGTTCTATGCAGCTTAATGACAAAATGCTCCAATCCAATGCTGGTGTTAGAGTTTCATTCACAGCATCTTTTATTACAGAAAATATCCCCATGGGAGTATGGATGTGAATAAAACATTTCATTTTATAGCCATGGAAAGAGGAAAAAAACCCCAAACCTTTGAGAGGTTTAAAAGCTCTTTTATCATTATGCAATTGTTGTGCAGAGCTTTGGAAATCCTCTAGATTTAGAACAACTTTTGAATCATATATCATATATATGCAAGTCTCTTTGGAAAGGCGGACGAGGGGTGTCAATGAGTCCGGGGCAGGGAGCTGCCTGTGTCAGGGTCCTACAGGACAAATCTCAGATGCTAATTTTCCAATGAGCAGATGAAATTGCTAAGGAACCTCAGAGACTTATCGTAGAGTTACGCATCACCTTATAGCTCATGGGTCTTATAGCCCAAAGGACTTTTGTGTTTGTGCACAGGCACAGGCCAGGCAGCTCAAGCCCTCCTCGGGTTTGACATCTCCTTTGGTAAAACTGCAATGTGTGATAACTGGTCCCAGGGAGAAACAAAGCCTGCTGACATATTTGTGATATGGTTCCGAACCCAGAGGATTTCACAAGGTAAGCAGATATGGGGACAAGTCAATTGCTTTCCTGAGGGGAAAAAAAAAGGTGAACAGAAATGAGGAGTCAACATTCCCCAAAACCTTTTACACATCAAAGGACAGTCAGCTCAGAGAAGCTTAAGGATGCTTCATCTGCAGTTTCAGGCAGCAAGAATTCACAAAAAGCTGAAGCCCGGCCAGATTCCCTCAAAGAGAGATGGGGAGGAGAGAGGCAGCTCTTCCGATGTGCTTTGAAACTTCATTTACATTCAACAGCAGCGAGGAAACTATGAATATAAGTGGGCAGGGAACAGAGCAGCTTTCAGAGCTGGCCTCACCTCCTACAACTCTGATTTCCAGAAACGCAAGGACAGCAGGGAAAGCAGTTTGAGTAGTGGGGGAATTCCAAGATTGCACTTTTCTTATTACTTTCCTCTTTTACAACTGCACTTCCAATTTTGTAACCAGGAGCTTAATCTTCTTCATAACACAGATAAACTCAGGCAAGACTTCACTTGCCGTTCTGAGCAAGTACAGCTGGAGGGACTGTGCTTGTCTGGAAGCAAGTAAACCCATATACAGGTAAATTCCTGGGCTGTTGGACCCCGGAATGAATTAAGACATTTCAGGATATTGGGATGTTTCTCGCCAAGCTGCAAGGAACATCTGGCAGACTGCTGATCGCCAGCTGCAGGTCGTAGGACGGCTCCTGGGAGACATCTGCTGCCAAGCACGTATTGAAGGGACAATCTGTGTCACTAAGTGCCACCGATCATCATACCCTCGCTGCAGCAATGCAGCCGGCCAGGTGGGAAGAGCACAGCGTTTGGAAGAAGAGGGGCTATGGGTTACCTGTAAATATCCAGGGGGCTACTCAGGCTTCCTCAGAGCCTGACTTTAGCAATTTCTCAGGTAGAAGGGCTGGGCTGAGTCCCTAAGATCACAGAATCCCAGAATGTCAGGGGTTGGAAGGGACTTGGAAAGCTCATCCAGTGCAATCCCCCCATGGAGCAGGAACACCCAGACGATGGGCAGAGAGCATTTCTGAGCCAGCATTTATTTTTTCCCCCATTTCCTCTGTTTCAAGAGCAATGACTGAGCCCCCACACTGTAACATAAGCTTCTTTACAAGGACCTGTCTTTAAATTGCCCTATCTTCTTTTCAGCACTGCATTGCATGTTTTCATATCGAGGATTTGGAAGGTAATGCTGTCTAAACACTGCTCGCACTTCAACAACACCTTGTGGTGGCATTTTCCACTCAGGGAGGTAAAGATTAACATCTGCCTGGTTTTGTTCCACAGGACTGAGGCCAAAATGGTGGTGAGCTGCTCACCACAGCCCTGGCAGCCTCAATAACAGGAGCTGAGGGGAGACCTTCTGATTTCTGATCTGCCTAAAAGGAGCTTGGAGCCAGGGGGGGTCGGGCTCTGCTCCCCAGGAACAAGCGCCAGGAGCAGAGGAAACGGCCTCAAGTTGCGCCAGGGGAGGTTGAGGTTGGATCTTGGGAACAATTTCTTCCCCAAAGGGCTGTGGGGCATTGGAACAGGCTGCCCAGGGCAGTGCTGGAGTCACCATCCCTGGAGGGTTGAACAGACAGAGAAGAGGTTCTCAGGACATGGGTTAGTGCCAGGGGTGGGTTAACAGTTGGACTTGATGATTTTGAGGGTCTCTTCCAACCAAAATGATTCTGTGATTCTGTTCTATGATTCTAAGGAGCAAGTCTTTGATCCTCAAATGCATCCACAGACGTGCAGCTGCAGAGGTCCAGTTGTACCCCGTGCCGTGTTATCACTGGGTGGATTTTACTCCACCTGCCTGGAACAAAACCAGTTCTGGGACAGATCTAGAGGATATTTCACAGGACATGTCTATGCCTTGTGGTGGTCACATTGATGTGGCCATACCAGTTTGGTCATTGCAGGCTGGTGTCACTGTGTTTAGTGGGGGAAAAATCCTGCTGCCGTTTCTTGCAGGGACACAGTGGAAGGTTTCCATCTTCTGCTGGGTGTCCCAGAGTAGACCCTCGGGGTGCTTCCTCCTCCTAGGTCTTTCCTCTGTTCCTGTTGTTACTCCCCTAATACAAAATGAATGTGAAGATTTGAGTTCATTCGCTAACAGGCACAAACTTCTTCTCCATAAAACTAGTCTAGAACAACAAGGGTGATACTTCCGAAGATCCCTAGTGCAGATGCTGCAAGCCCTGGATGCTTAGGTGCTCCCAGAGGGTCACTCCACATTTCAACCCTCATGTAACCAGGAGCAGAATGCTCAACAGCCTGGAAATATCTACCTTTAGATCGGGCACAGTTTGTTTCTGCAAGCTCAAAAATACAAGTCAGCTCAGGTCAGAAAGTACCCCTGAATCGGGCTCCTCAATGCTGAACCATTCACTTTACTCTGTGGAAAACAGTGGAAGTGCTATCTGGAAAACTAAGAGTAGGCTGAAAAAAAAGGATTCCTTTTGAAGTTGTTCCCTGCTGTTCACAAGATATAGTCTGAGTAAGAGGAGGCAGCAAGCAGGGACCTTGCTATAGCTGCCAAGAAACAGCTTCCCTGGGGAGAAAAAGAGCTTATGACAAGTGACTCCTCGGCAGGAGATGCTGGGCTGCCAGGAGGGAGGCACCAAACCCCTTCCCTCCCGAGCCGGGATCAGTCCCGTGGGCCGAGCTCCCTCCGTCCCTGCGCGCTCCCAGCACACTGTGGCACCTCCTGCCTTTCACATTAAGGACTCGTAAGCAGGTTTTGTGCAGGCTGCAGAAAAGCTGGTCAGTCCGCTCCCGTGCTGGCGAATTCCAAGCGTACCGGGTTTCTTTCAGACACAGAAGACTCAGCTCTGATTTTCGAGTGAACAAATAGCATTTGAATTTGCCAGAGACTGACAGATGCACAGACTAGACTGAAAGCAAAACACAGACCCCATGTCCAGAAATTCTTGATCACAACAACATGTGCAGAGATCTGGTCTGTAAAACGTCAGGAAGAGCAGCCACGAACCCACGATTTACACTTCACAGGAAGTGTTGTTTTTTGGAAATCTGGTTTCTGATGGAACTAACGTCTTCCAAATCAGAAATTCAGAGAAAATTTCACTTTGGCAACAATAATATACCCGGTTAACTGAGCAGTATTTGTTCCTGCTTGCTGCTCAGTGTAATCTAGACAAGCTGCAGTGAAGCAGACAGAAATATCTCTTCTTCCCTTGGGTTCCCTGCTCAGCATCTCCAGCTAAATTCAGGCTCCTGGACGTTCATGTCCCTCCTTGCACAGACACCCTTGCAGCCCCTGTGTTGCTGGTTATCCTGGAGACACGGACGCTGAGACCCAGTCCTGACCCACTGCTGTGGGGCTCAAGAGACACACACCCTGCAATAAAGCCTTCCAGCATCGCACTGGTTTCCTCGGGGGTCCACCCAGGCTCACAGCACCTGGGATGACACTGGGAGGAGAAGCATTACCTGAGTTCTCCCTGCCAAATACTCCCTGCTTTCTTTTTTCATTCTAAGTCCTGGAGCTGCAAACCTGTGCCGGACAGTCAGAATCCCTGGAAACATTTGATTTCTACGTAAGTTTATTTAGGTCAGAAGTATCAAATTAAATGCTGGTGGATCGGATAATTATTTGATTCCTTCTGCAAGGCTTTATTTTACTGGGACATTTAGAACAGGGACTGGGATACCTCGGTCCGGTTCAGATTAGCGAGCTCGGCTGCCCCATATTTTCCTTGAGCTCCTTTGATGACCCACAGAAACAATGACTATCATCGCCTTTTTGTTTCTTTTTGGTGCTTAAGAGTTCCCACCATAAGATGGACACCATGAACTAGAGATCAGGGCTGAGCTGTGTGAGCCTACCAGTATTTTGCTATTCCTTCTGTTAAATCTCTTCAGTCTTCACCACCTTCTCTTTGAGCTTTGATGCCTGTGCACTCAACAGGCTCTCACTGAACATGAGGTGTAAGACCAGCCCAACCCAATTATCATCTTCTGATTCTGTTACTTCCCATTATCTTTGACATCTGGAATAACTGAAGCTTAGATTGATGGAATTGGGCTATCGCTTTCTTACAGGTTTATAGACTTTTTCTGATTTTCCTTTAAAACCTTCTTAACCCTAATCTAAAAGAATGACCTTTCCTATGGCAGAACAAGAATGCTGTTGGCCAGGTCACACCAGGATAGCTGGAGAAAGATATACTGTGTGCCTGGTGTTTCCAACATACAGCCAAGAACCTGCCTGCTTACAAAGTGAATGGTCCACAGAGTCCCGCGGTAGCACTGTCCTGAGTCACTGAGTCCACACGGTGCAGCACAAACCCTCACACCGACAGCCCAGCCCCAGGAGATGGAGAATCCTCTTGTTAGAGATAATGGTGTGAATGCAGAGCCAGTCTGCTCCCACAATGGAGCAGTGCCAGATAGCATGGAATCATAAAATCCCTCTGGTTGGAAGAGACCCTCAGGATCATCGAGTGCAACCTTAAGCTGACTCTGGCACTAATTCACATTCCTGAACCTCATCTCTGTGACTGTCCAACCCTCCAGGGACGGTGACTCCAGCACTGCCCTGGGCAGCCTGTTCCAATGCCCCACAGCCCTTTGGGGAAGAAATTGTTCCCCAGATCCAACCTCAACCTCCCCTGGCACAACTTGAGGCCATTTCCTCTGCTCCCGTCGCTTGTTCCTGGGGAGCAGAGCCCGAACCCCCCCGGCTCCAAGCTCCTTTCAGGCAGTTCAGAGATCAGAAGGTCTCCCCATAGCTCCTGTTCTCCAGCTGAACCCCCCAGGTCCCTCAGCCGCTCCTCACAAGGCTCTTTCTCCAGACCCCTGACCAGCAGTGAGCCCCTTGGGTTGTACACACAGGAATGCTGTAATTTTTGCAGTATCTTCTCCTGCACGTTGCTCATTCCAAAAGTCAGTAGGTGACATCAAACCCACAACAGAACTGAACCACTTAAGCTACACCAGACCCGTTCCACAGGGAGATGAGGTCAAGGAATGTGCAGGGCACAGGGGGAAAGAGGAGGAGAAATGAATTAGATGGTGGGCACCCTAACACCTGCAGGTGATGTTCAGTCATTGCCGGTGTGAGAAGAGAGCCCTTAATTAGTGACAAAGGGCAGGGGCACAGGACCCACAGCCAGCCTGGCTTTGGCTTTTGCCACACTGTCCCTAAGTGACCTTCTCCTCCCATTTGTTTCCCTCAGCACTTGAAAGCTGCTGCCTCTGGGTGAGAGGAATAACTGGACCTCCTGAGCTTTTATTCCTCTCTAGTAATGCCATTTGAAATTGTTGTTATTTCTAGCGTCAGATTACCTGGTAATCCTGATTCAGAGAGCGGCTGAAAGGCAGTGGTGTCCTGGGATGCTGTCTGGTGTATTCACCTGATTTCAGCTAGATAACTTAGCTGTTAATTAGTACTCAGTGCTAAATCCTCCATAATATCCTTTATCCAGGTTGGCTGTCAGGACATTTCATATGTGACACCACAATTTCTGTTGATGTACCACAGTTTCTTAAAGCGGATGAATAAGAAGCAGTATGAGAGAGGGGAAACACGCTAGGATGATCAATATAATCAATCCTATGTTTTGTGCCCACTGTCAAACGGTTGTGCTCAAAAGCAGGAGTGGGGAGGGACCCAGTATCTCACACAGCAAGTGAACCGGTTATTTGCACTACTATTATCTACCTGGCTAATTTATGTTAGTTAGGATACTAATTAACGTCAGTAAGGTATGAATTACTTTTGTAATTCTGTGGGCTGCACTGAACCTGATGGATCTTCGGAAGGATCCAGTTTTGAGCAAGATCTCTGCAGTTCATCTTCCCTCAGTGCTGTTAGACACGTAACCACTGGTAGGACCTGAAATAGCTGTGCTGGATGGCACCGTCAGCACCAACACGGAAATATTGCCAAAAACGTCCTGCCTGTATTTTGGAGTCGGATACTGCTCTATGCGAGACATCTACATTTGCTCTATACATTGCCGTATTTTTGCACCCAGTTTCCAGTGATTCTTTCCATTCACAATCCACACAAATAATTACACATATACATTCACTCACAGGAGCCCATTTTGTTGAAAATGTCTACATGTGAGATTGCAGTTCTCCCACACTCTAAAACTCTATATTTGTTCCAGCGCCTCTATTTATTCCTAGATACTTTTCTGTCAATCTCTATTTACGCTGCTTTAGTATTTTTCAAAACATTTAATTAAGTTTGCAATAAAGTTTGGAGTGTGAAAGAGACCAATATAATTTTCAGCAACACATATAGAGCCATCATCTGTTATTGGTGCTCTTTGCATGGCTATGATTCTCATAAAAAGTCATCCTAAACTCTGTATTTATTTTTACATGAGGTTACAGTAGAAAGAGTTAAGAAAACAGAAATAAATTGGATAGGGTAGGCAATGGGAGCTGGAAAAAATGATGAGAAAAAGGGACACAATATGCTACATCTCAGATATATCTTCCAGCAGTCGGACTAGCAAAACAGCCTGCAGATGTTTTCATCAGCCCTTGGGCAAAGGGGCAAACAACAAAGATCACCTTTGCCCACAGTGTTTCTAGCACAAATATTCCAATTAAGGAAATAAGAAAACAATCTTAAATATAGATAAATCCAAACTTGTGTAAACACTGAAAGGAATAATGAGTGCATAGTGTGGCAGTGGACACACTGCTCTGAAAGCTACACGCTGTACTATTGTCCAGTTCCTAAAATCCCAATTTTACAAAGATTTGGGCACTGGAAATAGAACAACAGGTCTATGCTCAAATATGCTCTCCTGAAAGTCACCATTCAGGATTCCACTTAACTCTCAATGTACCCGTAGCTCAATGTTTGCAGCTTCCACGTTCCTTGGAGAGCTCTTCCCCTGCTCCGCCTGTGCCCAACATGAGCATCACTTTGTCCCCCAAACTGCACAGAGCCAGTGCTGGACCAAAGTGATGCCCGAGACCTGTGAGCAGCTCCATGCAACAGGACATTCAGAATAAGGTGCTGGTGCCCCCTTCCCAGTTGGTCTTCTGAATCCACCCAAACCATCAGATTACAGACAACACCGAGCAGACAGAGCCTCCAAGCCTCCTGCTGAAGCTGCTATGTAAAAGCAGGGAAAAGTCAGGTTGTGCTGCAAGAGTGGAAGAAGGTAAGAAATATTTTGGACCCTAGTAGGAACAGCCCACTCCTGGGAAAGAGAAACCCTAATTCCAGGCTTTTGATCCATGAGACATTTTTCTCTCCTTGTCCAATGACTCAATAATGTGAAATATAGTCTACCTAAGGAGTTGATTTCACTGGCATTAGACAAGAGTTGGCTTAGGCGATGCTGAAAATAACATTGGGCATCGCCTTGCACTTGGCCTTGCTGAACTTCGTGAGGTTCGCATGGGCCAAGTCCTGCAGCGGTGCAGGCCCTGTGATGACATGACATCTCCCAGACAACCCATCTGCACCACCCAGCTCGGTGGCATCTGCAAACTTGTCACTAGCTCTGACTCTCCACTTTGTTAAACCTTCATGTTTACTTTCTTCACCAACATCTAAAGCTTCCCAAGGAGTCTGTATTGAATAAGAAGTGCAACTAGAATCACCCAGCTTCTTCCAACCATCCAGGTAAAAGAGAAGAAACCCCATTAAGAACACAGGCTGCAGGAAGGCCCGGCTGCAGGATGAGGTCTGGTTTTGCAGGACTGTCACTCCATTCCTGCACCCCAGAAAGCGACCTGTAGTAAATCTACCAGGCTGTTCAGCATGTCCTTTGCCAAAGCGACTGTGAAAGGTGACTTTGCAGGTCTGCAATCCCCTCAACACTAATCACTAATAAGGATTAATTATGAGAATAGTGTGATAGCAGGCATTGGAGCTTTATCATTTCCAAGTGGTTACAATTGTCGTCTCACCGTTAGCAGCTGCTTTGGCATGAGTCATGCAGGAAATACCATATGAAAGCACATGGAGCAGGTGTCCCTGAGTAAAAAACATTGTTTGGCTCCTATTCCTCTGGGAAACCTGCACCAGCAACAAGTATAAATCAGACAAACTGCCTAATAGGTTGTGCTATCAACAGAGAGAGCTGGAAGGGTTAAGGGACGGAAAATGCCAATAGTCACACGGCAGAACAATGTGTTGGAGATGTGGGATTCCATGGCAGAGCTTTTATCTCAGGCAAAGTAGTTTGGTATGGGGAGGCTCAAAAAGACAATGAGGATTTCTGGCACTGGTGAAGCAAGTCCACTTTGTGCGGGTTTACATTAAGCTGCTTGATAGTGACACAGTGGCCTTGGTATAGTGGGTGTCTCATATGGGAAAGGCAGTCATGGGTGAAGCGGAAAAATTTAGGGGGACCAAGGAGGAGCGAAATAATGCCAAGAGCTCTCCTTGTGGAGCTGGACAGCACAGTGAAAAAGGGCCGTGGCTCTCTCATGGATTCTCCACCCCAAGACCAACATGAACAGGTTGGCAAGAGGTCAGGGAAGAGCATCCTCAGTGGTGGTGCCCAGGGGGTTTGCACTGTGGAGGGTGGGTGGAGAAGTCACTTGTGCTTAATGAGACTCCTTAGCAAGGTCAAGAGGCAGAACTGATGGTGAACTGAGAGCAAGGAAGTTTAAAGAAAAACACTGACATTTGAAGAGGTGTAGGGGCATGTGTCATGGAAACTGTGAAAGACTTTGGGCCGACTGCAGCAAAACATGAGAGCACTGAGTGTCTCAAGAAAAGCATTTTGGTAGAATTGAAGAGGAACAAAGGATTATGAATGGATTACGGGTCACAGCAGTGCCTGCACTAGGTATTACCTGGGCAGACTGTAGGAGACACTTGCAGCCTCTGAACAGACAGATCCCCAAGCTTGCCAGAGACTGCAGAGGAGGCTGCAGGGTGTTGTCGATGCTGCCCTGCTGAGCCACCGTGTTCGGGACGGACAGATGCCGCAGGGCAGCTGCTGCTGTTGCAGCAGACCACATACAGACACCCGATCTACAGACAGTCATCTCCAGAGATGGAAAGAACAGCAAACCATGGGCGCCTTGAGTGTTTACCACGCGTACATGCTGGGGAGTTATTGACCATCCAGACCACTCTATTAATAGATTTCTTTTGTTCGGTGTTAATGGCATTTTGATGCACCATGCTGTTATACAAATTGAAAGCACTGGAAGGCAAGTTATCCATCAGAGGGCTGCCTGGATGCAAAGAGATAAACAATCCTACAATAGCAAAGAGCAGTCATCTTCAATGACAGGCCATTCTAAGGAACTGATCCTCAGCTGAGCTCAATTAATAAACGGGGTAAAATATATTATAGCTCCTCAATACTAAAAAACCACATTAATCCGCTGATTAACAATAAAGGATTTTTCACAATTCTTGGTGACTGCTAAAAATTTCCAACCATTTTTGCCTTGATTTCAATTTCTAGTGTATGAATAGAAAAAATCAATTCCAGCTTAAGGCTTATTAAAGTATTATTTTATCTGAAGATGTGATTAGACTGAAATGCACAAAGCCAGGGTTAGTGGTCTTGCTCCAGTAATGTCACCAGTTAATTAGAACCCCTTGTGATCTCATGGCTGTGCTGTCCTTCACTCCCAGCAGGACACACCTGCACAGCAGGCTCCATGAAGCAGTCCACCCATTAGTGACGTGCGCCTCACACTTCAAACCGCTGCTTGACTCTACTCATTCATGCATATTGTCCCAAAGTCTTGATTGCTTTCCAAAGATGTATTTCAGACTTAACAGTGCAATAGTTTTCACTTAGAAGCATGTAGTCAGAAATTCATTTGAGTTTTCAGTGTTATGGTCGTTGTTCTTCATGGGCACAGAACACAGAAGAAGGGCGAGGTGTTATCAAAGGGGAAGATGTTGTCTTACAAATCCTGAGCTGTCTGTAGGGCAGGTTGTGGCCTCTGGGTATGATGAGCAGAAGGAAGAGTCTGTGCAGCCACCAACCATTCTGCAGGGAGGGCCAGGGTGGGCAGAGCACTGTGGGATGGTCCCCAGCTCAGACTCGACTCTGCTCCCAGTGTAGGACGCTGCTAGAATAATCCTACTGGATTCTGTGCTCCGGTCAACTGTATCTGCACCTGTGCCCTTATCACCTCCCATCATGAGAAGCTCTGAGCTCATATATTCTCACTGATGTCTCCTCCCACACCTCTTGGGAGGAGAGATAGGACAGAATCACACAGAATCACAGAATGTTAGGGATTGGAAGGGACCTTGAAAGGCCAATGGTACATGGGATGGATTAGAAGGGGGTGGTCAGTAGGTCAGAGAGGTTCTCCTGCCCCTCTACTCTGCCCTGGGGAGACCACACCTGGAATATTGTGTCCAGTTGTGGCCCCTCAGTTCCAGCAGGTCAGGGAACTGCTGGAGAGAGTCCAGCGCAGCCACCAAGATGCTGAAGGGAGTGGAGCATCTCCCGTGTGAGGAAAGGCTGAGGGAGCTGGGGCTCTGGAGCTGGACAAGAGGACACTGAGGGGTGACTCATTCCTGGGGATCAATATGGAAAGGGGGAGTGTCAGGAGGATGGAGCCAGGCTCTGCTCGGTGACAACCAGTGACAGGACAAGGGGCAATGAGTGCAAACTGGAACACAGGAGGTTCCACTTAAATACAAGAAGAAACTTCTTCCTGGTGAGGGTGGCAGAGCCTGGCCCAGGCTGCCCAGGGAGGTTGTGGAGTCTCCTTCTCCGCAGACATTCAAACCCTCAAATCACAGAATCATTTAGGTTGGAAAAGACCTTTCAGATCATCGAGTCCGACTGTAAACCTAACACTACAAAGTCCAACACTAAACCATAACCCTAAATGCCACATGCTGACAAATAAACATGCAAACAGAAATCTACACCTGTATAAATCCTTGGCAAAGATTTCTCCTAATTCCATGAGAAATCACAGAATCAATGGCCAGCTGAAAGCTGCTAAGACTTTAATGCTTGGATGACCACAGAATTATGGGTTGTAGAGCCAAGTCCATGTTCAGCGAAAGCAATTTCCTGAGAGACAGTTACACCCATCGGGTGTAGGTGATGACCCAATGTAGCTAGTCCAACCACAGCAGTCTAAATGAAGACCAGTGCTCACGCTGGCCTCACTTTACAGTGTCAATGCTCGATGCCTTTTCCCCAGGTGGCTTCACTCAATATCACACCAACGAGAGAATGGCAAAGGTTAAGGACACTTACGCTATAGACAAAACAGCTCGTCATTCTGTGAGTTGGAACACGAAGCTGAAATCAAGCTGCTCCTTGGGTCCTACCCCTTGTCTGAGTTCAGAGAGCCTGCTCTCATATCAGCACTAACAGTGGCATTGAAGCAAAGAGCTCTGACTCTGCTCACGTGCCAGGGTTTCTCTGGTTTCCATAGAATTACACATCATGTAGTCAAAGGGACTAAAACCTGAATCAGTCGTATCATTTGGGACCAAAATAAGGTTTGACTCGAGTCCTCCTCCTGTTGCTAAACACTGTAGTCAAGTTCATCTCGACTTCCTACGTGTTCTTCATAAGAAATGTTAAGCCGGCTAAACTTTGATAAAATCTACATCTAAATAACAGTCTCCTCTGAAGTAAGAAGACTTATGCTGATGTGTGGAACTGGAATAAGATTGACATTTGGAGGATATGAAATCTTTTGGGAAGCCCTAAAATATCCCCTAAGTAGGTCAGCTCAGTGACCTGGATCTGTACTTTTAATACAGGAGTAGCCTATATTTTCTCAAACTGTTTGCTGAGGAACGAATGTTTTTTGGGCTATAGATTTATTTTTAGTAGTTATATGTGACCTTTGTAGAAGATCCTATAATAAGAACAACAATGAAGCTGGTCAGGGTGAGTCACTCCACACACTTTGATTTAGAGGTGATGAACACTTATCATTTAACCCCTGGTCATGTCTGGATGAAACTACCCTACATGCAGTTTTCACTTCAGGAATCAAGTCAAAACGTCCAAAAAAGATGCTTTTGTTGATGGCACCGAATACTCCTTGTCTTACAGGGTAACTGATAAACATCACTCAAAACAAGTTCTCTTAAGGAATCCCCAAAAAACCCTAAAAAGCTGGGCAAGGCCAGAGGTTCCCAACTGCCTTTCCAGGCCCAGCTCAGTGTTCAGCAGCCACCACCTAGGGGTTCTTCAACTCAACCCCAAAAGAAGTTCCTTCATTTCTGAGCTTTCCCCTTTCTAAAATGGAACTTGGCCATCTAAGTGTAGAAAGGACAGACTTTTCCTCCTCCTTTGGGATGCTTCTTACCCTGAACTATAAACCCTGGGTGAGAACTCCAATTCACACAACTATGGTAGAAACCACAGCCTAGAGTGGCAAGAGAAAGCTCTTATCCCTGTTTCAGCACAGCAATAACACATCCACCCTTCCCTCGGAGTAAGTCTGAGTTACCATATGCATCACTTTGGCGATCTAAATTCACATGGGGTTCATGGAAAATGAATATACATTTGAATATTCTTCAGGCAAAGGATGACATTAGTCACAAGATATTAAATAACAAATATGTGTAATGATAAATGTAATGGCTTCCCAAAGGACATGGTGGGGGCCTTTTTGCCTTTGGGATAATAGGGGTTATCCCTTTGCTAAGATAAAATGAAACATGTTGAAATGAGATGGAGTCGATCAGAACTAGCTGATTCTTTGAATGACATGAGTGCACTGACAGCTGCTCCCTATGCAGTCAATGAAGAACGAGACGTGTCTGCAAAGGACAATTCAGGTTTTGGGTGAGACGAGTCTCCCCCAGGTGTCAAGAAACAAGAGTCTGGTGAAGAAGCATCAGATCGAGCAAGCCCTGTAGTGGCCCCGGCTACATTTCCAGAGTGGGTCCAGAACACCTGTAGCCCTGCACTGTTCCAGCGTGACTCCACTTTGTCCTCTTCTTCATAATGACTTTTAGATGGGCCATCAGTTATCTGGAAAATGTAATCCTTCCTTGACTTGGAGGAAAAATGCTAATGCATTGATGTTTGTTAATAGAATACATTCAAAAAATAAATCAGGATGTTAAAGAGATATTAAATGGGAGAATGGTTTCCCTAACATTTTTAATGAGCAGAAAATTCGGAGTCTCTTTAAATGTCAATAACATTATGCAACCATCTGTGTACTTGACTTAAAGAAAATAAATTTATTTGTGTATTTGATAGAAATCTATCTTAAGATACTGCAACCAAGACATGCTGGCATCTCGGCTCTCTTTTTGATTGATCTGTGGAAAGACTGACAATGCAGGACCTGACAGGGGTGATAAGGTGTTTCTTCTTTCCCCTCCCCACCATCCTTTTTTAAGCTTTGCCCTCAGACTGCTTTTATCTTCAAAGTGTTGTGTAAATCCAGGGCAATGTCAGAACAGACTGGGTCCCGGGTAAACAAATGCAGCCAGGAGCCTGACTTCACTTATTTATGGCTAGAATATGCAGTTCTTGTATTCACGTTGGCAAGTCCTAACTAGAATGCTCTTGCTGATTCCAACTCAGGGAACCCCAAGGTGAATTGTAAAACTGAACCTTTGATAATATCATAGGTGAGCAGGTCATATCCATCACCTTCCATATTAGGGATGTCTATGTGTGCAACTTTGCTATTTTATTGAATCTATATGCCTGAATGAGGAATAATTGGCTCCAACAAGCACCATTTTCTAAGTAAAATGTAATAGGTACCGTAATCTGAAGGTGTAACATAAATTCACATCCTTCCTTAATATAACATTTTATCCTTAGGTATATTTCCATCTCCTTATGCACTGAGAAAACATGGAATAACCCTGCAGCTGTGAGCTGAGCCCCATGCAAAATGACTTTTATTCAGAGTATTTCTTGTTGTTGGGTCTTCCTGAGCCACTTATCTTGTGACCTCTGGTAGGTGACATGAAATCAGCATGGACATGTATGCCATATGGTGGAAGAGCCATAAGGAGCCATGACGGTTGCTGAAGATCTTGGCGCAGCGGACAGCTGTGCTTCTGGGACGCGTAACACAAACCGTGTGTGGAAATGTCTTCATTATCTCTCTCTGCTGAATCTCCACAAGGAACAAATTTTAGGCACTTTGAATTCAAGAGTTTCAGGTAAATGACATCTATTTATTTAAGTACATGATAAAATTTTGGGAATGAACTCAGTATAAGGGGGTATTTGAATTTAGCTGTAGTAGTAAATAGTTCTAATAATGCCCCAATAGCAATAATTTTGTTATATATTTCACAAACTCAAGGTTAACTGCTTCAGAAGCGCTTCGAATGGACAATTTCTCCTGCAGTTACTGTTGTGACTGCCTCATAACTGTATTGATAGGTATAACAATTACTTATTAGTCTCGAAAGCGGTGAGCAGTTCGAGCAGTAAACAGCAAATCTCTCACAATAATCTGCTGACTATTACCCTGCTGGAACATCTGGGAAAGTTCCCTTGAAAACTAATGCTGAATTCCAAACCCGCACCGTTCACTATGGTAAATGTGACGTTCAGCGTGCTGGACTCAGCCTCTGGAACCTAATTAATGAAAGAATAAAGGAAACGATAACAGTGGAAGTGGGATTACTAGTGTGAGCTTCCACCCTTATTCCTCTATGGTCATCCTAGAGAAATAATCTATTATTGGAGCAAAATACATGATACAGGCTTTCCAAATATTTCACTTTTGAACTATAGGATTTGGAGTCTGCTACAAAGAAAACATCTGACCAAACAGCTGCCAAAATTGCTGGGGAGATGACTACCCGATGATATTCAGCATCCCAAGAGCTCGAAGCATTCAGGACATTCTCATCTTCCAAATGACAAGGTGTTTTCTTCCACAGAGGTGACTGGAGATCTTTTAATTAAAATGAGAAGCAGAGGAATTAAAGCCTTATGGAGTCGTAAACCTCGCAGCTGCAGATCCAACAGCTGGTACATGAGGGACAGAGACATCAGCTGCCCAGGTTTACACCCGCCAGTGTCCTACGGTGTTCAGAACCAGATCAGATGATCTGGGGATGAGGCACCATCCTGCCAGTTATGGTCCTTGAAAAGTTCTACAGTGACCGAGTGTATTTTATCTCCCCTCCCATCCAGGATGGGCAGACTGGTCACTGTGCTACATACAACCATGACTGTTTGTACAAGTGCTGCCTTTACAGAAGGACCTTAACACCCACCAGGCCTTCAAAACCGAGGTCCTGCAGTTCCTGAACACCTTCATACTATAATTCCCCCCACAGACGAGCAGAGATGGCTGTGCAACTGCCACGTTCTTCTGAAGAATGGCCACTATAGCAAAATGTTGTGAGCTCCTCTCACAATCTGGCACTTGTCAGTGCTGTCATCATCTGCAGAGCACCATGTACGAGTTAGATCACAGAATCATAGAATGGCCTGAGCTGGAAGGACCCCCAAGGCTCATGGAGTCCAACTCCTGTCCCTGCAATGACAACCCCACAGGTCACACCGTGTGTCTGAGGACGTTGTCCAGTCTCTTCTTGAACACTGTCAGGTTGGGGCCGTGACACCTCCCTGGGGAGCCTGTTCAGTGTCCAGCCCCTCTGGGTGAAGAACCTTTTCCTCATGTCCCACTGACCCTCCCTGGCACATCTTCTGCCATTCCCTGGGCTCTGTTACTGTCACAGAGAAGAGCTCAGCCCTGCCCCTCCTGCTCCTGCTGAGGAACCTGCAGCCCATGAGCTCTGTCCTCAGTCTGCTCTGCTCCAGCTCAACAAATCCAGGGACTTCAGCTGCTCCTCACACGGTTTCCCCTCCAAACCTTCACCAAGTTCATGTCTCTCCTCTGGACACTCTCCAGTCGCTTTATCTCCTTTTCTCCTGTGTCCCAGCCCTGCACACAGTGAATGCTCCAGGTGAGGCCACTCTAGCGCAGAGCAGAGCGGGACAATGCCCTCCCTGCCCGGCTGGCCGTGCTGTGCTGGATGCACCAGGACACGGGTCCTTCTTGGTCCCACCCTTTTGTGTATGAGCTGGTGAAAGCTGTAGAAAGGCTCCTGCTGCAATGGGCAGGCAAGTCAGCTGCCCTATAGTGACAGGGCACTCTCCAGAGCAAGGAGACCCTTCCAACCCGCACAATCAGGGCTGGGTGGCCCAAGTCCCCTTGTGTTGTCTTTCCCCACCTGACCTCCATAAACACTCTGCCACTTTGCCAAGGAACTCTCCCCCTTTGTCATTTCTGAGCCAAGGTTTTAGGTTTTGCAGGCTGGAGGTATCACCCGGGTCCTTTTTCAGCTTCAGCATCAATATGCAAAACTATGGGTACACTGACAAACAAACTGTCTGAAGACAAAACCTCCACCGTCTTGTTTCATATTGTCCTTTACAATTCTGAATGTCCTAAGTTCATGCCGCTTACCCACGCAGTGTGAGACATGTTTGCCTAATGCAAACATATCCAACCCTACAAGCTTCCCTATCCAGCCACAGTGACGGCTGGTGGTGAGGAAGATTTTCTTTCAAACTAGTGCAAAACTCATGAAAATGCAATGGATCAAATGCCATTACTACAGAATTATATCCACTTGCTAGAAATCAAATATTTGCCCAATAGGACAGACACAACACGGTGCACAGTAAGATTGTGAGCAACTACATGCACGGTTTGTATAGCACTTACAGCTCTATATAAAAATAATAATAATAGCATTCTTTTGCCTGCCTTATTATGTCTCAGCTATTATATATACTAATGAGGATTTTCAGTTATATAAATGTAACACTTTCTCTACTAAGTATTTTATTTGTAGATTCTCTAATAAATCAATATTTTATGCAAAAAGAACCCTGAAAGTTAATGTTAGCAAAAAGTGCCTTATCATCCTCAGCAGCTCCCAAACCCTGCAATGCAGACTTTTATTATTTCTGTAAAAGACAAAAAAGGAAATCAATAGAGATTCCTCGTGCGTAATCCTCAGCAAGATTAGCACTTTGTCAACCTCTGCTATAATCTCCTGGAACGCAAAAAGAAGGGGACGGGGAGGGTGGCATGGGGGGAAGAAAAGAGGTTATGGGGATGTCAAGAAATGGGAATTTGGGGGTGTTCACTATGCTTCTGTTGAAGAAAAATATTTAAAAGGCAACTCTGGTCTTCCTAGCTTGGTGCTCAGAAATTATGGAGCTGCTGCTCCCAGCTGTTGAAATCTTAATGCATGGAACTGGAAGAGAAACCTTCCAAAAGCTGAGGGTATTTGGGTAAAATTTGCCACAAAAACATTCACAAATAAAGGATCAAGGGCTGCAAGGGAAGGACAGGGAGGGACAGTAATAGTTAAAACTGTGCACACGCAGGATGGAGTCTGTTACTTCCCCTACCACTGCAATCACCCATTAATTAAATTCACAGATGAGCTGCATGGAGTGGTAATGCAAACATGAGAAAGGAGGAGAAATACTATTAAACGATCAAGAGAGGCCAGAAACATAGGCAGAAAATCAGCAAGGAAGGTTGGACTCACAACAAACAATTCACTGGAAATAATCATGTTTCAGTTCAGACCAAAATGAAAATACATTGCAAAATCATGGCAAGAGATATGGGTGGGTGGCAACGCTCCTCACAAAGAGCTGGAAGCTGAACGGAGTGAGGTGCGGGGGGCATGGAGAGCAGGTCGCTGGTTGTATTAGCACATCCCCACCAGCTCCTCGTTCGCGGGTGCCCGGACAGCCAGTCCTGCCACCAGGGACGGTCCCTTTTCCAGGCACCAACCCCTAGAAAGTGCAGCCAGAGACAACCAACCTGAAGCTTCAACAAGCAGTTCAGCAGCTGTTTTCTGTTCAGCCAACTGAGATTCTACTGGGTTGAGCAGTGTCGTGGCCATTTGGTCCTGTCTTCTTAATGAAACCATCCCTGGCTCTTCCTCAGTTCCGCCTGACAGCAAAGAGTCAGGGGTTTTAATGCAATGGCTGATTTCAAGGCATGTTTTATTGAGAAAAATGGAAATAAACCTTCAGATTTTCCTTGCAGTCCTTCTCATGTGAACTTGCTTTCACTTATCGCTATCAAAACGGCCATCCAATAAAACCGAGCAATCTATTCCGTGAAAAAGAACTGCACGTTACCAGCAACTTTTAAATCTCTGAAGCTGGAGAAGGTAAATGCTTTTCATGTAGTTCCCGTTTCACTTGAAAAATGTAAAGCTTGATGAAAAACACTCAGAGAAAACTGAGGATACTTCATGAAGAATTTGCATTCTTGAGATCTTCACGAGTCACCCATTAGTTACAGACAGAAGATAATAGGCACTTTGAGGTAATCACATATCCAAGCCTAAAACTTCATTCCACACGTAGCATTAAGCTACAGCTTACAGCTGACTAATAGTATTTAATAAACATGACTTTTATTGTTATATGGAACTCATTTGTTCCATATAATAATGATAAAATGGAAAAAAATATGTATATTGGTTTTGCTTCTAATGTCTCTGCTCCAAAGACAGAGCTCAAGGATTAATACACTCTAAGAACTGCTGAAGCAACAGAAAATAGTCTCTATTTGAGATCTGAATTGCCAAAGAGAGGAGCTTCTATCTCTTCGCGGACTGTACAGAAGAATAAGCTGCTGACTATTAGACAGCCTCATGTCAGAGTAAATTCTCTTGTAAGTTTTGCTCTAGATCCCTGGAATTCCCCAGACCAACAAACCTTATTTATTAAGCTCCCGACACTGGGATTCTGGACTCCTTACATAAAACCAGCAATAAAATCTTCTAAAATCTCATTAAAAGATTAGCCTCCTATCACAAGCAGCTGGGACATTGCGAAGGAGTCTGCTGAGCTCCCAGGATGAGAAGGTGGAGTAAAGCCTGGGCAAAATTCTGCTCTCAGCACATTCCTTCCATAAATATTGTGCGGTTAGGATGAGACTCAGGAGGGATACCTATCACCAAATATTGGCTATCTAAAACCAGGAGTCTGTTCTCCTACAACCCCCTTCAGGTGGTAATTCTGATCTTAGATAAGAGGAATTGTACTTAGAAAGGTCCCATCTTTATTTCAGGGCTGATGAAGTCACCTTGGCTCCAGACTGAGACTCGACTGGGACCTCGGGCACATTAAACACATTTCTGGAGTTGAGTTGCGGTCGGTCTGACCCTGGTCACTGTCAATCACTGCACGGCTGTAGCTACATCAGGACAACTTTGTCTTTCTTAGAATCATAGACTCATAGAATAGTTTGGGTTGGAAGGGACCTTCAGAAGTCATCTAGGCCAACCCAATCTAACCTTGTCTTGAAAGCCTCGAGGGATGGAGGACCTCCGGACTTTATTGGTCCTATCGCTTTTCCTATCCTGCTTTTTCTCTCCCTGCCTGGGCTTAGCTATAGAAGAAACAATTTATTAGATCTGTCATCTCATCTCAGTTTACCTGATATGCGTGTGCTGGCTTTATATTCGAGATACTCAGTGCTGTCTGAATCCCTGGTTTCTTTCTGGAACAAAAGCCAATTTTCTCAAATCAAGAAATTATTCAACTCTAATATTCACAATTTTCACTTACTTCATGGCTGATTGATTTAAACTCAGAGGAAGAGCTGAGCTCTTTCACTGTGCTTGTTTGCACACATCTCCTGACGCATCACTTCAAAACTGCCCAGGAACCAAGTATTTAGAACATTGCGGTGCCTCAAGCTCAGCGGGGCGTTTCTACACCTTTTCAAACACTGGAACTTCATTGTCCTGTTCCAATACTAAAAAAGAAAGTCTTAAAACTAACTTCCTGTAAATTCAGCTCATAAAAGGCAGGTGACAGGAACACTGTGAAATTGAAGGAAAAGTGTTGTCGTAAGTACAACCAAAGAAATTGAATTCTACAGTTCGAGTAAATATCTGCAGGCACTTTCTTGTCATCTCGCATTACTCTGAGCTAAGTGGCACCTTGTCCTTTACTCGATTGGGCTGACTGGACGTTCTCTGGGGAGATGTGGTCACGTTTTCCAAACACACCATCAAGTTAAAGCCAGCTTTTGAACCTTATATAAGAGGATAAATCTGCTGTATTTCCCTTATTCTTAGCTATTTCCGTAAATAAACCATATTAAGAGCATTATTCCAGCAGCATACATGTTATTGTCATCTTCTTGGTAGGATGAACCACTATATGGCTGTTAAGAAATCTTAAAGTCTTTCGGATCATCTACAAACCCTTCAGATACAACGAGATTCATCCAGAAACTTGCGTTAATCATTGAAGTGTGTTCTGGTTTTTAACTGGATCATGACAAAGGTCCTATGAGTCCCCTCAATGATTGCTGGGACACACTAAGGCCACCAGGCACTCCTGGTATCACAAATACCACTGGCTATTTGAAGAACTTTATTAAGATAAATGAAAGGCGACATTCATGTGCCAGGTAGCTGGTTCTAATGGAGAGGATATCAAAAGGCTTAAGATAAGTCTTATAAGATAACCTTATCTTAAGATAACCTTGAAAGGATTGCCTCAAACTACTTCTCTTTGTGGCAAGTTTTCCATTGAAGAAAAGCTAATTTCATTGAAATCTGCATTTTAAAAAAAATAACAACAACCAAAACCAACCAACCAAACCAAAACAAACCAACCAACCAACCAAATCCACTAAAACAAAAAAAAACCCCAAACTTGATTAAGACTAAACATTTCTAATGTGGATCAGAAGGGTTATTTTGGTGTGTCACGTTTCTGGGAAAAGGGAAAAGAGACTCTTTGTGCACCCCAAAGATACATTTTAAGCAACCTGGGTGTAAGGAAGGGGGAAGCTATTGCTGATGAGAACGGGGACACAAATCCCAAACCAGTGGAAAGGCTGAACACTGGAGTCACTGGTCATCAGCTCAGGTGGGAATGAGGGCTGAGAACCAGTCACGAAAGACAAAGACAAGACTATATTTAACTTTGGGGCCTTACTAATTGATAAGAGAGATGAAATCAAGTTCATCACTAATATATAGAGAAAATAACTTGATGAACAATGCTGTGAGTGACAATTCTGTCAAGCATGAATCAACGTCAATCAAAACCAATTTATTGAGATGGATAATAAGCCAGTGGTACTGTCTTGTGTGGGTTTAGTAGGGAGGAACACACTGAATCATTGGTTGAAATGATGATATAGAATCGGAAAAACATCTCTTATAGATGGAAGGGCCAGTCAGCATGGTGCTGAAAGCCGTCTCTGTTTGCAACACTAAGAACTGGTTTTTACCACTCCCTGCCCCAGCCAGCAAACTAAGGCAGGACAGAAGCCACTCCAGAACCTGTGTGAATCCCACTAAAGACTTAGATCATCGATAACCTTGGGCTAGACCACATCATGCACATGACCCTACAGAAAACAGCCCTGTTCTCATCTCATAGCCCAGCAAGGCCAGAGTGCCTGGTCTAATTCCTTTCTTTTAAAGGATTGCTTTGGGGATGGAGAACTGTCCTTTGGTAACTCAGATTTTGGCCTTGATTCTGGAAGATGCCAAAAGCCTTCCTAGGTCATGGAAAATTCCTGTCAGACATATGCAAATAATTAATTTTACAGCTTGTAGCAAAGTATTTTATTGCTTGGATCAAGTTGGACTCAATGACCCTTGTGGGTTCCTTCCAACTCAGGATATTGCATGATTCTTTCAACCTTGGAAGACAGAGAAGTTGTCATGATAATATTGCCCTCGTGTCTCCCTCTACAGAAAGTTGGAGTGTTCATGATACCCAACTATCACAGCAGTGAGTTTTTGCTTGTAATTTGTTACTTGGTGAGCAAGGACATGATCCTCCCTGAGCTCAAAACACAAAGGACGTCCCTTTGAGTCTTAGTGGTTCATTACCCATCCCTCGGCTATGTTAATTGTACCAGAAGGAGCTGCCTAACTTCAAATGCAAAACCTCGTGTCTTCTGATGCTCCCTGAGCATCACGGATCCTGGGAGCTGCAAGAGATTTTGCCTCTTTCTTTCTCTCCCAAATTGCAATCACCTTGCATGTTTTGACAGAGCTTTTTTCCAGTCCTGGTGTAATGTGCATCTGCAACCCTGAAGAAGTGGGAAAGAACATGACTCATGCAGAAACCAGCGATCTGAAAACTATTGTTTGACATTTAAGTAGTTGGAAGTATATCCTCAAAATGACAGCATGGGCTTAAAAATTACAACTATCAAATTGCCTGAGAGGGCTGGCATATACATTGGCAGGGTTAGGCTGGGTGAACGGCCGTCTGGCAAAGCCTGTGTCTCCACGATGCATTCACTGATCGGGGGAAGCCTACGCTTTTAACTCCTGTGCCTAAACACTGACAAAGGCAAGCTGAGATTTGCCCACAATCACAGGACAGAAAAACCTGCACACTCCTGAGGTCGGCACATCAGGCGCCTGGGCCCTGCTGCACCCTGCCAGGTCCTGGGGATGGTTCTCCAGATCACAGAATCCCAGAATGTCAGACGTTGGAAGGGACCTGGAAAGCTCATCCAGTGCAATCCCCCCATGGAGCAGGAACACCCAGATGAGATTACACAGGAAGGTGTCCAGGCGGGTTGGAATGTCTGCACAGAAGGAGACTCCACAACCTCCCTGGGCAGCCTGGGCCAGGCTCTGACACCCTCACCAGGAACAAGTTTCTTCTCATATTTAAGTGGAACCTCCTGTGTTCCAGTTTGAACCCATTACCCCTTGTCCTGTCACTGGTTGTCACCGAGCAGAGCCTGGCTCCATCCTCCTGACACTCCCCCTTTCCATATTGATCCCCATGAATGAGTCCCCCTCAGTCTCCTCTTGTCCAGCTCCAGAGCCCCAGCTCCCTCAGCCTTTCCTCACACGGGAGATGCTCCACTCCCTTCAGCATCTTGGTGGCTGCGCTGGACTCTGTCCAGCAGTTCCCTGTCCTGCTGGAACTGAGGGGCCACAACTGGACACAATATTCCAGGTGTGGTCTCCCTCCAGGGCAGAGCAGAGGGGCAAGAGAACCTCCCTCTGCCTGAACAAATGAGACTCGAATCAGCCTTAACATGTTTGAACATGTGAAACACGCTGTCTGAATCAACAACGCCGCTGCACGCTGTGGATGAATTCAACCTGCTGCAGCGCCCCCCGTGCAGCGTGTGTGCAAAGCAGAGGTGTGATTTCTTCCTTTCATCTTCTTTAGGTGTTATTTCCTTAAACGTGTTTGAATCGTTCAGCCTGTCCTTCTGAAGCCAGACTGGCTCCTTCTGGCTTTTCATTTTCCGTGTCCCGCTGGTGGAACTGAAGCGGGATTTTTCTCCCCCGGCTGCTGCGCAGTGTGGTCACTGGGTCAATGAATTTGTGAAGATCTTGCTGGCAAGACTCCTCAAGACTCAAGCAGGGTGCAGTGGTGTTCTGTTCTCCTGTTCTGTTTGTTTGTTTGTTTAGGTTTGGCTTTTTTAAACTATTTTCTGTCCTTCTACCAGAGAAAAGGTGATTTGCACTTCCCAGCTAGTCTATCCCAATCAGACAGTTCTGCTGCGGTGTCTAATTGTTACCGCATTCGTATTTGCTCTAGGAAGCTTTGAGTTCAAAATGTCATTCATGTGGAAAAGAAAAGGGAATGTATTTGCAATTCTGCAGGCCCATACATGTCTCCAGTAAGAATCTGACCTTAATATAAAATGATCTCGCAGCCTATGCAAATGTAATGGACAGACAGCAATTCCCTTCTCGTTTCCCTAATGTGGACAAATCATGTGTTGCCCGATTAATGAATCTTTGTCCGCAGATAGTTTGCAGTGACACTGTGGAAGACAAATTAAATAAAAGCCCTGATCCAAGTGGAACAGGCTGCACATCACCTTATGTCTTGCTGCATGTTCTGGCAAGGGAGCAGGATCACCTGCGGCATCTCGCAGACGTGCAAAGCACCTTCTGGCCAGAGACGGCTGCAGGGACCATGTGTGGAGGTAGAGGTAGGCGAGGGAAGGACCGGTGCTGGCCCAGCACATGGGAGGAAATGTCACCCAGATGGCTCACGGAACAGCGCGGGATCACATCAGCGAAGTGAGCCTTCCCAGAAGCAGCTTTTCCTCAAAAAACATAGATGTCTTCAAACTAATGCTCTCGTGCGAACGTACCAGTGTCAACACATTCTTAATTGGGAAACATGTCTTGGCACCTCGATGGAATTTCTAGTGAAAAATCAGAGGGAAGGAGAGAGCTGAGACTTGAGCAGAGACCTTTTCCTCGAGCCTTGTGGGGAGGGCATCCGCCTCCTGTAAGCACAGGGAAGTTCAGCCTGCAGGCTCCAGTGTTTAAGATGTTTTTGTGTTTAAGTGTTGTGTTTAGGTGTTTAAGATGGTTTTGCTTGCTCAAGTGCAGCCGCGTCGCTTCGATACAGCAGGAGCCCTGGCTGGTACTAACCTTCCTCCCCATGGTGTTCTCTATCCTGAAGGTCTTGGTTCTGTCCTGCCACAGAGTTTCTGGACCAATTCAGAGAAGCACAGAATCTAGTCAGACTGGATCTCATAGAAAGGTACAAAGAAAGGCTGGTTTTGCAGGGAATAAGGGGTAAAACTGATACAAACGATTAGCCAAATGGGTTGCAGAGGGGTTAGTTTATAGCAGAAATCCTTGCTCCATGGTTTCAGCTAATACCTGCACACCCGTGTCTGCATGCTCGGGGTAATTCTTTTTGTCCCTTTATGGATCGACTTAATATCAAGCAGCCTCATTTCTTAAGCAGAACACTGATTTTTCAAAAATGTGAGGTTTTTTATTATGTACAAGTTAATGACTTGGCTTTGCTTGGGGCATTTTTAGCTTCAAAGAGGTATTCAAAATAATAATACGAACTGATTTGACAGGTAAATCATTGGTGCTACATCTGGGATTAATAATACTGGGGTTTTTGCTTGTAACCTCTTGCTCAGCTCCATGATTTCTCTATTATCTACTTGAAATACCAATCTAAGAACCTCTTGAGTTAATTATTTGTTTTTGTGTCTTGTAGAAATGACATTTTTGTTATCTGCTATGGTCAGACATGGATGCAGAACACAAACTCTGCTGGTGAATTCACACCCTTTCCAAAGACCTAAGTAGCCCAGCACTGAGGATTTAATAGGAAGCTGTTTTCCACTGGGCCAGAGCATTAGTCCTAGCGTGGGGTTAGGTTTATTGTACCGGGTTGGCCAGAGAGGTGGTAGATGAACCATCCCTGGAGACATCCCAGACCAGGCTGGACGGGGCTCTGAGCAACCTGAGCTGGTGAAGATGTCCCTGCTCATGGCAGGGAGGGCACTGGGTGATTTTTAAGGTCCCTTCAACCCAAATCTTTCTATGATTCCACCTCTACCTTGAGCTAGGGGCTGTATGTATTTCTTTCACCTGCTACAACAAGCAGTTTTGTGTATTTGGGATAACATTTAATGTTTTAAGTAACAAGTCAGCCTCATGGGCTCTGTGCAACAGGGTGACCTTCTCGATGAGAACATCCAGTGTGTTAATGCATAGGTCAGTCTAATCAGGGGCTGAGCAGCAGCCTGCAAGCCCACCTGGAACCCCAGTAAGCAGGAACCCATCTCAGCTCTAGCACTGCTCCCTCACGGCCTCACGTTTCTGTCACAACTGAGAACAGTCCTTGCCAGCCTGTTCCATGTCTGAGGCCAGTGAGCTTGAGATGGGTCCATCAGGGGACACTGTTCAACATTCCTCATTTACATTTCCCTCCATTTGCAATGCAGCCTTCCCTCTATTCCAGTTTAGCATTCCAGAAATATTATCATTTATGCAACCACATTTCTTTGATCTTAACCAGCTCACAAGATGCTTTGCCTTTGCAGTCTGTGAGGGGGAGCTGCAGGAGACAAGTTCAGGGGATGGACGTGCAACTTTTAGCAAACTGTGACAGCGGGTTCCTTCGCTGCAGCCATTGCTGAGTAGGTTACTTGATTCCTCTGAATAAGAACACGTAAACACCGGGCTTTCTGTCACTGGAAATGTGTGGCCCCTGGGGGAGGCCACAAACTGGTTAGGCTGACCTGCAGCATTTGAGTATTGCTCACCACAGGAATAGCAATTTTTCAAGGAAGGAGTCATGTATGTTTAATGAAAAGCCCTGAAGGGATTTGGGGTCATTCCACAGAATAAGTCCCAACCTGAGAATAAAAGGATTAATTCACTGAGGAGGAAGTCAGAACCTTTCACTGTAAGAGAGGGACCCTGCATTACCCCTAGAATGCTAATTAATTTGTTATAACTAGCTTGTCAAAACAGCGCTGTTAGACAGATTTTCAGACCCAAGAGTGGGCCAAGGTCAAGCATCATGAGCCGGGAATTTTGCACTTTGTTTGTGCAGAAGCTGCAGTGCAATAGGATTTGGTTCTGTACTAGTGGTGCCACACGTGCCATGTGGCTGAGCTGCTGTTAACCATGAATAGTCTGATGGAAGGCTGAGGGAGCTGGGGCTCTGGAGCTGGACAAGAGGAGACTGAGGGGGACTCATTCATGGGGATCAATACGGAAAGGGGGAGTGTCAGGAGGATGGAGCCAGGCTCTGCTGGTGACAATCAGTGATAGTACAAGGGGCAATGGGTTCAAACCGGAACACAAAAGGTTCCACTTATATATGAGAAGAAACTTCTTGATGGTGAGGGTGGCAGAGCCTGGCCCAGGCTGCCCAGGGGGGTTGTGGAGTCTCCTTCTCTGCAGACATTCCAACCCGCCTGGACACCTTCCTGTGTAACCTCATCTGGGTGTTCCTGCTCCATGGGGGGATTGCACTGGATGAGCCTTCCAGGTCCCTTCCAACCCCTGACATTCTGGGATTCTGTGACCAGTTCATAAAATCATAGAATCATTTTGGTTGGAAGAGTCCAACCATAACCTACTCCTGGCACTGCCCCATGTTCTGACAACCTCATCTCCGTCTGTTCAATCCCTCCAGGGATAGTGCCTCCACCACTGCCCTGGGCAGCCTGTTCTAGGTCATCACATTAATTCCAAGTTTTAGATCTAGTTTTGTGACATTTAAGAAAAAAAAAATAAATATGCAAGGAGGTTCACCTGACTATTTAAACCTTCGTTTATTCTATGGCATGTTCAACCATCACCCGTCCTCAGCGGCTGTCAGCCAGGATTGAGGTGGGATCACAGACTTAGCAAGCCGAGTTTAAGCTTGTGTTGGAAGAAGGCAAGATCTGATGTCTCCTTTCTTCAAGGTGTGTCTGGTTCAACAGAAGCTTTATTTACAACCTGTGTCTCACTTGTGCATTACATGGTCCACAGGAGTTGAGAATGAACTGACCCATGTTTTACTATCTCAAAATTATGAGACAGGTATCTATTGAACTATCTAAATATGTTTTGCTTAAATCCTTCCAGTTCAAGGACATATTCTTACGGTGAACTTAGAGCTATACTTCATGGCGGCTTCAGGGTAAACGTGAACATCCAAAGAAATTATAGCAAGGGCAAGGAAACAATTAATATTTTACTACTTTCTATAAGCCGAACAATTGCAATGGCAAGCTGGACCTCCAGACTTCTGGGCTGACTAAAGGACAAAGCAACTTCCATATGCAAAGCCATCCATGTGGTTTGGAAAGGAAGGCATGATCTACCGCGACGCAGAATTCCTGTTTTCTAAACATTGACCAGTATTGGCTGAAGAAGAAATTTAAGCAGGAGGGGTCTGAATCCGCCCTCACTATGGGATTTGTCCTAGACAGGACGTCACTGGTAACAGAAAGATTTCACATCAGACTTACTAACAAGTGCGGGGAATAATAATTGGCAATAATGTGGGGAAGTTATAACAAAATAAATAAATACAATATTAATGTTAATAGCAATAGCAATGTACACCAGATGTGCTGAAACTGAGATTGCCTGTGAGTCTGATTTGTGCTGATGCTCCGACCCAGCAGGAATGAACACTGGGGCTCAAGCCCATTTCACTTCATGCTGATGGGGATTTGCTCGTTTCTTCCTTTTGGGGTCTTTTTTTCAGCCTGATACTTAATAATGTGCTTAAATATGATCCGGTACTTTCCTGAGCCAACCCTGCTTTTGAGAGAGAACCCTTCTGCTGTCAAACTATCTCCCTAGATTGCACCCACAAGCCCAGTTGTTTGCAAAATTAGTCTCCATGCCACCTCAACACAAAGCTAAGACTGTGGAAAACGAACAAAACTAAATGCAAAACATTCCAAAAACTAATAATTGAGGGATTCTGCTTCAGCAAGGAGGAAGTGGTTTATCTGCCAAGATACGTTTTAGCAATAATGAGACTGTTTCTGCCACTTCCTATATGAGCCTGGTAATATATTCTAAATCCAGACCACTCCTCCAGACAGTATAGAGTCAGAATATTACACAGCTCAGTGAGAATTTGAATCCTAGGAATAAGAGATGCTAAATATTCATCTGGTGCCATCTAACTACTGCTGTGATCTCTGTTCAAATCCTTGAAGTCTAATTTTAATTAATAGGAGTTATTGCTTAATATTCAGCCTGAAATTTCATTGTGTTTCCCTCTTTCCTTTTTTTGAGGTTGCTGAATATTTATTTTACTTCCTGAATTTGCGTTAATTCAGGAAATGTTTTTCTCTTGAAATGAGGATGGTTGGGAGCTATGAGCATCAGTAAGATGGTGGAGCTGCCTCGGGAAGCCAGGCAAGAAGTGTCCCGTATTTTCCTTCTTTAGCAGCCCCAGAGCCCCCAGACTTGAATACCTCTTGAGTATCTTCTTAAATATCTCTGCATAGGATTGTCTGACACCAGTGGCAAACAGATAGTGACAATCTATAACAGAAGGTGAAGGAAGGAGCCTGGGAGGGTTTCCATAGTGACTAGTCCATCATCAGAGTCTGTGGGTGGAAATGAAATACCTGACATAGGGAGAGTTCCCCCCACTGTGAATCTCCCACAGTTATGCATGTGTTCAGGGAGCTCCAATATTGGGTGACAGAGGGAGAACTGCTGTGCAAAACAAGAGATCTTGTTTGCTGTATCTCCTCACATTTGAGCTCAGTTCCACCTCTGTAGAAAGGAAACATTGTCAGCGAACCAAGAAACTCTTAGAAGACTGATATTTTGATAGGCAAGAAATGCATCTGAATGGGTGAGGGGTGCAGGAGGCTTTGAGGCTTGGTCTGAGCTAAGTCCCTCTGTTAAAATAGGAAAAGCCTGAATCAGGAGTGCCTGGAAAGAGTCACGGTGACAAGCGAGAATGTCTGCTTACAGGCTCCTCAGAAGAGGAAAGGCTTCAGGAAAGATGATAATGTAGGGCCCACAATAACTGAAATCACCAGACCTGATCACAACAGGAGTCCCTCCAGCTTGGCTTTGTGTCCAAACAGGGACCAGGAACAGATGAGGAACCCCATGGTGGATAATTATCAAATAAAGTGCCTGGGGAAAATGTTCTCTGTGAGCTGCATCAGTCATTGGTGGTTGGCTTGTGCTCTGAAAGATAACAGATTATGACCCAAAAAATACTTCCCATGTGTACACACAAGCAAAGTGTGAAGTGGAGCTCACATAAGCTTCCCAAAGCAGTGTATAAATAGATATATGAATGGACATGTACTATATTTGAAAAACATATGTATGTAATGGAGTGCAGGCTGCTGGGCTAATAAAGGTCAGCCAGGTTTTCCCAATTGCCACGTTAATCACAGTGTGTACATGCGCAGGAGTCTGAACGCGCTCGACTTTCCCTCTTTCAGCTCTCGGTCCTTCCTGATCTCTGTTACCTGCATTTGGGGGTTTGCATGGAGTTTGTCCACAGAATCATTTTCTTTGACAGTCTTTTATCATAACTGTCCTACTCAAAACGCATCACCTGCAGGTGCTGTGATGGTGGGTGATGGGGACGGGGCCCGGCAGCCCAGAGGGGGTGACATTGTCCCGGGAGCGGGGACGAGCTCTTTCCGCACAGATCTCCGGGCAGACATTTTCAGCTGGGGCAAGTGATAGGAGTCTGTATTGACAGCCTGTCTCATGAAACATGATTTGCTCTTTCTTCTAGGTCTGTAAACCTGGATAGCTGCTACACCTTGGTCAATAAACCTTGATGTTTACCTCAATGATTGTCAATATTTATGCTGTTATAGCATGATTCAGGGCTCAATAATCCCGCGTTCTTCTGCAGCAGGAAGCTTTAGGTCTAAAACCAAGCAGGCCTTTCATGACAGATTTGTGCAGCACTAAACTCTGCGGGAGGCTCAGTAATGTAATACAGATATAAGCATACTCTATTTTGCAAATTCTCTGTTTGTAAAAATATTGTGCTTTATTGTACTACATCGCCTTTAATTCTAAGTTCACATCTTATCTAAACTTAGAGTTTGTTTCAGGGAGAGATAAGCACAGCATTTTCAAGGATTCGTCTTCGAAGCAAGTAATAAGCTCTCATTGCCTGAACAGTCCTCGAGGGAAACCACGTGTGCACGGGTCCTTTGCACAGTCAGACAAGAGGGCTGGACCTGGCAATGGCAGCCTGGAGGGAACAAGTCCTGCGTTACCTACAAGCAGCCTCTTGTACTTCCTTGGATCCCTGCAGTGCACAGGGAACTGAACAAAGCAGCGACTGGCATGTAATGGCACGTTAAATGGTCACAATCATTGTATCTGAGTAGGTCATGGTGGCTGAAGAGGCAGAACAGCAGACCCTGAGCTCAGCGTCCCGCAGGAAGGCTCATCACGCTGGGATTCGCTCCTTTGGCCCTTGGAACGCAGGGTGGAAGCAAAGAAGCAACACGGGACCATGAACCATCTTTTCCCTTCAAAATGTGTTCTTATCGCCAATTTCAGTTTTCTGACAAAATGGGATGTTTACTTTTTTTGCCCAGAAAATAACTTTCAAACTAAAGTCCCATTTCCAGCAGGAATCCACAGTTCCTATTACCTGTCCCTCTTGCTTCCCCTGTTTCTGAGTGGGTCGAGACACAGCAGAGCAGTCACGCTGAGCTGGGACCAGACTTGCCACCAGACTGGGACACCGTCCTCCTCCGTGTACTGGGAGAGGGGGGAAGCCTGCATTTTTCCTGGGACCATTCATGTAGCTGCTCCTTGATCCACAACATCCTATACAGAGATATGAAGGATCCTTGTCACACTGCTCATCCCTGCAGGTGTGACACAGGGTGTCACCTCCAGGACATCTCTTTATCTTTGGTAACAGCCCGACTTGAACAGAAATTCAGGAGGGCCAACAGCAGTTTTCCTCAGCACAGTTTGGTCTCAGCAGCCCTGCAGACATCCCAAAGCTCCTGTTTGTCCCATTCTGGCGGACCCTTGGAATTTTGCTGTGTTTTTGCAACATTCCTTTTTAACGTGTCTTCTTTCATCCCCTGGCTAATGAGACCACGTTCAGCACAGCAGGTAAGGCCACTCTCACCAGACATCGCAAGGATCTTTAAGCCGATGTGCAGGACGCCGTCGTAGCTCAGCTTTGCCTCACTGTTTTCTAGGACACCGAATAGCTGATAAGGTCACACAGCATAAGCCCAGTCTGTGGGTAGCCAAGCATGGAACCGCAGGTTTCAGGGACATAACCTGTTTATTCCCTATCTCTTGCTATTCTCCCCTTGTTCCTTCTCTGTTTGTTTTGACCCAAGAGGACAAAGGAAAGCACTTTATCTAAACTTCAAAACCAAAACGTTTAATTCACTCCTTAAGTGCCCTTGTCTGTGTGTTTCTGTTTCAGAACTTGGGTTGGGAGGGGAAGAGAAAATTTAAAAAAAGAGAAGCATTTCATTCTGGATTGACCCAAAAAAACCATTTTTTCAGTTCAGTCAGCAAACTAGATCATCAATTATTCAGCATGTTTCACATCAGCATGAGGAAGCCGGTGAAGTGCGGGGTCTGGGGAGGGTGTGGGAGACCAGCAAGGTAACTGGGGTGAGAAGATGACACGGGGAGGTGTGATCCCGCTCCGCACTGGGACCAGGTGGTCTCGCACAGCTTTGCAACGGGACTATTTTTAACCACTCCTCTCCTAATCTGGGCCAGGTAGCAGGTGAAAGAGATGGGGCGGGTGTGAGGTTCATGACGCTTCTGTTTGTGCCGCGACATTGGTTTGCTGCTCAAGGAGAAATTAATCCTGTAGCTGGCCTCCATAGGTTGAGGTCTCCATCTGCTAAACTGGCTGGTTGGTTATATAGACATAGAGACATTCGATGTGCCAAAGGAGCCACAGAAATGATGCGAGGCTGGAACAGCTCTGCTGGGAGGACAGGCTGAGAGAGCTGGGGGGTTCAGCTGGAGAAGAGAAGCTCCAGGGAGACTTTATTACAGCCTTTCCGTATTTAAAAGGGGCCAATAAGAAAGATGGGGACAGACTTTTGAGCAGGGCCTGTTGTGACAGGACAAGGGGTGATGGTTTAAACTAAAGGAGGGAGATTCAGGCTGGACATGAGGAAGGAATTGTTGGCCCTGAGGGTGGTGAGAGCCTGGCCCAGGTTGTCCAGAGAGGTGGTGGATGAACCATCCCTGGAGACATCCCAGGCCAGGCTGGACGGGGCTCTGAGCAACCTGAGCTGGTGCAGATGTCCCTGCTCATGGCAGGGGGGGCACTGGGGGAGCTGGGAATGTCCCTTCAACCCAAACCAGTCTGTGGTTCTATGATTCTATGATGATCTGTCTTTTTATATTACATCGAATGAACACTTTCTTCAAAATATGAAGCTGGGAGCCAAATTTTATGTCAATTTTTGACTTGACAGAATGATCTGTGTCTGATTGGCAAAGGTGTCCAAGAATACTGTGTTACAGGGAAAACAGATTTTTCTTGCAGAAGATGAGTTTTCCATCAGGAAATATCAGGGAGCAGTGAAACAAAATTCAAATCCAAATAATTTCCAATAATTCTTTTTTCCAATTTCTGAAAATCTTTGCTGGTTGAAAATTCAATTTTCCCTCCACATACAGCTATGGTGGAAATGTGCTGACCATCTGCCACTGTGACACCTTTACATGTCACCATCTATCATTTACATTTTAGCTCTGCAACCTGGAAATTAAATCAGAGACTCTGAGCACAACATTATATCCCTCTCAGTCCAAACTGATGGTTGCTTTGGGGGTCCATACCCCAAATCAAGAATGATTCATATGTTTTATCAGATGGTTTCAAGTATTCTAGGGGAATAGGAATGCAATTATTGGTAAAAATTTATCAGTCATTGACTGCAAAGAAATGACAGTTCCAGTCATTGCTTGTGGGAGTTTCTACTATCAAGTATACACCAGAAAGCCAAGGGGTGGTGGATAGTCCACTGCACCTTATTCAGTAGGTGACACTTCATAAATCTCATGGCAAGAGTTCTAATAATGGGAGATGTTGCTTTTCAGAATAGTCTGGCACAGGAATAAAGCAAGTTTAAGTATGCAGAAGCGTCAAAGCTGTTCCCACAAACATATTATTGACAATCTTGGGCACTCAACTGATCTCATTTAGGCCTGGAGAACTGCAGGTTTTTCTGCAAACAGACGTCAGGAGGGGGCAGGATGAGGTGCCTTGTACAGCACCCAGATGCTGGCTCCTGCATGGGGGGCCATGAATCCCCAGGGAGCCCCCCGGGGCGTCCCCAGCGAGAGGCGGCTCCATGGAGGGCTGGGAGGAGGATGAAGCAGCAGCTCGGTGGGAGAGTCCTCGGCTCTTTAACACGTACACAGGCGTGTGCTCTCGGCACAGCACCCGTGGAGATGCTGAGGATCTCACGGGCTTTGCGTTGGGATGTCCAAGCTCTGGCCGGGTTCCACAGACAGCACAAGTCACTGTCCCCAAAGCGGGGACGGGAAATGACAAGTGACAGCTCTCGGCATTGGTCCGTCACCTACATACCGCCTTCCACTTTTCACAAGAGAAGAACAAAACCAAGACCTTTGAATTCAAACCCCAACTTCTTAGTACAGAAATTAGACTTTTTTTTTTTTTTTTAAACTGGAGAACATACAGACTGAATGGCTAAAAATATCTTCAAACTATCAAGAATCCCCATTTTGGCATCTCCAACAAGGCACCATTATGTATATTTTTTTTCCCCCAACTTAAATGGCTTGAGAGTCAAGAGGATTTTATATTTCTTGGGGTTTTTTTCTCCCAGATTCATTAAAGATCAAGCTTTTTACAAAGTCCTACTTCTCTAGAAAGGAAACAAGCACACACCAACACCAGGAGCTGATCTGGGAATCCAGTTGAACTGCTATTTCTCAGGCATTCCATAGCAAGCTGTGTTAGAAAAATGTGTTCACAGCATCCCTTCCATATGAAGCACTTTGGATTCCTGTGCACATTGCCAGTGCAAAATCAATTTAAGACAACTTGCTTGCTTTTCCCTCCTGGCTTTAGTAGATCCTTGGAGTTATCTGAGTGTTTGGGCCATGGTGATCCAAATGTCACCTTTGGGGCTGGGCAGGGACAGTCACAGCAGACTTGGCCACTTTGCTGGGACCAAAACTCTCTCTGACCACAGTACCGGCCGGACAAAAAGAACAGAACTAGGCAAGAAGCGCCTTCCCATCCAATAACTCGCTGTGAATAGTTTTTCAACAAAATGAGACGGAAAACCAAAACCTGACTAGATGAATGGGAATCACAGAAAGACTCTTTTTCTCATGATGGGTTGGGGTATTTTCAGTTTCATTAAAACCCAGATATTGAGTATTTGAAAACAGACAAGATCGTTTGGCCACGAAAAACCATGCACGACCTACCAGATTTTGCCAAGGTTTTAGAGAAATGTAAAATCACCCCTCTCCATCTTTCTTATTCTCCTATTACAGACCAGGTACTAAAATAACACCTGTCCCAGAGAGGGCCCAACCTGTGCATCCTCTGGCCAGGGCAGACAAGAGGAGACTCTGCTGCTGGCAAGAGGACGGTGACAGTGCCAAACATCACAGTCCATCTCCTGGGTGTTCCTTCCTCACGAATCTCGCCCCCAGGACCAGACCAGCCTCTCACCCAAGTGATGGCACCAGCAGAAATCGTCCGTTCCGAAACAGTGAATGCAACTGTTGTTTTCAGATCTCCAAAGAGAAATGTCTCTTGTCTGGAGCAGTTTTCCTCTGCTATCACCATTAATCCTGTTAATAGAAATTGCATCAATAAACCCAACTCCTTTTGATGTCTTCCTCCCTAATCTTCATGGTGGATTACTGCAGTAGGTCACCTTGTATCCTCCCTTATCCCTGTTAGAGCATCCTCCTCTGAAATCTGTAATTATCTCTCTGAGATAATTGCCAAAATAATTTTCAGTCCTGGAGAGATCTTCAAAACCTACTTGTTTATGAAAGCAAATAATTCAGGTTAATCAAATATTGTGAGATTTCCACTCTGCCTGTCTAGGTATTTGCACATTTAAATCTGCACCTTGGCTGTTACACAACCGGCCCGAAAGGCCGTTGTTACAGGAGGGCAACTCGCCCACTTCAGTGCAAATCTCCGTCTCGGGAAAAGGCCCTTGTCACTGCTGGGTGGCTCCTGGTGAATGGAGGGTGTTTCTAGAGGAGGACTGGAGACAAGCTGGGCAAAGGAGTGCTGAGCGTTTCCAGCGCCCACAGAAACCAATAGACACGGCAGGTGCAGGAGTAACTGAAAGGGGCCGATAAGAAAGATGGGGACAGACTTTTGAGCAGGGCCTGTTGTGACAGGACAAGGGGTGATGGTTTAAACTAAAGGAGGGAGATTCAAGCTGGACACGAGGAAGGAATTGTTGTCCCTGAGGGTGGTGAGAGCCTGGCCCAGGTTGGCCAGAGAGGTGGTGGATGAACCATCCCTGGAGACATCCCAGGCCAGGCTGGACGGGGCTCTGAGCAACCTGAGCTGGTGCAGATGTCCCTGCTCATGGCAGGGGGGCACTGGGGGAGCTGGGAAGGTCCCTTCAACACAAACCATTCTGTGATTCTATGGTTTCTGGGACTATTGGCACATAGAGGAAAGATCAGAACCCTCTTCACCACCAGGCTGCCAGTCCAGTCCCATCACTAACCCACTCTGGATCACGGCCATACCCCTGTTTGGCTCCTGGAAACAAACAATTCCAGTCTGAGCCCCGCAAGGCAGGAGCAGCAGGTGTGAGAAATCACCGATGGTCATGAAAACTCCTGCTTTCCTGAGTCCTAAAAGAAATACTTGTCTATTAATGTGGCACAGATCTTGCCATCTGACCCCACACACCACTATTTTCTACTATAACATCTCAGGGTAGTTGTAGGGTTAGAACTAGAAAAAAATAGATATAATTTTTCTTTTTAGGAAATGGCAATTGATTTCCAGCGGAGCTTAACGGTTTTGCAATGATCTACAAAGTATGGGTTCAAATTACAGATGAAGCATTCCACATGCGCTTATTGTATCTTGTTATTTTTTAACACTTCAGTGATGCTGTTCAGCCATCTCCAAATTCCTCTGCCATCATTTGCTGGAGGTGACAAATGATGGCTTATTGAAATAATAACTATTTATGAAATAACATAATTTTAGCAAACCTGAATCACACAGTTAGAAGCAAACAATAATAAATTCTTTAAATGTATCTTCAGATGTTGGAAAAGATCTGTGTTTTTTTCCTTTTCATTCTAAATAATATGTTTCTGTCAAGGTTTAAGGCAAGGCGGCAATAAACCGTGGCAGATGCTCCTTGTTATCCCCGCACTTCCCGCCACCCCTTTCCTTTAGATTGGAAAGATGATAGGGAAGATAAGGGGAAAGGAAGAGAGACTTAGACTTCAAGTTGGAGAGTTTTAAAGGGTTTTACTAATGCTACTAATAAATAGAGAATATATACAAAATATACAAACCAAATCTCACAGAATCACAGAATCCCAGAATGTCAGGAGTTGGAAGGGACCTGGAAGGCTCATCCAGTGCAATCCCCCCATGGAGCAGGAACACCCAGATGAGGTTACACAGGAAGGTGTCCAGGCGGGTTGGAATGTCTGCAGAGAAGGAGACTCCACAGCCCCCCTGTGCAGCCTGGGCCAGGCTCTGCCACCCTCACCAAGAAGAAGTTTCTTCTCAAATTTAAGTGGGACCTCCTGTGTTCCAGTTTGAACCCATTGCCCCTTGTCATCACTGGTTGTCACCGAGCAGAGCCTGGCTCCATCCTCCTGACACTCACCCTTTATATATCTGTAAACATTAACCTGGATGTGGAGCTGTGTCACTCAGCAGCAGAGCTGGGGCTGCGGGGCTGGCGGCTCCAGCAGCTGCAGCTCAGGCCCCGGCAGTCACGGGCAGGACTGCACAGCAAACCGGAACCTGGGTGTGGGATGCAGGGCCTGAGCCCTGTGGATCACAGACAGACAGACAGACAGGGTCCTCTCTAGATACCGGCCATGGTCGAAGAGACCATGATCACCCTCTTATATAGGGGGTATGATGATTATAGGATGGAATACTTCTGTTGGTCAGTTCTAGTCGCCTGTCCCATCCACCCCTCCTCAAACACGCCCCCTCACAACGGAATGGGGGAAAACTTATCAGTCTGCCTTAGCTACCATAGCAATAAATCTAAACACGAGCTTCTTCAGCATTCCATTGGTCTCTTATTTGTACCGAGTGCAGCATCCGAGGAAAAACATGCAGGCTAAACCTCAGGAAAGTACAGGCACCTAGGAGAACTGAGCTGAAAGAAGAATCACTAAAAGAGAACCGGTCTTGTTTTTAACAAAACCGGGACGGTTTCAAAATGTCACTTACAGTCATACTACAGGAGAAGGAAATATCTCCAAAAATTGGAAGTGGAATGGAAATGTTGCAAGATCTGTCCCAAATTTCTGTTATCAGCTCGAGTGAACATCTTTTAAAACATATTTTTGTTTTCAGAAAGGAAAAACCATCACAATCTCAGCATGTCTCATCTGAATTTTGCTCTCAGCTTCACTTTCCTGCCTCATCTTTTCTCAAACCAGCCAAAACTGCAAGCAGGCAGCTCTGTGGCTGTGGTACCAGCAAGAGCAGCGACTCCAGCCCGGCTGCCCCACCACAGAACCCCACAATCCACAGCAACACACAGCAGCACTGCAACTGCTGCTCTAATTAAGACGCAATCATATAAACTCTGTTTTTATAACGCCTATAAAATTCCTTCTGGGAGTGGACTTGGCATCAGCGTGGGACCAATCTGCTGCTGTTTGTTCATTTTTTTATTGATTTGTCAAGAAAGTAATATACATCGTGTTCTAATTCTGCAATACCCTCGCTGTATAACTGAAGGAGGCACTTCTGGTCTAAGTCCCTATTTGCAAGCAATTATCTGTTGCTTTAAAAAATACGCCTTGTGAAATTGATTTTTCATGTCTCTCATGAGTGATGAAATATAAGTTTCGATAAAAAACCAGCATAATGACCAGTTCTGAGAGTCCCCAGTTAAAACGTTTTCTCTGCTCTTAGGTAACGCCAGTTTGGTGTTGCCAGGTGCAGCGAGTGTGGCGCTGCCACAAAGCTGGGTAGTTCAATAGAACAAATTAATGGTATTGAATCCAATGATTCCACCCAGTGAAATGCAGCATTATTTCCTGCTGCTTTTTAATACTCCATCTTCTAGCCTCTATCTGCTCCCAGAGTAACCCAGCTTTATTAACAAATAAAAGTTTTCAGTCCTGCTGGTTGGGGAAGATTAACATACAATAGGCACAAATTTAGCAGATTTACACAGTAAAAAAAAACCCCAACTTTTAAAATTTCATGAGTTTTGGAGAACAACTTTTTTATGTTTTAATGCTGGGAAAAGCAGTAACAGAAAGGTGTAATAATTTCTCTTTTTCTCCTTTCATTCCTCTTGCTCTGGCACCCTACACTGCGCCAGCCCTGCAGACTGGCCTAGCTAAGCCAGAGAGTTTTAACCACCATCCTTCACAGGGGTCTAATACCAAGTCCAGAGTCAAGCTTGTCATTACCTGTGTGAGGAAAGAAGGGACAGAAGTGACGTGACTGTTCCTGCACCACTCAGGACACATTGTTGGGCAACTGACACTTAGGCCACCCAGGATTATGGCTAGCCAATATGATTCCATTTTATTTTGGGGGCAAGTCACAATGACGCTGTGACAAGATGGAAATCATCCCAACTACAGGGGGACAGATCGTAATGACAGTATTTTGCAGTCCAAAGTGATGAAGGCGAAACGTGAATCAGACAGTGAACACACACAGGTCAGTACACGAGGTGGCTCAGTTTCTCCTACAGACTTTGGGACTCCCAGTCTCTGTCCCACCCCTTCACAATTCTCTCTGTGATTAAGGTTTTCCTAATATCCAATCTGAACCTTCCCTGGCGCAACCACGGGTACCAGCACCTAGTGCCATAGGGCAATAAATAATATGAGAATCTGCCTCCTTGATGCTCAGTGTAACTATTCAGCTTCACCTTGTTTAATCTGGTGCACAGAGACAGGGCAGTACATCATCTATAAACTCAGAGTCTGTGTGACCGATGTGAACCATTCCCGGGAGGAAAGTTATTTATATTATTTATAATAATAATATATTATAAGTAAATATCTAAAATATATGTAAATGGGTTATAATACTATTATTTACGTTTTCTCAGCACAGTGCTACTGTATTTTCTTCACATGAATCTCTGTTCCATCGTGCCTTAGCTCTGTGATTTGCTTCTTTCTCCAGGAAGCTTTGGCTTTGTTTCATTGGTGTGCACACTGGCTCTGGGACACCAAGTATTTGTTCCCAGATCTATTACAGAAACCTCTTCTGAGGCATCTTGTCTCAAATATGCTATATAAATAATTGGAATATGGTCATTTCTAATTCAACTAACCTGACGCTTCTTTTTTCACTCGCAGTCCAGGAGGAGGTTTTCTTCCAGGTAAACAATCCAAATGCAACAGGGTTTCAATATTACACAGTCCAGATCTATTTTGCCAGATATTTCTATAGCCTTTGATAAGATTCCAACCTTTGTGCCGTTACAGAAACATATAAGGTGAAAAGGAAGGGCTGTTTTCTGATCCGCGCATCAAAACTAAGTCTCTAAGAAATGCCAAATGACATGTTCTGCTGAAACATGAAACACCTTTGCTCCAAAGGCCCACCAGGTTTCTGAATACACTTTATAAAACAGAGCACTGGCCGTGGCCAGAGTTAATCCAGATGTGACCTTCCTTGAATAAACCCTATTGCCCTCCTTGGTTGGATGCAGATTAGCAGGACGCCACTCGGGCACAGGCCTCCATTAGCGGGCTTCCTTTTCACGTCTGAGTTTCTCCAGGAGCTCCTTGTTCATCTATGCAGCCTCTTGGTGTTTTCCCCTGACTTGCTCTTTGTTGGGCTGCAGCACTCCTGAGTTTGGAGGAGCTGATCCTTGAATATCAACCAGTTTTCTTGGGCCCGTCTTCCCTCCAGGTTGTCATCCCATGGCAGATCTACCAAGCAGATCTCTGAAGAGGTCAGATCTGCTCTCCTGAAGTCCAGGGTATTGCTGTGTGGTCTACACGCTGCCTTAAGGATCTCAAACTCTACCATCTCATGATCATTGCAGCCAAGGCTGCCCCTGGGCTTCACATTCCCCACTAGCCCTTCCTTGTTGGTGAGAGAAGGATCCAGCACAGCACCTCTCCTCACTGGCTGCTCTATCATTTGGAGAAGGATGTTCTCATCAATGCATTCCAGGATCCTTCTGGATTTCTTTCAGATATCCATTTCATCCTTCCCCAGCTTCCCATCACCAACACACGTGTGGGACCCTTTGTCACTCCCAGCAGCTCTCCCTGATGCACATCATCATGACCCGGTTCAAATGGCACAGAGTTAAGAGATTATGGATATCGAATTTAGAGGCACTAGCAAACTGCCCTGCCATGGATGCTGAACAGGTTTTCTGTTTGTAAGCACAGTTGGGGGCAAAATATTAGCTGAATATTTCTAACTGAAGCTGAGTGAACCAGTTCCCGGGAAGCAAAGGTGGTTAAAACTAGTAAAGATCACAACAGGAGTGCATGATGGAGCATTTTTGAAAGGGAAACAGACACTACAGATAAAAGGATTTGTATAGTAGGATTTGGGTTTAACTTTTGCTTTATACAAGTTTTTTACTCATGCTAAATCGAGTTAGCAGGATGGCATGCATAATACGATAGAGCATGCAAAATCAGGGAGGCTTGCAGCAACTGCATATAAGGGAGAGTGTTTTGTTCCCTGCATCTAATGAAGCGTTACTCTTGGCACAGCAGCGAGCAATAAATGAATTAGCGATGCTACAATCACTTGTGAATGCGCCTATCAAACCCAGCAAATTGCCTCGCATTTGGAGAATTAGATGGGTGGGGCTATTCCACATTGTGCTGCAAAGATTTGGAGACCTTGGGAACGTGGCAGTGAGAGCAGAGCAGTCCCTACAGCACAGTACAGCCCAGCCCGGCTCTCCATTCAGCTTAGAACATCTGCAGTCTAAATACTGCTAAATGAGCCTGTCCCATCTCCCGCTTTAAAGGCAGCTGTTTCTGCCGCTCAAGAAATCTGAGATTTGAACATCCATCCACTGATAGCGTTCTCTGAGTGGGGGATTATATTTCCCTGATGGGCAGGAGCAGGATTACACCGCACGATGTGCAGCACCTGTAGGAACAGCTTCATTATTCATCCAAGGGCAGAAAAGGAGCTCCCTTACCCCAGAGGAGACGAGATGAGGCTGCTGTGGGTGAGGCAGGTATGTGCAGCAGATCCTGGGGGGTCTGGGGGTCTCCAGAGTGTAGGCAGGAGAGACAGGGGTTTAGGATAGAACCCAGGGGAGCAGACAAAAAAGGAAGAGGAAGAAAGCGTTTTGTTTGTCAATATGAGGCAAGTTCAGGCTGACCACATCCATCCTTTTTAGTTGGTTAGTTTTTGGTTGTTTGGGGTTTTTTGGTTGGTTTGGGGTTTGTTTGTTTGTGTGCTTGTTTTTAATTCAAAACAATGGGACCATTTTCCCCGATATCTTTAGAATAAAGTGTTTTAACATTTGCTTAATTTGATCGCTTTGGTTTAAAGACAATGAAAACGAAAATATCTGAAGGTAATGCAAGTAATTTCAGCTGTCAACAGCTTCACATCGCTTTCCACTTTGACTGGTGAACCGAAATGACAGAGCTGTATCTCTTGCCTCTGTAGACTGGTGGGACAACGACCAACTACAGCCATTATATTGCACCATAAGGTCACTGCTGGTCATTGTGGCCCCTGCAGGACTCCTCCATGGCTGTCCTATCGCTCAGGGACACCTTGAGTGTTCCTTTCCTTCTTGTTCTTGTATGGGAGGCAATGGAAAAGGGCCAGGCTGAGGTCCAGTTCATGGCTCGGTTTTAGGCACCAAGTGTGCAAAATTCTGGGTCCCTTAAGGAGTAACCTCAGACCACTGATGCTCCATTCTTTTGGGTTTTATCCCAAACCGACTTTCTTAGGGTCATGCAGGAAGCCTTTCAACACTTCTATGACTCCGTTTTTCCTAAGCAGGAAATCTAGAAATTAACTTTTCAGTTCTTTTTAATGAAAAGCCAAGATCAGAGATAAAACCTATAATCATTGCCCTCTAAGAACTGAGCCTAAAAGCATGTCAAGTGTAATGAACCTCTCAGTCCCACCCCAAAACAGCAGAAGACACATGGGACGTCTAGAGGATTCTCAGCACTTTCCTTCACTGCAGCTGCATTTTATCCCTCCCACCAAAACTACTGGGAGTTAAGAGCACTGTCCTTCAAAACAAAAGGAGTTTTAAGAGACATTCACAGCAAAGATGTGCAGTTTGTCACACAATTGTTACCATATGGTGACTCTGTAAATCCAACACCAGTATGTTTGCCTTGTGGAGAAGGACACATCTGTCCCTTTTGCATAAGTGACCCAATTCACTAAGAATTTACCTGAATTCTGCCAGGCTGGAGTTATTTCCCTCCCAAGACGGGATGTCCGTGAATAATGAAAGGGGATGTACAGTCCCACGTCCAGAAGAATTAAGCAGAAAGGTTCAGGGTGGCACTGCAGGACCATTGTAGTCTTTGCAATGACAACAGCTTTATATACCGTGTTGTCTTTCTTAACTGAACTGACAGGCTAAAAACACTGTGCAGAAAACAACAGGAAGTACTGAAAGAGAAACACCAAGCCTGAATTTCTTACTTCAGTCCTTATCTCCAGTGATGTGAACCCAGCACTGCTCTGCCCTTGGGTTGTACAGACTCCTCATGCCAGTTAAAAGCTTTCCTGTGGTTCTAGACAGCTGGATGTATCTGAAGGCACCAAAATCCCCCAAGTCTGCCCTTCTCCATAGAAGCATGACTTGTTTTTCACGTCTAACAAAACAACTGAGTGATGGGACGTGTCCTCCTAAGGGGTAGAAACCCATGGAGTGAGTGGTAGATGCTGGACATGCAGCAAGTCGGAGCAGGACAACCCAGCACCTCCACATCCACACCACGGCAAACGCCTTTCACAGAATCCCAGGATGTCAGGGGTCGGAAGGGACCTGGAAAGCTCATCCAGTGCAATCCCCCCATGGAGCAGGAACACCCAGATGAGGTTACACAGGAAGGTGTCCAGGCAGGTTGGAACGTCTGCAGAGAAGGAGACTCCACAACCCCCCTGGGCAGCCTGGGCCAGGCTCTGCCACCCTCACCAGGAAGAAGTTTCTTCTCAAGTTTAAGTGGGACCTCCTGTGTTCCAGTTTGAACCCATTACCCCTTGTCCTTCCTGGACAATTCCCTGTCCTTCTGGAACTGAGGGGCCACAACTGGACACAATATTCCAGGTGTGGTCTCACCAGGGCAGAGTAGAGGGGCAGGAGAACCTCTCTGACCTACTGACCACCCCTCTTCTAATGCACCCTTTGGTTTCTTTCTGCAGTTTGGAAAGAACTGCAGGACACAGCTGCTGGGTTTACCTGTCCTCATGGGTCTGGGGGGCTCCATTTCCCAGGTAGCAAAATCAAATTGCCTGTCTGTCTTCTGACTCAGAAAGGGGGAGCACAGCCCCACGGTGCTGCGGCGGGACCGGGGCTGCTCAGGGAGCACGACAGCATCCTGAGAGCTGGTGTCAGCAACATTCGAGTCTGCAACATTCCACCCGAATGGAAAGCTGCCCATCCCCACAGCACAGCCTCTTTTCTCACACAGGTACAGTTGATTAGACTGTAAAACAAGGCGTCCCAAAGCCCCTGTCCTGCTTTTAGGACAAAGAGGCTGGGACATGTAGAGCAGAAATGACCCAGGTTCGGCACAGGGTTGGGATCAGGGCTATCCAGGCTCGTGGAGCAAGGACTGGAGATAGAGTAACAGCAGCAAAGGAGCTATGAAGCCCATACACAGAGATCTGTATCTCTAAATGCAAGAGTGTCTTCTATTCACTCTGACCCGGTCAGTGGTAATGTGAACCTTGCAATGAGAGAGAAATCAGGGGCGGAAGAATGCACCACATCTATCTGTGACACGTCGCACTCACGAATGTAATGAGTTCTGGGACAAAGCTCGTCATTAACAACCTGACAATAATTTTCTCTTTCTGCAGTCTCAGCACTGAAATCTGTTTTCCAGAATATGTCTGTTATCTAAGAACTCTAATACCAGACCAAGGTGCACTCACAACCCTCACACAACCTCCTGTTCTCAAGTCATGTCCTCTGTAATAAATCTTCAGGTCTCTCCAAGACCCAAACTTTACTTAATCTTTATTGAAAAGAGCTGGAAAGCTCTGAAACACCTATGGATCCCCCTTTGGCCGTGCTGACCATGCATTAACACGCAGATCCACATCACATCGAATCCACAGGATGGCTTCCTGGGTTCAGTGGCCTCTGGATCAGCCTCTTAATGAACAAATGAAGCAAATACTCCTCCAAAACACATTCTAAAACCTGACTGCCTTCCTAATGTTCAATTGTGAAACTTGGGATACTATTTATGGCTGGGATTCTTCCCACATATAATCATACTTTATTGTTTTCTAATGAAATGCACGATCTAGTTAAATGAACATGAATGGAAGCAACAGTGCTGTAGACAAGAAAGCAAGAGAGATATATAACTAATGTGATCATTGGAAAAAAAAAAGCTATGTGATATCATTCCATCAGTTATCAGACTCTAATAATTCTGTCACCAAGTAAATGAAAGCATTTTATCAATTAGTGCCAATTGTTTCCCCACAGAAAGCACTGAATACTGCTGAAAACCAAATCATAACTGCAGCAATATAGAAAGAGAAGGAGAGAAACACAGGAAAAGTCTGCAGCCAGGTACCCTACTGCAATGACAGTCACCTCACTGGGTTCCATCAACGATTCGCAGGATAAAGACTAGCAATAAAGAGCTTTTGTTAGAGCGATCCCGTGATTTGGGTTCAGAAGACCAACCTTCATCTCCTAACTGGCTGAGGTTTCCAGGTTGGCCGGATCACGGTCCGGTCTGGACCATCCAGCTCCACGAGGCTTCACCCCTGGGTGGAGGGACATGGCACCAGAGCGCCCCAGTGGGACAGTCGTGTTCTCTGGCTCTGTGAGGCCGGCGACCTCTTTACAATTCATCACATAAACAGCATTTCAGGGGTGTGAAAACCTGCAGTGTACAGCGACAGTGAGAGAAGGATGCTTCTCTCCTCTTTCCAAATGATAACGGCACAGATATCTGACCCACCCATCTGGGCTTCTCCTGAGTAGGTGGAAAAAAACACTTCCCTGAAGTGGCTTATCCACCCAATAAGTGATGTTCTTTGCTTCCTCTGTTGTCTGCAACTAACTTGATGTAATAACTGAGTTGCAATGCTGCCTCATTTTGAACAGATGCCCATCATGGAGAAGTCCTTGGGACCTCTTGCTCTAATGACTCCAGCCTTGCAGGAGGCCATGGGGAGCAGGGTCAGTCTGGCCACAGAGGGCTGTGCACCTCCCAGGAGGGGCAGAAGGGGCTACAGACTGGAACTAAGATTTGGGAATCCGTAAGTGCATATCCAACCACTTTAGGTCCCCTAGCAGGCACAGAGGGGCTGCAGCTACTCTCCCATACAGCCTGGAGTCACCATTAAGGAACTGGAGGGATGTTTTAAGCTGCTGGTGGGACTGCTGCCCCTGCAGAGACTTTAAACCCTTCATGGAGATGTTTGTGAACACTCAGCAAGAATCTGTCTATTCAGAAGGATTTTCTTTCCTCCTCTCAGGATGGGAGGCTGGTATTTGACTTCATTATCTCCTAACTTAAAGTTCAGGCCATCTGGCATCCCAGTGTGCAAACAATCTTGTAAATTAAAAGGAAAAATATGGTCATGATTCCCTTGTGGCTGCAGACATGCAAGCTATCGAATGATGTGCAAAATGTACTTAGAAAGACATAAAGTGAGTTCTCAACATCCCACCCCAGCAGGTAAAGCAGCGCTTTATGAATGAAGGTGACTTGAAATATAGCCATCCTTCTTCCTTTACGGTGCGTTTCCTTCACTAACTTATTGCATGGGCTGCCAAACCTCCCTGAGCGGGACACAGTGCTGGTGACTTTATGTCAAATCGTCATCATTTTGTAGAACTGTCCTTAGAGTTTTATGCCAGTCTTCTGAGATCGTTTCCAACAGGTTCACTCTTCAAGAGCTGATTTTGCTCTCTGCTGAACCCACAAAACTTTCTCCACTTCATTTTCTTTAATCTGGAAAACTTTCCTCATAAAAGCTTTTAAATTATCACCCTCTGTGCTCCTTTCTTCGAAGTCCTGCCTAGTATATTTGGTGCCATGCTGCATTTTTCACGAGACTCCTATTTTATTTAAGAGCTTTAGCAATTTCAAAAGATATATAAAGATGAAAGATCCTTGCATGTTTTAATGAACCTCAAAATGAGCTTTAGAACAATTTGATTAGAAAGCTCTCAAAACCCCAAGCACTCCCTCGGGACTGAGCCATAAAGAAGGTAATAATTAGCAAGATCAAATTTTACGATTACGTATTCCATAAATATATGTTTTACCCCTGGTACTCGGAGCCAGAGTCGTATAGGTAAAGGTCTGGAGAAGTGGAACAAGGTGAAGAACACAGCAGAATAGTTCATAATTAGAGGCTGGGCTGTACAGGACAGCGATGTCTTCCTTAGGGCCTTCGGGATCTCCAACCCCTAGTTCTGCCATTGTTATTCTATGCTTAGCATGCAGACACAGAAAATTCCCCCAGCCCTTTGTTCCGCATCAATCGCTGTTCCAATAAGTGTAAGGATCTGCGATGCTTCTGTGGCACTGCCATGAACAAGAAGCCTTAAGGCCAGAGCAGCTCTACAGGACAAGCTCTCGTGTGACCCACTGGACCACGAGAGACACCTCCAGCAGATGCTCTGGGTGCCAGTGTGCCCGGAGGAGCTGCCACCTCTGCACCATGGGTGGCCTCAGAGCTCTGTGCTGAGCCTGCCTAAGTCCACTTGTTTCATAGAACTGTAGAATCATTTTGGTTGGAAGAGATCATCGAGTCCCACCATAACCTAACTCTGGCACTAACCCATGTCCCTGAGAACCTCATCTACATGTCTACATCTACATGAATCACCATCCCCACAGGGATGGTGATTCAATGACTTTTCCGGGCAGCCATCTGTATCATCCTTCCACATGCCCACCATCCAGACAATGTGGAGAGCCACGGCCTGTCCTGCTCGGGCGGACCCTGACACTGCCTGGCTCAAGGACTCAGGCGACTTTTAGGCTGAGTCCAGGCTCTATCAGTGAGCTCTCCAACAGCAGAACAACATTCATGCGTGTGGGCAGCAGAGGGAAAGCAGCTCGAGAAGAGGTTCTGACAATTCTGCTGGCCCAGCTGGAGCGGGGACAGACAGCGCAGCACGAGCATGCACGTGGGAATTTCACTTGATATTAGCTGTTCCTCTAAGTATTGAAATGTCTCTTTCTACCATGCTATTGAATGTGTCACCGATGACAGCAGGTACCAGGACTGCAATAATTGCTGCCTTGAGGGAACTGCAGTTTCACCTTTGCTTCCCATGGAAACCTCTGGTGCTTTACAAACGCAGACCTGCAGCCATCACGCTAAGATGCAGCCGGGAAGAGCTCCATCCCCTGTGCCTGAGGCTGCATCTCCACTGCTGGTCTGCAGCATCGTCCCTACCCGTTCTGCATGGGTTGCTAACAGTGCCACTACCCCGGCTGCATACAAACCACCTTCCTGAGAAACAGCAGCCAAACCTGACACTTGTGCTGGTTACTTGGAGATAAAGCCCACCAGAGTATGTGTTTGCTTCAGAGTTTCGTGATGCTCGGATAGAGATTAATCAATCATGCCAACTCTTCAGCTTGCTCTGTAATTTAACCCCTCGCAGTGTTCTGTACTACTGCTACGATTTTGTGCAGTCCAGGTCACCTGTGGTTTAATACCCTGCCTGAGCTTTGTGGCATCAATTATTAATATTTTTAACTAGCTTTTCAATGGTTTGCTGCCTTGCTGTTCAGCTGATGGTGCCAAATAGCCTGTTAATGACTTGCATGCCTCTAGACCAGAATGACTAGCCTGTGTTTCCAGGTGTTCAGCAATTCGTGTGGAGCTCCAGGCTGGGTTACATCATGTGGGCAGCGAGAAGGTTTTTCTGATACAGGAATTTCTGGGTGTTTCGAGTCCACAGCCACAGGAAGGAGGGAGCCAGCAGGGTGCACAGAAATCATAGAATCATAGACTCATTTCAGTTGGAAGAGACCCTCAGGATCATAGGGTCCAAACATAACCTAACTCTAGCACTAACCTATGTCCCTAAGAACCTCATCTAAACACCTTTCAAACCCCTCCAGGGCTGGTGACTCCAGCACTGCCCTGGGCAGCCTGTTCCAATGCCCAACAGCCCTTTGGGAAGAAATTGTTCCCAGATCCAACCTCAACCTCCCCTGGCGCAACTTGAGGCCGTTTCCTCTGCTCTTGGTGCTTGTTCCTGGGGAGCAGAGCCCGACCCCCCCTGGCTCCAAGCTCCTTTCAGGCAGTTCAGAGATCAGAAGGTCTCCCCTCAGCTCCTGTTCTCCAGCTGAACCCCCCAGGTCCCTCAGCCGCTCCCATCACACTTGTGCTCCAGCTCCTCACCAGTTTCATCACCTCCTCTGCACTCTCGCTGGTACCTCAATGTCCTTCATATGATGAGGGGCCCAAACCTGAACACAGGATTCAAGGTGGGGCCTCACCAGTGCAAAAGCAGAACGACTGCTGCTTCCTGGGGCCTAAGGGAATTTCTTGTTAGGAGCTTTTGGCACAAAGTTCTCATTTTCCTTCCCTATTGACTACACTGGCACCTGCACACTTATAGCACAGATCTGTGAGAAACTGGGACGGCTTCATGTAGACAAAAAAGAGGCACTATTTCAAAAATAGGATGATCATTTTTTGCCATAAAAAGGCACCCAGCTCCATCTTGGGTTGTGCATGAAATTATATATATATTTTTTTTTTTCACTACCCCTCCTCCTCATCAGAAAAATCTCACCTCAGGCTATTTCGAAGCTCCAATATGTTGCTTTTCATTCATATTTTTCAATGTACTACTCAAACATGTACACTTCTGAAACTGTATATCTGAGATGTGTGAACTGCTCTCCACTGAAAGGAAAGCGTGAGATCCTGAAGACCATTTCCATTCGTCCTGTTTTGAGGTAAAGCAGTAAGAAAAACGCCTAAGGCATTCACAAAATCGGGGAAATATCACAGAATTCAGCAGTGTGCATGGGTATGTCAGGATGAGCTCTTTGAACCGCCTTGCAGCAGTTCATGACTTCCCCTAAGAGCACTGGGCATGGATTTGTTAACCTGCCATGAACAGGGGCAGAAAATAGGAATGTGTACATCTTCATTCCTTGGGATGCCACAGCAAATGAAACCAGGTTGCAATCCGCGCAAAGGGGCAGGCTCTGGATGGTATTGCTTTGAAGACAACCATGAGGTCCTGCTTGCACAGAGCATCAAGGGCTTGAGCAAACAGCCCCATCTCCGCCACTGAGAAAGATTTGTGCTGCCGCATTTAAGAGGAATCTGATCCCTTGTGTCCAAGACATGCCCTCTTATATGGAGCTCTGCAGGACAGTAGAGGATCAAGTTGGCATTGGGGCTTCAGAGGACTAATATCATAAATGGGGATGTAAAGAAAAGAGGAAAGATGGAAAAGCTGCTGTTGAATCCCAAACCATCACTAAGAGCAGTCTGGGAGAGCACTGGGGACCTGAGTGGGAGACAGAAGTAAAACTGAGGAACGAAACCTGGGAAAGCTTTGAGAAGGAGCAAAAGATGAGAGCAAGAAAGGAGCTGCCATACAGAACTGCGAGACGTCAGGGTCAAAGATGGCACTGATCAAAGTCTTATTTCTGCAGCTGCAGAGCTTGGACAGGTTTCCCCAGCTCTCCTTGTGCTTCTTACCACCAGCTGTGTGTTTGGACTGTCTGTTCAGCAGCCTGGGGTGTCTCTTTGTGCTGTGCATGTTCAGTGCCCAGTCCAGGCCCAGGTGGGGCCCCTCCATGCTGCAGTGACCATAGTAATTCCCCTACACACATCTCACAGAATCACAGCATCCCAGACTGGTTGGGCTGAAGGGACCTCTGCAGATCCCCCAGCCCAACCCCTGCTCACGCAGGGTCACAGAGCAGATCACACAGGTGGGGCCAGGGGGTTTGAATGTCTCAGAGAAGGAGACTCCACACCCGCTCTGGGCAGCCTGGGCCAGGCTCTGGCACCTCCCAGCAAACAAGGTTCTCCTCCTGTTCACATGGAGCCTCCTGTGTTTCAGTCTGTGCCCGTTGCCCCTCACCCTGGCGTTGGGCACCACTGAACAGAGTCTGGTCCATCCTCTGACACCCACCCTGAGATACTGATCTCATTGATCAGATCCCTCTCAGCTTCTCTTCTCCAGCTCAACAGCCCCAGCTCTCTCAGTCTCCTCCGGGCTCAGCCTGCTGAGCACGTTTGGAGGTCGCCCACATGGGATTTCTTCTGATCTCTGCTTGTTTAATGAGCCATTCTAGTTTCATAGCAGTTTTTCTTTTGCTGAGGCCACATCAGTATGAGGAGGAACACAATGCCTTTGTTAGCAGGGGTTGAAATTTCAGCCTGCTGCTCTCTAGGTCTCCAAAACATTTGGGGGACATTTCTACACAGCGTGCTAAACAGCCAGGTGTGTGCTGGTCCCTGGCACCAATCCATCTCCTTAAACAGCGTCATTTTCCACCTAATGCATTAAAAATACTTTTCTTAGCAATTTAAAAAGAATAGTCTAAAATACAGAACTATTTCTGTTACAGTAACTATGGTCTAGAATGAGCAGTGTTGCAAAGAGATGCATAGATTATAAGGCATGTAATCATCTTTAACCTTTCCTGCCTGTTAAATTGGTTCATTTCCTTTCATTCATATATCTGAATTACTTTTATGTAAATATATACTTTTCTTGGCTTCTTTTCATGCTTATTTTTTTTTTAAAAAACAAAAGCAGCAATTAAAGGATAATAAAGACATTACTAAGTAGATCATATGATGGTTTCCCTTTAGAAAGTGTTATCACATTGTGAGTCAAGGGACTTCAGCTACAGCATCTCAGACAGCGAATTAAATGTTTTGTAAGCTACTCGTATTAAATTTCCTGAATCTCCTATTAAATCCCCAGCATTTCATCTTCAGGAAAGGGAGGTTTGTAAGTATGGCACAAGACAAGAGAAAGAGTTTGGCCCAGGGCTGTGTTATCATAGTGTGTTTGGAGCAGGCAGAGCCCAGGGAATCACAAGCAGTCAGTGTGAAGACAGGGAATTTCAATAACAAAAGCAAGAATTTGAGGACCTTCCTGATTTCCAGTAGCAGCCCCCAGGGGATGGAGCAATTTAAAACCTAGTTTGACTCAGGAAGGAAAGCATCAGGAAAAGCCGCTCAGCTCGGACTGGGGGAGTGTGGGGCTGCTAACATACCTGTTGGTGTGGTCAGAAACAAGCACTGGAGGGGCCTTGTGTCCACATCCAGCACATGGCAATAGGGCAAACTGGAGAAGGGACCGGAGGGGACCAGGAGCTGGGATGCCTCCTCTCCCCTCTTGAGATGCTCTTTGCTTGATACCAGCACTTGGAGTCTGACGGTGCTGTTCGGTACAAGCTCCAAAATCTCCTTCCCCAGCGTTGTCCCTCTGAGAGGGGCCTCCAGGAGCTGCTGTCTGGCAGTGGCTTTGCTGTGACCTGCGCCTGCAGTGGGTGCACGGGCCGCATGCTAAACCGGGCGCCCTGGTCATCTCCGCAGGCTGCAAACCACAGCCAGGGCTGCATTCATCCGCCTCCCAGAGACAACCCGGCTCCCTTTTACCAGCACCGATGACATTCAGATGACCAAGATTTCCTCAGAAAACCCTGTCTATGCTGCTGCTTTTCCTTGCTTTGAAGAACCATTTCCTAACATGAATGCAAATGTTTTTCTTCTCCTTACAGCTCTGAGGACTCAGACACCTTCCTTGCCTCTCCCTGGGGCTGCCATTGTTCTGGGCAGCTGCTGCTGCCGTGGGTGAGTGCTGGCATTTCTCGCAGGCCTACGCTGCACAGAGTTTGCTGAAAGAAACCTTGGTCCACATGTCGTTGAGGGCTCTGTGCACGTGAGTCACAATGCCATATGTACACTGACAGCTGCCTCTGCTGCTTTGTGTCCATCCTCTTCCACACCCATGTCCTCAGCACCTCTGGGGGAAGTGAATCCCTTGTGAGTTGTTAACTGTGATCAGAGATGCCCGGCTCTCCTCACCGCTTTCTGTTCTGCAGCTGGAGTGGCTCAGCCCACTGAGGCAGGAAGGGTTATACTGAAAAATGCCTGTACGCTAGTGCTGTGGGTACTAGGACATGTACGTGATGTCTCTGTGGCAAAACCATTTTCCTTTGCCTGAGCTTTGGGAAATATTCAAACGTTTCTCTTCCGAATGCAGACCCTGCTCCCTAGAGCTAGTGGAAGCTGGTGGGATGCTGCTCCGCCAAGCAATCTGCTAAGGTACCCTTGTGAAGACATAGAGGAAGGAGGGGGCTGTGAAGAAGAAAGAAAAGAGGTTTTCCCCAAGCTGGCCAGAAATGTGGTGTTTGCAGAGGCAGCAGCTGGGCACTAATTGTTCATTTGACTTCTTCAAGCAATGTTCCCCACCGACACAATGGAAAGGCTCCCGAGGATGAGACAGAAACAATCAAAAGCTTTACACTGTTCCTCAAACCTCCGCCCTACTGAACACTCATTTATCACTGACATTAGTGTCCAGGCTGCTTGTCAGCTGAGGATGAACCTGATGAATCCTGTGCTGGCCACACTCGGGATACATTGGGGATAGGGTTTGGTGTTGACTCTCAGAAGTATCTCAGGAAGCATCCTGTGATGTGTGGTGTTCAGTCTCACCTCTCACCTTCCTAACACCCTGCAGCCTTCTGACCAGCCTCCTCCACAGCTGGGACTGATCCAGCACCATCCCTCCTTTCCATGGCAAGAGCACCCAGAGCTGTCAGCTTCACCAGGGCTACCACTTATTGACACCAACAGGGCTGATGTGTCCTGGGTCTGCAGCAGCCTTTAAAAACAAGCAGTCATGAGTGTGGGCAGGGCACAACTATTTAGACTCCTAATTAAAGGCCCTGTTTATGGCTGACCAGAGTCTCTTCTGTGCAGATACACCCATTAGAAATGCTAAGATCGCAATCTAAGAGCAGGTCCTGGCACTTATTTCCAAGAGGTATCAGGAAGGGTTTGGTGAATGTCACCCACTCAGTGCTGGTCGGACCCTCAGGTCGGCAGGACCAGCCCTGATTATGTGTTATTATAACCGGGAGGGCTTGTGTTAAATCACTGACGATGCTCATATGGGAAGCTGGCGGTCAGTCCTAGTTTGCTCAGTTACCAGGACATATTAATCTACAATATGGAGTGCTCCTCAGGCTCAGAGCTGGTGCTACCAGGCTACATAGCACAGCAAGGCCAGTTGCTATCAAATGTTTCACCTGTTTCTGACTCCCATTATTTCAAGGCACAGATATTTTAAGGCACATTTCTCCCCATAGTCCAGCTAACTCTTCTTTTCCCACTCACTGTTGGCATTAGCAGATAACAGATGTTCTTCAGCTCCAATGTTCTGTCAATGCTGATTTATGGGTTTGATTGGGAGCTACAGTGCAAGAATTGCTTGCCCTGGGGAAGTGGGAATGCAGGGTCTCTAAAACGTGAATGACAAAGGAGAAAGTGAAGACAGATTATTCACACGTGTCAAAATGCCACCCAAGGAAGAGATCATTCTAGCAAGTTGAAAGAAAGCAGAAAGCAGCATTTCTTCATGTAGTGCCTAATTAAACTATGGAACTCACTGCCACGGGAAGGGAATAAAATAATTTAAAAAAAAAAAGGAAATTTAAAAGCAGGTTAGACATGCAAATAATGACACGACAGTCCAGGTACAATGCCAGCTGTGGAAATCTCCAAAAGTCTTGTTATTGGGAGGGGTAGGAGGACCGCAGAGACAGGTAAAAGATAACTCTGTGCTTCCATGAGCCTTACACTTTCTTTCCTAAGCCTGTCTAAAAGGAGATATGGGGCTGGTGGGACTGGATAGGTCTACAGTAGATTTCTGCCCAAGGGGAACCACTCCTGTGCTACTAGGAAGCGGGACATATGGTGAGTGTACAAAAAGGGAAATGCTTCCTGTAACACCTCAGGAAAGCTCCGGTCTCTGGGTAGGTGGTTTGTGCTGACAGCAAGAGATCTAAATTTGGTGATAATTTCTATATAGAAATCACAGACCTGAAATTACCTTATGCTCACATTCTGGCATATATATATGATCCACACTGCAGTCAGAAGACAGTTACCTACAGCAAGCTTGTGGAAATGGTAACATGATGATTGTGTCTTGACATCCATTTACGGGCTGGAGTGGAGACTTGCAGAGCTAAAGGCAGCCTGGATGAGCAGGGCCATGATGAGAACATGGGGAGCTGGAGATGCTGCTGAGGGACAGCAGGTCCTCAAGAGCCTCAAGAGCCCTGGCAGTCCCTCCCCATTTACTCCACTGGTAGCAGCACAGGCAGGTGGACAAAGTGCCATTTAGACAATATTGTCTGACCAGTTTTGGTTACTAAATTGCACCATCCAGGCACTACTGAAACAACAGAGCCCCTCTGGGCATTCAGGTCTCCTAACCAGATTGAAACCTGGAAAGACAAAACCCACTCAGCTATAGTACATGAAAGCTGATATTGTTCCAGAAATGTTAACGTGGAAATGGTTGAAGGGGCCACTGAATAGTGGTGCTGCTTTTCTACACAAGATTTGGCTTGCAATGCTCATTCACCCTCCTGAAGCCCCTGTTGTGTGCAACTTGCCCCCAGACCCACGAGCTCCCCACGTCCCCTGCACGTGGCATTCACACACCCAGGATAGGGCAAAATTGGGACGTTAACTCCACTTTTTCACATGATAGTTTGCTGTATGACACAAATCATCCTTGTCATATTTGCAATAAACAATTTTTGCTACTTTTCAATAGCTATGCCAAAACCACCTAATCAATATCTCCAGCTGGGACTTGCTTAACAGCTCATCAGGCCATGCATCGTTATTGTTGTACAAGCTAACATGGACAGTGTCACTTCGATAACAATAGCCACAGAATATGTATGAATGCTGCTGAAGCGCCCTACTAATGAATGTCTCCAGGTTGGAAAGCAAATCACAGAGAGGAGAGACAGACAAGTGGATATTTAAAATATTCCCCAAAGTACTTAACAGTCATTGAAACAGCCATTGAATGGATGGTTATAAAGAAAAAGAAGCAAGTAATTAGGGGCTGTCGTGATGGGCTGGAGAAACGAGAGCAGGCTCCAGCGGCTGGCCTGTCCTAGGTTGAGATATGTAGATTTAATTGATTTTGCACATATTGGTACAGATTCACTTTTTCTGATCACCAAGACACTTCCAATAGCGGCCGGTTGGGGACTCACGACTGTCAAGCCCCGCACAGATGGTGTTTGGCTGGACTTCATTTACCCAAACACCAAACCTCTGCCAGCAGCTTGTGCAGACAAAGAGAGCTGCTTTCTGTCTAATTTGTCATTGTCCATCTGTGTTTCTGACGGTCGGTGTTGGGAGGATGGCAAATGGGTGCAAAGCTAGACTTCCTGAACAACGGAGCCGAAATCCATTTCGATTTCCACCTGCGTTAGGGGAAACTGGCAGGGAGCAAATCCCTATGGTCGTAGCGACTCAGCAGCGATGGAGGCGAGTGAAGGAGATGGCACCAGACTCTACTCATCAGTGCGCAGAAAACTGAAATACCATTTAAATTCCATTTAAACACAAGAAAAGCTTTTCTTCTTGCCATATCCCAAACCCAGCTGGACATAGCCCAGGGGAATCTGCGCTGAGCCACGGGGTGGGACTGTGTGGGCTCCAGAGGTTCCTCTAGTCCTAGTGATGCTGTGATGCTGTGGCTGGCAGGAAGCAGATAGCTATTAACAAATAATAATTAACCCAGGGTGATGAGTTTACCTAGAGCTTCTGTCAGAGAAGCCACATTGGTTACTGGGGCTGGACTAGGATCAAACTCTCCATTCCCTCTTATCTCCCACCTCCATTTATCATCTGACGGATGAGATTCGGGATTTCCAAGCATGATGGCTCACGGTGGTGATGCCAGCGAACAGAGCTGTGGAATTTTCCTAGCGCTCTAAAGCCCTGCTTGGCAGCCCTGGGGAGGTGATCCAGACACACTCCCCGTGCTCTGGGCTTCTCTGTGCCCAGGTTCTGCGCCGTCTATACAAAAAGAAGAAAAAAATAAGAAAGAAAAGGGAATAAAATCCCAGAAGGAGATGGAGGTGGGGCTATGGAAAGCTTCACATGCTTACCAAGCTCAGCCCTTGCTTAGACGCAGAGATTCTAACCTAAATTAATAGATCCTCTGGGGTCTGCAAAACTGGGCTAATATTTTGCAAGAATAGCTCTCCCCTGCCTCTTGCCCTCCAGTATGATGAAGACAAAACGCGTTCATTATTGCAGCATTTAACAGTGTGCAGTGTTTATGAAGAGGCTGGAGGATGTGAAGGAATCCAAACCAATTACATTAATCTCACAGCAAATAAAGCTGCAAATATTTACCTTCACTATACTGCTTTATCTTATTGGACAAGCTCTTGAATTAATCTGAAGCCAGTCCTTTAACCTTGCTCAATGGATTGCTCTTTCTGACATCAGGAGGTCACCTAGACTTAACTGTTGGTCTCCACAGGATGACACCAACTCATCTGTAAATCGCGCTTTGGGCAAATGAGCCTCATTTAAATCTCCTTCATCTATCGCGGTGTTTGTAAGCGCCGTTCTCCTGCCTCCATCGAGTCCCTTGGTGCTTCAGCGTGATCCTGCAGAGCAAGAGGCATGCAGAGCAACCCAAGCAAATGATTAACGAACAACACAGCAATGATGAGATTTTTTGCAAGACCTTATTCCTGGAATAATGTCAGTTCCCCACTATGAAGCCTTTTCTCACAGGAACCCATTGATACAGGCAAAACTCTCCTTAAAACGTCGGCCTCAGGTAGGTGCCCAGTCTACTACAAATAAACCTGGTCTAGAAAGCTCCAGCGCTTTCTTTTTTCTTTCTTTTTTCTTTTCTCATGTGACAACAAATTCAGTATTTAGTGGCTTCATCAAATATAACAAATCAGCAAGCACTGGAGGGTGTTAGTAGCAAATGAACGTGTTGGTCCCCACAGACCACACTAGGGACAGACAGGGTTGGTCCGTTGTGTAAAACAGCCAACTTATTTCTTGTTTTACCTACACTTTTCCATCACAATCCCTCCTCAAACTGCAGCTCCTTCACTTTACCAATCCGTATAATCCCAGTTTTCCAAGCTCATTTTAACCCAGTGACCAGCAGTGACTTTCTGCTCTACCCAAAAAAGTGGTGCCGGGTGTGCTCAGTCCCAGCAGCGCTTGGCAGAACATGCACCATCAGATAAAGCTCTGCAGAAATCCAGCTGCGTGGGTTTGGAGCCCACCTGTAAGTAATATTCAGGAAAGGAGTTCTCTTATGTGAAGTTATTTCTATGTCTTTCCTAAATGGCAGATCAGTAACTATAATTTATCCCATTACCAGTGAATGTCCCCAGGCTTTCTTTTGATCTTAGACCAAGGAGTCTCAGGACTGGTCTGGATTTGCCTCCACCTGAGCTGGTTTTGTCTTATTCTAGCTGTTATAAAAGTGCAGAAACTATGACTTAGTAAACTTGGCCTGGGTAAGCTCTGCTCAGGGATCAGTCTGTGACAATGGCTTGATGAAGCCAAGTAGCCCATGGTGGCAGCCAACAGCTCTCTGTGTTACTGGAGCCTGGGGAGGCTCCTGGGCAACTGTCAAGAGTTAGCTGGGTGTGGGTGAGGAGGAATGAGGTTTTCATAAGAAAAATGTATAAAAATAGTCAGAAGCAGACCCAAAGCAAGGAGGGAAAAACTGCCAGCACCACCGAACTCCTCCCAGAAAAGGACTAAGGATGCTAAAGACTTCTCGCAACCTCTCCTGCTCTCTTGGGGAAAGCAGGACCTGTTGGTTTTAGGACCTAGAAGGACATGTGAAGGGTGAGCACAGCTCCAGAGGACAGAGGTATGTACAGTTTTAACTGTTCTATTTATTAGGCTTTTCTCTACTGTTTAGACATTTTTAACAAGTGGGTCCAGGCAGGTTTGAATGTCTCAGAGAAGGAGACTCCACACTCGCTCTGGGCAGCCTGGGCCAGGCTCTGGCACCTCCCAGCAAACAAGTTTCTCCTCCTGTTCACGTGGAGCCTCCTGTGTTTCAGTCTGTGCCTGTTGCCCCTCACCCTGGTGTTGGGCACCACTGAACAGAGTCTGGTCCATCCTTTTCACATCCACCCTTGAGCAACTTGTTGATGCTTGTTCCAAGCCTGATGACACTGGCTGCCACCTACCACTTCATAACATGGGCGAGAGGAGATACTGCATGAGCAGTATCCCTTCCCTTCCTACACCTCATTCTTCAACATCCTTTTAGAACTGCACTTGCACTTAATTTCCTTGCTCTTGCAGATGATCAGGCAATATAAAGAAAGAGAACCAGCTTTGCAAAAACCACTCCCCGGATTTGTTTCCGATCTTACTGACTTCAAGGATTGTCCAAGTGTGAAAACATCACCGCTGAGGAGATACTAGTGATTTATACTATTGAAAGAATGATCTCGTTCCCTCTGCCAGTGGGTCAGGGGAACCACTGGCCATGCCTCGCACATCACCCGTATCTCATGGTTCCGTGCTGAACCCCCACATGGATCCAGCTCAGCCTGAACGGGCACTGGCAAACCCACCGCTCCCCACAGCCGAGCGAGTCTGAAACGCTCCGCAACCCCAACACGCTCAGCGACTCCAACACGTGGCCAAGAAGGAGCTCTGAGAAGTGGCAAAGGAACAGGAGCTGGAGAGCTGAGGGGCAAGTGGGAGGAAATGCATTTGGGATTTAAAAAGCCCTAGGAAGGATCTTTGTTAAACCCAGAGGAGCTGGCAGGGTCCTGGCTATTTTCAACACCTTGCAAGTCCTTGAATTATTTGGAAAACACGCAGAATCAGAAATATTTTATTAACTCGCCTTAGTTTTGCTGAACTATCTGTTTAAGGAAACAAAAAGCAAACAAGCGATTCCCTCCACTCCACATGAAATGTTTCACTTTGACGTCTTTCAAGGGAAATCATTTATATTTTCACTCAGAGCCAGCTCGTTATGAAACATCTTTCAATTGTCATTTAAAGGCAAATCTTGAATTTGAAATGAAACACATTGTTGAACGCAAGACAAGAGACTTCCAGCTGGAAGGGAGCAGCCGATTGCTTGCCAGGGAGCAGGAGCCCCCAGCACAGGGTTGGCATCCTTGTTCTGCCCCCGCACACAGGGAAACGCCAGTTCGGAAGCAGCACCCGCGGCCCGACGAACAACCACAACGTGCATCTCGCTTCAACACCCGGACTTTACGGATGCATCAGTATCCGAGAAGAGATTAAATACAACAGGGAAATTGCACAAAGCAATAACAAAGGCGGGACACCGTAATAAGCCTGAGTTCTGGGTCATTAATTCCTTGTTATCTGGCTGCACTCAGATGCTCTGCGGATACACTTTGCTGCCCTTTATTTTACTGAACCCAAACCTTACCCTGAGGTTCCCTTTTGCTGTTTATATCAAAAGGCATGTTGGCGTGATATTCCCAGTGAGCTCTGTATTTGGTGGGATTCCTTATACGTCATATATGTTTGATGAGAACAAGACGTGGGCTCAGCTGCTTCCCTAAGCCAAGGGGTCAGCAGCACCTGCAACAGGCCGAGCCCCAACACGTCAGCCCGCGAGAGAGAAAAACACCAGCGGGATCCCAAGATCGCCCCTGGAAACAGAACTATAAAGCAAGAAGCAGAAATTCTGCATTATTCCATTTTAAAGAGCCTGTTGTATTTCAGGAGGTAAAACACCCTCGTAGGAGCGGGGGAAGAGAAATGCAACCGCATTTCTGCCACCAAGGCTTAAACAGACGCTAAGAAGCGGCTGATCATGCTGAACACCCACAGCAGCTCTTTCCCCACCTGGATCAGAGAAGACGCTGCTTCTTTAGTTTCAATTGCTGCATAAAGAGCCAACTCTAATTTCACCTCCTTCTTCAGAGATGTTGCTGTGCATTTCTGAGTCTGCGTTTTGCTGCACGGAGCCTGAGCAGCTCTGGAAACTCCTGATTCACACTTTAAAGAAAACATAATTTAAAAAAAAGAAAGAAAACAAAAGAGAAAAAAGGAGAAGAAATAAAAAAAAAAATGCAGCTTCTTTTTAGAATGACTTTACTTTTCAATTGTCCAATATCTGTATTTTATGTACTAAAAAATGCAATTCATTCAACCATCATAAAATTTCTCAAGAGCCCTTTGGGACCCCACTCGTTTGGATTTGGCCAGATCTAGCCAATGAATTTCGGTTCTACAATGCAGGCTTGTTTGTTTTGCTGTTCATTCGAGGAAGGACAACTGATCAATTGTTTTAATTTTAAATCAGAGAGCTAATATCTGACTTTGGCTTCCCTTGTGGTCTTCCAGTTAGTGCCTCTGAGCTGCAAAGATCCCTTTGGATTATTCTTTTCTGTAGCTAATTCGCTTACCCCATATGAAGAATATCAGCTCTCCTTTCCCCATTAGATTGGAGAAGATGCAGTTTTCTTATTTTTAATTATATTCCTTCAAAAAAAGCCCTAAAGAGTAACATGTAAGTCTATAGCGACTCCAAAGACTGAGGGCAGGCGAGCTGTTTTTGAGGTTTTGTGATCTTTACGCTTCCATTGACTTGCTCTCCCCGTTACCACAGTATTTCTATTTCAATGACCACACCAGCACAGATCGTGGAACCAAGATTGCGGAACGCGCTGTTTGCTGGAACCCTCTGCTCATCCATCCCTCCCCTTATCATTTTCCCGTTTTCTCCATATTTCTCGTTATGGTTGTGCTTCACCTGCTGTTGGAAGCCTTGGGTGTCCCTTCACCTCCTTCTCTTCCTCCTCCTGCTCTTTATCCCCATCTAAATCTCTTAGAAACCAGTCATCTCTGCATTCACACCCAGATTCTGCCCCAAATCTCACATACCTTTCACTAGCTACTCTACAGATAGGAAATTGGGGTCTGAGTTGAGGGTCACCTTCCCCTCCTTTTTCTTTTTCATGAGCCTCCAAATGGTATTTTTTGGAAATAAGGATGTTCTGCATAAATAAACTTGTTGAGGTTTGTTTGCCCTGTTCCTCCTTCAGAATCAATTATTTTTGCAGTTCTTATTTGTTCGCAGATTTATCGCTTCGATTTCTTACCACATATTGATATCCCCAATTCTGGTCTCTCCGGTTACCCCGAATGGTGCTAAATTACATTTGTACTTTGTGGGTCAGAGGCTCCAGCTCCGATCCCTGCGGCAGCCCCAGAAAGAACGACGTTGTGATTTCATTTTCAGTTCTGCAGATCAGCTCTGGTCCAGCCTGCCCTTCCCTCGCCGCTTTAGGTCTGGTCTAATTCCAGTTCCCGCAGCTCCGCTCTGTTCCCACTGACACGCTCATTTTGTGAGCTTAATTTAACTGGAGCTGATGCTCCATAGATCATTCTGCAGCCAGAGCACATTGTGCTCTGCAGGCCTGCTGATCCTCACCAGATAAACCAAGCAGGCTGGGCCGTGGCACACAAGACCATCAGGGATTCCAGATCCTCCAGAATATATAGCATGATATAAAAATAAGAATCTCCTGATGAATTTGTGAGTATGGCAGGATAAACAAAACGTTCCCTTCTCCCTGTAAAAATGCAATATTTCCTATTGTGATTTGCACGTGAAACTCTGGGGCCAAACTTAAACTTGAGGATGATTAGTCTCAATTAAAAATTCATTGGTAAGTGGAGATTGTTTTCAATGTTAACATATCAGGTGTTACTAAAATTTCTTCGGTCACAATCCCTGAAGGTGCTAAGAAGGCATATAGATAAGGTTCTTAGGGACATGTTTTAGTGCCAGCATTAGGTTATGGTTGGACTCGATGATCCTGAGGGTCTCTTCCAACCACAATGATTCTATGATCCACTCAATGGCCTGGGTTAAGTCATCGATGGCTCATAGGAAAATGCAGTGGCCCTCAGGAGGTCACCCAGATCACCCCCTGTGTCCATCCTGACACATCTGCTTAGCCTGGATTTAAACACTTCAGAAGGCTGAGGAACCTGTTAAACTGTGGGTTCGACTGCTTGTGGATGCAGCTATTGCCCCTGCCACCTGTGCCAAATGAAGGGTGACAGCCATTGTGGGCATGTGAGAGCTCCGTGATTTCCATTGCAAAGGCTGTTCCACCATTCTGAAATTTTCTTTAATTCCAGTTTAGAATAAAAAAGAAAAATTGAAATCACCTTATGTCTTTTTTCCCCTCAAAAATGTTCTGGTTTTGGGTAATAAAAACATTTACTGATGTCAACTTGAAGCTAAAATCAATAAAAACTTGCAAAAAAGTCATCAGTCCAAATGTTTTTTCTTCCTATGCTTGAAAAGCTTCCTTAGTAAATAAATAAATCACAGAATCCCAGAATGTCAGGGGTTGGAAGGACCTGGAAAGCTCATCCAGTGCAATCCCCCCATGGAGCAGGAACACCCAGATGAGGTTACACAGGAAGGTGTCCAGGCGGGTTGGAATGTCTGCACAGAAGGAGACTCCACAACCCCCCTGGAGTTGCCTCCCTCTGGGGACAACAGGAGTCCTGAGGGGTTTGGAAAGGTGCAGCTGACATTTGTTTTAAGCTGTGCTTGACCTGTCTGGGAGACTTAGGCCACATCCTAGTCTAACAAGGCTGGGAAGACACGTCTGGCCTTGTAAATATAATATTTAAATGAAGAATCCAGCACATCTGGCAAATGCACATCTGGGTCTCATGCCACTTCTGTCCCATTAATTGCTCCAGCTCATGTCAACCACTATCGCCATGAAAAGTTGAGGGGGGAGTGAAAATCTAGTTATCTAATGGATTGCAGGATAAAGGCAAGCTAATCGCATCCATCTTGCTACTCAAAAATTCAGTGAATACCTGGCAAACGGAAGGTGATTAGGACACGGTAGAGCAGCCTCCTGCAGTGATGTGAGCACTGAACACAATAGAGATGATGCTGAGGATGACAGTAGCTTTCCTCTAGCCTCAGAACCGAGAGCTTTTTACCCAAGTGTGTATTCACTATAAGCCCGGTGAGACACAGAGAAACAGCAAAGGGGCCTGGGGCAAGAGCTGGAGTATTTGGGTTGCTCTCCACTGCACTGTCCTGTAGGCAGGCAGGCGGGAAGGCAGAAGAGATTAGATAGAGAAGAGATGTATTGTCTTCTTGTCTCTCCCTTTCTATGTCATTAATCAGCTTCTCAGATAATTTGTATATGGCATAACTTAAAGCAAAACAAAGCCTGCAGAATGATTTGTGCCCTTATGAATTCTTAATTCGAGCAGGACAGCAGATAACGTCTCTCAAAATGCCGCTAGTGTGCTTTACAGCAGCAGCCAATTAATTACTGCAGGGATGGTGTTTCAGAGCCACCTCATCTCTTAAATAAATCTTCTGTGTCCAGTGACAGGGAGAGTTCTTATTCCACAAGCATAACACAGAGGGACAGCTCTGCACTGGAAAAATAGCTTTGTCTACTGTAGGGGAGGTTTTGGGTGCCGGGAACAACCCAGCCAGACTCTTGATGAACACTTTCTGCCCACAGAATGACTGAATCCCAGAATGTCAGGGGTTGGAAGGGCCCTGGAAAGCTCATCCAGTGCAATCCCCCCATGGAGCAGGAACACCCAGATGAGGTTACACAGGAAGGTGTCCAGGCGGGTTGGAATGTCTGCAGAGAAGGAGACTCCACAACCTCCCTGGGCAGCCTGGGCCAGGCTCTGCCACCCTCACCATGAAGAAGTTTCTTCTCCAATTTAAGTGGAACCTCCTGTGTTCCAGCTTGAACCCATTACCCCTTGTCCTGTCACTGGTTGTCACCGAGCAGAGCCTGGCTCCATCCTCCTGACACTGCCCCTTTCCATATTGATCCCCATGAATGAGTCCCCCCTCAGTGTCCTCTTGTCCAGCTCCAGAGCCCCAGCTCCCTCAGCCTTTCCTCACACGGGAGATGCTCCACTCCCTTCAGCATCTTGGTGGCTGCGCTACACTCTCTCCAGCAGTTCCCTGTCCTGCTGGAACTGAGGGGCCCCATTAGATTTGTGTTGCGTGTCGCCTTGTTGGCCTTGTCCAGCATCCCTCCTCCATGTGTCGGGCTATGGACGGAACGGAGTTTGGTACTTGGCGCCACCTGAATTATTCACTGCTTTGTCCTGATGGTTGGATGATTGGGATTGGATCAGTGGGAAATCCTGTGTCTGGCTCCTAGGGGACCAAACACTGCACATCCGCTGTTAGCAGGACTAGAGGAAAGCTCAGCTCCAACCGAAGCATCAAAATACTGAGTGTCCTATTGATGCGTAATAGTTACTCCATCAGTATCATCTTTGGGTTAATACATTTTCATCATCTCAACAGAAATTAAAATCTTTGTTTAGGTTGACATCTGTTTATTCCATACCAACACATTAAGAACGTTCTGCCCTTGGCAATGAATGAAGCAAAGTATGTCGTGGGGTTTGGCTCGATTTCTAATCTTTGAAGTTAAGACAGGTATAGAAATCTGCAGTTTCCTCTGTAACGGTTTGTTCTAGCAAAAAAAAAAAGGAAGTTTGAATGTTATGCTCTGATTCTAATACAAAATTCTCTCTAAACCTATTGTAGACCAAAAAAACCCTTACTGCTGAAAGAAATGCTCAGCTTGGGGATTTTATAGGTTTTTCTTTAAGATACATATAGGGATTAATGAATAACCTCGCAGTGCCCTCAATGGCAGCTGGGTGCCCAACTGTATGTGGCGCCTTTGAAATGTTTCAAATGAACTGAGGTCACTGCAGTCAGTGGGAGTTGATCCACCCAACACTGGGATTGGAGCCGCAAGAAGAAAGATGACCGTGAATAACAATACGTACCAGCCGAAAAATCCACAGCCTTTCACCGGTGTGTTCTCATCTCTGGTTCTTTGTGCTCTTAGATGAATTATGTAAGCCTCATGAAAATCTTAAGTGGTTTATCTCTGCACCCACTTTCCTACAGAGTAAATTGCGAAACAGTGAGGTCAAAGCTGTAAGTCTTCTCCAGAGAGGGGCACGGGTTCCTGGGAGGCACAAGAAAAGCGCCCAGGGGTCCTGACTCGCTTCCAAATAAGAAGAACACGATAATGAATGGAAAGAAACAAGATCATAATAAATCTTGTTCTGAAGTCTTGAATAATGAAGCTTTATTGTAAATCCATCACAAAGAAACGTTAATATGGAGCCACCAAATAGGTCAGGTTAATTACATCATCTGAAAATGGTGTGATACCTCCAGCCTTCATCAAAAAAGTAATCAAATCCCCTGGGAGCGTGAGAGATGACTTTTTTTTAATTAGTTGAGCATTAATATCTTTGTGCTAATATTTCACGGTATTCCTCTAGCTTAGCCAGGATGATACATTTTACCTCCTGTTTGTCAAAATATGCCATTTAGGGCTGTTTTTCTGTGTGCCAATTTGCATCCTACATGGTTAGGCCATCATAATGTCATGGAAAACCTCTTCGCTTTGCTGCGAAAAGACATTTGAGGGACTTGCAGTGAGCTCCTTCCCTCCCATGTTCACAGCTCAGCTTCTGTTTGGCTTCCAAACCCTCCCCAATCCTGCATTTCCAGCAACACCCCCAAACCTGCAGAACCCTTGTGCTTCCCAGATGCAGGAGAACATGGCGCGTGTCCCAAGCAGAGATGCACCAGACAAGTACCAATATTTTTGTACCCAGCTGATGCCGTTTTAACTTGAAAACCCACTGGGAACATACCCACATCTTGCTTGAAACAGAGACACCGATGGCACTGTGCGGAGGACCAGCCTCAGCTCCCCTTGCTGAGCCTCCTTTGGTTTTTGTTTCAGATACAACCACCCAAACCAGGGATGGCCAGGAACAGGTTTTGAAGGGAAAACGTCTTTTCAAAAGGAACAAACATTCCCCTTGAGCAACTGAATTCCTTTTGAAACAGCCTCCTGGTAGGTTTCGTGTTTTGAAAACTTGAAACATTTTTCGCTTCTCAAAACAGAGGGTTTTTTTTTCTCACTTCTCATCCAAAAATACACTTTTCCCAGGAACTTTCATTATATTATTACAATATATTATCCACCCTTGTCTGTAAAATTTCAGTAAAGATATGTATTATTTAGCTATATTAAAATATCTATTTATACTTATTCAAGCAAATGGTATTGTCACCAGCCCTGCCGCACCTTCTCCAGCAGAGATTCCAGCAGACCCACACTCCCCAATAAGACGCTAATAGTGCCACTGAGGCTCCTGCACCCAAAATCGTTTGTTTAAGGCTTCGGTAACTGCTTTCAGCTCCACAGACTAATAATTGCCAGGCAGGAGAGCTGTGAGTCACCCGCCACTCTAATCCTGTGACCTGCAAAAGCACCTGGAGGAGGCAAAGGTTATTTAAGAAAGAAACATTGTTTTCTTTCCGGTTAAATCCGATTTCTTTGTGTCGCTTTGCCAATCAATGTGCAGTTGACTAAGGAGCGCGGAGTGTGACATACAGAAGTGGTAGGTGTTATTAGTAAGCGTATTAAAGTGACAAGAAAAACACAGGGCTCGGAGGCAGCTGAAAGGCACTTTGAAGCCTCACCGAGAAGAATGAACTGGTGACATATTCCTGCTTGACCCAGGGTTGTACAAATGAACCTTGGAAGCGCAAGGAGGGATGAGGAGCACAAGTCTAAGGTGGTTAGAGAGGAAGGCTGGAAAACTGGCCAAAAGGCTTTGGAAAGGCAGTAGGAACCTAAAAGGTTCTGTGGGAGGGAAAAAATAAAGAAGAAGAAGAAAAAGATTGCTTTCTATAAATAAATACGGGCAGGGAAAATGCTGGGGAGGGAGAAGATCTAACAGAAAAACTTGGCACAAGAACAAAAAGTATACGCTAGGCATAAATAAATTCAGAATGGAAAACTGAAGGAAGTTTTGAGCCATCAAAGGAACAAAATCTTGGAATGGAAGGAGCAGCAGGAGGAAGAGAAGGGACGGGGTGTGAGCTGAAGGGCAAGAGGAAGGCGGGAGCGGGAAACAGCTGCCCAGGCCCGCGGAGCCACCACGTCCTGAGTGGCCCAGACCCACTGAGACCACAGAATCACAGAATCCCAGAGTGTCAGGGGTTGGAAGGGACCTGGAAAGCTCATCCAGTGCAATCCCCCCATGGAGCAGGAACACCCAGATGAGGTTACACAGGAAGGTGTCCAGGCGGGTTGGAATGTCTGCACAGAAGGAGACTCCACAACCCCCCTGGGCAGCCTGGGCCAGGCTCTGCCACCCTCACCGGGTAGAAGTTTCTTCTCATATTTAAGTGGAACCTCTTGTGTTCCACTTTGAACCCATTACCCCTTGTCCTATCACTGGTTGTCACCGAGAAGAGCCTGGCTCCATCCTCCTGACACTCACCCTTTATGTACCTGTAAACATTAATGAGGTCACCCCTCAGTGTCCTCCCAGAATCCCAGACTGGTTGGGCTGAAGGGACCTCTGCAGATCCCCCTGTCCAACCCCCCTGCTAACGCAGGGTCACCTAGAGTAGAAGCATTTCAAATGGAAACACATTTCAAGCACAAAAATTGAAATCCTTGCATTCAAATTTGGAAAAGGAAACATTTGGACCCATTTTTCTTCACACTTCTCTCCCTCCTGCCCCAGGCTCCCAGACTCTTCTACCTGACCAGTGCCATTTCTCTCCATTAAAACTGATTTGCACAAAGCAGTTTTCCCAGCTCCCCAAAATAATTTCAGGCAGCTTGAAGACATGTCCTCCATTCTGTACAAGAATCATGAGCAGAGAATGATCCTGGGTTTATTTTTTAATTCTTTTTATCCTGATTTAGCTGTTGCTTGCAACAGCAATGAACATGCAAAGATTTGTATGAGATCCTCTCAAGCAGGGTGCAAAGGGAGTTTTTTTAAGCTTTTTAAATCTTATTTTTTAAATGTAGCTGCTTATGATTCATCAGAAGAACACAGACACCCAAAAACATCCATTCAGAGCTTAGACAGACATGGAATATCACTGGGTCAGGCATCTGCAGTTTAGGATCAAGCTTCCAGGGACTTGCAGATTAGGGATGCTGTGGACCGGCCCTTTTAGCAATAGAGCAAAACCAAACTCCAAACCCGAACAAAATGTTCACAGATCAGAAATAAAACTAAGGCCACTACCAAATGAGTCTGGAGGTGGCTGATTCGTTCAATTTTAAATGATACCGAATGCATGCCTGGCACCTGAAGACTCTGTTATTTCAAGTGCGCTTTGCTTTGCCAATGAAAACGAAAGGAAAATATTTGGAAGAAGCAGCACAGAGAGCATCTCAAAAAAGACTGAAGGGAAGTTTGTGTAACACTCAGTGAGAGACACCACTTGGCTTTTTGCTCAACCACACTGTAAGACTCATGCAGAGCCCAATAGTAGAGACTAGGTTAAATAAACCCCAGAATAATGCTGGGTGTTTACCACGGGACTGGTAAAATGTGTTGCTGTTCTGCATAAGAAAAGCCTCCTCTCTAAATGCGCAGGCAGTCGTCAGCTCGATTTACTGATACAAATAGGGCAGCTCAGAGTCAGAGCGAATACAGAAAATGTTTTCTTATATGCAAATGCGAGATCACATTATTTCATAGAAGTAGCTCTAACAGTTGATATTACTGAGTGTTTCCAGATCCTTGTTAAAGGAAAAAAAATAGAAAAAAAAAAAAAGAAAAAAGCTCATCTAATATTCCCAGATAAAAATGACATTAATTGAAAGTTTGATTCTATCCCCTAATGAATTTTCCTGTTGCATTGTAATTAATAACTACTTACATCTAAAGAACTTGGTATCCCTTCAAATTAGGGCATTACTTATAAATATGCTAATGCTTTAAGATTAGTTCTTACGAATGCCATACGTTGCCCTTATAAGGGCTGTCAGGGTGAGGGATGTGAAGAAATGCTTCATGGATGTTACAGCAACTGTTATTCAGGATACTGCAGAGGCAGCCAAGAACCTGGATCCATCCCTGCCAGGAGCCTCAGAAACCAAAAACCTCCACACAGATACTCATGGGGACTCAAATACACCAGGTCTTGCAGTAACCATCCCTGGGGCATGTTCAGAACCACCCTGAAATTGGGTATTTGTCTGATACCTGCCCCACTTTATCCTTTCCAGGCCTGGCGGGATGGATGGGGGCGGCTGTTCCAACCGCAGGGCACCCAGGCCAGGCCATCTGGGTCACCCTCAAGTCACCCCAGAGATGCTCCAGAGGGCAACCGGGTGGACGCTCTTTGGCCGTACGTGACCTCTAAACTTGTCCTTGAGGCTGCTCCTACCACACAGCAGCCACATTGCTTGGATGCTGCTTGTGACTCTTTAAAAAAGGGCTTCCAGGATATATATATATATATATTGGTTTTTTTCCTTGTTCCCGGTGAAGAAAGAAAAGCGAGTAAATGAAAACATTGCAAGAAACAAGCGGACACGTGCCGGCGCCTTCCTGCGCAGCGCCGCTGCCGCTGTTCCTGCTAACGCCACGCACACCCACGGCCAGGCTGGGGATGCTGCTCGCAGCACCGAGTGCAGGATCCAGGCCAGTTCCCATCAAAGTCAAGCTGATTAGTTTAATTAGCTTTGTTTCCTTCCAGCCCCCTGTCTCTTTACTCCACTTATTACAGCAACCGATTCAAATGTTAAGTCGTTAACCTCCATCACAACCCAATTAAAAAGCCCACCATAAAATACCATGTTTTTGCCATCTTGACTTGAAATACTTAATGCGAGTGGTAGAAAAATAACGACCATTCCCACTCATCATGCCTGTCTGTGGAACGTGGCACAGAATGGGGAACACTTGCTGTTTCGGGGTTGTCACCTACTGGTGACAGCGACCCTTTCTGTGCCCAGCACAGGCAGTGTGGGTATCTGGGGAGCCCTGGAGAACAAAGGGAAGAAGGGTGCAGAGGAGGCATGGATGAGCGGTCCCATCATGCCATGAATTACGTTTTAGTTTAAAAAAGCATGATGGCACATTTTTTCTACTGTCACCTGTACTCTCACGGGTCACTCCCGTAACCCAGAGGATGAAGGTCTTTTCTGAAATACCACTTGCTGTGAGCCTTGGGCTGCATTTAGAACTGCTCCTGTCCACCAGTACCTCTGGATTAGCCTCCTTCTCCTTCCACCACCCAGAAACCTCCAGAAATATTCCTCTGACATCAGCTTTCCTCTCTGCGATAGCTCAGAAACCCATCAAAGAGCTTTTTACAGCTTGGATTGAAATCCTTATCCCCCACCAGCACACACACACTCTCACGCTCTTGTATTTACAGATTACAAATTTTCTTTACAGGCACGAACTGCATACGTGCACATACAGATCTCAGCACAGCAGAATCCCGAGTGCCGTTGCTGGAGCAGCACGAACTGCTGCTGGTAACCATCGGTGTGTCGCTAGCTAGGGCGAAACTGCATCTTGTTCACCAGGCTGCAAAATCTAGGCAGTGGTATCTATAACAAGCTGGGTATGGATGTGTGCCAAGAGGTAGTAAACAAACTGGGAGCTCTGTTTTTCCTCTGGCTTTCACTCCAGAGCCTTGTCTGTCTGTGGAGGAGACTGCCCGGCTGCGCTGAGCAGATTTTTTGGATTCTAAACCCAACACTTTTTTGGGGGGAGATGAGGAGAGGTTGTAATTAACCCCGCTTTCTAGAGTGCCCGGTGCGCAGCAGGGAGCTGCACCAACTCTGGATTCAGGCCAAAGACAGTAAATGACACAAGAGCAAAGTTCAGAGCTGCCTTCAAATCTCATTCATATAATGAAAGCATGAAAGCAGATTCAAACGATGGATGAACAAGAAAAGCCAAACATATCGATCACTCTGTACATCGCTGGCAACCAGCTGTTCTGGCATCAGTCTCACAAGGGCTCTGCTGCAGTCAGACAAAAGATAATGAGGAGGAAACAGAGGAGCCTGAACCGGGTGGGTTTTATTCCTAGGGAGAAACCGTGCTTGTCCCAGCGTCACCTATGCTGGTCTGATAGACACAGTGCCTGTGTTTTCTGAGTGGTGGCCCCCGTCCAGCAGACAGACACTCGGCCGTGTGTCTGCAACCTGCTGCTCAGAGGCAGTGACGCCGTGTCCGTGCTGCAGGAAGCACCGTGGCTCCGGAGCTGCCCTGGCTGAGGGGCCCAAACGTGCGCGGCCTCTGCTCCCCTTGGGCTCTGCTCCATGATCCATGAAGCATTTGGCGTGCAAGGTAAGACAACGTTTCACATTAATTATTGTCTGTGCAATTAGGCAGAATGAGGTGGCTTCTGTGCCAGGGACAGCGGAGGCCTCTGCACGCTGGGGCCAGGCTGCTCCGGGCAGGGAGGCGGCACGGGGCTCGTCGCACGGAGCGGTGCCGGCGTGGGCAGGGATGCTGAAAGCACAGTGGGGGATGCCAGACAATTTAACCTCCGCTGTTTCGTCAGCCTCTTCATGCTGTTCCCCATCTCAGCCCAAACTCCTCGGGGTTTGCAAGCCGCACCCGCCCTCCCAGCCCTGCGGCGCCCTTCACTCAGCCCCCACATCTGGATGCACCCAGGGATGCTCCCAAACCTCTGCCCCACCTGTCTGCCTGGATAAGAAGGCAAAGCCCCTGTCAGGAGGAGTTGGTGGGCCTCAGATTGCCCCTGCACACCGTGCTCTGGGAACCCGGCCACAAGTCCCAGCAGCACCACGATCAGGGGAGGGCAACGACAGCAGATATCCACCCCGAGACCCGCTGGTCAGGAGGTCCTTGGCCTACCGGTTGCCAAAAGCACCAAATCCCCCTCACCGTGTGCCACAGCCCTACAGATGGAGGGCTGAACAGGACAGCCGGCTCCTGGAGGCTGCCCACCAGCTTTTCCCCTTCCCAAAGCCCCCTTTCGCTTGTTTATGTGGGGATCTGTACAGAGAAGGGAAGGAGAAAGCAAATCATGATGCTGTGACACAGCACTGCTCCTGCCCGGGTGTCCAAGCCTGCCTTTAGAAACACCAAAATAGAGAGACAAATAAAATAAGACAATGCAGAGTATCCCATCTGTGCCTACAGCTCTGGCCAAGCCCCTGCGCCTCCACTGTCCTCAGAGCCTGTTTCTAGGGCTTCACAGGCTCCTCCAGCTACTCCTTTGACCTTCAATCTGCAGATGGAGAAATCTCCTTCAGGGTCCATCCTCATCCCTTTGATCTGGTTCCCTACTTGCAAGGATGCCTCACAGCTTGTCACCCACATCCTGCTGGCCTCCCTGGGCCTTCCAGTCCTCTCTCTTTCTCAAGTAAGGGTTAAATAGCTTCCTGGCTCTGAATCACCCTCCTCCTATTCTCATACAGTTTCATATAATTTCATCTTGGGGAAAATGTGTGAGCTGCTTGTCCAGGTCCTGGGGATTCTCTGCAGCTGCTATAGGAAGCATGTTTTCATTCCGTGGGCACATAATACCCTTTCATAGAACGCTCTTCTCCGTCCTCACACTGCTTGGGGTTAGCTGTGCTTGGAGATGTCGTTTTCATTTGCGGGGGAACTTTGAAGGAGGATAATAACAGACAGGGAGGGGATGACGGGTCTGTGTTTAAGGAGCTGTTCTGGGGACCCGGTGCCAGCCTTTCAATGGGATGTCAGATGAATCCTCACCGCATGGACACTTGTTTTCCCTTTCTTTCAGCTTTTGGTACCTACAGATTAATTTGCAAAGCCCTTAGTTCTCACAGCTCTATCTCCATTGTGTGAGGTTGTTTTTTCACCCTGACTATTCTCCATCCAGGACAGGATGACTTTTTTCTTGGAGGTGCTCATTTCTCCCCATTAATCATACAGGCTGCCTACCCAAGTCAAGCAACTACGCGACAGCTAAGGCAGCGAGATGAACTCCACCTCGTGTGTCAGCCTAGGGATGGAAATCTCTTACTTTCTATGCTCTGCAACCTTACTGTCCTTTCCTGTCACTAAATGATTATCCCTTCAATGCCAGGGTTTTTCATCTCGCTGAGTGCAAATCATTGAACAGCACAGAGCTCGAAAAAACCCTACAGCCCAAAACAACACACAAAAAAAAAACCAAACAGAAAAACAAACAAGCCAAAAACCCTGAACAAAAAGAATGTTCAGCATTCTGGTCCAGAGTTGGAAGATTTTTAAAGAGAACAGAAACGCAGCTCACGTGAGGAGTGTCCTGTGTTTGATGTATCTACCGCAGTGACACTGACACATCCTGCGGTGACCGGGGGCCCAGGGGCTCGGGGAAGGTGGGAGAAGAAGGGCAGTGCTGGAGTTTGCCATGATTTTCTACACCTGATTTCACAGTAGAAAAGGCTCTGCAGTTCAGAGCTGCCCACAGCACTACTGCTGTGCACGGGATCGGGACACAGCCTGCGCGAGGAGCCCAGCAACCAAGCTGTGGTCCACGGGGAACTATTACTGTACGAGAATACAGGATCGCCTTATTTTGTTTCCTTTGTTATACGTGTTTCATCTATAGAATCCACCAATTATTATTAGCATTGATTAATTTACCACAACATTGCACATTTCTAAATTTGTCCAGATATGCTTTTCATCTCTAGACGTGCAGAAAGAAGAGTATACAGACATAAAAAGTGGTAAAATAAAACGAATCCTGGGAGAAATGTCACATAAAGCTTTGGAAATCATGCTTTTAAAAACACGAAATGGAATTAAGATTGAGGCTGTGCCTCAGCTCTACCTCCTGATGCCTTAAAGGTCAATGTCTCATTATTTTGACATATTTCTGTGTTGGTTTAATGTGCTGCGCGACGCAACTTCCATTATTCATACCAGCTAATGTATGGTAAATTACAGCATCTTGCTTTGGGTTTGGTGTGACTTAAAGGAGCCCAAAAGAACAGGTGATGCTGGAAGAAAATAAATTCCTATAGACTTTCTAACGCCTCTATTGAGAGCGACAGTAAATCAAGAGCTATTTTGATTGTAAAGAAGTCCCATGCACCTGGTGCCATTTTGTAGCTTCGGTTATCTACATAAATGTGGAAAAGAACAAATACTGGAGATCTCTTTCTAAGACCTCAAGAGCTAAGGCTCCCAGAGTGATAGGCCTTATTTTATTATCAGGATTCAGGAATATGGAAGTAATCACAAATTATAAAACTCTGAAATGTACTTATTACCGTAGAAACAAGATTTGATAATTAAAGAAAAACTGTGCCTCTAGTCCACTAACAGGCCTGGAAATACTCAGCTAGGAAGCTCTGAGTGCTTCATTCCCAATGATTTGGGCATAGTTCTCATAGCACTATGAGGTAATGGGATGACTTTGAACACTTGATCTTGCTACATCTGGAAAAGCCGCCTCTGGCACCAGACTGTGTCTGCATTAGATAAAAGTGCGAAGGAAGGAGAGAAGATCAAAGGCTCTGGAGGAAACACCTCGGTCTTCTTTCAGTCTCACACGTGTGGGGCTCCTTGCAGCCCTAGATGGTTAAAATGGTTTTTGTGTGAGATGCAAAGAACAAAGACGAGGATCGCAAAGGTGTGTGATAGACTTTGTGACATGATTACGCATCACACAGCTCCACCTTATCCCTGTAACTTGCGCAGACGTCATTTGGAAGACTAGAGGAGGGAGCAGAAGAGGCCATAAACGTCATTCTTTTTCATGCTTATCCCCGGTAAAAAACACTCGGTAAATAAGTAATCGGTCATTTCCTCTCTCCAGAGAAATCTGCATAAGAGAAACAGTCACAAAATAATTATGCCATATGAGCTGATAGAATGTGTCTTTTCTGGCAGAGGCTTACGAGCAGCTTCTGAGCCCACATGGGAACCTCACTGGCTTTTCAAACTCAAAAGGGACTTTGCTTAAGTTCATTTCCAAAGGAAACTGCTTCAGCTCATTATTTGCAGACAGCACCTGTCACATTTCTACGCCAGTGGATGCTGATCGTCCTCAAAGAACGTTGTACACATGTGCAGACTGCTGTGTGTTGAGAAAGGACTGCTATTATATCAATTTTCCACTTGAAAGCAGCAATAACAGCAAATAAAGCCTGAGCCACATGACTCTGTCGGATCTGGGGCGTTCGCCCCGAGGGAAAGGCGAGAACCGCGAGGGGAACGTGTGGAGAGATGTGGCGTGGGCCGTGTGTTACTGAGCACTCCCTGGTAACCCTGTGTGGTGCAGAGACAGGCGGGCAAAGCAGATCCAAGGAGATCTCAGCTGTGTCCTCTCATGGACCTGCTGAAGGAGCTTCTGCTCACTGCAGGGCTTGAGAGCCACGACCTGGCTGCAGCTGCTCTGTCCTGGGACAAAACCTGGCACAAAGCGCAGCTTCTGTGCGAATACACGATGTAAAGGACGTTTGAGGTGCCGTCTCCTGCGAAATCTGGAGGAGTTGAGTACATCAGCTCCTTTTCTAGGTCGGGATGAGGGATGTTTGCTGTGCTGTGTGTTCCCATCAGCAAGAGCAGCAGATACGTGGAAGCTGCAAGGAGAAGGGGTGCTGTTGACATCTCTCCTTCCCTCCACTTATCCTGGCAAATACCGCTTGGTTAGCAAGGTTCTGCTGCTGTACAAGCCCATATGCCATTCTGACAGCTGATAACGCGTTAGCTCCTATCAGGGTTCCCTTTCCCAACCCAACGGACTCGTTCCTTCACCCAGCTTTGTCAAACGGGCAATGCACAGCTCTGTGGCAAGTCCAGCACAACGTGCTTTCATCTGCTGGTAAGTCTGGCCCGCGCAGACTTTTTTCTAGGTTACTACAACAAACATTTGCCTGTAACAAGTAGGAAAGTACGGAAGGAACAGCAGCTGGTTGGTGTCATCCAGCTCTGAACAGCGGTCCCAGGATGTACCCTGTGCTGGATGACAGGTATCTGAGGACACAGCATTGAACCACAGAATGACTGAATCCCAGAATGTCAGGGGTTGGAAGGGACCTGGAAAGCTGCAATCCCCCCATGGAGCAGGAACACCCAGATGAGGTTACACAGGAAGGTGTCCAGGCGGGTTGGAATGTCTGCAGAGAAGGAGACTCCACAACCCCCCTGGGCAGCCTGGGCCAGGCTCTGCCACCCTCACCAGGAAGAAGTTTCTTCTCAAATTTAAGTGGAACCTCCTCTGTTCCAGTTTGAACTCATTACACATTGTCTTACCTCCTGACACTCCCCCTTTCCATATTGATCCCCATGAATGAGTCCCCCCTCAGTCTCCTCTTGTCCAGCTCCAGAGCCCCAGCTCCCTCAGCCTTTCCTCACATGGGAGATGCTCCACTCCCTTCAGCATCTTGGTGGCTGCGCTGGACTCTCTGCAGCAGTTCCCTGTCCTGCTGGAACTGAGGGGCCACAACTGGACACAATATTCCAGGCGTGGTCTTGCAAGGGCAGAGTAGAGGGGCAGGAGAACCTTTGATTCTGCCCAAGATCAGCAGGAGTTTTGCTGTGGAAGATGGGCCAGGCTTTTCTGAGGGACGGGGACAGGCCATCCAGAGCCGTCTGTGTCACTCACACCATGTGAGGGGTCAGGATGGATCAAATGGCAGTTCTTTTTCATAAGCTTAGAGCAGGTCTCCGAAGCAATTATACAGAATGACGACTTCAAAATAACGAAATCAAGTATTTTGCTGCATCCACATTTCTTTCTGTGGCATTTTCACAGGGAATCTCCACCAAATGCTGTCAGAGCTCATGGCGATAGATAGTACTAGGGCAGCAAGGCACATCTGTCAACACCGGGTTTATTTCTGAAGCCACTGGTTGCTCTCAAGATTGAGTTCTGGGGCTCCAGCCATACAGACTTCCCACAACACAGCCAGGAAATGCTGCAGCATAGTCAAACTTACATCCTCCCTTCAAGTTTTCCAGCAGGTTGGTGACTCCGGCACATGAAGAGGCATTTATTGCACGGCTGCTGCCACGTTTGTGCCCTGAGGTTCCTGCAAACAGGAGCGCGAATCCTGACTAGCCAGGGATTAAATCAGATCACAACACATGCAGCTTCTTTTGGTTGTGAGCACTGGGATTATTTCATCTCTAACGTAAACCACACACAAGTTATGTGTCTGCACTCACCTAGTTGCCTGAACTCCCTTATTTGGAGGAGGGAGGAATCACTCGTAGTTCATTCCATGAATTTGCGGTGGCTTTATCCCAGTGACTCGCAAGGAGACTGGGTGACTCCTGGGTCACTGAGGTTCAGCGCTGTGTCCTCCCTCCCTCGAGTGCTACAGTGAACAGAGCGATAAGGGGAAAATGTCGAGCAGCAAGTATTTCTTAGGCATGTCCTGACTTCTCTTACTAAGACCACTTCACCACGTGCTCCACGTTCTCTGAAACCTCGCCAGACTACTTCGGAGCCTTAGAGTACAGCTGGAGTTCATGGCAAATTCCACCCTGATTTTGGGGGAAGAAGGTTTCACCCTTGGTAACTCAACCCATCGCATCTGCACGTCTGCCATTCCAAGTCAATTCTCCAACTAAGGGTTTTGAGAAGCTGTAAAACGGGCAACAATCATCATCTTGGCTGCTCCCGCTTTCCAGGCCTTGGCAAGGAGGCACTTGTAGACACTGTGGAGAGGAGGCTGAGCAGCATCACCATCCGACAAGCTCCACGGCCTCCTCTTCGCGCTTGTTTCCAAGAATCTGTTTGCTTCCCCACCAGACAGACAATACAGGGAGTCGCCTGCGCCAGTCCTGCATCTAAAGGAAGAACAAAATGAACCCGTCTGCTTCCCTGGAAAGGATGCTCAGTGGTGAAAGTCAAAGCAAATCTGGGTGAATTCTGACCCAGTCAACCCGCAGCGCTTGTGTGGCATGTGAAAAATCCCCATCTTCCCCAGAGCAAGCCACAGATTTCTCAGTACAATCTCTGCAATTCAGACGTGTTTTCCCTATATAAGAAAAATCGGAGCTTTCACATAGAAGAGACATTTCAATTTTCGTCCGTTAAAATTTGGATTGTTGAAATAATGGTCCTGCGACAGGAGGAATGAAGCTTCCTCCTCGACTGCAAAGCCCAAACAAGCGACAGTCTGTCTCCTGCCTTCTTATCAAACCACTCAAACTGGGGGTTTTTTTGCCTTGAAATGCAGCAAAATGAATTTTGAAGAGCTGTCGATGAGATTACATGAAATGCCCCCTTCACAAGAAGCAGCTTAGAAATGAGCAAGATGGAATAGCTAAGAAAATCCAGCTGAATTTTTCACTGTTACCCCAGCAACTGCTCAGAGGGTAAATGAGCTCGCACAGCAAAGCGAGAGGTGTGAGGTTATGAAGAAACATCTCCGGGAAGGTGGTTGTGAGGAGCAACTAATCCCCCACATCTTGTGAGAAGGAAAAGAAACCGGACTTGAGGGAGATGCGCGGAGTCCTCGCAGGGTTCACCAGCGCTGTCTATGAATGGATCATCTACAGAGACGAACTCTCAGCATTTTGCTGTCGGCCTCGGGAGCTACGAGCCAACAAAACTTTCCCAATGTTCATTCTGGAGAAGCGTTTTTCAGGCACAGCGAACACGCAATTTTGAAAATGCTCATAGAATATCTTGAAAAGGTGACTTCGCTTGAAATGTAAAAAGTGTATCTCGGCGTTCACATACCGACGTATTTCACAAAGCGTTTCGAGTTCATTCAAAAAGCCTTAAATATCTGGGCTTTTTTAAGAATTGAAAATGTCTGATTCAGTTCTGTCAAAGCTAATATTTTCCATTCATTATCTTTTGCTTAACTTTTTGGGTAAAAATGTCATAATTCTGCTGGATTCTAATAGGAAGTGGCAGATTTCGAGAGCATATATGTATTTAAGGGAACAATAACTCCTCCTATGCTTTATTAGAATGTAAACAGCCGCTCCATATGCTGGATCTCCTCTGAAAGGGTTCAGATTGGAAATTAGATGGTATCTTTCAAGAATTCAGCCCAATCCCACCCTCACTAAAGCCAGTAGCAACTCTATTGCTGACTTCAGCTGGAAAGAAATGGGACTCTAGTTACTAGGATCTCCCACCAGAGTGGGTGCACTTGAACATCAGCATCCGCAGATCAGAATGCTTTGTCCCAAAGTGGACACCTCTTAAGGACACCGTTTGTACAGCTGTCCATCAGATGTTGCCATTGCAGAGCCATGCAGCAGGTATTTACGGGTGATACTTTCAGGGGGAAATGACGGGTCTCTCCTAGCCGGTGTTTTCGTGGCCTTGTTGCCTGTCAGAATTTAATATTGAGCAGAACCATATCCTTTTGGGAACTTCACGTCTCGGAGCGGAGCGTCAGGTGGCGCAGACCGAGCAGTTACCACTCGCAGCCAATTTACTGCAGCGAGATTTTGAAATAACTTGGTGACAACCTCCTAATGAAACTGGGGACAGGGCGGTTGGGAGGAGTGTTATTGATTGCGATTGCCCACTGCTTCCCATACATCATTTTAAACATTCACCTTTTGGAAAGTATGGCAAACAGCAAAATAAATGGAGGCTCTAATTCTGGTGTTTGAACCACATTCGGGAACATGCAGAGAAATTAGAGAGCCCAGGCTGTGTCTGGGGAAAATTCCACATCTGGAATATTGTGTCCAGTTGTGGCCCCTCAGTTCCAGCAGGACAGGGAACTGCTGGAGAGAGTCCAGCGCAGCCACCAAGATGCTGAAGGGAGTGGAGCATCTCCCGTGTGAGGAAAGGCTGAGGGAGCTGGGGCTCTGGAGCTGGACAAGAGGACACTGAGGGGTGACTCATTCATGGGGATCAATATGGAAAGGGGGAGTGTCAGGAGGATGGAGCCAGGCTCTGCTCGGTGACAACCAGTGATAGGACAAGGGGTAATGGGTTCAAACTGGAACACAGGAGGTTCCGCTTAAATATGAGAAGAAACTTCTTCATGGTGAGGGTGGCAGAGCCTGGCCCAGGCTGCCCAGGGAGGTTGTGGAGTCTCCTTCTCTGCAGACATTCCAGCCCGCCTGGACACCTTCCTGTGTAACCTCATCTGGGTGTTCCTGCTCCGGTGGGGGATTGCACTGGATGAGTTTTCCAGGTCCCTTCCAACCCCTGACATTCTGGGATTCTGTGATTGCTGACAAATTTTAAAGCCTTTCTGGGTGAGCATGGCTGTGCTGTGAAGGTGAAATCATCCAGACGTGGTTAGAGGTACCACCAGAGCATCCTTGCTGCTGCTGCTCTGTATTGCTGTGCCGCTCTCGCTCCGGCACTCAAGCACTTCCCAGAAACTGTAATGCCAGTGACAGATTTTCATTTTCAGCAGTAGTTTAAGCCATTTTTTTACAGCTTGAGATCTTTAAAAATTGTTTTTATGTGAAAGAATACATCTTTCGGGGACACAACATGTTGAGTGTAAAGGACTAAGTGAGTCACGGTGAGTATCTGCACGGGTCTGTGTGTGGTTCAGGAGGGATGAGGAAAGCAATGATGAAATAGCATCATTTCTATAGCTGTGTAGGAGCTGGTGTTGGCACAGCCATCAAGAATATTGGGAGTTCTACCAGTTCCTCGGGAAGGCTGGTAAAGTGACCTTGAATATCCTGAAGAGTGGGGGTTTGCTACTGAAGCTTCTGACAGGCAAAGATAATGCTGGTATGTCTTCTCTAATTAGATTTTTAAGTGCTTCAGGGTGAGGACTGACTTTTGACAGGGGACACTATAGCATCCAGCACAATGAAGCTCTGAAGCACGTCAGAGCATCTGGCTTTATTATCTGAATAACAACCAAAACATCAATGACATAAGATGAAAATGATACGATGGAAGAAGAAGTAATACTAGCAATGTGATAACAGCAATAATTACAGCCATGCTATTAGTTATAATTATCTGACGGTGTTCAGCAGGTCTGAGCAGAGTGCAGAAGGGGAATGTGCCCAAACTTAATGGGTCACTTGGCTGTCCAGGGAGGTTGTGGAGTCTCCTACTCTGGAGGCATTCAAGACCTGCCTGGACACCTTCCTGTGTAACCTCAGCTGAGTGTTCCTGCTCCATGGGGGGATTGCACTGGATGAGCTTTCCAGGTCCCTTCCAACCCCTGATTGGATTCTGGGATTCTGGGATTCATGGAGTATTTATCGCCAGCAGCTTTCCCTGTACAAACGTCACTAGACATCAAGGATAAAGTTAGCGTAGTCATGACCTGTAGATTTATTTAAAAGGGGTTCTTTTCAGGGGCCAAATTCTCAATCATTTTTACCCAGAGGAACTTGCATAGGGTCAGTGTGATGGTTCTCTGAGCAGGGAATGGGACATAAATTGAACTGTGCTCCTTGCTGTCAATAACACATTTGTCCTCCACAAAGCAGCCACGAGTCTTCATTTACATCTGACTCCCCCATTAAGTAGCCCAAACACCCAATATTTACTGAGGAATAGATGCACATGTGGGTGCCCAGTAAACATCTTCCTCAGCCCGTCTCCCTCATCTGTTTGTGCCTTAGGTGAACTTCACTGCCTTGAGATCAATGCATCAAAGATTCACCTTTAACAGTTCAACTTACTGAAGCTCTGCTGGTATTTCTGACAGTCCCTTTCCTCCTTGGCTGCACAAGGAGAGAGGAATCGGGGTGAACTAACAGCTTGTGCTGGGGCTCTGTAAGATGAGCTCCCCTAGGAAATCAAAGCATTTATGGGACAGGAAATAATATGGAGAGAGGTTTTCTCCTCCAGCAGAAAACTGAGACTTAGATGAAAGCCACACATTTTTAATGCAAATTATACTTCCAATATACTCTGAACATGTTCCTATTTCAGTGGTTTTATTCTCCACATTTCCTGGCTTTGTATTTTTATTCAGAAAATTGTACTTTTTTGTGTATGTTTGCCTATGTGTGTGAGTGAGGATGTTTTCTAAGAGGGGTTGTTCATTACTGTCAACCTCCTTTGCAATCCTATAATTTTGGCATAAGTTTGTTTTCCTTCAACACTAAATTGGTTTGACCCCAAATGAATATGGACAAAGGGTAACTTTGGGACCAAACCAAATGATGTTTCTGGAAATGGAGAGTGTATTAGTTATGTTAGGGGACAGATTCCCTGACAGGGACTTAAACTGAGCACTTAAGAACCATCTTCAGCATCTTCTCGTCTCTGCTGAGATCATGATTCAGACCACTTGAGCAGTATCTCTAGTGTGCAAACCCTCGGGGAGCAGAACTGGCTCCAAGGACAGCGCTTTGATGCACAGGTTAGAAAAGAATTCAGGTTTAATGATCTTGTCTCTGCCAGCCTACAGAAAATTGTCAAATAAGGTGACAAATGGGGGACAAAGATGACCATAAAATGCTCAAGCCACAGACAGCAGTGACCACACAAACACTTCGGTCAGACGGGGTCAAGCCATGGATCTCCCATTAGATTCACTCAGTCGATCCTCCATGTGCCCAGCAGGGAGATGCCTGTTTCACCTGCAACGCAGAATGTTGCCGCAGCCACACTGTATTTACCACTGTGATAAATTAGCCAAGCTTTCCACAGCTCATATTTGGGTTTTTGGGGCTTCATATCCTTGTCTCCCACAACCCTGCTCTGGTTTTGGGTACCAACCACTGTCCAAGGGTCACCAATAACTTCAGGTTCTCCTTCCAGCCCACACTTGGCTGGTGTTCACATTCAGTTGGCAATTCTTTTATTTTCGAGAAAGTCAAGTAGTAATGATGAGTGTCCATGCTGCTGCTATCAGGAAAGAACAGGAAAAAATCAATAATGAGAAGCTTAGGCTGCTGCTGCTTCACTGCTTGCCACCTTTACTTAAATTGTCAGTGAGGATGGCACTTGGCATCAAATGGGATGCCTAATTATATAGCCCAGTTTCAGCGTTTTCCCCGGGTAGAAGGGAGAGCGTGTGTCTGGGTTTCCTTACCCTGACCCAGCAGTGTCTTCCAAGCATCTTGGCGTTCAGATCACCCTGCCTGTCACCTTACTGCTCATTTTGAATGATGATATTGGCAGAAATAACCCTAATTTAGACATAAAATGCAATCAAACTGAAATTTTGACAGCTCCTGAGTAACTAAAAAGCACCTAGTGAAATTTTCAATAGTGCTCCGAAAATGCAGCCGTATGCTCTTTCAGCTACCTATGTCTTGAAAATCTGAGTGCTTTAAGCCAACTATATGTATTGCCTTTAAGTCCAGATGTTTGACATTTCTGAAGCTGAGATGAGGGAGAAGACTGTTCCGCGCCCCCTGTGAGGCCATGACCAGCTCCAGGGACATGCTGACCACTTCAGCAGTGTTATGATTCATTTTTGCATGCACCCTGTCTTCTGCTGCACCCCTCAATCCAAAATAAAGGCCACCAACGCAGCGTGTGCCCCTAGGGGCTTCTCGCAGAGTGTAACACAGATTATAGAATGTTCAGAGCTGGAAGGGCCCACCAGGATCATGGAGTCCAACTCCTGTCCCTGCAATGACAACCCCACAGGTCACACCGTGGGTCTGAGGACGTTGTCCAGTCTCTTCTTGAACACTGTCAGGTTGGGGCCGTGACACCTCCCTGGGGAGCCTGTTCAGTGTCCAGCCCCTCTGGGTGAAGAACCTTTTCCTCATGTCCCACTGACCCTCCCTGGCACATCTTCTGCCGTTCCCTCTGTAACAAAGAGGACTTTCACACCTCCAACCTCCAAATCTGTCTCAGGTGAGTTGAACTGCTGAGCAAAGCTGCTGGGCTCAGGTGGCTCAGACAGTGGAGCGTACACTCCGACAGTGCGTATGGGTAAGGATTTTCATCTATTCTTTCATTTTTTTATACAGGGTGCACTGGAGCAGGTTTTCTTGCCTTGTGGCACTGCTGGCAGAAAGGGGCAGAGCACCTTTGGATGCCCATCTCCCCCAAAGGACGCTGCTGTTCCTCCCGCACTGCCCCACCACCAGGTTCTGCTGTCACCTGCACATCCAGCCACACGTAACTACTGAGTTTGCTTACAGGTTGCACTAAACAGATGGTCAGTGCCAGGTAACGCATGTTCTGCTGTAAGGCTAATGCAGAGTATTACAACTCGGGGATGGCTCAGGGTTGATTTTCATCCATACAGCTTTGTAGGTACTTGTGTAGCTAAGTGACATTGAGCTGAGAAATCCATAAAGTTGAATGTCTTTGTAATCCATCTCGTGGAAGTGTTAATGTCATCTTTAGCTCTCATTTGTGCCAATTAGCCAAAGCCCCATGGAGGAGGACTAGATAGATAATTCCAGCTGGAGCTGGTGCGTCATGTGTGGTTGGTGCTGCGGGTCCTCGGCTCAGATCATCACTCACCCGCCCAGTCACAGGGGAACTCTGGTGATCCCATACAGATGACGCTTATTTAGTACCTTTGGTCTGCTGAAACTGGTCATAAATCAACTCCTTAATGAGGTGAAGATGCTGTTGGAAGCTACACAGCCACTCCAATAGGCTTTATTAGCTGGTAATTTCGTTGGGAGCCTTTCTAACTGGTTTACTTAATGGATGACCTTGCATGATTTATATATGCAGAAGTTGATCTGAGACAATGGATTCAAGACATTGCTAAGAGTATTTGGTTAACAGTCCATGGCAGCACCCAGGATGGATCATCTTTGTTCTCCCAGGACAAGTGATACTTCATGAAAGGGATTCTGCACTCACACAATATTTTTAAAGCAAATCCCAAACTTACAGCATCAGTGCTACACAGTCCCTCTCCCCTCCAGGAAACTGGGCAGCCCCAATAATATAGCTGGTATCAATTTAGCTTAAAGGTCAGTAATTCCAGTGGCACCTAGGGGATTCAAACACCCTGGCTGCCAGTGACACCACTAGGATGCAAATAACAGAAATCTTTATACATTCCTCCACGCTGTTTTTGCTCACAGCATGCACTAACAATCCTTCGTCTCCCTGTCTTTCAACCCAACTTCTTCTTTCCTAATTTAATGTATATATATGTATAATAATGCTAATAATAATAGTAATAGTTATAATAATAATAATAATAATAGCAACAATAACAACAATGAGTAATAGCTTTCTTTGACTGTATTCCTAGGCCTCACAAGTAGAAAAAGATGCAGCTTGCTGGACCTCCTGCTGTGGCAAACGGAAGGATGAAATCAAAGGTAAGGGTGCTGCACACACATTGTACTGGCAGACTGATTTATCTATTGGTCTTTGCCTCCACTCCACAGTAACTGTTTGAATTCAGCCAGTATCAGCACATCGAGCAGGCTTCAGGTCCCAGCCCTACTCTGAGCTGTACAGATGTGTGTAAATATCTTTACTTCTCCATGTCTGTCTCCTTGCTATAAAGGGGGTGATCAAACCAGCTTTTGCACAGCTGTATAAAATTCCCAGATGCCAAGGCACTGTTAGATGTATATTGTATATAAACTGTTTGTAGTATCAGCTTGCTCTCTCCTCCTTTCTTCCTCCCACTCTAGTGATGCAGCCTCACACTGTCCTCAATGTTCACATGCTGGAGAAAATAAAAAGCTGATTTTTCCAGTGAGTGTCAGCATAGATCAGAGGCTACAGTAACATCGTTAGCATGGACAGACAATAAATGAAGTCTGAAAGTTCAAGTAATTAATATCTGTCATTTAAAAATGTACCAGGCTAAATCTCAAGTTTGAAGGAAAAGATCAGAGCAAAAACCCAAGCTACCAAAGTAGAACAAACTGCTAGTAACAACCAGGTTGGAGGTTTTGTTTTTAATTCAAATAAACTTCCTTGACTATTTTTTCTTTTTATTGCATGGCAGGTTTGGGGTTGGTTTTGTTTTGTTTGTTTTTAGGAGGAAAAAGAAACTTTTCTAAATATTCTCCTGCCTGGAAGTTCCATTTCACCCCCCAGTGTGCCCGGCGCGGGGGAGCCTGGTGAAGATCTTTACACCCTTGTGCATCGCGCTGTTTTCTGCAGGTGCTCCCAGCCACGAACGCGGACGGATCCTCCTCTGCTGCTGCCCCTCAGGCCGCGGTCCCGGCAGGAAGGGGAAAGCGCAGGGAGATATCTTCACAGGATTCATAAATCGCTGTAGCTCTGTTTGCACCGCGGGGGCCATCGAAGCCCAATGAAACGCAGATTCCCTGTGCTCACTGTGTGAGGAAACGAACACTTTCACATTCCCTTTTTATTCTCCTAGATAATAACTCTTTTGTTTTAACGAATCCTTCACTTTCAGGGGTGATTAGATACTTTATCTGAATGAATCCTATTATTTAAAGCCTTTCCTGCCTGCTTCTCAGTGTGCATTCTGACTCATGTACCTATTTTCATGTAGAGATTATTTAGAGAAGGTATTTTTTTTTTCCCTTTTAAAAATAGCAGCAAGCAGGTTTTTGGACCAAACCTTATCTGTGTGTACGGCTGGTCATTGGTGCCCAGCTTAGCGACAAGAACGGATGCGAAAACGCCATCGCTAACGCTTGCTGATGATGTTCGACTGCTGCAGAAGAGGCTGCAATGGAAATATGGAGCCTAACTATGATGTTCGCAGGGCTTTGAGTATTACAAGATGCTAAACCACAAAGATACAGCCAAAACGCAGTAGCGCGTTGCCGCGCATCCTCAAGCTGGGATCTGCCTGATCAGACCATGGGAAGGGAGGAGGCTGCAGTCACAGTTAACCAGGAGCAGCGTGCCACGTTCTTTAATATAAATACCACTAACGTATGTGCATAGGATGCATTTTCATTGAGCTCCCCATGTACTACACACCCACACGCTCCGTGTGAAGCCGTTACGTCCACCTCATTCTCCCCGTTCAGCCCACACTCCTACTTAGCATGGTGCTCCCTGGCCAAGGTAATTTTAAACTCCTTACTAATCATCTCCTACAGCGCGATCCTGCATCTTCCTGACATACCTTTCTTCAAACCAGAATGTCGAGGCTCCGCTGCAAAAATAGCCGCGTGAACCTGGAGTCAACATCCAAAGAGATCTATTAAAGAAGCCAGATACAAAGAGATCGGGGAAGGAGAAGGAACAGGAGATGGTAATTTGTGTTCCCCTGACTGAGGGGATTTATCTGCATTTCTAGTTAATAAAAGACATTAATTGATTCACATTTTCTATGGCTGCACATAGCTATTTCTGGCTGGAAGGAGACACTCTGAAATGGAATGAGTCAGACCAGACCTGTTATGTCACTCTGGGACCCTGAAAGAATTGTTAATAGTTCTGAAAAAATCGAGTTGCTTCACATGGCTATTTTCTCCTCAGACATCAAAAGCAGAAGGAAAGTACAGTAATTCTGAAGACTGACTACTATTTTTTTTACATGGTCCTTTGCGTTTGACAAGTAGCGACAGGATAATCAAAGAGCTTTGCTCTCCGTGAGGCACTTGCGTAGAAATCTCGGTCGGATTTATCAGCCCAGCTACACGTAATCTCCAGAGACTCAGCTCTAAGCTCAGGAGAGTCCGAGCAGGTCACAGCTCCTCAATTCACTTCCTACAATTTCTTCCAGATTGACTTCACGAATCAAAAGATAGCGCTGAGTTTTACAGGAAGGAAAGTCTGTATTTTTTTTCTCTGAAAAATACAGAGAAAAACATTGTCCTTTCACCAAAGCCTTTTTCCCCACAAAGGCACCTGTTTCCCAGCCAGGAATAAGGCTCTTTATTCTAAAATGAAGTTGCACTGGCGAACAAACTGTTTGAAGTTCCTTTGTGTTCAGCGGGGGTTTGAGCGGTCGCTCAGGTGTCCCGTGTTCCCCTCTGGGTCAGCGTGTCCTGTGGGGTGACACCTCGAGGAGACAACAGCTGCTGTGACACACATGGCGGCTGCTGTGACACACATGGCGGCTCTGCCCAAGGACAGGAGACAATAAATCATGGGATGGAGACCAGCCAAGAGGCTGAGACGGTGGCCCAAAGTGACAAGGGACATGTAAGGAAGCCCACCTGTGCCTCCAGCCCTCTGACAGCATTTCCACGGTCAGTTTGAAACCGAGCAATACGTATGCTTTGTTTTTCACCAGAAGACCAAAAAATATCTGCGGAAAATGTTGACAAATTGAAAGCATTTGTCATTTCTGCTTCTGTTTCCGTGGTGATTAAGAAAAAAACAACCACCAGTATTTCCAACTAAGACAACAAAGCCTCCAGCTCACAGCCGCGTCCAGTCTGTCCTGATATTCGCCCTTGCTCTCGCCCCCACGCTTCAAACCAGCACAACGGTGGCAGGAGCTGTAAACTGGGCCTCCTGCTCATCTACAAAGCTGGAGCTTCTTTGCCCTTTTAACTAACTGGCCAGGGCTGTTCACGACAGGATAAACGTCTGTAACTAGCCTCAGCCTATTTAAAAAGTGATAGTTATGCTCTGTTGTCATGTCAGCTTTTGACAGGGAAAAACCATCACTGTCAGTGGTGATGATGAGACGTGCTCTCTGTTGTTTTCTCCAACCTTTTTGTGGTGTTGACATCTTAAACATTTGCAGTTCCTGGACATTAGAGGAGCCCATCAAGGGATTCAGCTCTGTGTTACAGATATGCAAAGCAGAAGCCTGGGTTTCTTCTGAACTTTCCTCCTACTGGGTGCTGAGACTAATTTAGCAGCATAGGGTTTGCAAATCTACGTGCAGCCCCGGCACAATAGCGGTAGCTGGCTTAAGGTGTGTGTGGGGGTGTAGAAGTGCAGTCATGTTAAAATCCTTACAGTTCCGACAAATCTGCCTCCAGCCACACTCACATTGTTGTCTTGCTTAAGGAAAAAGTGTGCTAGAGAAAAAGGATGGTAAATGGGCACCCTCAAAGCCTCTGCTGCCATGGAGCCTGTAGCGATGCGGCTTTGTGAGCGCCGCTGGTCGGACGAGCTGCTGGGCTGCAGTGTTTCAGTCCTCCTTCTCTGTACCAGAAAGAGGATGAGGGGTATTTGGAGAAAACCACCTTTTTGTGAGAGTGTTGCGTGTTGACAGACACAGAGAAAGAAATCTCAGCCTCCGAGTGCTCTGGCATCAGCACCCCCCTAAGCCCCGGTCTCTGTAGCCTTCTGGCTCCCAAACCCGAGGTCTCCTGCTTGCACATAGCAACCAGTCATTTTGCTGTCTTTTTATTCTGTATCAGTGAAGACTTGTGTTAAAACATCTGAGAATCCTTAAAGACAAGAAATCACTGTGGCAGAGCAAGGATTAATGCAAGGAAGATAAATACAGCTTGTGCTAGCTGGAGCTCTTGTACTTCAGAACGCAAATCGCAAAATGCGATGCCAAGCTACAAATCCAGGGTAGTCCTTCCATAATGCCACGTTCTTTAACTGTGACGCGCTGTGTTGTGACTCTACAGAGTCAGCTTCAACTGACACTGAAGTTCCGAGTTCGTTTGAAGCAGCAATGCTGCTGAAACGGTCACACCTCTCCTCCCCTTGCTCCCATGCCTGTCCTCAAGCCACCACAGCATCCGTGAGGACACGCGGTGAACCGGCCTGGCTGCAAAGCAGTCGGGCTTTGGTTCTGTCCAACTTCAATTCTCTAATCTGGCTCGTTGTGTGCTCACACCAGCGCTTGTGCCGACGCAAAAGAAGATGCGTCGAAAGGAAGGGAATGAATGGGCAGCTCTGACCTTTAAACCTCTTGCACTAAACCCACCCATGACTCACTTTCACCCTCTTGTCTTTGTGCTGATATTGTCATTTAGTTTACACGTTATTTTTCCTCTCAGCTATTAAGCCACCACTGTGATGAAGGATGATCCCATGTCTCCCAGTCTTCCTTTTCTGAGCTAAACAAGTTAAACTCCAGTCTCATCTTGCCTAGCAGGACAACCCCTCCCTAGAAAACCCTCCTTAAAGCACAGTTCTGTACCTGCTCCTGTATGAATTGAACCTCCTCGGACAGAAAGGGCAAAGAGAAGCTGCTCAGTGGCTCCTGCACCTCCTGTGGGTGATTTCTTATCCAGAGAGGACTAGATAACAGCTCAAAGGCACCATTTTTTGGTGCCTTCTTTCTGTTCCCCAGTGGATAGCCCATACCTATCCTGAGGGCTGGAGGCTTTTGGCCCTGAGTCTCTGATCAACTCAAGGACTATGTATTTAGCAGAAGGTGAGAGCTTCACCAATACTGCTCCCCAGCCCCAGAGATCTGGAACAGAAGGCTTTCTGGATGAGTCTGTCCTAAAGCCTGAACAACATCTCAGCATCCTCCAGAAAGAAAAATGTTTACTCCCTCCTGCACGAGCAAGTGACCAAAGGAGCACCCAGACACCACCACGTCATGAGGATAAGCCAGAGCCTGTTGTTTGGCGCAAGGGTAGACTGAGCAGGTCCCATTTCTGACCGTCTCATCCATGCTGCCCGGGTCATCCTGAGGGTGCCACAGTTTGAAAGTCACCTCAGCTTGTACTGCGCTCACAACTAATGGCATAGTCCGAGGTACCTACACTCACTCTATCTTCTTCTCCCAGCTGGTCTCCAGATTATTTCTATCAAACTGCCCTCCTGATTTATGTGTCATGCTTGATCCATGTTCCAGTCCTGTTTCTGCCTTTCCTTCCCCAACTTCAAGTTAAGATATTCATCCCAATTAATTTGATGGCTTTCTTGGGAAATATTGGTGGAGGGAAAGGCTTTGAAAATGGTAAAAATTCTGTCTGTGATGATTGCCATCCTCAGTTCAGTGTCTCTTGTGCACTTCCTCCTAAATATTTCAGGGTACTTCCGTCTTATCTGCATATGAAAGAGAAGTCAGCAGCTCTGAAAGGCTTGTTTAGAAAATCCAACTGCAGATATCTGTTTTGTTTTCACTGGCTCTATACAAACCCTTATTCACATCCAAGGGGTGAAAGCTCTGTAACGAGCATGATGCTGACAGTGTACAGCACCCCTGGCACCGGCAGGAAGGGCTCTCCTCGGTGGCACGGTGGAGGGAGATGCGTGGCGTGGACACGCTGTCCCTGCGGCTGCTGCCTGGCTCCCTGTCCCTGCTCTTGCACACAAAGGGTTTCACAGGATCGTCAGCCACTTCGGGGATCTTGACAAATAAGTCACGAAGCTCAAGATCTTCCAGAAGGCTTGTTTTGTAACTGAAGGAACGGCAGGGAAACAGGAAGGTAAGGTCTCAATGCAGTGCACTTGAGCATGTAATTCTGTGAATGGATGAAACAAAATGCCACCGTACACGTGTCTGCGCTGCACACGAGGGAGGCTGTGGGGATCTCAGACACCTCACCAGGGGCAGAAAAAGCCACTGGAACATGGGGCACAATCATTTTGCACAACCTCTTCCTATCACTCACCAAAAGGCAAGTGAGAATCAACGATACTTGACGCTGGGTGTTGCCTTGATGAGCCAGGGGAGGATGTGTCAGCGTCACCAAGATCTGGAGTCATGGGGCTATGTGCATGTTTATGTGGCAGATGCTGTGTCAGGAGGTACCACAAGACACAGAAGGGGCCTGGAAGCTGCCAAGCTACTGACAGGACCTTTCTCACTCTCTGCTTTGCTTTTGGAGGGCAGGGGTGGGCAGGCAGCAGCCTGGTACACTGGCTACCATGCTCCTCCGTAAGATAATTCATTTGCAGCAGGCAGGGATCAGAGCCTGCACAGCGCTTAAACATTTGAGAGAGAGACAAACAGTGTGGCTGATGCAAGACAAAGTGCTGTGTCCTTGTGGGCTCAAATCACTCTAACTTCTGTTGCACCTCTCATTCCAAAACAAAGGCCAGCAACACAGCGTGTGCCCTTAGCAGGTTTCACGCAGAGTGTAACCACCAGAGGAAAGGCTGCAGTGTCACCAAGCACAGCATCAAAGCTGTGTCTCCTCGCCAGAGGCCACAATGAAGCTGTGAGGGTCAGCTGTGGTGCCCCACCTCGTGCCATCTGCAAACATACCACGGTGAGTTGACTTTTCAGTTGTCACCCAACCTGTTCCATGCAGTCATTAATCACTTCTCACTTCCCTTAGTTGGAGTGTCCTGTTATTCCCTCAGGTCACACCAAACTGGAACAAAGGGAGGGTATTTCTGGTGCTCTGGGTACACAGCATTAAATTCTACAAGATCAAGAGTCACCAAGAGTCATCATCCCTGGAGGCACTTAAAAGACATATAGATGAGGTTCTTAGGGACATGGGTCAGTGCCAGAGTAAGGTTATGGTTGGACTTGATGATCTTGGTCTCTTCCAACCAAAATGATTCTGTGACTCCCTGCCCTGGATACTTAGGGGACAGCACGAACTCGAGGAGGTTTCCTCCAGTTCCAGTCATTTGAGGCACTTGAGCTTCACACCTGAACATTCATATTCCTTCTCTCTCTCTCCTCTTTTAAAACTTACAGTAATTTTCCTGTCTCACTGACGACAAAAGTACCATGACCTGTGCTTGGTGTCCTGCACACTCTCGATCTCAACAGCACCTTGTGACAGGGAGATCCACAGGTGAGTACTCACACTGGGTCAAAAAGCATTTCTTGCTCTCTGTTCTAAATTCAACATTTTTAATTCAACGCCTGTGAGTTGCCACAGGGAGGATGCGCAGTACTCGCCAAAATACCTTCTCTGTCCCAAATTCACTTTACAAACTTTTACCTGCAGCTCCCTCCAAGCACAGACACTTTGCCAGGCACTTTTAAAGTCTTTATTCATATTATACCTCCTAATAGAAACCTCAGGTTATTCTCATTGCCTATATTTGAACAGGCTCTATTTTTAGTTTCCTGGTTTAAAATGAATATGAGGACATGCCTTTTATAGACTGTATGCTCTCGGTAACCAAGCATATCTTAAATTAATAACAGTAACATATACTTTGGAATAAAACTTGTGTTACATTTTAAACAACTGAGGCAGAGTGATGACATAAAAAGAACAGATAAGAGTACAGCACCTTAATAAAATTTTGAAGGGCTATGCCTCCAACAAGGAACCTGTGAGTTGTGTGCACAGATATGGCTCCACATAAAGAGGAGATCTGCTCAGAAATACGATTGTGTAGGATGAGGGCCTTTACTCAGCAGATCTGCATCTCACTGTTGGCACTTTTTCTTATCGTAGCCAGGAAGGCAACCCCCGAGCCCAAGCTTCTCCTGCATCCATCACAGCACTTGAGCAAACCCCACCAGCAAAATCAAGACTCCTGGAGTCAGGCTTCAGTTTCCATCCTGAATAGAACACTTCTTTTTGTTCACATTATAAGCATATTTATTCCATGAATATCAGCTACTTTTAAAGAAAAGGGCTCTGACGTGTGCTTAATTCATTCCTTGTTCAGAAGGGGAAATGCAAACTGGGAAAGTAAACCCACCATTTTCTCAAGGGGCAGGTGTGCAGCAGCACTATGGTATGGGCTGCACTGCCATACAGAAGTTAATCTTCTGCAGCAGAGCCAAGCCAATGCCATCAAAATCAATTTAAAAATACCAGTCATTGGCAGAAAGTGGGTTTGGAATCAGCCCTTTAGTAGAGGAACTAGGCTGTCATCCAGAAACTCTATGTCAGCTATATGAATTACTGGCAAAAACCCCGTTTATCTATTCATTCACTTTATGCTAGGACTATCCAAGAGTCTGAAAAACTGCCATGACGAGATCCGTTCCTGCACAAACGCCTCCCGCTCCACGCACCTTGCTAGGAGCATTGTCTCAGCCTTTGCCTCCAGCCAGAATGCTGCTCCCTGTTCTGCAGCCACTAATTTAGGAGGAAATTCAGCGAAAAAAAGGTGCTTCTTGCTTTTCACCTGTCAGGCAAAGAATCGCAGGCTCAATGTAACCAGCAGCCTCAGAAACTGTCCCAGGCCTGCGTCCTGGCAGCTGCGCCCATGGGAGCACCAGCAGCAGAAAGGCCCTGCATGGGAACCATATCCTCATTGAGGAGAACCTCTGGAGAAATCATCATGAATGTCTTTACACAAGGAAATAAGGGCACACCGCTACAAAAAGTCATAGTGAGCATTTGTTTTCAGGAGTGTCATGGCCCCCGCGTGAGGGATTCGCGGACCCTGGGAGTTGTAAAGTCACTGCCTGAAGAGCGCAGGTGGCAGAATGGGTTTACTCCAGTTCTGAGGAGAAATGGAGATGCAGTCAGAAAGAGCTGTCCTAGAAGCGTTACGACTGCATTCTTCTCAACAGATGACAACTTCTAGAGCGCTTGCTCATGCCCTAAAAGCGAGGCAGAAGGAGGAGTGCAGGACTTGCTCTGGAAAGTCCAAGCGAGGAGAAAATGCTCTACTCATTGTGGGGGACTACGGTGGGTCCGTGGATTCCCTGACGGAAGGTATGGGAACTTGAAGATATTATGGCCTACCCGTGAGAAAGATGGGAGTAAAGGAGTATCTGGAGATGCTACGGAGGTACCTGTGAGAGAGAAGGGAGTAGAAGAATAACAGTGATGATAGCAAAAATAGCCAATGATATGTTACTGCTGTAGCTTGTAACCAATAATGAAGAAACACATTAATTGGCAAAACTGTATAAAAATGCACTTGTGGCAATAAATGGAGACTGTTGTTTGTACTTAAGAGCCTGGTCTATGGCGTTTGTCTGTCTCAACCACAACAACTCATCCTTCAGCCCACAGCCTCACTTCCCCACACAATCTGCTGTTATCTTAGGGTTTCTTGGAGAACTTGCTGGTCCTACCATCTCCTGAGAAGCTCCAGATAGAGAGCAATGTCCATCCCGAGGACAATGCCAGATGAGGGCTGCCCGTTCCCTCTGCTCGAGTCCCGAGGGGACTGTGGCACTGTGACTCAAGGGCCTGCCCGCTGCCATGGCAGCAGAAGCAATTCCTGCCACGGGGGGTGGTGAATTCATTTCAGCCTCAGCGCGCTTACAAAGGACATTGTAATGCAGTTACTCCCCTGATCTCTACCCTGCTCCTTGGGAACCCGGCGCTTTTTGTTCCTGGAGAACAGTAGCTTCTGGAGAACTTCCCTCGCCTACACAGCACAACCTCATTTCATTACCTAAACTCAGTCATGGAAATGTCAGGAAATCGCTGAGCTCTGTCTCTCCCTGTGTGCCCAAAAAGTATCTCAACAGTCAGAAATATTTTCTGGCTAAAGCAAGACCTTTCAGGCAGATGCCAGAGAGAAACTGCTCTTTCTCTGGAGCAAAAAAGTAAGTCTGGGCTGAACTGTGTAAACTTCTTAGCAGTTGCTCCAGTATCTACTGCAACAACCTATGAAGGAAGAGGCCTTAGACTTGTGAGTGCCGTGTCTCCCACAAGCCCAGGACTACCAGCAGTTATCCTGGCACACAGGGAAGAACAGGAGCAAGGCAATGGGTGTCCCATTCCTGCTGGTGACCTCAGCCTGTGGCATCAGGATCGATGACACATGAAGGCTCTCTCCACTGAGTAGAGAAGGATTTTGGTGCCCAGCTGAAAGCACAAGCCTGACTTTAAGCCAGAGAGGGAAGGAATCATCTGGCTACACTACAGACCTCTCAAGTGTCCTTGCAGCCCCATGAATGGAAGATTAATGGCTCAGTGACAAACGTCACCAGCATTAGTCACTATGAGACAATCTAAACGGAAGGAGGTTCTCAGTCTACGGGATCTGCCCTGTCCTGGAGGAGTAAAGCAGCCCTGCTGGGATGCAGCTGCACCTGGTAGGACAAGAAAAGGATGAAAACTTCTACATCTGCTGCCTCTGAACCAACAGAGCAATATGCTAACAGGAGTAAGCCCTACGCAACAGCGTATTACAGTTCAGCTTCTGTTCAGCTAAGGCTGGATTAAGGGCCCAACACACTAGAAGTCATAGATTTTGTGCTTAGGCTAAGTGAATTTTATTATCCTTTTGACTGCAAAACAGCTGTCGTCAGAAAGCCCTCATTCAGCTGTTTTACTCTGCACCTCTTGGAGCATGGACACTAGATCTGCAGCAAAGTCCTGGCAGTATTAAACAAAACTCGCTTTGGAATAATATGAAGAATTTCTCCAGCTGAGCAACAGAACAGGAACAAAATGATGAGAGAACCACAGGTCTGGAAAAGTAGGTCTGGGACAACAAAATGATGCTGTAAACTACAAAACTTAACTTTCCTACTTCAACAGCTGCTGCACACCTGTAAATCCAATACAAGATGGAATAAGACATCTGAGGCATGTGTCCCTCTGGTCTGTCCCTGTCTAGGAATTACGGTTCCCATCTTCAACCTGGGGCCTTTAGACACCACCACAATATAAACTTGTCACAGTCAGGGGCCTGCATGCTGTCAAGAGATGGAGATTAATGTATTTTGAAGAGCAGAAAAAGTCAATCAGTAACTTCAAGTCTGTCTCTCAATGACTGTCTGCAATTGCTTTTGTTGTATAAACTCCCTACAATTGTCCACAGCTTTATACTGACTATTAAAGGATGAACTGAAGCACCTAAGACCAAATAATTTCCCTCTGAGTGAGTACCATATCTACAAAGGAAACTTGGAAAGCAAACCTGTGTCTCCAAAGCCACTTCTCTGATGATGAGTCAATGTTCCTCCCAATGAGCTGTAGAAGAAAAACTGTATATAACATGTTGGTTTTGCTACGGCAGTAGATTTTTGGACGTGTCCAAGCTCTTCATCTGCTGAACTCTGCCCACAGGATTTGGTTGTTCTAGTGAAATCACAGACTCGCTTCAGAATTACAGATCCCTCTGCAAAGTTCCCTGTCTGCACCCAGGAATTTCCAATTTTTTTCAAAATATTTACATTTTTCATCTACAATCTGCAAACACGATTAGGACTGAATGCTGCCCTCCTGAAGAAACAGTGTGCCAACTCTAAGGGCAATGCTTAACATCAGTTAAAATTCCTGCTTGTGGAGATAACCAGCCTGAGATGCTCAGTGACGCTGTAGCAGGAAATTATAAGGTTTTTTTATACATCAGTTCTTGATAATAAATATAGAAAAAGACATTCTTCAAAGAGAGGTTCGTGGCACACAGCTGAAGCTCCCTGCTTCTCCTCCCAGCTTTTTACCAGCCTTCAGCTCAGTTTTCAAAGGTATCTGCCAAAACATCACGGAGAGTTGACAGACTGTCTGTGACAGGGCACCCGACAATAGGCAGGGCTTTTTTCTTCTCCTCTCAGCTATCGTAATTTATTTGATACACTGTTAACATACAGGAGAAATTAGAGAAATCCATTCTAGAGTACTAGATTATTGAAAACCATCCATGGGAACTTGAGTGCTGGATGCAAAGGAGTTTGTAGGACAAGGAAGCGAGCGGCAAAATAATTCACTGACCACAGACAGAGAATGAGCTGAGTGATAACTTCTGTGATTCACATTGACATGGAAACATAAGGTCCTCAGCAGTGGCAGTGATGAAGGTTAATCCCGAACTCCCAGGTCCGTACAGGGGACCACATGCTGAAGCCAGAAGCCAGAGATGCCCCATGACATTTTGCAAAGCACCAGGTGCAACTTTAGCCCCAATACTGCATGTTGCAGTATTAGTTGCCAAAACACATTGCTAATCCCAGCCTGAATGTGCACATGCAGAAAGGCACAGAGTGGCCTTTCCCTGGCTTGGACACGAGATTCTGGGTTTAACTGTCCCTCAGTGAGAAAGAACAGGCAATCCAGCCTGGCTGGTGTCCTCTCCTCCCACCTCAGTCCTGTCTGTGTCCTCCAGGAAGCATGTTTGATCAGGTCAAGAAAAAATGCCATCGGTTGCCTGAGGTGGTGAACAATATGATCTCCAAGCGACAACAAGTGTCTATTCACACGGCCAGTGAGGCTCCCGCAGAGGAACGTGGCTGTCGAGCTGCAGGGCCCAGTCTCCATTTAATAGCTGGCGACGGAGCAACCGTGGGCATCTTGCCACAGGAGGCTGAACCTCCTGGCTTTACAGTGATATTTGTGCTCCGTGCCCAGCTTGTGGTCATTTGTCTGCTGTTTTCTTAATAAGCTTGAGGAAGGTGCCCAGATCAGCTGCCAATCCTCCTTCTGCTCACTGCTCATAGTGTAGGACACACCAGCTCAGAAAGCCACGTTCCAAAAGCCTCTCCAGGTCGTGCTTTAAGCCAGGTTTGTGGCCAGTTCGTCTGAACTGAGTTTTTCTGAGGCACTTTTTGCCTCAGTCTTTAATAACCAGACCAGTTGTGCTCCAGGTACCCAGAGCCCTGAGCTGGAAGACAGGGATGGGGAGCAGAATTAAGCCCCAATAATCCAAGGGGAAATGGTTGGTGACCTGCTACACCACTTGGACACACACACAGGTCTATGGGATCCACCCAGCGGTGCTGAGGGAGCTGGTGGAGGTGATCATCAAAACACTTTCAATTATTTATCAGCAGTCCTGGCTAACTGGGGAGGTTCCAGTCAACTGGATGGTGGTAAATGTGACACCCATCTACAAGAAGGGCCGGAAGGAGGATCTGGGGAATTACAGGCCAAGCAATCAGGCCCAGTCAGCATGGGATTATGAAAGGGAGGTTCTGCTTGACCAACCTGATCTCCTTCTATGACGAGGTGACCCACTCAGTGGATGTTGTATACTTGGACTTTATTAAAGCCTTTGACACCATATCCTACAGCATTCTCCTGGAGAACCTGCAGTTTCTGGATGGTGGACTCTGCGATGGGTAAAGAGCTGGCTGGATAGTCAGGTCCAAAGGGTTGTGGTGAACAAAGCCAAATCCAGTTGGTGGCCTGTCATGAGTGGTGTCCCCAGGCTGAGGCCAATTGTATGAGGTTTAACAAGGCCAAGTGCCAGGTCCTGCACTTGGGTCATAAGAAACCCATGAACGCTATGGGCTCGGGGAAGAGCGGCTGGAAAGGGACCTGGGGCTGTTGGTGACAGTGGCTGAACATGAGCCAGCGTGTGCCCAGGTGGCCAAAAAGGCCACCAGCATCCTGGCTGGTATCAAGAACAGTGTGGCCATGAGGAATAAGGAAGTGATCGTCCCCCTCTACTTGATTCCTGGGATCAGTTTTGGGCCCCTCACACCAAGAAATCCCTTGAGGTGCTGGAGTGAGTTGAGAGAAGGGAACGGAGCTGGTGAGGGGCTGGAGCACAAGTGTGATGGGAGCGGCTGAGGGACCTGGGGGGTTCAGCTGGAGAACAGGAGCTGAGGGGAGACCTTCTGATCTCTGAACTGCCTGAGAGGAGCTTGGAGCCAGGGGGGGTCGGGCTCTGCTCCCCAGGAACAAGCGCCAGGACCAGAGGAAACGGCCTCAAGTTGCACCAGGGGAGGTTGAGGTTGGATCTGGGGAACAATTTCTTCCCCAAAGGGCTGTGGGGCATTGGAACAGGCTGCCCAGGGCAGTGCTGGAGTCACCATCCCTGGAGGGGTTCAACAGATGGAGATGAGGTTCTCAGGGACATGGGCCAATACCAGGGTGGATTATGGTTGGATTTGATGATCTTGAGGGTCTCTTCCAACCGAAATGATTCTGTGATTCTCTGACAGAAGGGCATGAACCTGTCACCTTAGTTATTTCAATGTACTTTGTAGAAGGTGACCACAGGGATTGATGTGGTTTTCTCATGTTCACCCCCTTCCCTCCCTACAGCAGTGGCATGACGCACAACTGCTGCAGGCATGGGTAAGGTTTCCATGACCTCCCCCTCTCCTCCCACTCAGCAATTCAGAGGGCTATGAAAAAAAAAGACCTGTCCAGACTCTCCTGAGAAATGGACAGTCGTGTCTGAAATCGATTAAATAATTCAGAGGGGACTGAAATGCCTTATTGCGTAATGGAATCTTTCTGCAAAGCTGTGAAGCAGTTTTTACATCCCAATGATCCTATTTTCATGTCAATACAATTAAGTGTCAGAATATGCAACAGTTGAAATTAATCTAGAATCAGAATGCAAGTGATCTTTAGCACGCACATAGCAAGACACCATCAAAATCATTAGATATTATCCGGAATGAACATAAAATGATTCATTCTGATGCAGCAGGCTGTGGTTTGACATCTCTCCATTGATACAAAATGTCTAACAAGTGTTTGATGAGAAAAGGGACTCAACCTAACCCTCCATTTCTGCATAATCTATTCATGGCATGTCACAGAAGCAGGTATGAAACAAAATGACCCTTAAACTTCTCTTTTTCCCTGTATTAATGAGTCTACTGCAAGCGTGGATTATTAATGACGGGGGTAGGCAGTAAATCCCATCTTGGAGCTGATTCACAGCGTGTTTTGTAGCCAGGCTGATGCTGACTGTGACAGAGGTAATCCAAGACCCCAAAATAACATGAGTATGAAGCAGAACTTTGGGAAAGAAACGGGAACATGAAGCTGCCAGCCAAGCGACAGGGAAGCAGCCACGACAAGCAGGGAACCAGGGAATCAGAATCCGCAAACTGCTCATGATGATGACATTAATAAATCTCTTTCCTCCCTCTGAATCACATGTACATGCCAATGGATCAGCAAAACTGCTGGCTCCTGAGTTGATGTTTGTAAAAGGGGCTCAGTTCAGGGTCTCCAAAGGGAACAGTGATGTGTGTAGAAGGGGAATACACACAACACGTACCAGGAGAGAAAGTGGGGTCAGCCAGTGTGAACACCCGATCCTGTTTTACCACGTTGTAGCACCTTTAGTCTGTACGCAGAGCTTGCAGCATGCTGAATATTATAAATCCACTGAGGTGTCTGCATAAAGATTAGTTTGCATACGGACATGCCATCTATAAAATACAGAGCCTGTCACAGATATTCTTCAGCTTGCAGAAAAATCAATGAAGGCGGGAAGAATGTGCTAATGAGGGACCATAACGGATGGGTAGATCAAGACATTTCAGGAAGGAAGTGACCTGATCCTCATATTGACACGGGACGTCCCACAGCTCTGTGATCATCAGCAAGAGTCACACAAACACGAACCTGGCAATTCTGTCTTGGGCAAACACAGACGTAGTTGTGAGTCATTTACTCTGTGTGTCCTCTCTCCATACAGAGGGAAGGCATCACCTTCCAGCGGGAGAAGTAGAGACACAGTGCTGGGAAAGCTTTGAAGCTCCCAGGGCAGAAAAAGATGTGAAAGTGGAGCTGCCGCCCAGCTCAGCTGGCTGAGACACCAAAGCAGCTCGGGAAGATCTCAGTTGCTAAGTATAATCTAGAGCTGCATTTGTCCTCTTCCATGTTTGCCTTTGCAGGAGGTCCTCTTATCAACAAACACCAATGTTAAACTGCCAGATCAAGCAAGTTGTTGCTTTACTCTTGGAACTTGTCTTGCAATAAGCCTGAGTGACCGTATGGACATCAGGCTCCCCATCTCCTGGTACTGGCCCACAGGGTGACTGTGGGAGCCCAGTGTGGGACTGGGAGTGGTCTGGATCTCCAGGAGGTGATCACTGACGAGGTGAAGGTCAGTGCTGAGGTATCTCCCCCAGCTCGTCAGAGCCCACAGACAGACAAGCGAGTGGGAAGGAGCTAGGGGAGGCAGCTGTTCCCTCAAGCCCTGGAGCTCTCCCTCCATCCTCACATCACCTTGTCTCCTCTCAATCTCACAACCCCCCGCATCTTCTCAACCTCAAACCCATGCTGTAGACATCGTCCACTGCTCTGGCACCAAGGGGTGTATGCTCTGTCTGTCCTCAAAGCAGCTCATGCACATGGCCTGGGAGAGAAAGGTGACCATTTCCTAAGGTGGGACTACATCAAGAATAATTTGATCCCTCTGAATATGCACAAAGAAAAGCTGCTACGTAGGAGATATTATCAACTGTATGAAAGCAAGAAGTCAGCAACAGCTGACCTCTCACTTTCCCTTCTGCCTGTGTGTGGATGCTGTGCATCATTTCAGGTAACAGGGAGTGGGATATTTATCAGGAGATGGCACAGGGTGAGGCTGTATCTGGGGATATGGTGTCTAGTTGGGTGTAAGCTCCTGCTAGAAGACATACACTGTGTTCCCACACACCAGACACATGTTCAACTGAAACCAGCTCAGGCTGGACAGCTGTCCCACCAAAAGAGTGCCCTGAACCCCTCAGAGGATGCACGAGTTACAACTGTGCTGCACAACAGCGAGAACAGAGCCCCAGGCAGGCAAATCCCACACTCAGGCTGTAAATCTTGCCACATCTGCACCAAATATCACAAGACAAAACGTGACCACGGGCAGCTTCTGTTGCTCAGTCACTGGGCTGGCTTCTCTACACCAACATCATTTTCACATTGCCCACACTGCAGGATGCTGGTGCAGCTCCAGAGATGCCAGCGGCAACATCGTCAGGCTTTAACAGCCACTTTATATGGTTCTTTCTTTTTCCTGCCTATTGGCACTGCTGGAGAACATCCTTAGTGCAAATTTTAGTGCGGTACTTGAAGAAAAGAGACTCCCGCGGATGCCCTGACTCAGAGCACATCTCGCAGAGAATCCAGGAATGGAAAGGATTTTCAGCCTTGAACCAACAGCGAGAGGTTCCGTTTCTGACAGTGTTCTTGGCTGGGCTCTAGAGAGACTTGACTCGTCCTAAGTTTTCCACACACACTTTTCAAGCTGCAGCCCGACCTCTGCACCTCGTCAAGGACGTGGCACAAATTTACAAGAAACTAGCAGATTTTAGGGCAAGTCCTGCTTTTCCCTATGAGATGACCCTGGAGTAGAGAAGCTTAAAATCCCGTATTCCTTCCGACTCATTTCCCTGACCCCTCGCACTCAGTTCAACCGGGAAATTATGCTTTTCCAGTGAAGTTGTCACTATTTATAATAAAGTTTCAGAGTTACCAGGAAAACAAATAAGTTGTTAATGATGAAGTGAGCTTATCATCTGCTCTATAGATTTGCTACCGCTGTCAGGTGAAACGCAAAGGGCCCAATTCCATTCGGAAACTATGCTCAAGGTCTGAGGGTGGTATGAAAAACTAATATAAAAAAAAAATATCACATTTTTCCCCTGCAAATTCAACAATCGTGATCTGGAGTAGTTTCAAGACTAGTTCACTCACTGGGGCTGAACACCCACATGGGTGCTTGCTCCATGCTGTGTCTCCCAAGTGTCTCTACATAAAGCTGAAGGCTACTACCACAGAATAAGATATCTAATTTGTAGCTATCTAGTGTTAATTGAGATCAGCCCTGCTGTGTGTCTCATCATGAGGACTTTCCACGGCCTGAAGACTTTGGATTCATTCCTAGATCATCATGGCAGACTGACAGTGCAGTCTTTAGCCATGGTTTGAAGAACACACTACGTAGTGATTTTATAGACTTAAATGCCAGGCGGTGATGCATTACCCAATGGAGTGTCATGTAAGAATCATAAATCACAATCTTGCCGGGGCTCGCGGATGTCAGACATGTGAATATGCTGAATTGGTATCCATGGTAGTTCAGCATGTCTCGCATCTTTGTCTTCTGCCCAAAATAGATTAGCTCCTAAATATTACTCAGCACTTGGAGTTCTGCCACAGCCCAGAAGACAGTTGAGAAAACACCAAAAATGCGTCTCCCAGTGCAAAGAAATATTGAGATAAACTTCATTGGCTTTGTTCAGTCTAAAAGCAAAACCCTCTTCCACAGTGGCATAACAACAAGGCAGTACGAGGTTATCTGGCTAACGGTAGTTGAGGCAGAGATTTTCACACATGCACTGGAACTGAAACAGAACAAAATCTGAGCATGAAGCTGCTCAGATAAAGCTCAGGACTGTAACCCTTGCGGGAGCACTCATCTCTCCTGTCCACACGTACAGCTGGGTTGCCACTTCAAACTGAACGCAAGAAATATACTGTGCAATATGTCCAGAAATAATCACATTATAGAGGGTACAATCCTAATGATTGAGCCCCTAAGTCATTTGTGACATCTAAAGTCCCTGGTTTCACAGCACTAACAGGCCATCAAATCGTATCGCAGACAAAGACAAATCTCCATTTTTGCACAAGCAAACAAGGCAGTTTCCCTGCAGAATGTGTTGGGATGTTAATCACTTGCAACAGTCATGAGTGGGCGTGTGAATTTACCATTAAAAAGTTAGAAGCTAACATTATGGTACTGTTCAAATAAAATGTGAATTTACAGGCAGCTGAAAATCAAATTCGAAGGCAAATCCATTCCTTTATGTCCACAAACAGATATAATTTCTTCAGACAATAAAAGCCTTTTTATTCAGTCTGAAAAGCACCAGCCTACCCGCCGGTTGCTGGAAAAGGGGGTTTATGAACAGCCTGGACTCCCACTGCCCGTTCTCCCACCTTCCCAGGGACAGGAAACATTCTCTGCAGGGCTCCCAGCAAAGCCAGTGGAAAACGTGTGAAAACCACTGCCCCGTCTTCAGAAGAACTGAGCCCCCAAGACTCTTCAATTAAAGATGGAAAGAAGGTTTTATTCTTATCTGGGAAGGAAATGGGAAAAGAATATTGTACAGAAAACTGCTTGAAGAGAATTCAAATGTCCGAGGCAAAGAGGCAGGTTTTATGGCCCTGCCCAGGGTTGTCCATGTGCTTGCTGAAGGCTACGAGGACACATCACCCTGCAGACCACATCTCCACAGGGGTACTCTGGCTACCTCACCCTAAAGATACGATCAGGCCCGATGGGATATGGCGTGACTGTAAAACTCCTTTTGGATGGGGAGGAGAGAGGGAGACCTTGTGTGAAACACCATCCATGAGTCCTTCTTTGGACCAGTTCGGTTCCCAGCCCACCTGAAGGTTCATGGTGGTTTTCTCTGCTTCCCTTCCACCGGTGCAGTGCCAGGCTGGAATCACAGGATATTGTATTACAAGTCCCACGGGTGCTGCCTCAGTCTCAGTAAACTTTATTTAAGCACACACAGACATACACAGACAATATACATATATTTGTTTCTTCTCTGACAGTTCTACAGGACCAACACTGCTTCGGATGACACTTAACGGAGAATTTGAAAAAGTGCAGGAAGTGTACGAAATAAAGAAAGGTCTTTTAATAATTCGTGAGTCATGGTCATCCACAGAAACAACACAGGTGCATTCAACCAGGCGAGCACATGGACACGTCTCCACATACAGTACATTGTGTCTATATAGGTATCTCCACATACATTGCATCTATAGAAATGTACAACAGTCTCAGAAGTCAGCAGGACACAAAACCAGACGAGCACCGGGACGGCACATGCTTTGCACTCCCCATGTCACAACCCACTGCCAGGGGGTGGTGTCAACGGAAAGTTGCTCCAAACATCGTCTCACCGTACACTATAACAACTCACCAAACACGCAACAACGGCATAGAACGAACATTCAGCTGGGGTTCTGGTGACCAGCGACTTGGAGTCACATCTCACAGCTTTTGTGTCACCACAACTCCTGGGATATACGGTTACTTATCTAATATAGCTACAACTGTCTCTCAACATATATTTTATATACAGTACATATACACAGAACATACATAGAGTAGTATATGTATATTTTTGTGATTTCACGTTTGTACATTATATCACAGATTATATGAACACATAAAAGATATGTTTTAGGACCTAAAAAGAAATCATTTTATAAAATATTCATAATACCCCCCCAAAAAAAGCCCGGAAGTCAAACAAAAGAAATCCAGAAACGCACTCTCGCAGTGTTCGCTGCCTGCCCTCGGACAGCATTGCGCTCCCTCCCTTTCCCTTTGTAAGTACATCAGCACAATGGTGGTTTGCAACCATGCACCCAGGAAAACAAAAAGCAGTATAAATTGTTGAACTGCACAGTCAGAGTGGAGGCTGGAGCCCGGCTGTCTGACTCCCCGCTCTCCCTCTGTCTCCCTTGCTAGGATTTAAAAGGTTCTGCCAGGAGCACAGTATTTTACCTGCAGCAATATTTGCTAGACTAAACCCACTGACTGCAGTCCAATACTGTTACCTCATAGCACTTAGAACCCGGCTTCTGAGTTATAGCTTTTTTTTTTTATTTAAAACAATTTTTCTATTTAGCAAAAAATTGTTTCCACTGTACCCTTCGTGTGTCCTCTTCCTAATGTGACAAACCCGGAGGAGATGAAATTATGGAGATCTGGTCCTCCACTTCGGTAAATATCCTTTCCATAGTGACCTGCCAAGGAAAAGAAAACAAAGAAGCCTTTATTTGCTGTCTCTCTGTGTGCATATATATATATCAACACACATATATGTTATATAGCCCCGCTCTCACCCTCATTTATGGGTACCAAGGCCACACCACATGGTTCCATTATCACTGGCAAGAAGAGGGTATAACAGAACGTATCAGTTATAGCAGCATCAAACTCTCATTGCTTTATGGGCAAAGATTTATGAAGAAGAACAATTGCATCTTTTGATAAGTGCCAAGGAATGCTCAGATTCTGAGAGGGGAACCACTGACATGCCAAATCAAACACCCCAATCTCTGAGACTCAGGTTTGCTAGAGCAGCACGGCCCAGGAACTGGTCTCACTCAAACCCTCCAGACTAAGGAGCTAAAGGAAATCAGAAGAGATGTGGCTTTGATTCGTCCCAATTCCAAACAGACCCCTGACAGCATTTGTGTCCCGTTGGTAGAGATTTTGTCTTAGCACAAAAGCAAAGGTGCAAATATCACTCTTGTCCAGGCTGGACCCAAGTCCCTATTAACAGTATGACAGAAAACTTTGATTTGCTCTGGTCCTTAAGCAGCATTCCTGGATAGTTTCTCAAGTGCAAGTCCCCTGCAGAAGACTGCAGGAGCTTTATCAGACCATGACAAAAGAGTAGGTTCAGAAGACACCCAGCTTTTTAATATTTTAATCTATTAATAAAGAAAAAGGCCTTCTGCCTCCCTGTTACCATGCAAAGCTCTGAAATGAGTACATAGATAATTTTTCAGATACTCTTTATCATCTCCTCCCTTTTTCATGTTGTTAATTTTTCTATTCCTTTTATTTTAGAAAGAGGCAAAGATAAGGGAGGTGGGGGGGTAGGAGGAAGGCAGCCGCAGGGGCTGGGAATGCAGCTCCCTCCCTGTTAAGTCTCTAGCTCCTCGGTTCCTTTCTGCACAAGCAGATGCGTCGCGGTTTGAGCCGCAGTGGCTGGGGGTCCAGCACGGCAGATGGTTCTGAGCAGCAGAGCTGAGTCAGGAGGCGATGGGGAGGCCCAAATGGGCATCAGGGATGCAGGTGGAAATGCAGCCCCGGGCCACGTTCTGGCTGGCTGGCATTGCCCCTGACAGATGCTACAGCCCTTGACTGTTTTTCAAACACTGAGACCAAATGCCGTTTGTTCTCACACACTTTCAGGCTCCCTGGCAACGCTGTGAAAACTGATAGGAACAGAGACTTTGAAATCTCATCAGTCTGCGAAGTTTTCCTCTTTTCATCTGGTCATTCTCAGCACGGTATCCCAGCAGCTGCGACTGGTTTTGCAGGCCATTACTCCTGTCGTCACAGTCCACCTTGCAGGTGGGCAGACTGAGGGTAAACGCCACCCTGAGGTCTAAATTGTCCCCAAATGTCCGCCTGTTCTGCCCTGCGATGGGTCTGAGCAGGCTCTAAACTCCACTGCCCGCTCAGGGAGGACACCGGGAGAGCCTAAAACTGACTTTGGCGCCACAAGAGCACGTTGAAGATCCTCAAAGGGGGCTGACGTGTGGCAGGCAGAAGATGCTGAGACTTGTAACAATGTTTATTCCTCCCTAATAGAAAGAGCATCCCACTCCCTTCCATCACCTATTTTTAATGGTCACCATCCCTGAGGTATTCATAAGGCACATAGACGAGGTTCTTAGCGACACGGGTTAGTGCCAGAGTCAGGTTATGGTTGGACTCAATGATCTTGAGGGCCTCTTCCAACCAAAATGATTTCATGATTCTATGATTTTTTCTTTCCAGTAAGCCGATATTTGCTCATATGCTGCCGATTGCTACACTCTCAGGGCCAGCTGCTCTAGAGACTGACCCTCCATCAGTGCCATAAATGTACCGTTAAACTTTAAACAAGGGTAAAAGAAACACACAAGTATGTGCTATTACCTCTAGCTCAAATCAGCTGTCTTTTCTATGTCCCTTTGGAGAATGGGTTTAAGACAGAGATCAAGAAGAGGAAGTATATACAAGAAAGAAAATGCAAACATTTACTGGCAGATTGAAGTTGATTCATCAGCCACTTGCTCTCTGAACCTTGCTCTGCCCCTTCATATATTACACAGAAGTTAAATTAAAACATTCCTGTGATAACAACCCATTAGCATTTGAACAGGAGTTTTGTTTCCCCATGAGAAACCTGAATTTTTAGACTTCAAGTGGTGTGAGTTTCTCCTTTTTACAGATACATTACAGAATGGTACATTTGTTTTACAGACATTTTTTTTATTCCTGATGACTTGTGATCATTTCTCTCGGCTTTGTGGCATAGAAAGGCAGCTTTTACTTTTCAGAAGAGCCTTGGGCGCTGCTGCTGGGCCACGCTCAGGTGCTGTTTTCCAAACAGACCTTTTCATAGAAAATCACTTCTTGACTGAGATGTTTCACACTGGAAGGGAACGCTCCCTTCCCAAAACACATGTACCCAGTAGCCAGAGCAGAGCTGAAGAAGCTCAAGCACAAGCAGACGAGGCCGCAGAGCAGTGGGAGTGCAGACAGGGCTATACCAGACCCGAAAACATCCCTGTTTCAGTCTCCACGGGGGCTGTTTCCCTCCTTCCTCCCTCCAGCTGTGCAGGGAGTCCTTCTGCAGCTGGTGGAGAGGGACCGGCCCTCACCAAAGGGGGTTCAGCCACAGCTCGGCTGTAGATAGAGACGTCTGTCTTGTGGGCAAGAAGGAGCCCCTGGAGCTTACCCAAGGTGTTTGCTTTTCCCAGGCTGGAGCCGGGCGTTTTGCTCTGTAACAGGGGAGCTAAAAATGGCCTGATTTCTTAAAAAACAAGTGTAAATGGACAGATTTTCAGACTTCCATTCCAGACAGAAGGGGTCTCTGAAACCCCACGGGGTTCCCCTGAGCCGGTGCTGGAGGCTGCACCAGCCCCATGCGGTATGTTCATTGCCCTGCGGGGCTGGGTGGTGACATGGAGCTGTTGCAGAACCCCGAGCACACAAAAAACGGAGGTCTCTCTGAGCTAAATCTGCTGTGTAAATGAGGTGGGGACAGTTTGACAGCTATCTTGTCCCTGCTGTCTGCGGGCATTAGTCACATCGCTCTCCCTCCTCCCACACGGGAGATCGCATCAGAGCAAAGCTGCCTTGTGGTGTTGTATTCCCTGCGAGCACACACAAGACATTCCACGCCAGGGAGCTGAAACCCAGGACCCAGAGGCAGCATCTGAGACATAAAAGAAGTCAGATAGAGCAAGATCAGCGTGGCGAGCGAGGCAGCTCAGCCCAGCACACTCCTGTCCTCAGGCTTCCAGCACACACATTCCCTCTTTTGCAGCTCCCGCTTTGGGTGGAATTAGCTGCCGTCTGCCAGTTTTCCATATCCAGGTATCCTAGCACGTGTTAACTCTCTCCTGGGCTTGCTGGTCGCTAAGATCACAACCAGTGTCCCCTACGCACTCCCCTGCATCCTGTGCCTGTGAATGAAGCACGCCGCACAGAAGCCACATTTGATGGAGATGGGGTCTGACAACACGCGCTACTTCCAAAGCAAAGCGGCTACCCACCTGCCTGATCTCACGGCACGGAACGTGCTGTCTTTTAATACAGTATTTCTATGGAGATTTTGTATCTCTAAGGTCTGTTTCTCATGGCAAGGATAAGATTTAAAATGCTGCCTCGGAGCACCGTGTCTGACTCTCTCGGAGAGACTTTTCCCTCTTCCTCATACTACTCGTATCCATGTGGTCCAATGCATATAAACCCTCAGACGCACACAGGCTCGCAGGCTTTTTCATTAAAAGAAATGAACAGGACTCCAGCAAGGTTGTGTGTTACTAAAGCAAATGAAGACTAACACTCACACAACTTAAAATTTCCAAAAGAAATTGAAACAATGCAAAAGATGACTATTTTTTTCCCTCTCCTTCGCTTATAAGGCACAGCAGAGGCAGAGAGTAGATGCCTGTCACAAAATAAAGGCATATTCTTTAGGGCATACAGCTCAAAGAGGGAACATTTCATTACAATGGCATCCTGCATAACACACATATGGAACAAACTCAGTCACAAACAGCAATTACAACCCCAGCTCTGATTTAACAGAATTATTAGAGCTGAACTAAAATGCTGTTATCTACCTCTTGGAAATGTTATTACTGAGTACGGATTACATCATCCTGAGATGGGCGACAGGGACTGCCATGGACAGCCTGATACACTCTGGGATTCTGACCTCATCCTTGCCCCAAATTTCCTTGAAAACAACAACAAAAACAATAAAAACCACTACACCCTAGAGGAGTCCCCACATCCAAACTCCTCAGCAGGAAAATGCTCAGACAGATTTCTGTGGAAACACAAACAAAACCAAAAACCAAACAAACTTATTAGGGGGAAGAAAACCCCTCATGGCCTACCTGCCTCTGAAGCTGCTCATCTGTGCTGGCGGGATTATTTTCGGAGTTATTTTACACATAACAGCAAACCAAGACAAAGACTGTGAGCTGCCAAAATGGCTGTAAGGTGTTTGCTGAGCTGCTCTACATCAGCCTGTCCTGTCAGTCCAACACAACCATCTCTGATTGCAAGGGCAGGCACCACTCAGACCCAAACCAAGGAATTCTTGGGGCTGGAGCGGCACAGGGCAGCCAGCGAGCACACAAACCAACCCAACTTGAGGAAAGTCTAATTGCAGAAATTGGTGGGTATCAGACATGGCTGCCAGCGACCCCGCTGAAGGAGGCGCTTGCACACAGGCCGGGTATTTTACCACAACATAGGGTGCAGATTAACAGAGATCACAGTTATAAGAAAGGACACCCAAGGGATGCCACTGAAACACTACTGTTTTCTTTCTTAAAAAAGCCCCAAACAAACCGGAGCCAGCTGGCACTTGTCAGAATGAAGGCCCAGTAAGGGCCTCTCACACACAGACTGTGTTTTTTCTGGTTTAATACCATAGAACTGCGATCACTGTCTATCCTGAACCTGCAAACGTACATACAAAAATAAAGAGCAGCTGGGAAGTGCTGAGCGGTGCTCAGGCTGAGCTGTCAGCACTGCATGGACAGACATGGACACATAGTCCCCCACATCAGTGCAGGGAACAATAATTTTCTATGCCCTACAGATTCTCCTCAGCTCAAACCACAGTGGTGGGCTAAGGAGAGGCGAGTTGCACTCGCCCTGTCGTAATAATGCGATAACCTACCCATAATTACACCTGCTTTCAAAATAACTGTCTCTCTTTACCTCTCATTTCCTCACACCAGGCCCTTGTCACGTCCTTCCCTGCTTCATCCCTCTTGTTCTCCATCCCACGAGACTGCTGACTGCAGAGACCCTCCTTAAACCAGCCCCCATGGGGCCACCTGTGCTGAGGAGATGACAGGGGTGGCCTTGTCCACCTCCTCGCCCGCCTCAGTGTCCACAGCCCAGCAGGAACCCCCCCAGGTCCCCAAGTTTTTTGTGATATTTTATAAAGAGAACAGACACCTCACCTGAGCAGACAGAGCCAGGTTGTGACAGGATGAACTGCCCTCCCTTCTCCATCATGGAAGAAGTAGACACATCTCCCTCTCCCTCTGGTGCTTGAGGCTGATGGCTGCTTTTGTTTGGCCTCGGGAGCCCTCTGGCCAGGGCCCTTAGGAGAAGGGTTAGGGGAAGGGAGTGCTGAGGCACCAGGGAGCCGCTGGGCGCCAGCGACCAGTGTGGGGGATGTTTGGAGGCTTCAGGGGCACCCACAGCCAGGGTGGGGTGCAGAGAAGCTTCCGGAATGCCCAGTCAGATCTGATCAGCCAATAGAAAACAGGACTCTCGACCCATTGTGGCGGGTCTCTCGGAGCACAGGAGAGATCCTCCCGCTGAGAGCCCCCCCGGGATGGAGACTGCGCTTGCTTTGCTGCCATGGGTGTGAGGAAAATTAACCCTCGCAGAATTCCAAGTGTATTTATACTTTCCGTACACATGTGCACGCGTACTTTCCGTGCTCAATATGAGCACATGTATAAATTAATCCTCGCATAATCGCGGGTGTATTTTCCTCCCGTGCTTCCACATAAGCACGTGTAATATTCCGTGCACACTTGCACGTGTATTAACCCTTGCAGGACTGCGAGTGTATTATAAATTTAGCCTCACAGGATTGCGAGTGTACACTTTCCATACTCAATACAAGTACATGCAACTCTTTAAAATAATCCCACACTGTGTTCAGGCAAGTGTGGACTCTGCCCGGTATTGTTTTGGTGAAGCCATGTGCGTGCACTCTGTGGACCTCCTGAATTATTAGTTGCTGCCCCTTCAGAATTTTGCTCAACTGATATCCGAACCTGTATTCAAGTCACTTTTGGAGTGCTAAACCCCTGTTTCTCACCGGTTTAATACAAGTTGTTTTGGACCCTGTTGTCCCTTAAACCAACCTCGGGGTGCCTCCGTGACACACGTCTAACCCACCAAGAGCCGGGCAGGCCTGTGCCACTGGGACCAGTTTGATCAGCTGGTCCGGGCCCCAGCAAGCTCTTGCCAATCTGACCACGCAGCGCATCAGAAAATGTGGTAAAAACTCTCACCAGGATCACTCCCAAGCCAAGGGGGCCTTTGGGTTCAAAACAGAACAAGAGGATCGTTCCAACTTGAAAAGTGGGAGATCCTTATTTTTCCTTTTCGTTTGTTTTAGTGTGACTTCAGTCTGATGAGCGTTCAGAGGGCATCTGCAGCGCATCATCCAGCCTTCTTTACAACCATGAGGGGCAAAAGCTTGCTATTCCTGACTGAATACTGGAGCGCTCAAGTAAAACTACTGGCCCCAAACTGGGCTTTATGGACAATGACGCATACTGGAACATTTCCCACAACATCGCAAGAACGGGGAACAGTTTCCTGGCACTGAGTTTGTGTCAGTCCAAACTGGCAACCCTGCCAAAAACATGCCCACTTACCGCACAGCACACCAAGCCAAGCCCAGTGCAGTTTGCTGCATGAGTCCGGGTCGTACTCATGTATCTTTCTGGCATTGGAAAAGATGTAGAAAGCGAAGCTAAAACCTGTGCCGGTTTTCCTGATAAGTGGCCAAGGGAACATCTTTTGTTAATTGTTTACTCCGTTAACAATTGTCCTTGATTTTGCAACCCCCCTGCAAGCTGTAACAAGCTGTAAGAGACTTCTGGAAATATCATGTTTAGATTCTGTTAACTTAAAAAAATGACTACGTGCAAGTAAAATACAGGACTGCAGGTCTAAAAGGTCTCGCTGGCAACACGCATCGGGGATGACAGAAATACAGTGATGAGTTCATATCCTGCTGAGACATCTAAATAAAAAACACTTTCAAAGCGAGAGGATTAAATTGATAGGAAAATAAAATACAGCACCTCTCCAAGGCTCCGGCTGCACGTGGTGGTTAGCAGAAAAACCTAATTAAGTACCTGGTTTGTGCAGAAAACAGCTCTGCTCCTGTGATCTGCTCCTCATCAGTGCATAGCTGAACTGAGTTACACGCGTGTGTCTTGAAGATTCCTCTAAAGCCCCACAAAAAGCAAATGTTTCATTCCCCAAAAGCCAAGAAGGAACTATCCTTTGCAGTACAGCAGAATAAAGAGACCCCATGGATGTTCCCCTTCATGCAATCAGGGATGAGGGGCTCACACAAACAGGCTTTCAGATTTCTGCCCTCATCATTCCTGTGCTGAATCACAGAATCCCAGAATGTCACGGGTTGAAGGGCCCTGGAAAGCTCATCCAGTGCAATCCCCCCATGGAGCAGGAACACCCAGATGAGGTTACACAGGAAGGTGTCCAGGCAGGTTGGAATGTCTGCAGAGAAGGAGACTCCACAACCCCCCTGGGCAGCCTGGGCCGGGCTCTGGCACCCTTACCATGAAGAAATTTCTTCTCAAATTTAAGTGGAACCTCTTGTGTTCCAGTTTGAACCCATTACCTGGCTCCATCCTCCTGACACTCACCCTTTATATATCTGTAAACATTAATGAGGTCACCCCTCTGTCTCCTCCAAGCTGAAGAGACCCAGCTCCCTCAGCTTTTCCTCATAAGGGAGATGCTCCACCAAAGCTATTCCCCTTCACATGGAAGGAAAAAAGAATGAAAATGGACTCTGATTTTTTTTCCCTTGAGGATATAAGGACCCTTTTCCATCCTGTGTGCCACCTACAGCAAAAGGTAAAACACAGTGAATGCACAAGCAAATAAAGACTGAGAAATACCTCCATAGAAAACTCACCCGGTTACAATCCTTGCCCAGTAAATACAAAAAAGCCACTACCAAACATATGAGTAACCGAACAGGTCTGGGGCTCCCATTCAGAGCAGTCTTAGATGCATAAAAGCCCAGTGTAACTGAAAATCAGTTTTCTCCCACTGGTAATAGGGGAAAGGGAGAAAAAGGTTCTTTCTGTTTGGTGGGTTTTGTTGGCTTTTGTTTGTTGGTTTGTTTTGTTTTTTGCTTTTACCAGCTTGTGAATCAGTTCACTTATCCCTAGTCCTCACACATTGTTGCTTTCCACATAACACCCTCTCAGGGAAACATAATAGAGACCGAGGACTGTTTTATCATCCTGAATTCTGTAGCAAGGAAACAATTACTGTGGGTTGATTTAAACTATTCTATACAAAGAGTATCAGTCACAATTAAATGCTGAAGGTTTTCACAGTAATGTGTATACAGTTTTATCCAGTTTTGTGGTTCACTCGACCACCCAGCTCTCAAAAGAAGGAGTTTTAATTACTTTCCTTGCCAACAAGCACTTGAGGCCGCGCCTCTTCATTCCCGGCAAGCACCTAAACACCAGGCTATGGCTTTTCTGATCCCTGCCAGGTGGGTCTTATATGGTGTAATATAACACAGGGAGTGTACTTGACCCCAGATCCCTGCATGCTGGCAGGCCTGTGAACCAGGGGAATTTGGTGACAGAAGTATTTATTTGTATGTAAACCAAGTCCCGCCTGAGGAAGGACCGCGCATCTCTCAGGCTTCAGCTCCTGTTTCCACCTACTTAACAGCAGTAAAAAAAAATAAAGAAATAAAAGAGGAAAACACAGACCCACAGCACTTCCCTGGAAGAAACGTCCAGGGAGCAGCTGCAGGGTGTGACAGAGCAGACGATGGGAGATGCACCATCAAAGCAGCCACTGTCTCCATGGCATTTCCTGAGCATCACAGACCCCATGGTGGCTGCCAGGGGTTTGCCCTCCTGTGTTTCAATGGTGTCTCTGTGGCAGCCCAATAAATACGACTTCTGCTATCACCACTGAAAACCCGCAGGGTTTATACTGACCCGCCAGCGTGGGGTCATGGGGCTGGTCTGGGCTTGCCCGGACCCAAGCAGCTTCTGGCTTGTTTGAGCTGTGACAGCAACACCGTGTCTGTCACCTACCCTGGCTGACATAGCCACGTTGTCCCTGGTGACAAACTGATGACCCAACCAGAGAGACGTGGGAAGAGTGAGCACAACCCCAGAGACCTAAGGTGAATATTAGTTTTATAGATCCATTTTAAAGGCAGAATAAATGAGCCTTTCTGTATTAACTTGAACTACAAGCACAAGCACTGTTGCACCTATTTCTTGTATTTTGAGTGTTAAAATGTTAAATAACTAACAGTACACTTCCAGCTCCACATGGGAGGTGAGCTCCCTTTGGCTATACAGTATTCTGAGAGCAACGCTGCATCTATGAAGTGTGATCATAAATCTGTTTCCCATCTCCCAATACTAATTCCCAGATCGGTATGGAAGAAATTTAAAAGTATCCAGCCAGAGAAACTGTCAGCTTAGATGCACATAAAATCTTTCGCTTGACGCATTTAGAGAAACCATCTTAATTAATTATCTCATAAATATCGTCTGCTCTCCCTGCAACGGTGTTAAATTCCATGGCACATGTGTTCTCTCCAGCAACGTGAGGCAGGTAAGGGCTGGCTCCACAAACCCGGGCCGCACAGCCCGTCCCACCGTGTCACACTACCCAGGGTTTAGATTGCGGGGTGACAATAAAACCCTGGCAGATGTATTGTTAGCCCCCTCTCCCCCGCCTTCAGCCCCTCTCTCTCCCCGCTTCCCACTCAGCACAGGTGATCGGGAGGGAAAGAAGGACAGAGAGAAGAGAGCTGGAAAAATTAAACATGGTTTACTAATGCTACTGATAAAATAGAGAAAATAATGCAAAATATACAAAACCCATCTTGAAAGTCCCAGCAACTGCAGAGCCAGCACCCGAAGTCCTGGACTGGATCCTGCAGCCAACCGGAGCTGGATTCAGTCTGTCACTGGGCCTCAGTTCGCAGGGACGACTCGCAAGGTCCTCTGCTAATGTCGCCATAAGGAAAAGGGACGAGATCCTGGTGATCTCCCACTTTTATATGAAGTATTCACGTGAATGGGATGTTATACTCCGTTGGTCAGTTTCTTGGTCACCTATTTCTCGTTGCCCCTCTGGCGAGATGTGAATCTGTCCTTATCAATAACCTCGCATTCCATTGCTATGTTTACCAAAACATGGATCTGGTTCTCCAGGAAAATGCGGCTAATATGAAGCTTTAGCTGACAGGCAAATTCACTAAAAGAGAAACTTGTTTTTAACAAAAACAGGACACACACACACTCCAGCAAAGCAGCGCAGGGTGAGACGCGCTCACTTTCTTCTGCACAAGCCCAATTTCTTACTTGCTGCCAGAGCTAAAGCCTTCATTTGCCAGGACAAATTTAGTACTCCTCCTCTCCGAGTGTCTCCTGCCATATTCCTGACCAAAGCCACGTTGGATGTCAGTCTGTGCGGGTGCAGCACCAACCACTGAAGCTGTTATACCTTTAAGCTTCTCACAATAAACTGGCGTTACTAAGAAGTCATAGCTTCAAAGAATGCATCTTGTGCTCGGCTTTTAATTGAGGTGACCAACAGAGGCGGCAGAGCTGCTAACCCAGGGTACGTCAAGCGACCTGGATGCTGGGTGTACTCATGACTCAGACACTTGGCTGTGTTAAGAGAAAGGGATGAATCTTTGTTTCCTGAGGACAACTTGCACGGACTGTCAGTTTGTGTAGAAACTAGAAATAAAGGAGGACTGATGGCAACACCTGCAGTGGTTAATAAACAAGGGATGAAAGAGAAGATTGTGCACAGGTGGCCTGATCCAGGGTCCTATTCTGACCTGAGGTCACTGCTCCTGCACCATTATTATTATATAATTTATAAAATTATGTATATAATTTGCTTTTCACATTCCTTCTCTAGAGGGTTTTGGCTTGCTTCCACTGGCCAGGGTACAAAGAAGAGAAAGCTGAACATTTACTCAACAATGTGGATGTTTTCACTCATTTCAGCTTGGAGATGGCATGGGCACCTTCAGCCCCAGTCACAGCTACACAGCCAAGGCCTCTCCTGTTTGCTGCCTTTCCTACAGGCTCCCCTTCCTCAAACCACCTTTCCACAGCCTTCCCACGGCAACAGCAGCAATTACCTACATGGAAAAGTTACCTGGGGGAAGTGTCGAGTGCTTTTCCAATCCTCTGTAATCTGATTCAGCAAGTGGAAGCAGTAGGAAAGAGTTACTGCTCTGTTACAAGCACTCAGAAAATTATGTCAAGAACCCATACACTAGAGAAACCCACTTCTGCAAAGGAGATGACTATGTTGCTACAAAATCACACTGAAAACGGGAGGTCTCCAGAGGATAAGAGAGATGGCATGATCTTTGAATCAAACTGCAAGGCTTCCCAGCCTCCTGTTGGGATTTTGTGTTGCATGGACTTCTACAACTTCAGCCCTTAATTTCCAAGTAATTGCATCTCTTGAGAGAGCTAAGTGAAACTGGTTTGCGCGTGAATGCTTAACTGACTTTAAAACAGCGGCTTTAATTTGATGCGAAGATATTAATTCCAGGAATCTTGAAAACGTCTGCATTTACAATAATCTTCTTGAATAAAGAAGCTACAAAACTTCAGATACAATCCCCAAATGCACTTGGCTTATAAAGTTACTTCTCAACAAACAGAATGTTTAGAAATACATGGTCCACGTGCACATTAACACTGCAGCCCGCATGTTGCGCAATGACTTTCAGGGAAGAAGGATGACGACGACTCATTTTTCCTTCTGGGTAGGGCACTAAAGGGAATGTACCTGATGCTGTCTGAAGTCTGAAGAGCTGAGTCCTTAAAGCACACGATCTCAGGAAATCTCTGAGACCAGGGATAAAACGAGAGGAAAGAATTGTATTAGTGTATTAGTCACCTTCTGAAGGGCCCGGTCCTAGCACTAGGAACAGAAAAGGCAGAGGATGTAAAACACAGGTTTGTCATTAGAGAATTTGTTATTAAAGTTTGGGGGTTTTTTTCCTGGTTAAGATGGGGGAAAAGCCCCATTTGAAAGCGTACAACTTACTGAGGAACCATATTGGACATGGAAATGGGAAGAATTTATGAGGGGAGACAAAGTGCTTGACCCAGTGGCATGAGGGATGAAACACCTTGCCCAGGTACACAAGAAATGCAAAATGGTTTTGGGAGCTCCATGCTCGTGTGCTGAGCCTGTGAATTCACAGCAGCTGGGCTATCTCTGCCCCAAGGGTAAACATGCACACAGACAACACTCCGAAGATGCTCTGCTCTCCAAGCCACATCTTGTCTTCTCACACGGAGCCCCAGAGCTTATTTTCTCACTGGTGTTAAGCCATCTGCACTAAGGTAAGAATACCTTTAGTCTGTTCCTGTCCATTCAAGGTATGGATATAAACAGATGAACTCTCCATTTGCCCTGGATCTTCTCTGAATTCAGTCACACCTTTAAAGTTATAGAGAAAAACAGACTGGCTAAAAGGAGAATGGCAAATGGTACAGTACAATGAGGACAGCAAGTTCCTATAGACTCCTGGTCTAAAATGGTTCTGTCATGAAACTCTTCTGTTGGTGCTTTATTTTCTTTATAAAAGAAGGCAAGCAAGCTAGAGGATTCCATATGGGAATACATATGATTCCAAAGAAGGACAATGAAGCTGCTGAAGGGTCTACAGAACAAGTCCTTGTTTGAGGGAACTGGGGTTGTTTATCCTTGAGAAATAAAGGGTCAGGGGAGACCTTCTCACTCTCTACAATGACTGGAAAGGAGATTGTAGCAAGGGAGGTGTCAGCCTCTTCTCCCAAGTAACAAGTGATAAGACAAAAGGAAATGGCTTCTTGTCACGTAGATGTGGTGCTTAGGGACATGGCTTAGTGGTGGACTTGGCAATGTTGAGTTAATGGTTGGACCTGATGATCTTAAAGATCTTTTCCAACCTAAACGATTCTATGATTCTATGAATCATCACCAGTTGCCCGTTTATTAATCACTGAAATCGCAGGACCATGGCCATGTCCAACCACACGGGACAGAGTCACTGGGACACATCTCGAGCACTTGGCAGCGCATCCAGGGCTTCCCGGTGCAGACACGTGTAGAAAGCTCACAAGCTCAGCAGGTTCTCTCCAGCAGGGAAAATGGGGGGAAGTGAATGTTTGGTAGAGTTGCAGGTGCATTAACAACCAGACATTTCTACCACCACTGAGGGCAGGATACATGAGACTGGTTTTGTTTTTAAAACCTCTTCTTTGTATTGAACCAACACGCATTATTTCAGGAGACTCTATCTCCCTCCCACAAGCTCCTCCTTATCTCTACTGGATTTTTGTTTCCTCTACTTGGTCCTGCACCAGGGGTGAAAACGTGTGTTCCTGGAGCGTGGAGGCTGTTTGTGCGGGACCAGGAGCCTGGGGCACACACAGCGAGCTCCGCGCGGTGCCATCCCACAGCCACCAGCACCATCTGCATCCTCAGCTCGCTGTGTAACAGGTGGCTGTGTTGACAATTCCTCAAGATTGCACATTCCTAGAGGTAGCTGGAAGTCGTACCGGCGCTGTCTGTTTACTTTCGTAAATGCTCATAAAGAGTGGCTTCTGGGTATTTGATCTGGTTTTATATGATAATTCCAGCGCTTGCTCATAAAGACCCCCATAGCTAGGAGGAATGTTGGTAAATAGCACTATGCAGAGCTCTACACTCCAGTAATATCCGCTTTTATTGGGGTTAGATATGCAGGAATATGACAGGGCGACATTCCCAAAGTACAGCGAAGCAATCTAATGGCACAACTTGTACTGTCGTTAATGAGAGACACAAGGCCACCAATTCCCCGTGTTGTGCTTTGAGATTGTGCCCTGGAGTGCCTTTTAACATGGGTTGCTCCAAGCCTAATCCACTTTCTGGTGACACTGTGTCTCTGAACGCCGTACGCAACCTCTGGAACCGAGCAGCTGCTCAGGAAGGGAACAGCATCATCGCCAGCCCAGCCGCGCCGCTTCTGCTGGAGATTTGCTGATCTAATTTAGAGAGGGCCTAATATTCCCCTTCTAATTAATTTGTTCTGTTCGCCTGTGACTGAACTGGCTTTTGTTCTTTGGGAGCGCCTCAAAAATTAGATGCAATACCTGATGGAATTTAATTATATAGGCTGGGAGAAAGTGATTAAGGGCAAAGGGAGGGCTGATCACACCGCGCACAGGCTTCAAGGGTATTAGCAGAAGGGAAGGTAGAGGCTGCTTTTTCTCAGCTGGAGGGAGAATACTAAGGAGTGATTGTCTCCAGTAAGAACTTTAAGGCTAGAGATAAACATTCTTTGATATCTGAATGCCTTTGCAAGGGTCAGATATGTATTACTAGTGCTGTTCAGATCTGTCTCCGATACCATTCCAGTGAAATTAGGTCTGCACACCCCCCTTGGCCTTGTGCTGCAGATCTTGATTCTGATGCTCTTTAATCCCCTCGGGAGCTGTGTGCTTCCATAGCAGGGAGAGCAGATTGGAAAAGGATCTGCCAAGGAGCTGAACACAAAGGTGTTTGCTCCCAATCTCTGCCAGGACAAGCCTGACCCACAGCCTGGGAGCCCCTCGACCACATATTCCCGTTCTCAGTGGGAGAACTGAGTTACCTGAGATGCTAAATGTGAAGGGGATTAAGGAGTGGGGCTCTTAGGCCAAACTTCAAAAAAAATTCTATAAAAACTGCAAAATTCTCTGGTCACCACAGCCATGCCAAAGTCTGCTTCACGGCATACGTATCACTCTTATTCAGAGAAAAGTAGCGGAATTGCATGAAAGGCTGGCTAAGGAAAGAAATAGCTAAGTGCAGAGAGGAGTGAAAGAACTGGGGAAAATAAGAATTCCTGATCACAAGAAACCATTCAGTTACACTCCTGGAAACTACTTACAGACACACAGCTGAAAGTACTCACTACTAACAGGACTAACCTGTGAAAAGCACAAAGAGCACATCCTGCATTTCAAGGTACTCAGACAGCACTGGAGTTCAGGCACCATGAGCCAGCACGTCCTGCACGGAGCTGGGCTCTGGAATGGTGGGGAGAGAGGTGGTCGGGGACCCAAGGTGTCCAGAAAGCCAGAGGCACCCTGAGTAATAACCCCATCAGCAGGGGTGCAGCCCTCTCCTGGGGCTCCGTGCTGACCTGGACAGGCCAAGGCAGTGACTTCAAAGGAAAGTCAGCGGGCAGGAAGGTGACAGTGAATATGTCTCTGCTCCCAGATCAACAGGAACCTCTTGCGAAGGGATGTATGTACAGGGACCTCCTGGGCTGTGCGTTCTTACTCTAACATCACCATTCAGGTAAGTCATAAAATGACTGTAAATGGAAGAAAATTGTGTCAAACTATTTTGCCTTAAACAAGCTGGTTAAAGCACTGTTACTGATCAGCCTGCAACATCCTAGGAAAGATCTTCCATACCAAATGTTCTACTTAGGAAACACTTAACGCATCCTCACTTGGGAATCAGCAGCAAGGGGTCAGGAGGAGCAATTTAGAATCTGACTTTGTTCCCGGCTCTCGCTCTGGTGCCGCAGGAGACACCAGCTACAGGGACAGTGACAAGGAAGCTCATGAGACTACAATTAACACTTTGAGACCACATCTGCCGTGGTGGAGCATCCTGTCCCTGTCCTGTTTAATGATCATTAGCAGTGGCTGGTTGAGAACAGTCCCTGTGCTAATGAGCACCTGAGGGCAGTGGCAGAGAAAAAGGACTTTCCTGCTGTGTGAGGAGCCCTGAGCAGAACAGCAGCACTTCTGCAGCACACAGCAAACACCGGCCTGCTCAGTAATTTGTTTCACAAACACCAGCCCTATCAGACTGTCTTTGACTGCTGGTGATAATGTTTGTTTGATTGAGGAGATGATGGAGGTCACTCAGAGCCCATTCTACTGCAAACCAGAGGCCTGCCTCCCCAAAACACCTTTGACTTACCAATAAACTCTCTCTAGTGACTCCCACAGCCCTTCAGGAGCTTTCTGCTGCTGCAGCCATTCTGCTGCTCTTATCCCAACCGGCTGGACACAGCAAGAGGAGCTGCCATTCTGCATCTGAGCTGAAAAGTGGACCAGCCCAGGCACAGCCATGTCTGTACATTCCCACACAAACATCATCTCCCAGCCAACAGAGAGGTCAAAGCCACCCCACCTGCTGAGCTAATTAAGCACAGCCCCACGGTCCAGAAGCGCCTGCAGTAAACGCTCCCGGGTTTGTATGGGAGAGGATTAGAAGCTGCTATGAGAACAGCCACGAATCAGGGAAAGGAAAAACAAAGGGAAAGGGAAAAGGTAAAAAAGAAAATGAAGCTCAAGAAAGAATAGACACTGAGAAACATACAAAACTGCTGCTCTTAAAGAGATTGTCACTTTCTGGTCCTACTCTAAGGGCAGGAGCCAGCATGGACAAGTCACAGTGCTCCATAGCTGGGATGTGGAGAGAGCAGCAAGGAAAACTACCCTTGGGGGCCCAGAGTATCCCGATAATATTGGATGCTAACCAAAGACTTCAGAAGTACAGAAGAGCTTGTGCTTTATAAACTTTCACCATGGGACAGAGCCATGATCTTCCTAGGAGGGCAGATTACCACCCGTTTGGCACTGGTTGGCTCTACGTCTTCTTGTGAAGGAGAAGGTGGCCATTGCCAGAGCCAAATGGGAAAGCAGATCTGAGCAGGCCGGAGCTGCCAATGGTCCCGTTGTGCTTTGGGAATACAGAAAGGAAAACATAATTTGATCTATAACTCTGCCATAGGCTCCTCACAAGAATTTCATGACTATACAGGTGGCTCAGGAGGGAGATCACCAGATACACCCATAGCTCAGCCCCTGGCCGTTCATGTTTGAAGGGAAATTGGGTTGATGAACTGCTTAAATTTGTGTATCTTGATTTCTGTATGTTACTCAAAGGAGAAGAAAGTGGGTAATCCGGGCCTTAATATGCAAATGCTGCTCAGCTGTAAGTGACAAGAGAACAGGGACAGAGCCTGGCTTACACATATCACAAAGATTCATAGCATCAGACCCTGCAATATTGATATGCAGATGCTGCAGGCCATTGATTATCCCCTAAAGCATGGAATAATTAGAGCTGTAGATATTGCATCATCATCATCACCAGAATTGTGTCTGAAAAGCAAAGAAAGTGCTGAGAAATACAGGCAGCTGCCTCCCCTGCAGCGCTGCAGCCACTGCAACAGCCCGTGCAGCACTCACTGCCCCCGGCACGTTCTCCAGCCCTGCTGCTGTGGGAGAACGAGTCCCTGCGGAGCCTTGGTCCTTTAGTGAGAACCGGCCAGTCACAAAGTGTGCTGTTCTGGTGAAAAAATGTCCCTTTCCTTGGGACGAAGCTCCTCGGCCCCCTGGGCACTCTGCTTCCAGGAAGCACAGAATCATAGAATCCCAGAATGTCAGGGGTTGGAAGGGACCTGGAAAGCTCATCCAGTGCAATCCCCCCATGGAGCAGGAACACCCAGATGAGGTTACACAGGAAGGTGTCCAGGCGGGTTGGAATGTCTGTGGAGAAGGAGACTCCACAACCTCCCTGGGCAGCCTGGGCCAGGCTCTGACATCCTCACCATGAAGAAGTTTCTTCTCAAATTTAAGTGGAACCTCTTGTGTTCCAGTTTGAACCCATTACCTGGCTCCATCCTCCTGACACTCCCCCTTTCCATATTGATCCCCAGGAATGAGTCACCCCTCAGTCTCCTCTTGTCCAGCTCCAAAGCCCCAGCTCCCTCAGCCTTTCCTCACACGGGAGATGCTCCACTCCCTTCAGCATCTTTATTGCCCTAATCAGTTCCCAGAATCAGTTCATTCCAAGAGCGACAATGAACCCTGAAGGACATAGACTCAACCAGGAAAGCTGGATGCAGATGGAGAGGTGAATTCCTGGTGCTGGCAAGGTGACTCCAATGTCACTGTCCCAAGGCTCAGTACAATGGGGATGGCAACGTGGTGCTCTCTGGTCTGTGCTGAGACTGAGCGTTTCTGTTCTCTCCTAACTCATCCTTCCCTCTCTCCTCAGTTTCAGACCTAGATTGTAAAAAACAGCAGGCAGTTCCACTGACTTTTCAGACTTGATCTCAGCAGATCGAAGAGCAGATCTGAACGATTCCCTCCCGTTTCTATCGTATAGCCAGGGAGCAGCAGGAAAGACAGAATGGAGAGACAAAAGAAAGGACGTGAGAAAGGAGAATGGTCAAAAAGAGATGAAGGCAAGAAAGAGAAGGAGATTGGTATTTTAATCAAAACCCCTTAACAGGAGCACTAATATCCACTCCTAGCAGGTTACAGACTGCCCTGGGCAGCTCCTGAAGGTAACAAGCCATAGGGAAGGGACATCTTAGAGCTCACAGGTGTGAAAGGCCATCACTAACCAACAGGGCAAAGGTGACAGATTATGGGAAGCGTCACACACCAAAACTCTAACTTTCCCATCATTATCCTGAGCTTTGTGGCTGTGGAATTGGTTTGGGTTGGTCAGAAGGTCAGACTGCCAGAGAGTTTTTTCATGCTGGTAGGAGCAAGATACGAGCAGGTATTTTTCCAGAAGTACAGCATGGGTTAGCGCCAGAGCTGGGTTATGGTTGGACTTGATGATCTTAAGAGTCTCTTCCAAGCAAAATGATTCTATGATTCTGTTATTCTGTGATTCATTTCAAAGTCCATGTCTAACACACCAGGCTTTTTTCAAGCCCGTGGCAGGCCTGGCACTATTTTGCAGGTGTTTGGACCACCAAAGCTATTACATCTCAGACACAGTGATTATTTTTCCTTCTGTCTTTAGGAAACAACAGACTTTTCACAAGATGCTGGCAGTTTCTTCTAGCAATCCATTTTGGCACTGCATTTCTCTCAGTTTCACAGGCAAGACCAGCTCTGTTTGCAGTATTCATTTCTTTCAGCCACACACAAAGCTGGCACATCGAACCCCACAGGTGCCTCGCACCTGTGACACTGCCAACACTGACTGAGTCACATCATCTGCCTCTGGACACCCTGTGCTATCCTTCAAACCGCTTAGAATTCAACACAACTGCCTTTTGAAGTTCAGAAAGACAACTGACAATTTCTAAAGTATCCCAAAATGTCACCATGAAGGAAGAGTCACAGTTTCTGTTGTATTTCTGATGTGATGCTCACACCGCAGCCCAAACCTTGAGGAAGGGCAAACTATAAAACCTTGGCCAGGTCTCACCTCTGCAGTGTAACGTCACCTGCTGTGACAAGCGATCTAACCGAGCTCTGAAGGAACGACACACGAGGCAAGTGAGCCCTCCGACCAGCCAGCTGTGCGCTGAACATCCAGCCCTCGAGGAAAGCAGAATGGTTTATCATTTCCAAATGAACGCCATAGCTTGACAGATGCCAGCTGCTGTAGGTGCCTCTGGTAAAACGAATTTGCTATTAGAAACTTCAGATGTGCCTGGGTGGAACGTCCTCCTTGCACACCCTGCTGTGCCGTGTGAGGGAAGCCTCGCATGGCCCGAACCCCTGGCTGTGCCTGGGCTGTTTGGGCTCAGGGATTTTCCCTGTTACAGAATCACAGAATCCCAGCCTGGTTGGGTTGAAGGGACCTCTGCAGATCCCCCAGTGCAACCCCTGCTCACGCAGGGTCACAGAGCAGATCACACAGGTGCGTCCAGGGGGTTTGAATGTCTCAGAGAAGGAGACTCCACACCCGCTCTGGGCAGCCTGGGCCAGGCTCTGGCACCTCCTAGCAAACAAGTTTCTGCTCCTGTTCAGATGGAGCCTCCTGCGTTTCAATCTGTGCCCGTTGCCCCTCACCCTGGCGTTGGGCACCACTGAACAGAGTCTGGTCCATCCTCTGACACCCACCCTGAGATACTGATCCCATTGATCAGATCCCTACATGCTGAACACCAGAGTTGAACTGGGGGAAGATACCAAGTGACTGTAACTCCTGAGAGACGCCCTTTGTTTTTCTGGGCTGGAGAGGTTATTCTGGTTGAGTTAAATAGGGATAGATGGACGGCAAGAAGCCAGGATACTTTCAAGGCACGGTTTAACTCCTGAAAGAGTGGCACAAAAGCAGTTATGCCATCCAACCTGGAGCCTCTCTTGGGCTGAGTTACACAAGGGCTGTGTGCCTGGCACAGGAGGGAGCAAGGAAGCACTCAGCTCCTCAAATGAGGAGAAACTTGTTTGCTGGGAGGTACGAGAGCCATCAAATCCAGGACACTTCAGACATTTCCTACAAGGGAGAAGCTTAAAGTCGGTGCTACAAAGAGTTTGTTCATCCACGTGAGAACGGTGGGTGGAGACGCTGCTCAGTGGGGGAGTGTGATGGAAGAGGATGCAGCAGTGGTGGCTGTGATGGAAGGAAAGCTGACAGCCTGGACTGGGCTGTGATGTTAGCCTGCTTGGCCCCTTTGGGCAAGCTGTGTCTCTGCCTGTGCTTCAGTTTGACAACTGGTAAATGGTGATAATACTTACTTTCTCAGTTGGGCTTTGGGAGCTTCTTTATAAATATTTATGAGGTGCTCTGTTTGTAACTGCGAGTAAATAAATGGGTATATGGAACTGACAGTCTCAGGATGCAAGTTGTTCTGTTTCACACACTTAAGTGTAGTCATTTATTGTTTCTGCTTTCATTTGGAAGCAAAGAAGTTAGCAACAACAGCTTCAAAAACTCACATCTCAAACTGAGCCCCAATTAAGAAAGAAAAGTCAGGACTTAAGAGGAGAATCCTGCTGATATTAGGAAAGACTGGAAAAAGCTCTTGTAGGTACTTCATGTGCCTAAGGATGTAGATAGGCGCCTCTTGAAGTCTATAGAAGTGCTGAAGAGTCTAGATCCTTTCTTAAAACAATTTGAGAGGGGACATCATGCTCAAATACTCAAAAGCATTTGAGATCTTAGCACCCACTCACTTCCCTGTGACATCTGTAGCAGGGTACCTTTGGGGACTTTCAGAGAACCCCCTTAGTTGTCTTTTTGCATCTTCCCATCTCCCTTTACCCTGATCAGCCATTATCCTTGTCCTTGTTTCCGAGTCAGCAGGCAACTGCTAGTGCATGATTCTAATAAATCCCTGGCTCATGTAATGGTGGAAGCCCTTGAGCATCAAATGCCTCCTGCTGTCGTTGCCTCAACACTGAGTCCAGCGATGGCCCTTCCACGGCACCCCTCACTATTTCCTCTACCAAAGCTCTTGCCATTTCACAAGGACCAGAAGAATAACTCTTCTTTGAAGGGAGCTGACCCGAGCAGTGTTCTCCTGTTCGCTCCCTCGCCCATCTGCAGTAACTCATACAGAACGCAAGCACAGAATTAAACACGCTGCTTCTGAACACGCTGTCTCCTACAAGACAGAGATCAACGCCAGGGCTCAGAAGACCTCTCTACTGTTTCTTGGCTTGACTTCATGATGGCTGGCTGACTTTGGGGATAAGCTTCATACCTCATCGTGACTCAGTTTCCCCATAAATTGTGGCTGCTGATTCTCTCCATCCTTAAGTACCTGGAAACACACTGAAAACAGCACTTGAAAGCAAGGAAGGGTTGTTCTGGAGGGAAAGTCAAAACTGCTTTAAAAACAGCTTTGGAATAAGGGGATGTTGGTCCTGTGTGATTGTCAGATTCTTTTATTGACTATCAGTTGACTATATTTTCATGTTTCCCTGAATTCCTGGACCTGGTCTGCTCTGCAGCTGCCCCTTGATGGTGGCTCCATCCTTTACTGCGAGAGCCTGTACTGACAAGCGATGGGTGACCACGGCACAGCCACGCGTTGACACACACGCTGCAAACTGCAGTAGCCAAGATGCTTCCGAGAAGTGGGATCCTACCAGAATTCCGAATCCCTAAGGAATCCCCCAGCCCACGAGTGTGGGAGGCGGTTTTCCCAAAGCAACTTGCTGCCAGGCCTGCTGTGTATTTTAATTGCTAATGTGAATGTGCGGCGTGTATCCCGATGGAGAGCTGGTAACACACTTGAGAGCTCGAGTTTAATAGGCTGAATGTAACACTGATGTCTCATGTGCATTTCATGCTTGACATTAGTTGCTCCAACAGGGTTTGGAGGTGTAAGTAGAGCAGTCCAGATCAAGCTAGAAATGTCTGAGCAGAAACAAAGTGAACCAAGCTCTACAACCAAGCCTAAAGCATACGGGGGATGTTATAAATAACGTTTTAGTGCATAAGAAAGAGAAAAACAAATGTAAGTTAAAAGAACTACTTAGAAGAAGACAAAGGACTGGGAAAGCTTCCTGGAGGTGTTTTAACGTAGGCTGGTGCTGAAAAATGAGGCTGAAGAAAACTGACAGAGGGGTGTCTTCTACTTAAATAACAAAATACCAGTAAATCAGTATGCACGGACAGCTGGAGGAGTGCAGCACTTCAGGGGTGTTTCAAGGAGGCAAACCTGGGGGTCTCCTGCCCGGCTGTGATGGGCCAGCGTGCTGAGCCTTATCCTGAGCCTTATCCTGAGCCTCATCCTGCCGCTGCCAAGAGTGGGGTTAACGCTTGCAGGATGCTGGAGGACAGGCACCCTATGGCGCTCAGCTTGCCTTGAGGTATCGTAGATGCTCCTCCTCCAGGGATCTAAAAGCTCTTTTAGGAGGAGTGACATGACACAGCTATTAAATCTTTGCCTCTCTCTTGTCCTTCCTGAGCTGCAGCCCTCGGGCATGGACACAGAAGAGCTCACGTCCATTAAGCCAAGCGGGAACACGGGATTTCAGTACCAGATTTCTGCTCTGAGATCCCTGCAGGTCTCAGAGGAGTTGTTCTATATCCACACTGTCATAAGCCCAAGTTCATGAGTTAGGCTATGGCTGGACTCCATGATGTCGAGGGTCTCTTCCAACCAGAATGATTCTGTGATTCTCTGAGCTGCTGTCAGCAGGAGCACAGCTTTGCCCTTGCTTCAAGCAAGCAAGCTCTTCACTGCAAGTCCCCTCCACCCAGCAGAGCTCCCTTTCTCTGGCCAGCCGGGATCTCCCCCTCTGCAGTGCAGCAGGATCTGCCCATCTGCCCCATGCAATACCAAACTCCGTGAGGGTACTATCACAATTTAAAAACATCTAGTGCAGCATTAAATGAATCTCCTGCAGTGTTTACTCAAGGAGAACACATGGCACAGCTGTACAGGTAAGTGTCCTGGTTTTGCTAAAAACAAGTTTCTCTTTTAGTGAATTTGCCTGTCAGCTAAAGCTTCATATGAGCTGCATTTTCCTGGAGAACCAGATCCATGTTTTCGTAAACATAGTGATGGAATGCGAGGTTATTGATAAGGACAGATTCACATCTCGCCAGAGGGGCAACGAGAAACAGGTGACGAAGAAACTGACCAATGGAGTATAACATCCCATTCATGTGAATACTTCATATAAAAGCGGGAGATCACCAGGATCTCGTCCCTTTTCCTTATGGCAACATTAGCAGAGGACCTTGCAAGTCATCCCTGCGAACTGAGGCCAGTGACAGACTGAATCCAGCTCTGGTTGGCTGCGGAGTCCAGTCCAGGACTTTGGGTGCTGGCTCTGCAGTTGCTGGGACTTTCCAGATTGGTTTAGTATATTTTGTATTATTTTCTCTATTCTTATTAGTAGCATTAGTAAAACATGTTTAATTTTTCCAGCTCTCTTCTCTCTGTCCTTTCCCTCCTGATCGCCTGTCTTGAGTGGGAAAGGGGGAGAGGGAGGGGCTGAAGGGGGAAGCGGGAGGAGAGGAGGTTAACAATACATCTGCCACATCTTTATTGTCACCTTGCAATTATAAACCCTCAACAGTAAGCCAGGCTCCATTTATATGACTGACCCTTTTCTGGAGCACCGTGCCCAGCCCCCAGGCCATGCTGGCCAGAGCTGGGCATCCCCATAGCTCTTTGTGTACTGTGCAAATAGTGACATTTGCGCCTCTGACCACACACGGCAGCCACAGCGGTGACTGCACCGGTAACTTCTGTCTCCTAGATGGCCACGCTCCACAAACCCAGCCCATCCCACCACCTGCATCCTTCTGTTCGGCTTAATGGGCAGCTAACAAAGAATGCCCCAGCAACAGCCTGTTTTACATTGGTGCAGGAATGCTTTACTGCCCATGCTGTCAGGAGATGTCACAGAGCTAAACTGCACAAGACAGCCACTGATGGATTATGGCACCCAAAATTAACAAGAGGGATATTTATATTTTCACTGCCGAAGCCTTGGAACGAGTCCCTTTCCGTTTGGCAGCACTCCCCCAGAACTGCATTAGAAAGCTGCTGAATGCTGAGGCAGATGCTTGCAGAAAGTGAGTGCTGGCTTCGTTTCCCAGGTACTTACTCTCACAGAGAGGAATTCAGCCAGGTGTTTCGATCTTTAAGGTGACACCATTATTTTTCTGCCTTTCTTGAGTGGAAGGAAGCTCAGCTTCGGCCCCTTTTACAAGCAGTTTTACTTGGGGATGACAATCTGCTTGGGCTGAGTCACTCTGAGTGTGTCTTTTTCTAGTCCTGGGTCAGATTTGCACATGATTTTGGTTGTCTCCTGTCAGGAGAAACTCTCTCAGAGCTCCTCGATGGCAAACTCTTAACAGGAAAGCATGTGGTGGCACAGGGAGCTCATCGCAATGCCATATGCAGAAGGATGCCAAGGTCAGTTTGTAAAGCGGGGGCTGGTTTATCAGCTCCCTGAGTCAGGCTCTGTTCAGCAGCTCAGTCTGCGTGATGTACCCTGGGCAGGGATGTGACACGTGTGAGCTTGTCCCTTGTGAACCAGGCTGGGACATGCAACTGCCACCACGGAACCAGCTCCTTCTTCGTAAGGGACGTGTTATCTTTCTCTGCCGCTGCTCAAAACAGCTCAGCAGGCGTTTTAGTTTTAACAAAGAACTGCAAGCAAGAATGGATTTAACCTGCGAATCTGCAGTTGGTGTCAGAAGCTCATCACCTTTGGGCCCCTCATCATAAGAAAGGCCTTGAGGTGCTGGAGCGAGTTGAGAGAAAGGAACGGAGCTGGTGAGGGGCTGGAGCACAAGTGTGATGGGAGCAGCTGAGGGTCCTGGGGGGTTCAACTGGAGAACAGGAGCTGAGGGGAGACCTTCTGATCTCTGAACTGCCTGAAAGGAGCTTGGAGCCAGGGGGGGTCGGGCTCTGCTCCCCAGGAACAAGTGATGGGACAAGAGGAAACGGCCTCAAGTTGCACCAGGGGAGGTTGAGGTTGGATCTGGGAACAATTTCTTCCCCAAAGGGCTGTCGGGCATCGGAACAGGCTGCCCAGGGCAGTGCTGGAGTCACCGTCCCTGGAGGGGTTTAAAAGGCATTTAGACAAGGTTCTCAGGGACATTGGTTAGTGCCAGAGTCAGGTTATGGTTGGACTCTATGATCCTGGGGGTCTCTTCCCACTGAAACAATTCTATGTTTCTACGATTCTAACCTCCCCCTGGCTCCAGGGGAGCAGGATGATGAGCAGCAGAAGCCACACACAGACCTGGTACGTGACCAGGGGGACTCTGTGCCCTGGTGGGCAGGACGACACTGTATCCACCTGCCCCGCAGCACTGGCATCGCTGTCTCCCGGCAGCCCGCTGGCAGCTGGCGAGCTGGCCTTCCGGGCACATACCACGCCACGGTGCTTTTTGGACTGTTTTCTATTTGGCTGAATTGCTAATGCCACAGTAATTAGTTAGGAAAATTCCTTAATCAAAATCACATTTGGGGAGGTAATGAGCAAATAGGTCAAGGAGAGCAGCGTGCCTTCTAAGCAGGAGCTGCTTCCCTGAGCATCTGCAGAGCTGGCTGCCCCGAAGGAGCATCGGGAAGGCCTGGGGGGCCAGGGCTGTGGTCCAAGGCATGTGTGAAGTGCAAACAGACAAACCACGCCTGCCCTCTGGGTGCTGGGTGCCCGGGGACACTGCTGTTCACGCCTCCTGGGAGGACACAGCCCAGCACAGCCCTGGTTGCTCAGTCTCCCAGGACCATATTGCTTTTAGGGAGATGCCCTTAGTCTCTGAATGGTTATGACCATCAACTTCAGCACCCAAAAGTCACAGGGAAACCTGGTTGATAGAAGCTGTGCTGGATTCTTGGAAGGGTGAGATCGAACAGACACTCGGGAGTGCAAAACATCACAAGTGCAGAATACATTTTCTCTGAGACTTCATATTTTTAACAACTACACACAAAGATGAGGTGGGCACTACTGAAACCTAAAAGCCCAGCTAGGTGTTCAGTATCCCTGGCGAGCTCCCTGTCAAACGCACAGCTTGCTGGCCTCCCTCCCGCTGATGTTGGAAATCGTTTCACTAGATTATCTTCAGACAGTTAAGTCCCTGCTGTCAGCCTCAGAGTTCAGAATAATCGTAGAATCATAGACGTCTCATAGGCTGAGGTTGGAAGGGACCTCTGGAGGCCATCTGGTCCAACCCTCTGCTCATGCAGGGCCACCTACTAACGCAGGCTGCGTTATGTCCATATAATTCCATAATAATTCCATATTTCCATAATATTCCATAATTCCATATCGCAAAACCTTTTGTGACCTCACTGTACATCTTTTTTAGATCAGTCAAAAATACACAAAAATGTCCCAAAGCAGATCTTCTAGCACTCTAACAATTTGCCCACTACAAAACCTTACTGTTTGTTCCTATCCACTGCTTTCTGTCATTTAATCACAGAATCCCAGAATGTCAGGGGTTGGAAGGGACCTGGAAAGCTCATCCGGTGCAATCCCCCCATGGAGCAGGAACACCCAGATGAGGTTACACAGGAAGGTGTCCAGGTGGGTTGGAATGTCTGCACAGAAGGAGACTCCACAACCCCCCTGGGCAGCCTGGGCCAGGCTCTGCCACCCTCACCGGGAAGAAGTTTCTTCTCAAATTTAAGTCTGTTATTAATTCTCAGAAGACCTTTCATCTTATCCCACAGTATTCTCAAGCACTGTTGATGAAAGACCCCGCTCACAGTATCCAAAGAAAAATGACTACACAGAATCACTTCCCTCCACACGTCAGTCGATGCCTTCATGGAGCGCTGGCAAACCCACCTTCCTTTCACAAAAACCACCTTAACGCTTCTCCTTTGTTTTACTGTCACCCCTCACAGCGCAGCTGCTCTGCCAGCTCCTCTTCCACAGCCCAGCATCGCCTCCAAAGCCTTTCTGAAGAGAAGCACCGACACTGGCCAGGCACAAAGGCTGATCGAACCATAATTTTCTAGCAGCCTGCCTAAAAATGTTCTCTCCTTTAGATCAAGACATCAGATTATACAAGAAAAAGTATAAGCATTTTTTCTGCGGCAAAGTCTCCTTTCATCTAGCATGGGAGCAATTCCTGAAGCGCACGTAACACTTGTCTGTGAGATGGAGCCTCCTCAAGCTTAGTTTTGTCCCAAAAAATAAGCGTACTTCCAGATTTGAGCCTCTGCAACTCTGGCAGTAGGGAGGAAATTATTTAAAAAAAAATAAATCTTTCTTTAGCTATAATAAAGGAATTGACAAAACTCACCAACAGAAAACCAAGAGCAAAAGCAAAAAGAATCCCCAAACCTACTAAAGCCAGATAAACCATATGCTTCCTCCTGGGAGATTAGAAAAATACCTGCAAAACCAAACTGAAGCTGCTTGTGGCCTTAAATACATTTCTGGAAAGCACAGATACTCCTTTGGGAGAAAGATCTGCTCTCCCTTCCCACTTCATCTTTGTCTTGGGGACGATTCACCTTCTCCAAAGTCACGGTAATGTCTGGACTTTGTCCCGCGTCTCCTGCCGACCCCTGAGCTAAACCAACGGCCCCAGTCAGGCACTGACGCGCCAATAACAAAGGTGCCGAGACACCAGCGCTAGTGTGAAAGGAGTCACTCTTTGAGCCACAGGATAATTTTGGTTGGAAGAGACACTCAAGGTCATTGAGTCCAACCATAACCTGACTCTGGCACTAACCCGTGTCCCTGAGGACCTCATGTCTGCATCTATTCAAGGGATGGTGACTCCACCACCGCCTTGGCCAGCATGCCCCACCGCTTTACAACCCTTTCTGGGAAGGGATTTTTCCCAATACCCAATCTGAACCTCCTCATGCGCAACTTGAGGCCGTGTCCTCTCCTCCTATCACTTGCTTGGAAGAGACCAACCCCCCCCAATGCCAGCGGTGTCTCCAAGCTGCATGGAGAGCCCAAAAGGTGTGAGCCTGGCCACAGCAACCTGTGCCACCATGCTCTATGACTCCGTCATCCACCTCATTAGAGACCCCAGTACCCGCTGTGGGGATCTGGGAAGGCTTACAAAAGGTTAGTGCTTGTCCCAGCCTCCACCTCCTGGTTTCTTGCCACAGATGCCCCCACCAGCAGGGCAGAGCTGTTTTTTTTCCTAATTGAAAGTGCCCCAGAAAAGCCCAAGTCCCTGATTTACGAAGGGCAGTGCAATTAGCCTCAGAAACAATTCAAGAGTGTAAATCAGGAAAGGGCTGGTTGGCAGCAGACAGTGAAACATTAATGATCTTACAGCTGCTCAAAGGTAAATATTTCATTAGCTCCACCAAGTATCATTCTGACAATTACATTAAACTGATGTTCACAGGTGTCACCCCGCTACTTAATACAAGGCTGGGACCATGTCAGTGTGAGCAGAACTAAATCCCCACCCAAGCGCCTGGGCAGTATCCCAAGATACTCTACAAAATAAAGGTTTGTCCCTAGTTTAGATGTGTGACTCTTTGCATCACAAAAAAGTCCAGAATCCTTGGAGGAGCGACTGCTCTTTAGTTGAGAAGTTGCAACTGCGTTTGTAGCAGACTCGTGAGGATGCTTGGCTGCTGCCTTTATCTCTGCATGGACCGGCCCCCCGACCCACGCCAGGGGCTACAGAGCTGCAGAACTTAGTCTGGTGGGCAACTACGTGCCCTCTCCAGCCATGGGCAGACAGCGTTGGTTTCCTTTTTGTCAGTCAAGAAGTTATTGCCCTGCTCAGATGAGAACGATCCCATGGGCAAAGGGTACACAGGTTATCTGCAGAGTTGGTGCTGGCTCTTCAGGGCTGGCACAAAGCACTGTCCTGGGTTAGCGTCAGTCTCCTGAAGGACAACATGAGAGATCTCCATGTGATCTCATGGATGTCAAGTGACAGCCACAGCGCTACGCAATCGCTCTCTTGCATGTCAAAATGCATCACAAAACTCAGGACAACTTGTCTAAGCCCTCACTACAACTCTCTCATCCACAAGTCATGAGAACTGCAAGGCTTGACCAGAACTCATTCTTATCTACCTGAATCCTTTGGTGGACAAGCCCACTCAGAACCATGTCAAGCAACTGGAGAGTGGAGATGAGTGGAGAGATAAGTGGAGTCATCAGTCCAGCTCCTAGTGCTGCCCCTGCCACAGCAGAGGGACTGAGGACAAAAAAGAAAGGGCAGGAAGGCAGGTATGACAGGAAGGCTCCTCTTCCACCTTAGCTCCTCCGGCCATGTCACACCTGAAGTCCTCTGGGGTCATTTCTGTGCGTCTCAGATGCTCATCAAGGAGGACAAGCCAGGTTCAGAAGAGAGAGGACATCAGCTAACTCTGAGCTGTGTGATTGTGCCAGTGCCAGGCACTGAAGCGATGCAATGAGGGCAGTCAGAAACCTGGAAGCTCGGGATGAGAACCTCTGAGATCCACAACAACCAACCCCGAGGCAGAAGTGGGACGCTTCAGAGACTGAGGTAGCTGGAGCTACCTAATTGTATTCTGTACATCAAGGGCCCTTTCAACCTCCCCTCCCCTGCCCTGCTTCCTGAACACTCAATATATTAATATTTAAGTAGGATTTAACAAAAAAACTTGTTCTGCTGAGCTGTGCAACCTGGATGCCATACTCACTGTCTGTGATCTCAGGCAGACTGCAGCACTTCGGTTCACTTAACTCTGCACTTAACCTGCACCATGGACACATCTCCACACCTTTCTTGCGTCCTTCCTGTAAGAGCCATAGCACTGCTTGCTATGAGGAGGATGGATGTCTGTGTACCTGAACTGTCAGTGCAGAATGCCTACAGGAATCTGGCACGTGGCCCAAGGAAGGATTGGGATTTCGGGTCCCTCTGGCAAGCCTGATGTACCCAGCGTAACAGCACCCAGTCTGTGGAGCCGGCTGAGAAACGCTTTCTCCGTAGGAGAAGCTGCGGATCCAGGGAGGAGAGACGTGAAATGAAAGGAAGCGCCACAGAGGCTGCATTACTGCGGCTGGGAGACACTGGGGAGACACATACAGATTTGGGGATTAGTATTTCTCTTCCTGCCTATTCAGAGGGGTCATTCCGAGCACCGGGACACTGCCGTGTGACCGGCAGCAATTGAACGCCTTGTGTGGGGTTTGCTTTACAGAGCAACTGTTATCACAGAAGTGATTTGACACTAGAAGATAGAGGTGTTGGCACAGCTGGCAAACCAGGGGCAGTTCTGGGGAGAGAGCTGCAAAAGGCCATCCACATATATTAGAATTATTTCCCTGGGAAGGATTTGATGAGATGTGAACTACATTATTTGTTAATGTTGCGGTACAGGGCCTTGTCCAAAGCCCAGGAGAGTCAGAAGGAATCTTTCCATTAACTTCTTTGATTGTAAGTGAGATTGTGACAGATGTACTCCCTTCTCCTTCCTCCTTAAATATTTTAAATCAAACAGAAAGAGCACTTAGATTTGTCCTTTTGTGGAGGAGGGCATCGCTCCTTTTTAGGTACACTCATATAAACAGCCACACGGGAGTCTTTCCAGGTACCTGCAACAAGTAAGATGGTCTGAGAATAATAAAGCTTCGGAGAAGAGGAAATGAGGCAAGACCCACTAAATTCCCAAGCTACACACATGGCTGACGTGCCAGAAGGAACAGGGACGGCACCAATGATAAAGCTGTTTGCAGCCAACAATACAAGCTGTCTTCAGATCTTTAGCATAAGCCAAACCTTCCTTCTGTCCTCCAAGCTAGAAAAGAAATGTCTCTTGCTGAAAGCCACAAGAAAACACCCCTGGCATATCCCAGAAGGTGGGAACACCCTGAAGATACAAGCGCTGTGAAGGAGAAGCCAAGCTGGCTCATGGAGAGAAACGTTGCTGAAAGACATGGGAAGGAGCTGTGCAGACTGTGCCTCAATCCTGGCCAAGCAGGGCTTGAGATAAGACAGTAAGAGACAACTGGCTAAGCCTTGCAGGATTTAGATGCCTGAAACAGAACACTAATCAGCTGGGCTTCCAGAGACTTGAGCAACATCCTCTGCTGGTAACTGCTCTCACTTCCCCTAGCCAGGGTCTGGCAACACCTCTGGATGTCCGATGAGCTATTCATTACATCCTCAAGGACTGATTAATGAGAAGTTAACCATGACTTCCCCAGTATCACCTTTATTCTCACATGTCTGAAAGGTGAGCTGGTAGTTTTCCATGACAAATTTGCAGGAATTAATTAGAGCTTTGCAGGGCCTGCGTGCCACTGCTCTTCATGGAGGCCGTGACCAGCCGCCAGCTCTGGAGCTCGTTCCTCCTCTGAAAATGGCAGGAACAAAGTACTCAGCCTTTGTTTCAGTACACTTTTGTGTCATTTTTAAAGTCAGCAAAGTCAACTGGGAAGCAAAGAAAGGAACCTGACAGTGATGAGAGCAGAGCATAGATTGAGTTGCATTATTTGGGCAGAGGTCCAAAAAGAGAGGAAGAAAAGTTTACTGATTATGGCATATTCTTAATGGTGCATTGCTTCCAGCGTTTCACCTCGGTTTACGCTTCTGTAGAGTGTGATAGGATCAGCAGTCACGAAATGGGAGAAGCTCAACACGTAGAACGTCGTTATAAAGATTTCATTCCTCACAGTGTCAAAAGCAACTAGTTGCATTGCTTTCTGGAGGCCAATTTAATTGTTGTCAATACCAGTTGCAAATTGGCTTTAACATTTTAAATTGATGTTTTCTGTAAAGTGCTCTGATTAATGGAAGAAAACATTGCGTTTCTGCCTTTCATCTGAAGACCTAATGCATTTTACAAACAATAATTGATCTAGCAAGACACATAGAGGCAAACAGGGAGAAGCAAACCTGCTACAGAAATGATTTTCCCCTTCCGCAGCACTCAGCAGAGCCGCAGAACGGCACAGGACACAACAGCTGGTTAGAGAGTGGGCTTAGCTGCGGTTTTTCCCCAAGGAAACTACTGAGCAGCTTAAAACTAAAACACCTTCACTGCAGGCAGAATCGTTTTCATTGGAAACTGCCGCCCTGGTGTAACATTGGAGTTCTGGATAATCCCAGACCTGCTGGCCCAAAGCTCAGCCCACTCCATCTCAAAGTGCACGTGGCCTTGAAGGTGCTGATCATCAATCCCAGGTGGACACCAAGTTCTCAGAGCACCCAAGCACAGGCTGTCCTGCACGCTCACTCACAGGCAACCCCTAAAGATCCTGCTCAAGCCTTGGGTTACGTGGCACACGACACACAGCTCGGCGTTACAAATTCAGCTCTGCCTAAACAGGGTAATCGCTCTCAGCCCTGCTCTGGATTGCACTCCTACATTTCATCATATGACCTCTTCCTGAGCTGATTTTGCTGGGTTAATGAGTCAAACCAGCCGATGGAAGAGTGTAACAGTAGTGGAGTCTGTGTGGAGAGCGGTGGTCACGGCAGAGGATGGGGGCAGAGGACTGAGACCTCTGTTTCAATGGCAGAAGAGCCATTAGGCTGACTCCACCACCTGTGAAACTGGAGCTGGAGGGGAAGAATGGGCAAGTTTGTATGTTCAAATCAAGACACAGGTCAGGGCTCAAAAAAAACCCTGCCAGGAAACAAAGGGCAACAAAGATGCTGAAGGGAGTGGAGCATCTCCCGTGTGAGGAAAGGCTGAGGGAGCTGGGGCTCTGGAGCTGGACAAGAGGAGACTGAGGGGGGACTCATTCATGGGGATCAATGTGGAAAGGGGGAGTGTCAGGAGGATGGAGCCAGGCTCTGCTTGGTGACAACCAGTGATAGGACAAGGGGCAATGGGTTCAAACTGGAACACAAAAGGTTCCACTCAAATATGAGAAGAAACTTCTTCTCAGGGAGGGTGTCAGAGCCTGGCCCAGGCTGCCCAAGGAGTTTGTGGAGTCTCCTTCTCTGCAGACATTCCAACCTGCCTGGACACCTTCCTGTGTAACCTCATCTGGGTGTTCCTGCTCCATGGGTGGATTGCACTGGATGAGCTTTCCAGGTCCCTTCCAATCCATAACATTCTGTGATTCTGAGGAGCATGACTGTCCTTGCCTCCTGCAGCCACAACCCCAGGTGACCTGCTGCCCTCCCATTTCTGGGGCTGAGCTTGTGCTGCCTCACCCCAAACCCCCAGCCCTGTTTTCCAGGTGCTCCCAGAGGATCTGAGCCTGAGCAGCTGGTGAGCACTGAGCTGGCAACACCTTCAGCTCAGACACCCAGCGCTCTTCATGGAAGCGAAACTGAGAAGAAACTTGTTTGAGGGTTCCCGAGCCCTGGCCCAGGCTGCCCAGAGTGGGTGTGGAGTCTCCTTCTCTGAGACATTCAAACCCCCTGGACCCACCTGTGTGATCTGCTCTGTGACCCTGCGTGAGCAGGGGTTGCACTGGGGGATCTGCAAAGGTCCCTTCAGCCCCAAACAATCTGTGGTTCTGTGATTCTGTGAAAGGAGCATCTCCCGGTCCTGCCCTTTCCCAGAGCACCCCCAGTTCTCCAGCACACCTGTCCCACCTGCTGTGACAGCCCTCTGCTCCCAGTCCCTTCCCAGATCTGGAGAGAGGACAGAGCACAGGGTGAGAGGAGCCATCTGAAGTAAACACCGTTCCTTCCCATCACCCCCAACGCAGACCTTGTGTGAGCATCACGAGACGAGGGCATGAGCTGCCCTCTCCCCTTAGGTCTTATGCTTCAAAACTGTTTCCATCTCTGCTTTTTATGTTTTGAGAACAGTATTTTTTTGCCATTCTCAATCCAGCTGTACAGATTCCAGAACTGGGAAAGCATCCAAATGTATCGGGTTGGACCTCTCCCCACCACATACACACACACACACACACACACAGCCTCCGTCCTCCGTAACTCCTTCTCACTGCTCCTGGTGTTACTGTCACTCTCCTGCATCCATCAGCCCCACATCCTGGGACCCCACAATCCCACCAGCCCCGGCATTTGCTCTTAAACCCAGCGACCACTACAAATATCACAGCCCGGTTCTGGGAAGGAGGCCCGATGCCAGAAAAGCTCGCTTCACTTCATTTCCACCCCCTCCATATGTTTCGTTGTATTGTTTGCAGCAGGCTGAGTTTCACTGTGAAGCTTTGTTTCAAAGTAAATCTATATGCTTAATCCTCCCTCCTGCTCACAACTTGCATTAGTCTCTCTTAAAAAAAAATGCTGTTACCATAGTAACCTCCAGTTTCTAGATATCGCTGTGGATGATAAGCGCTGCCGTGCCTGGCCTTGTGGCTCTGGGACTGCACTCTGTCGAATGAATGCTAAATTCCACCAAAACACTTTTAGCAGGCATCTGATATTTATCCTACAGCTCTGGATGTTGCTACTCTGTTGTGGCGATATGGCTCATGTGAGTATCAAGACCTTATACATGTGTATATGCACGCCTTTTCCACCTACCCATTTCCTTCCCTGCAATAGCCAGACTTCTTCTTTTTCTTCTTTTTTTTTCAAATTTTTCACTTGTTACATGTTTTGCCACCTACAGCCCTGACATCAGTCATGGGAGATATTTGGGCATGAGGCAAAAGAAACTGTTGCAAATGTTGTTGCTTTTCATTCTCCAGTAAGTTCACCCGTAAATATATTTGCAGCGGGGATATTTTGTTGTCTCGTGTGTCCTGTTAGCGGGGCATAGTTTTCCCATAGGTTCTCTTTCCACAGATTACCCTAAAACTCAAGAGCTCAGTAAAGCACTAGGGAGACCAGAATAAATCAATAACTGGAGGCAGAAGTAGGTGCAGCCCCAGTCTCGCCGGGCTGGACGCTGCACGGGGACCATGGGCCGTGCTTGTCACTAGTACTGAGCAGCATGTGTTAAGCTGCTCATGACTGAATACCCCCACAGCACTGGGTCCTAAACCTCTGGCAGCAACACAAGAGGGAGGCTGGATATCCAAACTGATAAGATTAGGAAAGGATAAGCAAAGAAATGTTTAGCGGTTAAAAAGATCCATTTGGAAGCAGGGCAATTGCTTTGTAGCTCGCTCACCTGACTTTCCAACCCATCCTGCTTGGTGTTAGGATGCAGGATTGAAGAGTCACATCTGTGCCCATGTGAAGGTGCAGGAGGAATCATCCCTGTGCATTCCGAGAAGGACTAAAGCACACACTGCAGCACCATCCCACAGGATCCCAGCCTGGTTGGGCTGAAGGGACCTCTGCAGATCCCCCAGTGCAACCCCTGCTCACGCAGGGTCACAGAGCAGATCACACAGGTGGGTCCAGGGGGTTTGAATGTCTCAGAGAAGGAGACTCCACACCCGCTCTGGGCAGCCTGGGCCAGGCTCTGGCACCTCCCAGCAAACAAGTTTCTGCTCATGTTCAGATGGAGCCTCCTGTGTTTCAGCCCGTGCCCGTTGCCCCTCACCCTGGCGTTGGGCACCACTGAACAGAGTCTGGTCCATCCTCTGACACCCACCCTGAGATACTGATCCCATTGATCAGATCCCTCTCAGCTTCTCTTCTCCAGTTGAACAGCCCCAGCTCTCTCAGTCTCTCCTCACATGAAAGATGCTCCAGACTCCTCAGCATCTTTGTAGCTGGACTCCCTCCAGTAATTCCTTGCCCATCTTAAACTGGGGAACCCTCTGAGAGGTGCTGATCTGAAGGGAAAGTAGTAGCCCCAGGCCAAAACTGCTCTCTTAGTACCTGGGCAAAGCGTATAAATTACTCAGGGACAGATATTTAGAGGGCTTCTGGTATTTATTGTGAAGTCAAGGGAAGCTCGTAACCCAAGTACCTTTTGACAGAAGGCACTTGCTTCTCTGTGTCCCATTTCCCTGCCTGTAGAACAGCGACTGGCAATGCCACAGAGGGAGGGCTTTAAAGGGCATCGGCTGCTCTGGTACTAGGGGTGAGTGAATATCGATGATATCTAACACTGTACAGCCTGCCTTAGGTCCTGCGTAAGTGAGGAACCCGGATCCTTCGCACCAAAGACAGCAGCTCATGTCCTGCCTCAGCCACCCTGCACAATTCCAGCAGCACCCACCCGGCCCCACTCTGTGCTGGACCCACCTCCCTTTTCAGCAATGGTATTTTGAACACAACGACACCAAGTAACTCTAACGCTCTATGTGTTCTGAGACAGAAAAATCTGACATTTGCTGCTGGCTCAGAAAACATATTAACCCATTTGGGATTTTCCTGGGAGGGAAAGCTGTGGGAAGCGTTGGGGCTCACTGTAACAGGGGTGTGCTTGGAGAAAAAGGCAGATGAAGTGGCACTGTATTGTCTTATCTTCTACAGATTCTAGAGGCAAAGCTGGTCTTGTTTCTTTCTTTCAAATGTCAGCGAAAGGCAACAGGATCACGGAGAAAAGAAAAACCCTGCCCCTGGAACTCTCTGGGTGTTTTCCAAGTGGTTTCCCTAATTCTTCACCCGCCTGCACCTTAACTAGTTTCTTACAACAGAGCACAGGGGCTGTAAAATGCTACTGCGGGGACTGGGGGATCATTTTACACCTGCTTTGTATTCCCCTGAACAGCTGTAAATGACAACACAAACTGTGAAGCAGCAGGGAATTCGAACGCCTTCGACATATATTTCTACACTGATCCTCGGTAAATTAATTCAAATAGTTGCTGGGGATTTGGGGGAGAAGCTGGAGAATTCAATGAATGAATAAGGGAAGTGATTTGAAGCAGAGGCCTGCTGGAGACCTGGAGGAGAGGAGAGAGAGGAAAGGGAGAAGGATGGATGGGGTCAAGGCATATATGACCTGGAGGAAATCTGAAAAGCCGACTGCCCGGGATGCCCCTGGGCTTTGGGAAAGGGCCAGAGCTGAGCCCGCAGCCCAGCGAGAGCAGGGCCAGGTGCTGTGATCTCCTCCCCACGCACTGATTAGGATGCAAGTCCTCCCCATGATGCTCTGCCTATATTTGGCTAGACACGTTAGCTACGACTTCCATAAAGATTAAAGGCCTCTCCTGCACTTCTTCACATTCAGAACAAGCTCAGAATACGCCTCTGGGTGGAAGGCAGTGCTGAAAACAGCACTTTGAATATGTACATCTCTGGAACATCCTGACTCAAATGGCTTATTAAAAGCCTTCCCCAGATATATCAGGCTAATCAGAGCGCTCGCCGGTGTTGTTTGCTGCATGTGAAGTGGTAATCCTGTCAATGAGATGTTCCTCACACCTGCAGGTGCCCCTGTCCCTAGTGCAGGTGAACAGCAGAAGATTTTTCACACTGGAAAATTATCTCAGCCTATGGTCAGCTCCTTGCTGGCACATGTGGAGCTGGTTTCAGGACCAGCGTATTCTGTTGGTCCGTCGATTTGATATTCTCAGAATTAAGAGGCCAAAAGACCAAAAAACTAGGCCAGAGCCTTTTCTCCAGCAAGTACAATGAAAGAGTCTTGTCCTTGCTCTTACAGCCTCCTGATCCTGGCAGCAGTCAGAAGCTGCACAATTCCAGGCACAGAGTTTTCCTACCTGCCTCGTGCTCAAGTAGGTGACATCTGGGGACCCTTCACTGCTGACAGCATTGCTCAGAGGCAGCAACGACATCCTTGTCCTGAACATATTTGGAGACATTCTCCTCTCACATACCTTCCCACATCTGTCTAATGGTCCTGAGTATCCCTTCTCTTACAGGTCGGCAATACTATCAAGGTCAGTTGTTGAAGAAGAGCCACTGTGGAAGAGCTAGAATGAGACTGAGCGAACAACGGCTCAATTTAGACCATGCGATGTCCTGGAGCATCATAGATTTGTACCAGCTGTGAGTCTGGGACACAAACCTCCCTGACCCATAAGGATTTACCCAAACCAAACCCATGCCCCATTGCTATGACAGTACAACACTGATTCACACCAGCCAAAGATCTGTTTCCAATTCTGACTTGGAGTCTTTTTTGGTCTGGTGTCTGTAAAACAGTAATGAAATGGCTTCCTGCATGACTGCTGGTCCTGAGCTGGTTGCCTCTCTGTCACCAAGGCAGTCAGAAAACTCACATCTGACAATTTCTGTGGGGACTGAATGGTGCAGATACTTTGCTCAGCCACATTTTGGGAAAAGCAAACCAGCTATTTGCATCTGAGTTCTAGAAAGCCTTCAGATACCCAAGGATGGTATTGGAGATAGTCATCTGAGTCAAGAATCCAGTCTTAATTTTTCCACTAACGCTATTGTCCATCAGCATCACCGTCACAGGGACTGCCCTCATCTTTTCTGACACATCAGTTGACTGTGGACATTGTGGGTTTGCCTCCAGCTCAGACTCTGTCTCTTGTGCCAAATGCAGCACCTTCCTCTATGGGAGCACATTGCTGCTTCTGTGTGACGTTTTCCAAGCCCACAGCCCACAGGAACTATCGACCTTTCTCCCATCTGTGCTCGTTCTTGTCTATGTTTGCTGGCCATCCACTGAGCAAATGAATGGCACTGACCTTCACAGCAGATGTCAGGATAGATAATGTGGCCAAGGAGAAAAGACAAGGGAAATATTGCTAGAGTTTTCATTTCAATACCCCTAAAGGTGCTACTGTGATAGAGACATTAAAAATGCCAATAGATAACTAGATGAGATGGATTTCCTGTAATCTCAGATTCATCATATTCTACCTGTTACGATACCAAGCAGTGAACTAACAAGAGGTCTGTGTGGGCTGGAGGACCGTTCCTGGCTACAGAGTGCGCTGTAGCTCATACTAATGAGGTGGTGCACAGCTGGAGAGGTGTCCTCTGACCTAAGCAATCTGTAGGCACAGCTTTCAGCTCTTCCTACCTGCACAGAGCCTCCCACCACCAAACCAGCAGCGCTGCCTAAGAGCAATGAGCTGAAACGTCAGTGGAAGTGAGGGTGAACTATCCCCTGACATTGCAAAAGAGCTTGATTCTCAGAGGAAAGCAAAAGTGGCAATAACCTCTGGAGAGATGCTCTTCAGACACTTGGGAAATGCATTCTGCTTCTGGTAAATAGCCAGCTCCCCCACCACCTGGGGAAGGTGGCTGTTGTAAAGCAGCAGGGTGAAGCCTTCTTGAAACCAGCTCTCTTGTCTGAGGAATGACAATTGTCTCCACGTCTGGGACAGAGAGACCTACTTCTCTTTTTCCCTTAAACAAGTTAGACCTGAGTTCTTCCATCTCAAACCTCAACAGAGAAACACAGACTAAACCAAACAGCAGGCCCTCCCGTCCCACTGCAGAGCTCAGAATGTCCTGAGAGCACCTCCTGGAAAGTGCTCGGGCAAGCACAGCGGGGACTTGGCCGTGATCCTGAACTCTCCCCGGGGCACCTGCAACAGCTGGAGACAGCACCCATGGCTCGGGGCACTGCCCCAGCCAGCCGTATCTTCCCATCTTCTGTGACCACCTGAGGGCTGCCCGAGTGCTTGCAGGAGCACGCGGGCCATGCACTCATCTCTCCACCAGGACACACCATGCACCACCCAGAAAATCCAGTGCTGCAGATGTGTCCTCAGCAGCACCTGCACACGCTGCTCTGTTCGGACTCTGCTGCCTCCAACTCAGAACACCTCTCATTTGTCACTGTCACCCACAATCATTTTGTTCACCGGCACCAAACAAGCCTAATGGAAAAATGAAGCTATGGTTTATTTAGCAAGACTTAAGGGCACCCTTCTAGTTATAAGTTTGGAAACAAAAGTTTCAAGTAAAACAAATAGAAAACTCAATTTCAGCCTGTGTGTAACAGCTATAGTCCTTTCTGGTTGCTTAACCTCCCAGACTCTGGAGTCCTGAGACAAACCACAGCCAGCAGACCTGATGCTTTTCAGATCAAAACAGCAAAACCCTACAGCTGTGGTCTTCTCAAGGCAATTTGCAGCACCAGTGAGCAGTTCTTTGCCTGCAACTTGCTACTACATATTCCTGCCGCTATTATTTTCACCCAGCTGTCCCCATTCCCCTCTTTTTATTTCTTTTCTTCCTCCCCTCCCCACAAAGCAAGTATTGATGGTGATTCCTCTTCCACTTCCACACTGGGGCTTGCCAGCTTTATTCTACTTTAACGTGCTATAACTCATTCTTCTTTTCCAACTTTTACTTCCCTCCCAACCTAAAAGGATTTAGCATTCACTTACACAATTTCCTGATTACAATTTCCTAATACAATACAATTTCCTAATCTGCAGATTAGCTGAGTGACAGACTATAGTTACAACAGAGCATTGCCCTATTCTGCAAATGAAACGGTATAAAAAAACATTAACTGTATAGCTCTTTTATGAGCTCGTGATCTTTTGTAAGTGATTAGCTTTCTGTCTCATATGATAGATGAGGACATGTTAATAACGGACACAACAGAGCCAGGAACAAGTTCTTTTGGGCAAGCTACAAGAGCAAGTTTTCCCTTCCCAGCTTTGGCAAGGGCTTGGTGTGACATTCGGTCCAACTGGCTGCCCTGCGACAGAAGTGACCAGCCAGCCCACAGCTGCCAGCGCCCCTGGGGACCTGTGCTGGGGGTCGAGTGTCTCTGCCCGAGGGATCTGCACAAACTGGAGAACTGGGCAACCACCAGCCACGTGATGTTTAACAAGAGCAAGTGCTGGATTTTGCACCTGGGACACGGCAACCCTGGCTGTACAGACAGACTGGGGGATGAGGTGCTGGAGAGCAGCTCCATGGAGAGCTCTGGGGGTTCTGGTCAATGGCAAGTTGAACATAAGCCAACAGTGTCCCTGGAGCCAAGAGGGACCCGTGTCCTGGACATTATTTCATTCCCAGCAGCAGGGGAGGCCCTGGAGAACACAGAGAACACGGTCACCCAGCCCTGTCTCCACAGGGTGATGCACGTTGCAGCAAAACCCTTCTACTAGTCACCACAAGGATGCGACAGGAACTGAACAGTCACTGCCCTCGGTCATGGGCTCTTTCCACAGAGAGCAGAGCACGTCCAGCCCGTGGGCTGTGGGGCAGCCGGAGCTCCCGCTGGCTTCGCTCAGAAGCTCCCCCAGCAGGGACCATTAGCAAAACCTTCCCTGATCGCCGGGTGACACAGGTCAGGAAACGCCACCCGGAAACTCAGACATGAAGCTGAACAGCTTGTGACGGAATGAGGGCATCTCTATGAGGCACCACATCCAGTTGTGACTGAGATATGGCAAGTGATGGCAAGCCCCACTCAACAAAGGTGGCCAGCAAACAGCGAGACGCGGCTTGTACAATTACCAGCACCCGAAGCGTTAAATAAATCACGACAACACATTTAACTAAGAGGATGGCATCCACGCGCCTCCGGGCAAATCAAGGCAAAAAGTAGGCAAATGATTTGACCAAATTCACCCAGCCAGCAGAAGCCAGAAAAAACATAAATAAATGTGTGTCCCAATTCCCAGGCCAATGGTTCTGGAGAACCTTGGGCCAGGGCCTTGACGCTCCCAGGATGTCTCTATGTCACCTTCCACATTGTCCTCTCAGCACATGCACACAGCTCACCTGAATAAATAAAGTGTCCCCAGTTACGTGGGTTTCTTTCTTCTCAGCTGCTGTGTGCAGAGAGCCCAATTATGCTTTATAGCGTATGCGTTTTGTTGGAAATACACAGGGTTCTAAGCTTAACGCAAGCATTTTGGTATAAGCTGAATTTATACCTGATTCTGAATTTTTAAAATACCTGGAGACAACAGCTACTGTAAAAACCTCCAAGAACCATCAACACTGATCCTCGCACTATCTGATTGCCTTTTAAAGCCGTTTTTTATTACCCTAATTTTAGGTCTACAAAATCCACTATCGTCAAGTGTGACGTTCTGCTGACTTCTAACAGTTGGGCCACCCCTGAAGAGCGAGCAGGAAAGCAGCACTTACCTGGGTTACTTTTGGAGGTGCGCACAGGGGTGTAGTGGTTTTTGGAAGATGTCCTGACTGGGGTGTTTTCTTTGGGGGAGGTATCTATGGCCGAGATAGTCTCTCTTTCACAGTGTGCTATTGGGATTGGTCCCTGCTGTCTTAAGATGTCAGCCAGAGCCCTGCGGAGACAGAAAGAGGGAACGAAACATATTTTCACACAGTAGCTAGAATGGCATTCGGTATTTTCACTTCCACGGTCGCTGTGTGAATAGCAGTAGTTGGATTTCTACTATAAACAGGAAAAAAAAAGGCAACAATAACAAACCAAAAAATATACAGCTTAAAAGCTCAGTTTCTTTTTGTGTGTCTGCTGCCTGTATTTATAGGTTCGCCTGGCTATTGTTTAGTTTATCATAGGATTGCGCTAATTCACTTCACCCCAGGGTTATGCTTTCTCTCCACCGTTTTCCTTGCGGTCAGTGGCAGCACAGATGAACTGTTCTCAGTAGCACAAAGCGCTGCCTTCAGACAGAGCCACCGTGAACACGCCAGAGCCCCAAGTCTCGGGCACTGTGATCTTGTATTTACTCAGTTTTATACCAAAACCACCCTGCCCAAGCCAAACTTCTTTAAGATTGAATCAAAACAGGAGTCTGGTCTCCACACTCCTTAAATCCTTGGGGTTTCTGCAAGAAGCTTGATACACAGCAGAGGTGCAAGTGGGATTCCTAAAGGAGAACCAGCACTCCAGAAGAACACGATTAAACAGTTTTCATGGGTTAATGTCAACACAGCCTTTCAGCTTTTCATCCTTTAGGGGTTTCTTTAATGGTGCTGAGGTCTCTCTGCTATTCCCCAAGAACATGAAATGTCACACAGTTCAGCTGTATCCAATGTTTTCCCCTTGGATAAGTGGATACTCAAAGACTTTTTTCCTCTGTGAACACCATGGACACAGGGGCACAATGACAGCGTGAAATGCACGGATTTTCTTAGTGCAGCCACGAGCTCTCTCTTGAGCCACAGGAAAAGGAGGAAAGGGGGTGGCTTGTGTGGATTATAAGGGACAGTGGTGGTTCAAAGACTATACAGTTTGAAAGGTTCTTTTCTCTTTCACAGAGGGAATATGCCCAATGTCACCTTGGGTACCAAACAAGATGTAAGAAGGAAAAATTTCTTCATTGCCTATTGATGAGAATGACGCTGGTGTTGCTCATATCTACTAGCATTCCTTAAACACTATATATTTGGTCTTTCCTCTGAAAAATAGTTTGGGACCTGAGTTCATTCCATTTTCCAAATAATTTCCTCTACAGACTGCTATCCCTGTGAATAATGAATTGCAACACCAATGTGTTCTACAAAAGAAACTCTTGGGAGAGGCTCCAGAAGAATCACAGAATCCCAGAATATCAGGGGTTGAAGGGACCTGGAAAGCTCATCCAGTGCAATCCCCCCATGGAGCAGGAACACCCAGATGAGGTTACACAGGAAGGTGTCCAGGCAGGTTGGAATGTCTGCAGAGAAGGAGACTCCACAACCCCCTGGGCAGCCTGGGCCAGGCTCTGCCACCCTCACCAGGAACAAGTTTCTTCTCCAATTTAAGTGGAACCTCCTGTGTTCCAGTTTGAACCCATTACCCCTTGTCCTATCACTGGTTGTCACCGAGAAGAGCCTGGCTCCATCCTCCTGACACTCACCCTTTAGATATCTGTAAACATTAATGAGGTCATTAAGAGGATTACATCAGTTCACAAACACCTTGTACAGAATATTTTTAACCTTCTTTGACTGCTTATTGTTTGTAGAGAGAGCAGGCATAGAGGCTATAATCTACCATATGAGATGTATATGTGCACAGATACCGACACGCATGGAGTGAAGGGCTTGTCACATGCAGGGACATGAAAGGAGAGATTTTTTAATATATTTTTTTGTGCTAAGATAGGATCAGAGAGTGATGAAGGTGGCAGCAATAAGAGATACTCAACCCTGTCCAAGTCAGGGCTCCTGTTTGCTCCTATGGTCATTCCTGGCTGAAGAAGAGGAGCTAGTATTCGGTGTTCTCCACAAGATGCTGAATTCCCATCGACTGACACAGACCTGTGGGTGCTCACCATTTTTTACCATCATGCCTGAGGTATCTCACACTGGTCACCAACTCACCGGCCATGCTTGAAATGCGGCCCCTTGCCTGAGGTTGTACAGAACACAAGTGGCAGAAAAAGGACCCTACGCTGGGCCCTGAGGTCCCTGCCCTGCACGACACCGCTCGGCTCCTCCTGAGCAGAGGATTCGTTCAACCACCGGCGACCCTGATGGCTTTTCTAGGCAAATACCTCCCCACCGCATTATAGTACCTGCTGATTGAGGAGGACGTGGGAAGCTAATGAGGTTTATCTATTTGGCACCAGCATCCGGTACATCCCGCTGCAGACAACACATTTTCTCAAGACAGCAGGTTGGCAGAACTGAGCCCTCAGTACATATCTCCAAGATATATTAAGCATCAGACGACCATTTAATGGTATCTGCAGTACAGGAATGCTAAGAGTCATTTTTCAATCACAGAGATTGTATTAGGACCATTATTTACTAGCCCATAGCGGCTTGGGCTCATTTTGAACACTTGTTGAAGACACTTTAAGTGTCAAAAGTGCAATCACTCAGAGCACAGAGGAAGAAGACAGCGTGGATAACACTAAAACACCATATACTGCTTAGATGAATATAACAGAGACAGCTGGGCAGGAGAGGTCAGGTCGGGGATGGTGTGAGCTGGGATGCGGTACAGAGGAACATAAGGAACTCAAAGACGAGGAAGCGGAGCTGGAGGTGCTGGTGGGATGCAAATGGAAGAGTACAAACCAGTCCAACCCAAAGCTGAGTTTGTTTAAGCTGACAAAGAGATACTAGGAGAGGTCCTATGTCCCACTAATGGGGAGTTGCAAAGGACACAGAGATAAGGCAAAGATGCTGTGATAAGGGCAATTCCACTGGTTATAAAAGAAAAAAAAGTCATGGTTGAATAGCAAAACACTGAACCAGGGACCCAGAGAGGCCCAGGGGTCTCCTTCCTTGGAGGTCTTCAAATTCAGCTGGGTAAGGCCCCAAACAACCTCCTCTACCACTGGTCTTGCTTTAAGCAGATGGCAGGGCGAGGGACATCCAGAGGTCCCTTCCAACCTAAATTCTGCTCGATTCTGAGTCTAGGACCACCCTACACTGCAGGTCACTTTGTTTCTCCTGATACTCTTGTCCTTTCTCCTGCTATTATTACTCTCTGAAAAGGGTTTGATATAGTCCAAAGAACAGAACTTCCCGACCTCCTGGATGGACACTTTACCTCCATTCACTAAAAATAATTGAGGCAATTAAAGCAATTATACTCTGGAACGACTGGACACAGTGGGAAGCGCCTCATCCTCTCAGTCATTACCTACCCAAAACCAAACCCTGAGCCTGCTGCCCTCCACGAGGACAAAAACTCCAGGATAACGTTTCAATTTGTGAACAGTTTCTCTGTCCCTTGGTTACAGCCAGGACCTGAACTCACTGATCCTCACCACAAACAAAATACGGCTCAGGTGATAAGAACCATTTTAATCCCTTCTTTGTTTTGCATCCTGAAGGAACAGCAATAAGAGCTTTTCTCTGGGTTAGATGCTGGTCACAACATCACAAGGACGTGATTTCTAGTTGTCTGCCAGCCCCATGGAAGGGAGGAGACCGGTGCTCCCAGATGAGCCGTAGAAATCATAGGTGATACTCAGGAAAGCGATGTCTGCCGTGTCAGACTATACATGGGGTAAACAAAATAACTATCAAAAGTGGACCTAGCTCCTAAGTGTATGGGTCTAAACCTGAGTTCAGCAGTGCTGAAGGTGTAATCTTCTTATGTCCTAAACACACCGAACTGTGTGTCCTGAGCGCTCGCTCTTTGTCCTCTTCTTTATTGTCTGCGGAGAGGAAAAAAGACTGTTCAGCACCAGCAGAGGTGGAGGAGAAAGTCAAACTTGGATCAACCTGGTTAGTTCCTTGCCAATTCAATCACATTGCTGTGTGTGATCCACTTTATTTCCATAGAGCACAGAGGGCTGAGTCCCACGCTGCTGGAAGGTCAGTCACTCTTAACTGAGGAAGGATTTGGTGAGTGTAAATCTCTTGGGTACAACTGTCTAACTGTCCACTGCAAAAGCTTCAGTAATAATAGAGAAATAGAGTCACTTGAAATCTTTGGGTCTTGTGTGTGCAGCCATTTGGGCACGATTAGTCTCAGGGATGTCAGCAGCATCCTCAACACCTGCACGAGGCGATGAGGCACTTCAGAAATCTTTCTATGACGACACATCTCTTATCTCAGGAAAACAAACCTCACTCGCTGGAACGTGTTACCTGTGGCAGCGGATGGAGTAGCCAGAGTTGCGTAACTGCACAATCGTAGCCTGAGATAACGATTGGTGACAGCTTTTTCATTAACGTCATTTATGTGAGAACGCTAAAGCCTCTTTCCACGTAAACCCAGAACAGACACATTGACATCAGGGATGTTGTTTGAGACCAAGGCTGGATTAGCAGCATGGGAGAAAAACCTACTGATGTCTTGCATGGTAGGACATCCCAAAGCAAAGCAGGGCAGGTCCGGCTCCCATGTATGTCAGCAGGGAAGGGGCTCGTGCAACACTGGATGCGGAAAGATAAAATCAACAGGCTTTGCTAAAGAGCAAAGAGAGTGAAGACAAGGCCACCTGGGAGAGGGGCAATGGCAGGGAGTGACAGAAACAGAACAAGAAAGTGAGCAGAATGGTATAAAGTGGAGGAAACAGACAGGAACAAACTGAATAAAGACAAGGTAGGGTGGGAAGTCCAGCAGATACGTGGAGGGTGTTCATCTCTCCGTCTTAGCACAGAGATGTGGGAGGGGAGAGAGGAGCTTTCTTGGTGCAATAGGGAAGTAAATAATCATTAATGAGTTTTCAGGCTCAAAGGAGTGATCTTTCCTCTCTATGTAGCGCTAGTGAGACACATCTAGAGTGCTGTGCCCAGTGCTGGGCTCCTCATGCGCATCACAGAGCGGGTCCACATGAGGGTCACAAAAGGACTTAGAGCATCTCATATATGGAGAGAGGCTGAGACTGCTGGGACTGTTCAACCTCGAGAACAAAAAGCTCAGGGGGATCTTATCGATGTGTTTCAACAACAGACAGGATGGTGTAAGGCAGATGGAGCCAGGCCCTTCTCAGCAGTGTCCAGTGACAGAACAAGAGGCAATGGGCACAAACTGAAATATGGGAAGTGCCACTTAAGCACAAGAAGAAACTCTTTTACACTGAGAGTGCTCAAACACTGAAACAGTGTCCCAGAAGGTCACAGAGTCTCCATCGTTGGTGACATTTATAACTGGCCACAGTCCTGGGCAGCCTGATCGAGCTGCCTCTGCTTGGAGTCTAGACTGGTTGACCTCCAGAAGTGCCCCCAACCTCAGCAACCCTGTGATTCTGTAGAGTTTTGTATAGCCAAACCAGATTGTCCAAGGAAGCCAAGGAAGCTCCATCTGAAAAAACACATCCCTGGCTATTTGGTGGTTCTTTTCAGGACCTGTCTGTGGAAACGCAAAACTCACGTCAGTGCCCCAGGACTGGCAAGGACTTTATGGACTGTATTTGATGGGGATATCTCCAGTCCACATGACCCTCTCCTCCTGGGCTGGAGAGAAAAAACCAACCCAAAACACACAGATCCTGGGAATATAGGGAGATGAGATTTTCAGCTCTAATTGACGGTATGAGTGTGGGCACAGGGATCCCTTCTACTGAAAACAAGGGGAGCTTTGGTGACAGCTTCAACAGGCCGGAATGTGGCCTATGGGACATAACATTGGAGTAGAGAGGTGACGGGAAGCGCTGACTATTTGCACACATGCAGAACATCCACCAATTGCCTTCTGAAAATCACCTCTCTTTGACACCTCATGTATGGGGTGTCACAAAACATAACTGGATGTTCAAAGTCCCTGTGAATTTGGGGAAGAATGGAAAAAGAATGACCAAATGGAACTGGCAGAACACAATAAAAAGAGCAGCGTCGGGGTGAACTAAAAGCCTGCTAAAAGCATAGCTGTGATGGAGTTTGTGGCAGAGCTCCAACCAGCTTCAGCACAGCCAGGATTTCACTACAAGTCCTTAAAAAAACAGAGTGAGGTTAAAGACTCCCCTGTGCTCTGTTAGTAACCCGCAAAGAACGAGGCAGTTCGGCTGAGAGGGGCGAGTTATCGACCGCAGAGCCAGCTCCCCGAGAACGAACAGGTCTCTCCAGGGAGCGGGATTTGTCACCAGCACGGCCGTGCATTATCTGTGGGTTTTCCGGCGCCTGTCCCCAGACCTGCCGCGCCCCTTGTGACATTCCACACACTGACCAGGGCCACGTGCTGCCCCTGACCCAGCGGGGACTGTGCTGTGGGTCAGACGGGCCCCACGCTGCAGCTCCTGCCAGCAGAGGGATGAGCACCCGTGTTGTCCCTGCTATGCGAGCTCTGAAACAGCAGACGGGAAGACCAGTGTCCACCTCCTTTCAGCAGCTGTCCCCATCTCCGCTGCCTCCTTGGCATCACCCACAGGGCATGTGTCTGGCCTCATGCTCTGATGGGGTTTAACTGGGGAATCAGAATCCCAGCCTGGTTGTGTTGAAGGGACCTCTGCAGATCCCCCAGTGCAACCCCTGCTCACACAGGGTCACAGAGCAGATCACACAGGTGGGTCCAGGGGGTTTGAATGTCTCAGAGAAGGAGACTCCACACCCGCTCTGGGCAGCCTGGGCCAGGCTCTGGCACCTCCCAGCAAACAAGTTTCTCCTCCTGTTCAGATGGAGCCTCCTGTGTTTCAGTCTGTGCCCGTTGCCCCTCACCCTGGCATTGGGCACCACTGAACAGAGTCTGGTCCATCCTCTGACACCCACCCTGAGATATTGATCCCATTGATCAGATCCCTCTCAGCTTCTCTTCTCCAGCTCAACAGCCCCAGCTCTCTCAGTCTCTCCCCATAAGATGCTCCAGACACAGGGCTTTAATTGATTACACAAACACCACTGCAGACTGATACATGGAGGGAACATGGGGACGCTGCTACCAACAAACCCCTCTGGCCAGCAGCACCTTCACATGGAAGCAGCTCTGCCACATTAGAGCTTGTTTCTGAAAGTGCTGGCACTTAGCAGCACCCTAGAGACCAACCAGTCCCGACTGAGCAAAGGAGAGAACTGGTCTCTGCAGCGGCCAGAAACAAAAGCAGCTGGTGCTTAAGAGCAGGGGTTTTTGAGAGGGGAACACTGGAAACAGGTTTTCACAGTAACCCCAGTGGGCGTGTGGTGGACACCTGTATACGAGTGTATATAGAAGAAGAGGTGAATGCACCCATGGAGTTAAGAAGAGAAAACAGACTAAGCATTAGGACACCCTTCCAAGAGAGCAGCATTTGTGCACCCACACCCAGCAGAAGTGAGGAAATGGTCTTTCTCAAGGCTACAAGGAAAAATCAGATGTCTTCTGAAAAATCCTTATGTCAATTATGAGAATTATTTTTCAACTCCTGGCATCTAGTCCAGCTTTAATGACAAATATCACTGAAAGCTTAATTATGGACATACTAAGGACCAGATTGTTACCTCAGATGATGGCAGCAGGATGAGGCTTGGCAATTTCCTGACTCACTCTTCTTGGTGAACTCAAAACTAACACATAGGTGACAATTATATGCATGTATGTGGAAAACATATTTCAGCTGAAACAGAAGTAGTATAAGAGTTAATCTGTCGCTGTGAGCTCATCATCTCTCCCGTCTCTATAACATGAGGTGGAAGCAGCAACTGGAAAGTAAAGCTCTTGTCTTTGGGACAGGTTGTTTAGGTTATGTAGCAATAGTAAATACCAGCAGAGCTTAAAGTGCACATCTTACACAAGTACTTTATACATCTAACACTAATACACAAATTGAATGCTGTGATGTGCACAAGGAATTTACTACAATCACTAAACTCACAACAACTAATGCTATTCCTTTGAACAACTACACAGCAGGTCCAGAAGAGAAACTGTCACATAAAGATCCTGCAATTAAAAAGTTAAAATCAAGCTTTCCAACCGATGTTTCTTTGCAGAGAGTGGCCAGAGCAAAGGGTCAAGATCCACCTCTAAACCAGGATTTCAGGCGAGTGGCACGAAGCAGCAGCTCCAGGTCCCAGCACCCCGAGGTGCCGCAGCCCCGCAAGCCAAGGCCAGGCTGCCACCTGCTGTACTGTCACCACGGCTCCGCAGCAGCCGCGTCTCCCTCGCCCGCTCCCCCCAACCCGCCTGCGTGCCCTCGCGCTTGAGCCAGCGAAGGGAGGCTCTTCTCACAGTGACCCACCCCGCAAACAAAGCGCGAGCGCTGGGGAGATCTGGAGGCAGCGCTGCTGCGCAGAAAAGGAACCGAGCGCTGGTCTTGATCGTGGGAAGAAGATCAAATATAAATAGAAGGTCTTGCTAGGTATTTGACAGGCATGAAAGCCTGCAGGAATGAGGCTAAGAGCTCGGCTGGTACAGTTTTTTAGGCTGCTCTTGTTTGCGCTGGGGTATCTGCATGCGCAAAGCCTGAAACAGCGCTTGGAAACACACGAGTGCACGCAAAGTTTCACGTACGAGGTATCTATTTTGCACCAAATCCTATGTTGTGAACACAACTAAGAGACTTTAAACTTACTGAAGAAAATTATACTCTCTCTTGAAGAGCCCTGTGACTGCAACAAGGAGCTGAACTACTGCAAAATCTTTATTGTGAAAGGATTCCAGGCTTATCAGGCTGGGTAATGAGACATTTGAGACCTTCATGCAACACAGCACACACAGATCTAAGGAAATACAGATTGCCCATGCGAGTAGGGGCAAAGGCAAGAAAAAAGAACCATGATCTCATTTTCCTGCTAAGTTTCAGATCTTCTTGTGTGCAACAGAAGTTTTAAAAGATGTCTGATCTCCAAAGACATGCGGATCAACTGTTAGTTAAGGATATAAGAGCTTACAAAACTAAAAGAAACAGAAGTTCAGAGATAGACTGGATTCCCTTGACACCTTACGAAGGAGGGTTACTCATAGAAAAAGTTAATTAGAAAGAAGAAAAATATCAAATAAATGGGAATTAGAGACACTGAAATGATTTGGCGAGGGCAGGATGGTTTCTGAGAACAGGCTTTCTTACTGGGAGAAGTTCAAAAAGAACAGAGAAGACCTGGAAGCAGCCACTGGAAGTCAAGCAGCCTCTGTGGTGTTCGCAAAGCCAGTCTCTTTATAAAACAGATTCAGAGAGGAAAGCATGGCAAAAAAAGCAGTTACCAAAGCGTGCAGTGACCAGAGGTTCAGACTGAAGCTTCCCCACTACATGTAAGTGAAGCAAAAGGAGAAATCTTTTGTACAGGTACACGCACACAGACACAAACCCTGCCTTGGTCTGGCCAGCTGGGAATGGGCAATCCGTCCATGCAAACTGGACAGGGTCTGGGTCTCCTCCCTGCACTGGAGTTACCCCGCAGTACTGGTTTGAAAGAGAAGAACTAGTCATGAGTAACTTCCCTGAGGCCACAAAATTGTGCCCCCTTCTGTTTTACCTTAAGTGAGACACGTGCTTGTGGAGCTCTGTTCTGCGGCTACGAGAGGGACGGGGCACTTCAGAGAACAGACTCAGAAACTATCAGGAATAAACAACACAAAGCCGGGCAAAGAACAGATGGAAGGCACGTGAGTCAGATGAATGAGACAGAGTGGAGTAAAAAATAAATAATAAATAGAATAAAATGGCAAAGCATAAAAAATCCGTGGAAAGAGAAAGCAAGCAGTGACAGCAACCAAGAAAGCCAATCTTCTGCATGGTCCCTATGGGCAGGTGTGTGTTCGCAGCGCTCTCTCCCTGCCCTGGGGAGGGATGAGGTTGGATTGTTTGGCCCAAGGAGCACACACTAGCAGACAGCAGAATGGAATGGGCCAGCTGTAAGCGCAACCTGAGAAACACGGTCTAGAGAGGCAGTTTCCACAAGCTCCACCGAGAGCCGAGGGGCTGAACCAGCCGCCCTCCCCAGGGCCCCAGGGCTGCGAGAGATGCAGCCTGTAGGAACAGAAATCCTCCTCTGTTTTAAGCCAGCATCATGCAAAAAGCAGCGCACGCAGCCTTCCCAGAGCTGTGGACAAATAGATCCATTGCCTCTGATTTCTGTTGAAATTCAGAGCTGCAGAGTAAAAACAGCAAGAGGTTGAGCAGTTTAACTGTGGGCTCTATATGGGAAAAGGATGTTCATTTGTAAAAAAGAAAAAAAAGTCAGTTATTATTCACAGAGCAGAGGATGCAAAGGAAGAACCCAAAGAAAAGAGCAGCACAAATACCTTTCCTCTTTGTAGCAACAAAGACGCCCCAGGAGTTGGGCAACGTGAAACACTCTGAGCAAAAGGTGCTTGTTTCCCTTCTCCCTTTCAAAAGCCAAAATACTCCTCAGACACGCTCCATGCAGGGACGGGTACAGAAGGCGGACACAGAGCCCGTATGCTGGGAAAAATCACGGTGCTGCTTCTCGGCAGCTACACAAGACAAGCTGAGCTGCCCCGGGGCCGGCGCTGCCACCGTGTCCCTGTCTCGCGAGTCACGGTCCAGCTGCCCGTGCAGCAAACAATCCGTAACAGTCCAAACTATAAACAGTTCATTCCAATTTGTGCATTCCTGCCTCGGCAGACAGCGCAACGCTGACTGTTGCTGAGGGCTAAACAGAGGTCACAGAGCGATACTACCAGCAGTGAATTATTCATGTGCTGTAGCATGGGGGTCACACCCATGGGGAGAGAATATTCTGGGTCACCCCTCCTTGCTATGGAAAAACACACCCAGCTTCGAAAACAAACAGCTGATACTCCTTGTTCACTGTCAGATTCCCTAACTCACTCCCATCCTGAAAGAAAATACTCTGCCCACTTAAGAAATGCTTGAGCCAAAAAAGCCCTGACAAAGGGAAGAAAAGAACCCCCCCTCACAAAGGCAGTCAGAGAACAACAGCAGGCAAAACGCTGCTGGGTATAACGCTCAGAAATCAGCCCCAGTTTCTACCTGGAGCCCAGGGTTCATTAGTTCCAGCTGTGTAACTCACAGGCAAGATGCTGACAAGAGGTATTCATGTATGGTCAGGCTGAAAGCTCATATAATCATTTAAAAAAACCAGCTAAGTTTAAAACATTACAAATGTTTCTGTAAAATATATTTTAGCTCCTGTTTTTCTAAGCACTTCCACTTACTGCTCTTAGAAATGAACTTAAGCACCAGTTCCTGGCACTGCTCGGCTCAGGATCACAGCGCTGCCTCTGCCTTAAAGGTGCGTGGAAGTGCCTGAGAACAAGAGCGGATCCTCAGCTCTCAGATGCACACGCGTATCTCGGTGTGCAGACATCCCTTCATTCCACATGAGAGCCAGCGTTCTCCTGGGAATCTGTAAACCCTCCTTTCCATCAAAAGACATAAAATGAACCCTGCCTCTGTGAAAACGTTCTAAGTGAGTTAATAAGGATTTTCTGTAAAAGCTGGATGAGAATTTAACAGAGAAATAACATCTACACGTAGCACTGCTAACCGACCATTTACGACGAAATAAAATGTAAAGTGTGATCTTGTTTACGGTGAAGTGCAGGAAAGCCTTGCTCAATCTTCCCTGGGTGTGAGATATTGCTCACGATGGGCTGTTTCTAGCCTACCAGAATATTTCTGTTTATACTGTTGTTCTCCCCATCCCAGACGTTTTGGTGGGATGCACACTGAGATTTGTCATCACTATAGTGAATTATTCTGGATGCTACACTTAAGTCCAATTGACACAATCTGAAATAGATAGTAATATCTGACTACATTCTGATTTTCTCCTCCCTTGTTACTCAGCAGCAGTTTCAGAGAGGAAGACAAACCATTCCACTCCTCGTATTTACATTCTGCTTAGAGAGCTGATCGCATTTTTCCTCAGATCAATGCAGACCCCGTCTGCTGGAGATATACTTCACAATATTTAAACCACCATGCAACACTGATCAAGTTCAGGTAACACAGCTCTGAAAGGTATAATCTTTTACCAGCTACCATATTATAGAAGTCAATCAACTCCTTAAAACGCTCTGAAAGTCAAGCTTCCCAAGCACTCAATCTGCCATTCATACTTCTGCACACAGGTGAATCATTTTACCAGAACTTATCTAAATAAAGAAAAGCAAGCATCAAAGAAATGAAAACATCAGGAATAATTCAGACAAGTCTGGCAACACTGTCTGTGATTTCAAAGGGTGTAAGATCCAACCCCGTAGCACTCTGGAGCTGGAGAAAAAGTAACATCTGGGCACCCGAGCCAGATTATAAAATTCAGTGTAAAGACAAGGCCCAGAAAAAGTTGCCTTGAAGCCAAAAGATCTGGGGAGTTTGGGAGCCAGCCCTTAGTTAAGAAAATACTTTCAAAAGCCTATTTTCTGACTAAACTACTTGCAGGACCCTTCACTATACAGACACAAGTGACCTAAATGCTTTTAACACAGCGATTTTCCTGCAGAGACCGGGGGCAGGTGGGTTTGTGGTGGGATCCATGGGCCAGACCCTCAGCAAGTGCCAACCAGCGTCACCTCTCATCCTCAGGGAAGAGCCAGTAACTCACACCCACCAGCACCCCTGGGTGTCAAGTCTTATAAAGGGGGCAGTCTAAACAAAACCCATCTCCCCAAACAAATAACAACTGCGTCACTCATCTCTTATTCTTTGTAAAAAGCTAAAATTTCTTCCCTCAGATTCTCTTGACTGCGATTGAAGTTCAGCCTTAAAAACACGGGCAATAATTCTAATTGTTTTAAAATTTCTTAATTGAAATCATTTTTATGAAGCATTACCTCTAAAGATAAGGGCTTGCCCCACTCATGCTCACAACTGTTCTTATAAAGAAGCTCCTCATCGATTTTTATGTTCAAACATAGGAACCTCTCGGATTCATAGCACACAAGAAGTACACATCATTCGGGTGGACATTTTCACCGAAAAATGAGTATGAACCAAGAGAGTACATGCATTTGTCCAAAAGAATTGTCATGGAAGCCTAAGCTTTTGCTTTTAAAGAGGATTATCTCTGACACCTCGAGAGTGTTTCCTCTTATTAAAGCTGTTAAAACAGCAATGTGTAAAACCACTGAGAAAAACGGTATCAAATGGGAAGGACAGACTACTAGCTTGAGTTTTCTGGATTCAAAGGGGAAAATAAAGAAAGAAAAAAGGAAAGAAAAGGAACACCCCCCAATACCGCTGCTTTCCCAAACACCAAGCAAAGGCACCGGCTGGGAGGACGCAATTTCCTTCACACTTTAAAGTTCTCCCTGGCTGGGCAGGGCAGGACCCGCAGGGTCCTGAGCGCCCCTGCTGCCCCCGGGGCGGGCGGGGGGTCCTGGGGGGCAGGAGACCGCTCTGCATGGAGGGCACGGAGCCGGTGCTGAAGGAGGGACCGTGACCCTCTGCCCAGGGCTGTGCTGAGGAGGGGGAGCCCGGAGGGGATGGGGGAAGAGGTCCCACGGGGCTGGGAGGGCTGAGCGGGGCAGCAGGAGGGGTCCCTGAGTGGGAAGCGCGAGGGGGTCAGGAGGGATGGTCTGAGGGGTGGGGTTGTCCCTGGACAGAGTGTACAAAAGGGGAACCCTTGGAGAGATGGTGGAAATGGAAAATCCTTTGAAAGGTGGAACAAGGAGAGGACTCTTGGACAGCCCTTGCAAAGGAGAAAACCCTTGGATGAGCAGGTCTGGAGGGGGTGGCCCTTGAAGTGGTGGCACAATGAAAGATCATTTGGGCAGATGGCACAAAAGGGAAGCCCTCAGACAGCCATTGCAAAGGGGAAACCCTTGGACCTGTGGTGCAAGGGAGAAACTCATGGCTGACCAATGCAAAGGATAAAGACTTGAATAGGTTGTTCCCAGGGGGACTTTTTGGACAAGTAGAACAGCTGGGGAACCCTTGGACAGTTGGTGAAAAAAGGGAACCCTTGGACAGCCAGCTCAAAGGTGGAATTCTTGGATGGGTCATGCAATGGGGCAACTCTTGGACAGGCTGTACAAACGGGAAGCCCTTGGGTGGGTGGTTGAAAGGAGGATCCCTTGGATGGGTAGTGCAATGGGGAAACCCTTGGATAGGCAGTGCAAAGGAGGAATTCTTGAAAAGGAGGGTGTCCCTAGACAGAAGGAGTGCTGGAAGCAAGGGGAGGATCGCACCTGTGTATGTTCATCTCCCGGGGCGGGCGCCGCGCCTTGTCGTAGGCCACCTTGGCAAAGACACTGGCGATAAGCACGAAGGCGATGGCCCCGCACGAGATGTAGACGGTGGCGTTGGTGCTGTCCTTGTCCGGGTCGTACTTGTTGGCGTCCCCGTCGGCGCCGTTGCTGCCGTCGGCGGGCAGGGCGCCGCTGGCGGTGGTGGGGTGGGCCCACTCGGGGCTCTTGTAGTTGCGGCACAGGCTCTGGTTGAGCTTCTCGGCGCGCTTGTTGCAGCAGAAGCGGTAGAAGCAGGTGCCGCAGCAGTAGCGGAAGCCCGTCAGGCTGTTGTTGCACTCGAACTCCTTGTCCCACTGCCCGCTCACGTCGTAGTACCCCCAGCACGTCTCGTGTGCCGGGGCCGAGCCCCCGCTGCCGCCCCCGCCGCCGGAGGGCGTCCTGCCGCCCCCCGCGCCCTTTCCGCGCCCGGGCAGCGCCGTGGGGGCGGCAGCCGCCGGGCCCGCCAGCGTCTGGTTCAGGAGCTCCTTGCCCGGCTTGGGGGTCCGCCGCGGCGCCGCCGCCCCCTGGGTCCGGTTGCCCTTGGCGCGGGGGGGCCCGGCCGCCTGCGCGGCCAGCAGCAGGGCCAGGAGCTGCAGGGAGAGCAGGAGCAGCGGCAGCAGCAGGTGCCGCGGCCCCATGGCGGGGCGAGGCGGGGGCGCGGCGGGGCGCGGCGCGGGGTGGGGGCGGCGGGCGGAGGCGCGGGGGCTCAGCGGCCGCGGCGCTGCCCCATGGAGGGGGGGAGCGGGGAGGGGGTCCCGCTGCCGCCGCGCGGCTCTTCAGCGGCGGCTGCCCGGCGCCGGGCGCTTCATGCCGGCGCGCAGCGAGCGGCGGAGCCGGGCTGGAGGCGGCGGGGTCCCGTGCCGGCCGGTGCTCCTCCGGCGAGGGGCTGCGAGAGACGGGGAGAGGGTCAGAGAGCTCCGCGCCCCGGGCACCCCCGGCCCGCCCCCGCCTGCCCGCCCCCCGCCCACGGCCTTACCATGCCGGAGCGGGACTGCAGCGGGGCCGCGGAGCAGGCGGGCTGCCCGCGCTCCTGGCGGGGGCGGAGCGGCGCGGAGCCGGGCGCGGAGCAGGGGCGGGCGCCGAGCGGAGCCGAGCCGGGCGCTCCGGGTTAAGCCCGCCCACCGCTGCCGGGCCCGCTCCTTACATCACTCCGGGCCGGCGTCACCGAGCGCGGGGCGCCGCTTCGCGAACACGCCGGGCCGGCTCCGTAGCTGCCCGCCTGCCCGGGAGCGCTCGGGCCGCGGGGTCTGCCCGCCGCCGGGGGCGTGGGGAAGGTCCCTGTGGAGGCGTGCGGGGGGCGTGGTCCCCACTGGTGCGTGCGAGGAGCGGTGCATGGGGTTATGGTGCCGATAGACATGTGCGGGGCTGTGGTCCCTGTGGGGCTGTGTGGTCCCTATAGGGGTCTGTGGCCCCTTTACCTGCCCTTACAGGGATGCACTGGGGATGCAGTCCCGTTAGGTCAGCTGTCTGTTCGGTCCCTATAGGTGTGCATGGGATAACAGTGCCTACAGGGATATGATGCCCGTAGGTGTGCAGTCTGTATGGTCCCTCATAGTGTGTGCACTGGGTATTGTTCCTATAAGTGTGTGTGAGTTTATGGATTGATATTTGCAGGAAATATGGTCCCTGTGGATATCTGAGGGTTATGTAGACCCTACAGGTGTGTATGAGTGTGACATATGCAGTGATACGTGTGTGTGGGAGTTGTGATCCTTACAGACATGTGTGAGCAGGCCCTATAAATGTGCACAAGTTGTTTGGGTCAGGTACCCCAGAGACATGTGCAGGCTCCTGGGGTTCATGGAGCCTGGGTGTCCAAGCGGGTCTGTCCCATGTAGCTCATGAGCAGAGCTCCCTCGCCAGGAGGTTCCTGTCCAGTTCCCTTCCAGGGTGGCTGCAGAGTGCCGTAGGGATGGGCTAGCAATGCCCTGGGCCTGCCGGACCCGGTGACCCAGGCACAGCCACCACAGCTTGGTTTAAGGTATTTTTGGGCAAGCTTCCTCCAGGTACAGAAGGTTTCACTGCTGCGAGCCACTGGGTCCCCCATGACAGAATTTCCTCAAAGTCCTCGTGCTTCCCCCGTGTCCCCTTGCAAACTAATCTAAAGCCTTTACAAACATTTCCTGAAGACATACAAGGTATTGCCAGCTGTAAGGACACATAGAGGACAGAGAAGAATCACAGCAAAGAAACACACACGGTTGGGAACTGAAGCGATGCCCTGTAGCTACAGCAAGCAGTTTTCAGGAGAGTGGGGAGGGTGGTGAATTTGGGAGAGAGAGACAGCACTGGAGAAAAAGGGGGAGCCACCACTGAAAATCCTCTCCCCTGTACCTCTCAATCGTTTCCTCAAGCTACTGAGGCTTGAATGCCCACAGCTGATGGCTGGGGACATTTTATAACTGTCTTAGGAGACCCTACAGACTGTGAGATTGGCAAAGAAAGCTTTAGCTCTGGCATCTAAAGCTGCTCTGATGCTGGGAACACCCAGGGAAATGAGTCACTTCATTCCTTAAGAAGACCCACGCTGCAGTGGCTCTAGGAGAGCTGTGTTTAATGGAGATGCCCAGGTTTCCCTGGTAAATCAACACCATGGGGTCCCCAGGCCTCAGCAATAACTGACCCCCAACTCAAAACTGAGGCAGAAGGAGGCAAGTCTGGGAAAAATGTGACATGTCACCGCCCAGATGTGAGTTTGAGCTGGTTTAATGCACATACCTCCTGAACCCGGCCTATCTGTCCTCCCTTTGGAGATGATGCCACTATTATAGGTGTCCTCCAAAACCTTACATCAAAAATTGTAAAAGCAGATTGGGCTAACGTTGGGAGGCCATCTCCAGTCATTATGGGCCTTCCAGCTCCCCAGCATGGCTTCATCAAAGCCACCACAGCAAGCATCCTCAGCCCTGGGCTGTCTTGAAACTCTGCCCCTGCTTCTCCAAGGCAGGTGCTTTGCAAAATGTCAGAGGCATCAGGATGTAATAACCTGCATCTTCCTCTCATCAGGCTGTTCCGTCCTCACTTATACAAGAATGGAGGTCCCTGCAGAGGCACTGCTTGGGGGGGAACTATCACTCCAGAGGAAACCCAGCGTCCTCTCCCGTGTGGGCAAGGCTGCCTGCTGAAGGCAATCCTCAGGGACAACAGCTGTATTCTTGAGGCATAAGCTGTTGACGCTCCTCTGTCCTTATGCTGAATGTTCCAAGGGCACAGAAAATGTCTAGCAAAATGGTATCTCCCTGGAGAACAGCACTGAGTGTTAAGAATTCTGTCCCCTGGAATATTTGGGGTCTGAGAGTTTTTGTTGTGTCTGCGCAGCCTCCAGCACTGGCTGAGACTTGGGCTCCACCTGCTCCTGTGATGCCACTGTGGTTGTATCAGACCAAAGTAATGATGAAATATCCAGATGCCTCTGCCTCCTCCTGCTCCATTTATCAACACCAATAAGCATGCTAATGAAGGACAAAGTCACCATGGATCTCCTGTATAATCCCATTGCCTTTCCCAGAGCCAAATTAATGGGACATAAGGAGCTAAAAGTGAATGTGGAAAGAGGGAAACAGTCGCTGAGGAGCAGTAACTGATTTCTGGGACTGTCCTGGGGCTCGCAGCTGTGTCGCTGGCTGCAGAAGGACAATGGCCAAGATGTTTGTGGGAGAAAATAACTCTGCTCCACACCTGACGGTCCTCAGGAAAGATCACTCTGATGACACCTCCACTCCCTAATTTCTCCACCTGCAAGTCACTGTGAAACCTCCAGCACTTTCTCTTTTATCTCAAGTCCCATCCTCCCCAGGTTGTTTTTATCAGCGTGCCTGTTTCAGAACGGTTTTCTTGTTTATCTTCTTTGCTGGGTGCTTTCATCTCTCTCCTGGAAATGCCACGGCTGCCGGCAGTGAAGGGAAGTGCAGGTTCAGTAACTCCCGTTTAATCTAATTCGCACACAGAATCGCTCAACTTTAGCCCGTTTTCCCTGCCACCACCTGTCGGACTCTGATGACTTTGTGAGGAGTTTGTAATGAGTCTGATGTTCTCAAAAGCTGATTCTTCCTCGTCAGGGGATTAAATTGTGACAGTGAATCTTTATTAAAATGAGCGCAGCACTTTGGACCTAATTTTTCTTCTAAAATTAATGTAGCTACAAAAAGCTAATAACAGGAATTTAGGGGATTATTTCTATGAAGCTGAATTCTTTCTTGCTTGACTAGATATGGGCTTGCTCTATGAATGTAGCAAAGGTACAGGGTGGATCCCACGTTTGTTATAAGCAGAAGGCTTGTTACTCCAGATGGAAGACAGACAGTGAATGGAAACCAGACAGGGAAATGTGAGGAGAACAAGTGTGGTGACAACAGGCACCAAGGTGACAGGGGCCTCACCCACGGCCATATGGGCAGTGCCAGATGTGAACAGCTGCTTCTGCAGCTTCCTGAGCAGCTGCTTCAAAGGAAGGGACAAAAAATGCTCAGAAAAGGGACATTTCATCAGCTTTTAGTGGTTGGTTTATTCTCTGGTGCCTGAGAGAATACTGTGTTTTATATGGTTTTGTATAGTTTGAGGAACTGGTGCCTGAGAGAATACTGTGTTTTATATGGTTTTGTATAGTTTGAGGAACTGTCATTATCTTTACCCATGGAACATCTTTTTTCTTTCTCATTCTTCCTATCCACCGTGGCAGTGAATGTCACAGACTCCTCATGTCCTACAGCAGTGACGTCTGTTTCTGTCTTTGGGGCATTCCCAGCACTTAAGCCTCTGTTTTCCATCTCAGTCAGGGGGAGGAGGGGAAGAGACTGCCAGGGCCATTTACAGACGTGTACACAGCTTTCCAGACGACTCACCCATGGTGCAGCTCGGGGGATGGAGATGCTGCTGCTGCCTGCAGCAACGTCAGCAGCAGGAGCTGTGAGACTGGGCAGCTCAGCACCCCTGGAGATGTTCGGTGAGTTCACTGATGTGCCACCAGCAAGAGCTTTGGCTGGGCAGTTCATCAGTGCGCTCACTTGAAATGGCCGTGTAGGCCAACTGTAAACAGGAGACAAAGAAACTTCCCCAGGCAGTGATGGATTGCTCATTATTTATCCAGGTCTGCTCAGAGAGAAGGCTTCAGAAAGTGTTTTTACCACTGCACTTCTACAAATCCCAAAGTCCTGTGGTCAGGTGCATGGACATAGGTTCAATGTCTTCTCCTTTTGGAAGAAGCTCTGACACAAAGCTGACTGGCCAGACCCACAAAGTTCCTCCAATAATGCTTGGTGGTGTGGAGGGGAACAGTCCTGATGCCTGCACAGCTCACACATTTGTATTATGCAGCTTTTGCTTCTTATTCTTGTTTGAACTCCTCTAAAATATACTTATATGGCAAACACTGGTGTGGAGGTACCAGAGGTATTTTGCTCCTTCATGCATGAAAGAATATCTGCATGCAGAAAGACAGCTCTCAGGTCACTGTTACGGTCCCTTCTTAGCTGATAGAGCCTTGCTTCACCCAAAGAGAATTCACCTGGTAATGTCTCTAAACTTTGTGAAATCTTGTGATGCATTCTTGATAGTAACAGAAAATCTTGCACATGGGAGACCTTCCAACTACTCACTGCAATATGTGGCATCCCCTGGGGATCCGGACGGTGTGAAGGCAATACAGAGATCTCAGCATGGGCTGCTTCGCCTTCACTGGTATCTGCTGGGCAGTGGTTCCTCCAGGCCTGCCCATCAGTTTGTGAAAGACACTCTTACCTTCATCAGCTTTCTGCCTTTGTCACCGCAAACTGGGACTTCGCTACAGATGGGGTCTTTCCCAGTCTGTGAAGGGCAATGTGCTGGTTAAGTGTAACATATGGCTGATGTAGGTATTATATTGGATATTGGTCTTAGTCTCCTTTATCTTGCTATAAGTACACAGAAGGAAAAACAGTGAGAGCTTTGCTTTTATGTATTACTACTGTTGTTTTTCCCATCACCGTGGTGGCACCAGCCTGTCTCACTAGAACAAGGGCAGATTCCTCTCCCCAGCACCCAGCCAAGCACCGCACAGGAGTGCCCAACAGATCTGACTTTCCCATGGGATCTGGCAGTCCCAGCAGTCACTCTTCCATTCACATTGTCCTGCAGCTCAACTCACTTCATCACCAGCCAGTCTGAGCCAGGAGAAGCCGTCCAAGTCAGCAGAGAAGCAGATGGAAGGAACCAGATTGCCCGCATCCAACACCTTGCACAGTCATTACCCAGCCACGGGCTTGATGGAGATGATAACGTGAAATGAGAGATATTAGCATTGGTGTTGATGATCACAGGCTGGCCTCCAAGCCCAGCCATATGACGAGGCACTGGGACAGCTTCCTCTGCTGAGATGCTCCTGGCTCTGTCGCTCAAACCCCATGTCCATACCCACTTTACCCAGGCTACCAAGGACAACACACACTCAGATACCTTGAGGTGATGTGAACAAGTTTCTTTCTTTTCCCCAAACATCACATCCACGGGTGGTTCTTCAGCTGTGAGTTTCATCCAGGTGTATTAACCAGGCACTGAAATGCCACAGAAAGGTGTATTTGCAGCCTGCCACAGCTGAGGACATTGTGTGACCTCAGAGCTCATCTCCTCACAGACCACCATTTTTACAGGACTGTAACAATTTGTCGCTACCTGTCGCACACGTCTGTCTCATCCTCGCGGGAAGGCTTCAGCCCGTATCTTAAGACCAGGAACAATCCAGACGTGTTGGGCTAACAGCAACTCAGGAAAGCTGTGGTTATGGTACTCCCAGCCCACACAAACAAAATACTCCTTCTTTTATTGCAAACCTAAAGATTCTTGGGCTCCAGCAAGTTCAGCCCGTATTCCTGCAACCATATAACAGCTAGTCATCACTTTAAATGATTATGTTCAAGTGCTCATCCATTGGACCTAAGCAGCATGCAGCAAGATCCTTGGTTTTCTGATATCTGTGTTGAAAGCGCAAAGAGGATGGAAGCCAGAACATGAGGGTCATACAGTCACAGTTAGGACATGCAGGCAGAACACAATGAATCGCTCACAGCTGCCTCTGCGGCTGTCCTACAGACCAAGAGCAGTTCTCTATCATCCTTCTTTTCTGCTGCCACACTTCTGAAACCTTTGTGTCACTACAAGTCATTGCACAGCTCTAGGTACCCAGCACCCTCTATGGACCTGAACGTCACTCCTGGAGAGAACCGTCTACCTGCTCCACTGACAATGTCACCCTGTTTGGGGGGCCCTTTTGAGGTCACCTTTCCTCAACTTCTCTGCACTCCTGCACTTCAGTAGAGACCTTGGGAATACATCAACTCACAACTGGTAAAATCAGACCTAAACACTTGACAGAGAAATCCAGGGATTCTTTCAGAGAAGGAATTTCTCTGGCCTTTTTAAACCATCCAACAGTCTGTTAAAGATGAAGAAGTGATTCAGCTCAACCTGAGCAGAGCTGATGCTGAGCAGAGGGAAGCAGCTGAGTGTTTCACAGAGAAGGTTCAGTTCACGTGTACAAACAGTGCGCACCTTCTGCAGGTTAGGGTTGCCATTGCTTTCTCTACTCAGTTTTCTTATTGCAGAGGTCACAATTCAGACCATCTATCACTTCTCATCAGTAACAAGTCTCTCTTCCCTCTTGGTGGATCAGTGGATAGTCAGGTACTTAGAATGACCTCCTGCCAGCGGTTAAAAATCACCACCTCCCTGCTGCTGCTCCGGGGTTCTCATTAACACAAACATGGAAGATAAAACAGAATGTACCAAATAAAAAGCTTAACTGCATGAGCATTTCCTGAAGAGGGAGCAGACACTCTGCTTGTTGCACTTCTGAAGGATGCACAGGAGAGATAGTGATGGGCATAGTGTGGGATCCTACACAGGAGAGACAGGATGGGATGGGATGGGATAGAAAACAGAACTGTTCAGCAGAAGTAGGCCAGGCTGTAGACATTGTGGGGCCAGAAAGATGCTAAAATGGAGTCTGAACCTCATCAAAACAACTGGATTCCTGTATTTTATGCCTAGCCTATCAGGCTTGCTTTGTAGTCAGTACACAGAGAGAGAGGGGGGCTGTGCTGCATGGATTCGCAATAGCTCTTTGAGGAGAAACTCAAGTCCTGGGGAAAACAAAGGTCTGCGGCAGTGCCAGTGGGTGTCACATGGATGGCAAACGCTGGGGCTGTTCCCGTCCTGCTGAGCCCGGCAGCTGAGTCAGAGCCCACGGGAGGGGAAGGGGCAGGAATATTCGCTCAGGCTCTGTCAATTGTGGGGACTGGTACTGGAGGATTGCAGGATTGCCTCTGCCTTTCGCCATGCTGGAGCCAGAGGCAGTTCCTCACTGGTGGAGGGGTGGAGGTTTGGTATAAAGGAGAAGCAGCCGTACCCAAGCCACTGGAGCCTCATGGCAACATGCACTGGGAAGGCTGGGGGACCTCGGGTCTGTCTGCTCTGGGGCTGTGCATCGACCACCTTGAAACAGCAGCCTGGGCACTGCTTGGTTCCTCATTGCTAATGAATACCCTGCCGTGGGGCCGTCCCTGTGCTCCCACACTGGTGGTGTGATGTGAGCCAGCTTTCATAGCAGCAGTAATATTGTACCTTCCCTGGCAGGGCTTCATCTGGGGTCTTCTCATCACTGCCTCTAAAGAGGTAAGTGTAATGAGGCCATGGGAGGAGCAGAGGCTGAGATGCCTCCAAATCTAAGGATCTACAGATACTTTCCTGACCTATCAGTAACAGTACCCTTTGTAGATGGACTTAAATTTCCATGATCTTCATGTTTCCGTGATTTTCAGTCTCCACTCCAGATCAGAAGCGCGATCCATGGTCACATTCTTACCCTGGTGGTCATCCGTGGAGACACCCATGCCACACTGCATCTCTGGGAAGGCACCACTGTGCAGGGTCCCCATCACAGCAGCTTCCCCTTGTCTTCTACTTTTCCTCCTCATAGAGCACCAGGTTAGCATCAGCCCAGAAGCAGGGAGGAAGATGACACCAAGCCTTCATCTTCCTCACAGTGGCTGAAGCAGCTCAGGTGATATATTCTAGGGCACATTGAAAGGTGGCAGCAATAGAGAAAATGGGAAGGGCTGACCAAAAGGGACACTGCCTGACATTTTTTGCATAAGATTGAGCAGCAGAAGAGCAAGTGCAGGGCTCACGCAGTGACCTGATAAAAGACAGACAGGCGGTTCAGGAGAACATTCTACCCAGTGTTCAGTCCCCCTCTTTGCAGCATATCACTAGGGTGGATTTCTGCACAAGGCAAATGAGTTACTCAGGCATGACGGTGCTCTCAAATGGAATGACACATCCTGCCCCCTGTCTCTGTAAGTCCCTTTGTTTCTCTTTACAGGTAAATTTTACACCTTTTCTAAGAACCCCAGGGAGGAGCCAGTTCTTTCCAGTCATTCACAAGCCAGGTGAATGACTGCAAAATGGGAGAACTCAAAAAAAGTCCTTTGAACAGAGCTCAGAACACTCTGAAATTAGGATGTTTTTCAAGGCTGTGAGGGAGACCAAAGAAATCTGAACTGCAGGCTTGCAAAATTTAGAAAAGGCTGAGGGCTGCGAGCACTGATTGCATGGCAGGCCTGGGGAATCTTTACCCAGCACATGAGCCATGCTGAAATACAGAGCAGAGGGCAATGGTGGGGAATGGGTCCGCTGTGCTGAAGGCACTTTGAGACCGCATCTGGAATATTGTGTCCAGTTGTGGCCCCTCAGTTCCAGCAGGACAGGGAACTGCTGGAGAGAGTCCAGCGCAGCCACCAAGATGCTGAAGGGAGTGGAGCATCTCCCGTGTGAGGAAAGGCTGAGGGAGCTGGGGCTCTGGAGCTGGACAAGAGGACACTGAGGGGTGACTCATTCATGGGGATCAATATGGAAAGGGGCAGTGTCAGGAGGATGGAGCCAGGCTCTTCTGGTGACAACCAGTGACAGGACAAGGGGCAATGGGTACAAACTGGAACACAGGAGGTTCCACTTAAATACAAGAAGAAACTTCTTCATGGTGAGGGTGGCAGAGCCTGGCCCAGGCTGCCCAGGGGGGTTGTGGAGTCTCCTTCTCTGCAGACATTCAAACCCACCTGGACACCTTCCTGTGTAACCTCATCTGGGTGTTCCTGCTCCATGGGGGGATTGCACTGGATGAGCTTTCCAGGTCCCTTCCAACCCCTGACATTCTGGGATTCTGTGACTTTGCTCCATCCCTGTGGCTTAATGCGAACTCTTTTCCTGAAGTGTTTGTTTAGCAGCCACAGCAGGCACAAGGAGCGCGGCTGCCGCTGTCGGCGGGCGATGCAGCAGCTCTGGGAGCAGCCCAGGAGAGGGCGGGCGGCAGCCCCAGCTGTGCAGCAGCCGTGGGCACCGACACGCTGCGAGGAGCCGGCACGTGTCGGGACTTGTGGTGTTGCGGTCATCAGAATGCTTCAGGAAATTGGGTTCGTTTTGTTAGAAATGGTGTCTGGGAAGGACTGGGAAAGAAAGGAAGGCTGCGTTTGTTGCAGTATTCTGGGTGGGCATGTGCAGCGCACACTTACCAGGTTTTTATTGCAAATTTTGCAGGATGTGTGCCTGTAGAAAAGAGCACAAATCAAAGACCTGAAACACCAGTAAGTTGTGGTATTTGCTGGAATGCTCACATGGTTCAAGGGCTTTTGCCAAGCTATATTTCACTTGTAAGGGGCTGTGCAGCTGTGACAACTCACCTGTGTGCTGGAGAAATTTAACGAGCATCATTCAGAGCTGCACCATTACAGACAGTACGAGCTTGAACCCACCTGCCAGCTGCAAGAAGAGTTGAGAGACAGAAACCTGATGCCGAGAAATTGCACCCTGTAGTAATAGAAAAACAAAATGGAAAGGTGAAGGATTCATGAACAATGTGGCCAAAGGCACTGAGGAGTTCAGCAGAGGAAGAGAAGCTAATCTGGGATCCCTTGGAAATAAGAGGAGTCCTAAATTTGCTATCAGGCTGCAGACTGGTGGAACTGGTCAAACTGGCACTGATAACACAGGGACAATCGGTGGGGTTGATAAATATCCCTGCTTTGGTCTGTTTGGTGCTCTGCAGTCCTGGGCCTGACCCACAGCCAGGATGGTCACCCTGGGTGGACAAGCAGGGTGGCTGGTCCTGCCCTGCTGCTCTCCTAGGACAGAAATGCCACCCTGTCCCCTCCCCTTGCCATATGTTTAGTGTTTGTAACTGGGTCTTACACTGCATACACTCTCTCCTGCCTAACTCCCCATTTGCAGATCTGGCTCAACCTGCACTGGTTTTATTCGAGCTTCGTTTATAAAAGTCATGCAAGTCCCAGAGCCCTGCAGCAGAGGGACATCACCAGCATGCCAAGCCCTGTTTGCAGCCAATTTATGAAAGTCCATTGCTCGGAAACACTGATCAATCAATGGGCACATCCCACCTATGAGCAGAATAAGCAAAGGAGAGGTAGCTGGGACACAAGGTGACATCCGCATATTCATGACTAGTGGGCCAAGAAACCCAGGCTCTGGACAGCTTTTTCTTTTGCAGAGCTGTACATAGATTTAATCCTCCTGAGATCCCAAGCCACAACCACTGCAGCAGCTCCCTTGTTCAGAGTGCACCACGCAGGCTGCTCTCTCCGTACATGTGTGCCTGTGTCTGGGATACAGTTAGCAAACTGCCCTGGACTTTGCAACTTTCCTGCTCAGTTTTTATTAATTCTTCCTTTGCAATAATCCTCAATATGTTTCGCTTACATTCAGCGAGCAAGAGGGGAGCACTGCCTCAGTTAATTTAACTCCCGCAAATTCCCGTCGCTGCTGGGGAGAGATTGTGCTTCTTAGCAGATAAAGCAGCTTCTTTATATTTCAAAAGGTTAGAGATTAGATCTGGTTACGGTTATACTTTTATTAAAATTCCTATTTACATTTTTTTTTTCCATCGGTACAATTACAGAAAAGGCAGAAGGAAAGTGTTCAATTCAGAGCAGTACTTGAGCACTGAATTATCCCTCGGTGCTACATGGATGCGCAAAGCAAGAGCCCCGTGTCCCTCACCTGCAGACAGGATGAGGAGCTGGTGCGGGCGCTGCCTGCTCTCCCTACCCCGTCCTGCAAAGAAGCAGCACAGAGCTTGACCAAATTTCTCAGGCCTGTAGCAAAATCACAGAATCACAGAATGTTTGGGGTGGGAAGGGACCTCTGGAGATCATCCAGTCAAACCCACCAAAGGGGAATTGCTTCTGAAATGAAGGTCTCTGCAGTGTTTTTCTCCCAGGAAACAGCTTTGGTTGCAGTGGTGAAGTTCAGAGGGATTTGCAGCCTGGCCTCTGATCCATCCCCCTGTGGTTTTTATAGGATGTAAAGGTAGACAGTGAGCTCCTTGATGGTTCTTTATGCTACAAAGTCAGCCCTTACAGCGAGTGTGGGGCTCTGAGGTGCCACTCACATGGCGTTGGGTGAGTGACAATCTCCAGGTGACGGTAAAGGGAAGAAAATTAAACCTATGTGCACTTTCATAGAAACAAGTCCAGTCACACCAGACGGAGGAAAACTCGGGTTCCTTGGGAGGAACATGGGGCTCCAGCACTCGCCCACGTGGCGCAGGAGGAGATGCATGGCATGCATACATTCGGCAACACTGCTCCTGCTCTTGGGAAGAAAGAGAAGACAGTATCTCTCAGATGCCAGCGAACCCTGCACACAAATCATGCTCACTGCAAATTTACAAGCCTGTGACCTTCCTGCTCTTGGCTCCCATGCACAATAAAGCAGTGAGCAAAGGGGACACTTAAATAAAATACAGTGAAGAGCAAAGCTGCTCTTTTGATCAACCTGCACCTCGTTGTTCAGGAACAAGGGGAGCGCTCCCGGGGAGTGAGGGAAGCACGAAGGGCGGCCTTTGCAAATAAATGCAGGACATTGCAGGTGGGGATCAAGAAAATCTTGAATTTACTGCAGCAGATGAGAGCCAGCAATGCACTTAGTATAAAGCAGCACTACTAGAGTACAGCAGCGAAACACTGACTCCTGAAAGATTGCTCAGAAAAGGGTATTTTTAGGCCCTAGAGCATATGGGGCTCTCCTCAGCAGTGTCCAGCCTCTGCCATCCCCAGAGTGTAAGAGCAGGTGGAGGTTGGTAGCCAGGGACAAAGGAGAGCAGGGTGGGAGCTGAGGAGTGGGGGGACATTCAGCGGCCACTGGTTGGGGGTGCATTGGTCTCAGCAGGAGGCACAGGGCAGTGGGACGAGGCAGAAAGGTGTTATTCCTTCCATGTCCTTGCTGTGCTGCTCAGCAATTGTGCTGCCCGTGCCTGGTCCCCACATTGCATTCAGCACTGGGTAATCACAGGTCACCCAGAGTGTGACCCACGCGAGGACCATAGATTCACAGAACCACAGGCTGCCCAGGGCAGTGGTGGAGTCACCGTCCCTGGGGGGGTTTAAAAGACATGTAGATGAGGTTCTCAGAGACATGGGTTAGTGCCAGAGTGAGGTTATGGTTGGGCTCGATCTCTCCCAACCAAAATGATTCCACGATTCTATGTCCTGTTAGTATTTTCCATTTCTGCTTGGAAAGACTTCAGGTTTCATGGCTGGTAATTCAGAATGTGCTGATGTGGATGCACTGGACCTGCTGGAGCTCCAGCTGATGTTCTGGAATGGAGCTGCTGTCAGTGAGGTTGAGATCCAGCCCTGCTCCTCCAAGGGCGGCACACGTGTTCCTCCCACCACCCCTCCTTCTTCGTGGGGATTCAGCCAGCCAGGACCAATATGTATCTATTAGGAGAAAAGTGGGTGCTTTGCACTGAAATTTTCAGAGGTGTCCTGAGGTTTGCTCTGTCGTGCAAAGCCAGCAGAAAAAAAAGCGATTACGTGAGCATGGCAGGCTCCAAATAGTGGCACATATTGAACATTGTGTTGGTGGGGAGCCCGTTGCCACAAGAAACATAGACAGGTTTAAAAGCCTGTCAGACAAATCCATGGCAGAATAATATCCCCAGGGCTATTAGACACACTCCTGTCTGAGGAGATCTCTGAGCTCAGCCCGCCTGAAGCCTGGAGGCATGCGAGGAACTGTGTGTTGCTGCTTCTTTCCTTCTTATTTCCCTAAGAACTGCAGCTGGCGGCTATCTAGACACATCTCAGGCTCGTTTGTTGGGACGTGACTCTCTGATGAGCCAGTCCTCCCTACTGCCAGGGGATGTGGTGTCCGAGAGGCATGCTGAGCACCTTCAAGGGCTTGCAGACTTTCTGTGGAGTGAGCGTCTTTTCCTCCTGTGACACAAAGGGACATTCAGGCACCGGCTTTGAAAGGGGCAGGAGCTACCTGAGAACCGTGTGGGGGCTCCTTCCCCCAGAGGATGGGGATCCGCACCCTGCGGTCACTCGGGTGCCCCCCAGCCCTTCCCGCCCGGCTTGGGTTTCAGCACAAGGACTCTGGGCTGAGTCCCAAAGCGGAGCCTCCCGCCCCGTGCTCTCTCGTGTCCCTTCTGTTAATTGAAAGCCAGACTTGCAGATAGTAAACGATTTCTAGGCGCTCACAACCCTAACACCACCTTAATTAAACTCTTCGGATGAGAGTTTCCTTAGGCTGTTAGCTCTTCTTAATGAGACCAGACAAGGGGATGGGGAGAACAGGCCATTAAACATGATGTTCTGAGATAAATCTTGGCTGTGGCCCTGGCGAGAGCACCTTTGCTCCTCAGATTTCAGAGCTCTTCTCTCTCAGGCCTGACAAACCCCATGTCACACGACAGATCAGATCAAAGTCTCCTTCATCTGAAGGCTCAACCATTGCTTTCCAGTCTGTCAGTTGCTGTAATAAAAGCTATGACCTCGGCTGACAAGTCCTTTTTCTGGAAAAATAGCGAAAGTTTACTCAGATTAAAAGGAGATGAGATGTGTTGATAGACACTGCCCACTCCTTGTGTTTTTAAGAAGCAGGGCAAGACTGTTAGTAAATGTTATAAAACACAAAAGCTATTGGAGTAAATCGTAACTGTGATGGAGTGATCAACTGTGGGCTGAGTTCCAGGGACAAAACACCATCAGCAGAGGCAATGCCTTTCTTTTCTTGTTGGAAGAGCAAGCATGAATCTCCCTGCCTGCCTGCAAAGTAACCCATCAGATTTTTCATTATGCACAACCAATAGGTCTTTTCTAGCTTTACTAACTCCAGGATAATGATGGGCTCTTTATCCTCATTTTTCTCCAGCAAAACAAACAAAAAAGTATACATGTTCAAAGTTCTGCTTTGAAGTCTCAGAATACTTTTTCTCCGCCACCCTTTGTCCCGAAGCCTCAGCCTTGCACCAGGTCATTCTCTCCTTGCATTTATTTTTCTATTTATGTTTTAAAGAGATGCATTAATTTTTCAGAGATTCTACAGGGAACAGGAGAGGTAGTCATTTGATTTATGGAATTCATTTGCTCAAAGTCACATGCCAGCAGCTTGTTGCAGGCTCCGTGTGTCACAGCTGCCGTTCACCTGGGGCTGGAGAACTGGGCTGAGGGACACATGGAGACGGGCAGTTGTGATCATAAAATTACAGAACAGTTTGAGTCAAAGGGACCTCCCCAGCTCCCCCAGTGCCCCCCCTGCCATGAGCAGGGACATCTGCACCAGCTCAGGTTGCTCAGAGCCCCGTCCAGCCTGGCCTGGGATGTCTCCAGGGATGGTTCATCCACCACCTCTCTGGCCAACCTGGGCCAGGCTCTCACCACCCTCAGGGCCAACAATTTCTTCCTCATGTCCAGCCTGAATCTCCCTCCTTTAGTTTAAAACCATCACCCTTTGTCCTGTCACAACAGGCCCCGCTGAAAAGTCTGTTCATGTCTTTCTTACAAGCCCCTTTCAAGTCCGGAAAGACCACAATAAGGTCTCCCCAGAGCTTCTCTTCTCCAGCTGAACCCCCCAGTTCTCTCAGCCTTTCCTCCAGCAGAGCTGTTCCAGCCTCAGATCATTTCTGTGGCTCCTCTGGCCCCTCTCCAGCAGGTCCATGTGTGTCCTGTGCTGAGGACTCCGTATGTTGATGCTGGTGCTCATCAATATGATGTGCCTCTACTGCATTTGCATCGGCTTATGGCTGGGCAAAATTTGCTGAAGGAAACCCAGACGTACCAGTGTACCTGGGGCTCCTGTGAACAGCTCCCGGGAGTTAGAAGCTGAGAGCTCAGTCTCCTGCCACCAGCAGCTGTCCCTGCTCCCTCCTCCCAGGGAAGGAAGTGTCGCTGGGACAGGCACACACTCATGACACAAGAGCATTGCTGGGACAACATGGCAATTCCATGCACAGCTCCTAGCTCCCAGCCAGTGCTGCTTTGACCTTCTCTGTGCTACCAGGCAGTCACACACTCCTCCGTCTTGGCGACCTCAAGTCAGTGCCACCCATCAGGGGCTGGATACACCCATCAGGTGAGTGCTTTGTAGGATGGTCACGGGCAACATCCCCATCCTGCCTAGGGGACAAGGTGGCTTTGGGACAGTGAGGGTCAAGGCAGCCATCACTGTGCTGGAGGTGGTCACTGTCCTGTCCTGCATCCCCATGAGTGGTGGCCTCGTAGGGCTCTGTCCCCAGCAGCTCCCCACACCCTCCCTGCCCACATCATCAGTGCAAACCCTGTGCAGTTTGAAGGCCTCAATATTTATACATTAGTTTCTGCTTCCTGATGTTATTTACTTATCAGCTCTTTATTAGAGAGCTCCCTTTTATACGCACACAGATTTGTCCCCTTGGCACTTGCTTTGTTCTGTTACGAGATCATATCGGTGTGTTTGTTCCCCTGTTTACAGACGTGCTGTAATCCTAACTGCTTCACTTAAGTGTTTAATGAAGGTATTTACTCTAAATTGTTTGCTGGGATTTTCTTCTACAGTTGACAGATGATAAGAAGAGGCTGGAGCATGCTATTTCACTCCAGCAGTTTATATTAATTGATATTTTATATCAAATGGAGGAGACTTAACTGGCCTAAATGGTTGTTACATCTGAGCCAGTGGCTTTTCTTGGAGGACTGAAGCTGCTGGATTTTCTCTCAGAAACTGGCAGGGATGCTTTGTGCTCAAGTAACAAATCCTCACGTGCAGCCACAGCAGTAACAGGCACAACAGAGATGAAAATTAGCCATTACACACCTCCCCAGGCTTCCACAGGGCAGGGTAAATGCCCAAGAGCTCTTTGGCATAGTCCATCCAGGGTGTCATTCACAGCATTGGAAAACAGTTGGAAAAGCTGAGGTGGATGCCAGCTGGAAACGGCATTGCTTTTCTGCATGTGCAGCTGGTGGCAGCTATGGGACAGCTCTGCTCTTCGTGCCTCCCAAGCTTATAGCCCATGTTTGCACTGGAGTTCAATGCAGCTGCAGAACAGCCAGTGCTGCTTCCTCCACACGACCTGCACCCTCCTCACCCCTGGAGATCAGAGGCCCCATCCATGAGGGACACCAGAGCCCCTGGCAGAGGGGTGAGGGGGTTCCCCCGTGCTCAGGGGAAGGTTGTGTGTCTGCCTTGTCTCTGGAGCTTTGCCCCCGGCCCCGCATCACGCTGGTTTCCCCCGTGCCTCTGCCTGCATGGGGCTGTGTCATACGGAGCCACCGCGCTGCTCCAAGGGCAGCCAGCCTTGCTGGGGACAGCAGCTCCCTCCTGGCCCCCAGGAGCTGTGCTGAGGTTACTGTCTCCCAGTGACGATGTTGAATCACAGCCCAGGAGTCCTCAACAGCTCCTGGAAAATGTAGCGGAAGCTAAAGTACACACAGGAATAAAAGGTAAATAGCTTGACTCTTGTCCTTGGCTCTTTAGGGTCCGAAGCAAAGCTAAACCAGCCCTCTAGACCACAGCATCCAGCAGCAATGGGGCTGTTACCTCCTGAGCACAGTGCCAGGAGAGCCGCACTCTGCCCTTCATACCCCAGCACGCTGCCGCTGCCTCCCAGACGTCACCCACACACCCCGCACAGGTGTCACCACAGGCTTTGGAATAACAAGAAGATTCAGCCAAATGGCAAACCATTCAGAGGCCACCCACAAGCAAAAAGGAGGATTACATTTGTCGATGAGTAAATGCCCGTGCTAAGAATAGTTCCATCCAGCTTTGCTGCTCACCTACCTTATCCTGCTCCAATTACCTAACTTAATTTACTCCAGCTGTTCCTTCATATCTCTGTGATCTATTTTCTACCTCCTTCTGGGTTCGCTTTGGTTTCACTGTATATTTTAACATACCAGATTCATTTATCTTTGAAAGTGCCTCTCTTTACAGGAAGACTGTATACAGCATTGCTGTATTCATGTTACTTCCATTTCCAATCCACTTGCAGCCAGGCTTTGTGGCACATCCAGATGCTGGCAGCACACTGGTTATATGCATAATAAATTCAGTTCAGGAAGCACTTGTTCCTAAATGAAACTTATTGTCCTGACTAGTTGCCATCTCTTTCAGCAGACAGGTTTGGGGAGGAGAACTACAGTCTGAATTCCCGAGATGTGCTGTCTTTGAAAACCAGGCTCAGCCCTTATTTCCCAGAGCTCCTCTCTCAGTCCTCTCTATGAGTGCAATATGTTTCCTCAGCTCAGGTGCACGACGCGGTGGCATTTGCTGTTCCCCTCAGCGGCAGGACTAGTCCAATGGTGCATTTCTCTGTTTTCATGGGAACTGAACTCTCAATGTCTTTCCTATAGTGAGGGGCCAAAAATGAACAAGGTATTCAAGGTGGAGCCTCACCAGCGCTGATCTTTAAAACACCCTCATCTCTTACTTCTCATCTCCTGCCTTCCCCAGTGCCCGTAAGCTTTTCTCCCTCCCCCTGTGCTGCGGCATTAACCACGACCTGGACCTTTTTCATAGGGCTACCACAATCACAGCACCAAACATGTGCTCAGCACCAAACCTGCGCTCAGCACCTTTCTCCAAGGGTCTCCAGGGGCTGCCTGGCTCCTGGATGTCCCACTGCCGCTCTTGCAGGCTCCCACACGGCTGGAGGCAGCGGCTCCTCGGCAGGCACAGGGAGTTTTCCTGAGATGGGTTTTAAGTGCTGGCTGGAGAAGGGGAAGCAGAGGCTGTGCTGGGACCGTGGGGACAGCTGGGCCGCCCCTTGGGGCTGGGAGAGGGGTGGGAGCACGACTTGAGCAGGATGGGAGCGGCTTGCGAGCGGTTTAGGAGCGGGTGGGATCGGGCTGGGATCGCGGCGGCCGCGGGCGGGCCCGGAGCAGCGGCACCGCTAGGGGGCAGAGACACACCGGCTGCGGCAGCGCCGGCCGCGCCGGGAGGGGACCGGTCCTGTGCTGGGCACCGGGGAGGCCAAACATCGAACCCTGGGCGCAGGTCTGGGCCCCTCACGCCAAGAAAAACCTTGAGGTGCTGGAGCGAGTTGAGAGAAGGGAACGGAGCTGGTGAGGGGCTGGAGCACAAGTGTGATGGGAGCGGCTGAGGGACCTGGGGGGTTCAGCTGGAGAACAGGAGCTGAGGGGAGACCTTCTGATCTCTGAACTGCCTGAAAGGAGCTTGGAGCCAGGGGGGTCGGGCTCTGCTCCCCAGGAACAAGCGCCAGGACCAGAGGAAACAGCCTCAAGTTGCGCCAGGGGAGGTTGAGGTTGGATCTGGGGAACAATTTCTTCCCCAAAGGGCTGTGGGGCATTGGAACAGGCTGCCCAGGGCAGTGCTGGAGTCACCGTCCCTGGAACCCCTGGAGGGGTTTAACAGACATATATATGAGGCTCTTTGGGACAGGGGTCAGTGCCAGGGGTGGGTTATGGTTGGACTCGATGATCCTGAGGGTCTATTCCAACCAAAATGATTCTATTATTCTATGATCTCTATCCCTGCTCCCCACTCCCACTATTTAGGAGCTGACCAGGTACAAGGGTTCCCACCAGCCTTGGCCTGGCATGAAGCCAAATGTGGGCAAAGGGCCACTGGGGACAGGGAACTACAAAAGGTGGTCCTGAACAGTAGCTGCCTGCTCAGCCTCTGTGTCACCATGTTCTCTCAGATGCTCTCATGAGATACCTTCTCCCCCTTTGCCCTCAGCATGACAGGAACCTCTGCACTGGGGCTGGGGGACTCATCAGATCTCCAAAAGACTCCTAAGAAACCAGTGGGGAAACTAAGGCATGGTCAGATATGCCCTTAAAGCCTTTGTAGTGTAGGCTACAGATTCCCAGTGCACCACAAATGCTGGAGAACAGGGATGTCCCTCCTCAGATACCTGCCAGTAGCCACGAGGCAGCAGCTGCCATACGGTGCCAGCTTTTGGCACTATGCTGGTGGACTTGGAAATGACAAATTCTCTCTGAGACTCTCCCCTGAGCTGCTTGTGATGACAGAGCTGAGCAGGAAATATTGTCCTTCATGCAAATTATGTGTCAAGGACTTTTCTTCCCTGCTCTGGGAAATATCTAACACTGTAAGGGTTTTGCTATTAAGTCCCATTGGTATCCAAGATAATAGGCACAGTTTGGGGGAGTTCAACCCCACTTTCAGCATCTTCCTGCACCTTAGAGCATGCCCTGTCACGGTGTACTTGAATAAGCCTTCCCAACCTCCCCCTGGAGATTTTCCACTAATATTTGCTGCATTAAGGGCAGCTTCTCTACCCTACAGGTCAGATCCCTGGGCAATGCTCCTTCATGGTGGAGGGAAGAGCTCTTCCTCAGCAGGGGTTATCCGGGCTCATGTTCTTGCCAAAAGGCAGAGAAATGAGAATTTTCTGATGGAAACCTGGTTCTCTGGGACAATCCTATCCAGCTCTGCAGGCTGGAAACATTGCTTGCTGCAAAATTGGCAGGTCCTTGTCAAGCAGCCAAGGGATTACTGCTTCCCTTCCTGCTGGAGCTCTCTAGTATTTGGTCCCTCTCCATCAATCCTATCTAGTGCTTCACACACTCGCTGCCTTTGATCTCCTGGTGGCAGCGCAGTCCAGGTGGCTTGGACCCGCTCCAGTCTCAGCAGGACAGCAGGATGGGAACGGCTGATGTTGGGCACTGCTCCCACCACAGCAAGGATCTCCTTGTCTGCTTCGCACAGCCCTGTCTGCTCACCGCACCCACACAGGCAAACACCTCCCCAGCCCGGAAAGTGACGCTTGGCCTTAGCAATCCCCATTTCCCCTCAATGAACAGCTGTATAATGTGCCTTTTCACACTGTTCTTTTGTTGATGGTTTTGCTTGACTTGTGGGCAATCTGACATGAAAGATGCCCATGGTGACACAGGATAGCTTCAGTCTGAGGGAAAAATAAAGCACCAGCAGTGCAGGGTAGCCAAGTGCCCTGTGCCTGAAGACCAGGGGAGCAAGAGCTCCCTCCTGGTGTCGTTTGGGCAGGATGAGCCATTGGCATGATGCCATTCGTAGGTGCAAGGCAGCTGCAGGGACAGGCGGTCACCCACCAAATACCCACAGCTTCCATAGAAAAGCTCAAGTCATACCTGGGATGGTGACAGTGCAGGACACAGCAGAAGTGACCAGCTAGTCACAGACTGCTCGTATAGACCTGTACAATCTGTACAGGTTAAAATCAAATACAAATCATGTGTGATTTCTCTGTGTGTCTGAAGCAAGTGGTTTTGGAGGTGAAATCACACAGCTCTGCAAAATTACAAAACTCTACGTGATTATGCAGTTCTGCAAAAACTGAGCATTGTAACCACTCCTCTGGATCATGCAGAAGGGGTCATACATGGCTTGAAGACCGAGGTCTATGTGTCAGATCTCTGATACTGAGAAAGTCTGAGCACCTTCGATGTGAGACCCAGGAGGATGTTGGTAAGGACCAGCCACCTTTACAACAAGCAGAAGCCCATGAAATTGTCCTATGTGAACTCACCTGGGCACAGCGAGGAGAACAATCCCATTCCCATTGGTGTGGTGAGGTGTCACCATTCAGAAAGAGCCAGAGGACCCTGGAGTTTTGACAGATAACACAGCACCCTGTACTGGGGGGTACTGAACTCCTAATAAATCTTCTTCAAAAAAAGATTGTTTGCTTTTCTTTATTTTTATTGCCTCTCATGGGTTTTGTCCACATGTGAGCGCTGCTGCCGTCCACTCCTTTAAAACAGCAATGAGAATTCTGCACAACGTTTAGGGCCGTGCAAAGGAATCCCAGCCCACTGGTAATCCAACCTCTGGTCAATATTGGATTTCTGCTCACTAGATATTTTAAAACCCCACAGTCCAAATACTCACTTCCCAAACCTTAAAGCCAATAAAATGACATTAAAATACACTAGCCCTTACCTGGGAAAAAAAATAATGATAAAGGTCACTTTTGTTTAAAAGGTGCTTGTCACTGTTTTGTTTAACTCTTAAAGGATCATTTGAAAATATACAGAAGAAATCTGGATTTGAAATAGCTTCTTTGGTAAGGCATGGGTTTTAATGTGAATTTCATCAGCTGCACAGGAATTAACCTCTTCCTGGCTGGGATGCCCAGACATCACCAAAGTGTCCACCTGGAGATTCACCCATTTTTCCTGGCTTTACCAGGCAATGACCATGATGGTGGGTGGGACTTCTCTGTGCTGGAGGGCAGAGAAGAACAGAGATCTTGTTTCTGGAAGTATATCAGAAGCTTGTTTTGCGTCACATTGGAATTAGGAAGTGTCTATTTAAGAACAAACCATGAAGAAAACTCCCTGTTTTTTTAAATTCTAGCTTTCTTGGATTTTTCGGATTTTGTCTTCTTTGGTTTCAGTGCCACCTTTCTAAAGCTTGCATTGTATTTTAACCAAACAAAGATGACTACTGTCATCTTAGGTCCTGTGGGTATTCAGCGATAGCAAAGATGCTCCAGTCATCGTTCGAGAAGGGCATGATGCTGTGTCTCAGACAGCCCTGGGCATCTTCACATGTGGGTGACTGAATCCCTCCCCAAACAGCCCAGCAGAGCATTTCCACATCACCAAATGTGTTTCCAGGAAAATGAGACCGATTTCATACATTGCCTCCATTCCCATCAGTTACAAATGTGACTGACATTTTCTGCCCACTGCTCATCGTGATAAGTATGTGAAGGAAAGTGCCTGGAGGAAAGGACACCTTCCTTCCCACCAGCCCAACCTCATAGCCTGCACTTTCTTTCAGCACACATTCCTACCCCTGTTTGCATCCTGAATTGCTCAGCAGTAGAGGCCCAGAGCATCAGGCAGTACGGCTGACCTACGAAGCCCAGCAAAGCATGGACTTATTGATCCAGCAGCATCTTCTCTCCCTTGTCCAGATCCCTACATGACCAAGGAGCTGTCATCCTCTTGGCCGAGGAGACAGTGGGATTTTTAGAGGATGGAGTTACAGGATCACTTCTGAAGGCTCCGAATGCTGCACATGGAAGGAGGGGAAGCACCAACCTCAGAGCCAGAGCATCACTCAGTAACAGCAGGAAGAAACCCAAATGCTTACACTTTGGGGCTGTATTTGGTCACCCAAGCAGGTGCCTGGTGCTATCTGAGATACCCTGGGTGTCCAAGGATCTGTACACAGAGCTGCTGGATACCAAACGGCACCTGCACGGGGTCTGTATGCTCCTGGCACAGCAGCAGGTGATGCTCCACAGCATCTCAGATGCACGAGCCTGCCCTGGTTCAATACCTGAATCCTCCTTCTGGTCTTACATTTTCACATCATGCTTCCGATAAATCTCAGGGGCCTGAAGTTTGCCAAGCTTGCCAAGCCTCTGCTTGCTGTGGGCAAGGTGTTGTGTCAGCAGTGTCACCTTCCTGTCCCCTGGTCCCAGGCACTCTCTCCAGGTGCAGCTGCCATGTCCCCAGTGGTCAGAGCCTCCTGGGTGGAACTGGGTGGCAGCACAGGTTCCAACAAATACTCTTGACCCTCCTCTCAATCCTCCACCTGTGACTGGAACTTATGGGACTGGCAGGTGCTTTGAGCCAGACAGTTTTTAGCTCTTTTATCATTACTATTAGAAAAGTCTTGTTAGAAATAACGATCAGCTGCCCGGGAGTATTGGAAATGGGCTAGGCCAGCCAAGGCAATTACTGTTTGGATTCTCAGTTATAGATGGGAGATCTCTCCACTTATTAGCAGCGTGCGATGGATGAAGAAATATCATTTCCCCTCCACTTTTCATTTCAGATTCAGCATTTCTTCTCTATTGGCGAGCAGGGCCCAGCCCCTTGGTGGGACCTGCTGACAAATGATGCTTGCAGCACTCTTGGCAGCATGGCCAGCCCTCCTCCTGCATCCCAGTGCTGCCGGAGCAAAGCCGGGGATGGGTGCAATGCTGAGTGCTCTGGGGCAGTGGGGTCCCATCTGGGTGTTCCTGCTCCAGCGGGGGGATTGGACTGGGTGATCTTTCAAGGTGCCTTCCAATCCCTGACATGCTGTGATTCTGTGTGTCCTGTCACAGCCACCAGTTCTCCCTGTCACAGAACAGAGGCTTCGGTCTCACTCTGCTGAGTCCAGCAGAGCCCTGGGGATGCCGTGTAGGTTGACTCCTTGGGGATGATGGCTCCCTGCTGACGCTGGTGCTGTAGCTGGTCTTACTCCTTAGGTAAAGGACATCAGGGCTTGCCAAGGAAATTATAACCCTGGTTCCAGTCCTCTGCCGGGCTCCACAGGGACCGTTAAAGGCTTCCCAGTAATGCTGACCTCTCCCCTGTGGGATGTTAATCCGGTGTCTGATTTGCCCTGCTCTGCCAGGCATGAGCCGCAGTTTCTTAGTGCTCCAGTTTTATTGATTTTCATTTTTTATAAGTGAAGCAATTGCTGTCACGCTCTGCTGTGAGCAAGCGGCAGCCTGCCCTGCTGACATGGCCCCCACGGCACATCATTTACGGCTGCTTCATGGGCCTCCGCTCCTCGTTAAGCTGGAGCAAGGGTGGGATGAGGCACACTGACCCCAGGAGACACCGTGCCTCTGTGTTCCACTGGATGTGACAGGACATGCTGCCTCGCTGAGGGAGAAATGAGGCTGTTAATGGTCAGGAGGGGGAATACCAGCAGGGAGGGTTCATCCACTATTTCCACTGTGCCCTCAGCAAGGCAATGACATATTCTGGAGGAGTGGGGGGAATGCATCTGATAAAGGCTGTGCACAGGCGCAGTGTGATAAGGCACAGGAACACAGGAGCTGGCAGCCCAGCCTCTCTGTGGAGAGGTCCAAAATGCCTCCACTAAGTTTACCGCCGAGTCCAGGCCATGTCTTTGTGATTTCCTCATCCTCTTGTCCCCATACATTCTCTGTCTCATCTGGCATGGGATTTCCAGAAGATCACGTTTGTAGAGCCCATTCAGGAGGAACTTCACCCCATAATGCTTTTGCGAGGATGCAGCCCTTTCCCCTCCAAGCCTGTTGGCTTGGCCAGGTGAGGTCCTCTACTACAAAATAGAGTCACCTGCCCAGGATGGGACCAGTGCCACCCCCTTCACATAGGCTGGTGACACGAGTTGCTCAGCACCACCAACTGTGGAGGTCCATGTGGCGACCAGAGCCAGCAGGAGGCCATGGGCTGGCCCAGGGCAGCCGCCAAGGGTGAACCACTTGTGAGTCTTCCTTTTGCTGAAACGGAGCTGCATCCAGCCCCAGGTGCCACCGGTCAGCCCGGCTCACCTGTGAGCTCAGGCTGTTTCTCTTGAGGCTTTCTGCCCCCCGCCGTTGGATTCTAGCCTGGTTCCCCGAGAAAGGGCATTTCTCCCAATGGGATCATCACAAGGCAATGGCACAACACAGAACACAGTGGATCCAGGGTTCAGAGTCTGACAGATCTCATAGGGATCTTGAATTTGCCTTCCATCCATGCCAAGAGCGTCACACAGGGCTGGCCTCCACCCAGCAGAGCACTCCAGCACGCATTGAACTGGAAGCATGTTGGTATTACAGGAGAGACCAGTAAGACTGCAAATTTAAGAGCTGCCTTTATTCAACCCTGTATTCAGCTCCTTGCTCCTCTGCTGTACTTGAACCCTTGAGGCTGTAGTTTTCCATGTCGGGGTTCTGGCACAGGCTGAAGCATTTTGCAGTATTTCATTCACTCAACTTGGCTATTTCTGAGATGGAGCTGAAGAGAAAAGGCCTCATTTTGCTAAGACAAGAAACACTGGAGACTTATTCTTTGAATAATTCCAGCCTTTCTGTGCTCTGGAGCAGGGGCTGGAAATTTCACAGAAAGCTGAAATATTTTTCCTGCATTTTTTGTGTAAGAAAAGAGCATTGACTTGGGTATTCTCCAAGGACTTGGTGGTATGTAGCTGGACCCTCTCTGCCTGAGAGCAAACAAGCACATCTCTGGAAGTGCCCATAATATTCCCTTTCCAACCCTTCCCACTACATTCATACAGAATAAGAGAGGAAAAAGTAAAATACACTGGTCTAGCCCTGATGGGAAGGAGACCAGGTGCTTTGTTTTTAACCAAAACAGTGTAAGAAAGGGAGCGATTGCAGGGGGGACAGTGGGGCTCAGACACCAGCTTCTCCGCCCTACTCTGGGGAATGAGGACACTGGACATTGAGGAGCAGCTGCACAATGAGTTGACTGGAAGATTCAGGAGGTTTCATGGTTTCAAAATCACAACTTGGGAGAGGACCTCAGCTTTGGTACCAAAATGAAATGGTGGGATGCAATAGGAGGAACATGTGAAATAAAGCAGACCCAGGAACACTGTGTTGACCTGGATTTTCAGCTCCAGGTTTGGTGCTTCACAAAGAGCTGGGGGGCACAGGGCTGCACATGGAGGGATGGTGTGGACCTGCCGTGGGGCTGTAAGGGACAGGCTTGGACGTGTCCAGAGCAATGCACACACCAAGGCTTTGTGGAGACACCTCTGAAGGGAGAACGGGGAAAAAGCAGTTGTGTGTGCACAGCTCTGGGGAGGTGCAGACCTGCTAACGCCTGTGCAAACCATGTGGTGAACGCAGGTGGGTCTGGAGCTGCCTTTGGGTAATATGGCCAGTAACTGATGACTGCTTGTGTGCCTGTTAAATGCATAGGAACCATGCAAAGTTTCTATTAGCTATCAGGTAGGGATCTGCTCACGCATCCCCTGGATTTCATACCCAGGAGACTGGGATAGAACTGCATGATCATTCCTCAAAGGTCCTGGGGAGACCTGACTTTCTGCAGAGGATGGTCCCCACCGTGCCAGGAGGAGATGCAGCAGTGCCACGTGCTACACCACATGCAGCACCTCAGACTCTCTTATTCCTTGGAAAAATGTCCCTGGTCCTAGCCAAGGTCTGTCTCACACCAGAGGGGTGATGTCTGTCTCAGATCAGGTCCTTGCTGCAAACAGCATTTCCTTGTCCCCAAGCCAGACTGGCAGGCTTTCATACTCCATGTCCTGTCATTGCTCCTCAGCGCTGGCCTGCCAAATGACTAAGCAGCCTTTTACCTTCTCATTCCTATGATGAGGCTTTCTTTCTCCCTCCCTCTAGGACAGGTATTTAGCTAAAGGTTGCTGGAAATGCCTGTTTATTTTCATTAGTGGTGCTACCCTCACTACCCATAATCCCTGGAGAGCTGCTTTTATCGCTTCATAATGAGGGCTGTCAAAATGATCCCATCAAGAAAAGAAAAATCAGATTTTCAGCTGCATTTTTTTAACAGATACTATCTGTTTTCTGAGGAAAAAAATATAAAGAAAAGTCAAAGAAGCTTTCTTTTCACCAAGCAATACAAAAATACATCTGAGCAATACAAAAATACATGGCTGGATTCCAGTCAAACTGTCAAACACTAAATATCTGTAGTTTCCACTGGGGTGGGGGATTGAAAAACCAACATGCCCAAGGGATGAGACTTTGCCCCAAGCAGCTCATCCCACAACATTCTGATGAGCAAAAACCACCTGTAGGGAGGTATTGTGCAGGAGAATGACAGAAACCGTAAAGCCTGGCCCTAGCAAAAGAATGTTTCAGTATTTGTGGTGAGGACAGATGATGGGGAGAGCAGCATGAAGAGAATGGGAGAGTGTGTAGGGCAGGATATTTGGTTAGTGAACTCAGTTTGCGGCTGTTGGCCCAAGAGCAAATGGTCATAGAATAGAATCATAAAATCATTTTGGTTGAAAGAGACCCTCAAGATTATTGAGTCCAACTGTAACCCCAATCTAGCACTAACCCATGTCCCAAAGAGCCTAAACTACACATCTGTTAAACCTTTCCAGGGATTCCAGGGACGGTGACTCCAGCACTGCCCTGGGCAGCCTGTTCCAATGCCCCACAGCCCTTTGGGGAAGAAATTGTTCCCCAGATCCAACCTCAACCTCCCCTGGTGCAACTTGAGGCCGTTTCCTCTGGTCCTGGCGCTTGTTCCTGGGAAGCAGAGCCCGACCCCCCTGGCTCCAAGCTCCTTTCAGGCAATTCAGAGATCAGAAGGTCTCCCCTCAGCTCCTGTTCTCCAGCTGAACCCCCCAAGTTCCTCATAAGAAGATAACCAGTGAGTCCTCACATTCTGCAGTTTGCAGGCAGGTCAGACAGACAGACAGCCCTGCCTGGAGGAGGTGACCGCAGTGAGAGCTCCCTGTACCCGCGCAGTAGAGACCGTCACTTCCCTTCAATTCAATGTTGCTCTTGGCTTTTCCTTATGCTCAGGCAGATGTGCAGGAGCAAGTTGCAAACCTGCTACAATGCCCTCAGGAAAGGGACCAAGCCTCACCAAGCCAGACACACAGGACCAGCCACCCACCCTCTAACAGCAACACACACTTGGGAAGACACCAGCACAGACAGACAAGTTGAGGCAGATGTGATGAGAACTTAGAATGTCATAGAATGGAAGGGACCCCCAAGGATCATGGAGTCCAACTCCTGTCCCTGCACAGGACACCCCACAGGTCACACTGTGTGTCTGAGGATGTTGTCCAGTCTCTTCTTGAACACTGCCAGGTTGGGGCTGTGACACCTCCCTGGGGAGCCTGTTCAGTGTCCAGCCCCTCTGGGTGAAGAACCTTTTCCTCATGTCCCACTGACCCTCCCTGGCACATCTTCTGCTGTTCCCTGAGGTCTGTCACTGTCACAGAGAAGAGCTCAGCCCTGCCCCTCCTGCTTCTGCTGAGGAAGCACTTTTTTCCGGCCAAAAGACATCAGGCTCCAGATGCCTGCACAAAGCCCAAGTTCATTTGCATATGCATGGAAACCAGTCTGCCCTGGGTTAATGAAACAGCAGCAGAGTGACAAATTCTAGGAGACCCAGGGGACCTCCTGCAGCTTTACTCTTCGGGGAAAGCAATTCTCTCCAAGAGGCCATTAAAAGGGCCTCACCTCTGCTCACGGCAAATAAAGACCTGTCAGGAGGCATTTGACTGTGGCAGAAATGCCACGTTTGCCAGTCTATGTGTCAGAGCACAAGACCTCAGCTTAGCTACTCAGGCTTGGGCATCACTGAGGAATAAGTGGCACTGACTGGGTACAATTCATTGACATGGACAGCTCTAGAAATATGTTTCTTGCTACCTTCCAGGCATTTGAGCTGCTAATTACATTTAACCCTAGAACAAACAGCTCGGTTCAGTTCTCTAGAGGTGAAAGGTTTCTATAGGAAAACTCATGAGAAGTTGTGCCACAGGAGTGGAGACATGTTGCAGTGAATGCACTCACTGCGCTCTGTGCTGCACGGCAGGTCCAGGCAGCAAAACCAAAATGCCTCAGAATGGGGGAGACCTTATTGTGGCCTTTCCAGACTTAAAGGGGGCCAATAAGAAAGATGGGAAAGACTTTTCAGCAGGGCCTGTTGTGATAGGACAAGGGCTGATGGTTTTAAACTAAAGGAGGGAGATTCAGGCTGGACATGAGGAAGAAATTGTTGACCCTGAGGGTGGTGAGAGCCTGGCCCAGGTTGGCCAGAGAGGTGGTGGATGAACCATCCCTGGAGACATCCCAGGCCAGGCTGGACGGGGCTCTGAGCAACCTGAGCTGGTGAAGATGTCCCTGCTCATGGCAGGGGGGACTGGGGGAGCTGGGAATGTCCCTTCAACCCAAACTGTTCTGTGATTCTGTGATTTTTGTGGCCCGAACTTCAAGTCACCATCTCATAACCCTTCAGGTCAGACCTGGGACAGGGTTTTCCTGCACCTAAGGCACTAATGAGGACTAAGGAGCAGATGATTCTTGGCCATACTGTACCTTTACTTCTTCCTTCAAACTCACTTATTCCTGGTCCTTCTTCCTGCCCTTGTAACAGTATGCTGGAGGTTGGGAAGGATGAGCACGACTTGAGCTCAAGGTCCTGCAAGGTCAAAATGCCTGTCTCCCACTTCCTTGTGTCCTGTTGAGATGCAGTGCAGAATTCACAGCATCACTGTGCTAATACCAGAAAATGTGCTAATGAGGCATCCCAGTGATGGCACTGTGCAAAGGACAGGCAATGATTCCCATCGTTACAGCCCGGGGTGGAGCTGGGACTCTCTGTGCTTACCCACACAAACTCTGCAACTTCATTTGGAGAATCCAGGTTTGAAATGATGCCCTCAAACTCTTGTACCCTGCACAGGTCAACCTTGTGTCTTGTAATAACACGGGGAACCACTGTGAAGCAGAACAAAGTGGGACCCTGTGTGAGCCCAGCCCTCTGACACCAGGGACCTGTGCAGTGTCTGTTTTGCCTGGAAAACTGGTTGTTCTGGCTTCTGGAGAAGCTGAAGAAAACAAATCTTCTCCCAGGGCCATTCTGCTTAAGCTGCATTTACAAACAGTCGTCACTCAGTCCTGCAAGTAACATCTTATCATTTACTTGCTGGTAGAGATGTGGGCTTTTGTTTATTGAAAATAAAAACATACACGCTGCTTAAAATGCTTTGCAAAGGTGGCACGAGGGCAAGGCTGGGGAAGAGCAGTGCGCTTCGTCTCTCCTTGATAAATTACCTTTCACAGTGCTTCCAGAACCTCTCTCATGCAACAACCACTTAATAATGTGTATGCGCTGCAGTTGCTCATTACAGGAAAGAAAGAGAGACATTTCAAAGAACCACAATGTAGCTGGTTCTCAGGGGTTCACTTCCTGGGCTCCTCTGACACAAATTATTAAACACATTTTTCAGCAAAGCCGTGGCTTAGGTGACCTTCAGCAGCTTTGACTGCAAACAAAACCTTAGATGCGCCTGGCGAAAGAAGTAAAAAGGAGGTGGGAAAAAAAAAAAGGAAATTAGAAACATGGAAATGTAATAACTTTCCATTATGCAAATTTGATTTAATCAGAGATGAAGCTGAAGTGCAATAAAAACATACTTTCATTAAGTTTATGACTTTCAGACTCTATAATACCCCAGAAATGTCAATTATAAGGTTACCATAGTGATACATGTTTGCAACTTGAAGGGATATGTTTCCTCACCAATAAGTGCATGCTGAGGCTGGACCAGGACCTGGTTTCCTGGCTCCTTAAACTAATAAGAGTTTGCAGCTTGAATGGCAAATATTTTTGGCTCCATAATCAGGTCTTAAACCTTAAGCCGTGTTTAAACCACCTGTGCCTGAGTGATCATCCCCCTGACTATGGGTGGGATGTACAAGGCATAGATTTTAATTTCCAGTGCTCAAGGTCCATTGTAGTTGTGCAGAAGTGAGCAGCCCATGAGGGACATTCCACCACACAGGGTCAGATTGGGCTATGTTTAAGCTGCATTGTGCTCCCTAGCTTGTAGGATGTGGGCTGGAGCACAGGATGATCCCCCTTAGCCTGGGCGTGGGGTGCTGGGGGGCAACATCATCCTCAGAATGGGACCAGACCTCTCGCAGAGCTGTTTTTACTGGTCTCACGGTGATTTCACTGCTGGAGTTGTCTTTAGTGCAGATGCTCTATATGGAGGGTTTATTCTGCTGATGTGTAACACAGACCAGAAAAAAAAAAACCCTCAGCTTTGCATCAGGCCTGTGGGTGGTCAAATATCAGCTCTGTACCAATTACTGTCACCCCTTTTTTCTTTCCACCAGTGCTCAGTGTGAGCACTACCCCACAGGCCAGCCCAAGTGGTGGTCTCTTGTGATGTCAGAGTCTCTTGATGAATTATGTAGTAAATCCAAAGCTCAACCTGTGCATTGACTGGGGTTGTAAGACTCTATCTGCCAGGGAGCAGTAAGGCAGGAGCTGAACAAAGCTGATAGGAGCAGGGTTTTTACCAACACATGGTTCTTTCCCACAGTACTGAGCAAAAAGTGACCAAAGCAGGTCCAGTTGTGGTAGCCAGGTTCAGCCAAGAGTCCTGGTTGCCAGAAAAGACCATAGGGATGAGCAGAGTCTGAGGACAAGTCAGGAAGTCGAGTCAGTATGTCAGGCTCAGGATGAGGTTTGGAAAGAGTATCTAAGTTCAGTCAAATCCCAGTGGTCACCAGGCAAGTCCACAGTGACAACGAAAGCCCAAACTGGGACCAGCCAAGCTGGGGACATGAGAGCATCGGCTTAAAAGAAGCTCCCACAATTAGGAAGGAAAGACCCTGATGAGGTTTTGGAGCCGCTCTGGTCTAGCTTTTTTCTCAAAAGAGACCAGACTTCTCAGGCAGCTGTCACCGAGCTGCCCTTGGGCACGGCCGGCTGAACTCCTGAACGCCGGGTGTGCATTCAGAGCCCTGGCACGATCTGTGTGTCCCCAATGCTTCACCTCCCAGGTGTGCCAGGTCTCAGGCACTCTACACCAGGGCTTACGCAAGCCATGCCCAGCTGCCAAGGGGAGCTGGACGTGCCTCCTTCTTACAACACAGTATTTTCTACTGCTTACTTGGCTGCTTTTTCAATCAGACACTATTGAAAGGGTGAACAGTAACCAGCTCTTGAAACCACTAAGGATTCAGAGTCCCATGATCACAGTGCTGTCAGTTTTGTCTATCATTTTGAGATCCTGGACATGTTTGAGCCTGGAGTGCAGAGCACAGCCAGGGAGGATGAGAAATCGTCCATGCGGGTGGTCTGTAGCGATGATGTTCCTTCAGACTCCCGGAAAACACCACTGCCAAGCTCACACTGCTCATGGGTTCCTTTCAGAGATATGACACATCCCCACCAAGTCCCTGTTTTTTAAAGCAGCAGCTTCTGTTTTCCTGGGGAACGTTCTGTAATGAGGTGGCCACAGATGCAATGAGAAAGGTTTAGATAACCACAGTTGCTCTGAAGTGAAACACAGCTGGTAAAGATCTCCTTAAAAATCTCTTATTTTCTGCATGCTGTCAGACAAATGAAGTGTGCTGTGGTAGCTGCCCTTTGTCCCTTGCTGTCCTGCATTCGTGCCATTACTCGCTGCCCAATATCCCTATGCAGCAAACTGAAGATTAAAAAGTGATGTGTTTGCAAAATAACTCAACTGGGGAGAAAATGAAGTGATACCTTTATGTAAAACCTATGGCAGCTCTACTGATTGTGGTCATTGATAAACATATTAAGTAAAATACAACACCAGTCTTCATTCTAAAGGAAGTAATTTTATCATCTTTTTAAAGGTTACAATTTAAAAGTTTGCAGCAACTTCACACAGCTTACTTGTAATTTGTAATTGTTTCTGAACAAACACTTCCTTGTTAAAAATGCCAACACAGGAAAATTCACAGTGATCTTCATTTTTGCTCCTCATAGCCCCTGATAAGGTATGCATCTGCTTTGTGGTAATTAGATAAATCTCTTCTGCATAATCTTATTTTGAAGCAAGTCCCTGGTGAAAATCCAGGGCATTCTCAGAGACCACACCACCTCTGCTTGTGTCCAACTCTAAGTTAAAGGAAAAAAAAATGCATTGAATGTACACAAGCAGTAAGGGATTGGAGTACAGACACAGGCATACAGTTCAGATCTTGGGTAGCTACCTGTTGTCCTTGATTTTGAGGCAGTGGGAGGAACTGGTGATGGCTCTGGGGTTTTCTGAAGCTCTTCACCAGTGGTCGATGCTCATGATGCGTCATCCAGGCAAAGCTCTGCATGTCTTCACATGGGCTTCTTAGGGCTTTCCAAAGCAGCTAAAGTAATCAAGGAAGACAGTTCAATAGAGCGGATTGACAATATTTAGCTGGAACTTGGTGTGGCTGATGCGTAAAAAGGTGTGTTACAACAGTTTGGTTTCCTTCAGGGAAAACTTCTCAACTGTAGCTGTTACGTGTGGGGAGATGGATTGACCCTTTGCCCTCAGTTCCGGGGTGCAACAGTGAAAAGACATCTCAGCCTGCTATTTGGAAAGGAAATTAAAAGCCAAAACAAGAGTGGTGTGCTTGTAACAGTGGCATTCAGCTTGAGATACAGGGCATGATGCCGTCTCACTCATAAGACAATGAGGCAATCGCACCACGGGATTTTAGGAACAACGGAGCTACAGAGACTGGATGTAAGGCACACTGGTCATTTTCTTTTATTTTCTCTCCCCAGCCAGCTGGTCCCATCACTGGCAGGAACTTCAGGAATAACACCACTGGCTGGTGTATTTCTCACTGGCCTTAACTTGCGCTGTATCTTTACTTCGATTGGCGCATTAGTAAGTCAGTCAAAACAAGCCAGAGTTTTATGCTATGGAATAACATTGCATTATAAAATAAAGTAAGGCAATGCGTGCTTTTTTTTATATTTGATGGCAACCTTGCCCACTGCACAGAAATTTCAGCTTCTGAGCTAGAATGTGTTCCAGCTGCAGACCTGATGCTGTGAGTAAAGTCTCTGAGGTTGAGTTACTGCTGGTGGAACAGGAATGGGTGTGATTTCCCAGCAGCCCAGGCTGCCTTTCTCCAGGAGGAAGGATTAGGAGATCATGCCTGGACCCTCACCCTGTGCTTTCTAAGCAACAGGGAGCTGACATTATCCTGCTGCCTCTGATTCGGAGAGCCAGTGCCTGTCTGCATAGCTCACAGACCATGTTACTGTGCTGCCAAGTGCGTTTTGGGAAAGGACATCAGTTCAGAGCAACCAGGTGTCACCAAGGACTGTGGATCTGTTCCTGCCTCAGACTCGTCACCACAAACTTCTGCAGGATTGAGGGATCTGAATTGTGCTGTCCCTTCCTGTGAGACTCTGAACGCAGAAAACCTCTCCGTCCTCGTTCCCTGTCCCCCTGCTCTACAGGTCAGGTTGTCCACACCATCATCTTCCATCATGCAATGCCACCCCTTTGCCAGGAGCCTGCTCACAAATTGTTGCTGGGACCCTGAGGTTCAGAGGAGGACGCTGCATCTCCCCAGCCTTTGCAAAGGCTGTGATTTTGTAGAAACACATACAGTGAGGAAGGCATTGTCTGGTGGATTAGGGCCTTGATATTTCTAATCATACCCTGCCTCAGCCTCTTTGAGCGCTGAGAACCCTATTCAGTGGCATTCAGTGGCTTCTCTGGGTGCTATTTCAGATGCAGAATAATTAGCAACACGCAGGAAAAGCAACAAAGCCATGAATGGTATTTAGTGACAATTATTCCACCGAACTATTTCTTACTATTATAAATGGAGCTTATTAGCACTAAATTGTTTCCATAGGAAGCAGCATCAGCAATAAAAAGAATGGCTGCAGGCCGGCTCGGCGGTGCGGGAGTCAGCACAATGGAGCCAGCGCGACCGCTCCTCGCGGCAGGAGCGTGCGGAGGGAGGAATCCACACGCCTGCCACGGCCCTGGGAGCTTCAGCTTCACGCTGCTCCAACCCACATCCCAGCACGGCGATGCTGGTACCTGCGGTGGAGAGGTCTTGCACTGCTGGGGTGAGTTGGGGGCTGGAGCTGGTGAAGGAAAAGTGGGAATAGGAGCAGCTGCAAGGAGCTCTGGTGCTTAATTTTGTCCCTTTACTTGAAGAAGTTTCTCACAGGGGAGGTCCCACTGTCCCTCCTTGATATCCAGATGGTAGCTCTGGATATGATGGTGCTCCCGACACCTCCAGAGACCATCTTGAAACATGAAGAAGCAATGGGTGGTGGAAAGAAGCAGGAGAGCCACAAATCTTGCAGTGCACAGGGCAGCAAGGGGTGGAAGGTTTTGTCCATGGGAAAAGGTCAGCAGCACCACAGGACAGGTTTGTTCTAAATGTGGCATGAAGATCTCAGAATCCCTTCTAGAAAGTGGTCTGCCCTTCTCCACCTCAGCTTCTCCCTCCCAGAATTGCCCAGGGGTGCTCAGTGATGTCCTCCCAGGGACATCAGGCTGAGATGCTGCGGCAGAACATCCCCTGCAGGATGAGGTCCTGTCCCAGAGGAATTTCGCTGGGAGAAAAGTTCATTTGGCAGCATGTTCCCCTGGGAGAAATTTAAATTGAATGTTGTGAAACCAGGCTGATGTCAATGTGTGTCTGATGTGCCATGGTGCCTGTTGGAAGCTGTAGCTACACAAGGGGAAACATGGGGCTGTGAAGGACTTGGAGCCCCCCAGCACAGCAGCTCTGCAGAGGGACCTGGGCCTGGGCTGCAGGATGAGCTAAGGGGGGAGTGCACAGGGCTATAGGAGTTTAGTTGGCAGTATAGCTGTAAGTGGACTGGTTTTGGTCTGTAGACTATGGAAAAAGATCTTTTTTGAACCTGAAATCTTCAGAATTTATTTTTGTTTGGTTGGTTTTTGGTTTTGTTTTTAGCTTTTAGTTGGGTGTGGAGAACATCGTTAAAGAACTAATTTGGGAAAATATCAAAAGGAAAATAATTTGGTTTAAAGGAAAACATTTAACATATTGTAAGTTTTTAAGTTTTCCTCTGCGTACTCCCTTCCCTGGTTAGGAGCTGGTAGGGCTCTGATGTCTGGGAGGTAATGAAGGTTCAGCATCAGAGCCATCAGCCGTAGTCAGCAACCAGGGCTCCTCCAGCCAGATGCTTCTTCCTTACACTGGGCTTTACACGCTGCAGGCACAAGGCAGCTGGAAATCCAGGAGTCTCTAAGAGAGAGCTGAGATCATAGAATCACAGAATCCCAAAGTGTCAGGGGTTGGAAGGGACTTGGAAAGCTCATCCAGTGCAATCCTCCCATGGAGCAGGAACACCCAGATGAGGTTACACAGGAAGGTGTCCAGGCGGGTTGGAATGTCTGCACAGAAGGAGACTCCACAACCCCCCTGGGCAGCCTGGGCCAGGCTCTGCCACCCTCACCAGGAACAAGTTTCTTCTCATATTTAAGTGGAACCTCTTGTGTTCCAGTTTGTACCCATTGCCCCTTGTCCTATCATTGGTTGTCACTGAGAAGAACCTGGCTCCATCAGTGCAGAGAAAAAAAAAAAGGCATAAAAATTACATAAGAAAACACATGACGCCTTCACCATGGTGGAGCGTGACAGACACATAGATGTGTGAGAGCGTTCATGACACACACCCCTCCTGCTTTACAGATGATTTAGTGGATGCTTTTGTTCATCCACTGCTCAAAATTTGTGGGAGATTCCCTCTCCCTCCCCATAAAATACCTCCAACAATCTATAAAATGTAAATCAACACAGCTGCAAGACAACCGGACAGAGGGCCAAGTGTGCAAGGCAGAGAGCACATCCATAGACAGTGAAATAAGTACCGATGGCTTTGATGCAGGGAGCTCAGTCTCTTTTAGAGGAGGAACATTAATTTCCCTTTGTTGGAAATTTGATTTCCCTGCTTTTTATCTTCAGGACATGATAACAGCACCAAACACTGCAGAGAGCTCTAAAGGTAACAGCAGGCACTGCTGGGTGAATCACTTGATTCGACTTCGGAAGGTTTGGGATCCTCTCCAGGGTCTGCTATGTACTGCAAAGGATTTTTATTGTCAGCCTCTTAGCTCTCCTACCTCCTCAGATGTGTAGCAGCAAAGTGGTCATGACTGCTTTGCTCTGATACATTCAGCAATTGGAAATATTCATGACTGATGATTTTTAGGCATTTCTCTGGCACATCGGGATGTGTAAGCAAGTCTCTGTGCTCTATGGTCACTGCCCTGGCTCTGTTGGCCCTGCAGTAGCTCTTCAGGTCTAAGCAGCATCCTGGAGGAAACTCCCATTGCTTCATCAGTTGTATGTTAACATTTGCCATTGCTTAAAGCTTTGCAGAGGGTGAAGAAACATCTTCTGCAAGGGGCAGAGGGAGTCAGGCCAATTAATAGCACATTTATTATTGGAAAGAAAGAGGATCGCTGCGTCTTCATGGTGCGGGAAGGTCTCGGCGGGTGGTGAAACCTCCCCCAACAATGGAAACCAGCGGCCGCTGCATGGAGTGCAGGCTGTTGTGAGCAGCAAGGAAATTAATTAGAGCTAAAAATCAGCAGCCAAAGAGGCTCAAGGAGTAAATGTCACTCCCAAAGTAGGGCAGGGTGGTAACTTTGGACTAATTAACCACAGCTTCGCTGCAGGAAAAGGACACGATTGCCAGCTGCAGCCTCCCATGTGCATTGTGGGCAGAGGCCAGCGAAGGTTAACATGGACCAAAACGAATATGAATAGCTCACTCTCTTGCCGTAAAAACACATAATTCAAAAGTAAGTTTACTGTTGACAAAGCACAGTGGAAAGCACTATGCATCTGTCACACATGCTGTCTCCTTGTGGCTGTGCGGGGCTGCTGTAAATAATGGTCATAAATAGTGTAACCAAGTTAATGTTTACCTCACTCTCATGCTATTTGTTGTTGTGCACGAAGAAAGCTGTATTAAAGGAGTCAAAGATGTCTGCAAAGTCGCCTCCCACAAACAAGCAAAACACAGAGCTGTGTCAGGCTGTGTGCTGCCGTGGGTGTGCAGCCTGGCAAGGGTCTTCCTGCTATTTCACACCCATTTTTCCCCAGGACCTTGCCTCATTCTGCATGCGGGAGGCTTTCCCACAAGAAATCTGTGCAGAGGACTGCTTCCAAGCTGGCGCTGGCAAGGACGGCACAGCAAACAGTCCATCTGCATAAAACACCCACCGCGATGGCTGCGAGGTTTCCCCCCGGCAGATGGGAGAAGGCATATTTCTTCCCAGTCTCCCTTGCAGCTGCCTGAACTGGGGTAACCTGCAACATGGGGCAAAGCTATGGAAAAGCTGCCTTCTCTCTTCTTCCCACCCTGCCAGCTGGGAGCAAGCACACAACCTCCTCTTCCTCCCTTCTGCCATCTGTGAGCAGGGCAGGAACCGTCAGGGCCAGCAAGGCTGGATGCTCCTCTGGGGAAGGGATGCGGAGGGTGACAGCTGGACAGTGTCCTCAGCGGGGAGGATGCAGCCCCACAGTGCCCAAACCAGGGGAGAGAGCAGATCTGGTGACAGGAACCGGGTTCAGCCAAGAGCCCAGTGATTGCCAGACGCATCCCTAGTGCTACAGCAGGTGGGTGGTAAAGCCCAGAAGCCAGGTAAGCATGTTGGGCATCAGTGGAGTACGCAGGAACGTAACCCAGGTGAGGGCCACGGGCAAAGGGACTGAGCTGAAATGCAGCTCTCAAAGTGGGGAGCAGCCTATGAGGAAATCAGTCAGAGATACAGATTTTTCACACAGCTGTTTTCCTGGTTCAAGCTCATACAGTGTCATCGTAAGGCAGAGCTGAGCTTGAGGACATCAGGCAGACCCCTGCGGGGGGCGACAAGGGTTCATTCATTGCCCTGACTATAACACCTATTGCAGTGCCAGCCCGCTGACCTCACAGAGTTTGGAAGAACCGTTGGCATTTAGTTCTCATGATGGGAATACATGAAGGAGACAACACGTGTGGTGTTTGGGGATGTTATCTCTTTGTGAATGTCTCTTAACAACATGCTGGAGTTCTTGGCATCTCAGCTCACCCCTTTCTCCCCCTTCTCCCACAGCAGGCTTTCAAGAGACACCTGAAACCACAGGCAAACAACTGTATGTAGCCCAGACCTGCTCTACTGCTGCTCCCAGAGAGGACATGGAGGACTTCTCTGGGTTCCAGAGAGATCCCAAGGGCCAGAAGCTGTTGAAAATGAGGTGCAATGCATCTCTTTGGCCATCAACAGCAAGGAGGAATGACCCAAACATCTGGGGATTTTTTAATGTGGAACTGAAAAATTCTCTCATGTTTTCAAATCTCAAGGGGTTTTTTTTACTTTTTGGGGGCATGTTGCCATTTTATGCCCGACAGCTAATGAAATTGTGTGTGCATGTGCATGCTGAGCATCCCAGCATCTTGATTTCATTATGCAGAACGTGCCCTGAACTAGCTAGGGAATCATTAATGCACATGGTCGTGCTGCAGGATGGAAGGATGGCTCCCCATCCCTAACAAGCACAAGTAACTACTGCTCCCGGCTCTCTTACTTGGTTAAACAAGGGAAAAAAACCCAAACAAACCCACAGTTTCTGTTGAGCTGGGAGAGAGCAGCAAGAAGATGAGCAGTTAGTGCCACCTTTGCAGTGAAAAGTGAATAGAAAAATGTTGTGCTAGAAAAGGTGGGCTAGTGTGAGCCTTCATGTGGCTACTCCTACAGACTGGTACAGAGGTGCTAATGCAGGGACACCAGCTGCTGGTTCCCAGAAGGGAAGAAAAATCAGTTGCAAACACGTCCTTAAGACTAGCAACGTCTAGTCCAGTGTCTCTATGAATGGCCAGAAGGCTTTGTCCATGACAGCGACAGCACACTGTTGTAGGCTGAGAAACACTCAATTATTCTTTCATATTGAACTTCTCCATATGCCTCCTTGTTTTATAAATCTCTGTCACATTCCATCTAATTCACCTCTTTTTAGGATTTTAGTCTGTTTTCTTTTTAACATTTTGATCTTGGTCTGGTTGACCTAAACTATTAATATGGATCTCCTCTGCTCATCCTTTTCTGAACCGTTTCTAGTTCTCTCATGCCTTTTTGTGACCAGGCAATCAGAAGTGTGCACTGAAATGTGGGAGCACTCTGGATTTATGTAGCGGCAAAATAGTGTTTTCTATTTCTTTCTCTCTCCCTTTATGGATAACACCTCACATTCAGTGGGTTTTTTTGGCCCCCTGTAGAGCCCTGAGCTGCTCAGCTCTGACTCTCAGCTGTCTCTCTTTAGTGGTGGGAGGTAGTTCAAAGGACATCACTGCTTCTGCAAAGTTGAGCCTGCTTTTCCCCTCGTGCATGACTTTCTATGTCGCTATATGAATTACACACTCTGCTTTATTGCACAGTCATTCAGTACAATTAGTTCCTCCTACAACTGCCTTCAGTAAATTTTCTTTCCAACTCCCATGAATAATAAAGTATCTGCAGACTATGGCCCTTTATTATACAGTCCCTTCCCCAAATCCATAATGAATGTGCTGAAGAGTCCAAGTCACTGCACAGAGCCCTGGGACCTCCTTTCATTTATTCCAGCCCATTGCTTCCTCTTCTAATGAGTTTTTAGTCCATGCAAGGGATTTCCCTCTTATCCCATTGCTTCAGTGAAGCAGCTTGTTAAAGTTTTCTTGAAAACCTTAGTCCTTATTCGATTATTCTTTGATTCCTCCAGAATCCTCCAGTGGATTTCTCTGCATTGAAGCTCTTCACCATTGTAACATGTTTATCACTTCTCTGCTAATTCTATTCTTCATTATCATCTCCACCTGCAATGAGATCAAGTGTCCTGATTTGCAGTTTCTCACACCTGGGCCACACAATTTTAAAAGGAATTATGTAATGCTTATTTCTGACTTTTTTGCTTGTACCAAGGAAATTTTTCTGCAAGATGCTCCACTCCGTGGTTAGTAATTCAGCAATTTCTTAGGTAAATTCCTCCTGTCTCTGCTGATTTGTTACTATTCTCATTATTGAGTTGTTCAAAAACATCTTCCACTGACTTCTGAGACAGTTCCTCTATTTCATCTGCCCTCGAGGTGGGTGAGCGCATTCCTAAGCACCTTCATTTGGTTCAACACTGTGCCCTTCCTAGCCACGTTTCGCCTTGGTGAGCTGTTGGTACTACATTTTCTAGCTGGTATTCCATTCTTCATTAATTTATTAATAAAAGAGATTTATTAGGCATTTATGATGTCTTTAGCAAGTTGTTCCTCAAAATCTCCTTTTGGCCTCTGTCAGAGTTCTGCTACTTCCTGGCCTTTGAAAACCACAACACTCTTTGGCTATTCTGTTGGTTTTGATCTACCTGTTGAGTGATACATCTTTCCTCTGTCTAAAAAATCCTCATGCCATCAACAGATATCTTTTGCTCTTGAGTTGTTCCTTTTAGTTTCTTCTAAACAAATTCCATTATTTTTATGTAGCCCCCTCTTGAAATACAGTATTTAAATCTCAATAGACTTCACTGGTTTCCTTCCTCCTACAAAGATGCCGAATTTCAGTATGCTACAGTCACTGCTACAGACCAGCTTTTAAGAGGAGCATTTTGAATCATAAATTTAATTAGAATTTGAAGACAAGATCTGTTTCCTCCCTCACAGTGTCCATACCCTGGCTTAGCTTCAGACCATGACAGGATGTCAGCACAGGCTCTACGGACCAACCCAACTCTCTGCTGTCTCTGCCTGTCTGGCCTGGTGCTTTGTAGACACATTTCCTGCTGCTGCTCAGGTGGGAATGGTAAATCCCATCACTCTTTTTCTGCACTTGAGCCATAAATATCTTCCTTTTTTGAATTTAGAAACTTGCCCTCCATGGGGTTATTCTGAGAGGAGTCTGGAATGACCCATCCCCAACAGACCCTGGAGCAAAAGTCCAAAACATCCCCATGTAATAGTGTGGCCAGCAGGACCAGGACAGTGACCATCCCCCTGTCCTGGGCACTGGTGAGGCCCCACCTTGAATCCTGGGGTCATTTTTGGGCCCCTCACACCAATAAAGCCCTTGAGGAGCTGGAGCAAGTTGAGAGAAGGGAACGGAGCTGGTGAGGGGCTGGAGCACAAGTGTGATGGGAGCGGGATACCTCTAGTTTGGTACCTAACCTGGATTTAACTCTAATGGGAGTTTCACACACTGCTACCATATTGATATCAACATATAGATATATAAACATAGGTGTCCAGGTGTGATTCAGCCTCCTCTGGTCAATTATAAGAAGACTGTTAGGGATGGTGATGTATGTGTTAGCAGGGGTGTTGAACTGGATGACCTACAGAGATCCCTTCCAGCCTCATCCAGTCTGGGATTCTGTGCCCCACAGTGACAGCAGCTTCCCACTGACCAGTCACACATCAGTGCAAAACCAGGAATGACTGGGACTCCAAGTCCAGTGTGTTGGCCCTGCAGCTGTACGCCTCACTCTCTTAGGACAGCAGCACATCTGGAGCAGCTGGGCAGTGCGGTGACATTGCTCCTTCTGTCTGCTGGCCTCTAAGAGCACAGGTTGCACTGAGAAAACCAGCCACAGTTCTTTGTTTAAATAACAGAGAAATTAAAAATACCCTGTTTCCCCAAAAATAAGACCTACCCCAAATATAAGCCCTAGAGTGATTTTTAGGATTTTTGAGGAGACTCGAAATATAAGCTCTACTCCAAAAATAAGCCCTAGTTACAGCTCATTTAAAAAGTCAATTTAATAGTGTCCAGGCAGCTATACATGTAAAAAAGTAAGCAACTTTTGGAGCAAAAATTCATATAAGACCCTGTCTTATTTTTGGGGAAACAGGGTAGCCAGTGGTTAACAACGCTGTGTGATAATGTTCTGTGTTTCAAATTTTTTGTTTCCATCATAGTGAAAGGTAAAAAAAAATCTGCAGACCTTTGGACATATTCTTGCTGATCCTAACTGCGTGAATAATTCATTTGCTAAGAGAAAAAAGGGGGTTTTAATGAGAGTTTCTTCACTAAGGGAACTTTGAAACCCAGAAATCCTCTGCCAAAGCTGTGCTAAAGCCAATGTGTATCCACAGGATATTCAGGCTTTCAACTAAGCAGTGTGCTTTCATGGAAATGTGTTTTGTCAAATGTTCCCATCAGTTCTAATTGAAACTTATTCCTTCATCAAGATGCAAACGTTTTCTTTTGACAGTATGCAGATATAGGGTATGGTCATATAAACCTGCGTTTAAGCAGAACGCCTCAAAAACTTAGGAAGAGGAATGTTTTGTCAATATGAAATAAAATCAGAAAGTCCCTCTAAATAGCGGCCCTGCTGTTGAGTGTATCAACTGCTACCTCATCGCTGGTGTCATTTGCAAACCTGATGAGAATTAGTATTGTTATTAACAATATTAAACAGGAAAAGACCCCCAGGGAGTTCCATGTGTAACTGGCCTCCATGTAGAGTATACACGCCAGTCCTTGAGCTCAATGGCCCAGACAGCTTTTCAAAAGGAGAGATTCCACATCTCTGCCTTGTACAAAGACTTTATCCATACCCGCCATGGGTATGGATGCATAGAGAGATGAATAAATGTGTCTTGAGCTGAGACCTTTGGGTGGATGCTGGTTGGCACTGAGGTTGTACTGCCATTCTGCAAAGAGAAATAGAAACCTCACAAGAGGTTTGTGTCCAATCAGAAGCTCAGTACTGGAGAAAATGGCATAGCTGTTCTATACTACAGTGATTTCTAAGCAACCAGGGCCTGTGTGAGAATTAGCTCTATCCTCAGCTATGCCTTTCTTTACAAAATCCTCAAGGAAGGCAGATGCGATTGTTTCTTTACTATTGCAATAAATCTGGAAGCACTTTATAATTACCTGTCAGAGGCTCACAGAAGTTGCATAACTTCTCAGGCTTCGGAGGAGGTAAAGATGATTTTGCAAAGATGATTTATGGAGGAAAGTTATTGATAAATGGTAATAATAAACTGTAGCTACAATGTATATTAGATAAAAAATCCCTGCTCACTAAATTAAGGGGGGTGAGCAGGGGAAGGTGCAGTCATTGCATAGCTGTCCCGAGCTCCTGCCACATTAGCTGCAGGATATGAAAGTCTCGGTTGTCAAGTGGCTGCACTCTCTTAATGCTTGTATTTATCACAGCTTGCTCCAGAAGTGCAGGCAGACAGTGTGGCCCAGAGGACTGCAGGCTGCAGAGGATGTAGCCGGGTTTAGTCTGCATCTCTTTGGCCATTACGGTGATCCCACTGCTGCTTTGCAAAACAACTTAGGGCAAAGCAAACCCTCAGGTGCTGCACATTGAGTGTGCTGAAGTCAGTGGAGCTGAACTGCTGGTCATCAGTGTTTGATTCAGACCAACAATTTAGAGAAGTATTCTCACTTATATGGGTGCTCTTATTCTCTTTTTCTTTTCTTTCTTTTTGCGTTTTTTGTATTTTTAATTACAAGGGCTATTAAATTTTATGAATATAGAATCTTTGCTCCTTGAGTTCACGTTAATTCACTTGAAAACTTATTAGTGATGGAAGAATCTCTAAAGGTTTTCTCATTCCAGTAAATACCTGGAAGAAATCCAAATAAAAACTGTAGCTCAGGTTCCTTAAATGCATGCAAATGCAAATCCAGGTTTCCATCTGACCTTGGCTCTTTATCATCTGCTGACCCCAACCTCAGCCCTCCCACATTTCCCAGAAGAACTGGTTCCCAGAAGAACCAGTTTAATGGCAAGGACTATGACTATCTCATAGGTTTTTCAATATTCCACTTTGACCATGGAGAAGGAACTTGACAAAGTGTCTTTGTCATCCTATGGCTTGATGTAAGGAGCAGAAGGTTCCCAGGCCTTGAAATGCCCTGACACTGGTGGATCTGTCTAAGTTGTTTTTCAAACAGGTTTGGACAGTCCTGGTTGACAGCCCAGATAAAAGGAAGAATTAGAAGAAACAAGCCTTTGAATATTATCTGATCTTTTGTTAAGATTTTCAGGAAAGGACTCCTCAAATAAGTAACCTTGATGACATTTATATCCACATGAGTTCATCCAGCTCTTTACCTGGACTATTAAATCCTGCCCATCGTATTGCCTGGGTGTTCCCTCCTGTGACACTTTCCTCCAGCTTGTTTATTTGCAGGATGGGGATGGGGACAGGGATGGGGACAGGGGAGGAGGGGTGAACATGGAGACTGCAGCACCACAGTTTGAAAGCCACAAAGTCTGATCTCATGGCAAAACTCCTGCATTTACTGCAGTCACTGTGGACCTGTCCCTTTGTTCATGCTCAATATGGAGCAACCTGCTGCAGCATTTGCTGAATAGAGACTTCAATAAACTGAGATGTGAGGGAAGAAGCAAATCCAGCTCTTGGAGGCTTGTACAAACCTGGCGTTATTGTGTCCACTGCTGCTTTGTGTGGGGGACTGATGGGAGCTCTTGGAGCACTGGTGTCTGTGCATGTATTTGCATTGCTGTAGCAGTTGGCCAGAGCACTAAGACAAGCCGCTTATTCCCAACACAGCTAGCAAGCGATGTGTCGCAGGAAGAGGGCTCTGAAGCAGAGACAGAAGGAAGACATCATGAGTTAATTGCTAATTTTCCTCTTGAGTTCATCCATTTTCCTGTGTGAGCAGTGGCACATCCAGGTAAGCCGGCAGTCGCTGTGTTCCCCAACTGTGCATGCCAACCGGACAAGGTAACGCTCTGTCGTCCTCCATGGAGTGACACCACGGCGAGCGTGGATAACATTGCATAATCAGGACACTGACCATCACATAGTGAACTGACAATCAAAGTGAAGAAATTGCAATCCAAAGCCAACCGGTGATGGTCTCCAACTACAGTATGAGCTGAGAGTCATGCCAAGGAAATGCACATGGGAAGGGAAGAGATTTTAAATCTTTCCTTCTTAAGCCCTTATTTGATTTAAGTCTTCCAAGGCAAGCAAAGTTGTTTGCTAAATATCCTACCTAGAGACAACAAATAGGCCAAAGTAGACCCCCCAGCTACTGTTCCTGACCTGCAGGAAGTTTTACACGGGATCTAGTTGCTTTCTTTGGGCCCACCACCCAAAAGCTCACTGATGTCTGTGCTGAGGAATCTCCAAGAATTTTGGAGGGGCTTTTTATGTTCTGTCTAGATCCATCAGGAAATTTCAAAAGAGGTAGAGCAAAGGAAGCAGCTTCTCCCACACTTTTCCAGCATGTTTCCTGAGACACAAAGTCTGGCAGTGCTGGAGCTTTATTTCAGTGTTGGGTCTGTTGGGAAAAATAACCCAGGGGAGTGTTTGGGCTCCACCAGGGCAGTCAGAGAAGGATACAAGAGAGATGGGTTTTTTCCACGACCAGACACACAGTAGTTGATTTGCTTCTGCTTGATGAGAGCCCTGACGCTACCTCAGGACCAAGCACAGACGCTGGACCACTGCAGCTGGTGGATGGACTGCCCAGGTCTCAGCCCCTTTTGGTGGCAAGAGAGATGCTTTTGCATTCCCTTTAAACAGCTTACAAAGCAAATCCATGTGGCAGGTGACTTCCTAGTGCTAACAAGAGCCCTGTGTGTTCTCACTGACATACCATGCTAGACACTGCCCAGCAATAAATACTGCTGTATCAAGAAAAATGTTTCCAGAGCCACTGAGCTCTCAGCTTTCCTGCTCACTGCACAGGAGCAGTGCTGAGGGCTCTGTGACAATGGTTACAGATAAAGCCTCCTGCCTTCCTGTGCTTTATTTTGCATGGGAAGTGCCTGCCAGCAGCAGATCCTGATTTTCCCAGTCGCCTTCAGGGATTCGCAGGTTTAATAAGGATGGAGGAAAGTTGATGCTCATTGTCAGACACCATCTGGGGCCATCCATGGGGAGAAGGTTTGGAAGGCGATGAGTCTTACATTTGGGGTTTTGCTTTGATGAGGCAGGCAACAATAAAACAGTTGTTAGTTTATATAAAACTAGAATTAGGCAGATATAAAACATCAGCAGTTTGGGAAAATTTCCCTTCCCTTCCCTTCCCTTCCCTTCCCTTCCCTTCCCTTCCCTTCCCTTCCCTTCCCTTCCCTTCCCTTCCCTTCCCTTCCCTTCCCTTCCCTTCCCTTCCCTTCCCTTCCCTTCCCTTCCCTTCCCTTCCCTTCCTTTCCCTTCCCTTCCCTTCCCTTCCCTTCCCTTCCCTTCCCTTCCCTTCCCTTCCCTTCCCTTCCCTTCCCTTCCCTTCCCTTCCCTTCTCTTCCCTTCCCTTCCCTTCCCTTCCCTTCCCTTCCCTTCCCTTCCTCCCTCTTTTTCATCTCTTAGCAAAGAAATAAATTGTTTGGATTTGTCTTGTTTTGGCCAGGCTGGGAATAACTATTTATTAGTGCAATTTGTTTTGATTTGATCAATGAACTGTAGAATAAATGCCTTGCAGAGCTCTAGTTGTCCATTTTTTTTGTTATCACGGCCAGTCCGTAGTTCCTTCTGCACCCCTGTCCCAGGAGCCAGGGATGTCATGGGGACATTAATTCTTTTTTCCAGATGTCTCTATTTGAACAGGTAGAAATCATCACAGGAAAAGTGTCACTAAATCTGCATTAACGACACTTTTTGGTGGTGAATTATGACAATATTTTTAAACCTTTATGATAGCCCTACCTGGAGCTATCATAAAGCACTAAAGAAGCCATAAATGTGATAACAAAGAATTCTTTCCCAACATGCAGCCAGCCTGATTTTACAGCTACAATTCATGTTAAGTGTGCATTCATTAAATTATTCACAGATGATAATGTCTCCTCTTCATAATCCTTAATCACCATGCCAATATGATTCTGCTTACACTGGCTAAAGAGTAGCTGAGGGAGAAATGCATTTTGGCAGGGCAAGGATCACTAACATTTTACAGTAATGGTAGATTAATTAGTGACAGATGATGATGGAGTGTGTATCAGAGTAAACAGCTTCTGCTCAGCACTGCAAGGACTCATCATGGTCAGCATTGGAACAAGAAGCACCTCCATGCCTTACACCGTCAGACAGGCACACACGCTAATGTTTCCCTCTGCATAGCTCTGATAGAATACAATATCTACAGAGGACTGAGAAACTCTTTTGACAAAAAAAATCATTGGGTCAGAAGAGACTTTTGATAGAAAATAATATGTTTTTCTGAGGAATACATATTCCTTCTTGTGTGTGACTTATGTCCATCACTTTTTCTGCTTCATCTGTCCTGCCCAGGAAAGATGAATGGCAGTGACACAGTCGGTGACAGTCAGTGAGTGTCACAGACCACACTGTGGTGTGATCTCCAGAGTTACAGCTCTGTCTCCTTGGTCTCCCTTGTCTCTCTGGAGGGGTTGTATCAAACATTGCGTGACTGAAGATTGCACGTGCTCCATCTGAATCAGATGGTCAAACTGTCTTACCCACCTTCACTCACACCTGCCTCAACCTTTCCTAGACTCTTATTATGAACAATGTGAATTTTGGCTAAACCTTTCACTTGCTGGTCTAATATTAATTCTGGACGTCTCCATAGCAGGATTCGTGCCTTAGCCTTGCATTTGAAGGGCAGCAGTTCTATGAACTCTCTAAGAAACACTGATCTCAGACCTCTGTCCAAGTTGTGAACTTGGAAATCTGAAACATCGGCCTTGCAGATCAAATTACTGCTGCTGAAGAAATCAGTGAGATCAGATGTGGTGACTCCAAAGGGTACTTGCATTTCTTCCATGGTGGCATCAGTCCTGGAGTCATGTTCCTGGAGTAAGGTTTAAATCCATTCTTAGGACTCCGCACATGGACACCACTGGCCAGTTGCCAAGTTGTGAGCTACTGGGCCTGAAAGGAGACCATTCATTCTGGTGGCAGGTCTTCCCAAATTGCTTGCAATGCAAGCATCAATGATGTAGCAGCTCTGCAAGGACTGTGTTTGCATGTTCAAGATGGAAAGTGCCCTATATACATCTTAGCATGGAGTGATATCTCTCCTTGACCTTCCTGTGTGTGTTTTCACCCAACTGCTGTGTCCTTGTCTTGAGCCTCCAATAACCTATCCCTCCTTCATTAGGTTCTTACATTTCCTGTGTCATCACAACACGGATAGGTGCCTTTGAAGGAATCTGGAGGATTGGATGGATCCAGGTGGATAGGATGTGTTTGCACAACAGCCTTCCCCACTGAGCAGTAAGGAACGGATGCACTTTTCTTAGGACAGGATTTCTCTACTAACTTTTGTGACAGCATGCACTTTTGTTTCCCTTTTTTAATCAAGGCACTAGCTTTTGGGTAGTCCCAATGCACATTAACATTCAGCTCCTGACCAGAAGTTTCAGACCCCAGTCCTACAAGGGCTAACCAACACACTGCTGCAGTGAATTATACTCCCCTTTTCAGTGAAAGGTCGTAACAAACCTTTCTCTCCAGCTTGCACAAGTATGACAAGAACCAGGAGATGAATGTCAGACATAAGCAAATCTGGACCAGAAATAAGGTGCAAGCTTTAATATGTCCCCTGGAAGAACCCTCCAATGCCCTTTCCTTCTGTACCTGCTTGAACAATCCATTCCTTTTGAGACATGTCACCAAGGACTCTCTGCTTCAATACCAGCAACCCTGTTAGAGCACGTCACCAGGAATCCAGAGCTCTTTTTAGTTTCATGATAAATGGAAACCCTCGAGCTTCAGCTGAAAAAAAAATGCCCTGCAGGAAATGTCTTCCTTGGGGCCTCATTACTCTCCACACTGATTGCCTGCAGGAGCATCACTCACCTTTTAATGAAACCCAAAGGGAGGAACATGTTCTGCTTGGGAGCAAATCACATGTGGTTTCCATCTGGCCTCACAAGTGAGCTGCGCGGTGCATTCACCCGCTGCACTGAGAAACAAGTTAATTATGAAGCCCCCTGATAAGCATTATCTTTTCCTAGTGTGGAATGAAGGGACCCTCATCCTCCCAACCCATTCAGCACACCCATCAGGGGGCTCGACAGGGCACCCACACCTCACCTCTTTAGTATGTGATTAAATATCCTCTATGTCATCCCATTTTTTCCCAATAAGAAAGCATGAAGGCCAGTATACCCCTTTATGCAAGACTGAAATCCAGCAGCAGATGTTGGCAACACTTCCAACAGCAATGGCCAGAAGTGAAGTGCTTGTCGTAGTGGGGCAGGGCAGTGCTGTCAGCAAGCGTGAGCATAAAACAGCTCGCTCTCTCCGTGGCATTTCCTTGGCTCAAGTCCACAAAATCCCTTGCAGGACCTGCTTAGGCATTTTCTGTCAAATGCTTTTCCACTGGGAGATGTGATAGCAATACCTGCTTTCAATTTTTCTGAAAAGGCATTCAGTTTTCCCTTGGGTTGGGGTTGGAATATTTGACCTATAGGAGATTATTTCATTTCTTTATTCAGACTGAAATTCTTGGTATCAAATTAGTTCAGAATCCTGTCAAACAGCATTTCTCTGCTGCTTACTGTCTGACAGGAGCTGCTCTGTACTTCTCCTCCTGTGGACTGGGCTTTCAGAGAGATCTCCTCACCTTGAACAAGCCAAGGTCTGTGCTATACAGGGACCAGAGGAGCCGTATGACTGATGACCAGGAGCCACAGTCAGAATGGCGGGTAGGAAAAAGCTGAAATAAGTTGTTTGCTCACATGAAACAATGTTGTATGACTTGACTTGAAGCCAACGGGCTGACCATTTCCATAGGCAAGAGTCAGATTTTTCAACTTCAGGAGCAGTAAAATTGTCAGGTCTGATCCCATGACTTAAAGCACTGGCAAAAGATGCTCTGGAATTGGCAAGGCCCTGGGATGTTGATAACTAAGCAGACACAGAGATTAAGCAGATGTTTGTCCTGGGCTTCTGTTCAGGAGGTTCTGCATGGATTTTGCTGAAAACCAACACAGGAAATTTCGAACTGCTATAAAAAAGGATGTGAGCTGTAATCTTTCTCAGTGTGGAGTCTAAGAGAGTCTAAGATGTAGATATGTAAAGGTCTTTGGTCAACTCTCCTAGTAACACAGTGGAAATGCAGTTTTATGACCTGCTTTATTTCCTTGTGTTTGGGAGGCTAAAAAGCAGCTGATTCACAAAAGACCAAAAGCTGGACTGCTCTGGAAAGGAGGTTGTATGTTCTTCCACTGAGCACCCCTGGACTCTGGGCTTTCTTCAGGCTTTGCTTATATTATTAACTATGATCCTTCCCTGTATGTGATACAGGATACATAAAAAGACACAGAGCCAACAGGGTACAAAGATGAAGCTTTCTGGCACCTGAAGATCTTTATCCTTTTATCTGTGATATTAATACCAAAGATAGGAGCCAAATGTGCTCCCAGGCACAGCCATTTCTGCACTTCCACACATCACAGAGAGGTTCAAAACCCTGGGCAGGATCCCAGGGTACCCAGCAGTTTGTCAAGAGTTTGGTTTTTGTGTTAAAGTTAGGCTTAATCTCCGAACTTGGTCTGTCACATCAGAGCTTGGGTTAGATGTAGTGCTGTGGTCATCTGTAATTTTGTCTCATGCATTTGATGCAGTTACGACTTATTGGAATAATTGACTTGAAACTCAGCCGGGGTCTTGCATCCCCCTTTGCAGCTGATCCTTGGGAGAACCTGAAGCTTGAAATGAAATTTCAGGATGTCTGAGCCATCCATGAGTGGTTGTCAGAACTGATTCACTGGCTTCAATTTACAGATGGAGGAAGCCGCATCCAGGTAACTTTTTTTTTGCTTGATTTAATGTCACTCTGTCAGTAACTGATCTCAACTGAATTATAATCAAACAGAAATGAGTGTGTCTAGACAGAGTTTTGCATAGTTTAACAACATATTTCCACTGAATTTGGTGCTGGTTTATGCATGGACCCACAAGGAAGGACAAGCACAAACAGTTTTTCCATCAGAAGTGACACTGGACCAAATGTCCTCACATTGCAAGAATCCTGTAGAGTGGGCACCTCACCAAAAGCAGAACCTGCCTTGACCTCTGGCACCAGAGATGGTAACTGGAGAGACAGCAAGGACAATGGACAGCCAGTGACAATGACCCAAGTCTCCTCAGTCTCTCACATTAAACTGGGAGAGTTTCTGTAATGGACCGCAACAGCGGCCTCTCACCAGAGTGGAGATGCTCACCTGCTGATGCAGGGAAGGGTTTCCCCTTGTCCTGGGTGGACATTGGCCACCCTGCCCTTTAGTGGAGGCTCTTCTCTAAGGAGACCACAGATCCTTGCTTTATTCCTGCCTCAACCTCAGATGGGGAGGGAGGAGACACGGCCTAGCAAGCAAAGAAATAAATAACATACACATTTAATAGAGTATAATCAAACTCATCTGCCAGTGGAGCATGCTAATTAGCTTAACGAGATTTCTTGGAATGAGAAAATATTACTTATTTCATTAACTGCATGACAATGGTGCTCCTAAATGAATCAAGAAATAAATCTAGGAATTGAGATGTAAAAAATAAAATGTTAATAAAATAACCACTGCCAGAAAAGTGCTTTAACCCAGGAAATCAGGTTAGGTTTAATACCCAGGAATATTTTATGAAAGAAACAACACAAAGCATCTGCCATGTGATTGCTTGCTTCTGAGACAAGCTGTGGAGAGCTTCTCCTCCCATGTCCCCCAGGATCCAAACACTCAGTATTTCTTCTGTAGCAGCTGGACCATGAGCTGAACCTGGGCCCTGCAAGGGTGATGGTCCACAACGCAGGGCATCTTACGTCACTTAGAGCAGCAGTTCTCTTGATCTTGAGACCATCAGCAGCACCATCATCTTCATCACCAGCGTGAGCAAAGAGCTGAGGACATGGCTTGGGACAGCCTTGGTCCTCTGGGACCTGTTATGTAGGTCTCCAGTGATTCCAGTGGATCTGTCAGCGGCTCAGACACCTCCTTTCCTGCAATATGGGTGATATGTGGAGATACACTCGTTTGCTCTGACAGTGGAGAGCAGCAAGAGTTGCTAGGCTTGAGATTCAGCTGGTAGGCAAGTAGAATTTGATGAATAATAGGAAAAATACTCTGTGAATAACTGGCATATTGGATGAATAATCTCTTGGCAAATAATATCTAATCTGCTTGAGCTGTCAGCAAGGGACATGTGCTGCCTGCATATGCTGTGGGAAGGCACTGGGTAGTCTGCAGCTTCAAATTTAAGCTTTGTTAAACAAAGCCAAACAAAGCCCATATGGTTTATGAATAGAAAAGGTTTTCATCCTGTTAAAAAAATGCAAATGCATAATCAATGGTTATGTTGATCTGCCAGGTGAGAAAGTGAGTTAAAATGAAATCGAACACTCTGGTATCACTATAATGAGACTAAAAGGAAATACGCAAATAAACAAGGTCAGGGTTTGCATTTTAATATACCAAAAGGCGCAGAACAGTCACCTTAGCAGAGCTCAGAACCTCCCTCCACCTCCAAAATTAGGGGACCAGTGATGGAATCCCCCAGAGCATTTCTGTGCTGCTTGAGCATGGCCCATGGAAAGACATGGGGAAGGCAGAGCACACAGGGCTTTGCCCCACACTGTCTCCATGGAGGGAGACCCGAGCATCCCCCAAACCCACCCAAAAACTGCCCCAGGTCATAGATTAGTGGCTGAAGGCAAACTGGACATGTTACAGTCAGAGCCCACAGACATGGGGAACCTAATTCCTGTGTGAAATGCACAGCCTTTAATGAGTCTCCCCCATTTTCCCGCTCCTTTCTTGTTTTCTGAAGATGCCATGTCATGTTGTGTCACTCTGAGTGATGATTCACCCTTTCCCACAGATGCCTGAAAGCTGCTGTTGTACAGCTATCTTGACTATGCCAAGCCAGGGTGAGCAAATATTCGTTTCAAGATGTTTGTGACTTAAAGAAGCAGGAACTTTGCTGGAAATCAGGAATCTATGCCATGGTGATGTGCTGTTGAAGTGGCACAATGTTTAGGGTGGGTCAAACTGGTTTCCAGGCCAGAATCACAGCCAAATCGTGTCTGTTCTCTAAAAGAGTCTGGAGCATTAAGAAAGCACTTGCTGGTGTCCCCAGCACAGAACCCACTGCTCGGTCCAGGCTCACAGCCTGTGGGCTGACATCCAAGGACATGAGATGAAATCACGGCGCCACAGCACAGTCAACTCTCCATGGCTCCTCCATCAATTGAGGCCAAATGTCTTCTCCAAAGTTCATTTCCATTCTCAATTTTCCTTTCTGGATGTGCTCCAGCACAAACACTGTGTAAGCTCTGAAGTCTTCAGCCTGTGCTCTACCAGATCCCATGGTGGAGTCAGAGCTGGAAATCAAACCTGTGAGTCAGAGGACAGGGCCAGATATGAGTGGACTTTAGTGCCCCCATTACTGCTGAGCCTGTCGGCATCAATGGCTTCAATTTCTCTGCTGTTCTCCTTAAATGATAGCCATGAGTTTCACCTCTTACTGCATTTTCAGTGAACTGCTCTGGGTAATGTGCACTTTGAAAATGATAGCCGGCAGCTGCAGTGTTTCTTCGGTCCCCTGAGACCCCTGTTTGTTTAATAAACTTGTATTTTCTGAACAGCATGGCCCATTGTGAAAGTAAGCTTAAAGGGAAAAAAATGCCTGTGAACAGAACTGATTAAATATCAGAAAATACAAAGCATCCTGAAACCTAAATGACAGAGCAACCTGATGAAAATCTACAATAGGATTTTAATTAAAATTGATTACAACAGGCAAAAATAAACATCTAAAAAGTCAAGAATAATCCTTCAATCAATACAGAACTTCACACTTATAGAGTATAATCATAGAATAATTTGGGTTGAAGGAACCTTAAAAATCACCCAGTGCCCCCCCTGCCATGAGCAGGGACATCTGCACCAGCTCAGGTTGCTCAGAGCCCCGTCCAGCCTGGCCTGGGATGTCTCCAGGGATGGTTCATCCACCACCTCTCTGGCCAACCTGGGCCAGGCTCTCACCACCCTCAGGGCCAACAATTTCTTCCTCATGTCCAGCCTGAATCTCCCTCCTTTAGTTTAAAACCATCACCCCTTGTCCTATCGCAACAGGCGCTGCTGAAAAATCTGTCCCCATCTTTCTTATTGGCCCCTTCTAAGTAGGAAAGGCTGTAATAAGGTCTCCCCGGAGCTTCTCTTCTCCAGCTGAACCCCCCAGCTCTCTCAGCCTGTCCTCCAGCAGAGCTGTTCCAGCCTCGGGTCATTCCTGTGGCTCCTCTGGCCCCTCTCCAGCAGGTCCATGTGTGTCCTGTGCTGAGGACCCAGAGCTGGACCAGCACTGCAGGGGGTCTCACAGAGTGGGGCAGAGGGGCAGAATCCCAGTTGGGGTACTCTTCCTCCTTTCCAACATCAGCCCGATTCCTTCTCTGAAAGCCCCTCAAAACATGCAAACAAATTAAAAAAAAAAAACCAAACAATTGCAGATTTCACAGCCAGCTATAACCAAATGCCCTCACTCCACCAATATCTCCTCATGTCTGACCTCTCAGCTGCTTGCCAGCAAGGCATTTTCAGCTTGACTGAGTCAGTTTGCAAAACATCAGTGTTCTTGATTGCTTTCTTCTGGTGATCACCTGCCACCTTGCCAGACTTTGGAGCAAGAAAGAAAATATTTGCTCCACCTGCATCTGAAGTGCTTTGATACCTTCACCGAGGGCTTCACCTGGCCTTCCCCCTGCTGAATGCACCCTCCACTCCTTTGCAGTGCAGATAATTGGATTTGCAGTACCTTGAGTCTAAATGTTCTGCAGATCAGTCATGCAACAGAAAACATGAGGTGGCCCCAAGTTACTGCTGGGCAGAAACTTGGAATCATCGAATCATTTTGGTTGGAAGTGACACTCAAGATCATGGAGTCCAACCATTAACCTAAGTCTGACATCTACTATGTATTTACTATATATATCTACTGTAACTATGTGTATGTGTATGTGTATATATATATATATACTATAACAAACATCCTATGGACGATAGGGTGCCAAAGAGGGACTCAAGTCCTACTATGTCTCAGCATGTCACCTTTGTCACAAATCAGCTCTGAGGCTGCTTCTAGGTGAAGCAGCTCTGCCAGGCTGCTGTCAGTGTGACCCTCCGGCAGTGTCGTCCTCCTTCCTGGGCACTGGGGTGCACAAGGGACCGTGTACTCTCTGACCAAAGCTGCAGCTCCCTGAACTTGAGAGTCCTCCAGGGTTCTGCAGAGAGGTTCGGAGTCGTTCAGCCTGTCTGGGTGAATATCAGCACACAAGCATCTTTGAGGACTTCAGTGGACTCAGAACTTCTCCCTCACTATGCTGCTTCTAGTGCCACCCTCTGGCACCTGCTTTTACATGATTCACTCTTCCTTTGGACAGCCCAGGCCCAGTTCAGACCAACACGTAGGTCACTATTCTCTCTGACACACCAATATAATTTTTCCTATCTTCATTTCCTAGCAGACTCGCAGAGCTGAACAACTTGTTTCTGTCAGGCCAGGCTGAAAGGACATCTGGAGCATAATTTTCACCAGGTCTCTGCTCTCAGTGTCTTCAGGGAAGGGACCTGTCACTGACCATCTTGGATGGGAGATGTTGTCTGATAGATGGACAGACTCCTCTGACACTGCCATTCAGAGAGTCTTTTAAAAGTGTAGAGGGGGTAAGTGTAGAAATGCAGACAAAATTCCCCCTGCCCAGACCTACCTGGGACAAAGTGACAAGCCTCTGTTTGTTGTAGCAGAGGTTTTATTTTGCATTTTTAAGTAAACAGCAAGGACTAAATTACCAGTGCCTGACAAAACGGGATGATATCAGTTACAGATAAAGCAGTTATTCTAATGCTAGGCATATTCCATTTCCACATCATGGTGTTAGTCAGTGATAACCAGGCTGGTGCAGAATTCCTCTGGTCACATTGCTGTAAATCCGGTGTGATGCAGCTAAGAGTCACCATTCTCTAAGCGTAGGAGCAGAGCAGATTCAATCACAGCATTTTCATATATTTTTTGCCCCTAAAGTTTTTGTTATGTCCTGTCTACCTAGCTCATCTCAATTTATATCTGCAGTTTCTCCTTCTCCTACCATGTACTGCTGTGAAAAGCCTTCCTCTGTCTTCTTGATCCACTGTTCCATACAGTATCCCTCAGACTGGGAAGGGAATCACGGTGTTCAAAGGAGATGAGGACAGATTTCAGTAGGTATTGTTCTGAAGACCTGGGAACTCAATGCCTTTCCTTGGTGTGGTGGTCTGGAGGTGTCTTACTAAAGCTGAGGGGTAGGGACCTGGGGAAGTATGAGACACTGTCACTGTTGGTGCTCTTGTCACTGGGAAAGGAAGAGAAAAGCTGGTTTCTCTGCATCTCTGACTTGCCTCTATGGAAGCAGTCTGTATCTCTGAACAATCATGACAGTGCAGGAAAAAAAAGACTCCTGACAAGCATATAATCCAATTAGCTTCTCGCTTTCACATCTATTCAGTTCTAGTTCATGAAATTGCTTGTCATTTATCCATCACTCCAAGATACTCCAGAATCCAATTGCCTTTCTTGAAGCCAGAAATGAGACAGTAACAACAGGTTCCATTAGAGATGTCATTCAGGGCTTCCACTTCTGCTCTCCCAGATAATGGATGAAGCTCTGTAGCAGATTACAGCTCTGGAATAACTCAGGGCAGGTTATTTCTCTTCTTTGGAGACACTGCAGAGTCCCCGAAGTCACACAGAGATCCCACAGATGGTTGAGTCGGGGCAGGCCAGCACATCTCCAAAAATACACCCAGCTGAAGCAGTCCCAACTTTTCACGTTAACTAATTGCACCAACTGTTGCATTTTTTTTTTTCTGTTTGCCTTTTTCTTTTTAAATAATGGCTGATTTATTTGATGAATTTCACCTCATGTGCCAATTTCCACTTTTTTCTGGGCTACCATGCCAACAGGAATGGAATGTGCATGGGCAAACTGGCTAGCAAACAGGCACACTTGGCTTTTATTCTCACTCCCCAATTAGGATGGCCATGGTTTGACATCGGGGACACTGGCAGCAGTCACATCTTTTGTTGCCATCACTGCCCCTTGTCAGGGCCAACACAACTGCCTGGGAGGTTGTGTTGAAACCAAGCAGGAACTGATCTAATTATAGGTGACCAGCATGACTTTGCAGGATTTATTAATGTGGATTATACCTCCAACCAAAGGCCAATGACAAGCCCAGCAACACTTTTGTAGACCTGATGGGAACAGTAGTGTTGTAGCACAAGGTGAGAATAAATAGTGGATGGAGACATGGGGGAAATCTAATGGCTGGGGCCTTCCTCAAATCCCTTTGTCACTAAGCTACAGTCCATGTGTCCTGCAGTAAATGGCTTGGGTGATAACAGACTTTACAGCCTCCCAAAGTCCAAGAAATTGAACTGGAATTTAAGGTCATGTCCAGTTAGGCTCCACTCACTGCCTGCTGTCACACCAGGTGACAAACGGGGCTGGGAAAAGACCAACATTTCCTCAGTCATTGAGGCTTAGGTACCTGAGGACGCTCTCAAAACTGCTCCATGGATCCAAGTCCTCGTATTTCTCTGGACAGTCATAGGGATTTGCAGCCGATGCATCCTCAGCATTCAACTTTGACTCCTTCAATGTGTACCCACAGGAACAGGACAAGATGCTCCATTTATGACACCTGGAGTGTTCTTTTCAGAGTGGAAACAGCTAGAATGAGGCCTCAGGTGAAAAAATAATTTAAAGAAATTACAAAGCCTGCTTCTGCCCTTGACTGGGTGTTGCCGGAGCCAAGCAGGTTTGGTTCTGCAGCTGTCACTGCTTCCCTGCAGAGGCTGGAATGTGTTTTTTCACCAGGATTAATTTCAGATAAACGACTGTGACTCTCCTTCCTCTAGTTGATTTTGAGTTTCTTTAGGGAAAGCTATCTGGTGACTCAAGGAAATCCTTGTCTCGTTACCACCCACAGAGCAGCACTCAGTGCCGTGGCCTGTGTGTGTTTATGATATTAACTCCTGCACTCTTGTTCGGTTGTGGCAATAACACAGCTTACGGGTGTGAAGATTATGAGACCTAGTCATTCAAGAACGAGAGCTTAGAAGTGTTTAATGGCTTTAGAAATCTTTTCAAAGGGATCGTTCCCTTCTTTTTTCAGTCATTTTGTGCTCTTGACATGGCACCAAAGCAAGTCAACAGTGTCCTCAAGTCCCACATATATAACAGCCTGTAATTCCCATTTATAAATTGTAAGTAGAGGCTCAGTTTACATGTGAACACAAGCCCCTGTTGCATGCCCCATTATCTCCCTGACACCATGGTCTTCACGTGAAAAACAGCAGAAGCTCTTGTGCAATTCACATGGGAGCTGCACAGCTGCATCCACACCAGGGTGCAGGATCTGGGCCTCTTAAGCCCCTGTTTACCTGCTGTGAGGAAGAGGATCATTCCAACATATCGTCAGTGATGAGTTTGTTACCTCTAATTATAATTCATTACTGTGCCTGTTGCACTTAGTTTTGGGCAAATCACAGGCACAACCCCTCTGTGGTGGAAGTTCAAGACACCTTCAAGCATGATCCCTCCTGCTTTCCAGGAACAGACTAGAGAAAGGGATTCCTGATAGGAACATTCTGCAAAACAGTTTTAAAGGACATCTCTCAGGGATGATCACTACTGCATGTGCAACAAAGAAGAGGTCCATGTGCTTTCAGCTCATCCTCTTGAGATACAAAAAACATGCCACAGGACCAGCATCCAGCCAGAACAATTTGGGTTTTGATCAAGGGATGTTCTTGTCCAACATACTGCTCAGCAATTACAGCTGGGAAATTATTCACAGAAACTCTACAGTGAGTGATTTCATAAATGTGAGAAAATAACAATCTGCCCACGAGCAATGTGTGAGCAGAACAGGAGTTACACACCGGGAAAAAGCTTTGTGCAAATCCTCCTTCTCCCTGTGCCTTTCAGAGCTTTTATTTCATCTCCTCAGATATTAACAGGTCAGGCTGCACCTAGAAGCAAGACAGAAAATGTGGAAGAAATATCTGTTTTGAACGGAGCAGAAAACACCTGCTGCCAGTCTTTGCTGGATTCAGGAGCTAAAATTAGGACTGTGCATTTGGTCTGGTCCGATATTATCCACGTTTCTCTGACACTGAGAAGCACTAGCAAAGAAAGGCTGTTTGGTCTGCTCTGTGAGTGTGAAACCTGATTTACCAAGGGCGAAAGAAAACTGGGAGATGATATTTTGCGGAGACCCGAGGGGTCCAGAGTTGCCCCTCTAGAGCTGCCCTGAGCAGTGCTTGCTGGTGTGAGAAATCCCCTGCACTGACAGAGATGCGGTGGCAGAAGGGGCATGGACTGGGGGGTGTTTGCAGAATAGGTCCACCCCAGGCATGAAGAACTGCTGGTCACCGCACTCTGAAGTGTCATGGACATGGACCAGCTCTCTCAGGGTGTACCCACAGCTCCAGCTGAATGAGGTCTGGGCATCACTGATCACCATCAGAGGTCCTTCACCATCTCCTGACAAGAAGCAGATTTCGCTCTGAGCTGCTCTCAGGGTTGTGAAAGTACTCGGAGAAATGTCTAAAAAGTTTTGTGTGTGCTATCTGACTCTACTGTTCTCTAAAGCCTATGGAGCAAACCTGAATCACTGTTTGCTCCTAGGAAAACCGGAATTTCAGCCTGCTAAAACTTCTCAAGATGAATTTCACTGAGTATGTTTATGTGGCTCCAGCTTTCTGTGAGACCGGAGCTGTCATTCCTTCACTAGCAATCTCTGGTAGTTCTCCTTGCTAATAGCAGAAGGACCTTGGAAATGTCTGTATCTGGGTGATGAAAGATATTCAGTATTACACAGCAGTTCTGAGACAACCTGGAAATCCTCCTGGCACACTTTACTCAAAAAGCTGTCACTTTAGTGTGGAGTTTTTCTCACAGCTGTTGCCTTCCAGTAAGTATTGACTTGACAGTATAAGGTTTCAGGACTGGCCTGGACTTGTCCTGGTCTGAGCTAGTCTTAGGTTATTTTCTCTGTGACAACAGTGCTGTGATTATCATCTACCGTGGGTTAGCTCCACTCTGTGGTAAAGCCCTAACAAACCTCAATTTTTTTGCACAACAAGCAACAGCTCTTTTTGCCTGGGGGAGCTGGGGAAGCTACTAAGGCTTTAGCTGAAAGTCAATGAAAAGAGAGCAAACTATGATATGAAAACATGTAAAAATAGACTCAAGTAGACATAAGACCAAACCAAGGAGGAAAAAATCCTCACTGTGAGCATCGTACTCCTCTGGGTGGAGGATTCTGGATGATGGCAAATTGTTATAACCTCCCCCAGGGCTCCTCTGAGGACCCTGAGGGTCAGTGAAAGTGTAGACATAGCCCCAGAAAGCAGGCGTTGGTACTGGAGAGTTTTTGTGTAACAAGTTTAACTATTTTATTTAGAAGATTTTTCTGTATTAGGTAATTTGGACTATTGGACTACTGAAACATTATTACTTAAATTAACAATAAATTATTTCCTCCATATATAAGATGTGTTTTCTTTTTCTCACACACTGTGCCAGTATGATTTAATACCCTTCCTGCAGATGGTGAAGGAATCCTACCAAGAGTCCGTTTTAAACTGGATACATGTCAGAATAAATCTGCTGAGCGGACAGGTTTTACACTGGGAATACTCCTCAATTTGCTGCTTGCCAGGTGAAGTGGACAAGATGTTAACAAGGTCAATGAGCCTAAAGATGGAACGCAGAGAGCAAATGGCAGGTTCCAATGAAAGGAACTGGTTAAGGCCAGAGTATTAAGTGTTTCCAACGTGAGCACAGGGCAGGCAGCTGTAATGGGAGTCTGAAGAATCAGTTCAGCCTGCTGGAGGGCTTGGTTTGATCAGGCCCTTTAGGTGTCAGTCATGAGTAAGGTGACTGGGGTTCAAGTATTTGCTTTGCAATGGATCCCCTGGATGACTCTGAGCATCTACCTATGCTACTTTTTTGTACAATGACTAAAATGAATGTTTCTGTCCTTTCCCTCACCTTCATCTTTGGGAAGGTCATGGAGCAAATCCTACTTGAGCGTTTGGGGAGAGCCAGTGGTGACTGACCAAGGGCAACACCAGCCTGTGTCCTACAGAAAGAATAGTCTGCAATATTGTCTAAGTCCTTTATTTTAATGTTAAGAAGTGAAATATATTTTGACCAGTATCTAGAAATCCCTCCTTTAGCTCTCTGATTCTTTGCTGGTACCATGAGTTTAATTCTAAAGAGCAGCATATTTCTAGACTGTCAAACTGGAGGTGAATGAGAATCTTTTGCTATTCAGAAAGAAAATAAAATGGCTTAATAGCCACTGCCTATCTTATGATTGTTGCTTCTCAAAACAGAAGCTTGTCTGTGGTGTAAAATAAATGTCCTCATTTATAATCCTTGGAAAACACAAAAGAAGCAGTCAAAGCGTTGCTTGGAAAGAGAGATACAATGATTGCAGGAATGAGAGGAACGGCAAGCAATTACAGATGGTAGCGTGACTCTTTGAGATGCTTTGGAGCTGAGTCAGTTTCTACTGGAACAACACAAGAAGGATACTACCCAGGAGATTCTCTTCTGACTTGCCAACAGGGATGGAGGGGAGACAAAGGTCTTAAAGATTATATTTGGACCTATTGTTTTAAGGGGAAAGTATCAGCATTAGAGCCTTGGATGAAGAGGATGGGCCTTGCCATTGTTCAAAGTCATGCTTAACTTGTAAGAGGCACCTGAAGCAGGAGCAGGCACCTGATAATCTTACAGCCTTTGGAGAACTGGTCTGAGGATGTTCACACCTTCCCACTGGGCTGGTTCCCCAACTGTGTTGCTCAATGGACAGGCAAAGAAACTAGTGGCCAGAAGCATCCTGACGTGGCCTGTTCTTCTTCCCAACATGAGGTGAGGATCACGTGTTTTAGAAAGAAAATATTTGACCAAAAAAGAAAGTAGAGGTGAGTGAAATTAAGGATGGTGTTTTCTGGTCCATGAGAAAGGGAAAGAGACCAGGAGACCATTTTTAAGTCTGAGGCTCTGCATTTGCTTGGCTTGTGGCCCCCAGCTTCTCCCCAAATGGGACGACATGTGAGTAACTTCCTCAGCTGGGCTCACCTCTGATGCCACCACTACTGCAAAGGAAATCCAACCTGGATCCTGCCATCTGTGCTGCCTCCTTCTCTGAGGAGAGCGGCGGTGGGACGAGCAGGGCCCTGCCCAGCCCTGGATCTGCTTCTCAGGTGCTGCCTGTGGTCAACCTGCCTTGGGCTGTGCAGCAACTGGCAGCCCCCACATATGTGCATGGAGGCCCCATGCTGGGGGGGGACTCCTGAGGAGCAAGTTATTCCTGAGAGGTTGGCATCATCACCATAGCCTGAAGTTTTTCCTGCCTACATCTGCCTCGGGGAAAAGCGGAGAGTGTTTGCATGAGGGTGGAGAGGCTGGAGGAAATTTTGTTTTCTTTGGGTTTTGCCTTTGGCAAAAGATTCTGACATTAATTCATTAATGTTTGCAAAATACTTTGAGTTTCTCTGACAATAGCCTCTATAGTAGTGCATAGAATTTGGTTGTTCAATTATTAATTATTGCTATCAATAATTCAAGCATTCAATTATTAATTGTTGTTATTACCAGAGACTAACATACACGGAACAGCTTCTGGTCTGCTTAAGAGCAAAGTACCTTCAGTTCCTGCCCCCCAAGACTTCTTTAGCTTTGGCAAACAACTTGCACGTATTGGTGCCCCCAACCTGCACAGTTCTGTCTCCTCTTTCATGACCCAAGCCTGAGCGTGAACCATGGGGCATTCTCACACCTGCGTGGCTGTGGATGGAACAGCTGAGCTCTGGGCACCTTTTACCTGTTGAGAGATGGATGTGGTTATTAAAAAACAAGCCCGATGTTTCATCAGTACTGCAAATGAAAGTTTGCAACTTGATTCACTATGAAGCAAAGAACTGTGTTTACAAATGTTTGAGCAGTTGGATGGTATCCAGGAATACATGTAGCCCCGGGAATGTTAAGATGGACATATTTGGTTGACAGATCACATCTGAAAGGAGTGTTTTGTTAAGTCCCCTCTATCACAGTCTTTCTTTTTTTTTCTGACGTTCTGGTTCAAGCAAAGCTCGTTTTCTTTACACATGTGCTTGAGCCGGTGGTAAAGGTCACACAGCCTGCGGGCAAGTCTGTTCAAAGAGACCTCCACATCTGCACCTTGCACAAGCATAGTCATCTTCATGCTCAGTGCTGACCAGAGAGCAACACAGGCTGCAAATTCTCCCTCTTTTTTAACAACATAGAACCCACACCAAAAAACCTGGAAGCAGAAAGCAAGTCAGTCCAAGAATTAATACTGTTTGCAAGCAGAAGTAAAATTCAGTATTAAAATTCTTTAAGTGGCCTTAAAGTCAGCAGAGACACACAGTTTGCAATAGTTGCGTGGACCAGCGCTAACCACTTCAACATATTCAGCTGCTGCTGCCTCCAGACCTCTTCGTGCTGGTGACAGTGGCACCTTTATCTCCATCCTACAAAGCCTGCAAGGCTTCCTTGCTGATGCAGGAACACTGAAGTGCTTCTCTAGGCTGAAGGATGGGCAAGTATTGTTTTCAAGCATTTCTTCCTAAAGGTAGATGCCTAAAAAGGAGATGACTTGTCCTAAGGTAATTTAGTTCTTCTCTAGTCAATGGAAAGAACCCTTATCCTGCCTCAGGCATCTGTCTTATCTTGAGATGAATAATTTCTAGAAGTGATCACTGAACCAGAAAGAGTACCTCTAAAGAACTGAACAGCAGAGGGAAGCAGAAGAGGCAAATCCAGCTCTCCCAATGCTACTAATGCTTCACACTTGTGCACAGTTTTGGCCCAAAAAGCCAAGCTACAGCTAAATCAGCACAACCCTCCAGCATAGGCTACATATAGTCTCTCTGTTCTCTATAGTGTTGTGATTTTAAGTCTGTCAGTTCCCACTCTGTAGGGGCCCCACAGCCAAGGAAAACCAACCTTTGACAAATTTACTTGGCAAGTCATCAGCAGAAGCCAAAAACTCCCTGCTACACAACAGGCCATTAGCACCTCCCAATGCACAAACTGACGTGTTCTGCAGGGCCCATGTTCCTTAGCAAGAGCCTGTTTACAGGGAAATCTCTCTTGTGTGGAAATACATTTTCCCATGCATCATGTGCTCTACTTTCCTCTTACAGTCTGAAATTTTCCTTCACAAAGTGACAGGAACGAAGGTACATGGGAAAGCCCTCCTGTCCTCCAACAGAAATATCCCATAAATGTGAACTTCACTTGAAACAGTGTGGGGAAGTGTGACAGCTCCTGCTGGTGAGACCCTGAAAATAAAGCTTTGACAAATTAGGGGTGTCACTCAGCTGCACCCCGTGCTCACTTCCACCCACAGTAACAGGTTTTCCCCTGTTTCTATTCTGGTGCTTGGCACTTCCTCATCCCAGCAGAATTTCTGTGCCATCCACTAACACACGGAGTCCCACAATTAACATCCATAACAAACAAAAAACAAATAAACAAACAAACAAAGGTCTAGTGTCATCCCCAGTGACTTCCCCAAGTGAAAAACACAGTCCCTGGAATGAATCGTGTCCTTTGCGAAGCCAAGCACAGCAGTGACTCGGAAACTGGGTACATGGGAAAAAATGGTTAATATGATTTCACAAGGGATGTTGTAATTCAGTCTCACATTTCTAAGATGCGGCTATAGCAAGAGTCCAGTGTCTGAGACACAGTGCACAGGAAAGCTCCGGGTCTGCTGGGCATCTGGGCTTCTCCTGGGACGGACACCACAGGGCTGGGCTGGTAAGCTGGCAGGAGAGCATCACCAAAACCATCTGTGGGGCTGTGATTCAAAACTGCTGGGAGCTCCTGGCTGTTCTGCATTCTGGAAAATGCCACCTGCTTCTCTGAAATGGCTAATTTCTGTCACTTTTCTACAGACCAGTTTTACAGCAGTATTTCCAGCCTGGCTTCAAGCTGAATTCTAGTCACTCAGGCACTTCTCTTGGCATTTGGATATCATCTTCAGGGCTTGTCTAATTAAACCGCACAGACTATAACAAGCAACTGATGACAGGGTCTTGTGTTGTCTGTAGCCTAATGAGGACCTGCTTTTAGCTAGGTAAATGTAAACCTGCACTAAGGTCTCCTCCACACAGTCAGCAGCCCACACTCATGACATAACCTGCTCACATACTTACAAAAATGTAGTCTCCTTGCAAGAAAAGAAACACGCTGTCTGACCCCATTTTTTTGGGAAGAGGGAGGAAATCTGTCCCTCTAGTATAATCATAGAACAGTTATTGGTGGCTTCAGGAGTGGATGCTAATTGCGAGTAATATAAGCTTGTACAGAACTGAATAGCAACACCTATGCGAGTATGGAGTAATTAAGTAAATATTTCTGTCTCTAAAACCATATTTTCATTATAAAATCTGCATCAGACACATTGTGTTGAAGGTAATTACTCTTAGAGAGACTCAATAACATAAAATACAATTTCACACTACTCTGCAAGGATATGCTATTAACTGTTCTATCTAGAGGTAATTTTAAAAGTTGCAGAAGGAAGTTCCAGGGCCTTTAAGAATGATCCCGCTCCTGAGCATGGGCTCTCTGGGAACATTTGAAAGCCTTTCACTTACTGCGCTTTCTTTCCCAGGCACTGAATGGTAAATTCTCAGCTGAACAAAGCACAGATGTCAAAGCTGTTTCCAAACATTAATGAGCTCCACAAATCTTTACCGCACACTGCTTGCATTATTTTTTAAATTAACATATTTGCTCATTGGATCTGTTCAGGGCTGGTGAGCACCTAACCCCTACCCGCACCCTGTTTAATATTTGTGCTGCCAAGCACAATTGACAGCCTGGTAGCTACAGCCAGGAGTAGGAAACCGTTCAGGGTTATCTAAAAGCACACAGTAAATGGAAAGCTCAGGAGGGTTTGCAGAGTTTTGTCTGCCTCATGTGACATCCTTCTTTATCGAGAACATGTGTGTGGCACTTTGGAGGCCAAGCTGACCTTCAGAGGCTCCAGTACTGGTCACCTCCCCATGAAGCTTCAGGAGGAGGCAACGGGAGGCTCAGCACAGGAGCAACGTGTTTCTGCAGGAGCTGCTCTTGAAGCTGCGTCCTGTGCCTCTGGCTTTCTGGGCTGAGTTTAGAGTCTTTGCTACTTGACAAGCCAAGCCTTCCAAAGCCTGAGATGTGCCTCCTCCAACCCAGCTCTCTTCATGAGACCATTGCCTGTGCAGGAATCAGAGAAGCTGCTTGTCCTGGGCCCTGGGAGGTTTGCAAAGACAAGATCTGGCAGCAAAGCTCCTTCCCGCCCTGATTCCCATCTATGACCCAGCTTCAATGTGCCTCTGCCGCTCTGCATGAGGTGCTGTGACACAAGACAGACACAATCTGGAAATGCCCCTATGGTTCCCAGATTGGAAAGCACATTTGCTGCATTCAGAGGGAGAGGAGATGAGGGTGGGGAGCAGATTTGTGTGCAGGGATGTCATTGTTCTGGGAAATAAGTAGCACCAGGATAACCAACGTTTCCTCCAGGATCATTTAGTTTTCTAAAGTGTAGATACCCTCTGTGTTTTTGCAAAGACCAAGGCAAATGAATAAAAAGAATACAGGAGTGGGATGAGAGAAGATGTAAATGTCAGTCACGGTGGAGGCAGCTGTGATGGGCTTTCCTCCTCTGCTGGCGGTTCCTGGGGAGAGACTAGAGGTGATGCATCAGATGAGGGAATCTCTTTTAATGGGAAAATAATGAAGAATGAGTAACAAGAACTCTATTTCCAAGGGTTAATGAAACTCCACGAAGTCAGAGTTATTTGCATAACCACCTATCCTGAAATGAATATCCAAAATCATTTTATGGCTTCCCAAGTGTCTGTGATTCAAACCTGTGGGGCAGCTATATTAACAGCAGAGAGCTGCATTTTGACACCTTAGCTACTCTCACAGCATTCCTCAGCCTGGGCTGAAGCAGTTCCTTCATGCAATGGCAACATTATGAACCTCTCAATCCGTGTTCCTTCTGAATTGGGCTCTTCTGTCTCCTGCAATCCTTGAAGACTGTGTACTCAGACCAGACTGTAGAAATAATTGCTCAGTTTCTAAGTCAAAGCTTGTGGCCATTAGCTCTAACAGTATTTCTGGCTTTGAAAACTTGGATCCAGCTGAGGGGGGAGTGACCTGTCCAGATCAGAACTGTGCTTTCTAAAAGCTGGTGGTATGGCATAGCAGTTGAAAACATTTTGTTCTCTACACTGCTGAGCCCTCTCACAAAGGTCTCTGTGCTGACTTTTCTCTCTAGCCTAGTTTAATTATTTTCCTTAACTTGAAATAACAGCAATACTTTAAAAAGGAAAAGGGGGAAAAAAAAGTTGCTAGTGGAAGTATGGAGGAAAGCACAACGAAGTGGTGCAGACCAGGCTGCTTCTGTGTGACTTGCAAGACCCACAGTACTTCTGAAGTTCTTCAGTCCTTCATTGAGGAATTTGTAAGGGAATATTTCTTCTTTCTTCTGTCTCCACCTACACATGGACAATCCTGTTATCACCTGTAGTAGTTTCAAATGACACGTGATCATGCCAAACTGGCAGATATGTTTTGCTCATGCTCAGAGATGATTTGCTGCCCAAAAAGATGTTAAGACGCAAGAGCAAGAAAACTGTGTCAATGGTGTTTGGCTGTAACCCAAGCACAGTAACACAGCAGGCGTGGGAGCTCCCTTGGATGTTTTTGCTTGATGAACTCCCACTTGAAACGACTGACGAATTTCAATATTTGGACAGATGGCTGGATTCCCAAACCTGATTTTAAAATACACATTTAAGCTCTTCCGAAATTGCAGTATCCTCCTTTGCAGGGAATTATTTGCTTGGAAGAAGATATTCTTCCTTTTTTGTTGTTTTAATGACCATAATTAGTAAGCTCTTCCCACCACAGACTGTGCTGGGTCTGTGATCATTCCCTTGCTTGATGTCCATCCCCATGATATTTGGAAGGGCTGTGCTATGGACAGTTGCATTTACAACAGACTGTTTTTTTTTTTTCTGCAGTCAAGAAGGGCTCTGTTATTATCAGGTAACAAACTCCAATAGGTCCATTTTCCCATAAATCATATCCAAACTATCCACTTGCCTGCATCTGCAAAACTAGGATGAAAATCATATAATCACATAGTGGCTGGAATGATATAAGAGAATTTAGAAAAACAAAATCATAATATGATAAGCTTAATGGTAACCATTTAAACTTCCTCCAAGTCAGTGTAATTCTTATGAAAATAGTCCCCATGAGCCAGGTCCTGCTGTACCCTTGCTCAGACCCTGCTCTGAGGAAGCCACCCACAGTGGCCACCCTGGGCGGTGGCCTGGTTAAGAGCACGGAGTGGGTCAAGAGAAGAGTCAGGATTAAAAGTGAAGTTGCCAACATCCTCAAGTTCTTTGGCCACTCAAAAAAAAGCAGGGGGGAATTTGTGATATCAGTTTTAGATCTAAGTAAAAGTTAGGAAATACCTCCAAAGCCCCATCTCCACTGTTTGCGTTCTACCAACCCTCCCCTCATAAAAGGGACTAGAAAACTCATCCATGGCTTTGCAAATAAGACTACTAATTATTTTGTCCAGCAACAAGAACAGGTTGTTTAATGACATTGATTTATGAACAGCTCTCTTCTTTGAGGCTACGGTGTTAATTAATTGCTTCTGGAGTATTTGGATAAAAGGCATATTTACTCATGCAGTACTCAAACGCTAAATATTTTGTGCATTTCACAAACATTTCTAATATGTGTCCACAGAACAATAGATCAGCAAACGAAGCAGCTGCAGAAGAGGCAGATCAGGCATACTTCTGAAATAGTAAATTATTTAGATTAATTAATGAGTAATGACTATGCATGCATTTTGCAGACAAATTGACTATTACAATGCCAGAACTTTCAGCTGTTGCTATACCACTCAGTTATTCCACCTTCAGCAGACACAATCCTCATGGTAATCACGGCAAGAGCTGCTTTACAGAAACTTCAAGGTTCCCCTCCCAGTGCTGCTGCTGCTGCCAGGAGCCCTTGAGAAACTGAAACAGCATCTCCATGGACTGGCAGAGCCTCATGTTTAAACTGGTTCCAGGGAAGAAAAATATATGTAGGTATCTAATAGAGTAGGTAGGCATCTATTGGGATTTATTCTGTAAATGCCTAGGAATCTAAAGCTAGCTCCTTATCTGCATCAGGCACCTTCCTCCCACTGAATTACCAAGGACTACATGCTTTTAAAAATCCTACTGGGTGCTTATTTGCATCTTTATGTGCCTAACTACATTAAAAAAAAAAACCAAACAGCAGCCAAATCTAAAGGAATCCAATGGGAATTCCCTGATCTCTGCTCACTCTACTATTTGAGGTGGGTTCAGATATTCAGTGACACTTTGCTACTCATCATTTGGCTATACAGAGGTTGTTATACATGTAGGACATGTAGGACTCTTCTGCTCACTGCCAAATTCTATTATGTCCATGCAGCTTTTGCTGGAAACTTCTCTAAGCTGCCCAGCTGTACTGAAACATGCCTGGAAAGCTCTAATTAGTATCACTGAACTACTGTAAGTCATGGTTAACACGTGAATATCTGTGTGTGTGTATTTTGATGAATGTGTGTGTGCCCCAGGGAGAGGATGTGGTATATCTAGTGTAGTATTTGTTTATAATGAGTGCTGAAAATGCACATACAGTACTCTAAAGTTCAACATTTTAAAAATTAATTTGTATACTTTACATACCATACCAGTAGCAGTGAAAATACACGGATCACATCACATGGAGCTGTGAAACAGCTCTCTTGGCTTTGCTCTGCATTGCATTGTTGATATCTTGCTTTATTGGCAGTGTTATTGGGTTAAGAATGAGAAAGATGTGATATTGAAATGTGCTGTCCCTGTGTACCTACAATGGGTAGATTTCTTAGGCCCCCATACATGTGCCTTCTCTGGTGGGGAACAACTTTTCAGAACTGCAACCTTAACAGATAACGATGCTGTGAGTGATTTGCTATTTATACAAAGTATTTTCCTTCACTAAGAGACTGAAAGAAAAATAAAAGAAATTAAATCATTTTGCTTTAAAATGTCTAAGGAGTAAAATGGTACCTGCAGGGAACTCCTACAACTCTACCGCAGCCCAGAAAGCTCTGCAAGGGAGCAGTGAGACCAGAAAAAGCTGTTTCGGAAGGCACATGTGCTCTGCCTTGACATTGGAGTGTCATTCAGGAGCAAAACACAAAGCTTTATATTAAGGTCTCTTGGTTTCTTTCACAGGAGCTGATAGCGAGAGGGTGGCATAACCTTTCAGACCCTCAGTAATATCTTCCCCCTTCTCTCTCAGCAGGCAGGGAGGAGTTTTATAAATTATGTATATGCCATGGACACCTGATACTCTCAAAGGAATGAAACTAATTGACAAAGAATGCTGAAAGTGTCTTCCTGGACTGAAGTGGGGCATTAACCTGTCTGAGGCTTGAGCCAGGGGTGAGAAACACAAACATAGGGCAATGGGATACCACCTTATTTGATCATTTCCTGTGGCTACAGGACCCCTCAAAGAAGCCTCTTGTTTCCTTTCCCTCTGCAAAGAGAGTTTGGGAACCTGCTGTGAAGTCTCAGGGGACTAAGTGGTGCATTGCTGCTCTCAACCCAGGGGACAGGTCCAGTATCATGCGACACTGCTCTGGAGCCTCAGCTGTTCCTGGGGTGCCCCATACTCTAGTCTCAGCTCTGCAGTAACTCAGGGGATTCATCTCTCTCTCTCTGTTCCTAGAAGCTGATTATGGTCAAGCCTTTGGGCAAACTCGCAGGAAAACCAGTTCTTCTCAAATGTAAGTGGAACCTCCCGTGTTCCAGTTTGAATCCATTACTCCTTGTCCTGTCATTGGCTGTCACGGAGAAGAGCCTGGCTCCATCCTCCTGACACTCATCCTTTCCACATTGATCCCCATGACTGAGCCACCCCTCAGTCTCCTCTTCTCCAGCTCCAGAGCCCCAGATCCCTCAGCCTTTCCTCACACGGGAGATGCTCCACTCCCTTCAGCACCTTTGTGAACAGCACAGAAAGGCAGGCAAGAAACCACAAATAGTCAGTTCCAAAGCTGGGCTCATTTATGAGCAACGCACATGAGTGCATGGTGCCCTGTGCCTTGGCCCTGGACTCACTCCTGACAGTTCTTTCCATTCTATCTGCATTTTCTGTTGTCTCCAAATATATGTTCCTCAGGCTGAGTGACAGACTAATGCAATCAGCGCACTCTGCTGCTGAGAGGTGCTTTTGTTGGCAGGCAGTTGTAATACATATTTGGGATGGCCCAAAGTCCATCCAAATACTGGAGGAGTTGTTGAATCCATGGAGCTGTGGAGGTCTTCTATGCTGCGATATTCTCAGAAGAGCCTATCTATAGAAAGAGCCTGATCTAATGGACAAAAACCAACCAACAAACAAACAAACAGTTTAATGGTCTTGCCCAAAATAGTTTCTTTTTTTATGTCTCCTTGGCTTCATCTGGTACAAACAGAGGCATAACACCCCATACAAAGCCAGTATGTAAATTTGGGAAACATCCTCCATAGACTTCAATTAATTAAAATAAAAAAGGAGAAGCCACTAGGTTTAACTTAATGACCCAATACTTGAAATACCAAGAAATGGAAGTTGATGGAAATGGAAAAGGCTTAAGATTTGTGAGAATAATTCTGTAGAGCCTAAATGCAACCATGCCTGTGTGGCAATAAAGAAGGATCACCTTCTGAAGAAGACACCTTTGAACTCACAAAAAGGTTAAAATTTGAAGTTAAATCCTATGATAAATAAAATATTACTGAACACTGCTTCACTGCAGGAAGACCTATGGATTAGCATAGGTTGAAATGAAATGCCAGTCTGTGTGTGGGTGTGCAGAGGGGCTTGCGTACAGTACACTTGGCAAATACTTTAGATCCTTGTCCTGGTTTTGTTAAAAACAAGTTTCTCTTTTAGTGAATTTGCCTGTCAGCTAAAGCTTCATATTAGCCGCATTTTCCTGGAAAACCAGAGCCATGTTTTGGTAAACATAGCAATGGAATGCGAGGTTATTGATAAGGACAGATTCACATCTCGCTAGAGGGGCAACGAGAAACAGGTGACCAAGAAACTGACCAACGGAGTATAACATCCCATTCATGTGAATACTTCATATAAAAGTGGGAGATCACCAGGATCTCGTCCCTTTTCATTATGGCCGACATTAGGAGAGGACCTTGCTAGCTGTCCCTGTGAACTGAGGCCAGTGACAGACTGAATCCAGCTCCGGTTGGCTGCAGAGTCCAGTCCAGGACTTCGAGTGCCGGCTCTGCAGTTGCCGAGACTTTCAAGATTGGTTTAGTATATTTTGCATTATTTTCTCTATTTTTATTAGTAGCATTAGTAAAACGTTTTTAATTTTTCTAACTCTCTTCTCTCTGTCCTTCTTGAGTGGGAAGGGGGGAGAGGGAGGGGCTGAAGGGGGAAGTAGGAGGAGAGGAGGTTAACAATACATCTGCCACAGTTTTATTATCAACCCGCAATCAAAACCCTCAAAAATCCTGAAAGCAGTTATAAGAGCAAAGACTGGTAGAGAGCCTGAACAACTTATTAAATCTTTTCTAGCTGAACATGCATCAGATGCCGAGTTCAGGATCCGTCTAAGATATTTGTATGTTTTGAAAGCTGAAAGCAAGTTTCAACTCTTGAGCTTGATAGCACAGCTGGCCTAGGGTGCAGGAGTGGTGCCATTGCAACCCCTTTCCTACAGGGTGATCCCTGTGGCAGCTCAGGGGCTTGTAGCAGCAGAAGAGTCACCTGGGCACATGCACTTCATCTTGTCCCCACCACCAGCCTCAAACAGGTACTAGTGTAGCAGGGTGAATATTAATAGATAGCAGAGCTCCAGGGCCTTCTTCCTACTGGGATCTCCTAAGGGACACTGCAGTGAGTTGCTAAGATTGATACTCACAACAGGGGCAGCTCTAGTAAGCCAGAAAGTCTGCATTTCACAAGCACACCCACATTGTGCATCCCTTTAAGCTCATCTATTTTATTTCATTTACAGCATGAACCAAGAGCTGAAACTCTATCTTATTTTGTTGAGAAGTAACTCATTAGAGGGGATTATAGCAAGTCAAGTTTAAGGAAATAAAGGTACTCATTAAAGCAGGATTATTTTTGTTTGCAGCTTACACCTCTAAAACCTCTGCTGCAAGATGCTGCATTCCACCTGCAGAGCTGCATGGTATTGCCAACATCACAGGAGTCCTGTCCCTTTCAAACTGCTCGGAGACATATGTGGGGAGGCTTTGGTGGTTGCTACTTCTTTTTTTTTTCCACTCAGATTAGTGCCAAGATAGCCCAGCCTGTGCAACTTGAAAGAGCTTTTTCTTCTTTCATATTTTTACAACCAGAAATAATGAGTGTCACCGATAGCTGGAGAGTACAGTGAGTGGCAAGGTCAGCAGAAGACAGTCCCCAAAGGAATATAAAAAAATGTGGCTCAGGTAAAGATCCAGAGATAGAGAAGTGAAAGCTCTCCTTGGAAAGTTCTCTTCCATAGGGGTCTTTAAGCCTTTGTTGGAAATAAGGGAAGGCCAAGGGAGAAACAAAGAGAAAACAGGGATCGCAGTCCAGAAAGCACAAGAGGAAACAGGTAGGATTGAGCTGGTATTTCTGGAGCTGTGGTTTCAAGAATTCCTCTGGAGAAAGGCACCAAAACCCTTCAGCCTTGGGGAGCGAGGGCTGGGCAGCGGGGACACCTGAGCCACACACCTGGCCCTGTGATCCCAGAGGGTTGGCAGCACAGTGTCTTGACTTTATATATCAGCAGCATGCCAGCCGGAGCGCAGCTGATAGACAATGTTAACAGGGTCTCCCAGCCCCAAACTGACATGTGGTTGGAACCATGACATCTCTGTGGGACCTACCGTGAAGTCTTATATGTTAGAGCATGACTTGAGTTTAGGAATCACTGTCATGGTTTAACCCAAGCTGGCAATACAACCACAATAGCCACTTGCTCACCCCCTTTCCACCCCTCAACATGGAAGAGAATCAAAAGGGAAGGGAGAAGCTTCGATTGAGATACACACAGTTTCATAAAATAACAAAATACTAATACACTACTAATAAGTATACATATATATAAAAAATAGAAGATACTCAAGGCAATTCCTCATGAACTCTGTCCACAACTGAGCAGCCAGTCCCAAGGAGCCACACCTGGTCCTAAAGCCAATCCCAGAGAGAGATAAAAAGGAAAAAAAGCAGAAAGGCTCAGAGGCCTTTGCAAAATGGCAAAAGGTCAAGCTAAACACCCCAACCGAAACTTCCCTAGCTACCCCCAGTGAGAGACTGGAAGAGAAGAAGAGAGCAAAGGCCCCACTCTTTAATCTGGAGCATGCTAATGGGATGGAATACTCTTATTGATCAGTCTCGATGTCAGTCAAGCTCTGCCCCAACTCTGCCCCATCTCCGCCTCGCTGCTTCACACCTGTGGGCAGAGCTCAGAGTGTCCTTGGCTCTCAGACCAGAGCAATTAAAACCATTAGCTCTGTGCTGGGGTGTTATCTGCTTGTTCTCAAACTAAGCCCAAATAATGAGCATGCTAGCTATGAAAAATAAAGGTTTGTAACTACATGAAGAAAAGTAACTCATTCTCAGTCGAACCAGCACAATCACAAGGACCATGGTCTGATTGAACACAAGGCATGTGGGACAGACTTTCACGTGCTAGGAGCTCTCGCTGAACTGCACCTGTCCCATGCAGAGGGAATGCAAGGGGTTCGGAACCGCTGCAGCAGTAAAGGAGGTGATGCCGAAAGGGAGCAGCAGTCTCTGCTGCCTGAAGAAACCCACGGACATACAGGCAATCCAGGTTGAATTAGATCATTTCACTCCATTCTTAGCACAGAGAGCCCTTCCTCAGGAATTGACACCTTGACTAACCAGAAGAGGAAGGAAAATAATCTCTCTGCTTATTTTGCAGGACCCGGTGTGATCTTCTGCTTGCTTCCCACGGCAAAATGGTGAGCAGTTTCCAAGTGGACTTGCTGGAGCTGGTCCGAGCTGTTTCTGTACGGTTTCCCAGGGGAGCTGAAAAAAAAAGCAGCTGCCTGCAAGCCAGGAAACTTTCAGCCTTTTTTTTAATCTCCTTGAAGGTTTGGAGCTTTGTGCTAGCTGGGGGATGCAGGTGCTGTGGCAATTAGGAGTCCATGTATTTTCATGAAGCCATTGAACATCTCAATTATACTGCACTGACAAAGGCTATATTCGCCACCACATCTGTTATCTCCATTTACAGGAGCTCTTTTGTAAACCTACACATGTATTACTCTTGGCCAAGTCCTCTGGGAAATCTGCCTGCCTCACTTCCAGCTTTATGATTGTCCAATTACTTCTATTCCTGCCTTTGCCCTATGCTATCCTATTGATTTACACCCTGCTTTAAGGGTGGTTTTATCCAGTCTCCCAAAGTGGAATATGCTGTCAGCGCTCATAGCAAGTTATCAAAGCCAAGAGCATCTTGGAGCACAAGAAGGTGATCTCTGTGAGGGTAAACAGCAAGCTTGCATAAATCCTACAGAAAAAGGAGCTGGGCTTAAATCCCAGCTTGGAGAGCACTGGTAGGGAGGGCTCCTTCATGCACATGATTCTGCAAACACCAGAACCCACTATGGCACAGCTAACAGTTCGTGTGTCAAACCTGTGGGTCAGCAAGATTGCTCATCCCACTGGGTTCAGAACAGTCAGTGAAGGTCCATGCACTGCTCTGAAGCTGTAGGAGACCCAAACAGGGCTGCAAAGGGACAACAGTTGGTAGCTCTGTTCACTACTATGGTTCATTGCTCCGTGAGTGAGAGTTGAGCTGTTGTTGGATGAGAGCGGGAGTAGTTATCCGAGTGTTCCATATTAGAGGCACAGCTCAGTAGAGGTTTCTGAAGCTCTTCATTGGCTTTCTGAATTATTTGGGAAACTTCAGGAATTGTAGCCAGTTTGGATGAAAAAGGAGCAGCGCCACTTGAAATACCATGTTTGTTGGTCTATGGACTAATGCAATCTGTGAAAGAAACCAGGAGACAAAATATGGTTCCAAGTTCTGTGTTTCTTTCCCACTCACCACGGCAACATGGTGGTTCTTCCAGAGGAGTCTGTCACCCACATCAGCTCCAACAGTCTTTCCACTCAGCTTATGTAGGATGACTCCAATGAGCTGAAGGCAGAGAGTTGATGGTCTACAGGAAAAATATATTGGGTACCAATCCGAACACAGCCCTGGCATGTCCAAAAACAATGTAGAGTTTGTTCACATTCCCATCCTCTGCTAACAAAAGTGTGCTTCTTTGTATCTGAACCCATTTTTTGTGCTTTTCACTGAGATCTGGTCTGCCTTTTTTTCCAGAAATATTAGATGTTCAGCTGATGTTGCCTGTTCCAACATGTTCATGTTTCTTTCATCCAGTAACTGTTTTCTCTTCTTTCCCCTCCAAGCAGAAGTGGCCAGTGTAAAGGCTGAATTCATCTGGGTGTGAAAAAGAGGGATCTCCCACACTTTTCCTTGCAGAGGTCATGCTGTTCTTACCTGCTTTGGGTGACTTTCCTCGATTTTCAGCTGCTGCAGTGGACTCACTGTGAGATGGGATTTCCCTGAGCAGATGTGACAGAGCTATCTTGGAGCTGTATGAGGAGACCCCCAAGAGAGAATCCAATGAGTAATGGGTCTGGTTGATGTACTCTTTGCAGAGGACCAGACCTCTTGTCACTATTCCCATAATACTCTGTTAATTCAAATTCAACTTCATCCCCATATGCATAAGCCCTAAAGGAATTAGTTTGTGAAAGAGAAAGACAATTTTGTGTATTGAACTCACGTCTTAATTATTTGTCTCAGGTTTCTGCCACTGGCATCAGCAGCCTTTGTCAATGCAAATCCAAATGGAGCAGAAGACTCCTTATATCTGATCTACACAATTCCTTCATCACACCTTTTATGTATTTCCTTGTGTGGTGATATTCATGTATTCAAGTCTGAATGGAGGCATCTAGCACAGACCAGAGGCTGCCTGTATATCCAAAAGGGGATTGTACTGGTTTAGTCTGACACACTTTCTGCTGGATGTGATTATAACATGTTTAAACTCTCTCGTTTAGTGGTATTCCCAGTGAGCTGAGGGCCGGAAGAGCCAGGCAAACTCAACTACTCTCTGACAGTGGCCATCTGCCTATATATAAAGTCGGGATGTGATGTGTCAGAGAGATGTAGGGAATGTGGCTGGGGAGCTGCTTATCTACCCAACCAGCTCATCTTTTAGTGACCAAATTCAGGTCTGCTGCATATAAGTAATTCCGTCTCCTCTGCTGACTCATTTCCCTGGGTGAGTGGCACAAGTACTAGAAATGCCCTGACTGCATTGTTAGGTCAGTACCTTCCAAATTAATGTTTTCTTTTACACCTGACACTTTATGTGAGCACCTGGAGCTGCCACAGGGCTTGTCAAACCGACAGCGATGCCGAGCAGCTCACGGCCTGTGCGACGATGCTGCCGGGGAATTCAGGCACTGCACTTGTCAGTGTTCCCGTCAGACTCCTGCCCAGAGGATGGTCTTTGGCCTGCTTTTCACTGGCAATAGCTAAATATTAACCAGACAGACCCTTCTGCAAGGAGCAAGTACAAACAGTTCAGTTGTGCCTGGATCTGCTCAGAGCTGCAGGAGTCCTGGAGACTTTGGCACGCTGCTGCTAACTAGCCTTTGATTTGCAATGTTGTAATTAAGGTCAAATGTAGGGAATTCCCACTGATGCTGAAATACTTTAAAAACAGGAGATGTGAGATTCCTGACAGTGAGAAAGCCAAAAAATCTTCTCTTAGTGCCAGGGCAGTAGCAACCCTGTTAAGGGGCAGTCCAGACTTACTTGTTCTGGATCAAAAGGGAAGCTACTGGTGCTGAAAGATAAATTAAGATTTGGTTATTTTCCTGCAATGACCAGGTTGAGTCCAGGGCACATTGTCACAGGGCTTTCTATGAGTGCCTTATGTCCTCCCATAGGGATCCTTTTGGTTTGTGAGTTATGGGTTTTCCATGCTCCCCAGAGTCTGCTCTGTCCTGACACCGTGCCCTGATATGCACGCTACCTGCAAACATTGTATTTTCCAGAGCTATTTTGTGTCTGTGGAGCAAGTGGCTAATGATCCCAATAAAGATGTGTTGCCTCCATCCCTTCACCCCACTCTCTGTGCACAGTGGCATCCTGAGACATGGTGGGTTATCTCAGGGAGATGAAGGAATTACCCCACCAAAGACCAGTGGTTTCCCTGAAACACCCATGGGATTCACTTCAAACTCTATAATATCTATACTGGTGAGCAGAAGTTTCACAGGACAATTCTGACATGGGGTGGGCTGCACCACCCTCCCTACAGAGCTGGGCAGTTCCCTGATACTTCACTGAGAGATGCAAAGTCAGGGGAGCTGATTTCCCTCCACTCCCCACCACTGACCTGCCCAGAAGCAATCAATCTGACAATCCATTTGTAGCCTCGGATCATGGATGTGTTTGCTTCAATGAGCTTCTATTTTTTTTAATGCATTCAGTTCCCTGTAAGTAGTGTCTTTAATTTCTCATGAATAATTATTAGCCTACAACTCCAATCAGTTCTTAAGATCCTGCACCTCATCAGGAAGTTAATTACACTTAGTTAGCAATTGCAACAAAAGATGTGATTCTTGTTGACTCTGCACCAAATCCTCATTTCTTGTCCTGATGGGGCTTGTCTTATCTCACTGGGAAGCATCTTGGCTATCGTTTATTTACAAGGCTGTCTTTATTTCAAAGAAATACTGAAATGACCTGACAGGAAGAAATCTGAGGAAATTATGAGAGAGGACTCACTGACGGTAAAAAAACAAGTTGAGAATTCTAGTAATAAGTGTCAACTCAAGCAATGAGACTTCAGATCATTTTATTATAGTGCATGAAAGGCCTACTTCCCAACCTGCTTGCTGCCTTGTATTCCTCAGTTGCTCAACAATTGGCTATGAAATTGCTTTTTGTTTTCTGATTTGCATGGGGGACCAGGAAGCATATGCAGGTTCTTGAGCCAGCTCCCTGCATTTCTCTCCTGGCTTTGCTGTGCCAGCTCCTGAGCTGTTGTACACTGTCCCTCCTGGCTTAGGTTCCTTCCTGAGCATCAGCAACATCTGCAGCAGCTGCTCCAGGCACTTTTTCAACCTCCTGTTCTTTTTGTGCCCTGAATGTGCCAGTAAGGCTCCAAGAATTGGGGAGAAAGCTTTTGCAATCAGCTCCATTGTTGACATATGTCACATATATGTATACTTGAGTAGTTAAAGCCCCTGTGATATCTTTCCTATCTGACAGCTTTCCTCTGCCGTGGCTGTGATCAGGAACTACAGAGAATGAGGTAAAAATTGCAGTGATAAACAACAACACACCAAACAGCTTAGAAGGGAAGATACATTTCAATCCCTTTTATTCCCTCAGGTGTATGCCCTTTACAGGCTGGGATTCAACAATACACTGTGGTGGTGAGTTCCTTGGATACCTTTCAAAAGTTTGTCACCACGATGACTCACATTCTCCAGCAAATCGGCATTTTCCGGCATTCCGATGGGACATGGTTAAGGTTGCTGACTTGCTACAGGTCTTGGAACTGCTCCTCCTAAAGAGGTTTGAGGGCAGTTTATAGTTACCAACTCTCTGTAGTGTTTATTTTTTTTGCTTAAACTAAGGATTCCGTTATGCTCAACATAATCTCTCAATTTTAATTTAGTCTTGCAGTTTCTGTAATTGTGCCTTTTGGCTCATAATTTTGCTAATTCTGATCTTTCTCTTAGTTGTGCCTCGTGTAATACAGTGTTGCTGGTACTATAACCAAAGGTGCTCTGTCTTTATCTGCCCCATGACACCAGGCAGCGTCTTAGAAGAACTACAGAAAAATCATATAAACTCTCCCCTGGCCCTCCTGAGCATTACAGCTGTCACAGGTGGCTTAAAGATGCACTGCCACAGGGAAAGGGCATATTTTGAAATGTGTGAAATGCTTCTTCCCTTCAGATCAGTATTTTGAGACCTGTAACACTTATTATGGTATCCAAATTGCATTAACAATAAAGCCATCCAGACTCCCCTGGGGTTATCCTCTGAAGAAGAAAGTTTCATTTGGTTACAATGACCTGTCTGCACTTCTGATTTTAGCAGCAGTTGAAAAGGCGAGGACTCATTTTTCTAAAGACTTTAGTGACCATCTTCTCCAGGAAAGAGATCTGTAGCAGATTTCCTTGCTGTTTGGTCCATATAACATCCATCATATCCCTCTGCTTAAACCGATCATGAAAGTTGGTGTTAAACCAACAGACCAGCTGGTCAAAATGAGGGAAATCTGTAGGCTAGGACTAGGTTTTTAGAATGTGCCTTATATAGAGAAGCAGTTCTTAATATGCCAAATACTTTAGGTAATTTGCCTAGCCCTGCTCTCCTTCACATCCAGGAGACAGAGTCCGGGCACTGATCACATAGCTCTGGCATCCTTTTTTTTTTGGAAATTGCCAGCATCAAACATCTGTGATTCTGTGAAACACCTTCAGGTGTCTCCTTGGTTTGAGCTTTCGCAGCCTTACCGCTATTCCTGCTGCCACAGCCGGTTCACCTGAGAGTCTGCACAGCCTTGTTGCCAAACTCAGCAGTTCTCTCCTTCTAGCTTCCTCTAGCATCTTTCTGTTTGTTTATCAAAACTTTTATGTCTTTCACATTCATTAGTAGCTTGCCATCTGCCGTCTTAATAAAGTAATAAATGAGTGTCGTGGTGAGTTTCTTGACAGGGCTGAAAGCTTCATTTACATAAGTATTTTCATCCATCTTTTCTAATTCTGCTCACTTTCATCTGCAATGTGTTCTGACTTTATGTTTCTATATGTGTCTTCCTAAATACTGTGGCAATACTGAGACAGGTGCTTGTAAAAAACAGCATTGCGAGACCTATCTGTCCTCAATGCCTTTCAGAGTGGAGCTGCTTAAAATAAGAGACATCTTCACACCACATCTGCATCTTCCCAGGCCTTGCACTCCAGACCCTGCTGCTCAGCCAGAGCGGGATTTTCTTGGTTCCCTAGGACACTAAAGCAGGGCAATGCCAGGGGGCTTCTTCCCTGGGTACTGCAAATATTTAAATCACGTTTTTTTAAAAAAATATCCATTTTAGCAGCTCCATGCAGGCTTCTGCAGCAGGGAAGATTGATCCAGTTTCACAGCACTTCTGAAGGAGTTAAGGACACCAGCAGAGAGTGCAAGATTGCTTCCCTCCTGGCTTTCTTTCTGCTTATCAATTATTTCTCTATTGCAAGAGCAGCAGTGGCTAATGATGGGCTGGAGTGTTTCGACATTCATCACAAGACTCCTCAAAGCCCTTCATTGAGACAGAAATTAGTTTTTGCAGGCAGGCTTTAGCATCAGATATATTAATACAAGGGAAATGTGAGAATCAATTGAAGCTTCCAATTCTGCAGTTAATGGTGCTCCAAAACCCAGCTTAAAGGGAGACTTCCTGCTGGGATGGCCCTTCCCTCCACTCCCCTTTGAAAGGATGTTTTTTCCATCTAAAGGTAAGAAGATATTTGTTCCCTCACTTCAGGCAGGCTTTGTCAAGAGAAGTGCAATCACCCCTCTCTCTCTGCATCCCCACCTGCAGCTGGTTGTGCTGCAGTGTGTGGTCAATCAACCTTGTTGGCTTGATGAAGTTGGTGGGGGTGAGTCAGCAGCAGCATCTCTCACAAGGGAGACCATCTCTAGAAGGACCAGTAGGCATGTGAGCATACTTTAGAATCATAGAATCATTTTGGTTGGAAGAGACCCTCAAGATCATTGAGTTCAAATATAACCCACGCCTGGCAATACCCCATGTCCCTGGGAACCTCATCTCTCGTCAACACCTCCAGGGATGGTGACTCCAGCACTGCCCTGGGCAGCCTGTTCCAATGCCCTTTGGGGAATAAATGTTTCCCAATACTCTTCAATCCAGCATAAGGAGGGTTCAGCAGCAGACTGAGGGCAATGGGAATGGCCTGGGATCCCAGCATAGGTCATCAGGAGCCCTTGCTCTTCAAATACACCAGTCATCACCTAAGATGGTCTAAAATCAGTCCCCATGACATGAGAAGCAAGCTGCTTGGCCCATAGGACAAAATCTGGCCTGCAGATGATTTAGGAGCTTGGTCACAGATACCCTGTGTGATATTAACCATTTTTTTCTTTTTATGAGAAAAGCTATCAGAGATTGGACAAGCTCAGGTAGGGGGTGAATAGCAGAATGCAAGACAGACTGCTGGGTGATTTCTTGCGTTGTTTTTGTATTTTGTTTTAGGTTGTTGGTTTTTTGTTTTGGTTGAGTTTTTTTCATGACAAATAGTTGATGTGCTTAAAAAATGAAGTTTCAGAATTTTTTGTGAATCAATAAATAGTTTCAGCTGGGGAAGAAAAAGAAAGAAAAAGAGAGAGAGATGAAACAGACCAACTTAAAGGCAAACAATTTAATCCCAAATTTTTCCAGACACACTGTTTTCAAATCTGGCTAAAAATTATCATTGTAGGAAAGAATAAAAAGCATCAAGGTTAATTACAATGAGGTGAAGAGATGGGGGTTTTTTGTTGTGTTTTTTCTTTCTATCTTTTCTTGCTGTTGCTGTTTGTCCTTTGACTTTTGCGAGGAAAATGACAGGGCATTTACATCTCTTCAGCTGCCAGAGGTAGCTCTTGTCTTGCTGACTGGTCAAAAATGTTTGTTTAGAAGGTCTTCATGGACAGAGTGAAGAGAACAGGTTGTTTTACCTGTGTCCTGAGCTGAGCCCTCTCTCTCCAGAGGGATTTGACAGATGTTAGCAGGACTCCAAACTGTTCATGTCCTCTTGCCCACCTGCCAGGGTGTCCTGCACACTGCATCATGTCAACGTGGTGGTGTGGCTCTGTACTGGCATGATCAGGGCATGATCCCTCCATGGCTGCTGAGCCCCTGCTGAAAGACGCCCACCTTGCCCCAGCAACGTGATTGAGAGGACTCAGCTTCAGGCAACAATCTCCACTTTTGAAACAAAGCAGTTCCGACGCCAATGAGGAACAAATCATGTTCAGTGCATTAAACACTGGTACATCTCCGTGAGACTCTGCTGGTGTAATTTATCCCTCCCTTTTGTAGGCAGGGGCTGATGCCCTTCTCCAAAATTCAGTTACCTGAACTGTGCTGGGAGGCAGCAGTCACCTCTGCTCCCCTCCATCGCTCAAGCCTCTTTTAACCTAATGACAACTCTGCTAACAGCCAAAATCAATATGATCTCAGTGTCTTGATCTAATCACAGTTATAAAGCCTAAGAACCAACAGGGCTGTACAGGTTTCAGCGTGGGGGGATCTTTTGGGTTGAGTTTAACCTCAGAGGTATCAGGAGTGGCTGGGATTATTTCATATACTTGGAAAGGGACCAGGGTCCCTGGAGACACCAATTCCTCCTTTTTACTGAGTGAAGCAGAAAGGGAGCCAGCAGCCCTAAGCATCGTCTCATTTCTCATGCCCCCTTCCTGCTTCCTGGCACCCCAGGGAGTGTTATCAGGAGATCTGCTGTCCAGTCTTCTTCCATTGTCCCAAGCCTGGTCTCCATTCTTCACCCATGTTTGACTGCTCCTTTCTGATGCATCACATCTGAGAGAAGGGATCTGGAACAGAACACAAAAATAAACCTGGCGTAGTACCACTACAGTATTTTCAAAGAGATGTGATTTTTCATTCCATCAAACCAACACCACCCTCCCCATATAGCTACTGTGGTCCTCCCAGGAAGGGGGCAGTTATTGCAGGTGGAGTCACAGCTCCAGCTCTGCAGTCAGGAGAGTGGGGAATTCATCTTGGGTTTAGTTCCTGACACCATCCTATTCTGGACAGGGGTGCAGGCTTCTTACAGAGAAGCTGCTAGTGATGCTTCCTGCTGGCATCCCATTCTCCTGGATTTCCATCACCTGGCAAGGAAACATGTGGGCTGCCAGGATAGACCCACAGACAGAGCAGTCAGTTCCCTGGCCAGAACCAAGAAGAGTAGCCGGACCCCCAGTTCATTTACAGATGCACCACCAACAGCATTTCCCTCCTCTGAGCATCTGAAGAACTTGATTAGAAATGCTAGCTCTGTCTTTCATCCATTAAGTGCTTGGTTTTGTGATAGCTGACAAATAACAGAGGTTTGCAGTGTACGCAGATTTTTGCTGCTTCTGCAAACTTCGGTAGGATAAACAAGGGCATTTTTCATTCATTTTAGGAGCACTGATAGCAACTTTTCATTTCAACTTAAACTAAGATTTTTCTTCTAATAGAAACTTTGACATCTATAGCTCTAGTTTTGTCTGGAAGGGCTTTGAAAAGTTTTCTTCAGATTATCCATCCTGGCACATTTGAATTCTCAAATGTAGTGCCAGGCTGAAAGGTGATGTGGTTATGAGACTGTGTTGCAAACAATCCCCTTTTTTCAGGTTTTCAGGCAGTTGCACTTTCAAAGACTCAGTTACAAACCACAATTCAAAGGCATCTCTACATTAGCACACATACAGGAATCGACAGCACTTAATAAAATTGACTATCACCTCCGGCAAGAACAACATGAACATCTTACATATTTGAAAACAATTAATACCTCGGACTGAGGACAGGCTGCTAAACAGAAAAGCACACATCGGATGAACAGCAGTGGGCAGGTTTCCTTGCAAGATGTGGCGAGGCAGCCTCCTCCCCACACGAAGCTCCACTGAGCACCCAGAGAAAGGCAAGGTCACAGCAGGGCCCCGCCAGAGGTATTTTGCACAAGGATCCAGATTCTAAATCGATGTGGCGTCAACATTTCTTCTCTCTTTTATTTGATGAAAATGATGCAGATTTATCTGACCTGCCTGGCTGGCAGTATTTATTAGTGAGTCAAAGTCTTGGAAGGTGGAGAGAGGGAGGTGGTAAAAGGATAAAATGATGAAGACACACACACAAAAAAGATAAAATATTGGAGGCTCGTCTTGAGAGGGAGGAGTGGGCTCCATCCTTCTATTCCCACCTCCCTTCTGTGGTTTTTTTATCCTCATACAGACACCAGTATAGCAACAGGGCTTGAGTTAGAGACGATGGGATGAGCAGACCTGGGACAGAGCAAGAGCTGGGGCTGTGAAGACCACACTCACTGCTGAGTCCTGGCCCTGGCACAGTGCCTGGTGGCAGGACGGGCATGTGCTGTGAATGAACGACACAGTCTGTCCCTGGAGAGCAGCACTGGCCGGGAGGATGGATCTTCTTCCCTCTGCCCATTTGATATTTCCAAATTTCTTCTTGCACTCTGTGGGATATTCAGATGAGATCCCACATTTACATTGATTTATGAACATTCCAAGGGAACTCCCTGCAATACAGATAATTTGCTACAATAGAAACAGCACCCAGGACTTCAGATTCATGGGTGTTTGCCATAAGACAGCACTCAAAGTGAGAGCAGCGTTATTGCAATGAAGCGAAGCTCATCTGTTAAGAGCAGACTGAAGAGTGTGACCACAGCTCCTGTGCAACAATCCTTGTTAGCAATCCAAACATCAATACTAGCTCTCCAAGGAAACTGTATTTTACCCTCTTTTTTCAGAGTCAAACTTCATTTTGGCCAATTCCCCCCACAAAAAAAGCCCTCCCTGAATCTCCATATGACAGGCATGATATTTAGTGTATCACTTGCTCCACAGAGACAGCACTGCCTTATGACAGAAGACAGGCTTGTTATTTATTTAGAACAGCATTTTGTTCAATGTGCTCCTGCTATGCACATCTTTTGTTAAACCAACACTCCTGCTGTCATAAGAATCACCCTCCCTGTCACAGACTGTCTCTGTCATGCTGTCATGAAGGGCAGCGTGGCCCATCTTGGTCCCTACAGGACCCGATAATGGAAACTCTGGGGTTTGCAGAGTTTTGGGCCAACCTGAACAAAACACCATCCAATCAGTGGCTCTTGACCACCCTTCCTCCTCCTGGGGACAAGCCAGTGATAGGAGCTGCTGCAGATGGTCAGCAGCACTTCTCTAAGCAAGAGGAAAAGCCAAGCTGCTCAGCACGGCATCAGCCTCTCTGCTCTGCCCTTGTCCCTGGAGCTGTACAGATGTCTCCTCTATTCCTCCCCCAGCCTTCACCTCTTTGCAATAACCTGGAAAGAAGAGAGAAACTTCTGTGCAGCCTCCCCCTACAGCCAGACTGGAGGACACAGCAAAGGGCAAAGTGTCCTGGTGCAACATCTGGAGCAGGTTTACTAGGGCTGGGGCACAGGAAGAGAGGCTTTCGCAGGGCAGATGAATTATTAAGACAGACCCTGCGTACAAAGCCATCTGATGGCTGCCAGCTCACAGAACGAGCTCCGACAGCATTTTACTACTGCAGAAAATAGAGGCAGTCCAGGGATCAGTGGTGACAGGACCGAGAAAGACAGACCAGGCTTTAAAAGCCACTCCAGCAAGTGGAGCTGGCGCGCTTGGCAATGCTCTCTCAGCCTGGGGATCCGCGGGCACCAGCAGCTGCTCTCAGACAGGATCCTTCCTGCAATTCTCTGCAGAAGACCATTCATTGTTTAAATAAGCTTCTTTCAGCTATGGAGAGAAATAGCAGCCAATAATGGTTAATCCCATGATGGGGGGATGTGGAAACTCAGTTTTCCTTTTCCTTCTCTCTCTCAGGCTCTCTTGCACATCACTCCCAGGGTGTCCATGCACAGGGAGGTGCAGGGATGCGAGTGAGCGGCTGCATGCAGGCTGCTGCCTCAGTACCCATAAGGAAATGCTGCTGCTTGGATGGAAACGACCCAGCCCATGTGCTTGGCAAGGTGTGCAAGCCAAGGGCTGTTGATGGGTATAGTACTTGCCATGAAAAGAAGTCAAAGCTAAAAGCAATGAGCATTTTTATTGGGACCTTGCAAGTGTTGCATGGCAGCTTTCTCCTGGAGTTTCTCCTGAGTATACACTTGTAGATATCCATTCCCCTCTTCATTCAGTTCTGGAAGGAAATTGTTTCTCAAAACTGCTTCTAAGACAGTTTGAGGCAGGACAAACGCCAGCACTGCACAGAGGGAGGATGGTAAATGACCTTGGCCAGGGCCCCAGAGCTCCAGGAAAAATAACAATTTTGCATTTCAAGACGTGGATTTACAGCCTTATGGAGAAAAGCAGACTCATATCCTTCTGCAAATGGCTGACACGCAGCTTCCAAAGGCTAATGAATTTCCTGAGAACTCATTTGTAAATCCAATAATTAGTTTATGAATAACAATTAATTAAAAATTGGCTCCCTCAAGAAATGTAGCATGTCATCCTGTCATTTGTCCTGATTGATCTTCACACAAGAATATTGCAAATGCCTCAGACACATATATAGGAAAAATTAACTGAAACCTGGCACAAAGGCTATATTTTAGTAAAAATTGATTGCAATGAAACGCAATTATTAATGATTGTCATGTGTAATTGCTGTGATTATGGGCGGCATTCTGGGGAAGGCACACATAGTTCAGACAATTGGCATGTCAGAGATAACTCGATTTGTCACCACCTCCCTCCTTAATTCATTTGCACGCCACGGTGGCCCGGAGCCAAACCGGAGCCATGTCCCTGCGGGATGGAGCGGTTTGCCCTGCCAGGTGATTCTGCTCCAGCCTCCCCACAGCCACTTCCCCCACCCCGTGTCAGGATGGGACCTTTATCTGAGGGCAACTGTCACTTTGCAGCCTGAAGCTCTTCATTTTGAATGGAAGCCAAGCTGGGAAGGGCCAGCACTGTGCTGGTCGGGTGTCTGAGTGCAGAGGTGATGGCACTTGGGGACTGGGGTCGTGGTGACCCAAGTCATCTTAAAAATGTGTTCAGACCTTTTTTTTTGGGGTTGTTGTTGTTTTTAGAAGTTGTGAAAGTACCAGAAGCCTGAAAGTCACAGGGACAAAATACAATTCAAAGTGACACAAAATGCTCTGAAATTTGGCCCCCCACTGAAGGAAAAAGATCGAGCAGGAGGAGTAAATTCTGAAAGGGAGACAAACATTGATGGTAAATTTTAGTTGACTAAAAATAGTGTTTTTAAAGGGGGTGTTCATCCAGCTTAAAAAAATACGGCATCAGTTTTGTTTCAGTGTGACATGTGCCATTTTTCTTCTGAATTTTTTGGTTCAGCAGCTGAAGTAGAATATTCATTATTTTCCCAATTCTGCATGCAACCAAGTTGTTAAAAAAATTAAATACAAGATATACCAGTACCTTTTGTCTGCTTTTCAGTAGCTGAGATAAACCTAGACCAGCTCACAGCTGTACTCACTATGCTTTTTGGTCTGCCACTGAATCTGCCTTTATTATTTTCAAAATGATTTCAGGCTGATTCTGCATATCTTTCCATGCTTAAAAAGGAGATAATTTGGGTTCTTGATTAGTTTTTGTGTACAAAATTTTAAATTATTTAGAATAAGTGAGGCAATTCCCGAAGAAACAAACAGTAACAAGTGACAAATGACTGTAGCAGCAGGCTCAGGCTGCATCCCTGCGGTCTCTTGGCATCCAAGATTGGGAGCTGGTTGCCCTCAGCCCTCACTGCAGTTGGAGGAGAGGCACAGGTCAAATAAGTCCCTATAAATGACACCTGTCTGTTATGCCCATCCCTGGATGAGCTGAATCTGCACACCTGGGTATTGTCCCACAAAGAGCCCAGTCCTTTTGCCTGGAGAAACAGTCCAAAGACCCTTCCCATGCTTGTTTACAGCAAGTTGATGAGCTGGGAGTCTGGGAGAGGAGGCTGGGCAGAGAAAGAGAGGTCCTGGCTCTGCAAAACCACCTGCCACCAGCTGAACCTTCTCCACATGTCCCCAGTGTCCAGGCAATGTGGGGACACAGACCCCACACCCCATCTTTCCCAATAAGGGGCAAGGATTTGTTGAAGATGTGCCTGCTCATGGCAGGGGATTGGACTAGATGACCTTTGAAGGTCCCTTCCAACCCAAACTATTCTATAATTCTGTGATTCTGTGATTGCAAGGTGGACTGGAGATGTTCATCTTCCTCCTGGCTGTACATTCATCTGGCCCAGGCTCTGTGCAAGACTTCTGCATAGCAAGAGCTTTGTCTTGGTGACCTGAAGGTCTCCTGTATGATAGGACTCACGTCCTATCACACAGTCCTATCAGGACTGCTTAAAAACCTCACTTTCTCCTCACAATTTCTTTTGTGCTCACTGTTCTGTAGCCTTTCAAAAACAGCGAAGACGTCCCATTAAAATACCAGCTTATAGCAATTTTAGAGCTAAGTCCAGAGCCCAACTCAAACTGATGTGCTCAGAAATTAAAGCGGTGCTTAGATGGGGTTAGGCTTATGATAGCTCACAACAGGAACTGTGGATAAACTGCAACTTAGGGATCTTCTCAGTGCCCCCCAAGCCGTTATTATAAACCCAGAAACTCGCAGTTTCCTGCTACACATAGAAGAATTTCTGTCATGCCACGGTCCAGAAATGCACAGTTGAAATACTAAAGCAGTTTTAATTCTATCTTGCTATAACGATGAGCAATAACATGTTATTGTCAGAAGGCATCTGAGATCACACACATCCAGGTTTTTAAAACTTATTTGATCTTTTTCTTTTTTTTTCCTCCCAATCCTTATATTTAGTCCTCCATCCCCCATATCAAGAATTCTTTGAACTGCTTGAATAGGACAGGCCATGCCCTCCTTCTCTGATGTCAGTTGAAAAACATCACCCAAAGCTTCCTCCTCTCTCTGATTGGCTTCCTGATGACCTGGCAAACATGAACTGTTTCTTCAAGCATTTTCCATTTCTCCCTGCTTGGGCTGAAAAATAGAAAAAAATAAACACTTGTGCATCAAAGGAAGAAAGAGGAAGATGCACACAAATTATCCTTGGAGGTTCCTGGGAGAGTCACTCAAAATCTCCCACGAGGTGAGACCCAGCCAGATAAGTTCTCTTACCTAGGTGTCTTTTGCTTCAGCTTCACACCCAGGAAGAGTTTATCGGTTCTCAGATGACTTTATACACTGAGATGTATTGATATTTTTATTAAAATGACAAAGTTACACCAATACTTTCATTCCAAAAAGATGTTTTTCATCCTAGCTGTTTGTCGACTTAGGTGGATACATCAGCCTGATACCCTGTTCTCCATCCAGCACTGATGTGGTCTTCAGGACCAGACAGTTAGAAGCAAACAGGGATGGAAGGCAGTGCTGCTTCTCCTGTCCTTGACCCAACTCATTGTCCTATGATGTCTTGACCCAGACTGGACTCTGTTTCTGTGGCCTGGTGGGTCTGGAGAAGCACTTGCCCACTTGCTTTCCTTAAAACCAGAAGTATGTGACCACTTTTCACCCTCATGCTGACCGCGCTACTAAGACAGAGCTGAATTTTGCAACTGAAAGGGTGTTCATCTTGTTCCTTGTGAGTTTTGGCCTAAGCGAATAAACTTCCTACTTATCTATGAGAAATCCAGCTTTTCTTTCCCTTTCGCTAAACACCATACATCATTTCTGAGCACAAAATTAATTGTATGGGTGTTCAGTATTAAATATGTTAATTGGTTTATGATTTAAAATTAATTAAAGTATGGTCTTTTGGGAAATTTAGCATCCTGTGTCAAAACACTCTGTTGCTTGTAATGAGTCCAAAATCAAAATATGCCATATTTCTCTAAGTTTTTTGTGGAGTTAAAACTCTTTAAACTTTTTTTTTTTAACTTGGCCATAAATGGATTTTTTTTTTTTCCTCAATTAGTGGCTAAAACTGCTTAGTGTCTTTGGCACCAGAACCAATGATATATTTGTGCTATTCGTAACCCATGAGGAACTCCTTTGTCCTGCTTAATCTGTCAACTCCTTTTGTTCTGGATGGAGTTTAAGCCATGGGTTCCCATTTAAATCTGTCTCTTTGAGGCCCTCCCATAGCCTTTCAAGAGGAAGAAGAGCACTTGGCAGGCAGTTCATCTCATCCTTTGGCAGATTTCTGAGGGAGATTGTTGGGTGGTAAAGCTGAAGTGAATTGGGATGACCACAACACATGAGGACACCAACAGAGATGATCTGATGTCAGGTGAGATGTTGGAGCTGCACCTTAGTTAGACAACAAACTTGAGATGGGCCTATCCACACTTTTTTTCTTAACAAATCACAAAAGTAACAAAATATTCCTTGAGCTTTAAACTATGTTTTACCTGAACATAACTTATAATAAAAAACTTGAATTAGAGAAGCTCTGCTCAATGGAAAAAAAAACTACCTGCACTGGGCATGACACCCTGTCACCTCAACTCTGCAAGTGTGGAGACGGTGCCCTTTCTCAGACATGCTCTCAGTTCAGAAACACCTTCCCGATTTGCACTAAAATCTGTGTAGTCCAGATGTCATGGTTTAACCTGAGCTATCAATTCAAAACCACGATAGCTGCTCACTCATTCTGTCCCCCACCCCCGAAGAGGGGAGAGAGTCAACAGGGAAGGGAGATATTAGTGGACTGAGATAAACACAGTTTAATAAAATAACAAAATAATACTCATATAATACTTATATATATATAATGGAAATTAGAATATAAAATAAAAGAAAATGCAATTCCTCATGAACTCCATCCACACCAAGCAGCCAGACCCAGGAAGCAGCACCCTGGGCCCAAAAGACCCCGAGGCCTCTGCAAAATGGGAGGATGCAAAAGGCCAAAAAAAAGGAACTCCCAAACAGAACTCCTCCGAAATGGAGCAGCAACCAGAACAGGTCTTCATCTCTGTCTCTGTCCCACTAGCTGGAAAATTCTGGCTCTCCTTAAATATGAAGCATGATGCTAATTGCATAGAGCATTCTCATTGATCAGTCTGGATGTCGGTCAAGGTCTGTCCCATCCATGTCCCCCTTCCCAGCTGCCTCACATCTGTGGGCCGGAGCTCAGACAGACCTTGGCTCTGAGACAGCGACTAAAAACCAGTAACTCTGTTCCGGGCTGTTATCTTCTTGTTCTCAAACTAAATCCAAACAATGACTGTGCTAGCTATGAAAAGGAAAGGTTTCTAACTGCATGAAGAAAATTAACTCCATTTCAGACACAGCACGCAGCAGCTGGACAAGCTGCACAGCTCCAGTGCATACACGGAAAATGGAAAAATGAGCTGGCAGTCAGATATTGTCCACTGGAGAAGGCAATCTGCTTCATTGCTCTTGCAAACAGCTAAAGACCTCAGACCACTGAAGGCAAAACACCATTTTCCCCGCTGCTGCGGGGAGGGTGGCTGTTTTGGTAGAGAACAATTCTCACTCACAGATAAGTAATGAAAAGAAAAAAAAAGAGTTCTCAAGTGACAGCTTCCTTTATTGCTTCATTTAGTATCTTTCCCCAAAATCAACCAATTCACAAAGCTGCACTTAAGTCAAAATGTGTGTAACCAACAGACAGCATCAGTGCCCCATCCTTATTTCATGAATCACCCTTGTAATCCTGTGCAATCCCAGTCCTCCCACACCAGAACAACAGCTCTGAAATAAGATGGAGGGTCAAGAATAATCTGTGCTGTGGAGGTGAAGAAAGGGTCATTGTAGCACATTCCTACTCTGACTTAACTTTGTTCAATAACAGAGACAAGGGAACTTAATCCAGAGATTTCTTTATCAGTTACAGCTTGTGTTGAAGGGACGAAAGACTTTGAGGAAAGCCCTATCCTTGGACAAAGGTTGAATTGGGTCACCTAGTTTCTAGTCTGGGTTTCCTTGGCTTTAGCTTGCCACTCTTCTCAACTGGCCTTTGGCTTCTCAAGTAACATTTGTGCCCTCAGGTATTGGAAATCCCTTCTTGTGCTCATGGTTAGACTGAGACCAGTTAACTCGTGTAATTAAGAAATTAAGTCTTCCCATCTCTCCTTGAGCAGGGCTTTCCAGATCTCAGTCCTTACTGAGATTCTATTCTGAAACCTTTCTGATGTTGTGTTCCTTGTGAAGGATCATATCTGAAGAGAGGATGCTTTAGAGATGCCACTGGAACCAAATAAAGAGGTATCACCAAGTCTGTCTTACTATCACTTGATCTCTTAGGATTTCTAGATCCAAGGGTCATGCTGACTTCAGCAGATCCAGCCTCACTCTGAGACCTATCTTTAAAACTGTTTCTCTTCTCTGTGTTCCAGGACTTCTCATAATCTTAGATTTGTCCTCTCTGCCTTGATGCTCTTTCACTCAGATCAGCTCACACAGAATGGTGTGATGAACCTCACCAGCACTCCCCATTGTCTGGCTACAAGTAAATGTGGATCCCAAGATTTTAGTGAAGTTTGCCTCTGAGAAGCCTTGAAGAAGCATGACCTTAGGGTTCACATTGGATGGAGCTGTACATTTTTCCATTGCATGGCTCCAGGGCACGAGGGACCCACTTTTCCCTTGTGTCATCCACCCTGAAGTCATCATTGAGCATTGTCATCTTAACTCCTAGGTTTGCTCTAGGCCTGAACAACTGTCTAGTCTCAGGACTCCTATCAACAGCTGGTGATGGGGACAAAACCAGGAAATCACCCTGAATTACACAAGAGATAAGCAGGCTGAGATCATTCCAGAAGTAGAAGGCGGGCTAATATCGTGGATCTCATCCTCCTCCTCCAGACATCTATGCCCGTGTTTCAAAACCAGCCTCACAGGTGCCTCTAAACTTGAGTCCCAGAGGGGATGAAACAGCACAGGGTGGGAGAATGAAGGATTTTCTCTCCTTCTGCAGTGCTTGGACCAGGTTTGGACACAGTGTAGGTAGCTTGGGATAAAACCTGTCTTGTTGCTGCCCTATACTGTCTTCTCAGAAACTAGCTAGATCTCTCAAGATCCTCAGCTGGGGTCTGTTACCTGTTCTACCATGAGCTGTGTTCGAGATGCTTATCTGTGTGTGTCTCTTTGTGCCTCCCCACGCAGCCACAGCTGCCCCCTCATTCTGTGAACTTGGCAAGTACTTCTGGACAGCAGTGATCGCATTTCATCTCCTTTCCATCAGCCTTGTGAGGGACAGAGCAGCAAATGCCAAGGCAGTGCACACAGTTAATTTACGGGGAAATTGTCTTTTCCTGTGGTCGGTTTTGTCTCCTGGCAGTGCGCAAAGGCAGCACCATTATCTGTTTCTGCCAGCACTCCTAGTGCTGAAATGTGTCTAATTAAAGGCATGCCGAGTTGCAGATATAGGATATCTTAATTACATGTGTGTGAATAAAGCGTTTAACAAGATGTGAGAGGCCCTTCCCCTTCCCTTGGAGCTACCAGATCAAAAAGCAAACCCGCTCCCTTGGAAACAGAAAAAATGTTGGATTCTGGAGGGTTGTTTTGTCACCAGCCTTATCCACAGACTTCTCTTGGGCTAGTGCCAAACTTTGAAAACAATTAAATAAAGAGAGGGATGGTATGACTGGTGCTGCAGGAGCTCTTTCCATTTGAGAGTTGAAGCCCAGCGATGAAGATGATGAAGACCTCCGTGGGTCAGGGTGAAGCTTCCCTCACAGCAGAGGCACAGAACCTGCCTTCCTCCTCAAGACCTCAACTGCAGCCAATACCTGCTCAAGTAGGTGAGCTGAACGGTTTCATTCATTGGCTTCTAGCCCTCAGCTGGCAGAAGGTAGGTCTACCCTGACCCTGTCCCCCAGTGAGCAACCTGTACCCTGACATAGAGTTACCATTTCCTCAGAAAGGTCCATTTTTATCAGGTTCCTCCTACCTTATTTCCCCTTGGAATAGCTCTTACCGGTTCTAAGTGCTGTGGTCGCCTTCCACACCCATGGGTGGCCTGGCACACCATGAGACTGTAGGCAGGAACAAGCAGGCGAAGGCGTACATGGCACTGCAGTGGGGTGGTCAGATCATCTCCCCAGGAGTAAGGGCTTGGTTCCCTGGACTGTTCTTGCACTCTGTGCTCAACAATCATTGGTAGAAATGAGGGGTCAAATAGAGGTGCTGGGAAGGTATACCCGTGCCTGTCTCCAAACACAGAAGCTCTCTAAGGACATTGATGTGGGATCTTGCCTTGTCCATTCTAGTGATTTCGGTGCAACAGGAAGAAAAGTTTGGTTTCAGATGCAGCTATCAAGAGAAGAGTCTTTAGTGAAAGGAACAAAGAGCCTTTTGTCACAGAAGCTGGGGTGTTCTGCAGAATAGTTACCCCTGGTACAAATGAGGACTGAAGGACACCCTGACTGCAAAAGCTGGAGGATTTGCTCTGAGATCAGGGAGCCAAAACCTCCCACAGACAACTCACCTGGCCTGCAATGACTTTTTGTTGCAATATATTTTGGGGCAGCTTCAAACTCCAAAGCAGAAATCAATAACATGATGTGGCAGGTTTCTTTGACAACACCTCAAACCCTTTGTGCCTCTTGAAAACACTTTATCCAATACAGCTTTGCTAGACAAAACCCATTTTTTTTCTGCAAAAAAAGGTGGCCCCAAGAGGCACAGTTTCCAGTAGCTTTGCATCATTACACCAGCATTTCATTTCGAGTCAAACATGTTAGTCTGGGGCTATCCCTGGGCTGAGACTTATTTTGAGTTGTGTCCAGGACAGCTTATGGCTTGATGTTAGTTTGAGTGAAATCAGCACCTAGAATCTGGCTCTCTTTTAAGTGAGTGAAAACATTCATTTCATTCAAAGTTAAGGTCAGCCATATTTCTCAAACACTTAGGAGACTTTTATAACAGCTTTTCAGAGTGTGCTTACAGAGGGAAAGGTGTTCAAGTCACATCAGCTTTAAGATCTTGCTGGGTTTTAAAGGTAGAACAGAGGCTTCTAAATCACCTTGGAAAGCCTCAGCTCCCTACATCTGCAATGAGAAAGGAGATGCTGTGATGCAAGCCCTGCCCTCCATGAGAAAGACAAGTCAGCAGCTGAGGTCAGTCGCTCATCAGCTTTACTGCATCCCTGGCCGGGTGCCAGCACAGCTTCCCTCAGTGATGCTGCTGGACAAGTGTCCTTGGTCAGAGGGGAAGCACACTTGGCTTGCAGAGCCTTTGCCACACCAGAGAATTCACTAAGAACAACACTTACCAGGGAGCACCAGGGTCAGGTGAAGAAAAAAGTAAGGATGATCTTCATGTGAATATTTATTAACTGCTCTGCTTGCAGCTCGAAGGTACCAGACACAAAACAAAGTAAAAAAAAATAAAAATATAAGTAAAATACAGCTCTGCACAATGACAGCTAGGAGAAATGGAAACACAAGATAAAGCTTTGTATGCAAAGTAAGTGTTAGGCTGGTTGGAAATACCTCCTGTTGCTCTTGGGAGCCACAGCAGGGCTGCATACAAGCCGATCTTTTGTTCCCTTGTGGGTTTTGCAAGAGTGTGGTAAGTGTGTGCTTACCCAGGGATGCTGTGCATGGTGCTAAATGTGTGGGATCTCTCCCACCCAAGGACAACTTAGACTTCAACAGGTCTTTAATTCAAACACAAAATCTGAGGCATGATGAGCCCTTCCTCACCAGGATAAGGGAGAAGAGGGAACAAGACCACTCGGGGTGCTGGGATTTCCATCCCTTCCCACTCGCTGAGGACATGGTTGGCTCCTGAACAGAGGGACCTTCCAGGGGTGCGCACGGAGAACAGGGCTGCTCGTTTGCAGCCTGTCCCAGCCTCTCTCTGCAATGCCTTTCATCCAGCAATGTAATAAAAAGCAACCACCCATATTTCCCCTGAGTTTGGATAAGCTTTCCCTCTTCATGATGTTACTGTTTTCTCCATGGATCAATTTCACCCCTGCCTGTCTTGGCTTCTTTTTATAGTGGATTAAATCATTTTGATTAAATGAAAATGCTGGTGTATTACAAGGGAGGCTCATGGCTTCTTTATCATATAAACAAACTACAAGGAGGTGGGTAGGACAATCACCAAGCGAGAGCAGAGCTGCCGTGTGTTGCAGAGAGAAGCGTTGCACTGAACATCCGTCCCTGCAGTTCATTTTCTCATGGCAATAAATTTTATACCTCAGCTTTCTTTTTTATTGCAATAAAGCATAATGGACTGTTTCCAAGTTAAAGCCGTGATGCTGGGTATAATCTGTCCAGCAAGCAATAAAGCAAGGTGCTTTTTAAAAATTTCCTCCATTGCTTCCATCCCAACATAAGCAACGTTCCTGAAATAACTCAAGGGAAGGAGGGGCTGTCAGCTTCTGATGAGTCAGCACCGAGAGCACAGAGAGGTTTCAGGGCACATTCCAGCACTTTGTCTGACTTCTCTTCTTGCAAGATGCAAAAAGGCAGAATATCTGCCCGAGGTAACTCTGGCACACTGTTCCCATTGTTACCTGAACACTTTGTAATCATCAATAGATTTGTTCTCCTAACACACCACTATGGTCAGGGATTAATACCATCTCCATTTTATAGCTAGAAACCTAAGGAAGAGAGAGTCCAGGGACACACAGGAGCCAGGAGGCAAGGCTGGGAACTGAAATGCAGCCTGAAGGTGTCTTTGCTGGACCCTAAATACAGCCTTGAACTTCTCCTGGGCTGCTGCCCTCTCGTTCACAGCATTTTCCACCAGTAACGAATAGTCATTTATTGTACTTAACGTGGTCTTTACTTTGATGATGGAAATGGTTTCACTGTTTGCTGTGAAGACACCCCATTTGGGAAGTATTTTGGTTCCCTTCAATCCTGCCTGTACCAAACACAGCATGAGAGCAAGACCATCATCTGTGTGGGATGCACAGTGGGGACAGGTAGCTGAGGGGCTTCAAATAAGGTATTTTTCTCTCCAAATCCATCTCTGAGATACATATGGGAAAGTAGGTGAGAACACATCATAAATCACACATTTAAACATTTCTGGCTTTGCCATTTAAAGGGGTCAAGGGAAAGGCTGCCAAAGCATCAGTTCCATCAAGAACAAATATCACCAACATTAAATCTTATTGGCCTTGAGGTTTCTGGGAAAAAGAAAACCAAACCAAACCTTGTTTTTGTTGTTGTCTCACCTGGAGTTTTGCCAGCCAGAAGACAAATTGAGCTCATAGCCTATTGCAAACTTCAACCTAGGAGGGTATCTTTGCCTTACAAAATCTGTGTCATAGTAGAAATGGTTAATATTTCTTCTCAGGTTAGATTAATGCATAAAGGAAAAAACAATGCGAAACACACACATCTACATGCATACACACAGGATTATTTTTTTACAGATAATATGTATTCAAGTTTTCAAATTGCTCCACGACATTGCAAAACGACAGTCTTACAGCGACAAGGAGCTATTTCTGAGTATGTCTGGCATTTACAGAGGGCAAAACACTTTGAAAATCCTGCTAATCCCAGGCTGCCTTTTGAGACCTCCAGATAACTTTAAAAAAACAGTTTCTATGACTGTTCACAACCAGGGGCTACTTCCACGTCTAATTACAAAGGCAATTCTGTAAGAGCTCTGAAGCATTCCTTAATTGACTTTGGACTTCACTTTCATTATTTTACTCTCCTCTAAAATGGTGTAAATCCAAAGTAGCTTCACTGAAGCTGCTGGAAGTAGGAATACAGCAATGAAGGACTGGAGAAGGCATATGGTACTGAAATAGTATGAAAGTTGTGCCCATGCTCTTTAAAAACATTCCCATAATGTGCAGTGTTCTGCTGTGGAAATAGAAAAGCTGCCACGTGGTAGGAGGTAACCTCATTGCTAAAAGCAGGAGAGACACGTCCAGGGGTGGAACTGCACCCTGACACGGGGCTGTCAGTGCAAAGCGGGGAACCAGAGCTGGTGTGAGCCCTGCTGCTGACTTTGTCAGCCTCACAGCACATGCGCTCTTCTCAGTGCAGGAAAGACAGACCATGAGTCTCTATCTCCTCCCTTGGTTCTTCCTCTGGTGTGCTGTCTGGCTGTGGATGGGACATGCTAGGTCCTCGTTCCTCTGATTTCATTCATCTGTTTGAAGTATAGGCTTCCATAGGTGTATAACAGCTGGCACAAGGGAGACTCTAGAAACCCTGCCAGTCACAGGAAAACTCTCAGCTTGGTGGGTTAAGTGACCTGAGAGCATCCCTGCTGCACTCTGAGATATTCTGGTCTGGTTGAGGGACAAAGACTTTGCTCCCTCAACTAGAATATCTCATAGGCTCTGCACACTCTCCTTTTCCTATCACAGGCAATGTTTAGTCAGTAAAACAGCACTGTCCCCATCCTTTCTTTCTGTACTTACAAGGAGCCTGTAAGAAGGATGGGAACAGACTTGTTAGAAGGGAGTGTTATGACAGGATAAAGGGTGATGGTTTTAAACTAGAAGAGGGGAGATTCAGGCCAGACATGAGGAAGAAATTGTTGTCCCTGAGGGTGGTGAGAGCCTGGCCCAGGTTGGCCAGAGAGGTGGTGGATGAACCATCCCTGGAGACATCCCAGGCCAGGCTGGACGGGGCTCTGAGCACCCTGAGCTGGTGAAGATGTCCCTGCTCCTGGCAGGGGGGGCACTGGGGGACCTGGGAAGGGCCCTTCAGCTCAAACTGTTCTGTGATTCTATGATTCTATAAATGGAGCAATAAGTTCTGAGTTTGTGCTGTTACTGGGTAATTGGTGCTGGGAAATTCTATGATTCTCTGATTCTGTGAATTGGAACTATCAAACGAAGTCACTGGACAGCTATATTCGATTCCTTTCCTGGACACAAACTGACGTGCAATCAAACTTAGGGGTATAAAGAAGCCAATGTAGGTGTACAAAGAAGCTGTGTTTACTGTCTCTGATGCCTGACACACTTTAAATTCAGCTTATCCAACACTGAATGACCAGCAGCACAGCAAGGATCTCCTTGGCCTGATCCAAGCCCTATCAGAGGGAATCATCTAACTGTAGAGGTTTTCCAGTTGCTCACGCAAAGTGCAGGATGAAGTGCATCCTGTATACAACCCCAGTGAAAACTGATCAGCAATTTCAGGGAGAAGAGGATTTGCATCACCAGCCAAATCTGCTGGCTGCACCTGTCCATCCCCATACAGAAAAAAAAAGGATTTCTGAAAAAATAATAATAATAATAATAATTTTTAAAAATCATTAGCTTCTGCCAATCATTTCTGCCCATCTAGCTAAATTAAAATTTACCATTCAGCTCTCAGGCAAGCACTACACTCAAAGAAGGTTAAAAGCCTCCCTCTTTACCTTCTCCTTGAATTTTGGGAAAGGTTCCCTGAATGGGCCATTTAGAATATAAATACTAGCTACTGATTTTATTTCATATTAAATGTCCGGCAAAGTAAATTTCACAAGTCTTTGCACTTCATCAACAAAATTAAAACAGTTAAGGAAGGGATTTGCTGATGGAAGATGCTACCATTGTCTGTCTTTAATTAATCCTGAAAAGAACATGCTGAAGCAGAGAGCTTTTAATTCATGTCAGCATTTCCCTGTCCACAACGATATTAATTCAAGCAGCATGGACTGGGTTAAAATGTAGCGAGACACAGGTAATCAGAGTTGTGTAGTTCATTTGGGTTGCACTGGGTTCATGGGCAGAAGGAGGTGTCCCCCAGGCAAGCGTGGGAGCACTTACACCCCCCAAAACAGAAGACGCTTCGAGGTTTGTCAGGACTTCCAGTGGGTGAAGAAGGAGGGATTTATGGGGTACTCCATTAACAAGTGTGTGTAGGGGGCAGATGTAGGTGAGACCCCACAGGAGGAGACAGAGCAGAAAGGAACAGTCACACACAGCCCCAGACCACTGGTAACACAAACCCAAGATGCAGGATAGATCTGAGGGTAGGTGGTACCTGGAAAAGTCCCAGGACTGAAAACAGAGACATGACCTTTGCTATATTGTTTTTCCTGATGTCCAAGAAGACAAAACTTTGTGAATTTGCAGGTATAACAGCTGGCATCTCATATTCAGTCACAATTTATTCCCCCAAACAGATGTGACTTGTAGGACTAAAGATTTTACCAGCCCCAGGTGGTCCTGTCACTGAGCCACACAGGCACTGCAAAGCTGGGATGTCAGCTAACTGGTCACCTTGGCTCCTTCCATGGTCATACAGGTATTGCCAGGGCTGCACAAATGGTTTGGAGGAGGAAAACAGCTGCTTTGTGCTCAGGGGACAAGCTCTGAGGAACCACTTGGATCCCTGGGATCTCTGAGAGGGTTTGATAAAAAGTGGCTAAGGACTTTGGGACCCAGGATGTGAGGAGAGCCTCAGCCCCTCCTTGGAGCTGGAACAAGGATCAGGCTGTTACATGGGTCGAGCAGACAATACACACAATGTCCCAGCCCTTGCCAGGGCTCATCCACAGCTCCTAATTCTCACCAAGTTGCCCTGTTTGCTCAGTTGCTGCCTGGGCTGGGAGGGGGGATGTTCTCCATCTTTCCTCTCTCAGGGAGACCACTGTAAAGTGGGCAGCACAGAATCCATGGATCTGAAAAAGTGAAACTCCAGAAAATACCCTGAAGAGAGAGAGGAGAGCACAAGAAGGAGGGTAATGGTTTGTCCCAGTGATGAGAGCCCTCTGGAGAAGAACAAAGAGCGTCATGTGGCACTCAGTAGGAAATGTGACATTATTTCAGGTCAAAGATTTCTGTCTGCTTCATTAGAGAGAAGTTGCGGAGCCAGAAGGGCACACAAGCAATTAAAAAAACCAAAAAGAAACAAAAAAAAACCCAAAACAAAACAAAACCTCCACCAGCAGCTTTGGGTTTTGTTCAAGCAGCTTTTTCAGGAGTGACAGCCAGCTTGTGACAACTTGCAGGGCTTGCAAGCAGATGACCAAAGCAGAATGAAGATCTCATCACCAGCTCTTTCTGGCACCCACATCAGTCTGGCTTCTTAATGCCATTAGTAATTCGTAATTACTGAACATTTCAAACCTAACATCTCTATCCAGGCAAACACCAGCAGGCTGGCCAGAATGGTCAAATAAGCATCCTCATCAGGCATAGTCTGTGTGTGCACAAGCATCCTTGTTGGTCTGCCTGCCCATTCTGACCCATTAGCTCTCAGCTGCAACATCATCCAGCTGTGGCAGAGCTCTGTCACAACAGCTGCTCTGACACATAAAGGACAACCCCCCTCACCTTCCCAGCCTGTCCTGTCTTCCCATAGATTCCCGTGCTCCTAGCAAAGGATACAGCCAGCATGGAAAGAGGCAGAAGGAGCCAGGCTGAGTTCCAGGGTCTGCAAGAGAGGCCATAAAAAATGATCAGCCCTGAGAGAACTGAATCCTTAGTGTTATTGCTCCATAAAATTGACAGCTGGTAAACTAGAATAGCAGAAACTGCATCCTCACTGTCCCTCCCTGGGATCTGCTACCACTGGGGCAAGGGCAACCCGTGCTGGAGTTAGCACAGTTCCATGCCATCACAATTGAAAGCAATAAATCAGTGGCCAGCAGTGACCACAGCAGAGAGGAGCTTTTCCCTTGGCCATGTGGGAAGGTGTTTCCAGGGAGCTGAGCACTGGAAATGCCCAGGAGCAGCAGGGTTGAGTGCTCAGCTGGAGCTGTGTGGTGCAGCCCAGGGTCACCAGCAAGCAGCAGACAGGGGGTGAGATGCTGAATGTGCAGCAACCACTCTCGTGTGTTTGCAACCATCCTTCCGCAGAGCCCTGGGAGAAGAGAGGGCTGGAAATGCAAGTGTGGGGTTTGTCCTGGACATCGGCGCAGCCACAGACTGTTTTCGCTTTGTTTCCCATGTAGCCAATTCCCTCACTAAGTAGTTGGTTTAAATAAGAACATCTATCTTCTAAATTGTGTGTATCAAACAATCAATCACTTGGAGGCTGAAAACCTCCCCAAATCTGTAATTATGGTGTCACAGCTGATTGTGATGAAAGTGAAGCTGTCAGGGAGACATTTGTGAGACAAACACACTTGCGCACAGCAGTTTTCCCCAGAGTGCTATGGCAAGCTTTCCTGCCATATGGGGCCATGATTAATAGCCCAGCCTATATGTAAATATTTAGCTGTTTAGGAAGCAACAGGATCCAATTACCTTTCAACCAATTTCTCTCTTCGTGATAAAATATAAAGCAGAATTTCTGATTTTTTTTTCTCTAAAAAAACACAGAGGATAAAAAAAAAGCCTCTATGACTCATATTCTACTGATGATATTAAAGACATTCTTCTCTGTGCCCGAGGTAATACAGGCTGAGAGCTCAGCTGGGTGAAGCAGTTGAAATCTCTTATTTTCTCATTACTATAATGTCCCTCTCCAAGGAAGGGGATGCTGGCACTTTCTGCCGATAACCCCTCGTGACTGTCACCGTGACAGTGGCCTGGAACCAGAGCTCTCGCTGGCACACAATACAATCTGAAGCAAAGCTTTCATCATGAGCCCCGTGGTTTTTAGGACAATCCTTAAAGCTTGCAGCTGCTGGGAGGAAGAGCTGCTGAGAACTGCAGCAGTCCCCGGTGGGAGAAACCAGATATTTCTGGCTCTCACAGCAGCAGAGACAGTTTGAAGCTCAGCTTTATGTGCACCCCGGATGGTGAAGAGAGGAGAAAAATAAGCCTCCACAACCTTTTCATTTTTTTAAAATGATTTTATGACTTTTCTGCAAGGTCAACAATTTTGACTGTGTTCTCCTTTCCCAGCAGAACTATCCACCCTCTTTCCAGAGCCCCAGCACATCCCCTCCTGAATGTAACACTGGGAACTTCTCTGGACTGGTTACAAGTACTGTTTTCTGCCTTCCTTGCCTTGATATGTGAGTGGAACCACAGCCTGGATCACCAGGCTTCCTCCAGGTCCCAGCTCTGGGCACAGGGCCATGGCTGGACTGCTTGGAAAACCTCTTTAGTCATGGTAATAATTCCAGAGGAAGGTGCTCAATGAAACACGGTTCAAGGCGATGTGTCCTACATGGCCTCAGTCAGCTTTTCCTCAGTGCAAATGGTGCTGCTGAAGTGCCACAGGGTCACAGGAGCCATCCTGACTAACTATGGCCACCACCACACTGTCTGTCAAACTCTCCCAGCCCCTGGATTTGCAGAAGTCAGGACTCAGACAAACATTAATGGTGTTTAGGGCATTCAAAGCAGAGAGCTGTCACTCTAGCAACAGCCATGGGACACCGAACACTGTGTACTCCTTAACATGGACGGGGCATTTATGAGGAAGAAATTGTTGTCCCTGAGGGTGGTGAGAGCCTGGCCCAGGTTGGCCAGAGAGGTGGTGGATGAACCATCCCTGGAGACATCCCAGGCCAGGCTGGACAGGGCTCTGAGCAACCTGAGCTGGTGCAGATGTCCCTGCTCATGGCAGGGGGGGCACTGGGGGAGCTGGGAAGGTCCCTTCAGCCCAAACCATTCTGTGGTTCTATGATTCTGTGATTAATTGTGCCTAAAGATCCAGCTTGGCACTACAGGATTTTCAAGTGCCGGGACTGGAGTCCTGTTGGTCCCTCATGCAGCAGACAGATGTTTGTTGTCCAGTTCCCACAGGACCAGCTGGGTACCTGGCTGAGGATACCAGTCTTCTGCACCAGCCCTTGGGAAATAATGTCACAGAGTTCTCAGTATGGCTGGGAAAAGTCTGTCCCTCTGGCTGCTGTCGAAAGGTGCTGAGGCCAAAGCTGGCTGTGCCACAGCTCTGCTGCTTTAAGTGCTGTCAGTCGTTATGTGCTGTGGTTGATGAGGCTGGGAAGTTCGGGACCTGAACTCATGCCATGGTCCTGACAGGCAGGATGCCCAACCACTTTTCAAAGCCTGTAATCGGCGCTGTAAGTCATTGCCTTGCTGTTCCTACACGGAGGCTGCCCAGGGGACACGGGCTCTGCCCGGCTGCTCTTGCCCCTGCTGCAGCTCCTCTGCTGAGGCCTCTGCCGAAACATGGGGCAAAGGAGCAGGAGCCACAGCCTGACAGCCTGACCCCCCTGGATTAGCAGGAGTGTTGACTCTACATATGGAGGAGGAAGATAAACCACCCTGTACTGCTGCGTGAACTCCTGCAGGGCCAGGGGGGACCAGAGGACCTTTGAAGGTCCCTTCCAACCCAAACTATTCTATGACTATGATTCTATGAACGTGCTGGACCACCACAATGAAGCAGAGGATGGGAAATTCATAACCTGTGCAGGAGGAATAAAGTCAGCAAAAAATACAGCAGGCAGCACATTAGAAATCCTGAGGGGAATTTTCTCCACCTTAATGACAAAGGATATTGCATTCTCCTTGTCCTTCTCTTTCCAAGCAGAAGATGCCAAATTATGCACAAACTGCCATTGTGGAGGGGATCTGTCTTTTCCTTTTTTTCAATCTAGGTGATGCCACCTGTAGCTTGTGAGATTCAAATGGCAGAGCTGCTCTATTTTGCAGGATAAAGGCTCCATGGGACCCAGGACAAAAGAGGCCGATGCCACCTCACCTGAGCAGGGGAGTCTCTGGGGTCAATCTGATGAACAAGCTGCTGTGGCTGCTGTGCCAAGCTGGACAGACCACCCAGCTGGGGCATAAGTGACTTCAGTAAGTCCACATCAGCATCACTGCACTGGTACAAGAAATTAAGACTTAATGTGCTGTTTGCAATGGTAACTCACATACTCTCTATGCAGAAAAAAAACAATGATCTCTTTGAAAATCCTTCTGAGACAGTCTGTTAATTATCTAGTCAGGTCTTCCCAGTTTACCCAGACTTACAGAAAAAGCAAATGTAGTGCCAGCCTTAGACTGCTTCAACACCAAGCAGACCTGGGCACATGAGACCAAGTTAAACAATCGGTTAAATCAATGGAGTTATTCTTCTCAGATGATAACAGATACAGTGACCCTCATCACCTGCATGAAATCTTACAGAAATAAGATGGATTGTCTGCTGAAAAACATTCATGTGCTGGAAGGGACCTTACTCAAGTCAGTAAAAGCAGTGCTGAGCCTCTGCCCTGCCCTCCTGCTACCCCTGGTGTGGCCCAGGTTCCCACAGGCTCTGAGTTACACCAGACGGATAGAACAACGAGTCCCTTGGACTCGTATTTTATTATCACTTTCACAGAATAAGAGGTCCCTATCCTCTTACTTCTCCAAGGTGCACAAAAGCTTGTCAGATCATAGAATCATAGAACAGTTTGGATTGGAAGGGACCTTCAAAGGTCATCTAGTCTAACCCTCCTGCAATTCCCCCAGCTGACACTTCCAAACAGCACCCAGCTTGGAGTGACAGAGGTAGGAAACCATCCCAACGTGAGACAAACCGTGCAGTTCTGAGTTCTGTTTGTGGCTCCCCTCCTGAACCCATGTACAGTACTGCAGAAGAAGCTGATGCATAAAAATGTTCGCATGTAGAAATGTTTTGGGGTGATGCCAAAGTGAAAATTTTGTATGATTTTTCATGTCCTCAGATACAATCTATCATTAAGAGATGGGGAAGCCTGAGAGAACTATACAATGAAAGGCTGTTTCCAAGAGCCTACCGAATGCCATGGAATAACAGGGTAATTTCACTGCAACACACGTGCCAGGCAGTGGTGGTGTGGAATGGGGATTACCTGCTCTGCTTATAACCATTGTAGCACCTATGAGCCACCCCAGTGCCTCTGCTACGTGGATGTGTGCACTCTGCTGGTGCCTGCACTTCTCTGGCTTGGACCTGAGTGACAGCCACATACCAAGAGCCGTGAGGAAGGTCTGAGTCCTGCAAAAAGATGGAGAGAGGAGCTTCTCACAGTCTGCTCCACAGACTGCCTGGGGAACAGGCTGCCCAGGGCAGCAGTGGAGTCACCATCCCTGGAGGGTTTGAACAGGCATATAGGTGAGGCTCCTAGGGACATGCGTTAGTGCCAGAGTTAGGTTATGGTTGGACTTGATAATCTTAAGGGTCTCTTCCAACCAAAATGATTCTATGACTCTCTGACTCCTTCAGAGCCACCTGACAGCGAAGGGCTGAATGGCCATGGAGGCCACCGGTACCATGAGCACAGAAGAGGACCTGTCTCTTGCACTGGGGCATGCCTAAACATGAATCTCGGCTGCACATGGATCCAGCTCCCGCTGCAAGGGGCCTGTGCAGAACACCCCATGGTATCAGCACAGGCTGAGCGTGTTCTGTGTGTGTCCGCCCACCCTCTGACAACCTTTGCTTCCTGCTATTGCTTCTCTGGCCCAAGGCAGCAGGAGCACAGGGGCAAGGGAGAGGCTGCCTGGGGACCATGGAAGGCAGAGCAGAGTGGTTCAGCACCACAGAGACTGCCCAGACAAAGGGTGCAGGTGTTCTGTGGGAGAGATGGGGGATGATCTATCTGCAACCTGGCACACAAAACCACATCCCGTCACCCTCAGGAGGGAGAGAACTGGGATTACATAACATAAATCCTACCAAAGGCATGTTCAAGCAAGCAGTTACCTCTTGGTAAAGTTAAGACTTTGGCATTCAACCCTGTGTGACTGCAAAGAGGGAGAAGCAGAAGGTGGAGTTGTCATTAGACTATTAATAACTACGTGCATGGTACAGCCATTGCAAAATGATTTGACAAAATAAGAAATTCCAGAACCAGTGCCTCCTGCTACTCCTTTCAATTCAAGCATCAGTAGCTCTGGCAAATAACCCTGCTCCTGCTGGCATTTCTCAGCATACAGCCACAGGCGTTGGCAGGGGAGGATTTGCACACCAGTCATCTGGTCCAAAAGCTGAAAGGTCCAGACCTGTTGCCTGGGACAGGCTCAACATTGGAGCAGAACACGGTGCTGTGTGAAGGTCTTTTATTTTATGTCATTTCCAGCTTGTACATGGGGGTCTCTGAACCCAGTCATGAAGTGCCGCTGAAAAGTGTGGACCGGGATCCTGAACGTCTGTGTTCGCTACTTCCATATTTGCCTTCCCTGTTTCCAACCTCCAGCCAGATGGACATCTTCAAAAGGCCTTCTCCTCTTTGGATTTCCTTTGATCATACCATCCTTTTACTTGCACTTCCATTCTCCACATAAAAATGTTTCAGAGGAGGTGTCCAGGCTCCTCAAGCTGCACAGCTCTGTCTTTGCTGAAGATACTTCGCACAACCAGTTGTGCTATGTGAACAACAGTGATGGTCTCTGGCATCTGGTAAAGAGTTCAATGTTATATCTCCTACAGACGTCACTGCCAATTTGAAACTCTGTACTGAAAAGTGCTGCGATGAGTAGGACTCACCAGCACATGCCATGAGTGACTACTCTGTTTTTTGAAAGAGGCAATAGCAGTCTTCAACTCCCAAGCACATCTAAGCAAGTTGTGAGCTTTCCTAGGTTACTGATTAGGAGAGAGGGACAGCATATGTTGCCTCAGTCACAATGAACAGTTTGCCCAGATGTTCATACAGCATGGGTATATTTTCTTTTCCAGCTTTTCACATAGATCCTCTAAACTAGCAAAAAGTCTATAAATTTCAACATGCAAAATTATCTCATCTGTGAGTTTTTCCTGAAGATAAGTGACTACAAGTTGGAAGTCTCTGCTTCAAGGCATTTTCCTGATATATAAGCAGCAACAACATAAAAGCTTTATCGGAGGCTCCCAAGAAACTGGAAGACAGAATGCTTTCTCAGATACCCATAACTCAAAACCAGCCCATCCAACTCAACACTTACTCATACAGACAAAGCACTCTCCTCTAGGCTGAGCCTAGACGTGAAAAATAAGATGAAGGTTGGAGCTGTCACAAAAAAGTTATTAATAGAAAAACAGTACATTTACAATTAAGCTTACAGTGGATTCTTCTAGCCTTGATAACAGTTGTGACAGTGGCTCCATAATGCCTGTGAAGTACTTTGAGATCAACTGATGAAAGACATTGTTAAAGATCTGGGCACTATTGTAATACAGACAGAGCCAGAAGGAAATCTTCTTTGTTAAGCAGCCCACTGCCTTCCCGCGTCCTTACATTAAACTCTGCTTAAGCCATTTGAATCTTTTTGTTGGTCTCAAAAAGAAGAGAGACTTCAAATGAGGAAAAGATGAAAGAATTTTCCAAGAAAAATAAAAAGAGGGGATGTGTGAGCAGCAGCAGAAACTCATCTGAGCTTGGCACATCATACAGCTCTCCATGACTGAATCCACGCACTGTGGGACTCCCATCTGCAATTACTCCCACAGGGACCAGGGTATCATTCCTGTCTATCAGCCCTTATTGCTCCTCAAGCCTGCCAGGACTTTGCTGCCCAGTCAAATGGCCCTGTGGAACCTGGAGGAACTGGGATATATTAAAAAATTGGTCAAACCAAAGGCTTGATCAGTCTTACCAGACAAGCCAAGAACAACATAAATTAAGGGCCAAAAGATAACACAGTTGAAACAAAGGTCACTGAGCAAGTTTACCCTGATGTCCTACCTCCCAGTAACAGAATGTTCTGCTCTGGCAGCTTCAACATCCTTCTCTCCCTCTCGCTTTTCATGGCTGTCTTCTTAGTCCTCACACAAGGTTTCTTTGCCTGCCTAAGACAGGCTTGTCCGCCTCCCTCAGCAAGAGGGTGCAGTGATAGACTCCACACGAGTAACCCTGAACGTTTTTTTAATCAAGGGGTCAACATGGGCATTTGTTCTTCTGCTTATGGTCACCTTCCACTGAATGAAATCCTGCACAGTGCAGCTCCTGGTCCTCACGGAAGACACAATCACATTGTTATCCTACAGCTCCTCCACCCTTCCCACAACAGTGTACCTGCTTTAGTAAGTGCATGGTTTGTAAAGGGCACCTCTTGCATAGCAGTGAGGAGAATGACCAAGTCTGTTGTCTTGACCCACTAGACCAGGTGTTGAAGCTGGAAGTGGCTTCTATAAGCAGGTAAAGGAGTCCTTCCATCAGTGTGGTACAGCATTGCTCTGCTGACCAGGAGAGGTCAGTCAGCTATGTTGCATCAGAAAGGCTGCAGAAGTTATGTTTTTTCATAAGATATTCTCTCTGAGAAAAAAAATCCATTGAATCAGCTAGGATCAAACATAAAGAAAAAATGATGACAAGCAGAAAATTGCAAAGCTTTGAAAAGTTACGAGCAGTTAGAAAGTATCTAGCACAGAAATCTTTAGATGACCTAACCCAGCTACTGCTGATGTTCCAGCAGTAATAAACAGGAGCCATTTCCATTGTCCCTCTCCTTTGGGATCCTCTGCTGCAACACTGGTTGGTACTTGAACTCCTGTAGTTTATAACAAAGCTATTGTCTGTTATCGCAAACACAGTGACATTATTACAAAACTTACCCTGCAGCAAGATATGAATTAGTGTCAACCTTAGGAGACACCAAATATTTACTTTAGAAAACAAAGAGATATTATTTCATAAATCAGAAATTGTTCCCTTGGTCCTTAAAGGAAGTTTAAAAGCAGCCTTGGTAATTACAAAGTACATCGTGTAATGCCAAACCAATTGAATCCATGGCTGACCCATTGCTTGTGGATTCCCACCTCAACACTCTGTCTATGACAGTGGCTGACTCCCATTAATGGGAACCCCTGATTGCCAGTCGCTTGTGACTTGCAGTGGAGAAAGAAGCGGTGTTCAATGGAAAGGCTAAATTCATTTGGGAAATGAAATTAAGTGGCACTGAGGTGGTATGTAATGAACTGGGGTCATTAACAGTCTCTCTTGTGTGCTGAGTGTTCAAAATGTGAGACTATCTCTTTCTCTTGCCATTACCTTGCACTATGTAGTCTGTTTTTCCTCCTGCCCTGAACATTTACCCCCATCGATCTCTAGATGATCCTTCTGTTGCCTACCCCGTCATAGTGTCTTAACCACAGAGTTCTCTGTGCCCCTCCTTGAGCTGTACTCAGAGAGACTGGTTTAAGGTGAGGGGATGACAGAGCCATTTATCACTATTCAACCCTGATCAAAGGAGGATGCTGATTTATATCACATGGGGATCAGGACCTCCTTGGCAAACAGTGTAGCCATCAGTTAATGCTACACCAGTCAGCAGCTGGGCATCCCAAGTCATCCCAGACCTGACAGAACCGCCTCGGAAATGGATCCATGATCCCAGTTAGGTTCTCTCCTGCTAGCACAGTCTGGACTTAGTGAGGGTGTTTTTTCCTTCCTGGTCCCCTAAGTAGCGAAGAATAGTAGTCTGATTAACAACCACCCAGTTTTACAGGTCTTCAGTGTTGGTGGAGGTAACGATGCAGAGCAAGAGCCATGGGACAGACAGGAACAGTCGGGACAGCTCTTTGTTCTACAACCTGTCATGCAATACGGAATTGCTGTCAGAGCCCTGCCAGCATGGGAACAGACATGAGTCCCCTCGGCAATCGTGTTTTAATGAGGAGTCTCGCACACACGCATGAGGTAGGGAGCACTCGTCAGCTGGTGATGGAGAGTCACAGGACAAAAGAAAATGACAGAGAAATGTCAGTGTCATTTACAGGAGATGGGAGCCCGGCAAAAGATACCTTCTGGAGACACAGAGGATGATCACAGCAGCAGTGAATGCTGCACAAGATGCTGGCACAGCAGAAAAAAATGGGACTGAGAAGAGGCCTACAAGAACATGTGTGACAAGGGAAGGCACAGCTGGTGAGATACAGGCACAACTCCTTGTATGACAGACATCACATGGATGTAAGACCAACAAGGAGGAGCCAGATCCTTCCTGCCTGGCCTGAGAGCTTTCTAAGTGACCTGCCCCTTTCCATGAAAATGGCCCTGACACCGCTCTCCAGGATCTGACACCCCTGTAGGGGGAATGAAGCAACAGAAGCCAGTTCTGGAAGAAGTACACACTGGATATAGACACTCAAGGAGAGGCAAAAAGCCTAGCCATGGACCCTCCTCGAGCAGATGAATGCTTATAGTCAGCATTTGGTCCTGGTTCATTCCCTCCAGCTCCTGGCTTAGGTGGGAACCGGCAAGATGTCTACCACACTGCAATTTATAATTGCCTCCTTGCAACACCAGCAGTTCTAACTCTGGTACGACAACTTATCAGCAGACCGTAGCAGTCTGCATTTAGGCATCTAAACCAACCTTCCATGCTGTTGTTAGGACTCCATTTGAGTGCACATCCCTAGGGGTGTAATGCCCTTTAGATGCCTAAGACACTGATACTTGCATTTAGCTATAGTCATCTCAAAGGAAATCCTATCTCAGGATCTCTTGGAAACCTCTCTTTGTGCTGCTAGGATCATCAGGAGGGGGCCAGTGCCATTAGCAGACCCTGGCACAAGCTGAACTTGTGTCCCTCTGGTGTGGGACCCCCAGCTGTGTGTCTCCTGGTGACAGAGGGAAGAGTAAGAAGCCACCAAACAGCACTATGCCCCGTAGTGAATTATGCCCCTAAATTATACTGAGCACAGTTACCCTGGAGTGGAGTGCTCACATCCTTTCTGTATGTGCATTTTAAACTGATTTTCTACAGCTCCTCACATTCTTTTTGTTGCTTATTATGTTTGGAAATATTAGATTCCAGGCTCTGCATGTTAATTCTTCCCTGTCATGCTCTTCCTGCTTCTGTACCCCTGGCCAAATGATCCCAGGGTACCAGCTCCTTTGTTTCTCAGAGAATACTTACTTGTAGAAGCTCATCTTTATTTATCAGGAGTTGTGTCGACAAGCCTTTAAAAACCCAGCTGATCTCTATTGCCTGCTTACTGAAAATCAAAAGAGCCTGCAGGAAATCGGATAGAACAACCATTAGATTAAATAAAAGCTGGCCCCTCCATCCCCTTGATTCTCTAATCTTCTCCGCAGCAAGTGTAATGCACGCTGTGTTAATCTATGGGACACGGGAGGCTGTGCACTCTGTGCTTGTGGGCTGGAATTATATCAGCTCCTATACAGGATAATTGAGCAACACATTTTATTGTCCTCATCATTTTCACAGCCTACAGTGTCTTTCAGGGAGAGGTGGGGTAGGGGAAAGGGGAGGGAGGATTTTCTGCAGAGCGGAGCCTGCGGGGAAATCACAGTTCCTCCCACTGGCTCTGTCTGTGGCAAAGATGCTCTTGGCAGCTGTTGCCATGTGCCTTTAGCAGCAGGTAGCAGGGAAATTCCAGCTTCTCCTATATAATTCTTATTCTCACTTCACCTCCAAGATGTAGACAGCAGCCACAATCCCTCTGAATTTTTCATTAAGCCAAAAATTAAAAGGAGTGAACAGAAATGTCTGAATACAAGCCACATGGCAGAACTTGACCTTCATTTCCTGGGCACCGGAGCTCTGCAGCTTTGATCTCCCTCCTTCAGAGATCTGAGGTCTTGAGTTTCAAGCACCAAATGTGGGTGCTCGCCTTCTCCTCTTGACTCCACGCCACCATCACCAGTTCATTTGTTCCAGGTGATGTTGTCTTTCTATACTTCAGTAGTAAAAATTCTCTCTTCGTATTTACATGTCCTGAGAAGACCTGCAGAGGTAACAGAACAAGAGAGTGTCCTAAAGACCTGAGAAATGAGAGGGACATCATGTTTCAGAAGCTGTACCTATTGCACAGGGTTAGGAACTGTATTTTTTACTCTGGGCCCAGGTATTCTTTACCTAAGTGATGCACTGAAGCTATAGATGCTATAAGCATCTAAGTCCAAAGTTATATCCACCATACAATTGAGAGAGTAGGTTGTTTTTCTCTCAGTGAATTCCTAAGGTGGGAGGAAGCCAGACCTTACAAAACAAGCATTTGCATGGTTCCTGGTTTAATTCACACTCAATACTCCCTTGTTTATTGTGTTGAGTCCTGATCTATTGGACTAACATGTCTTTAAGCTTCCCTGTGTCTAAGTCCTCTCCTGTCCCTGCAGTGTTACAGGTCACTCTGGGACTGAAGCTGAGCTCCTCAGCACTGTAGGGGATTCTGTGGTCCTCCTGGTCCACTGGAGCATTCTCCAAGCTGCCCCAAGCCCTGGCTGATGCATCCAGCCCTACTCAGCTCTCCAGGAGTCTGGTCTGTGACATTTTCGCTGGTGTGTCCCCAAAATGACCTCTGCTTGCTCTTTTGCCCTTCTCCTTGATGAGAGCAGCTTGCCCAGATGGCTGAAGCACACAGCCCCAGGGCAAAGGTTGTCCTTGAGGAGCCTGCTGGTGTTGAGGATCTACCTGGCTCAGCCTCGGAGCTCAGCTGCAGCTCTTCAGATGCAAAGCGAGCTGGCTGGCAACCCGGTTCCTCTGCGCTGTGTGCAGAGCGCGAGATATTCACCAATTTTCCATGGCTCAGGATTTCTGTTTCTAAATGCAGCAAACAAGCCCAATAAAGTCAGCAGCCTTGTCTTATTCATCTTCACTGCTATTAAAAAACCCACAATGTTTCCAGCTGAAAAGGTGGCTGTATTTTTCTTTCAACGCTTCTGCCGAGGATGACAATTAAAGAACAGACTCACTTCCAAGGAGGGCTCTGTTACTCTAAAGACTGTTATCATCCTCAGGTGGATTCCAGGTTGTGAATTACTTGGTTCTCCAGAAGTTTAGTACCTGCTGCCATGAGGCAAACACATTTTATCACAAGTGCGCTGACTCACTGTAATAAGCACAGCTTTTGAGGCATGGTTGTTCCAGTCCTAAAGCTGTTTAGCTTGATATCATGGTGTGATCAGATTCTTTGAAATACCATTGAGCGAGTTCATTGCCTTCGAAATCGTCCTGAGTTCACCTCCCTGCTCTTGCTGTCTAAGAATTAAACATCGCCCACCAGTTTCCTCAGCTCCTTGTGCCTTCAGCAAGAAGAGGTGATGGTCTCCAGTGGATGAGTCTCCTGCCCTCTGAGATGATCCATTTTCTGCTATTGTGAGTCTCTGGTGTTGGGGACGGGGTTGGCCCAGGCTCAGGTGTCTGACTTCAGACTCTTGCTCAGATGGGTGAGTCTGACCCAAAGTTCAGACCTGGACCCTGCCGAGGTTCACCAGAGCTGACTCCCTTACCTCCCACGGAGATCCCAGGAGAGGAAACCCCCCCTCCCCAAGCTCAGTCCAGAGACCCAGGTGACCAGCTGCAGGTAAACATTTTCCACTCCTGAACAGCTCCCTTTGTGCAAAATAATGTGCACCCCTCATTAACTCTTCACAAGATACCCTGTTTCCCCAAAAACAAGCCCTACTCCAAAAATAAACCCTAGTTACCGTTAGTAAAAAAACCCATTTAAATAGTAAAAAAAACCCATTTAAATAGTAAAAAAAGGACATCTTTTGGAGTAATAATTAATATAAGACCCTGTCTTATTTTTAGGGAAACAGGGTAAAGCAGTGTGGTGCCCTTAGGCAGTGGCTTTGGCCAGTGGTGACCACAAGACACAGTCATGTGGGTCTCCAAGGACACAACCCAACACATGCTGCAGCCTTTAACAGGTTCCTGCGTTGAGCCCAGGTGAGCTCCAAGCCAAGGGCAATAATAAAGAGTGTTGTCATATAGATGTGAAAACTTCTAAGTGAGCAGAATTTCACTCAGGCTGGTGGATGGGGAAGAGAACATATCCTACCTGGAGGAAGGTGGTCAGCTGAGGATGCAGAGGCGTCCAGGAGCAGGGCTGGGGATGCTGCAGCAAACAGTTGTCCTGCCCTGTTTCCCAGCAAGGTCACACAAGCTTCTTCCATCAGCTATTCCAGCCATTTCCCTTGGCTGGATCTTTCTCTGCCAGGAGGGCAGAGGTTTAAGTAGAAGAGGAGCAATGATTTGAGCCTTCGGAGCGACAAGGTGCTTGTTCACACATGAGAAGGACCTTTGGCTCCATTACTGCTGCATATTCATCTGTTGGGGGAAAACACTTGGCTTCAAACAGAGTTCAGCAGCCTCAGGGGAACCTGGCAGAAAACCGCATTTATATTTCCGAACACTGCGCAATGTTGTGATTCAACAAAAGACCTTGTTCTCTCTGTCACAGAAAAGAATAACACCCCCATGCTTGCTGTGACCCTTTCATGTGACACAGTATTAATTCCACCGGATGGTGCATTTGTGGAGCCCGCTCTGATTGTACTGCTGGGCCATGTGAGAAAGGTAGGCAGGTCGTGAGGGCAACTATTAGACAAGCCCCAGGGAAAAAATATACCACTAGTGAGACCTTCACAGTGGAAACTAAAACAAACAACAAAAAAAGTATTATCATCTTCTGCTGTGGGCTATTTGAAACACAAGGCAGTATTCTTTGCCACAAATCCTGTATATCATGAGCCTATGTCCTCCTGAAATGCCTGAATTTGCTGTGAAGTTATAAGGTTCTTTTAAACTTATATATAAATATACATATATTTGTTTATAATTATTTTATAAAAATACACACCCCTTCGTAGACTCAAAGCAGGAGCACGGACAGCAGGAGGAGGGGGTCAGGACTGGTGCTGCCTGTGATCTTGTCAGCCCATTTCCACTTTCCCACACAAGGATCCTGGAGTCAGTAATCGACACCGGATCAGAGCATCTATCACAGGGAACAGCAACAAAATTATCTCTTTGTCAGCACTGCTGGTAGGAGCAAGATTAGGCCAGTTATTTTTATTACTGGTTTTATTTTGTTTTACACTGTTTGGCAAAGCTATCAACTCCGTCCACGGAAGTGTGATACGATTAACCAAGGAGTTATACAAAAATGAAGATGAAATGTTCTGCCTTTTGTTTGAAGGCAAACTTCATCTTTATTTGATCTGGCAGCACATTCCAAAGGGCTGAACTAGTTCCTGAGAAAGATGAGATCAGGGCCAAAAATCACGTTGTCTGGGGAAAGACTGGGAATGGACTAAAGTGGGAGAGGGAAATGGAGCAGCTGGGAAGCTGCCGGCAGAGCAGAGCTTTTGAAATACAGTCTGTTATGTGGCATTTGGGACATTTGTTTCCATCTCATGAGCAAACCCAGAGACCTGAGATGGAAACGTGAATGCTGGGAGACCTTGTGCCATTTGCATTGACTGTAGGACAAGCAGTTTTAGCAAAAAAAAATCCATATTCCAGTGACCGTAGATGAGGGGAGAGTAACAAGACTCACAAATTAAGAAGCAAATATCACTCAGTTAAACAGTTAAATGGAGGCTCATTAACACTCCAAAGAGCATCATACACTGTGAGAACGAAGGAACATGGGACCAGAGGGGACTCCTCACTCCGTGACCGGTCCCCACTGCTGAGATCACTGTAGTGCAAAATTCTTTTTGGAAATAAGCTTTTAAAAAGCAGATAACTTTTGGCCCTTGGCACTGGGCCCTGTTGGAAGGCTGTTCAAGAGCTTGAAAGAAATGTGCTCCCCTCAGAGCAAATATAATTCTATTTGTTTGTCTGCATGTTCTGTTTTCCCATATCAATAAAAAACACTCAGTGCTCAGTCGTCCCCCTCTGACAGTGCACAGCAAATACCGAGGAGGCCATGGGGTGCTACTTATCTTCATTAGGCAGAAGAGGAGTCAGAGTGGGTGCTGCATCAGCGCAGAGGAGAGAGAACCAGCTAATTGTCATCCTAAAGGGATGTTCAAAACGTAGTCAAATTGATGACTTTCAGGTATCCAACTTTTTGTTTTTATATGCAGCTAATGGCCCACAGTGCAAACAAAATTGATCATGGAGGTACTGACTGCAACTTACTATTGCAATTCCTTTCCTTAAATGAGAGGACGTGCAGACTCCTGTCAAGGGCATGAAGGGCACGATGTACCATCTTCAATGAAGAAACAGTGAAGGAACACGAGGCAAGGAATGATCTACTACAGAAAGGGTATCTTAGGCCTGCATGAAGACAAGCAGCTTCAGAAGCTGAGCACATGAAGAAGAGAGATCGGGCCACCAGTGACTGAGCTGAAGAGCAGGAGGAATCCTTTTGCACTTGGTAGATGAGCAGACTTTTTTTTAACTTCAGCACGTTCATGTTTCACCAAAGCTGCTTCTGAGCCTGGGGAATAATAACAAACCCTCATTCGCAGATCAGTAGGATCTTGAATCTCCAACTACTTTATGAGCAAGGGTGTTGAAAGGGCTGGGACGCATCCAGTTATACGTTCCCCTGCAAGCAAACAATGCGATCCTCAGCCAGAGCCTGGAGAGAGATTCATGACACAATGTCCTGCACCAGTGACCTAGTGAGCTGACTAAGGAAAGACAACCAAAATGTGACCTGGTATGTGGTTTTCCCCAAGCATAAAGGCTTTTCTTCTGCCCATTTTTCCTCTTTGTTTTGGGTTCAGAATGAAGCCTGGCAGCTTTGGTGAAATAATTACATTTGAACGTGACTCATGATGATGATAAAGGAATTAGAGCTTCTTTCATATAAGGAAATGCTGGGGAGCTGGACATCCTACAGCAGAGACATCATTTCAATGTACATAAATGCTCAATGGGAGGGAATGAAGAAGCAGGATCCAGATTCTTCTGCTCAGGAGTCCCCACTGACAAGACAGAAGGCAATGGGTACAACTTAAAAGACATAAAATTCCCTCTGAATACACAGACAGGTTTCTTACTGTGAGGGTGGTTGAACATCAGCACAGGTCATCTAGAGAGGCTGTGGAGTCTCCACTTGTGGAAATATTCAAACCTCAACTGGACACAGCCCTGGACAACCTGCTGTAGCTGACTCTGCTAGAGCAGGGAGAGATTGGCCTCAGTGACTTCAAGGGGTCCCTTCCAGTCTAACAGTTCTGTCATGATCCACATCCACAGGAAATCAATTAGGATCCCGAATCCCACTGATCTTTTCTAGGGGGAGCTTGACGTATGACCACTCTGTGGAGTCATTCTCTGCTTTTCAGAAAAAACTCTCGTAAATCCCACATAACTGCTGCAAGAATGACTCTTCCAAAAGGGCTTACAGTCCCAGGCCCGTAGTGAACTTGGAAGCTGTGAAAAAAGCAGATCCAGCCATGTCCTCCAGCCACAGAAATGATCTGCTGTTGGACAACAGCACCCATGACTGTGCAAAGGCCAATGGTGCCTCTGGACACGTAGCATCTACATTACCAGACACATCCTTGGCGTGGTTTTGTGATGGCCCTGAATCCCATGGGCCCTTGGCACAAGGTGGATTCTCCCCACTATGGCCCAGTTTGCGCCAGCTGAGCTGCAGCAGCAGCATCCCTGAACAGGGAAAAGAAAATCACAGTATCACAGCGGTTTGTGCTGCCTACTGTTTTGTTTCTGAACATCATAATTACAGTCCCAGGGTGATACCGTCAAGCTCGGAGTTAGTAATTTTTCTGTAGCTTTTAGAGCTGAATGCCTAATCCAAAAAGAAAACATCAGAGCCCCCTCTGAGCCAAACATCAAACCCTTCACTTTAGACAGAAAATGTCCCAAGAACATAGCCGTTGGCTCAAGACATCATGCTGTGGTCAACATGTGTCCAGCAACTGAAGCGTGACAGCAGGGCAGACACACATGCTTTGGTTTGTGCTGTCACCAACAAGGAGCATGATGAGCCAGACAGCCCACACACACTTTGAGAGGGTAAAAATCTGCAGTTTCACAACCACACAGTCCATGGGGAGAAGTTAGGGGTGGGAGAGAGGAGGTAAGGTAGCCCAGTGGGGGAAACTGAGGCACGCATGAAACCTTGGAAATACAGAAATGGAGTAGGAGATGTGAAGAGCTGGAGGGTGGAGAGGGAAGCTCTTAAAATGAGCCTTGAGACACTGGATGAGGCAGGAAAACGGCCTGGGACAAATGAGACGACAGCACTTTGGTAGGTTAACCGTGTCACCTTGCAGCCTTCACTGGGCTCCAAGCTTGGTAGATGGCTCCTGACCACTCTGGTTAATTGATCCAAGAAACAGTTGGTCCTGGACCCGCTCCTGGCACCGGGGCTGTGGGGTGGAATGACAGCACTACCCAGGGTTTGACAACAGCAGCAATTAATAGGGTTTTTTGTCAAAAGCCCATTCTGCTGGGCTTTCCTCTGGTTTTACAGACCCGGCTCTTCGTACAGACTATGTTTTATTTGTGTGAAATGACTTCTAGGGTTTTATTGTTGTTGTTGCTGTTCAGGTTTTTGGAATTTGTTAAAAACAATTTATCCAGAAACTGGGACTAATGAAAATTTCCATCCTATGTATTTTAATTCGAAAATGCTGGTGGGGAGAAGCCAAGCAAAATATTGCATGGATTTTGTCTTTTTCCCTGAATCTTCAATTTTGCTTTTCTCAACTGGAAAATTAGAGTATTTGCCTCTCCTTTCTGTGACTGACAATGTGAAGAAAGCATTTCTTGCAGAGAGAAAGTTAGAGGCTCTCGAAAGTACAACAGGGCTGAGGAGCTATTTGGAACCTTTCTTTTATGAGTGAAAAAGTTGTTACTTCTTCAAGTTGCTTTCCCTGATTGTCTGTTGTTTCTGTGGCTTTCTCACAGAGGGAAACATGGAGGAGGCAACGCAAAACCTGAACTTTTCAGTTTGAAAACAGAGCTAAAAACCACCCTATTCCAAAAGGAAAATGCTGGTTTTGGTTTCCAGCCGTTGCCTGGAAAATTAAATGCAGAGCATTTCACAATTTTGTCTCACTTAGAAATTTCCCCTGGGAAAACCTCCCAGTTTTCAATCAGCTTTTCGAGCTTCCCATGTCACTAAAACCTCCACTGACAACTTGTTCCATGGCAGAAGCCACATAGAGGGATTTTCATAATCCTGATTGTGAGTTGTTGCCGTCACAGACCAAACCCGCCGCTCCTTCTCTGTCCTCCTTGACAAAGGAGAGCAATTGATCCCTTTAACATCCCACTGACTGTTTGCTTCGAACTCTTTGTACCAGAGATTGATTTTAATGAAACGTTCCACTTTTACACACTTGAAATATATCAAATTAAGTTTTTCAATGTGAAATAACAGTTACCAAATGCTGCCAAGCAACAGTCAGACCAGTGCAGAGAGAGGCTGGGGAAAGGGGAGAGGGAACCCACTCTCTCTTGCAAAAGGTTCAAATCTGGCCCAAGATCACGTTTGTCCCTAACATCACTGAATATGCGCCTTATTATACCAGCTATGAATTCTGCCTTCTTTTGACTGTCTAGGGATTTACTGGCAATATGACATGGGTGATAAATGATTCCACCTTATCTCAGGTAGCCCTGTCTATAGGTGTCAAGTCCTCATTTGCCCATAAGTTTTATGAAATCTGGGATTGGTCTCTCATCAATCCCAGTTTTCACAAACATAGTTTTATCCAACCTATAAAAACAGTTGAATACTGAGGTGAAATTAGCTGATGCTAACTGGTTGCTTAGGGGATCCTGTTTTGTTTAAGGGAACAAACTAGGGATGAATAGGAAGAATTACAGGCGGTCTTGATAACTGGTCAATGAAAGAGTTGCTGAAATTCTGTGTAAATAATTGTTGAGTCATCTGCTTGAGGAAAAGTGATCCTAACTTCCCATGTAAAATGGTGAGCTCTGAGCTGGCCATCGTGGCATGGGAGAGAGCTCCTGTATATTTGTCAAAGTGTCCCATCCTGTGAGAAAGATTACAGCAGAACTGGAAGATGTTCAAAGAGCAATGGAGAAGATGAAAGATGCAGAAAGGTTTCCATACCCGTAACATCCAAGTAGCCTGAGACTTACCGGGCTGTAGAAGGGTCAACTGAAGCAGATGGCTCTGAAACCCAGAGTTACATAGAGGAGATGGATGAGAATTTACTTCTGTGTCTACAGTACACGGGCACTAGAGGTAGCTAAAAAAATTTAGATGGAGACTCTTTGTGCAGTGGAAAAAAAAGCTCAGGACCTTATAGCAAAACAATAACAGGCACAAAAAAGCACAAAATAATTTCTATCTCTTGAGAACTAATGAAGCACAGAATTGTTCTGCAACCACCACAGTGTAGCATTCCCCTTTGCTCATGGAGTAAAAGTGAACATAAACACTCATATCACAGCATCTAACCACCAGAAGGCTCTAGTCATGCTGAATTTTCACTTTTATCATCCTACTGTTTATTTTCAAAGACACCTGTCGGTGGATTATACTGTAAAGCTGATGAAAAGAAAGAGGTTTGAACTGGATTTTTTTTCAGTTATACTAAAACTTATGTGCATGACTAGAATGGTGATCTTCTTTCCTCAGAAGAACCCAGAACTGAACCAAAAGTCCCAGTTTTCCTTGGCAAATAACCTGGGCCCATCTCCAATTATCTGAGTTCTTGTGCAAAACTTCACTTCTATCCATGACAACCAAACATCACTGGAGCATTCTGATCCTGATCTGTCATAGGAAGTGGTAGGAAGCACTTTAGATTTCTTCATCATGGTGGCAAAGAAAGTCAATATCGCAGAGTAAGGCACGCCCTTCTGTGGGATCTCATCACATAACATTTCCTTAGTTGTTCAGACTGGAGCACAAATGTTTGCCATGAGATCAAAGTGATGACTATGGAAGAAACTAAGGACATTGGATGTATCTCTCATCTATTATACAAAATCAGGAAAGCTGCCACCAGGGGTGGCAAAACCGCGCAAGTCTCCATCACTCTTCGAATGCACCACACACATGAAGAACTTTCTGGGAACACCTGCGGAGGATATTGTGACCATTACCGCCTGTTGGCATTTTGGACTACTGAATGATTTCTGCAGTTTTGCAGAAATCTGAATTCATGTCCCGTTCTTCGGAAAAATGTATGCAATCTAATCTTGAAGAAGCAGCTTTAAGGACTGGTTTCCAAGCCTGGTTCCTGCACTCTCAGTTGATGTTTGTCACCTCAGCTGTCAGAAATCCAGAGTAAGACAATGAGGAAAGAAGTCTGCCTTGGGTTTGAAAAAAGGCCCATCTATCCTCGTATGTGCATATTTAAAGTCTGAGACAAGTCTTTATATCCTCCTCTTTGCTTTCAGTCTGTAACCTAGGAAGCTTATGAAAGAGAGATTACAAATTACTATTTAACAGGTCTTCACAGGTTTTTAATTGCTTCATGAATTCATGCACCATTTCAGTATTTACAATATCTTGTAGCAAAAAGTTCCACAGTTTAATTATAAGTTGAATGGAAAATAATACCTTCCTCCCCCCCCACCCCACCCCGTAACTTACTGACATGTGTTACAAAATATTCTTTCTTGGGTTTGGGTTATAAGAAACAGGTTAATTATGCCCTACTCATCTGTTTCATGCCACTCACAGTCTTAAGGACTGTTATGGTATCTCCCAGACACCGCTTTTCCTGATGGAAAAGTTTCATCTTTTCCCTACAGAAATCATAGTATACTTTTGAACATCCTTTTGCTGTTCCCTATATTTTCCTAGATCTATGCCTGCTTCTGCTTGACCTTGTTAAAAGTTTTTGTACAATCTATGTACACTGCATTGATCAAGTCACCTACACATGCTCCTATTCTCCTTTAAAGAGCTCTAATGGGTCTTCAAGACATCACTTCCCCTGATAAATGCTATGCAGATGCCTTTACTTATTTATATATGTATATATTTATCATATTTATCCATAAGCCTCCCACTTCCAAACCTCAATGGAGATTTGAGACTATTCATTTCATTAATTTCAGACAGTTTCTCCAATTCATATCCCATAAAGAAAAGTTCCACTGCTAGAATTTCCCTAAGCTCCACCACAGTAAACGTCCGTATGAAGCCTTCATTTAGCTTTCCTGCTCTAACCTTATCTTCCTTGAGCCTTTCCTTTCATGCCTCACTCATTTACTGGCCTTGTAGACTCTCTGGCAGTGTTCCTGCTGCTGATGTGTTTCAAAAGGATTTATTAGTATTTTTTATACTGTTAGGACGTTGTTCCTAGAAATATTTCTTGGCCTACATTATTATAATTTTACATTTATCTTGCCAGTGCTTATGCTCTCTGCTATTTATCCATAACATACAATTTGGGACTTGCAGCAAGCTAATACTTTGTGACATAAGCTCTAGTGGGGGAAGAAAGTACAACTGTTCTTGAACAGAAATGTTATCATGGTATCCCTCAAAATCTGGATTAGAGGCAATACATGCCAAACCTGCCATCAGCCCAGAGAGGCGGGTGCTCGTTGTGTCAGCGTTGTGCTGTGGGTGAGCAGCATCCTTATCAACGTCTGCAGCTCTCGGTGAAAGACAAGGCTGTAATTCACCTGGCCATGCTGTATGTCTTGATGTACAACCCAATAGCCAATGATTGCCTGTGTAGGTCAAATGCATCACACCTTAGAAATGCTCATGTCGCTCGTGTGACTCCAAAGGGAGTCAAAAGCAATGCGCTCAGACAGAGATACCTACACCAGAGACATCTACCCCATGGGAGATGCCTCCCCTGCCCCACGCTGAGGATGGCTCCATATTCCATGTTCAGTAGCTCTGGGCACCTCAAAGAGTGTTTCAGGGTAAATCATTAACAGAAACCCTCGGGAAGGACAGGATGAGGGCTTTAACTCAGAAACTTAAAGGTAATGTGTGTATGAGGATGCTAGACGTTCACAAGCCTCTATCTTTTTTCTGTAGCAAACTTCAAGATGAAGAGTTCTTCAAGGGAAACCCGATCCCCCATGGTGACATTGGTCAAGTGTTCTGACAACTTGAATGCTGCCTGATGGAGGAAGAGAATTCTCGGGGTTCTGCTAACATACTGTAACTGTGTCACCTATATTTGGACTTTCTAATTACACTTTATTTCTACCCATGAATTTTTGCCATGAGTTCAGGGTTATTTCAAAGTAACTAGAAAGCAGCAGGAATGTGCTGGTCCCCAGCTGATTTGACTCCAGCTCTGGAGACCCTTCCTCGACCTCCACAGCCAGGTTGCTGTCTTCTGGAGTTTCAGCCCAAGGGGAAACAACCTGTGAGCCAAGACTAGCAGCAAGGCAAGTGGGGACAGTGTCCTGAATGTGGAAACAGAGTCCCATAGCACTCAAGCAAGGTGAGCAGAGTAGGTACCACAGCAGCCCCAGGCTCAGTCGACTGTCCAGCGGTCATCAGATAGGTTCAGAGTGATGAGAACCGCTCCAGGGTCATCAGTCCAGGAAGGCCCGTCAGTAAGATGGGCCACTATAAGAGCAAGACCAGGCACAAAACTATCCACAGCACAGCTCAGGCTGAGCTTTGGTGTCTCTCCCGAGTCAATGGATATGTGGGGAAGTGATCCCACATGAGTGTGGTCAGGAAAACTACTGTCTGTTTGTGCACTGGTGGCCCTGGCAGCAGGGGTAGACCTTCTCTTCCAACCTCTGGTAGGAAATCACAGAGGTTTGTGATTAAATTACCACTCCAGAAGGGCTGGTGAGTGGCATGTAGTGAATTTGTCCTGTTCCCCAGACCGTAAGCAGCTGTTGCCCAAAGTTTGTCCAGTATAGCTTCAGCTGTGAGAGAGAGAAAGACTCCCAGGGGTGCTTTGTGGGCTTTGAATCATCCTGACAAACCAGTAGCACCCTGAGGCCATCCGTTGATGCCAAGAGGACCTTCATTAAAACCAAGCAATCCACCCCCCCTACACATGCAGCTCAAAGCTGTTCCCCAGCCTCCTTCACACTCTAAATCTTGTTTTCCATGGCTGCTCAGAACCAAGAGGAAGGAAATTTCAAGGGCTTTAAACAACCATTAGTTTGGTGAAGCCTCTCCAGGCAATGAGCACTGGAGGAACTCTCAGCACCCAGGACGTCCCTGCTCCCGGCAGCACCCCGAGCTCTGGTGGAACACTTGACGATGGGTGCAGGGAGGGAGATGCTGTGCACAATTAAGTAGCCAAGACACTTAATTTAAAGTGAAGTGAAAATAAATGGGTGACTGTAATTAGTTATTACAGTTTATTAGTGCCTCATATCCTTTGGCAGATACTGTCTTTATTCAGTATTTAATGGGATTAATAACTTCTTAAGCAGGCATGTGACAGCAAAGAGCAGTTAAAGTTTACAACCAGGAGACAAACACGCTCTTGCCTCTTCCTTTTTTTTTGCTCTTTTTTTTTATTAAAGAGGGACATTTTTTATGTCTCTTCTATACTGTTTGCTGACTTATTGGCACAGGAAATCAATAAACTGTTGCGACAGGCCAACAGATAGTGGCTGCTCTTTTAACTCACCCTAACTAGCTGTGATTCTCAAGTCACACAGCATCACTCATTAAACCCACCCAGGGCATGCTGACTTCCCTGGAAATCCACAAGTCTCTTTTAATCAAAATGTCTCCGTCTGCCATATCCTGGTGCAAATTGGCCTCTGTCTGTTTTATTGCTGTCAGGACACAGATTTTCAGTTTTACCCTTTTTGAAATTCACCACCAAATCAGAGGGATAATATACCAAACATTGGAGAGAAGTATTCTTTGGAAAGGGTCCCCTAGATTTAACCATGTTTGAGTGGCAGATAGTGAGGAGCATGGTGTGAACAAGCTGTTCTAAATGTTGTCATTCATCTTGTCCATCTATCGTGTTTGTTCTCTACAATGGTGGAGGACAAGCTGATTTCTAGCATCAGGACATTGGAGGACTGATAAGGGTTTTGTGTATTGATTCATTCTGAAGATATCAGAATTAGAGAGCTTTACCAGATGCTCAACTTCCTAACTCAGAAAGTAGGATTATAAAACACAAGAGAAAAGAATCCAGGGGAAGCAAGTTCCCTGTGGCGCCTGTGTCAAAAAGTTGAGCTGTGCAAACAACCAAGCAAAGTCAACACTGCCTCACCTACAGTTTTTTCTTGACAGGCCAACAAATTCTCCAGGCAAGACAACAAGAAGGAAGAGTAATTCCATCAAAGCAGGCACACTGCTGTCTTTAGACCAAGTTCTAAGAAAGTTAGCAGTGAGAGCCAGGAGCTTTTTAAAGATTCATTTGCCCATACAATTCTCAGTTTCCTAATGAGGAAAGGCTCTCATTTGGCAAACTGCCAGTGCCCCAACCTTGTGAACTGCTTCAGCTTTTGTTACTGTTGCAAACTTCATCCTTGAAAGGGACCTAATCAAGTTTAGACAGCCCATTAACTGTCTATTATTAGTGCATACATTCCTGATTAGCACTGCAAATGACTAACAAGGGGCTAAACTCATCTTGAATAAAATTTGCTCCAAACCAGCACGCTGGGTTCTCCAGTCCTATGAAAGACCAAGAGGAACAGGAGAGAGCACAGGCTCATATCAGCATCAATCTCACAAATACAAATAGTGTTGACCTGTGGATTCTCCTTGGTTACTGCAGTTGTCACACTGTGCAGCACTCTAAACTGGGCATGGTGTCCCTGCTGGACCTTTTCCTGGTGGAGGGTCCTGGTGTCCTGAGCCCTGCCTGCACACTGACAGGATGGTGTGCACCCTCTGTGCTGGTGGGACACTGGTATATCACACACATGTATCATCTCCTCTTCTCTCACCAGTTGGATCCCACCTAAAAAGAGAGCTTTACCTCATCCTTACTAAACTCTGGACTTGAGGGGGTTGATTTTGGCTTTTCAGTCCCTTGCCATCTGAGTCCGTTTGCAAAAGCAAGGAACACGAGCATCTTCTGGTCTACAGTACAACTCATGCATGTGGATGTTGAATAGCCCAGGGTCCAGGGAAGGCCTTATGGATAAGTTGTCACAGACTGAAAAAGAGTTATTGGTAGTTGCCCTCTAATCCTGGTTGGATGCCCAGTTCTATATCCCCATCTGGTAGATGCATCTCACACATATTTCTTTACCTTGTTTACGGGAATTTAATGACTAAGAGAGTTAAAAGTGCCACTGCGTCAGAACAGAAAATATCTATTGCCTTTACATTGTCCACAAGATCAGTTACCCTCTTACAGACGGAAATTAAATGGGTTTGATATGATTTGTTTCTGACAGTCAAGGCTGACTATTACTCACCTCCACATATTTTCCAGGTACTACTCTCCTTAATTATTTTTCCAGGAATCAAAGCTGATATACATGATTCCAGTACTGAGACACAGGACCTCCAGTACCTACTCTTTTTCACCCTGCAAGTTTACACTTTGTGTGCTAAGAACTATGTTGAGATTGAAAAGGACTGTGCCACCATGGTGGCACCGTGTCCTGTCCATACACCTCCCTGGTGAGGGGCAGATTCCCTAGATATGTCCTCTTCAGAGCAGACCCTCTTCTTGCTTGTGGTCTCACAGCAGGAGCTGTGTCACAGAGTCACAGAATCATTTTGGTTGGGAGAGACTCTTAAAATCATTGAGTCCAATCATAATCTAACTTAGGCACTAACCCATGTCCCTGAGAACCTCATCTATACGTCTTTTAAATGCCACCAGGGATGGTAACTCCACCACTGCACTAGGCAGCCTGTTCCACTGCTTCACAACCTTTTCCATTAAGAAATGTTTCCCAATATCTAATCTGAACTTTCCTTGGTGCAGCCTGAGGCCATTTCCTCTCATCCTATCACTTGTTACCTGGGAGAAGAGACCAACCCTCTCCATGCTACAGCCTCCTTTCAGGCAGTTGCAGAGAGCGAGAAGGTCTCCCCTTAACTCTTGTTCTCCAGGCTGAACTGCCCCATGGACTTCATCCTGAGTACCTGTGGACTCCATCACGAGGTGGTACCCCCATGACTTCCTGCTCTGTCTCCTGTTGATGTTGGCCACATGCTGGCACTGCTTGTGATGAACTTCTCTCCCATCTGTCAGCTGTATGTGACAGTGGTTTCCAAATTGTGATCCAAACTTTGCTGTAACTACCACACCAGATGAAGATCTGTGTGCAGAGAAGAAAGCGTTCCCCTCCAGCCCTGGCAGGGGGGGCTGACGTTAACCTGATCCTCAGGTAGAAAAAAAACCCTGTAAAATACTATTGGAAAACTTCTAGATCTTTTAAATCTGCTCATATCCCAAATGCTACATGGCCTAGAAACTTCAGATCTGATTTATTGAGCAGACACTGCTCAGAGCCAGCAGGCAGGCTGCTGGAGAGAGCAGGGAGACTCTCTTTTTCACACCCACCCGGCACAGAGATAGCGATGTGAGGGCAGGCTTCAGCAGCCCAACTGCATTTCAGGGGCTGTATTCAAAGGCACATGGTGCACACAGTCCCAATTTTACTTTCCAAGTGACTGGCCATACTCTCAGACCTACTCAGTTCCCACAAGTTCTTGTTGTCCCTGTCACTCTGTGTTGGTGAATCCCCAGTGCTAAGTGCTTCAGAAACTTTGGTCCTCATGGGGACCTGAAGCACCAGAAACGATGGGGAGAGGTCCCATAAGTTGTAACTCTTGCAAATATTCCAAGGAGCTGGAGTTTCTCTGATTTCTCCGACTCTGCAGACTTGCCTCTGTTTTTTAACCTGATCCTGCCCCTTGACTTTATCTCCTTCTTGATACTGCTAGTTTTGCCTTGCCAAGGCTTATGTCCAGACAGTAATTAATAAATGCTTCCCTCCTAATTCCTCTTTAACAGTTTTCTTTATTGCCTGGGAAACATCTGCAAAATGCACCCTTGACAGCTTTCTTTTTAACCTCATTTCCAGAGCTCTGCTCTTGTTTAACAATAAACCACACACATCATTTACTGTTATTCTGTAAGTAACACTCTGTGATTCAACTCAGATTTATTCAATTTCACGCTGGAGCAAGCTATTTATTCCGGAGTCTATTTTCTCATAAGCCCAAATCACAATTTAACAAGGTTAAGCATTGTTTTAATTCAAAACAAAATATGAGAGAACCCCTTGCAAAAGAAACATGATCTACTACAGTCAGGTGGTTATTCTCGCCTTGGAGTTGCAGCTTTAATTTCTACCTGCGGCTTATTCACAAGGGGTCTGGGTGAACTGGATGATGTTTTACATCAAATAGGGCGCTGAAGAAGCAAAACAAGGAGCGACAGCAGGCTCAGAGCTGCAGCGTTGCGTTATTCTTTTATTGGGGGGTGGTGACAGCAGACTTGAGCTAAGCATCAAAGTGTGAATCATCCAGCCTCGAATGCCAGAGGAGATGGGGAAGGCAGGGAAAGGGTCTCACCCCACATGGCAGGCAGGGAAGGATGGTCAGCAGTAGCTACACAAATTCATAAGATCCCTACAGCAGAAGTCCAGCATCAGGTCTGGGAACCAGGGCAGAGCAAGTGTTGTCTTCTGGGGATCCAAGGTCACAGCACTGACTGCTCTGCAGGTGCCCTCAGCCACAGATGGGGCAGCCCTTGCTCCGAGGGAGAGAAGGAGAAAAGCTGTTTAGGATGGCTCTCCTGTCCTTGTAAAGGCATTGGCTGCCTCAGTGCTGTGGGTACTTTGGAGAATAAAAACCTGCTTACAGCATTTGCTTGCACTCAGTGGGGCCTCGGTGTCTGACAAGCTGTGAGCACATTGTCTTGCTTCCCCCAAGCAGCAGGGAGACAGAGAATCATAGAATCATTTTGGTCGGAAGAGACCCTCAAGATCATCGAGTCCAACCATAACACACCCCTGGCAATAACGTATGTCCCTAAGAACCTCATCTCCGCGTCTGTCCAACCCCTCCAGGGATGGTGACTCCAGCACTGCCCTGGGCAGCCTGTTCCAATGCCCAACAGCCCTTTGGGGGAGAAATTGTTCCCAGATCCAACCTCAGCCTCCCCTGGCGCAACTTGAGGCCGTTTCCTGTGGTCCCGTCTCTTGTTCCTGGGGAGCACAGCCCGACCCCCCTGGCTCCAAGCTCCTTTCAGGCAGTTCAGAGATCAGAAGGTCTCCCCTCAGCTCCTGTTCTCCAGTTGAACCCCCCAGGTCCCTCAGCCGCTCCCATCACACTTGTGCTCCAGCCCTTCACCAGCTCCGTTCCCTTCTCTCAACTCGCTCCAGCACCTCAAGGCCTTTCTTGGCGTGAGGGGCCCAAAACTGACCCAAGGATTCAAGGTTTGTCCCCACCAGCATTGAGTACAAGGGGACAGACACTTCCCTAGTCCTGCTGGCCACACTATTCTTGAAGCACACCAGGATGCTATCTGCCATTTTGGCCACCTGGGCACACTGTTCCTCCTGGGAGCCCATCCCTGGGTGTCTGTGCTGTCCCCAGGCAAGGAGGTCCCTGCAAGAGCTGGGGGAAGGTACGAGAAGGTGACCCCCTGCTCCAGATCTGCAGGGGTTCACCTCACTGCAATAGATCACCCTCTTGCTGCCACCGGGCACTTAGAGAGCATATATGGTATACTGCATGAAGCTATAAAATACAGGGGGGTTAGGGAAGTTAATTAAATGTTATTGGAGGAAAGTTAATGAATGGAGAATAGCCAGAAAGCAGTGGTATGTAGCAGGAGATGTGCCGGTCAGCTGTGATCATGAATCGAGGACGGCAGGCTCTCTCTCGAGGGATATCCAGACAGAGCAGTGCCAGATGGGTCTCCCAGCTCTCCACTTCAGGGGACACAGACATCTCGAGACGCAGGAACAGAGAGAGCTGTGAAGTCAAACAGCATCCCTGCTGTCCTGTGCACACTGCGTCTGCAGCTCCACCCCTCCATCCTGCAGGTCCCCAGCCACCCCCGGAGCCTCTGCTCATCTCCCCACAGCTCTGCCCCATGGATCTGCCCCAAGGCTCTGCCCCACGACTCGCCCTTCACTGCCAGCACACACCAACCCCCTGTGCTGAGCAATAAAAATCCTGCTGGGCAACAGTAAAAGAGAAGCAAAGTTTGTGAGCAGAGAAAGGCCATAGACTTGAAGAGAAACCTACTGTAATGAGAATATTTCCATATGCTGGCATATGCTGGAAGAAGAGCAACTAAACAACATTAGCGTGATGGAGACCACTCCTGGGAAGAGTGTCATAAGGCAGTTTTTCCTCATAGCCATTTGGAAGATGAAATTGTAAATAGAGCTGAAACGAGTCACAAGACGCACACAACTGCCCTGCCATTTATAAAACATTTGCCTACCACATGGTGCCATCCGTACGATCGTTACCCAATGGAAACAGAGATTCTGCCAAAAAATACCAGAAACATGACTTTCTAGTGTCTGCAAACATATTGTGAGGGGCATTCGTGGACCTTTAGATGATTGTGGAGGCTTAATGTTAACTACAGCAGTGAATATCTGCAGAGAAACAGACGCTCCCAGATGAAACTGCAGGTAAATCAAGAGAAGAATGAAGAAGCAGCTGCTGTGGTTGCTGTGAAGATAGCAGCTTCTAGAAAAATGGTGTTTCATAAGGCACTGGCAATGCAAGCCAGGCACCGAGCAGGAAAAACCTGGAAGTGGGTGATGTGCCACTGAAGGGACCAGAAACAGATCTCCTCCTGCAAGAAGCAGCAGCTGAGGTTCACCGATGAGAACTGCGGGGTTTGTAGGTGCTCTGAGCCCTGGCTCATCAAAAATGTGGTTCCCTGGGAGCAGTTGTTGATTGCTTGTACCATGAGCAACTAAAAATGTGAAGGAGTTGTGGGAGCTGGATGGAGAACCTCTCTCTGCTGAGCTAGAAACAACTGTCAGGTCACCATAGTGCCAGAACGAGTAGAATTCATTCGGCAGCCATCTGGGCAGAGGACAGCAGTTCAGGAGGTGCGGAGGCAACTGTGGAGTGCAGGAGATGTGTATGACAGGACAGGGAAAGCCCCAGCTCCAGCAGCACAGAGCTCAAGGATGCAGAGGACAGGCCTGGAGCCAGTATGGGTGCCACCCTGCCAAGGTTATGTCCCATAGACACGTGGGCATCTCCTGGTCCCTGCCAGGACACAGCTTGTGGCACTCCATGGAAGTCTGGGCTGTGCTTTCGTCCATCATTTACCACCCACCTCTGCAGTCTGACAGCAACTTGGTTTATTCATGTCTTACCAGGAAGGCTGCTCATTCATTTCACATTTTCTGGAGAAAGAGGAAAGGCTGCTGGAGATGGTATCTTCAATGCATTTTGTAACCTACAGAGGTCTATTTTTGTCTATGTTAGAGTTTAATGTTTCCACCACAAGTCTGCTCAAGGTATAGTACGAACTGGGTTTAAAACCATCAGCTTGGTAGGGAATGCATCCAAAAGATTCCTGTCTCAAGGTGGCTCAGGGGCTGAATGAGATGTTCTTATAATAAAATTATTAGGGTTGTTTTCACGAGGACTGCAGAAAAGCAGTGTTGAGAATGGGAGGCTTAAGATAAGCGTTAAGAAATCTGTATTAGGACAGTGTCACTAATGTGATGATGAGTTTTCCTTGGTGTGCGATGCTGCACACCAACCACCATGTGCACTGAGATACACTGAGACCCACAGTCAGCCTCAAAAGTAAAAGTTCCAGAAATATGTAATTATGGGGGAAGGGGGGAAAAATAATTTTAAAAAAACAAGTTTTCAGTGTAGTTGGAGCTATTTCTTGCCAAGGCTGTTCTAGAGGATGCTGTTTGCACCTGCAGACAGTCATACGCAGACATAATTTGCAAACCAAGAGATCAAGACAAGCAGCTTTTTCAAGTAAATATTTTTACTTCTTTCAAAAACACAAATGAACCCAGCTGCAAAGGGCCTTTTGTGAGCTGCAGAGGGCTATGAACTGCTTGAGAACCTTATTCGTGAGGCTGGCTAGCCATATTTTTCAGTGGGAAACTCCTGGAAAATGAGCATGATTGTTAGATTTATTTTTAATTCTACATTCCTTTGAAGCTATATTTTTTAATATCGTTCTCTCAACCATTTACTCTGCTAGTGGAAAGTGTTTCCCTATTTTTCCCCCTTTTTCCTTTTCCAAATACTCACTGTTCTGTCGTGGCAGAGTGGCAAGAGAGCTCTGAAACTGCACAAATCTGCCAGTGCCCCAGTGCTGGCAAAGTTCTACAGAAAAATAGAACCATGGAAAGAGAAATTACAAAAGGGGGACAGGGGGAACAAGCATTTTTTGGTACTCAACAAAAATGTAAAAAACTTCTTCAACAAAGAAATATCCTTCCATGGGAAATGTGAAGAATATGAACATTAAATTCTTCCCCAAAGGGCTGTCGGGCATTGGAACAGGCTGCCCAGGGCAGTGCAGTCACCATCCCTGGAGGGGTTTAAAAGGTTATGGTACTCGATGCTCCTGAGAGTCTCTTCCAACCAAAATTATTCTATGATTCTATGACTGCAAAACAACCTGGACAGGTTTTCCCCAGCGATTATTAATTTTTGACGATTTCTCTTAATCTCTGTAGCAGAATGACAACATTTTGCCCATACATAGCACTCTTCTGTGGCAGACATATTTTGCTAGCAAAGCTAGTGGGTTTAATCTGCTGTGGGGAAACTGAGTCACAAAGAGTCATGATAAGCTCAAGCCAGGAACAAGGTGAAGTTGCAGTTGAAGGTCAGCTTTTATTGCTGAATTGGAGGATGACTAAAGGCAGCCATGCATGACATGCCTAATATCATTTATTGGTGAATGGCTGAAGTAATGGGAAGTGACACCATCTCTCATCCAGCAGCCACGATGCGTCAGGAGTGGCTTCTCTGACAGACAGAGCTGGCACAGAGCCAGGGTTTACAGGGTTACCGTTTTCAATCAAACCAGCTGGGAGATTAAAGCAGACTGGATGCAGAGGGGTTAAACATTTCTGTTAATCACAAATGTTTGCTAACACCAGACTTTTTCACAGCTCTCAAGAGCCACGTCAGTGTTTCCCTCCCTGGAGCTCTGCTCCTTGGGACTGTCCTGAAGGGTCATGGATTTCAGAAGCTGTCCCACCTCCTGTTCTGCATGATGGAGCAGCTGCTCCTGGTGCAACCAGCTGCTCTGCCCTGTTCCCTATGTGCTCGTCCTTAAAAAGCCACCTGCCATCTATCTGTCATAGAACCATAGAATAGTTTGGGTGGGAAGGGACCTTCAGAGCCCATAGGATGCCCCCCCTGCCATGAGCAGGGACATCTTCACCAGCTCAGGTTGCTCAGAGCCCCGTCCAGCCTGGCCTGGGATGTCTCCAGGGATGGTTCATCCACCACCTCTCTAGCCAACCTGGGCCAGGCTCTCACTACCCTCAGGGCCAACAATTTCTTCCTCATGTCCAGCCTGAATTTCCCCTCCTTTAGTTTAAACTATCACCCCTTGTCCTATTGTAGCGGGCTCTGCTCCAAAGTCTGTCTCCATCTTTCTTATCAGCCTCCTTTAAGTCTGGAAAGGCCACAATAAGGTCTCCCTGGAGCTTCTCTTCTCCAGCTGAACCCCCCAGCTCTCTCAGCCTGTCCCCAGCAGAGCTGTTCCAGCTTCGGATCATTCCTGTGGCTCCTCTGGCCCCTCTCCAGCAGGTCCATATGTGTCCTGTGCCGAGGACCCAGAGCTGGACCAGCACTGCAGGGGGTCTCACAGAGCGGAGCAGAGGGGACAATCCCCTCCCTTAACCTTCTGGCCACGCTGTTTCTGATGCAGCCCAAGACTCCTGTGAGATGGAGCATGGCCTGACCTCCCAGCTGAGCATTACCCCGATCACCAACACCATTCCAGGTGTAGCACAGCTGTTAGCTTTGTCAGAAATTTCCAAGAGAGGGAGCATGGATGTTTTCCCGTTTGGCATTCTGGGCAGAGTGCGAAGCAGCAGCCCAGGAGTTCACAGCTCAGCTCCTCTCTAACTACTGTTAAGTGGAGGGAAAAATGCTAACCCTTGGTGTGAAGACCCATGGGGGAAGTAATTAGCAGACACCCACTTTTGCAGTGTGCAGAGAGTGGAAGCCTCTGTCTGTTGAAGTGTCCCAAAGGTCACATCTTGATTTAATAAAGGTATCTGCCTACAAAGGCAGCCTGATTTCCCATGCTGGAACAGCAAGCAGCGCTTATTAGCTAGACCTCAGGGCTTTGCTAATGAGCTCGCAAATGTCTCACCTGGAGGCACAGAGGGCTGAATCCTGCTCGGTGGAGATGAGAGCTGTTCCCTTCTAACAAAAATTGGTCTGTCTCAAGATGAGTCTGCAGTGTCGAAGAACCAGGTCCCTGCTGCTGAGATTTGCAAGGAAGGGTGAGCAGAGCCAGGGTCTGCCCAGGCCTGCCTGGGCGCTTGAGCTTGAGTACACCCAGAGGGGAGTTTTCCTTTGCATTAGAGGGGAGTTTTCCTTTACATTAGCACCAAGTTTCCTTGTCAGGGTACTGCAGAAAGAATTTTCCACCCATAGATGAACAGCCAGTTAATAACCATCATGATCACAGCCAGCACTTTCCACTGCTGCCAAATCTGCCCTGCTTTTACCCAACAGTTTATGGGCTTCTGAAAATTAGTTCACTGCCTGTTTTTCTTCAGGAAGCAACGTGGAGCTGCTCTGAGCATCATCTTCCACGTGGACTGATGTTTTCCCTCCGCGTGTCCTGGACAGAGGTATCCCGCTCCTTCTGCCAGCGTTTCCCCCAGCCCAGGCTGCCCCTGCTCCCACCTGGGGGTGGCAATAACTCAGCTCCATTTCAGCCCTAGGACACACAGTTGAGCTGCTTGGCAGGTACTGTCAGTCTTGTTTTCATTTTTTGTCTTTCTCTAAAAAGGGAGCAATGAGCATTTTCCACTGTCCTTTTTGCCTCATGGATACCTCTGGTGATACAAGGACTTAGGACATGGCAATGGCCTTTATTGCTCTTTTTCTTTACCTGGGATGTGTTGTCATCTGTGGTGCGCAGCCCAGATCTTTAGGACTGATGGTCTGAGGCTTGTTCGCTAGGAAGGTCCCTGCTCTGCAGGGATGGTCCCCTCCAGTGTGGTCAGGAGAGGGAGAGCCCAGAACTGGATGCTGGCTCTTTACCTTCTCCCACCCTGCTCCCTATTCCACTCTTCTGACAAGTCACATCCCCCCTGCACCGCCACACACAGAGTTGAAGCTGCTGACAAAGATCAAAGAGGACAAGGACGTGGCAGACACCTTCATTATTTTAGAAGTTGAAAGGGATGTTTACAGCTTCCCGAGTGAGGTTGTTCCTCTGTGGTAACATTCCCAGCACTTTCAGCATCATTTCTGTCATCTTCCATGATTAAACTTGTTCCGTTTTGATCCTTTCATGCAATGGGATCAAAACAAAGCAGGCAAAGGTACAAGATCCAAAAGTACTTAGTCAGCACCCTGTTTAAAGGCTTTCCTATCTTACTGAGCTGGGGATAAGCGAGCGAATAAAATGTGCAGACAATTAATAAGGAGGAAAATAGGTCCTACAGTGGCAATGAAATCATGGGGGTAATCATTACACTTACACATGACCTGACACCTATAAGTGTGGAAATGCGAAGGAGATTTAAAGTTCAGAGAGGAGTGCAAGTTGAATTTGAAGGACGGGTGGAAAACAGGAAGGTTCCTTACAGATCCAGAAAGATACTGAGCTCAATAAGTATCTCAGTTTCCCTTTGCAGCCAAAGGAATAAAAATGCCCTGCTTCCAGAAATCTTCATCCCTCCAGTGGAGAAGCTCTACTGGGATTAAAGAAAGGCATAAAAATAACAGCTGGCTTAAAAAGACCTGTTAAACCTGTGAGAAGATCTCCAGAAGGATTCTCCTTAGACCAAGATAGCTGACCACAAACTTCTCCTGTGTCAAACGTCTCTTCCTAATGTCACCACTGGTGTACATCACACTTGGGCTGCATGTGCATCTCAGATGAGAATGAACGTTACATGTCTAATAAGGTGGTTTCAAATAGCTGTTTTTTATGGTCTGCAAGGTTTTGCCACTGTGCATTGAGAGAAATGCAGCAGGCAAGAAGAGGGAAAAATTAAGCTAGGCACAGGTAATGCCACCTAGGAGAAAGCAGATGGCATGGGTGGAGGAGATGACCTGATCTCTCTGGGTCCAGGGCATGGAGTAGAGGTGAAAAAGCATCTGAAAAGGCAGATAAGAGGTCTCTGCCATGCTTTGCTCTCCCTTGTTTCCCACTCCGAGCGTCTCACTGCATCACTGTACTGGGTGATGACTCTAACGGGGAACTTGAGTGTCCAGATGAGCAGAAGCAGATCAGCCAACACTGTATGAGACTGGGCAGGAGGTTTCTGGCTCAGGCTCTCAACAAGGTAGAGATGAGTTTGCAGATGTTTGTGTCACAGCTGGGCTCTGCCTGGGGTGAATTCTTAGCTACAGGTGGAGTTGAGACCAACATGCTCACAGAGATAAGCAATTGAGAGGCCACCCCTGTGGAAGTGTCCAGAGCAGGACAGCACATCCGTCACCGCTAACACAGCTGGCAAACCTTGCCCTGGGAAACAGCTGCTAGTAGAAAGTGTCTGTGAGGCCCATGTCTCTGAAACTCAGGAAGGTCCTTCAGGAAGAGGATTTCCGATCTCCAGGACAGTTTATTATTGAGATGCATCTACTCTGTCATGTTCTCTGTCCTCAGAAACATATATGATTTGCAAATCATCCTCATTCCCCCTCTTTCTTGCCTCAGCAGGTGTCTCCAGAGAGGGAATAAGACTGTGGAAGGGAGAGATAAAATAGATGTGACACAAAAGAAAAAAAAGAGGGGGAAAAAAAAAAGTAGTTCCAAATCTTTCCTCAGCCAGCCACATGTGATTACGGTATTTATCAGCCTCTATCTCAATGAGGAGTTCCAACTGATAAAGAGTGACACAGGCAGAGCACAAAATAACAGGGCTGCCAAAGGATCCTGAACAGAAGAAAACCCACGACAGCACAGTGAGTGCACAGAAAACACACCAGGAGGCAATTACTGTGACTGCGAAAACACCTTCTTCCAGGGAGCAGCCAAGCCCATCACTTGCTGAAGGAGAGAGGTTCTCCACTCCACCATCCCACGAGTGCAACTTGGTGGCTTTCAGAAACATAATGCCAGGAGCAAGGGACCGTTCCTTGTCTTTGCTAATCAGCCCTCCTGGAGAATGCAAGGACAATAGTTCATGTCTAATAAAGGGGAGACTCAGGCTGGACGTAAGGAAGAAATTGTCGAGAGGAGAGGAGAGGAGAGGAGAGGAGAGGAGAGGAGAGGAGAGGAGAGGAGAGGAGAGGAGAGGAGAGGAGAGGAGAGGAGAGGACACGTCTCTGCCTGCCTACCCATTCCACATCCTCACCACTGCATCTCTACAGCTCCTCTGGTCTTTTCTCCATATCAAAACTTGCCACCAGGACAAGCCACCAATGAAGAAGGAAAACGCGGGTGTGAGCCATGCATGAGGACCTTCTCTTAGGTTATCCTCCTTAGTTAACTACCTTGACTCTTGCTGTCCTTCCCGCATTCCTGCTCTCAATCCAGCTGGGTGCAGCCTTTACCTTTAGTGACACAGATCTGAGCACTCAGCAGAGGCACAGTCAACGTCCAGAGGACAACAGAGGCAGACGAGTTCAGGACAAAGCTTGACCTCCAAAGTCTTGTCTCAGGGCAAGGTTTGTCTTTAGACCGGGGAAGACAAATGAGGAAGAGCTTCATCAGACCTTCCAAAATGGGTTTTCAAAGACCCTATGTCAACTTTGTGTCAAGACAACAGGGAGACAGACAACCTGTCTGGGATTTGACTTATAAAGGGATTTATCTGACCATGCCACAGCAGAAAATCCAAGCGTAAAGCAGGAGGGGCAGGTTAAATGCTCTGAAGTGCTTTGTCTTCTGTCAGCATTAATATGCAGAATTAGGTCCTGAGAGACGTATCCTTGTAAAAAAATCATCAAAATGAGTGAGCCCTCTGAAGGCCCTGCTGAAAATTTCACTTTTAATGAAGAAAGTAGCTTGTCATTTCCTGACCAAAACCATCAGAAAAAGCACAACTGAATCACACTTGGCTTCAAACTTTGGCCAGGAAAACATAAAGTTCTTTTTCAGATTTTGGATTTCCTTATGATTAAAAAACCAAACCAAACTGAAACAAACACAAACAAACAAACAAACAAGAACAAAAGCACTTGATGAAAGCAGTTTTTCATTAAATTGTAGTTCTTCCACAAACATTATAGAACTGGAATTCCCAGCAAAAAATGCCCAAACTGTTTGAAGTGGACGTTTTACTCGCAGTCCTACAAGTTTTGGGTAGAAGACATTTATTTAGGATTCAAAAAATAAAGTGTGTTTCTATTCCCCCGGTGGCTAGGGCAAACATGAGCCTTGAAGCTCCCATGGGCATGCGAGGTCGTGCAGCCTGCTGCCTTTCTGGAGCATCACAAGCCACTTTCCGCATCTCATAACCACAAGTTTTCTGTCATCCTTATGCAGCTGAGTAGCTGCAGCTCAAAGGCTAACGTTCTGTTCTCCCCTGGCCAGTTTTTGCCTCTGCAGAAGGACTGTTTGAAGTTTTCCTTTTCTGGTAACACACAGTGCAATGAACTTTCCTCCTAGACCCATAGATATCTCCAGACGGACTTAACCTGGTGAACGGCTATTTTTATGGCAGACCTAGCAAAACCCTTCTGAAGTGCCACAAAATGCTCACTGCCCATACATAAGATCCCAGGGAGCTGAATAGAATGAGCGTGCTCTGGGAGATGCTGTTTTCCAGCCCTCGCTTCCTTCCTGCTCTCATTAGCTCAGAGATCCGTGTCTTGCTTCACAATAACACACAGACACCAAGCACAGTTACCTTGTTTTCTCCCTGGTCACGGTCAACATTTAAATCTACGCCATGCGCCTCTTCCATTTAGGAAAGCAGAATTACAGCAGGGATTTGTATTGGTTTAACAAAAGTATTTGCTAGGCAGCTTTGGAGACTATTAAGCGGAGAGCTGGGTTTCATGCTAATTTTCTTTTTAATAAAGAACAAATGGGCAAGAGTTCCACACAGAAGCGTGTAGCTGCTCTGAAACGAGCAGGAACGGAGATACAAGCAGCACAGCCCTGCTGTTTTATTGTTTTGAGGGTGAATAACTCCTACAAATCATTTGTATACGTTGTCTAAATGGAACGCGCAGGGAATAATTTGAAGTAGAAAGCATTAAAAAAGTGAAGGATACACTACTGCACTCGTTTGCTCAGCTTAAACTCCTTTCCTTTATTTGCTGCCCTTGTTAGAGAAATTGTGCCTTGGTTAAACTTAAAATATGAGTGTGATTATAAAACCCAAATATAAACCAACACAGAATAGAAACCACTATTCATAGCCACAGAGAGCAGGAGCTTTACATAATTTCCGTAGCGTGTCACGCATTTCTAGGAAGGAGAAAAGGTCTTGAAAAGAAACAGCTGACGGGGAGATCATTATGAGAGATTTTTATGCTCACAAGGTAGTCTTAAATGAGAATAATGTCGCTCAGGAAAATAACACTTGCAAAGTTATTTGGGCCTAAAGTTCCAGATAGGCACCTCGTGGGCTTTGCAGTAGTGCTGAATCAGGGCAGAAGAGGTAAAACATTTGCACAGGAGATAGGTGGGGAAATAAGCACTTCTGGCCTGCGCCGTGTCCCTGCCAGGCTGCAGGAGGGGATTTGTCCCCCCACCAGCCCCTGCCTTGTCCCCTGCCTGGGACAGCCAGGCCATGGGGACATAGAGCAGGAGCAGTGGGGGGAACAGGAGCGCTCGCGTCGCTGGCTGAGCAGGGCTGAGTTACGGCTCAGCCCGGAGTCACGGGCGGCACATGAGCCAGTCTGGCCAGGGACAGAAAGAGGCTGAAGATGCATAAAAGAGAGAAGGGGATAAATTGATTCATTTATGATGCTTGCCAGGCTCTTCTGGGGATGGATGGAGGTGGGGAACCACACAAAGCCCTGCTGAAGACATACCGTGAAAACACAGAGCAGGGCTCACGTCAAACTTGCTGCAAACAGTGTTAGAAGGAACTATGTTCAGGTGAACTCAAAGACGGAGAATGTGCTTCAGCTTTTCTTCTGCCTGCCTGAGTCTGCAAAACTTACCTGAGACAGATTTTGAAGTTAGAGTCACCTAAGATCAACTGGGATAGAAAGAGTCATCAGAAAGGTGGTGGTAGCAACATATAGAACAAACTGAGAAGCGAGGAGCAGTGGTTGCTCCTTTTCTCCGATGCCCTGTGTGGTGTGGGGATAGGGGGACGGACAGAGGACTGCCCGGGCTGGACTGTCCCTTTAAGCAGAGTTTCAAGTCTGGTACCAAATACTCACTCCCAGTTTTCATTTACTTATTTATGCTTTTAATTCTCTCCTAGATGCAGGGAAACATATTTGCATTTCATTAAAATGTATTTTCCCCACTTAGTTCTGCACTCTCTTTTGGCAAACCTTCCCTTTTTGTCATTTTTTTCCTGAGCCTGGAGCAGATTCAACATGTTGCAGCTGCTTTGCTTTAAAAGCCAACTTGAACCTCAAGGTTGTGTTTCTTGCTGTTCCTGAATCAGTGCAAGCACCTGACGAGGCTCAATCAGTGGCTCCCTGCTGGTCCATGGATGATCACAGGGTGTGCAGAGCAAGCATGTCCATCCAGAGGTCCCAAGAATATGGGTATCAGTACCAGTCCAGGAGCTAGACCATCACAAAAGGGGCTGAGGGAGTGATTTAGCAGTGATTGTGCACACATCTGCCATCAGCACAGGGACCAGGCTGAGTTTTTCTCTCTGCTGGGAGCAGCTTGGCTAGTGCAGTAGCTATTGCCACCATTTCCCTGCAGCCAAGTCCCAGTCCAACCCCAGCTGCAGCACCTGGGGAGATGCAGTCTCCAAGTCCCAGATCCTACTCGGTGCTGCCCCTGCATATACACACATCCCTCCAGCTTTGGTGGGCCTTGGCAAGAGGAACAGCTTTTCTGCCCCAGTGGAAATGACATCTCCTTTCTTAATAATGCCCCATGTTACCTTCCTCCCATCGCATCTATAGACGGTAAGTGATGTGAGTTGCAGAATGACCTATTAGAGAGCAGTGTAGGGGAAAGGGACCTGGGGGTCCTGGGAACAGCAGGATGATCATGAGTCAGCACTGGGCCCTTGTGGCCAGGAAAGCCAATGGTACCTGGGGTGGATTAGAAGGGGGGTGGTCAGTAGGTCAGAGAGGTTCTCCTGCCCCTCTGCTCTGCCCTGGTGAGACCACACCTGGAATATTGTGTCCAGTTTTGGCCCCTCAGTTCCAGCAGGACAGGGAACTGCTGGAGAGAGTCCAGCGCAGGGCAACAAAGATGCTGAAGGGAGTGGAGCATCTCCCGTGTGAGGAAAGGCTGAGGGAGCTGGGGCTCTGGAGCTGGACAAGAGGACACTGAGGGGTGACCTCATTAATGTTTCCAGATATCTAAAGGGTGAGTGTCAGGAGGATGGAGCCAGGCTCTTCTCGGTGACAATCAATGGTAGGATAAGGGGTAATGGGTTCAAACTGGAACACAGGAGGTTCCACTTAAATATGAGAAGAAACTTCTTTGGGTTGAGGGTGTCAGAGCCTGGCCCAGGCTGCCCAGGGGGGTTGTGGAGTCTCCTTCTCTGCAGACATTCCAACCTGCCTGGACACCTTCCTGTGTAACCTCATCTGGGTGTTCCTGCTCCATGGGGGGATTGCACTGGATGAGCTTTCCAGGTCCCTTCCAACCCCTGACATCCTGGGATTCTGTGATTCCTTGACACTGCCTCAGTGAACATACTCCCTGTCCCTCTGCCCCATGTGCACTGGTGTCCAGCTCCTTCCCCTAGTTGTACAACACATTAACACCTTTTCTCTCTCCCAGAGGAATACAGAATCATAGAATGGTTTGGGTTGGAAGGGAACTTAAAAGATCGTCTAGTTCCAACCCCTCTGCCATGGGTACCTTCCACTAGACCGTGTTTCTCAAAGTCCCATCCAGCCTGGCCTTGAACTCTTCCAGGGATGGGGCATACACAACTTCTCTGGGAAACCTGTTCCAGTGTCTCACTACCTTGCTAATGAAGGATTTCTTACTTACAAAAAATCTAAATCTACTCTTTTCCTGACTCTCTTACTGCTCTGAATGTCGACTTTTCCTGCCAAACAGGTTCAAACCTTTCCTGAGTCTCATTACAGACCAACTCTCTGCTCCTGGCCACCAAACAAATGACCTTCTCTCTGGAACAGACACTTGTTCACTGTGTGTCTCACTCAATTACATCTCAGCTGAAGTAACATCCATATTTAATTATTAGAGGTGCTATTAAAGCACTGTGGCCTCCTCAGCTGAGATGTCCTGTTCTGCATTGCTCATCAGACTGTAAGACAGGCTCTGCGAGGCTGGACCTTGGCACTAAGAGAGTGAAACGCAGCCTCCGTGTCTTTGAGTGGAAGCAGGTCCATCTAATCATTTGTTGCATTTTAACATCTGTAAGATGTTAAAGAAAACTGTCACACCCCCCCAGCCACTTTTTCTTCCAGAGGTATGTTTAAGATCATCAGATGAAAGGCACTAGAAATGCAAAGCATCATTAATATTTAAGTCAGATTTGCAGAAAGATAAATTTAAGCATTGTAGAAATTAACTGGATAAAGATAACCACTTCCTGCATAAAGAGCTTAAACTAATTCAAATACTTCATTGCAGAAAAACTCTCCCTTATCCCTGTATCCCCACATTTGCTCCCATAGGAAAACAGGTAGTGGTTCTGCAGTCATGGCATTGGTGTAATGGAGAGCAGGTTTGCATGGCTTTGGGCAAAGTCCCAGCTATGTCTCTTTGGATGTGATGCCATGAGCTCAGCGTAGTCTGGTTTTACCACACTGGGCCATAGACCAGCACTGTGCTTGCATGGACCCCTAAACAGCCTCTCCTCCCCACAGAAAAGGGACAAGGGACGTAGATCCCAGCCCCAGCAGCTCCTGCAAGGTGGGCACCAGGGAAGCTCCCAGCTGGTGGCCCTGCCTGAGCAGGAGCCCATTGTGACTGGGAGGTGACTGCCAAGTCCCTGGGGACCTGATGGGGAAGCAGCTCCATCACAGAGGATGTCACCAACACCACTGCAGGAATGCAAATAAATCCCTTCTTTTCTTCTTGGTAATTTGTTTCTGTGCAGAATAAATTGAATATGTAATTTCATTTTCTCTCTCAGAGCATTAACAACCTTGGAATTGTTTGGATTACACAATGAAGACAACAAACAAGTAATTACCGACAAACTGATATCGCTGTTGAGAAGAGAATGCAATTGATTTTAATTCTCGTCAGCCCTGTTTACTCCCCCATTGCATTAGGCATAATAAAGTGTTACAGTAGATTATGTTCTGTTGTAAAGTAGTTCTTATCAGACACCACAACTGCCTCCTTATTAGAGAACATGCCTTCACCATTATGCTCTTCACCCAGTGGTCTCTGGGGAGGGGAGAACTGTCTGCCCACAGCAGGCACTGACCATGGATCCATCCCTGATGTGAGACAAGAGCTGCAACCTCCATAGTTCTCCCAGTCAAGGTGGCTTCTCCTCGAGGGACCCTTTCCTGTGTGTTACTTGGAAACGTTACCTCGGAAGCCAAGCTGTTAACTGTCCTTCCAACACCCAGGAGCTTCACAGCACACTGAAAGATGCAGAGCCACTGTACACAGCCACTAGGACCTACAAGCAATGGTTTGGCCCGCATGGCATCTTCAGTGATTTCATGAAGTGATTGCCATAAAGTCGTTGTTGGACTGCAACTAATCAGAATTAAATTGATTGTGATGGGTAATTTGGTGTACAAAATGTAGCTTATGGCAAATCCTTCAAAAGACAGGACGTTGGATCCTGTTTCTTTTGGCATCAGAGCCAGGAAGGGCAAGATTCCTAGTTTCAGTCCCTGGCTTAGTCACTGTTTGGAAAGGTGATCTTCATCTTTCTGTGCCTCAGTGCTTTTCTGTGTTGCAGGGAAGCAAAAATCTTTCCCTCTCTACCCAGAGGTGTGAAGATCTGACCAAAATTGTTGTGATTAGTCTGTACTGTCACTGGTTTACAAGTTCATAGGAGAGTGGTGAATACAGCCTTTCAGCTTGGAAAGGATGCTCTGATGGGTTGGCAGAGATTATTCCAATGCTTGTGAAAGGATCATAGAAACACAGAAATGTTGGTGTGCAGGGACAACTTAAGTCAGGTCAGCCATGGATCTGGAAAAATCCCAAGGATGATGATTCTCTGGGTAAACCCTTTCCACCCTTAACCACTTTAATGGTGAAGACATTCCTTGGCTGCAACCTGTACCCACCAGCTCTTGTCCCTTCATTGTGGCTCTCTGGCTCTGTCCTCACTATAACCACGCACTGAGCAGCATGGTACTGCTCCCAGATCTTCCCTCAGCCTCCTCTCACCAGGGGAAGCTCGGCTCCCTCGCTGTCCCAGAAATTCACTGCCAAAGGGGAGGTGCTAACACCACAGAATCATGACATCCCAGCGAAACCACTACAAGCAAAATGATGCAAATTCCCCATGATTTCTTAATGTTCATGCTGTTTTCTGAGATATGCCTTCACTTCTCATAGAACCATAGAATGGTTTGGGTTGAAGGGACCTTTCCAGCTCATCCCCCAACCCCTGCCATGAGCAGGGACATCTTCACCAGCTCAGGTTGCTCAGAGCCCCGTCCAGCCTGGCCTGGGATGTCTCCAGGGATGGTTCATCCACCACCTCTCCGGACAACCTGGGCGAGGCTCTCACCACCTCCAGGGCCAACAATTTCTTCCTCATGTCTAGCCTGAATCTCTCTCCTTTAGTTTAAAACCATCACCCCTTGTCCTATCACAACAGGCCCTGCTCAAAAGTCTGTCCCCACCTTTGTCATCGGCCACAATAAGGTCTCCCTGGAGCTTCTCCAGCTGAACCCCCCAGCTCTCTCAGCCTGTCCTCCCAGCAGAGCTGTTCCAGCCTCGGGTCATTCCTGTGGCTCCTCTGGCCCCTCTCCAGCAGGTCCATGTGTGTCCTGTGCCGAGGACCCAGAGCTGGACCAGCACTGCAGGGGGTCTCACAGAGCCGGGCAGAGGGGACAATCCCCTCCCTCAATGCTACTCACACTCCTTTTGATGCAGCCCAAGATAGTGCTATAGGATCCTAATGGACAGTTGTTGTTCTGCATTAAATTATGCCCTTGTGTTATGTGCGAAGCTCTCAAAAGAATCTTTCTGAGCATAATTAATTGTTAAAGAAAGTCTAAATTGTGAATGATCGTTAAAGGAGGCATTGTCTCGTCTTAATGATCTTTGCAGAAGTTTCTCTGTTCTTTCTGAGTTTAGTAAGAAAATTGCTTAAGCACTGTCAGATACCTAAGTAATTCCCCAATTAATATAACTAATGTTTACACATAGATGGCTCTATATTTTAGTAAGCAATTGTAGCATTAAGTGACCTTGCTAAACTCGTCTATTAAGTGTCTCTCCCATAGGACACAGATATACTGGTTTTATTATACAAATATTAATCTTTATTACAAAATATTCCCAAATTAACTCTTTGAAGAGCCTTCACATTTGATAAAGAACACAAGCTGTCACACTGAGGAAAAGACATTATCATCTAATTAAGCACAAAAATTATCCAGTAGAATTACTTGGTATCTCCTCCAAAAAGTTTCTTCCTTCTAATTCCCAAAGAACATGAAAAATGGAGAGTTCAAGGTGTTGTCGTCAAGACATAATCCTGCAGTCCTCCATGAGCAGGTTTAGATTAAAGTATTGGGAATTTTGTGCAAAGGAAAGTCTTACAGAGCTCAGTAATTCAATTTCCCCCCCATCTCTTGCAAGCGGGGAGACTTTCTAAAACACAACCCTTGCAGGGTCTGCCGTGTGTAGCACAGGCTTTTCCACTTCAGCGGGTGCTTTGTATCAGGCTGCTGTGGTCTGTTCGTAAAGGAGATGGTGTTGGCCAGATTTTTGTGTTTGATCAAGTATCCCCTGGTCTGCGTGTATGTCACATTAAGATAAATAAATAAATAAATCAATAAATCACACACACACACACACATACACCCCACCTTTTAAAAGCTATTAGAATAAAAATAAAATGATGGCACGTGTTATAATTTAATAAATTAAAAATATTTACAAAATTCACAATACGTGCTTGCAGCCAAGGCCCTGAGGAGTCAGCCAGAGCTGCCATAGTGCAGGTGAAGGAAATAGACTCACAGGGAGGGCCAGGAACACCAAATATTCCTAATCCTGCCCAGTGCAGGCAAAGCCAGCAATGTTTATCAAGAAAGCGAATTTATCTGCAGAAGAACGTGCATGCCCAAGGACGACATCTAGCAGCTATCAAGTTTTGAAGAACATGGTAAACAGAATCTGTCTAGTTATGCATCTTTGCAAACAATATAGCAATTTTTTTATAAATCACTTTTAAATACAGACCAAGTTTAGATAATTTCTTCCCTGTATTGGGTTAATTTGAAGTCCATTTGACAATACTAGCTTAGTGTATTTTGATTGGATTTTAAACTCTATTCAAGTGAGCTTGACACAAATCATCAATTAAAGATGCACAATTTCATGCAAATTAAATTTACAAACTAAAAATCCTAGTAAATGCATGTTAAGCTATATAACTGCTTAAATAAATACATATGAAGAAAACATTTCATTCTTGGTAGTAGTATGAAGTGCAAGATTACATGAGGGTGTTTATTAACATACCCTAAGCGTTATAGACTTTGAGGAGGCGGGGGGAAATATTATTCTTGAAGACAGTGACCTCCGCTCCTTCTCAATGCAAATTGTTTTCGTAATCTCTGCTGCATAGAGGCAACTGGCTCACCAGGGTGCTGAGACATGCGGGTTCCTCTGAGCATCTTCAGCTGATGAGGAATTTCTCCTTTCCTCACAAATTCTTCCTTCTCCTTTTTGACTCACCTTCTCAACCTCAGCCCTCCATGTGGCACAAGAAGGAGGTCAAATTAGAAAAGTGCACACAAAAGAAACTCAACAGAGGAAAGGATGGAGGGGGAAGAGCACAGTGGAGAAGCGAAGGGCACAAGCGCAGCTGATGCTGTCCCATAATGTGGCAGATAATTCAAGTAAGAGTTTGCCTTTTCATGAAGGTTAATGGAGATAATGAACAAAACACAGTTATGTTAGTTGAAGAAGAGAGGTATGAAAGACAAGCGTCATGTGAGCAGTTGGAAACATTGCAAAGAGCAGATTCTAGAGTGAGTCCCGGTTTCCTGGAGTTCTGAATTTGAGATAATAAAATGGGGATCCAGACCTAGAAAACTGGATCTTCACTTAAAATTAGCAAAACTGCAACAGTTTCCCGGTTGGAAGACAGTGTGAGATTCTCTTAAGGACATTGGGAGGGAAAGACAATGAAACTGCAGGTGACCGAGTTATCAAAATGCAAGAGCGTGGAGAGGAAAATCAAAAGAGTGTATTCCAAGGACAGGACAGCAACAAACAATTAGGGAAGCCTGTGAGAAACTGAAAAAATAATTGTGTGTGTATATATATATATATATATATATATATATATATTAAAAAGAACAACATAGTGCCAGCTTTTGGACAGAGGCACAATACATGCAAAGAAACACGATTGTTTTACAAAAGCCTGAAGGAATAAAAATACCAAAGCAGAAAGAAATCACAAAGGATGAAGGAAGGAACAAAATTATATGCAGAAACCTTTCAAGCTGCAACTGTACCCAGTGATCAGGTCATCATGGTGAACGGGTGTGAAATCTGTGTTTTCTCATTTCAGCGCTGACTAGTGGTGTAAGACTCCCCTTTGCATCTCAGAGTGCAAAACCCATGGATGAGAAAGCCTAGTCAGACTGAAGAGATCTAAAACTCAGATCAGACAATGAGCAAATAATTTCTATGATGAGCTGACTTGGACGTAAAACGAAATCTTATGAGGATGGTTTGGTAATTGTTTGGGGAAGCAGAATACTCATTTCAGGGCTGAGAATGTTTCCTCTACAGCGAGTGGGATTCGTGTCACCTCATTGTAGAAAACAACATCTGAGCTAGTCACCCCTGACTCCTTTGACAACCAGAGGAGAGAACAGACACTTTTGGAGCATGATTCATCTGCCCCAACATAGACACCTACCTAAAGATGAGATGAATGTACATTAAAATACCTAGAGCTTCTGTCAGCTATAAAGAGAATCTGCACTAGCTCAGAAGTAAATATTTGCATTGAAGACATCCAAATCTGTTAGATGAATCCTGCCCTGGGTCGCTCAAACAGAAATTACACTGCTAAGGACATAACCTCACAAAGTAAGAAAGAAAACAAGGAGATGAAGAGAAAGCAGAACTAAGGGAAAATATTATCATGATAAAGGAGAAGCTGAATTCCTGGGAAGGAGACAAATACTACAAAGGAAACGCAGAACAATTTTTGATACTGCTACAAACCACGTAGAAAGAAAAGGTAGAACTAACTCCAAATAGTGATGTTATGCAGATAAAAAGGCTCTGAAAGAATCAGCTTTGTGGTTAGCCCAGGTTGTTTGGTTACACAAAGAAAAATCAGAGTGGTGTTGCTATTCCCAGTAGTGAGAACTGGAGTTATTAGGGAATATGATAGCTAAATAAGTCATTTAGTGCACACATGGGGTATCTGTGGGGCAGCTGGTGCCAGACGTGCGGTGATAGGCAGCAGACAGCGCCGGGCTCTCGGGTCAGTACCTGTTCTGCAGAAATCCGGTGTGAAGCCTCCTGCGCCAAGCCCAGGGTAATGTGGTTAATGGCTGGGTGGGAAATGGGAGGATTTTCTTAAAAAGGACCTTTGTAGACTCTAATTTGGCATTACTAGATTTGGGACAGCACCCTTGAAATTGGGATCAATATCCTACTAAAATATCGTACATTTGGAATAAACCTGCCAGGTTACACATACACTGATGCTAAATACAGAGGTACGGTGTGATTTTGAGAGTGCCATAAAAAAATAGAGAAGAAAATATTCTGTATTAAAAGGTCAGTTCAGCTGAAGGTTTTGCAGCCCTGAGACAGTGCCAAATGAAGTGTCGAAGTGGAAGCTTTGCATAAAGTTACTGCGTACTCCAGCCTAAAGGAAACCAGTCCTACCCCAGATCCTGATGCAGGACACACCTACAAGTGCTATCTTTAGTGTCTTCAGCAGAAGCAACAGGGAAAAAATGTTGCATGGGATACACAATATGTAAATTCAAGATCTTACACACAGTAAGAGTCCCTTCTGCGGACAGACCAGCAGTTAAGGAAGATGACCACAGATGAACTCAACCCAGTTGAAACAGCCTTGGGCTATCGCTGCTCTTTGCTGTCCCTCAAGACAAGGCCAAGGTCCTGATTTCTAGGACAATCAAACAATTCCTGATAGAGCCACCACTAATCCCAAGCAGCTCGATTTCATGGAAAAGTGGGACTGAACATCACTGCTGCTCACAGGTTGGGCTGGGGGCACTTCCATCCAGCAGGAACGAACGTGGATGACCCTACTTTCATTTTCCAGGCTGTGGAGCATATTCTCCCCCAGGCTAGGGATACATGAACATTAATCTTCCCCTTTCCTATTTAGACATGTTCATGGCATACAGCCAGCAAAACTAAAGAACAGCAATTTTACATTATTTTCCCAGTGTTTTACAAATCATGTGGCCAAGCTGGGAAGGGAACCAGAGAGCTGCTTAGTTGTATAGTCTTTTACAGCTACGTCTCCACTATATAACTCAAAATAAAGTCCTTGCAATACCTAGTAAATCCAGTCTCCTTTGGAACCCCATAAGAAATATGTCCTTGTAGTGAGACTCCTCCTTCAACATCCTTCTGCAGAAGGCTCTGGATGCCTCATTCCCTTGGGCTGGGCTTTATTCATTCTGGAGGGAGCTGGTTTTCCATCTCAGTGTTATGTTTACCACACCTCTGTAGATATCGTTATCAATCTATCTTGTGTATCATTAAAAAAATGAGATCAGGTTAGTCAGACGAGACCTACTTACTCTAAGGTTGTTGACTAGTGTTAAATATATTCCCGTTCTTTCTTGACAGAATCTCACCTCAGCTTGTAGTGTTTCTATGATTGGGGTCAATCTCTCAAGCCTATAGGCATTCACCATCTGGAATTCGGCAGACCATTAGCACTCTCCTGACCTTTAATGATCTCTCCAGCATTTCCAGGCCTATTGGCAGTTCATACTCTTGGCCAAGAGAACCAGCTCTTTCAGGATTCTTCAGCACAGGTTTTCTATGACTGCTGATAAATATTTTCACTGATGACAAATACTTTTAACATCATCCTCACCCGTCAAAGTACCAGAAAATAGTTCACCACCCTCATGTACTATTCACCCCGCTTCTTCTCAAATTCAGAACAGATTTATTTCTTTATATACTTCAAAATTTATGCTTTATTATCCCTTTGTTGTGCCAGGCACAGATATTCCCAGGTGTCTCATCTTGACAGTTATCTTCAGCTCATAACTTCTAACATAAAGTAATTGCCAACAGCATTTTTATGGTTTTGGTTGGGTTTGTTTTTTTAATTATTTCTTACTTGTGTAGCTGCTCTCTGCACTTCTTTTCTGCCCTCCACAGAGACACCAGGGTTTAGGTTAACACATAAAACCAAACCAGCAGAAACGGCTGGGGCCAGATAGCAGCATTTGCTGAAAAGAGACCCACACTAAAAGTTCCCAAGGGCATGAAAGTCCAGCTGAGTATATGCCATGTGATCACCCATAAAATAAGTCAGGAAAACTGGATGTGGCCAGAAGACAAGGGCCTGCTGACATCACACCAGGTTGTGCTGAGATAGCAGCTGGTAAATAATGGACTGGGAATGAATGGTCTGGGATTTCCTGCTAGAAAAGAAGCTCAGTGGAACAAGAGGGTGGGCTGGCCTTTTGGAAAGGTTCCACTCATAAGCACTTAGTATGTTCACTGGGCAAGGTCAAAAGCCCAGGTGTTCCTCGCCTCTCCTCCACACCACCCTCAAACTGCATTCAGATGGCACATGGAGGACCTTCCCTATGGCCCTGTAAGCACTATTATCATAGAATTATAGAACAGTTTGGGTTGAAGGGACCTTCCCAGCTCCCCCAGTGCCCCCCCTGCCATGAGCAGGAACATCTGCACCAGCTCAGGTTGCTCAGAGCCCCATCCAGCCTGGCCTGGGATGTCTCCAGGGATGGTTCATCCACCACCTCTCTGGGCAACCTGGGCCAGGCTCTCACCATCCTCAGCATAAACAATTTCTTCCTTATGTCCAGCCTGAATCTCCCCTCTTCTAGTTTAAAACCATCACTCCTTGTCCAGTCACAACATGTCCTGCTCAAATGAAGGTGAAGGAACGCCACTGATGCCGAAGTTTAGGTGTCTAAGTGCCATATGAGCTCAGCAAGTTGCCTTTAGTGTATCAGTGCAGATTTACAATAGTAGAAGAGTAGAAAATGAAGTCTGGTGGCCTGGGAGGTTGGAAAAGAAAAAAGAGCACATATGAAAAGGCAGGTGGTCAGAGAGAGGTGGCAGCTCCTCATCCTCCTTCCCCAGCCTGCCATTGCAAATTATTTTCTCCTGACTTCAGCTTTCAGGACAGGAAATCCATCCCAAACAAAAGATCCCTGCAGCTCTCAAAGCCTGTGACCCTGGCATAGTTGTCTGCAGTCCAAGCCCATAACAGAAATGATGATTTAGCCCTGGATTATATTGGCTCAACCAGAATAAGTGCCAGGGACAGGAAGAGACAAGAATTATGAGTCCCAGCAGTAGGAGGGCTGCTGAGTGTGGAGGGTCTGAGCAATGGTGGGAGGTCCAGATGTGCTCTGGGAATATTTCACCTTCCTGCAGCTTGCTTCACTGGGGAAACAAAAGAGATACAGATGCTGGGTTATAAATTTTAAAGCAATTCTGCTGTGAACCTCCTTTTGAATTTAGAAGCGAATCCTTCATATAAATGGATTGAGAAATTCTCCCTCTGAAGTCATCCATCTCTTAATAGGACATCCTGACACCAGCTGAGTCAATCCAATGTCCATTGTTGATTTGAGTGTGTTCATCCAAGGCTGACACGACATTTCTTTTGTTGACAGAGCTCATATGTTACAGTAGCCTGTCCTTCATATTTCTCTGCCTTTCACTGCTTCAGCAGCTGCACACCAGGAGAAACTGCTGCATTTACTTATTTCATTTCTTCAAGGTCCATTTCCTAGACATTTCCTTCTCCAGCTAAGGGCAGAATTTTTGTGTCCATCCTAGATTTCAATTGGAGAAGGATTTGCCCTGGAGATGATTCTTCAAAGGCCAATCCAGCAAACTTCTCCAAAGCACTGGAGCACCTGATTTTAATTTCAGAAGCAGATAATTATATTATTCAGCACCTTCCATCCCAAAGGATTCTTGTCAAAAGCTAGACTTTGACAGACAGCTCTACAGGTGGGTCTGGATGAGCAATATAGGTGGGACTTCATGCACCATGGTATTTCTGGGAGGGAATGTGACAGCTAATTTGAACTTTGTCATATCAAATACTAAATTTCACACAGATTTCTGGGATGAGGATTCAAACAGACAGCTCTGCTCTTTTAGCATGATGGAATCATCTCCAATGAGCTGTCCTAGAGTTGCAGACTGGACCAAACCCTGAACTCTGCCTCGGGAGGCTGGGAAAGTACTTTGGGAAAGTGTGACCACATGCTGGTCCTGTCCTTATGTCCTTATGTTCCCTGCAGAGGCCTCTCGGGGACAGCACACTGGGCTGGCTGGATTGCTGTCTCACCTGACAGCGATACCTGCTTGTATCATCATCTTATACAGATCTGAATCAGTGTGGGCATAGCTATGAGCACAAACACTGCTTTGTAGGTTGTTGCCTTGGGAAAATCATCAACAACAACAGCAACAAAAATCCCAGATGCAGCTAGTGTTAGTCACAGGGATGGGTGCACAGGCCCCTGATGAAAACAGAAGTGCCACAGGGCTGAAAACTGCTGAAAACAGAGGATGGGGAAGTGTAAACAGACACTGGAAAGATCATTCGGGTATCAGGGTATTGCCTTCTTGTACCTGCACCCCAGATGCCTGAACAGAAGCACAAGGTAATGCTTTGCTAGCTGCTTTCTGCCATGCAGCAGAATTTTTTGACCTTTAAATGATGCTTGCCCACAAGTGACATCACTACAGCAGCTTGAAAAAAACAATTTATAAAAGCTACTGAATAAGATGTAAATTAAGACTGACTGGTGCTGAGGATTGTGTGTACACACAGGAACACACTGAGCAACCACTTCTGCCCATGGTTGTGCTACTGTGGTGATTGTCACTTGAGGAAGCCATGATCCTGGGCCGACCACAGACGTGATGATGATGCTTCTGGATGTGTCACTGATAGCAAATAGTAAATCAGGGACTTTCTTCTCTCACGTCCCTCCTGCCTGAGCAAGAAGCCTCATGTTGGCCCTGGCAGTGCAGCTCCCCAAGTTCTCGATGTGTCCCAGTCACGCTGTATCAGCAATGATGGGCTCTGCTTCCCAGGGACAGGTTTTCGCTGGGTCACTGTGCCTGTGGCACGAGCAGGACAGAGCAGCTGGAGCAGGCAGGAGCACGCTGGGGATCCCTCGGCACTGCTCTTGGAGAGCTGCCATTTTTTCCTTTGCTGGGGAGTTTCTGCTCTCCTGCATTTGCAAGACAGATGGAGAAGCTCAGGAAAAACCCTAAATTGGGATTTTCAGAGAAGAGGTGAAGGAGAGGTGAGAGAGCTACCAAGGCGCTCTACCCTGCCTGTCCAGCATCCACCAGGCACTTTGCTCCAAAGGGGCCAACAGACCTGCAGAGGCAGGAGAACCCTCATGCTGGCAGCATCTCTTCCTGCCTCAGTGACCAGCAGACAAGCTGTGGTGTGCACTGCCCACCCCTGTGCAGCCCTCTTTAGTGGAGAGTTGGGGACTAAAATCCATCAGGCTGCAGCTGGGTGAGGTGTTTTCCAGGGCTTTGCTGAGGACCTGCTGAGGAGCTCAGATACCACCGTCCTCAAACCTGAACTCCCTCCTGTCCTCTGACCCTGTGCACCACCAGGTGTTACATCAGTTATAGGGCGAAAATATACAAAATTCAGGCAAGAGCTCGCACAGAGTGAAGCTGCCTCTACAGGTAAAGCCACTGCAGGGAGGTTTTCCTGCTCTAACATCCACGGTCACACTAAGCACACGGTCCAGCTCAGCTGGTGCCCAGGCTGGGACCCCGTGTTCTCCCCATCCCTGCCCCAGAGTGGGTCACAGGCTCTGCTCCCTTTTGGGAGCAAAACAGGTCCAACTCTTCAGTAGGTGTTGCTTCTTGCCTCATAAAGTTATATTAAAGACTTACAGGGGATTTTCTGCACAGCTGGCCAACCGATGCCCTTCACAGCACATCTCCAGCCCTTTAAATATTCACGAGACTTGGTCTGCTGCCTAATTGAATTTCCTCTATGAATGAATCAGTTATTTCCCCATCTCCTGCAGCAAAGATGTAGATTAAGTGTAAAGCTGGAATAGTACACCAAAAAAGCAATTCCTCTCTGGTTAGCGGCTGAGTGAGCTCAGTCCTACTGGGATCAGGTCCCCAGCATCATTCTTCTCCCCAGACTTCTCTTTCCAGAAAAGTACAGTTTCTTATTGAGTCTAACTCTTCCATACAATTAACAGCTGGTTTTCACCCAAAAACATTTTTAGTTAAAATATATTGCCTTGAAGAGGCAATGCTCACTCTGTTTTGCATTTGCCAATCCATGACGATAAGTCATTCAAAGGCTCTCCTCGGTGTGACAGGTCCATCCTCTTTTCTGAACATTTCACTAAACATATCTACTTTGATTGCAATATTTGTAGACCTTCTGAAGGACAAGATACCCCCGCCTGACTGATAAACAGCCTGTTCTTGCATCCAGACATAAACCCCTTCTCTTGTTCCTTCTCATGTCTGCTTTCTGGTAGGTGCTCACAAGACCAGAATCACCAAAACATAAGATTATGTAGATTGAGCAGGTTTCTCAAATAGAACAGACTGCTCATGGCCTTGTACAGTTGACACTTGAATCTCTTTGGGAATGAGGATCCCACAGCCATACTGTGCTCCTGATCCCATAACTGAGCAGGAACCCAGGTCTCTGTACAGCCAGTTCTCTTCTGAACTGTTTCCTGGCTTTTGAGAAGGTTTGAGCCCCAAGATCATGTGAGGTGCATTTCTCCACCAAAGTGATTGTATCCTGATCGCTGCAGTATCCAAGCCAGTATTCAAAGACCAGCAAGAAACATTAGTCTTCTTCTCTGGCCTTCAGCATGCCCTAGGCAGCAGAATTTCTCCCATGCAGGACTGAGTTAACCAATTTTATCTCAACTAAATTGGCATTACTGAAAATGTACATGATAAAAGTTTGAGGAAGAGGGTGAGGACTGCACCACTTCCACTGGGTAACTGATTAGCACTTAAAAGTGTACTAAAGCTAATGCCTTATTTCTAATTGTCTCTTGTTTTTCTCTACAAGAAAGAAGTGGTCTGAAGAGCACAGAAGCTTCTCCACATGAAGGCTTTTAAAAGAAACTATTTTCTCGCTTTGTGTTTTTCAGCATTGAATTTGTTTCTTCAATAAAGTACAGCTCTATTCTGAAACCAAACTGACAGAGAGTCATTCTGCAGCTTTGCTTTCTTTTCCTGTATCCTTCTGTTCAACCCACAATAAATAAACTACGCTCTGTTGGTGGAAACCAGCTGGGATCTTAAACACAGGCTGGGTTTGTTCCTTCTTGGAGTTTCAGTCCAGACTCTAATCTATTAGGATACATCTCTGTAGGTCTTACCAGCAGCAGAAAGCCAGGCTAGAGGAACAAAGAAATGTCATCTTTGCAGAATAGCACAAGAAACTGATTCCAAGGTGACAGATACTGCTCAGGAATCAGTAACCCTGCAAGTGGGTCGCTCTCCCTCTCTGTGTCTCCCATCAGATGTTCCTCCTACACCAGCTCCCTGCCTGTGGGCTGTTTGAAGCTGAATACCAGGTGGCCTGTTGCTCTTTTTTTTTTCCCTCCGCACCTTAAGTTTGACAATTTACGCTGAGCTTAACCCAAAGTGTTCTGAGGCAGCTTTTAGTTTGTTTTTACAGCAAGCTAAAAGACTTCACCTGCTTTGTCTTGGTAGAAGTTCTACTAGCCAAGTTCCAGCCAGTTGGCTAATGACTGTACTCCTGGACTTACCTGTCCCCCTTTTGGGGCTTGATTCACATATTTGCAACAGAATGGGTAATTTCCTGTACCAGTCCGAGAGCTGCCCAGGCTAATCTTGGTGTCACGGCTCCCCCTGCAGTCACTGGAGAAAGACGGGCACTTCCAGGGAGCAAATCTGGCCATAGGAAGGTTTCATTTGGTGAAGATAAATGGAGTAATGACCCTTCAGGAGGAGCTGGCAGTCCACACTCTAAGTGTAGCTGGAAGTGTAATTTCGGGGGCATCTAATCTCTTCCCCACGTTTAGCTGCATGTATTACACCCACCACAAAGAAACAGAGAGTTCTGATTGGTTTTGTCCCCATAATAAGGTGTTAAACTTGCCTATCTACCTCTTATTGCTTTGAATTAAATATCTCAGTCCATCACCCTCCCATCCACAGTCCACCCTCTATTTCCAGAGGCCAGTGTCTTTGTGACTTGGTTCCTTAGGAAATCTGTGGCACAGAGTCAAAGTAATTTCTCAGTCTTTCCTCATTTGCACATGTCCATCAGTCTTCCTGACAGAAGTGATTGCAAAGAGCATAGATGCATTTGCCTTGTCTGAGCATTTCAACACAACCACCACAGCTGATTCCAGGAGCGAACGTACAAGGAAGGAAGAAAAAAGGACAAAAGAAAGGAAGTAAAAGAAGACAAAGGCAAAAAGCAATTGCAAAAGCAAAGGAAAAGGAAAAAAAAAAAAGGAAAAAAAAAGTGCTTTTTTTGTAGCTTGCACTGATTCCCTGCAAAGAAGAAAATCTTCCCAAGCAAATATTGCTTTCTTTGAAGAGCATACACTCTCTCCCATGCTGAGAAGTATTCAAAGCAAGGTCTGCCACCCTGAGATCCACCAGGCAGCCTTGTTACAGATCAGAGCTGTGCCCAGACCCAGCTCCCTGCCACTCTCTTCCACTCACCTCATCTCATTTTCTCTGCTGCCTTTCTTCCCTTCGCCTCCTTTTCTCTGCATTCCCATCTTGCAGCAGTTCTGCATCCCAATCCCGCTCCTCCAGCTGCCAGGTCAATTGAAGTCCTACCTTCTCATCCCAGCACAGCCCTGGGATGAACCTGCCACACTCCCCCTGCCCCAGCTCACAGCCGTGCTCTTGTTTTCCTTTCTTACCTACTGGTATTTCAGCCTTCCCAAGTAAAAAATGCAGCCAAGGCTTGTGCAGAGCCTTCAGGTAGGGGTGAAGAGATGAAACAGAAACTCACAATGCAAGCAGGTTGTAATGATCCACTCAAAAGCATTTTGCTAACACTTATCTGAAAAATACACCTCTGCAAGACATTTTTCAGCCTTCTTTTGAAGCTTCGAAGAGCTTTCAGCCATCAGTTGAACAGATTTGCCCCTGAGCTAAATATTTCTAAAATATTTTTGAGAAAATACTGATTTCTAGCTGAACATCCCTGTTGTTGTTCACTTGAAGATCTCCGAAACTTTTCAATCCTCCCTTGTGGCAAAAACTAAAACATTACTTTTCAATGAATCTTCATTTCTCATTGAAATTTCCATGGGAATCCGTAAACAAAAGTCCAGCAACCTGTCTTGTGTGGCTGCCCAATCCTTTTGACCTTTTTACTACTTACTATTTTGTTTTACCAGAAATGTTATTGTCAGTTTTAAGGCACCTAGTCGTGCGCATCCAAGTTTTACCCATTTAATATTCATCTCCTGACAACACTCAGGGTTCCACTTGCCTCCTAATTAGTTACTGGCTGAAGTGGAAAGAATTATTGTGGAGAAACACTGACCTCCTACCCATGGGATCTCATTTTTCTTTGCTGTTGCTAGCTAAAAGTTTGGAGCAGAGTGATGCTTAATCCTGCTGGCCCTGCCAATCTCAGCTTCCCATCTCTCTCTAAAGAATTATGAGTTTGTGCATTGCTTTGCTTGCTGAGGGTTGCTTGGAGAAAGCTTTATCTTTAATAACAGAATTTCTGCTCAAGATGACAGGGTGAAACTGCAACAGCTCAGCCTAAGAGGGTCTAGGCTAAGTTTTAGTCCTACTTAGGTTAAGGTGCATCTCTGGGAGGGATGTTCTGCAGCGCTGCTGTGATCAGCATCTCTGTGCTGCGTGGTGTTGGAAGTAGAGAGCTGTTCAAACTTACTGTTTATGCTTTCGCTTACTTTTCATTAGTTTGTTAGGCAAATTTTCTTTCGAGTGTTTTCACTCTCATCAGTCAATAAATGATAAAAATCAGACACGGAATGTTCTAAAAGTGGAACCACAAAAAACACCTATTTCCTGTCAGCCCATATGTTCTCAGTAAAGAGAGCTATATATCCCAGAGGAAAAGTAAAGATCTGAAAGAGCATCTGAAAATTCATCAGCTGCGTTTTTAGCAGATCTCGGTGGCACAGACTGAAAAACAAGAGCCCAGTGCCTGGGCTAAAGATCTCCACAACTAAAGATCTCCACCTAGTGAAATGGAGCAATAGGACAGCTTGCCGCTTTGCAGTCTTCCCGGGAAAGCCAGGCAAAGGGTGAGGAAAATGGTCTCCGATTATATGGCAAGTTTAACATCACTGCTGTCAGAACCTGTTCTGACAACAACCTCAGTATCGTTTCGTTGCCGTGAGCAGCAGCCGCCTCTGCAGCTTGCGGGGGGACGCGGGATGCCCAGCACAGCAGCATCCCCGTTCCGGATACCCGGCTGTGTGACGGGAGAGCACGACCTGCACACAAAGGAGTAAAGCACCAGGCTCTGGTTAACCTCTCTGCAGCAAGGCTCCATTAGGGGAGTATTAAAACTTCCATCTCAAAGTCCTAACTCACCTATGGTGATCACGGCTCTGTATTAACTACATCCCAACAAATTACACAACACAGAAATGACGGCTTTTGGCTGGGAACCTTTTCACGAGATGACATTTTTCCTATTGATGGGATTACCCATTCTGTTGCAAGCACAGAGTAGTTGTAATTTCCTGGACTTGTACCGAACACATAAAGGTTATGGGTAGTCTTATTAAAGCTTTCATATTAGTGGAAAATTGTATGTTATGAGCTGGGAGAAAATTAATGGCCATTCTTCTCCAGTTTGCATACAATTAAATCCCAAGGGGGCCTTTCTGTTTCATCTGAAACAGGTGATATGCACTTTATTAAAAACTTTAGCCCTTTCTTCCAACCGCTACGAGGCTCAGGGTTATTTCTTTATACATCCTACTTGAGATCGCGGGAGTGTGTGACCCGACTCCACAGCTATGCACCCAACCAAGAGCAACATGTTCCTACACTATTAGCAAAGAAAGCCTTTTGGATGAAGGAGCCAGCCAGCTTTTTAGGTGATTACATTGCGCTAACTATGTGGTAGGTAGCTGAAAATCCAAAAGCGATTCTCAGAAATGGCCATGGCAGGGGGACATTTCAAAGCTGGAGGCTACGCACCTCCAGAGAGGTATCTGGAGTTACATACCTCCAATGCTACAAACACATACTCATGTTTAGACTTGGGCTGATGTAGATCCAGTCACGTAATTCCCCACCTGGGCCAGGCTGAGATGTCTCATTTTGTCAAAAGATAACGCTGTTGACCCCCTTCTTTGCAGGCTTTTTTATAGGCCTGAGGCTTTTTCTCTTCCCAAGAGGAGAGCTGATGCTTTGTTTTCCCTCCTCAGATGTAACTCACAGAAAAACTGATCCCCTGTCTCTTCAAAACAAACTGTCCCTTTCACTTCCCCACCTGCTGCTCAAGTCTAAGAGATCAATGTAATAACAACCCTCCAGTTTTTCCACTGTTTCCATCCCACTGTGTTCAAATAGCAACGCCTCACTGTGCAGGCAGCATGCATCAACCTAGGGGAGCAGATCTCCATCTTAGAAATAATTGAGCTATAGACATTAGGACTACATCCACCCTGTAATCAGGAGGCACAAAACCTCCACACCGGCTTAGCATCAATGCAGTACGTACAGGGAACAAAAAAGTTAATAGTGGGTAATGTCTGCATTTCAGTACAGGGCTTCCACATTGGCCCAAGACAGAGGACACACAGCTGGGCAGCTGAAACATACTTCAGTCCTAATCCCCATGTCATTATAGTGACCATTACCACTAGATATATAAGAGTGAACTACACACACTGCTGCAGTTTTCCTGAATGCAAAGAATCTGAAGAACTAGAAGCAATTTTCTTGAGAGATGCACAGCTTCCCAAAAGTATGTCTAGATTTCCTAGGTACGAGTTTTCTACAAAATGTAATAGCTTGGCCAGCCAGTTAAATGGAAGTGTCCACAACCAAAATGCATCAATCCTGTTCTTCTTCCAAGATGACAGTGCACCTTTGCATATTTAAATTTCAGAAAACACTTTTCTTTTGCTTCAAAAAAGTAAGTATTAATTATAATCTTACTTCCATCCCCACATTTTTCACAGGACTTCGGTGAAAAACTCTGTTTCACCATCAGCTCTGAAATTTGGCTGTTAAAGTTGGTCACACAATAAACCAGATCCTGATTCCCTTTCAATGGCCTCAGACTATCAGGAAGGTGGGGAGGTATCATGGATTCTGTGTTCAGAGTATAGACTTCCAAACTTCAGTCAGTGCCTTGCTTCATGCTATGTTTTACCTTTTCTGTGGTGAACACTGATATACTGTTGTGAAGCAGCTGATGGAGCTGGAACTGAAGTCATTGCCCACATTTTCACAATACCTTCTGACTACATCGGGATGGATAAAGGTGGAGGAGGCTGGGGTAGGGATGTGACCTGATTCATGAATCCTCAAATCAAGGGACAGGAGGGAAGATTGTTTTCTTAGAGAACCAGCAACAAGCATAATATTGGCCCTTACCCAGTAACCCTGCTGTGCTGTCCCAGCGGTCCCTCTGTCTTGTCAAAAGCTCTGCTGGATTCCTCTGACCTGCTTCAGACTTTGCTTTGTGATCCCAGTGAGATACCGCAAATAGAAGAGCCTGACGTTGGTTCACACTTTGCCAATAGCAAGATCTATGTGCCGTAACTTGCCTCACTGCAAGCCAAGCTTGGTTCAAGAAAAATCAATTTTGTTGTGGTCTGCCTAGGACTCATCACCGCAAGGATAATATGTGCTCCTGTTTACCATGTGGGAACATAAAATCCATTTGGGCTGAAGTATGATTCATTAACTACCCCCAAATGGCAGTTGGGCTAAATTATTTTGGTTTTGTTTAACTGGAAAAGCTCTCTCTCTGCATGCACAGCCAGGAAAGCAAGCACAGCTCGCTGTGCCACATAACCCCTGCGGAGACATGAGGCTCAGCCCCCGTGACAACCCCTCCACCTTGAACAGTCGCATGGCAGGTTTGGGAAAACAGTTTTACTTGGTAAATCATCCAGCAGAGCTAGGAGCAGCATGTTGGACCTTGTTCCTCTTCGAGGATTGGTAAGAGGGTAAAAGGAGGGTTAACCTGGCCCCCCTGTGCCATCACATTTGCAGCTCATTGCCCCACAGACAGAGCTTTGGCCCACAGGGGAGGTCTGAGCTGGGCTCTGATGCCTGGGCTGCCTGGGCCATTCTGCCCCCTGGAAGAAGTAACCTGTCCCCTTGCAGGAACAAAAACAGGCATGCAAACCTCTCTTTCAAGCTGTGAGATGGGAGACCGGGAGCAAGGAGTCTCAGATGCGTTTCATCTGATGCAAGACCTCGGTGCCATGGAGAACCTAGTCCCAGTCACAGCACGGGCTGCCACCCAGTTAAAACCTTCCCACCGTGGCTACCTGCCACTTTACAGGTTTATGCAGATGATGATTAAATACAAGCTCTGCCGGGTCCTCTGAAAATGCTGCAGAATGAAGACTAAACCTAGTCCCATTCGTGGTCTAACTTTGGGAGAGCTGAATCTTCCCCATCCATTAAAGAAGTAAAAAATCAAGTCCATTATGGATAGAAAGCAATGTGTTTCAGTTGAAAAAAAAAAAAGTAAAGATAGTCTGGGAAAGCCGAGAGCAGAGACAAGCACGCACCAGGTGGAAGGGCTGGTCCTTTCCAGCCCCTGCTGTTCTCCAAGCATTTAGTTCAGGTTAGAAGACTCAATACTGTAAGTCTGTAGTTAAAAAATAATAATGTCTTCAACTCAGAACTGAAATAATTGGCTGAAAATTTTAGTCTTAAAAAAGAGACGTCTGGAAACTGCAGAAATCTGAGGATTCTACAGTTTCCAAAACTACATAGAGGAAGAAACTCCTCTTAAGCCCACTCCAGGTGGCTGTTCTGGTTTCAGAGCATCCATAGATTACATTTTCCACTCCCACTTCTCAAAAACAAAGCAAAGCCTGATTCTAGGACTGAAAGAAACTCCCAGCATCTCAGAACTTGCAATTAAAATCACCAGAGGTGACAGCACTATAAATGTTTAAAAATAATCAAGCCACCTTCAAGTTTTCTAAGACTTGCTTGTTTTTAATGCCTTCCTCTCAGAGGGAGAGGAGGGTTTCATTACAGCTTGCAAACTGCCTCAGGTGGAAACTGCAGCTACAGGGCACCGGACGCTGCCCTGAAAGGACATAGAAAGCTTTATATTTCCCAGAGTTTCCCCCCTCCAGTCACAGATGTTTTGTTTTTTCCTGACTTGGTAACTCATAAACACTTAAAGCAAAGGCGCTACAAGCTCCGGCTAATCAGGGAAGGTTTGAGCCTTGGGAATAATTGTTTTGGGGACCCACAAGAAAAAATGGCAAAGGAGGATGGGGTGGGATGGGATGGGATGGGATGGGATGGGGTCAGGACTTCACTGGAGCCAACGGCAGTTCTCCATGGCCCAGAGAATGGTTTTGGGCTCTGTGCCCTGCCTCGCCAAGCTCTTCCACATCATTTTAGTTTGCAGATAAAGCTTGGGAGTTCAGCTCCCAAATAAAATCCAGCCTTCTCCTTCAGCAAGTTCTGGATCCTGCTGATTTCAAGTCTTGTCCAGGTGTATTGATTCTTCCAGCAGTGAAAACATTGGCATATAAATTGCAAATTGGAGCCAAAGGAAGGTGGCTGCATTCAGAGCACATGGGATTAAAGAGATTTATAATAAGGGAAAGGTGTGTTTATTCATCTGTTGACCTCAGACCCTGCATTACTACACTCTGCATAGAGTGACGCTCGGTGTTGACCTTGAGCCGATGGCTTAGCAGGGCCAGTGCAGCCGGCTTTTAATGAGCGAGTTTAGCAGAGGCAGAACCATTCCAAGAAAAATGCTCCAGAAAGTGATCATGTCAGACCAGACACAGCAAAATTAACAGCTTCATTCTGGCCAGGCTAATTCCTTTCTTGTGATTATCATTATTATTCTGTTTTCATATTGCAATAAATAATGTAATTACTAAAAGCTGAGTGCTGATTAACAGAGACTCCATGCTCTGCTGGCAGAGAGAGTCAGGCTGGAGACAGGAGAGCCAGCCTGAGGGTGCTGAGCTTTCCTGCTGCAAAGAAAGGGGCAGATTTGGTGACCCACAGGGTCCCTTCCAGACAGTACCTGAGCAAGAGGGAGCTGGGGGGTTCAGCTGGAGAACAGGAGCTGAGGGGGGTCCTTCTGATCTCTGAACTGCCTGAAAGGAGCTTGGAGCCAGGGGGGGTCGGGCTCTGCTCCCCAGGAACAAGCGCCAGGAGCAGAGGAAATGGCCTCAAGTTGCGCCAGGGGAGGTTGAGGTTGGATTTGGGAACAATTTCTTCCCCAAAGGGCTGTGGGGCATTGGAACAGGCTGCCCAGGGCAGTGCTGGAGTCACTGTCCCTGGAGGGTTGAACAGACAGAGGATGAGGTTCTCAGGGACATGGGGCAGTGCCAGGGGTGTGTTAGCCATTGGACTCGATGATCTTGAGGTTCTCTTCCAACCAAACTGATTCTATGATTCTGTATGAATAACTTTATGTCCTTTCCACAACTGACCTAAACTTTGCTGGTTGGTACCAAGTTCACCTATAGGGCTTCAGAGAAAGAAAAGCAAGGGTATATGTGTGGGTGTTTGCCAAAGTGGAGGGTCCAAAAGCCAGAACCTCTCTCCTCTTCAGCTCAGCTGCAACTCCATGCTGAACCCAGCTTCTGCCCACTGCCTCCATGCCCTGGGATCTATGAATTGCTCTGGACAACATGATGTAGGAGATGTTCTCCCTTATCAGTACCTGTTACAAACACCATTTGGTCTTCTGCAGCATTCCTCAACTCGAAAATAAAACCACATGAAGGTCAAGCTCCCAGTACCAGAGGCAGAGTGCTCCTGCAGCTGACCTGAACCTGCCTGGCAAAGCAAAGTCCTTTAGAAACCAACGTGGAAAGGCCCCTGGGTCTGAAGCAAGCTAGGGAAGGTGCCTCAGGCTGGTCTTTATGCCCAAATGGAAGGAAAGAGCGGGAGTCTATCTGGACAGGGACCATTCCATGTCAAAGGACACTGCTGAATGATCCCTTTCCTTCTGTTTTTTCAAGTCCTTCTCCTCTTGAGGCCCAAGGGAAACGGTCTCAAACTACCCATGTTGGGAGCTGCCTCCCAGGCTTGAAGGGACTTGTGTCAGACATCCTCCCAGCACGTTCCAGTCACACAGATCGCACCACTGAATTTAAAAACGCTGCAGCTGCCACAACAATTAAAAATGCAAAGACGGAAAACAGCGTGCAAGCTAGCAGGAAAGCAGGGATGCATATTTATAGCTCCTTATGTAAACTAGATACAATGGAGCCATTTGGAGCTGAAATATCCTCCATCGCGGGATGTCTGGTGCAGACTGCAGATCTCAGCCCCACCATGTGCCTTCTCGGACTAAGAGGAATATGGGCACAGCACCAGCCCTCCATGGGACACAACCTGCTCAGGGAGGACAGCAGTGGAACAAAACAAGAAGTTAGTGGCTTTATAGCCTGTGGGGGATGAGGAAGCTGGGACTGATGGACAGACTCCAGGTCTCATCCTGCTCAACACTTGATGACCAAGGGGGGTGAGGTTGCCTGAGCCCAGCTAGACATTTTTAGGGCAGCAAGAAAGGTTGCTTTGCCCTGCCCTTTACTGGAAAGCAGGAATTGCCATTACTAATCAGCAGGGACCTCAAGGCAAAAAACTGATGACCAAGGTCTAATAGATTCTCACAACTGATAATTTAATTTCGAAAGGTCATTGTGAAGTGCTTTAAAAAAGTGCAAGCACATGCAAAAGGGATTACTGCTCCCTGAACATTGCCGCCTGTTCTCTTCTCATGTGTTGTTGAATTAGATATTTATATCCATAGATGAGCTAAATGAGTAGAACGTGGCTAATGTTATCACCAGGAAGACCAGAGGAATCAAAGATGATTAGCCACTTGTCATAAAGTCATAGCACAGAGCACAGAGAAAATTAATTTGTCCTACTGACCTGCTTTTCATTTCCACATGGTTCTTACTGATGTGTGCTGGAAATATGGGAAATAAACAGGAAGAAATGGAAATCCATGATGAGAAAACAGTGTAAGTATATGGGAAAAATAAGACTTGGAAGTGACATTCCAGGAAAGGGTAAAGATAAGTCTAGCATCAAAAAGGGGGAGCCAGAGAATTACCAACCAACCTCAAATCTGAGTTATCCTGTCACTCGAAGTGGCATTCCCCAGCAGAGGATGTTCATTGCTCTCCCCTCGGGAATCACCTTCCCAGTCAAGACCCCCAGTAGCACCAGCTCTTGCTTTGGGCCCGATTGTCCCTCTCCTGGCCATGAACAGGCATCTCCACCGATCAATAGGGCTGGAGACCTCGTCCTCCCCCCGCCGTGCCTGCTGCTTGCCTTTCCCTCGGTGCTGCTTTCCTTGACACAGCTAATTTCCCAAAGGAGATGGATTGATTCTCTGCAATCACTATGGATTTAATACATGCTATTTATCACCCATCTTGTCACTCAAATGGAAGAAGTGTGTGCCTGCACAATATATATGCAAAAATCTCCATTGCGTTTAGTTAATCCTCTGATAGCCATCAATAAATATCAGGGACTTGGAAGTCACTCAGGAAGAATTTCAATAAATAAAATATTTACATAAATAATTTTTTATTGTTGCTCAGATTCTCACCAGCCCTTCCTATTTAAAAGTGTGTCAACTCGCAGCAGCTCTCTTGTTTTAATTATGTCAGTCTGCCAAAGCAGTAGAAATTGTGCTGGTTACATCAGTCCCACTGTCTGGGGAAGGGAACACATCAGAGGGAAATCAGTTATCAGTGTTCTGACGTAACCGTGTCCTACAAGCAAAAGTCCCACGAGCTGGCACACAGTTCTGGCTGCTTTCAGACACATTCAAAGTAGGACCCGGGCTGGCTCTTGTGTACCTGGCAGTAAGCAGCACGTCAACACTGTAACATGCACAGTGGGTCCAGCTTCTCCAGAAAAGCATCTCAAGCCTTGTGCAGGGACCATAGGACACTTGTACGGCAGCCCTGGATGTACAATTGGGCCAGGACTTAAAAGGTCCAATATTTGCTGATACCAAATCAGTCATCAGGTTAAGAATCTCGTGGAAATTATATTTTCTGGTACAAGGGCTTGGCATAAGGTAGGTCTTTGAGTACATACCAAAGTCTATCCTACATGTAAAATGATCCTCTCCAGGACTAGAGATGAAGTGTGGGTTTCCAGCAATTTGATGCTCTGGAGCTTGCATTGCAGAATGTTCTTGCCCCAGCAACACTAGAAGTGGGGATTCTTGTGTCCAATATAATAGCAAAAATAACTCCATTTTGGCCAGTTTGATATTTCAGTGCAACATCCCCACTTTTTGCAGAAATCAAGCAGCAACGATTTCAAAATAGTTTTCTCAAAACCCATTTCCCATCACAAGCCAGTTTCCTTTTTCAAATCTTAAGATTCATGTCATGACACATCTAGTGGTGCTTCTTCAGGCCTTGCATACAGCCACCACCACTTAACAACTGCCCCATCATGAAGCAGATGAACACGGTTACCCAACTTGACCCAGACACTTTATCCATCCCAGCCTGGCCCAGCTGGAGCAGTTTTCTCCTCATGAGTCATCAGACACTGCCGCTTTCTCTGTCTCCTTTTAATTGTCATTCTTAGACCAGTCCCATTTCCGTGGCACAAATACCTCAACACAGTTGACTTTCTTAAGTACTGCTCAATATTTCATACAGAGACTTCTCAATGTCTTAGACTATTCCCAGATGATCTCTTTAATCATGAGCAATTCACTGAGAAAGCCTAAAATAGTACTTTTTTTGCTCCTTATTAGAAGGAGGGGACCAAAGCTTTGTATAAAGAAGGATAATGAGGCTCTGATAAAGATATTTGGACAAGCAAGCACTGAACTTCAGTGAAATGCTCCTGCTCTGGAAACCTTTCTGTGATCTATCAGTAGTTTTCTTCCTGCTTGAGCATTGCATGGACTGCAAAGTGCAAGCAAAGACATAACATGTTTTTATTTGCAAATACAAGCATGAACCACCTTTTTCTAAATGCCCAGCTGGCTCAGGAAGCCATCAGATGTACTTTTGCCTCAGTTTCCATCTGTGAAGGATTTGTGAGCAGGCGCAGAGTGTTGCTCTGAACAGTTTGTGAGAAACATTCTGTATTTTGTTTCTGAGCTGACCCCCAGCCCTGTGTCAAGCCCTGACAAGTGCAGCGGGACCCATCAGCCCACCCAGCTGGGGAAAAAGCATATCCTTTCTGTTCCCACAGCAGATTTTGTCCCATATAACCTCTGCCTAGGTCTATGGGATCCAGAACTACCCAGCTGACAGGTATCTACTTTATTTTTTTCAAACAAATGTGTGAATAAACTTGCACAACCCAAAATGTTCGAGCCGTTTTGAGATCACTAGTCACATACAGCTTACAGACATGCCAGGAGCCACTGCTTCTCCCTGGCCTAAGGCAGCTTCTCTCCAGGACAGGGAACAAGGACGAAGAACCGACTCCATTTGCTGCCCCAAGGGATGGTACCCAGGGCTGGGGACCTGGCTGGCAGAAAGGAAAAGTCCCTGACACCTCCAGTCCTGTCCTGCATTGCACAAAGAAGCTGTAGGAGGACACGTGAAGGTCATCAGTACAGGGCAGGGAGTCTAAGAGAACTTTGCAGGAGGAAAGAGAAAAAAACATCTCCAGGGACTTCAATAAATTGCCAACTTCTTCCCAAAGGCTCCTATGAAACACTTGAAAAAAGTGACCTCATTAATTAATGAGATGGGTTAACACTCTCTCCACATACTCTACTTAATTGCAATTCTGTCATTCCCAGTGAATTCTTAAAGCCATATTGATTATTCAAAGCCCTGTTCAATCAATAAAGCAATAAACCATGTATGCTTAAAAAAATGATTTAAAAGATAAATACATGAGACACTTAAAGAAGCCATGTCCTTCTGCAGACCACTTAGCAGCTACGAGCAAGCAATGGGTAAATATGTTTTCATGTCCTCATCTAACTGAAGTGGGTAATTGTCTCATAAATTTATTTAAATCCCTAATCCATGTACAATGCATTTCCAAACAGAAATCATCCCAAACAGTAATGCTCTCAGTTTTCACTGGCTGCTCACTGGAAAGGGTGAGTGTCAGGAGGATGGAGCCAGGCTCTGCTCGGTGACAACCAGTGATAGGACAAGGGGTAATGGGTACAAACTAGAACACAGGAGGTTCCACTTAAATTTGAGAAGAAACTTCTTCATGGTGAGGGTGGCAGAGCCTGGCCCAGGCTGCCCAGGGGGGTTGTGGAGTCTCCTTCTCTGCAGACATTCCAACCCGCCTGGACACCTTCCTGTGTAACCTCATCTGGGTGTTCCTGCTCCATGGGGGGATTGCACTGGATGAGCTTTCCAGGTCCCTTCCAATCCCTGACGTTCTGAGATTCTGTGATTCATCCAGCTTTGCTTCTGCGTGACTAAAACCTCCCTACACTGAGCATCCACCAGGATCCCTGCAGCCTGTTGCTGCTCCTGTTCTCATGGGATCCACATCACATCCAACAAGGAGGAGTTAGAGAAACCTCGTGTCCTCACAAGTGTCCTCTCAGCTCTCCCCAATTTGTCATCCTGTTGTATTTCTGCTGTCACCCTGCAGATGTGGATCAGGTCAATCATCATCAGCCCAAGATCTGATACCCAGCTCCACGATGGAACTGTTGTTGCTGGAATTTGCTATCATACTGAGGTTACTGGTGTCTCTGTGGCAGGTGGGATGTGACCTCCCACTGGTCCACTATGACAGAGGTTCCCCAGCAATGCACTGAGGATCCCAGCCCTGCCCCTGGCTGTACCCACGGGGGCACTCACTCTGTCCAGGGCTGAAATCTATCACTACAGTAAGCTGGGTTTGAAAATCTTCAGTAAGAAATCCTCAGTTCCCATTTTGGCCAAGCCTTTTTCTCCTTTACAAAAACAAATTCTATCAATTTGTACAACACATCATGAATTTGGAGCTAACAGATCCCCAGGGTTTCTAACTAGTAAGGTAAGGGCTTGAAGGCTGGGGGAGAGAAGGAAAAAAATCTCTGGGCTTGAGGTAGGTGAGTTTTGCTTTCTTTTTTCTTTTTTCTTTTTTCTTCTTCTTTTTTTTATTGAAAACATTGTGATTTAACAACTACAGGCGTTGTTGAACATAAATAAATAACATGGAGAACTGGGACACACTAAGCTCTGTGATTGCATAAATATTCAAGCTGCAAAAGAAATGTAAGATTTCAAAGGTGGAAACCTAATTATGGAGTTGTTATCTATCCCCCTGTAGTAATTCAAACATAAAGAACAATTCCCATTGGGCTGGTAAGGGACCATAGTGCACATCTGAAATGTTGAACCTGGAAAATACAGCATCCTGCCACAGCTCAGCAGTGACTCCCCCTCACACACACAGTCTGCTCAGTTAAACTCAAACTAAGGGCACAGCCTTGACCAGCCCCTGATTCTCTCATGAGCAAAGGGCTGGGGCTCATAACCGCTTCCTTGTCTTCTTCTATCACTTGCAGGCTAATGATAACTTCATCTTGCCTCTCCTTGCAACCCCTCTACTGCCTTTGGTGACACAAGGACAGGCACAACCCCACAGTGGTGGCAGATTCATCCCGTGGACCTCCAGACCTTTCTGTAACAACTCTGGGCTGCTCCTGCCAGACTTTTCTCCTGCCACCTCATCCTGCCAGGTTTTCGGGCTGGATTCCCCCATGCCATGCACAGCCTGGTTTGACACAGGTCTCCCCATCCTCCTGCACAGCTCCCACCTGGTCACCTGGGGATGACTCTGTCCCAAAGGCCTAGGAAAGCAGTGCTGGAGGATGCTCTGCAATTGCTTTACGAAGGAGCCCAAAACTCATCCAAGTTTTGCTGCCAGCTCTTCATCCTGAAAGCCATCACCTTCCTGCTACAGGTGCCAATGCAGAGCTCCTCCAGCCAGGAACTGATGACCTGCCATGACATTGCTCAGGAATCCAGTGGCCCAGTGCACTCACCACACGCTTTACAGCTGCTGCATGGAGGTGAGGGTTCAGTAGCATCCCAAGGGAGGAAGGGGAATCACAACTGGAGCACTGGTTGCTACCAGGCTTGCTCAAGGTTCTCTGGTGACTCTTCGGACCATGCAAGCTCCATGTGCCATAAGACAAACACCTGGGACAGGAACACTGTGTCATGGGACGGTGGGGATGCTGGTGCAGCACAGGGCTCAGCCTGCACAGCAGAGCCTTGAGTCCTGCTAAACCCTGTAAAAGCAACGCCTGTCAGCTGCACCACAGGTTTTGAGAGTGCCACTACTGGGAAGAGGGTCTGGAAAAGGCTTCTTGGGGTGCAGGCCCCCCTGCCAGAGGCCTGGGATGGACCTAGTACTCCTGAGATGCTGATTTGTATTTCACCAGCCCCTGCGCAGCTGGACATGTCAGCTCCATCCTGGCAGGGCAACAGCACCATCTACTGCTGCCAGAACCAGAGATGCTGTGCAGATCTGCTCCCTGCTCGTCCTATCCTATCCTATTCTATCCCATCTCATCCTATCCCACCCTACCCTGTCCCAGCTGATATCATCGTGCTGCTGGGCCAGCCCAGAGCAATGCAGGTGACTGCAGGCACCTCTGAACTTGCTTGTGCTGCTCATGGTTCTCCAGACATGGCACCCATGGCCAGAGTGGGTTTTATTTCCTCCTTTCCAGCTATGAAAAGGTTAATGGTCTGTGATGGGCTTGGCAAGCACTGACTGGTGCACCTGCCCTAGGAAGGAGTTTTGGAGGGAGGGGTGAGAAGGAAGGGGACCAGGTAAGACTCACGCTTTCATTCTCTGTCACTGTGTTGGCTGGTGACAATATCTCACTGTCCAAGGGGGTTGGCAGTTGAATAAAATCCTTATTCACCTTTTGTGCCTGCCAGGGGCCCAGCAACCGGGCCATGCTGAACAATGCAGGGCACACAGTTCCCCAGAGAGGGACATGCTTCGTCTGCCCCAGCCCACAAGGTTACGCACTGGCAGCCACATCGCCCCACCACCCTGCACTGACGTCTCTGCAAGCCAGCCCTTTCTGGGCTTTCTATCCCCTGTGCTGCTGAGGTGCTTGGGGATCCCTATAGAACCATAGAATCATTTTGGTTGGAAGAGACCCTTAAGATCATCGAGTCCAACCAACTATGCCACAGCAGGGGGGACAGTGGTGTGACCCCTCTGACTCCCGCTGCTGGGACACGTCTCTGCAAGGAGCACCCTGTGTGCACGCCTTTGCAGGTGGGAGGCTCTGGGGGACGCTGTGTCCCCGGTGGGCTCGGGGACAGCCTGTCCCTGCGTGCGCACCGTCCGCAGGGAGAGCCCAGCGCTGCGGGCAGCTCCGCGGTCCGCACCCCGCGAGGTGGCAGCAAGTGACCGCGGAGGAAGCGGAGAGGGCGGGAGGCTGCAGGACGCTCTGCTGGCTGCAAGACTAGCCAGCAGACAGCAAGTTCGGGCTGGCCGGACCGGGGGCGGAATGTACCCAGATTATCTACATGAGGAACAGACTGGGAGGGACTCCCTGTTCAACCAGCCCAGTGGTCATGTCTGGAGCAGATTCAGGGACATACCCCATAGAGTCAGAGAATCACAAGAATAGATTGGGTTGAAGGGACCTTCCAAGCTCATCCCCCAACCCCTGCCATGAGCAGGGACACCTTCACCAGCTCAGGTTGCTCAGAGCCCCGTCCAGCCTGGCCTGGGATGTCTCCAGGGATGGCTCATCCACCACCTCTCTGGACGACCTGGGCCAGGCTCTCACCACCCTCAGGGCCAACAATTCCTTCCTCATGTCTGGCCTGAATCTCCCTCCTTTAAGTTTAAAACCGTCACCCCTTGTCCTCTCGCAACAGGCCCTGCTTAAAAGTCTGTCCCCGTCTTTCTTCTCAGCCCCTTTTTAAGTTCATAAAGGCCGCAATAAGGTCTCCCCAGAGCTTCTCTTCTCCAACTGAACCCCCCAGCTCTCTCAGCCTGTCCTCCCAGCAGAGCTGTTCCAGCCTTGGATCCTTTCTGTGGCTCCTCTGGCCCCTCTCCAGCAGGTCCATGTCTTTCTTCTACCCCAGCCCTGGAGGGGCAGGAGCCATCCCTAGAAAACGTTTGATCACTGGTTCCCTGTTCAGGTTACCGTGACATAAAGGGGGTTACCATGACATAAAGGGGGCTCCATGTTCAAAATACCCTCCAGCTCATGACCATGCCCAAAGACTGTGACCTGGTCCCTGCCAGCTCTCTGCCACCACAGCTTGGTCCTTGGGGCAGGAAGGGGATGCCAGGGTCCCTGCAAGAAGCATGGGGCGAGTTGGGTGTGGGGGCATGAAATGGATAGGGACAGGTGGTGGGATATCTGGCCAAAGCACATGACTGGATGCCCCCCAGCAGGGCAAAAGAAGCTCAGTTCAGCTTAGACACAGTACAAAAGCAGGGGGTGAAATGCATCCTGTCGCAGGTGCTCCCTGCCCAGGTCTGTGGCACAATTTATGTACTGTTACTTATTACACCAAACCAATGAAGAACCCTCAGGGAAGGAGACAGCCCCACCAACACTGGACACAGCCCTGGCCACCAGTAATGTCTGTGTCAGGCTGGATCCCCTCCCTGCAGCAAGTGCATTCACACTGATGTAAGAGTGTCTGTCACGGAGGCACCCCAAAAGTCAATTTCAGGTGGACAACAAGTTCCAAAACAGACTTTATTCTAGCCAGAAAAGTGTAGCAAATAAACCAACTAGAAACAGGGTTTATACAATTACTAAGCATGCCTACAACATAAAATACAGGTTGGGATATCAGTTGGGGAGATTATTGGAGTACAACATAAGAATAATGAGGATCCGCAAGGTGCATGCATACACCCACAAGAAACAAAACCAGGGGCCTCGCACTCCAGGGTACCCAGAAGAAACAATCACTTGCCTGGGTTAGGCAAAGGCTCATTCAAGAATATATCCAGCAGAGAAAAAAAAACACTCACCACAGGAGGAGGTTTGGCACTCTCAATCCCAGGAAGTCTCCTCAGACGGCGTCCCAGTCTAAAGGGAGCACTCCGGTTCACAGACTCGCTGCTCCAAGAAGACCACTCCAAGGGGGTCTTCATCAGGAACCCCATTTTATAGCCTGGTCAGATCTGCCTGTGGTCACTACAGCACGGCCAAGAAGCTTTTCAGCTGCTCTGGGCACCTCCTTTGGTGAGGACCCTGCAAACTAACGGAGGGTCCCACCCCTCCTGCCCCCCCAGCCAAGGAGGGGTGCAGTCACTCTGCCCCGGGCAGGGGGGACGTGACTGTCAGCACCACCCCCAGGTGTGCACTGGGGACTGGCACAGTGGGGCACAAAAGGTGCCAAGGAACCATCAAATGCCCTACTGAAGGCTCTGGATCTTGGGGCAGGGGGGGATATGCAACTACCACAGGGTGTTAAAGTTTGGCTGTGGGCTTGTGAAAGGAGAGAGTATGCCAGAGCCACCTCCCTCTTCCATTCCCTTCCTTGTAATGGGCTCGGGATGTTAATTACCAGCTAATTGCTAATATCTTGCATCCCTCTAATGTCTCAGCAAGGATCCTCAAAGTACTTTGCAGACACCAGCTATGATCTGCTGCTTGGACAGCACAGAAACTGCAGCCCAGAGATGTTGCAGGAACTTGCCGATGATCCAAGCCTGGATCAGCAACAGCCCCTGTCCGGGATACCTGCTCCAAGCGCCGGCCCCCCTGCCCCACTGCTGGACTGCCTCCCAAACTGTGGCCTTTTATCAATCCCTCCCAGGTTCCTGCCTGGAAGTCAGCCTGTCAGGGGCCTGAGGCAGGGAAACAAAGAGTTAAACAATATACTGATGGGCTGGTGAGCTCATCAGAGCTGGGATACGCTCCATTGTTTATTAGACTCTTAACAGAGCTCAGTAGGCAACATCCAGAGGAGTGTGGGGCTCGGGGTGAGCCTGGCTTAGGAGAGCAAGACCTGCAGCTTGTCCCACAGCCGGTGGGGTGGGCAGCCATCCCTCACCATTCACCACGTAAGTAGGATGGGTTTCCATGGGTTTGGCTCTGGGAGTGGTGGAAGGGGAGAGGGGAAGCAGCACAACAAGGCTGGGGGTCATCCTCTTGCTGAGCCCCAAAAAGGGACTTACTGCACATGTTTTTTTGCTCAGCAAGACCCCTGAGTGTGTTGCTGGGACTGTCCAAACTCTGTGCAATGTGGAGAAGCTGCTCCCAAGGGATGCAGGTGCTGGGCCAAACCTAGCTCCACCACCCCAGCAAACAGACACTGGCTCAGTCCCAATTTACATTCAAGATCTGGTGGGGCTTGTAGGCGATGTGAAATCCCCTGACATTGCCTTATTTCTCCACCTCTGTTCTCAGAGCAGAACCAGCCTGTCTTGCAGAGGTGGCTGCCCAGGTAGCCCCGGCCAGCCTGCTCCTCACCCCGGGGCGAGCAGGGGTGTGGGGACAGGAGCAGAGAGGATGGGGCTTTAGCTCTCAAGTCTGGCACCGAAACAACTCTCTGTGTCTTCTCCCACAGCAGAGCCCGCTCAGCCGGAAGGATTCAGTCCTTTTCAGGCTGACACACAGCTACAAAAGGCTGGATACTCTGAGCTGCTCCTCTTGTGCCCGCAGGAGCTGGTGACTGGGTTCTTCCATGGCATGCTCAGGGGATGCCTAGTGCAAGTGGCCACCTCACCTCTGCAGCAAGACACCGCCATCAGTGACAGCTGGGACAACTGAGGCACAGCATGGTGAGTTTGCTCTCGGCACTGGGACCATTCCCAGGGATTCCCTGCCCTGACACCTGCACAAGGAACTGCTGCTCCCCATCAGCACCTCCCTGTGTGCAGGTCCCCCAAGAAAGATGTGCAGCTGCTGGGCTTGAGGTCTTTGAAGGATGGGTGCAGGCTGGGCAGGTCCTCCATCTCCACTGAAGCAGCCCTCCAGTCCCCAGCTTACTCAGATTCTTGGGGACCTCGGGCACTGAACATATTATATATACACATCTCACTCCTGGAACAGGCTGCCGAGGGCAGTGGTGGAGTCACCATCCCTGGAGGAGCTGAACAAACACAGAGATAAGGTTCTCAGGGACATGGTTTAGTGACAGTGTTGGGTTAACAGTTAGACTCAATGATCTTAAAGGTCTTTTCCAACCAAAATGATTCTATGATTTTGTGATTCTATGGCTATAGGATATGTAGGAATCATACGATTCCTATTCACTTTGTACCTGATTAAGAGCCACTCTCAGTTAAAATTGGCCAGTGCTAAGCATCTAACAAAAAATTTCTGCAAATGCATGTACATGTCCGTCAGTGCAGCAACCTCCCTTCCCACCCATCCACAGTCAGAGCTGAGTCCTCTGAGCAGCTATTCCCTTCTCCTGGCAAATGAGGGCCCACAGCTGTCATCTGGGGCTGGTCCTGTACTGAGGTTAAACATCAGGACTGATTAAAGAGTCAGACTGAGACACCCTAGAGCAGCAAGAAAAAACATGCCCAAAGAAGCACTTCTCAGTTTTCCTGCATTCCCCAACATTATGGTTTCCTCACAGCTGGGACCCACCAGCGAGGACTTTGCTGCCCACCCATTGGAGCTGCAGGCAGGACACATCTTCTGGCTGGAGGACAAATGAACCCTTTGGGTCTCACCCCAAGACTTTGCAGAGCACCTGATGCTGCTGGGTGCCAGGGGACCATCCCAAGCCATCTGGAGGCCACTGGAAACCCCAGAGAGCCATGGGGCAGTGGGGACAGTCTGCGAGTCCCCCTCTGTGGGACAGCCCAGGGCTTTGGTGGGGCAGTTTCTAGATCTCAGGCAGCCAGGTCGGGGACAGGTGGGAGAAGCATGTGGACATGTTCAGGTGACCCACACAACTGCTCCAGAGCAGTGGAGTTGCCGTTCACCCAAACCCAATGGTTGTACTGGTGCCAGGCAGACCAGAGCTCGCTTGTTTTGTCTGCTTGGGGATGGCTGGCAGGATCTGAGCCTTCCAGAAAAGCCCACCCAGGCCTGTCCCTCAAGCCAGGCTGGTCTTTTTGCTTCCCCTCAGCTTAAATCAAAGCAAGCCGCATCCAAGGAGTACAGGGTTCACTTTGCCTTTTCCTCAAAACATTATTTTCCATGAGGTTTGATTCTCAGAGGTGTATAGGGCTAGAGGTGAACCTGGTTTAGGAGAGCAGGAGCCACGGGGGTCCCCAGCAGGCTGACAACAGTGTGTCTCCCCCCTCAAAAATGAAAATCACCACACAGAGCACTGGAGAAGGAAAGGGAGGAAAAATAGAATCACATGAGGCTCTTCCTTATGGAGCGGGAAAAGCAAGACCCCTCTATTATCTCCACTGCCCAAGATTTCAGAGGCAGCAGCAGCACATCAAACCTGAAACCCGAGATATGCTCTGGAGGCATTTTCAAGCCAGCAAACAGTCATCTGCTAATGCTTTCCTTACAACAATAATGATTTTAAAAATTGGGAGAAATCTGATAGCATTATCCTGCCAGGCTGCTCAGTACAGCCATCGCATCTTCAAGTATGAGCACTCTGTGAGGAATTAGGGATGGAACATGGGCAGAGCAGAAACTGAAATCGCATTAGGTCTCCCAAGAGCTGCAGATACATGCAGTGCACGCAAACAAACTCCGGCCACTTGCAGGGAGTGAAATCGTTCACCAGCTAACTGTGGGGAAAACACACAGGGCCTAATGCAAAAACACAGACAGAAATACAAAGTGGAGTATATAAGCTAGAGGAAGAGAACCCAATGTAGAGAAAAGTGTGACCAAAAAGGCATGCTCTTCCAGAAGTCCCAGAAAATTGATCGGGGTCTGGGAAATGTGGTGGGAGGGATGGCTATGCAAGAAAATCAAAGGAGGGAAAACAATCCACTCTAGTGTAAATGCAAATCTGAAAGGAAGACAATAGTTTCTGCAGGAGCCTGACTTTAGTGCTCTGCAAAATGAAGAGGAATGTGCTCTGCAGAGCTCGGAGTAGCCCTGGATGTGAAGGGAGCGTGGCAGCATGCAGGTGAGCAGGGAATGGGGTCCCTGAGAGCTGGAGCAGAGCAGACTACATTAGACTGCTGAGATATGAGAGCTGGGCATTATTCCAGAGAAGAAAGCAAATTTCCAACCACAAAGCCAAATTCAAATTATACAGTGGCTCGATCATAAAACCTCTCTGCAATGGATGTTACAACAAGAAAGACAAGAAACGACATGACTACCCAGGATGAAATTTCAGGAAGATCCTTGTAAGAGATTTGAGCTGGAAGAGAGGAGGCCACAACCCAGCAGTGCTATGAGCAGGGGAGCTGGTGGACAGGCTGCACACACTAGCCAAGCAAGAAGTTATCCAGGATCTGGACACACCTCTGCAAAACTGTAGCTGGTGGGGGTTTTTTTGAGGACAGGTCTGACTCCTGGGTGGGTTGTATAGGTGGAAGCAGAGTAAAGGTTCTGGCCCATGCAGAGCCAGCCTGTCTCGCCAGGACACTGGACATTGCTGTCAGGATTTGGTTTCTGTCTGAGGAGCCTGTCACTGCCCGAAGCCACAACTTACGGGAACGGTGAGGTGAGGTGAGCTGCATCACCTCACTGACAGCAGAGGAAGCTGTGTCTGATCACCTGCATGTCTAACACGGCTGTAGCCATCAAAATAACATCTCATGGCAGCTCGTGCTTCTGCAAAGCCAATGGGGTCAGCATGTTCCACTTCAGTCAGCCCAGCCTGCAAAGATAGGGTTAGCAACTCAAAAGGAAGAGAAGCAGAGAAACTAGAGCTTTCTTCTGTGACCAGACTTACTTGCCTTGTCAAGTAGTTGATCATCCTTGATCAAGTGCTGTAGAAGTTATATCAGGATGGCAGAAATCTGTCCAGAAAGGGGTGAAAGCTGTGGATGGGAGGGATGTGAATCATGTCCATTGCGCTTGGCTTTTGTTTTTGCTTGTTGGCCTAAGATTGGCAAACCTGATATATCACAAAATACACTGATACCACCAGATCTGCGCTTCTGTAACAGTGTTTGTGCTGTGGGGACTAAGTTGAAAAATTACATCTGTCTCTTTTCAGAAGAAACCACAAACCTTGGCAGGGGACACAGGTGAAAGAATTAGGGAGGTGCTGGCTGGCATCCAGCCATCAGCATTCCTAGATGGGCACTGGGCCCATTATGGCCCAAATATGGGCAGGTTTCCTTAAAATTGGTGCCTCTGGAGCTGTGCCAGCTTTGCAGTCTCTGTGCAGCTGCACTTACATGGTGTGTGCTCTGATATTGATTAGCAGGGACGGGAAACGAGCTGGGGCCACCAGGCTTCATGCGCATCTCATCTACACCTGGCTGCTGCCTGCTGCAGCCATGGGACTTCCCGTGGCACACACAGTGTGCAAATCCAGCCCAGTATCACCCTGATAGAATCACAGAATCATTTTGGTTGGAAGAGACCCTCAAGATCATAGAATCATAAATAGTTTGGGTTGAAGGGACCTTCCCAGCTCCCCCAGTGCCCCCCCTGCCATGAGCAGGGACATCTCCACCAGCTCAGGTTGCTCAGAGCCCCGTCCAGCCTGGCCTGGGATGTCTCCAGGGATGGTTCATCCACCACCTCTCTGGACAACCTGGGCCACGCTCTCACCACCCTCAGGGCAACAATTTCGTCCTCATGTCCAGCCTGAATCTCCCTCCTTTAGTTTAAAACTATCATCCCTTGTCCTATCACAGCAACCCCTGCTCAAAAGTCTGTCCCCACCTTTCTTATCGGCCCCTTTTAAGCACTGAAAGGCCGCAGTAAGGTCTCCCCGGGGCTTCTCTTCTCCAGCTGAACCCCCCAGCTCTCTCAGCCTGTCCCCAGCAGAGCTGTTCCAGCCTCGGGTCATTCCTGTGGCTCCTCTGGCCCCTCTCCAGCAGGTCCATGTGTGTCCTGTGCTGAGGACCCAGAGCTGGGCCAGCACTGCAGGGGGTCTCACCATAGCCAGAGGTCCTGGCAGAGGACTGGTCAGTCCCAGCCCCCCGACACCACTGAGCCCTTGGGAGAAAACCTGGCAGCTCAGGCAGGAGTTCATTTTGCAAAAAAAAAAACCCTATCTGATTCCATATCCCCAGCCTCTCCCACCCTCCCCAGCCCTGGTAGATGCTCATGTACATCAGCAGCACTCCCTGATCCAGCCTCCTGCCCTTGTCTCCTCAGCAGAGCCCCGAGGAAATAGTGGTTAACATAATGCTTGACCCTTCCCATTTACCATAATGCTTTCTCCGTGCTAAAGGCACTTCGTTTCTGGGAAAATGCATTTCCTCCTTGAGCTGGTGAAAAAAATAACACCTCAAAAAGCCATGCTGCTGATCCACCCATGGCAAAGCAGAGTTTTGGTGTGCTTCTGCTACCGAGCCCAAGAATCCCTCCCACAGCAGCCTGCCCAGCCTACAGCTGGAGAAACATTTCCTGTGTGGCAAGCATTTCTGGGCACTTCGATAGGAAATGAGAAGCTCCTGTGCTGTGGCTGCTACAAGGCTGACACGTCTGGGCTGGATGTGGCAGTGAGGAACATCCAGCTCCAGGGGCCTGAAGGAAACACTCAGCCCATGGGAGGCTGCTTTCTGCCCTCCCACTGAGCCATCCTGACGTGGCACACCTGTGCCTCAGTTTCCCCACCTGCAAGAGGGAGGCACGATTATGCCACAAGGTGCTGAGGTGTAAATTGGGATCTGAGAATGAAAACAGATCTGGAGATACACAGCTCCTCCCCACAGGCAGCTTTACCAGCCCTGCTCGCAGCATCCTGATACTCCCCTGGAAGCAGCCAAGAGCCCTGGGAGGCTCAGGGCGGTGGGTCTCTATGGGCATGGAGCCATCCCACCACTGAACCCCTGTGGGAGCTGGAAGGTGTCAGGACAGAGACTGCAGAGTTCACTGTCCCTGGGTGGGCAGTGGATCTCTACAGGCACCCTCAGTCCAGTCCTGCAGAACCCTGCTGCCTATTCCTGCCTTTCATTGCTCTTCAGGTGTGATGCTCTTCTCTGCTGCAGTGAACCACAAAGCCTTCTCCACCTTCATGTGACTTAGCACTGATTAATGACCAAATGCAAAGCACCCAATCCATCCTCCATCACTAGTCATGCTCTGTTCTTTCTCTTTTGTCCATCTCAGGTCTCCTCCTCGGATCCCGTAACCATGGAAATTCCCCCCAAGAGCCCTGATGGGAGTGAGAAGTCTCCTCAGTCCAAGGAGCTGCTGAGCAGTAACACGGCCAGCACCCTCTGCATCAGCTCCCGGAGCGAGTCTGTCTGGACCAGTGCATCCAGAAGCAAGTGGGACATATACCGCAAGCCCGTCATTGTCGTGTCTGTTGGGGCAGCCATCTTCCTCATTGGGACGGTCATCACCAGCCTGTCTTGCTTCCTAACTGAGAACAAAAACGTTTACAAAATGTGTGGCCCGGCTTTCCTGTCCTTGGGACTGATGCTTCTCGTTTGTGGCCTTGTCTGGATCCCCATCATCCGGAAGAAGCAGAAACTGAGACAAAAGTCACAGTTTCTGCAAAGCCTCAAGTCCTTCTTCTTTAATCGCTGAAGGCAGCCCAGGACCTTTCCAGGAAAGCTCTGCACCCTTCTACCCGCCTCTGTTGGTTAGCCATAAAAAGAAACACATTCTTTTACTATCCTAGAGGATTTCATCCCAGTAAGTCTCTTCCCTACAGGTGAAATGCACTGTACTAGTCTCTGGTGTGAAAATGAACTTTGTATTTCATTCCAAGTAATTCCAGAAAAAGAGAGAGCAAGATTTTATAGCTCAGTCCATCAAGGCAGGTCCAAGCTCACTGCATCGCCCTTTTGTCCAATGAGCAATACAATATCACATACCGGGAAAAGCAAAGCTCCTAAGTAGCTCCACCAGTAGCTTCTGCAAGATATGTCAGCAGAGAGGAGCCAGCTGACTACAAAGGGTGAATAAAGGGTGAACATTGCTGACTGCAAACTGCAGCTCACATGTAGAAACTGGGAGGCCAGAGGTGGTTTGCCAAGGGTCAGTGGAGAGGAGAAGCAGGATAACGTAGTTCCAGGGTGCTTTGTTTCACAGACAGCCACCAGAAGAGGAATCACACATCACCAAAGCGTAGAGGACCAGATGTGACACCCGTGGTGATGACTTTCCTGTTATTGAGCTGTTTTGACGGCTGGCTGAGACATGGCTGCAAACTGGAGCTCACTCCTTGCTCCAACTGGAGCACTCACAAGCTTTGTTTGCTGCTCCAAAGGGTCAAGGCAAGGAGCAGCATCACAAGCAACATTTTTTGGCTCCCACTGTCAGAGGGTGTTGAAGAAAGGCTGTTCCTCCAAGCCTGCAGAGGCAAAGTCGGTTTGCAGCATCTCTGCATTTGCACTGATGTCTACCAGAAACACCCATAAACCTGAACCATCACCCTATTCATGCGACCACAACTGGACCACAAGCAAGTGAGACAGGTTCGTTATCTCCACCACTTTGTAATTCTGCCCTTAATAAATGTGTGCCCTGAGGCAATTCACCAAGGAAGGCACAGATACTTTCCACATGGTTTGGGCTTTAATTTTATATTTTCAGGAGGCCTGATTTACTTTAAAAGACAGATTTGAAACACAACATTTTCAGTCTGAAGAACTGATCTCACTCTGCACAGCACGATCTGAGTTGATATACACAGGCCCATAATGTCCAGGCTCTAATTTTGGGTTCAGGCACTGATGAAAGTCTGATTTTTCGGAAGCGCTGATCCAGCCTGGATCCCACAGCAGTCTCTCATCGGCCCAGTGAGACTCCCCAGCAGAGCAAGCACTGGCTTAATGGCCCTGACACCCGCTGCAGGGTGAGGATGTGGTCGATGCTGATCAGAAGAAGAGGAACAGAAGGGACCCCAGTGAGCTCCTCTCTGTAGTTTGCACCCCCATGGGGAAGCCAAGGCAGCTCCTTGTTCTTCCAAGTGCTGTAGGAGGAAGAGATGTTTGCAGGGGGTCCACTGAGAAGATTTGCAATGTGTTCACCCTTTGGTTTCAAACACGCAGGGTATGATAAACTCCATCAGCCTCTGATGAGAGGAAGCTCATGTAAGCCCTCAGATTTCTCTAACTCAGTATCCCACATCTACCAACAGCTCCCAAGGAAAGCTGGAGCAAAGCACAAGGAATGGGGCATGCAGACAGTAGTTCTGCTCCTGGTTTATGTCCACCTCCCAGCAGCTCAGAGCCAAACCAGAGGTTGCTCCAGACCACTGTCTAATGGTCACTCATATGGCCAGCATGCCCAGCTCCTCCTGTTTTGCTTCTTGTTTTTCAAAATCAGTTTGTGCTTTCAGCCTCTGCAACATCCTAGAGCTGCAATCCCTTCAAGCCCCCTAATTTGCCAGACATGCTGGAAGCTCTGCATAGCATCAGGAGACATGGCAAAAGCAGAGGGTAGCTGATCCTGCTGCTCCAGGCCAGCAGGCACCCAGCTGGTCAATTAAAAGGGAGCATTCAGTGTAGTCAAGGACCATGAAACTGTAGCTGTATGCACCATGCTCGGGGCCAAGAGTTGATTCCCTGGGGGGAAATATTTAACTTCCTCCAGATCATCTCTGGCTGAGCTCCCTTATATCTGGAATTGATGCTACATCAGCATGTTTGCCTGTAAATGTGGTCCAAGATGCCCGTGGCCCAAAACCTTCAAGTGGAAGCATTTGTGCCACCACAGTCTGGCTGACACGATTAACCAGGGAGCTCGGGCTCACCTTGCCACCGCTGCCAGGCTCCCACAGTGTGTGACCAAGGCTGGCCAGTCCCAGGCACCTGGAGATCTCATCCACCACTGCTGGGAGAGTTTGAGGAGGCAACTCCCAGCCTGGCAGCTGGCACAGCTGCATTAGGAGCATCACACAGCCCTTTGCCCCAGGCTCAGCCTGGACCTGAATTTTAATTCCTGGGTAGTGCAAACGTGTGTACCTGGCCAGCTGGTACGAGACTTGTGAATGGGGTGTGCAAGGTATATCATCTGGCACCGGACCCAGTGAACTGCCGTTTATTCCTCAGCCATTCGTCATGCAATGCAATGATTTGCTTGCTTTTGCAGTCCTGGCTTGGCACTAGGCAGAAGTCTGTATTGATTTAGCTGCAATGGGCAGAGGACATTTGCCTAAAACTTCTGCTCAGGGTGCAGCTGCAGTCAAAAGACTCATGAGGGGGAGATCACAGAGTAACTGAAGAGTATCAGCATGTCCCAACTGGCTCCAGCCTGCAGATCTGGTCCCAGATGGGTGTCCTAAAACTGCACAGTCTGGAGGAGGCAGCTGTGGTGAGAGACTTTTCGCTGTCAGAAGGAATGTGAGAGCAGGACTTGATGCACCAAATAGCACAGAGAGGGAGCAGGGGTCCTGCTCTCCATGGCTCATGACCAAGAATAAGGAGACAGTCAGTGAAATGTTAATATGATGTCACTGAGACCAAGAATCTAATGGGATTTCAGACTGGTCATTTATAATACAAATATTAGGTTTAATTAAAGCAAAAAAAATCTCAAAGTACTTCTGCTCTGGTCTCACATGTTTTGTGCTGCTGATAGATGGGGGAGGCTGCGTTGGGAGGTGTTTGGGATGGATGATGGTGTGGCATCCAGGGCCACCGTACAGGGGGCTCACTTGGGATGTGGGGAGGAGGAAGAGTGGGGCTGGAGCTGCAGGTTTGTTTGGGTGCTGGCCATGTGCCCTAGATGAGGTTCTCAGGTCTTTTGATATGCTCAGTGTGCACCTCTGTTGAGGTGTAAGGAGCATAGGGGTGGCACAGGAGAGAACCCGGCAAGAGGATGGAATCTGCCCAGGTGGGAGTAAAAGCAATAGCCCAGGGATCAGTTAAGATTGCTAAGAAGAGGAGGGGAGATTCATCAGGTGGACCTTACCATTTGCTGTCTGGCTCTCTAAGGGGACAGATGTAAAGGGAGAGAAATATTAATTGAAGGGAAAGCTAGATTAAAAACTCAAAGTCCAACATGCAGATGAAAGTCCAGTGACACACTGGCAACTCTCCTCTTTATTGCATGGGATATAAATGCCTGATTACTGCCAGGAATGTGGGTAGACTTTGCATTTGTGCCTGCAATGCAAAGAGCTCCCAGCACCAGAAAATGCATCGTTCACCTGAAGTGAGAGAGGCTGAGCTGGAGCTACTTAGGGAAACAGAGATGCAGGGTATCCTGGGGGTTGGTCACAAGGTTTTCATCAGGAGCTAACATAAAACACATGCCCTATTGTACCCCAGCAAAACCCCACAGGGCTGCTGAAAAGTGAAATCCTGCCTTTGTGCTGTGGGACCAGTGAACTCCTACACCCCAGTGATGTGGGAGGTGGCAGAGGGTATCCGTGGGTTCCAAATGGGTTTGCGGACAGCAGATGGAAAAAGAGGCGGTGGAAACAATGGAGAGGGATATGTCCTCTAACTTCTGTAACACAACAAGGGTGGATGCCGGGGAAGTCCCTGGGGAACAGATGGCGGAAAGGGCTGGGCTCGTGTGCTGCCTCCTCCTGCCACTGCTGGAGACAGCGCTGGGCTACAGAGACCTTTGATCTGATCACAGGGCAGCTCCCGACTCTGGGTCATTTCCATGCACCTGCAGAGCACTGTTTGCTCCCCAGTATTCCTGTCTGCTCCCACTGAAGCCTGTTTGAATCCTGGTGCAATGCAATCAAATCAAAGAAAACCATGTTTTAAGAAGTTATTAGAAAATATGATTACATCCAGCTCTTACTAAAGCAAGCTTCGATGTGATCTGCCAGCTTCCCCTGTTCTATAAAAAGAACAGGAAATCCATTGCAAAATTCATTATCTATGCAGAGCAATTCAAAGAGGAAATGTTTCTCCTGCATCTCAAAGGTCAGTCTGCCAGCAAACCCGCCGAGCAGGCTCTGCCGCGGAGGATGCCCTGCCACAGGCTGTCTGCGATGGCTTTGTCATTCCTGGGCTTCAACAAAAGTTATCATAAACCTGTCCAAAGACCCTGCACACCCGTGCTGCATATATCTTTCTGAGGATGTTAAATTGTGTTTTATCTCACCTGCTGCTGGGAGTTGCACTAACACTAACCCCTCTCCTCTGGGGTATAAATGATTTAACTGTGGAATGAAAAAGGTGACCACCAGTATCTGTGAGCATACATATTAACACATATTCCCCTAAGCACCCTCACTGCTCCTCCCCAAAAATGTGGCTGAGGGCTCATGCGGCTGCAGGGACTCATGTTCCAAGTCCCTGCGGGGATGTCAGCTCCACAGCTGTATCTGGATATCAGCCAGGCCACCAGTTCAGCCTGCACCTTGAAATGATGCTGGTGCTTCCTTGCCCCCTAAGGAGCAGATGACCCACCGGGATGAACCACAGTCGCCCATCCCTCACTCAAAGCCAGCAACAGTCCTTCCCTGTCCTTAATGAGCAGTAACGAGAGTAATAACTTTCAGATGGACTCTCAATGTTCACAGTGAGTTTGAAACCTTACAAAAACCCTCAATCCTTCCTCTCTGTACCAGGTGTTAGGCACTTGGAAACCACTGAACCACCTCAGATTGCAGCATGACACTGCTCAGAAGGGCTCAGGAAAGCTGCGAGAGGCAGATGTGAGCAAACAAGCTCCAGCTGGGCCCCTCAAACTTGCAAAGAGGTGAGAGAGAATGCTGAAGCTGGGCTTTCTCCCAAACCATGTCAGAGACAGTAAATCTGGTTATTTCTTGCTCAGATGTGGTTGCTGCCGTGACCTGGGTGTTTTCAGGGGAAAAAATGCCTCTGGCCATGCAGTCCTGCATTACACGGTTTGCAGCATCCAGACCACCATAGATACAAAAGGTTCAGGGGCTTCAGAGATGTCAGCCTCCTTCCCAGACTCTCCTGTAAGAATCCCTGGAAAGGAATCTCTGCTCTTGAACTGGCTATTGCATCCTGGTTTTTACCCAGACTGAATCCTCCGTCCTGCCACACACCCCCAAACTGCCAGGGTAGGGCACTCCCAGGACACCCATAAGAAACAGCTGAGAATCACAGAATATAATAATAATAATTAGCCCCCTGCCTCAGGATTTTTTTGTATTTTTGGTGTGGGGTGTCAGCTGTGGGGTCTGGTCTGCAACCCACCTGCCCCCATGCCTGGACCAGCACTTAGGGTCCCACCTTGGGCTGGTGTGCCTGTGGATTACGCTGAGTTTTGCACAGATCCTGAGGCTGGAATAAGCCAGCAACCCACCTTCCACCCCAAATCCAGCCTTAACTCGGGTCTTTGATCTCCAGTGTAGGGAAGGGGCAGCTGGAAATCACAGGCTGGTATAACCACCACTGCCAGCGTATTCCACAGCTCAACACGTCTGTTTGCTGGTTGCCAGTGCTGCGGAAGCAGCTGCTGCCCAAGGCGAGCAGTGCTGTGCACGGCCGATTGCATCAGGTCACCAGAGGAGCAGGCAGATAAGCTGTCCCCAGGGCACTGCTGCTGCAGCGCTCATCAGCCCTGCGGCTGCTCACCCTGCGGGTGCGAGTCTCAGCCAGCTCTCGCCTGCTAAAGCTGTTGCAGTGATTTTACAGCAGTGCCTGCCCTGGCACTCACTCGTGCCTCGCAGCTCCCACAGACGGGACAGGAGCGTCTCCGGCTGCTGGATGCTCCTGGGGAGCACTTGCAGATCTTGCAGAAATGCTGTCAACAGCCATGCACCCATCAAATCTGTGTGCCAGGCAGGGCTCAGTGATGTTCGGGTTGTTCAGCCCGGAGAAGAGAAGCTCCAGGGAGACCTCATTGTGGCCTTTCTGTACTTAAAAGGGGCTGATAATGAAGATGGGGCCAGACTTTCAGCAGGGCCTGTTGTGATAGGACAAGGGATGATGGTTTTAAACTAAAGGAGGTTCAGGCTGGACATGAGGAAGAAATTGTTTATGCTGAGGGTGGTGAGAGCCTGGCCCAGGTTGTCCAGAGAGGTGGTGGATGAACCATCCCTGGAGACATCCCAGGCCAGGCTGGACGGGGCTCTGAGCAACCTGAGCTGGTGCAGATGTCCCTGCTCATGGCAGGGGGGGCACCAGGGGATCTGGGAAGGTCCCTTCAACCTAAACCCTTCTGAGATTTTATGATTCTACGTTTACAGCACAAAGTTGAGCAGGGAGTGCAGGATCGAGGCCTGGGTGGGCTGATCTCCCCCTAGTCAGGGATGCGAAGGACGCTGCAAAATGTGGGAGTTTCTTGCAGCAGAGGTAACTATATGCCAACGCGCCATGCACTGGGATGGTTTGAGGCGTTGTCCTCTGTGGGATGCTTTCCAGAGGATCAGCATCACCAGCCAGGACTCAGCAGGGAAGGCGTGCTGGGGGAAGGACGCTTTCCTAAATCAGTGTTATTCCTGTCCAGCCATCATGTCTGGGCTCCTTTCCCAGATATATGAAGAGGTACAATCAGTCAGTGTCTATCAATCAGTGTCTTTTGGTGAAGAGCGGGATGGATGTGCTGGTTTTACCATTGTTTCCCAGGGAGGTGTCCTGAGGGTTCAATATCAATTGCTCCGAGCTTTTATTCCATCAAGGAAGCTCTTCCTATGCTCTGACTTGGCAGGAGAGCACTCAGTGAGCAGCTTCACTCCTGCAGCCCTGAGTCCCACAGCTGAGACCCCATTCCAGAATGCTCTGACCCCGCATGAAGCTGCTGGCTCTGGAAGAAAACCAAGTCCCCTGGCGCCACAGGAGGGAGTTTGCCCACCCCTGCCAAAGCTGAGCTCATCTGCAGTCCCTGCATTCATGGTCTCTTGAGCCATTCACCACCACAGGCACAACCAGCGGCTGAGCCACGGAGCTGGGGCTGGAGATCACCGTGCATTAATAGTCCTGGGCTGCTCAATCAGGCAGCACTGTTTTCTGTTCATCTTCGGGAAGATAATTTGTAAAAGCTCAGCCCACACTACAGGGAATTATCCAAATTTCACTACAGGACAAACTCTTTGAAGGCTCCTTCTTGGGTTTGTCTCCACATGCTGCTGTTAAATAAATATTGACTGACTCCTGTTAGCCAAAGATTTTGTCAGACCACTTCCAAATTCTTGCTGCTCCCGACTAATATGTAACTTGGGGAAGCAACATTCATTGTTCCCTGTGAAGAACTGGTTTGCTCTCACCACATACTTCTTCAAACCTGTTCTGGGCCAGCTCCAGGAACAAGCGTTTTCCACTAACTTCATCTTTCCAGCTACGGCAGAACTGGGCTAGAAAAAGGCAGAAGAGGTAGGAAGGGTTTTCTGCTCTTTTTTAAATAACTTTGGAGCAGAACGCAGCTGTTTGCAGTTTTCTGAGCCATTAAGCGGCGGTGAATGAACTTCTGGAAACCTTTGGATTCCTTTCTAACCCAGGGAGTGACTTTACTGAATGTGTTGCATTTCCTTCTGTGCTATCACGGGCAGATCGCTGCTCTCACACACTGCTTGGCAGGGCTCGGCGTCACGGAAATGGTCCCAGAAGAAAACCTACCTCCTGCAGAGCAAATCCAAGCTGGGCTGCTGATACCCTCCTGAAGGGCAATAGAAGGCGCTCACCTTGCAACATCTGGGAAACAAAAGGAGCTTTGCAGTGGTAAACACTGCCCCGGGCCCAGAGCTCTCCTGGAGGGACACCATAAGTACGGGACAGGCCATTCCACCACATGGTGTCTCCTCTCGAGGTACAGGAGCAGCCACAGCTATTCCACCCTCTGCACTGGGATCAACAATTCCAGGGGTTTGTGTTGCAACAACCTTCACAAGTTTTCTTGCTCTCCCTTTCATTATGGAGCTGCCCCAGGCATGGGATGCAGCCCAGGAGAAGACTTCTTCACCTGGTCTGGTGAGATAAAGGTAGCACCAGCCTTTTGCAGTGTGGGGCTGGACAGGCCTTCCCTGATCCAAGGTCCTTGCATCATCCTTCAAGCTGTTTGCTTTTGGAGGGGGTCGCCGGTCTGATGGAGATTCCGGGGGTGATGCCTACTCTGCCACATGTCGCTGATGTCTATCAGGATCAGACACTGGGCTAAAAAGGACAGAAAAGTCTTGAGGCATCTTCTGGAGCTCTCTCGCTACACTAAAAACTGTCTGTCAAGTCACCTGGAAGAACTCCATAAAACTCAGTGAACAGAAGACTCAGGAAAAATTTAAAAAAAAAAAAAAAAAAGGTAAATGGGAAGTGGATACAGATGTGGGAGCACAGAAAAGGTTCTTCCATTCAGAGGCTGGTGAGGCTCAGGCTCATCAGAAAACTGGGCAAAGCAGCTCCATCATCGTCAATGCTAAACTTCAGGCTGGCTCATCAAAATGTGGCTGAACTGGGAAGCAAAGAGCTGCACACCTATTTTTCCATCCTCTAGCCTCCTCCACAATCACCGCAGCCCACTGAAAGAAGACTCCAGAAAAAGGTATCCACTCAACGGGCTGCCCACAAGCAAGCCAGGTGCCGGGCATGGTCTGAGCCTTGTGTCGCATGTGGCAGGGCAGGGACAAGGAAAAACCACCCGTGCACAGGCAAGTCCAGCCTGAACCCAGGGTTCAAGGGGAGCTCTGGCTGCTGAGCTCTGGGTGATCCCCCAGCTCAGCTCCCCGGAAGGCTGCAGGTGCTGAGAAGGTCTCTAGGAACTGGAGGGAAGGGATTTTTTGGCTGAGCACCCATGAAGGCGGATTTCAGAGCATGTTTCCTGCAAACAGGGTGATCAGATCCTGAAAGAAGCTGTGCCCCAGCACATCCCTCCAGCCCTCTTAACTAATCCAGGGCTGATTCTTGGCTGGCAAAGAACAGATTGTCCCCCACGCCCCAGAGGGGGATAATGCACAAAGAAGAGATTAGTTATTTCTTTGCATATTTTAAAGCCTTCATTGTTCAGACATGGGGGGAAAATATCTTCTGGGCAGGCAGACTCTTGCCATTGAGAGGGAATGGCACATGGTCTGCACAGCATTTTCTGCCCTGTGTTTGCAAGCAGCAGACTGGAGAAGGTTAGAAGAAAGGACCACGGCACCGTGCTGGGCAACCTTCTCTGCCATATGCTTGCCATTTGTGAGATGCATGCTGTGGGTGGCAGGCAGGAGAATGGTGACTTTTAGCGCCTGGGATTCCCTGGGCAGTAGAGGAAACACTCAGGCAAGGCAGGCCATGTCCCCCCGTGCCCTGCAGCCATCATCTCACTCATGGCAGCACGGTGGTGGGGTTGCGTGGGTGGCAGATGTGCCCTGGGTGCCCTGGGTTTGGTGAGGAGACTGGCGAGGACACTCCTGGTGCAATCCCTGGCATTCCCCGGAGCTAAGACCATCTCCAGCAGGTACCTGCAGCTGGGCATTGCTCCAGCCCCTGATGCTGACCTCATGCCCAGTGGTCCTGTCTCAAGCTTTGGCATCCTCTTCATGGCCAAGAGGTGCGGCAGCTGCCAGCCGACAAGCCATGCAGTGCTCGTGTCTTGGGATGGCTTTTCCAGAGCCAAGGGCTCACAGAATGCTCCATCTCCCCAGACCTTCCCTCTTTGCCAAGCATGCACAGAGCAGAGAGGCAGGAGGGGAAGGATGTGCCCAGTGTCACATAGCAACCTGGGAGCAGAAAGCTGCAGTCCTGGAGCCCACAAAGCGATATTGGCTGCTCAGAGATAAGCCAGAAGCTTTGGGAAATTCTGCCTTTTCCAGTGATACCTCAATAACTTCCTTGGTTCCCATTTTTGGGATGGCAAATGACACAGGTTGCCTGATTTGTGGCTTTCCAATAAGACCTGCTTTTTGGAGGTGTTGCAAGGTTGACATATTTTTGACACTCTGGACAAATTCCTGTGCCTCAGTTTACTTGTAAAGAGAAGGGAACACTGCAATGCTGCCAGGCTGTCACCGGGATGTCACACCTGGTGTCCTGCAGACTTTGCTGGGATCCTCACATGGCAGGTGCTGCTCAAAAGTGACACGAGACCCACCAGGCTCTCAAACTGAAGGAGCTTGGCCCATTTGCGGAACGGGTCAGGACCAGATTTGTACCTTTTAGGCAGGCTGGGTGTGATGCACCCACACACAGGCCAACCACAGGGTATCCCAGTGCTGGGTCCCTTCCCCAGAGGGCTCACGCATGTCGTGCAGAAAAACACAACCCTGAGATCCACTCCAGGACAGGCCGGGGCGGGGCGATCGCAGGGGCATGAAACAGTTAAAACGGTATCGTGTGCTCCCTCCCAATTGTTCTGCAAGGTGTGTTGTGACATTTGTACTTCCTCCTGGCAGCCAGCAAGCAGAGACACCAAGGGAGAGGCTGCGGGGATGCTGCCGGTCCCTCGTCCCCTGCCCTGAGGGTCTCTGCTGGGGGGCTCCACCATGACCTTCTCCAGGCTCATCGGCCGCTGTGCTGTGATACTGCTCCTGGCCGTGCTGTGCGATGTGGTCGGGCTGATCATCCTCCTCCTGGGAATTTTTGCTCCACTAAGCTCCTGGGACTTCTTTGTTTACTTGGGAGCTCTGCTGCTCGCCTTCAGCCTTGTCTTCTGGACCTTCTGGTACACGTTCAACATCGAGGTCTCCTTTAGGGAGCTAGGTTTTAACTAACCCGCGGCTCCATTAAAACCAAAATGGAAACTTGCATATAGAGGAGCAACATCACAAGCTGGGAAGCTCCCAAGCATCATCCAATTGATGAAGAGCATCCAAAACGACCAAAGGGGAGGGTTTGCTGGTTTCTGCAGCATCGCCCAGCCAGATGGACCCTCAGGGGAAAGGTACCTACAGCTCAGCATGAGCTTGGATGCTTTGCTAGTGCTGGGGAGCACAGAGGTCTTGGCAGGGCAACAAGACCTTCCTGCTGGGGATAGCCACTTTGAAAGAGTAATATTAGATTCTAAAATGCTCTGAAATAGTTTAATGATGGACAGGAACTTAGTCTTGATGAGATGAGCCTGTCTGAACAAATGCAGGGAGGGGGATTTTGGTGGTAATCAGAGGTGGCTTATATCTGAGGTTTATCTCCTCAGTTCTTCCCGTCAGACGATGCTGTGAGTTGCAGGTTCTGAAGAGTCACTGCTCTCTTGTGACAGCTTTTGGCAGCAGAAGGACAGGGATTGTGAGTGGTGTCTCAGTGATACAGCCTGGGCAAATAGAGTCCATAGGAATAATCCAGATCCAGGCTGTCACTTAGCCACAAAACCTCTGCATCAATGGAATGTGAGTAGCACACCTGGCTGCTTGTGGCATACCCCCATCACACCATTGTGCACTGACAGGACACCCAAGTTGGGAAGGTTTTGCCAGCAGGGAACATGTTTCCAGCAAGGCAATAGGGAACAGTGTAAAACCAAGCAAAGGCTACGTCAGCAGGGGACCAGCATGATGCCCTGGTGACAAATGCTGAATACAAGGAAACTAGGTACAAAGTTTGAACACCGCCTTTGAGATTAAGCTTTCTTAATCTCAGGCTGGTCTAGAACATGCCTGTTTTGTTTGACAGTTTTCTGCCCAATGGGCAGAAAGATTGGGCAGCATGGACCTTGGCTGCATTCTGCAGCCTGGTCCTGCAGCACATGAGCAGGACCCACACATTGAGCATCAGCCCCTGCATTGCATGGGCGGGCTGCCAGTGACATGAGAACATCTGGGTCAGCCAGGAGCTGCTACAAAGGGCTTGGTTTTGTCCTCCCCTATGAGCAGCAGCACCGTTGCAAAGCCCAATGGAGGTGGAAATGTCCATGTGTCGGGAGAGCACCACTGCACGGATGGTGTCCTGCCTCCTTCCCAGCATCCCAAGGAGACAGTCCTTCCCATCAGAGTGCTGGCAAGGCTGGTAAAGCCAATTAGCCCAATTTAATTATCAAGCAGACCCACAGTGTTCAGAGCTGTACAGTACATGACGAAAGAATGATGAGAGTAGGAAGATGCCCCAGCCTGGAGCCAAGTGTGTACCAATGTACCAGGAGCCAACCCTCGCCCCAAGGACCTAGTGGTTTTATGACAGTACATGAGACAAAGAGAAGGTAGAGATGGGGGAGGTGACACGTGGGTGAGGATCAGAGGTGAGACCAGACTCATGTCTCTTTAGTTCTGGCACCTCAGCCAGGTGTCCCCAATGTCCCCAGGCATATACTTACCAGTGCATAACACAGGAAGATTGCCAAACAACATGATCCCCACCCACAAGTCACTCAAGAGACATTTTCTCGCGCAGTTTTCTTATAAAGCCTCTCACAAGCAGTGAGAAACTTTTTTTCTTTTTATTATTATTTACAGATTTTTCTTCATTTTTTGTCTTGTTGGCAGCCAGGAAGTTTTCTCAGCCCTCCTGGGAGCGTGGAAGCTGCAGTGTGAGTCACAGTGATTTACTGCCTTACACTTACCAGGATGCCCAGACCAGGAGTTCAGCTTTACCCTCCACCAGCAGGTCCCAGGATGCTTTTCCACCAGTGTGCCCTTGGGACTACCTCTTGCAAGAATTTCCGTGATGCTCCTCCAGATAAGAGCCTGTAAAAACCATTAGCTGGATACTGCAGCTATGCATAAGGAAGGGCAGCAGTAAGCAACACCCTCCTTTATTTGCTCTGGGATTTTTAATGTTAATGCTAGGCCTTTTCAATCAAGCCTGTAGAGACTGACTGAGGGCTTAGTCACCATTCACTGTCTGTCCCTTGTTGACTGTGTGCCTGGGTGCGTTACTCAGGGATGACACGCAGAGACCTGGTGGCATCACCTGGGGAACCCAGTGGGAGATGGGTGCAAGGTCCCTGTCACCACTTGTCCCTCCAGCCTCCCAGGCTGGTGGGTCAGACAACTTCTGAATGATGCTCGTCAGGGAGCAAAGGCTCTGCCAGTACCTGACACTGGATGAGCCAGTGCACATGGCTAGCATATGGCTGGAGGAAAGCTTTGGGGTGATGAGGGGTGGAGGGCAACGCTCACATCCAGGAAGGTGCTATCAAACCTGTGTCCAGACCTCCTGGCATGCACCAATGAAGCATATTCAGCTCCATGGAGGAGCAGAATACTTCAGTACACCCAACCACACACCAGCTCTGGGTCAGTCCCAGCACTGCTTCTCCAGGGTGCTGCACACCCCATTCCCTGTGGGGTGCTCCTGCTTGCACATTTTCCCCTCTCCAGTTCATCTGCACTCCCTAATAGTGACCCAGCTCATGTGGCTCCAAGCAGATGGACTGCAATGGACTCTCCTGAGGTCATTAATTAATTATTTTTCCTTGGAAGATAGAATCTTGTTAAGATGATCTATAAGATTTTTGCAAATTCCCATGACTCTAGAAGCGAGGACTTTCAGGAAACAGCAGTTATCAGGAGATCACTGGCCATAACTCTGAGGTTATGCAACATTTCTGCAAAAACTGCCCTCTTCCCCAGGCAGGAGCCAACCTTCTCCAGGGCAGCATGAAGCCAGATATCCATCCATGGCTGAGCAAGGAAGGAGCAAGCCTGCAGCCAGGAATTTTATCAAATAAAGGCTCTTGGGAAATTTTGATCTGACCCCACCGCTTACAGGGCCACCTTCACAGTTCCCCCAAAGGCAGGATTTGAAAAGGGACCTGCACTCTTTGATCTGACAGGGGACCCAGGCCAGAGACCACAAACTCCTCATGCACCTTTGCACCTGCCCAGCACCTTGTACCCGGGTGGCAGAGGGGAATAACAAGCCAGATGATGGAGTCAGTGGTTCTCCCAGATGGCACAAACCACTCTGCAGCAATCCCTGCCTTTCCCTGCGCAACTGCATCCACCCTCCAGAGCTCAGGGCCTGGAGGGAGCAGGATGTCTGGTCCTGCAGAAAGTCCCTGCCATAGCCATGGCAGATCTCCTTCCAGCTGGTCCCAGCACAGCTGATGAGCTGGAGGGAGTGCGCTCTGAACTGGGATTTAACCCTCACCAGCCCTAGTCCCTGCAGCTGCCCAGCCACGGAGGTGTCCAGGGCTGATAGATGGGGTGGGATGGGGCTTGCTGAGCAGCTCCTCCACCCTCTGCACCCCGAGCCAGCACTGACATCACACTCACATCATTTTTGTACACTTTCCAGGGCCAAGCGCTGCCTTGCTACTTGCAGGCTCATTTTTCTGGCCTCACACAGTGCTACTGCTGTTCAGATGCTGGTATCAGTCACTCTCAGGGCAGGCAGCACCTGCAGACGCTGCAGAGTCAAAGGATCCTAATTCCTGCCCCATCCTCCCACCCTTATAGTGAAGTAATGCCCATTCGAGCAGTGCGTGCATGACCAGTCCCACATCAGCTGGAGAAATCAGTCCAGAGTTAATGTGATCCTGCACAGGGAATCCTGGAGAGACAGGCTCCGGGGTCACTGCAGCAGGAGCTCCCTTGCTCATCCCCCACTGTCACTGAGGGGCAGGAGGGACCTGTTGGACAGGTCCCCAGGGTGAAGGACCATGGCACACTTGCTTTGCAATGCCACGTATATTTTTGTAGGCATCCAGGACCACACACGCCTGCCTGCTGCAGACAGAGGCATCAGCACCAGTGGCTGGAGGCTGGCCTCTCCGTGTGTTTCTGCCTGTTGAGACAAATCAAGGTCTGGCTTTGCCAGGGAGCTCAGTCATGCAGGTCCCAGTAACTGGGCTTGGCTGAAATGAAGCCACTGCTGGAACTGAGCTGCATACTCTTGGAAATTACAAAAAGCGCCTAAGGGGAACCTTTTGCACATCTCCTTGCTCTCCCAGTGCTCTGGAAAGTTGGAAAACCTTAAACTGTGCTAATATCAGTGATGCGATGGGACTCACTACTGGGGTAAAGATGGAAACAAACTCTTTCTGGAGGCGTGCAGCAAAAAAGATGAGGCAATGGGCACAAGATGCACCAAAGGGAATTCCAGTGGGATATAATTTTTTAAAAAATCACAGTGATAGTGGCCACAGATTGGGACAGGATTGTGGAGAGCGGGGGGGGAACTTAATCCCTGGAGCATTTCTAGACTTGACAAGGTCCTGAGCAAACTCATCTAACTATGAGGCTGATCCTGCTTTTAGCAGAGGTTGGACAGGAGACGTTCATAGATCCCTTCGGACCTGCATTAGGCTGCACTCTCAGCAAGAGCCCTTCTCTGCCACATAATGTCTGTACAGGTCCCCAGAGGCACCCCCACCCCCAAATGTCTAGATGGTTTAAGCTTGACACTTCGAAAGCCACATGAAAGCAGAAAGTTCTGCAGTACACCAGCTACAGCAGAGAGCTCTCTCCCAACCCCATAAGACCTCCAGTGGCCTGAGTGGCAGACCCAGGCCAGTGTCCCACAGGTGTAAGATGTCTTCAGCACAAAGAACGGCTTGGAAGAGTCTCAGGACAGGGGGAATGGTGCAGAGCATCCTGGACTGTCTTTGTTATGCAGCAATCAGACCAGTAAGGTCTTCCAGAAGGTGTTCCAGCTCTTTTTTCTCCTCATTCCTAGTAACTCAGTGGCCTGCTGTCCCTCCTCCCCACAGTATGGGTAGAGGTGCTCTCACAGCCTTGCTCCAAGTGACTGGAACTCCATAGACCTCCAGGACTGTTGGGGTGGGAGAGACTCCACCATGTCCCTTGGAGGGTCTCTGACAAAGCCTGATCTATTGAAGAGCTTTCAGATCAGACTTATGGCTTCAGCTGAGTCCATATGGACCTTCAATCACATTCAGGGCAAAAGGAAAGACGAGCATTTGTTTGCATTTTTCTTAATCTCCTACTACACCCTCACCAGTGTGTGGCCAGGCTGAGCCCAGACTCTCATCCTCTCTCAGGCAGAGGTAAGAACCTTATCCCTGAGCTGCCTGTTTTGACAACACACCCAGCAGCTGCCATTCACACCACTGAGCCATTTGTGGTGGCACGTACAGGAGGAAAAACATGATCCTGCGTGTTTTTCATGAGGAAAGGCAAGGGCACCTGCTTCCAAACTGCCAGCAGAAGCAGAGAGACATCCCTGCAGCCTCAGGGGCTGCTGGAGAGGTCCCCAGGGGTCTTTCCATCCCTTCTATCTCATCCCGTCCCCTCCCCACTGCTCTGCCCAGCCTCCGTTAATGAACAGGCTCCATTAATTCTTGTCATAGTCCTGGCAGGGCTCCAAATACATCAGTGCAGGAGTGCTAGCCAAAAGTTAATTGCTGCTCATTGGAAAAGTAATGACTGCCCTGCAATCATTAGCAAGGGGGGATGGAAGGGAGCACAGGTGTCACCAGCAGCCCAAGGCGCTTGCCCAGCACCCAGCTCCTGGTGACACATCATTGAGTGGTCCCTGCACATCCCCAGGGCTGGCTGCTGCTCCAGAGCCTGGACGGGAGGAAACCAACTGCCCAAGCACCAGTGATGGCTGGAGGGCTCTGCTGTCCAACTGGGCCTCATGGCTAGTACTCCATGGCTGCTCTCCACCCACTCTCAACACGAACAGTTCCCAAGGAAGGAAAACATTGGGACTAAATGCTTCCAGCAGGGCAGGGGCCAGGGCTGGCCAGGGATGAGATGTCACTCCAGCACACACAATCAGCTCTCCCCAGGGATGTGCTCCCACCAGGGTCCCTGGAGATCCCTGATACCACAGCAGCCACCTGCAGTCCTGGATTGTATCAGTGTCTGGCACCCCCAACCCCTGAAGCATCTGATGAGATTTCTAGGAGTTAGGCTTTCCTATCACACCCAAATGTTTCTCAGCATGCAGCTTCTCACCAACCCCCTGACTTTCCTGTATTCAAGCACCCTGTGGTGGATTACAAACACTGCTCATCCTCAGCTCTGTGGTGAAGAGGACGTGTAAGGGCTCCTGTATGTGTGTGCCAGGATCTGTCCATGCACCATGGGTTGGGTGCCCAGCACCCCTGGGCACATGCCACCTCAGCATCACCGATCCCCACCTGCACCGAGGGCCGGGAGCATCAGGCACAGCTCTGCTGCCAGTGACCACGGGGAGCGCTGGCTACCGACCAGCAGGGAAGTCACACTGGAGACAAGGAAAGTGTTTATTCCCAGCTCAGTTTGCTGTTGCAAAATGGGACATCATTTAAAGCAAATACATTTGCAGATCTTTGCCAGCAAGCTGCTGAAAAGAAATCGCAGACCTTTGATGATATTCCAGGGGTTTTTTTTCATGGTAGGTTGCTGAGTTTTTGACAAGAGAGATCATACAAAGCAAAGTGTAAAACCTCCCCAGCCAGCTGAGCAGGATGTGTCCCAGGGTGCTGCTGCCAGGCAATGCAGAGGGGCGCAGGGCTGCACCACAGCTCTGCTGTCCATGCTGCCAACAGTCATCACAGGAGAACAAATCAGACCCTCAACCAAGAACTGGCTCCAGCCCAGCTCCTGTCCCCACCACCCTTCAGCTGAGGGCTTGGGGATCTCATTCCAGTGAGCTACCCCCACTGTGGGCATCCATCTCACAGCGAGGACACTCATGTGCTGCCAAATTCCCAGTCCCATTGTAGGCTCAGAAAACCTCACTCTTCTGCAAAGCCCAAGAGGAACAGTCCAGCCCAGGATCATGCCCCATGTGCTGGCACAGGTGGGCAGTGTAAAAAGGTGTCTGCCTTGTGCTGGAGAAGGAGTGAAAAGGATCTTGTCTGGAGATACCCAGGCACAGGGACAGCCAGCTGAGTCGGTGTTACCTCTTGTCCATGTCCCACACCGGCCACATTGGACAAGCCGCGCCATCCCCACTCCAGGCTCTGACTCACCGTGGCTCTCTAGGAGCCATGATGGGATGCAGGGGAGGGAGCTTGGAGGAGCCTCCTCCTCAATTATTCATGGCGAGATCTCAGCTGATGGAGCTGGGGCTTTCAGAGGCTGGTTCCTAATGGAGCCTGATGACGTGTCTGGCCAGTAAGCACTCCTGGACCCTGTGTAATTCCCACTTCTCCCATCTCTGTGCCATAAAAATGCCACCTTTTCCTGCTAATGATGCATTATGCAACCATTACCCAGGGTTCATAGCCCTGCTGCCATCATGCAGAGATCCTGAGCTGTTAGTGTGGGAAGGGCAGTGGATCTCCAGCTGCGGAGATCACACACACTGGGATGTGCCTGGGGTCTTGCCTGCACTGGAGGCTGGTGGAGCAATGCCAGGCCACCTGAGATCAGCTTGCACAGGGAGGGGAAGAGGTACCAGTGAGAAAGCAGGCCTAGCTGGAGCATAGCATGACCTGCAGCCCTCCCACCCCATGTCTTTTAGGCAGAGGAATGGAAGGAGATGACAGAGGACACTTGGGACCACATCAGCTGGCACCTCAGGTGCTGCAGACGGGTTAGCATGATGTACTGTCTGTCTGCAGGACATCTCCACCTGCAGAGTCAAACAATGACACGGATGATGGGTGGAGGCAGTGATGGAAGATGACTCAGGAATGGCAAAGTTAGTGGTTGGATGTTGTGGAAGAGGATGTGTAAATGCTGCAGCAGAAACTCCTGCCAACCTCTCAGCTGTCCTGGCTTTGTCCCTTTGCTGCCCTGGCCAGGGTTTCCTGGCACTTTCACCAACCCCTGTCCACATTTCCATCCCACACTAGCAGGGCAGGGCTGGAAACACAACCCTGGTGTAGGTACAGCTCAGGGTGCCTCGTAACCAAAAAGGGGGTTCATGAGGGCCACAGTATCATGGCAAGGCTTAGGTCACCTTGCTTAGTCCTGTGTATCACCCCCATGCCCACTTTATCTACTGCCTTTCCCACATGGAGAGCTGTGGAAGTCCACTCATCCCCACAGCCTTTTATACCTCCATCTAATAATACCTGTCCTCATACTGACCTGACACTCCACCTGTCCATCCATCTATTCATCCACATGTACTCATCCCCCAACTATTCTTCTAGCTCAAACCAGTGCTCTACCCAGTGAATACTCATCTCTGAGTACCTGGGAGAAATGGCTTAAACCTGGGATGGTTCTGGTGCCCTCTCCTAGAAAGAGAGAATTAAACCCTTGTGCTCATGGTGTGGACTGGTGTTCCTCTAGGGGCTACTGGAGTGCAGGAGAGCTCTCTTTCAGGAGGGCAGGAATTCCTTTAGTTTAAAACCATCACCCCGCGTCCTATTACAACCCTGAGGCCGGACCCTCACCCACCGAAGGGACTGGGGGCTCAGCGAGCCATTCCCCAAGGCTTGTCCTGCCACCCTGACAGCCATCCCTTGCCAAGCAGTGCCACCCTGTGGCAAATGCCCTCCTCACCGCTGAAGCGGGTGATGCCCCTGCACCCCCAACCACTGACCTCCAGGTCCACGGCACTTGCCTCTGCTGATCACACCCCCAGCCTTGGTGCCTTCTCCACTGGTTCTGCTGGAGCCCATGACCCTGCCACAGCAAAAGACATCCCAGTGCTGCTACTGAAGCTCCTCCGTGTCCCAGTTGCCTTGCCCAAATATCTCCAGGGCTCTGGGAACAGCAGCTGAGTGCAGGTTCCTCCAGCACTACCCTAAGGGAGATCCCGGGGTGCAGATGGGGAGGGCTCCACTCCCACCCCCAGCAGCCCTCTTCCAAGAGGCTGGTTCCCTGGCACCCTGCATTAATTCAACAGGCAGACTAATAATAAGGTTTATTATTAAATAATGAGGCACAGCTGCATCATTATCAGGTAATAATTTCTTACGAAATAGGATTTCCATTCCAGTGTGGTGTCTCAAGCTTTTTTCCCCAGGCTCTCTCCCAGTGCATCACACAGGGGTCAATGTCATTGCACCCTGGGTGTGGGTGGGGAAACTGAGGCATGGGGTGGAGGAGTGCAGTAACAGCATTGCAGGGAGAAGCCAGGCAGTCAGCGTCTCACCATGCCCTGGTTGTAACCCCAGAGGAAGGGGTGGGATGCCATCAGCTCCTCTTCCCCAGATTGCTCACCCCTTTCCAGCCCCAAGCAGTTCTTATTGGTCCTGAAACATTCTGGTTGGCCCCAGAGATGCCTTGGTGACACTGTTGGCCATGTTTGTCCTACCCAATGCTCAGCCATGCAGTGGTAACCTCCCTCCAGGGGCACGGGAATTATGTGCCAGCCCTCCACCTGCTGTCACCTCCCATGGGCGCTGGTGAGAGAGAGAACGTCCTGGTCCTGAACACATCGGGGTGCCTGTGAAAGCACCACAGCCCTCAGGGCACGTTCCCAAATGATGAGGCTGAGAACAGCACCCACAGGGCCAGGGATGGGGTCAGGAGGACAAAGGTGGTGGTGAAGGTGCAGAACCTGCTTTGGGGTGCACGGCTGTGGAAAAACATGATGGGGACACCAGCGCAAGGTCTGGCACGGGGGTGACTGGCAGCCCCTGCTCCCGCCTCCCCTGAGAGCAGGCACAGAGGGTCCCAAATCTCAATGGTGCCTCTCAGATGCCCTGTCTCCTCCCAAACCAGGGCCCTGGGGATGAGGGGCTGGGGCTCCCCTGGGTGGGACTGGTCCCAAACAGCACAAAGCTGGGAGGCAAGCAGGGCTGAGCGGTGCTTCACTTGCTTGTTATGGGTGAAAATGAGCCACTGGGTGTTAACCCTCAGGAGCTGGATACAAGGACAACATCACTCTACTGGGGCACAGGGCTTTGGTGAGGGGAGCAGGGTGAGGTCCCAAATCTGTGCCCCTCATCAGCACAGACCTTTGGTTTAGCTCCCTGTTCCACACCCCGCTGCCCATCCCTGGATCCTCTGGGCAGGAGGGACACGTGTGACCCCGGGAGGTTGTCCCCAACCCTGGGGAGCTCAGAGAGGTGAGGGCAAGGCTGAGACTGCCTGGGGAATGAGCTGGCATCCCTTCCCACCCCATCAATCCCCGGGGAGGGGAGCGTTGGCTGGCAGAAGGGAAGGTGAGCTCGCGGAGGCCAGGATCGGTCTGTCCATCCTCTGGTTTCACTGCCCAGTAGTTAAAGGCTCACATCTTTAGGATGAAAAGCCATGAGTTTCTGCTTCAGGGTGGCTGCTCGATGGTCAGCCAGGAGCCTGGGGACCTCCAAAAGCCACACAGCCTGGCAGTGTGACCCTCTGATCCACAGAGCCCTTGGCTGTCCCTGGGCTCTGGGTTCCTGGGTGCCATGACAGTCCCCCAGGATCTGGGATGGAGGGAAGGGACCAGCACAGCCCCACCACTTCCTGCACACGTTGTCACGGGGTGTCGGAGGAGCAACCACCCTCTCTGCTAAGACACTGACACTGGAGGAACCCACTAGCAGGGTTTGACCTGACATATTTTAACCCAAAGAGGAAGAAAATGCCAGCAGTGACACGGTGAGAGCCTGGAGATCTGCAGAAAGGTCTGAAAGTCCATTCAGTCCCTGGTCAGAGAGAGAACTTCACCTGGAGCTGCTTCTGGACTTTCTCATGGGTTATTTTGAGAGAGGTCCCAGCATCAGTGACACCTCTGCAGTATCTGAGCTGATCCCACCCCTCTATGAGTCCCTCTTCACCAGCAGCAGCCAAGGGAGCACAGCCGCCAGCATGGCCACAGTCAAGATGAGGAGGACGGCGAGGGCGATGGGTGACTGGCAGCATTTCACCCCCAGGGCTGAGCTGGATGACACTGAGCTCTGGGTTTCTTCTCTGCTTCTCCTCCCCAGGGAGCCGCATTCCGCGTTCACCAGTGGCATCCCGTGGTCACTGATGACAAAGATGTGGACTTCCCGCGCCAGCTTTCCTGGGACCCCCCGTGAGTCCATGGGGCTGCTCCCCGTGCTGAAGCGCCGGTCAAAGCTCTGCACCGGCATCACAAAATGGCTGGGCACCACCAAGGTGTTGTTGGCTTCCATTTTGGTCAGATGGGACAAGGAAGAAGGTGACAGAGGCATCTCCAGTGTCCAGGAGTTGGTACGTGCCTTGGGTGGCCATAGAGCCTTCTTCTTGCTGAGGAAAGTCACATAGCGGCAGATGGGGCAGATGATGCTGCTCTGGACCTGGCCATCAAGCTTGGCAGAGAGCAAACACTTCACCAGGCAGTCGTGGCAGAAGATGTGCCCACAGCTGAGCTGGCGGCGCATGGCCTCCAGCGGGTGAAACTTCTCGTAACACACAGGGCACTCGGCTGGGAGACCCTCCTTGCTGGACGAGGTCTCAGACATCCCTGCTCTGTCAGCCACAGGCGTTCCCCAGCTGTGAGGAAGAGGCATCATGGGTTAATAAGGGTCTCAGTTACGATTAACATAATCCATCTCTTCATGTCTCATCCTCCCTGCTCTCTTGCTTTTGCCCTCTTGCCCCTAACAAGCGCAGTGGAGGGCTACTAGGCATGGTCTCAACAAGACAGGACATTTTCAGCACCATCAAGCCACTCAGTGTGGCCCTGGGGGCAAGAGAGAGATGATGGGAGGACATGAGCTCCAGAGCCACTGGGGGGAGCAATCCCTGGCTGAAAAATCACATCGAAAAAGGCACGAGTGCCTGGATGAAGCTGTGTCTACCTGCTCAGAGCCTGGTTGTGTCACAAGTGTCTCCATGCTCTGCTGCCAGCTCTGGGTGCACAGGGGATGGGAACTCCCATCCCACAAAGAAACCTACTGAAGAAAAGCAGATGCTCCCATCCCAGGGGACACAGAGGGGCCAGGAGGAGTAGGGGGAAGCCAGAGCAGTGAGGCAGGTGGGAACACAGGACCCCATGGGGATGGAGAGGGAGCGTGCCGTACCCGGGGCAGGGAGCGTGCACCCACGCCAGGCTCCTGCCAGGCTACTGGGGGATGTCCCAGGCTGGTGGCCAGGCCACCACCATCTCCAGGCTGTGCTCCTCACTCATGCTGGAGCACAGCATGGGCAGCAAGCCCTGGGGACCATCGTCTCCTGTTAGAGTTGGTAGGACTGCTGTGATCCCTAGATCTCAGCGTCTGGAATGGGTCTGAAGCTCTCCAGTGCATCCCCCAGGGCAGGGAGCATTCACATGCCATCTTCAGGGAAGGGAGAGGGGAGATGGAAGGAGGGATGCTCAGATCAACTCCCTTTAAGACTCATTCAGGAATTGGAGCTTCATAAAATCTGCAGGTTTTTTCAGACCTGATCCTGCACCTCTTTTTTCATGCATGCCCATGGGCACCCTCACAGCTATTTCTGGAGGTTTTGCCATCCACTCCTTAGCTGCCCTCCTCTTGCACAGGAGACACCCCCTGCACAGAGACAGCCACAAGAACACAACAAACTGTCCCCTCCCCATGCAAGAGAAGGAAGACCCAGGCTCTTTCTCTGGTTTAGAAGGGATCAGGGACTTGATGCTCCCCCAAAGCGCTGCAGAAGGAGCCCCTACCCCTGTGCACCTGCTCCTCCATGCCCCAAAGCCCCATTTACCTGCTGCAAGGCACCAGGGCAGGAGCCCCTCCATACACTCCACCGCTGTCCCCAGAAGCGGGACTGGCCGTGTCCCAGCTCCGGCACCAAGCACCGTCTGGGGAGAGGACTGGGACACCTCTCTAACACAGAGTCGTTGGCTGCACGTTTCATGCGGGCACGTTGCGCAAAAGCTGGAACAGAAACAGGGGCAGGTCCTGGGGAGTGAATGCGGAGGAACTTGTTTGGGTTTTAAAGGCCTGATATTCACCTGGTTGGCCAGGGCGTGGGCGAGGAGCCGGCGTCGGAGGGCAGGGATAGGAGGCACGGTCCTGCCTGTGTTCCCTTGTGTAATGGGAAGCTGTAGCTGGGCTCATGCCTGGGGTCAAACCCCAATGACATAGGTGCTAAAGGGGATTTGGGGATCCCAGACTTTCTGTTGCTGCAAAGCTGGGTGAGCTCCATACCCTGCACTGCAGCTGGGCTCCTGCCAAACACTTCTCACCTCCACCCACCACTGGTCCCCATCCCTCACCCTGGCTGCATCTTTGTCCTCATGTCTCCTCCCCTGCTCATCCCCCAAACGCCCATCCCTCCAGACCTGCTCCCCCCATCCTACATCATTGGATGTTCTTCACCAGAGCCCTGGTGTGATTGATGAAGGGCTCAAAAAACTCACAGCAGAGCAGGCACAGGGGTCACTGTCACCTTGCACCTGCCCTGGGGGCAGTGTTCAGCATCCCCGGGAACTGTGGTCCAGGCAGTGGCAGGAGCCCCATGCTTGGCCGTCTCAGCAGCTGCACATGGCTCATGAGTCACTATCTGGCCGCATGTGAGCTGGACACCCATGCAGAGATGGTTCCCTGTGGCCTGACCCATGGACCAGGGTGCTGCCCATCCCTCACCAGACCCCCAGGCAAGAAGCTGCGTCTTGCAAAAAACTGCTGGCAGGGCGGGTCACTCCTGCCACCATCTCTTTCCAAGCACCCCAGCCAGGGGCCAGGGGTCTGCCAGCACACACTCGGGCTTGCCGCATGGCTCTGCAGGGATCTGAGCACTGCTCGACACATCCAGAGGAGGTCTCCAGGGCAGGCAGGGTGACCCCAAGGCACCCTGCCCCACACACCTCTCCCAGCTCTGTCTATAGCAGTGTACCTGTGGGACCTGGGTTTGCACCATTGAGGGGCCTGAAAGCTCTGGAGGACCTGGGTTCTCCATCAAGAAAAGCCTTCAGGAGAAACATGAATGTATTGAGGTCTTGCCTTGGGGCAGGGAGATGCTCTGCAGAAGCATTCCAGCCCTGTGCTCCTCCAGATTCAAGAAGGTGACAGGGCTCTGCAGGGTCTATGGGGCAGGCAGGAGAGGAGATGCACCCTTGCCACCCAAAACTCCATGAGACAGGCCCTTTGTGGGCAGGAAGGCTGGTTCCACGTGGCCAGGTGCCGTGGAAGGGCACAGGGCTGAGGCGTGGGCAGCAGTATCACTTGCTCATGGGCGCAGTGGTTGCAGTGTTTACAACACAGAGCTGGTTTCTGGAAGGAGAAGGGTGGGTGCAGCCCTTGCTGGCACGTCTTGTGCCCAGGGGCAGCTGCCAAAATGCACCTGCCCTCTGCAGACAGCACCCACAGCAGGAGGCTTGTGCCCTAGGGGGGACCCCTCAAGCCACGAAGCACTGTCCCTTACTGGGAGGAAACCCCGATCATGTCAACAGTATAGGATCATGGACACAGCCACTCCACCTATTACCCCTGGTTTTTTGGGATGGTCAGAAGCTGAGGCTGAAATCTCTCCAGAAAGATTGTGCCAGGGCTGAGGTTCCACAGTCACCCCATTCCCTGGCCCTCCCTTGAAGGTGCTGGACAAGCTGAGGCTGTCTGTACCCCCCAAGATCTCCACTGTTGGACAAGCGACCTGGGCCAGCAAGAGCAAATTTGGGGCAGCGGAGCATCTCCCCAGCTTCAGTTTTCTCTCTGCTGGCACCAAGGCAGGGTGGAAATTCCCATTTCCCATATGTTGAATGCTGTCAGAAACTATGAACTCACAGCTCTATACATAGGCACTGGAAAAACAAGTCTGTCTCCCTTTGCTGCTTTGACCACGCCAAAAATCAAAGGGATTTAGGCATATCATGGCCCTGGCTCCTGCTGCTACATGGCAGCTGTGGGCACCCCGGGGCGGGGCACGAAGCTGCTGCGTCCCCCCAGTTTTGCATCCCCCCAACCCAGAGCAAAGCGCTCACCTCCTCCGGCTGCCGACAGCCAGCCCGGCTTCTTGCACAGCCCCCTGGTTCCCCCCTCGCCCTGTCCCCCCAGTTAGTCCCAGGGGTGCTTCTGAAGCCCATGGACACCTCAGCCCCACCTGGGGTGCAGGATGGGCCTTTGCTGGCTCTGCCCTGGTGCCCACTGGTTTGCTCCCGGTGCTCCCTCTGGGGGGGCGCTGGATAGCACTGGATCCACCTGGGCACCCCCAAAGCGCCTTTTTAGCACTTAATTTTTTCCTGAACAAGCAAACACAGCGGGGCTTTCTGCCATCCTGCCCCAGGGACCCCCACTCAGACCACACCGGTGCTTGGTTGCCCATCGCCATTTATTGCAGCCGCTGCCAGCTTAGCGCCTGCGGCGGTGGGACCGGGTCCGGGACTCCCGTCCTGCCCGGCTGTCAGGAGGTTCATTCGTTGCGGGGGGCTGGATGGGCGGCAGCTGATTCGGTGCCAGGGTGAAGCGTCTGGGAGACGAGGCTGGTCGCTTCTTCAGCACGGCTGATAGCAGCGAGGAGATGGTTCCTGGGGGCAAGGGGCAGGGTCAGCCACAGACACACACCAACAGGGTCCTGCCCCCACCCTGAAGCATGCAGGCTGTTGTCCCACACTGCCCAGCACCACCCCCCATGTCCCCCCAGCTCCCTCCAGCTCCACCACAGGGACCGGCTGCCCCAGCAGCCAGTGCTGCCCCCACAGCCCAGCCCAGACCCCAGACCCCCGTCCCACCCTGCCCAGCTGTGGGCACAGACCCGTCCCCCCAGACAGCAGGGTGTCCTCTGCCCCCCGGTGCCCTGACAGGGCCATACTTGGCCGGCTCCTGGAGGTCGAGGTGTCTGGGGTGGCCTTTGGCGTTGTGGGCAGCTGAGAAGCCCCCATCATGGAGAGCTGCTTGTCCTGCTGGTTCCCATCAGTGCCGTCCTGGCCCGACAGCTGCATCACGGCCTTCTGGGAAGGGGAGAGCGTGTGACCCAAACACGGGGCCCCGTTCCGCACCCCCCAGCAACCCTCCCCCAGCCAGCTCTCCCTGGGGAAACTGAGGCACAGATCCCCCCGCAGGCTCAGCATCCCCCTCCCCACCTCCGTCATCCCTACCTTGTTGCGGCTGCGGGCACTGGGTTGGGATGGCCGTGGGGTGCTGGGCGGTTGGGGCTGGAAGCGCGGGGGTGTGAGGGTGTGTGGGCCCCCGCAGCTCCGCGGAACAGTGGGGTATCTGCACTCGCCCGTCCGCTCCCTGTGGGACAGGACATGGGGGTGCTCAGTGCCCGGCAGGTGGCACCCCATGTGTCACTCGATTCCAGGGAAGGGTCAGGGGGTGCTCCCTGTTCGGGGGGAAGTTACTCACGGTCCAGGTGCCAGCATGTTGAGGGGCCGGTCGCAGGACAGGCAATGGAGATCAGGCAGCAGCTGCCTGGAACGGGGAGAAAAGGGCTGGGGAGCTCCTGGGGGGCACAGCCCCACCTGCACACCTGCCACAAAAAGCCTCTGCACCCACCCCCCAAGATTGGTTCAGGAGGGCTCCTCCCACACGTGCCCCCTCATTGTGCCGCCTCTATCGCTGGGAAGCTGCAGCTGGCAGGAGCACAAGGCACAGCCGCTTGCTCAGCATCCCCAGGGGCGCTGCCCACACGGCTCCCACGCCAGATACCACACCGGCACGAGCTGGGACAGCCAGCAGGAACGGGGCCAGCACTGCCAAAGCCACCACTGTCCCCATCGCACTCACTTCCTAATCCCAGCGGCATTGTCACGCTCTGGCTGCAGCGCCTTCTCCTGGAGCTGCTCCCTGAGGCTCTCCCACCGCTCCTCCTGCTGCTGCCGGAACGCCCCCAGCTCCCGGCGGTCCAGCTGTGGACGGGTGACACCCTCAGCCAGCTACCCCAGGATGGGACATGGCGGTCCCCGGGGGCACAGCCGGGAGGAGGGACCCTCGCAAGGATGCTGCCTTAGGCTGCCAGGCCCCCAGGGTGCCAGTTCTGCATGGAGGGGACGAGCCCTCACCTTGCAGTCCATCTGCCTCTGGAGCTCTTTCTGGAACTGGTGCCAGCCCTTCTCCTGGCCTGCCACCTGGTTTGTCACCTCCTCCATCCTCTCGTTCAGCCGCTCCTCGCACGCCTCAAGCTGGCTGTGACTGACTTTGTCAGCCAGGGCGGCTTTGTCTGCTTTCTAGCAACGGGGAAAGGCAGGAGAGCGGTGGGGACAGGATGCAGGGACAACGGCAGAGGGGAAGTGGCTACGTGGCCCTGTTCACCCCATCACCCCCGTGGGGTTGGTCCCACAGCCGAAGGGACTCGGGGTCACAGAGGGACCTGGCAAGGGACGTGCAGCCGGGCTGGAAATCCTCCCTCCCCCTGGCTGGTTCTGCCAGCCGGCACCCAAGGGACAAGGGGTTTTTGTCACCCTGCCCAGGACACCCTTGGCTGGCACCAGGGCCCCTCGAGCCCGTACCTCATCGATTCCCAGCACCAGCAGCTGCTCCTTGTCTGCTTTCTTCTTCTCCAGCCTCCCCAGGGCCTGGGACAGAGCCTTCCAAGGCAAACAGCAGCCCGTGATGCCACGGCAGGCTCGGAGCTGCCCCCCGGCCAGCCGAGCGCCCCCTGCCTCCCCACCCCGTCAGAACCCTCCAGGAAAGGCATCGGGAAGCTGTGCAGGGCTGCGAGCAGGTGGTAGGGGGACAGATTCCTTGGGGTCCCAGCCTGGGCTCTGCCTGCGGGTTACAGCCACCCACCTTGATGTCATCCTGCTCCTGCTGGCGATCCTGCTGGAGCTTTGCAAGGGCTGAGCTCAACCTCTCACAATCCTTTTGAAGCTGCATGATGCTGGCCTGGAGGCACTTGAGCTGCTCGTCCTGCTGCAGGGACTAAGAGGACAAGGCGGTGCTGAGCAAGGGGGTGCCTGCCGTGCGGGGACAGACCCAGGGTATTTCGCCTGGTGGCCACGGGCTCTCAGTGCAAGCAGGGCATTTGCTCCAAGGCTTTAATTCCCTTCTGTGCTGCTGACTCTCACAAGCCAATTAGGGGGGCAGTGAGGGGCTCCCCCACGTTACAGCAAAGCAGAAATGCCTGGGGGGTCCTGGCAGCTCAAGCCCCCTACACCGCATCTCCTTACCTGTCTCCTCCACTTTGGCTGACTCTCCACCTTGCCGTCCGCCTTCGGGGCCAGGGACTGCATCTGCTCCTCGAGCTTCTCGCAGCGCTGGAGGATCTTCCCCAGCAGCACCCTGGTGTCCGTGTTGCAGATGGGGCACCCTGCGTGCTCGTGTCCCCCGCTCTGCGCCGTCGCCCTCGGCTCGTCCACCTGCTGCCAGGGGAGGAGGAATCAGCTCTGAGCTGGGCTGGATGCCGCCCACAAGCCCAGGTGCCGTGGAGGCTCCGTGGCCCCGTCCAGCCAGGGGACGTGGCCGGGACGCCGCCAGGACTCCCCCCGAGCCAGCGGGGGCTGGGAGCGCTGCCCCGGGCCTCACCTCTGCCTGCACCTGCTGTGCTGCCTCCATCACCAACTTCTTCACATACTCAGCCGCAAACTGCTCCAGCTCGGCCTGGGTCAGCTCCTGCTCCTTCCTCAACTCCTTCTGCTCGGCCTTGACCTTCTGTCCCTTGGGCCTGGCCAGCGAGACGGGGGCAGGGGCGGCTTAGCCTTCGTGGGGGTGTCCCTCAGCCCCCAAACTGGGATGCTCCCACACCTCAGGTTGCCTCGCAGCCCTGCGGGGTAGGAAACCCTCTCCCATTCTTTTACCGCGGCTGTTGGGTCATCTGGCTGCTGCCATCTGCTTTCCTACTGGCTCCAGACCCCCTCGTCTTTCTGGGAGCATCCTCCACCTTGCTGATCTGGGAACGGCAGTGGGGGCAGTGAGTGCACAGCCCCCTGTGTCATTCCAGCACGGGGACCCTTCGACCACCCCCTTCCTGCCCAAACTGGCATCCCCGCAGCCCCTCGGGGACTGCTGCCGGCTCACCTTCTCCTCCTCCCCGTGGACGGTCCTGGCCATGTCCTGCAGGAAGGACACCTGGCACTTGAGGTCAGCCAGGATGCTGGTGATGCTCTCCCGGCCTAGAGGGACATGGTGCAAGGGGATGTGCTGTTGGTGAGGGGTTCTCACCCTTGGGGCCAGGCTCTGAGCATGACGAGCCCCTGACCCAGGGTGTCCCCACACCAAACAACCCCCGCCAGCCCCCCCGTGCTCTCACCTCCCTTCGGGAAGAGCCGGCGCACGTCCTCAAGGTCCGAACGTTCTGCTTTGGTGGATTTAAGCTGCTCCACCTCCTCCTTCAGACCAGCAAAGAGGTGGCTGATCTGCTCAACCTGCCATAGAACCTCCCGCATCTCTGAGTCACAGCTGGAGGTGCTGGTGGAGTCTGAGGAGCTCCAGGGCTTGGCCAGCTCTTGGGCATCCCCTGGGATGGTTGCTTTGGAGCTGGAGGACCCAGGCTGCACCCCAGGGGTGGTGGTGTGGGTCCCAGGGGATCCTGCCTGCATCCCCGAGGTGCTGGCCTGGGTGCCCGGGGATCCTGGCTGTGTCCCCAGGTGGGTGGTGGCCTGGGTGCCCAGTGATCCTGGCTGCATCCCCAGGGTGCTGGCCTGGGTGCCCGGGGATCCTGGCTGTGTCCCCGAGGTGGTGGCGCTGGCATCAGTAGACCTCGCATGACCAGAGGGAGCGCGTGACAACTTCACAGGGGTCGCTGGTTCCCCCTGTGTCCCTGCTTGCATCCCCGGGGAGCCAAACCCTGCAGGCCCCTTGCTGGTCTCCATCCCAGGCTGTGTCCCACGTCCCTTCGGCCTCAGTGCTGAGCTCCTCCTGGCCTGGCTGTCCATGGGCACCTGGGCGGGCTCAGCGGGGGCAGACTGGCCCCCACTGCCCTCCTGGGAAGAAGAGGCAAAGGGCAGCAGGTTTACTGGCAGCTGGGCAGCCGTGAGGACAGACCCCAGAACCCCCCGCCATGTCCCCAGTCCCTGTCCCCAAACCATCATCTCGGGGGGCCAAACTTGTGTGGAACATGAGAGCCCAAATGCAAAGGAATCACGGGGTCAGCCTGGCCATGGAGACGGGGGGAGGCAATCCCCAGGGATGGGACCCCCAGCATCACTGCCCAGCACCCCAACCCACAGGCTGTGCCCCAAGGCAGGAGGGCTGGTGTCCCCGAGGGAGCGGGGGACGCAGCCGCCTCCTGTCCCTGCGCAGCCCGGCAGCGTCCTGGGGCTTCCCCTGGAGCTGGGTGAGGAGAGGGACACCCGTTCAGATGTGGGAGTCGGATTTAAAGAGTATCCCCGAGTGAACTGGGGCAGGAGACAGAGGGACGCTGGGCAGGGCTGTGCCTGGGGGCCACAGCTGAATTGCACGGGCAGAGCTTTATCTCCCCTCCTTCCCCTCCCATGGTTCTGTTTTGAGGGCTCTCTAGTTCAAAAGTGCCTTAGCAACTCTTGGGACACCCTTCCCACTCTTCCCTCCTGCTGCCCTTCACGCTGCTGACACCCATGGCCGTGGGGCAGGGGCACAGTGTGACAGGGCAGCAGGAGCAGGGAGGGACAAGGGCCCAGCTCCCTCCCGGGGCACCAGGGGATGCTCACCAGTCCAGGCGTCGTCTGGATCTCCTGGATGTCCTCGGCCAGGCCGGCATGCGCCTCCTGCAGGGCATGCATGTCCTCGGCCAGGCCGGCATGCGCCTCCTGCAGGGCATGCATGTCCTCTGCCAGGCCGGAATGCGCCTCCTTCACCTCCTGGATGTCCTGTGCCATGGCAGAGTGAGCCTTCTGCATGGCCTCCTGCATCTCCTGGATGTCCTGTGCCATGCCAGAGTGCGCCTTCTGCATGGCCTCCTGCATCTCCTGCATGTTCTGTGCCATGCCGGAATGCGCCTTCTGCATGGCCTCCTGCATGTCACACTGCGCCTCCTTAAACTTGTTGATCTCCTCCCACAGGTCCTGGAGCGAAGGCCTTTTCTGGGAGAGTGGGTGGGGGGTGAGCCCAAGGGAGGGTCCCTGGGGACCTGGACCCCGCTGTGCTCTGCTGCGGGAGCTCGGGCTTAACCCAGCCCTTGGGCTGAGGGCGGCACGATGGCAGCGCGGAGCCCGGAGGAGGGGGCGTCTCGTGGGGGAGCACCCAGGGACCAGCAAGAGCATCTACCTTGGAGACGGCTCTCTCCTCCTCTTCCGTTGTTTTAGGCATGGCCTCCTTGGCCATGGAGGTGACCTTGGAGTTGCTCCCGGTCCCCTCTAGTGTGTCCTTCCCATCCAACTGTTCCTGTGGCTCCCGGGGCTGCTGACCCGTGCCCACGGCTCCGTCCTCCTCCTTCTCCTGGCCAGGCTGCTTCTTGCTCTCCTGGTCCTTTGCCAGGCCATGAGTCAGGCTCTGCGCTGGCTGCAGGACAGACAGCTCCTGCTGGCCCTGCTGCCCGAGGATCATGGCTTTCAGCAGCTCGTGGAGCGCCTCCAAATCCACAACCCCAACTCGGGGTGTCCCGATGGCTGCGTCCAGCATCTCCAACAGACTGCGTGTGGCCATCGCTGCTGTTCTGCTTCGAAACACTGAAGTAGGGAGACAGGAGCTTTTCTGTCCCGATGTTATCTTGGAGGGATGGGCAGCCAGCAGCCTTTCTCCTCCTCCTTCTTGCCACAGAAAGCGATCAGTCACCAAAACAGATCCAAGTGCCGAAAGCAATCCAAGTGATGAAAGTGATCCAGTCACCAAAGCGATCCAAGTGCCGAAAGTGATCAAACCACAAAAAGCGGTTCAACCACCAAAAGCGATTCCACCACCAGAAGTGATGCAACCACCAAAAGTGATGCAACCACCAAAAGTGATGCAACCACCAAAAGTGATCCCACCACCAAAAGCAATCCAACTGCTAAAATGAGTCCACCACCACAGTGATCCCACCACGGCAAGTGATCCCACCACGGCCAGTGACCAAATGGGCGAGGGGCACAGGTGACAGGGGACAATATAGTGTCTCTGTTGCCCGGCAACAGCCACCCCAGGAGCCGCCCTGGTCTTTTGTGATGAAGTTGTCCATGGGATAGGAGATGCTGAGGCTCCCTCCTGCCTTTCCCACTTTACCACCTACATTGTAGTTGGTGACACCTCGTATTTCGTTGCAGGTCACTGCAGCCCGTGCCCAGATTCAAAATACAATCAGACAAGTCATGGGGTTGATTCATTGCGGGGGGGCCAGATGGGCAGCAGCAGCTTCGGTGCCAGAGTGAGGCGTCCGGGAGACTCCGGAGCTGCCCCCCGGCCAGCCGAGCACCCCCTGCCTCCCCACCCCATCAGAAACCTCCAGGAAAGGCTCTGGGAAGCTGTGCAGGGCTGCAAGCAGGGTGGAAGGTGGACATGGCCTGGTGGCCACGGCCACAGCGTCCTGGTCCTTGGGCTCACGGCAGCCCTGGCCCCACCCGCAGCAGCCCCACCCGACCTTTTCTTTCCCTTTCCTTTTCCCTTTCCTTTTCCCTTTCCCTTTCCCTTTTGTTTCCCAGCAGGGAAAAGCAGTGTCCTTTCCTTCTGGGTGCCTCCCTACTGCCTGTCAGGCACCTGGCAGGATGCAGAGCCACCTTCAAGGTGCTGATTTAGGCAAGATGGCCCAGAACACCCAGCAGCAGCTCTTCCTTCACTTTTCTCCTCGGTGCTTTGCTGCCATGCCCAGGAGGGGGTGCTCTCAGACAACTTAAAACGGGCTTTGGACACCCTCATAAAAACAACCACCACGAACTCTGGGGTGCACTGAAAAAAGCCCTGAGACGGCCTCTGCAGAGCTGCCACGGTCTGGAGCTGCTGGTGCCCGCCAGCTGGGATGTTGCCTCTTCCCCACGAGGCTGGATGGGAACTGCTCATCCTCCAGATGATCAGAAATTTCAGTCCGGTCATTGCACATGGCGAATGCTTATCAAACACCAAAGAACTGGGTACGGCCCAAACCCCTCTCCGATCTCTGTTTTCCCACCAGACGCTGTGGGGTTTGCAAAGGGTCCTGCCCAGTACCTGGCATCACAGCCCCGACCCGCTCCTGCCTGCCTGCTGCTGGCAACAAACCCTCCCCCGAGTGACCCCAACCTGGCCTGAGCCCGGGAAGCCTCATCCTGACACCCAATGTTGGGGATTTGTCCCATCCAGCCCCTGCAGCCCCAGGGACAACAGGACCAGGGCAGTGAGTGACTGACCCATGGACTGGGTACTGGGGAGGCCAAACCTCAAATCCTGGGGTCAGTTTTGGGCCCCTCATGCCAAGAAATTCCTTGAGGTGCTGGAGCAAATTGAGAGAAGGGAACAGAGCTGGTGAGGGGCTGGAGCACAAGTGTGATGGGAGCGGCTGAGGGACCTGGGGGGTTCAGCTGGAGAACAGGAGCTGAGGGGAGACCTTCTGATCTCTGAACTGCCTGAAAGGAGCTTGGAGCCAGGGGGGTCGGGCTCTGCTCCCCAGGAACAAGCACCAGGAGCAGAGGAAATGGCCTCAAGTTGCGCCAGGGGAGGTTGAGGTTGGATCTGGGAACTGCTTAACAGAAAAGGTTGTCAGGCATTGGGACACCAATCCCTCTGGCTGGGATTTTCCCAAGCAGCTCCCTTGAGCCTTATTCTGGGGAACACAGCACAGAAACCCAGCAGTGTCAGCAGGAAAGGTTGCTGGGGTTAGGGATTTGGGGCCCTTCAGGAAAACGGGATGTTCCCCGTGGTTTTTGCTGCCAGGTTGTGCAGCGGTTTGGGTGTTTTCCTCCAAGACCCGGTTCCTGGAGGGCTGGGATGGCAAAGGAGTTGCTGCCTCTAACAGGAACAAATGCAGGCCAGCTTCTAGCTCTGCAACAACACATCCTGGAGCAGTACGGAAGGGAAAGGCTCAATGAAAGGAGCACTGAATACTTGATCTGGGTTCATTTAATGATTTTTCCAAGGAAGGATAAGACCAGCCCTTCCAGCCAGCGCAGAGCTGAGCACCTCGAGGGGAGGCCCAGCCCTAGTAAATGCCAGAGGTGGGCTCCTTGGTCCAGAGAAGGGCAGAAGGACGGACGGGATGCTGACAGATGTGAAGTGTTGTATGGCGCTTTCTTCGGGGACTCCAAGAGGATCTTCTCCTTTTCTAAGTAATCATCCCCCTGAGAAGAGAGGAAGGATGGGTGGGAATGATCCCAGCCAGTGCCACAGAAACAGGGTCACAGTCCAGAGTGTTGCTCACCAACAAGAGAAGCATCCCAAAGCCTCCCTCCTGCCATGTCCCCCATGAAGGGGACGCCTCCCCGTGCTCCTCCAGAGCCCAGAACCTCGCAGTCTGAGCAAGACCCATGGGGGAAGCCTCCAAGAGCGTCCCTGCCTGGGGAAAGACCCAGCAGGGACCTGACGGCACAGGATGGGGACACCACAAAGCCAGGGCAAACGGGCTTTAACTCACCTGCCTCTCCCCTCCTGCCCCTCCGGGCACTGCCCTGGCTCAGAGAGCTCCGCTGAGCCCCTGCAGAGGACGCGGAGGCCAACTCACACCTGAGGTTTATATACAGGGGCACTAAACCAGCCTCCAGGACCATCCCAAGCCTCCAGAGACCCAGGTACAAGGGCAGCTGCCCCCCGGCAAGTCCCTTCCCCCCCGCAGCGCGTGGAAGCCTCACCCAGGGTGCTGGAGAGACCATCGGTCTGGGCACCGAGGTCCTGGGCTGCGGTCAGCGGTGTCACAGGGTGGTTGGGCAGCTCCTGGCGGGGCTGTTCACGCCGTCTCCTCTGGTGAGCCGTGCTCAGCCGCTGCTGCGCGGTCTCTGGGAGAAAGGGAGAGAGAGAAGCTGTCAGAAAAGCTTCAGGGCTTGGGCTGAACCAAAGATGGCCAAAGCAGGCTGAGCGAGCAGTTGGGGCTGAGCAGAGCACAGCGCACACAGGAGAAGTGCTGGGAGCTGCAGAGCATCACCAACATTTCATTTTCAAGAGCTGGACAAATCACCTTGGGTTTGAACCCAGTGTGATGCCAAGACCCGCCGAAGGGTACTCAGCATCTCCTTGGATGCACTTAGCAGAATTTGGACCCACACAAGAGCGCTGTCCAAACAACTCAACTAAAACCTTGTGAGAAGAACATTGTTAATATATTTACAAAGACCAGTATTAGTGCTGGATGTCCTTCCGGGGGCAGAAGCACTAACTGCAGCACCATGGGAAGAGGAGGAATATATGTGTCCCAGACAGAACACAGCAAAGGACGGAGGTGAGGGGACACTTCCCTGATGCAGACGCTGCTCCTGCTGCTGCTGCAGAACCTGCTTCTCGTGTGGCCGCTTTATGTGCAGAGCAACAGCCCCCAGTTCTGCAGGTCACTGCACAAGTTCTCCATGTTCTCGACGAAGACCTGGCGACCTTGGTCAACTTATTTCTGCCCTCAAATACTGACTCCATTATTCCAGGTCAAATTTCCAGTTTCTGCCACCACTGCATGTTGGTTTTCACATCAAATCTCCAGCAATGTGAATTATGTCTGGAAAAAAATCTTAATATGATAAAAAAGGTGCAAATGTGAACAATTAGAAAAGGAAATGTAGCAGGACAACATTCGCAACTAGATTTCTCCAAACTCCCTAGAAAAGGGGGTTTGCTGGTGTTAACAGAGACCTTCTCAGGTTGGCCAGAAGCAACCCTGCCCAGCTAGTAAAGCTGCAGAAGTATCTAAAGCTTTGTTAAATGAGACCATACCCCGATTTGGGGTCTCCGCTCTGCTGTCCTCTGATGGCAGACAAGTAAGTTCAAGCCACAGCAGCTTCTACTGGATCTTTAGGCATTAAAGAGCATAACTTTATAGAGTCACTGAGATCAACGCTGAGAGAACTGGGAAGCAGTAGGTCCTACTGGTTCCAACGTCTGTTTCTTATCTGCTGCTTTCTTCACTCTTGAACAGTGAATCCAGGCGGGTTGTTCTTTAATCTTCATGGCAGTAAAGGCCGTCAGCAACAGCTGGAGCAGTCCATTCCACTTCTCTTCTCAAGGCTGACATGAAAAAGCTTTCACAGAAACTTCATCTATTGGCTTGAAAGAAAAGACTTCAGTTTTCCTTGGCTCGAGGCTTCCCTCTCATTCTGAGCAGCGCTAAAGGTAGTGCTGGATGCTACTTCCAGTTAGTTTCCTGGCAAATTCTGTTTATCTGCTGTTCCATTAAGTGACTCATTTTCTTTTCTACCTGCCCACTTGCTTAAGGCTCGTAGGGAGTCTGCAACTGCCAATCGATCTCTAATGCTTTACTGACTTGCAGCACTACCTGTGCAACAAAACGGGGCCCCCTAGCAGAGGACATCACAGCGGGTACCCCAAGTCGGGGTACGGTCTCATTTAACAAAGCTTTAGTTACTGTTCTAGCTTTACTAGTTGGGCAGGGGAATGCTTCTGGCCAACCTGAGAAGGTCTCTGTTAACGCACTGCAAGGTAGGGTTTACTGATGTTGGTTCGAGGAGGCAGCCATCCGGGCTCAGAGACATCCCTCTCACTGCTCTCTCTGTCTTTCCAGCAGCTCGTCTCGCAGTATCAGCTGCCAATTTATTTCCAGTTTCCTGATCAGTGTCTCCTTCTTGATGCTCCTTGAAATGCATCATGGCAACTTTTCTAGTAACAGCACAGCTTCTGACAACTGGAGTATCACGTTTAATCTGTTCTTGTGCTGTTAATAAACTTGGTCCTTTTCAAATGCTCCATGGGCACGCACCACTCCCAAAGCACACTTGGAGTCTGTGCAAATATTAATCTTCTTCTCTTTGGATAATTCTAAAGCTCGTGCGTGCACAGCTGTCCGGGCAGAAGTCCCAGGAGGCAAAGGTTTGGCTTTGATTACCTCGTGGGTAGTTGTTAGGGCATCCCCAGCTCTATGCACTCCTTGCTTTACAAAGCTGCTTCCATCAGTGAACCAGGAGTCTTCAGCGTCTTCCAGCGGCTGTTCCTTTAAATCCCGTCTGCTGGAGGAAACAGCTCCCATTGTTTCCAAGCAATCCTGGACCACAGGCTCTGAAACAGACCCACTGAGGAAAGGGGCTGCAGTGACAGTGCTGGTAATGACAATATTCACATCATCTAGTTCCACCAGTACCTCCTGGTATTCAGGAATCTCGAGGGAGATAACCCATGGGTACTTTTTGTTCCAATACAGTTGGGACTGTATGGGACACTTACACAGTCATTTTCTGTCCAGCGATGAACTCAGGAGCTTCCTGTACAGCGAGTCCAAGAGCTGCCACAGCTCCACGACATCCAGGCCAGCCTTGGCTCACTTCATCTGATTGCTTAGGGAAGCAGCAGCCGCTCGGTTCTGAGCTCTTAATTGCTGTGCCAGAACACGCAGAGCAACGCTTTGCCTTTCGTGTGAGCATAACTGCAATGGCTTGGTGACATCTGGGAGACCCAGGCTCTTTGTTGAGTTGTGCAAATGCCCTCAGATGCTTCTCTTGTCCAATTCAACTTGGAAGTCCTTTTGTTTCACAGTTCATAGAAAGGCTTTACTCAAAGTCCATAATTATAAACTCAAAGTCTGCACCAACGTGTCATTCTAAGAAACGCCCGGAGCTCTTTTACCGCTGTAGATTCTGGTGTCCAGCAAACAGTTTCTTGTCGCTCCATCCCCAGCTCTGGTGCCCTCCGGAGATCTTGAATCCCAGATAAGTCACTTGGCACTGGATCAGCTGGGCTTTCTGTTGGGAAGCTCGATACCTACCGCATCTCACCCAATTTAGCAAACTTGCAGTGCATTGCATACGGTCTGCTTTGGTTTCTGTGGCTGTTCTTTTATCTTGAATGTCACTTCACCTTGTTTGAATGTTATTATTGTTTGCAATTGTTTTCCTAAGTCTTGTCTCCGTAACGGTTTTGGAGACCCAGGCGTAGATAAGAACTTAGGAATTCCATTTTGTCACTTCACCTTGTGTGAATGTTATTATTGCTTGCAATTGTTTTCCTAAGTCTCGTCTCCGTAACGGTTTTGGAGACCTGGGCATAGATAAGAATTTAGGAATTCCATTTTGTCATTTCATCTTGTTTGAATGTTATTATTGCTTGCAATTGTTTTCCTAAGTCTTGTCTCCGTAACGGTTTTGGAGACCCGGGCATAGGTAAGAACTTAGGAATTCCATTTTGTCACTTCACCTTGTGTGAATGTTATTATTGCTTGCAATTTTTTTTCCTAAGTCTCGTCTCCGTAACGGTTTTGGAGACCTGGGCATAGATAAGAATTTAGGAATTCCATTTTGTCATTTCATCTTGTTTGAATGTTATTATTGCTTAAAATTGTTTTCCTAAGTCTCGTCTCCGTAACGGTTTTGGAGACCCGGGCATAGATAAGAACTTAGGAATTCCATTTTGTTTTCCCAGTTTCTATTGGATTGGCTGTTGAAGAAAGCTTTGTCTTCTTGGCCAGTAGCTCCCACCACAGGTACAAAATCTTCATCTAATGGTATCAATTCCTGATTCAAGACCAAATCAAATGTTCCAGTCTCAACTAAAATCTCAGCTGCTTTTCCATGTTTTCCTCTTCTTTCTCCAGAGTTTCACCACCTCGGAAGCTGAAGGCACATCATCTTCAATTCCACGCCCTGTGGGGACACGCAGTCTTCTATCTCAACCTCCCCTCTCATCAGGGGAGTTTTCTGTCTTATTCTACATGCTGAACAACATGGTTTCAACTTCTCCTGAGCTTTATTCTGCTCCCTTTTTAACATGAACACAGCTGGATCCTGTGGTGGCAAGTTAATACCGCATTCTGTCTGCCACTCTGTTTTTGCAAAGTGAAAAACATATCAGCTTCCATCACTTGACTGCACTTCCCTTCTCTCTTTAAGAAGAATGTTAACGAGGCATCATTCAGAGTTTCATTCAGGGGCCACTTTTCCTCATCATCTAATTTATACAATGATGACTGATTATAATATGTCAGCAAGGTTTCTCTATTCACATTATCACCAGGTGGTTCCCCAATCTCTTTCCTGTGAGCTAACATAAGGTTAGTATGAAGTGAGTTGTAACGGATGAGTTTCTTACAATTAATTACTAGTCAAACATAAGCTCCAGCTCTGCTTCTAAACAACGTGTTCCTTAATCTTCTGGTCTCTTTGTCAGGCAGAAGGATTTAAAACTTGAAAAATATCCCCTCGTTTTGCAGCTGGTTAGAAAGCATTTAGCACGTCATGGGTTAATGATGGGTACTTCTTTGTAACTTTACCACAGTCTACATTAATTTAGCGGCTTCTCCTCAGTCCAGAGAAGGGAGGACGGTTGGGACACGGGCAGAGGTGAAGTGTTGTAGGGCGCTTTCCTCGGGATCTCCATAAATAACCGCATAACAGCAAAGCAACAGTCTGGACGTGGGGCCTCTCAGCAGTAGGAGCATGAGACGAAAGAGACTCGGGCTTGTAAAGCCCCCCAGTCTGTGCACCCGCTCTTCACGCATCTTTCACGAGCCTGTTGGTCCAGTGGTAATTTTGGGTCTGGGGCCTTCGTTGTTTCTTCTTGGATTCTCTTCCTCTGTCTTCCAGGCATATTTTCTCTGTCCTTATCTCGATATGTCAAAGCATAGAATACAACTAAAGGAATTTAAGTGAGTAAACTTATTCTGCAACAGTCCTCCCTTTCTTTTTAATAAGCATCCTTGCTAATGTGTCCAAACAAACTCCTGAAGTCCTTGAGGCCTCTAACGCGTACCCACAGTCTCACATACGATGTTATTACAAGTCACGACAGAAGCAGAGCTGACATGATGGACACTGGGGCAGAGCCTGATTAAAGGGTCTTGAAAGTAATGGGAGGCCGGAGAATGGAGGACCGATTGACTACTTGCACAGGTGGAGATGCTTTCCTCAGGGCCCCTATTAATGCATGCGTATGCTCAATGGTATGGTCCACAGAATGGGAGGAGGATGGAGGGGTTGTTGACAGCCGTGAAATGTTGTGTCTCATTTTCTTCAGGTTCTCCAAGAAGATTGTCTGGTTCTCTAACTCTTTGTGCCCCTGAGAAGAGAGGAAGGATGTGTGGGATGGATCCCAGAAAGTGCCACAGAAACAGGGTCACAGTCCAGGGTGTTGCTCATCAACAAGAGAAGTATCCCAAAGCCTCCCTCGTGCCAGCCCAGGGCTCAGCCATGATCTCAGGAGACCCCCCGGCTCCCAGGGCCCCATGGGGTTCACCCAGCCCAGCTCCCCCAGCAGCTCCGCAGCCCCTTCCAGCCCCGCTCTCCCCCCGCCTCACCTGCTGGGCCTGGAACTTCAGCAGCTGCATCTGGGCACTGTACATGGAAGATACGGAGGCCTTTTCCTGCTTCAGCTGCTCCCAATCCTGCTTCAGCTGCTCCTGATCCTGCTGCAGCTGCTCCAGCTGCCGCTTCAGCTGCTCTGGCTCCTGCTTCATCTGCTCCTGTTGCTGATTCATTTGCTCCTGCAGCTGCTTCAGCTGTTCCTTCTGCTGCTTCAGCTGTTCCAGCTGTGGCTTCAGCTGTTCCTTCTGCTGCTTCAGCTGCTCCTTTTCCTGCCTCAGCTGCTCCTTCTCCTGCCTCAACTGCTCCTTCTCCTGCCTCAGCTGCTCCTTCTCCTGCCTCAGCTGCTCCTCCCGCTGCTTCAGCTGCTCCTTCTCCTGCCTCAGCTGCTCCTTCTCCTGCCTCAGCTGCTCCTCCCGCTGCTTCAGCTGCTCCTTCTCCTGCCTCAGCTGCTCCTTCTCCTGCCTCAGCTGCTCCTTCTCCTCCCTCAGCTGCTCCTCCTGCTGCTGCAGGACCTGCAGCTTGTCCCAGAACTCAGACTGTATCCTGCGTGCCTCCCCCAGGGCTTGCTCCCCCTCTGCGTGCTTCTGGGCCAGGAGCTGCAAGGCAGAGCGGGTGGGGAGGTTGGGGACAGGGACTCTCGCTGCCCTGCGCTGGGGCTCCTCTGGGCATCCCCTTGTTCCCCTCCTGGCACAGGATTCATGACTTTAGGAGGGGTGTGAGACCCTGGCTTGTGCTGAGGGCCCATGCACGGCTGCGAACCGTGGCGCAGACGCTCCACGTACCTCCTTTGTGCTTCTGATCATCTCCTGCTGCTTCTGGACACTTTGCATGGCCCCGATCACCTTCTCATTCTCCAGCCGCATTTCCTGCCAGGCCTCGTCCAGCCTCTGCTGGTCTCTCGCCAGCTGCTCCTCCTCGGCTTTCAGCTCCTGGCGCTGGATCTTCAGCTCTGCCCGCTCCTAGGGTGGGCACGGGGGAAACTGATGCATCACCTGCCCCGTCCTGGACACCGTCTCCCGTCTTCCCAAGGGGAGGGAGAGCTCCTGTTGAGCTCCTCGTGTGGCCGCTTTGGGTGCAGAGCAACAGTCCCCGGTGCTCCAGCACAGCCCTCACCCACCCGCCTGTGGGGAGCAGGGCTGGCAGAGCTGGGACCGGACACACACACACACTCCTTGCCCGGAACGGATGGAGCCCCTCACCGTGCTGCACACCCTCAAACATGCTCACCGCACGGCAGTTCCTCGGCACTGGAAATACCCAGCCTGAGTGGTCCTTTGCCACCCTGGCAGCCCTGAAAAATGCAGCTCTGCCACACTGTCTGTGCCACGTGTCCCCTCTGGACAGCCCCGGGGGGAGCAGAACCGGCTCTAGACACGTCCCCATGGCACAGGGTGGTTTTGCCTCACCCACTGTGGGGGTTTCCTCTCCCCAGACTCACAACAGAGGCAGCTGTGCCTGCTCGGGCTGCCCAAACTCCTTACGGGTAAAGGGGAGAGACAGAGGCGACTGACGCTTCAGTCAACAGCTGAAAGGGGCTGGTGGAGCCTGTTCCTGGGACACCCCCATTCTCACCACCCCGAGTAATTTCTCTGTCACAAGCAGGCAGCGCTGAACGTCTCCCCGCTGAGCAGGACCCACCCGTGAGCCTGCCAGACGCTGCAGGGCCAGACGCCATTCACGGGCTCCAGGCCAGGGACCTCCAGTGGGCCAGAGAAACGCCCCGGACCCAGCCAGGAGCCCGGCCCGGGCAGAGGACACAGCGTGGGCTCACCTGCTCCAGCAGCCGAGTCTGCTCGCCCAGCCTGGCCTCCGTGTTGGCCACCAGCTCCTGGACACGGCTCCGCTCCTCCTCCATGCTGCTCCTGCACATGTTCTGCAGGTCACTGGAGAACTTCTCCATCCTCTCAATGATGCTGTCCAGAGACCTGTGCAGAGGAGCCAGGGGAGGGTCACCCTGGGGGACACACTTTGTCTCACGGCGAAGGAGAGGGGGACGTGTGCTGGGCCATGGGCCGGGCAGCCCTGCCCCGAACCTCTCGGGATCAGAGCAGAGCAGCAGGAAGATGCAGCTGCTGCTTCGGGGAGCACGGACAGATACTAAACAACAGCTCAGCATCCCTGGGGGCAGCGGGTGGGAGAGAGGATGGCCCCTGTTCCTCCTGTGCTCCGGGCCTGGCTCCCCAGAGGTCAGGGAACACCCCGGCCAGGGATCAACGTGGGGACACGACACCGGCTGTCGGTACCTCATGTGTGAAATGGTGCCGGTCAGCACATCCATCTCTTGCTCTTTCAGCCACTTGATGTGCTGGAGCTGCTCCTCATGCTTCTTGCACAGTTCCTCGACAGACCTCCTGCAGGACATGGGGAAGGAGCCCACCACGGGCTGTTACAAACTGGTGCTCCCCGTGATGGGCACCGTGGAAGAGGCTCGGTTGTGGGGCTGAGAACCAGGTCCCAGGAGCAGAGCTGGCAGGCTGGTCTGTCACGGGGCATCCTATGGACTGCCATCCCCATCTGGGATGGACCACATCTGGGGGTTATGGGCTTCTCTCCCCAAACCAGATTTCTCATTGACCCAAACTATGTGGACATCAGCAACTCATTGTTCTGAATAAAAGGGATGTGGGGGAGAGAAAACATGGGGTTCAGCATCTTTCAAAATGCAATGCATTCCCTCGGAATGACATCTCCAGCCAGATCTCCCTGGCTTCACCTGCAAAGCAAATCCCCACTGCAAAAGCCATTAGGCTGCCCTCAACCCAGCGCTTCTGGACTCTCCATTCTCCTTTCACCGTCTCCCCAAACCGTTCCCTGGTTTCTTCACCCAGACCGGGGGCACCGGCACCACGTGCCGCTCGTGCCGCTCTCACCTCTGCAGCTCCCGCAGCTGCTGCAGCTCCAGCTGGTGCTGCTCCCGCAGCTGCTTCAGGTCCAGCTGGTTCTGCTCCCGCAGCTGCTTCAGGTCCAGCTGGTGCTGTGCCAGCAGCTCTGCCCGATTCTGTGCCGTGTCCTGGTGCTCCTGCCGCAGCTGAGCCACCAGCTGCTCGTTCTGCCACCGCAGCATCTCCACCTGCTGCTCGTTCTGCCGCCGCAGCATCTCCACCTGCTGCTCGTAGTTGTCCTTCATTATGTTCACTGAGGTCCTGCCGGGAGGGAGCCCGTGAGGGGTCACGGCACCGAACAAGTGTTGCTTTCCTTGCAGCACTCGGCACTGTGCACCCAAAGGGCACATGGGGATTTAGCAGCAGATGGTTGTTGCTGTGTGCATGGGGAAACTGAGGCAGGGGCAGCTTCGCTCTCTGCATTCTGAGCCCTGAACCCTCTGCTGCTGCCCAGTACGGTGCCTTGGTTGGGGACATGCTGGCAAAGGGACAGACCCCTCCTCTTGTCACCCACCCAGGGCTGGATTTGGGACACGCCCCAGCACTGTCCCCCCAGGGGAGATGGACGGGGCTGTGGGCAAGGACCTGCCGGAGGAGGGAGCACAGGCCAGAGCCTGTCCAGGTACCTGTGGCTGCTCTCCTGGACATCCAGGTGCTCCAGGTGCTGCCGCTGGGCACTCTCCAATAACAGTTTCCACTGCGCCCGCTCCTCCTCCAGCATCCGGACCTGCCGGGCACCGGGGAGAAGGTTCTTGTGCTGCCCCGGGGACAGAACCCCCACAGCAGCACTCGGTGGCCGTTGTTGGCATCTCTGCCCAGGGAGGTTCCTCCTCTCTCCTGTCACCCTGATGCTTTCTGGAGCAGACATGGCCCCTTGTCCTCCCCCTGGGTCACCCATGAGCCCCATCCAGCAGGCGCTGGGGCTCACCTGGCTCTCCAGCTCTGCCACACGGGCCTGGGCGCTCAGCAGCTCTGCCCGACAGTCCGACGCTGCTGGGGAGGCGGCCAGCTGGCTGCAAGCAAAAAGCACCCGATGTGGTCAAGCTGAGGAGGCCACGAAAGACAAGATCCCTCCCCAACGCCAGTTCCTGCCTCGCAGGTGAAAGGCAGGATTCAGCCTTTTGGCTGCCGAGGGAGCAGAGACCCCAACAGCTCCGTCCCTGGTGCTCCCCTGGCTGCATCCGCCCCCTTCCCCGGGCACCCCCAGCTCACACCCCCTGCCCACCGCTCCAGGCACTGGGGCTGCAATTCCCTTCTGAGCCCCACTGGGACGGCACAAGTCTGAACCTGCCGAGGGCAAAAGGACCGTGGGCTGGATCAGCGGGACAAAGACCCGCGGCTTTACCCCAACTGGATATGAGAAAGTGCTTAACAGGAATTGGGTCCATCTGAGGCAAGCGCTGCTGAGAGCTGCTGCTGCAGCAGCCACACGCGCAGCAGACGGGAGCGCTGCGGCCATTGACCGGGCCTTTACCTGCCGGGAGAGCGGGGACCCGGCCCTTCGCCCGCGGTCTCTGAGGGCTCGGCCATTGTGTCTTGGGCCTCTGAGGGTTCATTCTTTTTCTCTTGGGCCTCCGAGGGCTCGGCCTTTTTCTCCTCGGTCTCTGAGGGCTTGGCTTTCTCCTCCTGGGTCTCCTTAGTCTCAGCCTGTGTCTCCTGTGCCTTGGCCTGTTCTTCGGCTCTCCTGCGAGCCAAGGCATCGATCAGCCAGTCCAATGGGTCGGCTTTAGGTGCTGCCTCCTTTGCAGCCTCGAGCTGGCTGGCGGGGTCCTTGAAATCCTCATCCTCCCAGCTCAGCCAGTCGTCGTCGGCCCTTCTCCTCCGCACGGGGTTCCGTCTGCGGGGAGTACGAGGTGTGGAGCGGGGCTCTGGGTTTGTTTCGCTGCTGCTGTTGGCAGAAAACCTGAGGAAGGAGAAGCAGTTGCAGACCTGCCTGCGAGGGGACCCGGGGACCTGCCTGCTCTGCCGCAGGGACAGCGACGCTCCAGACACACGCACAGCACCGTACCTCACCAACTGCCCCATCGCCGGCTGCACCGCGGGCTTGGAGCCCATCGAGGGCTTGTACTCTCCAAAGACAAGCTCCTTCTTGTCCCTGCGCTCTTCCTCCTCTGTTCAGACAAGGAGCCTTGAGTCAGCGCCCAGAGGAGCAGCTGCTGCAAAGACACCAGCCCTCCCCTCCTCCTCCTCCTCCTCCCAGGCTGCCTCGAGGGCAGAGCACAACACTCGTGCATGAGCCACCTTCCCCGCGCTGACCCAGAGCCCCTGGACCGCCCTGCTCACCCGACACAAAGGGCACTTCCCCTGCCATGCCACGAGAAATCAAGCTCGCTAGCCCAAGCCAATGCTGTCACCTCTGCAGACCTGCCCAACGTCCCTGGCTGGACTCACCTGCCTGCTTCTGGGACTTTTTATCCACTTTGAACTCCCTATGCTCTCCCGTACCTGGCTTTTCCAGGACTTTGGCCGCGGAGCCTCGTCCAAACAAGTCGTCCAGCGTGGAGCGCGCTGGCCAGAGCTCCTGTCTGTGGGGACACGGTGGCAGATGGTTTCTCCCAGAGGCAGGGCTGTCCCTCCTCACACAGCCTGGCCAGGCTGCTCTGGCTCTTCTCTGCCAAACCAGCTGCTCTTGCCCCTTGGGCAAGACCCACGGGCAGAAGCTCCAGCATCCCCCCCCAGCACAGTGGCACCAGCTCAACACGCAGCCCACCCCCTGCGTTACTGCCACCGCCTCCTCACTGCCCTTACTCTTTTTTTGGGCCTTTGCCACGTCTCAGCACATCCAACAGGTCGTCGTCTTCAGCATCTTCGAACAACGACGTCTTCCTCCTCTGGACGGGGGTCACGGTGCACAGGGGTGTCTGGCGTGGGGGCAGCTCTGGGGATGGGATGGCACATGGGAGGAGGTTTGAGCAGGGTGGGGTTTGGTTTTTAAACAACAAGAGATCAAAGCAGCCCTGCCTGCTCTTCTCTCCCTGGACCATTTACAAAGTCCTTTTTCAATGTCTTTTCCGTGACTGAACCTCACAGCAAGTGACAAAGCGGCAACGCGCCACTGCCTGCTCTGTGCCCCTGCATCCGCTGCTGGGACATGGCTGGGGGTCACTGACACTGGGGTTTCCAGCTCTGGCAACACCAGGAGCTTCTTGAGCTTTGCAAGTTTCCAATCAGATCGTTCCTGCCCCTCTTCACCCAAAGCCCCTGCTCTACCAACACACCCTGGCCCTTGCCACAACCCACCGGCTGCTACTGCTGTCCAGAGTGGATTTATCGGGGCAAAGGCCATTTGAGGGGACTATCAGACCCATCAGCATCCCCGTTGCAGGAACAAGAGGGGCGAGTGCCTGTAACACAGCCCAGTGCAGCCGGGACCCACCCAGACGTGCCCCCGCTGGGCTTTGCTGTGGACTGGGGATGCTACAGCCACGCAAATCCTGACCCCGAAAACTTGTTCTCCTCTGGCACCGTGCACAACAGGCCGGGTGAGACCCAAGGGAAGATCTGAGCCTCCCTTCCCGGAAAGGAAAGGCCAGATCTGTAACCTGGGGCACTCCCTGAGCTGTGGCACAACCAACCCCGTTATCAAGCTGCTCTAGGAATGACCACACTGCTTAATCAGAGATGGGACTGGGTGGCTTTCCATTTCATCAGCTGGGACCTCACACACACTCAGCCAGGCTGCCGATTCCTCTCCTACAAGGAGGAGGCATCCAGCAACCTGCTCACCTTTCCTGCTGCTCTGTTCTGCTGTTGTCTCAGAGCTGCGCTCAGTGCCGCGTTTCACGGGCATCTTCCCTGGGCCAGAACTGGGTTTCGATGTCCTCAGGAAATCCCAGTCCCAGTCGTCCTTGTCCTGGAAAGCAAGAGGATGAGGACGGGCACAGGGCGAGCGCTGCGGATGCCTCAGCACTGCTTCTCCCTTGGGAGGCTGGTGCTGGGGGCCGCGGCTGCAGCGCACAGGGGCTGAGATGGGGGATTTTGGTACTTGAAATGCTCTGAGCCCTGAGTCCTGTGCTGAGATCCTGCTGCTGCCTCTGGGAGAAGCGTCAGGAACACCCAAGGCCATTGCTTTGGGTGAGGGCTCTTCCTACGACGCTGGAGCCGAAGCGCACCCAGGAAGGCTGGGCTGCAGCAGCGGGTGCTGCCGGGCTCTGCTCCATCCTCCGTACCTGGAAGCCTGTCTCCCCCCAGCCACCCACTCCCCACTCCTGGCTTTTTGCCCCTGCCAGTGATGCCAGAGAGCTCAGCCCCAGCCCTCAGGACATCCAGGCTCTCTCCCCACATCAGGGCTCACCCCTGTAGCTGCCTCGTTCTCTCCAGGGACATTGCGAATCTCTTCAAGCAACCTGTCGGGGCAGAGAGCGGGTGCAGAAGCTGAGGACGGGGCAGGGCAGGAGGACGTGGGGAGCACGCAGAAGTCTGAAAGACACTCACTCCTTGGTGACCCGCACGCTGGTCTTCAAGGCTCTCCCACCAGCTGTATAACGGGGTTCAACTGAAACACACAGGGAGAGATCAGGATGATGGACACCGGCATAACCCTGGCCTAGGCACTCCACAGGGGATTTGTCGGCTCCTCACGGACCACAGAGGCTTTTAATCAGGGACAAACTTCCCTTCGCCTCCCCAGACCGACGGCCAATCTATTGAATGGCCTCTGGCTCTGGGAACGCGGCTCTCCCCTCTACTCCCCGCTGCCTCCCCCCTCACAACTGGAGCCCCTTGCGCATCAAGGGCTGTTGCACCAGCAGCTCCTGCTCCCAGGAAGGGAGGACCAGGACCAGGATGCTGCCCTTGCAGCTGCAAAGAAGCTTCATTTTACCATCATATCTCCAAAGGTCCTCAAGGGTGTAATCCATAGAGCCTGAAACAAGACAAATTCAAGGTGCTGAGGCAGGTGAGCTCATTGAGCTGGTGCAGAGAAGCTCCCAGTGTCAGGGGCAGCAAGAGGCCTCTAAACCAGCAGTTAGGGAGCAGGGGAGGGGAAGAACTGAAATAAATGCATATATTCTCCCCCAGATTTGGGAAAACCCACAACCACAGAATACAGGAACCCAGGAAGTAAATCCCTTTGATTGGAGAGGCAGGTGAATATCTTTGGGTGAGGAACGACACGATGCCCTGAGCTGCACCTTCCACACACAGATGGTGACCATTGCGGTAGCCAGGGCTGCCACCTCATCCCAGTGTCCCCCGCCTCCGCCCCAGGCATTCCCAGCAGACCAAAGCACCTACGCACAGTGAAAGGAGACCAGGCCAGTGTACTTACCACTTAAACCTCTCTTGGCTTGCATGGCCTGTGGAGAAAGACAAATTCCCTCATTAGAAAGCCAAGCGAGCCTGAGCTGGACTTTATCAGCACACTCAAGCCAGAGGCAGGTGTCCCCCGAGAACCCCAGCAGCACCAGCGACGCCCTCATCCCGCCCGCGCTGCTTGGGAAACGGCAGCTGAAAGCCCGGGGGAGCAGCGAGATGTGACCCCTTCAGTGACACCCGGCAGCTCAGCCCCTCCTGCCTGCCAGCTGGGCAGAAGCCCCCAGCCCTCGGGATGGCTCCTGCCTCCCAACCGGTGTCAGGGCACCACCGGGCATTTCCCAGGCCTGCCTGAGCGCCCGTCACACTCACCATCGCCAGAGCCGGGCTTTCCCTGCTCAAGACGGGCTCTCCGCAGATTCTCCGATGTCAACCCCTAGGGGGGGATCGAAGATCCTTGGTCGCGTCCACACGCCGACCTGCAGGGACAGGAGGATTTCCCCACTTGCTGTTCAACCTGCGTCCCTCTGCCGCCCCCCGGCTGGCTCCCTGCTGCTCGGACCTCTCCAAGCCCCTCAAAAACCAGGCTCCAGCTCAGCCTTAAACACACCCGGAATAACAGAAGTATTCTGGTTGGAAAAGACCCTCGAGATCATTGAGTCCAATCATAAACCTCACACTACCAAGCCCACCACTACCCCGTGTCCAACCCCTCCAGAGACGGTGACTCCAGCACTGCCCTGGGCAGCCTGTTCCAATGCCCCACAGCCCTTTGGGGAAGAAATTGTTCCCCAGATCCAACCTCAACCTCCCCTGGGCAACTTGAGGCCATTTCCTCTGCTCCTGGCGCTTGTTCCTGGGGAGCAGAGCCCGACCCCCCTGGCTCCAAGCTCCTTTCAGGCAGTTCAGAGATCAGAAAGTCTCCCCTCAGCTCCTGTTCTCCAGCTGAACCCCCCGGGTCCCTCAGCCGCTCCCATCGCACTTGTGCTCCAGCCCCTCACCAGCTCTCTTGCTCTTCTCTGCACACTCTCCAGTAGCTCAAGGCGTCAACCGAAGTCTCCAAACGCACAAGTCACCGGGATGAACAGCACCTCCCGCGATGCTGCAGGACGGAGCAGCCGCCGCGGCACCAACCGCTGCGACCGCACCAACCGCACGAACGGCACCGACCGCACCAACCGCACGAACGGCACCGACCGCACCAACCGCACAAACGGCACCGACCGCACCAACCGCCGCCGCTCCACGTCCCGTGGCCGCGACACGGGGCGCCCTCGCGCCCCCGGCCCCCAGCGCGCGCCGGTCTGGTGGCCATGGCCGCAGCGTCCCGGCCCCCGGGCTCACGGCAGCCCCGGCCCCGCCCGCAGCAGCCCCGGCCGGTCCCTCCCGGCCCCTCCCGGCCCGGCCCTTCCCCTCTCGCCGGGGCTGGGAAATGCAGTCCCCAGCGGGCCCGGGGCTCGGCTGCCCCGGGGGGCATTTCAAACCTCTTTGGAAAAGCCCACACGCCTCGTGGCTTAAAACACTGAAACCTTCTGCGTGGGCTTTGTCAAGGCTGAATTTCACTTCGGATTGAGAACAAGTCAGTCAGAGAAATCACAGAATCACAGACTGGCTGTAGCCAAAGGGACCTCTGCAGATCCCCCAGCCCAACCCCTGCTCACGCAGGGTCACAGAGCAGATCACACAGGTGGGGCCAGGGGGTTTGAATGTCTCAGAGAAGGAGACTCCACACCCGCTCTGGGCAGCCTGGGCCAGGCTCTGGCATCTCCCAGCAAACAAGTTTCTGCTCATGTTCAGATGGAGCCTCCTGTGTTTCAGTCTGTGCCCGTTGCCCCTCACCCTGGCGTTGGGCACCACTGAACAGAGTTTGGTCCATCCTGACACCCACCCTGAGATATTGATCCCATTGATCACATCCCGCTCAGCTTCTCCTCTCCAGCTCCACAGCCCCATGTCTCTCTGCCTTTCCTCATCCGCAAGACGCTCCAGGCCGCTGAGCATCTTTGTGGCCCTATTTCCTATCACCTTAATTTTCCACCACCTTAAAATAAAACTGGGATGGGACCCAACTCTTCTTTCCCTGTCTGCAGGTAACTGGCAAATAAGATTTTGCTGGCACAAAACTGCCAGAACACCCCAAAACTCCAGCATCAGGGTGAGATCTTGGTCTTTTCCCCAATGCTGTCAATCCAACAGCCAACCGAGGTCATTCTTTGGAGCAGTTCAGGTGTTAGTTTTGTCTTCATTAGCAGGCTAGAGAAAACACACCCTCCTGTACAATCTTGAGTAGTTTATTTGTATTTTGTATTCTAAATAAAGGTTTTGGAAAACTCAACTTAAGAAAAAAAAAAAAAGCTGAGAAAACCTAAATAAAATGGGAACACAGCAGCATTCACATCCCTAATTAAACCTGAAATTTAATTGGGTCCCGTTTTATTGTGATGTTTCCTCCTATGATGTGAGTTCTGATACCTAGTGACATTCCTCTTAACGCAGAGACCTGCCCACTTTATTCTGGTAAAGCCACAGCCCCTCAGGGGCTTTTCGTAACTGATCTCTTGCAAAGGTCACAGCTGTTGCTGGTACATTATCAGTAGCTTGTAGCATAAAACCGAAAATTAAAACAGCTCGGAGAGAAGAACTTTTGGCTAAAAGAAAATGACACATGGACCGGTAAGACTGAAGGACAAGGACTGTGCGAGCAGGCGGCGCTGCCACAAGGACTCGCGCTTGGCAGCTTCAGCCCGCGGAAGATCAGCCGACCACCAAGCCAAGGGCAGCGCTCAGGCCAGCCCTCCTCCACGGTGCCCGCGGCACCGCGCGTTCCCCAGGCCTGCAGAGACCAGAGCATTCTCAGCCCTGGTGCCTTCAGTTCACTGTTTTCAGCTTCTTGTTGGATAGCTCCTGATGGTTCTTGGTTTGTTTCCGTTTCTGGCACGGCGCTTCCTTGTTCTCGGCAGCAGCCAGTTTGTCCAGGACTATGGCGGTCTCCTTCAGAAGCCGCATCTCCCGTTTTTCCTTCCGCTCTTCCATTTCTACTATGTCATCCGCGAACAAAGCCTTCAGAGGCGGGATCAGCTTCGGGATGGTTGGAAAGTCACCAAAACGTACCTAAAATACATCAAGCACAGGAGCATCTGCATAAAACTTGCTCTTTATTCCCCCTCCTCTCTCATGTTCTGTCTGTTGGGTGGCTGGGCACCATCTCTGCCTCTGGGTAGCCCCAAGCTCAGAGGAGCCCTGGCCTGACTGACAATGTTCAGCTGCACTGACACCAGCGTGCAGGTCACCATTTCAACCCTACCAATCCCATATGCCAAGTTATTTATGTTTTCTTCACAGTGATGTGGACCCTGTGTGAGTTTTCATTGATCGCTGAGCTATTCTCACTGCGATGACTGTGTTCAATCCACTGGCAGCAGCTTTTGACTCCTAGATATCTTTGGAAAAAGCCAATACAGCAGCACAACAGCTGGGGAAGGTGTGGGATGGCAGCAAAATTAAGTTTTCTGCCAGGAGGAGCTGAACCTTCCAGGTCCCTCAGCCGCTCCCATCACACTTGTCCTCCTTCCCCAGCTCTGTTCCCTTCTCTCAACTCACTCCAGCACCTCAACGGCTTTCTTGGTGTGAGGGGCCCAAAAGTAACACTGAAACTTTTCCCATAGCCTGGCTCAAAGCTCCCAACTTACCCTCATGTGATCAAATGCAATTCCGACCTTCTCACTGAAGTCTTCGCTGAACAGCGGGATCTTGGCGTATCTCTGACTGAAGTGATTGAGCATGATGAACTCAGCATTCATCTTCATCCCGGTCTGAATCGCCTGGGAGGTTGTGCTGCAAAAGGAACAGGAACAGGGCACCACATACCCTGGTCACACACTCTGGCCAGGGCTGCCCTCCAGCGGGGCAGCGCAGGCTGCTCTGTGTCATAGAATCACAGAACAGTTTGGGCTGAAGGAACCTTCCCAGCTCCCCCAGTGCCCCCCTTCCATGAGCAGGGACATCTTCACCAGCTCAGGTTGCTCAGAGCCCTGTCCAGCCTGGCCTGGGATGTCTCCAGGGATGGTTCATCCACCACCTCTCTGGCCAACCTGGGCCAGGCTCTCACCACCCTCAGGGACAACAATTTCTTCCTCATATCTGGCCTGAATCTCCCCTCTTCTAGTAACCCAGGTCACATCACACCAATAGCCACCACCGGATCCTACCGAACACTTGCTGAGCACGAGGTGTCCCTGCTCTTTGCAGGCAGGCCCAGGCACCTCTTCCTCTGGCAGCCTGCGCTGCTGGCAAGTCTCTGACTTCTAAGCAACTCTGACCACCGGAAAGCAGCTGTCATTACCTAGAGTTCTGCATTTAAGAGCTCCACAAACTGGGGACAAGGGCTTATTCAAAGTCTTGTCCCAGGGATGCCAGCAAGTCCATCTCTCTTGCACTAAAACTCACAGGTAATTTCAAGAAGCTGCTCGCAGGTCTCCTCACCTTTGCCAGGGGCAGCACTCAGCACCACCAGCTGCGGCGCTGCCTTTGAATTGCACGGTCAGCTGCAGGGGTAAGATGACACATCTACCTCCTGAGCTTAGTCCTAAAATTTAATCAAGTGGAGGGGCTGTCCTTTGGCATAGCCTATTTATAGAGTTACTACCGTCTACTTAAAAGCTTTCTCTGTTTCTCTTTGGGGATATTCAGAGGAACTGTGAGGGTTACAGAGCTGGTGCAACAACTGACACACCAGTTTTAGTGCTGAAGAGCTCTACGCACACCAGAACCATCCACAGGACTTGGGCCCTTCACCAGCAGCTCCAAGGACAAAACCCAGCTCAGCATCTTTGCCTTCCTAAGAGTGACAGATAGCAGCACACACCCCACCTGTGTGTCTTCTCTATAGCTTCTTTTTCCATGCCATCTTCCAACGTTGCTTCATGGATCAGCAGCGATGCATTTTTACCTGTGTAAATAATCATATCTTTGACCTTCAGGTGAATATTGACTCATTCAACTGCTGACAAACTCTCCTTGCCCCCCTTAGCATTGAAGGCATCGCACCAAGGGTTTGGGGGCCCCTGCTGTGGGTACTACCAGTTCAAGACTTTACTCCAAGAGATTCTTCAAGCAGAGGTTTGTCACCTACCCATTTCTACTAAAGCCATGCAGGGCATCGTGTCACCAGAATAGACTACTTTCCACCCAGATTTGTGTAGCACTGAACATGCAAAAGCATTTTTACAGTGCTGGACTTCACAAGTCTGAAACTGAACAAGGACACAAGTGTTAGAGCCCAGGGTCCCTCCTGCCCCGCACAGCACCTGACCCCACCAGCTCGGGAACTTACCTCAGCCAGGTCATAGCTCTCTAACAGAGAACTGACAAACCCTTTGGCTTTAGGTCTGATGTTCTCACAGCCCTTCACGAGAGACTGGGAAGGAATCATTCTGTGAAGGAAGGGAGAAGAGAGAACTAAGGACACGCACAAAGTAAAATCTGATCTTATCTTTAATCAGCCTATTTCTCCTCAGTTCAATGCCTTACTAATGAGACGTTTTTGTGCACCCACCTGTTTTTCCCCTTGTTTTCACTATCCAGTGCCTGAGTAACTCATCTAATCACTTCTTCCCCACTGTCAAATAATCTGTCTTCCAGGACTCTTTTTTCACTTGCCCTACTCCCCTTTCCTAAGGAAAAGGAAAACCTGCACATAAGCCTCTATTAAGTAGCACAACTGAGTAACAAACCTTATTCTCCTCTTTGCAACATAATTCTACACACAGTGGAAGGAGTCAGTCACCTTCAATGAAGGGGTAGGGGGAACGGGTGACAGTAGTTTGCCTTGAATAAGGACTCAGCAAGGACATTTATAGAATCACAGAATGGTTTAGTATGGAAGGGACCTCCAAACTTCATCCAGTGCCCCCCCTGCCATGAGCAGGGACATCTTCACCAGCTCAGGTTGCTCAGAGCCCCGTCCAGCCTGGCCTGGGATGTCTCCAGGGATGGTTCATCCACCACCTCTCTGGCCAACTTGGGCCACGCTCTCACCACCCTCAGGGGCAGTGATTTCTTCCTCATGTCCAGCCTGAATCTCCCTCCTTTAGTTTAAAACCATCACCCATTGTCCTGTCACAACAGGCCCTGCTGAAAAGTCTGTCCTCATCTTTCTCACAAGCCCCTTTTAAGTGTGGAAAGGCCGCAATAAGGTCTCCCCAGAGCTTCTCTTCTCCAGCTGAACCCCCCAGCTCTCAGCCTGTCCCCCAGCAGAGCTGTTCCAGCCTCGGGTCATCCCTGTGGCTCCTCTGGCCCCTCTCCAGCAGGTCCGTGTGTGTCCTGTGCTGAGGAACCAGAGCTGGGGCCTCACCAGATTTCTCCACATACCACAAAGAACACTCACTTGATGTCTCCAAGAATCTCTTCACAGTGGTTGTGGTATTCGTGTAGCCAGGGCATGATCTGTTCAGGTGCTACCAGAAACAGAGGGCTGAAAGCCTGGCCAAGGGCTGCCTGGAAATCAAAGGCAGGGAGGAAAAAAAAGAAGAGAGAAAAAAAATCAGAACTGGCTACGTATCAAATCAAAGAGGAGAAATAAGTAGGGAAATGATGGTGTTTTCCACTACTCAGAAGTTCCCCTCCTCTCATTCCAAAGCAAGTTCAGGAGCAGTGAAACAACAATGCTACTTACAAAAGCTCTCCGCCTCTCCATCAGGATGTTCAACAACCCCTGCAAAGGGAATAAAGCAGACAGCAAGCTGTAGTCACAAATACCCAGGCAGAAGCGGTAACAGTGCTACTGTAGTTCAGCAAGCTGCAGTTTTTGGAAAACCAATAGCCAGAAATATAGAATTACAGCTTTTCCAACAACTGCAACTTGCTGAGCTGCTCTAACACTGTCACTGCTTGTGCCCCCAAGCTGGTGGCCAGCAACCCACAACACAAGTGCCTCAGCCCTTCCCGGTGCTGCTGTGTCTGCTCCAAAAAGAGGGAAGAGCAGAAAATCTCCACCCAACATCTCAGACCTGGTGTGGTTTCCATACACAAGACAGCAGAGCAGCAAACAGCCACCCTGACCAGGCCCAGTCTGGAACAGACCAACAGTGTCCCTGGCAGCCAAGGGTCATTCGTGTCCTTGTGCAGCCGGGCAGGGAGGGGATTGTCCCGCTCTGCTCTGCGCTGGGGTGGCCTCACCTGGAGCATTCACTGTGTGCAGGGCTGGGGACACAGGAGAAAAGGAGATAAAGCTGCTGGAGAGTGTCCAGAGGAAGGACATGAAGTTGGTGAAGGGTTTGGAGGGGGAGCTGTATGAGGAGTGGCTGAAGTCCCTGGGTTTGTTCAGCTTGGATCAGAGCAGATTGAGGGCAGAGCTCATGGGCTGCAGGTTCCTCAGCAGGAGCAGGAGGGGCAGGACTGAGCTCTTCTCTGTGACAGTGACAGAGCCCAGGGAACGGCAGAAGATGTGCCAGGGAGGGTCAGTGGGACATGAGGAAAAGGTTCTTCACCCAGAGGTGCTGGACACTGAACAGGCTCCCCAGGGAGGTGTCACGGCCCCAACCTGACAGTGTTCAAGAAGAGACTGGACAACGTCCTCAGACACACGGTGTGACCTGTGGGGTTGTTACTGCAGGGACAGGAATTGGACTCCATGATCCTTGGGGGACCCTTCCAGCTCTGGACATTCTATGATTGAACTGGTCCTTCTGTGCCTATTGATTGGAAAGAGCTGAAGGAAGCTGGGTTCGACACTGCTGAATAATTACAACTCTGGATGATCTTGTCAAGTGTGCAGGGGACCCCTAACAGGAAGGGAGAGGGGATTAGAAACACAGAGCAATTCAGTAGTGCCTGGGGAATGCAGCCCTAACAGCAGGACAGCCTACGGTCACCAGCTGCACCTACACCTGAATCCCAAACAGCATAGCGTGCATACACTGAAACCCTTCTCCATCTGACATGCTCAACCTACCGAATGATGGTCGGTGTGCATGTGAGACACAAACACAGCTGCTATGTTACACAGCACTTGGTCAACTTGCTCTCCATAGTGGCGACAGAGCTGTCCAAACGTTCCTTCTCCACAGTCCAAGAGCAGGGACTGAGTAGAGCTGGCAAGACAAGCGACAAAGACATTTATTAGCCACAGGATGAGCTTCGACCAGGGCTCACTCAGGAGGGGGGGATCTTTTGTGTTAGAAGGAATAGAGTTCTCAGTGCTCTTCACCTCTAAATGCTACTCCAGACCTAACAGCCGAGGCTTTAGAGACACTGTTTTGTCTGCATAGCTCATTCCGATCTGTGCTGATGCTGAACACACCCTTGGGCAGGCGGTAAAATGAATTGTTTGGCTTTACAGGTGGCTCTCAAATCTTCCCCAACTAGAGAGAGAGACTGAAGTCCTACAGACTCCACAACAGGGGCAACTCTCCCTGTGGCACCAACACATTGGACAAAACAGCCCTTGGGCAACACGCTCCTAAGACACTGAGCCTCTCCAAGCAGAACGCACAACACTGGGATTTACCTGGTATTTACCAGCGTGGAACTGACATTTCGGATTTTCATTGGAATTGCAGATCCTGTTCCCAAGAACACAATTTCAGGATAAGCACTCACATTTCCTAGAGAAAACAAGGATGTGTAAGTAACTGTTATCCACATACTGCACAGTCAGACATCATTTAGCTCAAAGGCCTAGTACCTCCAGAGTCTACATGTCCAGCACGTTTGGTTTTGCCTCCATCAGCCTCTGACTTTCCTACAGCAGGAAGGTTTATGAGGGAAGACAGAACAAGCATCACCAAGAAAACACACTACAAGGCATCTGCCATGGTTTACTGTCACCCTGCAATTAAACGGTGACAACTGCATATCCAAAGGTGGGCAAACAAGGACTCTATTCATTGCCCAGGACAGAACTGACAGTTCAAGAGGGATCTGACTCCTGTTCCACAGGATCCTGACTCTCCCCAGAACCAGGATCCAGACAGCAAGTGCAGTATCATTCCACAGAAGCCCGAGTACCAACAGGACAACTGAAACATAGAGGAGAGTGCTCCACTGGAGCTGGTCCTAGAATAAAACTTCTCCCAGACACAGGCACTCCCCCTGTGGCTGCCGTGACAGCATTCAACATGAGCAGAGCTCTGGTCAGCTCAGAGGAAAAAAACACAACCACATAGGTGCTTTGTCTCTAATTTTCCCCAACAGCACTCAATCCCTAAACCTAGAAGCTTTAGAAAACAAGAAATGCGGTTTAGAAAACCAATGGAAACGTGCTAACTTGGTTTGCACTAAGCCTGTCCTGTGCACAGATCCCAGAGGACTTAGGAGCACCTTTCAGGCAGCAGGAAAACTGCATGTCCACAGCTGTGTCTGGGCTCTGAAGAAGTGGGTCACCAAGCTCTCATGAGGCTGATCCTTACCTGGCACAGCAGACAGGCTCTCTTTGCACTCCTTCACGCGAGTCTGGAAGTTGGGGAGATCCAAGGCTTCACTCACAAACGCGTCGTGATCGCAGACAGTCACAGCATCTCTGAAAGAACAGGCCAGGCATCAGGAAGTGGCAGTGTAGGAACGGAAAAGACAGCACTTCTCAGGGCAAAGAGACAAATTACTGCATCAAAACAGCCTGACAAAGGGCTGGGGGAAGATACATCCACGGGCACAGTGTGTGCCAAAAAGGCCTGGTTGAGCTGAGCCACGCCACAGAAATAATCTAGAGAAGCTCCCGGAACAACACTGTGCTCTCCTGCGCTGTCTGAACCAGAGAGCTGCCAGACACCAGAGGGCACTGCAAGGCAACACAGAGACTCCCAGAACACCAGCAACCACCCCAAAGGGCTCCAGGCACCATCCAAAAGCACAAGTGACCTGTGTCCCGGTCCTACATCTGAGCATGTGCATGACTACAGCCCTTCAGATGCCTTCAGCAGAGAAACTTAAACTCTTCTTGGCATCTGGGTCCTCCTATTCTGCTCAACAGCCAGAAACCTGAGCCATGGCAGCTGGTGTCCCCTTGTACCACATGGTCCCCTGCCCTTAAGATAGTCACTGAGCAGCTTCACCTACTTGCCCACAAAGCAAGCAGCAGTGGAGAAGTCTGCAAGTGTTTAACCTCCTGGGACTTTCAGCTATGATACTATTTGAAGACCCAGAAGGCCCATCAGACTTTCACCAGGCTCTCCAGAAAGTCTCTCTGCCACAGCCACAGTTGGGTGCACAGTGAACGAGGTCAAAGCCCAGGACAGGGCAGCACATGAGGCTTGCTGTGGTTTAACCCCTCTGCTCAGTTGGGATCAGCTCTCATGGCTGTGTCTTCCCCCAGCTTTTTGTGCACTCCCAGCTTACTTGCTGACAGGGTGGTGTGAGAGGCCAAAAAGGCCTTGGGTCTGTATAAGAACTGCTCAGTAATGACTAAAACATCCCTGTATTATCAGCACAAATCCAAAACATAGCCTCTGGTAGCTACTATGAAGAAAATTAACTATCCCAGGCAAAAGCAGCGCAAGGCTATGAGAGTGAGGGACAGAAACAGCATTCCAAACCGCTGGCCAGCCCATCGAATCATTTGGATGGAAGACACCCTTCAATATCAACAAGTCCAACCATAACCTAACTCCAGTACTAACCCATGTCCCTGAGAACCTCATCTATGTGCCTTTCAAACCCCTCCAGGGATGGTGACTCCACCACTGCCCTGGGCAGCCTGCTCCAATGCTTGATAATCCTCTCAGTGAAAAACTTTTTCCTAATATCCAATCTGATGTTTTCAGTTCACGCAGCCATGTCCTACACCTCATCTGAGACTTTCAGGTACAGGAACTCACCCCCCAAGACACAGTTGACAGCTTGGCAGCTATGCCACCATAGCCACAGGATGCCAACAAACTGTCCTAACACTGAAACACTGCTTCAAGCCAACACCCAAAAACTGGTAAGTCAAAGATTCCCACTGACCTCTGCCACTCCTGCTGTGGTCTGAAGTGGTATTTCAAGAGGCACTCTCCTCGCACAATGGGTACGCTACACACAGCTGCTTCTTCCTACAGAGAGAAGTGACATTAAACAAGCGCTTTGCTCGGGAGCACGAGGTACACAGGTAAGCAGGGCCTGGCCTACCTTGCTCTGGTAGGTGGTGAGCAGAGGGAAGATCTCTGGGTGGATGAGGTTCAGCTGCGTTTGGATCTTGTAGCTGCGTGGGTTGTGCACTGCAGAGGAATTCTCATTGAGAACCATGTGCTGAGTTCCAGGTCCAAATCTGTAAGAGGACAATAAAATGCACAACAGCTTCAGCCCCATGTGAGAGTTGAACATATGCATGCAGCTGAGCCATTACCTAAAATCTCACCTGAGCCTGGAGAGCCGTGCTACCACCCAACAGCTATTTCTACTCTAGGGAAAAACAACTGTACCATAAGAACACGCTGCTGCCCAATACTGACTTGAAACCAAGTAGCGAAATCATCACATACCTTTCCAGCCATTGCTGGTATCGGCTGTCTCGCAGCACCGATTCTGGAGTCATGTGAATAACCAAAGCCACCTGGTTCTCAGGATGTCCCTCCTGGTACCTGGGTACATTCCAGAACAGAGAGAACATCTGCACTTCAGCCCTTCATCACCTTGGTTTCCCCTCCCCAATCCTGCCTCTGCACTACCAGAGATGTCCCCTCAAAGCAGGCAGAGCACAGAGAGAATCTTAGAGTCAGACTGTCCTAACCTGGAGGGGACCTCCAAGGATCATGGAGTCCAACTCCTGTCCCTGCAATGACAACCCCACAGGTCACACCGTCTGTCTGAGGACGTTGTCCAGTCTCATCTTGAACACTATCAGGTTGGGGCCGTGACACCTCCCTGGGGAGCCTGTTCAGTGTCCAGCCCCTCTGGGTGAAGAACCTTTTCCTCATGTCCCACTGACCCTCCCTGGCACATCTTCTGCCATTCCCTGGGCTCTGTCACTGTCACAGAGCAGAGCTCACCCTGCCCCTCCTGCTCCTGCTGAGGAACCTGCAGCCCCATGAGCTCTGCCCTCAGTCTCCTCTGCACCAGGCTGAAGAAACCCAGGGACTTCAGCTGCTCCTCACAGTTTCCCCTCAAAACCCTTCACCAAGTTCATGTCCCTCCTCTGGACACTCTCCAGCAGCTTTATCTCCTTTTCTCCTGTGTCCCCAGCCCTGCACATAGTGAATGATCCAGATGAGGCCGCGCCAGCACAGAGCAGAGCGGGACAATCCCCTCCCTGCTCAACTGGCCATGCTGTGCTGGATGCACCAGGACACGGGTCCCTCTTGGCTGCCAGGGACACTGTTGGCTCATGTTCAACTTGCCATTGACCAGGACTCCCAGATCCCCCTCCATGGAGCTGCTCTCCAGCATCTCATCCCCCAGTCTGCCTGTACAGCCAGCATTGCCGTGTCCCACGTGCAAAATCCAGCACTTGCCCTTGTTGAACTTCATGTGGTTGGCATGATCTAGACAGCCCAGCCCAGCTTCAGGCTCCACGTTGTAAGAGGCACAAGGCTCCACGAGGGTCAAGCTTGTAATTTGCTGACACCTCCACTGCCCCATCCAGGGAAGTTTCAGACACCTAACATCCTTCTGCGCAAGCCCTACAAAGACGCTACGTGCAGTCCAGGCTTCCACCGTGCAGGGAAGCGACAGCCTCTACATTGCTCCCTAGCAAGGCAGCAGTACATGTTTCTGTGTCCGGAGGCCCCTGAGGGAAGACAGGCCTGCTGCCGTCCCAGGTCCTGCACAGGCCTTGCTGAGAAGGCTCAAAATGCCCCACCAGTCCTTTCTTGCATCTTTAGCTCCCTAACCATGCCAAGAAGCTCACCCAACAGTCACAGGAGCAGACACATCTAGAACCAAACAAGAACTGAACTTCTCTTTGGCAAAGCTCAGCACAGATGTCTTCCCCCAAACGCTCCAGGTCACCCAGCCCCGTTACCTTCGGAAGGTCTCATTTTCGCAAACAGCGTCCACAAAACCCTCGTGAGGACACTCCAGCACAATGAACACGGGGCCAGGATCAGTAGGAGTGCACAGATCTTCGGGAAAGAGCTGCAGGCAGATACACAAAGATCACAGCAGTGAAGGTACACACACAGCCCTTCTTGTATCGTCACACCCCGCTCCTTGGGCAGCTGCTCTGCCCGCCAGGCCCCGCAGGCAGCTCCGAGCAGCTCCCTCAGTGCTCAGCAAACCCAGCCAGCACAGCTCCTGTTCCCTTTCTGCTCTCATTCTTTGCTGTGTAACAAGAAATCCCAACCCTAGACTCAGCCCAAACCACAAGCTAACACAAGAAAGGGAATTTTAGCAGCTTCTAGGTTGCCGCAGCACATTCCGATGGTAGCAAGAGTGTGCTGAAAAAAAAAAGGCTTTGTGAAATTTTTATGACACAAAGATACATCAATCCTACCCCTCAGGTCAGGATCTTCACTTACAGATCACCTGGGACACAGTCAGAGCCGGCTCTGCCTCATTTCAGACTCATGTTTGAGAGATTAAGACCCTGCACACAGGAACCACCAAACTCCTTTTGGTCTAAGAGGAGCAAACAGAGCAAGGAGGGAGCGATAGCTACACAGACACTCCAACTCCAGATTCAAAACACACAGGGATTAACTTCACTACTAGAACTGAATCAGCTTTGGGGAGGGGAGATGAAGCAGCTCTGATAAATTGCAGACGTACAGCCACACTCACAAATCGCCCTATTTCAGAGTGAACTTCCCTAATCACAGGAGCCACTACCAGCAACAACTTGGGGCTGGAGCCAGTCACCAACTAACAGCAGCCACTCAAAGCTCAAAAACAGCAAAACCCATGCCAACCTCTTAGCAGGGATGAGAGGGAACAACTGTCATCCACCCCTGCCTCAAGAATGTGTGTTAAAAAACAAAAACATGTCCCAGTGCTTACTGATAGGCAAAAAAATCTGCAGAAAGATTGTCACCCGAAACCCAGCAAAGGAGGGAGAACGGCAAAGCCGCAGCAGGAAGCACAGATACATCTTACCTCTCTGCCTTCAAAAGTGATGCTCTCCCCATTTTTGAGAGCTGTAATTATGGGAAGGATGGCCGGAGTTCCCCTGGAAACAAGGCCACAGAAATATTTATCTTGCCAACATCAATTTGCCCCGCGCCTCAGGTTGGGGTCCTGTACTCACACTGGCAGGCCCATCTCCTGCGCTTTAGCTGCTAGGAATTTTCCCTTCTTCGGGTGAATCTGAAAAGAGTTCAATAAAACAGAATTATCAGGCAAATACAAAAAGGCCAGGAAACAAGATCCATGCACTTCCAGTTTAAGTGTTTCCTCATGAGCCAAGGGTTTGGGTTTGTTTTCTTTTCAGCTCCACAGACACTGCTCTAGTTCATCCCCAAAAAGCTTTTACTAGAACTTCTGCTTTCCAGGATCACACTGCTGCTTCTTGGTCCCTCTTTCAGCTGAGTAAGTAGGACAGACTTCCCTGTTTGAGTGTGTTAAGCAAGAACAGAACCTGTACACTCTCAACTGGCTGCTCTATAAAGAACTCTTCTGAAAAAACGTTTCTAGTTTTTACACATTCCTACTCATATTACAGTTACTGTAGTCTTTAAAGTTATTTTGTGATTCTGCTCTCCAAAGTCCTGCTTGAAAATGCTGTCTCTAATTAAATCCATTTAGCGAGATGAAATGTGCTAATGACACGAGGAAGCATTTCTGTAGCGAGAGGGTGGTCAAACACTGGAACAGGTTTCCTGGAGAGGTGGTTGATGCCCCAAGCCTCTCAGTGTTAAGCAAGAGGCATTTGGACAACACCCTTAATAACATGTTATAACTTCTGGTCAGCCCTGAAGTTGTTGGGCAGTTGGACTAGATGATTATTGCAGGTCCCTTTCAAGTGAAATACTCTATTCTATATTCTACATTGATTTAGAGATCTTCATGTCCAAGCTTACTTTGCACAGGAAAGCCATCACCACATCAGGATGCCTGCTCGCACACTGCTCTTTATCACCTGTAAAAGAAAGCAAACTACTCAGAATCACCACGGACCATCATTTTTCTTACAGCAAAAACATGTCAATGTTTGGTAAAGCATAAAGGAACAACATCATCCAGACAGCTTGGAGCCCAGCAGCAGAATATTACAAGCATCTAAGGCCAGAGAGCCCAGGGTTTCTCCTATGAGGAAACAAACTAAAGCTCAAGAGTGAAAAACAATCAACCCAAATATCCACCTGTAATTACATTACAAAGGCTGAAGCACCCACTCCAGCCAGAGGCAAACTGCTACAGGGACTAATCACACCCCAAGTGGGAATCGTCCTATTTCTAGGCCTTATCAGTCCTGTGTCAACTCCCAAAGTACCAGAACTCATTCTGCTCCATGTAACCCTTCAGCTGAGCTTCTCTGCAGACCTTGCGAGCAGAGAGCAAACAGCTCGGGAGACAAATGCATATGCTTAATTCATTAATGTTAAAAAGGTAATAACTTTTTTTTCCCACCTGTTTTCTTTGGGCTTTCTCTTTCCTTGCCCTTCTCCAAGTTTTGCTGGGCAGCTCCTGGGGATCCAGGCCCTGTGTCCCCTTTAGGGCTATTACCACTTTGGGTTGATGCTCCAGGACTCTGAGGCAACACACTTTTAGCAGCTAGTGGTTTTCCTGTCCCAAATCCAACCAAACCAGACAAAGATCACTCACTCAAAAGGGACAGATAAGGAAAGTGTGAGCAGCATTCTCTCCTGACAGTCACGTTTAAACTGCACCAGAACACAGAGCTTTTCCCCCAAGTCTGACCTGCACTTGTGTACTCTGATCACTTATTTCAGAAGCCACCCAGCATCCCACTCCTTCAGATTCTCTCAAAACTGGTAAACCCTGTGAAGTCCATGCCTGCACTCAAGGAATCACAGTTTCCAGCAGTAAGGAAACCCAGTTGGCTAAGGAAGCCAAATCCAGTGATGTCTCACATCATTCTATAGACCCACATCTAAAGGAACAAACCAAGGCCCTGACTCAGCAGGTTTTGTGTCTTTCAAAGAGATTCTTCTCCTGAGAAAAACATGCAAATGAATAAACCTCTCCATACTCAGGCTTGCAAACAGAGGCCGCTCCTTCAAGCACCTTAAGCAGGGTTACTGAACAAGTGCTTCTCTCTGACTGCAGCATCACGTGCTCACCCGTAAGAGGTATTTGGTGGACTGTCATCGTCTCATCCTTATACTCAGGCTCTGTGTGCAATTGCACAGCTGGAGAGAGATCAGAAACCAGCATTAACAAGTTCATAAAAAACCTCTATGAAAGCGTAAATTGGGAAAATAACTTTCCTCTTTCTTGAATAAAACCTGCTGAATGCCACCCTTCCCTTTCTCCGCCCAACTGCAAAGATCAGTGGATAATTAAAGTTCTTAAAATCCCATCATCCACAAAAAGCAGCTCAAGACACTACAGTAAGCAAGTTCACAGGCAGACTCTGGAAGCAAAATGCCTTTAGAGTCCTTCAAAACAGCCATGTCTCCTACTCAAACTGGCCACTGCCTACCAGAAACAGAGCTGGAAACACTTTTTCTTCCAGACAGTTCTTGTGATGGATTTAAACAATGTATCAGATCAAAACAAATGTTTAAAACTTTCATTGAGGCATTTACTGTTGTACCGTTCCACGCAACTTGTTTCCAGGTGAAACAAAAAGTAGTTTCAAGTTCATACAGCTACACCTCACCAACCTACATACCTAAATCCATCCTTTTTAGAGGCCCAGGAAAGAGTCGAATCGCTTTCAGGTAGTTTTGCTGGAAAAGAGAGAGTGTATCAGGAGGCTGCGCCCAAGCAGCACAATCACAAGCACCAGTCAGGAGTTACAGTAAAGGCTCAATGCCCAGAACGACAAAAACTGGGCAGCAGAGGATCCAGCAGAACACGCCAGGCAGGGGTCCCACAACCTGTGAGCATTACTCATTTAGAAAGAGAAATAAAGAACCGCTCTCCCCATCCCTTCCATCCATATAATTAGTCAGCAGATATCGCAAGGAAATTAAACAGTGCTGAGGATTAGGAGTTTTCAGCCTAGACTTCAGGCTGGCAAGGATCACATTAAGCAGGAGATCAGAAACCAAGTTTCTATTAAAAAAAAAAATAGGGAGGGAGCAGAGAGGAGAACAAAGGATGCCCTTTCCCTAAAACATGAGTTGCCAGAATATTAGCTGACAAGACACTTTTAAGGAGCAGAATTGTGTAACTGAAGAGATTTGCTTTTTAAAGCCAGCCCATCTGGCAGAACCTTCGGCCTGGCATTGACTCCCACCAGCATTTTACACCTGTCCGATGACTCACCCTTTGAAACCAGCTCCCCCTATTCCTATTCCTATTCCTATTCCATTTGAGGGTTCACTCTCCCATCTGCAAACTTCCCCGACTTACCAGCTTTGGTGGCCCCAGGAAAACACATCTTTGAAGCCCTATGGCCTTTAATGTGAGAATCATACCTAAAAGAAAGCAAAGAAACAGCTTTAATGCAGCCCCACTAACTGCTGCTGGGTCACAAAATGAAGATCCGTGTCAGCGCCCAGGAGTGCTGGGGCTCCCCGTGATGCCCGAGCTCAATTTTCCTTCAGCTTTGTGGTAGCTTTAATGAGTCACCTCCACAGATGAAAGAAATACTGACAAATCTTGACAGTCACAATTTGGAGCAAGCTACCTGACGACATTGTTAATCTTCTCCTTTCTCAGACATTTCCTGAGTTTTAGTGGGCAACATCCTGCACGATCTGTCCTAATCTCACCCTACTGTGAGGATGGGGTGGACCAGAAACATCTGCAGGTCCCTTTGACCTCAAGCTACACAGAACCACAGGCTGGTTCGGGCTGAAGGGACCTCTGCAGATCCCCCAGCCCAACCCCTGCTCACGCAGGGTCACAGAGCAGATCACACAAGTGGGTCCAGGGGCTTTGAATGTCTCAGAGAAGGAGACTCCACACCCGCTCTGGGCAGCCTGGGCCAGGCTCTGGTACCTCCCAGCAAACAAGTTTCTCCTCCTGTTCACATGGAGCCTCCTGTGTTTCAGTCTGTGCCCGTTGCCCCTCACCCTGGCGTTGGGCACCATGAACAGAGTCTGGTCCATCCTCTGACACCCACCCTGAGATACTGATCCCATTGATCAGACCCCTCTCAGCTTCTCTTCTCCAGCTCAACAGCCCCAGCTCTCTCAGCTTTTCTTCACAAGAAGGATGCTCCAGAACCCTCAGCATCTTTGTGTCCCTCCACTGGACTCTCTCCAGTAATTCCTTATCCTTCTTAAATCAGGGAGCCCAGAACCGGACACATAGCTGCAGACGCAGCCTCACCAGGGCAGAGTCAAACAGGGCTGATTCATGACCAAGCTCCCTGCTGGCATTGCCACACTAGTAATGCCTCCTACTCCAGCAGATTTTGGGATGACAAATCCACACACGATGAGGAGGCAGCGCCTCTTCCCCCACGTGTTCGCACGCGCTGCCACAGACAGCACACTGCAGCTGGCGGCACCGCACGGCCCCATGTGCAAGGCAGCGCTGTTCCTCACGCACCGCGCCCCAAGCAGCTCACCAAGCGACCATCCCTGGCCCAGACAGCCCCCGCCTGTGGCCGGACCTGCCGAGGGCACCCAGCCCCAGGCTGCCCAGGGCGGCTGCCCCCACACTCACCTGGCAGCCCCCCGACGTTGGCCCAGGCCACCCGGCTGAGGAAGATGCTGTCCAGGTGGGAGATCTTCAGCCTGAGGGGTGAGACGGGGCGTGTGGGGGTGAGCAGGGCCCGACACAGCCCCGGGGAGCTGCCCCCCACCCACCCCGCTTACTTGTGCTCCTGCATGGCTCGCTGGGTGCCCTCGCCGCAGTTGAACAGGTACCTGAGAGGAAGGCGGGTCAGGGCCCGGACGGGGCTCCCCGTGCCCAGCCCCGCCGGGCGGCTCCGCACTCACCGGTTGAACTCGGAGAACACGTAGACGGCGGCGCCCGCGTCGCGGCTCCCGGCGGCCACCACCTGCACGTACACGCTGTTGGGCCCCGCCAAGCCCGTGCCCGCGCTCCGCCGCCGCTCGCGGGCCCACACATGCCGTGGCACGTCCTTGGGCCGCCGGGCTGGACCCCGCGGAGCGGAGCCCTCGGCCATGGCCCGGCCTGACAGTGCCCGGCCCGCCAGCGCCCGCCGCGCCGGCCAGAGCGGCAGCGCCCGCGCCGCGGCCCACATCCGCGCGCGTGGCCCCGCCCCCGAGCTGCCAGCCGCCAATAGGCGCGCAGCGCCTTCAACGGAGCCCCTCGCCATGTGATGCGGTCGAACCAATGACAAGCGAGAAGCCCCTCCAGCCGTCCCGCCCCTAATGCGCCGCGCCTGGGCCCGTCTCGGCCACCGTCCGCTTTCACGTGACTGGGCTTACCCAATCGGAGCTTCCCTGCGTGCAGTCAGCCGAGGGGTGGCGCTCAGCGGCGCTTCGCGGGTGCCTGGCAACGCGGGGGCCGGGCAGTGCCCGGCCTAGCGACCCCCGCTGTCCCCGGCCTCACCCGGGCCCTCCCGCGGGGCCGCCGCAGCCCCACGGCCGTGACGGGTCCGCAGGGCAGCGCCGGGGCCCGGCCTGAACCCGCTGCAGCTCCTACCGCGGCCGGGATGCAGCCAGCGCCTGCGGGGCAGCCCGCGGGTGAGGGGGCCGGGTGGAGCCCGGTGGGTCCTGGGGGCTTTCCGAGGAGGAGGAGGAGGCCATCCAGGAGCTGGAGCCGGGCTCGTCACAGCATGTCCGGAGCTGCCGGCCCAGTGGAAGGAGAGGCTCTTCCCCGTGGGTATGGGGAGGTGCTGAGTCAAGTACCCGCAGCTGTTCAGTCGCTTTCGGGACCAGGCCGGATAAAGCCCTGAGGACGCTGGTTTGACCTCGGAGCTGACCCAGCTGTGAGCAGCAGGTTGGAAATCCCCAGGTCCCTCCAGACGCAGGTTACCCTGTGATGCTCCAGTCTCCTCCTCACCATTTCCCCATTGCTCTGTTATAGTCAAATATGACTCAAAGAAATGTAGAATAACTTTGATTAAAGATAAATGAGGCGGCCGGGGAGTCTCCGCTCCACCCAAAGACACGCAAATTGGTTACAGAAAAAAAGTGTTTCAATACAATCTGTGAGTACACGCCCCCAATCTTCTTTCTGATTGGTTGCTATGCTGTCAATCAGTCTTCCCCGCACAGCAAAGCACATTTCCCCCCCCATAAGCACACAACATCTTTCCCGCCCAAACTTGCAAAAAGAGAATGTGTAAACCATAGTGACAGAACATGGCGGTTTAACATTTACACAACTCAGTGAATCGTCAGCTACTAACATATTCTTGGTTTGATTAGCAAATTTACTTTAGTTATGCAAATTTACTTTAGTTATGCAATCTAGAACAGCTCCTCTGCCATATGAGCCATGTTCAGGTCCTGTTTACAAACACTAGACAATCCGGGCCACAGATCTGTTTATTTTTGAGCCCTCTGAGTTCTCTCCGGCTTTCTGTTTGCTTCAAAAAGAACCACTAAATTTTACTGTAACCAGAGTATTCCAACGTAAACAATCCTAATCATCAATATCCCTTTTCTCCCCTACTTCCAAAGGCAAACCTTATCTTTCTCTGTGCTTTGCTTTCCAAACACTGTCTCCCTTTATTCTTAGTGCCAATGCTCTTCCCTTTCTTCTCCAGTGATCCACTTGGAGTGGGGACCTGTCCAACCCTCCAGATCTTGCCCTGGCTCTTTACAGCTGTTCTCTCAGTCTTTCTTCAAATCTATAACTCACTGTCTCTCCTTCTTTTGGCTCCCATCTCTTCACACAGCAGCTCAAATTACCAAGGTATATTTCCCTGGTTTACCACACTCCTGGATGAAATAAGGGGTTTATTCCTCTGAAAGGCAAACTCTTTGTTCACTCAGGTTTTACACGTTACAGTCTGCAGCCTAAGGCTCAGTTGTAGCGCTTGGCTTTGCTCCCTGTAGCCACATAGGAAGGGAAACATCAATTCAGATCTTAAGTTGCTTCCCAATCAAAGTTGAACTTTCCTAAAGGTGAGTGCTCTCTCTGTGCATTCCTGCCCCACTGCTGCATCATTTCATCCCTGTGTCAATGATTTTCAGCTCAGGTGAACAACTGGAAAGTATGAAGCTACCTTTTTCTTTTGTGCTTAATGCCCTTTTTTTTACACCTCCAGGAGCACAAAAGCTTTTACAGGGCTCTGACCAGCTGGCATGGGGTTTCTAGCCAATGTTGCTTTAGTTGATGTAATAACTAAGGTAGTGTGTGGTATTTCTCATCAAATGAATCCTGGCAATTCTTGACTTTTTAGATGTTTATTTTTGCCTGTTGTAATCAATTTTAATTAAAACCACTGGATGAGCTGTGAAGATCCCTCCAACCCAAACTTTTCTGCGATTCTATGATTCTATGATCCTCTGTGCTTTTCCCATGCCCTTGCCTTCACCATCATGGACAAGAACCTTGCCTGCAAGGCATCTGCAAAGCAGAAGCATCCCCAGTGCTCTGTGATCTGTGCTACCCAACTGTGTGCCATGTTCATATCTTGAATGCACAGACACAGCAGAAAGGTCAGTGTGCCTCATCCAGGTCTTACTAAAATGAAGATCGAGAAGCAGCTTGATTATTCACATGTGCACCTTCAAAGAAAGACAAGCCTAAGTGATAATGGGCCTTTTAACGTGGTGTGAGCAGCATTAGCTATGACCCAGCGGAGAGCAGGAGCATCCAGCTGACAGCGAACGGAAGAGAGATGACACTATAAGCCACAGTGTCACAAACACATAGAGCAAACAGTTCACTCAATTTTACATAGTTCCCAGAAGGGGCTGATATTATTCAATTATGCTTAAATCTTCTCCTCTAACATCCTGTGACAGGGAATTACATGTGAGCAAAGGTTCCTGAGTGAACTTTGTAGGATTCCCAAGTAGTGAGAATGAAAATCCCCAAATCACCAGTTGCACTATGGTGAGCCTGCAGAATGGGTTGCACAGGGTAACGGGACAGCAGGGTGTCACAGAGGGTCGCCTCTTGCTTGGCGTTGCAACATGCAGGATTGAAAGCTCAGACGATTTATCTTAAATCCTGTCAGGTTTGGCTTTGCAGAACCACAGTGGTGGTTTTTACCAGCAAACCAGTTGTTTCCAAGTATAGTAACTGTGGTTATCAAAGACATCAAGTAATTGTGAACAGACATCCAAGGGATCCAGGAGGGGAAAACAATTTGACAATGCTGATTTTGCCATAAATATGGTATGTGAATTGAGGTAATTGATAGGATTACCCCAGGAGGTGAACTTCCAGGTGGTTTATCCCTCAGATTAGTGGCATTTTGCTGAAAAGGTCTTGTTTCTCACCAACAGAAAGTGAGAATACTTGACAGAGGAGTGGGGAGATTCTCACAAAGTGGCGCAGGATGTCACAGGGACAGCCTTAGCTGGTAAAACCTTCAAAGAGACACCGAATAAATAGGCAAAAGTACAGGCAACTTCTGGGGAAAAAGAAACAAATTCCTTGGGCCACAGAAAGACTTGAATTGGGAATGACTTCAGGGAGCAAACAGCAAGGTGTAACCTGGGGAGCTTCAGTAAAAAAGAGTTTACGTTTCTTATCTGTAATCTCACCCAGAGCCCCTGGCCCTATTTTTACCAGAAGAGCAGATGTATGGATGTGTCTGACCCCCCGCAGAGGCAAATCTCTCTCTCCCAGTCACCCCTGTCCAGGGGATATTATAATACTTTCTGCTTTTTCAATAAAAAGAAGACAAATGCTCTACACTCAGAGGCAGAGGCTCTTGATTATTTTCAGTTCCGGCTGTCAAAGTATAAATTAAATCAAATTCCTGTTGTTTTGAGAAGGAACAGGGTCCTTCTCCCTGTAATTTACTCTTTGTGTTCTGTCCATGGCAGATGGAAACCCAGGCAGCATCATCTAGCTGAATTTGTCACTGGTAAGTGAGTTAAGTGAGCAGCAATATGAACGGCTTCCCCTTTACAGGAGGGTGCCCCCACAGGGGTCCCCCTGCAGCACCCCCTCCGCCGTGCCTGCAGCCCCGGTTGCGAGGGAAGGTGGTGCTGGGGCAGCCCCCGACCCGGCTGCCTCCCGAGCAGCCGCACAGCGTGCGGCCGTTCCGGGCGGCTGAGAGCCCCGCAGCTCCCGCACCCCCGGGTCGAAGCCCCTCGGCCGGGGAGAGCCCCTCGGGGCCACGGGGTCCTGGTCCTCGCCGGGCTCTCGCGTTCAGCACAAAGGGTCAGGATGATGCGGGGTGCGGAGTCATGGCCCTGCCAGCCCCGCTGCCCCGAACCGGCCCCGCCAGCTCCTGCTCCGCAGCGGCAGCCGCGCTCCCCGGCCCGGCCCTGCAGCCCCCGGGCTCGGCCCTAGATGGCACCGCGCTCCCGCAGGCACCGCCGCTGCGGCCGGGCGGGGGAAGGTGCCCGGCAGGGCTGTGGACGGGGCAGCCCCTGCGGGTCCCTGAGGCCACCCCGGCCCCACCGCGGCCACCCCGGCCCCACCGCGTCCCCTCCACGGCACCGAGGGACGGGATTGTCCCGCTCTGCTCTGCGCTGGGGCGGCCTCACCTGGAGCATTCACTGTGTGCAGGGCTGGGGACACATGAGAAAAGGAGATAAAGCTGCTGGAGAGTGTCCAGAGGAGGGACATGAACTTGATCCTTGGGGGTCCTTCCAGCTCAGGACATTCTGTGGTTCTATGATTCCACCCACTCCCTGCTGTCCTGCTGTCCCTTGCGCTGCCTTGTTCTCGCCAGTCTGTCCCATGCATGTCCCTGCCCAGCACTTGCTACTGCTGCTACAGGCTCAGCCCCATCCACAGACCCCGGATGCTCCCTCACAGCCCACAGCCCTTTCTCCCACCCTCTGGTTGCCCCATTGCTACATCCAGCACACCAAGCACTGACTCTCATGCAAGGCCAGACTCCCAGAGGAGCCCAGCAGCTGCACAGGGGTGCTCTGCCCCATGGGGTGCCCTGTCCTCTTCCCTGGGCCAGGCCCTCTCCAATGCTGCCATTACACTGCTTTACAGTGCACAGGTCTGGGAGGTGGAACCCTGCCTTGCCGAGGATGGCACAACACCCTGGACCAGCTCCACCTCCCACCCTCACTCCTGGAATGGCTTTGCTCCCGTCACAGCTTGGACAGTCCAGGACCCCATGTTGCTGCTGGGTTTTTGCCAGCTCACCCACTCCAGGACCCGCTATGGGGCCTGAAGGTGGTGCTTGCCGTGGGCAACCCCCAAGAGTTAAAGCATCCATGGACCATCCATGGAAAGCATCTGCCTTTTCCTCCCCCTAGGAGGAGCAGGAGCCTTCCTCCACCCTGAGTCTGCCTCGCTCCAGTCCCTGTTCCCCAGCCCACTCATTCCCATGGCTTGTGTGCTGCAGGAGCAGATCCCCAGAGAAGCAAATGTCCAGGATGTCTCTGATTGTTATAGGGACAACCCAACAATCATCCTTATCACCTCCTCCAAAGATCAGACTCCAGTATTTATGTGGGATTTCATTGCCAGCTGAGATGTGCCTGGAGAGCAGCGCAGGGACAGAGGGACAACCCGAAGCAGGTCCCTCCTGACAGCTCTTTTCTCTGTCCACTGGGGCAGAGCCAGCCCTGCTTCGCTCCCAGGTGAGCTTGGTGGTCCTGGACCTACGTGCAGAGAGGGATGCCTGGATCCCACCTCTGCTCGGAGCCGTCCCTACGTACGAACCCACTTCCCCTCACTGCCTGTTGTCCCATGAAATGTCCTAGGGACAAGACACACTTCGGCGGGCGTTTGATGGTTCACCCCTCGACACAGCTCATTTAAATTCATCCCCCTCCTCGTTTATTTATGGACCTTCATCCCTGGCGTGTCTTTGCCCTGATGGACGGCGTTTGCACATGTCCTTCTTATCCAGAACATGGGGCTTTGCAGCCACTTCTCTATTTACTGTAATTTTTAGCTCAGACGCAACGAGAACTCCCACCCTGTCTGGGCGTCTCAGTGCAGAAAACAAGACTAAACTATTTTGGGATGTTTTTCCCTTTTCCTCATACTTGGGTGCTTTCCCATGTGGCTAAGTCTTTGGAGCCTTGGGGAGGGTGAACCTGTTTCGCACACCCCCCCGAGCTGCCTCTGGACCTCTCCACACACATTAACCCTCCTCTGACCGTGGGCACATCCCACACAAGGCAGCTTCATGCTCCTCTTGGTTTTCCAAGCTAGAAGATGTCCCCAGTGTCAGGGGATGAGCTGAAAGTGCAGAGGATGGGAACGAGCCTCCTGGCTCCATCTGCATCATCCTCCTTGTGTGGTCACACCTCCCCAGGGTGCCCAGAAAAGTGTGCGCTGCTGCCCCAAGGTAGGGTGGGCACCTGGGTTTGGCCCCATCTGCCTGGCACACATGAAAAAGAGCCTGGAAAATGCCCCTTCGTCTCCATTGCTCCCCTTTCAGCCCTTATTGCGTGGCACCCGCCGAGGAAAGGCCAGCACGGAGCCGAAGCGACGTGCAAACCTTCCCTCCTCCTGCCTCTGTCACAGCCAAGGGTCTCTCCATTGAAGTTTATTTAAAGGTCTAATAAAATTTCCAAACTGGAAAAATCTTTATGCGGAGAGTTGGTTTTGTTTAAAGGAAGAGGACCATAAAGATAAAGCCTCGCCTGCCCGCTGCTCCCCTCCCGCTACCAGGGCAAGGGGCCACGGCACAGCCCTTCCCACCCAGCCCGGCTGCACACGGAGGAAGAGCTTGTTTTCCTAACGAGAAGTCTGAAGATTAAAAGGGGAAAAAATCAGCCATTTGGAATCCTCTACTGACGCTGCAAATACCCTCGTTAATAGATATGTCTCGTTTTGTTACCTCATTTTAATTAATCATTAAACAAAGACAGCTGCCAAATTTTGGCTCTGGCTCTGAGCCTACAACTGACTTGAAGCCCTTGAAAAATAGACTATTTATGGTGCCTGGGTTTAAAGCTTAAATTTCTTCTATAAACTTTACCCTTCCTAAGAATAGTGTGGGGAGCGCGTTGCCGGCCGCATCCGCGGTGCCCCGCGCCCGGGCCCGAGCCCCGCAGGGTCTGCAGCGGGAGCGGGAGGGAGCAGCGTCCCCCGGCTGCCGACAGACCCGGTCACCGCTGAGCGGTGGCTGCTCTGGCTCTGGGGTGCCCCTGGGACAAGTTCTGCCCAGGCCTGCTCTCCATCCACGGGCAGGTGCCTGGTTCCCCTTGCCAAGGGACAGAGTCGACATTTGGGCAGAGCACCCTGGTACAGGAGAGTGTTCCTGTGTCCCCTGGCACTGGCCGGGGCCCCGAGGGAAGTGTTTGTGCCCCCCAGGAAAGGCAGGGTGTGGGGTGAGGAACCTATTACATGTGTTAGGGTATGGGTGCTGCAGCCAGCCCTGCAGCTACCCCCCAGAACTGGGGTCCCCATCTCTGCTTTGTGTATACATCCCACACCAGAGACTTTGGGTCTTGCATCGTGGTGGCCGGAGCTACTCAGGCTGCCCACAGCAGGGACCCAGGGTGCCGTGTCCTCCCTCAGATGGTGGCTTCGGCCTCCACAGACATTCAACCATCATTTTTATTCCTTTATCTTTTTTTTATTTTCTTTTTTTCTCTCTTGTTTAGAGCATTCTGGGGACAGGCTGCAGCCTGTCTCCCCCCTCATCCCCTCAGATTGCAGGCAGGGAAGGAGCTTTCTTGGGGAGCTGAGGCTCGGTGTAGCTCAGGAGGGCACAGCAGCGCAGAAGGGGCAGCCCCAGCACAGACTTTTGGCTGGAGGGTGGTGAGAGCCTGGCCCAGGTTGGCCAGAGAGGTGGTGGATGAACCATCCCTGGAGACATCCCAGGCCAGGCTGGACGGGGCTCTGAGCAACCTGAGCTGGTGAAGATGTCCCTGCTCATGGCAGGGGTGGCACTGGGGGAGCTGGGAAGGTCCCTCCAACCCAAACTCTTCTATGATTCTATGTCCAACGCCCCTGTGCCAGGTGATGCTCCAGGGGTATGGAGATTGAAGCAGGGGCTGTGGTCTTTGGGTGGCGTGTGCCCTGGTGTGCAGCTCGCAGAGCATCCTGCTGCAGAGCTCACACTGCCCCACCCTCCCACCCTCATGTGAGTGTCAACACACCCCCCCAACCTGTGTACACAACCCAAAATTCAATACAGATCAATCCACCACCTTGTGTGGTGTTGCACAGACAGCAGCGCCCTTAGACCTCCATCCTTGCACACGTGCACAGCGGCAATAAATGCACAGGCACCCAGGGCAGCCTGCTCCGAAGTGCAGCCACGCTGTACCATGCTCAGAGCACCCCAGTGGTTATCTGACCACCTCGCACTAGCACCGAAAACCTGGTTTTGGGTAATTCCTCTGCAGCCGCTCTGGCGGGTCCTGTGCTTTGTCACTTGGGTCACACTACGAGTCCTTTGTGGGATCTCGAGCACTGCGAGCTCCCTGGCTGCTCGGCTGGGCTGCAGATGGGAATGAGTGGTTGTACCGAGGTGATCGATAAATGGGGGTGCATGTGGGTGCATCTGCCTGTGCACGGGGCACAGGATCAGGCTGGATGCTGGGCAAAGGACATTTAACCCTTCCAGCACCTCAGGAGCAACTGAGATGTAAGGGCTGTGAGGAAAAATCACTCTGCACATTTTCTGGCGGCATCCCAGAGCCAGGCTGAGAGCACACAGCCCGCAAGGGTGGCGATTCCCATACAGCTGCCTCGGCGCTGAGCCCCACGGCCACAGGGCTGTCCCGGCAGCCGAGGTCCCTCTGTCCCCGCTCGGGGAGCGTGGCTGGACGCAGCCAGTGCTGGGATCCCACCGGCTCTTGCTGACCTGCCCCTCCGGCCCTGGCGAGGGAACAGGGCCAGGCTGCAGGACAAACTCCTCCAGCTGCGGCCGGGAACCCGCAGCTCATATTTCACCCCGCTCGCAGCTCTCCCGCCGGGGTGACATGGAACGCGTGTCACACACACTGGAGGCACGGGAACGGCCCCTCCCGCCCACACAGCCTCAGCCCCCCAGCCTGCAGCCCTTGCCCTCCGCCTCCTCCCATCAACCGCTAAAGTAAACTGTCTGATACGCAGCCAGCGCGGTGCCGGGAGGCTGAGGCTGGATGGAAACCCAGCGAGGTCACGTCCTCAGCACCTGCCTGGATCCAGGGTGCTGCCAGATCCAACATCTGCATCCTGCTTCCCCCGGCAAACCTGCGGGACCCCCTGGTCATCCTGTCCTGAGCAAAATCTGAGCACCCGTGAGTGTGCACAGCAGCACAGCCACACCATCGCCACGCTGCCACCACCCGTGGTGCATGGGGTGGACAGCAAACGACCCCACACAGCCGTGCCAGCTGCTTACACCGCCCATGGGATTGCCGACACAAGAAACCCAAGTGTCTGCAGGCAGCACAGCCGTGTCACCTCTGTGCCACCCGTTGAGTGGAGAGTTCAGAGAAGGCAACGGAGCTGGTGAGGGGCTGGAGCACAAGTGTGATGGGAGCGGCTGAGGGACCTGGAGGGTTCAGCTGGAGAACAGGAGCTGAGGGGAGACCTTCTGATCTCTGAACTGCCTGAAAGGAGCTTGGAGCCAGGGGGGGTCGGGCTCTGCTCCCCAGGAACAAGTGCCAGGAGCAGAGGAAACGGCCTCAAGTTGCGCCAGGGGAGATTGAGGTTGGATCTGGGGAACAATTTATTCCCCAAAGGGCTGTGGGGCATTGGAACAGGCTGCCCAGGGCAGTGCTGGAGTCACCATCCCTGGAGGGTTGGACAGATGCGGAGATGAGGTTCTCCAGGACATGGGGTAGTGGTGGAGTTAGGTTATGGTTGGACTCAATGATCCTGAGAGTCTGTTCCAACCAAAATGATTCTATGATGTTCCCATGTCATCAACCTCTTCCTTGCCCTTGGCCACACAGCCCAGAGGACAGAGCTGAGCCCCTGTGCTGTGGGTGCTGTCAGCTCATGGCACTGACAGGATAAAGGCCTCAGGTGTGGAGCTGGCAAGGATGAAGTTCATCCTCTGCCACACGGTTGGCCCTGCTGCACAGTCAGCACGCAGGTCTCCTTCTGACAGCCGCCTGTGAGATGGGTCCATCGCCCTCCAAATCTCGTCCTCCCCTCACCCTGGTCTGGCTGCTAGCACTGCATCACAGTTCTGGTGCTGCTGAGTGATCCTGCCCCACATGAGCCCTTTATACAAAACCACTATGAAGACTTTCCAGAGAAAACTCAAATGCTCCCCCTCAGCCGTGGCAGCGTGGAAAGCAGAGAGCTTGGAAGAAAGCTCAGAGCTGGGTGAGTTGTTCCACTGCCCAGTGTGGGCTGTTAACTCTGAACCCTAATGATGACAGCCTAAATAACAATACAGCTACTATACAGCCCGTTAGTACAGAAATACCTCTCCACCTCAGAAATGTTACTGTTTTCCTTTGTGTCCCGGTCCTAAAAACCTCCTGCTCCTAAAAGACACTTTCTGTACTGTAGCTCTGTCTTGTCCAAACACACTCTGAATAGACCTCTCCCAGGCAGAGTGTCTATGTGTGATATGAAATTACTTCCCACAGGGACCATCGTGCCCATTAAATTATTGGTGCAGGCCCTTTTGGGTGTCTGGCTTGGGTCCCTCCTCGATGAGGAGCTGCTTTGCCGAAAGGGCTCCGCTCAGAAGCTGCCGTGTAAACAAACCTGGCGGGAGCTGAGGATTTATGGAAGGGCTGGGGGAGATCCCCCCACTGCAGATGTCTGCCTGGCCAGCGGCTTCTGCACAGACCAAAGAGATGTGTTTGTTAGTATGAACAGCAGGTTCGCCAGCGGGTGAGTTTACAGCAAGACGGATATAAATAAATAGAAGAAAAAAGGACTTTCCTTGCACAGGGGAGCAGCGTCCTGCCCGCCCAGGGAAGGCTGTCCTTGGGCCAGATGCTGGCTGGAAGAGGGGTTTTCGTCAAGGGAGCCGCCTGCTGATGTCAAAGAAACCTGCAGTGATTTTATTTTATTTTATTTTTAATTTTTTATTTTTATTTATATTTTGCAAAGGTGAAAGTTTGAGGACAGGAGAAGAAAAACTGCTGCCAGCACTGTCCCCAGGGCCCAGCACAGCAGTGGCACCTGTGGGGCATGTGTGGGTGGGTGGGTGAAGTTCTTCACTTTATCAATTAGGAGAAAGCACCAGGGAGAGGATGTGCAGGGCAGAGGCCAAAGAGGTGTGGGGAACACAGCCAGAGAGGCTGTGGGGTTCGGTGTTAGTGTAGAAAAGAGGTACAGCCTGAGCAGAGACACTGCTCTTGGGCTGCTCCTGTGTTCAGGAAACACTGTTTAGCCCAGGTGATGATGATTGCACCAGGGAAAACCCTCTCTCCATCCAGGTTCCCTCCCCAACAGCAAGAGCCTGCAAACCTCCAGGCTTCAGCCAGGCACTGAGGTCAAAAGGGAAAGAGTCAATATAAGGGATGGTGAAGTGATACTGGGGGTTGTCCTGACCCAGGTGCCCCAGTTATCAGCCTGGGGATGGAGGTGGCAGTTCTCTGGAAATGCTGGGCTGAACTCAATAAAACTCTCTAGTGCTCAGTTACCTGAGGATTAGACCTCCAGGTACCTTGGCCAGCCCGGGTGCTGTGATTCTGTGGTTTAGGCCATGAGATGCAGCAAGTCCCAGTTCTCAAACCTGAGCAGTTTGGAGGGTCAAGGAGACCCGTGTCTGCTCAGCTGGACTGGCAAACAGGGGTGTTGGGAGGACGAGGATTTAAGGCACCGAGTCTGTCAGGTACTGACACAGAACACTTGTATCTGCTGGTTGGGATCCTGCCCAGCTCCTCACTGCTGGGAAGGGCTTTTCCAGCTGCCCCTGCTCCCCATTGCCAACACAGAGACACTTAAATGGGTGCAGAGATAGGAAGGGGGGTTGCGATCCGTGCAGGAGGTGGCAGAAACCCAGTGCAAGGCGGGAGCGACGTCCAGCTCCGCGCTGCAGCGGGGCTCGGGGCGGCCCTCGGGGCTGGGGGGGTCACCCAGAGCCGGCGGTTTGGGGCCGGGGGTCCGCTGATCACCCCCCGGAGCTCCTCGCGCCCCGCTCGGGCGGCTCTTTGGACAAGGATGCCCGTGACCGCCGGGGCTTTGCTGCCCAAGAGCCGGGCAGGGGGCGGGTCGGGCATGCGAAGGCAGGTGGGGGGGGCGGCAGGAGCCAGAGCAGACCCGAGCTGGGGGGGTGGCGGCCGCCACCGCTGTTATCCGAGCCCTGCCGGGGAGGCTCCTCCTCTTAACTCTTGCGGGGGCCGGAGCGGAGCCCGCGGGGCTGGGCTGCAACTGGGGGCGCCCAGCGAGCCCCGAGCAGGGCCCGGAGTGGGGGCCCTTGGCGCCGGGCAGCCCCTGGGCTCATCGCTGGGGCCGCCGCCCCCGCCCGCTGCCCGCTGGGGCTCCAGCCGGGGCCCGCCCGCCCCCGCCCCGCTCGCTGCCCGCCCGGGGATGCGCTGATCCCCCTGACCTGGGGCCGGGCCACGTGGGACCCCCGGCAGCCCCCGGCCCGGGGCCGCCGCCGCCGCGCTCGCCCGCCCGGCCGCCCCCGGCCTGCCCGGCCGCCCCTGCTCCGCGGGCTGCAACAAGTTAATTTATTTTTGGAAAAGCAGCTCTCAGAGTTTGTCTAATTCCACCCGCACCAGCTCCTTTCACTCTATTTTAAACCAGTTCTAACTGTGCTTCAAGTTTATAAAAACAAGCACTGCTCCCTGATAAAAGCAGCCCTAAGCCACGGAGAAAGCAAGGAGTCCCCAAAGCAGCATCTCCTCCAGGACACTCTAGCTCAGCCGAAAAGTTTGCAGGTAATTAATGTTTCCTACTTAATGTCTTTCTGGTCTTCTCGCTGCTTTTTCACATGTGCATTTGTTTATGTTGACACACAGCAGTCAGTGCTGCAGCATTTGTAGGGAGACGGAGCTCGGTCAGTCGTCGCTGCTACCTGCTGCTGCTCCTGGGTTACGGAAGGGGCCTCGGTGGCCACTTGCACGTGGCAGGTCTGGGACGACGTGCAGACGTGCTGGTTTGGGAACAGGAACAAGGTGCATTTAGCGAATTTGCATTTGCGCTTAGCAGATCAGGAGCTGGCCTTCCTGGAGAGACTGGCAGGGAAATGCAGCAAGGATGCGGCAGCTGGCTTTGCACAGCCAAGATGATGGTGAAGGGCCGTGTGAAGTTCATGAAGGCTCTTGCTTTGCTGCAGCCATTTGGAGGCTGCTCTGATGGTTGCTCTAATCCCTGCACCCCAGTTGATGCAGAGAGTATCTGTCCCAGTGGGTCAAGCTGTGCAATGGCACCCTGCTTTTGTTCCTCTTGCTCTGGATTTGATAGGAGGGCTGTGTCACAGCTCTGTTAACTGTGGAGGGTCATTCTGGCTGCACCAAATGCTCAGTTGTTTAATGCGACTTCTCCATGACTCACCAATGCAACCCACAAAAACTTGAGAAAAAGCTCCCGGCATCACTCATGCTCAGAAATCCAGGGCATTTATGGCCCGCTTTGTTTCTTTTAAATGAATGCATTGCAAAATGTTGCCAGTCATAAACTACTGATGTCATTTGTTGAGCACTGAAGCGCTCAGGGGAGGTTTTGTCGGCCTCGCACGGGGCTCTCTGGTGTCTCAGGGTTAATACTTTCAAAAGTGCCGCCTTGGCAGCCACCGAATGGTTCCATTTCCAGCACGGTTCCCCTGTGAGGGGTGGGACAGGTGTCAGCACCTCCAGGATGGGGATGTGCTGGTTCCCTGTCCTTGCAGGCTGCGTGACCCAGCACTGCCCCGGGTGTCCTCTGTCCTCATCCAAGCAGCCCTCGGGGCATATATGTGTTTTTTTTTTTGGAAAAGGGATGAGCGTTCAGCTTTTAGCACTGTTTATTACAACTGCTGCTTTCCTAAGATCCATCTTGCTCCTGGCTGACTTTTCCCTATTGCCTGTTGATAGAAATGTGCATCATTTCAGCTCTGAGTGAAAACAAATCACAACAAAACCCCAACCAAAAAGACAAGAGAAATTAAAGTGTTTTTTATTTTTTAGGATTTCATGACCTGATCTCTCCTGTAAATGCCATTTGTCGGGTGGCCCGAGGGACAGCAGAGGTCAGTGACCCCACATCCCTCTCTCCAGTACTGTGTTTTGGTGGTCCAGCATGCAGGGGAAGGGAAATGTGGTTGTTGTGTGGAGTGTACAGGCTAAAAATAGTTTCCCTCTCGTGCTCCATCTGAATGGGCAGCCACATATGACTGTACATGGATTTGTCTGATAGTCCTGTTTCAGTGTAAGAGACAAAATATCTTAGTTATGGCTTTGTTCTTCAGCTAACAATGGGTAGCTAAAAATATCCGACTTTGTTCCACTCAATAAAGTTCTCTCAAGGGGAGACACTAATGTTACACTTTTGCCAGATCCATGCAAAACGCAGCCAAAGAAAATGCATGTTTTTGCCAGCAACTTTTCATAAAACATGTAACTAGCAGAAAACTCCATACTGTTCTGCGGGCTGCGCTGTCTGCTGTGCGCATCATCTCAGGGTCCTGGCTGCCCTGCTCCCCGGGAGCAGCTCATGGCATCATCCTCATCCTCATCTTCGTCCCTGGAGACTCGAGCTGCACCAGGGGCTGCCAGGGCATTTAGGCTTGCTGGGCGTGGGATGATGTGCTGCCGCCTGCTCGTGCCTGGCAAGTTGGGGAGCACCCCAGTGCTCCCAGTGGCAGCTGGTTGGTGGTCGCTGTGGTCTCGCTCCAATTCCCTTATTTCCCATTTTATGGCAGCCGGGGCTGGAGCCCGGCCAAGCCAGCCCGGTCCCGCTGTGCGAGTGCTGTGCTCGCGTTAAAAGCCTGGCACGGCCGCCGCAACACGCAGCCTGACAGCCAAGAGGAAACCAGCAGAGACCTCACTGGGCTGGCACAGTCCCCTGGAGAAGAAAGAGATGGGCCCTCCTGTGCTCACCCGCACCTCCAAATAAAATCGCTGCCTCCCCACTGCTGCCAGCCCAGTGCCCTCTCTCTGACTCCAGCTCTCTGTGGATGGTTATTGTACACAGAAAGAGGCAGGGAGGCAGGAGAAAAGTCCCGTCCTTCATGTCTGAGGAGGCCAGGCTGCTCCTTGGGTAATGCTTGCACCCGCACTCCCTTGGCTTAGTAAGCAAGTGATAGGACGAGAGGAAACGGCCTCAAGTTGCCCCAGGGAAGGTTCAGATTGGATATTAGGAAACATTTCTTCCCAGAAAGGGCTGTGGGGCATTGGAACAGGCTGCCCAGGGCAGTGGTGGAGTCACCATCCCTGTGGAGGGTTTAAAAGACATGTAGATGAGGCTCTCCTGGACACAGTTTAATGCCAGAGTTAGATTATTGTTAGACTCCATGATCTTAAGGGTCTCTTCCAACCAGAAGGATTCTATGATTCTATGATTTGAAGCCATGGGCAGAGCAGATCTGGGTGACCCCAGATGAGAAAGCCCCTCTTTCCATGTCGAAGCTGGTTTGGATGAGTAAGCAACCACACCATTTGCAACAGGAACTTTGCTTTCTCGTTTAGAAGTGCCCAAGCCCAGCTGGAGCTCATTTTGGTTTGGGCTACAGAGCTTTGCACCAGGTGCTTTCTGGGTGGGACCAAGCTTTGTTTTAGCTTTGGCCAACATCAGGAAAAGAGGTTGGGCTGCTTCTACCTTCCATAGTACTGTGGTTTTCCAGGCTGCAAATCATTCTTGTAGTTCTTCTCTGAACCTGTTCCCATTTTCTAGCATCCCTCGTGTTGTGTAGGCACAAGGAACAGTAGTGATCTTGCTAATTCTGGATGTCTTTCTCTGCACTATATTTGCTCTCTAAGCTACAGTGCCACATCCAGAGCTCCAATTCAATCAGTTTTCACTGTGTCCCTCCTTGCAACCTTGTCACATTGCTCCTTTTCTTCAGGGTCTCTCTGTTTTACATGTGTCCACATTAAAGTCTGTTGGAATTCAGGCAGGGACATTGCAGAAGGACAGAGAAGGTTTGTGGGTTGTGGCAGGAGCAGTCCCCTGCGCCAAGAGCATGAAGGAGCTCTTGAGGCCCTGATGGAGTAAAGGCAAAGGTTTGGAAAAGGAGCACTGTGGTGGTCACTTGGCAAGGGCGGGCTCCCATGGCCACAGAAGAGCTGATGGAGCTGGTTTGATGCCAGACTGAGGTTACTGATGGAGGTGGGGTGCAGCCAGGGGAACGGGCCAGGGGACACTGCGAGGTTCTTGCATGTGTTGTGGCTGAAGCAAAGCCTACCTGTGCCTGGCCAGTTACCCTGCTCCTTCACCGCCCCTGATGTGGAGCACCTGTCTCCAGCTCGAAGGGCTGAGCTCCAGAGGTGGCTTCCCACCTCAGGGGGACAAGTGCATCTTTTGGGAAGCAGACGCGGTCTGACGTGATTCATGCAGTGTTTGCTGCTGCAGTATTCTCGGAATGTACCTGCTTTATTTCCTGGCCTTCTTGCCTGTTGTTGGAGAGGAGCTAAGTTAATGTACCGGGTATCATATGGTGAAGAGATCCAGCCCCTGCACTTGGGTTTGGAGTACACATATACCCCATGAGTTAGGGGTACTGTGGACCAGGGGTGCAAACACAGGATGGAGCTCCTGGTGCTGAGGGACAGGGACCCACCAGAATCTTGCTCTGCCAGATGTGACACAATTCTGACAGGGTTATAAGTCACCAGTGCCCAGAGGAGGGACATGAACTTGGTGAAGGGTTTGGAGGGGAAGCCATATGAGGAGCAGCTGAAGTCCCTGGGTTTGTTGAGCTGGAGCAGAGCAGACTGAGGGCAGAGCTCATGGGCTGCAGGTTCCTCAGCAGGAGCAGGAGGGGCAGGGCTGAGCTCTTCTCTGTGACAGTGACAGAGCCCAGGGAACGGCAGAATATGTGCCAGGGAGGGTCAGTGGGACATGAGGAAAAGGTTCTTCACCCAGAGGTGCTGGACACTGAACAGGCTCCCCAGGGAGGTGTCACGGCCCCAACCTGACAGTGTTCAAGAAGAGACCAGACAACGTCCTCAGACACACGATGTGACCTGTGGGGTTGTCATTGCAGGGACAGGAGTTGGACTCCATGATCCTTGTGGGTCCCTTCCAACCCAGGACATTCTGTGATTCTATGACCTCTCCACCTGCCTTTGGGGTCCTGGCAGGCTGGTTATGTGTCTTCTCCAGCACACGCTGGCTGTTGAGTGCAGACAGTTTGCAGATGGTTCCCTGCTCCTGGGGAAGCTCCGTGGTGTCCCACAGTGTGTGGCTGGGGACATTGCTCATGATGCCAGCTCAAAGCTTCCGTTGCCTGTGTGCCCATCAACATGGAGGATGGTTCAGACATACAGCACAGACCCTTGCACCCAGCAGAGCAGTAGAGGCACCAGTGCTGAGCGATGGGCTCTCCATTGTGCCTCCTGCCCCTGTTCCTCCATGAGGCTTCCTGGCCTCCTGCAGCTCCAACTGGGTGCCCCAGAAAAGCAGTCAGCTCTTGTGTTTCCCTGCACTTGCCTGGCTCCCAGAGGATAGATACCGCATAGACAAGATTGCTTTTTAGAAACTGCCCCAAAGCCCAGCCTCTCCTTCCCAGACTCTCCTCAAGGACCTGTGTCCACCCTCAGGACTGGGACCCAGTGGGTACCTTGGATTGTGGTATCAGATCTGGAGACTGTGCCCAACCTCGAGCTCCCATGTCTGGAGAGGAGCAGTGAGCTGATAGCTGGGAAACCGGTAGGAGAGCACATCGGGTCATGGTGTCAGCCCCTTGCTGCTCAGACTTGCAGTAGCCCTGTTGTGGTGAGTTACAGGGAGGCACTTTCTGGAAGGGGAGGGAAGGCAGGTTCATCATTTCTTTGGCTGAGGTGATCCAAGGGTGGGAGATTGCTAAGTCTGCAGAGCCTGAGCCTTCATCCACTCTCTGTCTCCATTTGAGATTGCCCAAATGGTGCATGAGCCCCAAAGGTGATATAAGCACTGACGTTCAGGAGTGTGATCCCAAACACCCCTCTCAGGTTACTGTGGCTCCAGGTACCTGCTGCCAGCCTTGTAGTCTAGCGGTAGAGCTGTTGCCTTCTCTGTGATGGCCCATCAGTCATTCACTTGACTGTAACTGGTAGTGGGTCTCTACTTGCACCCCCTGCATCTCAGGTGAGTTGTTTCATCTGCCGCTTGCCTTGAAGCAGAGGCATTCCGCAACCAGGAGTGCTGGTTTCATGGGACAGGCAGAGGAAGGGACCCTCCATACTTGTCCTTCCTTCTGAGCCAGCCCCTACTTGGTTTGCAGTCCCAGAGACAAAGATGCAAGGAATGTGATCAGGGGAGGCAAGAGGAGAGATTCTGGTCATGGCCAAGTACTGATCCATGGGTGGGCGAACACTCTGGCCACGCAGACCCTGCTCACTCTGCACCTACAACCAGCTGCCAGGAGATGGGGGCTTCTGGCTTGCAGGGGTAGCTGGCAACATGGGACATCTTGCATGGGAGAGGTTCATCCAGACACCAGAGGACACTCCTTTGGGACCTACCAGCTACATGTTGGTGTCAGCATGGCCTCAAGGTGTGACTAAGGTTTTGTATGTGTGGCCTCACCATGACCTGCTGTGATTATCTTCTGTCCTGCCAGCTGGCATTGCTCATCAGGTGTTCTTGATTTAGTTTAAGCTACAAGGTAATTTCTGAGAAACAAACGTGGGGCCAGGAAGATCTGTCTGGATCTTCTAGGTTGTGCTGTGTGCGTGGTGCACGTGGCTTCCTGGTCAGCACACTCTTGTCCTTGGGTTCATGGACATGGGCAATTCCGCTCTCAGGGCTGTCCCCTTCCACATGTTTGTGCTTCACACATGATCCTGAAGCCAGAGTGCCCAGTGCAGTGACTTTCATGATCCTTTGGCCACTGCACCTGGGACCTGCCTATGTCCATCGTGCAGTGTGTCCCAGGCACACAGCAGCCACCAGCTCGGTGCTGGTGGCATTGTCCTGGAGAAGGCACCAGGGCAAGGGATGTACCTCTGCCTTTAGCTGCATTTTGTGACTCATGTTGATTTATGTCCCAACATCAAGCCAAAAATACACCCTGCTAGCATGGGCACTGCTGGAACACACACAGCTTATCAGCTGTCCCCAGGGACTTCCTGGCTCCGGACCTTGACGTGAGAGTGTGATGGCCACCAGCACCCTCAGGAGTGGGGCCGTGCCCTCTCTTTGAGCTGCAGGGTCTGGGCTCTGCTGCCTCTCCTGCCCAGGGCTGGCAGTGGGACTCTGCACCTGCAGTGCTGCATGCTGTGGGTAAAGTTCTCCCCTACAGACAGAGCTCTGCATGATGGAAAGCGGTGTGTGCAACCTCCCAGGCGCCTTGTTTCTGCTGGGCTGTTTGCCCATCTACCCGCACGCTGTGCGACGTGATTCCTGGTGTCAACAGGTGAGGCACCCCTGGTGGGCTTGCAGGTGTGTGACGAAGGACCAACAGATGCCTTTGCGGAGCTGAGGAGGAGTTAAATGAATTAAATGAAATCCAGGCTAAAATGAGCAGGCTTTGCCACCCGTCCCTCATGCTGGCTAGGGACTGGGCAAGCCTGGTGCAGCCCAACTGCCTCTGGCTCCAGCTTTTCTCTGGATTTGTCCCAAGATTGCACAGTGCGTCTGTGCGATAGACCTTGGGGTGCCTTTAGGAGGCACAGGGCAGATGTGGGAACCGTGACAGCTCTGTGCTGACCCCATTGGGACTCCCACTGGTGGTGTCAGTGCTGAGCATGTGCCCAGGGAGATTCCTCATCATCTGTCCCTAAAGGCTCTGCTCAGGAGGGAGGGGGGACCTTATGCTGGCACTCTGCATCTCGGTGAACTTCATCCATCCCCCAGGCAGGCTCTGACCTCTCCTGTGGAAGCCTGCCTCTGTCTTTTTGCATGTTAGCAATGTGAATAGTGTCCAATCTGCTTGATATTCTCCATTCCCAGTAAATATGTGAAACACCGTGAGTCTACTGTACACCTACTTAAGTCAGGCTTCTGGCACCCTGCAATGTTCCCTTTGCCGTTCTCTCTGTCGACATCAGTGTGGGCTCAGGATCCCCCGTTGTCTTGTCCCAGCCCAGCATGCAGTGGGTGCTGAGGGTTGCCTGGAGGAGAGCTGGTGAGGCTTTGCCCTGAGGGAGGTTGGGGAAAGGCAGGACCTGCCAAATTAAGCAGCGTTTCACTCCTGCTCACTCTGGTTTTGTTCTCCCACTTGCCCCAGTAGTGTGTCTGCAGTGCCAACCATGCTGTCCTGCAGCAAAGCTGTCCCTGAGCCCTCAGAGCTGTCACAGCAGCTCATACCCAGCTTCCCTGTGTCCCCGGACCAGTCCCCAGGGCTTGCTTCTCTCTATTAACTGCAGAGTGGTTTTTACCCTTCATGTTGTTTTTCAGGTCTCCCAGGGCCAATCCATTCCCACATGGTGCTGTAGCCAGTGGAGCCAGCTGCGACCTGTTGAGGATGACAATCTGGCGTACTCTTGTTAGAGGAAACCTTCTCAGCTCTTAGGATGAGTTTGTGAGCAACAGGGTGATGCTGTTCCCACAGCACATTACAGTGTGTTACTCCCAAACTGAGTTTTGCATTTCTGGAAGCTAAGTTGCTGCTGAGATAGGCAAATGATCAATAAATTGGTCTGAGCATCTTGCCATAGGAGCTGGTTTCAAGATATTCCTACAAAGACTCGCTGTAGTGCAGAGGGTCCGGGGGATGAAAGAGCTGAAGAGAGCACATGGACCCAATTGGGTGTGGGTCCAGATCCAGCACATGTCTGTGCGTGATGTTCCCTATCTGCACTGCAGGCTGATGCAATAAATCAAAGCGGATCACTAGGAGAAGGCCTGTCAGAGCAGGTCATTTTGCAGGGCTTTGACATCGGCCAGCCAGCTGCTGGACGGGGCATATGGAGTTTGTTTAACTACCAGCAGCAGCACGTATTGCCTTGGGTCCAACAGCTCATTTTGCAGTGCAAGTAACAATAACACGCATTTGCAGTTGACGGAGGGTTGCAATGCCATGTGGGATTTGCTCTCAGCTCAGGAAATGTTGCTGGGAAAGTCTTTTCCCTCCCAGTGTTAGAAGAAGAGGCTCAACTCCTTTCTGAAGTGGGATGATGAATAATAACTCCCCAGAGATGTGGCAAATGCCGCGAAACAGCCTCACATAGCTGCAAGCTCCGGCTCAAAGGACCCCACTGCGTTCTCTCCCTGGAAAACGTGCGGAGTCTTATTTCTGCTCAACAAACAGCACGTAGGCATCTCCATCAGCAGCTGTCATCACCACCCCGAGCAGCCGTCCCGACACGCCGTGCGGAGTCCCCGGGCTGGAGGCTGACAAACTGCTCCCTCCCCGGAGATCGCCGCTCGCTGCGGCACGGGCGCGTGTCCCCACGCCACGATGGCTTCTCCTCGCCTGGTGTTTCTGTAGTGGCCCGGCGAAGGGCAGGGGTGGTTGCAAATAGCTGCTGAGCTGCTGCCTCCAGCCTCACTGCTGGGTGGAGTTCAAATGACAGAAATGGTCCTTTAAGCGGTATTTGAGCTTGGTAAATTCCTTGTGCTGTTGCTTATACATCTCCGTGCCCCTGTTCCCTGCTCTCTCTGTTCCTCTGGGGCTTTTCTGTAATGTCCCTCCAGATTCCACCACCAAGCCCTGCAGAGCAGCCAGGGCTCCTGGGGTTCATCCCCTCTGTGATGCTTTCCTGGGGGAAGAGTGTCTCCTACTCTTTAGCAGTGTGATCAGAACAGATGGGAAGAAGGTGTGTGACTCCTTTACCTGCATCAGTGCAGCAGTTTCAGGGCCTTCCTGGCAGGGACTGTCTCATGTTGACGTGGCACCCAGTGCCATGGGGTCTCCAGGGTCCTCCCAAGTCCCAAGAGGTTGGATAGTGATGCTACACGGGACTTTCCACATCATACCAGAATTCTTTCCTGCTGTCATGCTTCATCTTCAGGGATGTGTGATAGTGAAAGCTGGGCACACAGTCTTTCAGAAGAATTCCTAAATGCACTCATTAGTTCAGTCTAAACGATACCAAACATATATATCTCGAGCAGCAGTGCCAGCATTAGTTTCTTCCTGAGGCTGGAAGAGTTGGGGGTGTTCAGACTGGAGACGAGAAGCTCCTGGGAGACTTTATTGCAACCTTTCAGTGCTTAAAAGGGGCTGATAAGAAAGATGGGGACAGACTTTCCAGCAGGGCCTTTTGCGATAGGGCAAGGAGTGATGGTTTAAACTAAAGGAGGGAGATTCAGGCTGGACATGAGGAAGAAATTGTTGTCCCTGAGGGTGGTGAGAGCCTGGCCCAGGTTGGCCAGAGAGGTGGTGGATGAGCCATCCCTGGAGACATCCCAGGCCAGGCTGGACGGGGCTCTGAGCAACCTGAGCTGATGCAGATGTCCCTGCTCATGGCAGGGGTGGCACTGGGGGAGCTGGAAAGGTCCTTCCAACCCAAACCATTCTATGCTTCTATGAAACTCTGCTACTCCAGACCCTGCTTCTAATCTGCAGAGCCATGGAAAACAGCAGGGGGCTGAGGGGCAGTGGTGACCCACGACTGCTGCCTGAATTGTACCTTGTAACTGCTGTGTCCCATCTGAGACACCTTCCACCAGTCCTCACTTGGATGAGGCGCTGGTAGGCTCCTGAGCCCAAACCTCTGGCTCATGTAGGCTGAGCACAGAAAGCAGACAGGATTGAAGGGTGGAGTGGTCCTGGCCACAGCATGATCAGGGCACCGGGGAAAAAGGGCAGGGTTGTCATTTGGGAGCATGGCAGATGGTTTCCTCAGAGGGGAGATGTACTTGGCTCAGCACAAGGGACTCTTACTAAAGCCGGGACATAAAGAGTGTGCTGAGGACTGGTTAACCTATAGCACACAGCCAGGCCTAGGGAGGGAGATAAGGGATGTCTAAGCCTGGAGTGGGAGGCAGGAGCTCTTTGGAGAAGAGTAGGATATGCCAAGAGCCCTGGTGTTTACTCTGTAGCTGTACAGCAGTCTCGACAATAAGCCTGTGCAGGCTGTTCCTTGGGGATTTTCACCCATCCAGTGTACTTGGTGGTATGTGCTCCCCTGCCTTCCCCAGGGCCATCTGACTGCGACACGCACGCTCTGGCTGCCCAACTCCACAGCCATTTGTCACTGAGAAATTTAACTTTCTGAAGTCTGCAAGCTTGCTAAGAATAAACTTAATAAATTAGTGAACATATTTAAAGTGCACCACTGCTCGCTGATCTGGCATTTTAATCTGCTCGTGAAGCTATCCAGAGTGTTTGCTCAGCGTGTGGCCAAGTTCTGAAATATTTGCATGCTGCTATTGTCAGTACATCTTCTGACCCTTCGCGAAAGGATGGCAGGAGGAGTGAATTTATAAGAATCTTCCACTGGCGAAGGTAGCGCTAACACACTCGGTAGAGTTATCTCCCTGAGATCATCTTCGCCTGTTATTCCGATCTGGTGGGTGAGGTACTGTTAAACAATGCAGCTGTGGTTTATGTTCTCCAGGGCTACATATCCTCTTCAATGACACACATTCTTTGCAGGTCAGTTGTAAAACGTTTGATGTTGGCACATAGGCAGTCGGAGCAAACCGAAGCCAGTCTTTCCACTTGGGAATGATGGCAATGGTAGCTGTGGGTTAGACTGGCCTCTGCCCTGTTAAGGCGAGAAGTGGCTCAGGCAGGTGGGCAATGGCAAGAGGGGACCTGTGCAAGCCAGATGTGGGCAAACAGCTGTGTGCTGGCTTCCAGGAACTGAGTTTCCTGCCCCCATCCTTGGCCTTGTTGCAGTGGTGTAGATGATGGTGTCTCCATGGGCTGGCTTTTCTGCAAACCACCTCCTTCCAGCAGCTCACGAGGGTTTACTAAGCCCTGATGAAATGGAGCAAGAAGCCCTTGGCTATTTCTAGCAATGGTTGTGCTTCTGTGACCACCTACATGCTCTGATCTGCACAAGGTTTAGGCTCCGTCTCTGCAGTCCTTATGCACCTCCTGGAGCTGCCTTCACCATGAGCAGGATGCAGAGTTTCCCAGTTGCTGGGCAGAGCCACAGTCCTGGCTCCAAGGCGCTGAAAAGATTCCGGGTATGCCAGGCAGAGCTGTGCAGGGAACCTGACCACCGTTTCATTGCACAGAAGTTGGCATTTCTAGGTAGTGGATCATCTACCCTGTTTTAGATGTCGACTCAGTGCAAGATGAATTGCTTCCCAGACACCACTGGCTATCAAAGCTACACCTGCTCACCCAGCTGTGCAGAGTGACAAAGCAGCCTGACTCCAGAAGAGGATGACTCCCAACTCTGTCGGTTTTGAGAGGTTTCTGGAAAACTCTTTTGCTGAACAATTCTCGACATGTTGTGAAACATGGATGACAGCATCTCTTCCCATGCTTGGGATCCAAGGAAAGCCTTCAGCCTGGTCAGTCTTCAGCGTGCTGTAGGTAGGAGCAGCTAGAGCTGGGAGAACCAAAGATGAGGTGTGAGCATCTGGGAAGGTGGCAGTGCTAACGGGAGAGAGGAAGGGAGAGGATGTCAGATGGCAAGTGAATAGCTGGGTTTGGGCCACCATTAGTCAGGTGTGTTCCTGCTTGGACATCAAAAAAGGATCAGGCTGACTGCTTGAGATGTAGGATTAGGGGAAGTTAGAGATCAGTACACAGAGCAAATCTTTGTTTAGGAAGCCCAGTTTTTGGACAAAAAACCCATAAGAATTTGAAAATAAATCTTGTCAAGGATAAAAGCCTTATTTTTAGAGAAAATAACTAGTAAAACGTTAATTTGGAGGAAGATGGAAAAGGAGAGTAATGAAAGGAAAAGCAAAAGGACTAGAGTCATAAAGGGCAAGGTAATGTGGAAGCTGCAGATGCCCCGGTGTGACACAGCAGCAGGCAGAGGAAGTCACCGGGACTGCCCACTGCTCAGTAAAAGCTGCGCCTGACCGGCTGCCCATCCCTGCCTGAATTCTTGGCAGGTCACCTTTCTGACTGTTTGTCCCTTCTAAAATTGCCCGTAATTGACTCTTCATGTTGGAGGCCTGTTCAGCCACCTGGGCTCCAAGTGAGTGACACAGTTCCACCATGGGACCATGTGTCTCACCGGGTTCCAAACACCCGTGGCTCTCAGGCTGGAGGTCCTGAAGGGCAGGTTTCAGCTTTTACTCTACAAAATCTTGTAGGTCTAAGAAAAAGACGTAGCTTTTTTGGTAGAAAACTTATCACCACAACAAATGCCCATGTTGAAGCTTTTGCTCGCAGTGAGACCTGACTGAAAGGGAGCAGTGGCACTTGGTCCCTGGTGTAAGTACAAGCAGAGTCAGCAAGAGTGGTGATGGTTTCCAAGGTCCTTTCCTTCATTGTTTGGACTAGGAGACCTTCAGATACCTTTGTGATTATCTAGTCTGGCTACCAGGTATAATCTGAGCCCAGATTTATTGCTGCTTGAATCAGAGCAAGCAACCAAGCATGATGTAACATTTGCTAATGATGGAGGTTCCCACTCTGCCTTAATAAATTGTTCCAGTGGTTAATTGCCCTTGCTGGTGTGGCAGCAAGCATTGTGCCATATTACTGGTTTCAGTTTGCTTCAGCTTCTGCATATTGGATAAACCCCTGTCTGTCAGGCTGGAGAGTCTTCTGTGGCGAAATATATGTGATTGAGATACCTCGGCACCGTTTTTTTGACGGGCGGAACAGGTCGATCTCTGGAGGTCTCTCACTGCAAGGTTGCCTCTCTTTAATCATCTTCACAGCTTTCCCCCCAGTCTCTCAACATGCCAGTGAACGATGAGCACCAGAGCCAGGCGCTGGGTGGGCACAGGCACCCAAAGGCAGGGCAGGATGATTGCTGGAACGTGGTGGCTTTGGGCCACCCGCACGTGCCAGGAGGGCACAGCCAGCTCCAGCTCCCTGCGGTCTCATTGTCACCACATCTCAGGACAGAGCACCCTTCCTTGTGGCTGATAATCTGCATCCTTGTTCCCTAGAGTTGTGACTATATTTGGCTATATTAACTATCTGCTTGTGCCCAGTTTAACCAGTGACCCAGGCCATTCTGCAGCAGTGATCTGGCTTCTTTTCTCTTTGCCGGTCTCACAATCTGAGTATCATCAGAAAACTTTGCCACAGATGATTTAATATTTTTTCAGATCATTGATAAAAACGTTGAATAGCGCAGGGCCAAGAACCGACCCCTGGGGAACTCCACTAAACCCACCCGCTGGGTGAGGAGTTCCCATTTACAGTTGCATCTGAGACACGTCACTCAGCCAGCTTTTAATCTGTTTAATATGGGCCATGTTGACTGTGTATTGTTCTAGTTGCTTAATCAAAATGTCATACAGAACCAAGTCAATTGCCTTGCAGAAGTCTAAGTATATTACACCACCAATATTATTATCAATCAAACTTGTAATTCCAGAAAAAAATATGAGTTTTAGTTCACCATATTCTATTTTTCATAAATCTATGTGGATTAGCATTAATCGTATTTCTTTTATTTAAATCTCTATCTCTTTCATGCCATAGCAGCCTTTGGAGGTGATTGCCCATGGTGACAGCCCTACCAGTACCTGCTTCAGCCAAATACTCTATAAACACTGGCAAACATCAGCTTTTTCTGTTGCTGTTGATTATTCTAGTGCATCCATCTAGAGACAGACTAATACAACCAACAACTTCAGAAAAGCTATATTTATTCCTCTTACATTGAGAGAAATTGCTTCTCGTTATCTTCAGGTTTGCAGCCCCATGCATTGTCCTCAGCTCTTGGCTTCCCTTATCAGTTTTCTACAGTTTCTCACTTCTCATTAATTATTATCAGTTTCCACTTTCTTAAGTTAAATATGGTTTTCTTCTTTTTCACAGTTGTCTTCACTTCCCTCCCAAGCCAGAGTTGTCTTTCTTTTTAACCAACGTTGCCTTCTTTCTCAATTGTGGGATTGTGGTTTTGGGGCAACGTGTAAAATGTTTTTCAACAATTCCCACTTAGCATTCACATTTTTCTCATTAAATTACTTCTCCCAACTGATTTGGTTCATAATTGTTTTCAGCTTTGTGAAACTAAATCTTTTTACCATTATGTAGATATATTTTCAGAACAGAGCTTCACTTTAAATATTCACTTTATTGTCATCTTGCTTTTCAGTTAAATAAAATAAAACACTGACTCTTAGAGACATTTGGCATGTATTTTAGGGTCACAGAACTGGGAAATGGAAATTGTTCCTGAGAAAAGTTGTTTTCATGAAATGTTTTTTTGTCATAATATATATTAATTTGAATAAAATCAGGCTTGTCTGAACTCCAGAACCATGAAGATGCCATAGTTCCTCTCTTGGCAACTGAAGATTGAGACATTTAATTTGATACTTTTTTGATTCTCCGAATTTCCTCAACATTTTGAGTTTGGCAGCTAAAACAAGAAACTCCGTGATTACTTTTGGGTTGTTCAGATTTCACTGGAAATACATTTTCCTTTTTTTTTAAGTGTGCATTTCCTTTTGAATTTGCCAGTTTGATGTCAAAAATATCACATTTCCTTGACAAAACATTGGAGTAAGCCGTTGTGACTCATTCTGCAGAGGATGCCTATGGCTGAAAGGTCTCTGGTGAGTTGCCCGGCCCGTGGCAAGACTCCTGCATCCTAGAAGCGGCTCCCACTCTTCACTGTCCACCCAGAGCCATGGTGCAGTGGGTGGCCGGCTCTTTTATCCCCAGAAGAGATGGGGAAAGGCTGTTGGGCAGCATGTGCTGCCCTGGCAGCCAAACCACCCCGTGTGCGGTGGTGGTGAGGTGCAGCTGGGGAGATCTCAGGCGTCCCTTGGCACCCTCCCGGCATTGCTGACAGCTCTACAGGTCCGGCGGTGCACACACAGGACAAGGTTGCACCTTGTTTAGCCTGGAGAACAGGAGGCTGAGGGGAGACCTCGCTCTCTACAACCACCTGAAAGGAGGTTGTAGCATGGAGGGTGTTGGTCTCTTCTGCCAAGTAATAAGTGATAGGATGAGGAAATGGCCTCAAGTTGCGCCAGGGGAGGTTGAGGTTGGATCTGGGGAACAATTTATTCCCCAAAGGGCTGTGGGGCATTGGAACAGGCTGCCCAGGGCAGTGGTGGAGTCACCATCCCTGGAGGGTTGGACACATGGAGATGAGATTCTCAGGGACATGGGGCAGTGCCAGGGTTGGGCTATGGTTGAACTTGATGATCTTAAAGGTCTCATCCAACCAGAATGATTCTATGGCTGGTTGCTCGTTACCAGGCTGCTTTATGAGGAGGTGGGAGAAGGCAGATGGCCATGGACCCAGCTGGACAGGCCACTGCAGGCACTTCCCTGCCTGAAACCCACAGAAAACCGTAAGACTGGACTGGCCACTCAAGCCGTGGGTTGTGTCTCTGCTGGCCCACAGAAGATTTCCAGAGGACCAGGTCTCAGCATAGTCCCTATCCCTGCCCCCTCCTCATCGGGACAGTTTGGTTGCACGGAGCTTTCACAGTCATTCTGCTTTTCCTCACCCTTCCTCTGGCTTAGACCTCCGGGCAGGCTGAGCTCAGCTGACAGCCTCTGCTCTCCCCAGACGTGGCACACTGCCTCTGGAGGTAAAATTGCAAGAGTTATCATGTCTTATTCTCATGAGTCATCTTTTTCATTCACACATTAAGATTCTGCAGAACCGTTTACTGGCGTTCAGGGACAGAAGGAGTCATCTGCTCTGACCTCTGTGCATAGCAGGTCAGGGACTTCCATCTGCTGACTCTTGCATCCTGTTTGCAATGTCTGGTCATGAAAAAGCATTTCTTTCACAATGAGGTACCCAGTCTTGAATTAAAGCCTTCTTGCTGAAATCAAATGTGCTGCGTCCCCAGCCAAGTTGGGCCAATGGGCCAAAAGTGCTCAGTGTTAAAAGTACATTGCATATTTCTGTGTAGATCCTGGGTTTTGCCTGCCAGATTAAAGAGCACTCTGCCAGAGAGGTCTCCCTCCCACGCTGGCATTCCTGCATAACTGGAGACGCTTCTGCTTTCCTGCAGAAGAGAAAGCCCTTCATTCCTGGGAGAGCTCCTGGTTCTCTGCAGACCTTTCAAGCTCCACTAGCAGCCCCAGAGCCCAAGGTGGACCAGGGAGGCTTCTTTCTCAGTTCCCATCCTTCTCTTCCTCTGCTTCCTACCCTGAGGAGTCCTACAAGACTCCCCCACACTTTTAAGGGCTGTATTTCTTTAATGAGGTCCTTCCTCATGGCTTCCATTCCCCATATCCCTACCTGGGAGATTTTATTGACCTGTCCATAATGGACATTCCTTCCTCAGTTGCTTTACCAAGTGCTGTTTCACCCCACTGTTGGCTCTGGGCTCAACAGCCATGGGGCACTCAGGCCTGGTGGTGGACAGACCTGAGGGACGCTGGCACATCGGCCGGTTCCTCCACAACACCAGGGCTCCCCACGTCCCAGCCGGTCACACTGTGCGATGGCAGCTCCCCCGGGGCAGTGTAAAAGCAAAGACAGAGCCGGAGTGTCACGGTCACTCTTGACTCCCCTGTACCCCAAGCTCAGGAGCCTCTTGTCTGACCCTAAGAAAGGGCCATTGCACATGAGACACGGTCCCGGGAGATCCCTCATCGTGACATCCAGATCTGCTCATGCTCCCCCCTCTCCGCGCAGCCCTGGGTCACGTAACTCGTGCTCCGAGCAGGCCAGACAGACTCTCTGGCAGACTCTCTGGCATCGGTTTTTCAAGCCTGATTAATGGGGCCAACTCTCCTCCAGATTGAACTCAAGAAAATACCATTATCTCCCGTGCAATGACTCAGATATTGTATTGCAACATCTTGTTGGTAATGTCAGATCGCAGGCAACGATATTAAAAATGAACATTTTACCCTGGGCAGGGTATTAACTATGAAATTAAATCTGTATTTATTGCCTTTAGCCATGAGCCTCCAGACTCTTCCAGAATAAATGTTTTTAGTTCCGTGCAGGAAGATTCTGGCACTTATAGGCCAGACGTTTTTAAGGGGAATATATACCCCATGCGCTCACCCTGCGCGATACCCAGGGCCGTGGGTTACCATGCCATGTGATGTCATGGCAGATATGGTGAGCTCATGCCTCAGAATGCCGAGGTGAGATGAAATACCATGTTCCACAACCACTCAATTCTGACTGAGCGTGTGCTGGAAATACACGCATTTGCTTTAGCGTTTTTGGCCAGTGTCCGGGAGAGCAGGTGTCTGCAGCGCGAGGATGGAGGGGGCTGTCTGCAGGGTGGGCTCTGTCCCCAGGGGCACCAGGTCTGGCACCACCATGGGATGGGGCAGAGCTTGAGCTGGCGTGATGGCATTTGTCAGGCTTGGAAAGCCACTGCATTTCAGATGTGATGGTGTCTCTGGTGCGGGAGTGTGTGGAATCCTCCGGGATGGTTTTCCCAGCGGTGGGAAGCCCTGCTGCAAGTCCCCTGAGCCCCCTCACCTTCCTCCCTGCTCAGCTCGCATGGAGGTGCAGCAGTTAAGTGATTCACAGGTGTTATTTGCCCTGGGTGAGGGAGATGACTGTGAGCTTGGCCTATGCCCAGGGAGGAATTCCTGCTGTCCCCCAGGACACCGTGCTGGCCGTGCACCCCATGCTGGGACTCAGCCCTCACCCAGGGCTGGAGCAGCCCCACGTCTGCCCTCTGCACAGCCCTGGGAGGGCACAGCACGGCCGTCAAGGCACCAGCCACAAGATCCTCTCCCTGGGCTGCAGGGTTTGGTCCTCAGCCTCCTCCTCTGCTTTCCAGGCCAGGAGCTTTTCTGCTGAACAAGAGGCTTTCACCAAAATGGCTGTTTTGCCCAGAAAAAAGGTCTGTTCTCAGAAAAGGAAACAAAAAAAAAACTAATTGGTTTAGTAAATGCAAGTATCACAATCAAAACCAGGTGGCTTTGTTTGAATCCAAGTCATTTATCAGTAGCATTTTTCAGTTGAAAACCAACAGAGAGGGACCTTTAAAAGGATGATGAGAAATTATGATGTTCAGTTTGATTCAACTTGAAGCTCCCTATCTGTATTTTTTTTTTCTATTTTTGAACAAATATTTGGAATGACTCTCAGATTGGGTTGAGCTCTCATTCTGGATGAGTTTCTGGTGGTGCCTGGCTGTCTTTCGGCATTCCCCAGGGTGTGCTTCCTGGAAGGTGGGAACAACGTGCAGCCATACAGACATTGCCAGATGCACCTGCAGTTTCCAGCCTGGCAGTTCATGATGAAATGCTGCCAAATCAGCTTTCTGGTGATGTTTCTAGTGCCACGGAGTGGCCTGAGGTACCACAGACATGGCCAGCTTCTCACTCAAAGGATCTTAACTCTGTGGTCATACTGGAAGGGGAAAGAAAATTAAGCACTCAAAACTTTCTTTTAAAGTCAACGTGCTGTAGTTTGCACTCCCTAATCATGACAGCAAGGCTTGGGGTAGCAGCACCCCAGGAATGGGTTGTGACCGAGCCCGTGTTGCTGCTTCAGGACACTCCTGGGGCGGCTGCAGTGTGGGGTCCCCAGGTCAATGCACATGCAGGCTGCAGAGTTTCAGTCCCGTCTTGTTCCACGCTGCCTGGCTGCTCTGTGCAGTGCTCTCGGTGTGACTGTGGTGGGGTGCCAGGCTGCACGTGGCCCTGCTGTGACAGCCCTGAATCCCTCCCCTCCATCCTGGCCTGGCTGGGGATCCAGAGGTCTGTCCCGGCTGAGCCGGGGGCTCGCCACACCGCAGGACCAGCAGGGACCTTGGCCACCGCTCGCTCCCTCATCCCTCTCTGCCGTCCTTCCCGTCAACAAGCTGAAGCCGCAGCTCTTGGCTTGTGTTCCTGCCCTCCTTCCTCCCCTGCGGTTTGGGGTGTCTGCTGCCCCGCGGGACGCGAGCAGCTTGCCCCAGAACATCCCCCCCAGGCAGAAGCAGAGCACAGGCAGATTGTCACTTGCAGCCCTTGGGAGGGCGGGATGGGACTGATGGATTTAAGGGCTTTTCCAAAAGGCATTGAGTCTAGAGAGCACATACTTGTTGTTAAACGCAAGAATACTTCATTGTTGTCAAGTGTAAAAATCACTTTCTGTTGTCTTGTGCAAGCAAACTGCGCTGGCCTCACACAGAGACTGCTGGCAAGGAGTGAGCCTGAAAGACAGTTGGCATTTAACAGCGCTGCAGGGGCTGCCTGACCCCTTGGGGGATGAAAAACAAGCAAGATGCACATGCGGGCCAGCCCTTCCGACTGGGGCCAGCACGCGTTGCTCAATGCACGGAGCTGGAACGCCGGCTTCCCAGGCCGGTCTTGCTTCCTGGGGACAGCTCAACTCAGGCACAGGCTCCTCGCAGGAGGCTGCGGTGGCTGCCCTTGCTTCCCAGGGCCATCTGGACACCCTCAGCCCTGCTGCTCCACCAAGGGCTGGGGCCGATTGTCCAGAGACAGCCGGGGATGTGACCTGGGGTCACCCTCTAGCCTTTAAGAGCAGCTGGGAAGAGGAGGGTGACACTGTGGTGTGACCATGCATATGCAGCCTGCTCTGAGCCCAGGTTCTGGGCTGTGCCTTGGCTGGCTCTACCCAGTGCTCACTGAAATGTGTCTGTTTTCCAAGTCTGTGGGAGCATGTGGACAGGGCATCCCACCCTGAGGAGACAAACACAAAGGGGAAAGCAACCCTACAGAGACTGTGCAGCCCTGCTGGTGGGCTCCCTCACTCCTGATCTGCCACTGCAGGTGTGGACACCTCAGACTGGGCTGACCCGAGGGGCTTTTGGGACACCCAGATCCATAGCCTGGAGCTGCTGTCGCCTCTGGGATGTCCCAGTCTTGTGACTGCTGGCACTGTGGAGCCATTGAACACATTGTCCTGTGGCTGCCTTTCACCCGCCCAGAAAACACCCATGGGTGTACACAGCCCTGACCCCAGGAGATGTGCTCACAGTGGGGCTGCTCATTGACCTTCAACAAGATCAGGAGATGCTCCGGTTCATTCCTTCTTTAAGCTTCCAGAGGCGCTTGAGAAGGACAGAAACCCCTTGGGCAAAGCCACCTGCTCTTATGCTCTGAGATACCCTTGGGGCCCAGGGGATGTCACCCACCCTCTCGTGAGCAGCCGGGATCCCACAGGAGTATCTGCTGCTGCCAGTGCCCAAGGATGTGACCGTTCAAGGCCACCAAGTGCTTGGTCCTCCCCATTTGCGTCCTCCCTGCATGGAGAGGGAACCACCTCCAGGTGGGAAGCTGGAGCAGGTCCAGCCAGAGGTCCCTTCCCACCAACACTGATGCTGTGGCCACAGGAAACCAAAATCTGAATCCTAAAGAATAAGGGACAGAGAGATGCCGTTTGTCCTTTGAATGATTTCTGTGCAAGATATCTGTGGATGCTAAGCCCCCTCGGGAATTTTTAGAAGTGTTTTAGGATATCATCAGGCTCATCTGGGTATGTTAACTCTGTGTATCCTTACCTTTGGTTGAGTCTCTTAGTAGCTTAATGAGGAATTGCCTTTGCTAGTTGGGAACTTGGTACTTCTGAGGTCTCAAAGGGCTTGTTGGGAACTTTGTATTTCTGTCTTGTAAGGTAGTTTACTCTGAATTACTCTGCATTACCAGGATGTACTTGCAGTACTGCAGTACACAGTGTGGCTTTGTTTGATTTTTTTTTAATAATTAAAAAAGAATCTCGTTAGAACATTCAACAAGAAATGTGAAGGGAATGTTCCTCAAGTGAGGACATCTCCAGGAGCTGTTCCTGACTCTCTGGAGCTATGAGTACTAAGTTTACACTTAGAAAAAAGAGTGAATCTTCAAATTTCTTTGATCTCCTTGGCTCAGGGTCAGAACAGAGCAGCTCTCGCATAGCTGACCAGGTCAGGATTGTAGTATTTTAATTTGCTCTGCCATACCCAGAAGTGATACGTCTCCCAAACTTGTGGTGTGTTCCATCCTTTCTGTTATATAACTTCTCTTCAATAGGTAGTATGTTTAAAAAATTCTAGGATTAATGATCATTCTTACTGTGACTTTTCATAATGACATGAGCTAAGAGCACTGAAGTGTCAGTGGCATGGAGAGGCACCTGTGTGCTCTGGCATTTATTGCACAGGGAGAAAATGCCCGTTCCTAAAAAGGCACTTTTTGGGAAGAGTGGTGACTGAGAGAAGGCTGGACATTGTGACCACAGTGAGTTTCCCATCTGATTTGATGCTCATCATGTATGCAAAACCAGGATTTTGTACACAGTTGACAAGCAAGACTGTATAAAAGTACTACCAGAGTACTACCAGAGTCCTAATGTTTTTGTCTAATAATGCAAACCTATAGGACCCCAGAGCTTCACTAAGTGTGTGCAGAACCTACTCTGTGAGTTGATATTCTTGGTGAGCTAAAATGAGATAGATGTTTGGGATATTTGCAAAAAATACCCAAATGGGCTCTGTGAATGCAGAGGAGCTGTAGGAGAAGTGGACACCTCACCAGATGTGTTGAAGATCACTTTGGAAGCTTTCACAGAAGACCTGTAGAAAAGATGCTGGAGCAGAAAGTCCGTTTGCCTGAGTGCCAGTGGGGAGGCCTGAGGAGGCGGAGATGGGCAGGACCTGGCGTTTGCTGCAGATTGTCTGCTGCTGGTGCAGGACGTGGAGGATGGTTCTCACCTGGGGTCAAGGACCATTGCCTAGAGTGTAATCTCCCCTGGACGTTCCTCTGGCTTGGTTTAGTGTCCTGGTGCAATGAATGGCTGGGAAAACCATCTGAGAGGAGAGGTTTTAGCAATCAGCTTGAGTGGACCAATTGCTGCCAAACTTATCCCCAGAAAAAAAAGACTCGGTGATCCAGATCTGATACCAGCTCTTGCTGTGTGGCTCAGAGCCAGGCGTCTCTCCAGGCTGGCCCGAGCAGAGCTGGGGTGAAAGGGACAAGTAAGAAACTTCACCTGAACTGGCAGAGGGTCTGCAGAGATTCAAGTGACTAATGTGGCTGAGTATCAGTGAGGGTTTCCAGGATAAACTTGCACTGAACAAGCAAATAGCCACTCTGTTGGGGCTGGAGATCAGTAGAGGAGGCCAAGGGCACTCAGAGAGCCTTGGAGTTTGCCACAGGTCCCAAATCTTTTCTGGCAGAGACACACCTGAAAGGGAGGGAGCTGTGAGCAGGGGAGATGGACAGTGGTTGAGATATGGCTTCACGTCTGTTGTTAATGGCGGAAACTCGCACATGGTTTCTGGCCAGAGAGTCCTTGAGCAACTAGAAAACCTGATATGTCCTGTCTGTAAAACAAGAGGACTGGCAAGAAGGCAAAAATTAAGAGAAGCAGTTGAGTTAGATGTTGGCACCTTCAAAACTCACCATTTAAAGACCCTTTCTGGGTTGCGGGGCTGGTCCAAAGGGCTGGCTGAGCTGCCTGAGAAGGCTGGCTGGCTGGAAGGTGGCTGCTGCTCCTGCTGTGGGCCCGGGACCACAGCTATCTCCAGTCCAAGCACTGCTGATGACAGGGCAGCTTTTAGTGATGTGAAGAAAATATAAACCTGATATAGTATCCACAGCCCACAAGCAAATCTTGCAGGTCATAGGATGGGCTCTCCTGAACAGCCCCTGTGCTGACTCTGGCACTCTTCTGCCTCCACAGCCCTGAGGAGATCATACTGGGCTTTCTGGCTCGTTACAGACCCCATGGTGGGGAACAATTCCTGCCTGGACACATCCAGGCTCCCCGCTCAAGGTGCATCCTTGATTCCTGAGCAAGGGGATGAGGGTCTCGCTGCAGTGTTTGCAGTGATTCCCTGAGGATACCAAGTTTCCAGCTGTTCCCCAGCCCCACATTGCTCATCCTGGCCTGTTTTCCACCAGCATGATGCATCTGCTCTGCTTTCTTGCCAGGGTTTTTCTTGCCCTCTCCCCTCTCATGCCCAGCACTGTAGAGGTGGGAAGGGAAGGAGACCGTGGTGGCCAAGTCAAGGAGCAGAATTGAGAGCAGTGTCAGACAGGCTGCAGGTGAGGTGCAGGAGCTTGTCTGCTTTCTCCTCCTCTCTGCCTCTCAGTTCCTGGAGCTTTTCCTATGTCACCAGCAGCATTTTGCTTATGTCCGAGGGGCAGAGCTATGGGAAAGCCACCTGTTACGAAGGGTCAGGCTGAAACAGAGAACAGGATCAGGGACTTGCTGGCTGCCACTCAACTGCTGTATGTTTGACACCTTTGAGTAGTGCAGACCATGAAGAAGGTTTGGAGTCTTGTTAACCCTGGGATTCCCTTTGCTACCTGGCAGTTGCATTGGGAATAGTCTGCACTCAGCCTGGAGCTCTTCTACCTTGCTTATTAGAGGTGGAGTTGTTACTTCTCAATCTAGGATGAGTTGACTTTGGCCCCAGAAGCCTCTCTGACTCTGGCATCGTGTCTCTTGTCTGTCAGCCCAGCAGCCTTTAACTCCAGTGGGAATTGTGAGGTGCTGTGAGATGTGGTAGCAAGTCCGAGTCCTCTGAATCGTCCATTAATCCAGGTCTTTGTCGTAGTACAGCCTTTTCTTCTGATTCACATCACTGCAATAAGGAGGCCTTGAATTGCCATCTCGAAGACATTTGTCAAAGTGAGTCACACCTATATTATGGTCCCTTATCTCCTCTTCACTTATTTGGTATCTCGTGTCCACCGAGCAGTGATTTACAGTGTCTCCCCAGCTACGTAGTGCATTGTGCACGAGCTGCGTTAAAGAATAGCTTTCAAGCTGTCAAGATAATCTCACAATCAGCTGAAATGGATCTGCATCAGCTTGAGCCAGGAACCACAAGGGACCTCCTACGATTTCAGTGGGGTTTCAGCTTTCTCTGTTCCTCCCTTGTGCTGGCCCAGAACAGGGTGTGTTGGAGAGAGGAGATGACTTTTCCTGGGCTCCTCTAGGAGGTGATGCTGGAGGTACCTGAGCTTCTCTGAAATGCTTTTTCACCCTATCTTCCTCAAAGCTCATGGCCAGTACTGGCTGGCATCTGGCAGAGCATCACTGCTCTGTCTGCAGTGTGTTCTGGGACTCTGCACAGCACCTGCTTGCTGGGCTGTGATCCACATCACTGTGTTGCGTCTCCTTCTTCGTCCATTCCAGGTTGTAGCTGAATTTTTCAGAACACCTTTAGCCTCTGCTGTCTGGATGGGCTGCAGCACTCAGCTGCCTGGAGGTGCAGAGCAAACTTTGCTCCAGCTGCAGCCCAGAGTTCCCACTCTGCTCTCCCACCTCTGCCTGACAGCCGCGCTGGACCTCAGCGGTGAGTCTCATTTGCACTTGTTCAGCACATACAGTCATGATCCCACTGGAGGTCCCTGGTCTCTCTGTGCTGCCTGCCTGCTGCTGTACTTTCACGCCCTATGTGGAAATAACACTTCCTCTTCATTAACTATCAGTGTGCTATGGAGACAACTTTGCTTATGATGGGGGTATTCAGTGGTCTGGATGACCTCCCTTTTACTTGAGAAAGATTTTGCCACATCATCTTTAGGGTAACCTGTGTCCTCCATGGAATGTGTATCACAGCTCCGGGGTCCCTGCCACATGTCCAGGGGCAGCTCAGCTATCACCACATTTTCTCCCCAGCTTGCACTGGATTCATTCCTTCAAGGATTCAGCTGAGGCAGATGGTCCAGAGCCAGCACTCGATTAGAGCCACAGCAGTCACAGCAGTTGTAACTTGGCAAAATAGCCACAGAAGAACTGGGGCACAGTCCCACAGGTGTGTGTGAAGAGCAGCCTAAATCCCAGAGCAGCATCCAGCACTCAGGAGAGCTTTCCTTTGCCAGGGATGAGCACAGGTGTTTGGGTGGTTTTGCAGCCTCTCACCCCAGCACTTGCAAACTGAACACTGTGTGTTCCTGGGAGATTGTGCTGCATGTGGCCAGGATGAGGATCTGCAGGGAAGCCCACCTGTGCTCGGGGGTGTCTCCACTCTGCTCCCCAGAGCTGGGGACACTCGGGCGCACGCTCCCCTGGCTCACCAGCCACCAGCTCTGCTGCCAGCGCAGTCGCCGCCAGAGCTGTATTATTTCTCCTGTGCCGCACTGAGGGGAGCAGCTGGCAGCCGCCTCCTTAGTGATAAGGAGAAACTAAAAACAAAAGCCAGGCCAGCGCGGTGCAATGCCCAGGAGGCTGGGCTGGCTGGGAGCACTGGGCTGGGTTCTGCCACCCAGCCTGGCGCTGAGCTCCGCAGACACCACCGAGCCGATTCCTTCAGAGCAGCTGTGTCTGGAAGTTGGGGGCTGAACTGCAGCTTGCTGTGGGGTTTTGCTGTACTGTGTGTGCTTGCACCAAGCCCCACACTTGCAGACGGCTGCACAGCCATCCCGTCAGCTGCAGGATGCTGGGGAAAGGCTGGAAGTGACTGACCAAAGCGGCAGCAGATGGGTGCTGTGCTGCCCAGCTCTCCTGCTCGCCTGGGTGTTGTCACCATAGGGCCAGGAGAGCAGAGATGCTCAGCATAGATTCTCATGGTCTGCATGCAGGGTGCAGCTTGTGCAGGAACGTCGGCAGAGCTCTTCCTCTGGGTTAATGCAAAAGCAGCAGCCCAACAGGAGCAAAGCTGATGTCACCTGCAGAAGCTGCTCACACAAATCCTCCCTGATCAGGAACCGCAGGGATCCCACAGGATCCCACTCCTGCCCGGAGCTGCAGAACCGAGGGAAGCCAAGCGTGCGAGGGCTGCACTGCGCATGGGCAGCAGAGCTCCCACGTTCCCTCTAGAGGTTTGCAAGTATGATGACTCCAAGCCGCTAGTGATGATTTCCAGGATGAGAGATGTGAGTGCTACTGAACAGCATGAGGAGTGCCGCAGGCACAGGCCTTCCACCAAACACCCACGTTGGACTGTGCTTTCTGCAGAGAGTCTGAGCCTTCAGAGAGGAGATGTTTGATTCCCTCAATAGCATCCTTCCTCTCCTAACTGGAGGATGTGGATCCAGATGAGATTATCACTGAGAATGGGGCTCTCAGACAGCTTTGGCAGATCCCAAACACCAGAACTAAGACATCTAGGTAGCCCCCTCCCAGCACCGAGCCCCAGGGAGATCAAGGGTGACGTGACACCAAAGCTGAGATCTTCAAAGCTGAAGGACACAGTTTTGTCCAGTCCTGAAGTCCCTGAGCATGAGGTATGTGGGAAGAAGCTGTGAGGAGGTGTCTTTCTTTCCATGGCCTTTTGTTCCAGCCTCAGGCTGAGGTCTCCAGCCATTTGCGTGGTGCCAGAACTGTGTCCTGCAGCTGTTGAGTGGCCCAGTTTGGTGGAGAAGCTGATAGCGATGGAGTGTTCCTGGAGCACAGGGGTGGAAGGAGGCCACCCATGGGAAGGTTAAGGGGAGCTGTGTCCCAGGGTGAGTGAATCTGAATCGATAAGGCTGCTGAAGCTGTGTTTATGGAGTGGCTTTTCAGGCCCTGCCATGTGGTCAGGCTGTGCTGTCAGCCATGCCACATCCACAAGGACTTTGCCACCCGCCCTCCCCACCTATCCTCCCATCAGACTACATGTCACTAGACTGCCACGGGCTTTCAGAGCTTCCCTTGCTCTTGGAAAGATGGTGTACTGTACACATTAGTGGGAACACTTGGAATCGGCCCACATTGCAATCATTACCACCCGTGCCAGTGCACATTTCTCAGCTTGATTTAAGGAGAGGGGTATTCTAAATAACACCCGCTCTCCCCCTGCCTGGAGCAGCTAAAAGGCACTGATGCAAAATTGCATAACCCAGTGCTGCTTGTGTACATGCTTGAGAAGAAACAGCCACGGAAAAATCCTGTAACATTCCTCGGCTGGTCCGTCTTCTGGTATCAAAGTGTTTCCTGCTGTGCCTTCACCTTTGGGTTTTAATCCAACTGCTTTGTAGGAGTTGAGAAAGGGGGTGGGTGAGGGCTCTGTGGAGAGCGTACGTAAAACTTGAGTCGTTTTCTCCCCTGGGGGAGTGAGTGATCGCAGATTTAGTGTCCTTGACTGGAGGAAATCTGAGGTGCTGAGCTGTGGCCCTGGTTTGCAGAGTCAGGGCAGATGTTCCCGCTAACCCCGGCTTGGTCCCTGGGGAGGACCCACAGCTCTGACTCCCCCTGTTCCCTGTAATCCTCGTCCCATTTTGCAGTCAAAGGCAGTTCACTGGCATCTCTGGAAAGGCAGGCCTCAAAATCTGCTCTGAGATCAGAGGAGATCATTTCAACGCTCTTCTATACATTAATAAACTACTTCTGCCTCTGTGAGCCTCCAAACCCATGTATAGGTGTCTGGATCAGTTTGTAGTTAGAGGCAAACCTATTTAGTTTCTCGTGTCCTCCTCTAGTTGTTTGACTAATGACAAAGTTTTATAGGGAAATAATACAGAGAGACAAAAAGCAGGTCTTTTTCCTTCCTGAGCTGGGCTCATGGTGTCCAAACTGGCAGGTTGTGTGGTGCTCATGATGGACACCCTTCTCCCACTGGTGCCTCCCAGGACAGCCCATTTTCTGGGAAGAGCTGGGCAGGGAAGCTTGAGCAGAACCGAGATGAAATTTCCCATCCCAAGAAGAATGACCATCCCTTGCAGAAGTGCCAGAGCCTTTATCTGGTGGTGTCCAGGAGAGGGAGCAGAGCAGAATGGATCTTTTCATGGTGGGTTTGAGAGTGGAGGACACTTAGTGTCAGCTCTGCATCACCCCAGGGCAGCAGTCAAGCACTGACAGCGAACATTCTGCATTCTCCCGGGCAGTTCAGTGCCCACCTGGCAGCCTGGTCCCCACTGAGCTGCACTCCAGAGCCAATGCATGGATGTCTTTCCCTCCCCAAAACAGTGAACAAATATTGGATACACCTGCCACCAAGGGTAGCTCTGGATCATGAATCTGAAGCAATCCGGGAAGGAATTAGGCTTTATTTCCTGCTTTCTTACATTTATTCTGCATCTCTGCAGTGTGTGCAAGTGTTCATAGAATGTCCTGAGTTGGAAGGGGCCCACAAGGATCATGGGGTCCAAGTCCTGTCCCTGTATATGACAACCCCAAAATTCACACCATGTGTCTGAGGGTGTTGTCCAATCGCATCTCAAATCCTGTTGCCTTCCCCTACAAGCAGTGCAGTCCTGTGTCCTGTTGCGTTCAGTCTGTTGACACTGAGCATGGGGAGCCCACATGCGCTTCTGATGGAAACTGCTCGGTTCTCGCTGGCAGAGCATCAGCCATCAACCCACAGCAGCTCCCACACCTGCCAGCTTGTGTAACAAAATCTGCAGTGCATCGATACACTCTGCATCACCGCTGGATTAAGTAGGTGTGAGACAGTTTCTCTTATGTGATCTGGTCCATGCCCAGCTCCCAACAGCCTCATATGAGTGTTTCTGAAGTGACACCAACAGCTTCCTGCACTTCAACCCCAGCAGACTCCACTTGCTTGGGGAGCAGAGATGCCTGTTTATGACTCTACCTCGAGTGTGACATTTAGACTTTGCCAGTCCTCACCAAGGCACAGCTTGTTGGCTCCATTGTATAGATTCACTTTATGACTCACTCTGCAACTTGATGCATTATGTCCAGATAAAAGATACTTTATCCCTATGATAAAAACGGACACAGATGATGTCAAAATAAAAGAATGTTTTCTCATCCGAATAGAAGTTGAAGCTGCCGTTCTTGGGGTTATTTTGCTTGAAAACCTCCAGAGAAAGCAAAACTTTGAGTTTTTACCATTTATAGTTAGTTTTAGAAAGTGCGGCATATGAAGTTTTCAATCTGCCTTCCTCCCCTCGTTCGGATGGAAGCGTCTCTGTGCTGGTGGCCTGGGACCGTGCTCTCAGTGCTGGGGAAGCGAGGGGTACACGAGTGCCCAGAGCCACCAGACAGGGTGGACAGAAACCCACAGGACATTCCGTGGGTTGAGAGGGAGCAACTCTGTGCTGGGCACTTCTGAGCTGCCAAAGCACTTGTCCCATGTGTTGTGGAAGAGCTGGCACCTGGAAGACAAGCAGTCACAGTCTTCAAGAGCTAAGGAAGGGCTGTACTTGCCCGCGCCACCGCCAGCAGCGTGGGCATCCCTGCTGCAGGATCACAGCCACGCGTGAGGGCAGCTGGTCCGAGGGAGAGCCCAAGCCCTGGGGGAGCTGTGTCTTCCTGGCTGTGTTTCATTGTGCAGGAGGGGTTTATTTTTAGCAAACAATGCCAATTAGAGAGGGATTGTTGAATGGCTGTATCTCAGTGGAGAGCACCAGCTGCTGGCGCAGCTCTGAAGGGCCCCATCTGTGGAGGATTCTCTTGGGACAGGGGAGGGGGCAGCTGAGCTCGGCTCTGCTGCTGCTTCAGCCTCTGCTGCTTCTTCTGCTTTGAAGTTGCCAGGTCATGATCCTTGCTCCTTGAGCAGTAGATACAGGGCTCGCTGAGTGTGACCAGGGTCCATGGGCTGCTGGGGGACCTTGGAAGTGTCCTCTTGAGGAACTGAGTCTAGATGCCATAGTTGCCTTCACTTATTGGTCTGAAAAGATCCCGTGCCTCACCCAGGTTAGCTGCGGCTGGGAAGGGTGGTTCTGGGTGGCTAATTTGCAGAGGTGATGAAGGACCAGAGAAGGACGGGCAGGTCTATCTGCACCAGCTGGGCTGCACTGCAGCACAAGGTCTGGGAAAGTGTGGAAGATTAAGCAGAAGTAGGAATCAAGTACATGACTACCCTGCTTTAATTCTCAGTTCAGAGGTAAATTGATCAATATGCTTCAGTTAAATCCCTCTTACTAATATAATTAAACACTTTCTGGAGAAGGATCATGGATCACCTACATCTATTAGTCTGCGTCAAGGGAAACTGCTCCATGAGGATGCCTCAGGGTGAAAGTACCAGTCTTGGGCTACCCCAAACTTGTTGGTTTTGGTATTTCTCTATCTGTAGAGACCAAGTTCAAGTCTTTGTTCAGAATTAGTAAGGTTTTGGCTTCCAGTCTGAATCCGTCCCTCAGAGAGAGCCCTGGAGATAGCAGAGAGATAAAGGTGGTACTATTGATTGTACTGATGAGCTCTCAGAGGAGATTAAGTTTTCTGAATGCATCAGAACACTAAGCACACACAGGTTGCAAATGCAATGTCCTCCTTAGGAAAACAGAAGGTCGCTATTGCTGGCCAAAAGAATGTATATATTTATATCCCCAGTGCCAGGCGGTTTGCATGGTGAACAGAGTGCTCAGCCCTTCAGTTAATTTGCCAGTGAAAAAACTTGTAAAAAAGGTGAAGAGAGACCGCAAGAGGGAAAGGAACAAAATCGCAGAGATTTTGATCTGCCTCATTTTGGAAATGAAAGAGCCTGCTGGCAATGACAGAGCTTCACATGCTGAGCTGGAATCACAACCCAGGGAAAAAGGGAATGAATTAAACAGAACAAGAACTGAGGGATTCTAAATGCTGTCTTCAACATTTCAGTAGAGGCCTCATAAATCTCGACAATTAGGAGATGTACTTAAAGAAGCCCAGCACTCTTTTCTTGGGGCAGGAGGCTGACTCTTTGGAAACAAAGCTCTCTGCAGCTCCAGCATGAGGACATACTGGAGCAATGTGACCTGTGTGACTCTTTAGTACCTGGAAGGCAAAGGCTGGATGAATGGAGTGGGCTGGAAACACCAAGTCCTTTAACTCATGTAACACAGGACAAGACAAATGTTCCTTGGCTTCAGTCTCTTTTGGTTTTTGGATGCTTGTCTGGATCTGGAATAGCCAGTCCTGGAGTCACCTCTGGGTGTCGAGGTAACTCGAGAGAGGAGGATCCCAGTCAAGCTCCTCCAGCTAGCTGAGCTCATGCAATTGCTTTTGATTGATTTTCCACCAGATATTCTGATGTGAAACAGCCCGTTATGGGCTATATGGGAGAGAACACTCTGCCTGCCTTTACTGAGTTGTGTAGAAGACTTAAAAAAAACCCAAACAAAACACAACACTGGAAGAAATACATATTAACACCATCTTTTGTGCATCTTTCCTTTGAGATGGTAGTAAGAAGAGCCCTTTTAGTTCATCGAAGCACTGGTGTGCGGCACGGCTCTGTGGAGAGGAGTCAGGCAGGATGAGCTCTGTGGGATGGAGCAGTGCAGGTCTTCCCGTGCGCGGTGTCTCCAGGGGTGCGTTGGGGTGAGGGACAATCTGCTGCACATGGGGCATTAGCGGCTGTGCGAGGTGTAGTGCTCGCGGGACCTGATCCTGCAACGGGGAGCAGGGAGGGTGGCACGGGCACAGCGTGGTTGCAGGGCTGCCCTTGCTCCATCTGTCAGGGCAGCGTGGTTTGTACCCACAGCCCCGCAACCCCACAGAGCGTCCTCCATGGACAGGCAGCACTGGCAACAGTGTCTCCTCAATGAGAGGGGGAGTTTGGCACCTTCCCTGGTACTGTCTCCCACAGTTACACCTTTTTGTAGCTCAGCATCATCACCGCGTCATCATTAATGGCAGAGGATGTGCCAGGGAGGGTCAGTTGGACATGAGGAAAAGGTTCTTCACCCGGAGGGGCTGGACACTGAACAGGCTCCCCAGGGAGGTGTCACAGCCCCAGCCTGACAGTGTTCAAGAAGAGACTGGGCAATGTCCTCAGACACACGGTGTGACCTGTGGGGTGTCCTGTGCAGGGACAGGAGTTGGACTCAATGATCCCTGTTGGTCCCTTCCAGCTCTGGACATTCTATGATTTTATGATTCTATGACTGTCCCTGAAACATGGGAAGGGGTGTGCTGAGGAGGGAGGCACTGGGACACTCAGAGCCACTGTCATGGAGAGCTCTGTTTTGGGGGACTGTGATGGCGTGGGCATTCATGGGACAGCGACCAGTGCTCCCAGTGATCAGCAGAAGCAGAGTGGGTTGCCCCTTTCTGGCTCTTGCACTGATGGTGTGCAGGGAGGACAGAGCAGGTACAACAGGCAGAGAAGCCCACAGGGACCCCAGATGAACAGAACAGATCCCCTGACAGGGTTGTGGGGGGAGCCAGGGCTGCATCTCCCCAGGCGTCACGCGGAGCCCAGGCCCTGCGGCACCAAACCCACCCAGAGGGCGCACACAGGGTGCATGCCAGGCTTGTGAACGCAGGACAGCACAATGGCCCTGCCACCGCCTCCTCCCGCTGCGGAGCTGCGAGCTCTGCGTGTAACATCTCCCTTGCCAAGCACCTCTGCAGCAAGGGCCAGAGACACCCCTGTGGCTGCACGGAGGAGCTCAGCGCCGGGATGCCGTTGATGTGGGTGGCTTCTCAGATCTTGGTGGGGACCCATTCACAGCCTGGCCCTGCAGGCAGAGGGGATAAAGCAAGAGTTTGCTGGGTACTTGCGTGGAAGAGAGTATTTCCCTGTTTCCCTTCTGCAGGAGGGTGAATGAGCCAGCCACAGCGGAGGTCATTCACGGAGTGGACGGGGGCCAGGGATCTCAGTGGAGGTCGCCGTGTCCTGCCTCGCTCCACGGGCACGGCGGCAGGCACAGCCCCTTGGCCAGGACCTGCAGGGGAAGGATGGGCTGTGTCTTTGCACGCGTCTTGCTCACACCCCTGCTCAAAGAGCAAATCCAGAGGTATTTTATCCTCTGTACGTTTGTTTAAGGAAGTTTAAAAGCAAATTTGGCCCCTGACTTTGAATCCTTGCTCCTATAAATTCAAACACCTTGGACAGAGCATGTCTGCGCAGTCTTACATGTGACATTTAGCTAAAACCACTTACAAACAACTTGCATTACAAGTTTATTCATTCCTTGCAGAATGTTGGCTCCGCTGAGCGTCTCGCGAGCCATCTGCTGTGGGCGAGCTGCTTATCTTTGCTATCAGAGCCCTGCTCTAAATATTATGACCAAACAGAATTCCAAGAACAACATCCATCCCACTGTACTGCAAATGCACAAAGCTGATAAACTGTTTATATATTATCAGCTAAATAAGTTGGGTTTATCTGGAGGGGTTTGCAAAATAAAGCCTCTTGGGGTGCTCGGAAAGAATGCTTTTTGCAGGCGGTGCTGGGTGGGATGGGGAGTTGCCAGGGGCTCCACCTGCCATGCCACCTTGGGCTGAGCCAGCCCCAGGATGCCCGGTGCGATGGGTGCACCACAAAGGTCAGCGGTTCCACCCCAGGAGTGAGCCCCAGAGCCTGATAAGTTGTGGTGCAGCAGGAATTGATTGTTAGCTTCTCGCATTGTGTTCATCTGGCACCTGGGGATGAGCAGAACCACTTGCCCCTTTGCCAGTGATGTGGGGAAGAGCTCTCAGACCTGCTCGGGTATCAGCATCATCCACCTGATGCTTCTTGCTTCTCTCCTGCCCCACACTTGACTTCAGGCCAGCTTTGCTCTGCCATGCTGGATCACCCCTCGTGGCAGACTTGGCATCTGACCTGGCAAATGGAGGAGCTGTGTAACCTCCGCGCTTGGGACGGTGGTGGGAGCCGGCTCACCCTGGCGCCTGGGACAGTGCCCAGAGCCACTAACCCCAGTGCCCCTGTATAAATTATCGAAAGGCTTGTGAAATCCACCCAAAGTGTCTCTGCCCTTCCCAGTGTCCAACAGCCCAAATTGGGTAGCACGGTCTGTGTTTATTCTTCCACACTGGGTTTTCTTGATTGCCTTTTGGTGTCAAGAAGCTTTGGGACAAGGCCATGAGCAGAGGTCAGTGTGGGTTAGTGCAGCAGACCCAGCAAATGGAGAGTATTTCTTGTCCCCAGAGGACTTTAGATTTAAGGACATTTTGTCTGCTGGCTGCCAGCAAACACATCTCACGGCTCGAGTGGTTCATGCTGGCTATGCCTGACCTCTCCAGGAGCCCTTCGGCACAACCCGTGTGTGGCAGTTCAGGCGCAGGGGACACCGAGTGCCAGGCTGGCACCAGCTCCTGTGGTGACCAAGAGCAGCCGGGGAGTGACAGGAGACACTGTGGCATTGAAGACCAGCAGATTTACCCAGCCCTGGTTGCCGGGTGACATTTTAGAACCTTGCATCCCTGTTTGGGGAAGGGGATGGAGTGACTGACTATGCCTCAATAAACCCTGGGGCAGGGGCATTGCTGTTTGGATGGAATGGAGAGGAGGTATTGTGATTTTAACAGCGATCCTGGTGCAGAGCAGTGCACGGGTCACTACTCAGCCGGGGTTCCAGTGCTTCTTCATTGAGCCAGCAGTGCAGGAGCGTTTCTCCTGCTAACACCTGCAGAGGACCACAGCTCCTGGGGAGGTGCGGAGAGGGTGGCTGCAGGGAGCTGAGCCAGGTCATGAGGCAGATAGAGCTCATCCAGGGAAGGATCATCATCCAGCAGCTGAAAACTGTCCTCAGTGGGTTCAGGGTGCATGTTGTGCCAGCCAGAGGGGAACGGGGACTTCGGTGAGGATGTGAAGTCAATGCGAACAGGCTTGCTGCAGAGAAGCCTCTGATGCCTTTATGGGGATCAGAGCACTGAGGAGCAGCTGTGCTTTCTGCACAGTGTTGCGGGAATGTCCCTGTTGAGGGAATGTCATTTGCTGGTCTGAGCCAATGCTCCTCAGAGTGTCTGCAATCGGGGGGAAAGTCACATCCTGACTTAAAGTCTGAAGAAACTGTCCCAGGGAATTGTGTGGAGTTGGGTGATCCAGGGGATGTGTCTGCATTATGGATTAATACCTTCTAAATGAATCAGTGCACAACCCGCCCAAGTGACCAGACACTGCAGGTGGAGAAGCAGAGATGTGGAATCTGGTGCACACGTTTCCAGGGTAGGATGAGCCGTGCGTGTCAGCAAGAGACCACGGAGGGGCCATGGCTGCAGCAGGGACATGTTCTCTGCCTCGGTGTGGTCCGACGGGCACTCAGTGCCTCTTTAGAAAGCAGGTACTCTGTATAAAACTGCAGTTTCCTGAGTCTGTGCAGCAGTAAGCAGTGAGATGTAGTAGAGCAATGATGATGTGGTCACTCTTTTGTCACCTGTGTATGTTTTATAAAACTCCCCACAGTTTTATCCTGTGTATTCAAACCCTATTTAAGGCCAGCAAGGGATACAGCAATGACTGCATGGCTGTTCCATCAAGCACTGTTCTGAGCTGTTCAAGTGATAGAACCGTGGCTGGGAGCTGTTTGCAGCCAAGGTCCTTGGTCACGGCAGGGCTGACCCCCCACCGGGCTGTCAGATGGTGGGGAATGATGTGGTTCCTGGCACATCAACCATACGGGGGGTCCTGCCACCTCTGTGTGCTGTGGTTGCCCTTCTGAGAACATGACTTCTCTCCTGGCAATCTCATAATATCGATCTGGAACGACTCTTTGCAGTGGTGTATTATTCCCATGTTGTTCTTGTCTGAGGAATAAACTCATTATATCGATAACTACAAGCTGATGGAGGGGAAAGCCTGGCTCTTGATGCTTAGTAGCACTTGTGACACTTGTGGTGTCTGTGACGAAGCTTGTGATCGCGAGGTCTTGTTCCAGTGTGTGTCCAGGACAGAGACAGCGGGTCAGGCATGAACCCAGCTCAGCCCTGAGATGCCACCAGCCTGCATCTCCACACCAGCTGTGCCCTGGACTGTGAGTGTCTGAAGCAGAAAGATTTCACTGAGCCCTCTTATAACTGTGAAAACAGAGACAAAAATTGTCCACAGTCATGGGAAGTTTGTCTGGAAGAGAACCCAGGTGTCCAGGATTCGTCCTTCCTTTTTCTTTCATATTTTAGCATATTTCTTTTCATTCTTGAACGAAAATCTGAAGGAGGGGAAGATGATGGTTAATTGTTTTTTTTGAGCTGGTACCCAGCCAGCAGAAGTGCTGTCCCAGTGGCACCGAGGAGAGGGGAAAACAAAACCCAGAACACAAATAGAAGAGGCAATTGAGACAAAAGCTGCACAAATGCCAAGCGTGACAGGCCTGGGGAAGAGGAAAGCTGTGCTCTGAGCATTGCTCTTGGCCCTTCAGAAGCGGGGCCTGAGCATTGCAGTAACTGTTCTGGGATGGCCAGAACATTGTTGGTGACACTTCGGGGTCATTGCCATTTTGTACTGCCATCCATATCCTCTCAGGTCTCTCAATATTGCAGCTCTGCAGGGACTCCCTTCACCCAATGTCCACCTGGAGCTTCACTGGAGGCAACAAGCTGTTTCCACCCCACCTCCTGCTGAAATGGGTCTCCCCTTGCCGTGTCCAAACCCCTTGATAACTGGTCTCACAGAGGTGCTGTCCTTTTCCAGGCTTCCTGTCCCTGGGGTGAAGTTGTTTCCTGGAGCAGATCTCCAGCGTTCAAAGACACTCCTAGTCCTGGAAGTTTAGGCTGGCTCGGAGCCTCACCATCCTACATATCTTGTATACATGAAGCAACTCCTTTGCGTGAAGATATGGAGTTTATTAGGAGACACTGGAGCTTAGGAGCTGTCAGGAGTGGAAGTCAGTTCTGTGTCTAACACACAAAGAGCCTTTTATAGGCTGGAATGGGCACAGGACCCTGGCTCAGGACCTCCCCTCGGCGCTCGGCTTGCCACTTCGCAGGCAACACCGCTCGCTGGAGCCTCATACTTGGACTTCCTCTGGTTTGAGTCGGGTCTCCATCCCTTACCATGAGAGATAACACCACAATTTAAGGAATCTCTTGAGCTGAACTCATTTAAACACACCTACACACCCACTATGCTCCCCCAGGCTCTTCTTCAGCCCAACACACTCATTAAGCCTTGTTTCCTTTCCCAGAAGCTCAACAAGAGCACAGGAACCTCGTGAGCCTGGCTGGCTGTGACGGACCATGGGACACTGACCCCGTGCCCTCCCTCAGCTGTGACATGAGGGCTGCAGAAGCAGCAGCTCCTTTCCTGGGGCTCCTGTCAGCCCGGAACCCCAGGGCTTTCCCAGTTCTTCTGCTGTTTGATGCTCTCACAAAGCTCAATAATCTCTTTCTGTTTGCCTGGAGCCATGTACTCGGCACTCTTCTGCCATGTCCACTCAGCCACTCGCACCATAAGCAATATCTGATTTAACGTGGCGTCTCTCCATCAGTGAGGGGTTTTTACATCTTTTAGGTCTTTTGCCCCAGTGTCATTTCCCAGGCTTCTCGGTCTCTTCAGTTACACAACGTCCTTATATAACACAGATGTCCATCCCTTTCTGTCCTCTTCCCGCTCTGGCCTTGCCACCCTGGCTCAGGAAGGTTAGCATGTGATTTTTTATGAATGTTGTGGTCACAGGATCGCTTTCCTGGCCTTGGACCCTTTCCAGGACAGCTGTGTCCAGGGAATACCTGGGATTGCACTGTTTCTCCAGAAGTATCACCCACGTATTTCAGTGGTGAATCTCACTCTGGGACAGTTCAGGGATCAGTACAGTGTCCCCAGTGTCCCAGCTCAGCTCTCCCTCTTGATCCCAGACCTAAGTCACCTTTTGCCTGCTGCACATGGTGCTTCACCTCTTTCTGGCTGGTGGATGTTGGAGAAGGCTTCAGGCACGTTCTCCAAGCCCTGGGCAAGACTCAGACCTTTTGAACCCTGAAAGGTGGGAGAATGCACCCAAAGGAAAAATGTGGACTTATTCCTCTTTTTCTTTGATTGTTTTGAAGGAAGTTGCCTTCTACCAGTGTTTTGAGCTGGAACTGCAGGTCTCTCTGCCCCAAGCTGTCTGATTGTCCCCAGGGGGCCACAGTTCATGTTCCAGGCACACACCATCTCCCACCCTCCCTTTGCTCTGGGATGGCGTTTGCATGGGTGCAGCACCCCAAGAGAGCCTAGGGACAGAGGGTGGTGACTGTGTATCATTTCTGAACAGAACAGAGATGGCGAGCCAAAACCTTCTGCCAAAACTCCAACGAGATTTCTGTTGCATGCCTGCTCCTCAGGGTCAGAGCCCTCCAAGCACCGCGCCATGGGTGGTGGGAGACGCCAGCAGAGCCAGAGACACGTCACTGGGAATCTCACTCATTTGTAGCTCATTCCAGTTGCACAGCTGTCTCCTTTAAACAAAGTTTACTCTGTGTTACTTAACGCTCCAACCATGTCTCAGGAAGATGTTCAGCTGTGGCGTGTGACCTTTTGCCACCAAGCCAGCTTGGTCTTGGTCCTCAAGGGGGATGCCAAAAGCTCCACGGTTGGGCATGGTGGTGATTTGGAGATGGATTGAACTCTCAGGACATCAGCCCAGCTCTCCCACTGCTCATGCACATCAGGGACAGGGTTCACCAGGCCACATTGTCCCAGGATTTCCACAGAGACTCATCCTCACTTGCTCCGAGCCCTTTTTTCAGGTCCTGCATGCATCCCTTTGTTCTTGCTTGCCAGTCAAGACTGGGAAGGTGGGGTGCTGCCAGGTGGGTGGGCAGAGGGGACCAGGAGGGGACGGTGCTGAGCGCTCACATGAGCCTTGCTCCAGTGTGCTCCATGGTGGCTCCCAATGGGATCTGGCTCTCTTTGGTCCATGGCGCAAAAGGGGCGTCAGGAATAGGCTGTGACTCAAATTCATCCGGAGGAAGAAATCACCCTGGGCCATGCCTCAGTTTCCCCACTTGCGTAGGAAGATAAGTGCTCTGAAAACTTTGAGTACAGCACGCTGAGTGCCCACACTATCTGGAACGCATGTGGGCCCTTCTCCTGAGGTCCCGAGGTGCTCCATGGTGCTGTTGAAGCTTCCCAGGTGCCCAGGAGAGGAGGCTGTAAGGCGTATCCCTGTAGAATCCTTCCAGCTCTTTCAGACAGTCCGTTCATAAGCCTTTCTTTGACACGGAGCTCCCCGTCAGACCGTGCTGGGCTTGCCTCCCCCCATCCCAGTGATGGTGGGAGTGCTGCACACAGCGGCAGCCAGCAGATTTATGGCCCCGGTGTCTAGACCAGCTCCGACCTGCCTGGGAGGACAGGTACATCCTGGTGAAAGACAGGAGGCCCGGCTCTGGCTGTCTTACAGCCGAGCAGGGGGAATTTTGCCAAAGTGCACACTGCAGCACTGTCCAGGGCATGGGGGAGTGCTGGCCACCAAGCCATCCTGCAGTGCTGCTGCAAGGGGCAGTGGGATGCACCCTGTGTTAACGGCACCCTCTCTCTCTCTGCTGTGAAACAAAAGGAATGGGGTCAGCGTGGGATCCTGGCCCTGGCAATGGGTCTGCAGGGAGCCTGGTGCTTTCCCCTGAATGGCCTCGGGGGCTGATCCACTTGGGACGGGGGTCTCAGGCCCTGGAGCAGAGCTGGGCTGGGTGCATGGGGCTGGGGAGAGGTGTGAGAGGGCTGGAGAAGGCAAAACCACGGGCTGGCTGCACAAAAAGGGTGCCAGAGGCCACCAGAGGAGCATCCTCTCTGCAAATGCATGCAAGGGGAGGGAATGCAACTGAGTTTGAAAGGACAGGGATGCTTCTGGAGCGTCTTTCTTCTGAGAGACTGAGAGCTGGGGCTGTTGAGCTGGAGAAGAGAAGCTGAGAGGGATGTGATCAATGGGATCAATATCTCAGGGTGGGTGTCAGAGGATGGACCAGACTCTGTTCAGTGGTGCCCAACACCAGGGTGAGGGGCAACGGGCACAGACTGAAACACAGGAGGGTCCATGTGAACAGGAGGAGAAACTTGTTTGCTGGGAGGTGCCAGAGCCTGGCCCAGGCTGCCCAGAGCGGGTGTGGAGTCTCCTTCTCTGAGACATTCAAAGCCCCTGGACCCACCTGTGTGATCTGCTCTGTGACCCTGCGTGAGCAGGGGTTGGGCTGGGGGATCTGCAGAGGTCCCTTCAGCCCCAACCAGTCTGTGGTTCTGTGACTGTGATTCTGTGATGTTTGGCTGCGATGCTCAGTGCTGGGAGCAGGGGGGGCATCTTTCTCTCATATGGGAGGTGGGAGCTCGAAGTCCTGGTGGCAGCGGACACCCTCACCCCGCAGCTTGTGGTACATCACTGTGACTCCAACAGGGTTTGTGGGCTCGGAGGGGACAGACCCCGCTGCCCCTGGGTTGTCCCCTGCCTGTTGGGGTGGTTGGCAGATGCAGTAGCGCCAGGCAGGTGTCTGGGGTGGTTGGTGTGCTGTGGCTTTGCCACTCACTGCCTTCAGTTTGCCATTTTCTGGGAGATTTAGTGTGGGTGACAGCACTGGTTGCTGAGCAGAGAGGTCCAGACATGTGTGTCACCGTGCAGATGTGTACGTGCACGTGCCTGGTGATAAATATACAAATGTGAATGTGAGGAAAAACGTAAATATATACAATAATTTTCCACAATTAAGAGTTGTTTTAGAGCAGAAAATTTCCATTTTAGGCGTAGGAACATCAATTTTATAAATAAAAGATTTAAATAAACATTAGCGTGGATACATCAACACACACACACACATACACGCTTACACATGCACTTAAAATAGGCTCCCACAACTATAATTTTAAATAGTACAAAACAAATGAATTCTCCAAATATTGTTTAAACTGGCACAGAGGTTTATGATGTCATCTCTGTAGTAATCATAAACTTGTTTTCCTGTAATAAATATGATCACTTTTCCCATTAACAGTTTATTAGGACGTTTGTTCTATGCGAGACCAATACCAAACTGTGGCTGGTTTTGATTGCTGAAGACTGCACTGGGTCTCCAACCCCTTTGCTGGCTCAATAACGCTGCTGTCAATAGTCGCTCTTTTATTTTCTCATCGCGTTCCTCTGGGGAAATAAAGAGTGGCGCCTCGCTCACAAGCAGGATCTCGGTTTCTGCAGCGTGGGGTGGGACCCTGCCTGTGGGCCGGATCGCCAGCTCTGCCATTGCCTTCAGCAGGGCAGGGAGCCGGGGGTGACTGATGTGGGGGTGACTGATGTGGGGGTGACCCCACGCAGGGCTGCAGGGGCTGCGAGGGCTGCGGTGGCACAGGCGAGTGCAGAGAGTCGTGGGCTGGTGCTCCCCATGCCCCCAACCAGCGCCCTCCCAGAGGCTGATGCTAACGAGCCCGGCTGATGAAGAAGTGCCCAACCCACAGCCTCACGGTAGCAAAGCTGCTGGGGCTGTGTCACCTCGGTGCACTTAGCCACGGGTGTCACTATCAGACTCATTCTCAGCCGAGATGTGCACAGACGCTGCATGGGAATCATCACTGGCTCTGGGGGGCCTGATCCTGACACTTTGACATGTCCACTTGGAGGAATATTAGGAAATATTCCTTGGAGGATATTAGGAAAAAGTTATTCACAGAGAGGGTTGTGGAGCAGTGGAACAGGCTGGCCAGGGCAGTGTTGGAGTCACCATCCCTTAAAGGGTTCAAAAGACACATAGACAAGGTTCTTAGGGACATGGGTTAGTGCCAGGATTAAGTTACGGTTGGACGTGATGATCTTGAGGGTCTCTTCCTATGAAAATGATTCTCTGATTCTGTGATTCTAACCCGTGCTGGAAGGGAGGTGACATTCCCTTCCCCAGTGACAGCACCGTGGTCCCAGGCTGGTGGCCACGTGTATCAGTTTCACCCGTGGGTGGAAATATGACCTGCTCCTGGGTGCTCTGCCCGGAACAGCATCTGTGTCCCTGCACGCCCCTGGGCCCGAGTGACCCTGACAGCGCAACTGGCAGCGCTGAGCAGCCCCAGGGCTGGACCTGGACCGGGATCACCGCGCAGCACTGGATCTCTGATCAGCTGGACAGCCCCAGCATCCTGCTACATCCCTGGGGACCAAGTCCCACTGCCCCAGATCTCCTGTTCGCATGTGCAGCCCTGTAGGAAATGCTTCTGGGACATGTCGGCTCTACTAGAGCTATGTTCATTCACACTTATCGGCACCGGGACACAATGTCTCTGAATGACTTAGAATAATATTTGGAAAAATCCATCTTAAGTATATTAGCCCACTAAGCCTTTAAGTCTTCACAAGGGCCTTAATTCCAAGGACGCTGATGCGTGCCTGTGCCAAGGATTTTGCAAGGCAGTGACACACAAGCGGCTGGGCTCGTTCCACGCCCCGTCCTGCTGCCTTGAAAATGGTTAACAAATGTCTTACTGCTGGAAATCTGTTTCTGCTTAGCTGGGAAGCGGTGGGGTTCTGAACCCTGCTTTGTAGCACCCTGCTGGCAGCTTTTGTCATTCTCAGGCTTGGCATATTATTGGAACTGTTAAATGATGTTGCGTTGCTTCATTGTATTTAGATTTTAAACATATTTGTAAGGCTTTGAAAAAAAAAATTGTTCTCATTATTAAAGCAATGTACCAAATACCTTCTAGTAAATAATCTGTCCCAGAAGTACTCTGCTCACCCAGAGTGGGCTGGGAAGCAACAGACCAGCAAAAGAGAAGGCAAAAAGAAATAGCATGGATGTTACAGGGATATAGAGCCAGGAGAAATGAGAAGCGGGAAAGTGCAGGATGATGTAGCTGAACTCCCTGCAAGCTTCTGTTCATGTGCAGAGCCACCCACTCGGGGCATTCCACCCCAGCCAGGAGCCCAGGGCGAGTGACCCAGAGCAGGGCTGGGGAGCTGGAGGGGGCTGATGGGACCGGTGGGTTTTGCCTTGTGCTGCAGCTCCGGCGGTGCTGGACGTGGCGGCGCCTTTGGCACGTGGAGTTGGGCAGCGAGGGATGTCAGGAGCTCCGTGTGGCCTGGGGGGCAGCTGGCGAGCGCGGGGACACTGGAGGAACTGCAGCTCTGCTGCCTTTGCTGCTCAGTCCCACGTGTCCAAACAGCTTTGTGGCCAGAGAACAGGGTGAGAAGCCTTCAGTTCTCTGGGCTCTCCCATTGCAGCCCCCAGGGTGTCTAAAATCAAGGGGCAGAGGCATCCTCCCTGCCCACCTGCACATCTCTCCATGGAGGTGGAGATGGAGATGTCTGTGTTTCTGTGGTAAACGGCCTTAGCCAAGTCATTTTAGTGGCCTTTCCCTGCCACTGTCACCATCTACTTTATCCTGCTCGACTCAAACACAAAACTCCCTTGTAGACATTTTTCTAGAGTTTGACTGATTCCTTGGCATACCTGAACTTATATCTGCCAGCAAGTATTTTTCCTCACCCATTTATTCAGAGCAGATCTCCAAGGGCAGAGTTTCTCTTCTTGCCCTCTCTCCTTGTGGTGCCAGTGGTGGAAGGGGAGCCACGGTGTGTTCCAGCTCCAGACCGCGGAGGAGGAATAACACAGGTTGCTTCCGTTTACTTGCAGTGCCATAAAGTCTCCATGCCAGCATCCCCAGGCTACAGCATTCAGAAGGCATCGATGTCTCCCAGCTACCAGCCTCCCCAGCGCTTCAGCAGCAGAGCTAATTACTGCTGATTTGACTAACAGTACCAGCCTGGGCCAAGTATATATTAGGTCAATCCTCTAGAAGCTGGGAAAGTACCAAAAAGTAAACAAAACCAAAACAACAACAACACAACAAAAAAAAAGCCAAGGAGAAAGGAAAATAGAAAATAGCTGTGATACTGTTGTGATGTCTGAACATGAGTATTTTTGCACTGAAGGAATGCAGAGGCATTTTTGCTGTGTTACAGCACGGTTCTAGGCAGAGCAGCAATGATGCACTGTAAACAGACCATGTTAAAACACAGCTCTCTCTAGACGTTTCTGCAGTATTTTCTCTAAATAGTTATTTTGTAATGGGCATTTTATTTGCTTTGCAGAGTCCCTAAATAGTACGAGTCCGAGTTCAGGAACATGCATGTTCTCGTGTATATTTTAAAGGGCTCTTTATTTAGTAAGCGCTGTGACGAGTGACGTCCCCCGCGGCGGCTGCGCTCTGCCCGCCGTGCCGTGCGCGCCCCGTGAAACCAGGCGCTGCTGCTTCAGGTGAATATTTTTCTTCCCCACTAACTTCCACAAGTTGGGATGTGTCTGGCTACAGGTTTAAAACAAAATTCCAAACTCAAAATATCAAAAAATAACAAAAAAACCCTTAAAAAAAACCAACTATGACACCCAAGGCCCCTCAACTTGTTTGGTTTAGCAACCACTCCTAAAATACTTTTGCTTGCTAAAGTTGTGGAATAGGCACTCTGTGCATTCTGAGTATCGGTTGAGGGGTACAGCTGGATGAAAAAGGCAAAAAGTATAGGAGATTTGCTTTAAAAAAAGCCAAAACAAACCAAAACTGCAGTGTCTAGTGAGAGGCGAGGAGAATTACTGCTATCTCCAGGATTGGGTCCTGCCACTGCGGTGGATCTTATGGACCTGAGTATTTATCGGAGGGGAAGCTAAAATACTGGGGTCCTCAGCTTCCTAGCTGGTTGAAATGCATCTTTTTGCACCGATTTAAAGTTAAAAAGATACAGGAAAAAAGTGAATAGGAAAGGGACACAGAGCATGGAAAAAACAGACATGTTTGAGCTCATAAAGGTGTTGATGGCTATAGACTAGGTTAGGAGGTAAAGACGAACTCTGCCGCCCCAGGGGTAACACCCCAGAGAAGGCAGACAAGGGAGTTTCCCTCTGGATTATGATAGAAGAAATGGGGCTTTTCTGGTATCTGATTTACATCCAAGTCAAGGTGATTTGGTTCCTGAGAGACTGGAGAATCCCTTGAGGTCCTGGACTGATGACATGTCATGTTCCAGAGGCAGCAGTTACAGATGAAGATGGACAGGGGTCTCAGTGCAGGACAGTCGGACGATCTCTGTCATCTCCTTTTGAGCTCTCACCCCAAGGGAGTGAGACCTGGATGTGGCCATAGGAAGAGGGAGACAGGCCTGAAATTTGGAGCATTAGATTCAACTATCTGTCTCCATTCTGGCTGCATGGTCCCATGCCAGAGAAACTTCTGGAGGAGGGAACTGGACCTTGACAGCAACATCTGTCGGTTGGTGGGAAGTGGGATTGAGCCAGAAGGAGTCCTGGTGTCAGTGCTGGTGCTTCCAGCGAGCGGGAGGATGCTCAGGGCTTTGGACATCACCCCAGCTCTCCTGCCTGCCCTGGGGCGCAGGAAGGTAGCCCTGTGCTGAGGATCACCAGCTTGTTTTGTCACCAAAATCAGTCAGAATTGAGTTTTCCATGTCTCCTCAGTATTACTTTTTTTCTGTAGAAATGCAATTTAAAAACTACCTTCTTTGGGACCCCCCCTTTTTTAAAAAAAATCTATTTCTCAGTGGTTGCTCTTTGATTTCTCCCTCCCCAAACCTCCCTGTGGCACCAGCAGGAATTCCTTCATGTTTTGCAGAAAACAAATTGGAAACAAACTGCATAATATTTTGCTTTTGCAAAAAAAAAAAAGGGGGGGAAAGGAAAACAAAAGTTAAATGCTGGCTCTATATTGGCCTCATTTATGGTGCCAAATTTTACCCATTGTATAAAACTCAGCTCATTTACCCAAGCAACCTAGATGGAAATCCAGCACTTTGGGATGGGTGAAGCTGTTTGGGTTTGGAGATCACGCTATGTTATTGTATGTAAAAGGAGAGCTTGCCATTGTGGTTACCAGCTCCAAATGGGGATGGTATGAATAGCCAAACTTTTCATAGGCGTCATAAATTGTGTTTCCACAAACCAACTTCCAGGAATAACAGCATGCTTTTCTAAACGATGTTTGTTTGCTCTCTGCACCCCTTCCAGCCCTCCCCCTTCTCTGTTCTGCTCTTTATTCTTTTATTCATTCAAGTGATGAAAACTTAGGGAATATTTTGGTGACTTTCACAGACATTTGTGATTTTTCCTCCTGAACTGCCAAAGTAAAAGTTGGCCCAGACCAACTAAGGCACTTCCATTGGGATTTGAGGATGGTAAATCAGGAAGAAGCAATAGTATAGTGAAATCTTGGTTAGAAATTACAATGCCATTTCCCCCCTTGCAATGAACGGAAAGACAGAAATAACTTCAGGAAAGACTTTCCTGCCTCCGCAAAGCCGGCTGGAATTTGCAGCAAACCCAAAGCCTTTCTCCTTTTTCCCGCTTGCACATGCTCCACATTTGGCTTGTTAGCAAGTCCTGGACATGAGTCCTTGGTACTTTATCTGATACAAGAAGTGGAGCAGCTGCTGGACGTGAGTTACAGTAATGGCCCACCTAAGTCGTGTGAAAACTGGTTCTCTATGGGAGTGGGGGCAGGATCATGCAAACTCTGATTCTGAATCATTCTTGGAGCTGTTCCTATGCAGGCCACACTTGCAATGAGGCTGTTTGCAGACCTGGCTCCGAACGGCCTGTAGCTGAAGCCTATTGTTAGCAACAGCTCGGTTCTGTAACGCTGACAAGACATTGCTCCGTCTCAGCACAGGGAGGGGATGTCTCCGGGGAGCTCCTCACCTTCCTCCCAACACCGGGTGGCTGGAGATGGGTGTCCCGGTGGTGTGTGCATCATGTGTGATTTGCTAGGGCAGAAATGAAGTAGTTTTCTGGCTCGTTAGTCACTGAAGTTGTTGGAGGTGCTCTAGAACAACACAGAACCCCAATGTCACTGAGTAGCATAGGGCAGGAGTTTGCAGTTGTGTCTTAATCTGTGGCAGAAGGGTTGGAATCTGCGTCGTCTCCTGACCCTACCAGCTGATGACGGGAGCCTGGATGGGGCAGTAGGTAGTGGGTATGGGCGGTCATGATGTTGAAAAGAAGGGTATCAGTTTGGAGAGAAATAATTGGTAAATTGGTAGGCTTCTTCAAAGAAGCATCAAGATCTTATACTTTTAAATTACTTTTAATAGTAGTTTTGCCATTCAAAAAGAAAAAAAAAAGAGAGACAGGGTACGCTGGAGAAGTCTGTGCTGAATAGAAAGCTAAAAGTGCAGTCGAAGCACAAGGGTAATGTCACATCCCCAGAGCTGAGGGATGGAGATTCTGTCACCCCAGATGGGACTCAAGGGCTCAGCTGGTTCAGACAACCCACAGCAAAGGCTGTGAGGGGTTGTGACTCCAGAATGTAAAGAGAAGGGGACAAACTCTAGGTGGAGAGACAAGTGTTGTAGGACACTGCTGTCACAAGTCCATCTGATAATGAACATTAAATAAGTTGTTTTCTAGCCATCAAAGCAGGGAGATACCAGAAAAGCTTCCAGAGAAGAGAAATGAGGAACAAACAGAAAAGTGATGCCACAGAGCTCGTCGTAGCAAGGACTGGAGTTGGGTGGACACATCCCATTAATCCCAGGTCTGTGAAGATGCTGTTTCAGAGGAAAAGGAACACAGGGCTGGGGCAGAGCACGCTGGCTGTGCTGACCTTGGACAATCCCCACTGGCAGACTGTGGTGACCCAACAGTCACATTGCTGTGACATGGTGCCAGGCACCCAACAGCCTGGTACTATGTGTTCAGGGGGACTGGGCCAGATTCTCCCTTGAAGTCAGACCCTGACAAGCTGAACTGTCCTCCTTGATTAAGCCCATTTCAGGGACTTTATGGCAGGATAATGCTGCCAGGAGCCAGGCTTTGCTGGAACCAGACCCAATCTGGTGGCACGATGTGGTGGCTGAAAGGTCAGTGGGATGTATGGGATAGATCTCACAAAGGAGCCATGGTCCCTTTCCCAGAATTTCTTCCATGTAAGCTTAGAAATACTGGTTTAAATATGAAACAGACCAGGAGTTTTAAAAGAGGATTGAAAGAATCCGTTCTGGTCTTCTGATTGTATTTGTTGTGCCCAGGTCTTTTAGAGGTGTGATTTTGGGCCATTCTTTGAAATTCAGAAAGCAAGAAACTTACTCAGTTTTAGAGAAACTTCTCCTGTACTCATGAATCTTCAGTACATGGGGCTTTAAATAAAATCACCTACCACCAAACTGGGAGGTCAGAGCCTGGAGTGGTGAAGGTGTCCATGGCCACTGGTCCTGCCTGGGGCAGGCGGCAGAGTCCAGGAGAAGCTCAGCCCTGACACAGGCGGGAATCTTAGAATGTCCTGAGTTGGAAGGGACCCATAAGGATCATCGAGTCCAACTCCTGTGGATGCTCCAACTCCGCGGATGCTCCTGGGAGCAGCAGCGTGTGACTATGGGTGAAGAATGTGTCTGTGCCCCCTCCTGCACAGTCGCCCCCCAGCTTGCTGAGCCGCACGCAGACATGTTGCTTTCCCCTTTGCTGAGCAAGTCAATACATTGTCTGGGGACTGTGGACTGGCAACTCCATATTCTCTGGTGAATTGTCCTGCTAGAAAATCCAGTCCTATGCATGTTTCCATTTCCATACCCATTGGTATAACATCAGGTCCTGGGAATGCTCCCCCCTCCTGCACTCTTTCAGGGGGTATCGATGTTTCCATTTAATGTGGGGTTTTTTGCCCTCATTGAGGAATTTTACAAATAGTTTGTTTATTGTGTCAATCTCTGCCTTTGTGAGCAGAAGAGGGAGCATCTGGAGAGCATCATGAACTCTTGGCATGGATGCTCCTGGGAGGCTGTTCTCTCCCCAGCGTGAGAGAAGCCGCCCATCTGCACTCCCCAAAGCCCCCATCGCATCCTCAGATGGGGTCCTGCCTGAGCGCATCCTTCTGCTCCCAGCTGTGCGGGATGCTGCGGAGGGTGCAGGGACAACCACGTCGGATCCATCGATGCAGAGTTGCTTGTCCTGCTCTGGGCCACATCCCTGTTGTTGATTCACCTGCCTGTGTGACAGCAAAGGAAGGTCTCTGAATGTCTCAACTCTCCTGGGTTGATGCTGGAGATAAACGCTTGTCTCCGCATGTATACCAAAGCAATGCACGGCTGTCATGCCCACCCACCCTAGGGATTCAGCAGAACAACAGCCCGACACGGAGCCTGCTCGCGAGCAGCAGCCTCACCTCTGCGGCAGCTGGCGATTTTCCATCACAGTAGAGTTTCGTTGGGGGAAAAAATGAAAGAGTTGATTAATCAAAAGGAAAATGTTGCATAAGAATGCACCCGTTTGACTTAAAGTCTTATCTGAAAAGGTCACCGGAGTTTGGGAAGGAATGTCTCATTAAAACAGAGGCAGACCACCCCATCGCCTACTGGTCAGGACACAGCTGGGAGGGGGGAAACAGCAAAGTAGAGACTTGACCCTGGTTCCCTGTGTCCCAGGACAGCACAGCACTCGTTACACTCCAGGACAAGCGCATGCCTTTCCTGTATTGTTGGAGCTGCTCAATTGTGTACAGTTAATTAATATTCATTAAGTCGAAGGGAAAGTTGGATTGCGGTCTGCTTGTGAAGGTACTAACTTGGGCTCAAGTTCAAGTGATTATTCCGTTATTTATACTGTGGAAAGTTGCAGCGGGACAGGCCGTACAAACCTGCTATCCTGGTGATCCGAATGCTCAGCTGGGGTCTGCACGACTTGCAGCCAAGTTCCTCCTCAGCCAGCGCTGGAGAAGACCTCAGCCCTCCTTTCCCACACCCCAGCTGGTTTTGTGCCATGACAATCCATTTGAGAGTGTCTTTGGTTTTTCATGGAAATTGCTCGAGGTTTTGGTTTGCTCCTGGTGTGGAGTGGGAACATTTTCTGATGTTGTGAGAGGTTTTGTTGGAATGGTGATGCTCTTCCTGCCCAGCTCCGGCTGTGAGCACCACGCTGCCAGGCGGCTGCTGCCAGCCTTGCAGCCAAGGTGAGGGAGCAGCTTGGTGGTGCTCAGAGGCCCCAGCACATTGTGTGCCTTGTGACATTCGCAATGAGCAATGCCATAACCGCACAGTGATCCCTTGCCCTTGGGGAGGAGGCCCTGGTTACAGCTTGAGAGCTCAGCTCTGGTCAGGGTGACAGGCGCTGCCACCAGTCACCTTCACCCAGAGGTGCTGGACACTGAACAGGCTCCCCAGGGGAGGTGTCACGGCCCCAACCTGACAGTGTTCAAGAAAAGGCTGGACAACATCCTCAGACACACGGTATGACCTGTGGGGTGTCCAACAGGAGTTGGACTCGATGGTCCTCGAAGGTCCTTCCAACTCAGGACGTTCTATGATTGTCTGGATGCCAGAGTTGGCAGGTAGATGCCCCCAGAAGGGTTGCCAGGACTCAAGGAGCACAGACAACCTTCATCTGCTCTGGTGCCCTGTGTGCATCATGGGAGGGATGCTCAGGGCTCTGGCAGTCCTGGGCAACAGGTTTTTTTCACTTGCTTAGAGCCAGTAAGAGCCTGCAGAAGACCAAAGCCATACGGCTGTGGCCAGCAGGACCAGGGCAGTAATTGTTCCTTTATACTCGTTGCTGATGAGGCCGCACCTCAAATTCTGGGGTCAGTTTTGGGTGCCTCACACCAAGAAAAACCTTGAGGTGCTGGAGTGAGTTGAGAGAAGGGAACGGAGCTGGTGAGGGGCTGGAGCACAAGTGTGATGGGAGCGGCTGAGGGACCTGGGGGGTTCAGCTGGAGAACAGGAGCTGAGGGGAGACCTTCTGATCTCTGAACTGCCTGAAAGGAGCTTGGAGCCAGGGGGAGTCAGCAGAGCAGATGCTGCCACCAAATGGGGGGCATCTAAAGCTGCAAATACACCCACCAGTGCCCCATGTTGCCTGATGCCACAGCCGTGCTGGATGGAACTGCATATCCTGGGAGGCCATCTGACCTCCCGCCCAGCTCAGACTGGAAGCACTGGTGTGGCAGGGAGTGAGGTTCAGAGCCCATGTATTCATTTCTGTGCCCCAAACTGACAGCAGTGATGTCTTCCCATGGGCAGGGCCTGGTAGATGTCAACAGCAGATGAACAACCTCCCTGAGATGCCGTTCTGCTTTGAAGTGATCCAGCTGAGGCTCGTTTGTAGCTCAGTGGCTCCATATCCACCAGATTATAACAAGTAACAGGCAGATAGCTGGGTCCAGAGCTCAAGTTCAGCTCTACACCAGGCACACTGGGTTTCTAGGTGATGAATTTGAGGAACATACTGAAGAATTAATATTCATACTGTGAACATACTGTGGGTGCCTGTGTGTGCTCAGAGGTGGGCTGTGTACCGTTCCTATGTGAACAAGGATGTGCATAACCACAGAGACAGCCCGTGCCCTGCCAGGAGAGCTGCTCACACTTTTCTGCCAATTCATCTCAATGGAAACTTTCCATAGGAACTAAAATTGTTTAGAAAAACCATTGAAATGAAACATTCTGCTGATGTCAAGATGTTTGGCTCTTACATTAGCTGGTGAAATGCTCTGATTTTTTGCTTTGACTTTTTGTTTCTATACCCTACTGACTTTATTATTGCAATATACCTCATAAAAATAAGAAGTGAAAAAAAAAATCTAGCCGAGTTCCTTCAGTTGGCCCTAGTGCCATTCTTCAAATCACACATGACTGGCCAGTGGAAAATTTGTTGTTTTCATCTTGATTAGAGACAAAATCCAATCTCCGAATGGCAGAATTCTCTTTGAAATGAGATTATGGCTCTGCCAGCTTGAGTTGCCGCGCGTCTGGAGCAGGGCAGCACTGGTGCATTCAGCAGCCCTCCCGCCCCCCACTGCGGCTGGACAAACTGCCAGCACACCTGTGTGCCAATGAGTAGCCCCATCCTTGAAAGCAGAGATGCCACCTGGGGTCCCCTAGCACCACCTGTGACCCCAGCTGGTCCCCGTGTGCCCTGAGCTCAGGGCTGACAACTCACAGCCCCCTTTTTCACCTCGGCCCATCCCTGGTGTCCCAGGTGTCAGGTGGTGACACGCACTGTGTCCTGGAGGAAGCACCCGCCGCATCCTCACCCCTGCTCTGGCCACGCTGGGGCCACACGTTAGCATCCAGATAATGACATCTCCTCCATGCTGCTCCTTTCCCTGGTGTTTTCCAGCTCCCATCTCCCCGGGTTCCCTTCACTCCTCCTGCACTTTGCTGCAACCAGTGCTGGAATGTCAGTGCAAGGAGTGTGGGAAGCAAAACTGCTCCTACATCCCAATCCTCCCTGCATCTGTACCTCAGGGTACTGTGGCCGCTGTCACCCCTGCTCCAACCTTTCTTCTCCTCTCCCCTCACTCCTCGGTGGTCCTGCCCAGCAGTGCCAGGCCAGGCACCAGTCCTGTGCTGCTCTGGGTGGCCATGGGCACATTCTGCTGCCACACACCAAGGCTGGTTCTTCTAAGAGGTTGGTCGAAAGGCTTTCCAGCCAGAAAACACTAGTACAGCATAATCTAAACATCCCACAGGACCATTTCCATTTAGTCGAAGAGACTGACATAATTCTGCTGACGCACTTGGTTCCAGGCAGCGAGGAACTCTTGGATTTGGCTCCTTGCTGCAAAGTTGTGCTCTGCCCACACCTTGCAGGCAGAGCCTGGGCTGTTGCAGTGTGGTGTGGGTTTGCCTGTGCACACCGCAGCCTTTGGAGTGGAGCAGCGTGTGCCTGTGCCCAGGCTGAGCGCACAGCACCGGGTGCTGAGCTGCTGTGTGCTCTGCTCGCATCCTCATTTACCTCTGCAGTAACCGCTTCTGAGCAAACATCACTGGGAAACCATAGCAGGAAAAGTCTGGGATGGCTTATGTGAGTCCTTTTAACTCAAGGTCTATGCACTTGGCCAAAGCCTTGCCTTTGCCACCAGCTGGGCTCGTCAGCGCCCTAACGAGGAGCTGTTTCTCTTGGGATGCTGGAGAACAACTGCAGCAACTGCCTCAAAAAACCTGGAGGTCCTTTTAATTGGTTGCCACACAGAGAGGAGCTGCCAGTTAATTCATTGTTGATACTCGCTGTTCATCTTCCCCTTGCAGATGGAGGAAACAGCCCCTGCCCTGAAGCTGTTGTAGCTGTTGATGCAGGCATTGCAGACAGCTTATTAACAGCTCACTGGGGAAAGTTTACATACTACCAGTCCCTTCCACCTAACCAGGCTGGGTCAGCACCATCCAGAGGCATCTGCAGGCCTGTTGTGCTGGCAGGTCTGGCTCCTTTCAGAGCTGCTTTCTGTCCACTGAGCAGAAGTTGTGTGTGGTTTGTCCCCTGGAAGATCCAGCACCCGCCGCCTGCCCCAGCCTGCATCATGCTGCTGTGCTGGGGAACCCTTCCTGCTTGGAAGAGCTGGATTTTGGACTCGCATGCTTCAGCAAAACACAGTGTTTGTTTATGCACTGGCTGTCTGGGTCTCTTGGTGGCCCTTGGGGACAGCTGCCTTCAGAGGGCTTGAATAAGCGAGCTGACAAGTCCTGTGTGTAAAAGCTGAAGGCTGATGACCCCTAGAGTCAGCCTGGGAAACACATCCCTGAGCAGCTCCCGCGTGCAGCTGTCCGTGTCCACCGGCTCCCAAACTGGGATGCTGTCTGGTGACAGCTCCACGCTTGGTCCTCCCTCGCCTGCAAAGAGCATCCTGGCCCAGCCCTGCTCTCAACAGGGGTGATTCCTGGGGAGCTGGTGCAGCTTGTTCCTTGTTTAGAGACTGAGAAAAGCCCCTGGGGACAACCTGGGCTGTCCCTGGAACGCAGGATGGACCCAGCACAGCACTGGCAGCAGGACAGGGCAACCTCTGTTCCCCTCACTCAGCACAGACCAGCCCAGAAGAGCACCCCAGCGGGGCCAATCCTGCACCCGCCGATTGCAGTGCACCCAGGGGTTGCGGAGAGGACAGGAGGAGTTCTGCACTTGTGGCACTGCTGCGGGAGATGCTCAGCCACAGGATCACATCCAGCTGCTGTAGCCTTTCCATAACCACCAAAGGGACACCTGGCAGCAGAGAGACCATCTAGCAGCCAGTGACCCCAGGAGACCACCTTGGTTTTAACTGGAAGGTATTTACTGGGGAGCCCCTGGCGTTACTGATGCAGAAACAACCCACTAGCTATCACCTAGAATTTAGGTGTCTTCAAACAAATCCTTTTGCTTAGAGTGGATGGAGAGAGTTGGCCAAGGACAGGCTGAGCACAGAAGCCACGTGTTTTGGTCTTCAGTAATTTCCTGGGAATCAAAGCTTTCTGAGGGAAATAAGACAAGGCTTGTAAGCAAGTTCAGTTTATTGCTGAGGGCCAGGCAGAGCTCACGCAGGGTACAGGAGGAACCAGCAGGGCTGGGAGCTGGCTCAGCATGAGGGCCAAGGTGGGAAGCTCTGGAAAAGATTGAGATTGGGATCAGGACTCAGATGGAGCAGGATAAGCCTGCAAAAGAGGCTGTTTGATGTGTGCTGCAGCTGTGGACACTGAACTTCATGTACTTTGAGGTCTCCTCCAGCCTATGACCCCAAAACTCAAGTCTGGGTTATGAGCAGAAGACCTTTACTCCTTCTCCACGTGGTCCTATGGGACAAGCAGCTCTGCCTGGTGGTGGTAGACCTGAGGGTGGCCCCGGTCCCTTTTCTTTGTGAACAGTCCAAGTGACAAGTGTTCCAGAGGGTCATGGAGGCAGTGTTTGGCTGGCTGGGGAGTGATCATGTCCCCTAAGAACTTCTTACTGTGTGGGGAGGGATGACACCACCTGCGTGGGGAAGGGTCACTGCTGGCTCCCCCCGGGCTCCTCCAGTGGGGACAAGGACATCTTGGCATGAGCACTGCAGGAACAGTGCATTGTCTCTGCTGTCATCATCACATCTAGAGAGGATGGAAACCAGGTTGTTGGAGTGGTGGCATTGGTGTCATCCACCCCAGGGACATTGTCAGATGAGGGACATGACCCCAGCCAGTCAGACAGTGTGCAACACAGTTCACCTGGGGGAAATCCCACCCAGTGCTGACAGCCACTGCCACACACAGGCATGGCCTGCGGTATGTGGGAACAGACCTGCCACCACTGTCCCCACCCGACACTCATGGACACACCACTCCAGGCAGCACCCGCTGGACGGGCTCATCCCCTGCATGCTGGGATGACCACGGGTGGCTGGGATCTTGCCGAATCCAGCAGGAATTTTGCCCATGACATCAGCAAAGTGGAGATTTTGCATCGTTCTATTTAAAGAGATTATCTAGAGCAGCCCTTGGCAGCCCTGCATGGATGGGTTGCCAGATTTTTTCCCAAATTAGAGGTGAAATGTGCCAGTAGAAGTGCAGTGAAAGCCTGGCTTTCTGCTTCCCGACAGGCAGGGTGCTGGCAAACTGCTTATCGGGTCGATATCCATTGCTTGGGGAAGCAGGGAGATGCTGACACCTCACCCACCGTCCTGCTCCTGCCCTTGCACCCACCCCAGCACCTGCCATGTCCCCGACACCTCTGGTGCCCTCGATACCCGTGATGCCCTCAGCACATCAGAACACAACCGTGGTTTACCAGTGCGGGGGCGATGGGCTTCCTTGTCTTTCCCAAGGGCCGGTTGTGTGTTCACACGAAGTGAGGGAGGAAAAACAGAAAGAGAAAATAAGTGAAAAATAAATTTTCTAATGAAACAGACTGGGAACTGGGGCTAAGATTTTCTATGTCAATATTTTTTTCCCCCTTTCAAGGTGTATTTTTTTCCCCCAGAAAATTTATAGGAAAATTGAGCAAGAAAGGGTTTGTGGTGTGGGACCACGTGGGCACATGCTGCTGGGTCCTGAGCTGTGGGGGCTTCTTGGGCTCAGGGCTCCTCATGTAGGACTTTTGGGTTGAACGTTTTTCCTTGGGTGCTGCAGTGGAGAGCACATAGAAATGGCTTGGTTTCCATGCTTGTTATTCTTAAAAAAAGGTCTAAATGAATCATTGAAGCTTTCATGCTTTCTATGCACAACTAAAATATTAGAAGGACTTCAATGCAAAAAATACTGCTTCATTAAGTAAACTTGTTTTATTCTTATGTTTTATTTTATTCTTGCTCTTATATTATGCCATTAGATGTTACTATATACTAGGCATCATATTGCTATCTTTGGTATAGTAATCAGACAATATGAAAGTTACTTTTTAAAGTTCTGACCCTGTGAATGTCAAGACTTTTACACATTAAGTTAATGAGAATCAGAAGAAAATCCTCAGTGTTGACATTTCTGCTGGGTGGAAATACGGTGTTCTTGTGCTTGCCTTCTTGCAGTCTGATTTACTGGTACTCTGATTTGTCAGGACATCAGTCATTAATCCCCACAGTAAATTAGTGTAGGGGAAGTTTTGAACTGACCTGCTCACCAAAACGTGTGTAAACTGGTGACTCTTCCAAATGCCTGTTGTGCTAAACCCAATGTTAACACTTTTCTCTCTGTACCAGCATAAAGCAAGGTTTATTTTGCAAGGGAAGTTATAAACACCCAGCCTGCAGCAGGGATGGGAGGATGCCCATCTGTGTGACTGCAGAGCAAACCTCCCCCTTTGCAGACCAGAGCATCCTCATCCAAGCCCTGCTCAGAAGGTGGGGTCAGCACTTCCTGATCTAACAGCAGTTTGCAGGGTAAAGCTGGGGGAGGGAGACCCTGACGCGGGTTTGGAAAGTGTTTGTAGGAATCCTCTGCACAGCCCTGCTGAGATCCTGCTCGTGTGCAAAGCTAAACAAAATGACGAGAGGCTGACAAGCCTAAAGGGCAGAAGAGCTAAAAGTGGGAAAAACAGCTGACCAGAAAGGTCACTGCAAATAGACAAATGCTCGGAGAACCATGGAAGTAGAGGAGATGTTACCGCCTGTGGCAATAGAGCTGAGAGCCCCACAGTGAATTCAACTGGAGGAAAGTGTGGGCTGGATATCAGCAAAATCCTGTCTTCCAGGCAGCAAGATCTATGGGATCGGAGTGGTTTCCCAGGGGACAAAGCAAGCACTCTATTGCTGGAGTAATTTAAAATTGGATGGGACAGAGTGCTTGGGAACATGCTGCAGAGTCTAATTGTGGGGTTGTGACTGTGTGAAAATCTAGCGTGCATGGAAAATACGAGTTTGCTGTGGAGGGATATATCTGTTGATCAGTCGGTGATTCGAGGATTTGAGTAAACAAAGGAGAGGATAGACTTTGGATTGGGGGAAGATAAACTTCACAGGGTGCTGCTGAGCCCCAGGGTCACCAGGAATGTGGCCATTCCCTGGCGCAGGGGACAAGGGGCTCCACTGCTCCCCACACCACCCCAGGGAGAGGGTCTCTGCTGTCCCTCTGTCCTTCTTCTGGTGGGATCCTGGCCTCTCTGTGCCAGGGAGGAGTTTGGAGGGGTTTTATTACCTGGGAAGATGGTGCGATCTCTGCAGCTCAGCTCTCATCCCAGCCCCGGCAGCCCCCATGCTGGTGGCAGCTGCAGGGGTTCTTGCGGCCCCACACCATCACCTTCCTCACCATCACCTTCCTCGTCCAGGCAGTGCTGCCCTGGGTCTACTTGGGCCTGGGTGGACACGCGGCACTCCCGTGGGTGCTGTCACAGCAGCGATGGTTCCACGTCACCCGCCGGTGTGTGGGCTGCTCTCCTCTGGAGGAGCCTGTGCAGCGTGCCGTCCCTCCGCTGTGATTTACAGCACTGCCCGGCTCCACTAACCTTTGCGCGTCTCCTTCCAAACATCATAATAAACAAGTGGAGCTGGGGAGTGCTGGTGGAGCTGCAATGCTGGGTGCTCTGGGTGGCTGAGCTCTGGCCCTGTGCGCCAGGACAGACACAGGCTGCGTGCGACCCGTGCTGGGGGTCAGCTGGGAGATGCAGAGGCTGTCCCCCTGCCCTCGGCTGGCGGCAGAGCTGAGTCCTCGCAGCTGAAGCTCAGCTCAGTGCGGGGTCTGTAATCATAGAATCACAGAAAGGTTTGGGTTGGAAGGAACATCTAGTTCAAAGGTCTTCTAGTCCCACCCCTGCCCTGAGCAGGGACATCTTCACCAGCTCAGGTTGCTCAGAGCCCCCTCCAGCCTGGCCTGGGATGTCTCCAGGGATGGGGCATCCACCACCTCTCTGAGCAAGACTTCTGTAACCCACACAATGGGCTGCTGGCACCCACTGGGTCATCAGTGGTGACTTCAACCCATTATATCGCAAGTTCTGCAAGAGCTACTTACACCCACCCAAATAGGGATGGGCACCCTGTGGCATGTGGGTGAGACTCCCGCTCCGTTAGCTCTGGGCTGGATACAAAGCTCCCACCATTGGATCTCCCCTCCGTGGTGGCCAGTGGGACAGCACCCCACTGCCTGCCCCGTGGCTACCCCACCATAAAAAAAGCAAAGGCTCTCCTAATGTCTGCCAGGCACCTTCAGGCCTGGGCCAACCTCCTGCAGTGGCAAGTTGCAGCATATGGTCCTGGGGCTTGATGTTGGCAGCATCACCCTCCTGACACACAGGTCTGGAGATCTGGCAAGATCAGAGCCCACTCGAGCACGTGTACCTGGGAGCAGGTGTAGCTACTGGAGTGTGTGTGAGTGCAATTGAGTCTGCCAGTGCAGCGGATTGTGCCTCTGAGCTGTCCTCCCCGTCACCGGTGTGCTGGCGCCAGCTCTCTCCCCAGTCCCTTGGGCTCCCATTCCTCCCTGAGCTCTTCTTCTGGAGAGATGCTCCAGCAGCCCTGTGAAGGACAGCCCATGTCTGCATGCTGCCATGCCCCAGGGATGGCCGCTGATCCCTGCCCAGGCCGTGCTGAGGTTGCCAGGCATGGGATTTACACTCCGCTTCTCCTGGTGTCACCCCAGTTCATTCCTGCACCAGAACAGGCTCTTCCAGAGCCTGCTCCTGCACTGACCCTCCGTGTTAGCTGGAGGCTGCTGGGCTGGAGCCCATGTGCCATCTTGCCATTGCTTCCCCACCGTGCTGGCACTTGGGGTGGCACGGCGGTGCCCAGGACAGTCTGCTGGTACCATTCCCCCGACAAGCTCAAAGCTCGCTGAGGTCACCTTGCCCAGCTGCAGGCTGTGCAGAGTGATTTCCTCACCCCCTCCTCCCTGCAAGACAACCCCTCTCCTAGGCCTTGAGGAGTTAAAAATAGAGCCTTGCTTATGGAAAGTTCATGCTGGATAAGAGACTTAGCAGGACGCCACTGAGATCCTCATCTGAATGTAAATCAATCGGTGCACTCCTGGCAGATGAGGCAGGCAGGAGCAGGACAAACCCCCAGAACATGACGTGTCCTCTCGAATTAAAAATAGACTGTTTGATGAACATGCTCCACTTGCTCTTCATCAATGGGAGGACAGGGGAACCGCCAGGTTATGACACCTGGGTTCTGGCTGGGTCTGGCCACCAGTGGGGTGGGCACAGCTGCTGGACCAGTGTCCTCCTCCTGTGGGCACCGCCAGGGTGAAGCTCCTGCCTGGGTGGGCTGTGGGTGAGGCCCTGGCCGCTGCGGGGGTCCCGTGGGTGCAGCACCAGCACCCATGCATTTGCAGCACAGCACCTTCATGCATCTGGCTGAGCCCAGCGCTGTGTTGCTGCTCCCCCTGCGAGCACAGGTCAGGATTAATGCCCGTGGCTTTCAGCATGATGATGCTGCCTGCCAAGTGCTCTCTCCTCCCCATGGGACACCGTGGGTGGCTGGGGTGCAGTGGGAGAGGGGTTAAAGCAGTCTCCGGTGTGCTGTGGGCGGGTGCTCGAGCCACTAACAAAGAATAGTAATGAATGGAAAAAGTGAAGTGTTTTTTCCCTAAAGCAAACAGCTCAGTCAGATTAGAAGCTCCGAGTGTGCTTTACCCAACTATTAATACATTCCTCTCTCATCTCAAACTAAACAGCCGCGCTGAGCTCCAAGTTCATAAAAACAGCATCAAATCCATGAGAGCACAGTACATTTATAGTGTCAGCCAGTAAAACTGCCTGCTGGAGGTGATGATACTCTGGCTCTCTGCCTGCTGGGGGGGACGAGCTGGGCCAAGCAAGAGGAAGATGGGCAGCCCTGAGCGAGCGGACCCTTCTCCTCCTCGGCAGAGACTGCGGACAGGGCTGGGGGGAGCCTGGAGAAGTCCCTGTTACTGCTGTGCTGGAGTTACCCTGCTTAGAAACACCGAACCACGGCAAGCTGGGGCTGTCAGGACATGGGGCTTGTGTCCGCAGATGGCAGCACGTGTGCTGGGATCAGCAGGGATGTTGGACGGGCTCAGTTTTCCTTCTAAACATCCTGCATGCATCCCCCCAAAATGGTCATGCCCATCTCCCCTCCTGCCTCAGGAAGGCCAAGGAGGGGACTGGCTGCAGCGCAGGGCAGGTGACATCCTGGTGTGGCACTGCAGATGCAGCACTGTGGGCAGGCTCATGCTTCCCCATCTTCCCGCTGCAGGACCATCCCCACGGAGGACCTGCCGGGGTGCCGGTGACATGCAGCGTGCTGGGGCAGGCGGCTGCTGTGGGGCCCTTGGAGCAAAGGAGATCCCTGCTCGCTGTCCTTGCTGACAAGTGCCGAGGCAGCCAGCTGCTCACCAGATCCCCACAGCTGTGCGATCCATCTGCAGCACACACCCGTGCCAGCTGCAGCTGCAGGGGGAGGCCGCAAGGCAAGGCCATGAACAGCAGCATCCCCTTCACCTTCTGCAGCCTGGCAGGGGTAAAAGCCCTGCGGCTGCAAGGAGAAGGGGCAGGATGGCCTGAGGGGGCTTTGCCTCAGACTGGGCAGGGTGTGCAGCCTGGTGCCTGGGCACCGGTTCATTCCCTGTGCAGCAAGCACCCCCAGCCTTAGTGCCTCCCAGTTTGAGGCAGTTGCAGGTGTTTTGTCTCTGAGACTTGGGACACCAGGGGTCTACAGGGACAAGAGGTAAAGTCTTTCCACATTTGGCAACTGGATGAGTCCTGAAAAATGGTATCTAGTGGTGCTTTTCTTCTCACGGTATCTTTCCATTGGGCTGGTTTATGCTCCATGTTTTATTTGTTCACAGAATCATTGCAATTGGAAGAGACCCTTAGGATCATTGAGTCCAACCATAACCTAACTCTGGCACTAAACGGCGTCCACAAGAGCCTCATCTGTACATCCGTTCAACCCCTCCAGGGTGGTGACTCCTCCACTGCCTTGGGCAGCCTGGTCCAATTCCCAACAGCTCTTTCTGGGAAGAATTTTTTTCTGCTATCCAACCTGAACCATCCCTGGTGCAACCTGAGGCCATTTTCTCTCGTCCTGTCTTGGGAGAAGAGACCAACTCGTCCATGGTGCAACCTCCTCTCAGGTTAATCTATATCAGGCTGGGGTTGTTTAGGGTGACAAAGCCTGGGGCAGATGCTTGGACTGGACATCACTTGGGGGCTGCAGCTGTCTTGAGAGAGACAAACAGAAAATGTACAAGAGCACAGGGAATCTCAGGAGGTTGATTTTCCTATGACTTCGCTAATTCCTTTAAAGTTTGCAGAGGCTGTGCTGGTGACCCACCGTGCTTTGCCACAAGGGACACAGCTCTGATTCTGTTACAACAGCAGCATTTTCTGCTGGGACTCCAGGTGTGATTCCGACTGGATGCCCCTTCAGCAGAACAGTTCAGCTGGGCACTGCCCCGAATGGCAGAGATGCACGGCAAATTTGGGTGCAGGCTGACATTGCTGGGGTGGGGAGGCACCAAACTTGCTAGGATTATCCATAAACTCCCCTGAGCAGAACCAGGGTGTTTCTGCAGGGAGGTGGTGTTGAGAGATCGCTGTTTTGAAGGAAGCTCTTACTCTGCTTTGTTCTGACTCAGTCTGAGAAATATCATATCTCAAAGAGCCACATATTCAAAAAAAATGAAAAGCCATTCCAGAAGTAATGAAATACCTTATTTTGCTGTGCACATTACCCAGTGTCTGCCCTGGCACTGTCCTGCCCTGTCCCCGGGTCTCGGTGGTGACACTGCTCTTGTGTGCCCAGTGGCCACATGGCTCCCATGAGGCTCATCAGATCTGCTCGGTGGCTGGAGCCCATCACAGGGGATAGACCTGGGCAGGGAGCCCAGCTGACCGGGAACGCCGAGGATGCAGTGCAGAGGCTGAGGCAGATGCAGGGTTAATGCCAAACAGAATTACCGGAAAACAAAAAATATATCCCCTCAAGAAACAGTGCTTTTAGTTTTGTAGGGGTGCATTCTCCTGCAGGAAGAAGATCACTGTGGCAAAAAGCAGAGGTCACTTGTCCTGCAGAGGAGCTGAGTTTATTTTGGTTTATTCTGTATTTGGTGTCCAGCTTCTAAGCCGGGTCTGCTTTTACATGCCCCTCCGCAAAACTGAGCTGAAGGCCAGCAAGGTGGGTTTGAGCACAACGACCTCCCGCATGTCTGATGGCCGGCAGAGCTCTGCACTAACCTTTTCTGGCTGCTGAGCATCCACTTGCCAGGGGGCTGTTTGGAAACCAAGGCTTTCCTTTCTAACCACCTTTGTTAGCGATCAGATGAGGCTTCTTCAGTGACAATTTTATATAACTCTGAGCAATAACAGTGCAGCCGCTTCACCCTGCCAGGGACTAGACCCATCCTCAGAAGGTTTCTTTGTAGAATTGTCTATACCCAATACATGCCGCTGCACTGGAAGATCCCATAAAATATGGCAGGACACAGGACTCATTCCAGAGACCGTTGCTTATTAAATCATCTGGGTGGCAGAGGAAGAAGCTGATCAGAGATGAAGCGATAGAGCGTGGCTCTGGGAGCTGACTGACCTCAGTGTCATGTTCTGCCCCTTTTTTATCTTTCCCACACATTGCACAAGACCGAGTCTAAAGTGATACTATATATAAGGCTTACTGTACCATTCATCTGGGCAACACGAAGCCCGGGTTTATACAGATCTGTCTGGCATTAGGAGATCGAAAGGTTATGTTATTGGTACATTTCTGCACATCCAAACCATGAGTCATCATTTCCAGGAAGCCAAATACTTACTTAAAGAGCTGTGATGCAAATTATGCTTCCCAAATATTTTATTCCTAATACAACCCTGGACATGGAATCCGGGCGCAGAGTTTATGAACAGCTGATCTACAGCAAAAGGCTGAGGTAACGGGTCAAAGCTGCCTCTGAGTTTAGCCTGATTTATGGACAAAGTAATTTTGTTATGAAAAATAAGCATATAAAGCACTTGGATGCTACAGTAAAACCGTAAACAGTGCACTTTGCCTTCTGCATATAAGAACTAATTGCAGGTATCCATCAAAGCAGAAAACAGGCTGAGATGTGCTTGCTGGGATTTCATATTGAGAGATAATTGCTAATATTTCATATTACTATAGTATTATTATTATTATTATTATTATTATTATTATTATTATTATTGACAAAGGTGAAGTAGTTTTGAACCAGATGTGCTTTGAAACTTCCATGGCACTCTGGTCTCCAACATGAAACCATCAACATTGAGTCACGAGGAAAAGCTACAAATAAAACCCAAATACAACTACTCAACCAGAAAAAAAGGTGCAAAAGTTCTTCCAAACCCACGAAATTTCAAGAGAATGGAAGTGTTTTCAGGATGGCTGTTTGCACACATTGTCCACACCTGGTGGCACAGCTGCTCATGTGGGCTCTTTGCTGTCCCATGGGAGGTGGCACCGGCAGGCAGGGGATGGCAGCTGTGATGTCCCCTCCCAGGGTGGACACAGACCCTGAGCAGCAGAACAGTGTCCCAGGCGAGGAGGGGACACAGCCTGGGCTCAGCGCTGGGCAGGAGAAAGCAGGTGACAATAGTGCGATAGTGACACCTGAGTAGGAAATGCACCTCTGCAGATGTCACACGTCAGGGAGATTAAGCACTTGGAGCTGAGACTTTCCATTCTATATGCCAAGGGGACAAGATCTAGGCCCTCTTCCAAAGACTTGTGTCTGTATTTCAGAGCTGGAAAACTCTCTCCTCCAGGTTAAAGCTCATTGGAGCTGCCAGATTTGCGATCTTGCTTTTAGCAATGATAACATCAGGGCATCCTGGCTTTAATCAGTTTGTGCGCTGCGTGGTGAGAGGTGATCGACCTCCCCCGGCCCAGCACGTGCCCAAGCTGAGCCTTGCTGCGTGTGTACTGGGGTGTGCAAGGTCTGGCTGGGCCCAGGGGATGAGCCACAACCATCCACGGTGTGTCCATGTGTGTCCCCAGCGTGGTTCCAGCACAGGCAGTTTGGGGGCAAGCAAGGGTGAGGGACACTGCCCCATGGGCAGGACAGAAAAGCCCCCGTGTTTTCTGGAAAAGCGAGTTTAGATGTATACATACAAATCATGTCACTGCAGCTGCCCTTTGGGGAGTCTCCTTCTCTGAGACATTCAAATCCGCCTGGACCGACCTGTGTGATCTGCTCTGGTGACCCTGCAGAGGTCCCTTCAACCCAACCAGGCTGGGATTCTGTGATTCTTAGGGACATACCCATGAACTCTTTTTTAATATAATTTTTATGTTATTCAGCAAAAGCAGCCACCTCTCCAGGAGTGTCTCCAGCCATACCCAACCCTGTTCTTGCCAGGAGTGTGCACAGATGGGCAGCTGGACCAAAACCTGGCAATGGCTGGGCTTGTCTACAGTCATGACTGCCCTAAGCCTGGCTTAGCCGTTGCCAGGCTGCTGTTCCTTCTTCCCACGGAACCAGCTCTGCGATCCAGCAGCCTGATGTTTCTCAGAGCTGAGCTGAGCAGAGGTGACTGAGTGGGTGGATAAGCCTGTTCTGTCTCTCTGCGTCCACCACGGTATCTATTCTAAGGTTGACTGCACCAATGCTGGGAATGAGCTGGGACGCTGCCTCTCGTGCTGCCAGCGGTCCCTGGGGACCTCATGGCTACACATGTGCTCTTCCCAGGTTGCGCAAGCATGGTGCCTGATGGGGAGATGCTGTTGGGGTTTGCTCAGGCTGGAGCTCCAGCAAGATGTGTGCTGGGCACCTCCCGGCTTTCCCAAGAGTCTGGAAACCAGGCTTCACAGAATCACAGACCACAGAGTCCTGGGGGCTGAAGGGACCTCTGCAGATCCCCCAGCCCAACCCCTGCTCACGCAGGGTCACAGAGCAGATCACACAGGTGGGTCCAGGGGGTTTGAATGTCTCAGAGAAGGAGACTCCACACCCGCTCTGGGCAGCCTGGGCCAGGCTCTGGCACCTCCCAGCAAACAAGTTTCTCCTCCTGTTCAGATGGAGCCTCCTGTGTTTCAGTCTGTGCCCATTGCCCCTCACCCTGGCGTTGGGCACCACTGAACAGAGTCTGGTCCATCCTCTGACACCCACCCTGAGATATTGATCCCATTGATCACATCCCTCTCAGCTTCTCTTCTCCAGCTCAACAGCCCAAGCTCTCTTAGTGTTTCCTCATAAGAAAGATGCTCCAGACTCCTCAACATCTTTGTAGCCCACCGCTGGACTCGCTCCAGTAATTCTTTGTCCTTCTGAAACTGGGGAGTCCAGAACTGGACACACAACTCAGATGGGGCCTCACCAGGGCAGAGCAGAGGGGGAGGATTCACCTCCCTTAACCTGCTGGTCACACTCCTCTTTATGCACCCCAGGTACCATCAACCACTCCTCCCTCATGCACCCCAGGTACCATTGGCCTCTTGGCTACGGGAGACATTGCTGGTTCATGGTCAACCTGTTCTTGACCAGAACTCCCAGGTCCTTCTCTGCAGAGCTGCTTTCCAGCAGGTCCACCCTCAGCCTGTACTGGTGCCTGGGGTTATTCCTCCCCAGGTGCAGGATCCTATGCTTGCCTACACTCTGAAACCCTTAGGTACGGTCATCTGGCATCTTGCTTGAGTGACCATCACCTTGCAGCTTTATAAGCCAGGTTGTGGGGTAGGTGTCTGCCAGGAAGGCCCCCCCAGTAAGCGTGCACAGCATTTCTCTGCATGCTGGCGGTGGGGTCAGTCACTTTACCACTTACTCAGCCTGATGCACAGGTACACAGATGCAGGTGTACAAAAGTATGGAGCACGTTACTGCTTGCTTAGCACACAAGGTTGGGAGTTTCTGAGCTGGGTAAGTTTCCTTTCCTCTCCCACATGTTCTTTGAGGGCTTATCAGAGAAGTTTTGCAGGGACGTTCAGGCTCCATCTCTGACGGTGGTGGATCCGCTGGAACAGAGTTTCTCTCTGACTTCTGCACTCACCATCTGTTGGACTTTGCTGGGCCCACGAACAAAGAGAACATCTCCCAAAAAGCCAAATCCTTCTAGGACTGAAAGAGGAAAGAAAAGGAAAAGAAACAAAGATATCTATCTCAAAGTTTAATTTTAAGAATGGGAACAAGATAAAAATGCAAAAGTTGTTAAAAAGGAATTCAAAAGAAAAGCTAAATGGGTAAAATATTTACAGAAGGCATAAAAACTGTTTAAAGACAAAGTATTAGAGACTCGGAATAAATATATACAACCAATCAAGAATGTGCTGAAATATCCAAGAACAAAAAAAAAGGCCTGCCATGCTTTAGTAGTGAAAGAAGTTAGAAGAAGAAAGAAAGATTCATCAAAATTGAAATAATTTCCAAAGAAGGAAGATAGAATGGAGTACAAACTATTTCTGTTAGATGTAATACCCATAATAAGGACAGGCCAAAAATATTTTTAGGAAAAACTTGCTAAAAGCATAAAAGCCAATAATAAAACATTTCTCAAAGCATAAATAGTAGGAAGCTCATCAGAAAGTGACCCTGACTCAGATTTGTGTAGGAAAAGATAGAATAAAGTTAATATTGCAGTGCAAAAGCACTAAGTAGCTAAACTGATGCTCAGTAAGAGGTTGAAGGAATTGTCGTATGCTCTACCCATTCTTTACACAAACTCCCATCCCATAACGAAGGAAACAGCAAGAATCAATGACTATTTCTCAGATTGAAATACCAAACATGGAGGTACTCTTGAGCATGAAACTGAGCTGAACCCAACAAAGCATTTGGAAAGACGACCGTCCTGAAACCCAGCGTCCCACCGCGAGGCCCCGTTCAGCACAGGTGCCTCCATCCCTGTGAAGTGTGAGCTCCCACCCTGCCCTCAATACCTCCCACCTTAGTGCCAGCACCCAACGCACCGCTGGCTCCACCTGCCATGGAAACTTTCTCTATCTGCTTTGGTGACCTCTGACCATGTTGCTTGGACAGCGCGGGGCAGCTGGGCACGGTCTTATTGCCCTTTTCCCACACTGGAGAGCCCGAATGCTGTTTGCAGTAAACCCTGGGGGTACCCCTGACCCCCCATGCCCACCGCAGTCCTCTGGTGTGTCTCACCGCGTCCATCACATGCTTAGATCCTCTCCCCGATCCCACTGTCACAGCGCTGGCACCAGCCGTGGCAGAGCACAGCAGGGACACCAGCAAAGCTGCACTGGGATGGGAGAGGTGCCAGGGACAGGGGGACAAGTGGCAGGAGCTCATGCCCATCCTCGGCTGGAGCCCCATGCTGTGGGCACCTCGTGTGACCCCGGGTCACTTTTGCATGCAAACAGCTAATGAACTGCTATTAGCTTGGACTCGAACTGGAATACCTTCAGTTACATCGGAGCCCAAAGCGGAACAGAATGAAAAAAATGTGGTGGTTGGACTCCCTGCTAACTGAGCACTGGGCTCTGAATTAGCAATTACGGCTGGGGAAAGAAATCTGGGGTTCTTGGGCTAGGTCATGGAAAACATTGTCTCAGTAGGGGGCAAGGAAGGGATGCAGATTTTGGGAATGACTAGAGGAGGAACTGCGAACAAAACAGAAAATGCAGTTCTGCCATGGTAAGTCCACAGCATCCCCATGCTGGGTGGTATATCCATTCCTGTCCCCTCCTCCTGCCTTCTCAGGAGAGTTCAGAAAACCAGAAAAGGGCAGCCGCTGCGACCACAGGCATTTAACCGTGTCCACAGGAACCATTAAATACACAAGGGTCTTTTGGCTTGGACAGGAGCCCTCTGAGTGGGGTGATGGGCGCTGTACAGCAGAACGGAGCAGTCTGGTGGGGGCGGTTAGGGGACAATCAGTCACCGTGTCTTTCTGTTCAGGATCTAGGAGGCACTCCATGAAATGTTAGGTAGCAGGCTTAAAACAAACAAAAGGAAGTACTTTTTCACACAACTCATAATTCATCATGAACCTCATTACCATGGGACTGTGTAAGGCCAAAAGTATAAATGGCTTCAAAAAGCAGTTACATTCAGGAATAAAAATCACTGAGACTTTTAAACATAAGGGTCCAGCGATAACCTCTCACTCGCCAGATCCAAAGGCTGGGAATTGCACAGAGAAGTGCCATAGGAGAGCACTTGCTGCCTTATGTACTCCTTCAGCACACACAACTGGTCACCAGTGCAGAGGGCACCCTGGCACAGGAGACAGAGGGCTGACACCGTACAGCCGTTGTATGTTCTCTCCTATTCAAAGCTGTTCTTGCCTTCCTGACTCTAAGCCTCAGGGGAATTAATTTCTGTCTTCTCCTTCAGCTTTGGTCTTTAAACATCCCAAAGATAGCCATCCCCATTGGAGAGAAATGAGCCTCCCAGTGCATGATTCATTTGCCTGGGTGTAGACATGCCCGTGCCCCAGTGCTCTGCAGAGGAGCTGGAAAACCTTGTCTTGCCAAGTTTTTGCCTGACCTTTTGTTCTGGGCAAACAGGATCTACTCAGGGCTTTAATTACCAGCCTGTTCTCTGTTAGGTGTACAGGAGCCATTCTCTCTCCCTAGCAACAGATATATGAGGCCAAAACACAGAACCAGTGATTTGCTGGGTAGCTCATAAGCAGAAATTAGGAGCTGGTCTGAGGAACTTCCCTCTAAGGTTGAGGTAGAAAGAGGAATTCATCCCCAGACTGATCCATTTTACCTGCCATAGGCTTCGGATGAGACGAATGATGCTCTGCAGAAGCGCACCTTGACCTACCACCCCTTTGCCCATCAGGCTGCTCGTGCTGCCACTGACCATCTCAGAGTTCCAGCTTTGCAGAGGGGAATCATAGAATCATTGTGGTTGGAAAAGGCCTTTAAGGTCTTTGAGTCCAACTGTAAACCCAGCACTGCCGAGTCCACCAAGGAGGACAAGGTACCCAAGATGACACCTGCTCCCCAGTGGGCGGCTGCTGCCTCTGCTGGGGCAGATGCCACCTCCTGGTGCTGTGCCAAATGGCAGCACTTCTACAAATGGCACTAGTGCTGGCATTGCTTGGACCACGGGTATGTGTGTTGGTGGTGATGAGACCCTCACATGCACGCATGTGCACACACGAACACGTGCACGTCGTCCACGCTCTCCTGGCAGTGTGGAAGCCAGCGCAGGTGCTGCAGGGGCTCTGCCGCAGCGAGCACCCTTGGGTGGCAGGTGGCGGGGCAGAACCAGCCACTGAGGCTGTCGTTAATGCCATAATCACACGTGATTATTGCAAACGGAGACACAGCCAGCCACACAGCTCTATAGCAACAAACACAGATGTCTTCCAAGTACATTCAGTTCACTGCCCTGCTTCCCATCCGCCCCCACATTGGTGAATATGTAAATAGAGGATATTCTTAGCAGAGAGGATTCCCAAGAAAATGCCATGTCTCTTTGATGCAAGCAAGGATTTAGCACACTGGCATGGGGAAACACTGAGGTCTTCCCAGCAACAGGAAGGTCGGAGCCTCGGACACTCCCGGGCAGGCCCAGGGCTGGGGTGAGGGCTTGGGAACACTTGCTCTGCTCTCTTCTGCACCAGCAAAATTAAAAGGGGTGCAGATGTTAACCAAGTATCTGAGCTAGCCAGTGCTCAATTCATGAGACAAAAGACCAGCTGGAGCTGGAGGGAATTATCTGACCTGGTGATCTGCTGTAAGTGCTTCTTACTCTTACCTGGGCTGATGATGCTTGCAGACCATGAGTATTTCCCACACAGAGCAGGCGAGTAGTACAAAGCAGAGTGACATCCCTATTTAGCTGGGCAGCAGTTGGTGTCCTCTCGTGTGACAGTACATTGCAGCCCGTGACACACCGCTCCAGGCCCCCCCAGCTGTGATGGAGGATGGATGAAGATAAGGCAGCAGGAGTGTGGAAGAAGATAGTATGGCAGGACAGGTGGGAGCTGAGCCGTGGTGCAGGCACAGCCCGACCCGGGGCAGGTCTGTACAGAGCTCCCTTGGCCAGACACAGGCAGCATCAGTGCGGGACAGGCTGGGACGGAGCTGGGCTGAATTTCAAGCCTCAAAATAGGGACCTTTCTTTCCCTTGTGGCTGCCATGCAGGGAGCACAGCAATAAATTCCTGCAGAGAAAGGCACATCGTGGAAGCTGTGAAATCTAGGCACAGTTTCTCATCAACATGCCTGATAAAGATAGACACAAAACTCACGATTTTCTATGATGTGATGACGGGGAGAGCTGGGATCCACAAGCACAGCAGCCTGCGGGGTATGGGGCCTCGCTCCTCGGGGACGTGTCACTTGTTCCTGGCAGTGGTGTGGTTTGTACACAGTGAAGCTTGGCTGGAATGGGGGCTGGGCAGTGGATGTGTGTGTTTGTTTGGGGGCAAAGAGGTGCTGTGGGACTTTGGAGCAGGACATTTCAGCCCCTGCCTGCACCCACACCTGAGAATTGCTGCAGTAAGCTGCCATGTGCAAAATCCAGACAGGGACTGAGCTTGGTTTGGAAATGCAGTCAGCACCTCAACTTCCTTCAGCAAGAACAAGGTTCAGGTGGGTGTTTGACTAAATGTGCTAGGCTGGCGTCTAATATCACAAGAAAGTACCAACAACTGGGGAGCAGGAGGAGCAGGGCTGAGCTCTTCTCTGTGACAGTGACAGAGCCCAGGGAACGGCAGAAGATGTGCCAGGGAGGGTCAGTGGGACATGAGGAAAAGGTTCTTCACCCAGAGGGGCTGGACACTGAACAGGCTCCCCAGGGAGGTGTCACGGCCCCAACCTGACAGTGTTCAAGAAGAGACTGGACAACGTCCTCAGACCCACGGTGTGACCTGTGGGGTTGTCATTGCAGGGAGAGGAGTTGGACTCAATGATCCTTGGGGGTCCCTTCCAGCTCTGGACATTCTGTGGTTCTAACTGCATCTTTGTACCAGTTTCTGCAGTGCAGTTTATTCCAAGCTCTGCATTACTGGGATGTGTTGCCTCTTCTTGCCCTCCAAAACCTGCCTGCAAACACATTCACATGCCTCGTCCTGCCCCTCTCCCTGGCTCGGCTCTCTCGCGTGAGTGGATGTGTGCTGGGATGGAGGTGACACCCCGTTCCGCATCCTCCTGACCCGCAGACACCTGGCTTGCAGAGCGCACAGGAGGTTGAGGGGACAGGAGCAGCTCATTTGCCTGTATGCGGAGCACTGCCGGGAAGCTGCAGGAGACCGGTCCTGCCCTCGCAGGCAGTGCTGGACCCCAGCTCTGAGCCCACCACCCCTGTGTCCCACCTGGCCCCTCCGAGGTGCCTTCACCTCGCAGCTCAGCCGGCTGCTCCATGCTGAAGGTCTTGCAAGACTGTTTGCAATATATGGTTTCATATGGTTCCATGTGTGCTGCTTTTCAACATCCTACGTAATGTTTAGTCACATTTAATAACAATAAAAGTCTCCTTCACAGCCGCATTCTGGAAAATGGGGCCGATTTTACTAAAAACAATGAATGTGAATAGTTCATGGTCTTCTCGCATTACCCAGAGATTTATCACATCTCTTGCATAATTTAATCTCTACATCTGTGGGACACAAATGTTTTACATTTCTTACATTTATGGGCAGACATCGAAAACATCTGTGCAGACCCAACGCACAAAGACATCTGGAAGACATCTCTGCCTTTTTATGACATACGTCTCCTGATCTTTTGTCTGGAACAAGTGTGCTGCTATCAGTAGTAGCTTTATATGTTGGTTACTGGGCTTCCCGTTTGGACTTTGACAGGCACAGGGGAAAATGTGATCAGCTCTGAATTCCAGCCCATTTCAGCAAGTGGGGAAGCAATTCAGGGAGCTTCCCACCCACCCACGCTGTGAGAATTTGGACTGGGATGGGAACAAGGCAGCCAGGGTTTGCTGCTAAGCTAAGCTTGTGGACAGGACTGTTTCCTGAAGGTTCAGGCTCGGAGCTGTGCTGAGCTGCCGTTGTTTCGCTGGAATATCCCAGACGGGTGCAGCAAGTGGCTGAGGACAGGATTTTCTCTGCAGCCCCCAAAATAGGAGCTGGCTTGGCGGGGACTTCAGAGGAGGGGGAGGCCAGTTTGCCTGTAGGGACATGGGGGCACTGTGTACCGCCCGGTATTGGACATATTGCTGTTGCTGCTGTTAATATCCCAGACCTTTGGGAGTGAGATAAGCACTTCCTACGGGTGGGATGAAAAGCAGTACAGCACATGGAGACCTTTTTTTTCACTACACAGTTTCTGTACGTTCCTAGCAGTATGTCTAAGCCCTGCTGGCTGTGTCCAGGGGAGCAAAGGGACCAGGGCATGGCTTTGGGGACAGTTTGGCCAGGGGTCACCGACCGTTCCCCTGTCTGTGCCCAGGGGAGGTGCAGGGCAGCCCCTGGCTCAGCCCGGCCACCCCTCTCAGTTTGAAGGCACCCAGCCCCTTCTGGAATGAACATTGTTTAGTCATCATTCCTAGAGATTTCAGTCCCTTCCATTTGGTTGCGGGGCTGGGGAATAGGCTGTGGCTTTTTTTACATTAGCAGTATGGATGGAGCCGTGGTGACCAGCAGATGTGCTGTGTCTATTACTGTTTGCATGGGAGGGATGGTTGGGAACTTTCTGTGGTGGATGTGATACAGAAGAAGAATCAAAAAGTTGTTCTTGCCAGCATGGGCATGATGCGGAGTAGTGGCTGATGGAAAGATCCAGAGAAACCAATGAACTGGTTTTGGGCTGATAACAAGGGTGACGGGCTGCATAGGATGGAGCAGTATGGTATGTCCTCAAAAGTGTAGTAGGAAGACAGTGTGATCAGCTGAAAAGAGTGGATAAAACACATCACTGCTGACTGACAGGGGGAGGGAGAGCTCACAAGAGTGTTGGGAGACACGCAACACCAGCAGGGGTGCAACAAGAGAGGCAAACAGCGCACTGAGGAATTATCATGACAAGTAGGAACAGCTGCTGGCAGTTATCACCTCACGTGTGTTTAATGTAAAAATTGGCTTAAGCAGAACTGAAAGCTTGGTGGAAACCAAATGATGAAACTTTCCTCAAGTCTCTGCTCTGCTCCAGGTCACGTATGCCAGACACACACCCTGCATGATACCTGTGTTAGTCCTTCAGTACCAGTCCAGTGTGGTGTGGTCAGTGGGGCTGGGCTGGGGTGAGCAAAGGCAGCCCCTCTCTGCCTGGATGGACACCTATAAAATGTGGTTGGCTAAATAAGCCCAGCTTTTTGCAGCCAGTCATCAAATGTCCTCATTCCTGTTTGTCCTGCCTGGCACAGGACAGAGTCCTTGTCGCTTACCCTGGGCTGTCAGGGGCATTTGCTGCAGGGCGACTGTCCCACAGTGGTGCACGGAGACTGTGGCAGCGGGGAGCAGTGTCCCATCTTCTGCCATCCCAGGAAATCAGGAGAACCATGGGGTCCTTGCAGGCAGTCATTGCTTTCCTCGGAGCTGGTCATGTAAAGAGGTTTCCAGGGCAACACAGGCTGCCTGGAGAGGCTGGTTGAGGTTAACATGAACAGGCATGGGGGGCACGTTTTTCCATTGGACAGTCATGGAAATCTGGGCCCATCCTGCAGAATTACTGTGTATGACCAGTCCGGTGCTGAGCATGGACAGGTCCCTGGCTGCTGCACCTGCATGATGTAGAGCATGCAGCTCCTGGTGCCAAGCCCTAACGCCATGCTGTGTTCCCCTTCTCGCATACCCTCACCCTCTACAGATATGTTCCTCTAGACTGGTGCCTGGGCAGACAGGGGTATGGTGATGTCCATATGATGTTTTGCATCTGGTGGCCTTCCCTCAGCCACCCAGAGGAGAGGAGAGGGTGGAAGAGCTCACTGCATCACTGAGGAGTTGAAATAAGAGAAATGCCAATTGTTACCCTTGCCTTTGTACCTCGTGAGAGTCTATGGGGCAGCAGCGACGCTCTGTGAGCACGCCCTGGGATACTCATAGACTCTGGGGTTTGTTGGGGAGATGCGGGTTTGTTTGGAAATTCCTAACCTAGCATTGTGGTTGGCACGGGTTGGAGGAAGGCAGGCACATCTCAGGATGTCTGCGCTGTGACTGTTGACCATGTGCAGAGCAGCAGGAGCATGACATCCCTGGAAGATCTTGTGTCTTGGGTTAGGAGCAAGGCAGGAACAAGTACAGTGCCTGTCTGTGCTCACGGCGTTGTTGAAACTAGACCATATGTGGGAACAGTGGATGGCAGGTCAGTGGAGAGGCTGTAGGATGAAGGATGTGATTTAAGCTTTTGGCACAGATCTGAATATTGAAAAGCACCATCCAGGTATTCTGGCTGGGTGGTGAGCTAGGAAGGTGACTCTCCATCAAACAACCTCTTCCAGCGTTTAAAAAATTATATTGTTTTGCAGAATTACAGAATCCCAGAATATCAGGGATTGGAAGGGACCTGGAAAGCTCATCCAGTGCAATCCCCCCATGGAGCAGGAACACCCAGATGAGGTTACACAGGAAGGTGTCCAGGCGAGTTGGAATGTCTGCACAGAAGGAGACTCCACAACCTCCCTGGGCAGCCTGGGCCAGGCTCTGCCACCCTTACTGAGAAGAAGTTTCTTCTCAAATTTAAGTGGAACCTCTTGTGTTCCAGTTTGAACCCATTACCCCTTGTCCTGTCACTGGTTGTCACCGAGAAGAGCCTGGCTCCATCCTCCTGACACTCACCCTTTATATATCTGTAACCATGAATGAGGTCACCCCTCAGTCTCCTCTTGTCCAGCTCCAGAGCCTCAGCTCCCTCAGCCTTTCCTCACACGGGACATGCTCCACTCCCTTCAGCATCTTTGTTGCCCTGCGCTGGACTCTCTCCAGCAGTTCCCTGTCCTGCTGGAACTGAGGGGCCGCAGCTGGACACAATATTGCAGGTGTGGTCTCACCAGGGCAGAGCAGAGGGGCAGGAGAACCTCTCTGACCTACTGACCACCCCCTTCTAACCCACCCCAGGTACCATTGGCTTCCTGGCCACAAGGGCCCAGTGCTGGCTCATGGTCACCCTGCTGTCCCCAGGACCCCCAGGTCCCCTTCCCCTACGTTGCTCTCTAATAGGTAATTCCCCAATTTATACTGGAACCTGGGCTTGTTCCTACCCAGATGCAAGACTAAACGTCAACTCATAACTGGGCATTTTAAAAATGCTCAGGTCATAGCCAAACTTTATATTTCAGAAAATTTGAAATGTTTCACATGAGTTTCGGTCTTTTGTTTTTCATTTTAAAAAATCAAAATGCAGCCATCTGAAACTTTAAACACTGTCATTGTGAGAGGAAAACCTGGAAAGCTTTTGCACCGCTGTATATATGGGAGCTCTTTCAACATCTTCAGATGTATACCTTTCTCATTTTTTAAGAAGCAAAAAAGTCAGTATGTTCTTGCAGATTTAAATTTTGACAGATCTGCATTTTCCAATGCCAAAATGTTTTATTCAAATTTTGTGAATAAATTCCTGAACTTTTTGGATTGCCTGGGCAATTTCATTTTTCCTGCATTCTGGTATAAAGTGGGATTGCATGAACAGATGTTATTTTTCAGTGGGACATGAGGTATAAACTCAGACTTTTGGGAATGTGTATTTTGATCAAGTGTAGGTGAATTTTCCCAAAGATAACTGGTTGTGAGTCGTTGCTCTAGAACGAAGTGGTTCAAACTTCTGAATGGTGGCTTTGAGGAGCTTTTCATCGTGGATAAGGCAAAATACTTTCCCAAAGCCTGTTCTGAGGAGTCGCTGACCTGCTTAAGCTGAGCACTTGCAAAACCTTCGAGTGGAAGCAGACGTCCTGGCAGCCAGATCTGGACTTTGGCAACATCGGAGCCATGAAGGGCTTATAGCAGAGAACCGATCGCTGTTACTTGTCTGTGTTAATCACAGAGCTTGTGTTTTCCATATTTTTTTGCAATATTTCTGAATTCCAGGGTGGAAATAAGAAATCAGCGCAGTAGCTTCTTCCATCTTCCTCCACAAGTAGGTGGGACAGGCTGAGCACATCACAGCACGAACAGTAAGAAGGTACTGGCAGGGGAAGGGAGAAGTGTCCATATCATGCCCATTTTCAAGACATTGCAGGAGCCAAGGCCCGGGTTGGGTGTCACTGGGGTGGTGAAGGTGGTGGTGCGGCTCCAGAGCAGCAGTGTGGGGCTGCTGATGTGATGGGGGGCTATTACTAATTGAGTCTGCTCCTTACCATGGAATAATTCACCCTGACCAGCACCACATTTGATTAAATCAGAAGAACTGGGCTCTTGGTTGTACCAGAAGAGGCCGATTTGTATGTGTTCCTCAGCCTGCTCCTGCAGGCTGGAGCAGAGCCCAGCGCTCTGGCAAGCAGCACTGGCTATCTGGCTCCTAAATCACAGCTTTGAGGTGACAAAAATGTGCAGCCAAAACGCAGCTAACTCCCAAGTAACGCCCTCCAAATCCCCGAGCAAACAGGTCAAGGTGGCAGAGCCAGCCTTTCTGTGCCTGTGGGTGTGCGATGGTCCCCTGGTCTGAAGCGCCATGAGGACCAGGAGGTTGAGGACATGCCCATCTCAGCCTCCTGCAGAGATGGGGCCTCCAGGGCTTTGGGAACTGGCAGGAAAGATCGAGTCAGAATGGAGACTTGGCAGGAAAGGTCTGCAGGAGGAGAGCTCCCCAGGGGCAGCCACTGCTCCCCTAGACACAATACTCCACTGCTTCCAAGCACATTTTTCTCAGGCAGTGCTGGATAATCTACGGGAATGTTAAACACCAGAATGAGTAACAAGCCTGGCTGGAATTTCTCTGCAGGACAGGCAATGATCCCGTGTTCCTCTCCAGGGATAAGCAAAGAGTGGTAGAAAAGCTCAGGGTTTCCAGGTCACCCAAGTGGTTCGATCCATGTTGAAAGTCCCTTGGACACTTTAAGGCTTGGATAGTCTGGGTGAGAGGAGACTGGCAAAGTCACTTCTGAGCATGTTGCTACCTGACCTCGCTCTTGGGCACAGCAATTCTCCTGCTAGGTATGAAGGTTGCGGTGTCCACCTGGCTTAGCAGCCTACAGCTCAGAGCTCTGGAAAAGGCTTTTTTGTCCCCTGTGCCACCAGTTCTCCCTGTCACAGCCAGCCCTGTGCCAGGGCAGTGGGCTCCTCTGCAGGAGGAGAGTAGGATGGAGGGTCCCCTCCCTGGGATACCTGCTCCCAGCAAAGGAAACAGTCATCCTCTCCCCTGGGACCAGAGGTTAGATCTCCCACCATGCTGATCCCTACCCCCATCCCAACATCCATGATTCGAGATACGGACACTCTGCATTCTGGATCCCCAAAATCTTGCGGCATGAGAACAGCACCTCCAGTCACCCAGAAAGGACCAGGCTCTGCTACCAAAGCCACTTATGTCCCCTTCTCACGCTGGGGGATGAGCAGTCCCTGATCCAGAGTGAAGTGCCATCATGGTTGGGGGACTTTCTGAAGCAAAGCCAGTGTGCAGGGTGCAGCGGGCAGGACTGAGGGACCCAGCTCACCTGTGGCACATCAGGCAGGTGACACAATGGTTGTCCAGACAGGGTCCCTGGCCTCCACAAAACCTGTGCCCAGGTTGATTGCTGCTGGCCACCCCTGAGCCCTGCGCGTGTCCATAGGACGTGGTGGCACGGAGGGAGCTTCCAGCGCTGTGGAATGGAGGCGCATCCAGTCAAGGCCAAAAGCCTCTGGGGCTATGAGGATGTAGTGTGGAATTATTTTTTTCTTTCACAAAAACATAGCATTTTCATCTTTTTAATAAAGTGTTCCTGTTTACATGGGAATACGTCAGGGGTTGTTTATTTATTTGCTTTTAATATCTGAGCAGTGTTTACTTCTGAAGGGTTCTCCTGGTTTTGTTCCATGAAAATCCTCCCAAAAGTTCAAGAGGAAAAAGATAAGGTGTTTGGTTTGGTTTTCTTCCATTAAAATTTCTGCGTTGGCAAAAATACCACTGCACAGTAAGGAACGAAATATCTGTCCAGCCTGAGGACCAGTGCTGTGTGGCAGATCCCTCCGGTGCCCATGGACCCGCAGGCATTTGCAAAGAGCAGCAGCTCCCTGGTTCGGGACTTGTTCGCGGCACTGGGACCAGCGTGTCGAGGTTGTTCGTGCTCCAAGCAGCTCCAGGAAACCTCCCTCAGATTCTTGGCGTGGGCTCGGGCTCTGTGATCTGGCATTGACCTCCTGAAAGGCACATGGAGGCTCATTACCATTTGCTGACCCAACTCCTGTTTTCATTCCTCATGACAGGAATCTGCACAGTGTTTAATGCAAACAGAGGAAACACATTTATTGCCCTTTCTAAAAAATTGTGATGTTTCGAAGTCATGTTCAGAAAGCCTGAGTGACTAAATTCTTCTGTCTCTGCAACCCTGTCTCCAAATACTTTATGGTCTCTGGTTGGGAAAACATCTTAAAAAAATCTGCCTAGGAGATATTTCTTTTACACATGCTGGACCTTCACTGAGGGTTTTCTGGGCTCGATGTAAGGTCAGTCGTACTGCCTGCTCACAGGAACAGGCAGTTCTGTGCAGGAAACTCTGTTTCTGCTGTAATTCTCCCCTGCAGAAAACCAGATTTGACAGTATCTTGATCTTCTCATGGGCTTAGCCAGATGTGTGGGTCTCAACTAACCTGCATGGCCATAGGGCTGGCCGTCCTCCACCAGCACCCCAGCAAATATGGGGTTTTCTGTCTTTTAAAAGAGTGAATGATCATTACAGCACTATTGAGTAGAAATCAAACCTGACCCCAGGGACAGGCTGGTGGTACCAGCTGAGCTGCCCATGGTGTGCAATGAGCATGGGCTCAAGCAGACTTCAAGAAACAGCCTGGGACTGAGTGGGATTGAGCACCCCCTCAGCAAGTTTGCAGATGACACCAAGCTGAGTGGTGTGGTTGATACTATAGAGGGAAGGGATCCATCCAGAGGGACCTTGACGGCCTGGAGAGGTCAGCCCATGCGAACCTCATGAAGTTCAGCAAGGTCACGTGTGCAAGGTCCTGTACCTGGGTTGGGATAATCCCAAGCACAAATACAGGCTGGGAGGAGAATGGATTGAGAACAGCCCTGAGAGGACTTGGGGGTGTTGGTTGATAAGAAGTTCACATGACCTGGCAATGTGCACCTGCAGCCCAAAGGCCAACTGTGTCCTCGGCTGCATCCCCATCAGCGTGAGCAGCATCAAGGGAGGGGACTGTCCCCTCTGCCCCGCTCTGTGAGACCCCCTGCAGTGCTGGTCCAGCTCTGGGTCCTCAGCACAGGACACACATGGACCTGCTGGAGAGGGGCCAGAGGAGCCACAGAAATGACCCAAGGCTGGAACAGCTCTGCTGGGAGGACAGGCTGAGAGAGCTGGGGGGTTCAGCTGGAGAAGAGAAGCTGCAGGGGGACTTTATAGTGGCCTTTCTGTACTTGAAGGGTCCTGCAAGAAAAATGGGGGGAGACTTTTGAACAGGGATTGTTGTGATAGGATGAGGGGTAACAGTTTGAAACTCAAAAAGGGTGATAAATTATTTACTTTGAGGGCGGTGAAGCCCTGGAACAGGCTGCCCAGAGGAGCTGTGGATGCCCCATCAGTGGAAATGTTCAAGGCCAGGTTGGACGGAGCTTTGAGCAACCTGGTCTAGCGGAAGGTGTCCCTGCCCACAGCAGGGGTGTTGGAACTGGGAAATCAAGGGGTGCTTTCAGCAGGAAATGAATGAAACTCAGCATTAAAGAGGCTTTGAGGGTTCTTGCAGAAGGCAAAAGACTTCCAAAATAAGATTTATCTGTTTTGTAAACACTGTAACGAAGTGGATTCAGTGCTAATCTTACACCCATTTTGCTCTGGTTTAATGCCCTGGCTGGTGTGGAGTTAGATGTCCTCTGCTCAGCTGAGATGGGGATACGATGCAGTCAGTGCAGCCTGCGGGCACAGCCTGGCCACTGCATCATTGCCGCTGCTGCGGGCTGGCACCGACCTCAGCACCTGCCCCGCCGATTTGCGATCTGAGGCAGATGTGAAAGGAAACAGCTATTATTTTAATCAAATTAGAGCTCTGTGCATTGCTGCTTAGAGCAGCCTAAAGGATAATGCTTTGTTTTGAGGGTGCCTCACTGCCCTAAGTGCTGTGACCTGTTAAATCACGTCAGGAAACCCATTTTGAGCAGCTTCAAACACCTCTGCCATCTTTAAGAGTTTCGTAATTTCCAGTTTATCACAGCAGAGTGATTTATGCTTTCATCCTTGCAGAATCTGAGAAATATTGTTTAAATATTCAGAGTGTCAGTCCACCTAATGTTTGCTGGGCCAACTAGAAAGACTCAGTTCCTTGAATGCCACAGCATGGCAGCTCTTTGGCAATAAGCTGTTGCCTCTGATAAGTCTGGGCTGACACAGCTCTGCTTCTTGCTGTACAAATGAAAATTCAGTCCAGAAGACAGCAAAAAGTCTTAAATGAGGTGAAGAGCGGTTTGCTGTAGCTCCGAGATGCCTGTTTGTGGGAAAGGGTGGAAGCAGAATTTCCCTTTGGATCCAGCTGTGTTGCACAAGACCTCCAGATGTGTTGCTCAACCTGTGCCCACACGTAGGAAGGTGGGCTGCTCAGAGCTTTGCCTTTTCTCCAGATCACCCTGTTGCTCCCATGTCTGCAGGATCACTAGATGCATTGGTGCTTATGGGAGCCTTGCAAAGACTTTTGTCTCAACCAGCCCATGTCTCTTTGCTATTCCCAGCTGACTTTCTAAGAGGGGGTCTGACTGATCAGCAGCTCTGCTAGTGTGTGTTGCTTACAAAAAGAGCGAGGAGCACACAGCTCAAAATCCCTGCTCTTCAGTTAAGTGAATTGTGTATCTTACCAGGGCTGCGGATGAAATAAAGTGCTGTCATGCCGAGAGTGGCTTCGCGGTCTTACCCTGTCCTCAACATAAAGATTAAGGGAAGCAGTTCTGGTTCAAGTGTTTAAGTGGGTGCCTGTATAATTGAATTTCATGCTTGTTCATTTCCTCTGAAGTGGTGAACACAGGCAGTCACTTGAAAGGGGGAAAATCTTGCTCAAATCCTCTGTGAACTTTCCTACATTCAGTGAGATTTTTAATAATGGGTAAACCCTGCTTCAGATCGCTTTGACCATGGGATGCTGATGAGAAAGGGCTTCTTTCTGTAAATATTTCTCAGGACAAGGGATCTCTATGATCTCCATACATCCAAATGGCCTGAAATGTTTTGTACATATGAGAAGTGATACATGCATATAAATTAATTGTGAGCAGTTTCTGTCATTAACAGAGTGAGACCCATGCACAGGTCTCCTCTGGCCACCTGGCTCTTCTGAGGAGCTTCAGTGTCTTCAGATGAAAGCTCTGGAGTAAGCAGCAATATTCCTGTTATTTGCAACAATTGTACATCAAAACCTTTGTCACCGTGCACCTGAACCGCCTGTTGTGACAGTGCCATGGGTCTCATCGACCACTGGTGACTTGCACCAGCATGCGGGGTTTTCATACATCAGGACCTCCAGTATATGGCACCAACAGGTAAGTGGTGACTGGGGAGGATGCTCCCACACCAATTAATCATCTTCCTTGCCAGCTGGCAGGACCATTGGTGCACTTGGCCGTGGTGGCCAGTGGGATGAGGTTCATCCCACCTGCTCTATATGAGTGTCCATTTGCAATGACAACATGACTGGAGATCGTGCTCAGGGGGCACAGCATTGCCTGGCGCCGAGGCAAGGGCTTCGCAGCCGGCAGGATGGTGGGTTGTGGCCAGTTTGCTGCAATGACCTGTTGAGCGTGGGGAGCTGGGGCCTCAGGCTGCCCTTGGGTTTGTTCCTACTTTTTGCATGGGCTGGCTGGAACGGGTGGTGATAGAAACCGCTGATGTCCACTACAAGTGCAGAGGTTCCCCTGCAGAGGTTAGTGCAGATGTACACTATTAGATGTAATCCTATTCCCTCCCAGATTCCTTTTGGAGCTCCAAAAGCCAGGCTTTCGGTCTCTTTCCAGGCAATATTTAAGGCAATCTCCTCTACTCTCTGTATCTACAGTGTGCACCACACACTCCTGCAAACTCAGCTTGGCTGAGCCAAGAGTTTTTCTAAAATAGGAGCATGCAGCAAAGACCAGGGTCCTCACCACAACCTGCCAGCTGTAAATCCTTCTTCACATCTTTCCTCACAGTTCAAACTCTTTCATCCCGGTTGTCTCCCATTTCTCCATCTCTTTCCAATACTGCCCAAACAGCAATTTTGGGTGTTATCACACCCAAAGGATGGAGTCTGCCCCGTGTCACTTTCCTCCATGCTGACATGATGGGCTCCCAATGCCCCGTGGGCTCAGGCTGTGTGCTCGCCCAAGGAAAACCCTTCTCCTTGGCTTGAAAAGGTGGCTTTGGGGCTTGGTGTCTTGTGCTGTGCCCAAAATGCGATGCTGACATAGCAAGGGCTAACTGGTGAGCTCTAGGACCTCCCGGTTGAATATATACCCTCTAGTGTCTGCATTTACATATATAGGTATATGCATACATACATATATATATTCACTGCATTCATTATTTCAGACCTTGTGTCCTTTCTGGGTCACCTCCATGGTTCCAAGGCAATGCAGAGTTTGAGGTCCCTGTGTGCACGTGGGTTTGCTGCATGAAGAGCTGCCAGAGCCTGCTCCTGCCCTTCCACATTGGGGCAGGAGGACAACAGTGCTGGCTGCAGTGAGGATGAGGATGATGATGAGGATGATGATGGTGTGCTGCTGCAGGGCCGCAGCAGGGCAGATCCCACTGCACATCCCTGCTGCACTTGTTCTGCTGGGCCCAAGGAAATACGCGGGTACCCAAAGGATCTTCTCTGGCACACCCAGAACACCTTAGGGAGCTCAGTAAGAGTCAATATATCCCAGAAGATCGTGGGGCTAACAGTTATGGTCTCAGCATGTCTGGAGTGCAGACACATGGCAGTCCTGCATCTGCCCTGCTCCTGCTCAGCTTGTAGGGTCCTCCCTGATCCCATACCTGTATTTTGTCCTGGCATGCCATTAGCAGTTCTTTCCAGGTTGCTGGAGAAAAAACAGTTTGGTTAAATGTGGCAGCTCTGCATTTGTGTTTCTGCGCATGTTTCTCTGTGGGCCTCGAGTGAGTGCTGCCAGCAGGGGGTGAGCAGGTTGGGCTCTGGGCATCTGTGTCGGTATAGGATTTGGGAGTGTGGAAGGGTGTGCATTCACTCAGGTGTTAAGGATGTGTGTAGGTCCTGATGGGCTTTTGGGCTTGTGTTTGTGGAAGACTTATTTAGGGAAGTCCTTGCTCAGAGGAGTGGATCAGCATCGCTGGCAAGAGCAAGCTCTGTAGCAGAGGGGTTCGTCTGCTCTGGTCCTGCCCCTCTGCCCACTGCTGTTCCCACCTACCTGGCATTTAGCTCTTGCGCCAAAACCTGGCTGCGTAGACAGCTGTGGGGACATGAATCCTTGGGATTTGGGTAACTGATGTGCCTTACACCCAGATGCTGGAGTCAGTCAGGAGCAAGTGCAGACACAAACTTAGGGTCTCAGCCAGAAAGGTCAAAATCTGGGGCTGTTCCCAGTAAAATGAGACAAAAATTATCTGACCGCTGGCAGAAGGAAAAGGTAATTTTTTGCCCATTGGGGTTGACAGGGCTGCAGATACCTTGGCAGGGAAGAGCAGATGCTGTTGATGGAGCAAGACGCCGGAGAGGAGGTGAACTCTGCAGCGCTTCCTCCTGCCTACGCGCTGGGGGAACGGGGAGACAGAGGTGTGTGATGTTGATATTGGCCAGACACCAGGAGATTTCCTGTTCTTCTGAGAGCTGTTGTCAGCAAACCGCGGCTCCGCAGGCAGCAGCGGCAGCAGCTCGGCGAAGCCGCCCTGCAGAGCAGGGGTCTGCAAGGCCAGGCTGCTGCTGGCGAGCAGGAGGAGATGCCTGTTGGCAGCAAAAAGCCCCTTCTGGGGGTCCTGTGAGAGGTGGATGCGGCTGCAGCGACTTGTCTTGAAGAGGTCGGGGCAGGGAGGTGGCACCGGGAAGGTTTCACATTTCTCCCATTTCTGCCTTCCCATGTTCTTCTCCCCAGTCTGCCCCCCTCACCGTGGAAACAGGGTGCTCCATGGGGGGACAGAGCCAGCAAAAGCAGAGTGCGGGGTCAGAGCAGTGCCGGTCCCCCGTGCCCCCCGTTGCCAGGAAGACAAGCTATGGCTGCAACCTCATGACATCTCCCCAAAAGATCCTCTGCCCCGTGGTGCTGTGTCCGCTGCCCAGCTGACTCCCTGGGAAGCCACTAGCTCCCCCTGCTCAGGGGTGTCACAGCAGCCAGGGCTGATGCTCACAAACAAGAGCCCAGCTGAAAACCCATCGCTGCATCTCCCTGAACCCCTGCCCGCTGTAACGGGGCATTTCTGGCCCATGGGCTGCACCCCAGGCGCTGGGCTGGCGGTGGAGCTGGCATTTCCCTCCGGCAAGGCAAAGCATGGCTGTGCTGGAAGCAGGGTGACACTGGAGGCAAGATTTACAGCTGCACTGTCCTCTTGCCAGTAGACATTTGACCAGCACCCCTACACATGACATTTGTTTGTTCAAATGTAACACAATTCATAGGCTCTTTAGGAGAGTGTTGATGCTGTGACATTAAGCAGCCGATTACTCCTGTGCTTGGCAGGCACTCAGTCCCGCTGCGATATGGCTCGTGCCCAGCACCTTCCCCAGCAAAGTGCATTGGCATAAATATGTGAGTAATGCAGGTGACAGGCACTGTGGCTCTGGCTGATTATCCATTGCTTTTATGTAATTTATGCTCCAAAAGTAACTGTGCTCAATCTTGTCCATGAACTTGATTCCTTTCATGTGGTTTTCTGTGCTAACAAGATTAAATCAGTTCCAATAGGCACCATTTTAATGGAGATGATAAACTTTTATTGAACTCAAGCACATTAAAATGAAATGTAAGCAATAGGTGACTTTAGCATTAGTCTAGAGTCTTTTCCAATCTGGATCAAGCCAGCATACCTTCCCTGTTAAGCAACAGCCAGCACCCCAGCACGTTTTATGAGCTTCTAAAAGGGCCGAAAAGCCCTTCCCCAGCCGCCTGCACGTTGCGATGGGGCTGGAGCCCCCGGCCGCGCGTTCATGGAGCAGCTCCGTGACCTGGTGCTGCAGCCATGAAACACGGCGTAAACACAGCCCAGTACAGGACTTCACATCTCATGAAAACAGGAAAGCAGGGGATGGGTAATTTGGTGTTTTACAGCAGCTTTGTCTGCTAATCTGTGATCTGTTTGGTCTGCCAGTAGGATTATTATGGTGGGTTTACTGAAGAAGTGCCAAAAATGATGTTAAATAAACTGTTTACACAATGTAACTACAGGCTGAAAAGCTAAACAGAGAGTCCCAAACTCAGCCCCATTGCAGGGCTGAAGAAAAATAAACTTCTCAACACTTTCAACTGGACACTGCTGCTCTGCAGCGTCTGTTCTGTTTGTTGAATATTAAAACATAAAATTAATATGTTTCCCCCTCTTTCTGGGGCTCTTTCCAAAGGTCTCATGGTTGGAAACATGATCGGATCATTTTGAGCTCCTTGGCTGTCCTTGGAATTTGCTGTGATCATTTTATCCGTTATAAAATATTCAAGTTTCAGAATGACTGTAAGAAAGGCTATCATTCTTTAGAAGTGGGTTGTGTAATATTGTTTTTAAGAGGACAGGAAGAGCTGGTGCTTGTTCTTTGCTCTCCAAGGAATTACAAGGGAGAGCTGTGGGACAGGAGTTCGTGGTTCCCTCCTGCGTGGCACATGGAAAGGCTGATCACACCAAGTGTCATCTTTCACCAGTGGGTGAGTGACGCGGGAGAGTTATCCACCAACTTAAAGGACAATTTGGAGGGACACAGGAGCTTTCATCCTTTTCCTCCATTTGTGCCTGCCTTTGGCATGGATGTATTCATTGCTTGAATGGAATTTGGAAGAATTAGAAGTGTCAGCTTTTTGGCTAAAGAATGGCGTGCAAACCACTCTTGAATTCTGACTATTTCTGTCAGCCATAGCCTCCCCCAGCGACCCAGACGTTTCTATAGCACGTGGGATAAGCACACAGTTTATGCAGAACCCATCAGTTACAGCCCGTGTCCATTCCAAGTCCTCGTTTTAATGTCTGAGGGTGTGAATTCGATTTCTTAACCACGGTGAGATGAACAGGGCATAACTGGCATTGGCAACAACTTTCAGGCCTCACCTAGGATGGGGCTTTTGTGCTTTTGCAGGGTTTATGAGCTAAAAATTCCAAAGAGATCAAAGAATCACGCATGTTCTGGCCATCAATGGTAGAGTGGTAGGACAGCGTGTGCCTGGCACCGTTTGCACAAAGGTTGTATTCATGTTCTCTGAGCATGTCAAGGGGAGGAACTGCTGACAAAATTTGTGTGTGCTGTCGAAAGTCCTGTATAAGAGATGGCTGAAGAAGCTGGAGCATCTGGTGCACAGCCAGGGGTCAAAACCTGGAGGCAGAAGGGGAACTAAGACCTTATTGTTCTGATGGAGACCTACAACAGGGTTTCTCAGTTACCTGCCAGGTTCTGTGCAGCTATCATTATGAATTTTGTAGAGAAACAAAGGGAGATGACATGAAGGTGCAATGTAGAAAATGCCATTTGAACCTGCCTGTGTAGTTCAGCTTAGTCCCCTGTGTGTATGCTTTATGAGATCGTTTTAGTTATATGAAGACATGGTATTTTTTTTAATAGGAATCTGCTTTATTAATTGCACAATCTTACTTTGTTCCCTGAGATCTTGTGATTAAATAAAGCAAAGCTGTGGGTATATTACACATGCAATCTCACAGATGCTGCAGCGTACAATATATTTAAAAGTTAGAAAAAATACAGTCATTAAATGGAATTTAATTTTTAAAAAAGACAGGAAACCCAACAGATCTGTCCTTATAGTGATGTGTGGAAGGTCACTACAGAGTTAGTTTCCCTCCAGCACCCAAAATGAGCAGATCCAGAGCAGCAGGCAGTGTTGCCCATGCTGTGGGCTGACCAGCAAAGGCTTCTGCTGGCTTCTCAGCACCCTGCTGACAGCAGAGGAATTTGGAGACGTGCGAGTCAGGCGTTGCAGTGTCCCGGCATCAGCAGCCCAGCAGAGATGGGTTCCCTGTTATCCACCCCGGTGGCCAAGGTCAAGGTCTCATCCTGCTGCGGGGGCTTAGGGCCCAGCGCAGTGAGGGGGTGCTGGGGCTGCAGCTGCTCCTCACTGCATGGAGACCCCCCTCATTTGGGCACAGGCTCAGTGTGCTGAAGTGCTGAGGGACAGCCTGGCACAGCGCTTTTTCAGAGGTGCTTGAGGAAATGTGATTTTCAGGCCCTTATGTAATTGGGTGGGTTTTTCACAACAGACGCACAAGCGGAGACACAGACCTGAGACTTAAATACCCTCCCTAAGCAATACTGCAAATCTCTGAAGGACAGGCTTCCCAGAAAAGCCTTGAGAAGAACTGCAGCAAAACAAGGGATTCCCCCTGATTTTGCCTTTCAAAAGGACTGAACTTGTTGTTGATGAAGCAATCCCAAATTATTCAGCCCAAAGGGTTAAAGTTTGGCAGCGTTGTAACTGAACAATGGGTCATATCATGGAAACTGTCAGGCAACCTTAAATATAGCTGTTATGATCTGCATAGTCTGCAATGCTCTGGAAACCAGGATGAGGAGTAAGGGGAAAAAATTCATAGAGCCCGTAAAGTTGTTTAGGTTAGTCAAGAACAGAGAGGACTGCAGGGAGCTGGAGGAAGCCAAAGGGCACCTGGGGAAAGAAGCAGATGGTGGGAGCAGGGCAAGGAGCCCACCAGGAGAAGGACAAGGATGAGGCAGAGCAGAGGGCGAGGGGGGTGATGGTGCCTGGCTGCTTTGGGAAGTTCAGTGGGCTTATCTGATGGCAGCTGGTGACTCCGTCTTCCCCTCAGCTTCTTCTTGTCTGACCTTCCCAATATGCCCAGACACTAGACAACTATATAATGTTCGCACAAACTGATCTACTAATGATCCGGGAATCAGGACTGGGCTCAGCATTGATGTAGAGGTCCCAGATTCTTGCAGGGAAATTGAAATCCACCCCTTACCACTCACCGGGGGCTGCAGCATGTGGGTGTCTACTCCTTCCCCAGACAGCATCCCAAGTATCCCACCCGAGGCAGCCAGCAAACACGGACTGAACTTGGAGCCCAAAAGCTTCAAAGTGAGATGGAAACTATTTTATCACAGCAAGATCAGTGCAAGCCGCAGTGCTGGATGTGATCAGGGCTGGGGCTGAGAAGCCCTCTTACGGGAAATGGCTCTTAATGTGCTGTCTGAGCGTGAGCCTGGCGCAAGGAGGGAGTTGCTGAGGAGCACTGAGCTATGTAGGAGGTCAGACCCAACATCCCTTCTGGCCTCCAGCTCTACATGCAGATGCTCAGCTGGAATAGTGTTATAGCCACGGACCCTGAATGATTTATACTGCTAGATGAGTTTTTTCTTTCCCTTCTTCCTCCCCACTGCCCTGCTCTCTCTCCTTCTACACCAGCACTGATGGGCAGCTGAAAGGCCAGGGGAGCATCACAGAGCTCGCTCTCACCAATGCTCCCCCTCGGACATGTCATCTCATGGGACACTGCTGCCCTGCTGCCCCACGCAAACACCAAGGCAGTGGTTTCTTTGCTGGCTCATGGCCTGTCATTTGCTGGCCATGTCTTCAGAGCTGCTTGGGGACAAAACACAGCTCTGGGTAGGTAGAGAGGCAGCACACAGACCTTAGGAGGGGGCTTTGGCTCCTCTCAATGCCTGTCCATCCCTCCCAGCATCCCCACGTCTCTCCCCTATGAGCTGTATTCGTTGCCCCCGTGAGCTCCTATGACATCCCTGTCACCCTGTGACCTGCACAGCCCCCTCCTTGTACCACCTGCTCCCCTCATCTCTCGCCGCCCTCATGGCTACGGCCAGTGTCCTGCACAACAGGCAGGGCAGGAGCTGCTCTGGGACAGACCCTCGCTCCCAGGGTTGCTGGAAGATTTGCCAGGACGAGTTCGGGGCGGGTCTGTGCTGGGGGAGAGCTCCAAGGCACATGGGGACACCCCCTGTGCTATGCGGAACAGTGCTGACCTGAGTATTTCCACTGGCCTTTTCTTGACCATTTTTGGTCCCTTTCATTTGTTTTTGAATCTGTTCCTCCTCTTTGCCCAAGTTCTTTGTGCTAATTGGGAACTGGCTCCTCTCGGGGTGGGAGGTCTGTCAGGACTGCCTTATGACAGATTTACTTTGTCTCTCTGTCTCTGCATTTTGGCAGTTTGGTTCTTCTGCAATGTACTGGATTTGGATTTTGCTTCTCAGCGCTGATATCCTCACAATAGGCAGTCTATAGATTGACTAAATTAAAACATAATGAGCTGGAATGCAACTGGCAGCTCTGCGAGATCCCCGTCAGCACGGCGGTGCTCGCAAACACGCAGCTGAGCCGTGTCTCCAGGAGGGCACAAGCTGACGGCCACAGGGTGGGGGACACCATGGTGGGATGCAGGTGCTCAGTGTGCCACGAGTGATGGCACTAACGCCTTGGCATGGACACTGCGGTGGGCAGGGGCTGCAGGTGCTCGTAGAAAGTGTGTGGAACCCCATAAAAGGGCTGACAGGGGTCAATTGCTCAGTAGAGATCAGGGGTGCAGTTCAGAAGGAGGTCGGGTCGGTGAGCTGAGCTGCTGTTGCTGAAGGTAAGGACGTAGCTGGTCCTCTTCACCAGTGCTGATCCTTGCACCCTGCACACTCTGGGTGCATCAGTGTTTTTCACTCCATGACTGGAGCCTTTTCTCCATCCTGTTGCCACGTTACGAGTGCCACCAAAACCTGCAGCTGAGTCCCTTCTGCTGCACAGTGGCCCCGTGTTCATGTCAGCCTTGCACCTTGCAGAGAGGTGTCTGTATCATCTTTCCCACTGTCTTGCTTCCCCTCGCTTTCCATAGAGAGGGTATATCTCTACCAACACACTCTTTCCTGCTTCTGCCTCCTCTCGCTTTTGTGAGCAGCCGACTCCCCCAGGCTCATTTTCAAGCCAAAGGGGCTTTGCTGACCCATTGCTAACTTGGCTCAACCTGGCACATCAGAAAATGTGGTGGCCTCAGAGGAGGGCCCTGTTTCTTGTCCTGTGCATGGAAGCAACACAGAACCACTCGATTTGTGAAGAGCAGCCAGCAAATGGAAGAAAAGGAAATCCCAGGTGGCACTGAGTGTGGGAGTCTGTGGCCAGCGTGGGATTGTGAGAACGTTCAAACAGCTTGCAGGATTTCAGACGGAGATCCAAACCCAGGGAAGGCGCTTGAGAAATGGAGAACATGCAGGCTGGGGCCAGAGCTGAGGGTGACTGTGATGGGAACCGAGGCAGGGAGCAAATGGGAAATAGCTAAGAAGGGTGAGCAAGCGGTTTGCTCTCCCTCCTGAGGATGCTGCAGCTCACTGCAAGCTGCCTGAGCTCGCTGCCGGCGCTGGCGAGGCCTCCGACCTCCCTGCGGCGTGTGCCAGCGCCTGGCAGCTGCAGCGGGAGAGCTCTGTGGAGTGTATGGCACAGGTATTGTTTGGTTTGGGTCAAACGCGCCAATCAGCAGCATAACAGGAAAACTAACGTGACACATACACGCGTCAGAGCTCGCTTGCATTTCCCGAGACAGCTCTGACCGTGGGGCTGCGGGGAGGCTGGCCAGCGTCTGCTTGCGATTAGGCTGTATGTGTTCTCCAGCGCTGGTCAGGTATAGGAGGAGAAAGACAAGTACACTAGCAAAATCGAGGATGAACCCCTGGAGGGGGCTGCCTAGGGCCTGCCCAGACATGGGTGAGATGAGCAGACAACCACTCTCCTATGGGGCAGCTCCCATGGAAAGGCACTGCTGGGGAAAGGGCAGGAGGAGGTTGGCTTCAGAGCAGTGGGATGAAGAAACCCCCCCAAGAGCAGCTTCTCTGGGTACCCTGAGGTGTGTATCAGGGCATTTTCCTTCTCGTTTCTCATGAGTTTCTCATAGCCAGTGAGGCTCTGTGGTTCTTATGGATCTGGACAAACTCTGCGTCCCCTCTCCTTGAGGTCCTTGCTCATAAGAAGAGAATTTCTGCACAGAAACCAGTTCATCTCCAAACCCAACCATGCTCCTCTTTCAAGGTAGTAGGACAATGGTAAGACCACAGGTAAAGTTTCCATGATTGCTCTCTCCTTTATTGACTGTGGGATACCTCTAAACCGCAAGGCAAGGAACAATCAAACCTCACCAGTGCCCATATAATGTATATTGATAACTGGACTAGGTAACTAAGTAAAGCCAGAGAGATGGTTGGAGAAGGGGCTCAGAAATTCACTGGTGGTTAGTCCAAGAAGGGACGTCATCTGGCTTGTCTTCCTGCACAGAGCAGGCCAGAGTGTTTCCCCAAGTGAGTACTTGAGGAGCATGTACTTTCAGAGATTTTTTTGCATTGATTTTTGAGTTGGCAATGGTAGGAACTCCTCCCACAGCCCTGGTTGACTTGTTCCAGTGCATCTTATTCTACATCAGATGATCAAATTAACCTAATGATCATCTCGATTAAATGATAGTAAATCAAGTAACAGATCCATGTCAGCTTTCTGGAAAGACATCAGTCTTGTTTAGCTCTGAACTTCCCAAATCAGCTATCACTTGACTAACTATGTATCTTGCAACCAAATGCAGATTTTGGATTAGATGCACTCCTGAAGTCCCTCCAACCAATGTTTCTTTGCTTCTATTAATAGTTTGTCCTAGGAAAGTCAACCCTTTCCATGGGGTTGAGCTTCTCTAGGGCACCAACTGTGCTCAGCTCTGCTGCCGGTTGCTGCAGTTTGACCAGAGCAGCACTGAGGATGGAATAGTCCGTCTCTTTCTTTAAACCTGGTGTCATGTAGACCAACCTCATCCAACCTAAAAGGGCAGAGCATGTCACACTTCACATTCAAACGACAGATCTGGATGAAAAGACTCTGATTTCTTACACACATTAAACATCTAATTTGTTACCTACCGACTACATGTGTGGGACAATGAGAAAAACAGGGAGGGAGGGAGTTGTTTCCGAGAGTGACGCTGTGGTAGGTGTCACTGCGCTTGTTCACAGCCAGCTGGACAAGCTAAGGCAGAGGTCGGGACCCAATGCTAAGGCTGAGGCAATGCTGTTTGATGTTAGGAATTAGGAAAAGAAATATGATCCTGAAGGTTCAAATCTGTGGGTGCTGTGATTTTGTTGAGCCTCTGGAGCCTGGCTCGCTGTTGAGAAGATTAGCAGATGATCCTGAGGACTCTCCTGCTTTTTGTCAGCGCAATCACTGTCTGCCTGGAGACAACTTGGTGGTGAATCACGTTTTGCAAGCTGAGGGATGCCTTTATTCTGGTAGCCAACTGGCAGATACAAGAATATAAGCACAGATTTATTTGTCAACTGTGTTGGCATCAGGATGCTACAAGACTATAACCAACATCCATTAGAGGCCATGAGCTGCCCGGATTCTTCCTTTGCCCATTTGGAGCTGTTGTGCTGAGATTTTGCCCTGTCAGATATCCCCCAGTGGCCACAATGGGACACCACTGCACAGAGGCCATGGGTACAACCCAGTGGATTTAATTAAGTCTTGTTTCTTCCATTAGGGACCATATCTTTCCAGGATTTTAAGGTCCTTGGACCCAAAAACATTTTCAGTGCACAGGACTGTAGGTCATCTGAGACCCTTCAGGAGATGGGATTCTCAGCCACCTCTAAGAGCCTGTTTCAAAAAATAATTAAGAAATGAAATTTGCAAGATTTTATATACTTTCACCTGAAATTTTTACATCTACACTTGGACAAGCTTTTCAAAGCAACTCACTGTAGGGCAGGTAAAGCCCTGGGAGTTCCTAATTTATTTTGCTGTTTGACAACTGAAGACATGCACAAGCAGCATATGAACCCCTAACTAGCATACGCTGACATCCAATTGCTTGAATACCCATCTCCAATAGGTGTTCTTTCAGCCTTTTCAGCTGGAGTAGCTGCTGTCTTTAGAGGTTGTGCTGCCCTCAGCAGAACATCTTCCCTGACACCTCTCACTTGTGTGGCTCCCATGCTCCTCATCACTTGGCCAAGTGTCCACTGAGACTTCTGTCAGAGAAAGGAGAAGAGAATCACAGAATCATTTTGGTTGGAAGAGACCCTCAAGATCATCAAGTCCAACCATAAGCTGACTCCACCACTGACCCAGGTACCTAAGAGCCTCATCTATACATCTTTCAACCCCTCCAGGGATGGTGACTCCAGCACTGCCCTGGGCAGCCTGTTCCAATGCCCCACAGCCCTTTGGGGAATAAATTGTTCCCCAGATCCAACCTCAACCTCCCCTGGTACAACTTGAGGCCGTTTCCTCTGCTCCTGGTGCTTGTTCCTGGGGAGCAGAGCCCGACCCCCCTGGCTCCAAGCTCCTTTCAGGCAGTTCAGAGATCAGAAGGTCTCCCCTCAGCTCCTGTTCTCCAGCTGAACCCCCCAGGTCCCTCAGCCGCTCCCATCACACTTGTGCTCCAGCCCCTCGCCAGCTCCGTTCCCTTCTCTCAACTTGCTCCAGCACCTCAAGGGCTTTCTTGGTGTGAGGGGCCCAAAATTGACCCCAGGATTTGAGGTTTGGCCTCCCCAGCGCCGAGTACAAGGGGCAGAAACTCAGGGGAGCTTCTCACCGGGTGGAGAGAAGAGAGGAGAGGGGGCACCATGCACATCTCATTGGTGTGGAGAATTGCCAGGGCATGAAGAAACACAAGCTGCCAGAAATGCCTTAGTTTCACGTGGTAAAGTTTGCATGGCACCTCCTGCCCCTGCTTACCCGGGGTGGACAGGCAGGATGGGCAGGACAGCAGGATGGGTATCCAGTCCTGCTGGTTTGGAAGAGCTTTCAGGAGCGTTACTCACACGAGCCTTCAGGCTCTCAGCTGATGAGCCCCTGGGGAGCCGCAGCGTCCGGAGGAACGGAGGTGGGGCCATGACCCGGTGCTTATAGAGACACTCAGCAGGAATTAGATCTGTTCCATAAAATAAACAGTGCAAGTCTCTAATTTCCAAACAAGCCCCAATGGCCCCTTTGCCTGAGCAGTTCTGCTGTGACTAATCATACTGGTAGGTGTTGGGTCAAAATCAACAATGGTTCTCCACTAAGGTCACTCACTTTCTCTGTTTACACTGCTAATTTTATCACTGCTCAGAGTGGCTAATGGTATTATTTATACGTTTAGCAATGATAAATGTTGATCCTAAATAAAGGCTTCCTGACGTAGGCAGGTTGAGGGCTGATACGGCACATCCAGAACTCTATCATCAAAGGAATTAGCACTGTAGGTAAGAGCTTTCCTAGTTTTCTGCAAAGCTGAACACTTATGAATGGGGAACAGTGTCAGCAATTAGCCTCGCCTGATAACAAAGCACATTGCTAATGAGCAGTGCCTTTAAAAGCTTGGATTTCCCACAGCTCCCAGGGACAGCAAAGGGAAATCCCTCGGCCTCCTTGCCATGGCGAAAAGCCACATGTGAAAGCGCTCGTGCCTCCAGGTTTGTAAAACAGGGCCTGTGAGAGCAGAGGCAGGGCTGGAGCTCAGCAAACACACACCCTCGGTCCAGAAGCCACTGGGAGCAGAGACGCACAGCCCAGGCCACCCAGGGTCATCCCCAGGGGTGAACAGCCCCAAGAGGAGCACCAAGGTTGATGCAATGCTCAGATGAGGCTTCTCGTAAATAAGGCTTCTCTGTAAAAACGTTTAATTTCTAGTGAAAAAGCACAGCCTGCAGTAGTTCTCTGAAAAGCTGATTTAGCCAGCCAGGCAGTGTGACCCAGGAATGCCATAGGGTTGACTCACTGGACTTGTAGTTTTGGAAACCCCGTTCACCATCATCAAGTAGGATCATCAGGCCAGCCTTTTGAGTTGGGACTTCATCACCCGTGATGCTCCATGAGGTCTTTCCTATGAGTTGGGCTGGTGTGTGGTGAAAGTCCTTGGCTGTAGTACAACCTGACTCAAACACCATGAGGCACTGACATGTCTTTTCTAATTAGAAAACTCACCCTTTTCCACTGTGATGATATTTTAAGAAAACTTTTGTGATATTTGATTCTATTTAGAGAGAAAACTTTTGGCTTTTTTTCATCTTGGAAAAGGGACATGAGAGCACAAAAGGGCCAGGGATGCAGGAAGATCTGGTCTAGAGGCATCAGGGCCATGGGCGGTAGAGAAGGGGCAGCAGTTAAAGTGGATTTTGGAGACCTGAACAGCAAACTGCTACCCCAGAGCTGTTGAATGGCAGCAAAGCAAGCAGAGGAAGAGAACATGGAGGGCCAATGGGCAGGAATAGAACTGTATGTCAAGACCAGGATTCATAGCTGTGGAGGGAAGGCTGGAGCATGTGCTCTCAGATTCCCATTCCTCATAGTGTCCGTAACTAACATGTTGTGATACCCACAACATCCCAAATCCAAAACTTCAGCATCCTAAGGAGTCCTGGAACCCAATCTTCATTCAAACTGAAGTCCCCTTATGCAGATGCTGCTCTCCCAGGTTACTCTTATTTAGAGTGAGCAGAACTCAGTTTCAACCCCGATTGAATCCCCCATGCTCTCTGCGCATCCACTTTCATTTTGGCCCTTTCCCAGGTCCTCCTGTATGGTGAGACAGTGAACGTGACTCTGCAGGTCCATGGGCTGGAAAGGGGACAGGGAGCAGAGAGCTTATTTGTGGAAGTGTATTTTTCCTAGGAACATCTGTCTGGATGTAGCATGTGGTTCTGGGATGTGCTGTAGGGTCTCGGTTTGGGGTGATTGCACAGACTAAGGGTGGCTCGTGGAGGATCTTGCCTCGGTGGAAGTTGGACAAAGTGCAGTGCCCGCAGCAATGTGCCAGTTACCGTGGTGGGTGCAGATTGATGCAGTTCACAGCCAGCTTTCAGACAAATTCACTGCAGGGCAGATTTGGGTTGAGGGAGCTAAAGTGGTGCCGAGGTTCCATGCTGTCTTTCTCCATGCATGAACTCATCAACCCCCAGCCCAGCACACCACGCAGAGATGAGTCTGCGATTCTGCTGCTGTAGCTGATGTGTGGCCCCTCCGTGGATCACTCTGGTTATGTCCTCATCCCTGTGGACTTATTCATGCCTTAGACCAGTTTCACTGAGGTCAGAACTAGAGTGACAAGGATCTGGATTTAGTTTGGGGGATCCCAATTTCTTCCTCATGTCCAGCCTGAATGTCCCTCCTTTAGTTTAAAACCATCACCCCTTGTCCCCTCACAACACGCCATGTTGCAACCCCCCTGTCTGTCCCCATCTTTCTTACTGGCCCCTTTTAAGCACAGAAAGGCTGCAATAAGGTCTCCCTGGAGCCTTCTCTTCTCCAGGCTGAACACCCCAACTCTCTCAGCCAGTGCCCCAGAATGGGGGATCCATGTCTGTCCAGCTCTCCTGGGACAGCCAGTGCTGGCAAACAGGGCCGGTATGGGTGCATCCTCTATCATACCGACCACCTGAGAGCACGTGCTCTGCCAGGTGAACTGCAGTTGTAGGGCAGCACAAATACTGTTTTTTGTTGAATGGGTAATAACAGCACAGCTGTACTTGGTTCCTGTCCTTAGGACTGGAGTCAAGAGCTATACATTCTGTTATGTGAGCTAGTACATTAATGTAAACAGCAGTCTCCAAAACAGTGGCAGAAGAATTAACTGATGCTATGTGCTGCTGCTTCATGTTTTCTTTGGAGTTGAGGAATAGGTTTTGGAGAGATTTTCCTTCCCATTTTCTACTCATGCCCTTGGACATAGCTCTGTTATCCCCAGCTGACTTGCCTAAGCCTATAATCCCTGGTGCTCAAGCGAGTGAGAAGAAAATAGGATTCAGAGTCCAAATGCTTTATGTGTCGGACTCTAGAAGATTCCTACCATATGCTCTGGCCACCAAGCAAAGGGACTGAGCTCATTTTATGTCCTGTCATGTATTGCTGTTGTGTGTAAGAAGCTGGAAAAGCCGCAGTGAGGTCTGTCTGTCACAAGTTTGGCATGTGGACCTGATGAAGAATTTCACCCCCACTCTGAGCTGCCCCTCATGCAGTTCAGTGTTTAATAACCCCTGTGCTTCACCCCAGAGAAACAGAATGGGCTACACAGGCAGGTCCTGTGTACCCACCTCAAGTAGAGATCTTCTGGCTTGAAAGCACTTACCTTGCACACTTGAAACTGAAAACATACCAGCAATCTTTCTGCTGTTGGAGAACAAGATAACTAATGACCAAACACATTTACTCAGAGCCACCGCTGACATGTGAAGGGACCCCCAAGACCATGTCCAAGCCTCTGCTGCTGGCCACCAGAGGTCGAAGCCACCTGGTCCACCTGAGCACTGCTGTCTCCTCTGTGCGGTGCCAGCTGCTCGTTCCCTGGCAATGCCCAGCAAGAGACATCCAGCTGCTTCTCTACCCTGCGTGTTGCTGCCGCACTTGAAAGGTGTCAAGTTGCAGCAATAAGGGTGAACCCCTATTATTTTTGACAATCTATGTTGGTTTGGTTCACGTGCTTGGGTGTAACCTGTAAGCGGCTGTTGGCATGGAAGGAATATTTATTGTAGTTGAGACAAAATTATCTTTTACATGTCCCTCTTGCCAATGAAGTTCATTGCTGCCTTATATTGCAGCATAAGATGAATTTACAGTCTTCATTTAATACGCTGTTACATACCTGGGCTCAGTGCAGCCAGTACTTACGACAGCCTGCACATTCAGTCCTCTCCAAGCCCTGTTTTGAAATGGCAAGATCCATCACTGCTGGGGTGTAACACGTCAGGGGTATGAATGCTGCGGATGCTTTCTCAAGTTGTACCACAATTCCAGGAAACAGGAAATGCAACAAGTCTTTTCAGAACATGAGAGTCAGGGGCAACCCCAGGGCAGAGCCGTGCCCAGGAGTGTCCAGTGCAGCTCCCAGCACTGGCTCGGTGGGGAATGACCTCCAGCCCCGTGCTGGGAAAAGGAGCAACCACCATATCCCTACTCTGAGACGCTGATTGTATTGCTCAGGACACCTCCATTACAGCTGGCATCGTCTCTCTTCCACCACCAGCTAGTAAGCCATGTTCTTTATTTTTCCACTAAATCAAAGATTCTTCTTGTAGAAATGTAGACTTATAAACACTGTTCAGTCACTTCATCATCTTTTCTCGGATAAGTTAAATTAATTGACTTACTTTAATCTCTCACTAAAACATGACCTTTAGATACAATGTCTTTTCTGTAGCTCTTTTCTGAAGCCTTCTTTTTTTTCATTTTTCAGTATCTGAAACTCTTAAGGCTAAAAATGGGAAGGCTCTTCCAGTACAGTCTTATCAATGTCATAAACAGATAACTTTGACACTCTTCTCAGAGTCAGTGTTACCCAGTTTCTGCACGCAAGATTATATTCCCACAAAGAGACAAAGCATCACTTTGGCAATTTGTGATAATATTATCAGCAGTGAGCCCAGGTCATTCTCAAGGTCATGACTTTCCAGGGTACAGTCCACTGTCCTGTCAATGACATCTTCATCTTCCTTCTTGAAAGTATTAAATTTATCTGGTTGAAGTGATACTAAAATGCATAGTCATAGTCAGTAATGACTAGTTAACCAAAACCTCAATTATCACACCGTTTGAATGCTGCATATGCTAAATACTTATGTTTTTCCACTACAACACATTTCCTGAACTCTGAGAACCACAACAGCAAATATTTTTCCCCAACAGGAAATATTTTTCCCAGGTCACTGATAAAGAGCTTGTGTTGTGCAGGGTTTGGAGCAGGACACTAACACAGTGGGCTGGACTAGATGATCTCCAGAGGTCCCTTCCAACCCCAACCATTCTGTGATAGCCTCTCCAGAAACTCCTACAGTATCTTCAGATGCTGACACCCGATTTGCAGATACATTTCAGGATCTGACTGTTGGGTGGACTTAAATCCACTTAGCAGAGCAAATGTCACTTTAGGTCAATGAGAATCTGAAGCAGAAAGTATCACTGAGTTTCATTCTTCAGGGAAGGCCAGTGTGTCAGTTGTTACCTTTACCCAGATTCATAAAATTATATATTGAATTACTGCTTTAAGAGCAGAAACAGCTTTTCATTCTCTCTGAGTAGCCTTCTATTAGCTTGCCACAATTTTATCTGGGACTGATGTCAAGTTAAGAGACCGACAGTTTATTCTATGCTCTGTAAATATTTGTACACTGTTGGCCCTTTCCAGTCCTTTGGAACAATATTCCAACATTTGTTAAAAATAAACATTAATGGGGTGGGGCTCAAAGCCCAATTCTTTATAAACTCTTGTGTGCGGATTCTCAGGTTCCTGCCGTTTGTAAGAGACACTCTGCTTTCCATGTTTCAGCTTCCCGCCCTGCAGCCAGTTCCACAGTAGCTGCAGCAGATTTTTTCATACTCTCAGGTTACTTCTAAGTCTCAGCTTCCACAGACTGCCAAGAGATGAATAACAGACAGGGTCAGCACCAGACAAGGGCGAGGATGGATGGAACCCCCAGCGGGTTGGTCGGCACACGGGCAGGGCTGGAGGAACGTCATCGAGCAGGAGTCGGGGAAAGGGGCAGGGATGTGCGAGGGCTGGGGTGTCAAGTGTGTGGGTGGGAAGAAAGCTTAGCCCATCAGCATTCAGGACTGAGTTTTTCCCAACTTCTTCATTACTAGATGGGATTTCATGTCAAAATTAAGAACTCTATTTATGTACAAAGGCTATGCAAGCGCAAGAAGCTGAGGAGGCAATCCCTCCGTCTGACATAAGGTTTCCTTGAGACTTGGTACTGAATTTGCCAGAGTCTCCAGAAGAAGGTGGGAATTCAGAACCTTTTCCTCCCCATTGCTTGTATAAAGAAGCTGTAGTCCTCCCAAACAGCCAAGCTTTCTGCAAATCTATTGGAGCAACCCAGAGAAGCAAAAGGGAAAGTGGAATGCTCTAAGATGTAAGAGGAGTCCTCCCTTGCCATGGACACCAGGACAGCGATACCGGCTGAGGAAGGTGAGAGCTGGTCTGAAAGTTCAGCTCTTCCATGAGAGGGTCCTTGTGGGGTTGAGGTGCTCACCTACAACCTCCCATAAAGCACAAACCATGGCCACAAGAGATTAGGAAACAAGAGGGAGCATGGACACCTTGTCGACCACTGCCTTGAGGCAGGGATGTGGCTTGGATATGGAAGACTCCTTTGGGTTGTTTTTTGGGCTTTTGCTATAGACCAAACGAGAGAAAATGCCATCATGGTCTCTTCTGATCCCACCTGCGTGCTTAGCATCTCTGACCTTGGTAAGGCCGTGCAGGGTGAACATGAATCTGTGCTGCAGCTGGACGATGTCCTTCCTCCTCGGGACACAGAGGTGCCAACTATCCCCAGCAAAGAGCAGAGAGCATGCGGGCTCCCTGCCTTGCTGGAAAAGATTGAAAGAGAGAACGAGGAGAGGAAAGCAAGCACGTGTCAAACCCCAGGGAAACACTGAGCAAATAGTCTAAGAGCCTGGTACTATTATTCATTATGTTTTTAGTATTATATAATGGCATGAGGTTAAAATAACACACTCAAGTAAAGGAAAAAATGACCTACAAGATACCAAAGCAAAACAAATGGGGAGGACAAGCATCTTTGGCTCAAAATCTTCCAGAGGAGGCTTGATGGGGGAACCCTCCTCAGCTGCATCTCCCCAGAGGTTTGCATGTAATGCTGCTGTGGCTTTAACACATGCAAAGCCAGATGCAGGTGTAAAACCATGCATGTTTTCTGGGGGTGGGCAGGGGGGCAGGCAGCTGGGCTTGGAACAGGGGAGGAAACCAATGACAGACGCAGACACTGAGGAAGGAGAAGTTTCAGTGAGAGCTGATTTTTGGTGCCAGCTGGAGTTGACACGGTCAGTCATCCAGCTCATTGGGGTTGGTCAGGGTTCTGAGAACTGGCCCATCAAGCAGATAACCCAAAAGAAGCTTGTAACAAAGGCTGCTCTTTTCTCCTAGAGTACTCAAATGCCATGAGGCAAAGACCCGCTGCCATGGGGAACAGTGCTGCTGGAAGAGTCATAGCATGCTGGTGAGGATTAATGACATGTCTGAGGGGTCAGTGGACCCCCACCCTTGGCACCGCAAAGCGTGGACCATGTAGTTGGTGCCATAAATCTGTGCTGTCTTCCCAACCCCAGTACAGCTGGATCCAGTCCCTGGTATGTGCGATCCACATCCAGGGCCAGGACATTTTCAGTGAGAAGCAGATGGGAGAAGAAGGGAATGAGCACACTGTGCATGATTGCGGTTGGTGTGGACGACTCCTTTGGGGACTGTGGGCATGATCGATCAGAGGCAGGAGAGAGTGGCAAGCTCAGCTGTGCTCCCCACTGCAGGGACGGCCGTGCCATGCCCAGTGCCGTGGCAGTGCCGGAGAGGCTTTCCCAGGGACACATTCCAGTCCCCTGGGTCATGGCAGCTTGCTTGGATGTTGTTTTGATAAAGCTCCCAAGTGGATCTCTGACAAAGTGCAGCATGAAAAACAATAAGTGAAACCCCCGCTTCTTTGAAGCCAATGGGATTTTTGCTGCAGAGCACAGTGGGACGAGGGTCTTTCCCTTGGCTCTGCTGTCAGTCGGCACAGAAAGGTGCCAGCCCTTTGGGGACACAGCAGGATGGGGAACGCTGACCATAGAGATGAGACTGCATGGGAAAATGTGTATGCAGCTGATCCCCAAATTCTCCCTTATGAAATCAAGAAGGTTGCAATGGCATGAGCTGTAGAGCTAGGAAACTTTATATATATATATATATATATATTTCTGACTATATTTACAAGTTAAAAGATTTACTTGTTCCTAAGAAAGCCCTTGAGGTGCTGGAGCGAGTTGAGAGAAGGGAACGGAGCTGGTGAGGGGCTGGAGCACAAGTTTGATGGGAGCGGCTGAGGGACCTGGGGGGTTCAGCTGGAGAACAGGAGCTGAGGGAAGACCTTCTGATCTCTGACCTGCCTGAAAGGAGCTTGGAACATGGAGGGTGTTGGTCTCTTCTTCCAAGTAGCAAGTGATAGGACGAGAGGAAACAGTCACAAGTTTCTCTAGGGAAGGTTCAGATTGGTTCTTGGGAACAATTTATTCACTGAGGGGGTTATTGGGCATTGGAACAGGCTGCCCAGGGCAGTGGTGGAGTCACCATCCCTGGAGGGGTTGAACAGATGTATAGATGAGGCTCTTGGGGACGTGGTTTATTGGCAGAGTTAGGCTATGGTTGGAATCTATGATCTTAAGGGTCTCTTCCAACCAAAATGATTCTATGAAATGCCAGGGTGCATCTGCTACCACAGAATGGCTAAGTAATGGAAAAGTTCCCATGGACATTGAAGAAGCCAGCCCAGGAGGACGCGTGGGGCTCAGCATGGCTGATCTCCACCTCACAGGCTGGAAGTTTTCCCTCACCAGAGAAAAATAACCCTGTGCCATAGGACCCGAGCAGGACCTGCCAGCTCTGTCACGGGTCAGCTCTCCGTATCACAGCTCTCCATATCACATGCAGTATGGTCTTGTCTGCAGAGCTGAAATGCTCTCCCTGTCCTCTTTCTCCTTTTCCCCAAGGTAGGCAATAATTTTTTTGTCTCATTCTTGGATGGAAAGCCTTATCCTGATGTATAAGATGAGGTGTCACTTCCACAAACCCTCCTCTGTTGAGTAGGAAATATCTCCCTGTCTCAAACTCTTCTTAGCTGAGCGATCATTTATCTCTGGGTTTCCACTGGTTTCATGTTTCCTGTTTTCTTCTTCCAGATTGTGATCCCTAACTGTAGATATTTTACAGCTCTGCTTTGCTTTCCACATATCACTGCAGAGATAATCTCTGAGCAGACAGTTTCTTTTTCCTTGGTAGTTATTGGAGAAAAAAAGTAACTGAGCTATCAAAACACGAGTGTGTCTTTGAAACCAAAAAAGCTCCTCTGTGATCATGCATCCTCCTGGCCCCAGCATGTTATCCAGTAATTGGGATTTCTCTATTTCCCAAGTACTTGCTTTCTGTCTGCTTCTCCTTTAAATTCCTAGCAGCCTGCTGGCAGCGCAGGCAGGGCTGATGCCGTCCTACCAGCGGAGAATGCCTTGAACTTGATTTTGTTGATTCCTTTAATCTAAACTAAGTCATTCACCCAGAAAGTTCAAGACTCTGGAAAGGTAACACTTTGGGCCTCGTCCCAGGTGAATGTTCCTGCGTCCTGCCAGCTTCCAGAAGGGTAACGACTTTCTAGCTCTCTGCAAGTCCAGCACCACCAGAGTCAACTCTTGTAAACCTGCCATGAGGGATGAGAGCTCAAGAAAGAAAAAAAAGAGCCTCTTTATAGTCTGTCTACTTGCCTGCCTTTGGTGCTGCTTCCCATCACTGCACTTATCTCAGTACCTCCACATAAGACATGGAGCAGCAGCAGAACCATGAGCACACACAAATGTGCTTGAAGCAACTGAACCCGACCCGGGTCATTTAACCCTGTCACTGGTCCCATCTCGGCCATTTCCAGCAACATACTTCTTCCCCTCCCTTTGCTTTCTCAGTAATAAAGTAGTGACAAGTTTTCTGGGCTGTCTTTTCAGAAGGAAAGACATGAGATGTGAAAAGCCGTAGTCCATGCACTGGAGGAAAGCAATACAGCCAGTGACGTTGTTCTAGAAGCTGGACTCAGTTGCTGTGATACTGAGATCTTTGCACTGTTTTTCCATCTGCTACTGCAGAGATCATTTCTGAGTGGGAGATTTCTTTGGATTTTTGTATTTTCATATACAGAAACTAGTAGAGTGGGTGGCAGGGAATGGGGGGAGGAGGATGTCATGGGGGGAGATCTTGTGTCAGATTGCATTTCCAAATAAAAAACTATCAGTGTCTCTTTACTTGAGGTAGTCCAGCTCCAAACGTGACTCCTGGTCAGGTGTATGTCTCTGCTGTCGTATATGGAGCACCAGGATCCTGGTGTTGAGAGTCAGCTCAGGTGACACCAGAGGTACAGGCAGGAGATGCTGGATTCACATTTTCAGAGCGCTGGGGCCTTCATGTGGGGTCGCAAGGCAGCTCATGGCACCTTTCTGAGAACAGCCTCGGGTATTTTGCCGTCCAGACCACTTTGGACTGGCTTTCAAGGACACCTGGGCTGGAGTCCAGTCCTTTCTCCCTCTGACCCAAGATCCATCACCTCTTCAGAAGGTGCGAAGCCCCAGGACAGCCAGGGACCATCCTGTCATTACAGCCTGAGGGGCTTCTCAGGCTGTTTACAGCCACGCTCTTGTGCCCTCCCTGTTCCTTGTGTTATGTATCTCCCTGCCCTGTCTCGTCTGGTATTGATACTTTTCCTTGTTGAACTCAAAGCTATAATTTGGAAAGAACTCTTCAGTAGTTTGGGAGATCAGGGCTGGTACTTACTGGGGTTTGGGAAGAGAGGCTGTGCCCATACACATGTGGGATGCGTGTGTGTGCGATCACCAAAACGCTCATCCAGACTTTTATTGTGAAAAAATTTCACGCCTGTCAGTCATTTCATGCCTTGCATCTCTCGTTGCTGTAAACAGATTAATCAGCTGATTAAAAGGGCCTCATCCTCACAGACCAGCTTTGCCAGCAAGTCCCTACATCAACAGCCCTGGGGTCACATCCCTCCTGGCTCGGTCCTGCTCAGTGCTCTCGCCACAGGGATCATGTCACTATGTTTTGATGGAGTGCAGGTGAGGATGAGCTCCACGCTTGGCCTTCCTCCTGTGCTGGACTCTCTCCCTCCTGCAGGCTGACCTTGACCTGTTCAGGGCTCTGACACCACAGCCACATGCTGCCCTCAGATCCCTCTGTCACTACATTGACAGTTTAACAGGGGTCTGATTCATTAATTTAGCTAATTAATCAAGGGATTTGTCTAATATCTTTTTAAACTGCTGATAACACCTGCCTTTACAACCTGTCATGGCAGCTCAGTACTTAGATATTCATGAGTGGCTGTATGAAGAAGTGCTTTCCGATCTTGCAAATTGGTCTCCTAAGAGTTTCACGCTGCCCTCTGCTTCCAGCACAGCAGGGGAGGTTGAGCAACAGTCTTGCCTTCAGCTTACCCATCACCTCCATGGGGCTGTAAACCCTCCTGCCTCCTTCCTCAGCCTTCCCTCCAGAGTCTCCTTGCAGGTATCTGTTCGTGCAGGAGCAGCTTCATCCTCTCTTCATTTCCATCACTGCTCTCCAGTCTTTCTCTGACTCCACTATGTTCTTGACATGCAGAGACTGGGTTCTCGTCACCTTTGTCTTGTTTTCCGTGCTGTTGGAGGTGTCACGGGCTGGTTGCAGAGCTCCCTGCAGTGTGCCAGCCCCCAACACATGCAGGACATGGAATGGGACGTCTTCAAAGCTCTAAATGCTTCCCATGTCACCACCAATGCCCTAACATGCCACCAAGCTGTTCCAATGCAACGTGGCCCAAGGGGTTCCTGCAGGCAGTGGCTGCCACCGGTGTACACCAGTGTACCGCCTCCCCCTCCCGAACTTGCGCTAGACCCTGAAATAATATATGTTTATCAGCTCTTTCGCTGCATGGTGACAGCAGGAGGGACAGGGGTGCTGCATGGCTGCTCTCCAGTTCCAGTGAGATGGAGATGTAACGCAGTGCTCAGCCCCGATTCCACCTCCACTTGCCTGGTGCACGGGGCAGGATGTGCAGCGAACATGTCAGTGCTCTGCAGCGGAGCCAGGAGCGCCCCGTCCTGTGGGGACCCTTGGAGTGCACCCCTGGGCTGGGGCCCACGCGGGGCAGGTCTGGCAGAGGACATGCTGCGTGCAGACACAGCGCATGCATCTCTGCAGAGCAGAGCCCCGAATTCTTGGCAGGGCTGGGTTACACCTCCTACATGATTACAGCCCGCGCTGCAAAACTGGAGCTGAAATTTCCACACATGGTACTTGTCGACTCATTCTCTAGCGGCTTTGGGGAGCCGTTTCTGCCGCCTGTCACGTAACTGTTCGCCTGGAGGAATGTGCTGGTGTTTCTTTCAAGGGATTACTGGGTCTTTCCTGTCCTGTTTTTCCTTGGAAAAGCCCTTTCTGTGTGCAGGGCCCAGGAAGGCTCCCTGGGCTGTGTAAAACTTCGCACCACGTGGCACACGCAGTGGTCTTGCCTGCCACTATATCTGTGTCAGCAGAGATCAGCCTGTGGGGATGAACAGCTCTGCTCTGGAGATGAGCAACCAGCATGTCGCTGTCATGCGCAAAGCCACCTGCTAATTGCACCGAAGCTGCCCGCTTTGTGCAACCCAGCTCATCCAGGCTGGCCACCCTCCTCCAACACTGTCCCAGAGCAGCAGATGGGATGCAGGTGTGCGGCAAAGACCCGAGGAAGGACAGGAAGGCTGTTGTCCATGCTCTGAGCTCCTTTATGGACCTGGGACATGGTGCACATGTCTGCACCAGCACAGTGCCCTCCCGCAATCCTCTGCTCCCGTTCGCAGTGAGGACGAGCGCTTCCTTCCTCCAGGAACCCAGTGTCACAAGCTGTTTGACTTGATGGTTGAGCGAGACACTGTCCATCATGGGATGCCCCCATATCTGATGTATATTGAGATCCCGCTGGCTGGGGATGTGTACCTGGTACACAGCAGAGGAATAACCTGGACATTCAGTTTGGCCATCACACAGTAGCTTTAGGCCTAATATTTAAGCTCATCTAGAGAATTTATCTGCTGATATAAATAGCTAGAAGCACATGACCTGACTTCTTATCTGGAAATAAGATATGTTTTCCGTGGTCTACCTAATCTGATTGTCATTTCTGTGGGGGTCTGCTGGGCTCAGCGGTGCTGCTTTGCTGTGCTAGTCTCATGAGTCCTTGGGCTCAGCCTCAATGGGAAGGAGCAGGAGGAGTTGGTAATTCAAAGGTCTGGTTAACTACAGGCTGGACAAGGAACTCTTTGAAGTTCACCGTTACTCTCTTAGCCATGGTTGGGCTGACGTGGGCCCAGGTGGCAGTGCCACCAGGAGATGCCACGAGGCCATCCTCAGGGGCAGTGTGAGGATGAGCAGTCAATACCAGCGTTGCTCCGTGTTCCTCAGGACAGGGTCGGCTGAGCCTCTGCTAGTGCTTTCCTTGGGTCTTGGTGGCTTTCAGGATTGGTGGCATTTCAGACAGCAGCAGTTGTGGGTTGTAAAGCCTCCAGCACCACTAGTGACTGTCCAGCCACGCGCTGGAGACCCTCAGCCAGGCAGAGACCTCATAGCCAGGCCTGCAGGGCTGTAGGAGATGGGAACACTGCCTGACAAAGCTGGGCTCTGCAGAGCAACCCAGCTGGAGGTATCTCCTGTGTCTGCTCCCACCTCTGATAGAGTTGTACACTTCAGGTTTTTGGATTAATCCAAAACAAGCTCCTGTTTTCTCATGTGCTTTTATATACTCATCTTCCTATATACTGACTGCTGAAAGACACTTCCAATCACTCTTTTGCAGGATCCCTAGAAAAAAGTCTTTGGTTTACAAGGCAGGTGTAAGTCAGGATCAAAAATTATCTTGTGACTTTGGTTTGTCTTACAAATACAGAGATGAAGTCAGCACTGGGTGTCTTCTGGATCACAGCAGGTTTCATATTTGCAGCCCCAGAGATGGGGAGGAAATGCCTCAGCCATTGCACCATTTTGAGGAAGACTGAATCACAGCTTTCCTGGGGGAAACTGCCACTGCTTGAGTCCATTCTGGGCTGCCATTGCCTGTTTAGGAGTCTGTACTCTCCCTAGTCCTCCAGTCAAGACATGAAATGCTTCTGAAATGATTTGAAGACATTGCTTAGAGTGGCCTGTGGGCAGGATGGAGACCAGTCTCTCTGGTTTGCTTTCTTCGGGCATAGATCTGCTATAGCTGATGAGCCCTTGTGCTGTGTGCACACAGATGAGCAGGAGGCATGGGAGCAGGCAGGTCTGCATGTCACAGACATGTTTTGGAGTGACTGAGAGCATGCACGGGGAGCAGGGTCTGCCTGGGACACTGCAGGGTGCTGCTGCATACCAGGATTGAGAGACTTGAGCGTTTTCTGAAACAGCATTTCCTCTCATTGATTTCCCTAAATCTCAAAGGATGGTTGTCCCCAGAAGCAAATCCATTCATCTAACCTATCATTGCATAAAAGACTCTCGAGAGACAGCTGCTATCGCTCCGTCTGTCCAGGCTGCTCACTACCAGCACACTGGTGAGTGGATCTGGTTTCTGATAGCGGCGCAGAGCTGCTCTCCCTGCAAACCCCCGCGTGCGGCTGTGGTCAGACAGACTGCAGGACAGCACAGCCCTGGCAGGAGTGAAGACTTTCATTGGAGAGGTTAAAGAGTTACCTTGAGCCGGGATCTGTATTTTGTTAAATTATTTGAAAGAATAGCATTTCTGCTGTTTCCTTCTCCAACATGTAGAAGAAAAATGACTGTATTATGGTTGTGTCTAGTGTAGTCTTTGGCACAAAGCCAGTGGGATTTACAATGGCAGGGTGAAAAGTCTAGAGGGAAAGCAGTTCATTTTGCTGTGGACAGTACTTACAGGGTCTGCAAGGACCAGTCTCATGGAAGAGAAGGGGCCCATTGAAGCTCCAGGAGGGAATCCTGCCAGCACAAAGCTGCTGGAGAAGCCATTTGTTCTGTCCATGAAACATGAGGTCAGCAGGACCCACCACCTCCTGCCAGGAGTGATAAGAGAGGGAAGGCAACAGAGAAAGATGATCTTTATTCTGGATAAAAGATCAATTTTATTGCAGCTTTTTAGCATGCACATTTTTCGTGCGGGACTTTTCTGGCTGGAAAAATACATCTCTGATTCAGAAACATTTTCAGAAAGAAGCTCCTGGCCTCGCTCCCTGGAGGGGAGGAAGCAGCTGAATATTGATTCCTAATACTCTGTATTAAATTCACATGCATTCCTGAACAAGGTTTTACTCTAGAGGCAAGCAGAGCTGCCAGGATGGACAGGTCTCTGTTCTGCTCTGGTTCCCATCACAGCAGGTATTATTTCCCTACTCTGCTTGAATGCTGTGTCCTGCTTCTTGTTTGTTCTCTCCTCACCAGTGAGAGAAGCTCAGGCAACAAAGAGTCTTGTGCTGAGCAGAGCCTTATTTTGCAGTGTGAACGTGTCCAACCTGGACAGCTCAGGCTTTGTGTTGAGTCTTGGGAAAAGACATTGTACTAGAGAGAGTTGAGAGAAGGGAACAGAGCCGGTGAGGGGCTGGAGCACAAGTGTGATGGAGCGGCTGAGGGACCTGGGGGGTTCAGCTGGAGAACAGGAGCTGAGGGGAGACCTTCTGATCTCTGAACTGCCTGAAAGGAGCTTGGAGCCAGGGGGGTTGGGCTCTGCTCCCCAGGAACAAGCGCCAGGAGCAGAGGAAATGGCCTCAAGTTGCACCAGGGGAGGTTCAGATCGGATATTAGGAAAAATTTCTTCACAGAAGGGGTTGTCAGGCATTGGAACAGGCTGCCCAAGAAAGTGGTGGAGTCACCATCCCTGCAGGGGTTTGAAAGGCACATAGATGAGGTTCTTAGGGATGTGGCCAGAATTAGGTTATGGTTGGACTCAATGATCTTGAGGGTCTCTTCCAACTGAAGTGATTCTATGATTGTATGAAATGAGCTAAAGCCATCTCATTTTCCTTGCATCATCTTGGATTCTGGTAATGTCTTGGCTGATGTGTGTGAACCTCACACCTATTGTATAAATTGGACATCTCTGACACCAGCTCTCCAGTACAACCTGCCACTGAACTTGCTGTTGATAACCTGAAAGCCAAGTGAGCCTACGTAGCCCGGGCAGATGGAAAGGGCATGTGTCTCCTAGTCACCAAGGCTCCATGGGCTTTTGGGCCAGGCTGGTGAACTTCGCTGGTCCATGAAGTCATGGGCACAGGTCCTGGCTCTGTGAATGGAGATGTCCCTTGCTGGAACAAGAAAGTTGTATATGTGAACTCCTCTCCTACCTCTCACCCAGATGAGAGGCTGACAAGCTCTCCTTGCACTCAGGGCCTGAATTTCATTGATGCTCCCCATCTCCGAGTGCAGGTGGAGGGGATGGGTCAAAGGCAGCTCTGCTGGGCCTGAGCAGGGGAAGGGGGAGCGGGCATGGGGGCTCAGCTGTGTTGGTGAGTGTCTGCCCGAGCATGCAGCTGCCTAAATCCCAGAGATTACTCACAGCAACCTCAGCACAAGAGTTACTGCTCCAGGAAAAACTTCAATGTCAAGAGCATGAGTAATAACCAAGCTGGCACTTAACGGTTCAAACAGAAGATAAGAGCTAAGGCTGGATTCTCAGAGGGCTCGTTTTATCTCTTTTATATATGTCACAACTGAAGAAATGAAGAATATAAAAGTTATTTATTAGCATTTCGTTCCTGTAGTACTTTAATCATGTTGATTGCGCACTGACCCCACGGTACCACAGAACCGGAGAAGGGATCAACGGATTAAGGGAATCCTGTATCTCAGTAGGACCAGGTTTGGGGGTGATCTTCACCCTCTGACCCCTTCCCAGCTCTTCCCTGCTCACTGGCGAAGCTGCGGCACTGCTCCTGCTCAGCTCCAAGCCTTCCCCTCAGGGTGGAGAAGACATTTTGACCCTCCGGGCGGGAGGTTGGAGGGGGTCTGGCCGCAGGCACTTGCGCTGGTTGTTGGGGAGGAGACCATCACCTGGCTGCACTCCCGCAGCACCCACGGCGTGCTCTGCGCTCCTGCCCGGGGCACACGCTGCAAGCACCAGCTCTGGTACGAGCGGTGGAGGCACAGAGAGGTGAGAGAACTGCTCAGGGGCTGGAAGAATGAAATTCAGACAGAAAATGTAAGATACCTTCTCCATGGAAGTACTATATAGGAAGCAAAAGTAGGGAAGAAAATGGGAGAAAGGAGGGGGGAAGTGACAAACTTAAATTCAGTAAGTACAAAATATGTCTTCAGTTTCCTTGATTCTCTGATACCGACCTTGGCAATGCTGTGTGTAATATCCTCGGCTGAAAAATTATCTCCCCTGCAGTCAGTAACTTTGTCCTAGCTGTGAACGAGATGGTTCTGAAGTGGCAACCCATGGAACTGCTGAAAATTATTAAGCTGAATAACCGAGAGAGCAGTTGCTGGTCCAGGCGCTCAGCAGCACCCGGGGGCTGCGGGGCAGGGGGCTCTGTGGTGTTCCGAATGCAGCATGGAAAGCTGAATTTTGTTCAAACGAGTTTATAGTAGTGCAGAAATGCAAACCATTCGGCGGAGGTTTGAAACATTGCATGTCTAGCTGAGCTAAACAGCAGTGAAAGGTGCGGCGTTCGCAGTCTACACAGATCATCAGGGTGTTTACGTGGCACAGGCAGAGGGATTGCTCTAGGGGTTCAGGCGTAGAAAAGGTCAATAATTAATTATTGAACAGATGTGACAGTTTTGCCTGCATCTTCCTATAATTTCACTGTGAGCAGGTGGTGACTGTCTTGAATCTGTCTGTGATCTGCAATTAATCTCTGTCACTGAATAGTTATTGACCCTCAAAACATTTGCATGCTGTAAATGTACCAGAAATTCAAGCCTGTGCCCTTTGATGGTGCTCCAGGTAGGTCCGTGTGCTGAGGTCTGGTCTTACAGACTGGGAGGGAAGCAGAGTATTTCTGGTCTCAGATATTATGTATGTGACATACCCTCGTGGGGTGAGTTTTTAATATCATAGTTCAGTCCACCAGCTTCAGTGTGGGCTGTTCAAAAGTTTAAGCTCGGAGATCAGTTTTCTTAATTATTCTTGCTAGTGGTGTCCACGTGCTGGCTGCTTTATGGAACCCAAGTAAGAAATGGGTAGGAGTGGGGTATGGGGTAGGAGTGGGTCTGCCTGCACATCTCGGTGGGCATCAGGGCAATGCTCAGGAGAATCCTCATATGCCAAGAACAATCCAAGCACTGTGGTCCTCCTGTCACATGTGTTTGTTGTCCTGACTATCAGGACAAACTCCAGCTGGAAGATGGAAGAGTCTTCCAGGAAAGAAGCATCATGGGCAAAGGGCTGGCAAGTACAATTCTGGGTGTAGGCCTGTCTTGACTGATCTGGGCAGACCAAGTGTGCTCTCAATGGCATTTTAGAGAACTGTGTTTTGACAACTTTAATTCCTCTGATCTCATCTTACACAAAATGTCCTGGATTTTGGCATCAGCATCACCCTTTACAAAATGACTGGTACCTCTGAAGTAAACAAAATCTGAGTTCAGGGCAACTAAAGCTTAAATTTAAAATTCAAGATTGAATTGGCTTGTTGTTAATGACAAGTGAGTAATAATCTTTGCAGTTTGGGTCATTCAACACTTCTCATCTCAAGGGTCTATCTTCATTTGTCAGTAACTCTGATGAAAACCCAGGACCATGATTCCTCATGCCACGCATCTGCCTCATGCTGGATTTGTTTGAAACATTGCACTGAATTCAGCTGAGTTGTATCAGAGAATAGAGTCAGAGAAAAATAGATGATTTTGCCTATTTTCCAAAATTTTTATGACTTTTATGTTGAGGAGCTCCAGCACACGCAGGCTATGGAGCGGTACATGACATTTGGCAGAGATGGTGGTGTGTATGTCAAGATGTGCCTCTTGCTATCCTAGAGAAAAGATGCCCAAATTTGGGAACATTAAAAGTGTTTGAAAAGTCCCAGTTCTCACAGCTTCAATGGAAACTAGCTATGAGCTTAGCACCTAAGATCTTGCAAGAGTTTGTCTGCACGGGTCATGCTCCAGCCCTGTTGAGTGGGTCATTTTCCATGAGGAAGGAGCAGGCTCTGGATGTGTTCATCCTGAAAAGCAACACAGGTCCTGGAGGGCAGAGGAAGAAAATGTGAGAAGGATCCTGGAGTAGAGGTGGACTCAGGAGCCCAGGTGGGTGCGACAGAGAAATACTATGGGATCCAGGTGGGGGACGGCTAGGATGGGTGCTGGGGTGAAGGTCTTGGATGCGGGGATCTGACAACAAGTGGTGCAGGCGGAGAGCTAGAAAGGGGAACAAGGTGGCATGAGGCCACTGGAGACCTCAGAGCTGGAGAATGAGTGAAAAAGTGCCCAGTGAAAGAGCTGGCCTGGGATCTCAGTGCGAGGAGCCGGGCCAGAGAAAAGGCAGAGAGCTGGACAGCAGAGCAGGCTGGAGACCGGACAGGAGAATTCCTCCTTCCCAGGAACTGGAGGGAGGAGGTGTTTGGTGCTTAAATCATTGTGGAGCTTCAGTCGTGACCAGATTTCATTTGAATAGGCATTGTATGAAAGTAAATGAGAGGGCTGACAACCTAAACGGGGCACACGAGGGGTGTTCAGAATGCGAGTGTGAGCGGCACAACAGGCAGGAGCCTTGTCAGGCACTGTTGAAGGAGGATTTGTCCCATCCTGTCCTCCTTGGAACACATTCCCTGAATGTCGCTGCTGGTGACTGTGAGTTTCCATCACTGTTAACTAGGGAAATATATCTGAGGATGCTCTGTGCCTTCCTTTGCAAACCAGAGCCCTGATGTGGCTCAGGGCAAAGACCACAGCTTTGTGAATAACACAGGTTCTATCTCTAGTTTTATCAAATAGCTGTTAATTTGGTCAATAATTAACATGATACTAGGGATGAATGTGGATGGCTGCAGCCAGTCTAGAGGATGTCTGTTGTACCCGGTGTGGCTGCAGTCGTGCCTGACGCTCTGTGTTGAAGGCACACAAGGCACCGCTGCTCCATTCTCTGCCATGGGACAAGTTTCCTGCTGACCCCTTTGGATGTAGCCAGTGCACAGGATAAAGCCAGAGATTTGGCTGCTCCTTGGATAGCTGCCGACTTGCTCCTAGCATTAGGGGAGGGAAATTAGCAGACTGAAGGTCAGTTGGCTCTCTCTGTCGACTGATGGGCTCCCCTCTCTACCCCATGAGGTGTAAGTGTCCCCAAAAGCTGGAAATTCACAGTAAAACTGATAGCTTTGCAGTAGCGACTAGGACACCAGGATCTTGTGTCTCACCAGCAGTGCAGGACATAACAGTAAGAAAAATGCCAAAGGCCACAGATAACTACTGGAGCTCACTTTTCATGGGCCGTCACCCACAACCTACCTTGCACTCTTGTGTTCCCGGTGCCACATGAAAGGAGGTTGCTCTTGAAACCTGGGGCCTCCTTTCCCACCTCTCCACTGAGACCTCAGCCATCTCCCAGAGCACCCAGGCAGCAGCTGGGGAGACCTTTAAGTTGGACCTGTTGGACAGGGCCAAGAGAAGAACACCAGGATGAGCAGAGGGACAAAACAGCTCTCCTATACAGACAGGCTGAAAGAGTTGGGGTGTTCAGCCTGGAGAAGAGAAGCTCCAGGGAGACCTTATTGCAGCCTTTCCATGCTTAAAAGGGGTCAATAAGAAACATGGGCACAGACTTTTCAGTGGGGCCTGTTGTGACAGGACAAGGGGTGATGGTTTTAAACTAAAGGAGGGACATTCAGGCTGGACATGAGGAAGAAACTGTTGCCCTGAGGGTGGTGAGAGCCTGGCCCAGGTTGTCCAGAGAGGTGATGGATGAACCATTCCTGGAGACATCCCAGGCCAGGCTGGACGGGGCTCTGAGCAACCTGAGCTGGTGCAGATGTCCCTGCTCATGGCAGGGGTGGCACTGGGGGAGCTGGGAAGGTCCCTTCAACACAAACTATTCTGTGATTCTATGATTCTCAGTTGGAGCTTTGTCCTCCCTACTATAGCAGCTACACAGTGTTGGGCTCTCAACCTGAGGAGACAGTTTTGTCTTGGAGCGACATGAAGGAAGGACTGCCATCCATGCGGGCACAGAGAGAAAGCGCTCCTGTCTGTGCAGTTTCCCATAGTGAAACTGCACTGTCTCATCAGGATTGCTCTGAGGAATGACAGACTCACTTGTCCATATTCTCCTCCTTAAGAAGCCACCAGCCCTTTAGCAGCAGCATGACCAGTCTCACTCCTGCCATCAGAATCAGGAAGAAGTCTTTGTTCAGTGGCTTTAGTGATGAGACTCTCATTAAAGTCACAAGGCTGCTGTATCTTAGCCACTATATCACTTGTGAAAGAGTTAGGAACCTGCTAGGATGATGCCTTTGAAACACAAGCAGGCAGCAGCTGCTCTGTCCTTGCAGATCTGGATTCCCACTCTGCAGGAAAAGGAGGGAGTGCAAAAATCCAGCAGCCTCTTAGCTACTGCAAGACATTGTCATTCCCAGGCAAGCCAGCACCAAATCTGTGCTGAGCAGCAGATTGCACTCGGAACATACCTGGGCATGCTGAGCTTTAGCCACGCACACACCACAGGGTCTGGAGGAGCTCAGCCAGGACGACAGCTTTTGGCACAGCCAGATTCCTCCCAGTAGCTGGTGCAGCTGCCTCTGCAGCTGCTGTAACTCCAGAAACACCGTGTGTGATGCAGAGGGACTCTCCGCAGGCACGGGAGCCTCTGGCATGGCAGAGGGGTGCAGGCAGGAGTGCCTGACCCTCACCTCACTCAGGGCGGAGCAGACAAGAAGGGAAGCGTTAGGTCTGGAAGGCAGGGACATGCTGAATGCACCTGGAGGCTGGAAGAGTCTGTTCTACCTTGTCAGCATGACACTCGGTTACAACATAGTGTGAGCAGATGGGATAAGAGAGGGGATGGTGTGTCCCTTCCCTTCCATGTGGCTGAGCTGTCTGCAAAGATCTGCCATTAAAAGCTTTCAGCCTGCCTGCCCACACACCATGGAATGGGCTGAGATGTCACCTGGTGTATGGCCATAGTCCCCACGGGCTTCCCTGGGTCTTTCAGGGCTCTTGCTCTGCACACCACTCCGACAGGAGAGCTGGGATGGGCAGGAGACCTCCTGGGTATCAGTCAACTCAAACAGACACAGTACAGAGGCGTGAGGGGCGGGGGTTTGGCTGCAAGAAGGTGATTGTCCTCTCGGGTAATTAGAATTAGCAACCTTGCCAGGAAGAGAGGACACTGCACCTGGGCATCTCTTGAGCTCCCTGACACAGACAGGGATCTCTTCTGGCATCAGCTGCCAACCAGGCGAGCTTTGGGGGCTCATGGATGGTTGTGGCAGACAGGGGAGAGGGACCCACTGTAGCACCTGCCCTGTCCCCTTTCCTTGTGTGTGGGACAGTCTTGGTGAGGCTGACGGGTAAGTGCAGCACAGGTCACACTCTGCTTGGACAAGCAGCATATTCCCAGAGTTTCAGGACAAAGGTCCTTAGATCACTGGCAATTTTCAGCTTGCAGCTCACCCAGATGTGGGTGGCATTTAATCAACCTGCAGGAGATGATTCTTTGTTCCACGGACCCACAGCCAAATACCAGTGTCCTGGTTCAACTTCTAGAGGCGGTGGAAAATGTCAGCTGTTCTCCTTCTTCCATTTAGAAGTGGCTGAGCTGATTTTGCTGACATTTTGGCGATTCTAGGAAAACTTAACCCTGACATTTGATTTCCAGCTGATAGCAGAGCTTGCTAAAAACTGCTTTCTTTTAAACCGCTTTCTTAGCGGATGTTTGTTTTCTGTTTCTGTTTTGTATTTTTTATAAAAATATTCTGCAGATGATCTTGTTAGGGTATTTTTTTAGCATTTTAGCCAGTGACACCGTTAATCCATGCCCAGTGCTTACAAGTGAGGACTCTCACGGAAGGCACAGGGCAGCACTAATTAGGGGCTCAGGATCCTTCTCTGCCTAGAGCAGTGATGTTTAATCTTTCCTTATATGTCAGTCTTTCCAGTTTCTCAACCTTTCCTACCTGTTCCATGCTCTCTAGTCTCTGCCTCAATGCCACCACACTCAGCACTGCTAGGCAGTTCTTCTCAAAGATGCTTGTTGTGATGGAAGTGCTGTAGTTCTGTACCAAACCATTACCCAGTTTCTCTGTTTCCCACCTGCCTGACACTCATCTGTGTGCTTGGAATCTACAAGCCCCAGCATCTGGGTCCATCTTTAGCTGGTGAGTTTAGGTCCAAGTGGGCAGCAGATGCTTTTGATTTCTATTATTCCCAAGGGATGGGAGAACCCACTGCATATCCGGAAACCCCAGGCTTTCTGGAGAGTGTCCAGAAGAGGCTATGAAGTTGGTGAAGGGTTTGGAGGGGGAGCTGTATGAGGAGCAGCTGAAGTCCCTGGGTTTGTTGAGCTGGAGCAGAGCAGACTGAGGGCAGAGCTCATGGGGCTGCAGGTTCCTCAGCAGGAGGGGCAGGACTGAGCTCTTCTCTGTGACAGTGACAGAGCCCAGGGAATGGCAGAAGATGTGCCAGGGAGGGTCAGTGGGACATGAGGAAAAGGTTCTTCACCCAGAGGGGCTGGACACTGAACAGGCTCCCCATGGAGGTGTCATGGCCCCAGCCTTACACTGTTCAAGAAGAGACTGGACAACGTCCTCACACACACGGGGTGACCTGTGGTGTTGTCATTGCAGGAACAGGAGTTGGACTCCATGATCCTTGTGGATCTCTTCCAGCTCAGGACATTCTATGATTCTATGAATGAGAGCCTGTCTGTGCCGGTCCATGCAGCCATGGTGGTAGGAGAGGTGAAGAACACCTTGCCTTCATAAAAACTGCACCAGCTGCAGGACCCATGAGCATTTCCCTGTGCTTGCAGGCAGGGAACCCTCCCATTGTGGTGCTGTGGGCAGGAGGTGGTACTGGGGGAAGGCAGGATGGTCAGGAGCTGCCTGACAAGCAGGTTCACACCTGACTCAGACACAGGGAAGCTCTCTGGTCATCTGCACCACTTCTGACACCGCGTTTCCTCCTGTCCCGGTGCAGGACACCTCTGTCCCTCCCACAGTGTCCCCTCTTTGTTGGGGTTGCACAGCCAGGTGGGAGAACCCTCCACACCCTCCTGTTAACAGCTCTGGCAGCCACAGGCAGCACGTTCTTGTGAGCAACAACATTTGTGCCTAAGGAGCAGCATGTGGGGGGCTGACACGCACAAAAGTTCAGCCGGTATCTCATCAATTCACAACCCCAGCACAAGGTAAGGCTACTGTCACCTCTGTGTCCTGACCCCGTGGATGATGGTGTGATTCAGGGTACTAGACTAAACTATCCTGCTTGTAAAGATAATGCATGGCGGGGTGTGGGTGTGCAGCGCTGTGCCAGCACCCCGCAGGCAGGTTTGCTCTGCAAAGTGTTGTCTGACAGGATGTGAGACTAGGGTTGTATTTACACTACCCCAGTTGTTATATAATTACAGGCTGGAAGACAAGGAAGAGGGACAGTGGTGGGAGGTAGGGAAAGGAAAAACAAACCTGGAAGAGCTGCGGGCTCAGGTTCTGGGAGCCCTCACGACTTCCAGCCCTCTGCAATTGGTGAGGGGGAGCAGCGCCTGGACCTCGGGTCAGATGTGTGGCAATGTGGGACCACCACAGGGAGAGGAGGGTGGAGGGGACCCGTCCGTCACTGCCGTCTGTCCCTCACCTCGTACACCCACCACATGCTGCCCGGCGTTTTCCAGGGGAAGGTCTCTGCTTCCTGTAGGTAGGGTGCAAGGTTACTCACTTGTAGGTTCCTCCTGGATAAAAAAGGTGCTGGTCTGGTAGTCCAAGGAAAGTCAAAGAAAGCAAGTGCAGAGGGAAAGTTAACAACAGATGAAATGTTGGGGCTGAAGAATTCAGTGCCTTCCCTGCTTCAATTGTTCCTAGAGTGATTAACTTCAATGAAGTGATTAATGCAATTAACTAGCTACAAAGGGGGAGAAATGTGGATTGAATAAGAAACAGGTTGAGAGTGCTTAAATGAGTGAAATCAACTTATTTTCACCTCAGCTGGGCCTGCTGAAGTTCTGCTGGATTTCTCTGAATCATTCAGGGGACTGAAGCCATCTCTCTACTCCTGGCAGCTCCTCCTGAGAACAAGGGCAGAGACAGGATTGTGTCTGTCCTCAGATGGGGAGAAAAAAAAAATCCAAATATAAGGGCTAATCTACATGATGTTAATTATACTGCAAAATACTGGAACAAATAATCAAACATGCCCTTTGCAGATACCTAGACTAGGGCATGATGAGGTGTAGTAGCCAGCTGCACCCGGATTTGTCAAGAAAAATATAATATTGAAATACGTCCTTTCCTTTGTGCTAACGTGTGTTACAGGCAGGGAGAAGCAATAGTTGTCAAATAACACTGCGGAGATTTTGCACGCTGTCAGATGACATGCAAACAGGAGATGGTCTGGGTGCAACTGCTGAAGGCTGGGTGCAAAGTGAGGTAGCAAACACACTCAGTGGTCGTTACCATTTGGTGTCTGTCTGAAGGGCTGCAGTGAACAAGACAACAGGAGTCTGTCCCCAGTAGGGTACCCCTGAAGATTGACATGAATCAGCAGGGTGATGGAGCAGAGGTATTTACTGCTTTGGTGACTGACCACCGGCTGGGAAGAAGTGGAAGTTCACAACAGGGCAGGTTTAGGATTCAGATTAGTGTAGAGCAACTGGAGAAGCAATCTGAAAGCAATGAGGTCCCATTCCTTAGGACACAGGTGGAGGGGAGCCACCAAGCATGCATCCTGCCCTGGGCTGGTGGGGGGCGCACCCAGGAGGTAGTAAGATCACACTTGTTTTCCAGGATCTATGGTAGATCTTCACCTCAGGGTACCAGCAGGATGGGGATTTCTTGCAGTCGTTAGTAGTATGCAAACCCCTCGGGGAGTGGGTTGGTTGATTCTATGATTCTGTGCCTCCTGCAGGGCTGGCCAAGTGGAGGAGAGCTCTGGTGGACTGTCCCTGCAGAGCTGCCAGGTCACTGCCCGCACTCAGACCCAGGCTCCAGGGCACACAGAGCTCTGCTAACGGTCAGATATTTTCCCCCAGAATCATTTTCCAATGGAAAAGAGTCCTTCTTTTACTGGCTTAGTAGATTTTATTTGGCAATCTGAAATGCCATCTGTCTGGCAGCTTCACGTTTACCTGCAGAAAGCCCAGCAAGCAAGAACCTTTCAGACAAGAGCTGGGGGCACTGGGCACCCCAGCTATCTGTGTTTTCCACTCGGAAGTGCTCAGGGAAGGACATGTGGAGAAATGAAGACCCAAGGGCTTTGGAGCCAGCAGCCTTCTGGATGAAGCTGAAACAGCAAGGGCCTTACTGGAGAGAGTCCAGTAGAGATGTAGTAGAGACATGAAGATGCTGAAGGGTCTGGAGCACCTTTCTTGTGAGGAGAGACTGAGAGAGCTGGGGCTGTTGAGCTGGAGAAGAGAAGCTGAGAGGGATCTGATCAATGGGATCAATATCTCAGGGTGGGTGTCAGAGGATGGACCAGACTCTGTTCAGTGGTGCCCAACGCCAGGGTGAGGGGCAACGGGCACAGACTGAAACACAGGAGGCTCCATCTGAACAGGAGGAGAAACTTGTTTGCTGGGAGGTGCCAGAGCCTGGCCCAGGCTGCCCAGAGTGGGTGTGGAGTCTCCTTCTCTGAGATATTCAAAGCCCCTGGACCCACCTGTGTGATCTGCTCTGTGACCCTGCGTGAGCAGGGGTTGGGCTGGGGGATCTGCAGAGGTCCCTTCAGCCCACACCAGTCTGGGATTCTTTGAAAGATGCTAATCTGTTATTTGATTGTACGCTGGCTTGGAGAAAAATATGTATCTGTGAAAAACAAAGATGCAGTTCTTTCCTTTGTCAGGGATGATATTTACTGTGAAAGAGGGGAATGCTAGTGCTGTTGTGGCGGGTCCTAAGGAGGTCTTACCTGGAAGGCCAATGTAATTCATGTCACTCACTTCAAAAAGAGCTGAACACAGATTGTATTAGGTGCAGAAAATGATTCATAGAATGAACAGGCATCTGGATTTGCCTGTCTGCATGGGTAGTGTTGTGTAGGAGGAACAGCAACTTATCCTTGGAGGAGAGCGGTGCTTGCCTGGGTCAGGGCCTTGTGCGGGGAAAGACAGGACCTGGGAGCAGGTACCTCTCCATTCCAGCCCGTGAGAGGATTCCCACATCCCTCGCCTGCCAGGAAGGACCTAAGAAAATTCCTGGCAGAGAGTCTCAGGCTCCCACGGCCAGCTCAGGAGGTGGCAATGTGCGACAGGGTACTGCTGCCACAGCCCGGGCTTTACTTGGCCCCAGATACTTCTGCCGTTTGACACATACGCCACAGATGGGCAGAAACTACTTAACATTTCAGAGCAGCGAGACAGGTGGAGAAAGGGACCTGCCCTGTCTTCTCACAAAGTGTCACAGCCCATCACCACGTTCCAGCAGGATTTGGGGGTGTCTGAGCCTTTTTGCACGTGCCCAGGCATCTTGATGTCTCCTGCCTGCCAAGGGCTGTGAGCGGGGAGGCAGAGCCTTTTGCTTCTGGTCCACAGGATGCTGTAAATCTTGGGGAGCTGCTGCTGTGAAGCCCTTCACAGCACCAAGCCTGCTGTCTATTGAGAAAAGCCAATACCCTTCTGTCTGTCAGATGGCACTTAACCGCTGCTGTTATTCTAGATGAGTGAACACTTGTGTTATATTTTCCAATAGCAAAAACTGGGGTCAGCAGGGTGTCTGCTGTTTTAGCCAAATCCAGATGGGGTTTTCCTATAAACAAGTGCACACAGAATATTTATACAGGCGATGGCACCTGACGCCTTAACACTTAGGCCATCCTATTGAGTAGCCACTCATACTATAAGTCACTTCAGTGCATTAAGTAAATATTTTAATATAGCCATGTCACTGTTTATTATATAATGGCGGGGGCCCAAATCTTGCCTAATGCTTGGTTAAAAAGTCAGTTTACACCATCCTTTACAGTGAATCAAAGAATGCATAAACGGGACTCTTTTGTTACTCAGAGTTCTGTTTACTTTACTTTTCTGTAAACCTTTCGAAACACTTGCTTATAAGAGCTGATAGAACCCAGATTTTCCCCCGGGGCTGAGGTGTTCATGATGTTGGGAAGGTACCGCATCAAGTAATCAATGGAGTTTCCACTGAGCAGCCCCAAGCTTGTCCCTCACTATCTGTCCCCGGCTCTGGTTTGAAGCCAGCTCAAGGTGGCATAAAGGCTGCTTGTGTTGGAGAGGGAAGCCCAGTGGCTCCTGCTCCAGCACAGGTAGCTCTGCGTCATACAGACAGAGCTGGCACTAGGAACTGATGGCAACAGTACAGGGCAGCATCTTTGGAAGCATAGGTGCAGTCTGCATCAGGAAAGGGTGTCTTCAGCTTCTTCTCCAGTTGCGTGATTTAGTGAGCAGAGAGATGCATTCATGAGTTTTCCTCATTGCCTCCTTTCTTCCCTTGACTCTTGGCTCTCCTAAATGCAGCACTAGCATCGCTGCCTCTCCCAGTGCACAGGCTTTCTCTGCTTCACTCTGCAGTGTGCTGCTGAGATCCCTGTGGTCAGGAGGGACACACAAATCTTCCCTAAGATCGGTGATCAGATTAGAGAAATCCATGACAACATAGATGAGATACTGGGGACTTCAAAAATCCATCAGAGATTCTGGCTCAGAAGGATTTGGGATGTTGCAGAGGAGCGTGTGGTACTTTCAGCCCCGCACATGGCCCTTGCAGTCACCCCTGCCTCCCCCACACTTCAGTTCTCTGTGTTCGACCCTAGTTCCTCTTCTGGCAGGGAATAAACTTGCCCTGAGCAGGTCGTGCATGATTCTTGGAAGGTACTAACAGGACTGGTACTAAATAATGCAAGGGAGTCCCCCAGCACAGTGCCCAGCAGTCCTAGCTTGCCCTCAGCTCTTCCTTGTGCTTCTCCCAAGGCCATGGGTCTCAGTACAGCAGCCAAAGCCTCTGCAGACAGGTGAGCTGAGGCTAGGACTCGGGAAAGGTCCATCCATAACCAGCCTTGCTTTGCCATGTAGTGATGTGCAGATTGTCCCAGAGAAAGAAAAGTTTGGACAGGAAAATGCCAGGGATGTTTTGGAAGGGGTTGTGTCTCCTTGCACCTGGCTCACCAGCTGCCCAAATGCTTGGAAGAGCTCATGGGTGCTCTGAGCCCAGCTGGCACAGAGTGGTTTGGGATGGTGGATCTTCCTGTAGAGGTTTTCAGCTGGCTAAGGAGGTACAGCTGCACAGGGAGTGGGGTGAACCATGTGCATGCACCTAGGGCTGGTGGCACCAAAAAAGGTATAGAGTTGCTTTGCAGGGCTTCCCCTTACAAATAGACAGAGCACGGCTTGCAAAATGACCATGCACCCATCCTGCACATGGTACAGTGCTGGGGCTCAGCTCACCTGTGAAAAGCAGCTAACTGTTGCCAGGAAGGAGGTGGCATGGTATGGGAGAGAAAACGAGTGACCTGGCAGCTCACTAGTACTGAGTCTACCCTGGAGGCCTCTGTGTTCCCCCGAGCTGGTCCTGGAAGCCCAGGGCTGAGGAGCATCACTTTTCCCTACAAAGCTTCATTTGCCCAGGAGTTCATAGAAGCTCCAAATCCACCCAAGTCTGGGGAGAAAAGGCCTGCAGAACATCAGGGAAGATGCAAGATGTGCTCTGTCACTGAGTCAGTCTGAAGGGACAAAGGGACTCTGAAAGAGGGGAGAGGACAGGGCCAGTCTGCAGCAGGCAGCGGGGTCAGCAGTGGCCCAGGCTGGCTGGCGCTGGACATGGCAGGGTGCTTGAGGGACCTTCCCCAGGCCAGCTGTTTCTGTGTGCTGGGCTGTGCATACCCGTGGGGAGTCCTTACACTTCTTGCTGCCTGCTCCATCCAGCATCTGCTTTCAGTTACTCTACCAAAACAACAAGCATTGGTTCTGGATCTGATATGAATCAGAAAATTACCCCTCTGTGGGTTTCTAAGGTAACTGATGTCCGTGTCTCCCTTGTACTGTAGTATTAATGGTTATAGCACTTAGCATCTCAGCTCCCTGGGAAGTGAGGTAGGAGATTTGGAGCTCAGCAGACCCAGAGCTTGAGGCTGCAGGTAGGTCTTTGTTCTATGAGCAAAAGGGTGGCAGGGAGGACAAGGGTCTCAGCAATCTCATTGAACGGAGCAATGAGCTACCCCCCAGCTCAGTGCTTTGCTCATCTCCCCGGGGCTCAGCCAGTCCTGTGCTAGTGCTCACAGCATGGACACATGTTCACATACTCAGGTCCTTCAGCCAGCCCCAGAGCAAGCTTCGGGCTCTCAGCTTCCCCTGGTGAGAGAAGCATCTTTTTCCAACACAAAATTTCCAAAACTTGTGGGTTCATTGTGATAGAGCAAAGAGACGTTTCTAAGATCGTGGGGACTTTTGCGGGTGGGAATAAAGCTCCCACTCAGCTCCTGGGATGAGCAGAGCTCTGTAGCTGATACTCAGGGTGAGGAGCATCTACCCTGTGCCCCATGAGGTCTGTCTGTCTACTGAGGTGGGCAGGCTGAGGAAGAAGAGGGCATCTGCACACTCAAGGAAGTGCAGAGGGGAAGGTATGGCCATGGTCAAGCCATGCAGATCTGAGCTCACCACAGGATAGGGCAGAGGCCCAGAGCCGCTCTGCTGCCTGACCTAAACCTCAGGAACCTCTGTCTGGCCATGAGCTGGTCCACAGGTCCTCAGCATCATGTGTTAGTGCATTGGTGGGATCTCACGACCCCTGTCCAGAGCAGTGCAGGTGATGGAAAGCTGTGGCCATGGGTGCTGGTCCAAGGCTCTGTGCAGGGCTCTGGTGGTCGTGGCACTGCAAAAACTCAGTGTGATGGACAGTCTCTCTCCTGAGGGTTTTTTAACCCCATCACTATCCCAGTGCCATCTGTGAGCCTAGTAAAGCAGCGCCCATCTGGAGACTTCTGAGGACTTCGTGCAGCTCAGGTGCAGTCTTCAGCCTCTTTTTAAAGGTCCTCAATGGTCCTCCAGTGAAAGTTGTGCCACTGACAGGGTGGTCAGGCTCTGGGATGTCCGTAGTAGTCATTTGGAGACAAATGTCCTTAGCTCTCTTGAGTGCATGGAAAAGCTGTAAAATGCTGGTCCATCGAGAGTGACCCATAGTTATTCTTAAGTCATGTGTTCATAAGTCTAGTTTATGGTTGCTGTGGGGCCTAACAAGGAGTCAAATGCATGGGTTTGTAAAGCCAGCGTTCCCAGACATGTCTGCCTTTGAGAGGTGGGTCTCAATCTCCCCTCAGACTCATCTCATGGGCTCATCTATAACAGAGAAAGATTTCCTGCCTGATTTGTACCTGCATGAGGGATCTCCTGCAGAAACAAATCCAAATTTACCCACATGTGGGTGGCCTTCAAGACCACTGTGAGAGCAGAAGACACAAGGCCAGAGCATACCAGTGGGGCAAAGAATAGAGTCTCCAGGAATATATATATATAGGATGACAGAAATCCTGCAGAGCTACTGCAGCATGCACACTGTTCCTGGGCAGCAGCTCAGCTCTGTGCTCCCAGGGGATGCACACGTGTGCGTCCTGGGTGTGCAGAGCGTAGGAACCCACAACTCTCTCGCAAGCTTCTTCAGATTTTGTAGTTCAGCTGGCATGGGTAGTGGAAGACTGTGAGCTATTATCTTTGAAGAGAAAATGCTGCAAGTGACACAGCATTAGCAAGGGCCAAAATACAGGCAAACACACGTTCCCAGAGCCATCCAAGGACTCTGCTCAACACACAAAGCAGTCTGGGCATGAGCACCACCTGTCCTCCCGCTCCTGCAGAGACAACTCCCCCTGGATTCAAACCCTTGCTTTCCTACAGCCTGACTTCTGTGGGCAGCACGATGAGCATGAAACCCAGGAGCAGCCCGGAGCATGTTCACATTGTGTGTGCATTGCCACCAGCATTCGCCCCAGGCAGCTTGTTCCACTCTCTCTGTGCACCAGGACAGAAGGGACCCTGCGTTTGCAGCTGTGTTGGAGAGGACAGTGGCATTAGTCCTCACACCCTGCAGCCAGTCACTAGCCCTTAGCTCAGCCCCAGCTTTCTTGTCAGCAGAAACTGCAAAATCCTTGATATGAGTCCCCATCATTGCCCCATTCCCTGGTGTCCCATTGCCTGTGTATTGCTGGGAGGACAGTCCCACCTGCAGGAGCAGGGGATGGGTGATAATGGGCTCTCACCCTGTTGTGTCCCTCCCCTGCCATGTGTGGATTGCAGCAGGAGTAGTGGAGTGTAAATCCTTCATCTCCTGGGTCTCTGTCCCCTGTAATATATTGTTCTCCATTTCCCCCAGGACTGCCTTGTTCCATTGGGTAATTGGAAGGTATTTATCTGTGTCATATTAAGAGCCATTTGGGATAATTGTGAAATTGGCAGCCTCAGCCCTCCTTTGTTTAAAGCAGGGTATAATTTGGTTAATTTTAATGTTTTTTTTAACTTTGCCACAAGAAGGCGGAAATTTAGATTCCATTATTTAGCAAGTAGCTCTGAGGAATGTCCTTTGGCAGCAAGGGGACGTGGTGGGGCCATAGAGCTCCGCACAGCCTTGGAGCATTCGCTGTGCTGGGCGCATTGAGTCCCAGCCAGGCCTCAAGAGCCCTTGCCACAAAACTCCATCCTTTCCTGGTCCATATGTGTTTCTCCTCCCTGCCTGCACTCCACCATGCCACAAACCTGATTTGATAAGGAGTCACTGCAGCACATTCATCTGTGGAGGATGGAAAGTATAAGAATAGCTTTATTGGGGGTCAAAAGACAGACAGCTCAGTCTAGTCGGGTGTCTGGTCTCCAGCCATGGAGACCCCAAATCCCTCCTTTTTATCTTTTTGAACCGGATGCTTGAGCACGTCATTGATTCTCCCTGGTTCCCCCAGTGAACAACCATCTCCTATCCATGCAGCCCTCCAGACTGAGGTCTCCTGCCTCAGTCTTCTCCTTCCAAGCTAGGGATCCCAACCCATTTCACCTCTCTTTTGGTCAACCTTGTTGCTCTTCTCTGTGGATTATTTTTCCCCACAGACATTACTTTACATTTGCCTTTTTATCAGTCAACCAGTCAATATCAGGATATCCTTCTGTAGCGCTCCATATCAGGTTTCTTTTTTATGGCATTGGCTGATCACACTTTAATAAGGGAAATTTCTCCATCTCTTTATCTAGAACGTTATGTTGACCAGCACAAGCTCCTGCCTTTTGCCTACATTAAAACAAACCTATCCTTTACTCATTATTTCTAAATCCTCATATTCTATATCAACTGTTTAATATCTTTTTGGCGAGGAAAGTTGTTAGAAATGTTCTGAAAATCCAAGATCACTCAAGTCACCTTTATCCAAGTGCCTTCAAGTAGATCTAGCAGACTTGAGGCACGAAGCACCATGAAAGCCATTTGGATGTGTCTCCCCTGTACCATATACCTTCTAACTCTTTGTTACTATTCCATCAGCACAGCCAGTGGAGATACAGGGTTTGAGATTTGAGCCACCCAACCTGGCACTTCTCTGTGTTGCTGAACCTGGCAGCACCTACTGATGTCTTTGGTGCTGAGACCCTGTTTGTTTGTGGTGAGGGAAGGCTTAAATCTGTTGATGTGAGCTGTGTCCTGGGGATGGGGGTTGACTGAGGGGGAGCAACAGTTGGTGATCTTCTGGGGTATTTGATGGGATTGGGGAGATTTCCTCTCTCGCCCCTGACACCACTCCCCAAAGGACCTTACTTGCCAGTATATAGACCAAACCATCAATGGAGACACTTCACTGCATCTTGTCTGTGTGATGTCCTTTCCAAGCCAGGCTTAGCTCCTCCAGAAAGGACATTCCAATAGAAATCTAGAATCTGCATGGAAACACTGGGCATCTGTCCTTGTACAACTGTGGGATAATAATAATTCTCCTTTTCTGGCATCAATGTTATCCATGATGAAAGAGGTCTGTAATTCCTGCACGGCTTTACTGTGTGTCCTGATCCTTTCCCACCCAGCCAGGGAACGGATTTCTCAGGTGTTGCAGGGAGTTGTGGGTCATGGTCACTGAAATAAGAGGGACCAGTGATAAGATTAACAACTGGACCTGGGGCTCCAGTCCATGCCAAGCCTTGCCTCTTGCTGTAACCCCACCTGTGGTCACCTAAACATGGCCCTTTTTTGGTCAAAGACCTGGTGCTTTGAGTCTGGGTGATTTTGCAGATAAATTTAGACTGGAGGATATATTAAAATTTCTAGCCAGCAGAAGAATGACGTTCTTGAACAGCCTTCCAAACCGGAAAGTAGAGGCAAGAAGCCTATGTTGTTTCTAGATGGAGCTTGATAAGTTAATGGAAGGGATTTTATGACATGGCAGGAATGATCCCAGAGCAAAAAATTAAGTCATGGGATAATGGGACTTGAGTGTTTAATTTGCTAGTATCTCTGTAAGACTGCTAAAAAGATAGAGGTTCTTCAGTTCTTGATATTTTTTTATTACACTATGGTTTATCATCTCCTTGTTACAGAGCTTTACTTAGTTGTCTGAAGAAACCACAAGTTTTCTTCCCCCCAATGCAGTCTTGGCTTTGGGGATGGATGAAAAAGCTTCTTTGCTTTCACAGCATTTTGGCTGGAGCTGGGATCTGGATCTGATGTGCTGCTTCTCTAGTGTCGGGGCAACCCTGTGTGCCTGGGTGAGGCATCTTGCTCACAGAGGTGTTTTTATGGGACTTGGAGCCAAGCAGCGTTTTTCCCTTAGCTGGACTGTCAGGTCCATCTGGATATTTTACCTTCCTCTATGAGATGAAGGGTGTGTTCACCTGGGTTCACTTGGGAGTTTCACTTTATAAGTCCTGTGGGTGCAGGGAGAACAGATAGATGTTCAGATACTGTGGTCACTGAGATCATTGTAGGGGATCAGACCCAAAGACTAATGCTGATCCCCTAGTCCTACATTCTTCTATAGAGAAATGAGTATGAACCTTTCAATATCCTATAATGTCTCTCATGTAGAAACTGAGGCCTTCGGCAGGACTTGGTGTGCCATGGTGAGGTAGTGATCCACCTCAAGGTGCTCTCAGGTTTGGGACCATCATACAACATCCTTCATTCAAAGCCTGGGAGTGTAATGGCTCTGAAACCGTGTTGTGGAACAGGTCTAGAGATGGAAGAGTACTTTATCCCTGCACATAGGACCTCCTTTGCCCTCCTTCTCGTTCCTTTTGGACTTGCCATGCAGCTGTAGGCACTTTCTATTGACTCTTCTCCATATTAAAGTGCATTTTGCTATTATCCATGAACATAAGAAGACAGGCTGTGCACTGGATTCCCTATGGGGGTTTCTTATTAAAAGCTCTTACTGGGCATCTCTGTTAATGTGTGCAGTGACAGTAGCTGGCATAGGACACACTGAAGCCCAGATGATTCAGCAGGAGAGCCCAGGGCATGGCTGCCCTCTGTGCAGCAGGCACACGGTGCTCCAGCTGGTCCCCGTGCCCACAGTCGAAGGCGAGACAGGGGTCTGGACAACCTGCTCCATAGTTTTGCTAGACTTGGAGCAAGGGGATGACAGGGTCTATAGAGATCAGCAGCTGCTCTGCCTTTCCTGGCTTCTTATTTCTGGGTGACTGAAGGCAGACAGGCTTCAGGTCACCAAGCGGAGATAGTTGGATGTGACCGCTGTCACCAGCTATGTTCTTATTCAATGTTCAGACCCATGGCCACGAGACTACAGGGGCGACACACAGGACAAGACCCACCTAACACATAGGTCCGCTCTGAAGTCTGGCTCAGGTTAGTCCCCGCTGCAGCCGGAACACATCCCTTGGGCACGAGTGCTCTGCCAGCAGTCTGGGATGTTTCCCAAAGCCCTGCTAGGTCAGTCTGTGGCCTTTCCCACCCACTGAACAGTCCCTGTGCCAACTCAAGCTGGCGAGGCCGCCGCGCCGGGCAGAGGGACCGTCCAGGGCCAGCGAGCTGGCTCTGTCTCCAGCTGCTCTCCTGTTTGAGAACCGCCTTCATCACTTTATTAATAGTGTTTGTCACTGTGGGGTTTGTTCCTTCTCCTCCTTCTGGCATCTAATAAAGAGGCATGGGTCCAGTTTGCGCTCATTTTCCATCTCAAATCTCTGCCATGTTTTCTTTCTTTTAGAAAGATTTTGTTTATTGCATTTCTAAAATGTAACAAAATAAGAGAGACAAAGATCAGACATAACCGCAAATGCCACAAAATTAGGACACGGTTAAACGATGCAGCAATAACCAAAGGCATTCAAATGACCTAGAAGAGAAACCAATGATTGCTTGCAGAAATGTGGGGAGGCAGCTGCTGATAGGGGTGCAGGCGTCACTGAGAGAGCCTTTTGGGCATGGCCGAACACAGCTATACCTGCCTGGTGGCCACGGTGCCACAACCCACATGGGGGAAGAACCTAAATCGAGATCTGGGCTCCACTGGCCTTTAGCAGACATGCTGGGGAGGGGGCAACCCCGGGATGTGGGTGCATTGCACATACCCGGCACACAGGGCATCTACGCAGGGCACGCAGACCAAGGTCTGAGGCAGAAGCAACCCTGCCCAGCACCAAGCTATGGAACTATCCAAGCTGAGGGACCTCAGTGAGCATCTCATTTTGGTGCTGCAGAGCCCCTCATAGGCAAACCAGCCCTGCAAGAGACACAACCACCTTTCTGGTGCAAGACTCCAGTAGTCCAGGACAGTTCTGCATGTCAGTAAGATTTTTCCTAAATCCAATACAATGCTATGAGAAAACTCAACCTGGATTTTTTGGATGAGCTGAGGAATCTCAGAGTAGGACGGATGAGGCTGCTGTAGGGCCTGGCCTCAGGAACCCCCTGCACTTCATTGGAATGAGAAACCTGCTCATTATGTCGCTGTCAGAGCCATGACTTGGTAGCAGAAGCAGCATCAGTATTAATGGTAACAGTGATGCAGGTAATCTGAAGTATCAGGGAGCACTTCCAGAGATCAGAGATTCCCTTTTCATTGGAACAGTTGAAAAATTCAAGGAGTTTTTGATGCTGATTTTAAACCAAATTCTGAAAACAATGCTTTTTCCTTCAAATTCAGAGCATGGTTTGTCCTTTGTACATAGTCTGGGTTGCATTGCCGCTAGCAGAAAGAGCTAATTGCTAAATGTTTATAAATAAAACAAACTCAAATCAAATAGTAGTTTAGAAATAAGCACTACTTCTACCAAAAGCCTCATCCTGCCTGTGTCCTTAGCCCACCAAGGCTGCTGGAAACGGGACCGTCCCCAGGTGTGCAGGGCTCTGCATCCAATATTTTGGCAGCAACTGGTGTGATCCAGGCACCTGAGCACACAGGACTCGTGGGTCAGACCTGGACAATTCACAAGACCAACCTAAAAGAGTTTTTTCGAACAGAACAATCAGTGAAACCAAATTGGAGGTTGATAGCCCATTTTTGAGCCTTTTCTGCACGCTTAGAACATTATCGCTTATTTTAATATTTTAAATGTTTTTTTTTAAGATAACTTTATAAAGTACAAGCATTGCCCAGATTCATAAGGAGGTGTTTTATGTAACTCAGAACTATTTGCATACGTTATCCAGTATAGCAGTACTTTTAACAGACTGTTTTACCAGGAAACAGCCCTGGACACGTGAACAGGGATAAGAACTGGTGGCAAACACCGGGTAGCATGTGAACCGCAATCCGTAAGTACTTCTGATCTCCAGCCATGCACAGAAACCACAGTCACAGCTGATGAAACTGGAAGTGCTTGTAGCAGAGGGCAGCTGTTCGGCAGCCCATGTCGGGAGGGTTTGTGGCCCCTGTGCCCTCCCCAGGCTGCCCACGCTCCAGCTGTGGGTGACTGTGGAGGTTTGTGCTGCAGCTCAGCTCCCAACCCAACTTCTCCATCCATTATGTTGCATTTCTGGGCAGTGTAGGGAGCAGTGAGGTTGTAGATTTGCCCTTCTGGGTGTTTGCATCTCTTTCTCAGCATCGAAAGAGCTTATCACCAGGGGAGTAGGCTGGCTTTAGTGGCACGTGGCTTGCTCAGAGGAGCCAGGGCACTGGGGAAAAGTGCTGGAGTCTCCACAGGGGTTGTGTCGTGTGGCATCAGGCAACATGAAGTGTGTGGCAAGGCCAAGGTCCCAGCCCTGGGTCTGCCATCCATACCCTCAGTGTTGTTGCCATGACCAGGCCTGAATAAGATCTGTACAAGAAAAGGAGCTGAGGCAGCTGGAGTGCTCAGGATGCCTCAGATCAGCATGAAGACATGTCTTCTGTCTTTGGTATCTAGAGGTGAAATCTTAATCCTCTGGCTCCTGTAGTCTCGCTGCCCAGGCAGACTCCGCTCCTTTTCCCAAAGCTTGCTTTCTTTTGCCTTGTGTGGGTCACTGTGGTTTTCCCCCGTTTCCCTCTGGAGCATTTGCTGTGTGTGTCTGGAGCACAGTACGAAGTCCCAGCGTTACCACCGCCATCCATCCCTTACACCACCATCCGTCACTTGCACCCTCCTGCGCATGGGTCCCGTGAGCAGCGTGCTGGCTGCAGAGACATCGTTCCCTGGACGGTGCCAGGGCTGGGGCTGCCTCTGTGCCAATACAGAGCCTGTGAGGAGGAGCAGTGGTGCCCTAAGAGAAGGTGTCAAAACTTGAGGACTAAGCATGTTGTAAAAAGGGAATCCCTTCCGCCCTGTCTCGGAACCTAACTCATCCACACTGGCTCTCCAAAGAGCCTGTCTCTTCCGACAGTCAACACAGGGAGCGCTGGTTCCATGAGACTTCCAAGTGTGGTGCTCACCAGCAACAGAGCAAGCACTGCATTTGCACAGGGATTTCCCAAAATTCTGAGCTCTCTTTGGCAATGTGATGTAGAAGTCCTCAAACTCCCGGCCACGCCAACTGTGACAATGCGTCCTCTCTGTTGCAGCGTGTGATGTGGCGAGGGCTCGCTTGCTTGCTGGCTGTAGAGTGACCAGGGCTGTGTTAAATGCCATTTGTAGCAAAGAAATAATTTATTTTTCAAGCTGCTGTGGATGAAGAGACTGCAAGCGAAGCTGAGGCTGTGAGCTGAACACCGTGGAATGATCACTGGACGTGGCACAGTGTGGCCACTGTCTCAGCCAATGCTAGACCTCTCCATTTGAATCCATCACGCAGGGTCGTTTACAGCCAGTGGCAAGAAATGGGTGCTTTAGGGACCAGATCATCCCACCTGCTCTTCAGCTCACAGACAGGCACTTAGAAATTCCTGTTTCATCCTGGTGAATGCAAAAGGTGCCAAGAGTGCCCAACTCTAGCGCCTGCACTTGCACAGTGACATTTGGTCAGATGGATGCAAACCACAGGGAGAGCTCTGAGAGCTGCACCAGGTCACCAACACAAAACACACTGTTCCCAGGGATGTTTACTGGAGACTCTTGGTGCTCTGGGTCCGATCAGACAGCTGGCAGTGGGCACAACTCTGGATTTTGCACAGATGTCAGCTAAGGGATTTTGTATAGCACAGGCCTCCTCCCAGTTCCCCTGAGAAAGCTCATTGTTTAGGAAAGGTTTCAAGTTGTTACCTTTTGGAAGGTTAATACTGACCCGGCATTTCTCTAAAAATCACAAGGTCTTGCAGAAGCAGCAGGCAGACATGGAACAGGAGCCTTTTCCATAGCGTTCATCACTCAGAAACGTCCCCAGGGGCCTCACCCTAGATCTCGACCCTGCTGCAGGTTCTGCCATGCATGCCCACATGTCCCGTGTTCATGGGCAATAGCAGTAGTGTCAATTCTGCAGCACTGCAAGCAGAAGGATGAAGAGCTGACAGCTCTTTGGGATGTCCTGATGACAGTCAGGGCCCATCAAGGGGGTTGCCCTCCAAGGAGACACAATGGTAGACTCAAGATATACCACTGTGCCAACCCATTGCCCTGGCAGCCTTTCTTTCTTGTGAGGGTCACCATGTGCCACCGTATCAAACCATAGTCATCCAGGCTCCTTTTAAAAGTTCTTCTCAATTCCGACATCTCCTGTGTTTGTCTTCCCTTGCTACCACATGATAGCACCTGCAATACTGTACATATGTACTCGCCAGCTTGGCTTCTGGGTGCTACTAGAATATAATAAATTACATTACAGAGGTCACACCAGCCTGCCTGTGCTCACAGTGCAGCATGAGGGAGTCCTTGTCCTGGAAGAGCCCTTGGGTGCCAGCAGATGTGCCATGGGCATGGCACATGCAGAAGCAGGGAATCAGTTCTCAAAGAATATGCACCAATAAATCTGATCAGTACGAGTCCACATTAAGATGAATTATTTCAGAAGCGCACAATTTGTCAGTCTGGTTTTGCCCCAGATATTTCCAGCCTATTTAGAGGACTGACAGAGAGGTGGAACTTGGGAGGATCTGGCTAATAACCCATTTCCTGATCACCGCTTCCTCTGCTATTTTTCACCACTTAAATCTTCATTCTATGAAAAATTAAGCAGAAGTGACTCTTTTTCAAAATAACTCTAGGGGACAGGGCTGAGGCCATAGCTGAGATGCTCCCCTGAGAACAGCCCCTATCTCTCATCATCCTCTCCAGGCTGAAGGCCAGGAGCTGTCCTGGATGAAGACCACTTTCCATCACAGGCTTCTTTGCTGCCTTCTCAGGCCCCATGGCCTGTGTGCAGCTTGTATCAATGCTGGGAATTTGGAGGCTGGGAAGGAGATAATATCCCAAAACCCCTGGAGGTGCAAACAGTTGGAAAACCTTTCTGAGTGTGGGGATCACAATGTGACCACATTCTAGGAGACTTTGCCTTGAGTGAAGATTTCACGGCGTCATGTTTGCACAGCTCTGTTTACCAGCTCTTGGCGCTGGCCCCACAGAGGGGTTGCACAAGAAGCTGCATGGAATAATGTGTCAGAGGAGGGGGTGTCCAGGCCCGTGGCACGTTTCCCATGTTTGTTTTCCATTTACCGGGGTAGTCCCCTGGCTGTCTTGCCTGGCGCTTCTCCTGAGCTGCAGCTCCTTGCGTGGAGGTTGAGCTGGTTACCAGGTCACCTCTCCGGGGCATGGGAACAATGTGCAGATCTGTGGCAAACAGCCTGTATGTAGGCTGCACGTCATAGATGGGGCTTTCTGCGTCCCTGAGGAGGCGTGAGGGAGTTCAATGGGGGGAATCATCCAACAGGGACGTCGTCTGCAAGGAAAACAATGAGATAATGGCAGCGATGCATTCCCTGGCAGCCCCGGGATGGTCTCAGAGGAGCAAAGGTCTCTTGTTCTAGGCACAGGGACAAGTGGTCAGAGTTGTCTTCTGCCTGGCCAACCATGACATGGCTCTCAGGAGGACCAGGCAGGATTCCTGCTGCAGCTTATATGTAGCAGGATTTGATCAGCATTTGCAACAAGACAGTGTAAACGTCCATGGGACGTTTGCCCATTGGAATCCAGAGCTACTCGTACTGTCTGAGCACTGCAAACATGAGCTAAAACACACAAGGTCCATGTTTAGTGAGATGGTTTTATCAGCAACATTCCTGCAAGCAGAAGCCCAGGAATACAAACACACCACAACAAACACGTGAAGAATTTGATAAGGCTGAACTGCATCTCTGAACATCTCTCTCCTGGTTTTTCTCTTTAGGTATTTAAAGTTTTATGGTGGGTCACGATTGCTTAAGAAGTGCTGCACATGCCTTAGAACTAAATATATTTACTTCCACTTCAACTTCCAGTAGAGCAAACAGGAAAGCAGGGGAGGATTTAGATGAATTCAGTATCTGAAATCTAAGCTGTGCTCATTCCCATCTTGGTGCATGCAGGAGGTGGCAGAGGGGAAAATGTGGGAAGATGGAAAATGAAGATTAGGCATATGGGTTCATGCTGGGCAGGCAGTAACTGTGCAGAACATTGAAGTTGCATCACAGGAACCTAAGCAGGAACCAGCCTCAGAAGTGCCATTCGTGAAGACGTTTCTAAAAGTTAGAAGCAGAGTGCATTTCGAGATGATGTGCCTGTCCCTGTGCAGTCTACAGGCAGGAGCCAGGGCCCTCAATGTGGGTGTTTCAGCCTGTAGAGATGCTGCAGGTCCAGCTGCTGCAGGCTCTGTGTCCTCTTGAGCAGTGATACCCCAAACAGTGCTGGAGGCCTCTGCCCAGACACTGGGATGGAGCCTACAGCCCTGCATGCTTCGTGTGACAGAGACTCTCCATCTCCTTTCTTTTCTTTTCCTTTTAGCTTGCTAGGATGTATTTGCAGGACAGCAGTGTCACGGAGCAGAGGAAGAAGTGTCTGTCCATATGTTAGACCCCAGAGCAGGGCTCAAGAAGGTTCTTGTTTTGCTCCAATGATTAGCAGATTCTATTTCTGGTGCACACGTTGGCACAAAGCTCACTCCTGGAAAGCTAGAAAGGAGCTTCATCCAGGCATTTCCTTGACATGTGGAGGCTTGAGAGGTGGAAGGGGATTGCTGAGACCTGGACAGTAAACTTTTCAGTTTAGGAATTTTCCAGCCAAGTAATTTTTTTGTTGGAAGATAAGCACTGCTGAAGGTAAAACTGTTTCTCAGGTAGACAAAGTTTTCACCCACTTCTTAAAATAGTTTTTAATTAAAGGGCCATTTTTCCTAAGAAATTAAAAGTGTTAAAAATGTAAAATGTTTTAGAATTGTCCAATAAAAAATATGGGTGACCTGCTACTCTATTTTCCTCTTGTTTTTATTTTGCAATATTTTCCTATCTCAATTTGGAGTCAGGGAAAGTTATAAAAGTCATGGAAAGTGTTGTCATGTGGACAAAAGGTTTCCTCGCAGCTGTGACAGTCTCGGAGCAGCCTGCAGAGCCCCAGGTGACGTGCGTGGGGGTGGCCAGGGTGTGCTGGAGCTCTTCCTCCAGGTAACGCCGGGTGATTTCACAGCGGCACCTTTGCAAAGCCTGAGCAGCACCAAGCACCCAGGCTGGAGAGGGCAGTGGCAGCCCAGGGTTCAGCCCTGGTGCTCAGCAGTTTTCAGCTGCGATCCTATTGCTGGGGACTGTCAGGTGGCAGAAGGACCCAGCCAGGGCTCAGCAGGGACTGGGAGGGGAGGCTGGAGGGACCAGTGGACACACAGCTGTGATGGATGGTGGGAGCAGGGACTGTGTCTTGCTCCTGAGAGTTTGGGGCAGAGCTGGTGTCACCAAGCTGTCCCCACACAGGGGCTGTCTCCTGGGCGAGTTTCCCTTTGTGCAGAAACGTTCATCCCCGGAGAGCAGGCTGCGGATCTCCAGGTGTGTGGGCAGTGCACAGGATCCATGGGGCTGCAGGTGGCCCAATCCTCAGCCTACATCTCCCCAGAAGGACAGACCCAAAACCACGCGGTGGCTGCTGGGGAAATGGGGAGCAAGTGAGGGGACAGAGAGGGGTGATCTGTCTGGTGTGCTGCTCCGTGACCTCCTGCAATGGCAGGAGAGGGAGGAAGGCAGCACCCAAGGGTGTTTGCCCAGGGTGCTCAGTCTGCAGGACAGGGCTGATATGGCCTGTTTGAGACCTGTTTGTGTCACATCTCCAAGCTCAGCAGCAGCAGACGTTAGGGATACAATGGGTGACAGTCACTGGACAACACTTGAGCACCCTGTGCTGGTGTGACTCAAAGGAAGGGAATATGTGAGATCCCATTGGTGACATGACATGCCCTGGCCATACCCAAAAGTGCTCAGGTATCTCACCTGGCCAGTCACTGCCCCAGAGGCAGTCAGGACAAGGGTCCATCCAGCCTGGCCCATGTCCCAGAGACACAGAGGTGGCACAGGGCCCAGGCTCCTCCGTGTCAAGCTCAACACCCACCCAGGCTTTGTGGCCCTTGGGCTTTCCCCTCTGCACTAGAGCTGAAGTGTTGTATGCCCATGTCAGCACTGGGAAGTGGCAGGGGGCCGCAGGCATCACATCAGCCACGAAACCTGTGCCTTTTCCTGAGCTGAACATGAGCCGAAGTGTGTGGCCCTTGTGGACCTGCACTGACTCAGCCCAGGAAAAGATCCGGCTGGGGAGGCCATGGCTGCAGTGCCTCTTCCATTATCAGATCGACTGAGGCTGCTCTCCAAAGACCCCAGATTTATGTAAACCCAAGTCCTTGGGGAAGAGACACAACCAAGCCACATCTGGGCCTTTACAGGTGGGCAAGCATGTCTAGGGGGAAGCGAATGTGATCCCCATCCATGCTATGTTGCTCTCTGAACAGAAAGCAAGGAGGCTTGTAAACCAAGCATCTGCTCTGGAGGATCTCCACTGTCTTACAAGGAAGGAGCCATGAGCTGCCATGGTAGACCAGCTTTACAAATTCAATATTTATAGGCAGAGAGAGATGGGACATGGCCTGTACTGTGTATAGCCTTGCAATTTATGTGTTGGCAACAGTGGTTGATGGGAGATGTGCTCTGAGGCTGAAAGTGTGCTTAAGCTTTGTAAATACAATCAGTTCAGGCAGAAGTGAGTGAACAATGTGGAATGTTTGAGGCCAAATGTGACTTCAGGAAAAAAAAAAGCATCAAGCCAGTGGTACTTGAGTGTGTTGTGAAAGTGTGTGTCTCCGGGGTCGCAGCGTGACCTCCTGGCTCAGACAATAAGGACCGCAGTACACTGACTGCAAATTAAATGTTGCATATGCTCTGAGTGCAAAAAGATTGTACACAGAGCCTGTAAGAAGCCTTCCTGAAAGACTCTTGCCTCTGCTGGTGGTCTTGCAGCTTCAGCACTGGATGTCTGGCTCACGCTCCCCATTTTTCAAAAACATTAATAATCATAATCCATATAAAACTGTCATATTGGTTCAACATGTACGTCACCAAAGCCCTGACTAATTCATCAAAGATTTAGTGTTCAGTTGAACAAAGTCTCATTTTTGTAAGCAGATGCAGTTTGCTGGATTGCCCTGTCATCACCCACTGTTTCCACTGGAAAGATGCATCGTATCAGCAACTTCTAAAAGTTAAAAAAATGTAGATTTTTAAATAGTAATGTAAACAGTTCTTGCATGTTCCACGTTAGTCATGAATTAAATAGAGAGCTTAGGGGCTGATGCTGCTTGTGCCAAAGTGGGTCTGCAGCCCTACGGCCACCAGCGGATGGGTGTGCAGTAGATCGGTCGCCCATCACAGCAGTGATGGGACATTGCACAGCAGTCACACCCGTAGAAATAACACCATGAGCTGCTCAAGGGAGCTAAAATCCTCAAGCAGAGGTGGAAATGGAGATTGGCAGTTCAAAGATGAATGCCCATGGGGCTGTCTCCATGCGTAGTGGCCGCATGTCAGACTTTGATTGGAATGGTTTAGAACAGGAGATGGGCAAAGAGCCGCAAAGGCGAGTGGCCGTGGTGGGAAGCACACAGCAGAGGGAGGGTCTGCTGGTAAGGACTGTGTTTGGATCAAGTGTGGTGTTTTGCATTTTGTTTCAGAGCCCAGACATCAGGGTTGGGTATGGACACAATCTGTCCCAGGTGATGCACACAGGAACAGTTTTATGTCCCACCTGCACTTTATGTGACACAGACACCCTTGGGACCTCCTCGCTGGCCAGTGCATCCACTGCATGGACACCCTACATGGAGTCTCCTGGCAACAAAACGCAGTGCAAGCGGGACAGACGGACACAGTGTCTGACCTGCAGCCTGTGGGACACGGCCGTAGGGGGACGGTTTGGGCAGGTGGGCGCACACAGGGAGATGGATGAGAAAGCAGATGGCAAAATCCCCACTGGTGCAGGGTTGAAGAGTGGTGTGAGACAGTCCTGGCACACATAGCATGGAGGAGATGGTATCGTGTACAATGCACTATTCTTACTTCCTTATACAGTAAATCGGTAACTTTTTTGTATTAAATCAGATTTTATCACTGAATCAATCTTGCACTTTTCTATTCTTGTTCTCTACAAATGACCTTTTTTAGCTCTCCTCAGCTTCTTCCTGATGGGACTCATTAGGAGCTGGTGCTGATTCTTAGAGGCATTCACTTTCACTCAGCATCTGGAGAGGTTTTTTTTGGACAACGCTTTGTTGAAATGGTCCTTGCAGCTTTCTTCTGCTGTGCTTGGTATCAACAGCTCCTCCTGGGTCATGTGCTTGCATCCCGCTAATACATTTGGTACTATTTGAATCCTTCCCCTCCCTGTTTCTGGTGAGATATGAGTGTCGTAAAGGGAAGCACCTCCTTGCCCAGATGTTTGTAGAAGCACAACCTGAATTTGTACCATTTTCTGAGAGTTTTCCTGATGTATTTTGACCATAAATCCCACATAAACCTGGTAGTAGAACAATCTGGTAAAACCAACAAAGTACTCCTATTCTTCAAAAACTCTCAAAATGTTTTACCTAATGTGTTTGAATCTTTCATAAAGGTTTTAACTCTACTGTGTATGTTAATCACAACTTTGATGTCAAAGAACAGTCTTTGCATGTGTTTTATTTTGCAGGGTGTTTGTACAGTTCCTGGTGTAAAAGCTAACTGGTGTTTGCTATTCATCATTTGCTATCTGTATCATGTAATTAGCAGCCTATTTATGTGCTGTGTGGAATTAATTCTGTCACCCAGTTTCTCAGCAAACCGGGGCCTTATATAAAAGAAGATTGTTCTCATTTGTAGATCTGTTCTGTATTTCTAACAGTTCAAGAGCTCTCTCATGTGGGTGCCCCATGACTGTGTTTTTTCATAACACCCCTGGCTTTCTGCAAATATTCTGTGCTTATGGGTAGAAATTCTTCCAGAAAAGCAGCCAAGGATGAAGATCCAGCAGACGAGGAGAACAGAATCATGCAGGTAATAGGGAATCCTGAAGGTGGAGTAATTAGTTGTCTGTGGTCTGATTATTTCACAGTGTTAGAGTCAGAGTCTTTGTTCACTGTTCCAAGGATTGATTGTCCTAACCTGCTCCTCCTCTTTTCCAGAGGTCGCTTTGGTGGCTGCTTCTCTCCCTGATCATCCAAAGTGGAGCATCCAGAATCTGGAGCACTCCCTTCAGGCACGGTGATGAATGGTGTGACCAAACAGGATTGCTCGGACCACAAAAGTACACCAAGTGGAAATGAAGAAGAAAAGGCACCCAAAGAAAAGGCTGCCAGCGAAGTGAGAGATGGCACCAAGCTCCAGCCACCACCCTTTGCGGAGCGCAAGAACGGTGAGTTCCTCGGCCCGTGGTATCAAAAGCGGGGAAGTGAGACTGGATCAGTGCTGGTTTAGCATCTCTCATCTGTGCTGGGTTTGCAGCTCACCATTATTTTTATGTGTGGTGCTTCTAAGGGTGTTGCAGGTAGGAGCATTCTAAGATTTAATGGAAGTGGCTCCTCAGCTCAGTATTTCTGGATCAGCCTTAACTGTTGTTGTCAGACTTGAGGCAGTTACCGTCTTCTTTGTGATCCAAGTGTTTGGTGTAATTTTGGCTGAAATGTGGCATTTCAAGGTCTTAGGACAAGACTGGTGTTCTGACTGTGGTAATGGGATTTGCTGGGGAATTAGGGTGATGTGAAGGTGGTCAGTGGAGAAGAAACAGGAATATTGTCCGCAAAGGCAATGGTAGTCCTGCTCTCCTCCCTCAGAGAACTTGCTGCTTCAGATAACCCCGTCTTCAGCAAAATTGCTTCAGATCAATGTATCAGAGAGCAGAATTTGGCCTGGGCCTCTGCAAGAGTCATTTGGGTTTCTTTGGTCGTGGTCCAGCAACTGGTCTTGCTGGAAGATACTGGCTTGAGTTTGAGTGAAGATCTGTTGGCAGAAAGCTGATGGACCAAAAAACACACAATTCAGCCTGTGCAAAGCATGATCAGGCTGAGGGGTTGTTTGCCATTTCTTTCAGGCAACTGTATAATATATGAAACGAAGAAAATTCATTAAGGCTTTCAACATTAAGTCCTCAAAATATCATGCAATGTGAAAGTGCAGCTTGGAAGTGCTATTTTTGCTTTGTGTCTTTGATTGTTTGCATTATTGTACAGGACCCAATTTTTCTCAATCACTATAAATCAGAAATAATCCAAATTATGTCATCATGGCAATGTACTTGTGTTCAACTGGAGTAACACAGCAGAGAACCAGGCCCAGAATCTGCCCATAGTCACACTAAGACACACCAGTGAGGGAACTTTTCTACAGTCCCAGATATTGAAGTATACCTTCTCTGTTTCCCCCAAAATGAGACCTACCCTGAAAATAAGCCCTAGCAGAATTTTTCAGGATTTTTGAGGATGCTCAAAATATAAACCCTGCTTCAAAAATAAGCCCTAGTTACAGTTCATTAAAAAGTCAATTTAAATAGCGTTCAGTCTGCTATACATGTAAAAAAGTAAAATCTTTTGGAAAAATTAATATAAGACCGTGTCTTATATTTGAGGAAAGAGGGTAAGATAACATGATATTAATAAGAACAGAAAAGATGACATGGACTTGTAAAGAGGCAGACTGTTGAGTGATGTAAAAAAAACCCTCCCATTTTCTCTGTAGCTTTCACGTTGTTATTTTTTGCATCCACTTTCCCCCATGATTTTTGTTACAGGAAGGCAAAGAAGGAAACATCTCCAGGTGCCCATAGCAGAAGCTGCCTCCCAGCATGAGCAGCAGGCATGCAGGCACTGGCTGCACTGACCCCATGGCCAGCCAGCGTCTGCCTTGCAGCAGAACCTGTGTCACCGGGGCTGGTGACTTGGTGGCCATGGTTCCACCCCTGCAGTCCCTCTACACCGGGCTGTTTGCACAGCCTCTAAGTTTGAAGAGCCCCCCGCAGTCTGGGCATCCCTCCAGCCCTTTGCTCTCCTCCTTTTGCTGCTTTTCCCTTCCTGTCACACATGTTGACAACACAGGGGCTCAGCTCTTCCTGCGTCCCCATTTGGGAACAGCCGGCTCCCTTCATCTCACATCATCTCAGGAGCTGGCAGGCCCACCAAGTGTCATGCATGTCGTGTGTCACCCAGGCCTGCCTTTGATGTCACGTTCTCTGCTGTGGCAGCTCCCACAGGGCTGGTGGAGCAGCCTGACGAGCGCCCGGCCAGGGAATGGTGAGGGAGGGGGCAGCCGGTGGCCGACATGCTGTCACGGTCCATTCGGTGATGGACTCGTGATGGTTCATTTACCTTGATCTCGAAGCACAAAATTAAGGCAACCAAAATGCCATGGGGTTATAATTCAATCAAACAGTGTTACTTTATTATTTTGCCTGTAAAGCAGCACGTGGTAGCAAGAGAGTAGGAAAAAGGGAAAGAAAAAAGGAAAAAGATGGAAATGAGGATTTTGATTACCACCACCGAGTCCCAAAGTCATCCCTCTGGTCTCCGGTGCCATAGAGTCCTGCCGGTCCTCCGTCGTGATTCAGGATCCTCTGGTGGGAAGATCTTAACGATGTCCAGTCGGGTGGGTCAGAGAAACCCATATAACACAATCCCTTTTAGGAGGTGGGGGCTAGCTAGGCTGAGGCAGCAGGTGAAGTCCATACAGCAGCCATTGTTACTAGAAGCCCCCCAGGTTGGAGAGACCTGTGCAACACAATTCTCCTCCTCAGGCCTCTCTGCAAGTCATTGTCCATCTGTTCTTTCTGTCAGGGCTTCAGTTCTCCTAGGCCCTGATGGCAAATGTTTCAGGCAAATACTGTTCCATCTTCAGACCGACTCTTACACATGCTGCCCTTGGCAGCAGTGCACAGCGGTCACCTCCCTTTCCCCACGGGACACCACAGAGTCCCAAAGCAGATTTGTCCCTACTCGGTGCCACTCAGTGCCATTTGTTGGGTTGTCACAGCAGGGACCCTCTACCCCATCGACCCACTGCAGAGTGGTGGGAAAATAGTTGGGATTGCCATGGGAAAAAAGCAAGATGTCAGTGTCTTCTTGTATCCTACCCCCAAGAAGGGCACACGTATGGGGGTATTCACCAGTCCCACCCTCATCCCTCACCCAACAATTAAATGGGGGAAAGGAGCAGCAGGGAGCAGGGACTCACCATCTGACATTATAGAATCATAGAGTCATTTCGGTTGGAAGAGACATTCAAGATCATCAAGACCAACCATAACCTAACTCCACCACTAACCCATGTCCCTAAGACCCTCATCTATACATCTGTTCATCCCCTCCAGGGATGGTGACTCCACCACTGCCCTGGGCAGCGTGTTCCAATGCCCGATAACCCTCTCGGTGAAGAAATTGTTCCCAAGATCCAATCTGAACCTTCCCCGGAGCAACTTGTGGCTGGTTCCTCTTGTCCTCTCACTTGCTACTTGGAACCCTCCATGCTCCAAGTTCCTTTCAGGTAGTTCAGAGATCAGAAGGTCTCCCCTCAGCTCCTGTTCTCCAGCTGAACCCCCTGGTCCCTCAGCCGCTCCCATCACACTTGTGCTCCAACTGAAGGTGACAATGCCTGGGGATGAGTTGGATGAAAGGGATGAAAATCTCACCTGTTGTGTTTAGGGATCTGCCAGGGCATGTAAGGAGAAGCATTGTCAGGTGTGTGACCCTCTCCTCCTCCTGCCCTGTTGCAGGGTACAGGGTGTGCACACCTCAGCCAGGTAGGGTCTGGCCCCTATTCCCTGCTCTTTCCAGCTGCAGGCTGGCGATCTGCAAGGGTTTGGTGGGCATCGGACAGACATCCGTCTGTCAAGGGCACAGCTCCGCAGAGAGGATTCGCTGCTACCCGAGTCTGAACTTTCAAACTGCAGCCTTTATTTGACTTAACTTTGATTTAATAAAAACAGTCTAGCTAGAATATTTTTAAATAGAAAAATAGTCTTTTTAACTCTAGTATTACTCAAAAATGGCTGAGGGGATTTCATTTAAATTTGTAAAAATAAATCACCTTTGAGCAAGCAGAAAGCCCATTCAGCAGGACCTGGAAAAACCCAGGACTGGATGCACAGGCTCGGGAAAATGGAGACTCTTACCTCTCCAACAAGTAGGAATCCTGACATCTGCCTGCCCAGCTGTACTCCCAGCCTCTGGCCCTTTCCTGGCCCTGAGATGATACTATGCCAGGCTGCCCCTTTACCATGACTGTGCTCAATCCCACAGCCCATGTTCTTTATGTGCTTAATGACATCTTCTCCTCCTAAATGCTGGTCCACACTGGCCGGAACTGGGCAGAGCCATGAGCTGTTGTCTGAGAAGAGCCTAAGGCAATCATGGCTGTGGGTCTTCCTAAAGTCACTGATGATGCTGGATTTAGAGATGAGATTTGCCAGGACCCCCCGATCCTACCCACTGTGCATGCACCTTGGCTGGGTACCAGACCCATGGGCTCTTGCTCTTCTGTCTAGCCAGAGACCGGCACTTGGAGCTGAACGTGGTGACTTAATCCTCTTAACCAATGCTCTACCCAACCCATTCCACCTGCCCGGGCAGTGAGACTTTTGAGTTGCAAGGTCAATGCACAGCATGTCTCAGAGTGAGGACACACTATGCTCTGCCAACACCTCTATTCTTCCCAGATCTGGTTTGGTTGCGCAAAGACAGGTAGAAAGAGCAATAAGATAATTCGTGATGCAGTGGGCACATGGGCCCTCCCTGATGTGCTGGAGTCTTCAGCCTGGGAACGATGAGAGATGGCTCTGCACTGCACAGTGTGAACCACAGTCCTGTTCTGCAGGTTGTCACACCCTGATTCAGGGGTGCTTAGTATGTGCATCCTTCCCAGGCTCAGTCATCCTCAGGCTCAGTGCTCTCTGACCCGGTTTGGGGTCAGAAGGGGGTTTACAGAGCAACTCCTTGTTTGAATGGCAGTTTCTGTCAGGACCTTAAGCATCCTTAGTATCCATAAGCTGCTTTTCCCTCCCAGGTCCATCTGAAAGTCTCTCAGGTGTTGACACCAGGGCCAGTGCTTACACTCTGGAACATTAAAACTCCCAGGATCATTTTCTGCAGCCGGTAACAGCTTCCACCCCATCTCACCCCATGCCATCTCACCCCAAGCCATCTCACCCCATCCCATCATGCTGCACATCTGATGTGTGACAGCTGTACCACCTTTTTCATGTCTCTAACGTGTCAAGGCTGCACTTACCCTGCTCACTGCCTGTGTGACTGAATACATTGATTTATCTGCACACCTTCCCGGCAGAGGGGAGGCAGTGAGGACACAGGCTCTGTGGGTGACTTTGGCCGTGCATCTCTCCCAGTGCCAATTTGGACAGGTGGATTTCAGAAAGAATTTCATGATAACACAATTACAGAAAAAGGGATCAGAGGGCATGCGGGAGCTATTTACTACCAAACAGCTCCTCCTAAATTGTCTCAGTCCATGTGTTCAGTGTGTGAGAATTTAGGCATCTTCTGGTACAGTCCAGAGATATCGAAGTCCCTGTCCCAGAGCTACTGCCCCGTGTTCCCTGCCCCAGGACTCTGAGAGCGAGATGTGTTTCACTTATGGAGATATCAAAGTGTGAGACACCCTGTGTGATCCGATGAGGTTTCTCTGCCTCAGAAGCTCTGCTCTGGATGGGCTCAGTCCCCTCTGGACGATCCCATTTCTCTCCAGTTTACTGTCAGAATTTAGATGACCAGCTCTGACCCAGGCACCCTTTAGAGAAGAGATTAATTTTACCCATTTGTCTCCACATATATGTCTCCAGGTCTGGGTGCCGGGGCGCCCACTGCAGGTGATGGGTCCAGTCTGGCAGTCACTGACGATGGCAGGTGGGAGCTGAAGAGTTCCTCTGTGCCCACTTCGCTTCAGCAGCACGTTCGCTAACTGCTCATAATGTTCCCACATAGGTTTCCCACTGCTGCTTTTGGAAAATAATGCAGTTCAACTCTTCTGTTTATTTGTGTAGTGAAATAGACCTTCTGACCACCAGCTCCTTTAGCCCCCTGCAACAAAAGGGAGGATTTTCCAGTGCCCATCTGGTTTGGGTTTAACGTAATGTGCAGAAAGGTTGCACATTTTCAGGGCTCGTGCTCATAAGTAGTAGATTGTACAACAGTTTGTTACACAAATGGAGCTTTTTATTGCTGGGCTTTGTTGAGCTGCCAGTTGGGATAAAAAAAAAAAAAGTAATATGCTTCATAGTCCCTATCAGGGAAAATTAGAAAGCATTAAATTCTGCTCAAACTATCAGCCATTGGTGAGCTGGTAATCAAATCCAGAAAGGCTGGTGGGAGGTCAGGGCTTTCTTGCTCTTCGTGTTTCTGAATCAATAACTACTATGAAACACATTAAGTGAAACAAAAATAAGAGACATCTGACCTAGAAGTCATCACAACATCACAGTCCATAGGCCAGAAAAGGCAAGAGGATAACTACAAGTTTTGGGGAGAAAACCCCACATAGTCTCCACTCAGTTCTTGTGGTGAGCATGTGTTTTAGTTTAAATCTATATTGGAATGGTTATTAAATTACTATCTAGTCCGAAACAAAATCTAGCCCTTGTTCCACATAGCCAGGTAAGAGGTGTATCTACAGGAAGATTTTCCAAATTACCTTTGGATCCAAATCAAATAAATATTGCAAACATTGTATTGAACCCAGGTGATGTCTAATCCGCAATGAAATATCAGCCTGCAGCCTTGAACTGCGCAGCCCAGCTTTAATGCCACTTAAATCAGAATGTAAGAACTAAAAGAATTCCAGGAATCCAATGATATAAACTGTATTTTTAGAGCTGTGAGTGACTTGTGAGAGTGAAACATTGCAGTGACTAAAGATAGCACAAGCAAGGTTTTCCATGATTTATCGCAAGAACGTTCACAGTAAGTTAAAGTCATTGAATATTGTGATAGCAGCACCTACATGTTGGCGCGTTTTCAAGAAAAGTCATTCATAAGATGTTTGTCACAGAGCAGAATTTCCATAACAGAGCTCCGAGCTGCGCCTCACTTGCACAAGCACCGTACACATCACTTGTCTGTTAAGGCACCGAGAGGTTCATTTGTTTCCCAGGATCTATTTTTCAGACAGCCAGGGGAACCCACCTGCCTCACAAGCTCCCAGCCTGGGGGTGGTGGCAGAGGACAAAGACCCTGCCCTGGACCCGCTGGCCATCTGGAGTTTAGTTATCACTTTAATAGGAGCTCATTGGGTGACCCAAAGCATCCCTCCTTGGGGGTGTGTGTTGCTTTGTGTACCAAGGGGATGGGTAGGACCTTTCTTTGCCGAGCAAATTGTCCACAAGGGTTATTTTAAAGATAAAGTCGTGGCAAACATTTCCTGACACCTCACGATCAGCGTTGCTCCTGGCTCTCGCTAGCTGCAGTTGGCAGGATAAAAGAACTGTCTTGTCGATAGGGGGCTACACGCAGAACTGTTTTCTCCCAGTTTCTAGCACACTGGGATGCATTCAGCCAGAAATGGCGCACCCTGCGCAGCACCCATCTCACAGACAGATTGGCCTTTGCCTCCCGCAGCCCCCTGCTTGGCAGCCGGAGAGTGACCTCGAGTCTCATTTTCTCATGTGTCAAATCCCAAACCCACTGGATGTGCGGGACCCTGGGCATGCTCCCCAGCTGGGGTTCCCTGCTCTGCTGGATGGGACATCCCGTGCAGGGTGAGGGTGCTGGCTGGGATGCTGGAGTCCCTTGATGCTCTCCTATAGTGTCCCTGCCCAGCTGCCTGGTCTCTACCCCAAAACAAGGCCATGCCCAGCTCTGTGTGATCAATCACCTTCACCCCTTCTCGCAGAGGGAATATGTGTGAGTCACTCCCATTTCTTTTTCAGCTATCTTTTGAGATGTTTCTAAGAATAATTTCAATCTCATTATGACTCAAAGCTGCCGCTTGGTTTCCTTTTTCAGAAATCAAACTGAATTGGGGATAGCCATTTGTCATGATCCTTCTTGTTGTTCCATCTCCTAGTGCTTTGAACCAGGTCCCATGATGCTTCCACAAGTGACCCCATCCTGCTGCTTATTGCAGCCTGGGCACTGCAAAACGTGGCAGTGCTGTGGAACCGTTATCTTCAGAGGGTCTGCTCTTGGGGTTGGGGCTGAATGTCCCATGGTCAGGACCATTGCTCAGCACCCAGCCGGACTGAGCTCCCAGGAGACGGAGTCCCCTCCAAAGTCAGACCAGACTCAGCACTCAGTGTCCTGTTTTCTCTCCCTTGTAACCATGCCTGTGATTAAACAAACAAAGTGTGGCAGTAATTATAAGCTTCCCTCTCCCTGTTGCACTGAGGAAAGAGCACCGATGTCTCTGTGCAGTTTGCATTTGTGTTTCATCTCGTTTACATTTGTGGGTATTTCTGTGCTGCTTTCACGATCTGCACATTCTTCAGACTGTTTCTTAGAGCACCTGCACACAGGTTGCACTGAGCATCTCCCTCTCTTTTCTATCTAATTTTGAGACCTAGCAAGTCCAGGGCAAAGTTCAATCCAGGACACATTATTTAGTTCGTGATCAAGGCTGTTGGATGGCATGGGAATGACATCTGAACATGTGAAACGTGCTTTTGAAACTGTGATCTGTCATATAAAACCTGATGGCACTGAAATCATAAGAAAAAAACATCCTCTTGCAAGAATAACACCCTGTTTGCTCCGTTCGTGTTTAACCTGCAGGACTCAGTAGTACATTGAGCTCACTGACACAAAAAATCAGGAGGATTCTGGAAAGGATTAGGTATTTCTGGAGGAAATAGGAATATCTACAACATCATAATGAGCAAGCTTGCTGATGACACTAAGCTGGGAGGAGTGGCTGACACGCCAGAAGGCTGTGCTGCCATCCAGCGAGACCTAGACAGGCTGGAGAGTTGGGCGGGGAATAACCTAATGAAATTTAACAAGGAAAAGTGTAGAGTCCTACATCTGGGCAGGAACAACCCCAAGTTCCAGTATCGGTTGGGAAATTACATATTAGAGAGCAGTGTAGGGGAAAGGGACCTGGGGATCCTGGTGGACAACAGGATGACCATGAGCCCGCACTGTGCCCTTGTGGCCAGGAAGGCCAATGGCATCCTGGGATGTATTAGAAGGGGGGTGGTTAGTAGATCAAGAGAGGTCCTCCTTCCCCTCTACTCTGCCCTGGTGAGACCCCATCTGGAATATTGTGTCCAGTTCTGGGCGCCTCAGTTCAAGAAGGACAAGGAACTGCTAGAGAGGGTCCAGCGTAGGGCAACCAAGATGATTAAAGGAGTGGAGCACCTCCCTTATGAGGAAAGGCTGAGGGAGCTGGGTCTCTTTAGTTTGGAGAAGAGGAGACTAAGGGGTGACCTTATTAATGTTTATAAATATGTAAAGGGTGGGTGCCATGAGGATGGAGCCAGGCTCTTCTCGTTGGCAAACAATGATAGGACAAGGGGCAATGGGATCAAGCTGGAACACAAGAGGTTCCACTTAAATTTGAGAAAAAACTTCTTCTCAGTAAGGGTGACAGAGCACTGGAACAGGCTGCCCAGGGGGGTTGTGGAGTCTCCTTCTCTGGAGACATTCAAGACCCACCTGGACATGTTCCTGTGCAACCTCACTTAGGCGTTCCTGCTCCAGCAGGGGGATTGGACTAGATGATCTTTTGAGGTCCCTTCCAATCCAGAACATACTGTGATACTGTGATACTGTGAAGCGTGCACATACTCAAGTAGAGAATTAACAGGGAACAGTAGGGAAAGACATCTATTGCAATAAGTCTCTAGGTAAGCTGGCCTAATAGAAAAGCTGTCTAAGAAATGAGGTTTAAATAGTTCTTCAGGGTAATTAATCTATTAAGCCAACTTACCTAAGGACTTATTGCAATCTTCAGCACTTCAAGTCTTTCAGCTGGGACGCACCATTTCCTCCCAAAAGATCCGTTCTTATGTAAAAGGAAATTACACGTTTATGCAGAAACATCTGGGAAAGTTTCTCTGGCCCTTGCTTCATCCTTGGTTGCCTCATTGCTCTCAGCTGGTGAGCAGCAAGCCCAGAGCAGTCACAGGAGGATGTCACAGGAGACACAAAATACTACAGGCTTCATTACCGTCAGATGCAAGGACAGCCTTGCTCTGCACCAGCAAGTTAGAACTGCTGACACTGATAGTCTTTAAACCTGTGCTTTTGCAGCACTGGTAAGAGGTGATGATTTGTTACAGCTTTAGCAGGCAATCGCCAATTTGTGAAGATGGGGAACACTGAAGAGAAGATCATAAATGGTGCCTTCTGTCCTTGAACAGAATGAATATATGAATGCACTGGAACAAAAGATGTTTCCAGTCAATGTACCATCTGTGTTAGATTTGTCCATTCACAAAGAGGAAACATATTTTCACTCTGAATGACTTTTTAAATTAAGAGACAGCAAGGAAAGCAAGTACGTAAATGGTATCTGCGTGTCTGTGTGCGCACTTTGTGAGCGTGGACGTGCACGTGTGCATGTGTGAACCCCGCAGGCGCTGCACTCGGGGCTGTCTGACCTCTGCACAATTTACAGAGGAACGGCACAGAAACCACACGGCACCACACAATCCTCATGACATTCTCCACGGTGCAGCGCAAGCTCTTTTTTTAACTAACTTCATGGAAATTGTCATCAGTAGAGGCAACACGGGGTGAAATGCCTGGGAACAAGCCCCTGCCATGGGAAGGGTGGGGAGACTCAGACCAGGGTCTCCCCAGGTGGATCAGAGTCATGTCCTGGGTGAGGGGCTTCCTCGGGCAGCTGGGTGGGCATGGCTGCAGGATCCAGGATTATCAAGGAGTCAGGTCCCCCCTTAATGATGAGGCAGCATCTGGAGTGAGCAGGGGCTGATCTCCAACTTCCTGCAGAGGGGATGGAGTGGGGTTCGATGTGTACGGCTACTGCTACATTTCACTCACTTGCAAAGCCCGGAGGAGAGGTCTGAGCAGTCAGGGTGGGGATGCTCTGGGGCTGGGAGGAGAACCTGAAGGCATCCACACTTGGAAAGCATGATCCACGCTGCTGGCTGGTCAGAGCCTGTGTGCTGACAGTGCAGCCAGAGCCACAGACCCCAGGGAGAGCCGGGGAGCAGCAGCGAGACCAGCAGCCGGCCGCACAGCCTGCTCCTGGGGCTCAGCAGCAGCCAGGGAGATCTCTGTGGGACACCTTCTCGGAGCTGGTTATGTGGGGCTGGCTTGGGCTGGTTCCTCCCACCCTTTGACATTCTGTCACAATAGCTCTGTCTGCCCTCGTGCTCCCTTGTGTACGCAGTTGCTCTGTTTGTGTGACAAGCAAAATCTCCCAGGGATGTGGACAGGCTGCGAATGTGGCGCTTGCGCTCCATTCCCATGTTTGTTGTAGATCCTGCTTTGCAGGGATGGTTCTGGGTGGGCTTGAAGGGCTGGCACTTCCAGGAATCCAGATCCAGACCCACTGCTGCCTCGTCTTCTGATAACATCTGGTGCAATACATTTGTGCAGATGTTTAGTACTGTAGCTGCTTCCCAGTAGTTCACTGGGGTGGTGTTTGGAGAACAGCTCCATGGATGGGAAAAGCTGCTTCATACTGGGGTTGTGCAAACCAGCTCATATATTTTAAAATGAGAAGAGAGGAAGTTCACAGCTGTATCTTTGTTATATATGCATTTAGGGCCAAATCAGGCCTGTTTCTGGCTTGGAGGTAGAGAATACCACAGAGAGAGGGCTGTTCCTTCTGAGGCTGCTGAGCAGCAGCAAAATCTCTCTATAGCTACTGCTGCAACCCCGGGGCTGCACACCCGTTGTTTCTCCAGCACTACAGACATGTGAAATCTCTGCTGCTTTGTCCCTGTTCCCTTGTCCCCCTAAATCCTGCTGCTCAGGGTCGAGCAGTGCTGGAGGCGATGATATGGGGGCACAGGAGCACAATGTGGGTCCTGCTTCACTGGGATTTTCTGGACCTATGGGACTTGGGTAGGACCTGTACTTTCCTTGCTATATTGCTGAGGTTTCTGCTTGACAAACCCTCCTTCCCAATGTAGCCTCCTATGCTGTTTCACTGATTTCTTCTGCAGGAGGATGGTTTTTTGATAGGTGGGGTCTGGGAAGCCTCTTGGCTCTACTATGGGTTTCCTCATGCCCAGTTGCGTTGTGTGGCTGGTGCTTTCTTTCCATGGACGATGTTTTTGGTTTTTGCAGTAAGGGATGTAAACCACTGCAGTGAGTTCTCTTTTAAGACTTGGCAACCAGGGTACCATCACACCTGTCACACACGAAGAATCAGAAATCAGAGGAAGAAGCTGGAGATTTTGCAAATAAATCAGCATTGGTACCTGAGTAGCCCTCTTTCCACATCAGCCCTTGCAAGACTCCAGAGAGGGACGTGCTTTATGATCTTGTAGCACTGCTGGCTTTCACATCTCCTGGACTGGGGTTCATGAACCTCCCACAGGCTGGGCAGCAGCTGAATTTCTTGCCCCAGTGCTGGTTTGTACTTGTTTGGTCTGGATGAGGGACAACGAGCCTCCCCTGCAATGGGAAACAGCCTGTCCAGGCTGTTGGCTACCAGGGGGCTGCTCAGCCCTGTGTGCCTCTCACATCACACGGGCTGGAGGGTTTCTGGGCTTTCCAGATGGGGACATGTGTAGGAACATGTGCTACGGGGACAGGGAAGGAGAAAAGCTGATAAAACCCACTGAGATCACAACTGCTTCCCCTGAAGGGTCTTACTGAGCAGTGATGGACAGGATGGGGCACAGGAGCCTCGCTGCGCCTTCCGTGGGCTGACAATTCCTGTCTTGTTAAAACTAGTCAAAAAATAAATCTCTTGGCTGAGCACCATCATGACCGTGGCTGCAGCTCCACACTAACCAGGCAGCACAGACACCTCTGAACACAAAGCCGGGCTCTCCCGCCACCGCTGTGCTCAGCATCCCCATCTTCCTGATGCTGCAGGGCTGATTATGGTGCTCCCAAGCACTTGTTAAAACTTCTGGAGGTCAACAGCACCTACAGAGGTGCAGGGACTGGTGTTGCCATTGCAGATGGGATTTAGAGGTATGGCACACACTGCTTGTTAGCAGTGGACGTTAAACACTGATCAGCTTAGGGTAATGAACTTCACATTGTTCCTTTTATGGGTGCTTTTCCCAAAACCACAGTCCTACAATGCTCATACCAGACACGAAGCACTCCTCTGGCCAGCCAGCAGTGTGCAGGACAATAGATATTGTCCTCGGTGCTATGCAGTTTAGCCAAGGATGGCTGAACTGGTCAGGATGCAGGAGATTGTTTGGAAATACGAAAGTGAACTGTTCACATTGAAGCGTAGCTCCAGCTACCCAGGGAAGTCAAAGAGGACGGGAAAAAGAAAGACCAGGACATATAGGCACTATTATTTACGAGATGGTCTCAGAAGGCTGGCCAGAGTTTCAGCATGCCCATAAACACCAAGCAACAAGCCTCTACGTTTGTGAGGCCACTGGGAGTGAGAAGTCCTGAGGACCACAAAGCTGGGCTGCAACAGGCTGTTCCCAGCCGGAGGAGACGCGGCTGCCAGAGCTGCTGTCGCCTGCAGCTACGAGCGGCCATGGTCTGCTGCATAGTGACAGGCATGGAGACCAAGGTGGCTGTGGATTTGTTACAGTATTACTGTCCAAATCGCTTATAGGAGAGACTAATGTGAGTACCGCACGTTCTGTACTCGGGGCTGCGTTGCAAAGCGCCAGAGCAGTGCTCGGAAGGAGCATGGCCACTAAGACGTTAGTAGAACAAGGAGATTCGTAACATTAATGTAAACATGACAGATCCCTTCTTGATGGATGCATGTAGTCCATAAACATCATTGTCACATTGGAGATCTTGCCAGAGATTCCTGAAGGTGCTTTCAAGCATGCTGCACTCTTGTCCTGTGGTTCTTGGGGTTTCAAAATTAGGACCATCTGTTTGCAATTGAGGCCCATTTGGAAGCAGAAGAGAGTGCTGCTAAGAGACTCCTTTTGGACAAAGAGTCCTTTCAGTCCTGCAGAATTCTCACACGTGGGTACAGCCTAGAAGAGTTCTGCATCATCCCAAAATATGGTGGTCAAGCTCAGCTAAAATGCCTGTGATGGGTATGACACCACAAGATGTGTGAACGTGATGATGACTGGAGGTGTCTCAGATTCAAGGCCTTGCCCTGCAGACATCTCCTGTCGGCTGTACTGGCACAGTCGCTGCTCAAAATGAAAACTTCCAGGAGTGAGCATTAAGTGGGCTTCCAGGTATTTGCAAATGCAGCCTCGCTACTTGAAGCCTTGGCAGCGTATTTGAACTCTTACTTTGCAATATCTGTTGGACATAAAGGTCTGTGGGCATGGTTCAAGGGAGCCGTGCAGGTCACCTCGGTTTCCTACAGACCCTGAAGTGTGTCATATGGGGATAATGTTTGGGCATCGCTGTGAAACTGCTCTGCACCCTCGTGAGCTCTACACAGACACCAGGGAAAGGAGGAACACACAGACCCTTTCCAGCAGGAAAGAGGATCCAAAGGGAGATTTCGCCAGCCCTGGGCTGCTTCTGTTGAAACCATGGAGGGGATGACATAGAATCTGTCCGTCTGTGTTGTGTGATTTGTCCAAAGCATGAACTGTAGCCACCCATATATGAACCTGTAGCGTGAAAACATCCCACTGATGGGTGCCTGCTCCGCTTAGCTCTGCGCAGCCTCGGTCTCTCAACAGGAATGATTAGCAGCTTTGCTCTCAGCCCCAAGGTCCCCTCAAGGAGGCTTTTTTTATTAGCACTCAACCAGGGTTTGAAACGTGGGTTTAAATGATGATCTGCCTGAAAAGCTCAGGCGGCCCCTGATGTGTGTGTTGTGATCCTGTTCACTCAGTGGAGATTTTCTCTGCTGAAAATGAGCCTGAAAGTTGATAAGAGCCCCTCATTAGGCCTGAAATAGCCCTTTGCAATGTGGGACTGTCTGGAATAGGTATATGAAGAGGAACAGTCACAGCACAGCAGAAAAGGAACTGAGATCATGGCTGTGCTTTGGTGCAGCCACAGATGCACAGGCTGCTCAGAGAAATGGGGCAAGGAGACAGGATTCCCATCTCCATGGCAGCTGCAGAAGAAGGCCAGAGGTTTTTGTGGAGTTACCTGTAGCTGGGTGAAATGCGGTGTTCCTGATAGGTGCCATGGCCTTCAAAGAGGAAGAAGCAACTGCCCTTTATTTCCAGCCTCCTCCACTGGTACCATGTGTGGGAAAGACTGTTGACACTGGCAGCTGGGATTTCATGCTGTCAGGGGTTTGCTCTGTGCTAATGATAAGACTCCTCTCTCCTTGGTCACTTTGTAGGGATGGAAAACATGCCTGGGCATTCAAGTGCACTTTAAAGTCAGTCAAAACTGTCTGAAAGTATATTTCTCTGCTAGAGCATAAAAATGTTATCCTTCTGGCATGCCTCCATGAGAATATTAAAAATAGATTACTGAGTTACTCTGAAAATCACTAATATAACAAGACTTTTGTGTCTTATTTCATTAATGAAGGAGCTCCAATGCTGTGCTTTAATGTGATACTGCTGTAAATCAATAAAGAATATTTTTGGAAAAACGCAATCCTATTATTCAAAGATATTTTTGTAGGGTGAAGTTAGAAAGAAACATTTATTGCCATGACTTTTGTCCAACTCAATAAGCTATTTGCATCTGAAAACTTTAGTGCTGGTTAAATGAAAGCATGCTTCTGCACATGGGATGGCATTTGCTTTGCCAGTTTGTTTTACCGCTCTTTGTCCAGCACAGGGGAGAATCTGGTTGGCATAGAAAAGCTTGGAGCTAAATCTTGCCCTGAGCCCTTGCAGCACAAACCTGCGGCTTACCCAGGGGAGAGTCAGAGCAGGATGGGGCTCCTGGCTGTTCCTGAACAACATCCAGAAAGCAGCAAGTCTGGGATGTGGCCTAAGACACAGAATTTCTGTACTGTTTCCAGCCTCCAGTTGTTCGTTAATAAACCCTTGGGTTTGTGGCCATCCCAGATTAATGTGCTGAAATGCAGCTGAGGAGCACAGGAATGGTCCTGGCTGGGTCAGGGCAGAGGTTACTCCAGCTCACGCTTCCATCTACGGCACCGATAGCTGAAAGAAATGTGCAAAAACACGGTAATCGCACAGTAGCAATCCACCACCCAACAATTAGCAATGCAGGGCTTTCCCTAACCGGTAGCAAGACTTTAGATCTAATGGCCTCAGTAGCTATTTCTTCCATGGATTTGTCTAGTCACCTTTTAAACCCATGTGAAAGAGGTGATTTGCTGCTTCCGCTGTGCCCCACCGAGGATGTAAATCACAGCTCGCCTGCAATAACCAGAGCAACAGGCAGCATTCCTGCCGCGGCCGCTTCCCCGGCTGCTGCCGCTGTGCTCTCCGGAGAAACAGAGACAGCTCTCAGGTGTTTTTTTGCTTACAAAGGCTCCTGTGATAATCCATGCGTTGAGGTTAGAAATAGAGTTCTTATAACGTCTGAGTCCCCATGGTGCCTCTTGGTTGGCTCTGCCAGGGATTCAGAGTTGCCTTTAAGCATCTCTGCAGGGTGAGGAATGGCTTAAGCAGCAGCAGCACAGATGAGCTGAGGGAAAAGGGTCTTCTTAGACAAGAAACAGTGTTCAGCTGTTAAAGCTGAGAGCATGTATTTGGGAGCAAATGATATAAAACACCAGTGTTGTCATGAGCCTGGAACGAAGCCTTACACACTCCCTGGAAATCCACACAACCATTTGGACATCCCAGGTACATCTGGAGGAAACCTCTCCTGCCTGAAGCCAAGATCAGCGTTCCCTCAGTCACTCCTAACAGAAGATCATCCACCCTTTTCTTAAAATCCTTCTTTGATGGAGATTCCAACTCTTGCCTGAGCCGTCCTCACTCCAGCTCCATCCTGAAGTGCAAGCCCCTAACTCCTAGTTCTATCCAATAGGGATATGGAGAGTAAAATACTCTGTTTATTGCCATGGTAGCCTTCTCTAGATTTAAAAACTTGGTCTTGACCTGGCTCATGATAGAGATCTGTTTCCACAGGTCAGCTGCAGAGCATTTTGCAGTGCAGATTGTGCATGTGCAATAGGCCATTCCCGACTAATTCTCACTGGATTTGTTTCTGTAAATGTCCACATGTTCTAAGTTCTTTTTAAAAATAATTTCTAGCTGTAATTCTGCTCTGCCACATGCATGTGCCCCCTTCCAGCTTCCAGCTTTGTCTCTGATTAAATCATTTTCTACTCCACTTTCTAGAAGGACACGCAGAAGACAGGGGATTCTGTGGATTTTAGTGACTCCCTGAGAGCTTCTCTCTAAATGAGCATTTTGCACCACCTTGAGCCGTTTCATACAGACCATGTTTTCCCAATAAGCTTTTGAGAATGTCGTGTCAGACAGTGTCAACAGCCTTGTTAAATGGAAGATGGATGGCATGTACTGCTTCTTCCCTATCCACAAGTGTCACAGAAGGATTAGATTTGACACATTCACACTGGCTGGTTTTTATTTCTTTTCTCTGATTTGTTTCAGTGTTTGTTTGTTGGCTTGATTAGATGTCCCAGAACTTTTCTGGAAATGGAAGTTAAATAGCTGATCTATAATTTCCCTTTTTCAAGAACACATATTCTGTTTACCATTTTTGAAAGCCATAAAGAGTGTTATATCTCTATTCCAGCCTTGTGTCTTCAAAAAATCTGTTTAAGTTGCCAGTACTTAGAACAATACACTGGATGTGTATCTCCCAGTTATTGCATAGAATGCAGAATTATGTTGATTTTTACCTTGACTGATTATTTCAAATACTTACTCCTTCCTGAAAAGAGCTTCATGGAGGCTGGAAATTTTATAATTCCATCTTAACAAAAAAAATGAAATATTCCTGTGATAGGAGTGTCATTAGAAGGGTAGTGCAAAAGTCACCACTCACAGTGTAGGGGAGTTTATAGAGCCCTGTCCATTGCAAATCCTGCTGTTGATATTCACCACATGTGTGCTGCTCTCGAAGAAATATGGTAATGATTTATCATAGAATAATTTCGATTGGAAAAGGCCTTTAAGATCATTGAGCCCAACCATAAACCTAACACTGCCAAGTCCACCACTGCCCCATGTCCTGAGAACCTCATCTCCATGTCTGTCCAACCCTCCAGGGATGGTGACTCCAGCACTGCCCTGGGCAGCCTGTTCAATGCCCAACAGCCCTTTGGGGAAGAAATTGTTCCCCAGATCCAACCTCAACCTCCCCTGGGCAACTTGAGGCCCTTTCCTCTCATCTTGTCTCTTGTTCCTGGGGAGCAGAGCCCGACCCCCCCTGGCTCCAAGCTCCTTTCAGGCAGTTCAGAGATCAGAAGGTCTCCCCTCAGCTCCTGTTCTCCAGCTGAACCCCCCAGGTCCCTCAGCCGCTCCCATCGCACTTGTGCTCCAGCCCCTCACCAGCTCAGATCCTGTCCTGGACATGTACAGTCTTTGGGAAGGATCAAGACAGAGGGAAAGAGAGGCTAGCACTGTGGCTGCAGGTCAGTTTGATAACCATATATAACATAACCCTATAACTAGAGCTGACTGAGAGCATTCTAATAACTTAGTTTATTTCCTTAAAAACAGAAGAAATCTAAAGCTCAATCTTTAATTCACTCAGAAAAAAATACAAGCTTTCTTCTTTGTGCCTTTCCAGCAGTTCACAGTTCAGCATGTACAATGCATACAAAACAAATGGGAACGTTACCTTGCTCAGATCAAATCTTGTTTTCAGGTCTGAATTTCTTTCTCTCTTTGTTTTGCTTTCATAAGGTTCTTTCTCCCATTAATTCAGAAATGCTGTCTTGGCAGTAATCTCTTCTGCATCTCCTTCTCACAAATGCTGTTTAGCCACTTACCTCCTTTCAGTCCCCACTTTTCCTCCCCTCACTACCTGCAAGGAGCTCACATCTTCACCAGGCTTTCCTCTTTGTCCACAAGGAAATCCACACTCCAGTTCTAGTAAACCTGTGGTCAGCTCCACTTTTCCCGTGATGCCAGCTACAACTGTTTCAGTTTCCAACATCTGTGCCATTGTCTATTTTCTGTGATTTGGAGAAGAAATCTATCCCACCCATCTGCTCTGGGTAAGAGCTCCCAAAGCATGGATGTAGGGAACCACCACAGGCAGAGATGACAGAGTGAGCAAAACTCTCTTCGACTCTGAAATCTGTCTGTGATGCAAACAGCCTCTATCCTAATGATCTTGGAGATATATTTATCTTTGCTTTTCGTAAGAGAACACCTTTCTTGCACTTTTTACCTTTTCCGGACACTTTGACTTTTGCTTACTTGGGGCTGCCGTGACTTTATGTGCCCAGTATTATTTCCTGAATAAAATTCTCTGTTTCTGCTCTGAAAGAAAGCAGCAACATTAGATGACCAGGAGAGAAATGCAGCTGTATTTGTGATAACTCATACTGGAGCTTCTCCCCTGCAGGTCCTTCAGCAGAAGAAGGAAGGGACTGGGGCCATTCATCCTCAGGTGTTGACATAGTGTTGGCTAGAATGACAGGGCTGAAAATGTGAATATTTTCATTTTTCCTCTTTGGTACAAGGAATTTCACAGGCACCTAATTGCTCATGCATCTGCAACCAGTGTTGTCCAGCTGTGGCAGTGGAGGAGGATGCAGGAACAAAAAACCCTGTGAATAAAGATCCAGCTGAGTTCCTGAGCATCCACTCAGCCCCATGGGAGCATGTGCTGGCCGTGGGTACACCACTGCTCCTCTGCCTAGTTTTTTTCTTGGTTCACTTATGTTTCACACTGTCAGCCCATGGGATTGCTGTCTCTGTCTGTCTCTCAGGATTTCCATCCCATATTCGTCTCTGTGACATCCCAACACTCGGCTATGGGGTGGAGCAACTGCAGTGCAGTACCAAATACTTACACCATCTGTTCCATGCCCTGTCAATGTTCCTCCCATGGAAAGGTCTCTCTGCATGTTTTATGAGTTGTGGAGGAAATCTTGTCATGAAGGAAACACTCACCCCAGAATAAGAGAGGTGTCTCCTCTTGCATCTCCTCAGCACAGCATTGCTTAGTTTGACTGACACATGACAAAGGTTCACACCACTCTCTGGGTCTTCCCATAATTAAAGCAGGAATGAGGAAGGGATTTCTTGGTGCAAAAGTGGAATGCCTCCATGGCACCTCTCTGAGATAGCAGAAGGGAGACCTCAACCAGCCCCACCAGAGACCAAAGTGTCCTGCTCTAAGACTTTGTTCTCCAAGATAGCAAAGATTTTTACTAAATTCATCATACTTTCTGCTCATTCAGCATGTGAAATTGCTTGGACTTGCCATCAGCACTTCCATTTCTGCTGTTGTTTGCCATATCCTGGTGCCTGTTCGGAGCAGGTAAAACACTGGGAGGATGAGGAGAGGAGGGAAGCCCATCGGGGATAGATGGGACATAGCCAGGGGCTGGAGCAGAGATGAGAAATTCCTGAGAGGAGCGGGGAGTGGACACAAAGGCAGCCATAGGGCGATAGAAAGAAAGGGATTAATCTCAGGACTCAGAGAAGACTGTGCAGCACTTGCTGCCACCAAGAGAGGCACGGAAGGTTGCTGGACTCAAGGCAAGAGGTCACCATGTCTGCAAAGGCACTGTGAACATCAAGGTTTTTTTTCAAACTTCTACAGTCTGTTGTCTTTGGAAACCTAAGTTTTCCCGCATCGAAAACATCTCAGCTGAGGTTCATGAAGCTTCCTTCCAGGAGCTGGGTAAGGTTCGAGTCTTGTGGTCCTCAAAAGTCACAGACCAAACGGGACAGCAGCTACAGGAGGGTCTAAAGGAAAGGGACAAGGCCATGAGGATGGAGAGGACCTTTTTTGCCACGCCACGTGGAGCAGGACTCTGGGAGGCTGTCCTGCATGGATACAGTCACCTGGAAAGACCAACCAGCAGCAGCAAGGCTGCAGCACACAAAGTAAATGGGAGGCAGCTTAAAAACTGCACCCAGCACAAAGCCTTACTGGACCCCAGTGTAGGGCTCTGTCTTCCATGACTGTACAACACTGCAGAGATGTTGTCCTGCAGCACAGGGCTCCTCTGCCCACATGGGGAAGGGCTGCCAAGGACCAAGAGCTTGAGAACTTGATGACAGAGTCATTCTGGATAACCTTTGTTCATGGATGATCCAGTCCCATCTAACCTCACGGTGGGGCAGCGAGCCAGATGGCCATGTCTGTGACTCACTGCTGTCATGAATTCATGGTGTGTGGAGCAGAGCAGAAGGTATGGAAGGTGCAGGTAGGGCTGGTGTGCAGCAGGGCTGCTGCTCCAGGGAAGCTCTGAGATCTTGAAGTAAGCGGGGTGGCTGTGTCAGGATACTTGGATTATTGTTACTTGGAAAAAAAAAATTAAAAATATCCATATTTCTGGAAAGAAACCAGACAGCTTGCCCTGGTTTCCAAGGAGGAAAGGCTGAATGCAGTGGCAGCCTGCAGTCCCCAGGCACCTGTTTTCCCCCCAGGGCTTAAGTGCATGAAGCCCCAAACCTCCACAATCCATCTCAAGCTGAAGTTTAAGAGCTGCCAAGAGCTAGACCAGAGCAAGGCCATCAGAGGTCCTCGCAGGGCGCAGGCTCCCGTGTTCGAAGCGGTCCGGAGGACACAGCTGTCCGGCAAGCAGACGCACTGGAAGCCATGGGATACCCTGGCAGCCGACCAGTCACTAGTACATCCAAATAATGTCTGGGTTTCCTTGCAAATTAATAAAAACTGATGCATTTCCATGAAACATTTTGATGTCTATGAATCAGCATTTTCCAATAAAATGGTTTCAGCAGAAAATTCCCAGTGAGATCCAGCCTTGATAAGGCTGGGAGTGTTGGCTGCAGTCCAGACAACAAGGCTCAGCCGTGGGGCAGTCGTGGAGAGCGATCTCTTCGGGCAATGACGGTTATGCCTGACCTTTCCTGCAGTGTGACTGTGTGGCCTGAGCATCTAAAATGTTATTTATAGACAAGAGCATAAGTGCTGTGGAGACGGTCTCCAGCAGGCCCTCGAGGCAGCGAGCTGCAGCTGGGCGTGCAAGAGTTGCTGGCAAGGAGTTTGTCCAGTGGAAAAGCCACTTTACAGGAACACGAATAGAAACAAACTCCCTTTCAGAGATAAATCATTTCTGCTGGGGGCTTTGTTTCGTGCATGTGCTTCTATCGGCACGGGGATATTGCTGGCCGTGTGAAATTACTAATACCAGTGATAGTCTGATCTTCTCTCATTCCTTGCCCTGGTCTGTTGCCAGAGGAAGATCCGTTACAGCACAGAGGCTCTGGTTTCATTGGGTGTCCTGCAGCTCTGTGCATATGGATTTTCATATATCTCAAACTATAAGAACTGCTGGGGAACATTTACTGGCATGTGACTGTAAGGCCCATATCGCGAAGAAATATGTTATTTTGGTTTCACCTGGAGCATGAAACAATGAAATAAAATTACTCCCTCTCAGAGCCATCTGTACAGGTTTTCTCTGAGTTTCCTAGAGCTTTTGAGCTCTCTAAAGGTAATTGTCTGTACTGGCCCAATGTGCAGGAGCTGCTGGAAAGGTCCTGCAGGGCTGAGGACAAAATGGGCAGTGTCAGGACATTCAGTTGCTCCAATTTGTTTCAGGAAAAAAAATGAACCCAAACCAGTTTTTCCTAAACAAAACATTATTCAAATTTTCTTCCCATTAGGAAGTTAGGCATGGTGTTCCCAGACCTTCCATTATTTACCTGTAGCAAACTGGAGAGGTCATTTTCTGCTTTTGACCCTGCTTCTTTTCTGTAGGAAGAAGTTATTCCAATGTCTCTGTCATTCCAGTTTCTTGACACTGAACGATGTACAGTGGAACAAAGAAGTGAAATTAAGGTGTAGTTTCTGCTCAAGTCCCCTTCAGGCGCCTGTTCACAAGCCTCTATGGACTGATGGGACAAGAGGCACATTTTATCCCCAGATAACACCTTGTCTTGACATAAGCTACAACCCAGCAATCCAAAGGACTCGCCAGAGTGGAGTCTCCTTCTCTGAGACATTCAAACCCCCTGGACCCACCTGTGTGATCTGCTCTGTGACCCTGCGTGAGCAGGGGTTGCACTGGGGGATCTGCAGAGGTTCCTTCAGCCCAACCAGTCTGGGATTCTGTGAAAATGTCCCTCTGATGAGAAGAATCTTCTTGGAGTATGGCTCCCTGCATCCTTGCTAGAGCCACCTCTTGTAAAACGAGACCATCAGAAGAGGTGTCTGAAAAGCATCCTCTCTGGATCACAGCATGTGCATGAGTTTCTTTCTCAAGAAGACTGACATGTAGATGTTGTTGGAACTGGTATATTCTGAGAAGTGAAGCTGACAAGATCATTTTTGTTGAGTTGTCACCTGAGACCAAAAGAGAAGCAGAGGAGGGAGTCAGAGGCTGCTGTGGGATCTCCCCTGGGACACAGGCAGTGTAACAAAGGCTTGGGGCAGAGTGTTTGCATCAACACTTAGGAAATGCCAGATTACAGGCTTAGGCTGAGGAGAGGCCAGAACAGTATGAAAATCTGCTACTTCTGGCTGAATTACCTGCTATGGACTTGGATGGCCATTCCATGCAGCAGATCACAGCTGTGTAGCAAGAGTTGTCCTAAAGATTTCAGTTCAATAGTGAGAGATGATAGTAGTCAGTTATCATCCAAAACCAGTTCAGAAATCCCCCTGGGAAATGGGCTGAACTGATGATTTTTGAAATAAGAACTTCCCAGTGCTTTTAATGCATAGTCAGAAGGGTCTGAATATCTTAACTTTTTTTAGCTTCTTTTGGCACACCAAAAAGCAGCTCTGGGCAAATCATAGGTATAGGTATGAGATGCATGAACTTGTGGGCAGTTTAAGATCCATAAATTATCATATTCTTATGCAAAGTTGCATTTTAGCTTTCATCAGGACATGGAAGTCAAACACCACTTCTTTAGGCTGTGCATAATTGTGTCTCAGAAAATAATAGGATGGGATTAAATGTCCTGGAAAGAAAATTCTGCATATTAACAAACAAGGCACAAATCCTTCATTCCATTTTTTAACCTCACAGACAGTTCAGAGATAGATTTATATCACTGTGGCTTGATGTAGTGCTATGACAATATGTATATTAATGGATTTACATGTGTTTGCATACGTGCACTCTGAGTCCCCTTTGTTAAAGAGAAATATTTATTCAGACAGCATATATTGTGTTTCCAGGATGGACTGATTCAGATTTTCATTCAGCAATGGACAGTTGTGGCAAAGTATTAGTTTAAACAGTACAAATAGACTTTCATTCTTTCATTTGTACTTCTGCTCACATAAATCAACAGTAAGACACATAAATTGAATCAGTTACAATTCTTTCAATTTAACAATATATTTTTTTTCAAAATCTGGAAACAACCTTGACATACACTGCCATAGCAACAGTGCCTTCTGACAGCCATCTTAGAGAAACTCAAGAACAAACTGGTGCAAGTAGCCTGAAAACCAGATCATATTCCTTAGGTAGATACTCCGAATACTCAGCAAAACCTTGCAAGTGAGCAAGTGCACACTGAAGTAGCTGCTTCTTTCACCTGCCTGTCCCTTCCTATTCACACCACTGAACATCCCAGCCACTGGGAACCTGCCCAGTCTCGCCTAGGAGAGGTCTGCCAGTTGCAGAGAGTCCCTGTGGAGCAGTTCTGCCTCATTCCTGTTAGCTGGAGCAGTGCATGGGTGCTGTGGATCTCAGTTGCCAGAGGAAGTCCAGGACCTCTGGTTGCTGTTGGGTCTATTAATGGCAAAGCCTTTGCTACCCAACAGCCCTGCCCTTGCACTCCTTGACACAGCACAGAGCAGAGCATCTCGTTTTTTCCCTCTCCTGTTGCACCAGAAAGGGAAACTCTGCTCTCAAGTGTCCCCTTGGTGTCCTTGCAAGGTTCTGCTGGTCACTGGGAATGTCCAGGTTGGTTGAGATCAGCCTGGAGATGGAGCAGCAGATCCGAACCCTGCAGTGTGCACAGAGCGGGGACAGAGCGGGGGCACGGGGGGCTGGCTGCTGCGGACACGGCCGCACACCCCTCGGGATTCGAGCACTGTTGTGGTCGCTTTTCTCTGCAGGAGAAAAACAGCTCCTTCAGTCTCCCCTTAATGACAACTGCAAACTGCTTTTGGTGCAACTTACACCATAATAATTTATTGCATGATTAATAGCACTTAGCACTTGCAAAAGGATTGGTAACAGCTAAGCTGACATGGTCAATATATATTAACTCCCTATGTCCATCCTCCCTCCTCTGAGAGCCAAAATCTCCTGATTCCAATGATACAGAGAAAGCAGATTGTGGGAAATATTTTTCTACCAATACTGGAATAGGCAACTTCCAGTAACTCTTGTTCATCTTTGAGAGCTCTGCAATGACTCTTTTTTATTATCTCTAATATTTCTACCGCTGTTTTGCACTGCCCTCCTTCTTCCCAGAGTTTATTCTTTAAGAAGGAGAAATAACTTCCTCATATTCAAGATCAGAGGCTCCATAATTTCCAAGATGTCACCCTTCTGTTCTCTCTTCACCCCACTGGAGTCAGTGATGGGCCCTAGCTATCTGATTGTAGCAAAACAAAAACAAATATGCTGGCCCAATGATCTTCTGACCATATATAGGCTTAAATAGTCTTTTGGAAGATATTGTTGATATCTGTGATCAGCACAGGGCAATTAGAAACCATTATGAAACAACCGTCTCACCAGTAATTTATCAGGCAGTCTCAAATTATTTCCTCTGTGGTTGTCACCTTCAGGACCACCTCCTGCTCAGGAGATGCGATGGCTTGGTTTTGATGATAGATCAGAGGGGAGGATGCAGAGCCCAGAACATTAATTGCCTGAACCCAACTACACAGTTACATCTCAGAAATTCCATGTCCCAAAGGAAAACAAAATGGAGATATTTGACATTCTCATTGTTCTCATTGAAGCTGCTTTCTGAGAGTACTTTGACAGAGCTTTGGGTTATGAAGATGCTGAGGGGTCTGGAGCATCTTTCTTGTGAGGAAAGGCTGAGAGAGCTGGGGCTATTGAGCTGGAGAAGAGAAGCTGAGAGGGGTCTAATCAATGGGATCAGTATCTCAGGATGGGTGTCAGAGGATGGACCAGACTCTGTTCAGTGGTGCCCAACGCCAGGGTGAGGGGCAACGGGCACAGACTGAAACACAGGAGGCTCCATCTGAACATGAGCAGAAACTTGTTTGCTGGGAGGTGCCAGAGCCTGGCCCAGGCTGCCCAGAGCGGGTGTGGAGTCTCCTTCTCTGAGACATTCAAACTCCCTGGACCCACCTGTGTGATCTGCCCTGTGACCCTGCGCGAGCAGGGGTTGGACTGGGGGATCTGCAGAGGTCCCTTCAGCCCAACCAGGCTGGGCTTCTGTGATTGTTAGTGATCTTTACTTCTCAATTGCCTCACAATAGCTACTTTTCTATCGTGTAATAAACAAACACCACTACTAAATGCAGTTCCCTGCTTGGCAGTAGCAGAAGAGCCTCCAGCCACCCGGGATGACCGTGCTGCTGCACCACAGCGTGCACTGCGGCTGTGGAGACCTCACCCTCGGGCTCCTGCTGCCTTTATTTCTGGAGAAACCGCATTGCTATCGGCAGCCTTTAGGGCCAAAGGGGGCACTGAGCAGACCCGGTGCACTTCAGCAGTGCCACGTTGACATGGACCATTGCACATCACCCTTTGCATGTACAAGCCTAGTTCTTGTGGATTTGTTGGAATCTTGCAGAGATACATGATTTTGTTTGCCATGGGTGTAGTGGAATGAGGCAGAAAGGGAATATCCAGACCCAAACAAGGTGGCTTTGAAGCTCTCTATCATTTGGTAGTAACTTATGTAAAGCACAGAGCAAACTGGGCAGCAGACAACGGCTGCTGGGATGGGAAGGGGCTGCTGGAGGGACTGTTGGTCAGGTGTGATGGGAGCAGTGCAGGCAATAAAAGCGAAGACTGAACTGCAGACCTGGCTTTTCTTTGTAAATTCATTTGTTGCTAAGAATAACCTGCCTGGACAATGTCCTACAGCATGCTCCAACCTAAAGGGCATTTTGGTCTGACAAATGAAAACTAATAGACTGAAGTTATTACCATATGAACATGCGGATTGAAAACATGTGTTGAGTGATTAAAGGCGAAGGCTTGATGACAGGCCCATACCGGAGATGGTGCATCTTGGGGAGGAGGCTTGCTGTTTGGGAAATGCCATATTTTACCATTGAGTTCATTAGTATTTACCATAAGGAAAACAACAAAGTTTGACTCCAGCAAAAAATCTCCAGCTCAGATCCTATCGCTGCGTACAAGATGTTTGCTTTGGAAACACCTCGCCGGGGTTTCTGTGGGTCTGTTGCTGTCTCCCGGACAGTTTAGGATTTCGCTCTGCCTGTGTTTGGCCTGCATCCCAGGAGAGCGCTCGGTGTCAGGAATCCGAGCTGGAAAAAGTGTGCGTTCTGGAGGATGAGCCACCGCGCGATGGCCCCGCGGTGCCCGCAGGCTGGGCAGGGCAGCACGGTGCGGACACCGCGCGAGCTGCGGGCCAAAAGCACCAATTTCTGTTAAACCTGTCCACACCTCTGCAGATAGAGCAGAGCAAGCTGTGAGGAAGTTTTGGTTCAATACATGTTTATTATAAATCACTTTCTGCTTGTCTGTTTACAATACTCTGCCTTTCCTTTATGTTTTTAAGGTAATAACAGACCCTGTATTTTAACTTGAAACAAATATTTTTGTATGAAAAAATAATTACACATCCTTGTTATTAATATTTTCGGATGAGACGTTAACCAGAACTATGGGGCCAAAAGCCTCGCCCCAAACACTGAAAACTGAAGAACAAGAACAAATCAGTCACAGTGCAGAAGCTTTGCTAATTTTTGTGACAATAAACAGTGTATCTGTGATTTGCTGTGATGTACCTGCATCAGATTAACATCTAACAGTCCTCAACGGCCACAGTCCTTGTCGGTTTTCCATCAAGATATTGCATCAAGAGCTGGCACTTAAAACCCAACTGAATTAAATATTGAGGTTGCTACAAACACCTTTGCACCCAGGCAGCCCCACTTTGGCTGCGGCCCCCCAGTGCACCTGTATCTGCAGCTCTGAACAACAGAAGTGAAATCAGAAGAGCCTGTAGAAGTGCTCATGCCAGTCAACTCTCAGCAGCTTTTACTGAGCTGCCACAGGCTGCAGGAAAACTCTTAGGCAGTATAAATTCATTTTCCATCACAGATTTTGCCAGATGCTACGTTGCTGCCGTAATTGTGCCACTGCTGCACTGTGGGCTGGGTTTATATCAGGTGTCCTGTCATCACACATCACAAGAAATTGTACGTGCTAATTAAGAAGGCCTCATTCAGATGTGTGCCTGTCTATTAATTGCATATTGTGCAATTTATTAGTTGCTATGAATTGACGTGGAGTGGGATATCTTGTCTCTCCCGTTTGTTAAGCATTATCCCAGTGAACTCAGAAATGTTTCTCATTAATGAAATTTAATGGTCAAAGTTTTGTAAGTCCAAAGACTAGTGAATCATGATGTGAAGAATTAATTTGCAGGCTTGAATGAAATCATGTTACAATATCTATCGGGCTGATGTTGTTACACAGATTTAGAATTTGGAATTAGAAAAATGTTTCTTTTTTGTTTTTAACCTACACCATTTCTCTAACATCTGTTTTGCCACCTACGTGGTTGTGCAGGCAAAAGGGAAAGGCAGGCACAAGGACCGAAAATGACTATTGACAATGCTTGTAATGGAAGAATAAGACCATATATTGTTTTACTTATTTCTGGCAAAGTCAGCTTACTGTGGTTGTAAAATCCAGAGAACCGAGAAATCTTTCTGCTTCTCACATTCACCTCTTGGTCTTATCAGCCTCTTTCTGGTAAAACTGCCTATTTAGTTTAAATTGCTCATGAAGCCCCCCTGGTTTCCTTTCTCCTTCCTTGAGAGCACGAAGGATGTAGCGCAGTGTGAGTATTTTGGATGGCTTTAGATGACTATCAGTTTTTCCACAGTCTTATTGATCTTTTGGGATTTCAAGCATGTTTCTAGCTGGGAAACTCGGGACTGGTGTGGGCTGGGCAGATGCAGGTGTCCCACAGACCTCGGAGGAGGATGTGCCACATCTGGCAGAGTTTGGAGAGCAGATGTGCAGCTCCGTGTCACGAGGTGCCTGTGGCAGGGCCAGGTCCTGCAGCACCCATGGGAGGGTGACACCACAGAAACAGGACTTCAGCACACCAGGGTGCTTCATTCAGCACATTGCAAGTGTACATTCCAGTTTCATACAGCCTGTGACATATAGGAATGTAGTGGCAGACATACAGAAAGCTGAGACATTTCTCAGTTCGATAAGGCCTCTGTGTGCTCTGTACAGCACTCTGCAACAGGGAAAATAAAAATGGTAAACTGTTTGGTATGGCTCATGCACCTCTTCTGTTTTTCCTCTCTCCTGAGACCCAGATAAAAAACAGTCTGCAAAGAAAAACTGCATGTGGAGGCTCCGGGTCTCCAGGGAATGTTGGGAATAGGGTCAGAGACAGTGAAAAAAAATAGCGAGGTCTCTGCTGCCAAACTTCCCCTGCCCTTTGAGAAGGCACGGGGGTGGCTGCAGAGAGGAGGGCTCTCCCGGAGGACACCAGCACGCCTGCCGGACGAGGGAACCACGGCGTCCGTCCCGGCGAGCAGGAATGCCTGTGCACAGAGCAGGTGGCAGCTCCCAGAGCACATGTCATCCGAGTGCAGGCAGAGAACAAGAGAGCATCTCCTGGGCAGGCAGAGGAGACAATGCCGCTCTCCCATGTGCTCCCAGGCAAGGGACATTTACTGCATGAGGGTCTCCAAAACAAACCTTGAGTCCCGTATTGCCTGGGCGGCAAGGACACAGCAAGGTGTTGCCCCCAGTACAGCCCGCATGGTCTGTGTGGAGCCGTCACCGGGTTCTGATGCAGCCATGGTATCTCCCCCGCTGCACCCATCCTGTCCTCCGGAGCAGGATCGCTCTGATGGGCTGTTTAGATCAGCAATGTGCCAGCTGCTGTGGCACGTCCCCTTGCTCCTCTGCCCGGCCTGCAGAAGGGCTGACAGATCCATGGGCACCTGGTTACAAACCAGGCTCCTTTCCCTGCCGCAGGCAGAGCCGGCGCTTGGGAAGGGCAGAGCTGCCTTCACACGCACCCAGCCATGGTTTTCACATGTAAAGCTCCTTTCTGCCTGTCTGTGTTGGAACACATAAAACTGGTTTCTGTCTCATGGTATTAATAATCCCTTGGATGTCGTTGTTTAAAGTATTGCAGTGGGAAGTGCTATTTTAAGGCTCCATTGAGTCAGGCGGAATGTGAAACCTCCTCCCGACGGACAATTCACACTTGGTGCTTATCTGCGCACACGCTGGTATTTTGTCTAATACAATGTGGAGATTAGCTCTCCTTGCAATTTCACTTTCACAATTTACATTTCATGTGTTTGCAGCAGCCACAACAGTCTGCGTGAGCCCGTGTCCATATGTTCCTGGTGCACAGAACCTGCGGTGCTGTAGGTGATCGGTGGCCGCGCTGTGCTTGGGGGGACACTGAGGGTCTGGTGCTGCGACGTGCTCACTCGAGCTTGAAAGCTGGTCCTGGAGTCACTGAGAAAGTTCAGCTTGCTAACAATTCATGGAGCAGCTACAAACAGTGTTTGGCTCTTTAGCTTGAAATAACACTCAGATGACTTGCTGCAGATTCAGACAGTATTTTTGTTTTTGAAGTACCTCGAAGCTCAACTCCCTGCCCCGCTGGCGAAGTCTCTGTGGGACAGGTCCTGGTGCACGCACTCCTGGGCTGGCCGGGCTCTGCTGTGCGGCAGCCAGCACATCAGATCTGGACACGCAGCCCAGACCAGCACAAGAAGTACTTTCCTTTACTTTGTTAAAACTGTGCTGTTTTTTTGGTGATTGTGGACTGAAACTCACTTCTGAAACCCAGGGAAGGGAATCTCTTTGGCTAAAAAAAAGGTGTAAAAGCCATTGCTGAAAAGGAAGTATTTTTATTAAGTTTGCAACAGAAGGGCAGAATGAAAAAATCTGTCCAAAGAATGGTCGAGGGTGTAGTTTTTGTTTTCTAAATCTTCATGAGATGTAACAACAAGGGAAGAAGAGGTGGACTATCAGAGTCAGTGCTGTCGTAACCATAAAATCATTTCCATAATATCAATAGAAAGAAAAAACCCTGTGTGTTATTAATAAGAAGGAAGAGGGGTGGAAATTGAAGTGTGCACAAAAAACTCAGAAATTCATTATTATAGAAATATCACAAATGTTTTAATTCCTTGTTCTGGTTTTGCAGGAAGTGTAGCAATAGTGTAGAACAGCCAGTTCAGGCTTTTCATGGTTGCAGCCATGGCCGAGACTGATGAGGACATGAGAAGTTTCAGCTCTAGTGAATCTTGGTGGGAAGTTTATCTGAGCCCGGCTCTGCCCCACTTGCTCACCTCCTGGGCTAGAACTAAATGAGTAGATCTGAGGAGCTAGTCAAGGCTACACAGGCAGGTTCCTCTTCCTTCTTGTTTTCTCTCTTCTGTCTCAGCCACCTGATAGTCATCTTGCAGGGGAGGGTGGAGGGGAATTGTCGCGTCCTTCAGTCAATATCTGGGAAAATCACTTTTCTTGAAATACCAGGCCTGCTGGGGGAACAGATGTGAATGATTTCTCCAGCTGTCTTCTCCAACCCTGATGAAGGAGAGGGAAATTGAGGAGGTGAAGAACCCTCATTGGAACAGAGCCGATCTGCTCTGGACCTTGAGATGGTGGGATCCAGGCTTGGGGGTGTCCCTGTTGGCAGGTTCTCAAAAGCAATCCCAAATATTTGAGACACAGAGAAGAGTGGCCTGAAGAGTCCCACTGATGTGGCAGAGAAACCAGAATAAATGGCATGGGACTAGGTCACACTAGACATGTAACACTGGATTGTTCCTCTCCGTGCTTTGTGTGTGGTCCCAAGCCCCTGATTCCTCATTTTGGATTCGGCAGTCTGGGATCACCATGGCTGGGTGAACCTTTATGGATGGGACCACACCAAGTGATTGTTCCACTAGTTCCAGCCCTCCAAAAGGTTTGGAGAAATGGACTTCGGTCCAGGCGAGCCCAGGTATTCTATGTTAGACCTCATTGGACTGGTCTTAACAACCTTGCATATTTTTTTAAGCAACAGAAACTATATTCATCTGGTAGTAGGGTGTTCCCACAGATGCTCTCTCCCGCAGCAAGTTGGGTTGAAGAGAAGTGTGCCCAAGACAGAAATAAGAGCTCCTAGCTACAGCTTATGCCTCTGGGCTTGAGAGGAGGACCTGGAAGACACCTGGTCCTGTTGAGGACAAGCTGCTCAGTGTTTTCTTCAAAGTCCATCTGGATGGGCAGGAACCAGCCCTCCATTGCTGTGATCTTCTGGGCAAGGGTCTGGGAACCCATGGCTGATCCCCGCTGCAGAGGATGCCCAGCTGGGGTGATGCCAGCAGCAGAGTGATGACTCTGGTGACAGTGACAGAGCCCAGGGAACGGTAGAAGATGTGCCAGGGAGGGTCAGTGGGACATGAGGAAAAGGTTCTTCACCCAGAGGTGCTGGACACTGAACAGGCTCCCCAGGGAGGTGTCACGGTCCCAGCCTGACAGTGTTCAAGAAGAGACTGGACAACGTCCTCAGACACACAGTGTGACCTGTGGGGTGTCCTGTGCAGGGACAGGAATTGAACTCGATGATCCTGGTAGGTCCTTTCAGCTCAGGACATTCTATGGTTCTGTGACTCCCGGTGCATGTGCAAAGCGAGGGACAGCCTGGAGGGAGCTCCCCTCTGCCGAGGAAAACGAGCCCGTTTTGGAGAGGAGAGGTTTGCTGAGCACCGGCTTCCAGGGCTCAGCAGTGCATGTTACTGCTGGATACCAACAAAACATCTTCCTGCTTTACCCTTTGCAACTTTGCTTATAAATATCATGATGTCTGTTTTACCCGTAACTCTGAAAGAACGAAGTTGATTTATTGTGTTTCTCTCAACTGTGGCTAATAATAAAGTGTGAACAAAGCTGATCTCTGTAGCAGGGGCTCTGTTGTTATGAGATCACTGAGTCCAAATACAGGAGAGATGGATATACATCGAAGGTGTTGTCCAAGCATTTTTACATCCATTACAAGGGCCAGCGTGTGGTCCAGAACAGCTTCATTTAAAGACTCTGGTCTCCTTCGGCAGGTAGCAGCTGGTGCCTCTTTTTCTTAAGCGGCACAGGGAGCTTGAAATGATTTAGAAGTCAGGAACAACAACATGCCAGCAACACTTTTGAAGCACATTTTTTTCCTCTAAATCATTTTCAAGTATTTTTCTGTAGAAGCCGGAGCCCTGCTGAGGCGCACTGGCTCAGGCCCGCTTTTCTCCCGTTTATGGTACCCCGCACACAGGCAGTAAATGCCTCCACTCGTTGGCCCCGTAGCTCCCTTGCCATCACAGAGATGCCTTTGGAGAGGTCTAATCCCTGCTTCTGGACTGGCAGGATTTCCTAAGTCACAGAGCTTCACATCCTGCCCCTCAGCCATCACATACTCACTGCAAACAAGCACTTTCGGTTCTTGCCTGGAAGCTCCTTAACTCTGACCCTGCTGGAAAACTCAGCAAGATGGGGAGGACTGTGTGCAAAAAGGTAGAAAACAACCAAATCCTCCTCGGCATGACATGGAAGAAAAATTAATATTTAAAATGCATGTATGATGTAATGGGACTTGAAATAGTCTGTATCCTGGAAGAAAGAGATTAACTGCTTAAGGCAAACTAATGAAAAGGTCACTTGGACAATACTTGCAAAGCACTCCCTGTACTGCATCATGGACTTATCGGTTCTGTTTGACAGGGACTCACACATGATCCCAAACACTTATCTCTGTTTTATACTTTATGAAAAATTGATTGACTCCTTTTGCCCAAGAATTTGCATTAAATAAGAAATAAAATGTTGTTTATGGGCAACTTTCTTTTCCCATAATCAGTAGGGGCCAGTTTTATAAGAACAGGGCATCAAATCTTAATGCTGCAAAGTACCTGCATATTTGACATGGCAAAGTGAAGCCTTCTGTTATTATCTCAGCTGGATCAGTTCCTAAAGTTAAACAGAAACAGCAGCAAACATTTTCCATTCTTTGTGCCTTCAACCAGCTTCCCGCGCCCTCCGGCACAGACTGCGCCCTGCCTCGGTAGCACCAGTCCTCCCAGCAGTGCAGACTGAAATGGGTGGAGTGGAGATCTCACCCCTGCGTGCCCTTCCCCTGTGTGTTTTGCTGCCCGCTGGTTCCCTGGAGCAGCAATCTTCCTCCTGGCCACCATCAGATGCCCCCCGGTCATGAGTGATGCCCAGTGAGCTGAGATGACCGTGTCACTGTGGCACGTGGACAGCATCACCACTGAAATTGGGTGAGGATCACAGAGGAGAGGCCAAAGTGGGTCTGTTAGTCTGCTTAAAATTTCAGCACACATCAATTACCGCACTCTTGCCTTGTATATGAGACATAATAAAAAGCTCAGGGCTTTTTAGCGCTTACTTTTGTGGGAGGTAAGGTGGTCACAGCCATTAAAAACCAAAGAGAGGCTGAGAACAACTTCAGGTGGGGATAACAGAAAAAAATAGGGTTTCCATAGAAGGTTTCACTGGAAGTTTCAGCTCGATCAAAATCTGAAATTGCCCTCAAGTGAGGGGTTTTATTTACATAGGTGATGGCAATTTGCTTCTTGGTAAAAGGAGTGATTTATTTTCTTAGGTACCTAATTGCAGATTCACAGAGCCAAACCTTTTCCTCCTGGAGCTCTACTGAGATGGAGCGGAGCATTAGTTATGAAGGTGCACAGGTGTTGAGAGCCCTTGTAGTGCACATCACCCAGAAACTAAAACTCGTGGGTTTGGTTTCATTCTGGCTGGTGCTTTATACTGTCTAAAGGGAGCAACCGCAGTCTGTGACTGCTGTCACAAAAGATAAACTGGGTTTCAGGAAAGGGACTAGGGAATCTTTTCTTGGGGAAAAATAGCATACGGGAGAGACTTAGAGCTCTCATCATTGTCCCTGAGCTGCATTGCTGGAGGTGAGGACCATGGTCTAGGAAGGTGTCCTGCTCAGTTCTTATCCCCTTCCATAGGCATCTGCTTTTGACCACTGCCAGAGACTGGATTGCTGGCTAGATGCTCACCCAGAACGGCTGTCATCACGTTTGCCTTCAGGTGGTCATAGCTGGAGTTGGAGCCTCTGCATCTTCCAGAACAGGCAGGGTGCAGAGACTCTTCCCAGACTGGCTGTTCTAAGCTCTAGGATGCTGTGGAAAGGGAGCTCCATCCTACATAGTGCTTGCTCTGTGGCTACAGAGAGAGATTTGCTGACTTCTTTCCCCTGCCCAGGCTCATAACCGATGGGCTGCACAGCAGCCCTGCTGGAAAGGACTTGGGACTGTGGTGGATACGGGATTGAGCATGACCCAGCAGTGCAGCCTTGTTGTGAACAAGGCAAAGCACTTGTAGGAAAAGCTTGGCCAGAGAATCGAGGGCATTTACTGCCTCTCTCTAGTCCTGATGAGAGCATGCCAGGAGGAGCATGTTCTGTGCTGGTGATGGGTGGGAGAAACTGGGGACAGCTCTGAGGAAAGCTCAAGCCTACCAAGTGGGGTAGAAGGAGCTGGGCTTGTTTTATCTGGCAAGAAGGAGACTCAGAGGGAACCTAACAGCAGACTGCAACTGTTTGAAGGGCCGCTACAAAAGCAACTGCATCAAACTCTTCTCAGTAATGGGAGACAACATAGCAAACGCCAACAGCCACTCATGGTAGAAGTTCAGACTGGGCTTCAGGAAAAACTCCAACAAGATGGTGATCCAGCACTGGAACAGATCACCCAGAGAAGCGATGGGCTTTATATCCCTGAATGTCTGGAAGACTCAGGTAGACAGGTCATGTCAGACTTGACCTGGTTTTGCTGATAATTGCTCTTCAGGGAAGAATGTGGATGACAGGTTCTGAAGGTCCATTTCTGCCAACAGAGCTGTGGTTCTGGGTTTCTTTTCTCCACTATATTTCAGGGGTGTTGTTACAACAGCCATGTGGAGAAGACATCATGTAAGACTTGCTCCTTTTTAAAACATCTTTATTTTCATAAAGGCAGGTGTTTGCAGTTAGCAAGCCTTCCCCCAGACTGTACCTGCTCTTCTCCACTAGAGTTGTATTCTCACAAGATTTTCTTGATGTTTTCTTTGATTTTCAGCAACGCCACAGGTGGAAATGCTTCTTGACCACCTTTGGTGCAAAGCGTGTGCTCAGGGAGATGGATTTCTGTTTGACTTATCTCAGAACAGGACACACAAATATTCCCCTGGGTGCAGGGAATGCAACCTCCAAAAGGGATGTTACACAGTCTCCCGTCCTAAAGGTGGTTTTATTTTTGCAAATAAAGCGTCATAAAGCCTTCAAAAATGTTGCAATATAACCCAAATGCTGTGTGGCACTGCAGCCAATGCCAGGCAGAAAGCGTTAGATCTCACGATCCAGAATGCAGGCAGCGTTTTCAGAGGTTTGTGCTTTAAGCTGCAAGGTGCGTGAAATGAAGTTACTGCTTCAGGGGCTTACATAGGAGCAACACTAAGACTCATCTAAAGCTTGTGGCTGTTCACATATAGGCTCTGTCCCATCTTTGAAGTCAAAATTGCTGTTAAAACTTGGTCTGAAGTGTGTTGGGAACTGACTTTGACCCCTGTGTCCTCTGGTAGCCAGATGCTTTTGCAGTCACAGGATGAGAAGAGCCCTCCCAGTTGCAGAGCCTCCCTCTCCTCCTTCCAATGGCTCTGCACCTGGCACTGGGCTGCCAGGGGAAAACTCATGTCCAGAAGTGTGGATTTTCACCCATTTCCACCAGCATCACTGTGATCTGCCTGGACAAGGGGCTACAGCAGGAGACCCCTCCCAGGCCGTCTGCACACTGAGCAGAGCCAGAGGAAGCACTAGAAGCATTGGGAATCCCTGCCCTCCCCGGGGACGATGTCAAACTGAGGGATCTGGGCACAGAGATGCAGTGGGACAAGTCACGGGTGGGCTCTGAGTGACAACATGTGAATAGGCAAAGGGAGGGTGACAGCAGCACACCCTACCATGAGCACTGTGGGTGAGAGTTTTGATACTGCTAGAGCAGAAGATGGTCGGATGGTCCTGCGCGTAGTTGTGCAGCCTTGATAGGGTAGGACTTTGTTAGAAATGGTTACTTGGACATAAGAACACCTTCCAGCCTGTGTGAAACTCACATTTTGTTTGCTGGGCTGGCCCAGGCTCTGCTGGGTGAGAACAACTATGGAGAAAGAAGAGTTGTTCTGGTTTCACTTGCTGCCATAGCTTCTACCCCATGCATCTTGGGACCTTCGTGTTGGGTTGCAGTTGTCCTCTCTGCCCAGGGCTGTGACAGCCTGCTCGGAGCAGAACGGAGGAGCTGAGCCTCCCCTTGCTGTAACCACCTTATGACTGCCTGGAGCATTTCATGCTGCGGTGTCTTTTCTACAGCACCTTTCACCAATGATAAATTCCTCCAGAAACAGAGAGAAAATGACCCAGAAACATTGTTACACATAAACCCCTCAATTATACAAAGTCCTGCAAACATCAGATAAGACCATAACAGAGAAAAGGTCACAGCAACACCAGCTATGTCATGGATAGCAGCAACAAGTAGCAGCCAGTGCCTGATTCAGTCTAAGGCTGAAAAGATGAAAAGATAGAAATGTTGTTGGCTTTCATCCTTTTGTAGTGCGTTCCAGGCAGCTGTCAACTGCTGAACATTCGAACAACCATGGCCTCCCAAAGGGAAATAACATCTTCGGAATGGCCAGGCTCAAGAAAACACCACATCTTAGATGATGCATTGATGGGGAAAAACAAATTCAGACGAGAATTTGGTGCTTTGCCTAGCAATGTCCTGCAGATAAGCTTGTACCAGTTCTTCAGTCACGCACTAATGATCTTCAGTTCATTACATGTTATAAATCACTCTGATGGATACAGAAAAGGGTAATAAATGAATAAATAAATAACAAACACTCTGTGGATAGTGCTGGTCATAGAAAGTTGTATTAATCATAAACACTGTTTCCAAAGTCTGTGACAGAAATGAGCATTCCTTTGATATCAGCCGTGCTCTTCTTCCCACCAACTTGTTCTCAAATAAACATCCCCAGTAAATATTTGTCTCCTTGCTCCAGACTTGCAAATAAAATGAGAAAGGCCACATCCCTTCCTAGCCTGCAGGCAGCCGTTCCCTTAGGCTGATGGATTTCAGGTTGGGCTTCACCTCAGCTCCCTTCCGTCAGCTTCAGGCTTGCCATCTCAGTCTGGACTGCTCTCTGCCTTTGGAGCTCCCCTTTTGATTTGCTGCCCTCCAATACTTGCAATTTCTTTTATTATTGCTTCGCTGTGTGATATCACACCCTGGTGCTCCCTTCCCTAGAAGGTGCCCCGGGGAGCTGCGATGCTGCACTGCAGCACAGCCCACACTGGGGTCTTTTCTGATTGTCGTGGTTTAACCCAAGCTGTAGCAAAAATATAACCATGAGAGCTGCTTGCTCGCTCCCTTCCTCTTGCCCTTAGAGGAGAGAATTGAAAGGAAAGGGAGAAACTTGGGGACTGAGATAAACACAGTTTAATAAAATAACAAAACAACACTAATATACTAATATAATTACATATTAAAAATATATAAAATAAAATATACTCAATGCAATTTCTCATGAACTTCCTCTGCACCGAGCAGCCAGTTCCAGGCAGCAGCACCTGGTGCCGATCAGCCCATCATGGAGAGAGAAGAGAGAGAAAGACAGAAAGGCCCAGAGGCCTCTGTGAATGGCACGATGGGGAAAGACTGAAATAAAGAAAGTGACAAACAGAACAGGTCTCTGTCCCAGCTCCAAAAAAAAATCCAACTGGAAGGTCCCAGCTTTCCCTCAATATGAAGCCTGATGCTAATGGGATGGAATATTGTCATTGATCTGTCTGGATGTCAGTCAAGGTCTGACCCATCCATGTCCCTTTCCAGCTGCCCCACACCTGTGAGCAGAGCTCAGAAGCAGAGTAATTACTCTCAGAGTAGTGTAATTAAAAATATTAGCTCTGTCCCAGGGTGTTATTTCTTTTTCTCAAACTAAATCCAAACAGCAAAGGTGCTAGCTATGAAAAAGAAAGATTTCTAACTGCATTAAGGAAATTAATTCATTTTCAGTCAAACCAGCACAGGGATGAGGTGCTTTCCAGCTGCCTGCACCCATCCTGTGCTCGGTGCCTCCCGCAGAGCTGTGCCATTGCAGCACACCAGAGCTGATGTTGTGAAGTGGCAGCACAGGGAAACATCCCCTCCTTCTCTGCAAATGATTTTTCAAAGTTCGAAGTGGGTCATCGGTAGGAGAAAGGGGTTGCTTTGCTGTGCCCTGCCCTACCACAGTTCAGCTGATCCGTGTCCACCAGCAGAGCTGTCGCACGGGCCTGAGCGAGGCTGAGATGAGCCCCTCTGGGATGTGGGGATCGCTCTGTTGGACTCAGGGTGAGTCTTCCTAATAAAATTCAGAGCTGATTCCAAAACCGCATTTCCTCTTTCTCATGCAATATGATTACAAACTCTTATTTCATTCTCTGCCTGCTCTTCTTCCTAGGTGAAGCCCATTCATTATTTTTAACTGTATGCATAACTCTTCTTTATAGCTAAAGCCTACTGTTCCTCCTGCACAGATGGATTACATGCCTGCATGCATTTTGTCTCCTGGTAGCTTGCCTGAGCACAAACCATCTTGCTGCTTCCTTTCCATGCCTCCATCTGCAGCAGCCAGATGCTCTGAGGAAGCGTTTCTGCTGCATGGCTCTGCAGCTGGTGTCTCATTCCTCAGGCTGCAGAGGCCACCACTGGTGCAGCAGCCTGCCCTGCTAACATCCATACCAAAACACCTTGCTTCCTGCCCCACAGCCTGTGACTTTCGCCATCTCTCACCCCCACTTGTCCTGTTCGACCTCAGGAATCCCTTGGCAACTCCAGCCCACAAGTGGCCTGGAGTGGGCACCACACCTCAGCCTCACCTTCAAGCTGGTGCTCCCATGATCAGCTTCACCCTTACCAGATTTTAAGCCTAAATTCTCATATGCCAAAGTCAAACTCTGTCTTTAAGTTGTTTGAGCTCCTAGTCAGCTATTTTCTTGAAAGCAATAGGGTTCAGGCCATGGGAATGCTGCTCCTGATAAGCGGTGCTCAATCAATGGGTTTGGGATCCTCTACTTGAGCCAGAGTGTAAAAGCCTTCATGAGCAATTCCTTTTAGCAGGAAATTTGTGATGCTTTACTGGATAAATAAATCTGGTTACCTCTCTATGTGCAGTATTCCTTCTGCTTATCCTCCACGTTAGCACTGCCTTGAAATCACAGAGATGGAGGGGAGCTAATGAGAGACTTTACTGAATAATCTGAGGCAATCAGCAAGTTCTTAGCTTCTCTGGCTGCTCATTTTCCCTAGATTGGAAATGAAATGGATGGCAACAGAACTGGAAGATGTTTTTAAGTGTGGTTCTGGCCTGCACAAATGACTCCATAATGTGGATATTGCTGTGTATTGTTTCTTAATAGGCCCCTCAATTAGTTCTGCTGAGTACAGCACAGTGGGAGAACTGGTTTTATCTCCCTGTCTCCAGCCTTGGTTTTAGCTCAGCCAAAGAGGGCTGTCCACTGCTGTTTCCCAGCACAGAGCTTGAGGAAGCCTTGGTAAAGAGAAAGCGCAGGGATTAGCACAGCTGCAGGAAGAGAGGATGGAGGAGCAGATCCCACACTCAATGGTCTCAGCTGGCAAACACAGCCATGTCTTCTCTAGCTGGCACCACAGCACGCCAGGCTGTAAGAAACATGCTGGGCTCCTTCCAGATGAGATGCCACCATCAGCAACAACAGACGTGCAGGACTTTGTGATGCTTGGTTTAAATCCCAGCCTCAGAGACGCCTGTACAATCCCTTTGCTTTTGCTGTGACTTATGAGATGCCTGGGCAGGAGTACTTGGTGTAACAGTGACACATTCATGGGTGGATGTGGAAGAAGCTGGTTTCTGCCAGGCAATGAGGTTCTATTTGGTGAATGCAGAAAAATCTCTAAACAACAGGCACAGTTCTGAAACTTGCACGTTCAAGCCTGGGGCATAACTGGGTAGTAGGAATACACTCATTTGTGCAGAGAACAAAACTGTACTCTAAGGAACCACTGCAACTGGGATTGCCCTCGTCTGCCCACTTCAAAGTGGGGCAGTCCAGAATACCTTTCACTCTGCCTGTCCAGAAAAGTGTTTCTACAAATCTGTGTGTTATGGTCTAGATTCCAGACTAGACTTGCTGTGTTTACAGGTCCTGGAGTCATGGATGTCTTTCCTCAGTGTTTCTCAAGTCCTTATCCAGAACAGGGATGGAGCAAACAGAGGGTGTGTTTTCCTTCTTGGCTTTGCCTTCATCTCAGGTGACAGCAGTTTGTCCAGCCCCTGCAGACCCACACAGATACCCTCATGTTTCCTGAACCAGGCGGATGTGGGCTCCAGGGCCCCGTGTTCTGAGGATGAGCACTGGAGCCTGACCACGGTCCAGGAGAATTTCTGTTCTGGGTACAGCTCCAGCCCTGTCCCTCTTCGGGATTTCCGACAGTTTCTGTCCATGGCACAGCAGACCATGAAGGTAAACCTAATCTCATACCAGTGAACGTCAATCCAGTTCTCAATCAGCAGTTAAGGAGGGCACCCGTCCTGCCGCGCAAGAGGTGGCTCCACAGTACAGGGGGTCCTGCCAAGAGCTTTTTTTGGCTGGTCAGTCAAAACTTCCCTTTCCCTAATTTTCCATTGCTCCTGGGCACAGTATGTGCCTTGGAGCACCCCAAATAACCCTCACTCACTACTATTCAGTTATTGTTTAATTTAAATGGTATTGGAAGCTACTTCAGCCCCAGCCAGGGAAGAAGGTTTTCCCTCCTTGCCAGGGGACCATATAATACAACAGTTTTCTGCCAGTGCTGCTCCGCAGGGGCCAGGAGAGAAGCAGGAGGGACACAATGTGCTTTCCATGAGGGAACCCCGTGCTGTCAAGGTCTGCTGGTTCCTGCTCTGCTGCTGGCATGGTTGCCTCTCCCAAGTTGTACAGGACTTGATAAAGTCAGACAGCTGGATGAAAGAACACAAATACCCTAAACTTAAACATGCTATTGAGAAGCTGAAGGCAGGACATAAATAACTGCACTCTTGCTTTCATGTTTATCATTCAATTGCAACAGGACCATATTTGGAATAAATATTCCGATATTTGAATGCTACATGTGATTGGAGTTTATCTGTTGTTATGTTTTGGATAAATATTCAGAAAATTCATTATTTCGGATATCTCCCTCTTCTCACTTTTCTCAGAATGAGGTGGAGCTAGGCGGTTTGGGCACTGCTTGAGCTGGCTTTCATGTTCTCAGAAGTCTTTCCCTGGCGCTGAGCTCAGCACGGTTCACTCCTGAACCAAGCAGAAAGCAGGAACCGTGCAGGGCTGCGGCGAGCCTGCCCTGGCCAGCGGCTGCTCCCGCCCCGCACCCCAGCCCGGGGTGTCCCAGAGGGACGGTCACTGTACTGAGCCACCACTGCTCCGGGGCCATCGCTGGGTGGGTGACTGCGGCTGCTCATGCAGTGGGAGGGGACAGAGCGGCTTTCCTGTGACAAGGATAAGGGACCAAAGCAAGGCCATGGCAGGATGGCATCACGACATAGAATCACAGAATGTCCTGAGCTGGAAGGGACCCCCAAGGATCATGGAGTTCAACTCCTGTCCCTGCAATGACAACCCCACAGGTCACACCGTGTGTCTGAGGACGTTGTCCAGTCTCATCTTGAACACTGTCAGGTTGGGGCCGTGACACCTCCCTGGGGAGCCTGTTCAGTGTCCAGCCCCTCTGGGTGAAGAACCTTTTCCTCATGTCCCACTGAACCTCCCTGGCACATCTTCTGCCATTCCCTGGGCTCTGTCACTGTCACAGAGAAGAGCTCAGCCCTGCCCCTCCTGTCCCTGCTGAGGAACCTGCAGCCCCATGAGCTCTGCCCTCAGTCTGCTCTGCTCCAGCTGAACAAACCCAGGGACTTCAGCCGCTCCTCATACAAAAACAGAGGATCAAGTCAACTGCAAGGATATCTTTACCCCCAAAATGGTGTTAACTGTGTTTATGATTGCACACATTTGTAAGAAATTAAGATATGTTAAGGTGTGGAGGGTACACAGGCTGGTCTGCACCAATACTATCAGCCTACATAGGGGGAAGGTGGTGTTGTCATCACAAAGGGTGCTGAAAGCAAGCCAGTCTCTGGTTAATACGGCTAATGCTGCACTGGCATCGCCGACAGCCGGCCAAGGTGTTTGAGCAGAGCTTGACCGACGCTGTTGCCGGTCAGACAGTTCATGGCTCTGCAGACTCACACCAGCCGCTTACTGGGTCCGGCGTGACAATGCTGCTCCGAGGTGCTTCTACTCGGTTCTGCTGGCTGAGTGTTGTTCCAGCCTTTACAAACGCATCTTGTTAATTCAGTCGTACCTTGTCAAGACAATGTGGATTTGATCAGATTTTGTATCCAAGGTTATCTTTGCTGGGGAAATGCAGTGTTACAAAGTAGCATTTCCCCGTGACATTCCCTTTATTTTTCCTTTCACTCTTACTAGATCAGATTTTGGCAGAGAACATTTTGCTTAATTCCATTTACTTTTAAAAACATAAGTTCTGCAATTAATTTTCATCTTTCTATTGTCTCAGAAATGTTGGTCAACAGGGAGAATAATTAGCCTTCTGGAGCAGATTCCCAGCATACAGCAGGGTACTGCACTGCACCGTGTTGCCAATTGACTCCCAGGCGTGGGTTGCATTAGAGAGGAAATGAAATACAAGGGCCTGGTGTGTGGAAACTCATTTACACAATCACTAGCACACATATGCGCTCCCCACTGCCAACGCACTCACACGTTCACACTCTTACGCGGATGCTGTCGGTCCCTTGCAGTCAGACACGTGCTCAGGCTCCCAGCTCTGCTGACACGACGTGCTCCCGGCCTCGGCACCTGCACACACCATCACAGCATTTCTTCCTTAATGTTTTGGGCTTCATGCAGCTGGGCCATAGGGTTCTCTGCATGTTTGGGATTGGTAGAAATGCCATCTCTGCAGAGCTTGAAGCATAAATCTTCATCAGCATCCTGACAAGCTGTCTGTGCCGCAGGGAGCACAAGCTATGGATGAACGAATAGTTACAACCTTTTGTCATGTCCTTCTTTCTGCTGGCTCCCTGGCTACATCCCCATTTGCTTTGTGACTGGGAATGCTGGGGTGCAGAAACCTGTCACTCCGTTTTCCCGGGTGCCACTGTCCCTTTGCCATATGCCCACCTCCTTCCACACAGGAGACGCTGCAGGCACGACACCGGCCCCCACTTGCACAATGGTACTTTTGGGGCTGGGCGCAGTCCCCACTCGCTCTCATCATTGCTCTGCATGCAGGCTGGGGCACCTGGAGCCTTCCTCCTCCCTGGGTTCATACCAGCATTCAAATTCTCCATTTATACAAGTTCTTAATACTTAGTGGCCCTTTTTTGAAACTCCATTTTCACCTCTCAAGAGAAGCCATATGAAGCAGGGAGCAACCAGGGTGGACAGGAAGGATTGTACCCCCGGCCTGTTTCTTTGTGATCTCCACTGCCCTAGGAATAGGTGCTCTGGTACATCTTCTTCCTTCACGAGGTCCCATACTGAGTGTGACTCAGCCCTGCAGGTTCAAGCTGCTCCTAAACACGCTGCTTCTTCACTCAGAGCAACTAACTCGGAACAGCGGGTTGAAATTGTTGACACATCTCAGAGAGATCTCACTGATTAATGTGCTGAATCTCAAACACAGGCTAAGAGCATGAAATCCCTAACAGGGGTTTAGATCAGAGATAGCATAATAATACACAGAACTCTTGGAAACATTTTCAAACCATGTAATGTCTATATTCTTAGTGTTCCTGACAGTGCTAATGGAACCAGCTAGTTGACAAGATCTCCTCTGTATTCAATTCCTTCATTGCTTTTAAACCCCTTTGCATGTAGACGTGGTTCTTCCAGTGCCATTTAAATCTTGCAAGCCTATAGGAAGGCATCTCAAGTTTGGCAAGCCATGGTTGCCTCACCCCGCTCTGTGATCAGGGACAAAAGGCTCAAAAGGCTGCCCAGAGGAGACGTCCTTGCAAGTGACAGGGAGGGCTCAGTTTTACTGGTGGAAGACGACACAGGCCAAGAGGAAGATGTGAGCTTTGTTTCTCTGTTTTTGTTTCTCTGTTCTGCTTCTCAGCAGTGTGGGGAGGGGAATGATGAAACACTGTTTGAATGTTCGAGGCAGGTTAGGGAATGCTTATCACTTTGCCTCATCCTGCAGGGAAAGGCGTACAAGAGAGCAGACCGTGCAGTGATTCATTAAAAAGCTCTGCTTCCCCTGTCATAGCCTTACATGGTGTATAGCTTACGCCTGTTGCCTTTATCCTTGAAGATGCTGGGTCAGTTTTTCCTGTTCATCTGGCTTTAGCTGCACATGCTCTCGGCACATGGAGCTGCTGAATTTTCCTAAGATCCCCGAAGGGGCAAAAGTGAGGTTTTAACTTCTGCTACTTATCTGGTCTGTGTTTCATGCTTTATTTGTGAAGGGAATAACAGAAGTGGAGTTGGTGCCCCCACCTTTTCCCACCAAGCCCCGCGTGTGCCCATGACATCGTGTTTACTCTCTTAAGGATTCGCGGGAGGCAGCTTTGGGATTTCACGCTGAAGCAGTCAGGAATATTTTCTCTGGGTTGTGAGGCAGTGAGGGAGAAGGTTCCCGAACCCCCCTCTGAGTTCTGGCACTGATGCAATTAAATGAGCTGGAAAAGGGCCCTTCCCAGCTTGGGCTGTGCGTGTACTCACAATGGCATGTGCTCTCAGGAGGGGAGAGGTCCCCATCCAAACCCCACATGCAGCAGGCTCCAGAGCACACTTCACCTTCACCTGATTCACTTGTGGGTCTCCACTCGCACTCTGATTGTATCTGCTTTATTTTGCTTGCTTCCTGCCTTTGGCCTGTGGTTGCTGTTTCTGATACAAGACAAAGACCTACTGGCAGCGAACCACACAAAAGCAGAGCAGCATCACTCTGGGAGCACAGACCCTCAGGAGCAGCCTCCAGAGGGAGATGCCAGCCTGGTGCTAGAGGAAACAGCTTCCCTAACTATAACTGTGCTTCCCAGCTGTGCTCTGGGTTGCTGGTGAAAATGTGGAGCACAGGTGTGCAGGGAAAGGCACTCATCACCGCCAGATATAGGCAGGGAAATTGAGGCAGCTGGGACTGAGTCCATGAAGGAGGGAGAGCCAGGGCTGGAGCCAGATGCTCCCCGAGCCAGCCTGGCATCTTGGCTGGGAGGGGAGCGTACCCCAAAGCGAGGGCAGCCATCACCTCCATGCACAGCACAGAACAGTACTAATGGGAGGCTACTGCCCTGTCACAGCCTCTCCACCACTGTCCTGTCACACACTTGCATCTGGTAGAGCCTGGAGGGTCCTTGCAGGTTCCTGAGCAGGAGCAGGAGGAGCAGGGCTGAGCTCTTCTCTGTGACAGTGACAGAGCCCAGGGAATGGCAGAAGATGTGCCAGGGAGGGTCAGTGGGACATGAGGAAAAGGTTCTTCACCCAGAGGGGCTGGACACTGAACAGGCTCCCCAGGGAGGTGTCACGGCCCCAACCTGACAGTGTTCAAGAAGAGACTGGACAACATCCTCAGACACACGGTGTGACCTGTGGGGTTGTCATTGCAGGGACAGGAGTTGGACTTAATGATCCTTGGGGGTCCCTTCCAGCTCAGGACATTCTGTGATGCTATGATTGTATACTTACTGGGTATCAGTGCAGATTAAAGAGACAGGAAATTAAATAACAATAATTAATACAATTTACCCAACATTGGGTCCTGGAAGCACTACTGTTACTGCTATGGTGATGGTCTCAGCCATAACAGGAGAGAGCTTTGTAGAAATAACACTTTTCATTGGATGAATTATATTTGATCTTAGTTTTAGCTGATCTTGGAGTATTGGAAATCGGCTGCCACATACGAGTGTGGATCATGTCTTTGGAAGTGGGTTTCTGCTCCAGACTGGAGCTCAGCAGCTGGAAATCATGGCAAAAACTGAGTGCACAAGTTCGTAGAATCATAGAATCATTTCAGTTGGAAGAGACCCTCAGGATCCTCAGGTCCAACCATAACCTAACTCTAGCACTAAACCCTGTCCCTAAGAACCTCGTCATCGTAAGTCTAACCCACCAATGTAATGTCACTATGAAAGAGGCAAATGCAATGCCAGGATGCCTTGAGATGACTATTCCCAGCAACAACAGGGAGAAGCTGGAGCAAGGGGGCCCTGGGGAGACCGTGTCTGGAAAGGTGCGTGCAGTTCTGGTTCCCTGCTTCAAGAGAGACACGTTCATCGCTCTCTGCACGTAAGTCTGGGGTAAATACCAGGGATTAAGAAGAGCTGTTCTTGGCCATTTAAACTGAAGATCTTTGCTGGCAAAAGAACAAATGGGTATAAACTGGTCATTATGAATTTAGTCTGAAAATGGGGAAATACAGTTTGAAGGTCAGGAGTGAGATACGGGAACAGCCTTTCCTATGAACAGTGGAGACTAATCAAATTGCTTTAAAATGGGGATGATTCACTGCAGGATAAAGGCATATTGCTGTCTGTAGGGTCAGGTCCAGCAAACTGCAGCTTGGTGGTGCCTTGTTTGCACAAGTTGCCAGTGTCAAGACTGCCAGGGCAGAGGAGCTGGTTATCAGCCCTTCCTCTGAAATTTTCTCATCTGTCCAGAATGGTCTGTTCGTTTTGCTCAGTTTTTCATCTCCCAGGATCCACTGAAGTCCCATTTTTTCCAGACTGGGAGTCTCTGGGTGCTGAGAAAAGGTGCTGCTGCAGTGAGTGCATGCATATGGGGAGGGTTTGCTAAATACTCGCATTGTAGCTCTCTGTGCCTCAAAAATAGTGAATGTTCTCTCAGAAGTTACCCCCAACCGTGTCTCTGTACCACACAGTCCCACAATGATTGTTTTTTAGGGCAGACAGCGTGTGTCTGCCACACACACCTCCTACAGCTGGTCGTCCTAATTCCAGCTGTGCATCTCAGCTCCACTTCCAGGTAGGGAGAAGAGGGAGTGCAGAGGGCTCAGTGATGGGGGGACAGGGGAGAGACAAGCACAACCCGCATGGGAACTCAGTAAATCCTTCCTATCACGCAACCAGAGCAGAGCAGAGGCAGGAGCCTGCTGAGATGTGAGTTGAGGGAAAGAAGGATGTGCTTGCAGAACATTAGCGATGGGTAGTGACAGCTTCTCTCACACTGAGGAGCTTTTAACCTCCCTTTCCTGGTGAGACCCAGCAAGTCTCCTCACACAAGCACTTGGCAAGGGGGAGCATGGAGACCCCCCAGCCAGAAATCAGGCTGCTCCCTCAGGGCTCTGCCAATGTGCCCTTATTCATGAGCAAAGAGTCTAAACAACTATCGTTTGACTTGGCTATTTGTTAGAATTCACATTGTGTGGCTGATTGATAGTTTAAATCATTTGCCATTGTTTCTGTTCCCTAACTGGATAGCTTTTAAACAGGAGGCCCAAAAATACACTCTAGTAAGAAATATCAGATGAATATTCACTTGGGATTGAATTCACATGCTTCTGCCTTGCGAACACTTGCCCCAGCGTGGAGCTGCCGTGCACGTGCTCACCAGGAACCCCAGCACTCCCAGAAATCCCAGCAAACCAAATGCCAAACCATGCCGAGCACACATCTTGGCAAATCTCCTGTTCTTTACTGTGTGACTGGCTCCGGGGGGTACTGAGCAACTGCTCTGAGCTCTGGGAGGTGGGGTACTCCCCAAAGTTTGACCTGTTGAATCTATGAGATTTGTGATCTCTTCTGCACATCTTCCAATGGAGAAAGTGTCGCTGCAGGTCCTCGCCATGAGCTCTGTACCGGACAACAACTCACATCACTGTGACTGCCCGGCTCCTGTGACACTGCCTCGCCACCTCCTTCCTCCAGGTTGCTAAGCCAAGGTGGAAATCATGGATGTAATAAACCATGGTCATGGCTTCTGTCTGGGCAAGTAAGAACCGTGGCTAGCAGCCCTGTGGAATGTCTGGTGCATTCCACAGCCCCTTCTCTCACACCACATGTGTTCCACTCTCCTGCAAGCCACCTCTTGGCTGGGCACAGGTGTGCAGGGATGCAATGGCTCCAAGTGCACTGGCTATTATAGCATCTGCAGCTGAGAAGTGATCGGTACCCTGACCTCTTCCTATTCTGCCCATTGCCTGGAGGGAGCAAAAAGGGCATGGAAGGTGCAGCCATGGGGCAGCGACTTGTACCACTGAGTGTCTTCCAGGCACCCTGCTCTTCTCACCACTTATCATCTCCATTTGAAAATGTCTCAGTTTGTCTCTCCAGAGCCTTCTGGAAACAGGAGCGGAGTCCTTGCAGAGAAAACAGGGAGCCAGACACTGCTGCATAATCTCAAACAGGTGATAAATCCTGTTATTTGTGTAGGACGAGGAGGTGCCTGGCAGGTGGGCAGTGGTGTGCCGCTGGGCAGACACAACGCAGAGCTCCGCTCTGTATGGGTGAGGAAGCAGCAGCAACAGGGCTCTGGTACACTGGCTTTCCAGGGAACTGCCGTACGAGTTCCCAGGAACTGCTGCATAAACTCCTTGGGATGGGCTCTGTGTGAGCGGGGCAGCCAGGGGGCACAGCGGCGGGGTCAGACGCGGGCTGGCAAGGAAAGAAAAGCAGCTCCACCAGTGTATCTAGGGACAGAAAACCCATTTCAGGATCTTCCTAGAGCAAGGTGGGAGTCCTGACCACACACAACTGTCACCAGTGGGGATATGTCCTAATTCAGAGCTCAGGATGGGTTTGGGCCACTGAGGCAGGCTGAGGAAGGCAGGTAAACACAGAGCTCACAGCTGAATGGTTTGGTGCTTTCTCATCTCTCCTCTGCTGCCTGAGAATTAGGAACAATATTTCTGCAAGAAAGGTTTCAGATCCCACTGCCTCACACTAAGGAGCTCAGGCACATCTGTGTCAAGAACCCAGGGACTTTTTAGCTTAGGGAAAACCATCTTGTCTCTCAACCCCACTGCTGCAAGAGCATCACTGTGGGTGCAGCTGCACACGGTTACTGCTCACCCAGCCTGACGGTTCTCCTCCAGCACCTGTACATCTCAGGAGGAGCCTGGCGTTCTTGGCAGATAACCTTGCAGAGAAATGCTGGGCAGCTGTTAATCCCTTCATGTCTGTGCTGGCCACGCTGACCCAGCTCCCTCCTGATGGCCTGGCACCAGCAGGCACTCAGACAACTGGCTGTCACGTCTTTTGGCTGAAAGAGTCACTTGCCATGGTTTATCCCTAGTCCTGCTGCAGGGACACCTCTGCTGCTGCCTGTCCACAAGGCTGCATGACAAATGGGGGACGGCACATACAAATCCCTGTCAGCTGCACCTCCCCGGGCTGCCAAGGAAAATCCTGGTTAGCAGGAGCGGCAGGAGCAGGCGGGTCTGTGCTGCCTGTCTGTCAGCATGGGATGTCCCGGGCAGCTGCTGTGCAGAGACTGCAAACGGGAACACAAATCAGCGAGGGCGGCTGGAGGAGCGGCCGTGGCTCCCGCCTGAGTCACCGCGCTGCTTTTGCTTTGCGCTCCGGGATGACGAGGTTCCCAGCAGCGGTTCCCACAGCCCAAACACTGCTCAGGGGATCTGGGCTTTGCAAACGCTGCCTGCAGCGTGTGCCAAGGCACATTTCACTTGCTAGAAGGATTCAGGGAAGGTTTTATATCCTGAGTAGTGCTGGGGGGACACTCAGACAGGCGATTCCCAACCCCTGATGGGGTGGGTCTCTTGACACAGCTGGCTGAGGATCCTGTCTTGGAAATACAAGGGAAGAGTATGTAGCAGAACAGTGGCCAGGAGAGGTACTTAGCAGGGATGCAGGTGAGATCCAGTTCTGGTGTCAAGTCACACGCGAAGGGGATTCAATCACCTCTTTCCTGCAAGTGTCTCACTGGCCTGGTAAGAGGGAGGGTCCCGTGGACCTTTGATTCTCTGCAAGAGGAGGCCAGCCTGTCTCAGTGCCAGGATCCTGGAGCCCGGCTACGTTTGAAGGACAGGGTCAGGATCTGCCCCTTGCCCCGGCTTTTCCTGCTGCCAGTGTACGTCAGCAAAGAGGATAATGTCCAGAGGGGCCTCTGCAGGAGGGGCTGAAGATGTGTCCTACCTTTAGGGATTCCCCACTGCGTGTCTGGTGTACGTCCTCTAAGGGGTTGAAGGACTGATCTGCGTGGTTCCCCACTCAGCTGAGTAACTTCTCTGAGATGACATTGTGAGCAAATGGGAGATGAAAAAGTGATGTGGATCTAAGAAAATCAGGGAAATGTAGTTGTTTGTGATATTAGAAATAGCTGCAAGAATATAGACCAATCAAAGCCACAAGTAAGATTATAGTAAGAAATACATTCCAGAGCTGCTGCTGTGTCTTAGCTTGCTTGGGAAGCTGGCATCTTGGCCTCCATCTTCCAGGGCTGGTTTTCCCCAGAGGATTGCTTCAACTGCGTCCTTCCTGTGTCTATTGTGTGACATGCCCAACCCTTTCCCCAGAGACCAAGGAGGGGTGGCATGAAGCAGAGACTTCTGAGGAACTGTATCCATCCTCATCTGAGCTTGAACACCCTTCCTGTTTTCTTCTCCCGTGTGAAGACTCTACCTTTGGAGAGCAAATGGGAAGGAGAGACCTCCCAGCCAGGGCATAGAGTGTCAAGAATAACTTGTTTGCAAAGCCTGCTGCTTTTCACTCTGTCTCATATTGAACTGCCTGGCCTTATTCAAAATAATTTTGTATTTAAAGGCCTTTTGTCTTCATGGGGTATTCAGGAAGAAAAGGACAGCTTGGCAGCTCTGTTTCAAAGATCCAGAGGACTCCCAACCCCATCACATTGGCCGTAGACTTAAACTTGCTTTGCTCGTTGCAGTCTCTGGCAATACAGTGGGATATGTAGACCAAGAACAACCTAACTAGTGGTGAAACTGGAAAAAGGGATCTTAAACTCACCAGTTCAGGCTATCACTTATTTCTGGTTTTGTGGCCTGGGGAGCTGTGTGCTCCAGAAGTCTAAATGAATTGCCACTGTGTCCCCATTGCTGACCTCAGAAGTTGTTAGCAGCACCGCTGCGAAGCCGATCTGCAGGTGTCTGGGTGCTTTAAAGAGAAATTATCGACATTTTCGTAGCAGCACACACAGCTGGTAGAGCAGGTGGCATTAGGGTGACATGGGTGCACCAGGAGATGTCCCTTGGTGGGCCAGGCCAGATTCCAGTGCATAGCACAGGGACTGGTGCACTGGGAGCAGCACACTGCCACGTCCCCACCTCAGATGGACACAGGCTGCTCTGCTCCTCAGCATCATTTTCTGTAGTAAGTGACAAACGCAATCACATGAGAGGTGCTACAAATGCAGGTTGATTGCAAGGATGCATCATAAGGATTGGGGGTGCTCATCTCTTTCCTGGCCATCAGGTAGCACAGCACACATGCTCCTGCAGCAGCTAGATCAGGCTGTGTCCATCTCTGTGTCATGTTCCTGCTGGAAAGTGCTGGCTCCTGAGGAGCTGCAGTTGCTCCATATATTGTATGATCTGCAGTCAAAATACTTTGAAGCAATTGGTTTTCCTTTCTTTTTTCGCTGGGGAGGGGCAAGTTCCTTGAATTCCTCTCAATCCCAGCTCATGTCAAGATGCAGACACTTTCATAAGCAGACAAACCAAAATCTCTTTCTTTTCTCCCAGGCTGTAGTATAGATTTTTTTCTTGGTCATTTGGTGTGCAGCCAAGAAGGGATGGGAACTGTCCACCACAGCAACCTAACGGTGGGAATGCAGCTCTCTGCTTGTTGAAGGCAGGGACTGTATTCGCCAGCAAGCAGAGAATCAAGTACAGCTTTGGGTACCCTTCTGTTGCTTTCGACAGTTCTGCACTGCTTTTCATCAGATCTTACTGCGGCTTTTCATAATGCCATGTCACTGCCTTCTGGAGGACACCCTCTGTCTGCAGAGACTTGGGAGTATATCCCAACCCATGCAGGATGGGAGCCTGGAGGCACCAGGAGGTGGAGGTGTGTGGATGTATTCAGGATCTGAAGAAAGGAAAGTCAAAGGGGTTGGCCATCCAGGACATGGAGGTGGGACTGAGGCAGATAGTCAGCAAGAGGAGGGGATGTGGGATGCGCTTGCCACCTTGTGTGCCCAGAATTTGCTCGTGCCAGGAATGCACGTGTGGTCATTCCCACCATGTCTACTGGCTGTCCCCTTCGTCCCTATGACAACAGTGAAAACGCTGTAGTAGCAGTAAGCCTGTTGATACTGCTCTTTCCAAGCTGGAATGGCCTGTCCCCGCAGCCAGCCCGTCCTCCCACAACAACTCAGATGTGTTTGCCTTTCAGAGACATTAGTGAGTCTAATTCAGGACAACTTTATATAACCCTCTTAGCCAATAGTTTTCCCCTGGAAAAAAAAAAAAAAAAAAAAAAATTAAAAAAAATAAGAAGTCCTTTGCAGAAAACACTGGAATTAAGCACACGCTGCTCCAGTGAGGTATGAGCAGTCTCAGTGTGGCAGAAAGGTTATCACTGTGAGAGCGTCTGTCTGCTCCCAGCACACACCAACTCACACCAGCACACACTAGAACACACCAGAACACACCAGTTCACACCAGCACACACCAGAGCACACCAGCATACACCAGCTCACACCAACACACACCAGAGCACACCAGCACACACCAACACACACCAGAGCACACCAGCACACACCAGCTCACACCAGAACACACCAGCACATACCAGCACACACCAGCACACACCAGTTCACACCAACACACACCAGCTCACACCAGCACACACCAGCTCACACTAACATACACCAGCTCACACCAGCACAATGCCGCTGGCAGCACCCACCCTTTTTCTCGGCCCCACACGCCATCAAGAACAGGAGGAGCGTGTTTGTTTGTGCCAAGATTTTAAAGACTGGCTCATTTTTCCCAATCATTCCCCCCAGGGATTCACTTATCACATTCTTTAGGTGATGTTTTTGTCACTTGCTTGCACCTTTGAGCATACACACACACACACACACTCAAATCAGAGTTAGTAACAAGTAAAACTATTCCTTCCAAAACAGAAACTCATTCTTGTCAAGATTCCCATCTATAAATATCTCTGAAAAGGACAAGAAAGTTTAGCTTGGCATGAAAATGTGGGTACCATGAGGAATGCCAGTTTTCAGTGCTACCAGAATGGGCCCCACAATAGATGCATACCATGAATACATACATCCTGCCCAGATACGTGCCTGACTGTGCACTACAACCTATAGATTGAGCATGGCTGGGGAGCAAAAGCCTGTGGAAAGCAGCAGGGTGCTTCAGGCAATCTCACTGTCCAGGCAACAGTGTATAAATTCCAGTAAACATGCCATCTACAGTGAGGTAACAAGAATACAAGGCTTTTGGATGTGAGCTGTACAGACCACGACAAGGGACAACCTCTATCCAGAGGAATTTAGCATGTCAGTAAACCCCATGTGGGAGGCGAAGTGGGCCAAGAAGTGACTTGCTGGAGGGGACTTCCCTGAGCTGGTGGGTGACAAAGGTACACTCCCCGAGCATCGATGCCAGCAGTGCTCTGTCTCCTAAACTTGTTTCTCCAACTTGCCGTGTACCCACCGCCTCCATGGCCCTACACAATCTCCAATCAGCGTGCTGCGTTCTTGGGTACTTCTTGGTCTCCCCTTGAGCAGTCCTTGCTTTCTCCATGGGAGCCCACCTCATCGATGGGAGAACCTGCTCTCCACACGCAGGTTCATCTCTTCTGCCCACAGCCATGTCCCACATCCTTGGAACTCTCTTCTCACAGGCCGTGCTCCGCTTGCACGTAGGAGCAGGTTGGAGGCTTCAGGGCAGCGATAACTTTCATGGCTGTGTTTGTGCCTGTTCCTCTGACTGATATAACTCCCAAAGGCATGTGGATATCCTCCAGATCAGGTGTCTTTTCAGTAACACGTGTGTGAGAGTTCACCAAACTCCTCCAAAGGAATCGCCACTTTCCCAAGCGGCTGCTCTGATGCACTGTGTCTCTGGCACACCTTGGGGATCAGAAAGCAGAATGCAAAGGACACTCTCGTCCCCTGCACACCAGACACTAAACTGTGGTCTGTGATGGGAGAACAGCCCATCTTCCCTGTTATCAACTAGACCCCCCCCTTGGAAAGAACCCCATGTGTGACAGCAGCTGGGGCTGCTGATAGCGAGGTCTTTAGGTCAGACCATTTCTGAATAAAGCCTCCTATCTCAGCTCAAAATCCTTTCCCATTCTGTGTTTTAAAACAACTCCTGGAGAGCCTGAGCGCTCTGGGCAGGAGTCGCATTTGGCTAATCTCTGTCGGCGACTGGCTGCTCGAAGCGCAGCTGACACCTGTCAAAGTGATAGCAGAGGTGGCTTCCCGAAGAGGCCTTTCCTCTAAATCCTCCGAGGTTCACAGCAAGTAGGAGCCAGCATCCCTCAGCCCTTATCGCCCAGCTGCGCTGAGAGGAACCTGAGGTGTGTGAAGGCAGCTTTATCTCCCCAAGTGCCAAAATGCCTGGACTAAATAAGCTACTGGGTTGGGGAAGTTCCCAGATGTGTTTTGGGGGCACGTTTTGAGCTATCACAGCACACTGCTGAGGAACACGTGGAGTGGTGGTGTGTACTGCCAGCACAAGCCTTCCTTATGTCCCATGGAGAACAGGACCAAGGCATGGAGCAGGCACCTGGACGGTCCATAGCACTTGACACATCTGACACCATGGTGAAGAGAGCAGTCAGAGGTGTCTCCCTCCATCGGACCTAGGCAAGGGCAGGGTGACACACTCTTATCCAGAAGCAGGTCCCTTGGGACCATCATGTGAGCTGTCACAAAGATGTTGGTCACCTGCAATGATGTGACCGCATGGAAGATGATCCAAGGCCCCTTGTGGTAGAAACCTCCATGCAGCATCACTCTGGGTGTCACCAGGAGAACTCTCCCATATTTTCCTTCAGGCCAAAACCTGTCTGCCCCTCTTTTCCCAAGCACGGAAACTAGCCCAGTTTCCCAGTACAGATCAACAGCTCTGCCCCACACCTCTAGACGGAGATGTGGGTGTTTGCTGCCCTGTCACCAGGTCATGCACTCCGAGGGGATGAACGTCAGCCATGGAACAGCACAACTGAGGACGAGCAGTGCTGTACCAGAGCAATCTCCCTCTTTTAGCTCTCTCCAGCTGTTTCCCTCCTTCTCCTGTACGAGGGAAACTGGTGACCAGAGCCCCAGGGTCAGGTCCGCGCTCAGAGGAGCAGGGGGTCCTGCCACGTCCTGATTATGTCATTGGAAGCCAGAAAGAAAACCAGGTTTTTTACATTTTTTTCCCAAATGTCATTCCCATTAGGTCGTCTGTTTCAGCCAATTTAAGCTCTCAGCAGAATTCCCATCAAATTTTATATCAACTATTTTAGGGACAGGTTTAAAAAAGTGAAAGAGTTTGACTAATTTTAAACGCAGCTTTCCCAAGGGACACTTAATAAAACATACAATGTCTAAAAACCTTTGCCATTTTGAAGAGTTCAAAATAACATTCCAGAAGGGATCTTTAGAAAAATGTTCCTGCACCGGTCCTGTTCCCGCCACTGGGCTGGGCCGCCTCCCTTTAATGCACCACATTTGTTTTCCATTTAGTTATCAAACCTACATTAAAAGAAAATCTCAGAGTAAACGAAATCGAACTAACCTGCCTCCTTTCATTTTCAGAATATTTAAGGCATATTAAAGAAGCAGAGCCCGTTTCTTTGAATTTCCAGCAGGGCCATGGACCGGAGCTCCCCAGCTCATCCCTGTGAGCCTGTGTGATGGGGACGGTGCTGAGCACCCCTTGGCTTTCCCTGTCCCACACCACCCTGCTCTGCACCGGGAGTCCTGGAGCTTTTGGGCCATCCCTGCCACCCCCCTTCAATACAGCCCAGCTGCCACTTGCAGGAATACAGCAAATCTCATTTTACACTCATCCAAGAGCTCTGTGAAACTCCCTCCGTAGCTTTTGTCTGGAGAAACTGGACGTGTTCGGAGACGGTTTTATTAAAAGAGACTTGGAAGGAGGTATTTAAATCACCCTGCTTGGCAGCTTGATGAAATTACCTGTGCTCAGCCCAGAGAAAAACCATTGAATCACTTGCAGAATCCCCTTCCTTATATAAAAATTAAAAAGCTTTCCTCACAAAAGATGTGATTTCTTTTTCCTACTGTAATTTGTTGCTTTTAAGGTGCTTCTCTCACTCACAATCACCCCTCTGTCACCGCTTTGCTTGGGTTACCTGTTGTCGGTTCTTGGGCTGCTGGTTCCCAGCTCAGGGGCAAGTTGCTCATTTGGGGTTTAACACCTGAAACTCCGTGTGCTCTGAATAGCTGGATAGTTCGTTCTTGTGCTGTTGCCTTCGTGCACCAGCACAAGCGATCCTGGTGATGGCAAGTGCTCAAAAGCCATTTTACATTTGACAATATTATATCGTTTGGAAGGAAGGTCTATTTTGTCTGATATATTCCTAGTCATCATAGTACAGATACCCTTCAGGCTGAAATACCTAATTCTTAATATATTTTTTAAAGAAATAAAAATTAAATATTAACATATACGAGTCACCATCTACCCAGAAAGCATTTACTAAAATATTAACTATAAAAGTAATGCAATACAATTATTATCTTGTTTTCATTAACAGCAGATGACATTTCTCTTTGTCAACAAGGATATTTCAGATTTATTGAAGCGTAGTGGGATACGTCTAGGTCCCAAACATACAAACAAAACTATAAATAGTAAGAGAAGATAGGAAAAGTATCTTACGTAAATACTCAGCCTAAAATAAGTACAGAACCCAGGAATCCTTCCTTGCTCCCCAGTATATTTAACATTTCCAGATGTGCCTGGATGTCCAGTTTGGGATCAGAGGTCTGAGGCTGCGTGACGTGAGGCCCACTCTTCTGACAGCCAGAATAAATGTCCTAGAGTATGTGCTCACTTTTCTGTAGTTTCTCCTGACCTGAGCAAGTACTCCGATATTCCATGAGAGATCTTTCGCCTGATTCTGTCTGTCCTGCAGATCACTGTCAGGCAGCTGCTTTTTCTTACCGTGGCTTCAAACTCTTTTATGTCTTTGGACCATCTGGTCCTGAGGTCATCAACACTGGACAGACTTAGATGTTGCAGTGGACTGAGAACTTCGCTGTCCTCAGTGATCTTCACATTATTTTGCTTGTAAGCATGACTAATAAAAAATGTCATGTCTTGTGGTCTGTGACATTTCCCCATAGGAGCCTGTGCCCGGATGTGTTGTACAAAGGCTTGTCATACCTTGGATGTGAACAGCTTCAACATGTGCTGTTAGTATTATTCCATGCAAAGAGCCCCAGGGCTTGCTTTCCAAGACCTTTTCCAAGGAGATTCAGATTTATTAGACATCCTGACAGCATGTTACTTGGTACAAGACGCTCCAGGTTAGTTGTACAGTGGCTAAAGCTGAAACACACTCCCCATCCCACCAACACACAAGACAGACGGACAGAGATGTGCTTGGCCCTCAGCACCACACAGGACAAGAGAGACATTCAAGGCAGATATTTAAAGGAAGCCACTTTGGTCTGTTTTCAATGACCTGCTATCCACTCACCAACCTCACATTGACTTAAACCATCCCATTGCCACATAGAGACCCCCACTGCTGTCCTCTCAGTGCCCACGGAGGGACATTGATGTTAGAGGACACAATTTAGGTTGTAACTGTACGATAAATACTAGACACTTCTGCCAGTGATAAGATCAGGCTGAACCACAACCAGGAATCCATCTCTCACACAACCATAAAATTATGTTTGCCATGTTGTTCCAGCTAATGCAGTATGAATTGGCAATAGCTGCACATCTGAAGGTCCGGTTGAGTCATGTCCTAAGACTGGCAAATTTTATGTTTTTACCATAAACAACATAACTTCTTAATATATTTATACAGATTTGGCTGGCCAGTTGGGCAGGGTTTTAGAAGAAGAGTGGAGAGAAGGTGAGGGCAGAGCAGACCTGGGCTTGATCCAGTGTTCAGCCCGGGTGCTTCGTGAGTCACTTCCTACCACCATCCATTTTGAACACTTTGCAATATCACTATTCAGTACCACTTGCTTCTCTGTCTCACACAAATCCAGACCTGATCTTTTTCTACCATGCTGCTGCACTGTTCTCGCTTCACCAGGAATCTCTTTGGCCCCCACAAGTCCATTCCCTCTTCACCCATCTGTCTGTGCTGTCCAGTGACCAACTGTCCTCTATGCCCTTTGGTCTCCACCATGTCTGGTGGGATTCATCCCATCTCACATCAGTTATCTGAAAGTTAGAGTCTGGTCTTAGCTGTCATCCAGGCTTCCTCTCTGCTTGATGGAAAGAAAGAGTTTCCTCCAAAGACCAGTTCCTCCCAGGCTGAGCTCAGGGTGGAAGATAAGCAGAGCAGATGGCCCCCTGCCAGCACCTGCTTTTGTCCTTTGCCTGTGCAGGAGACGTGAAAGCTGAACTCTGCATCTAATTTTTAGGCAGTCAAGTTGGGGAAGATGAACGTGGCTCTCACAGAGCAGCAGCCTGGCTGCTGGCAGCACAGCACGGGGGTCAGGGCTGCTTGTCCCAGCACCCACCAGCACCCAGCAGCACCGGCACAGGGAGCTCTCGCCTCTCGCAGCCAGCATGGGTCGGGTGTGGGGGTTTACAGAGCCTCCTCCTTCTCATGTAGAGACACGAGGCTCTGAAAAATCTCTCAATACTTTCAAGGCAAAAAAAAAAAAATATATATATATATATAATTTCTGAAATCAGATCTGTAAGAAATTTGATATTGTAGAGAATGAGGATGGACACCTCCTTTTAGATAATTTTCTCTCAAGCTGCTCAGGACAAGGCTTTTTAGAGCAGTGTGTGAAATTATTTTTATTTACAAGAGTTGCCTCTTCATCTCCATTACAGCATTAGGTCTGTGTTTACACAGCATTTCAGAGCCCTGTCCAAATAACTCTCCTGTTTGTTTACAAGTCAACAGTAGGAAGCTTTGAAGTTTTCTGCTTGTGACGGTGTGACTACAGGGACACAGAGCTGCGTGTTTTGATGTGCGGGTCTATTTCTCATCATTCAGAAAAAAACCCAAACATACACTTTAAAGGTTAAACCTATTCTATTTTCATAATCTTTAAAATAGTAGGTAAGTCCCATGGTTATATCAAACTTGTCTTTATTTATCTTTTTGTTTATTTGGGTTTTATTATCTTAGAAGAAATTTCCTGGATATTATGAGTCTCTACTGCAGCACTGTAACAAATTCTTTGCTCAGGTTTTTCACCTCCAGATCTGTGTTTTGCAAATCTTGGCACCCCTGCATCCCTCCTTAGCTGGTAGAATTTCAAAGCCTCTGCTCTCTCTCCTGCTTGAGTAGCCTAAACTAATTGAAGCTGGAGACTTGGGGAGGCTGCTGTAAGCAGGATTAACCCCCAGCTCTCCCAGCCTCATGGCAATGCAGCTCCCATCGCTGATTAAATGGTGACTGATGGAGTAAGATGTCTCAGTGACCTGGGCGAAGGGCTGGTTGGGGTGATTTTTGCAGCAGGAAGAGTGCTGCCTGTGGAGGGCTGCGGGGGAATCGGTATTTTGGGGAAGCTGGCAGCTCCTGCGCTGTAACTGGTGCAGCTTCTGCTGCAGATGAAGAACAGACACGTGTGTGAACGGAGAACTCCCTGCAGACCCGGCGCTTACAACAGGCGCTGCGGAGCAGTGAGCCAAGGTGCAAGGCGGTAGCAGCCTGAAATCTTATAAATAAACAATGCGGGCAGATCGCAACGAGCAGATTCCTGCTCCTGCCTCGGGTCTGCACAGCAGTGCAGGACCGACTGCTCCCCAAAGGCTGCCCATGCCCTCCCCACATCTTGCTTAGGAGGAGGTAGAATCCTGCAAAAGTTGCAGATTCTCTGTTTTTAAGCATCGTCTAATCTGGGGAATGGAGGTGGGAGGATTGGGCTGGAGAAGGGACTGGGGTAAATGATGCTGGGGAGCTGGGGGCCTTCCAAGGTGCTCCTGAGGAGGTGAGGGCTGGGAGCAGGGTGCTGGACACTGGGGCCAGACGTTGTCTGGTCTGCCCCAAACTGCCGTGATCATGCCCACATATTCCTGCCAGATACACTGGGCTGAGGGGACTCAGTGGGGGTAACAGAACACTGGCCCAGGCTGCCCAGGGGCGTTGTGGAGTCTCCTTCTCTGCAGACATTCCAACCCGCCTGGACACCTTCCTGTGTAACCTCATCTGGGTGTTTCTGCTCCGACGGGGGGATTGGACTTGACGATCTCTTGAGGTCCCTTCCAATCCCTAATGTTCTGTGATTCTGTGACACTGAGGAACCTCTGCTACCCCAGTGCAAGGTGCAGGCTCAGGTGTGAGGGGCAAGCAATGGCAGGGCAGGATGCTTGAAGAACCTGTGATGGGGTCAGCACCTCCATGAGAGCAAGGACCATCAGCCCAGGGAGACTGGAGAAAAGTCCTGTCCTGAGAGGCTCAGGTGGGGTCAGTGTCTGCGTCCCCATGCCTGAGGAACTCATCTGAGCCCAGAGGTCACCTGGGTGGGAGGGCTGGCAATGCCACAGGCATGGTGCTCCAGGAATCTGACAGATGGAGTGAAATTTGAGATCCATCTGTACCCTCTTCCATGGCCAAGGCAGGCAAGCAATGGCACAAACTTTGGTGAAATAATGCATCTAATCCGCCTGAGTAATGCTAATGCAAGCCTCTTGATTAGTGTTTAGAAACCAGGCAAACAATTGATTTAAAATAATTGGTAAATTATGATTAAATAAAAACATTTATACAAAAGAGTTTGTCATTGATATGGTTAAATAAATATTTGTAGAAGTAACTTATACTTGGCCCTGTGCCTGGGCGATGAGCTCTCTTGGGCTGGCTGTGGTTTCATTTTAATAAAGACCAGAAGGCATTCCAGAAATACATAATGCTCCCTGCCCATCCGATGTATATCTGGGGCTTTAGCTCTGCTCGCCACTAACCCAGGCTCAGCTTTGCTTCGTATCGCTCGCTACTGCCTGTCACACCCCCTCCCCAAACCCACTCTCCTTATTTAGGGCTGAACCACAAAACAAGTGGTTGTGTTGAGATAGTTTGGTGGGCAGGAGGAAGGGATGTGGGTGGAAATGTCCGGTTCGTTGCTGTTCTCTTGCACCGTCAGAGCAGAGGGAGGGCTGGGTAGGCTGCGTTGTGGCAAAACCTCAAGGTTTGAGCTGCTGCAGGGCTTACAACAATACAGCTCTTATCTGGCCCTGCTCGGTGGGAGATTTCCAAGAGCTTTAAGAAGGGGTTAGCCTCATTACCAACATTTAGAGATAAGGAAACCGAAAGGAGACGTGACTTGCCCAAAGTCCTGCCGCAGAGGGAACAGAAGCCAGGTCACTCCAGGGGTCTGGGCCCTCTCAGACTGCCCAGCTCAGGAGCATCCTCCTGGGCTCTGTTAGCCTGATGGTTTCTGTGCTGCCTGGCTACCAAGCTGCTCTGATGGACTAATAGGACTTGTGCAACCTCTTGGGACACCTGCATGCTGCCAAGTATATCTCTGCAAACACTCAGCAAGGAGAGGCCATCCAGCAAGCTACATTGCTACAAATGCACCAGCTCAGTCTTGAAGCTCACGTGCTCCTTATTGCTCTCAATATTGGTGCCGCAGCTTCTTGTACTGGCTGGCTGGGAAGCCCTGCTTGTAGAGATATCACCCCAGCCCCAGCTTTCCCCTTCTCCTGCTGTGGTAGAGGCTCCTGAGCACCAATGTGGCTGCAACATAAAGTGCTCGAGCTGGAGCAGGATGAGGGCTGCCCAAGGTGGGTGCACATCTGGCTGGCATTGAAGCCAGGAGAGCCGAGCAGCAACTCTCCCATTCATCATGGCATCCCTTCAGGAACACGCAGTCAGCATGTAAAGTGTGTCTAGGACCATTGTCTGGAGATGCGATGGTTGTGCAGGGACACAGGGTGACCTGTGTGGCTGGCTGCTCAAGGGAGGAGATGAAGGAGAAGCTTGGGGGATGCAGGAGTAAGGACACAGCCAACCATAGGCTTGGTTTTCACCATGCGTGAGGCACTCGTAGGATAGAGGGAACAGGTCCCAGCTTTCATGAGGTGCAGCATTTGAGGCTTACCCCAGGTTCAACACCTGCAAGCAGACTCCCTGTGGCCCAAAATGTCAGAGCAGCCATGGGTGCCAGAGAAGTCCCCTGAGGGGAGCAAGTCACCAGTCTCTGCCGTCCCTGCCCAGTTCCACTGAGAAGCCATCCCCAAAAACTTATCTCCAGTGGATTAAAATAGAACTTTTCTTGCCCCGTCTGTGAGACACAGAAACACACAGTCCCACTCAGCACCTCTCTCAGTTATGCCTGCAGGGAACCAACAAAGCCTATCCCCAGTCCTCCCCACCACTGCCCCACAGGGACATGGGGGACAAGACCCTCCACCATCAGTGGGTCTGTACCAGGGCATGTGGAGGTGCTGTGCTCACCCTCGTGCCGGCACCAACTCCCTGACCTTGGTGTGCCCCCACTGTCACGGGTCAGGAGGCAGTCTTGGCATCTTCAGTCCCACAGACCAGACCACTGTTGCCTCTGGCCAACAAGAGCCATGTGTAGCGTGGCCCTTCTCCTGCTCTGCCTGGACAGAGGAGCTCCACAAGCGCCTTGAGCTCCTACCAGCGCAGCCTGACTGACCTGAGGGCTGTGCTCAAGCCATCATCCCCATGGAGAGCATCACCCCTCCTGCCGACCTCCACGTCCTAAAACCAGGCTGAGACTTTGAGCCTTTAACAATTCTTTCACCCCCGCTGACCCACCCTGCCCTGAGACTCGTGGGAATGATGGATGATGGCTGTGGGCAACGCTGCCAAAGGGCCAGTCGGTGTGTCAGGCGTGAGTCCCCCACTCTGCCTGCTCCCGGAGCCTGCGAGATGGGGACGACTGTCAGCGCATCCACTGTCCCCACAGCCCAGACCGCATGGGAAGGGACAGACAGGGACACGGGACAGCCTCCACCACACTGCGCGTCCCTGCTCGGTAAACACAACAGGCAGAGTTTTACAATCAAATATTTATGCTAGTAAAAAACATTTTACATAATCTTTAAACAGCCATGTCATCTCCCTATTTTCATTCTCCGATCTCTCTGTTTTGAATTGGGACTGGAGAATTTAGCATATTTACAAAGAAGTAAATATTATGGCGAAAACATCAGGCAGCTTAATTGTAGCTTTAGTAAAGTGCAGAAGTATTTTTGTGTTCATGTTGTCAATTGCATAATATCTTCTGGACCTTCATAAATTAAGGGGCTTCACTTGGATGCTTACAGCACTGTGATAAATAGTTCACAGCTCAAATTGAAGCAAGGCCTGTCTGCTGTCAGAACAGGAAAAGCTCATGACATCTTCACCATAAATTCCTGCCCCCAGGCTCTGTGAGGAGATAGGGAGGTGACAGATGGCACATAGTGGCAAATTCAAGGTAGGCAAATGCTGCTGTGATGGCTTTACCAGGGCTTGATGGAAGCAGAGGAGGACTGGGTTGTGTTGGACCATCCATGCTCACAGCTTCCTGACTAAATACCACGCTCTGGACTAAGTCCTGAGCTAGGACCAAGCTAGGATCATTCTGAGCCATTCCCCCAGAAACTCCCTCTGCTTCACAGTGACAGAGGCACTGCTGCTTTGCGAGCTCCAGCTAAGAAAAGCTCTGCATGTCCCAAGTCACGGAGAGGAATATCTTGACTTTTTGCCATGTGAGAGCCACAGTACCTCTTTTCTGTGCAATTCACCCCTGGGCTGAGTCTCAGGTAAGGAAGAAGCAGCAGGTTCCTAAAGACCATGGCCAACAGCACAGCTGGAGCTCTGCTGGGGCAGCCTCAGAGCAGGAGATTCGTATCTGCCCAAACTTTAGATGGCTGCGGTGATCTGTGTCTCCATCACTGGGACCCATTAATGGGCAGCTCACCTGGTCCATTGTAAAAGTCTCCCTCAGGGAAAGATCGCTTCTTCCACTCTATCTAAGTGATGACATCCTGGCAGTAGGTATATTCAAAGGATGTCCAGAGCTCCTTGTGAGCCTTGGCTGCTGCCTTCCCTGCAATGCCTGCCTTAAACTCAGTTTATCACAGCTGTATTGGTTATGAATGGCAGAATGCACTCCTCCTCAGCAACGTATTTGTAAAGGCACATCTCTCTCCTTCTCCTCCTTCAGGATTCAGAGCTGTACCATCCCAGGGACATTCAGCACAGAGCTCTGTTCCCATACTTCTGTGTGTCCCCGTGGGACCTTCGCCAGCACAGCTACACAAGGATGCAGCAAATTATCGCTAGTCTACACGTGGGATGGGGAGAGCCAGGGTCATGGTTTCATCCCATCAGAATTGTCTTCCCAGAGCATGCTGTGGAGATTCAAGAAATAAGGCCATGGAAGGAGGGCTGTTCTCCAGATGGAGCTGCCAGGTGCTAGAGAAAAGGAGCTATAGACAAACTGGGCTCATTTCTACAGGAGGGGACAGTCTGAGCAGATGTGAATGGCAAGACACCAGTTTGGGGGAAAAACTGTTTCCATGGCCAGTTGCAAAGTGTTTATGAGACCTCTTACTTGGCGTTACATCCAACCCTATGTCTTGCAGTGAATTTGGTTTGCTGAATTCAGGGGTTTGCTGTTGCCAATGCCAATAAATATGCTCTGTGCTGGCATCAACACCAGCAGTAGCTGGAGCACACGGGTTGTGGCAGGTCTCTGCTGCAGAGATCTCCTGTGCAATGAGAAGGCAAATAGCAGAGCAGTGGGCAGGCAGAGTGAATCCCTGCACAAGGCTGGGGCTTGGGGACATGTCCCACCCCCAGGCTGCGGCTCCTCAGCCCCGAGACCTGCTGGAGTCTGGCGTCCAGTGGCACAGGCACCATGTCACACACTGACCCCTGCAAGGCCCCCGAGGGATCTCACAGAAACAGCGACTCATTTGGGTGTTTTTCCCACAGATGCAAATCTACATAGAAACAAACAATCTGCTTTAAAATAAATCATTACCATAAACAATAGGGTGTGCTGGAAGATTAGAAGTGACTGCTTTCTGGTATCTGGTGAGCAATGCAGAGATGATATCCTTATGGCTTTGGGGTGTGACTTCTCAGTTCAAAGGAATTCCCTATCATGACTAATTTATTCTGGTATTTGAGGCTCACTCCTTCACTCACTGCAGTCGATCTGCCCCTGTTTGCAGCAGGGATGCCTATAGCAGTGCTGGAAGCAGGAGAACAGGGAGCCATACTGGTCTTTGCTGTCTTTGGTACCACCGTGCCTGCTTCATCTTCCAAAGAAAGGTGCCAACTGGTGATGCCATTTTCAGAGCTGGACAGTGACCACGGTACAACACAGTGTTCGGTGGCAGAGAGGTCCAGGCCATGTGAGGGCTGGGCAGTGTCACCTCTGGAAACATACAAAGACTTTGTGGAGGGTTTTACTATTTCTGGTCTGTCTAAGGCAGGTAGCCTCCGGCAAACTGCTCAGTATCTGTGGCGTGATCTCAGCGCCCGTCCTCTTTGCCGCTAGTCTGAGTTTTATGGAAGAGAACTTACCTCTGTTTCCTGAGGACATCAAGCATACTTGTGTTAGAACTGACTCTCATGTAATGACCAGCCCAGGGAAACACCAGTTCTGTACTGTGAATTCAGTAGGTGAGTCATCTGGGGAGATGAGTCCTCCCTTAGACCTTGCATCACCTCCTAAGAAGTAAATGTGGACAGTGAACCAAGAGCTTGCAAGGTTTGGGCACAGGTATTCCCTGGAGGAAAGGGAGCAGGAGGGGGAGTGGGGGGGACAGAGAGGGAAGAAGGAGGGAAGAGGAGGAGAAGAAAATGTCTTTCAACTCTTCCAAACCCTCAGCCTTTGTCAGTGGCATGGTTTTACAGGGCACAGTTTGTGGATCTTCAGTTTCGGAGAGGCTAGAAAGGGTTTTTAAGAACAGGTTCTGGAATTAGCATCACGGGACTTTGAAGCTTTAGCATCTCAGAAGCCTGGGGTCAGCTAATAACTGTCTTGCTTCTCCCCTAAGCACCTGTGCAATTTACCTTGCCTTACTTACCTGGGTTGGTAAGGGCAGGGAATTGTCCTCATCTGGGATAAACAACTGGCATAATGTGCAAAACATCCCAAAGAGAGAGGAACAGCCACCACAAGCACCAGCAGAAGAGCAAGAGATGGAAAGGATGGTGGCCAAGTCATAACATGTCTGGTGCCAGTACTATGCTGTGGTCTGTGCTTCCTGCAAATGTAATTAAGAAGCTGTTGAAGTAGCATCAGAAGTGATTTCAGAAGAAATTTGTCAAATAAGTAGTAACGAATCTCTGGGACGTGGTAGTCCTGGAGGACTGCAGAACTCTGAAATGTTCTTCTGCTGCTAAGCATCTTGTAAGAGCCAACATTGTTATGTGCTATGGTTGGAGGTGAGCAGTAAATCTGATGTTCGTTTTTGCAAAAGGCTCCAGTGAGGACCCAAGTAACTATAAACAAGTAGATGGTCATGCCAGTTTGCAAATTTGTTGAATAGATGTAGCAGAAAAATGGAAGAATTCTATTTATGAGGGTTATCATGCCCGACAATAGCTCAAAAACCTCTGAAGTATTCACTGTCATGACTGTCAGTCATTCCCTGACAGTACAGATAAGAGTGGGCCAAGGAATAGAGTGGCTGTGGGTTTGTGCTGTTTGTGCTGACACAGAGTTTCTCCTCAGCCCCCCTAAGATTATTCTGGTTTAACCAGGAGGTGAGTTTTCAGATGAGATCAGATGCAGCAGTTTGAGACTCTTGGTCAACACTCCAATCTTCCTGCTCTTCCCTTTCATTTTTGGTGTTATTCAGCAGAGCACCAGTGCTGATTGTTGGGATCTGGGTGTTCAGGGGAAGGACTGTCAGTGGCCAACAAGCTGTTGTTGATAAGAAAAAGGAATTAAAGGGAGATGAAACAGTCTCATCCATTCACTCATGGGCTTGTAATGCCAGAGAAGAGGGAGCAAAGCCATAACACCAGCAGTCCTGCATGAGCCCTGGAGCTGAGGACAGGCTCTGACGTCTCTTGTGGGCAATCCCTGGCACTAAGGGACTATGGCCACCACTTACACCCCTAGCAAATCACCAACCGGGATGTACCTGCTAAATCACACCATACTTTGAATTAATCTGAGTGAGCAGTCACCCAGCAAGTAAGCAGAAAGCTTTATTGTGAAGCACAGATACCATCTCGTCCGCTCAGCCTCTGTACACACTCACAGTGACTCAGGCGCAAAGAACCTGAGAGCTTTGCATGACTCCATCTCCCAGGCTTCTGCGCTTGGGGAGTTTGTAGGGTTCATCCTCCATTCTGACGTGAAAGTAAAGAATTTATCCACATCAAATGGGCTCCATCTGCCACTGTCTGACCATCCTCCCCAGCTGAAACAGGCCACACACCAATTTCCTGATAATTCTGGGATTTTACTGACCTATTTACTTTTTTCAACTGCACATTTTGCAGCTCCTACCCCATCTAAAAACATAATAAATACACTGCTTGTCTTTTTTCCCTGTTTACCATTGCCCAAGCTTTCTACTTTATTTTATTGTGTATTCCTGATTTTGACACATCACTATCCTGCCTTGGGACAATTCTGAGTTTTCACTGCACTCACATGGGACCATGTGAAAAATTTGCTGAAAGTCAAAAACTGATTTTTTGTTTAATTGCCTCTCTGTTTTATTCACTGCTTTAGAGGCACCTCCAGACTGGTCTGAAAAAACTAAGAGGCACAGCCTCCATCCATTTCACCCACTAATAATTTTAGTAGTCCGTGCTAGGAAAAAGAAGTCCTTTGTCTTCATTTATCAATTAGGTAGGCAATGCATCTCCATGGAAGAGGGAAGACTATGATAATCAAGGGATTTAGGAGCCCAGAAGGCTCCTGCATTGTCTGTATTGTTGTGGGGCCTTCTGGCACATCCTCTTCTGTGCATGAGCCTCAGCAAAGACAAGGTGCTGCAGGTGAAGGTGATGGCAGGGACCAAGCAGGGACCAGGCCTGTCCTGCCAGCCTCCTCCGAGCATCTGGTACCGGGCCTGGAGCTCATGTGCACATCCATCACATCTGCGGAGAGTCCTGAAGGGGCAGAGGGACAGATCTGGGGTGAGATCAGAACACAAAGTGCTGTGCACCTCTCCTTGCTGGTCCTAAGCCATCCCTGCTGATGACCTTTCTGCCATAGTGAGATTTACCCCAAGCAGGATGACACTGTGCAGTGTTTCCCTTGCGCTCCACTAAGCTCAAAAGACTGGAGATGGTAACTTGCCAAGAAAAGGACACAAACATGAACCATTCCAGTAGTAGCAAGAGGAGATGGAGGCAGCAGAGCTCATTCTCACAGAAGATGCAGCATTGGAATGAAAAAGTCCTGGAGACCCTTGCTCCAGGCTGCTGGGTGACATGTGCATTGTCATGGCTGATGTGGAACCAGGGACCCATCCATCACTTCTGCAAATAGTCCTGAAGGGACAGAGACACAGATCCAGGCTGAGATCAGCATGAGGTGCTGTATGATCAGACTCTCCTCAGGTGGGTCCAACTAATGCATGATTGCGAACACATGAGGAACCAGCAGGCTCCCCGGGGAGCAGGGATACCTGAGCGGGGCTTTGACCAACACAGGCAGTAAATCATGCAGGAATTTGCAATGCAAAAAAGTATAAGAAACTGCAGTTTAAGACTGTGGGTGTCTATGAGTCCTGTCTCATCCTTGAGCTGCTCGTGGTATAGTTCTGCTAAATGGTGGCATTTGCTTTAGGACAGCACTACTTATGAGAAGAAGTCCATTAGATAGGACATGTCAAACATAGTGAACTAAACATCGGGAAGATTAGTAAGGAATAAGCCTCCTGGTCACCTTGCCAGGTGCTGCAGTAGGGCTCAGTTTACTGACTCAAGTCAAAGCTCAGAGATGAATTCATTTCAATAACTTCTTCCCCATCAGACATTAAGGAATGTTCACTTCATCAGATGTAGCATGACCAGCAAATCACATATCCAGCCCATGACAGGCAGAGGGTTCAGCTCAGGACAACCTCATTGCATGGATTACATGAGGGTGAGGGACCCCAGCAGCTCTCAGCTGTAAGTGGGGCCCTGTTGGAATCAGAGCTTTGGGGCCACCAGGTTTCTAAGATCTCTGGCAACATGGGCCTACAAATCTGGAAGCCCTAATATTACTATCACCAAGCCAAAATGTTTAAGAGGACTTCCCAGAAGCCACAGGGTTTATAAATAAACAAATAAAATCAAGCAAATAAACACATGAACAAAAGCCCAACAAAACCCCCAAATAGGTCTGAGGGAGTTTTCAGGTGGATATTTATGATCTAGCAGGAATTTAGGCAGCTTCGCAGGTGAGACCTATATACCAGGGAAACTGAGACCTCTCCTTGACTTAGCTTGACTTGTACCAGTTATGTTGCAAGGTAAAAGGTGCCACCAGTTCATTTCCTTACAGTTATATCTAGTGAACCAGAGGAGGGAAAGCCTCAAAGGATCCGTATCTCTGTACTTTGCATGTTCATAAAGAGGTTTTTTCTCTGACGGAACATTTGGTAGGTGGGGGAGCATCCTCCATCACAGCTATGTCCAGTACCTGGCTGGACCCACCTCCTTGGGATTACTGCGCTCATCTGCAGCACGGCAAACTTTAAATCAAGATTTAGCCCTGCCTCATATATTTGGCATTATTTTGAGTGTCTGTGTGTAACAGAACAAGAGGATGTGTTCTGGGCACCTGCAGCATGTGCTACCTGAGCCTCTGTGAGCATCTCAAGGGGATAATCCTACAGATACAGCCACACACTGACACAGGTGTGCAGGGAACAGCACAGCTTTGGGCACCTCTGCTGCAGGAGGGAAGCACACACGAAACACCAGAGCATCCCTGAGCTCACTTCCAGCTTCCCAATGCAGCCCAGGATGGGTACTGGTACCAGTACCACCAGTACCCGGGCACTGCCTGCTCTGCACGCCGGCACCCAAACAAGCCGGACGAGGGGCAGCAGCTCCATTTGCCAAGCAGCCACATCGTCTGGCTCCCTAACAGGCAGGGCATCCAACACGGCACCCAGCCGTCCCCTCACCCGGGACACTTGCCCTGACCCTCATCTTAGGGTCACACAGGCCCCCAAAGCAGCGGGGCCGCCCTGGCGTGTGAGCCGCTATGGCGGGTCCTGTCTCACACCACCCTACAAAGAGTTAAACCCTCACTCTGTTGATATTTCCAAGCAGCTCCCAAAGTTGGCCGAGCCGGGGAGCGCCCTGATTGGCTGCGTACCGGCCGGTAGTAATTAGTATCAGATATCAAACTTCTGTCTTTGCTAAGACCCTTTCGATAGTCGCTGCTCCCCGCTAGACGATGACATCAGCCAGGACACCCAGCTGCTGGTAGTAAACTCCGGGAGGGAGGAGGCTCCCGCCAGCTCCACGTTAATTAGTTCAACACAGCACAGGGGGAGCAGTTGGTGTCTGTGGAGGGTCAGTGCTGGATGGGACCAAATCGTTCAAAGCCACTTGCTGCTTCTTGCCGGCCGGCTGTAAAAGCACCCAGAGAGTCCAGGAGAGCCGGATGAATCCCGAGCACTAGCCGTGGTCCGGTCAGCTTTTCTCTGTGGAGGAAGTTAATGGTTTAAGTGAGGGACATCTGGATCTGGTCCCCGGGTCACCATGACACTCCTGGGGTCTGAGCACTCCTTGCTGATTCGGAGCAAGTTCAGATCAGGTAGGGGAAACCTTGAGATTTCTCTTAAAACTTCTCTCTCCGGCAAGCTGTAGCCACAGACTGTTTTGCATTAAATGTTTGGAAGCAGCATGCGAGCAAAATATTCAGAGGGTCGTAGAGCTGTCATGGCTTTGCTCTTACAGAGGCTATTCCGAAAGTGGAGGAACGCATCTTCCTTGCTCTCTGTTGATTATTTTTTTCCTGGTTTTTAATTGTCTTCGATTTGTGTCTGTGGTTTATTTTGGTAAAACTGCATTTCCCAGGTCTCCTGCCCTGGCCCTGATGCAAAGGATTTGGGCAGGAAGCCAAAAGGGCATCTGGGATAAACAAGGTACCTAACGGCGTCTGTATATTCCAGGTGCTCTTGGGGGTCCTTCTGTAATAACCGCGGTGAAGACGGGCCTGACACTCTCTGACATGCAGGCAGCTGACTTTGTTCCATTAAGTCGTGACTAATTGCAGAAAAATGAATTTGAAGAAATGCGTCATTTTTAGAAGTAAAAATAACAAATGGAACATGAAAAGTATTTAAAGTGACATCATCAGAGAAATAAAACCAGAGCCACACAATTGATTGCCACTCTCGGAGGGTTTGCAGTAAAACATGCCTCCGTCTCCTAAGTTAGGAGAAGCACCGGTAAGGGGCTTCTCAGAGGACATTCAGCGAGAGTGAAGGTGAGTGAAGGTGAACTATGGGACAGTCACTTCTAAACCAGACCCTCTGCTGGATATTCATGCCTTTATTCACTGGCTTTATTTATAGTAAGTATGCCGTGTTCATGAGTGGGTGTCTACTTGTATTTTCTTTAATGATCGTAACATGCTGTAATATTAACGGTAATGGCAAAAAGTATTCTCGAGGAGCTTTCTCTGACCTTCCCAGGGGTGAAGTTCTCCCTGGGAATATTATCTGTGAGGATGTTCAGAAAACCAGCTGCATGTGCTGTATGGGACGCTGTAAAACCGGACAGGGCAGTCACGTTGGAACATGCACCCGGTCTGGCATGTCACCCACACCGTGTGTGTTTTTGCCTCCTCGTGCATTGTAGATAATGAAATTAGAGATTTATGATACTGATGGTAGACATGAGTGGTGTTATCAGGATCTCTTAGATAGCTGGGTGGTCAACTTAAACTTTGTTTTCTCAGCAAATATAAAGTTGGCAGTTGGTTGAAAACCCAAGAGTGTGTGTGCAAACACAAGTGTCCTAGTCTGGCTGAATTATACAAAACTTGGGTCCAGGGCTTTGGTGTGGTTTCCATATCACTCTGATCTTACATTTCATTAGATTAAGTCATTCCTTAGATTTTGTTGGTATATTATGGTACATTGCTGTTCATTTGAAAAAAATCTTGGTCTGTAACAATTCCTCCAGCAACTACAAAGCAACACTGCCACCTTTCTGACAGAGGAGGATGGGCTATGTTACATGTCCCTGCATTCTTTTCAAATGAACCAGTATTGTTTTTAAGGCTCATTTCTGGTTTATTTGTAAGCTGGCTGTATTATGGAACCAACAGTGGGATCTCTAAACATATTTTTCAAATGATTCTCCAGTAAAAGTAAACTTTGTGGGTCTTTGTGTCCATAAATTCTTGTGCCTTTCAGCATTTCTAGGGCAGTCAATTTGCTGGGCATTCTTTGGTTCATGACTTATTCCCACAACTGCCATTCCTCAGTATTGCCTGGTGAAAGATAGGTTTCCCATTTGACAAGATTTCTTTGCCTGTTTATTATGTTTGAGTCATGCTTGCCAAAACCCCAAATGCGTGTCTGTCCCTCGCGGTCCTCATTGCTGCGGCTGCCGCGGGTAACAGGGGACACAGCCACAGCACAACACTGGTCATCGCAGCCTGCGAGACGGGGAGGAAAGAGGGATGCTGAGGAATATAAAGAATTCAGTAATACTGCTTTCAGTTCGTGCTGGATTTTTAGTAGCATGAGGACTAGGGAAGGAAAGGTAACATTTAATGGTTGAAGCGGTTGACTGTGCACAGTCTCCGTGGGACACTTTCCTCCGGTGTCCCTGCTCCATGTGTGGACTTCGGCAGCTGTGAAGCCCCATGGGAATGGCAGGAGGTGCAGTGCTCTGATTTACCACCCTCTGTTCACTGGGCAGAGGGATGAAGGTCTCAAACAACCCATGGCCCTGTACCACAGCCCCCCGCTTGGCTCAGGGGCTGTGACACACTAACAGACAGCAGCGGTTTGCACAGAGCTGTGTATCCTGCACAGAGCAAGTGGAGGACAAGCCAGGAGGAATCAGGCGCCGAAACACTGAGCCCCGAGCAGCTGTGCTGCGCGATGCGACATTGCTTGGGAAATGCTCTTTCGCATGCAGGTGTGAGGCTCCCCAGGTTTGGGAAGGTTTAGCTGTGCTCTGTGACTCATGACAAGTCTGAATCCCTTTTGAGGGATTCCAGGCCAAAGCTAATGAGGTCCGAGGTAAATCTTAATTAAACTATTGCTGTCTCTCCATGGTCTGCATACAGCGAGCAGCTGAAAGAGCTATGCGTGTGTTAAAGGGTGCTAAAGACACGTTACTTGTTGTTTCTGCATCCCAGAATCCCTTTAATCTCTGGCACACAGCAGGCAGAAAGTGGAACAAGGAGATGGCAATTAGAAGATGGTGGCACCTAAGTGTCCCTCCCAGAGTGACCCGCAGGTCAGCTTTCCAGTCACTTGCTTCCATCTGGCAGCATCAGTGGCAAGAAAAAGAAAGAGTTTGCCTGGGAAAGGCTGGTCTGGTGGAGGCAGCAGCTTTTTCACACAATGCCCAGCAATCTTCCCTCGAGTCCCTCAGCGTTTCCTCCCGCTCTTCTCTCTCCGGTGGTCACAGCAAAGGAGCAGCACAGCTGTGCGGTGTGGAGAGACGGGAGCTACCCCAGCACAGGGCACCCCTCCAGAGGACACAGATCAAATCACCAACATGCTGCAGGCCTGCAGGGTCCCCCACCCCTCCCTCAAGGATTTGTGTGCATGTTTATTTTTTCTGTTTTGCCAAAGACAAATATACTGATCTGAGGTCATCCTAACAAATTTTGCAGGAATGATAGTTCTTCAAGCCTGCCGTGCTATCCCATGTGCTCCAATTATCAATAGGATTGCACTAAATCAACTAGGACATCTAAAAGCTGTTCCAGAAACATATTTAACTCTTCCCAGAGATGATCATTTATATAAAGTGATCTCCTGATTTGAATACAAACCAATTGTACTTCAGCAGCAGAGAAGTGTTGTCATGGGACAGAGCAAAGCTGGCAAACGCAGACTTAACCTTAACTCTGACCTTTTCTGTCCAGTGATATGGAAAGAGAGTTTACAAGGCCAACATCTGCACAACATCAGTGGTAGTTCAGATAATTGGTGAGAAGTGAAAGTTTAACACTCTAAATATGGCTCTGCATGGCTTGGCGTGGGGTAATATCCAAGCCTAATTGTGGACACATGGGTGTGAACTTGCAGAGAAGATTTGCTTGGCTCTACAGGATAAAGGATTCAGGCTTACACGCAGGACTTGAATGAAGCTGGTTGAGATGGGGGAGGAATTTATTGTCTGCCTGTGGTGGAGAGAGTGATTTGGACCAAAATCAGCAGGTTAATAAAGGCAGAAGAGAGTACATCTTGGTAGGATGTTAGGTCAGGCATTTTGGCAGAACCTTTATTTTCATTTCCCGGTGCCCAGAGATAAAGCATGCGCATGTGTTTCCTCTCCAGTCATGAACTCGTACAGCTCACAATCAGTGTGTGCATTCAAACCATGGCCTCTCTGTAACTGATGACACTTCACTGTGATTTCATGATGATGTAGATCAGTTTGTGCTTGGTTTTCTTTTTTCCTTCTTATACCTTGGTGTTCTCGCTGATAGACACGTATTTTTCTGTCAGTCAGGCCATGTGTTATAGCAGAGGTTGAAATGTACCTCAGTGTGCTTGAGGGGGAGGCTGCTCGAGGGATGCTGAAGGGATGACGCCACAGAGTGCTGGTGACAGCCTGTTCCCAGGGCCATGGCAAGGCTGGGGTTGCATGTTGTGATGGACACAGCCCTCACATGGATTCCGCACCTGGTTGTTCTTTACTGGTGACCCGTGCCGATTTGATGGTCTGAGCTCTTTGATAGCCAGGTGTGGTCCCATGTCTCTTCCAAGGCAACAGCAGGCCAAGAAATTATTCTCACCAATGTAGATGAGATTTTTGGTGCTGTGCATCCTCCTGGTAACACACAAATTCGTAGTAGCCTGGGAGAGGGTAAAACGCTCCCACCCGTGCAGTGGTAGAGCTGGTGTGGCTGGGTCTGCTCTGAGGCAGCTGGGACAGGACTGGCCAGGGCTTTCCCCAGCTGAGTGGGACCATTTCCAGCTGGGCTATGGCTGGGGGAGCTTCATCTCTACTCACGTGTGTCCCACACCGGCCACCCATTCAGAGGAGAACATGGACCTGGAAACACGATGCTACAGAGCAATCACTTTGTGGTACCTGGCTATCGGTGGAGCAGATGGGCGGAGAGCCATGGAGGGGCTCAGGACAGAGCCTGGCCAAGGTGTTTTTGCAAAACAACATCTCCAGAAGAGCAGGCCCTATAATGCTCTACTGGACCAGTGGTGGTACCCAGGAGGCTGGCTGGCTTGTCACCCAGCTCAGGGTGACTCTACGCTCACCCTAGTACAGCCCCCACATCAGGAGCTTGATGCCTGTTGCTCAGCTGGGACAGAGACCACCGCTCCCAGCTGCCCCGCACATGTGCTTTGAATACAGGCTCCTGCTCCTGATGCAGCTGTGAGAAACAGCTACTGCCCTGAGAAGGCCACAAGCAACACAAATGCACCCGGCCACCGAGCCAGCCCTGCTCCTGCCCCGCTGGGACCTCGAGACAGTGCAAGGGTCCCACACGTGTCTTCCTCCAGGGAGCCAGAAAGCCTCAGACATCATCTGTAAAGACAATCCCAAAGCAGGCAGCAACTCTGCCTTTCAGGGCAGGCTGGGTTCAACGTGGAGGGTGTCGGTCTCTTCTCCCAAGTAGAAAGTGACAGGAGAAAATGGCCTCAAGTTGCACCAGGGAGGTTCAGATTGGATATTAGGAAAAATTTCTTCATGGAAAGGGCTGTTGGGCATTGGAACAGGCTGCCCAGGGCAGTGGTGGAGTCACCGTCCCTGGAGGGGCTTAAAAGATGTATAGATGAGGTTCATAGGAACATGATTTGGTGCCAGAGTTAGGTTAATGGTTGGACTTGATGATCTCAAGGATCAGTTTGAAAAAAACGGTTCTATGATTTTCTGTCAGCCAGTGTGTGAGCAGGGGCAGGTCACCAGGTTCCTCTAGCACCCACCATGGCCATGGACAAATGTGTTTCACATTTGCTCAGCTGCTGTTTGACATGCAACAAAGCTGCTGCTGCTGTTGAAAACAGGAGTCCCCCCTCCCCACCGTGCCATTCCCAATTTTCTGCCAAGTTCCCCTGGCCCCAGCAGAGCAGTCCCCATCCTGTGAACCATTCAGCTGCATTCAGGCTCCTGAAACCCCAAATCTGGGCCACAAAGGGCAGGAATGGGCTACTGGGGTGGCTGTCAGAAGGGACAGTGACTTGCTGCTGCTTTTTTCCAGTGGCAGTGCCAGCTTCAGTTGCTTGTCAAACTGCTGACTCCCACCATGGTCACACACTTGGGTCAATCTGCCATAACGTGGTGCTTCCGATGGTCCCTTCACTGCACAGCCCAGGAGCACCGGCTGGTGCAGGGAGCAGTGCAAGGTGTGGGATCAGCAGACAGTGGCCTGACCATCAGTTGTGGTAGCATCAGGGACTTATTTCAGAGGAAGATGAGAGCACAGCAATGGCACTGGTTGTGAAGGTTGTTCCCAAGCAGAAGGAAGATGCTAGTGCAGCCCAGGCAAAGAGGAAACCAGCAATTATTGGGATTTCACCTGAAACCTCATAAGAGAGCTGAGAGGAGCTGAGGCAGCAGCGACTCTGCCTCAGTCACTTGCCCTCCCAGAGGGTCTGTCAGAGATAGAGACAGATGCTGGATCAGATGTCAAGATGCAGCAATGCACCTGCAGCTCCACCTGGGCAGCTGGTCAAAGCTGTGAGGCTGAGCTGAACACTGCGAAAACCTCATGCAGCCTCCGAGATTCCAGGGAACCTGCTCTGGCTGCTACACGAATGTTGGTGGGAAAGGATGGGTTCTGATCCAGCCTTCTTCTAGGGAGCAGACCATCCCCAACTCTAGGTCAGGTTGGTCATGGCTTTGTCTGCCTGCCCTAGTCCTGCACCCTGCGAGAAGGGCAGTTCCCCCACCTCCCTGGGCAACGTGCCTCCATGCTGCTCAGTCCCCTGTGCTGTTAAGGCCAATGTCCCCACAAAGGCAATGCCCCAGCATGGGGGATACTCTGATGCAGGTGACAAAAGTCCCATCCTGGCCAGCTGCTGAGCACTAAACTCCAAGTGCCCCTGCAGACTGAAGCAGAAAGCCAGGTCTGCCTGCTGCGGGAGTGGAAGGAGGATTCAAACATGTCTTTTCCAGTGCATTGCCAGGCCAGGTAAGGCACAACCTGTTCTCTCAGTGTTAGCAAAACATTTTCCTTGAAAAATAAGAATATTCCAGAAAAAAATAATTCCCGTATGTGGTGGGTGACAGCATCCTCAAAGTGAGTCACCGGCAGCACTCAGATCTCAGGCCTCCAGACACATAGCAAAGGAAAAGGACGGGAATGCATCTGGGGTCAGACAGAGTTTCAACAGATTTCAAGTCTAAGGGGTGGTTGTTTGGATGGTGCCAGGGGCTCCTCCAGACCTGTTTTTAAGCATTGTTCATTGTAAGTGAAGGTTCAAGCCTTGAGCTGGCAGCTGCTGAGCTGCAACTGCAGCACTGACTTGGAGACTGCTGAAAATAGTGGCTGCTTTACCTCTTCCTGCAGGGATGTTCAGTCTTATTGTCTGACATTGTGCATTCTTTGCTGGAAGGCAGGAGAATCTGGGAAATTTGGGTCCCTGGGTGCTGCTCCTGAGTGCAAGCGATAGGAGAGCTATGGCAGTGAAACCTGCAGATGTTTTCAGCACTTCTCACATCAAGGCAGATGCTGAATCTTATAGTCACCACACTGGAAATCATCATCACCTTCCAAGCAATGCTTCAAGGGAATTTGTAACATCTCCTTTTTCTTTGAACAGGCCTGGCTGACAGCCAGCTGCACCCTGAGGCTGTTAAAGTATTTGCCTGCTAGGAAGGGCTGTGAAACAAGCAGAAGCAGCAGGGAGTGTGGGCTTTGAATAGAGCATCATCTGATTGATAGCATCACCCTTGCTCATGTGGATGTGCTCTATCACTTGGCCTGCCTATGTTGGAAGACAGAATGAAATGGTGCAAATAATCCAGCACACATGGGAGCTGTGAAAGGAAGTGATGGAGCATCCTCACTTGGGAAATTTTCCATCTTTTAATAGGTGAGGCAGACTGCTGTGTCCTTGGCATGGTGTTGTATGTGAGCCTAGAAGTCTTTGTTATCTCTGATTCCCATTTGATGATGGGATGTTGTGTGTAAATTGCCTCAGTTGAAGGCAAGATGCTTTAATGCCTGCAATGCTAGACCAGGACGCAGGAGAGTGGAGGATCAGTCTTAGGTGAACTACAAAGTTTCTTCATTTTTGGACAGTGTCTGACCTCCCTTAGCTCACCTGTTCCATAAAGATACATCTCTGCCCTGGGAAAAGTGCAAAGCTCTGCATGGTTCTTCAGTGTCCTAAGAAATGATGGCATTATCCCACATGAGGACTTCACTAAATATTTGCTCTGAATGTGAGGCATTATTTGTACAGAGGACACGGAAAAGTCACCAACAATGGCATCTCAGGGAGCCTTATGCTTCGGAGACTCCTCTGGAAGGGATCGTTGTTCATCTCCATCCCATGTCCCAGGGAAGCTGCTGTTGGCAGAGCTCAGCAGGTTGCTCCCAAGGACAAAAAAGCTGTTCTTTCCTCTCTTCCCCTTCCAGTGCCACCTCTCTTGGGGCAGCTAAGAGGATGAAGCCTGGGGATGCTGGTGGGCAGGGGATATGTGTGCAGTTATATTGTAACCACTGAAAGATACATATCCTTGTAACAAGCTGTACTGAGTTTCCATCAGGAAAAATATGGAAGTGAGTTTATGTTTTAATTTGTGATGCAAGTATCTATCTTCTTGAAGACAAATTTGCAAAAACAAAGGTGTAGAATATGTTACTAACACAAAGTACAGGCAGGGTTACCTGAGTGATGGGCTGAACACAGGTGTGCGGTCCTAGGGCACACCAGAGGCTATAGTCTCGCACAAGGCAGGCTGCAGGTGTCTGGTGGGCTGTCACTGCATGCTGTAAATATTGAGAGGTGCTTCTTTCTTAGATGTCTAATTGATTGTCTAGCCGAGGCCATGCTGCTGAGCCACCTAGTGACCCTGATGAGTGGTTCATTCCCATCTGTCAGCGCACTGCTTCCAGAAGGAAGGTGTACTGGAGATGGCAGGTCCTTGGGGCAGTGGGTTCATACAGGAACGGCACTCACCTCTCCTTACCATCTACATACTCCTCAGCAGAGGAAGCACATCTGCATCCAGTGCCCAGCCTGGAAAAGTGCTGCCAGGCCCTCAGGAGGGTGATGGAGTTGGAAAGCTCTACTCAACCCACAGTGCTGGGGTGAGGGAGGACTGCTCGGGTTCAGAGTTCAGAGCTGAGAAACTATTTGAGCTGAAGCCATGGTCACTTGAGGCAGCTGTTACAGGTGCCAGGCAGGGCTCAGTCTGTCCCAGGCACCAGGGTTCTGCCTGCACCAGAAGCAGCCTTGCCCTGCATCTCTCGTCTGCTCCGGGAAGACCTTATTGCAGCCTTTCCATACTTAAAAGAAGCCTATAAGAAAAACGGGGACAGACTTTTTAGAAGGGGTTTTTTTTGTGATAGGACAAGGGGTGATGGTTTAAACTAGAAGAGGGGAGATTCAGGCTGAACATGAGGAAGAAATTGTTGGCCCTGAGGGTAGTGAGAGCCTGGACCAGGTTGCCCAGAGAGGTGGTGGATGAACCATCCCTGGAGACATCCCAGGCCAGGCTGGACGGGGCTCTGAGCAACCTGAGCTGGTGCAGATGTCCCTGCTCATGGCAGGGGGGGCACTGGGGGAGCTGGGAAGGTCCCCTCAACCCAAACCATTCTGTGAGTCTGTGATTCTATGATCTTTCTGCAAAAGTGAGGACTGTGTCGGTGTGGGCCCTGCAGCTCCTCTGTGGCATCTCTCCTTGCTGGGGAGCACTCTGCTGCACCAAGACTGGTCCAGCAGCAGCAGGGATCAGTGCCAGACCCCTGTGACACACACAGACCCACCAACACATTGTCCCTGATAGATGTCTTAGTAGCTCAGCAAAATCCTACATCTTTTCCTGACACACTCTCTCTCTCTCTCAGTTTTGCAGCTACGGCTTCAGCAGAGGAGGACCCGTGAGCAGCTGGCAGACCAAGGCATCATGCCACGTGAGTATCTTCTTCTACCTTTTTGCACTCCTGTCTCAGAGGGGCTGTGTTCACACAGGGCACTGCTGGGGCACTGTGCGGCACCAGCTGCCTGCTCAGACCCGCTCAGCTCCCAGCAGATTGCTACTGGGAGGACTTTGCTTCCTGCCCTGTAGAAACTTTATGGTTCCTGGTGCCCACCATTTCCCACACAGGTTATAACGCCACTGCTCAAACTCAGGTCAGGAGAGATGCTTAGCTTACATCATCCAAAAGTTCAGCTGCATAGCTCCCTGTCCCAGAAGTCACTGTATCAGGACAAACACATCCATCTCCAAGCAGAAGACTCACCAAGCTCTTCACGTAGGCAAGGGCAGAGAATGTCATGTCCTCCTGCAAAACCAGGAACCTCTGTGGCAGGATCAGACGCACGGAACAAGGAAGAGGTAGAGAGGGCCCACTACAGAAAGGTGTGGGAGAATGAAGAGGTGGGGAGCTGCCTCAGCCCTGGTGCGGAGAAGCAGCCCCTGGGTGAGTGACACATACCAGATCTGTGCCTGTGCCCAGCCAGGACCTCGCAGGGCACAACTGTCAGTGTACACGTGAGGGCAGTGAAACCAGACCTGGGTCTGCCTGTTGCAGACCAACAAATGATGTCGGTGCTTTCCTCTCTCTGCCCGCACTCACCTTTGCTAACCTGGCATTCAAGCCTGAAGGACAAGCTCCAGGCCAGCATTATTGTGTAATGATTCAGCATCAGAAAGCCAGTTGCTAGACTCCAGTAAGTAAGTGAATGACAATGCTCCCCTGCTGCACCTGCAGGTGCATCACGAAACCTGTAGCACTACCAGAGAAATGATGTTGGGAGTTCAGCCCTGCTCGATGGATAACCCCATCCTGAGCTAGTTCAGGCTCCATGTGCCTAAATATGTGATTATCTGGGACCCAGGCAGAGGATCATCCTTTCTGTCTCATCAAGGGCCCCTTGGGTTCACTGCTAAGATCACAGCTTTCCAAAGTCTGTGTCATTTTTGTCTCTTCTGGCTAACCTTGAAGACGGCGATGCAGCTTTTGTCTAAACAGCAGAACGACAACTCACTAAGAGCACGGTGATAGCGCTGCTTGCTGCATCCTGCCCAGCCCCTGCCCTTCTGCAGCTGCCTTCCTAACGGCTTGTGTCAAGGTAGCCAGCAACAGACATCTTCTCAGTACAGTATTGCCAGTGTCAAGCAGTAAGAAAACTTGAACAGGATGGCAAAAATCATGACTGTCAAAATGATCACATGATTTTAAGACTGATAAATGCAGGTTCTTTTAGTTTTTCTTCTGTTTATTTCTGTAAGTGTTCAGGTTTTATGCTGCCTGCCACCGAAGCATGAGCATTTTAATCACAGGACTCCAAAAGTTGGAGCTTTAAGCAAATATTGTGACATTTGTTAAAGTATTGAAAGCACTGGCAATAGAGTCAGTGGCCAAAAACATGTCTAACATCCCTTGAACTGCTAAGTCCACTCTGTAAAAACGGGCACATGCAGATGGGGTACAGGACACCCCACTGCACACACATGAGCAGCAGTGCCAGCTGAGAGGTTTGTGTACCTGGCACACGTGGGACTGCACTTCTACAAATGGCACCTCACCTTTAAAACCCTCCATTCCAGACCATGTATTAGACCCAGATTAATTGATGGTGTCTGAGGGGTATTTTCCTGTTACTTACAGCTTCTCTGCACTCCCAACTTCTAGGCTGACATTTTGCAGTCTGGTTTCTGTCCAAGAATGCCATTTTGGGAAGCTTGAGCACAGTTCACTCACTGAAAGTGGTAGGAAAAAAGGCACTTTTGCCATTATAAAAACAAATGTGTAGAATTTAACTCCTGAATTTAACCTCAGAATTAAGTGTCAGACATTAGCATTTAATACATGGGAGCCCCAGCCAGCTTCCCCATGGCTTGGGCACGTGCAGTCATTCCTTATGAAAAAGTCTTTGTTTGAGCCTATCTTCCCATGGCCTGTTGGCTCTGAGGACCAGCAGGTGAGGGGGGCTCTAGGAGGTGCACAGGGCCAGGATCTCAGTTCACATGCATTGCAAGAGGGCAAGAAATGAGCCCGCATGGCTGTAACCCACGGTGCTTGAGAACAGCCCAGAGGAAAGGGAGAAGACAGGCATTGCTGGTCCCCATGGGGAGACTCAGGTTTGGCACAAGGCTCAGAGCGTGCACTTGATCCCACATTGCACATCGGATTTTGCACAAGGATTGTTTTCAACTCATTCCATACATTTTCTGCTGATATAATCCCAGGACAGAGAAACTTTGTTTTCCTAACTGATTCATTTTATACAGAGGCCAGTAAGAAAGAGGGAAGGTCAGAGTAACAACAGCATTGGATAAAAGCTTTGGGGGCTTGTAGAAACCCTGGTAGGAAGGGGTGTTCATGACCACATGCAAAGCCTGCCGACCTGTTCGGCAGTGAAGCTATAGAACAATAAGTGTGAAACATTGGATTAAGTCCTTAGGAAGCTGATTTTTGGTATCCAAGAGGATACCACACAGGGAGATGGGTCAGTGTTACCTGGACATAGCACAGTGGGATGAATATCCTCACCAAAGCACAATCTGTGTTTGGATTGACTGGAAAAGATCAATGCCATTGCATACCTGAGCTCTGTTCACACTCCCTTGGATGTTCTGCTGATATGTGATGGCCTCATCACTGGAGAAGGCAGGAAACTGCCTGAAGGAGGATGCTCAGGATCAAAAGGCTGTAGCGTTGCACAACACTTCAGGTTTAAAGCTGGACTCCAACTGTCAGGTGCTTTCAAGTTGTAAACAACGACAACAAAACAATCAACACATCCGAAAAAAGGCTCTAGAAATAAAGACAGGCACAGACTAGTGGGCAAAGTTAGCCTCTGTGTCCCTTCAGCCCCGTGACTGTGAATGGAGGATCTTCTGAAGGCAAGGGGAGATGCAGGTTCATTAAGACACAGCATGCTTCTGATCCCTAGGAGCGCATCTGAGAGCAGAACCTGCCCTATTCTTCAGGCTCACCGAGTAGGAAGTTTCCAGTTCATGCAACAACACATGCAGTTTTATTTTCCTGGTGAAACTGGTGCCGACTCAGTAAAAGCATTTTAAAGCACGTGGGGTCAGTTGCAGAAAGGCAGGGTGTAGGGCTGAGCATGGACAAGCCCTTCCTGTAGACCTGCACAGATGTCTGGCCCTGACACCAGACGCATCCTGCTCACTACCCAAGAGAAGGAGGAGGCAGCTCACAGCGTCAGGGATTCCTCAAGGCAAGGTTCCCCCTATTGTGATGAGCTGCAGAAATAGCTGTACTTGAAGTAAAGACACTCTTGCTGTACGCAGCCACCACCTCATCCTCCAACTCAAACCTTAGAGGCAATAGTCCCAAGATTATCAGCACCAAGCACAGCAGCTCTGCCCTGTTGCCTCCAGACCCTCAGCGATTTCAAGCTGACATGTCATCCCCTGACAAGTCGTCTGAATAACCAGTGCTAGCGATGTCTTTATTTGTTTTGCAGACTAATACAAGCTGCAGCATCCACATAATTCCTCCAAAACTCTTGGTAAATGACTAAATTCTGCGACATTTTCCTCTTGAATGGCACAGCGTTTGGTCAATGCCTGTAGCACACTCCCAATGCCGCAGCGAGCAGGGCTGTAGAAGTCACCTCTCTTGCTAACTTCATGTTCTCATGTGCATCATTTTATTTTGCTTCTGATTAAACCAGCTGTCACAAGTCCTCATGGCTGCTCACCAGAGCATGGCACAGTAATGCTAGCTTGTCTGTATGTCTGCTTTCCAAATGTCAGGAGCAAGAATGTGCCTTCTGTGTTTTACTGTGATTCACAGGAGGTGAGGGTGGCTGCCCTGGGTGTTGCCTACCAAAAGCCAATTCAGAGGGCCTCCAAACATTTCTTAGCTGCTCTCAGTCTTCTCTTCATCCTCCTCTAGACTGATGGAGGATAATATGTCCTGTGTGAAAATCATTTCTGTCCTTATTTGATGCCATAGAGAAGATGGAAAGGGAACTCCTGTTGCCAAACAAAGAGCTGTAGCAAACTGGTTTTGTGGGTCAGGACACCTTCCCCTTCCTGTCCCAATGGGAACAGTTAATTTTGCTTGCTTATACAGCCCGCAAAGAACTTTTGTAGGATCTGAGAAATATTAATCCCTTCACCATGCAAATTCTGTTGCAATTTCTACTGAAGCAGAGTAAACAAGGAAATGTGCAAGGTCCTCAGACTGCTCCATGGGACTGGTGGTCACTGGTCCAAGAGCCAGGGATTTCCTTTGGGAGCCCCTCTGGATTAATCCTCCTTGGCGTCAGGAGATGCTGAGAACTTGATCTGCTGCCTGGTACCTGGCCAGGCAGCTGCTCAGGAAGGGCCCATGGCACACAGATGCTTCTGGGCAGGAGACAGGACAAATGTCCAGTGAGAGGGAACCTAAAGGAGATAAAGGTAGTCAGCGATGGGAGAGGGACAAAGGCCCATAGCTCCAGGGTCTTGCCTTGAAACACCCTTGCTGGATGCTGTGCCCACGTGGTCCCTAGAGGAGAGGCAGATCTTTTCAGTATCCTTGCTGGCCTCAAGCCTCAGTTACGAGCAGGTTTTACTTGCAGGTGAGCTCCTCTCGCAGGTTGTTGCTCTTCCCAGATCTGTCCTCTGGGGCTTCGGTGCCTTCCATGACTTGCAGGAAACACTCCAGGGAAAAGCCGCATCTGCTCTCTGACATGTCCCACGGAGCACTGCATTCCAAAGCCTGCATCCCCTCCCTGCCCATGTGCCCCCTGCGCTCCCCGTGCTCTTTGTCCCTCCTGCTCCCTTGCCATGGACGGGCTGAGAGCATGGGATTTCCCAGAGCTTTCCTGAGTTATTTTTAGTCAGCGCAATAAAGAGAACCGCTAGTTTGTGTTGCTATTTTTATAGCACTCATTAAAACGCTGTTGCTGAGTATCCTGGTGGCTGCTTGCTTCCGCTCCTGTGCTGACTGCTCCTCTTTCTTTCCTGTTGCAGCACTGAAAAGCCCATCTGTATTCCATGAACAGCGAAAAAGTCTGGAGCGAGCCAAGGTAACTCCTGCAGCCACCCCAATGAGAGAACACTGGGCTTGCTTTGCATGCATTGCGGGGTTTGAAAGCACCTTCCACTTCCTCTGGCATCCTCCATCCCAGCCCTGTGGCCAAGGATAAGGGTCAGGGCCTCTTCCCTGGTTCCAGACATGGTGGGGTCAAGCCAGGGTTCACAAATGCTCTGGAGCACCCTTCTCCAAGCAGGGGAGGTTTAAAAGGGCAGAGAGGCCACCTGTGCCCTCAGCTATGGGGTTTCACAACAGTCCGTGGGCTTTATAAGAGGCCGTGGCCAGGGTGTAGCTCCGCATGGCGTTGACGGTCCTTCCAGTCAATGTCCCACCAGGTGAAATGCTGTTTTCCTCTCCAGGCCAGTTCCACAGCTCTCTCCCCGCTGTGCTGGCTGCTCTCCACTCCTGCTCAGGTCAATGGGGTTAGAGCAGGGCCAGCAGCAAACAGGATGGAGCTGAACTATTAGCAAGTGTGCAGGAGGAATGCAGATGCCCTTCATCACCTGGAGCGAGTCCCCAGGGAGCCCACACTTGTCAGACGAGAGTGTGGCTTTTAGCTCGGCAGTGCAGCTTGGACATTACGACACGCAATGTCCAAGGGGGCTCCCATCATCCCTATTATCTAATTGCACTCAGGCTTCCCTAAATATTGCCGAAAGCAGAGATAAGATAAGTAGCCATTTCCAGAACACATCAAAACTCTGTGATGAGGTCACTTTTCGGGAAATCACACTGGTTTTCCAAGCACCCGCAATCCAGCCGTGACCAAATTCAGGGGGATGTCCACAGAAAAGGGAACAGTCATGCAGGTTTTGCTTGAACCACAAGTTTGTTCCATTAATCTGCAAAACGTGCTTACAGTCATGTGGGAATGGACCTTTGCAAGGAGGAATGATTGTGAAATATGGAGAAGTGCTCTTCGGAACTTAAACACACTCCAAATCACTTGCCCTGAGTCTCCTGTGGTAATAAACGGCTAGCATAAGAAACATAATATGACTCTGAAAAATTAGTATGCTTACAAAATTTCAAGCAATCCAAAGTATCCTTGAAGTGTCATATATTTTACAGTTTAAGTATACATTTGTGTCTCTTTGTCTTTCTCTTCAAAGGCTTTCACTGGCTAGTTGCCTGGGGAAAAGGGAAGGATAGTCTTGTGTATCCCAAACTGCCTGCATTTTTAGAGCATGCTAACGAAGCCACTAATGAGCAGAGCTCATAACAAACATATACTCCTTTGCAAGGATGCCCTGCTTAGAGCTGTGACAGGGAAGGAGCAGCAGCTGTTTCTGGATAATTACTCAATGGCATTTGTTGTTTAGCTGATTTTACTCCAAACTGATGTTCTGCAAACAGCAGATAACAATAACCACTTTCATGTGTTTTGAAAGCTCTTCTGCTTCAGCTGATGCTAAAAATAAACCCCCACATCTGAGGTATTTCTCCACTCTTTGCACCCCAGTGACACAAATGCAGCAAAGGTCAAAAGGAACTGAAGTCACAGCAGAAAGGCTAATGCAGTATGAATGCTGGGTTCAGCACGAGCAATGCCACATCTGTAGGACAGCAATTCAGGCTTAGCCCAAGTCAGGACCTGATCTGAGGGTTAGCTGGAAATGCATTAGGTGAATTTAATTGTATCCAGGTGTAGACACCAGCTTGCTCTGACCTGGCACAGGAACTAGGCAAACCTACACATGGTCCAAACAAGGGATTGTGTCAGTGAAAATAAGTTTGGGAAAATGTATGTGGAGAAGGGTAAGAAATTATAAAGACTTCAGTAAATAAAATGTCTATTATTTGTTTAAACATGACACTGGCTATGTTAGAGGCTGGCATCAGCCCAGTGCAGCGGACTTTGAAGTCAATGTCCTGTAACAGATTGCTGGATGGGAGGACAGAGAGCAGGGTGGCTTTCCTGAGGCAGGCTGGCTCAGTGGGGCTTCAGGGACCAGGGGGGTGGCTACCACATCTCTGCCCCCAGCAGAACAGCCTCCTCTGGTTCACTCCTGACAGATGTGTGACAACCAAGGGACATCCCACCCCACAGCAACGCACTCTGGTGCTCTCCAACCTGTGCTGTCAGCAAGTGTCCCCCGATTCCCAGCCCAAGCTTTTCTGTTGCAGTTTAAGCCCATTGCTTTTTATGCTCTATGCTTGCTCAGGCAGGACCGTTTTTCTTCTTTCTTGTAGCACTTTTAAATAGCATTTTTCATCCTGTTTCTCTATAGCCACCTCACCTTCAGACTGCCCACCCTCCCCTCGCTGATCCCATCTCTTGCTCAGAATGGTTTCTGTAACTGTCCTCCAGACCCTTCCCATGGATTCTTTCAGACGCAGGGCACAGACAAGACCCTGTTACCAGGGTCCATCTGACACTCTTCATCGTCTCTTCATCGTGTCTCCTAGAAAGCTGCCTGCTGGTCTGGGGAAGTGATTCAGCCGCTCATCACTAGACTCTCCAGAGCCTTGTATTTTTTTCTCTATTTATGCAGTAACTAATTTCTGCACTGTCCAGTGATGACTACAGAAGCATCTCTGGTGGATTAAGTCTTCATCCAACCCAGTGCTTAATAAGCTGGCTTAGCTGTGTCTAACTGTGACAGTCCTTTCCAGATGTCCTTCTTTAAACTGTACCAAATGGATTTCAGATATTTTCTTCAACTATTCCAAATCACGTTGCATTGTAATCTGTTAGCCTTGAATGATTCAGAGTTAAGGAGTATGTCTTCTGCCATCCAAGGCATTAATGAATATATTGACTAGCAGGAAAAATTACTGTGTAACATGATTTGATATATTCTTCTGTTTAGACTGTGAACCACTCCTAATTCCTCTGGTGACCCAGAGCTATGCTCCTTTTTTATGTTAGTCTTAGCCAGACCAAATTTCTCTGGCTTGCATATGAGAAAGCCATGTAAGATAATGTCAAAACATGCTTAATGTCAAGCTACATGACATTCATTGTTTATTCCTGTAACAGAAATCTATCATCCGTCCATAGAAGGAAATTAGGCTGGTGTGACGTGGTTTGTTCTTGATGAATCCATCCTGGCTGTTGATCAACTCCTTGCTATCTTCAAAATCCATTTATATAGATTGTTTGATTACTTGGTCCAATATCTTTCTGACTGGTTTATAATTTCCTGGTTTCTCCATCTCTTTTGAAGCTCTCCCTTGCCCAGTTTCCTGGAAGCCCACAGACAGCTGTTATTACTCTAGCCTTGTGCATCTCAAACTGTTTGGGAACATTTAACTGGAGTATTCTCCGACCTGTTCTCCAACTTGATAACTGGAGCTTCTTCTCTTTGGTTGCTGGAGGTTCTTGGCTTAGTCATCTGATTGATAAATAGCCATTTATATTTTTTTTTAAGATGGTTTTAAAAAGACATTAAATCCTGTACCCATCTCAGCAGCATCCATAATTATTTCTCCTGTTTATGGAACACAGACAGCACTTTCCATTGCCTTCTCCTGGCTACAGAAGTGCTTACAAAATCTTTTTCTCATGATCCTGTACACTTTGTACTGTGGGTTTTCCAGTTTTGCTCCATCTGCCTGTGCTGTTCTTTCATATTTATCCTTAAGAGTTTAACCTTTTTGAACCATGTACATTTTTTTTACTATTTCTTCTTGCATCTCAACTTAGCAAACAACTAATAATTTGTCCAAGCCATGCTCTAGCTTTTCCTCACCAGGGTATAAGCTTATATTTGTATTCTCGAGGTAAGCTGCCCTCAACACCGACTATTTTGGCCCTAAGGGAAGGAGTTATTGTACCATGAGGAAGCTGACACAAGGCTCTGGGACCATGTTTATCATAAGCTTAGCTGCAGCAATCTGCAAAGCAGATTTTCCCAACCCCACATCATAACTGGGGTGAGGAACCACAGAGCACAGGTGCTATGGGACTGCAGGAAGGCCAAACCTCGTGGCTAACCCAGGTAGAGAGTCGGGGCAGCTTCATGATGTGCTCAGCTTTATATCTCAGCCCAGAGTGCCAGGCTGCCCGCAGAAGCTGTCGCTAACATTACAGTCTCTCAAAGGCAACGTGGTTTGCTAAGCTAGGAGCAGACCCACCGCCCCCAGTGAACAGGTCTCATCCATCTCATAAACTCTTGTAATACTTCAGTCATCAGAAGCCCAAGGGAAGTTGGAAAGGACACAGCTTAGGAGTGGGGACAGTGACCAGCCCGCAGCTCCATGCACACTGTTCCCTTTCTGAAGAACTTCTGCCCAAGAACAAGTCATGGTCTGAGTGAAGAAAAAAAAATGCCATTTAGGAGCTCACTCAACCCAGCTTGTAATAAATCCAAAATAACCTTGAAATGGCACAGGGGCAGACACTCTCTGTACCTTATTGCTGCTCTAGCCAGGTAACACTCTCTGCATTTGTGTTCTGCAGACTGAAGATTATCTCAAGCACAAGATCAGAAGCAGGCCTGAGCGATCAGACCTGGTCAATATGCACATTTTACAAGGTAAGACTGCCTGAGCTTCTCCCACATGTTCCTTGTGTCTCCTGCCTTGTGACTCATGTCTCTCCTGCCCCACTTGGGTTCCCTTCAGGGCTCCCATCACGAGTAACTTTGCCCCAGCTACTCGTGAGAAGTAGATTTGAATGAGACACATGTCGTATGGAATTCAGTCCAGACCTGGCCGTCAGGAGGCAGGACACACATTTATTCCCTGATAGAAGCAGACTCAAGGCTATCTAATCAGTCCCATCTCTGGCAGGGACCAGTATAAGATGCTCTAGAGGACAGTGGGGTAGAGAACAACTGGGAAAGAGGACTCTGTTACACAGAGGGACTCTGTTACACAGAGGTGCTGAGGTCTGATCCTCATGAAAAGCATAACTGGGACATTTGTTGTCCAGGACACTGATGTGCCTGTAGCAGGTGGTTGCAGTACCTTCGCAAAACTGGACATCTTTTGTTTTGCCTTAACTCTGGATATTTGATGTGGCAATTCATGGTGATGCAGTCAATGAATCAAGCGCAGCCATAGGAATGGCCCTGCTATTGGTCTGGGAGCAGCAGCAGCTCTCCCTTCTCCCATGTCCGTGTCCCCTCCCAGCCAGAGAGCTGGGATGGCTCCACTGCATCCCATCACTGACAGCAGAACACTGCCATGTCCCCCGTTATCTCCAGAGATAACGGGCTCCTTAGAGACAGGGAGGATGTGCAGCCTCTGTCTTCAAGTCCTGTTAGTCCCCTGGAAGAAGCAGGTCACGCTCTGGCAACTGTAAATGGTGCCTTCTACTCTCAGCAGGGATGAATTCTTTATTTCTTCTTCCTCTGGCATGCAGTGGGGCTGAGCAAGGGGCCCATGCTGGATTGATGCCGCTCCCTCGCTTTTCCCTTGGGTCTCCATCCCTAAAATGAGGCAGCATCACTGCCCATTAAACAGGTGGAAAGTGTCTTTCCCTTAGTTAAATAATAGAAGCAATACGGACTGGAGTTGGGCCCCGGGGACTACAAACCAGATGTGGCAGCAGCTGCAGTCACCAGGCATGGACAGGGCCAGTGAGACATGGGTGGTACCTTCCAGGCACACCTTCTGCTACTGTTCACCTCGAAGAACTTGTGCATGTTCACTGCCCTACACAGTCTGAGACCAGCAGTGACCCCAGACCAGCTCTCCCAACCTCCTGCAGAGCATTTTTCCCTCTAGCTTGTGTTGCCTACACCATGTCTTCCAGAAGAGTGTCCCATCTTTGACAATAGCACACCCCAGGTGCAGCCCTTCTTACTTTAGACATCTGAGGCTATAGACATGGTCTAGTTTAGGATCCTGCTCCTTCACTGCTCATGCCTGTGCCACCAGAGGAGCCAGATCACGTTTGTTCCAGAAATCACCACTTTCTGTTGTAATTGGCCACTCTTCTGTCATCTGTAAATAACTGGGAACTTCTCAGATGAGTTCAGTAGGGCTGTAGCTTCCAGATCCAGCTGCTTTTGTTATGCTCTGCTCAACCTGCTTGTTTTCCTCCTGAAGGCCTGGAGCGCTGTCGTCATGTCACTCCCACATGTCCACTCCCAAAGATCTTCCAGTAGAAGGCATTTACTCCAGTTATCAAACACTGCTAATGGTTCTTTTCTCCAGCTGTTCCCCAGAAGTAGGTAACAGAGGACCAACGGGGTCCTGGCAGGAAGGAGCTGGACTTCACTTTGTCCCTCATGTTAGTCACAGTTTATTAATGACGTTTCCATTGCAGATCATTCCTGGGCCTTGCAGAGGATGCTCCAGCTGCAGGCTGGGTTTGCAAGTCTAGGCTAGAAAACACAGGCTCCTGCCTGGGAAGGGACCTCAGGCTCAGAGAAGGACCCATGTCCCAAAACCCACCAGCCCCATCTAATCCATCATCCTGCTTCCCAGCCTTGGAGCAGCTCCTGCTGTGCACTGGGCCATGCTTAGGTTTTGGGCACATCCCAAAAAGGCCGTGCTGAAGGGAGAGCAGCACATTCTTGCCAAGCTTACAAGTTCCCCAGGTCCTGAACTGATCCTTCCATTTGGCCTTTTAGACTCAGCTGCAGAGGGGTCCATTCAGTCTACTCAAATGAAGCTGAAAAGAGCCCGACTGGCAGATGATCTCAATGAAAAGATTGCTCTCAGGCCGGGTCCTTTGGAGCTGGTGGAGAAGAATATTATTCCTGTCGACTCAGCTGTGAAAGAGGCCATAAAAGGTAGTTGAAGTGAACATGCATGTTGTGTGTGTGCATTGCATGGGGCAGGGGCTGGCAAGGTTACGAGGATGTACTACACAGACTGCAGGAAGTCACCAACCTGGAGTTAAGAGCTGCATTTATTGCTTAAATTTTATTATTTTCACAGTAAGCAGCCTGGTCCAGTGCAGCCTGTGCTTACTTATCCCGGCCTATGAAAAGACAACTCTTAGAGCAATGACCATGGAAGCATGCATGTCTCCTCAGAACCTCTCAAACCCTTTCCTTCCCCAAAGCTTTGAGCGCATAATACTGCTGGAGACAGGACATTCCTTCCTCCCTCGCATAGGAGAGAACCTGGGTGCACATGTGTGATTGTGAGGCCAGCCTGGATTCTTCCATTTGTGCCCAGACAAGCTTCTCATCCCAGCAGGTGGAGGTGAAGTGAACCCAGTTCAGACAGGCTCCTTTTTTAGCGCTGATGCTGGTGGCACACAAGACCCAACAGAGTAGGATGCTGCATGTCTGGGAATGCAAAATCATCCCTGGGGTGCAGGGTCCACTTGTACCAACCGCTACCCAATGCTTGGCTTATGCCTAAGCTGGATTTTCCTCCACCACCTACCTCCAGCTGGAGGAGGGAGGCAGAATCCTCCACTATTATTTCCCCCATGCTGCCGCAGGGAGGCTGGCAGGGGAGCCGACACAAAGCAAAAAGATGACTCAGGTTTTGCCACGACAGGGATGTCTGAAAGAAGAGAAAGGAGCAATGAAGCCAGCATGGTCCTGCAGTGCCAGGACAGCAGCCTGTGTTTTTGAAGCCTGGGGCCATCTCCTCATGTCCAAATTGGCCCTTGGATCTCAAGGGAAGCAGTGAGAGGTGCTCTGCCCCATGGGAGCTCCTTGTTCTGTTGCTCCTGGTTCCTCAGTTCATGGGGCTAGTTCCGTTGACATAATCTCATGTTAAGTGCCTGTTCTGGGGCTCAGAGCAAGCTGGAGACAGCGGCAGGACTTTGGGACAGGAGAGGTCTTTGAATGACAGGAGTGATGCCAAAAATGGGAATTGAAACAGGAAACACTTTGACTTTTCTTTCATCTCAGAAACCAGCAGAAATGACATGAAATACTCCAGGCTCAGATACCGCCCTGTCCTGCCCTGCAATTGTTCCTGCTCTTGTTTTCACGCTGTGAAGTGCACGCAGTGTTCACACAGCGGCTTCGCCAGGCTGGTCCTTGAGCCGCTCCATTTCCAGCGTTTCACGGTTCTTGCCTTTGAAGGTGAAATGTTCCAGGACTCTGTCTGAAGAGGAGTTTTTAAGAAGAGTTCAAGTAAAATCTCCCTGGCCACTTATCGAAGGAGACAAGAGTGGAAAAAAAAAACCCAAGAGTTTTAAAAAATTCTCCCCATCTCCCCTTTATAAACATTGAAGGCAGTTTGAGCACAACTTTATCCACTGGAGCTGAGGCTTGGAGGCTGAGCAAGTGTGCTCGAAGTTTGAACAGAGTTTCTTTCCAGCTGCCTTGTCAGGAGCTTGTGGCAAACAGAGATTTACAGGACAAATTTGTTAAAAACAAAAAGTCTGCCTCAAAACAGTTTGCTCTATTTTAAATTCCTTCCTTTCACAATGCCCTTCTGTCATATTGCTGGGGAAAAAATGTGCCCTGTAAGCCAGTTTTATCCTATTTAGGGTGAAACACAGCACGTTAGGGTCAAACATGAAGTTACTTGGTACTGTTGGTGCCATGAGAAGGATGTGTTGCACCTGCAGCAGGAACACGACGCCAGCCCTCATTTCTGCAGAAGAAAGCCCTAGACCGAAGGATCCTCAAGCTGATTTTCAGAGTCAGAGGTGCCCTGTGGTGCTCACAATTTGGGGTGAAGGGCTGATCTCAGAGCAGAGATGAGCACTGGCACTTCTGAATGTTAAGCCTTTTGTTTTTGCAATACCAGAAAAATGACAGGGTTTAAAATCATTTTACTTTAACCTTGGAATCTCAACTGTTTATACAGTGGAAAGTTCAGCTGACGTGTTCCTCTAATCACCTCCGGCAGGGTAAGCAGAAAGTGCCAGACCCCGACCGAAAGCCCTAACGTCCCAGTGACAGGAGGCCGCCAGTGCCCTGCATAGCTGAGCAGTGATATAAGAACCTTTTTTTACCAGGTCCTTGTCATCACTTTGTCCAATACGCTTGAGAGGACAATACCCAGTGCATTAGAAACAGTCCCGAGCAAACACCATTCTGCCTGAGATTACAGTAGAGACATGGGATCGCAAAACAACACAGTCAGCCCGGGGCTGGGTGAGAGCAGGACAGATAAGGGCAGCATTTCCCACCCGGCACAGGCTCCTGGTATCAAGCAGCAGGATGCAGCACATTCCTGTCGTGCTCCAGGCTGCCGCTGTGTCCTGAGGGTCCCTTGAGCTCCCGGTTTGGCACCATTTCTCATCATATGCTTATTAAACTCCATCCCAAGTCTTGCAGATCCAGCCGTGCCCCTTGTCTGGTGTCATTTTTCCCCGAGAGAGGATGCCCACGCTTGCCTGGGGAGCAGCTCCCACCCAGCCCAGCTCGTAGATCACGCAGTGCTGTTGTTCTTCAGGGAAGACCCAGTTCGGGTGCTGCCTCTGATAGAGAGGGGACAGGCGCTGTTTGCAGGGACAGATGAGGAGCCTGATGCCCTGGAGAGCAGGGACGAGAGACTCCGCAGGACGCAGTTGCTCTCACATCCCCACCCCATGTGTTGGCTGGGCAGCAGCCTGGGGTGGGGAGCCAGGGCTCCCTGCACCCTCCCCACCCCGGCACCATCAGCCAGAGGGAGCAGAGATAACCCTTATCTCTCAGATAGGGGCAGGGTCAGAGCAGGAGGGTGTGAGGCAGTGAGAAGGTGCACATTGCTAGACCCTCAGCAGGGACAGGTGGAAGATTGTCCCCGGGCCCTTCCTATTTCCCCATTTGTCACCTCGCTATCGGCATGCCAAGCTGCCTGACAAATGCCAGACTCAAGCATGAGGAGATTACGAGCGTGGCCACGCTGCTCCTTCCTCTACCCCCACCTGCAGCCCTCTCGAGGCTCACATGGGACCTTTTCTTTTTCAGCACTTTATTTATCAGCAGAAGCCAGGGGTCAAGAGCTCTTGCCCATCTGACTAGGAGATAGCGTGCTGGGAGCTTTGCAGAGGGAAGAAGTGACGTCTGGGGCAGTGAGGAGGCAATGGCAGCAGTTTGATGCATGGCGTGCGGGTGAAGCTTCTGCACAGAGACAGGATCTGGAAGCCTCAGTTCAGCTGCGGCTGTGTCCACACATGTCGGGTGTTGCACTGTGGACAGATAGGTCACCCTCAGGGTGGATTTCAAGCTTAGTTCTTCTGCTGAGGACAGGGTATGTGTGGTATGGCCTTGGGGTCGGGATGCTCAGCTGATGGGGAGGGAGACTCCAACGTCCTTCTCCCCGCATCAGCTCAGCAGTGGGGCCGGACAGCCCTGTGCAGCCGCACCTGGCGGCCCAGGCTCCAGGGCCTCCTCTCGCCCTGTCTCGAGTGACACGGTCACGGCACGGGCCAGGAGCTGATGCCACCTCCAGTCCCGCCAGCCATGGCTGCGGGGACACGGGCAGGAGCTGCCCCGGCACAGCTGGGATGGGAGGAGCTGTTGGAGCCCTCCGAGCACCACACCCACCCTCGGCCGGGTCTGGAGGAGGTGGGCAGGCACGGAGGCATCTCACAAGGCTCCCCGTGCCGCACTCGTCCCCTTCCAGCCTTGACCGCCGCCCTTCTCCCCCGGCAGGCACCCAGGTCAGCTTCCCCAAGCCCGCCGACGCCTTCGCTTTCGAGGAGGACAGCAGCAATGACGGGCTGTCTCCCGAGCAGGCCAGGAGCGAGGACTCGCCGGGCTCCACCGAGTCAGTGGCCGGCAGCAAGGCCCCGGAGCCCGCCCCCGCCGCGCCCGCCGGGCCGGCCCAGGTACGGCCCAGGACACCGGGCGGGCCCGGCCCGGCAGCGGCACTCGGGCTGCGGCGGCCCCTGCTGGCGGGAGCGGGGACTGCAGCGGCGCGGGAGGGGCCGGGACGGACCGGGGAACGGGGCGACTGGGGGGCGGAGGGACTGGAGAGACTGGGCTGAGACTGGGGAGACTGGGGTGAACTGGAGTTGACTGAGGTGGCCAGGCTCTGGCGACTGGGCTGGGCTGAGGGAGAACCGGGATACAGGGCTGATGTGGAATGGAAAGGGCTTGGGGTGGACTGGAGAGACTGTGGGTCTGGGAGGGGACTAGGGGGTTCAGCTGGAGAACAGGACCTGAGGGGGGTCCTTCTGATCTCTGAACTACCTGAAAGGAGCTTGGAGCCAGGGGGGGTCGGGCTCTGCTCCCCGGGAACAAGCGCCAGGAGCAGAGAAAACGGCCTCAAGTTGCACCAGGGGAGGTTGAGGTTGGATCTGGGGAACAATTTCTTCCCCAAAGGGCTGTGGGGCACTGGAACAGGCTGCCCAGGGCAGTGCTGGAGTCACCGTCCCTGGAGGAGTCTAGAAGACGTGTAGATGAGGCTCTTAGTGACATGGGGCAGTGCCAGAGTGAGGCTGTGGCTGATGATCTCAAGGATCTCAAGGATCTCTTCCAACCAGAATGATTCTATGACTCTGTGATTCTATGGGATAGATCGGGAGAAGTGGTGGTAGTGGGCTGGGATAGACATGGGGGTCTAGGATGGACTGAGGCATGTGGGATGGATTGAGGGACTGAGGAAGACATGAGGCAGGGGCAATGGGCCACCATGTGCCCCCTGTGGGCAGATGCCATCTGTGCTGGCCAGCCCCAGGCAGCGGCCCCACATCCCCTCTCCCATCACGTGCTCACCTCTCCCTGGCAGGATCACCCCCACAGCACCGATGGCCATGCACCGGAGCCGGCGTCGGGGCAAGGCAGCCGGTGCGACAGCCCCAAGCAGGCAGCGGGTCAGGAGAGCCCACCGCTCCCGGTGACCTCCGCCGTGAAGGTAACACCTGTCCCTCCAGGCCCCTCGGGAGAGGGAGTGAGCCCAGGACACCCAGCTCTGTCCCAGCCTGTAGTGCCCCTGTGCTGCACCCCACATGTGGGAGGTCTGGGGGGTTGTTCTTAAGGCTTGAAATAATGCAGAGAGACAAACTTTATTGTCAAAAACTGCTATTAGACTGATTTTGCATCCTGTGAGAGGTGGTCGCTTAGGTCCTACCCTGGAAATGTCCCCTGGGGCTAGGAGTAGGAGATACAAGGCAACACTGAAATATCTTCCAGACAAGAAGGACCGTTCTCCATCTCATGTGCTCTCCGGCACAACTGAGATGAAACGTGACCCTGAGGGAGTCCCCCATGTGCAGGCTCAGCACCTCTTGGAGCTGGAGTGCCAGAGTGTCCGTAGGAGCTGCTGCTCTCTGTCCCAAGCCTCTGAGTTATCACGGGGTGATAGAAGCTCTTTTCCCATCTAATTCCTTTCCTTCTTGGACCAACAGTCCAAATCATCCAGTGATAGCAAGAACCGTCACAAAAAGCCCAAGGACACCAAGCCCAAGGTGAAGAAGCTGAAGTATCATCAGTACATCCCTCCAGACCAGAAGGCAGAGAAGTCTCCTCCACCCATGGACTCTGCATATGCCCGACTCCTCCAGCAGCAGCAGCTATTCCTGCAGCTCCAGATCCTCAGCCAGCAGCAGCAGCAGCAACAGCAGCAGCAGCAGCACTTCAGCTACCCAGGGATGCACCAAGGCCAGCTAAAGTGAGTGGCAATGTGCCAGTAGCATGGTTTAGCCCTGTCTCCCTCCAAACTTTCCTTTCCTGTAGCCATTTGGGCTAGTGTAAGGGGTATAGATGCATGTAAGTGAAACACAAGAGCTTGGGAACATAGCACAGTCTCCTGCAAAGCTATTCCGGCTTTGTGAGCTGGCTGGAGCACCTGTAACCTGCTGGTGGGTCACTAGCAATCTCCTTGCAGCCTGACTGGGTTTTCCATGGGGTTAGTGGTCCCTCAGGTCCCACACAGCAGACAGCAGCCCCGAGGGAGCAGAGAGATGGTACATGGGGTACAGAGACCACAGGGGAGCAGACAAGTTAACCCAACTCTCCTATGTTATTTCAGGCAATCAAATGAACAAATGGTCAAAAGTTCAAATTCTTCATCAACTTCTGTCAACAACACCCCCCTTTCTCCTGTGAAAACCACCTTTTCAGGCCAGACTTGTGTCTCATCTATCAAGCCAGGCCCTCTGCCATCTAACCTGGATGATCTAAAAGTGAGTACAAACTGTCACCACGGGAGCAGAATCTCATAGCCTGAACGTGCTTTGCTACCCCTGAAGTGTGCAATGTAGTGCCACAGCCTGAGCTGGCCGAGGGTGAATGTGTGTTTCAGATCAGCAAACTGAAACCACCACGCTGTGAGCAAACCCAGTACATCATGCGAGGCCGGGAACTGGTCACCATGACGGCAGCTGAAAACATGGGTTTGCTGCTCTGCAGGTTTCTGTTCCAGGGCATGTGTCAGCAAACCTCAGGTGTAACTTGAGATGGCTGCAGGTCAGGCCCTCAGGTCAAGGTCTAAAGGAGGATCTGTGCTACTGCTCCTGCAGCTCATGGCTCCAGACTTTCTGTGGTTTTGTGGTGAACATCACGGATGATGCTAGCAGACCAGCCACAAGCTGGGATGTCAGCATGGCCTCTACTTGGTGACTCAGCTTCTCAGTAGTCACTGCAGCCAGGCCAGCTCGGCTCTTTGCACAAGCAGGAATCTCCTTGAGTCTGCAGTCACGAGCACTGCTTTGAGCAGTACCTAAATCTGTCATGCAGGCAAGACAGGCCGGGCATAAGGGAGGATCACTCCCATCAGTGGTTCTTTTACACTTTGCTAATGGAGCCTCAGCCGTGGGGAAGGCTGAGACATTTTAGGAGCGGAGACCTGGGGACAATACTCATTATTAAGAGAAAGAAGTAAGATGATGTAAAAATAACACGAGTTTGGCCATAGTGATGCCCCAGCTCAGATGTCTGAACTGTTTTATCTGTCTCCAAGGTACATGGTCACATTCTCTGAGCTAGAGGATGCCATCGGCTAGTTCCTGGTTTGTGTAGAAGTCCTCTGCTCATGTAGAAACCTACTGCTAGGAAGAGAATCTTGGGTGACCTCCATGGCCCAAGGACCACTGCTGGTTCATGGAGCGCAGTCACAGCTCCTGGAAGAAGAAAGAAACTTTTCCTGTTAAGAAAGGTCAAGGTCCTGCAAAATGTGCAGTGGTCAGGGCTGTGCATGGTGACTGCAGGTGAAACAGTGACCCTAGGGGGTCAGAGCTTTAAAGCAGAAAGCTGGAAGCCTCTGATCTGTGGCTCCTTGTTAGGAATGCTGGGTTTCTAAAGGGCTCATCTGCCATTGGAACTGATCATTGGTGATTTTCCTTCTAGGTGTCAGAACTGAGACAGCAGCTCCGAATACGAGGCCTGCCTGTGTCGGGTACCAAAACAGCTCTGATGGAACGGCTGCGACCCTTCCAGGAGTGCGGCAGCAACACGGTGCCAAACTTCAGTGAGATCACCACCGTCACCTTCCCAGTCACTCCGACAAGCACCCTGTCAAGTTACCAGTCACAGTCCTCCACCAACATGTTATCAAATGGCTTCTACCACTTTGGCAGCACCAGCTCCACCCCACCCATCTCTCCAGCCTCCTCCGATCTCTCTGTGAGCGGCTCTTTGCCAGACACATTCAACGACGGGCCCATGTCTTCTCCACAGTTTGGTCTCCAGCCATCTCCCGTTCATGGCAATGCTGAAGAAAGCCTCATGAGCAGCATGAATGGAGGGAGCATCCAGCTGGAGCTGGAAGGGATCGACACAGAGAAAGACAAGATGCTGGTGGAGAAGCAGAAGGTTATCAATGAACTGACGTGGAAGCTGCAGCAAGAGCAGAGGCAGGTGGAAGAGCTACGGATGCAGCTCCAGAAGCGAAAGAGAAGCAATGGCCTTGAAGAGAAGCAGCAGCAGCCTGCTCAGCATTTCTTTGGTGTCCCCATCAAGCAAGAAAATGCAGTGTCCAGCTGTCCGTTTGCATCCAAACAAACTGCCTTGAAAGGCCAAGCCAGCAGCTCGGATAAGTTGAGTAACTGTGGGGTGCCGCAGCTGCCTCACATTGTAAATAGCCACTGCTTGGAGCCTACAGGGCAAAGCACCATCACCTCCTCGACATTCCTGAGCCCGCAGTGCTCCCCCCAGCACTCCCCACTGGGGGCTGCGAAGAGCCCCCAGCACATCAGCCTGCCACCATCCCCCAACAGCCACTATCTCCTCTCGGTGTCCCCTGGCTCACAGGCAGAAGGGCGCAGCGGGTCCCCACAGACCAACAGTTGCCTTCGCACAGCATCGGTAAGTGGAGAGCACCTGGATGGCATTGCAGTGGTGAACACACTGGTGTCTGTGGGGAGTCAGTCAAACATCCCAGTTTGAGTCCTTTCCTATCAGACTGGGGCTGCTGGCACCCACGGTGGGTAGCCGTGGCAGCATGTGGGGCTGCCTGGAAAGGCAGAGAGTAGCGCAGAGAGACAACGGGGTGGGAGCTGATGGCACTGCAGGGTCCTGTGCAGGGAACTTCCTGGGGAGCCCTGCTGCCACCGCACCCGCTTGCCCTGGGGGATCACAGCACAGCTCCCATGGCCCATGGAGCCCCAGCACAGCTCCTTCTGCCCCACAGAGCCCCTGCACAGCTCCTTCTGTCCCATGGAGCCCCAGCACAGCTCCTTCTGTCCAGGGGGGAGCACTGGCACAGCTCCCCTCTTCCCCAGGGGACCCCAGCACAGCTCTCTCTACCCCTGGGTGAGCACTGGCAAAGATCTCTGTGTCCTGGAAGAGTCCTGGCACAGCTCCCTCTGCCCTGCAGAGATCTGGCACAGCTCCCTCTGCCCCTGGAGGAGTCTTGGCACATCTCCCTCTGTCCTGGGGGAGCATTGGCACAGCTTCTTCTGCCCTAAAAGAGCCCTATCTCAGCTGCCTCTCCCCTCAGGGGGAGTTCTGGCACAGCACCGTCTGCCCCATGGAGCCCTGGCATGGCTCCCTCCACCCCAGGGAAGCCCTGGCGCAGCTCCCTCTGCCCCATGGAGCCCTGGAAAAGCTCTATCCACAGTGGCAAAGCACCAGCACAGACTCCTCAGCCCTTGGGAGAGCCCTGGCAGAGGTTCCTAGACCCCTGGGAGAGCCCTTCTGCAGTGCTGGAGGGCTTTTCAGCGTCTTGCTGAGAGGTTCCTAGCAGTGTGTGAGGGATTTGGACCAATAAGTTGAAGGAAGGCAGTTACCCCAGTCCTATGAGAAGTCTTTTCTTGGGAAGATAGAGCAGGGCTTGCAATTGGGGTCTGCAGTCAGATAGAGCTCATGCCTCCCCACAAGGAAACCAGCACAAAAGAGAGCTGTCCCTTCAGCATCTACCAGTCTTTACTCAGCCCTCTGGACCGGTACGAAAGCTTGAAGAGGGGCACGCGTTGCCAACATGCAAAAGCAGCACAAGTTGTTGCTGATCACAGTCGCAGTTCATCTCAACAGCCTACCAGAGTTTGCCAGGCAGCAGCAATACCTATTGCACAGTCTGTAAAACGCACACAGTGGTGCAAGCCACACACACTGTATTCAGGAAAGACGTACAACAAGTGCACACTGAGCGCACAACAGCCGCACAGCAGAGCAACAGCTGCTGGGAAACAACAGGCACTGGAGCAGGGAAGCTCAGGATTGGCAGTGAGCACACAGAGCAGTGGGCAGCAGGAGCTGGGTAGGGGGGTGTTGCTGCAAGGTGGCAGAAAGGGGCTGCAGTGTGGGCTCTAAGCCATTCAGAGGATGGTGAGATGGGTGACATGGGTGGGTGTCACACAGCACTGACACTGAGGTGGGCAACAGGGAGAGGGAGAGAGGTGCAGAGAAACTGGGTGCTGCCAGTGGAGTGGGCAGTGGGTGCAGTGCTGCCGGGGTGAGGGGCCAGTGGGGCTCACTGCTGGGGCGAGCTGGGCAGTGGGGAGCAGGCTGTGGGTGAGCTGGGCAGTGGGGCAAAGCTGTGGGTGAGCTGGGCAGTGGGGAGCAGCACTATGGGTGAGCTGGGCAGTGGGGCAGAGCTGTGGGTAGGACAGGCTCAGTGCTGTAGGCTAATACTCCCAGAAAGGCAGCGGGGCTGACCTGCATGACTGGGCAGTGGTCAGTGAACATCAGCAGGGAGCACCGACACCTCGGGGGCATCGCCAGCTCCTTTCTCGATGCCCGAGCACAAGCAGTGAAGGGAGGTGTCCTGTACCTCCTCCTGGGTGAGACACCTCTGATCCTCGGCATTCTGCTGCCTGCAAGGGACTCCCAGGGCAGGAGCAGCTCCTTCTCTTTGCCCAGCGTTACAGTGCCGTCCCCGCCACACCTGAGACACTGTTCCTCCCAGCTGCCCTCCACAGAAAGGTGACCAGGATGTGCACGCCTGAGTGTCCTCACCACTGCCTGGGATCCACCTCTGGATCCAACCCGCCTGCCAAAGCCACGCTGTGTCCCCCAGCACTGGCTCTCATGGGACAGGCAGCTGTGGCCAGGCGGTGGAGAAGGGCACACGTGGGCCTAGGAGTGATGGGGGCAGCAGCTGGCAAGCGCTGGACCTTCAGATAAGGTCCCTTCTGGAAGCAGGGACTGGCAAAGAGCTGACACTGATATGCAGATGTTTGGCACAGGGAAGGGCTGGGTGCTGGCCTGGCAGTGAGTCCATTAAGGGATCTTCCCAGGCCTGGACTCGATGAGATCCCTGGAGAGGTGGTGACGGAGAGGTCCCCAGCAGAGGGGCTGGCAGGCAGCTGGAGAAGCGCTGGGTGCAGCTGACCACCAGCAGCAACTTCTCTCTCCCACTTGCTCTGCATGTTCATGTGGACCAAGCACCAGGATGCTCAGTGGCATCGTGCCTGTGCCCTGGCAGCATCCGCAGGCCAGCCTGACCCTGTGTCTCAGAGCTGGGCTGACAGAGCCAGATCACCTCCCTCTCTCTAGCCTAGCAGCCTGGCACTTTTTTTGAGCTGATTTGACCCACAAAATCATTCACTTCCCTGGCACCACTCTGGCTTCAACAGAGAGCTGGGCCTCCCACTGTGCATCCCTGTGCATTGATTCAGTTTCCCTGTATTTCCCCCATGCAGATGGCTATGCAGGCAGGTCAAAAGTTTTCTATTCCATCCCCAAGTTTTTGTAAGCCAAGCCCAGCCCTCTCAGAGGTAAAGCAGCCTCCACCCTATGAGGATGCAGTAAAGCAGGTAACTGCATGGTTTTTATTTTCTATAGGACAAGGGCTGCGCAGGGTGTTCTTATGTGGTTAATGTAGCTCACCTGCAGCAGTTACAACCCGTTATGGGTTCTCTGGGTAAAACAAGCCTGTTCCCATAAGGAATGGGCTTTTCTTGAAGAGCTTGTTGCTGAATGACTGCCACAGAGCAGCCAGACACCGTGCTGGATGGGATAGTGTCTTCTGTGCAGAAAAGCACAGAATGAAGCACAGATGAAAGGCACAAGTCCACCCCAGGGTCTTGCCATCCCACACAAATACTAGATGATCTTTTGAGGTCCCTTCCAATCCTTAACATCCTGTGATTCTGTGACTTCAGTGTACTCTTCTTTGGGGTGCTCAGTGCTGTGTGAGAAACAGACTCTTGAGCACTCCCAAGTCACCAGGAAACCTTGCCTTCCCTCTTTAGCCCATTCCGAAGTGCCCTGCGCTGTGCCATCTGCCATCTTCAGCCTTATCCTGGAGCACTGTTCCCACGGGAAGGACTGTTCCCATCACCCAGGAACCCCTTACGTCCCATGAGAGTCTGTCAGCAACCTCAGTGCTGGCCATGATGGTGCCTTTAGGAAAACAGAGCAATACTGTTGGCAGTGATGAAAATAGGCTTATGCTGGCTGGCAGGGAGAGAGGCAGAAACTCCTTCCGGTCTCTAGTCAGAGAGAGGAGGACAATGATGTGTTGCCCCCAGGGAGCTGCAGGGAGTGCAAGGAGGTACATGCCAGTGCAAGGTGCTGGGTCCAAAAAGTTGGTTGTGTCCTGACGGCCCTGGGAAGAGGCATCCTTTGATGGCCGCTGAGCAGAGGGTTGGCGGCAGGATGGGGGGACCTGCCGCTGTGCTCCCTGGATCAGCCATGCCTGTCCCAGGGCCCCTCAGTGCTCACCTGGAAGCCACTGCCAGCCTCGTGCTAGAGTGTCATCTCTCCTGCATGGGAGAAAGCCCTTTGTGGGGTCTAGAGCCACCTACCTGGCTTGTGGCTGGAGGGACTCTCCTCCTAACGCCCTCTACTCTCCTCTTTGTCGTTTGCTGCAGCAGATAACACGAAGTCAGCAGATGGACGAGCTCCTGGATGTGCTGATTGAGAGTGGAGGTATGCACTGCTTCCCTGTTCCCCTCCAGGGCTTTCCCTCCAGGACAGCTGTGGTCCGTGGGGCTCAGTGCACCCAGCAGAGCTGCTGGAGTTGAGCACAGCTTCCATTTGTCCTTCCTGTGCCAGCAGCTGCTGAGATTGAATCCAAAAGCACATTGGACCCCTGCAGGTTCAGGCTTGGGCATCGCCTGTGCAGACTGTGCACAGAGACGGGACGGTGGGAGCAGCCCCGTGCACAGCACTGCCAGCCCCGTTCCTACACAGACCCCCCCAGAGTCCCACACCATTCCCAGTGCCACCTCCAGCATATGGCACTGCTGGTGCCCTCCCCTCTGCAGAGTGCTGAGTGGGCTTTCCCACACTCAGCCCCATGGGGACAGCTGCCAGTGCTTGTGCCCTGGGGACCATGTTCAAAACCAGGGGAGTCAAGGTCAGAAAGCAGGAACACACGAGGCTTCCCCCAGGGAGGGTGGGCAAGCAATGCCAAGGGGATTGAGGGGGGAGCAGGTCTCCATATACAGGCCCAAGAGCCCATCTGGGGGGCGGCGGTGGTGCCCCTGTGCCCAGCAGTGGTGGGCACTGCCAGAGCCCCTCAAACCCTTCTCATTTGTTAACAGAAATGCCTGCCAATGCCAAGGAAGATCGGTCCTGCCTCCAGAAAGTACCTCAGATAACCGTGTCTACAGGGAACTCCAGCGCTTCTCTCCCGAAGTCATCTGCCCCCTTCGAGCAGGTCTCCTCAGCCCAGCTTCCCTTCGAGCACTGTCCGGGCAGCAGCGACACCCACCTCGAGGTTCTCCTGAACGCCCACAGCCCCCTGGGGAGGGTCAGTGAAATCTCCCTGCTGAAGATGGGGGGAGAAGAGTCCCACTTTGAAGGGATGATAGAGGGCTTCTCTGGCAAAGCTGGAGATGAACTGCTCACCTCCCAGGAGATTTTACAGACTCCTCTGTCACCCATGGAAACCCAGCTCTCCCCTTCCCCTGCTGATGGCTCCAGTTTACACATGAGTTTCACTGAGTCTCCGTGGGAAACAATGGAGTGGCTGGACCTCACTCCCCCGAGCTCCGCCACCGGCTTCGGCTCGCTCACCCCCGCGGGTCCCAGCATCTTCAACATTGATTTCCTAGATGTTACTGATCTCAATCTAAACACCAGCATGGACCTGCACCTGCAGCAGTGGTGAAAGGGAGGGTGGTGGAGGCAGGATACTGCGATGCCCGCAGCAGCCAGCACAGCCTTTCTGTCATGCTGGAGAACACACGGGGCTAATGTGACGCATCCAGGGGAAACTGGAGTCATTTTCCCAGAATAGAAACTTGTTTGAATTACCAGTTACTGCGAACTGACAGCACAACAGATCTGGTACTTTGGTTTTCATCTATCAACACGTCCTCACAGACAACACCAGTGCCTTTAACACTACTTCTTTAGATTGTCAAGAACTTCAGTATTGTTTCTTTTATCTTTTTTCCCCGCAGTTTTAGCAGTCACTCTCGTGAGAACTGGAGCAGCTTATGTCAAAACTGTGTGGTGAGGAGCCCTCACCTGGGTGGGAAATGGGAGATCACGGAGAGCCCATTTCTGTGCTCTCCTCTACTCCTCTCCTGCCCATCCAGCCCTTTAGGAAATCCTGCTGGGCTCACCTGGCTGTGCCCAGGCCGGGGGTGTGGGAGCAGGACGCTCTGCCCAGCCAAGGTGACAGTCACCCTTCCCACAGCCAGGCTCACCTTCCTTCCCTCCTCCTGCACCCAAAGCTGCGTTGCTCAGGCCCTGCATAGCTCTGCTGCAGGTGGATGTGAGATGGAGACGAACGTTCGTGGTGGCACCTTGTCATGTCCACATGGTGCCTGGGGGGCTGACAGCCCAGGAGCCATCCTGGCCGCGGTCTGAACTGAATCAGGCTGGAGGCTGTGAGCTCTGGATGTTTGAGACAGCTGCTCAGGTTGTAGGTTCAGGTATCGAAGGGACGTGGCATCCTGGTGGAGCTGCCATGTCCCAGCTAGTGTGGTACAGATGAAGAGATGTGTCATGTGTTTTGGTCCAAGGTAGAAGCAAGTCATACAGAAAATACAGCCAGGCTTTGCAGAACCAGAAGTCAGGATGCATCTCCACCACCGTGGAAGCAGGGGGAGCCAGAAACAGGCATTCAGTGACCTGCAGGTGGGGCAGGGCTGAGCGGGTCGTTGGTTGGCTGCGCTTTTGTGCGAGCGTCTGCTTTTGTTGCCTCCACTTCTCTGCCACCCATCCTTCCACCCTTCTTCCTATTCCTCCCTGATCCCCAGCAGGGATCCCCTTCTCCCCAAGTCACTCCAGCGTCCCTGCTCTCTCAGCCCAGAGCAAGGCCATCGGAGAACAGCTGTGAATCACTGAGCCTGGAGGAGCTTGTTCTCCTGAAGCCGGCAGAGATGGATGCTCTCCTGCAGTGAGGTCTCCCATTTGAAGTCACCAGCATTTCTCCTGTGAGTCTCTGTGCAATATACTTCCTCAGGCTCTAGCAAGACGGAGCCTTCGCTTCACCTCTTGGCTTCCACCAAAGAACTTGCTGCAGAGTGTTTGACGGACACGTCTACTTCTTTGCAATTCTGGTTTTGCCAAAGTAAATATTATTGCTGACAAAGATTGTTAAACTATTTACAGACTGAGCGTATTTAATATTTGTGTTACTGGAAGGACAGCACGTCGGAGACGCAGTGGCTGGGGAGCAGGTCCGGCACGAGGGGCCCGCGGGCAGCCCGGCCGTGTCCCTGCGGTCTCTCCCCGGGGACGCTGGAGCTACCGGGCGCTCTGCAGCCCCGGCTGTGTCTCGGGTCGTGGCGCTGGTGCATGCTGTATAAAGCACATGGCAGTAGCTTTCAACTCACTATTTAAAGCACCACTTTTCTATTGTACAAATGGTCACAGTGCACCGCTAGGATAGATGATCACAGGTTGCATTTTTTTTAAAGAATTTCTTTTTCTAAGTAAGAGATTTTTCGAAGCCGGTCCATGGAGAATATTAATAGCACTTGAAACAGCGTAGTGTTAGCTACTACACTGCATCGTTGTACAGGGCTTTCCTAATAACTTTTCTCCTCTCAGCAAATGTATTTCCTTATTTAAAGGGATGCTGTCAGCTTCAAACTTGTAAGCAAGCACATTTCCTTACCTATGTTACCAGCAACACCACCATTATTAAAAACCCCTTTGTCTTGCCATGTGTCTGCTCTCAGTTTGCTGTTTGATTTTGCCATCTGGAGCAGCCACAGCTGTCCCAGCTGCAACCCTTTGGTATCAGCTCCACATCCCGGCCCAGCTGCAGTCCTTGTGAGAGCAGTATTTCTTTCACAGCAACAGTTTCACCTGGAAGATTTCTAAACCAGCTCACTGGATTCTCCTGTTTCCGAAGGCTTTTTCTTCCATTGGCTTTGGTTTCACTTCGTTCTCCTGCAAACCCTGCTCCTCGGGTCAGTGTCTCCTTCAAAGGCAGCGGTTGACACGCTGCCCAAACCCTTTGCATTTTCCAGCAGCTGAGCTCTGGCAGCGATGGGCTGGAGGGCTGCGGGGCGCTGGGCACGGGGTGGGCAGGGGCAGAGCGCCCCTGCGTCTGAACCTACTTTTGGCGCAAGCAAGCGGCTGCAGAGCTCTCCCCCGGGGGACTCTGGTTCCTTCTGCCTGATACCCATTAGTGTTGGTTTCCAGATTCATCACATCTTTCCTTTGATTAAAAAGAGGTTCCCAGGACATTCACCTACCCGTTTGCAGGGAAGAAATGCCTGTGTGTGTCCACAGATGGGCTTAAAAGGTGAAACAGTGCCAAGACATTGCAGAAGTGAATCTAAAGGGATGAAGATGAAAAAATAACTAGCTCCTGTGGACATCATTTAATCTCTGAACCACACTCTGCAAAAAATTGTGTTCTAATAAACAGCCTGGACTGAGCCAGGTTATGGTTACTCAGAGGAAGAGAAGGCGAGCCTCGGTCAGGAATACTGATGGATCCCTCACCTGTCCTGTCTGCCTGTCGAGGACAGCCTGCCTGTGCTGTTCCTCCTGCAGAAGAGCAGCTGGCAGGTCGTGCTGCCCACCTCCCATTTTAAAAGGCAAAGACCGGGGCGAGTTTTACCAGGAGTTGCAGCTTCTGGGCTCAGCAGGGTACCCTGTGCCTTTGGGTGTGAGGAGGGTGAGGAGGCAGCAGAGTCAGGACCATGCCCATCGCAGACCCCTGCAATGCAGGCGAGCCCAAAAGCCCCTGAGCCCAGCACGGCAGCTGCCAATGCTTCCCACCACCCCGTCACCCTGTGACACCGACACCAGCACCTCCGGCATCCCTCACGCACCCCAATGCCACCCTCAGGTCTGCCCTCGTGCCCCTGGCAGCCCTGGCACCTTGCAACCCATGCAGAGGCCCCGGTGGTCCCTACGCTGTCCCATACGGTCCCTTGTACCTCGCAGCACACGACACACTCTCACCCCTCTCCAAGCACATCAACACCCACTGTCGATCCCAATACTTCTGCTTATCCCTGGCTAGTTCCCCCAGAGCCTCTACCCACCCCTCACCAAAATTCACTGAAGAGAGGACCAGGGTCAGTCCTTCCCCATGCACAGACCCTCTGTAGCTCCTTGACCAGTTGCAGAGAGCAAGAAGGTCTCCCCTCAGCTCCTGTTCTCCAGCTGAACCCCCCAGGTCCCTCAGCCGCTCCCATCACACTTGTGCTCCAGCCCCTCACCAGCCCTGTTCCCTTGTCTCAACTCGCTCCAGCACCTCAAGGAATTTCTTGGCATGAGGGGCCCAAAACTGCCCCCAGGATTTGAGGTTTGGCCTCCCCAGTACCCAGTCCATGGGTCAGTCACTGCCCTGGTCCTGTTGTCCATGGGGCTGTGTGGTTCTGCAGGGTTGAATGGGACAAATCCCCAACATTGGGTGTCAGGATGAGGCTTCCCGGGCTCAGGCCAGGTTGGGGTCACTCGGGGGAGGGTTTGTTGCCAGCAGCAGGCAGGCAGGAGCGGGTCGGGGCTGTGATGCCAGGTACTGGGCAGGTCCCTTTGCAAACCCCACAGCGTCTGGTGGGAAAACAGAGATCGGAGAGGGGTTTGGGCCGTACCCAGTTCTTTGGTGTTTGATAAGCATTCGCCATGTGCAATGACCGGACTGAAATTTCTGATCATCTGGAGGATGAGCAGTTCCCATCCAGCCTCGTGGGGAAGAGGCAACATCCCAGCTGGCGGGCACCAGCAGCTCCAGACCGTGGCAGCTCCGCAGAGGCCGTCTCAGGGCTTTTTTCAGTGCACCCCAGAGTTCGTGGTGGTTGTTTTTATGAGGGTGTCCAAAGCCCGTTTTAAGTTGTCTGAGAGCACCTCCTCCTGGGCATGGCAGCAAAGCACCGAGGAGAAAAGTGAAGGAAGAGCTGCTGCTGGATGTTCTGGGCCATCTTGCCTAAATCAGCATCTTGAAAGTGGCTCTGCATCCTGTCAGGTGCCTGACAGGCAGTAGGGAGGCACCCAGAAGGAAAGGACACTGCTTTTCCCTGCTGGGAAACAAAAGGGGAAGGGAAAGGGAAAAGGAAAGGGAAAAGGAAAGGGAAAAGGAAAGGGAAAGAAAAGGTCGGGTGGGGCTGCTGCGGGTGGGGCCAGGGCTGCCGTGAGCCCAAGGACCAGGACGCTGTGGCCGTGGCCACCAGGCCATGTCCACCTTCCACCCTGCTCGCAGCCCTGCACAGCTTCCCAGAGCCTTTCCTGGAGGTTTCTGATGGGGAGGGGAGGCAGGGGGTGCTCGGCTGGCCGGGGGGCAGCTCCGGAGTCTCCCGGACGCCTCACCCTGGCACCGAAGCTGCTGCTGCCCATCCGGACCCCCGCAATGAATCAACCCCATGACTTGTCTGATTGTATTTTGAATCTGGGCACGGGCTGCAGTGACCTGCAACGAAATATGAGGTGTCACCAACTACAATGTAGGTGGTAAAGTGGGAAAGGCAGGAGGGAGCCTCAGCATCTCCCATCCCATGGACAACTTCATCACAAAGGACCAGGGTGGCGCCCGCTGGCTCCTGGGGCGGCTGTTGCCAGGCAACAGAGACACTATATTGTCCCCTGTCACCTGTGCCCCTCGCCCATTTGGTCACTGGCCGTGGTGGGATCACTTGCCGTGGTGGGATCACTGTGGTGGTGGACTCATTTTAGCAGTTGGATTGCTTTTGGTGGTGGGATCACTTTTGGTGGTTGCATCACTTTTGGTGGTTGCATCACTTTTGGTGGTTGCATCACTTCTGGTGGTGGAATCGCTTTTGGTGGTTGAACCGCTTTTTGTGGTTTGATCACTTTTGGCACTTGGATCGCTTTGGTGACTGGATCACTTTCATCACTCGGATTGCTTTCGGCACTTGGATCTGTTTTGGTGACTGATCGCTTTCTGTGGCAAGAAGGAGGAGGAGAAAGGCTGCTGGCTGCCCATCCCTCCAAGATAACATCGGGACAGAAAAGCTCCTGTCTCCCTACTTCAGTGTTTCGAAGCAGAACAGCAGCAATGGCCACACGCAGTCTGTTGGAGATGCTGGACGCAGCCATCGGGACACCCCGAGTTGGGGTTTTGGATTTGGAGGCGCTCCACGAGCTGCTGAAAGCCATGATCCTCGGGCAGCAGGGCCAGCAGGAGCTGTCTGTCCTGGAGCCAGCGCAGAGCCTGACTCATGGCCTGGCAAAGGACCAGGAGAGCAAGAAGCAGCCTGGCCAGAAGGAGGAGGACGGAGCCGTGGGCACGGGTCAGCAGCCCCGGGAGCCACAGGAACAGGTGGATGGGAAGGACACACTAGAGGGGACCGGAAGCAACTCCAAGGTCACCTCCATGGCCAAGGAGGCCATGCCTAAAACAACGGAAGAGAAGGAGAGAGCCGTCTCCAAGGTAGATGCTCTTGCTGGTCCCTGGGTGCTCCCCCACGAGACGCCCCCTCCTCCGGGCTCCGCGCTGCCATCGTGCCGCCCTCAGCCCAAGGGCTGGGTTAAGCCCGAGCTCCCGCAGCAGAGCACAGCGGGGTCCAGGTCCCCAGGGACCCTCCCCTGGGCTCACCCCCCACCCGCTCTCCCAGAAAAGGCCTTCGCTCCAGGACCTGTGGGAGGAGATCAACAAGTTTAAGGAGGCGCAGTGTGACATATGGGAGAGGCAGGAGGCCATGCAGAAGGCGCATTCCGGCATGGCACAGAACATCCAGGAGATGCAGGAGGCCATGCAGAAGGCGCATTCTGGCATGGCACAGGACATCCAGGACATGCAGGAGGCCATGCAGAAGGCGCACTCTGGCATGGCACAGGACATCCAGGACATGCAGGAGGCCATGCAGAAGGCTCACTCTGCCATGGCACAGGACATCCAGGAGGTGAAGGAGGCGCATTCCGGCCTGGCAGAGGACATGCATGCCCTGCAGGAGGCGCATGCCGGCCTGGCCGAGGACATGCATGCCCTGCAGGAGGCGCATGCCGGCCTGGCCGAGGACATCCAGGAGATCCAGGAGACGCCTGGACTGGTGAGCATCCCCTGGTGCCCCGGGAGGGAGCTGGGCCCTCGTCCCTCCCCGCTCCTGCTGCCTTGTCACACTGTGCCCCTGCCCCACGGCCATGGGTGTCAGCAGCGTGAAAGGCAGCAGGAGGGAAGAGTGGGAAGGGTGTCCCAAGAGTTGCTAAGGCACTTTTGAACTAGAGAGCCCTCAAAACAGAACCATGGGAGGGGGAGGAGGGGAGATAAAGCTCTGCCCGTGCAATTCAGCCACGGCCCCCAGGCACAGCCCTGCCCAGCGTCCCTCTGTCTCCTGCCCCTGTTCACTCGGGGATACTCTTTAAATCCGACTCCCACATCTGAACGGGTGTCCCTCTCCTCGCCCAGCTCCAGGGGAAGCCCCAGGACGCTGCCGGGCTGCGCAGGGACATGAGGCGGCTGCGTCCCCCGCTCCCTCGGGGACACCAGCCCTCCTGCCTTGGGGCACAGCCTATGGGTTGGGGTGCTGGGCAGTGATGATGGGGGTCCCATCCCTGGGGATCCCATCCCCCCGTCTCCATGGCCAGGCTGACCCCGTGATCCCTTTGCATTTGGGCTCTCATGTTCCACATAAGTTTGGCCCCCCGAGATGATGGTTTGGGGACAGGGACTGGGGACACGGCGGGGGGTTCTGGGGTCTGTCCTCACGGCTGCCCAGCTGCCAGTAAACCTGCTGCCCTTTGCCTCTTCTTCCCAGGAGGGCAGTGGGGGCCAGTCTGCCCCCGCTGAGCCCGCCCAGGTGCCCATGGACAGCCAGGCCAGGAGGAGCTCAGCACTGGGGCCGAAGGGACGTGGGACACAGCCTGGGATGGAGACCAGCAAGGGGCCTGCAGGGTTTGGCTCCCCGGGGATGCAAGCAGGGACACAGCGGGAACCAGCGACCCCTGTGAAGTTGTCACGCGCTCCCTCTGGTCATGCGAGGTCTACTGATGCCGGCGCCACCACCCCAGAGATGCAGCCAGGATCCCCGGGCACCCAGGCCAGCACCTCGGGGCTGGAGCCAGGATCACTGGGCACCCAGGCCACCACCCACCTGGGGACACAGCCAGGGGCCCCTGACACCCAGGCCAGCACCTCGGGGATGCAGGCAGGATCCCTTGGGACCCACACCACCACCCCTGGGGTGCAGCCTGGGTCCTCCAGCTCCAAAGCCACCATCCCAGGGGATGTCCAAGAGCTGGCCAAGCTCTGGAGCTCCTCGGACTCCACCAGCACCTCCAGCTGTGACTCAGAGATGCGGGAGGTTCTATGGCAGGTTGAGCAGATCAGCCGCCTCTTTGCTGGTCTGAAGGAGGAGGTGGAGCAGCTTAAATCCACCAAAGCAGAACGTTCGGACCTTGAGGACGTGCGCCGGCTCTTCCCGAAGGGAGGTGAGAGCACGGGGGGGCTGGCGGGGGTTGTTTGGTGTGGGGACACCCTGGGTCAGGGGCTCGTCATGCTCAGAGCCTGGCCCCAAGGGTGAGAACCCCTCACCAACAGCACATCCCCTTGCACCATGTCCCTCTAGGCCGGGAGAGCATCACCAGCATCCTGGCTGACCTCAAGTGCCAGGTGTCCTTCCTGCAGGACATGGCCAGGACCGTCCACGGGGAGGAGGAGAAGGTGAGCCGGCAGCAGTCCCCGAGGGGCTGCGGGGATGCCAGTTTGGGCAGGAAGGGGGCGGCCGAAGGGTCCCCGTGCTGGAATGACACAGGGGGCTGTGCCCTCACTGCCCCCACTGCCGTTCCCAGATCAGGAAGGTGGAGGATGCTCCCAGAAAGACGAGGGGGTCTGGAGCCGATAGGAAAACAGACGGCAGCGGCCAGATGACCCAACAGCCGCGGTAAAAGAATGGGAGAGGGTTTCCTACCCCACAGGGCTGCGAGGGAACCTGGGGTCTGGGAGCATCCCAGTTTGGGGGCTGAGGGACACCCCCACGAAGGCTAAGCTGCCCCTGCCCCCGTCTCGCTGGCCAGGCCCAAGGGACAGAAGGTCAAGGCCGAGCGGAAGGAGTTGGGGAAGCAGCAGGAGCCGACCCAGGCCGAGCTGGAGCAGTTTGCGGCTGAGTACGTGAAGAAGTTGGTGATGGAGGCAGCACAGCAGGTGCAGGCAGAGGTGAGGCCTGGGGCAGCACTCCCAGCCCCCGCTGGCTCGGGGGGAGTCCTGGCGGCGTCCCGGCCACGTCCCCTGGCTGGACGGGGCCACGGAGCCTCCACGGCACCTGGGCTTGTGGGCAGCATCCAGCCCGGCTCAGAGCTGATTCCTCCTCCCCTGGCAGCAGGTGGACGAGCCGAGGGCGACGGCGCAGAGTGGGGGACACGAGCACGCAGGGTGCCCCGTCTGCAACACGGACACCAGGGTGCTGCTGGGGAAGATCCTCCAGCGCTGCGAGAAGCTCGAGGAGCAGGTGCAGTCCCTGGCCCCGAAGGCGGACGGCAAGGTGGAGAGTCAGCCAAAGTGGAGGAGACAGGTAAGGAGATGTGGTGTAGGGGGCTTGAGCTGCCAGGACCCCCCAGGCATTTCTGCTTTGCTGTAACGTGGGGGAGCCCCTCACTGCCCCCCTAATTGGCTTGTGAGAGTCAGCAGCACAGAAGGGAATTAAAGCCTTGGAGCAAATGTCCTGCTTGCACTGAGAGACCGTGGCCACCAGGCAAAATACCTTTGATCTGTCCCCGTGGGGCAGCCACCCCCTTGCTCAGCACCGCCTTGTCCTCTTAGTCCCTGCAGCAGGACGAGCAGCTCAAGTGCCTCCAGGCCAGCATCATGCAGCTTCAAAAGGATTGTGAGAGGTTGAGCTCGGCCCTTGCAAAGCTCCAGCAGGATCGCCAGCAGGAGCAGGATGACATCAAGGTGGGTGGCTGTAACCCGCAGGAAGAGCCCAGGCTGGGACCCCAAGGGATCTGTCCCCCTGCCACCCTGCTCGCAGCCCTGCACAGCTTCCCAATGCCTTTCCTGGAGGCTTCTGACGAGGTGGGGAGGCAGGGGGCGCTCGGCTGGCCGGGGGGCAACTCCAAGCCTGCCGTGGCATCACGGGCTGCTGTTTGCCTTGAAAGGCTCTGTCCCAGGCCCTGGGGAGGCTGGAGAAGAAGAAAGCAGACAAGGAGCAGCTGCTGGTGCTGGGAATAGATGAGGTACGGGCTCGAGGGGCCCTGGTGCCAGCCAAGGGTGTCCCGGGCAGGGTGACAAACACCCCTTGTCCCTTGGGTGCCGGCTGGCAGAACCAGCCAGGGGGAGGGAGGATATCCAGCCCGGCTGCGGGTCCCTTGCCAGGTCCCTCTGTGACCCCGAGTCCCTTCGGCTGTGTGACCAACCCCACGGGGGTGATGGGGTGAACAGGGCCACGTAGCCACTTCCCCTCTCCCGTTGTCCCTGCATCCTGTCCCCACCGCTCTCCTGCCTTTCCCCGTTGCTAGAAAGCAGACAAAGCCGCCCTGGCTGACAAAGTCAGTCACAGCCAGCTTGAGGCATGCGAGGAGCGGCTGAACGAGAGGATGGAGGAGGTGACGAGCCAGGTGGCGGGCCAGGAGAACAGCTGGCACAAGTTCCAGAAAGAGCTCCAGAGGCAGATGGACTGCAAGGTGAGGGCTCGTCCCCTCCATGCAGAACTGGCACCTTGGGGGCCTGGCAGCCTAAGGCAGCATCCTTGCGAGGGTCCCCCCTCCCGGCTGTGCCCCCGGGGACCGCCATGTCCCATCCTGGGGTAGCTGGCTGAGGGTGTCACCCGTCCACAGCTGGACCGCCGGGAGCTGGGGGCGTTCCGGCAGCAGCAGGAGGAGCGGTGGGAGAGCCTCAGGGAGCAGCTCCAGGAGAAGGCGCTGCAGCCAGAGCGTGACAATGCCGCTGGGATTAGGAAGTGAGTGCGATGGGGACAGTGGTGGCTTTGGTAGTGCTGGCCCCGTTCCTGCTGGCTGTCCCAGCTCGTGCTGGTGTGGTATCTGGCGTGGGAGCCATGTGGGCAGCGCCCCTGGGGATGCTGAGCAAGCGGCTGTGCCTTGTGCTCCTGCCAGCTGCAGCTTCCCAGCGATAGAGGCGGCACAATGAAGGGGCACGTGTGGGAGGAGCCCTCCTGAACCAATCTTGGGGGGTGGGTGCAGAGGCTTTTTGTGGCAGGTGTGCAGGTGGGGCTGTGCCCCCCAGGAGCTCCCCAGCCCTTTTCTCCCCGTTCCAGGCAGCTGCTGCCTGATCTCCATTGCCTGTCCTGCGACCGGCCCCTCAAAATGCTGGCACCTGGACCGTGAGTAACTGGCCCCCAAACAGGGAGCACCCCCCGACCCCTCCCTGGCGTCGAGTGACACATGGGGTGCCACCTGCCAGGCACTGAGCACCCCCATGTCCTGTCCCACAGGGAGCGGACGGGCGAGTGCAGATACCCCACTGTTTCGCGGAGCTGTGGGGGCCCACACACCCTCACGCCCCCGCGCTTCCAGCCCCAACCGCCCAGCACCCCACGGCCATCCCAACCCAGTGCCCGCAGCCGCAACAAGGTAGGGATGACGGAGGTGGGGAGGGGGATGCTGAGCCTGTGGGGGGATCTGTGCCTCAGTTTCCCCAGGGAGAGCTGGCTGGGGGAGGGTTGCTGGGGGGTGCGGAACGGGGCCCTGTGTTTGGGTCACACGCTCTCCCCTTCCCAGAAGTACGTGATGCAGCTGTCGGGCCAGGACGGCACTGATGGGAACCAGCAGGACAAGCAGCTCTCCATGATGGGAGCTTCTCAGCTGCCCACAACGCCAAAGGCCACCCCAGACACCTCGACCTCGAGCACCCGGCCAAGTATGGCCCTGTCAGGGCACCGGGGGGCAGAGGACACCCTGCTGTCTTGGGGGACGGGTCTGTGCCCACAGCTGGGCAGGGTGGGACGGGGGTCTGGGGTCTGGGCTGGGCTGTGGGGGCAGCACTGGCTGCTGGGGCAGCCGGTCCCTGTGGTGGAGCTGGAGGGAGCTGGGGGGACATGGGAGGTGGTGCTGGGCAGTGTGGGACAACAGCCTGCGTGCTTCAGGGTGGGGGCAGGACCCTGTTGGTGTGTGTCTGTGGCTGACCCTGCCCCTCGCCCCCAGGAACCATCTCCTCGCTGCTATCAGCCGTGCTGAAGAAGCGACCAGCCTCGTCTCCCAGATGCTTCTCCCTGGCACCGAAGCTGCTGCCGCCCATCCAGCCCCCCGCAACGAATGAACCTCCTGACAGTCGGGCAGGACGGGAGTCCCGGACCCGGTCCCACCGCCCCAGGCGCTGAGCCGGCAGCGGCTGCAATAAATGGCGATGGGCAACCAAGCACCGGTGTCGTCTGAGTGGGGGTCCCTGGGGTAGGGTGGGAGAAAGCCCCGCTGTGTTTGCTTTTTCAGGAAAAAATTAAGTGCTAAAAAGGCGCTTTGGGGGTGCCCAGGTGGATCCAGTGCTATCCAGGGCCCCCCCAGAGGGAGCACCGGGAGCAAACCAGTGGGCACCAGGGCAGAGCCAGCAAAGGCCCATCCTGCACCCCAGGTGGGGCTGAGGTGTCCATGGGCTTCAGAAGCACCCCTGGGACTAACTGGGGGGACAGGGCGAGGGGGGAACCAGGGGGCTGTGCAAGAAGCCGGGCTGGCTGTCGGCAGCCGGAGGAGGGGAGCGCTTTGCTCTGGGTTGGGGGGATGCAAAACTGGGGGGACGCAGCAGCTTCGTGCCCCGCCCCGGGGTGCCCACAGCTGCCATGTCGCAGCAGGAGCCAGGGCCATGATATGCCTAAATCCCTTTGATTTTTGGCGTGGTCAAAGCAGCAAAGGGAGACAGACTTGTTTTTCCAGTGCCTATGTATAGAGCTGTGAGTTCATAGTTTCTGACAGTATTCAACATATGGGAAATGGGAATTTCCACCCTGCCTTGGTGCCAGCAGAGAGAAAACTGAAGCCGGGGAGATGCTCCGCTGCCCCAAATTTGCTCTTGCTGGCCCAGGTCGCTTGTCCAGCAGTGGAGATCTTGGGGGGTACAGACAGCCCCAGCTTGTCCAGCACCTTCAAGGGAGGGCCAGGGAATGGGGTGACTGTGGAACCTCAGCCCTGGCACAATCTTTCTGGAGAGATTTCAGCCTCAGCTTCTGACCATCCCAAAAAACCAGGGGTAATAGGTGGAGTGGCTGTGTCCATGATCCTATACTGTTGACATGATCGGGGTTTCCTTCCAGTAAGGGACAGTGCTTCGTGCTCTGCTGAGGCCTATTGAGGCATTGAGGCCTGGTTATGCTAAGCTCCTAAAACATGTCAAACCATTAACTTATCAGAACACAACTCTTATTAGAACAAACATTAGAACACAACTCTTATTAAAACAAACTCTTATTCGAACAAACTCTGATCGTGCAACTGCTCCGTGGATTCATGTCCTTTATCTTTAAGCCACTCCCTAACAGGTGTACTGCAGAACTTTCTGCTTTCATGTGGCTTTCGAAGTGTCAAGCTTAAACCACCTAGACATTTGGGGGTGGGGGTGCCTCTGGGGACCTGTACAGACATTATGTGGCAGAGAAGGGTTCTTGCTGAGAGTGCAGCCTAATGCAGGTCCGAAGGGATCTATGAACGTCTCCTGTCCAACCTCTGCTAAAAGAAGGATCAGCCTCATAGTTAGATGAGTTTGCTCAGGACCTTGTCAAGTCTAGAAATGCTCCAGGGATTAAGTTCCCCCCACAGCTCTCCACAATCCTGTCCCAATCTGTGGCCACTCTCACTGTGATTTTTTTAAAAAATCACCTGGGTGGCAATGGGAGATCACGGAGAGCCCATTTCTGTGCTCTCCTCTACTCCTCTCCTGCCCATCCAGCCCTTTAGGAAATCCTGCTGGGCTCACCTGGCTGTGCCCAGGCCGGGGATGTGGGAGCAGGGCGCTCTGCCCAGCCAGGGTGACAGTCACCCTTCCCACAGCCAGGCTCACCTTCCTTCCCTCCTCCTGCACCCAAAGCTGCGTTGCTCAGGCCCTGCATAGCTCTGCTGCAGGTGGATGTGAGATGGAGACGAACGTTCGTGGTGGCACCTTGTCATGTCCACATGGTGCCTGGGGGGCTGACAGCCCAGGAGCCATCCTGGCCGCGGTCTGAACTGAATCAGGCTGGAGGCTGTGAGCTCTGGATGTTTGAGACAGCTGCTCAGGTTGTAGGTTCAGGTATCGAAGGGACGTGGCATCCTGGTGGAGCTGCCATGTCCCAGCTAGTGTGGTACAGATGAAGAGATGTGTCATGTGTTTTGGTCCAAGGTAGAAGCAAGTCATACAGAAAATACAGCCAGGCTTTGCAGAACCAGAAGTCAGGATGCATCTCCACCACCGTGGAAGCAGGGGGAGCCAGAAACAGGCATTCAGTGACCTGCAGGTGGGGCAGGGCTGAGCGGGTCGTTGGTTGGCTGCGCTTTTGTGCGAGCGTCTGCTTTTGTTGCCTCCACTTCTCTGCCACCCATCCTTCCACCCTTCTTCCTATTCCTCCCTGATCCCCAGCAGGGATCCCCTTCTCCCCAAGTCACTCCAGCGTCCCTGCTCTCTCAGCCCAGAGCAAGGCCATCGGAGAACAGCTGTAAATCACTGAGCCTGGAGGAGCTTGTTCTCCTGAAGCCGGCAGAGATGGATGCTCTCCTGCAGTGAGGTCTCCCATTTGAAGTCACCAGCATTTCTCCTGTGAGTCTCTGTGCAATATACTTCCTCAGGCTCTAGCAAGACGGAGCCTTCGCTTCACCTCTTGGCTTCCACCAAAGAACTTGCTGCAGAGTGTTTGACGGACACGTCTACTTCTTTGCAATTCTGGTTTTGCCAAAGTAAATATTATTGCTGACAAAGATTGTTAAACTATTTACAGACTGAGCGTATTTAATATTTGTGTTACTGGAAGGACAGCACGTCGGAGACGCAGTGGCTGGGGAGCAGGTCCGGCACGAGGGGCCCGCGGGCAGCCCGGCCGTGTCCCTGCGGTCTCTCCCCGGGGACGCTGGAGCTACCGGGCGCTCTGCAGTCCCGGCTGTGTCTCGGGTCGTGGCGCTGGTGCATGCTGTATAAAGCACATGGCAGTAGCTTTCAACTCACTATTTAAAGCACCACTTTTCTATTGTACAAATGGTCACAGTGCACCGCTAGGATAGATGATCACAGGTTGCATTTTTTTTAAAGAATTTCTTTTTCTAAGTAAGATTTTTCGAAGACGGTCCATGGTGTGAAAAATACAGTTGTGATTCGTGCTAAGATGTTTAATGTTTACAGATAGAACCAAATGAGGCACGGACTCTGAACCTGGAGAAGGGAAAAGGTGGTTAACCTCCATGAAACTTCTATATGAAGTTATATTGACAGAGGGAACTAACATTTTAAGGGTTTTAATGAACACGTTTTTACGGAATACAAGGAATTGGATTAAATGTTGTTTATCCATAGAAAAAGCGTAAGTTATTTATTTCAGTGCCCTACTGCACTTCACCTGTACCAGCGTCCCAGCCGTCCTCCCTGCTCCTGGCCACCATTTCTTAGAGCATTTCTTAGAGAAATGGGTTTAAAAGCCAAAGTCTCATTTGCCTTGTGTTCCCTCCCCCTGAGAGGCCCCCAGCCTGGACTGTTTCTCTGCTGTACCTTTTAAGTTGTTTTTTATCTCATAATTAAAGTATTTTTTAAAGCGCAAACGTCTGAGAGTCTGAGACAGGGAATCTGAGGTCAAGAATATTTCTGTGACGGTTTGTGCACATGAATCCGCATGTGGCACTGCTCTGCTGATGGAGCTGGGAAGGAAACACTCGTCTTTCTCTGGAGCCAAAAACCACACGCGGTGGCTGCAGAAACTGCCAGTTTGACCTGGAAGGATGAAGCCAGAACTTGAGGGCAGAAATCAGTTGCGCCAGGTCCTTGGGTCTGGAGATTGTTCCGGGTTGTTCTTCTGGTTTTTAAAGGCCATCTTCCAGACAACAACAATCCCAAGTGAAGTGTCCAGGCTGTTTTTCCCTCCCCACACATTTCCCTGTGTGATCTGCTCTGTGACCCTGCGTGAGCAGGGGTTGCACTGGGGGGTCTGCAGAGCTCCCTTCAGCCCCCACCAGGCTGGGATTCGGTGACTCTGCACTGCGGGTCCCCAGCACCCCCAGGATGTTCCACAGCCCACAGGAACTGCAGCTTTTCCTTTTGGGGCTGGTTTCTGAAAACCCCCGGCTCTTGCGCTGGGCTTCACCTCCCGTCCTGCTACCCCGGGGTGACAGCAGGGCCTCTCCGGTCCCTTCCGCGGGCTCTGCCCGGCCGGAGCAGCAAGGCCGGCGATGGGGAGGGCAGACCCGTCCCGCGGGGCTGCGGGGGCGTTTCTAGGCAGGCTCCGCGCCAAACAGCCCCGTTGCTAGGGCAGCGGGGCATTCCCAGACAGGCGCTGCAGTAGACAGACCCGTTGCTACGGCTGCGGGGCCTTCCAGGCCGGACCCCGCGCGGCGCCGCCCCTGTCGCTATGGGAACGGGGCCCTTCCGGTGCGGGCGGCGCGCAGCATGGCGGTGCCCCTGCTGAGCGCGGCGCTGTGCGGCGTCCGGAGCGGGCGGGCGTTCGGCACGGCCGGTGAGTCCCGGGCCGGGGAGCCCCCGTTCCCCTGGGCGGGCAGCGGGAGCCGCTTGGGGGTGGCGGGGAGAGCACTCGGGCGGCTGAATTCCTGGCGTGTCCGGCCCGGGGAGGCGGGGGTGGCTCCGGCTCCTCCCGGGCTCTCTCGGCCTCGTCTCTTGCGCTCTGGAGAAAGCGGGAACTCTCTGGAAACGAAGAGATGGACTGAACAGCAGAGGCAATGCTGCTGTTCGGCGGCATTCTTTGTTTCATCAGCGCTGGACAGCACTGGTAGAGTCTTGCATCTGGGCAGGAACAGCCTCAGCTTCCAGTATCAGTTGGGGAATGACCTATTAGAGAGCAGTGTAGGGGAAGGGGACCTGGGGGTCCTGGGGACAGCAGGGTGACCATGAGCCAGCACTGGGCCCTTGTGGCCAGGAAGCCAATGGTACCTGGGGTGGGTTAGAAGGGGGTGGTCGGTAGGTCAGAGAGGTTCTCCTGCCCCTCTGCTCTGCCCTGGGGAGACCACACCTGGAATCTTGTGTCCAGTTGTGGCCCCTCAGTTCCAGCAGGACAGGGAACTGCTGCAGAGAGTCCAGCGCAGGCAACAAAGATGATGGAGGGAGTGGAGCATCTCCCGTGTGAGGAAAGGCTGAGGGAGCTGGGGCTCTGGAGCTGGACAAGAGGACACTGAGGGGTGACTCATTCATGGGGATCAATATGGAAAGGGTGAGTGTCAGGAGGATGGAGCCAGGCTCTGCTCGGTGACAACGAGTGATAGGACAAGGGGCAATGGGTACAAACTGGAACACAGGAGGTTCCGCTTAAATATGAGAAGAAACTTCTTCCTGGTGAGGGTGGCAGAGCCTGGCCCAGGCTGCCCAGGGGGGTTGTGGAGACATTCACAGACATTCCAACCCGCCTGGACACCTTCCTGTGTAACCTCATCTGAGTGTTCCTGCTCCATTGGGGGGATTGCACTGGATGAGCTTTCCAGGTCCCTTCCAATTCCTGACATTCTGGGATTCTGTGGATCATCCTCCCCTCATTTTGCAGGTGATCAGAAAGCATTTACTATGTCATTGGTTAATGATGGTCTTTTGTAAGTTAATCACAGTACATTAATTTAGCAGCTTCTCTTCACTCTCCATTCCCAGCTGCACTCTGCAAGCGGGCAGCCCCGCTGGGGCCAATGCCCAATGAGGATATCGATGTCAGCAACTTAGAAGTGCTGGAAAAATACCGCAGTTTCAGTCGGTACTTGAGGCTGGCGGAGAAGGAGAGCAGGAAGCCGCACTGGTGGCAAACGGCCCGGCAGCACAGCAGCCCCAAGCCAGGTACTCGCCCAAGGGGCTGCGCCGTGTGGGATTTTGCTGCTGGAGGTCAAGAAGGCTGTTGCTGGGGCTGCATTTTGCCCCAAAGAGCTGATGAGGGGCTTTGGCACAAGGTGGGCCCTTTTCTGATGTAGAAGTTTGCAGAGTGCACATGTTTCGCGGAACCGGATAGCAGTTTTCTGGGAGGAGGGAGGCTGGCCAGGACCTGCCAAGAGACGTGGAGCAGAGTAGAAAAGTGATACCTTGGAATCATAGAATCACTTGATTGGAAAAGACTCTCAAGACCATCGAGTCCAACCATAGCCCACCCCTGGCACTGACCCATGTCCCTGAGAACCTCATCTCTGCATCTGTTCAACTGCTCCAGGGATGGTGACTCCAGCACTGCCCTGGGCAGCCTGTTCCAATGCCCGACAGCCCTTTGGGGAAGAAATTGTTCCCAAGATCCAACCCTATCCTCCCCTGGGGCTACTTGAGGCCGTTTTGTCTCGTCCTAAGCCCAGTAGTGTCAGAGGAACCAGAGCTTTAGACTACCTGCAGCAAATAATCCAGTTTGTCTGCACAGCAGCTGCAGAGACCAGAGCTGCTCCTCGACTGGGAAACCGCTGAGTCTGGGGGTGCGATGAGCTGGGGGAGGAGGAGGCAACAGACGCGTGGAGGTGCAGAGGGAAGGCAGAGGTGGTAGAATCGAGTCTCTGCTGTCTTGTAGTTTGCGTCTCTTTCACAGCCTCTCTAATGTTCTGCAGGCATTTTGTGTTTGGGTGTTTTGGGTATTTGAATTTTTTGTGTATGTGATTTTTTTCACCCCTGTCTGAAGAGCCGAAGACCGACATCAGCCTGCCGCGTGAGAAGCTGCTGCGGGCAAAGGAAATCAAGGCAAGGAAGAAGATCCTGAGGGAGAACCGCCAGAATGCCGAGATGGAAAGAGCAGCGCGGCTCCGGACTGGTCTGTGCCCCACCACCCCCTCCCTGCCCCGGCCGCGCTGGGTCCCCCGGTGTTACCTGCAGCGTTTCCCTCTCCTCACAGCGCTGATCCCCCTCGATGAGGTCAGAGCTGAGTGGGAGAAGAGCAGCGGCCCGTTCCACAAGCAGCGCGTGGCCGAGCACTGCGGGGTGTTTCGTGACTTGTTCCGAGGGGCCACGTTCACCCCTTGGGTCACCTTGAGGGTGGAGTACAGCCAAGAAGATGAGCACGTCGTGCCGGTCTACTATGGGAACATGGTGACTCCATCAGAGGTGTGTGGGGGGAGCTGGGCACAGCTTTGGCCCCATGGGAAGCCTCTGTGGTTTTCTCAGACACTTCTGATGGGCATTGTCTGCCCCGGGGGATTTTGTTTAGATGGGTATTTCCTCTGTGATGATCAAAACATGTTTCTTGGACGTGATAAAGACAGAGCTTTGCAACAGGATGGTTGTCTGTCAGCAGGCTGATGTTTATTAAGGCTCTGGGGACTTTCAGGTGAAGCTGGATGACTTGGTGTCGTGGCCCTGCCTGGTCTGTGCTGTGTCCTGGCCGTGCCCGTGACCAGTTTGTGTTCTTTGCTGTGGAAATCATGACCTTAATGGTTCCTTAATGGAACCTCTTGTTTCAGTGACTGACATTCTGTTTGTGTTGCTCATTTAGGCTTCCAGTACCCCCGCAGTGTCATACGAGGCAGATAAAGGCTCCCTGTGGACTTTGTTGCTCACAAATCCGGGTGAGTAGCAGGTTCTTTAAAAAGAACACATTTAAACAGGATTGTTTCCCTCTGCTGTTGGTTCGCTCCTGTTTCTTTTGGCTGCACAAGCAGAGAGGATGCCATAACTTCTGAGTAGGGATGTGTTACATATGCAGGAAAGACTGTAGCCTCCCCAAACCTCTAGCAGTTGAGAGATGAGACAGGACCGGTGTCACAGTGTAATGGAAGCAATTCCCTGACTCCTGGCCTTCGTTTCCCCCCAGACTCCTTTCCCTCAGCAGTCTGCCTGGCAGATGCATTAGCTGCCACTGCTCGCTCTGGGAAACCAAGGCACAGTGAAGCAACTGACCAAGAAGTCCCTGTAATCTTGGAATTACATCTGTTGAGTTCTTTGCTCCTCATTTTAAGCTCATTCCTATAAGAATGAGTTACTTTTCTGCTAGGAAAGGATTGCTGGGTGGTCTTGAGCTGCCCCGTTGAAATGAGTCTGGGGGTTCTCACTTTGGCGGGGATGCAAACACCAGCCTCAAGTTGTGCCAGGGGAGGTTCAAATTGGATATTAGGAAACATTTCATCATGGAGAGGGTTGTACAATACTGGAACAGGTTGCCCAGGGCAGTGGTGGAGTCACCATCCCAGGAGGAGTGTAGAGGAGGTTCTTGTGGACATGGGTTAGTGCCAGAGTTGGGTTATGGTTGGACTCGTTGATCTTGAGGATCTCTTCTGACCCAAACGATTCTATGATCCTATCATGAAGTCGCCTTTCTCTGTTGCAGATGGACATTTAAGAGACACGCACTCGGAGTACCTGCACTGGCTGGTGTGAGTACCACACGGCAGAGCCGTGCTGCTGAGCTTGGGGAAAGCCCCGGCGGAGCGGGCAGAAACTCCTTCAACAGAACTCGGAATAAGGATTTGCTGAGACGGTTCTGTGGGTTCTGTGGTGCTCCTGCCAGTAGCTTCTTCACACCCATGTTCTGGGTCCTGCTAAAGATGCAGGAGTTCAGGTGTTGCTGCTGTTTGGCTTTCAAAAAGGCTGAGTGTGATTTTTCTTCCAGTAAAAACAGCCTCTGCTGTCTGTTTGCTTGTCAGACAGGGTGTAGGTTATGTGACAATGTAGCCCAGAGTGATGTGCAATCCTGGGGGAATCTGCTGGCCCTAACCGGGGGAAATGAATGGATATATAGTGAAGTAAACTTGTGTGTGTTCAGGACGAACATCCCAGGCAATGACATCCAGTCGGGTAAGGAGATCTGCCATTACCTGCCCCCCTTCCCCGCCATGGGTACTGGCTACCATCGCTTCATCTTCCTGCTCTTCAAGCAAGACCGCCGCATTGATTTCAGTGAGGATGTTCGACCCACACCCTGGTAATTGAGGCTTTTGCTGGGCTGTTCATGCTCTCTTGGCCAGACTGTTCTTGCATGTTCTGATGACATGGTCATTACTGCTGGAGGAGAGCAAGTTCCTTTTAGTCTGCATGGTTGTTCAGGGCTGCTCTGAGTTCGTGTGTCGCCTGAAGCCACAATCACAGCCCTGCAAGCACTGTGCTTTAAACCAGGCTGTTAAGAAAGTGTTTTTTTTCCTGCCTGGAGCAGGAATGTGCAGAGAGCTGGAGAAGCTGGGAGAAGTTTAGACGTGCCTTCCTTTTCCACCTCTGTTTTAAAGCCTCTGGGGTGCTGTGGGGAAGTAGTTGCCTGCTAAAGTGCTGCAAGAAAAGAGAATCACCTCAGCTCTTGTGCTTGTGTCTTGTTTCCAGCCACAGCCTCAAGATGAGAACCTTTAGCACGTTTGACTTCTACAGAAAGCACGAGGATGCCATGACCCCGGCAGGGCTGGCGTTTTTCCAGTGCCAGTGGGACAGCTCCGTCACCTGGGTCTTCCATCAGCTCCTCAGTGAGAAATGGCCCATGCGGGGGGCTGGGGGAGCCGTGACGCAGCCCTGGGGGGAGGCACAGGGCCGATGAACGAGCTGTATCCGTGGGCTCCTGCTGGGTCCCAGCACTGGTCTGGGAGCTGTTACAGCACAGCCTGGGTGCTTATGGAGCCGTCCTCCCCCAAACTAACAGGAGTCTGAGGAAACAACCTCTTAAAAGGCCATTTTGAATGAGCATTTTCAAATAACACTGAGAGCCTTCACCAGGGCGTGCCCGACCAGCCCTGGTGGGTGTGGGGGGGCCCTTGTTAGCGACAGGGGGCCCTGGGGTTTGGATCTGCACCGTCTCACTATCGCTCTCTGTCACCCCTTTACAGATATGAGAGAGCCCATGTTTGAATTTGTGCGGCCGCCCGTTTACCATCCTCCCCAGGTGAAGTTCCCGCGTCACCAGCCCCTGAGGTACTTGGACAGGTACAGAGACACCAAGGAGCCCACCTACGGCATTTACTAGGGCCGGGCCTCCCCTCGAGGTGCTCAGCTCTGCGCTGGCTGGAAGGGCTGGGCTTATCCTTCCTTGGAAAAATCATTAAATGAACCCAGATCAAGTATTCAGTGCTCCTTTCATTGAGCCTTTCCCTTCCGTACTGCTCCAGGATGTGTTGTTGCAGAGCTAGAAGCTGGCCTGCATTTGTTCCTGTTAGAGGCAGCAACTCCTTTGCCATCCCAGCCCTCCAGGAACCGGGTCTTGGAGGAAAACACCCAAACCGCTGCACAACCTGGCAGCAAAAACCACGGGGAACATCCCGTTTTCCTGAAGGGCCCCAAATCCCTAACCCCAGCAACCTTTCCTGCTGAAACTGCTGGGTTTCTGTGCTGTGTTCCCCAGAATAAGGCTCAAGGGAGCTGCTTGGGAAAATCCCAGCCAGAGGGGTTGGTGTCCCAATGCCTGACAACCTTTTCTGTTAAGCAGTTCCCAGATCCAACCTCAACCTCCCCTGGCGCAACTTGAGGCCATTTCCTCTGCTCCTGGCGCTTGTTCCTGGGGAGCAGAGCCCGACCCCCCTGGCTCCAAGCTCCTTTCAGGCAGTTCAGAGATCAGAAGGTCTCCCCTCAGCTCCTGTTCTCCAGCTGAACCCCCCAGGTCCCTCAGCCGCTCCCATCGCACTTGTGCTCCAGCCCCTCACCAGCTCCGTTCCTTTCTCTCAACTCGCTCCAGCACCTCAAGGGCTTTCTTGGTGTGAGGGACCCAAAACTGACCCCAGGATTTGAGGTTTGGCCTCCCCAGTGCCCAGCACAGGCAATGGTCACTGCCCTGGTCCTGTTGGCCACACCAGTGCTGGTACCGGCCAGGATGCTGGAGGGGTTCACAGCAGCCACCGCGGAGATGTGGAGAACACGTGTGTGTGTGCACTTGTGTGTCAGCACACACCAACACAGGGAGGACCTGTGGCAAGTGGGCTGCACACCCTCTACCCCAGCAGGGAGCCACACTGTGATGGTTTTTAGTGCCCAGTTCCCCTGTGCATTCGTGGGATGTCCCCTGCCTGGCTCTCCAAGCCCAGAACGGGGACGTATCCCCTGGATGACGTGTACTCCACCTTCCAAACCTCAGCATCCAGGACAGACACCTGGTGTCACGGCGGTGTTGTGTGCAGGGCTCAGGAGGCGCCTCCGCACAGAGCCCGCTCGCCGCAGGGCAGCGCTCACCGCACCGCTCACCGCGCCGCTTCCAGCGCGTCCGGCAGCGCCCGCTCTCCCCTGCGCGGCCTCGCTCCGCCCCGTGACTTCACCGCGGTGCGTGCCGGGATTGGTCCGCGGCGGTGACGTGGCGCGGCAGGCGGAAGTGAGGGCGCTGCCGCCATGCTCCGGCAGGTGAGGCCCGGGTGCGGGGCCGGGCTGGCGGGAGCGGGGCCGCTGCGGGCGGGTCGGGGGCTGCGGGGTAACAGGCGCTCTCTGCCGCCACAGGCCTGCGGCCGCGCTGGGGGCCGCGCCCGCCGCCGGGCCCGCTCGAAACCCATCCCGGCCAGATTGAAAACGCGCGGGCCGGGGCTGTTCGGTGCTGGTGGCGCCGCGCTGGGACACACCGGCCGGCAGGCGTTAGGGAAGACGGGCCCGGGGTGGGCGCGCCCGGCGGGGCCGCTGCTGTTGGCATCACGGTTCTGCAGGGCCCGCACGGGAGGTGTGACCCGGCTGTAGAACGGTCGGTTCCGAGCCCATCTGCCGGGGATTCGCTGGAATGCGGCGGTGAAGCTGCTGTGTGACACGGGAACAGCTTTTGTACAGGGGAACGAGTTCGCTAAGAGGAGTGAGGATTAAAGGAGCCCAGTCTGGGCCATGGCGTTCACTGCCTGCGTGCAGACAGGAGCTTTGGGCTCACACCACGTTTGTGTTGATTCACAAAGTGCAAATCATAACATAGAAGACAACAGAATCCAATTACTGCATTTTTTTTTCCTGTTGTATATAATTAAATCTTCATATTCTTCCCAAATCTATTTTAATCTTAAGGTGCCTTCACAATATTCTAGTTAATCAAAACTGTCCCTGCTTGAAGTTGAAAGCAGATTCTTTGCTTCTCATATAACTCTTTGCATCTTCTCCCCGCTTTAGGACAGCAATGATGACATTGAGGATGTGTCTCTCTTTGATGCGGATGATAACATACCCAGGAGATCAAAAAAGTCAAAAATAAGGTCAGTGGCCATAGAGGGCGTTTCTAGACGAGTTCTTGGCAGAAGGCTGAGGAGGGAAGGATTTATGTATTACATCAAAATAGGGAATGGCAAATTCTTTCTTTATTTTCTTAGAGGTAACAGAGAGTAACCTCTAGATAACTGCAAGTGCCAGTTCCAGAGCTCAGTTGGAATTTGTAGGTCTGTTCCTCCCTGCCTCAGATGCCCTCACATTTAATTTGTGTTAGTGTTCCTGTGCATAAGGGATCTGCACTGACACAACACCTCTGTGTAACAGGGGCTTCTCACCATGTCGAGTGCTGGTTCTGGGCGAGTCTGTTCTCTCTCCCCTGGTCCTTGTTCCCAAGTGTGTTTGGCGCTGCCCTGCTGTCTGCCATGTCCTGCTCCAGCTGCCTCCTTCCTTGTTGTGCCACAGAGCAGCATCCATACACAGGTGCTGTGCCAACCCTGGCTCTGTTCTGCACGTTTCTGACGTGGAAACAGCAAAAATCAGAAGGAAGGGCAAGGCTGCGAAGTTGGAGAAATGTGTTATTTCCTTCCGAGCTGTTTCCTCTGTCAGAACCTTTTAAAATTTGCCCTATAAAAGGTGCATTACATCGAACATCAGATAAAACTCCCTGTCACCTTCCCCCTCAAATTCTGTCTGCTCGTGGGATATCACTGCATGTGGGATGTGTTGTCCTTATGATGAGCTTCTATTTGGTTTATTTCCCATATTTTCAGCAGTTTGTTGCACACCAGGTTTGTGTTATGGTGTTGATCTTTATCCTGCGAGTTGGCAGGAGGTGGCCTCGGCAATGTCATTTCTCTGAAATTGCTTCAGTGTTGTCTGAAAGAGCTATGACTGTCCTGTACTTCATTCCAGGCATCCAGTGGCGTCATTTTTCCACTTATTCTTCCGAGTCAGTGCGATAGTTGTCTATCTACTCTGTGAGCTCTTAACTAGCAGCTTTATTGCCTGCATGGTGACAATTATCCTCCTCTTATCGTGTGACTTTTGGGCTGTAAAGGTAAGTTCCTCTTACGCTTTTTGTTATTTTTGTCTGACTGTATAAGAATAGTTGAAGAGAGTGATAATTTGTGTCACAAAAAAAAGTAACTTCTTTGTGCCTTTCCAAAAACATGATACCCCCATGTCCCATCATGTATTGTGAAGTGTTAATGAAATCATAAATAACTCTTAAATCTCTGTGTACCTGACTTCTTTTTGAAAATCAAATGGAGAACATATATTAGATTTTCTTTTAAGGCAGCACAGGCTTTGTTATTGGATCACTTTTGAATCGCCAGAAATATTCCTCATTTTACATTATTACAGTAATCTGTATTGTACTGGACTTATCAGAAAAGAGATTATTGTGGCTATACGAGCCATGTAATCTGTTTTTCCCAAACGTGAGGCAAGCGAGCACCATCGAAAACAGCCACCCAAACAGCTGAACTTTGTCAAATCATTTCTTTGAGCAGAAGATTTAAAGCTCATTGCTTTTCTTCTATTTCAGAACGTCACAGGGCGACTGATGGTTGGTCTTCGTTGGTGGAACCAGGTGGATGATGATGGTAAAAGTCACTGGGTGTTTGAAGCCAGGAAGGTAAATTTCTTCTTTTTTAGTTTGTTTCTGTTTTATGAAAGACCTGTTAATTAGTGGCTATGCTTATGAGGGTAAATTGCATGATGTAGACATTTACTCCCAGCCACGGATCTGTAACTATAGGCTTGTTTCTCTGTAGGCCGAATGAGCTTTTTAGTTGTTGTATCATTTAAAAATTCTCATGATGTATTGGTGTGGCTTAATGTCAGTAACCTGAAAGCTCCACATAAAATGCTGTAAAGGTTCCTGTGTCACATCAGTAACCTATAAGTTTTCTGGTGTGAACTTGAAACAGCTGACGTAGCTTTTATCTGTTGTAGAAAACAAGGGGAAGTAGGAGGAAACGCATAGCTGTCATGGCTGTTGCTTTGCATTTGTGTTCCTGCCAGCTGCGGCCACCTCTAGTGTCCAGTGTGTCAGACACCTTGGTGTCACCCTCTGGTCCCTCTCTCTTACCTCTGTATGAAGCTGGTGGCATCCAGATCTGGAGCGATGGTTTCCTGGGGCACCTGAGAGGTTTGCAGTGGTGCAGGGACTTGAATTTAAACCCTTCTCCAGCTGAGCTTGTTCCCTCACTACAGGCACATTTTTTCTCAAAACAGTGCTAGTTTAGAAAAGCTAGAACATACTGGGGGGGGAAGGCAGCAGAACTGCTGGTGATGCTGTAATTTTACCCATAAATTGTTAACTCAATCCAGACTTTTAGCTGTTACAAGAAGAAGTGAGTGCTTGCTTGCGATCTTCTGCTTTGCAAAGACTTTATAAAATGAATACTGTGGTGTGAATCACACCTCCATGTGTGTAAATAAAAAATTACTTTACTTTGATGCCCAGGAGTATCAATATTTAGTTCTGCCGGTGCTAGGATTAGTGAGATTCTGATTGTGCAGTGATTTGGAAGTAGAAAATGTTACAGGTTTGGCTGTTTCTAAGCTTTGTACCTGAACCATGTAAATGTTGTGTTTCCCACACTGAACCTTTTAGCCCCAAGTGTTGCAAGAGGATTTGGTGCTTTTGCCTCCACTGCTTCTGACAGAAAATAGACAAAAGGGTCCTTTAAATGGAAATGTCTTCTGTTGCAGAAAGATCTTTGTGGTGGAGAAATTGATCTCCAAAGCACCCAGTGCATGGAGGCAAAAAACAGGGGGCTTGTAGATTCTGGGCTGTTTTTAATGATGTGATCGATAGAGTGGAGCAGGATGTTAATCCCCATGTCCTTTCTGTTTCTAGGTACCAGCACAAGGGAGTAAAACCTCATCAGAAGCAGAGTCCCGAATTTTCTGGTTAGGTCTAATCACCTGTCCGATGATCTGGGTGATATTTGCTTTCAGCGCTCTCTTTTCTTTCAAAGTGAAATGGCTGGTGAGTGGATTCCCTCAAGCCAGTGACAGATCCTGGGTGTTACGGACACAGCGGTGTAAATTAGTGACTTTGTTTTCCTGTGTCTTAGGCAGTGGTAGTGATGGGAGTGGTGCTCCAGGGAGCCAACCTTTATGGCTATATCAGATGTAAAGTTGGCAGCAGAAAGAACCTGACAAGCATGGCAACCAGCTACCTCGGGAAGCAGTTCCTGTGGCAGGTAAGATTCCCAGGGTTTTGGAAACCCTTCATTTTTTCTTCCTGTCCATAAACATCCTTCCTGCTTAGGCATGAAAGGAAAGACTGAAAAAGTTATTGAGAGTTCTGCAGTGGGACCCTTCCACACCTTATTTCCTTGTGAATTTGAGGAAAGTCACAGAGTAACTTGCTAATTATTGGCATCGAGTTCCATTTGCAGCGTGTCGTGAGCTCATACTATTTGCTGGTGCCATGGATGGGAGCCACAGAAGTTCCTGGAATATGGCTGGTGTATTGGAAATAAGGAACACAGTGAATGTGGCGACAGAGTGGAGTGGTTCTTGATGAACTGCTGCTCTTGGATAACACATCGCTAATTTACTCCTTTAATCTCCCTGCTTCCTCTTCGGGGTGTGCTGGTCACAAAACTGTATGTCTGGAGGGATGTTGCCTTGGTCCTGGTGCTCAGTGCTAGCTCTGAACCAAAAGGGCTGCCTCTGCCTTTTGTGCTCTTTCTCACTTCCAACCAGCTCTTCTCAACTGATCCTTTTCTGCCCCAGCGCTGGGATATTGTCCTTCCAGGGGTCCAGGATGTCATTTATCATTTGCTTTACTGGTTTTCCTGACTGTCGCTCGCTGTATTACACAGACAGCTCTGGGGACAGGTGGTTTGGCTGCCACGAGTTCACCAATGTTTGCTGGAATTCTTGTCATTAGTGTGATCAGAAGCTCCAGCACTGATGAACCGCTGCTCCTGGCAGTCGGTGCTGGGATTGTGCTCCTCTGGAGCTGGATTTGCTTCCGAATGCTTTTACCACTGCAGTGCTTATCCAGCCGCCCAGACCAGTCTCAGTATCTGGCAGAAATGAGTGTCTTGCCCCAAAATCATGGCAATCAGTCACATAGTTCACCTCTAATCCTTTTTCTTTTATTTTTCTTCTTTGCCTTCTGCAGGCTGTGGCTAAAGAGGACCAAACAACATCCTGAGTGTGGTGGAAGCCTCAAGCCAGACCAGATTCACAGTAGTAGACAACAGAGAATATTGCTCTGACCTTGAGATTTGGGAGCTGCCTACGTGAGGTGTGAATTAAAACAAGTAAATAAATTGTGCAAGACTTCAAGCTAACACTCTTAGCAATTTATATTCAGTTTTCCACTAGCAGTTTGTGTTTAAGTCCTTTTTTTAGTTTGATTAATTAGAATTAATTTGCCTAAACTTCGAATTAAAAAATATCCTAGGTGGCTCTCATACAGGTTTATAAGTTCTGGATGAATTAAGAGAAAATCACTTGCCATTCTTCTCCAGGCAAACCGTGCACAAGCCGAGCCTTGTTACCCAAGAACTCCCCCAACTCCTCCAGCAGTTGGTACCTCAAATAGTTTCAGTTGTGAACTTTGCTGCATATTGTTCTTGGAGGTCCTTGCTGTTTATATGGAGTTCAGATCACACTCTTTTGGCTGCGCATCTCTCATTCTGCGATGTGACCGGCGCTGAGCTGGTTGCAGCAAAGTAATTCCACAGATGGCTGAAATCTCGTTGCAACTGCAGCTCCGGTCTTTTATCTATCTGAAGCATTCTTGGAGTCTTGGTAACACCATAAACCCCTGGATTTACAGAAGGTCCCTTACCTGTAGGCCTGCATCCGTATGGAGAGCGTAACAAGAGTAAAAGCAGCTTAGGAGGAAGGTTGCAGGCACAATTTCAGAGGCAGAGTGAATCAGTCGTCGGACTGATGCTGGTAAAGCGATGCTGTCGGCGTCGCCTCAGCGCCGTGCAGTGCCGCGTGTTTGGTGCCGTGGGATTTTCGTTGGCCAGGGCGCTGCAGGGTGATGTGATCTGGAGTTTCCTCACCAGCCCATCAGCACAGGGTCACAGGGAATGGGACCGATGGGGTTTTACATTTCTTTAATCCCTGCAGTGTGCTGTCCTCCCCAAGGAGCCTCGGGGCTGCAAAAAAGCCCTTTGTAGGATGGTGAAATGATGGCTGGCGGTGTTCGCTTAGATGGCAGAAAGCAGTGTGTTTTGCATGAAAAGCTGTATGAGAGGGGTCAGTTCCTTCTTGTCGTGTAATTCTGTTCAAGGCAGATTGTGCTTTCGCAGCGGCGGATGTTGTAAACTTCAGATGAGGTGTTTTAAATTAAGAATGTGGTTTCTTTTTGAATAATGGGTATTGTAAATTGTGGGATTGCGTTAACACAATTTCTCTCCCTGTACTGTAGCAATACTTGGGAGCTGTACATTTGTTTAACTCTTTGGATTGATACCTTCCTTTTGTAAATATGTATTTATAAAACCTTGAAATTAAAATAATGCTTTGTCTAACCAGACCAGATATCCCTTCTGTGATTCATGACTGAGCTCTATATACTATGTTCTTGCACTGTAGTTTTAACAGAGGTTACTTGTAAAGGTAAACAAATTCAGTGAAATACTGAAGTAAAGGTGCTTCTGCAGCCACACAGGGATGAACAAAAGCAGCATCTGGCCCATACGGTGCGATGGAACACAAATAATTTCTGCTCCGGTGCGAGAAGCCCCCAGTTTGCCGCTGCTTTTGGAGAGACGGCGCTGACTCCAGCACAGCTCCAGCCACCAGGTAGTTGTTTTAAAACTTGTTGAAAGTTTTGGGACTTCATATTTATTCTCCTGCTGCCAAAGCTCTCCCCCAAACTGCTGGAAAATAGAGAGTGCTTGTCTGGAAGTTGCAGTTTATTTAATCAAGGACAGAGGCATTTATTAGTACGTGTATTTAAATATAGCACTCTTTGGCTTATTTTTAGCCTCTTGGCAAACATTCAGACTTTTGGCTTCTGAGAAACTGGCATTTTATTGCGTTTCTCCACAACATGGATCAGAACCAAATATTCTTATCGCTTCCCCAGTTGGGTGTGAGTCTGGTTGGAGTTTTACTCGCCTCTGCTGGAGTTTCCTGCGAAGCGGGAAGTGGGAGTTGCCACAGAACGGGGAAATTCTCTGAATGTGCTTTTTTGGACAAGCCTCAGGAATCCACTCTTAGGCTGTTTCTTGAGCAGAGTGTCTTGGGGACAGAGCGGGCCATGGGGACATTGCTGCTTTGGGCCCTGTCTTTCCCGTGCATCCTCAGGATGGGCTGCTCCATCACTCTTTGGCTGCAGCGGGGACCTGTCCCCTCAGGGCAAGTGTGGAGTCTTGCATCTGAGTAGGAACAACCAAGGCTTCCAGTATAAATTGGGGAATGACCTATTAGAGAGCAGCGTAGGGGAAAGGGACCTGGGAGTCCTGGGGACAGCAGGGTGACCATGAGCCAGCACTGGGCCCTTGTGGCCAGGAAGCCAATGGTACCAGGGGTGGATTAGAAGGGGGTGGTCAGTAGGTCAGAGAGGTTCTCCTGCCCCTCTGCTCTGCCCTGGTGAGACCACACCTGGAATCTTGTGTCCAGTTGTGGCCCCTCAGTTCCAGCAGGACAGGGAACTACTGGAGAGAGTCCAGCACAGGGCAACAAAGATGATGGAATGGAGCATCTCCCGTGTGAGGAAAGGCTGAGGGAGCTGGGGCTCTGGAGCTGGACAAGAGGAGACTGAGGGGTGACCTCATTAATGTTTACAGATACATAAAGGGTGAGTGTCAGGAGGATGGAGCCAGGCTCTTCTCGGTGACAACCAACGGTAGGACAAGGGGTAATGGGTTCAAATTGGAACATGGGAGGTTCCACTTAGATATATGAGAAGAAACTTCTTCTCAGTGAGGGTGCCAGAGCCTGGCCCAGGCTGCCCAGGGAGGTTGTGGAGTCTCCTTCTCTGCAGACATTCAAACCCGCCTGGACACCTTCCCGTGTAGTGGCATCTAAGTGTTCCTGCTCCATCAGGGGGATTGAACTGGATGAGCTTTCGAGGTTCCTTCCAACCCCTGACATTCTGTGATTCTTTGATTCTGTTTGTCCTCGCCTGCCGTGGCATCACGCTGTGCATCCGGCTCGATGCTGGAGTCCCCGGGAGGCAGCTGACTTCAGGGACAGCAGAAATGCTTTTTCCGGCCCTGTGCTTCACTGCGGTGCATCCAGATATTCTCAGAACATAAAAGTTCTAGATGCAGTTTTGCCCCATTGGGTGCGTCTCCCCTTCCCTCTGTGCCGCCCCCTGCCCAGAGGATGCTGCGTGCGCACAGACAACCCGGCTCCAGGCACTTGGAGCCCGTCTGGTTGTTCCTCCAGAGGTTTCTTGGAGACCTGCTGGGGCCGCAGGGTCCATTGTAGTTGCTTGGCAGGGGCCACAGCCCAGCTCACATGGTATTTCCTCAACAAAAAGCTGCAGTGACTAATAGAGAGTGACCTTTGGAGAGACCAAAGGGAGTAGGGATGCGGGTGCGGAGGGTGGATGCTGGCCAGGACCCAGCACCACTTCCAGGGCTCCTGGCAGGAAGGAATTCCTTGCTTCCCTCCTGCCTTTCTGTGCAAACAGCCCCAACTTGGGAGTGGGTGTTGCTACCCTGCAAACCGAGAGCCTCCCCACTGATAAGACAGGCAAAGTGGAGAGAGATAGGAAGTGCTATTTCTGTTTTCCCAATAGCAGCATTTTTATACCGCAGAGGACGCGTGGGCCCGTCGTTATCTGCCTGTGCGTGCCGAAAGCAAACCGGGTGTGCTGAGCGCAGTTCCAGTTCCTTCCGATCCTCTCGGGTGCCAGCTCACGGCCCGGGGCAGCTGACATCGGGGACGCTGTACTGGTTTCTGCCGCTCAGCCACAGGCTGCAGTGCTCAGCTGCCGCAATGTCACTGTTTCTCAGGTGGAGGCATCGCCCTTGGGTGCTGCGGTGGGGACAGCCCCTTCCTTGGGTGCTCCCAGACTCAACCCATCAATTCGCGGTTTGTCTGGAGCAGCAGCCAATTCTGCATGCCTTGCAAAGCCTGTGTGGAAATGGCAGACACACACCACGTGTCCAGGAATACCTCTTGTACCTCCACAGGTTTGTGGCTCCCTCTGTGTCACCCAAGGGGATTTTGCTGCCGTTCACTTGGCTGATTCCTTTCTGAGTCCATCCAGAATTTAGTATCTGCAGTGTCCTGCACCAGGCAGCTCCACCAATTAACACGTTAGTTTTGGGATTCTTTCACAAAGTATTAATTTATAAATTCCCCAGTTAATGGCTACTGATACCAGATCATCTCATCCTGCAGCTCCATGCTACAGATTTCAAAGAGCCTTGGCATTTGCCAGGTGGGACTCCCCTTGGCAAAAGCCACATTGATGCTCTTCAGCTATGTCTTCTCTCTGTGAATCCTGGTCTTTAGAAGTCTGAGCAGTTTGTTCAATACAGGAGTTGGATTTCCTGGTCTATTATTCCTCATGTTGTGCCCAGAACCCTTAAAAAAAAGTCCCAAAGCTCAGTATCACACTTGCCACATTCTACCCACCCAGTACCAGGAGAAGCCGTGGCTTTGTTTGGTGGGTTCATCCCTGAGTCCTTTGGACTTCTGGAAACCTCCTTGACCTGCTGAGTTATTCCTCTGTGCTGCCAGCTTGTGCAAACCTCCTCTTATTTAGTTAATTTTGGGCGAGTTCTTTAGATTTTTTTGCTCTATTTTTCAATCACAAAGCAATGTGTAAACAACTCCATAGTAACCACTGGAGCCCATGAGTCATTTCGCTTTTCTGCCACAGGACACACTCACTTGCTCTTGCTCACTGTTATGTTTCCAGATTAAAGGAGGTTTAGCTGTCGAGGCAGTTACTCACGGTTTCCTACTGAGTGTACTGATGTTGAGTCCAGCCCTTTTTTGACGTTTTTTATGACTTCTCCCCCGTTAGATCCTCTCCCCCCGCGGGACCTTCCACACTTGTCATCTGTCCCCTCTGCTGTATGGTTTAAAACTTCATTTTAAGTTTCTTTTAATCAGTAGCCAGGCTATATTTTGCATTGGTTGGAGCCCTTCCTCGCATCTGGACCCTATTTCAGAAGGAATTTGAATCACCCACCAAAACTGCCTCTGGTCTCTGGGACTTCCCAGCCCATCCCAATGGCCTCAAGTTGCACCAGGGAAGGTTTAGATTGGATATTGGGGAAAAATTCTTCCCGGAAAGGGCTGTCGGGCATTGGAACAGGCTGCCCAGGACGGTGCTGGAGTCACCATCCCTGGAGGGTTGAACAGACATGGAGATGAGGTTCTCAGGGACATGGGGCAGTGTCAGGGGTGGGTTAATGGTTTGACTTGGTGACCTTGAGGGGCCTTTCCAACCAAAATGATTCTATGATTCTGTGATCTGAGAGGCGGGTGGGCTGGGGGTGCCCAAACCCCCCAGCAGGCAGAGGTCCTGACCCAAAATCTCACCTAAAAACTCTTCAGATGAGAGAAAAACTAAGCACCCCTTTGCACAGCTCTTTGGCATGGGAGCCCTTGGTTTGCCGTGTTTTAATTGCAGGGTCGGGCCCAGAAGTCTGGTTTAATTAGGATCTAGACCAGAGATAACAGGGCCTGAAACTTCAGTAGCACCTGCCCAGTGGTCCCCTGGGCAAAACCTCTTCATCCCTCGTTGCCCTCGTATTTAAGAGCAGCATCAGCAAACATCTGGAACAGCATCTGTGCTGACCCAGCCACCGGGTCCCTCCAGCCCAGACATGACGCAGAGTTCAGTCTGTCCCACTCCCCCCTAAACCCGTAGGACAGCAGAGGGAGCTCTTATGCTTTATTTTATTTTTAAATAGATGTATACGTATATTTATTTTTTTTTAATGGAGCAAAGAAAGTTTTCTGGAAGGGCTCACTGGAAACGCCTCTGAGGATCAATCCTGCGGTGTGAGAAGCGCCAAGAGCAACCTGCCAGCCCAGCGCATCCCATGCGAGCGTGGGACTGCAGTGGGAACAGTGTCACCTCCCCAGGCGTCACCTCCTCCGCACCTCGCAGAGGGGTGACACAGAGGAAAACAATAACCAAAACCACCTCTCCTTCCGTTAGTGCTCCCTCTGAGCTTTCTAGGGCCAAGCGGGGATATAATGGGAACATGATTTCACCGCCCTGATGTTACAGGGTGGTGTGAGCAACCACTTGAGTTGGAAAAAGTAAGTAAAAAATACATTTATTCCCAGCTGGGTGTGTGTGTGGGACCAGCTGGCTGAGTTGTCTACTCAAACAAACCTCGGGACCCTCCCAATTTGGGGGGTAAACTCTGATTTAAATAAATCCTTCCTATAGGAAGCGATTCAGCCCTGTGCCCAGCACCTGCCGAGCTTAGTAAAACTAGACTGGCTTGGCTTAGTTTTGCTCCCAAAAACTAGAAGGGGTGCTGCCAGGTTTATTTGTTGGACATCACAATAAAAATCACGTCTACGCCTTCCAGGCTCAACCGCCTGCCTTCAGTGCTTGGAAGGAGCAGGTAAATACTTTCCCTGCCTTCAAATGATGGTATTTTGGGATGACCTGGGGGACAGGACAACCTGGCACCAGTGCCTGCCAGGTCACAGCCCCCAGCCCAGGGAGGTGCAGCAGCTCCAGCAGCACTTCCAGGCCCCTGGAGCCATTAGGAAGGTCCTTGTCCTCAACTCGTGGCACTGGCTGGTTTTGGTGATGAGCAAGGAATATGTGTCATCTACTCAGTGACATTTCAGCGCAGAGCCGTGCTTTCAAATCCTGACCCCTCGTCAGGTCTGTGTATCCCCTGCCACGGCCGGTTCCTACCTAAGAGCTCCCAAATTTGCTCTGAGCTGGTTTTGCAGTTGTTCCCCATTGCTCTCGCTCCAGGCAAACGGTTTGGCCCCTCTACTCGGGTGGTCTCACTGAGAGACCTCAAGTACAAACATCCCCAGTGTAATTTTTGGCAACATCCAAGTTTCTGGCTTCAGATGTATCAACAGGACTTGTCATTCCATTTAGCTGCTTTGCCCTGCCCTCACCCCCACCAGACCCTGAAGTGCTCTTCCATTATTTTAGGATATCCACAAAACAACTGACGTGGTATATACAGGCCTCGGATTTCATTTTTATGAGGCAGGACCACAGTGCACACCGCAGCCTCGGCCGGCTGACATCCCCATCCACACAGAGCCCCTTCATCCTCCTCCTCATCCTCTACCAGTGGGCAAACACCGTGACCCACCGTGTCTTGTGTCATCTTGCTCAGGTCTCTTTCCAGGCATGGGGCCACACGTGGGTGTGTGTGTGTGTAATGCAGGGTTAGAGTTTGGGTGTTTATTAATATACATTTATTTTAAGCAACAAGAAATTATTTCCTCGCCCCTCTGGCCAGTTGCCATGACCACACATGGATGTTTGTGATACCGTCACCTCTCTTTCCCCGCAGCATTCTTGGAACCAGGTGACTTCGTGCCCTGATGAGGATCAGAGGGGCTTTTTCTCTAAGAAATGACAACTAGAGAGCTCAGGCATGTCCCACCTGACTGTCGCCCCCAAAACCACAGCAGCACCACGCGTTTGCTGTTCCCTGGGGTGGGAATAGTGCAGGGGCCAGTTCTCCTGCTTTTTACCCCCAATGAAGAGAGACAGGGAAATCAGAGCCCCACACCAGAGCCAAACACACCATGTTACTGAGCCCTGGAAATTGAAAGTGTCTCAAGCGTAAAACTCACCTAGCTGAACTATAAATCAAGCTTCTCCTTTCAGGCAAACTATGTTTGCATGCTATGAATCACCTCCTCTTTGCTTAATCATTTTCTATTAAGGACATCTTAAAATGAATGTACTCAAGTCAAAAAGTCCATTAAAAACGAGAGTGCAAATGACTAAGAGAGGATTTTATATCTGCATCCAAGTTTGCAAGCAAATACGGGCATTTGTAGGAAAAGCAGTCATCCTCCAAATATTTCAGCGAAAAAACCCCACCCCAGGCGGGGAATGAGTAATGGGAGTGGGCAGGAACGGGCTGATCCACGCAAGCGCTCGGGGCGAGCAGCCTGCGAAGAGTTTGGCCGTAGCTGCCTGGCTCCACCTTGACCTGTGCAAATCTGGCCGGGTGAAGGCAGATTTCTTTGGAAATAAAAAGGTCCCTGCTTTCCGATGGCCCTTTGCCAACCTGAAGACCTCGGAGAGGAAAGCGCGCAGCAACCCGGCGCCGCGGCAGCGCCTCAGCTCAAAGGGCTTGTGCTGTGCTGGGGACCATGGCAGCTGGTGGGATTGCAAACAAAGGGTGTCCTCTGCTTCTAAAGCACCACATCTGCTGCTTTTTTTTTCCTATTGAGAAAGTTTTTATAGAATCTTGGCCGTGCTCAGGACGCTGTGGCAGCAGTAAGCAGGAGAAAATGAACTTTCTACACTTTCTCTGCGGAGGGGTGTTGAGGAGCTGGGATCTCTGTGGGGTTTGGGGACAGGGGAGCTGGCACCCTAGGGCAGTCCCCTGTGACCTGGTTGGTTGCAAAGCCTGTGATGTGTCGATGCACAGGAGAGATGCACACCTGGTCCATATGGAGATTTGCTACCTCCAAAAGTCCTCGGTGCAGGCAGTGCTGGGTAAACCCACCGCTGGCAGAGGGCAGGGCTGCCCGGTGATGTGCTGGTGTTCTGTGTGTGCTCCATGCCAAAGCAGATGTGCCGAACACCGGCCAGGGTGCCTGGCTGCCCGCTCGGGCTGGAGTTCACTTTGTACATTGATTCTTCCAGGGAGAGACAGAGTGGGCACAGGTCTTGGATGCTGAGGTTTGGAATGTGCAGTACACATCGTCCAGGGGATATAAGCCCATTCTGGGCTTGGAGAGCCAGGCAGAGGACATCCCACAGATGCACAGGGGAACAACTGAGCACTAAAAACCATCACAGTGTGGCTCCCTGCTGGGGTAGAGGGTGAGCAGCCCACATGCCACAGGTCGTCCCTGTGTTGGTGTGTGCTGACACACAAGTGCGCACACACACATGTTCTCCACATCTCGGCCGTGGCTACTGTGAAGGCCTCCAGGAACAAGCGCCAGGACCAGAGGAAACGGCCTCAAGTTGCGCCAGGGGAGGTTGAGGTTGAATCTGGGGAACAATTTCTTCCCCAAAGGGCTGTGGGGCATTGGAACAGGCTGCCCAGGGCAGTGCTGGAGTCACCATCCCTGGAGGGTTGGACAGATGTGGAGATGAGGTTCTCAGGGACATGGGGTTGTGCCAGGACTGGGTTAACTGCTGGACTCAATGATCTTGAGGGTCTTTTCTAAGCGAAATGATTCTATGATTCTCTGAATTTTTGAGCCAAAGGCAAGGTCTGGGCTCTGGGCTGTCAGTGGATCCTCAGGGAGGTCTAACAGGCTCCAGCTGCAGGGGATGAGCTCAGCAGCAGCCGAGCCGAGTGAGCCTCCACCTTTTGGGAGGGCTGGAACCCGCGATGGATGTTGCTGTTGTTCTCATCAGTTTTTCAACTTCAAATGACCTTCGCTCTGCTCCTCGCCTGCTCAGCCCCTGGGTGCTGCCAACTGAGAGGGGTTTTGTGGCCTGTGCAGCTCTCATGGGTTTGGTATGGATTTCATGGATTTTTGAACTTCAGTGACTGCTTGACTTTAGCTCAGTGATATCCAGAGGTGTGAGGGCACTGGGATCTTATCAGCCACAGCAGAGCTGGGTAATTGCGGGGCATGGGCACAACCCAGCTCTGCCCCCAGAGCATCCTCCTCCTACCCTGGGAGCACCCCTAGACCCAGCTGTGAGCCCCGCAGCTCAGGTCTCTCCTAGTCTAAATATGTACTCGAAGGAAATTCCAGCTCATACCCTCCTGCCAAAGCTCTTCGGCTCTGCTCTTGTGGTTTGAGCACGCAGGACCTCTGACTTCCAGCTGCAAATATCTTGTAGTTACACAAGAGGAAGCAGCACAGCTAATGTGCATGGGAATTATCCCATGTCCTAAAACTCTGCTGGGTCTGGAAGCCATCTGTGCGACCCTTCCCAGGGTCAGAGGTGAGACATTCCGTTTTTCCTGTGTCATTCAGAGTAAAAAGCAAAATATTGGCTGGTGCTCGCAGCCCTGTGAGTTGCTAAGTACATGTGTCAGGATGCTGCGAGCTATTTTCTTAAAACGTGATTTAGCAACGCAAAAGTATGTCCAGCGAGCAGCCGCTGAGGCCTGCAAACACACGGCTGGGGGTTGTGTCACGGTCCTTCAAGGAAAGGGCAAAAGAAAATAAGCACAACCTAAGGGCTGAAACCTTGCGAGTCTGTAGGATGCAGCAGCTGCAGAGGGAAATAGTAACAACCTCAGTGTCTGGAGAGAATTTAAAATGCAGGACAGGGATACAAAAGTTCTGGCTGAAGGCTTAACTGCAGTAAGATCACAGAATAGCTTGGGTTGGAAAGGACCTTCAGAGCTCATCCAGTCCAACTCCTGCCACGAGCAGGGACATCATCCCCCAGCTCAGGCTGCTCAGAGCCCTGCCCAGCTGATAAACCAGGGCACATCCCAGCTGCCCAAGAAACGTCCTGCCTTTGCTCCCTGAGATGGGCAATTTGGGGCAAAACCTGGCTGGTTGTGTCCTTCCATGGTGAGGAAGGTCAACACGGGCTTGTTGTGTTGGACCAGTGTTGAATACACTGAGCTGGAGCCCTCTATCCCATGTGCTGTGCAAACATGAGGCCAAAGGACAGACTTTGTCTTGGTACGCAAGACAGAAAATAAGAAGTTGACCATGGGTGGAAGCGGTGAGGCTGTGACAATTGTCATGGGTGACAAAGCTCCTCAGGGGTGCCGAAGTCCTTGTTTTAGCCTCCTAGATCTTCTCCCAACCCATCTTTTGGAGATGGAACTGCCAAGGTGAGGTGGTGAGTCCCAGACTGGCACTTTCCTCCCCCAAAGAAAAAAGTCCAGGCCATGAACTGGGAAAGGGAAGGTGGGCTGGCTCATACTGGGGCGTTTCCTATGGGGAATAAATGATGGAGCACAAGGAAGAGGGGGGGAAATCAGCCTGGAGAGGTGGCTTGTTTACCACAGCTCATGCCGGTCCCAGACAGGAAAATTGTCCCTTGACTTCCCCGGTCCCCTGGCAAAGCAGGAGGTTGTTTTGATGTGTGGGGAGAAGCGCTGGGAGCTGCGCGAAGCGCTCATCGAGAGACGCGCGTTTCCATCGCTCCCACCCCACCGAGCGGCCGCGGGTGACTCAGATTTCCTGGAGATGCTCTTATCTCGTCCTGCCCAGTGCTCGCTCAGCACCGAGGGTGAAATAGGCGCTGGCCTCTGCCCTTTCACAGGCTGCTGGAGGTTTCCTGGCTCTGTGGCTCCATCACCCCCAAGAGCTGGAGAACCGTGGGAGCGCTGAGGCTGCTGCCATGCACCCAGGGCTGCGCATCTTCCTCTTCCAGCCTCTGAGCGACATCTGCTCGGGGGCAGCTTTGGTGTCTCTGACACCTGTGTGCATGTCCCTGTGCTGGGGACACCTTCAAAAGTGGGGCTCCCTGTCACCAGAGCCCTTCTTCTTTTCGTCAGCCCAGCCCTGAGGGACTTTTTAACCAGACAGAGGAGGAGGAAGGTGAGTGATGGCTGGAAAGGATTTTTTAGGACTATGGATACTATCATCTGGACTCCTTTGACTTGCAGCTTTCTCTGATCATGAGATAAAATGTCCAGGCTTTAACCACAGCTTCAGCACCAACCCCTTCAAAGGAACTAGGTTGCCTCAGCTCCCTGCCTCAGTTTCCCCAAACAGGGCTAGCAGTGCATCTACCTCCTTTCACAAGGCCAGTGTTGAGCTGTACACATTGTCACTGTGCTTTTCCTCTGCTCGGTGAGTCTGGACCACACCAGCATCCCAGCACACCCGTTTTCCTCGCCTGTGAGACCACTCAGACACGATGCCAAGCCCGAGATGTGAGCAGGGACCCAGCATGGGCACTGGACGGCTCGGAGGTGCCTCTTCAGACATTTCCTTCTCAGATCCCTTTTGCTGAGCGCACAATTAGCACCTCTGGCTACAAGCAATAAATCTTGGAAATGGTTATGCCTCCCGTTCACATCACTAAGACATCTGGAAAGGGCCACGGCCCAGGTGAGAAAGGGTCAGGCTGTGTGATAGATCTGGCTTTTGGGGGACAGGGCTTGAGCGTAAATGATGCGGCAGAGTTTGGCCAGGACAGGCCGGATCTGTGTCACACCAGTGATGGCTTTGGCTCCCTGCCCTGCCAGAGGCTGTCACGGGTTGGATTGTCTTCTTGCTGCTTTTTTTCAGACTAAGGCTGTAGCACCTTTTCCCAGGGCAGGGGGGCTGCCGGAGGAAGCGATTATTCATTTCCAGGAACATTTCAACCTCCTGGAAGCCTCCTTCGTGCTTGATGTCAATGTGTTTCCTCAGTACTGTGACTTCTGTGTGCGAGAGGGCTGTGAGCCCTTCTGCATCGCTGCCTGGTGCCACTGAGGCTGCTGGGGCAGCTCCAGGCTGGGCTGGTCCCTGGAATGTTGTGGGATAATGGGATAATGTCATGCTCCAAAAGTGGCCAGAGGTAAAGAGCTGAAGGACTGCAGGACACCTCCTGCACAGCGATGAGCTCTCCCAGGGTAGGACTGCTTGAGCTAGAGATGGTTTCCAGGACAGCAGATAAGGCCACCAGCATCCTGGTGTGCATCAAGAATAGTGACCATCCCTTGTCCTGGGCACTGGGGAGGCCGCATGTCAAATCCTGGAGGCGGTTTTGAGCCCCTCACAACAAGAAAGCCCTTGAGGTGCTGGAGTGAGTTGTGAGAAGGGAATGGAGCTGGTGAGGGGCTGGAGCACAAGTGTGATGGGAGCGGCTGAGGGACCTGGGGGGTTCAGCTGGAGAACAGGAGCTGAGGGGAGACCTTCTGATCTCTGAACTGCCTGAAAGGAGCTTGGAGCCAGGGGGGTCGGGCTCTGCTCCCCAGGAACAAGCGACGGGATGAGAGGAAACGGCCTCAAGTTGTGCCAGGGGAGGCTGAGGTTGGATCTGGGGAACAGTTTCTTCCCCAAAGGGCTGTGGGGCATTGGAACAGGCTGCCCAGGGCAGTGCTGGAGTCACCGTGCCTGGAGGGGCTGGACAGGCGCAGAGATGAGGCTCTTAGGGACATGGGGTAGTGCCAGTTGGGTTATGGTTGGACTTGATCTTGAGGGTCTCTTCCAACCAAAATGAGTCTGTGATTCTATGATACCACTTCCCTGAACTCCTCTGCTTCCCCTTACATCAGCACAAACTCTTAGCATCCACAGTACCCGTGCCAAGGCATGTCACAGTACCACTACACACTGAAAAAAGACCCTTTTTGTTTAGTCTGAACCTGCATCCTCCTACTTTCTTCAATACATCTTGCAGGACTGAGACCTGGACGTGTGTGCCATCACATCTCCCCTCCACGGCTCCTTTGGTTGCTCCTACTGAGAGCTGTCCCCTCCAGCCACCCCTCTGCTATTGTCCCTCTGGGATGAGGTACCAGGATCCATGGCTTTTTCAGGTAGAACAACATCATCCTCAGCTCTGATCCCTTTTTCTCCCCTCTCCCTTTCTTCCCTGGTTTGGGGGGAGCTGGGTGCACCCACCAGCCCTTCTCCCCTCTGTGTCCGCTCCTCCCAGCCCAGGGCTGGGACACGCTGGGGCTGGGGCGGCAGAAGAAGTGACCTCAGCGCTGAAACTCCTGACTCTGCAGGCAGGGCCCTGCCTGTGTGTGCTCGCCAAACGCCTCTTTATTTGTGATGATGTTCCGTGACAACAGTTACTGTCACTACCGAAGCAGCTGGGTCTCAGGAGCGCCCGGGTTCCCCTCTGCTGGCTGGGGACAGGGATGGAGGTGCCAGAACATGCCAAGGTGCAGCCACCAAGGCTGGGGACGGAGATGGGGACAGCTTGTTTAGCCCCAAAACACTGCCTGTCCCGCAGCGTCCAGCCCTGATCCCTGCTCCCGGGGTTATTTTGGGTGGAAATCCTGGGTCTGGATGAATTTGCTGCTTTCTGCCTGCTGCCGTTTTGGGCGCATCCTTTCCATCTCACCCCCGCCTCCCACCCTGCTGCCTTCCAGCTCCCACCCTCTGCCTGCACCGCGGGCGTTCCCCTCCTGCTATCCGACTGCAGTCCTCAAGATGATGATTATTAAAATCTGCAGCTAAATAAGATGAAGATGTGCTCTCCCTCCTCCCCAGCCGGCCAAGCCCTCACCCTTCATTTGAGGACACAGAGGGACCACCCTTCTTCCTCCAGTGACCCTGCAGGGAGGGGATCTGGCGGGGAGGAGGCAGAATCCCTGCGTTTTGGGGCAGGACCTGTGGGTTTTGGTGCAGGATGTGTCCCATGGGATTTCCCCGGGGCGGGCAGGGTTGCTGGCGATGCCTGCACGGCTGTGCCTGCATGGGTGGTCAGCTCGGCCCCGCTTGGGGACAGGCGGCCCCTGAGGCTCTCATGGCACGGGATGCAACATTACACACGTCCCAAACTCGCCTGCTGCTTGCCAGAGATATTACTCACCCCAGACATCCCATGAGCGGCCAAATCCCTTTCCCACGTGCGATCGGGTGAGGAATCACACCCGGCATCCCACAGGGAGCCCTCAGCCACCTGCTGCAGGTGACAACCAGCTGCTTTCCGTGTGACCTCCGCATTTCGGTTAGAAAACAGCTATTTTGTGCCTAAAGGCGCTTTGCAGCAGACACTGACCTGGTGGGACATTGCAGACAGTGCGTGGGGCTGCAGGGGGACACGGTCATCACAGAATCATAGAATCGTTTTGGCTGGAAAAGACCTTTAAGATCATCGAGTCCAACCATCAACTTATCACTGTCAAGTCCACCTTTAAACCACGTCCCTAAGAATCTCATCTATATGAAACATTTCATCTGTTAATCCCTTGTTTGAAGACCATGTTCTTCAAAGCAGAGCAACCGGGAGAAAATACTTGGAAATGCAACAAATGTAAAAAGATAACTTAGTAATTTGTAAATAATACAAGATTACAGTAGTAACTGAAGTATTCTCCCATATTATTTCAAGGTAGAATACTGAAGTCTTAAACAATTCCCACATTTTAACACTGACGCCGAACTGCAGTACATGAAGTACATGGGCAGGGAGGGAAAGCTGCTTTGCAAGAGGTAGAAAAGGTTTTATAAAATCTTCAGGCACAATTCTTTGCAATCTTTTAAAAGCCATTCAGAATGTTACCAAGTAATAATGACCGCTATACATTTATTTGTAACAGTATGTTTATTTCTACCCTTTAGAATAGAAGTCCCCTCCCTGTCCCCATGCGGGGGCCAGGCCTGGGGAGCACAGGGGCTCTGGGCTCAGAGCTCAGATTCACATCACAGCAGCGGGGAAGGAGGTTCAGGGACAGACTGACACCCCTATAAGTCCCTGTGACGGGGCCCTGGCCCAGCCTCCTCCCACAGACTCCCTTCTGCTCCTGCCTTTGTCATAAGGAGCAAACTGGAAGCACTGGGAGGAATCACAAGCTCCCCAAAGCTTTGTGTAGAAAATATCTCTGAGGTCAGCCTGTTCTTCCTCCTGCTGTTGCAACGCTTTCTCCTCTGTGGCTCTTCAGTGTAATGCACAGGTGCAGACTGTCATGAAATCCAAAGAAGGTATTGAAAGTGGTTTTCTTCCTGTAAAAGAAATTTCTCCGCTTTCTCTATTCCTTTTTTTCTTATTAAAGGTCATGAAATCGACTGCCAGCCAAAGCACCCAGGATTCACGAAATGCCTAAGCCAAAATGTGCTTTTTACTCTGGTCTCGATGCTGGGTTTAGTGGGAATCCCGCGTTTCCATGAGCCAAAGGAATGAGCTGGGCCAGCGCCACATGGAGCCGCATCGGTCCCTGGGCACGGGCTCAGGACATGAGAACGTTTTGGGTCTTTTAGGGTTTCTTTTTTGCTTCAAATCTCAGAGGTATTTCTGGATGCACCATATCTGATGAACCGAGCCTGTTTGCTTGGAGTGGCTTACCATATGTTACTGCTATTAATTAAACTTCTCAATTTGTCAGCAAAATAGCACATTTGCTGGATGGAGTGAGGGACAGACTGTAGCTGAAATGAATTCAGCTCTTAAGGTGAATCACATTTAGAAGGCAGCATAAAATTCTGAGGCCCCGCAGAATATGGACCCACTTTCATAGATTCTTTTTCACTTTGCTGTATTCATTATAACAGAAGAGCATTACAAGAAATAAAACCTCCAGCTTAATCCCTGGATTAAGATTGTATGGTTAGCATGAAGTCCCTTTTAGTCTCCTTTCTTTTACTACTTTCTTTAATCCCAATTTAAATGTGGATAAATGTAGTAGTTTCACCTATGCTGAAGTTCATATTAATGAATATATTAATACTTGCTTCTAAATGTCCTCAGCATCATGAAATTAAAAGCAATTTAAATATTCTGCATAATAGGGGCTCTAAAATTTAATACTTGTGGACATGCTAGCATTGAACTTCAATTTGTGCAGAATGTTATTAAAAGTTTTCCAGCCAAAAGCCACCTTTTTCTGTTGAGATCAGGCACCTGGATATTGAGATTGTTAACAGTTGGACTCCATGATCTTAAAGGTCTTTTCCAACCAAAGTGATTCTGTGGTTTTACAGATTCATTCCAGCTCTTTGGCCACCCAGACAGGTGCAATAACCACGGGACAGACCCATCTGCATTATCTGTGTGGCAATGGGGACCGTACGTTGGTGACTTTCATGGGTGTGCATGGGGCCAGCTCTTGTTTTAGGCGTTTAATCAGTGTTTCTTTCAGAGGGCTGGATGCAAGTATTTTGTTCACATTGTGAGACCAATTATATTAATTGAACTGCGTGTGCAGGGTCGGGGTCATCAAAGGAGCAGCACCAAAGTCACCAGGAGGACTTTTTCTAGCCAAGATGTGTAATTTCTGGAGAGTTGGTGTGGGAGGAGGATGGCGATATGGTTTCACCACTGTCACTGGAGTGCATGTAGGACTTGTGTCAGCTGCCCAGAAAAACACACACCCAGGGTAGCCGAGGGACAAAGGGACATTTGGAGAGACATGATCCTGTACAAGGGCCATCCACAGGACAACAGGAACCTCATCTCCGCATCTGTCCAACCCCTCCAGGGACGGTGACAGCACCACTGCCCTGGGCAGCCTGTTCCAATGCCCGACAGCCCTTTGGGGAAGAAACTGTTCCCAAGATCCAATCTAAACCTTCCCTGGTACAAAGGCAAATTAGATTAATTTTAGGTTTGTTGGTTTAAAATCAGCTGGCGGATTCAGCTGAAACTCCTCAAAGGAGGAGAAATTCCCCATACAGAAGAACAGCCCCCTCCCAGGTGTGCCTGTGTGGCAGAGGCAGGGGCAGCTGGTGGCACTAATTGAGGAGGTGGCTGGGGGGGATAAAAGCAGCTCCGGTAGCTGGCTTGAGTTTCCATCTCTCATTTCAATAGGTGCTGGAGGGGCTTTGTGAAATAATAAGCTCTTCTGGCAGCCAGGTCTGCTCCTGAGGGTGTTCTGGGGTCGAGTAGCTGCTCTGCTCCTCGCTTTGCTGCTGCATCCAGGTGCTGGGGACTGATGGCAGGGCTGGGGGTGACGATGGCGGCGGTGGCAGTTGGGACAGGAAGAGGAAAGCGGGGACAGAGAAGGAGCGCCGGGCAATGATGAGCTGAGAGCAGGGGAATGGGCAGCGTAGGGAGGAGCAGGTGCGGAAAGGGGCAAGCAAAGATACCTGCAAATCTGCCAGTACCCGCTGTGCAGCAGTTTTCGCAATCTGGGAGGCTGAGGTTTTGCGAAGGAGTCTCTTGCTTCCTTGCTTTGTACACTTATTTTTTGTTTTCCATTTTTGTGGTTGTGGTGTGGGTCTTTTTTGAGCAAAGCCATGTGCACTGGGTAATGGAGAGAGTTGCAGAAAAGCGTGTGCAACAGGGTACCTGCAGCTCAGCTGCCCTGTGCATGCATGACCCTGGCAGGATTCGAGCTTAAGTTTATCTCAGCAACTCTAATTCCGGTGTTTTCTTTAACATGCATGACTTTGCAGCATGCCTAATGCTGTTAAAGAGCAGTGAACGCTGTGTGAAGCGTCTAACACCCAAAGCCAGCTGAAATCCCCCAGTCAGGCTTGTCCTGGCCGCAGAGGCTTTCAGAGGAACCCGCAGCCGGATGGTGTGTGAGGCAGCGGAGGGGCTGGACCGTAACATCTCTATAGTAACACAGTGTTTGTTGGCAGCGGAGCAGCTTCCCGCAACCTCCTGCTGGCCTGGGTGTCCCTGAGAGGAAAAATAATAAATAAAAAAGGAAAAATAAAAAATAAGAGAAAAAAAGTTTTGGCCACTTACTGTGGTGTGATACTATTTTTTTTTTTTTCTTTCATTTTGTGTCCCCACCAGTGAGGAAAAATGGATGATTTTCTAAAGATAATCCTGGAGCCTTCAGAGCAAGCCATGTTTGACTACTTGACGCAGGTGGAAGCTCCATCTGCCAACAGGAGCCGCCGTGCAGGTAAGGGGTGCCCAGGGCTGGGGTGATGGGCAGGGACCTGCTGCCCAGGGCTGGGTTACAGTGGAAAAAGCTTCAGGGTGCCCACTGTGTGCACCTCCAGTATGGGCATTTCCATCCTCTTGTTTTCCTGCTAAATCTTTAGGATTTATTATTTACAAGCTTAAATATCCGCTGGGTTGCAATTTAAACTTGACTGTGGAAGTGCTAGTGAAGCTACACCTCCATGTGTCTGTAGCTGGCCCAGCTGAGCTGCTTATGTCCTGGGAACTTGGGGCTATGTTGTGCTAAATTTGAACGTTTAAGGTTATGTTTGAGCTTGGTTAGTTGTGCTGGGGTCAGTGCTCACTGTGCCTGTCCCATGGACTGGGGGAAAATTTCAACTTTTGAAAAGTTCAATCTTTGCAACTCACAGTGAAGTCAGGAGTTGCCTCCTTCAGAAATGTGTGATGCATTCCCCGAAATATCTGAAAATGCCAGGATTTTGGTTTGGGCAGCTCAGCAGAAAACAGTGAGATTAATTTGAGTTGCCTGTGGCAGGATGATTCCCCAGGTGTAAATTCCCTCCTCACTGATCCCCAGCAATTGAGTGTGATTAGTGGCTAATTACAGCCGTTAGTGGCTCATTTCAGGCTGGCTGCTCAAGGCTGCATTGCCTGGGCAGTGTCAGGCTGGTGGTGGGAGCTGGAGGGTGTATTTGCAGCAGGTAATGTAGAAATGATTTTCTGTGCAGCTTGGTGTGGTACATGTAGCATGAACACGGTGATCATCAAACTTAAGGCGGAGGCATAAGAGCATAGATGTGGGGTGTAACATGCACAACTTCCTGGAGGAAGCAAAAAAGTGGTGTTGGAGTCTAGAGGATAATTCTTGGTGTTTTGCATTTCCCTGCATCTTTTTTACCTTCTCGCAGTTCTGTGTCGACATGTACCTGGTACATCACTACCTGCTCTTGTGACTTGCCTGGGGGTGAGGATGTGCCTTAGGGTGGCCTCTGTGACTTTATGTGGCACCAGAGGAGGGATGCTTGGATAGCTGTACCTGATGGTGCAGGTGACCCGAGTCAAGCTTCCAAAGGTGTAGCTTGTGTTCTGTGCCACAGCCTTGGAGTGTGATCTCTGATAGATCCACTCTCAGGACATCCCATAATGTTTTCTGCCATTTCTCTGGGTGGTGAACGCTGTGTGTGATCTCCCACCATGTGTGTGCAGCCCCCATGGTGCAAAAGCAAGACCGCTGTCCCACTTGTTTTCCAAGCAGGGGTTTGCAGCACCAAGGCATTTCCAGTTGGAGAGGGATGTTTTGGATTAAAACACTAGGTGGTTTAAAACCATCACCCCTTGTCCTATTGCAACAGGCCCTGCTAAAAAGTCTGTCCCTATCTTTCTTATCAGCTTCTTTTAAGTATGGAAAGGCTTGTTCCTCTAGCCCTGTCCCTGCATAATTCTGTAGGTGTTTCTGTTTCCACGCAGTTGGAAGGGTTATAACATCCCTGTCTGTGCTCGGGCTGTGGGTCACAGAAATGCTGCTGTAGGGAGAGGATGCTCTTCATGGCTCTGCTGGTTTTTGCTTGATGAGGTTGAGCTGTTTTATGGCCCGGCTTTGTGGGTGGGGATCACTGCTGCTCCACTTGCAGCTTTTATTTTGCAGACTTGCTTTTTCCCGGAGGGATGAGGTGTGTTTCTTGGGGAAATGCTTTTCACTATTCTTCACCACGTTTTGCTGGGGTCACTGGTCAGCAGTGCTAGAGGAGACAAACAGCATGTGCTGTATGCAGACAGACAGATGTGTATGTTACGCACCTGGAGCCTTGCCGAGGGGAATGTAGAAAAGCAGATGTTGGCTTGGTGACCTGGATAAGCCATGAGCCCTGGCTTCCTCCTGTGCCTCTGTGCTCTGTCTTGGACAGAGCTGAGTTACTAACTGCAGAGGGTCCAGCTGAAAGAGCGTCTGTTCATTTTAAAGTTCATATAGCAGAAAAACAGGCAGCAAAGTCATGTTAAATAGGAGTTGAAGCATGAATTAGAAATTCAGGTGCCCTGACTTCTTTCCCCCATTCTTAAGGAAGCCTGGGGGCTGCTCTAAGCTGTACTGGGGTGACCATGGGCCAGCTGGAGGCACCTGGGGTGATGGGCACAGTCTGTCCAGACCTGTCCCCACTCACTTGTTAGACACCACTTGGGGTCAGCATTGGTTATCTGCATTTAGCAGGTAGCCTCTGGTCCTTGTCTGCCCTACAGAGCTGGATAAATGCTGAGGGTTTTGGCCAAATCTTCCAACACAGTTAAACTTCAGACCTGAAGAAAGACCCCAATGGGTGAGCCTGTGCCTGCTGCACTCTCAGGTCTAGGCTGCCTTCCTTTGACCCCAGGATGTGAATATAATGGAAAAACTGGTAAAACTGGGCAAAGAAGCCTTTCCCTCCCCAAAATGTGAGATCCAGGTGTGCAGGGACCTCGGGCATGTTTGCAGCCTGGCTGGTGCGGGGCAGCAAAGGTTCCGGCTCTGGCTCCAAATGCTGCAACGGTGACGTTCTTCCAGTGCTGGATCCCGGCTGCAGCTTGGATGTGGCAAAGGAACAGTTTGCAGAATAGGGAGGTGTCTGTGAGCTTGCTGTTTTTCTGCAGCCTGGAGTTTCCAAATATTTATACATTTCTCCAGGGTGGGTTTCAAGAGGATGGACCAGGCTCTGTTCAGTGGTGCCCAACGCCAGGGTGAGGGGCAACGGGCATAGACTGAAACACAGGAGGCTCCTTCCGAACATGAGCAGAAACTTGTTTGCTGGGAGGTGCCAGAGCCTGGCCCAGGCTGCCCGGAGCGGGTGTGGAGTCTCCTTCTCTGAGACATTCAAACCCCCTGGACCCACCTGTGTGATCTGCTCTGTGACCCTGCGTGAGCAGGGGTTGGGCTGGGGGATCTGCAGAGGTCCCTTCCAACCATAAACCATTCTGTTAAACAAAAAAAAAAAAACACCAAAAATCCCCAACAAACAAACAAAACAAAAAAGCTATTAAAGAATTAATGTTATTCTGTCTTGCCCATAGGCTGTGCTTATTGTTAAATTTGCACAGGGGTTTGATTTATGCATGGCTGGAGAGCGGAGACACAAGAGTTGCTATGGGGAGGCATGATCAATTTTGCTGAGAAGGAAAACTTCATAGTACTGGAGTGATTTTTCCTTTTGGAGCGAGGAACAGCATTATTGTGAAATACATGCTGGAGAGGATGTTTCGAGGGACTTGTGCCTTTCCTGCTTCAAGCCGTATGTGCAGCTGGAACAACTTCAGCCCTGGCTGACTTTCAGGGCAGCTTAGGAAAGCTAATTGGATCCAAATGCCCCAATTTGGCCCCTCTGAATATGGAGTATCTGAAGTCCGGTGGGTGATTTGGGGAGCTTGGATAAAATTGAGTCCCACAGGTGATCGACTGAGGGTTCAGAAGGGATTTAACTCTGGGAGTCCAGCATCTCAGAGGGGGCTTAACCTTTTGCTAAGGAAACTCCAGCCCAGGGTGTGTCATGGTTGGCGAGACAAACCTCTGGATGCTTTTGCAAATAGTGCTCTCTACTTTTGATTGAGGGTGCCTCTTTTCTTCTTTTTGAGCCACCTGCCTTATAATGTCTCTATGCAAAACATCCCTGTCCTACCAGCTGAGGGAAAGGGCAGCCTTGTGGGCCAGTAGCTCTAGCAATTCCTTGCTTTTGGGTTTTACTTTTACCCTCTTTGGACTTCTGGGAAGACTGTCTTCTGGTTCTCACCATGATTTTCTATGAAATAGAGATAAGGCAAAGTGTCTCCTCGCAAGCAGAGGGTGTTGTAAGGCTGAACAGAGCACTATGAAGGGCTGAGCTCTTCTCCAGGGCCAGCTATGCAGGAATTCAAATCAGTATTTTCTTGATCACAGCTTAGGAATAAGAATGCTGCAAATGATTAATTCAGTGATGAGCCCTCACGTTTCTGAAGAAACTTGTGTAACTGGTGTCCCGGCTGCTTTGATGTTGGCTTTCCTTGGAAATCATATCGGATGCTTCCTTGCAGGAATGTGTGAAGAATGCAGCAAACTTGTTAGCAAATACCTTGGGGATACTTTTAGAAAAGCAATGCACAGTTTTTAAACTGTGGCTGACTGATGTGGAGGCTTTGGTGTGAGAGCACGCATGTCCTGCTGTCCCTCTGTCCCCTCTGAGCAGCTGCCTGGCGGCCCCTGTCACACCAGACTGGCTGAATCCCACTGATGGAGCATCTTGTCTGCAGAGGAGGTTTAACAGTTTCCCTGGCAGCCTCTCTAGAAAGCACCACGAAGCTCTTTGGATCATTTTGGTTGTGCTCTTAATATTTATTCTTCACCATTGCCCAGCTCTAGCACTGCATCCTCCAACTTTGTGAATGTCTGGGGGTGTGTGAGGATGTTTAACTCTATCCCTGACCTCCTTCTCACCTAGTTTAATCTCTTGTCTTTCAGACTTTTTATTTTCCCCTTATGCTTGTGTTTCCACAGCTTTCAGAAAGTTGCTGCCATCTAAAGGGTACAAAACGGTTGCTCTGCAGCTACAAAACTGGGGAGGTGGTGTGTGCTGAGTCAGTGTGTCCTGGTTCACAGGTGCCTGTGAAGGTCTTGTTGTGATTAGATATGTTCTTTGTGCTCTTCTGAGCAAAACCTGTGCCTAATCTCCATCTTGTGGCTAAAAGCAATGCTGAGTGGCATTGAATTAATAACCAGCTGCCTCAAAATTTGACCATGTGTCACTAAAGTCTTTGAGGATTTAATAATTGGCTTTGGAGAACATCAAGATCAAGAGTGCTTTGGGTTTGTTCATGGGGATCCCAGCAGTGAAGGATGATCCGCAGATCTGGGGTCTGAGTGAATCTTTATCAAAGCTGGAACTGCTTGCTGTAGGAAAGCAGGGGATCCACTGATAATGGGGAAGTCTGTATATCTGGAAGACCATCATTTTTATAGCTTTGTGTGCATAGTTACCAAGCCAAAGGCAAAGGAAGGATAAGAAGCACCAGCAGACCTTGTGTCCAGAGAAAGCATTTGGTTTGACTTTTTACAGCCTGTTCGCAGGACTCATGCATGGATGGTTTCTCTTCTTGATGAGCTGTGACCTAAAGATGGGGAGAATTTCCTGTGCTGAGTGGAACTGTTGGTTGACAGGAAGTTATCCCAGATGGCAAATATGGAAAGGGTGACACAAGTGATGACATTAGTGCTCTCGCTCTTTCCTTGTTGTCAAAGCTGTTCACAGCTTCATTTGTTAAAACTGACCTCCCAGCTCTGGATTGCAGAGGGAAGGTTTGGGCAGAGAAGGGCTGTGCAAACACAAAAGCCAGGTCTCTTGGGAGGCTCCCGTGACATTCTTGATGGAGGTATGGGCTTGTATTTTGCTTGTTAAGATGGATAAATTGTTCTGTGGTGTGTGGCATCCACTCAGCTCTGTTCAGGCCAGGGGTTTGCTAGCAAGTGGGAAAGTGAGGCTTCAAGTGACCTCAATCACTTGGGTCATTCCAGGAGGCTCCCAAAAGACACGAAACTCAGCAACCACAAATACTCAAGGGATTTTCATCCCTGGACCTGTAAGACCTTTACCCCTGTGTGCAGACACCGGCGTCGGGTTGGGAAGCTGTGGTGGGGTGTATGGAGGGAAAATAAAACATAAGCAAGAATCTAGTGTAGCTAAATCACTTCAGCAAGTTGTTTGGGTAAATAAATCTGACAATCCATGTGGATCAATTGGGCAATCCGTGTGCAAGAGAGGTCTTGCTGTGTGCACACACCAGCCCCTTCCTGAGTTATATTTGGTGGCAGATTGTGCAGAGATTCCTTTTTTTGCCCTCACCTTTGTTCTGCTCTGGTTCGTTTATGAATGAGGGACCAGGGAGCTCCCTCTTGGGTCATCCTGGGTTTCCGAAGGGCGGGCTGGGGGGATGTTCCTTTCCTCTGGAAGATTAATTGTACGAACCTGATATTTCTGTTCTCAAGGCTAGTTTGGCTGGATACTGAGCATTCCCGCCTGACATTTTTAGCGTGGCAGGCGGGTGTGACAGCCTCGCAGCATCTTCCTGCTAAAAACAGCTGCTGTTTCAGCCCCTGGCTCACGTTCGAGCCACATCCAGAACAGCTTGTGGCCAAGGGACGTGCGCACACTCTGCTCCTCCCAGCGGCATCTCTGGGGATGCGTGCTGGGCTTCCATAGCCTTCATGTTTATGGTAGTTGGGTGGTGAGATTAGCTTGTCCATCCCCTCCTGCTCCATCTGTAAGGGACAGGTTGCTTGTGATGGGCTGGGGTTTGCAACCCTGGGTGCTGCAAAACCGAGAGCAGGGCTTGGACATCACCGCAGCAAGGATTTGTGTGTGTGTGTACAAAGCAATACTGCTGGCTTGGAGCTGTGAGATACTTGGGTGATGAGATGTTCTGTGGGTCTCCATCTGGAAAGTGTTGGGGCCATGTGAAACCCCAGCCAGGAGTGAGGACCCATTGGAGCTCATGGGAGCTGATTTGCCACCCTGCAGCAGGGATACTGTGCCTGAGGTGTTGTCACCTCCCAGGCTGGCAGGGCAGCCACGTTCCTGGTCGGTGGAGCTGGCTGGGAAATGTTTTCCTGTGCTAAGGAGGATTTAATGACAGAACGAAAACAAACTGTGCAAATTTTCCACTTTGAGAGATCATTTTAACTGGAAGGCAAAGTCTTCTGTTCTCTTGTCTGATTGGGTTTTTGATGCAAAGTGGATATTTTCCAGTTGGAGTTATTCATCTTGTCAAAAAGTCAACAACTCTGAAAAGCAGATTTATTCCAGCAAAATAGTTTCTAGCTGAAGCTTTTTTCCTCCCAGCTCATTTTCAGCCAGCTCAACTCATTATTGCTGCTGAGATTGGATGTTGCCCGACCTGAATGCTTTTGTACAAAAATCTTTTTTCCACGATTGAAGAGCAGGATGTTAAAGCAGCAAAACCATAAAGCCAAAGAGTCTCCATCCTCAGAGTTGTTCAAAATCTGACTGGACAATCGTAGGCAAACCTGCTGAGGAGGCAGGTTGGAGTAGCCGATCTTCAGAGGTGCCTCCAGCCCCAGCAGTTCTGTGAACAGCTGCAAATACGGTGATGTGCTTTGAGGCTTAGGGGCTACCCTGTGGAAGTATTGGAACTGCAGAGACTTGTTCTTGCTCAGTGAAATTCCTTCTGGCCACTGCTAGAAGTAGCAGCTTGCAGCACAGCTATTGCTTAGTACTTCCAAAACAGCCTGGAAAATGGGGACTGTTGTACGGCAGGATCAGAGGTGCTGTGGATGTTGAGGTCTCTAAGCTAAACGCAGTCATAGAATCATTTTAGTTGGAAGAGACACTTGAGATCATTGAGTCCAACTATTAACCCAACACTGGCACTAAACCATGTCCCTGAGAAAAGTCCTTGCTCGATAAAGGTGAAATATGTGGCTTCCCAAAGTAACCTCCTTCTTCTCTGTGAAACTCAGGACTACAGACAGTAAAATAGGGAGGAAGGTGTATGGAGGAGAAGGTGGGAGCTTAGAGCATCCTCCTTGTTTCACTGGGATGCTGGAACAGGCACAAGCCCAGCAATGCTCCAGTTAACATTATGGCTGTTTTACATGACAAAAAGGCAGCCCTGAAAAGCGGGGTGCACCCCCTGGCATGTCTGGGCACTTCTGTGCTGTTCTCACAGGTGTGGAATGCCCGTGACCCCATCCAGGAGTTTTTTCATAGGAAAGGTGATCTGAACTTAACTGGCCTGATAGAGCCAGCTATGGTTGTGGCATTAGATAACCAAGTGACCATCAGTAGAAATGACTCTTCAGCAGTTAATATGGGCTATCAGCAGGGTCTTGCCTATCAAGTTAAGTTTACTGCAGAGGCTAATTGCACAGTAATTAAGGTAAAACAAATATTAGCTTGAAGCTGTGCCTGTAACTTGAATCACATAGCTTTACTTCTGATGTGAGGCCTGATTGGAAAACCTGATGCTTAATTTGTATTGCATTAGGCTGATGGCAGCTGGTTTTGTGGGCTGAGCATGAGCCAGATCTGCTGTCGTAAAGCTCTGGCTCCACTAACGCGGTGCTGGTTTGTGCTGGATGAGGATCTGGGCCAAGTCTCTTTGTGTTGCTGTAACCTGTATTGTTCAGACGTGTGCTGGGGTGTTGTTTGAGGACATCCAAGTAGTGAGCCAGCCTCAGAGGCTGTGAGGAGGAAGAAAACACACTTCTCTTTCCTGTGGGTCAGTGTTTTTCTGTTGCAGACAGGCCTGTCTGTACATGAGGCTGGATATGTGCCTGGATTCTGCTTTAGCATCTCCCTGTACTTGAGTCTGTGTGAAATGTGGAAGCAAATGCCTGGGGCAGAGATGATGTCCTGCATTCACTGTACCCAAAATGTACCACACTGTCACACAGGATGTGGATACAGGGATGCTCCGAAGCATGGCCTTTGGTTGTCAGAAATCAGCCATACCTTGGGAGTGTCACAGGGTGGCCTCACTCTTCAGTGTCCTATTGCCACCATGTGTCCTGGTGCTCTCCTTGCTCTGGCACCTCTGCGTTATCAGCCAGAGTGCTTGGGAAGGTCTTGTGGCATTCCTGGAGGATTAATTTGGAGACATGGGAAAGCATATCCCTACATGTCTTGAAAGGCATACACACCAGGATTTATGGTGGGGTTTCCAGCAGACCTACCACAGGAGTTTCCCATGCCTGTCTCATAAGCATGTTGATGGAACAAACCAATGCAGGAAAACAATGAAAGTTCCAACTCTGTGTTGTTCCGTACTTCGGGAATAGCATCTCAGACTTCTCTGGGAAGGTTTATATGGGTAAAATTGTGTGTGTGATTAAGCTTTTCAGAAGATCCATCTCACAAGGCTTGCTGCATTGCTTCGTGTGAGCTGTGGGAGGCTTGCAAGAGTCATTAGAACAGAAGCCGCACTGAAATAACTCCTCAGGCCAGCTCATTTCCAGGCAAACCCTGCTGAGTCACAATGTGTAGCTCAGACTATATGGTCTTTACAAATGTGTTTATTCATAAACACATGAGGTATCCTGGCTCTTGGTGTCTAGAGAAGAGCATCTTATAGGGCTCCCAAGGGGGTTGCTCTAGCTCAGCCTGTATTAAGTGGAAATACTGATAGCAAGTCCCCAGCCCGCTGGGGTTGGGTCAGCCAGGGCAGGTGAGAGAGGTGACAGGTGGAGAAATGCAGCTTGTGCTGGGACAAATTTGTCACTGTGGCCTTGGGAAATGGCCTGATTCAGGTGCTTGATGTCACTGGGGGGTGATGGCAGTGGTGGCTCTTATCTGGTGGGCTTGTGTTGTGTAGGAGGTCAGAGATGTTGGGATGTGATGCTGACCACAGCTCTTTCCTGCCATAAACAGTTCTGTCTTCGTGTTGGGCATGGGGAGGGTTGTTGCTGCGCTTCTGATTTGTTCTGTCTCTTAGTGGAAATCTGTATCATGTTTTTGTCTTCAAAAACAAATTTTGTAGGTTTTATTTAAAATATGCTTTTGAGGAGCAAAAAAAATATTGACTTGTTTGCACAAACATGCATATGTGACAAACATTTGTGAATGTGCTCGTGAATATTTATGTATATGGATGCACAAAGTGTTGATAACATTGCCAATTCTTCTGGAAGTCCATTTCTGGTAAAGGTTTTTGTGGATGAAAATTATTGCCTGACTTTCCTGTTTATTCACTGAGGTTCAGTGTGCAATAGCAACATTCCCAAACAGGCACTGTGCAAATTCATAGAATCGTTTTGGTTGGAAAAGACCTTTAAGATCGTAGAGTCCAACTGTTAACCTAACATTGCCAAATCCACCACTAAGCCATGTCCCCAAGAGCCTCACCTACAATTCTTTTAAACACCTCCAGGGATGGTGACTCAACATTTCTCTGGGCAGCATCAATCTCTGTAGAGTTTGCTATTCCATCCATTTGCATTGTGCTAATTAGGTTGTGTGTTGGTCTAATCAACAGTGTATGCTGCTGCACAGTACCCTGGTGTTACAGCACGCAAAAGATGACTCTGAATAGCTTGTACTTGTTCCTCATGGCCCTATGCTTTGCACAGTTTGCACAAGCAAGAAATTAGTGTGTGTTGTATTGCAGGGATGCTGGATTTTGGATGGGATAAATCCTGCAGTCCTGGAGCACCTGGCCTCCTTCCCTACTGTGCAGCTTAGCCTGAAAAAGGCACTGAAGGCAAATAAAGCAGGAGAAAGGAGGTTATTCATTCTTTCTTTGGGGTTGCAAAGGGTTAAACTCTGCCTGAGCTCATAGACCAGTGTTATGGAAGTTGAGCAATCTGGGTTTTATTAGGGGAAACTCAAACTGGGAATTAAGAGAGCTCCAACCAGTAGGAAAGCTTTCCTGGAGGTTTGAAGCAAGTTTTCTTCAAGCAAAGCGCTGATTTGAAGTGGCAACACCAGAATTTCATGCAGGGGCCTCCGGGAAGCGAAGGACAGACTGATCTGTTTGAACCGTCCCACCAGCTTAGCAAGTAACTTTTATTGCTCCGTTTAGCTTCCCTTGCCCAGGCTGACAAAGCCCCATTGTTCACCCTGGCACCGCTCCCTCCTCCGCAGCCACCAACTGACCGTGACCTTGTCCCCATGGACAAGGAGGTTAAATCCTCCCCGAGGTGCCCCAAAGGGATCAGAGGCGTAAAACCCGCGGGAGAGGTGGCTCCTGGCCAGATGTTGGGGACCAGAAAGGGCTCCTCTCGCTTCCTGGAGGAGGTGGCTTCTCTCTACGTCTGGGTTTATTTTCAGGGGTGATCAAGAGTTAAAAATGAATGGGTGTCCATGGAAGAAAGCCTGCGAGCTGGGAGAAATACAGTAGGTGGAACTGTGGAACAGGCAGCTGGGGGTGTCTGGAACGCTTTGCAGCCCCAAAGAAAGAGTGAATAACCTCCTTTCTCCTGCTTTATTTGCCTTCGGTGCCTTTTTCAGGCTAAGCTGCACACTAGGGAAGGGAGCCAGGTGCTCCAGGACTGCAGGATTTATCCCATCCAAAATCCAGCATCCCTGCAATACAACACACACTAATTTCTTGTTTGTGCAAACTGTACAAAGCACAGGGCTGTGAGGAACAAGTGCAAGGAATTCGGAGTCATCTTTTACATGCCGTAACACCAGGGTACCGTGCGGCACCATCCACAGCTGGCTAGACTAACACAAAACCTACCTAATTATCAATATCACAATGCAAATCACACTGGGGAGTGGGTGCTGGGTCCCAGTGTGGCTGGGACTGGTTGCCTCTAAAATGGCTCTATCAGACATGGTTGCAGATACACTCTGTATTTTATTTGCTTTCCTCCCCCAGTCTCACAGTTTAACTGGGAAAATATTATTCTGCCAACTCCTCTGCTGCTCCCCAATGACAGGAGGTCCTTGTGCCTCCTGCCAGCACCAGCCGGGCTGTCCCCATGATCTGCCATCCCTGTGCTTGATGGGGTTATGTGCTTTCTGCTGGCACCCTGGGGTCATGCTGCAGGAGAATGGTGACTTTATTTTCCATGTCTTCAACCTTTTGTGCTAGGGCAGTCCTAAAATGACCTTACTGCCTGGGCTGTAGGCTATGTATGTTCAGAAATGGGGAAATGTGGTGGATCTCCAAAGGAACCTGGAAAGTCTGTTTTTAACCCCTTGGTTTGAGTGGGTGAACAGCAGGAGTTGCTGTTAATGGGAGTTTCACCCTATAAACAGTGGCTGCTGTCTCAGGGTTGGGCTTATCAGGCGTTTTGCTTGCATGGAGGCGTTGCTCTCCTGCTGATGATGGATGTTGGCTTTATTGCCTGTCCTGACTGCTTTCCAGCAGCACCTACAGTGGTTTGGCTGCGAGCAGAGGACAAGCTCTTCCCATCATCTGTGGGCAGAATGTGCCTTGGGGGTATGAGGAGCTGCAGAATGAGCAATGTGGTGAGAACTGTGCCAAACTCTTACAGTCCTGGAGGTGGCAGGGGTTCAAATGGGGTCAGGCAGCAGGTACATCCATGCATCTTTATGAACTTGCATAAGTCTCTCTGCCTTTGCCAAGTGGAGAGCAGCTCTGCTGTGGTGTGTAGGTGCCACATTCACAGTTGCTTCTATACTTTGACTGGTTGTTTCTGGGCTGGTCTTAGTCAAGAAGTGTTTGGGCAATGCCCTCAGATATGTGGTGTGAGTTTTGGGGTTGTCCTGTGCAGGGACGGGAATCGGACTTGATGATCCTTATAGGTCCTTTCCAACTCAGGACATTCTGTGATTCTATGGTTAATATTTTGGGATGAAACTGTGTTAACACTTCCAGAAAGAAAGTGCTGAGAGGTGTCCTCAGGCCTGTTGGGAACAGCACCCATGAAGCAGCAGCATGTGTATCCCATTCCTCGCTGAGACAGGAGTGGATGGGGTTGGAAGGGGGCTTGTGCGGGCTCAGTGCTCCTATTGGAAATGTCTGAAGCTTGAGGCTCATGTTGGATGATGAGTCCAAGACAACCTGTCCTGGCCCCAAGGCTGTGGCCTCAAGGTTGAGGTTGGATCTTGGGAACAATTTCTTCCCCAAAGGGCTGTGTGGCATTGGAACAGGCTGCCCAGGGCAGTGCTGGAGTCACCATCCCTGGAGGGTTGGACAAACATGGAGATGAAGTTCTCAGGGACATGGGGTAGTGCCAGAGGTGGGGGTAATGGTTGGACTCAATCATCTTAAGGGGCTTTTCCAACCAAAATGATTCTATAATATCAGTGGGATGCAAGGTGACAGGCTGGAGATCCTTGGCAGGGTGATGTGGGAGCTGCGGTTCCTGTGCCAAAGGGGCTGCATTCAGCAAATGGCTTCTGCAGTATTTGCAGCTCTTCTGGGCCTGGGTGCAGCTGTGGGAGCCCTGGTCTCTGGGGCACCTCCAGGCTCTGCCCCCATGGGTGTTGCGAGCTGTAGGGGCTTCTCGGGGCAAAGGATTTCGGGGATGTGGCGGCAGGAGGCAGATGCAAAGCCACATATGAACACTTTGTCCTTTGCATCCTACTTGATCTGTTGCTTTGAAGCACGAGCCATTGCGTCTCCAAGGGGAAAAAAATGCCCAGAAATTCCACAGACCCTTCAATATCACTTCTGTTTTACAGCGAGACAAAAAAAGGTCCCTTTGTGTGAGAGCTGAAAGAAATAGCCCAGTCCCACAGCCTCCCTAAAATTCTTAATGTCAACTATTTGCCTCCTTGTATTTTCACATACACAAGCACTTTCTCCTGAGTATCTGGGCTCCCCCAGATTGGTGTCCCCTGGCTCAGAGGTGTTTGCGGAATGGACAACCCGGTCCCTTTGTCCACTTCCTGGCCAGGCTTGTGGGACTGACTGGGGGACATGGGCCAGAGAGCAGCAAGAAAGGCAACTAAAGCTGGGTTTGGAAAGAAATGAGCAGTTTGAGCTGCTTCTAATTCAAGCAATTGTTTGATAGCAGGGGACAAGGTCTCTCTCGCAGATCTGAGCACAACCCCAGGAGCCTGGTGAAGTGTCCCTGTCCACACCAGCCTGGCCCAGTACCTCGTTCTGCTCTTGCCAGGGCATCACCCGTCCTGCTCCGGGGTCAGATGTTCCCCTGGTTTGAGTGACTATCAAATTAATAACACCACACAGATCGCAGCAGCTGAGAAACCGCCCCTTCTATTTTAGCGCTGTTTGCATATATGTACTGGAGCGTCTTGGGTGGAACACTGAAGGCTTCTAGCTTGGAGTCTGCTCTTTTTTTTTGTGTTCCCTTCCCCTTTGTAAGAAAAATTAGAGGCGAAAAAGAGACTATAATGTTGTGTCTGCGCAGTAAAGACAAATTGGTCTCTGAAACGCGAGTGCCAGCAGCGTTCCTGTGGTTATTGTTCGTTCGACTGCGCTGCACACGTGCTGCTCCGTGTTCCTGTTCTTGCTCACGTAACCTGATACATCACTGGGCGCATTGTGAAATGTGTCCCGTGAGAGCAGAGGGATGCAGCGCCTGCACATTGCTGTGGTGGAAACCCTCATTTTTGCTTCTCTTATGTTTCAATGTCAGTTTTCAAAACCTGGGGTGGAAGCTGGTGCTGGAGTGTGGATCCTGGGGTTCGGGCAGAGCCTGCCCTGGAGAAAGAGGTGAAGTGGTGGAGGTGATGTGATCCACATGATTCACACCTTGCCTCTTCATCTGAGCACCTTCAGAAGTATTTGGGATGATGTGATGGTACCTGTGGCCTAAGGCAGGATTTTTGGCTAACTGCTTTTGGGCCATTGTAGTTTACCCCATGGTTCAACTTCTGATGGATCCAGAGCCTCTTGGAGACAACAGATGGGTATGTGTTGATGTGTCAGATCAAGCCCCTCCTGGAATAAACCCATTTGTCAAACTTTTAGTTTCTTCCACAGTCTTTTTCACTGTCGTCCTGGCACCCAGGTGGGGTTTTTCCCCATCCTTGGGATCTGTCATGGGGATTCCGAGTTCTCAAATCTGCCTTTCTGCCTCTTGTGTTGACCTCTTCCAGCCCTCTTGGAGCCTGTGATCATCTCTTTCCATCCTTATCACACAGCTTCCCCATTCACATGTATGGGGAGGAGTTTGGGTTGGAAGCAGCTCATGGAGAATTTCAAACAGTATAATCAGATGAATGAATGAATAAAGGGTAGTTTTGTTGCTCTTATCCTTTCATCGGCTTTATTTGGTTCCCAGCAGTTTGTTTTGTAATTGCTGTTCCATCTGGTTTCTCCTGAGGGTCAAATTAAAATCCTGTTGAAGACGACAGCAAACTGCTGTTGAGTTGTGTAGGACCGGTCAGGTCTGAAGTTGTTTTCTGGCAGAGTAGCACTCATTTCTCTTCACTTTGCTTAAACCGAGAGGCTGAAAAACCTTTGGGCAGGAACCTTGGAGGCAGGAAATTCCTCTCCTGAGGATCTCCCAGCAATGCAGGCTAAGCTAGGATTGTAAAATACAGCATTAAGATATACCCAGTGGTGGTTGTCAGCTTTCCTGGAGAGGTGAATGTGGTCACCCAGGACATGAAGAAGAGGAAGGGACATCAGCTGCTGCTGTCTTTTGCAAGTTAGATTGGTGGTTTTCAGTGCTATACTTCTATTTTACTGGAGAAAACTAGATGTTGCAGTTCAACTGAAAAATCTCACATCGGTGGGAGATGACACGAGCTCCATCCAGACCCTTTTCCCTGACTTGGGTGTCCTGTGGAATGACCTTGTGCCTGCAGGCTGCTCAGGAGGGATGTGCTGCACCAATTCCCATGGCCAGACCAAACCAAGTGTTGCATCTTCTCCCTTCTCCAGCCTTTGGAGATGTTGGCTCCTGCAGGCTGGTGTACCCCAGCTGAGAGTATGGGAACCACATGGCCAAAGGAATGGGAACCAGAGGTTGGGGGCCCTGAGCCTGTCAGCAGGGGCTGGCTTAAAAACAAATGAAAGAACAGAGGAAAAAATAGTTCTAATTACTGCAAACTTTTAAAAACACAAAATAAAAGCTTATTATTTCACAGTGTTCCCTCTGCAGCATGTAATTTCATTTCCCCCCATTTGCTTTTACTACTTGCTCTGGGCTCTGTCAGAACAACCTGATTTATAAGCGACAGCTTTGGCTATTTTTCAGGCGAGTCTCTCTAAATATAAGAGTGTGAAAACTGTCCTGCTGCCAGCAACCCTCTTAGAATTAAAACTCGCATGAGTTGTAGCATGAAGCAAAGTGCTGGGTGCTTTATGACTTAAATGTCTTTCATAAAAAGCAACCCTCCCTCCTTTCTCTTGGGATCCTTTTTCCTTTTATTACACTGAATATCTCAACCTGCAGTTGGAGAAAATAAAACAAGCAGTGGCTGTTAGCTTAGTGCTTCCCTGCTACCGTCTCCCTCGTGTACTATCAGCAGTGAGTTGTAGATCAGGAGGGAGATGTTTATTGAACAAGGGGTTTAGCAACAGAGCTTTGTCTAAGGTTTTCTTCCCATTCTGAAGAGGTAAAGAAAATGAGCAACACTAAGCATAACACAGCAGCTATACAGCATAGCCTGCTAATTTTAAGTGAATTGATAGTAATGTCTGAAAATTGGGGAAAACTTGAATTGGCAGCCTGAAAAAAAAACATAGCGTGTGCTTTAATGTTCTGGTTAATAAAGAAAAGCTGTGTTCGCTGTGCGATGTTACTTCTGTGTATCTGTCTGTTTGCGAACACAGTCTCCCTTTTTGCCTCTGGAAGCGCCTGGCTTTGGTGGCTGCTGCTCTTTTGGATGCAGTTAGAGAGAAATCTGGACCTTTGACTGTTGATGTTTTGATGCCCGGAAGCATTTGATCTGGATTTAAAGTTGCCCACGTGTGTCCCCGCTGTCACAGAAATTGTGGTTCTTGTTGGTGACTTCTGTGCTCAAGTTCTGGTTATTGCCCGTTTTCATGCGATGTCTCAAAAGGATCATTGTTTGAGGGAGTGATGTTTTAAACTCTGCTCTCTACAGTGTGCTGCTCTGCTATCCAGACAACCTGGATCTGATTTAATGTCCCGGTTGGATGGAACAGACTGGAGGCTCGTGCTGCCAAACCAGCACGAAGGGACTTGAGTGGGTTCACAGCTCTGGTCCGGCTGCTGCAAAGCTGGATAGAGGTGGCGACTTCTTGTATACAAAGGAGGCTTTTTGGTTTTATTTTTTGGGGCTGAATGCATTTGCAAACACTCGGATACATCTCAGAAATGCTGCTTCTCTTTGGTGCTCGTGGGTGTAGGTGGTGAGGTGGCTGTAGGGAAGGTGTGAGAACATGTCCTCCCCTCCCGTCTTGTGTTCTGGTGTTGAACTGTGGCAGGTCCTACCAAGACTCAAGCTCAGAGATAGCTCTTGGCTTTTATACTTGGTCACAAGTTGACCCAGAGGGTCTGGAGGCCCCTGTGCAGTGAATTCCCTCAGCAATAACTTGAAGGATATGAAAAACAGCTGCAGCCATGGCCCTTTGTACATGGCATGTGGGCACTCAGTGTTTTTGTGTTGGGGAGAAGAATGGAAATGGATCTTAAACTCCCAGATACTGGTAAAGCCTAAGAGTATTTCCAAATATTAGGACTGTGTGAAGTGGCCTGGCTGATTCCCCAGAACAGGTAGCAGCTGTTTTAACATTGAGGAGTTTGCATAGGTCTGTCAGACAATAAATTTTCAGGAAGGATGGTCACAGGTGTAAAATCAGCATCCTTGTAAAACACACACTGTATATTCACTCATCTTGAACCTAAGACTGTCCTTGGCTAAACTCCAGCTGATGTTAAGATGTAAGTCTGGGTGGCGCCGCCCATTGCTCAGGGGAGGCAGGTCAGTCTCCTGAATTATTCCTTTTAGATACCGTTCCATTGGTGACAGTAAAAATAAAATAAAAATTCAAATTGAATCAATGCTGCTTTTGTGGATTGGATTTTCAAAAACAATTCCCACTGAAGTCAATGGGCAGTTTTTGGGTTGGATGAGTTTCATTTCAGGAGGAAAAAGTTAAGCTAACACAGGGTGTTTTTATAGTCCTAATCTAGATATTACATCCTTCAAGGCCTTCCCTGGAAAGCTTCCATGTGGGAGATTTTTTTGGTTTTATATTTCAGGGCTGGCATTTCAGCAAAGGCATTCAACGCTGCAAAATTGTATTTTTCACAAATATGTGTGCTGTGGGGCACATCTCGGGTGCTCTCAGATTTTCAAATGAAAGGCTGGCTTTAGAGTTGCACTTGAGCAGGTGAGTTGCCATGATGCCCTTGGTTTTACAAGTTGTTTTTAGCCATTAGCTGATCTTGCTACTTCAGTCAGGTTCTGTCTTTATATTTGGTATTGGCTGCTTATCCCAGGAAAGGAAATAAATTAATTCAGGTGTGTACTGAGTTTGAGACCCAACAAATGAGGGTGGTGAGAGCCTGGCCCAGGTTGGCCAGAGAGGTGGTGGATGAACCATCCCTGGAGACATTCCAGGCCAGGCTGGATGGGGCTCTGAGCAACCTGAGCTGGTGAAGATGTCCCTGCTCATGGCAGGGGTGACACTGGGAGCTGGGAAGGTCCCTTCAACCCAAACTGTTCTATGAACCATGTTTTCCAGTGGTTATTGTGCAGGTGGCTGTGCAGGCAGGCTGGTGGCTTGTGAGAAGGGGCTGGGAATATGCTGTGCCTTGTCTTGGCTGCATTGGGTGGCCAGACCTGATGCTGAGCTGGTCTCTGTGTTATCAAGGGACACTGTGGTAGGGGCAGGTTTGTCACTGGAACTCCAGTCTGGAGGGGATGAGAAGATACCCTGTGGCTTTCTCTGGTTTGTGCTGGTGAGATCCTGAGCTGGTGTCACGATGAGAGAGGAGTGTGTTGGAGCACTTCCCATTGGAGCAGTTTGTGAGCAGATATCTCGGTATCAGATAAACCTCAGGCAGGGTTTGCAGAGGCAGTGGAGGCAATAATCTCATCACTGCAGGGAGGGCAGCCAACCCAGTTCTGCTCTGGAAAGGCTTTACCAGGACAGTCCTGGAGATGGGTCTCACTGGCAGGTGCTTATGAAGCGAAGGAATTGATGTGTTTAGAGGATTCCCAGGGATTTTGCAGAGCCTTGTCTCCCTGGGCTCTGAAATCGCTTCCAGGCCAGTGGCCAAGCACAAGCTGTAAATAACAAATGGTGGCTGATGATCCCATCTCATTTTGTGCTGAGCTGTTGTCAGCTCTGGGCTTTCCCTTGGCACCTTGTCTCCAGTGCTTTGCATTCCCATCCTCAGCTCCCAGTACTCTCGTGGCATCTGGCATCATGCCCTTAATGTGAACTTGGTGTGGAGGAGTTGCTTCTGTGGTGGCTTCCACAGGGATGTGATGCAGGGAAAGGTGGATACCTGATGGATCCAGGTTTTATGGTCAGAGTGATGTTTGTCTCTGGTCATTACTGATTTGGAAAGGGCCAGAGGTAAGATCAGAGGGGAAATGTCTAGGGTTGCCATGAGCCTCTGTCTCAGCAGATCCAGCATGGGCAACAGATCCTGTGGCCTCATCTGAGGTTTTCTCCATCAGAGCATCCACAGCTACACAGGAAAATCCACCTGATGGGGATCCAAACTTTATCCTGTCACCAAACATTCCCATCTCAGCAGCTGTCCTAACCGTGGTTGCCATCCATCACACTGCCTTTTTCTCATCATTTAGGAAATTCTGAAACTCTCTTAGTTGCTTGCCCTGTGAGATGATGCTGTAGCATTAGGCAACACAGCTGAACCCAAGGCTCTTTTGAAACCCCAGCCTACACGAATATCATGTAAGCAGCAGTATTCATCCAGGATCAAAATAATGCTGTGCAAACACTGAAATACTAGCAGACACACCTATCGAATGCACGTGTCCTCCAGCCCTGAACCGTGAGCTCAGCTAGCCTCTTTGCATCAGAAACTCTTTGAGCTGGGAACATCTGGCTTGGTGCAGCAAAGGTAAATGTTCCAATGAAAACACCAGCTGTGCAAAGTGAGAGGTGCGGGCTGAAGCCACATCTCAGCACCCTTGTCCTTCCCTGTCCCACCGCTTCCTTGTGTTCATTCCTCTCCTTTTCATCGCATAATTGTTGGGGCAAGGGACTCAGCTGGATCTTTGTTTGCTCTGCGAAACATGCAGCACATCTTGTTTTGTAGCCACATGCAGGAACAGCTCATCTCCTTACAGTGTGGTCCTCACCCACGTGGAGCTTATTTTTTTTTTGCATTGTTGGGAACTGGCGCTGCTGGTTTGGCTGTGGTCCCTGGTGTCACCCTCCCCGACCCCCTGGCACCCATCTGGCAGCTGTGTGGGTCCAGGCGAGCTTTCGCTGTGCTTCTGGGGCACCCGGCGTTCTCTACACGGGCTTTGTTACCGCTGAATTAAATTTTACAGCTCAGCCCTGTGGTGGCTGGGTGCCCGGGTCTCACTCGGCGTATTTATTCATTTTATAAAGACCTGAGCTACAGCCTATCAAAATGGGGGAAAAGCTTTCCAGATCAGCGCTTTTTTCACCTTGTTAGTGTTGTGTTTGGTGCATGATCCTGCTGTGTTATCCCCAGGCTGCAGTGCTGTAGCTCACATGTGTGCTGCTGGTTGCCACATCAATGTGTCCCCCGTGGTCCCTGCTCAGAGCAGCTCCCAGCGTGATGCTGCCGAGGCTGGGGCTGCTCCCCGACCCACTGGCTCTCGGGAATGGGTTAAGCCAGTTCCCTAGTCACCAGAAACACTTGGAAAACAGTTGAATTGCCCTCTAATTATTTTTATTTTAACCCTCTTATAGTGGTTTTTGCTGCACATTAGCCCAACAAGCTAAATTGTAAAACAGTTCTGTAACTCTTGTTCTATAACAAGGGTTAAAAATTCCAGATAGTCAGAACAGGCCTTTGAAGAGACATGGACTATCTCAGCTTGTCAAAATAAACACTTTGTTTAAGCACAGTGTATGCCACTGTCCGAAAGCTCATAATTTAAAACAAGCCTTTTTTTAGTTTGACTTTTCCTGATCGTAAAACTGAGTGTATATAGCGTAGGTACAGACGGGCATAACTTTACAGCAATATGGTTGCAGTGAAGCTTTTCTGGTATGGAAACTTTTTTTTCTCTGAAAACACGTCAGGCTGTTTCTATTTATAAACCTGGGGAAGAGCCTGGGCTGCGTGTTGGCTGATTGTCCCCGTATGCTGCTACCCCGGAGAACTTTGCGGGGTTGTCCTGGCTGGATCTGCTGATGGGGAGAGAGGATGGTTCATGGGGGTGTGGCAAGCCAGAACCCCAGCACTGCCCTTGGGATGTGATGGAAACCAGTTACCATTAGTGGGAGCGGAGGGGCCAGGCAGGGGGAGCGTGGGGAGGGCAGAGCTCGGCATCGGCCGCGTTCCTGAACTTGCGTAAAGGCAAATTCCTGATGGTCTGTGCACCCGGGGCCGCTGGCACCAGCCACAGCTGCGGTGGCCAAGGTGCAGGTTCCCGGGTTGGGAACTTGCAGGATGTGGCTCAGTACAGAAGGCATTGAAAATACACTTTTCCTCCCTCTTTCTGTCCCCACAACTTAAGCAGACAATCTGAAGCAGCATGTTTCTTTAAGTGCTCTGATTTCTTTCAAACACTGAGACCTCCAGGTTTTTTGGTTTTATTTTCCACCAGGAGCTCGTGGTGGGATCTTGGTGAAAATACAAATTGCTTTGTCCCTGCACATCCCCATCGCTGCACACCCAAAGTTGCTTTTCTGATGAGGACCCTGGGTATTGCAGCTGAATGTCAGAGCTCTAATAAACCCTGGGGTGTGGCTTTTATTTTTAATTGGGTGTTTCCCTGATGTGCATCAGAGCCTGGTCACAAAGAACTGACCCTCTGCTAAAGTGAGGAGGAGAAAAGAGGCAGAAATAGTCCCAGTTTGAAAAAGAAAAAATAGTGTACAATGAGAGATAAGGACCAGGCTTTTCACCTATGCCTGATTTAGGAACAGGGATCTGATGTGGGCAGGTTGGTAAATCCCACCTGAAGCAGTTTTGCCTCTTGGGTCAGCTGAATTTGGGGAGGGGTGACCAAGGGCTGCTGTGCCCCCAGGGACATCTGGTGAACAGGGCTGTGGAGGTGATAAGTGTTTATTGGCCGCTATTTCTTTGTGTGAATGGTTCATAAAGCATCTAAGGCATAAGACTTAGTATCATTTTGTGGATCAGGCTTTCCACATCTGTAAAGCAAATCAACTTGCTCTTTAGTAGGACCGTGTTCTGCCTCTGCTGTCCCACACAGCAGCCACTTCTCACAGAATCACAGAATCATTTTGGTTGGAAAAGACCCTCAAGATTGAGTCCAACCATTAACCCACTCCTGGTGTTGCCTCTCAGTAGGCAGTGACGACCTGGTTCAGGAACAGCACGGCGACCACACCCCAGGTCGCTCGGTCCATCAGCACGGAGACACCAATGTGGTGGACGGCAAATGGCGTTTATTAACAAGTAACACAGCATTATATACCTTAGGTTTACAACGTCATGTCCGTCTGCCTGCCTCACATACTCCTACCTACCTAGGGAGGGGCTACTATCTTTCCGTACAGAGTGAGATCTTCTGGCCGCCAGACCCTAACTACCTACACCCTGGCACTGCCCCACGCCCCTGGGAACCTCATCTCCACATCTGTCCAACCCTCCAGGGATGGTGACTCCAGCACTGCCCTGGGCAGCCTGTTCCAATGCCCCACAGCCCTTTGGGGAAGAAATTGTTCCCCAGATCCAACCTCAGCCTCCCCTGGTGCAACTTGAGGCCATTTCCTCTTGCCATATCACTTGGCAGAAGAGACCAACAACCTCCATGCTTTAATTATCTTTCAGCCAGTTGCATCTTCCTTTTCTGCGTTATTCTTTTTCTTGGATTTTCTGCTTTGAACTTTCCCTTGGGCAGATATCTTCCTAAGTAGGCTCAGTCTAATCCCTCCAGCTATTTCTACCAACCTTGCGGTTTTGTGTTTGAGGCGCAAGACTTACATAATTAAGGGGTTTAGGGCAGAAAGCTGAGGCTGGAAAGATCTTCAGTGTGGTCTCATCCTGCTGGGTGCTATCTTGGCCATTTCTTGGTGCTGCAGAAATGAGAATTGATGGGGGTTTTTTTTCCCTTTCCCTCTGTGCTGCTGGGTGTAATACTGACCTTCTGCACCTGCTTGGTCAGTGTGATCATATCCTGTGCTCAAGTATAGAAGTAAAGGCACAAAGGCTAGAAATGATGAATATCATCTGTATTTCTTGCATGGCTTCTTTGAATCTCGAGGCAGAGCATCTACCTGGAATGTCACTGCTGTCCCTTAGTGCTGCCTGGCCCTCCATGGCCGTAGCAAAGCCACCACTGATCCCAGCCTTGGTCTTTGGCTCCAAAGAGCATTGGTGTCACCAAAGGATTCTTCTAACCCTTCCCAGAGAGGGAAGAAGCCAGGAGGTGACTGTTCCTGCTCTCACGGTGTCTTTCTTGGGTTCCTGGCTGCACCTTGCCCTTGGCCAACAGCGGTCTGCTACGCCACCTCATCCAGCGCCATCCACCTCGACCTGCCTATGTCACCCACACGTCGGATGTGGTCAAGATGCTCATTAAGCAGGATGAGCGGAGAAAAGCTGCATCCCACCGCCCAGCAGAGACGGAGCCAAACAGCAAGTCTCAACAAGCTGATTTTGGGAAGGAAAACCAAGTGTTGTCCCAGCCGAGCGGAGGGCGCAGCACCCCTGGGACTGGGGAGGGCTCTGTAGAAATGCCCACGGCTGAGAGCAGTTTGCCATTGCCAAGTGTTTGCAAAAGGGTTATTTCTGCAAGAAAACCCCGCTCGCGCGTGCTACCGTGTAGTAGCCTGGCACATTCCAACAAGAAGAAATGATCCATCTGGAGCTAGAAACAAAGAAAAGAACAAGATGCTCTCAAGCGTTTTCCAAAGTGCATTAAACTACAAATGCAAGTAGCATTTAACTTTTTGACTCTTTTCCCGAAAGCCCCGTTGGAATGAAAGCAGACAAGTTCAAAAGACAGCGGTATTGCCTTTTTCGCTTGTCTGCTCTCAGGTCTGGAGAAAACCATAGCCTTTTCCTAGTGAACTTGCTTCATGTGCATCATTAGCTGTTTGCTGCTTTGCTTTTGGCAGTGTCCCCTAAAGGGTGCAGGGGATAGGGATGCAGATGCCTGCTCGCCCACGCAGCCCAGCACACACAGGGCCCTTCTCTGCTCTCCTGCATCTTGTGACCCCACTGGCGTCAGTGCCGAGTGCCAGCAGCCCCTGGTCTGTTCAAGCTGTGTTTTCCCAACTCTTTGTGTACATATATATATATATATGTATGTATGTATGACATGTTCATGCATGCAAGTTGATTAAGAAAAAAGTTCATTTCCCCCCCCCTCTCCCCCCATCAAAATTAAATTTGCTTGAGGAAGCCATTTGCCCTGGAACAGTTTAGCACAGTTATAAACAACTCCTCTAATAATGAGTATTTGCTGCTGTGTCTAGTGTGCCATTCCCAACTGCTGCTGTCAGCTCATGTGATTTTGGCTGAGATGAGGCCGGTGTCCCTTGTCAGCTGAATGCTTAGGGAAACAGTGCTGGGCCTCTGCAGGCAAAAAAAAAAAATGTAAAGAATTAGAAAATGCAACAGAAAAAGAGAAATTACTGCTTTCGAAGGATGTATAAATAAATTTGTTCCCTGCCCTGGTTGGAGCCCTGAGTTGCTCACACCCCTTGTGCAGCACGTCACGAGCCCCGTGTCCAGCAGCGTCTCGCTGCCAGCCCTCTTTGGTCACAAGCCACAGAACTGGGGAGAAATAAATAAACTTTGGTTTCCAGCTCTTCTCTCTGACTTTTCCAGGATCCCTCACCATGAACAGAAAAGGGATGCTGTGATGTCACACACTTATTTCCTTGATGATGCAATGAATAGAGAAATAGTTAGGAGCACCAGCTGAGGATGTGTCTGTCCCAACTGTGGCTGGGGGGCTGTGGGCATTGTCCCCCCCTACACCTCCTTGGCATCCAGCCTCTGGCCAGGGGGGCTGTGGGGGACATGGTCTGTAAGGGGGTTGGTGGCTTCTGTTTAATAGCATCAATGTGTGTAGTTGATGTTAGGATAGTGTCATGTGGAAGTGCTGAAGCAAGTAGAAGAGGTGTGAGATAACTGCCTGAAAGGAGCTTGGAGCCAGAGGGGGTCGGGCTCTGCTCCCAAGGAACAAGTGACGGAGTGTGAGGAAATGGCCTCAAGTTGCGCCAGGGGAGGTTGAGGTTGGATCTGGGGAACAATTTCTTCCCCAAAGGGCTGTGGGGCATTGGAACAGGCTGCCCAGAGCAGTGCTGGAGTCACCATCCCTGAAGGGGTTGAACAGATGGAGATGAGGCTCTTAGGGACATGGGTTAGTGCCAGGGTTGGGTTAACAGTTGGACTTGATGATCTTGAGGGTCTTTTCCGACCAAATAATTCTGTGATTAATGATGTGCTGTGGACCCCTGTCCAAGCTTCTCAGGGTTGCTGGTTTGCTCTGCAATCCCACATTCCCAGCACAGGGGGTACAGCAGTGATTTCTCTCTGGGCTCACCAGCTCTGCCTGTGCAGAGGATGCTGAGGCAGGTGTGAATTTATGTGTGTGCACAGCTTGGGGATGGCAAAATGAAAAACAGCCACCTTCCTTTTCCTGACTGTACAGGGATTTTAGCAGGGTTGGGATCTTGTTCTTATTTCTGTGTTAAACCATTTTCGCTGCTACACCTCCTCCCTTGGGGAATGGCCTTCTTGTTCTGCAGGTGAAAGACCTGAGTTATTTATAAGCAGTTCTGTGGTGAGGAAATGGTCTAGAAAAAGGTTGAAATCATCCCTAGAGAGCCAGAAATGGTAGCTGAGGTGACTGAGGAAACATTCTTGTTTTTCTTTTTGCATGTGCAAGTGTTTATATGTGTTAGAGCTCACTGTGGGAAGGTGTCCCTGCAACCAGCATCTTTCCAGGTGGGGACCTGTCCCGTGGTCAGGTCGAGGGCTCGTGGAGGCATTGTGAGCTGCTCTTTGCTCTCCTGTTTTCCTCACTGAGTATATTAGCTACTTTCTTTTGGTCTCAGTTTAAGCTCTCTCTCTGCAGCAGGGACAGTGATGTGCAATTGGATTGGATTGTTTGTTGGAATTCAGGCAGGCTAAAGCAGCCTTGAAAATGTTCTGGCAGTACAGCTTTCTGTGGCAAAATGGCCAGAGGTGTAACAGTTTCAATGAATTGAATAATTTTATCATTAAAAATAGTTTCAAATACATCACGTCTTTAGAGAAGGTTAAAGTGGGAAATTTTGACTTTTCTGTTGTCATTGAGGATAAAAGCGATCTCTCCAGAGCTGTGAATTTGCAGAATGGTAATTCTATGTTTCAATTTGTACTGGCCATTAGCATTAATAAAACACTTTGAGGGCTCTGTTCAGCTCCGGTTGAAATCAACCACTATTATTTTAGAGCCCCAGGGCGCAGCAATGTGTGGTGTTGGTGAGCCCAGGGCTGTGTGGGGAGGGTGTTGGTGGCACTGGGGACACCGAGTGGGCTCATCACCACATTAGTGAGCTCTGTACTCCGGACACACATCTGGTAAGGCTGAAACCAATAAAGTACTGGTGTCCTGGGCCCTAGCCTTGCTCTGTAGCCTGGTCCCAGAGCGCTGAGTAGGAAAATATGGGATCCCTGCCCACGTGTAAGGTGCTGGAACAGGGCAGCGGCTTAACATTGGATGTGGCATTGGGGACCTGAGGATGGGAGGATGTGGAGGGTGTCTCTTGGGGATGGAGTGGAATTGACCCCCCTACATCTGTCAACAGATGTAGCAGCACCTAATTTGTTATTATAATATACAACTGGGGGCCAAGAGCTAATTGCAGCTCTAAATGACTCTTATTATGCTGTGGTTGTTCCTTGCCTGCTGTATTGAAACCAGATGCTCAGGTCATTAAATAGATATAAGCCAGGTGCTGACTGCCTTATTTAAGCAAAAGAGGAATTGATTTCCTGCAGGGGTGAGTGTGGTCATATATATGCCAGCACCCAAGAGTGGGACGAGAAGGCAGAGGAGAATGGCGGCCTTTGTGGCTTGGTGACCCTGGTGAGACTTTAAGCGTCGCTTTGCAACTTGGCGGATGGGTTGACTGGCTGCAAAGCTGCTGAGGGTTTAGGGGCGGTTACTGTGCTCCAGAGCTGTTCCACTGAGTGTGTCACCTATGTGCTATATGTTTAGAAAAGCGTCTCTGGGTGAGACTCCTGCCGTGCTGAAAGGTGTGACAGCGTGGCACCAAGGTGACAAACGCCCAGCAGCACGTGGTGCTGATTCGGGGAGGGTGCTGCACTATAGTTCCTAGATCAGGTCTCTGGGGTGCCTCCAGCTCAGCATTTTAACCTCCCAAACAAAGCTTTTTGTTGGAAGATTTGTTACTGAGAACCTTCCATCTCAAGGTGCTTTACTATGGCTATAAGCACAACAGGTAGAAATTAGAGCTGGCTGTGAGCAGAGCTAAGAGTTGCCCAGCAAACACCAAGGTGTTTCCGAAATAGCACGTCTCAACAATTTGGTGTCTGCATTCACCGCTTGATTCATCCGTCATCATGCGGCCGCCGGTGCCAGCAGCAGCTCTGGGTGGGGAAGCTCTTGCTGCTGTTACCTTCTGTGAGTGCTTGTGACTGAGCCCTGGAGCAACTGAGCTGCTGCCAGCAATTACAATTAATGGTTCCTGGCTCTGCTGAATGCTGTTCTCACCATCCCACACAGGCAGAAGGGAGATGCTGCAGACACCGAGGTGATGGAGCTGCTGGTGCTGCTGCTCTCTTGTCTTTCATGGCTCTTCCTGAAGCCTGTGGTGAGTGCTATGGGGGTCACAGCCTGCTGCAAACTGCATTATTCTCACCAAAATGAGTATCTCTTTCCTTAGAGGCAGCTTGGGGCGTGTACATAGAACCACAGGATGGTTTGGGTGAGAAGAGACCTTCCCAGCTCCCCCAGTGCCCCCCTGCCATGAGCAGGGACATCCGCACCAGCTCAGGTTGCTCAGAGCCCCGTCCAGCCTGGCCTGGGATGTCTCCAGGGATGGTTCATCCACCACCTCTCTGGCCAACCTGGGCCAGGCTCTCAGACCCTCAGGCAGAACAATGTCTTCCTCATGCCCAGCCTGAATCTCCCTCCTTTAGTTTAAAACCATCACCCCTTGTCCAATTGCAACAGGCCCTGCTAACCCCCTGTTCTGTGGGGTTATATGAAACTGAAGGGGAGATTGGAGAGAACCGCTTGCTGATGGACTGATAAGGCTGAACCTGGGTGGCTGGAAGCCTCTTGGAGCAGTATCAGACCTCAGGTGAGCCTGGAACAAAGCTGTGACAGCCTGGACTTGGGCTTTGCTCAGTCATTTTTATTGGAATAAAAGAGCAGTGGAAAACCTCCCATTTTCATGCAAGAATTTCCCCTCTGCAAGCACTGCTCTGTCTGTCCTCCCAGGGTACAAAGATGCTTTTTTTTCCCTTTCCCCAGCATTTACCCTGGGTGCCGTTGTGCCACTCGGGGTCTCGGGAATGACTCTGTCTCAGTAGGAGCTTGGTATGATGTCAATGTTTGAAGTGGGTGAAGCAGAGGAGGCAAAAATAGACATCTAGACATTTTTCCCGTTTTGCCTTTTCAAAAAGGAATATTTATAGCTCAGTGCATAAACACAAGCTCTCTTTGTGAATCCTCTTCCAATTGCAACACAGCGCATTACCCCCTTGGACCCTCGCAGACTCGGGACTGGTCTAAGTGGCTTTTGACCTTCCCACAGCTCTGGAAGCGTTTTCCAGTCCAGGCATGGAGCACCCATGAAGATCTCGGGGGGCTGAGAGGCTGAAGCACGATGAGGACTGTGATCAGGGTGCTTTTATCAGGTCCCTCATTGCTGGGTGCTGAAGGTCTAAATCACTACATTTCACTTTGCCTCCATTTCCCCTTCTATGGAATTTGGATAATGGCCTTTAACGCACAGTTTAAAGTACTATGAGACTTTTTCAGGGTGATGTTTCACAACAATCCCACCTGAACCACCTCTCGAGGTCTGACCTTGCTCACACTGTGTTTTGGGTCTGTTACTATCATGTGGTGTTGAACCTGCCCAGCTACTGTTTTCTCCACTGTTTCAGCAGGAGTGGGAGGTCAGGTGTGGGTGGCAGGTGAAGAGGTTTTCAAAGGACAGTGCTGGCTCTTCAAAAACTGCATGAACTGTATTTTTCATTAAGACTGTCCTGCACTGGTTGTTTTTGGCAACACTCTTCACTTTACAACCTGAACCTCAGAGAGATAGTGCCCTGAAGGGTTTCATCGCGTGATGCTCACCAGGGTGGGTAGGTTTATATATTTGTATTTATGGATCTGCTGTGATACTCTGAATACTCTTGGTGGAAGATTAGTGCTGACTTCTGTGGGAGTAAAGACTCCCAGGTCTTTGTGATATAAAAAAGATGTGTGGGCAGAAAGGTGGGGCTGATAATGTCCAGATGTCGTGAGAGTCTCTGCAGGTGGGCAGTATTCAGTGCCTTGCAGGATCAGTCTCCTAGGATCCAGGGCGATTTAACTTTCGCACCTTAGAGCCTTAAAGGCAGGAAAAACAATCCTGATGAGCAATGGGCTGAAGGCCTGGCAGGCTCTGTCATGCTCGCTGTGACACGTGGCTCCCAGGGCGTGCCTCCAAAACCCTGCCGGAGATCTCCATCTCACCTCAAACTATTTTTCATTAAACCTCGCTCTGATCTTGAGCCTGCTTTCCAAGCTGCTTGAGTGCAACAATAAACTCCTTTCCTGTGGCTTGTCTCATGCTGCCTTGTTATGTGCCAACTCGTCGGGTTCCCACACAGCAACTGCAGCTTTGCATCCCTGCTCCTGCATCCCTGTGTGAGCAGCAAGTGCCTCCACTGCAGCAGCAATGGTGCTTGGATCCCTCGTCTGCAGACGCAGAAGCTGGAAAGGTTTAGTGCACCAGCCCTGTTTGGATTTCCTGAACTGCTCAGGCCTCAGTTCTGCAATGAGCTGTAAGCTCTGGATGCAGGAAGACCGTCTAGGTAGCTCATAGATATTATTTGCAGTCTGTGGGTATGGATAGGTATCTTGGAAATGTGGTTCCATCCCCAAAACCCGTTCCCTCCAGTGAAACCAACACTTTTACAGGGATTTTGCGTGTGTTCTTGCTTTTATTTGGGCTCAAGGCTTATCTGGAAATCGTAGCATGAATGGGGATTATGGGAAGGAGAGGGCAAATGCTGTGATTTCAGTCTTTCTAGGCTGACCATTCTTCTGTTACTTCTTTCTCCCTGTCCTCGCTACCTCCATCCTCCAGCAGAGCTGCTTGTTAGCGCAGTGAGGACAGAAGTGAAGCTTAAAGGCTGGATGAGATTTCCTTGGCTCAGATGTGAGGGTGAATCCCTGCACCTCATTCTCACATAGCTCCAAGGATAGCTGCCTTTAGTCCCTGTCTTGGTGGCATCTGCTTCTTCAAGTCTGACCTTAGTCCCACAATGGGAATTTTGAGTATGTATTTTGGGTTGAACAAGGGATTTTTCTTGTAATGGAAATTTCTTACTAGCTGAATGAAACTATTAGATGCTTTTAAAAGTTTTCTTAATGCACAGTAGATGCTTTCTTAAAGGTGTTACAGTTTCTTGTTAGAGATCCGAAAACCACAAACTGATTTTGGTTTTGTTGTGACCACAGATTTTCAGTTTTTAAATAGATAAATAAAAGATATCTTCTCAAGGAGGCTGGGGGAGGAGAGCTGGACTTTCTCCTAGATCTTTAGCTGTGCTGGTATGAGACTCTGCATTATCTGTTTAGGAAGAACAGCATTGCAAATAAGTAGTGCTGCTTCTAGAAAATGGAGATTGTCTGTAGAGCTGGAGGAGCACGGGCAGCGAGCCTGTTCCAGGACTGCAGTCTGTGCTTGGGGGAAAGCTCCCACTCCAATACGATTGCTTTTTTTTCAATAGCGATGATCAGGGTAATGTGTGAGCAGGTTCAGCCAAAGTTTTGTGGCAATCCTTGTCTGTGCACATGTGGCTGTCCAGAGCTGCATGGTCCATTTCCATGGTCCTTTCCTCTCCCAGCAGCTGTAACATTTTATGGAACTGCAGAATGGTTTTGGTTGGAGGGACCTTCCCAGCTCCCCCAGTGCCACCCCTGCCATTAGCATGGACATCTTCACCAGCTCAGGTTGCTCAGAACCCTGTCCAGCCTGACCTGGGATGTCTCCAGGGATGGGGCATCTACAAGGCAGTGAATTGTATTATCAGTCACCCTCCACAAGTTTATTTTACATGGTTCCTGAGAACAAAGGTTCAGGGAGCAGGGAAGATGAGTTCTGCCATAGTGGCAATGCTAGAGATGAACAGACTGATTTGGTACCATGCAGCAGCATCCTCTGAGATGGAGTGTGCTGGTGGGACTGCCACAGCCTGAGGACATACCAGTCACTTGCTCCCCACACAGAAGTGGGGAGCTGGTGCTTCAAACTGCTGGGTTTGGAGATTAACACACCAGCAGTGAGAGGCAGGAGGCCAGCAGATCACTTGGTCCTTGTCTACAGTGGTGGAACCAATCAGCCTTGTGGGGAGCTGCACCTCTGCCTCTCCCCATCTGCCTTGATGGTCTCTACTTGACTGTGTGCCAGGGACCAGCAAAGGCTGCACGTGCAGGAAGAAGAGTGGTGACAGTTACATTTTAGCCCCATGGTCCTCTCCATATAGAACAGATTACTCTCTACAGTCATCAGGAGCCCGAATCAAACCCGTTGCTCCCCAAACATAGCTCCCAAAATGCCAGAGAGATGCCAAAGCTGTGATGGAAGATGGCACAAAAGGCAGCAGCTGCAAAATGTCTCTTAATTTGCAGTCAGGGTTGACACTTGTTGCAGGACTCATACTTTGGCAGGGGTGGTTGTGCCCAGACCTCACATGAGGACCTGTCACCCTCTTGGTGGAGTGTATGGGAGGTCACTCTGCTGCAGCTTCTCTGTGGTCAAAAGGTTTTCCCCCTTGGTGCTGGCACCCTGGGCTCCCTTTTAGCAGCTTCAGGAGATAGATGGCATTCCAGCCACCCACAGAAACCATGTCAGCTAGAGACAGCCAGAAGACTGAGGAGTTTAAGTCATGTGCCTGTCTGCCATTGCATCCTACACTTGGTGCTGCAGAGTAGAAAAGAGCTTGTCATATGTTATGTCTGTGCAAGATGCTTTGTCCCCTCGTGGTCTTCCCCCAACGTTGCTCTTTCCTGCTTGTTTGACTATATTGGACCTCCAACTGTTCAGGAAATGCTTTAAAAAGAGAGAACATTGCTGATCTTGCTTGCAAAATTCAGCAAAGGTAGCAAGGCATTTGAGCCCCTCTTAGAAGCTGCTGTCAGAAGGCATGCCAGGGGTTGAAGGGAACAGATCCTGCTGCTCTCAGGCTATAGCCTTGCCCTACAAACTCAGTAAATGCATCAAAACATGATATAACTACGCTGGGGAGCTGCCAGCCCTGTTTATTTATCGGTCTCTGTGTGCACCAGGATCTCTTTGCATCTCCACACCAGGATGGTGAGCAGCGTGGGTCTGCACTGCCACAGGCAGCAGCCACCGCAGGCACCCAGACTGAGAATTCCTTGTGTCAGAGGAGCTGGACCTGAATTCTGATGAGGATGGGCTGACAGAGTTGGGGTGTTCAGCCTGGAGAAGAGAAGGCTCCAGGGAGACCTTATTGCGTCCTTTCCACACTTAAAAGGGGCTGATAAGAAAGATGAGGACAGACTTTTTAGGAGGGCCTGTTGCAATAGGACAAGGGGTGATGGTTTTAAACTAAAGGAGGGAGATTCAGTCTGGACATCAGGAAGACATTGTTCTGCCTGAGGGTGGTGAGAGCCTGGCCCAGGTTGGCCAGAGAGGTGGTGGATGAACCATCCCTGGAGACATCCCAGGCCAGGCTGGACGGGGCTCTGAGCAACCTGAGCTGGTGCAGATGTCCCTGCTCATGGCAGGGGTGGCACTGAATGAACTTGGAAGGTCCTTCCAACCCAAACCATTCTGTGATTCTATGAATTTGAGTTTCTTTATATCAGGGTGACAGCCAAGGCAAGCCCTGCTCTGACGCTCACTGTGTCACTCCTCTCTGTTTTCCTTCTAACCATGCAGCACATTTCCTGGAAGATGCTCTAGCAATTATATTACCATTGATCCCTCTGAGCTGGCAGCAGGCTCTGCTATTAGCTTAGGCTGTTAGCAGGGCCGTGGTGAGCTCAGCGTGGTGGAGATGAAAATATGCTTGGGGAACAGAAACTCTGTGGCTGCCCCAGCCCTTCTAGGGTGCTGGCCAGGCTCCTTCAGGCACATTTATGGCAAAGTACAATGACGATAATGAGAGCTATCCTTTCTGATGGAGAGCTAATCCACAGCTAGACTTGCTGATTCACTCTCTAATGGATAATCAGGGATGCTCTGCCCGTGTTCCAGTGTCTAGACGAAGCAATGTGAGCAGGGAAAGGTGCTGCTGTGAAGGGCTGGGCAGTTTGTGGTGGGACCATGTGGATGTGTTGGCACTTCACTGGAAACTCTCCTCCCCGGAGCATCCAATTGCGAGATGACACAGAAATGGTAGAGTGAGCCCCTGTAAAACCTGGGTGGTGCAGGAGGTAGAGGAGACTTGTTGTAATGGTGACCTTAGAATCACAGAATCATTTTGGTTGGAAGAGACCCTCAGGATCATTGTGTCCAACCATTAACCCAAACCTGGAACTACCCCGTGTTCCTGAGAACCTCATCTCCGTGTCTGTTCAACCCTTCCAGGGACAGTGACTCCCTGGAGTCCCTGCCCTGGGCAGCCTGTTCCAATGCCCAACAGCCCTTTCTGGGGAGAAAAAATATTCCAAATATCCCCTCTGAACCTTCCCTGGTGCAACCTTGAAAGCAGATAACAGTGCTTATGGTGTTTTGCCAGTCTGCACAATGGTGTGATTGAAAGTGCCGTTCACTTGGCAAGTGGGAGCAAGCAGAGGTGGTGTCGCTCCCCAAGGTATGATGGTTATTGTTTGCTGTGACTGTTATGGGAAAGGCTTACAGAACCCGCCGTACAATGCTCTATTCTGCACAGGAGCAAAAAAACCCAAAAAAAAAACCAAAAACAAAAAAACCCACAAGAAAATGGGAGCCCTGCCTGGGAGGGACAGTCCCATGGTGAACTTCTGCCCTCAGTCCCACCTCCTGCAGGGAGGAGAAACCTTCCTTCAAAGTTATGTCACAGGAGGGATGTGCTGAGAAGTTCAGTTCTTCAAACAGCCGGCTTTTGGACAATTTCCAAATGAGTTCTGTTGATGAATAAGCACTTTTGCCTTGGAAAACTCTTCCTCCCCCTCCCTGTAGCAGCACAGTCCTCCAAGACTGATGGCTGCATTGCCTGAATTCCAGGCGAGCCACCTCGTCCTCCTTCCCCATCCCTTCAGAGCACCATTGCCCGGGGCTGACGCAGCTTTTCTTGCGGACAAAGGTCTCCTGGGGGCTCTGGGTGCCACATCTGTAGCAGAAGGACCCTCTGCAAGCTCCCAGCCAAAATCACAGAATTATAGAATACCAGACTGGAAGGAACCACAAGGATCCTCTGATCCAACCTTTCTCGGCAAAAGTCCAGTCTAGACAAGATGGCCTAACACCCTGAATCTTGAAAGAGTTCAGCGTTGGGGAATCCAAAAGCCGCTGCGTGTTTTCATTTCTCTTGCTGGGGTTGTAGCTCTAGTAACAAGCTGGGGTCATGCCGAGTGCAGGTTCTTTTATCATTTCACTGAGGTCACCTCAGATGGGGTTGTGTCACCCGTTCCTTTCCTTTGTGGTGAACCAGGGGTTTCCCATGGATGTTGGTGAGGGTGTCGGTATCCCAGTGGCATCGATTCCAATATCTGCTGCCCAGGGCTTTCCCCTGACCCTGCAGAATGACTGAATATCTCCCCCATGTGCAACCTCTGACCATCTAGGCGGCATTTCAAAGGAGACTCTCTACCTCTCGTTTGCAGCGTCCTGCTCTGCTGTTGTCCAGGCATGTCACCAAGGCATGACGTCCATGTATGTGCAGAAACTTTGCAAGGGCTGGTTGGTTTGTAAGGTAGTTGGTGTTTCCTGGGCCTTTCAGGCTCTTGCTCTCTGTCTTTTCTCTCTTCTTTCACTTTTGCCTCTTGCTTTTTATATTTTTTTGCATTAGAAGTGATTCCCAGCAGAGGAATGCTTGCAAGGACACAACTCGGGCTTTAGAAAAAGCGGTCATTAAATATCTACGTGCAGCTTCCCCTAAAATATGTAATAAGCATTGCACTAAGAGGTGGGGTAAAACAGAATGTCCATAGAGCAATATAGCTCTGATTACACAGAGGCTAAAAATGGGCAGGACAACACTCCCAGGCCGTCAGTCCCTGCCGCAAGTCCCAGCAGATAATTGTTTTTTGCGGCATGCCTCGAGCACCAATGTTACGGGATATTTTGGAGCGAGAACTGGGAACCGATCCCAGCACGCCGTGGCCCTCATGAGGGCTCCTGGCAAGCGCTCGCTCTGCTTGGACGCAGAATATTTGCGAGTCTTATGGAGCTGCCTTCACGTGGGGAGGATGCGGGACGTGCACGGTCTGCATGCGTGGATCTGTCCCCCAGGGCTGGACAAGCCCCCAGCCCACCCGCTTCATTCGCCGTAGAGTCAGGGAGCCAAATGGTGGAGGTTTTTCCTCTCTGAAATGCAATCTCCTTATGAAACGTGGTTTGTGCGGTGGGGGGATTGGTTTTCCTGCCAAATGGTGGGGATTGATCCGGGCGGTGGGCAGAGGAGGACAAGGGGAAGATGTCACAGACTTCCCCAGTGTCCCCTCTGTCCTTGCCCTGGCTCAGGTCCTGCTTTGCTGAAGAGATTCCTGCATCAAATACTCTGGACTCTCCCTTTGTATTAATATGCAAGGAAAATGTGCGTCTAAATCTCAAAATCAGGCTCCTTAGTGCCAAAATCCCTTCTGAAAGTAGGTCTGGGGTTCTTCTGTCACTGGTAGGGTGACTTTTCTTCCCTTCCTTTGCTATCTGCAAGTCTCAGGTGGCTCTGCAGAGAATGAGAGTGGGTGCCTTTGCTCCGAAACAGGTAAAAATGGCTTGTCTTTGGAAGGGGTTGAAGCTGGGGATGAATGTCCCACTTGGATATATTTTTTTTTCTTAATATTTTAAAAATCTGATCTGAAACAAGGAACCCAATTTTGGCCAGCAGTTGGATCCAAACACAGACTCCATTTCAGGAGCTTGTCCCCGAGAGCATCCCCAGTTTTACTCAGTGGAAAATTCATTAGCAACACGTTTGATGAATGAGGCTCTGTTCTGACACAAACATTTCAGCAACCAGCAAAGCCCCGCTGGGTTATATAGGATTTCATGACGCTACGTAAACACCCAGGAGGGCGAGTGGGGAGGCTGGTGGGTGGTGCTGTCTCTGCACAGCTTTTGCTGTTTTTCCTGTTACCCTTTTAGACTTCCTGAGGTGCTGGTTGTTGCGAGGGCACTTTGGGCTGCAGAGCTGGAGAATGAGTATTTTGGTGAGGAACAGGAGGACGGGTGAGCCCGGGGGGCTGCGCACACCCGGTGTGGGTGGCTGTCCTGCTGCCCCCCGGCTTGTCAGCAGCTATTCCAATGCTTGAGGGGGTCCTCAAGTTTATTTCTTACTTTGGGTTTTGACCTTGTTGCCTCCAAAGTTTTGCTTTCAGATCCCAACCAATGTGGATAATTTTTTTTTTCCAGGCTCTTTTTTATTTTCCCCCAAAGTTTTCTCATGCTGAGGGGAACAGAATCTGGGATCTGAATTTTTTTACTTTTCCAAACAATTAGTTTCACATTGACTTAAGCGCAAATATGCTCTCTGCAATCCAATGTAAAGACCTGCGGAGCCAACAGCTCCTTCAAAGTGCTTTGTGGTGGTGAAATGAAGGACTAGACCCTGGTCCTGCCCTGATACTTGTGACCAGCTACTCAAGCACATGATCCCGAAGCTCCTGAGCACCAGCCAGGTGTTGGAACAGGTCATCAGAGCTCCTTGTGTAATTGCACTCATGAGGAGCGAAGCTCCGTTCCCTGCGGGTGATGGGTTCTGCATCGCGCCGGGGCTGCTCGGGGCCGTGCCAGCTGTGTTTGCTGACCGCGGGTTGGTGGTTCTGTGCTCGGCCGCCCTCAGCAGTGTTCGCCGCTGGCCCCGGCAGCGCTGAGCACGCTGGTCACATTACTCCGACCTTCTCCTGTTACAGGGGTTTTTTTTCACTGGTAGCTATAAAAAGCTTGTAGTGAAATAAAAACCACAACGTAGCTCCTGATTTTGCTGGAGGGATGTTTCTTTTCCTTTATAAATGGAGCAGAGGATGAGGAGAAGGGATGTGTGTGGAGTCTGTGTATGCATCAGAGAGAACGAGGGCTGTTGGGGCTATGTCCATCTGTCCATGTTTGACTCCTACCATGTCCCCGGGGAACCATGTCTCCTTCCTTAGCAAAGTGCTGAATGAGACAAATCCGGACTACAGAGTCATTTAAGATCAAACTTCAAGTGTCACATAAGCAGAGAGCCTCAGAGGTACCCCTGGGTGGATGTTCTCCAGCCATGCTTCCCTGGGCATGAGGCATTGCTGGTCCGGATTCAATTGCATCTGCAGGATGCACCTGGGTTTGCAGCCCAGAAGGCAAATCATATATTGGGCTGCATCACCAGCAGCATGACCAGCAAGTGCAGGGAGGGGATTGTCCCCTCTGTCCTGCTCTGTGAGACCCCCTGCAGTGCTGGCCCAGCTCTGGGTCCTCAGCACAGGACACACATGGGCCTGCTGGAGAGGGGCCAGAGGAGCCACAGAAATGACCCGAGGCTGGAACAGCTCTGCTGGAGGACAGGCTGAGAGAGCTGGGGGGTTCAGCTGGAGAAGAGAAGCTGCAGGGAGACCTTATTGTGGCCTTTCTGTACTTAAAAGGGGCCCATAAGAAAGACGGGGACAGACTTTAGAGCAGGGGCTGCTGTGATAGGACAATGGGTAATGGTTTTAAACTAAAGGAGGGAGATTCAGGCTGGGCATGAGGAAGAAATTGTTCTGCCTGAGGGTGGTGAGAGCCTGGCCCAGGTTGGCCAGAGAGGTGGTGGATGAACCATCCCTGGAGACATCCCAGGCCAGGCTGGATGGGGCTCTGAGCAACCTGAGCTGGTGCAGATGTCCCTGCTCATGGCAGGAGGTTGGACTAGATGATGTTCAGAAGTCCCTTCTAACCCAAATCATTCTGTGATTCTATATTCATGTGCAGAAGGGGCTCCTGCCTGTGTGGGATGGTTTGTCACAACTTCTGTGTAGCTTCTGATGCCTCTCAGTTTCCCTTCTGCTGATGTTTGTCCATCGCAGAGGTATGTGCAGACGCATGTGTTGATGTGTTCTGGTCCTCTGGGAAGGTGATGCAGAGACTGTGAGTTCCCCAGCCAACTCAAGATGGCCTTGGTGAGCTGGAGTGAGGACAACAGGGACACTATTAATAATGCAGAGCATGTAGGGAAGAGGGAGAATGTGAGTGAGATCCATTGGTGGAAATAGCAATGGAGAATATAGGAATATGCGTCATGTCTTCCAAAGAGCGGTGGGATGCCTCGCCGAGTCCCATGAGTTCGCGTGTGTTTAAATTAGCAGTGTCTCTTGGAAATTAGACAAAAATGTGAAGTTGAATTGTTGAAAAAGTTTACTAGGATTTTGGAAAAATGTCCCTTTCTCAAAATCTCTCTGGCCTGTAAATGTGGTGTCCAGAATGTTTCTGAGTTTCAGAGCAAACTGTCAGAGAGGGAGGTGGACACCCACTGGTCAGACTGGCTGTGGGACAGGCGCTATGCCCAGCCCTTCCCAGCTCCCTGTCCTTTGAGCTGAGATTTGCCATGCCCACCTTTGTGAGATGTCCACATTGTCCTTAGCCGTTGCTGGGAAGAATGGTGAGAAGACCTGAAAAGGGTGAGAGATGCCCCAGATTTCACCAAAAAAAAGTGCCCTGGAACAAAACCAAGCCTGGGAACCTCATTTTGTTCCCACAGATGACTTTTTTTTTTTTAATTAAATATCAGTGCTTATCAATTGCAACTTAAATTTTGGAAAGGGTCTCTCTTTTCAGTAGTCTGAAGGTAAGGATGTTGTTGTCTCCCATCAGGCAGGTTATGCTTCTGAGGCCATTCTTGGTGCTGGAGAAATCCAACCTTCTCTGGACTGTGCTTTTTCTTTCCACGCCATCACTTCCAGGCTCTGTTTTTGCTTAGGATCTGGGTGATTTGACAAAGGGGTGTGTAGATGGGCAGAGAGGAGCTTGGAGGAGAGAGACAGAGCCTCAGAAGTTGACACCCTTCTTATTTGTCTTTTCACTTGTGGCATCTAAGGGCCGGTTGTCCCGCTATGCTCCACTAAATGTTTTCATCTGGTTTCTCTTTCTTTTTTCCTATAAAAAGTATTAAGAGCATCGTGTGGAAATATCCCAGCATGGTATGGGGGTTCTGGAGAAGTCCCCAGATGCTTTAGGGGAGCTCCAAGTGGCAGATGTTTTGAGAGCCATCACTGAACCACTTCCTCGGCATGGAGCTAGGGGGAGGCACCGTCTTTCAGATGCGATAAAATCCAGGTCCTTGTGACCCTTAAAAATTCTAAGATGCTTTTTGCAAGGATAGAGATGTTGAACCCATTTTTATGGCCAAGTGCTTGTACACCTTCCTAGTAGTTTTAGTCGCAGCTATTGGTGTCCTTTAGCATTAGAACATCTGGTATTTCTTCCCCAGAGATTTCTGTGTTTTCTTTTGGTTTGATTGTCTTGGGAGAGGTACTATATTCAGATTATTTCAAGCAATTCAGGAACCTTTGGGTGCATTAATTATGTAAACAACAGTGGTGAGGGATTTTCCTGAACAGGAGCAAGTGATGCACTGAGGAGCTCTCGCCTGTACCATCCATAGGTGCTGCTCTAGTCCTTGCTCTGGCTTCTTTATATCAAGTGAAACTGTTGCTCTGACAGTAAAGAGGTTTGAAAAAAATCAGTTTTAGGGGGAACTCCCACAGTGGTGCGGGATGGAGATGCTGTAGCCATGTGCTCCATGCCCAGTGCTGTCTGTAGGCACCTCCTTCTGATCCTGTTGTGGCCCTCTGAGCAGATAAGGGCGAGCAGATACCTAAAAACATGTTGCAAATCCAGGATTCCCCTCTAGAAATGCGAAACTTTTGCTTTTGCCTCAGTGCAGTTTCTTTTTAATCTCTGCAGGAGAACAAGTGATTAACACCATTAGCACAAAGCATTTAGAAGATGTCACCATGAGCTATAGAAGAACCAACACTTAGTACTTAGTTCCATCATCCCTCTGTTGTAATAAAAGCATCTCCCAAACAGTGTTGTAACATTTGAACCCCAGCCAGTCTCACTATGTTGCTCATGCAGACAATGAGTTTAGATGCGTGAGGCTTTCTTTGTAAGCACGGATATGTGAGGAAGCCTGGGTATTAGATATTAGGAAAAAATTCTTCCCAAGAAAGGGCTGTGGGGCATTGGAACAGGCTGCCCAGGGCAGTGCTGGAGTCGCCATCCCTGGAGGGGTTGAGCAAACACGGAGATGAGGTTCTCAGAGACATGGGGTAGTGCCAGGGTCGGGTTAACGGTTGCATTCAATGATCTTGAGAGAGTCTTCCAACCAAAATGATTTTGGGATTCTAAGTCATTTCAATGTGCGGACGGTGGGAAATGGACCACGAGCTCCTGTGGGGGCTGCATGGGTGTGGGATGCAGCAGCTGGAGCATTGATGCTGGGAGGGAGCGGCTGTAAGTGGGTGCGATGGGAGAGGGAAGACAGCAGCCTTGGCTGAGCAGGGGGGGCAGCCCTGAGGACCAGAACTCAACCTGCAGTCACCTTGGGACTCCCCAACCCTGGTATATTTTTGTTGTTTCTTCTTTCCCCTGGTAAAACTCATTTTCCTCCAGAAACCTGCATTTCAGCATGCATGTGTTTTTAATCACATGCACGTGAAGAAGAAAACCAGAGATATAATCTGCTACAGCCTCATTCATGGGCCCTTTTTTTTTTCTCTGTAGGGCTGCTGGTCCACACCTAAGGCTTTTTGGCTTTGATTTTTCTCTTTCATGAATCAGGTCTCAGGGGAGGAAACTGTTGGGTAATACAACCATTTGTTTTGGCAGTTGCCTGCGGGTGCCGGCCCTCCAGCCTTCCTGAATGTGTGCTCAGATGTGAACTGCTCAGCCCAAGGGCTCGGCATGGCCTTGATCTTTAACCTTCATAAAAAGCCGGTCGAAATAATAAGTGGAGGAACCAGCTCGCTGGTGTTCACTGTGCTCTGCCAGCTCTGAAATGCAGAGACCAGCACCGAGCCATATCCTCCAAAGGAGAACTTGTCTCCAAAGTTGAGGTTCCTCACATCTCAAGGTTTCCTTCTGTCTCACCCTCCAGCCATGACATGGTCCTTGGCCTCTGTTTGGGGGGGGGGGCCCTTTGCCTCTAGCCTGCCTGCATCACTTTGCAATGGCTCCAAACCCATGCTGAGTGTTTCTTGGTAGCAAACACAGAAAACGCCATAATTTCTCAGGAACCCCAGTTCATGAGGAAGAAATTGTTGCCCTGAGGGTGGTGAGAGCCTGGCCCAGGTTGGCCAGAGAGGTGGTGGATGAACCATCCCTGGAGACATCCCAGGCCAGGCTGGACGGGGCTCTGAGCAACCTGAGCTGGTGCAGATGTCCCTGCTCATGGCAGGGGGGGCACTGGGGGAGCTGGGAAGGTCCCTTCAACCCAAACCAGTCTGTGATTCATAACAAAGTCGGGTCCTGGCTGTATAAGTAGGAGATGGGATCAAATCCCATTATAAACACTTGTCATTATTACTCTAAGCCCTCTGTGAACCTACCTTCACACCTGTCTCTTGTTAGTAAATGCCACCAAGGGCTGGAAGCCATCAGTCTAAAATTGATCCCTAAACCAGATGGCATGTGGAAAATTCAGATGGCAATCAAATGGAAAAGATAGCAACTAAATGTTCAAGAAATATGGGTATGACTTGATATAGCTGGGTCATACAGCACCATGCTGCAGAGAACTGACTGGGCTTCCAGCTGGAAACCCTGGGTAATACATGGCTTACAACAATTTATTTAGACACTAACAGGGACCCTGCCTACAATGGGATTCTTTCCCCAACCCCTGTCATTGTGCAAGGCTGCCTTGTGGCTTTGGGATGCCTGAGTGCAATGAGCTGCAGGAGGAAAGTGTTTAATTTATCCAGCCCTGTAAGAACAGAAATCTCCTCCAGAGAAATCCCCTGTGTCCTTTACCCTGCACACTGCAAGAATAAGACATCAAAACTTTTAATAAAGTTGTTCAGAATTCCCTTCCCTAATCTTCTCACAGCTCTTTGTGGGGTGGATGCAGCATCTGCTCAGCAACAGTTCTGGCTTCTGTGTTTCTTCACATAATAAAATGCTGCTTTGCTTTATCTGTCTTTAAGTATATATAGTCCAATTCTGACAACACATTATCTTAAAATTGTGGTTATATGCAGTATTTGTTCCATCATTGACCTTTTATTTTTTTAATGTGGGAAGCAAAGGGAGGTAAAATTGCTATGAGCGACCTGTTTAATTTCTATAGAAGGAATACAACTTGTTATAAAAATGACATAATTAGTCATTTTTATTTCAAGTATTTTATGGCCTATTTACATTTTCAAATATTTTATTTAATGTGATGGCGTGGTTTTTTGGTGGGTTTTTTTGTTTGCTCTTCTTCCATACACATTTTAGAATCCTTATCTTAAATCCAAAAAGTCTTTCCAGGACTACTTTAGTATTTTAGCAAATATTAAAGGAGAAGAATAGCACAATCTGGTCCCAGCCACTTTGTGAGGCCATCCAGGCCAAACAGCCCTACGTCTTCTTTGATTTTCCGTGAGTGATCTATTAACTGCTTAATTTCTCTGTGAATTGATCGTGACTTATCTTCTAGATCCATACAGCACATACCATCAAAGTTCTCACATCCATGGCCATGGGCTAGGAGCAAAAAATCAATGGCCATCCGATTTTGTAACACGGCATGTTGCACGCTACTAAAGGTCTTTTCCAATCTAATTGATTCTATGACGTGTCTCCCGTGCTCCCACCCTGCAGCACCAGGGATGGGGTGACAGTGACAAGTGGCACTTGTTGGGAGAAGCAGAGCCCTGTCAGTAGGAGCTGGGAGTCTCCCCGAGATGCTGCATGACTAAACTTTTTACAACGCTGCACCTTGAGACAGTGTTTTAGGGCTGATGAACTAAAGGTGAACTATTTTGACGTGTTCCTCCCAGGGAGGGTGCTGGGAGGGACCAGGCGTGACTGTGCGTGGGCTGGTCCTCGCTGGGAGTGACAAGGTTGGTGTCACTGGTTGTCGCACAGGGAGGTCCCCGGGGAGTGCCAGGTTTATGCTGGGGCTCTGTGTCTGATTACCCCAATAAATCACTTTGCAGGGCTGATACCAACAGATAAGATGGGAATTATTCCCCCTGACAAACAGCTCTGCCTGGGAGGTTTCTATTGGTGTTGTGCAAATTTATGCTGCTTTTGTATGGAAGTGAAAAATCAGCTAGTTAAATGTGAATATTATTCCACTAGAAAATGTTTTAATCCAAAATTATTTGATGGGTGGCTGAAGAGATGTAAAGTTTAAGCCAGAAGAACGCTCAGGATTTCTTTCTTCCTTTCTCTCTGAATTTTTTGTGCTTATTCATCTGTGGAGATTTTTAAAGGTGTTTTCACTCCAGAAAGCCCTGGTGCAATTAGCTTAAAAGCCCCCGTGTTGACTCTGATGGTGCAAAGGCAGATCTGCCCATTCTTATTAGAGCTGTTTCCACCCCGTCAGACACAGACTGATGCTCACGGGCAGCCTCGGAGCTAAAACCAATTTTGACAGAAACCATTGGTGTAAAATGCACAGAGTCCAGCAAGCTGCTTCCGAATCTGTAGCAGATTTTGTGACAGGGTACTTTCTTCTTGACTTCTACAACTACCTGAAAGGAGGTTGCAGCATGGAGGGTGTGTTGGCCTTTTCTCCTGAGTAGCAAGTGAAAGGATGAGAGGAAATGGCTTCAAGTTGTGCCAGAGGAGGTTTAGATTGGATATTAGGAAAAAATTCTTCCCAGAAAGGGCTGTGGGGCATTGGAACAGGCTGCCCAGGGCAGTGCTGGAGTCGCCATCCCTGGAGGGTTGGACAGATGCGGAGATGAGGTTCTCAGGGACATGGGCAGTGCCAGGGTTGGGTTAATGGTTGGACTTTACGACCTTGAGAGGCTTTTCCGAACAAGTGATTCTATGACTTGTCTCTGCCCGTTTGCATTTTGGTCAGCTGGAAAGGGCTTGCACAAAAGTCTGCTTGCAGGCAGTACAACGCCCACGGGCAGCTTCAAATAGCTGTGATTTAGATACTATTATAATTGCAGGCAGACTGCTGCGATTGCAGCCTTGTGATGGACGGCAAAGTGGAGCGTAAGTGAATTAGGAAAAGCAAGAAGCTGCTGGCCACGTTGTGGGTGATGCAGCCCGAGATAGGGCTGGGCTGCAGGGTTCCCCACACTTTGCCACCCTGTCCTCTTTGCATTCTCCGCATTGTTTCGCTGGCACAGGCAGCATCCCCAGCCTGCTTTTGGGACGCCGTCTGTCATCCATCACTGGCCGGGGTGCCTCGGTGGGAGCGTGGGGCTGGGACAAGGGACGCCTCTTCTCCGGGGCTGTGGGGCACTGCAGGAATGCGCTAATTGCTGCTGGGACAAAAGCTGATCTGGGGGTGCTATGCACCATGTGCTGATCCCTCCCTGGCCCCACTGAACGCTCCCAGCGGTTTCTGCCGTGTGCTCTGTACACACTCCCAGCATATTTGCAAAGCACTTAGATTTATCTTTTCTAGTGCTGTTCTACTTAAAAGGCGTATTTGGGGAATGCCAAGAGTTCGCCTGGAAAAAGCATTTCCTCCTCCTTTTTAAATACAGAGAGCTGTTCACTCAAATCTGCCGTGAGTAATGCTACCTGCAATTTCAAGCAGTTTTCTTAAGAAAAATTACCCCACGCTCCACAGCTATTTACTACCCTCATGTTTACCAGGCTCCCTGGTGTCTGATGATTCAGCAGCACTCTTTGCTCTTTGATAGGTATTTTTTTTAACCTGCAGTTTTTGCTGAGGCAGCATTATTTGCCTCACCTCCGTGCCAGCACATTTGGGTGGGTTGCTTTGTCTCTCCTGCCTCCTTTGTGTCCCAGTGGAGATCAGACACAGTGGGTACAGCTATGGGTACCCTGAGGAGCAGCACCAGCATCCCCCAGCCATGTGCTGTGACTTCCCTGGGACGCTGGAACACTTCAGCAACCTGTTTTAATCCCTCAACACCACTGCTCAGGGCAGCAGGGAGTGATTTAGTGGCTTTTCCCAGGGAAAAGGAGCAAAATCGTGTGTGGGTTGAGGCCACGACAGTTTGAGTTACACTGGAAAGTTTGTGCCAAGAATGCTGGATTGTGGCTCACTTTGCAAACAGGTTCAAAAAGTAGAAGGCATTTGTTGCAGAAAGCCACATGAGTTGAGAGAAGGGAACGGAGCTGGTGTGGGGCTGGAGCATAAGTGTGATGGGAGCAGCTGAGGGACCTGGGGGTTTGAAATGTCCCCTGGGGCAGCCGAGCCCCAGGCCCGCTGGGGACTCCGTTTCCCAGCACCGGCGAGAGGAGAAGGGCCCGGTGGGTCGGGAGGGGCTGGCCGGGGCTGCCATGAGCCCGGGGCTGGGACGCTGCGGCCATGGCCACCAGACCGGCGCACGCTGGGGGCCGGGGGCACGAGGGCGCCCCGTGTCGCGGCCACGGGACGCGGAGCGGCTGCGGTTGGTGCGGTCGGTGCGGTCACAGCGGTTGGTGCCGCGGCGGTTGGTGCCGCGGCGGCTGCTCCGTCCTGCAGCATCGCGGGAGGTGCTGTTCATCCCGGCGACTTGTGCGTTTGGAGACTTCAGTTGGCGCCTTGAGCTACTGGAGAGTGTGCAGAGAAGAGCAAGAGAGCTGGTGAGGGGCTGGAGCACAAGTGCGATGGGAGCGGCCGAGGGACCTGGGGGGTTCAGCTGGAGAACAGGAGCTGAGGGAAGACCTTCTGATCTCTGAACTGCCTGAAAGGAGCTTGGAGCCAGGGGGGTCGGGCTCTGCTCCCCAGGAACAAGCGCCAGGAGCAGAGGAAACAGCCTCAGGTTGTGCCAGGGGAGGTTGAGGTTGGATCTGGGGAACAATTTCTTCCCCAAAGGGCTGTGGGGCATTGGAACAGGCTGCCCAGGGCAGTGCTGGAGTCACCATCCCTGGAGGGGTTGAACAGACACAGAGATGAGGTTCTCAGGGACATGGGTTATGGTTGGGCTCGATGATCTTGAGGGTCTTTTCCAACCAAAGTGATTCTATGATTCCACGTGGAGATAAAGTGAGTGTGTGCAGGAACCAGAGAGGCAGTCCATGGGTATGTGGGCCAGCAGCTCGGCCACGTGCACCCATGTCTGCATGGGGACAGCAAAGGGACAGCTGTGTTGTGCACATAGCGGGTCTCTGGGTTCATGGCTGGGCTTAGACAAGAGGATAAACCTTCTGTATATGGATGAGCCTGCTCTGTGCCAGCCCCAACATCCTAGGGCTCTCAGAGTCCCCTGGGTGCTGCTCCAGTTAAACCTCCTCTGCACAGAGGTGGGTTTGAACTTGAGATCCTTCATCAGTCTTCCACCGGAACCCCCTTTGCCAGGACACGTGTCCTCATGGTGTGGAGGTGGCACAGGTAGGGTGATGGGCTCTTTTGTTTCTATGTGCAAAAATCCATTGAGCCAAGGCAGGTGCCAGGCAGCCGCAGTGTGGGGAGGGCTGTGCTGGGAATGTCTGTGTGTTGTTCCTGAAGAGCAACACTGAGCAGGAGGCTCAGCTGGGGTGAAACTCCTCTCTGCACAAGAAGCAAAAGTGACATTGGCTCTGGCTTGCTCCCAAGCCCTTATGGTGTGTTTTGTATGTGCGCCGGCACTTTATGAGCCCTCAAAATGAGCTGTCTCCAGCCCCGAGATTAGGCTTTATTGCAGGTGGCGTGCATAGCAACGTCTCTGGCTGTGTTTGCCTAACAATGTCCATCATGTTTTTATTTGATTATAATCTTGCCAAAGTCTGGCCATTAGCTTTGACGTTTTTCATGCTTTGTGTCAACTCCCTTTTCTCTCTTTGGTCGCTTTCCAGGGAAGGGTTTAGCTGTTGGGAAGAGCAGAGCTGGGGCACTGCCCCTTGTAAATCCGACCACGTCACCTTTCAGCAAGCAGCATGCGGTCCTGACTGTGTCTGGGTGAAGTTCTGGGCCAATATTTCTATATTCATAGACTGTGTTTTAAAAACACCTTGGACATTGCGATCCTCCCCTGGTTAAAAGCCATACCTGAGTTTGCAGTGCCACCCGCCTCAGCATTGCTTTGGGGGATGCTGGCATTGGCAGAGGGTGCTTTTATCCTGCTTTTGCTGCAAAATGTGATTTTGCAGAGGCAGTTCAGGGTTGGACCATGCCTTGTACTTCATCCTTGTCTCCATTTTCACGTTGGTGGGTCACAAAGTTAACCTATGTGAGCAATGTGTCCCTTTAAGCTGGCATAGTGCTGCTGCATTTGGGCTGCACCCAGATCAACCCACCCTTGGAGAGTGGCTCTCGTTTTTCTTTTCCCTGGAATTAATGCAGGAATGTCTGTCAGCAGATGGAATAAGCTGCACAAAACCAAACCCATGCCGGGTTCCTGCAAAAGATAAAGAGAAGACTGAGAAGGAAGATCTCCTGTGGCTGGGGAAGGGCAGAGTGGACACGTCAGTAGGGTGGATGGATGGATTGTACTGCAGAGCTGTTCCTGGAAGGCACCAGCCTGGCCTGGCTTCACTCAACCTGCCCGTGACAAATGCAGCCTGATGTTATTTTTTTTTTTAAAGTGTCTGGATCTTGTTATTAGGGAGCTTTACAAATGGCCAAGGCCAACAGACAGATACTCAGGTCACTACTGAGCCATCAAGCCTGAGGGAGAGCACATAGCGAGCTGGCTGGTGAGAGGGTCCCAATGCCTCATCTCTGCTGAGCCCTGTACTGTCAGTGCCCAGTTGGTTTGGTGATGCTCAGCGCAGGGTTCTGGGGTCTGGCATAGAATCACAGAATTGTTTGGGTTAGAAGGGACCTTCCCAGGTCCCCCAGTGCCACCCCTGCCACGAGCAGGGACATCTGCACCAGCTCAGGTTGCTCAGAGCCCCGTCCAGCCTGGCCTGGGATGTCTCCAGGGATGGTTCATCCACCACCTCTCTGGCCAACCTGGGCCAGGCTCTCACCACCCTCAGGACCAACAATTTCTTCCTCATGTCCAGCCTGAATCTCCCTCCTTTAGTTTAAAACCATCACCCCTTGTCCGATTGCAACAGGCCCTGCTCAAAAGTCTGTCCCCATCTTTCTTTATTGGCCTCTTAGTACAGAAATAAGGTCTCCCTTGTTTATTGCTTTTTCTGGGAAGCTGGTGTTCTTGTTGCAGATGAGACCCATGTTGTGATCACAGGCTGCCAGGGTTAAAGTCAATCGAGAGGTAGCTTGTTTTGGAGACAGTGAAAAAAGGCAGCTCTCTTGGAATGCCAAATATCGATAGCTGATGAAGGAAAAGAGCATTTTTGTTGTTATAAAATGGCCTGTAATGCATAGCTCGGTGTGGCATGTCGGGCCTGTTATGGGGAGGGAAGAACCATCTTGCCCTGCAGAAATGGGTCCCAAGGGTCTGTGATGCTTCTGGGCCCACCCGAGCCCTGAAGGAGACACCGAGATACCCTCTGGACCCTCAAAAAATTTTCCCTTCTGTCTTGTCTGTGGGGTGTTCCCAACAAAGCAGCATTTGCTCCTGAAAATGCTCTGAAGGCAGAGAAAGTGCTGAGAACTGGGTGCTGTAGAGCAAACAAAACTTATAGTGGCATTTTCAGTCATTGCAAGTAATTATTCTGCAGTCCCGATCCATTCAGAGGTGGTTTTCATCATCATTTGTGTCCTCGGGATCCCAACGTACAGCAAATTCCCCTCACTGACTCTGTTCTTTCTGCACTCCCTTAGAGTATGTTGCTGCATTTAGCAAAGCATTCAAATGACCTTGTGTTTAGATATATCTATATATATATATCTCATCACGTTGCCTCCAGCACGGTCAAGTCACATAAAAGGCCTATTGCATGTTTTGTTGGTAGTGAGAAATAGAGGTTTTGCCTGTCAAACCTAGCAGAAGTTAGTTATTTAATCCAGGGTAGCCTTTTTGTGCCAAGATTCAGGATTGGAGTAAAGTTGGAAAAACATGATCTCAGTTTCTGTCTTTGTTGTTTATCTGTTGGCACAGCTTTTTAACATCAGCAAATAAAAGATGGGTATTTTGGGGGACGAATAGGATGAGACTATCTCAGTTATTAAAGCCACTGGATAATTTTTCTCAGTATAACTTTCCATATGAAAAAGCAAGTTAATTGAATTTAAGCCATCTAGTAGAAATGTGCTGATTCCAACAACATTTTCCAGCAGCAAAAAAAGAAGTTGAAATATTTTGTTTGGACAGTATCAAAACTCCAGCAGAAGCAGAATATTTCTGTTTCATCACTTAAATTAATTTCATGTAATGTAGGCCATACATTTTAATATTGTATTGTCTTTATAGACTGTATAATTCCATGCCTGTGCAGTGCATAGTCTAAGAAGCGCATAGGAATGAGAAGAGTTGCTGGAGTGAAACACTGTAATGGCCCTAAACTGATTGCTGGGAGGAAATGTTGTTTCTTGGCAAACCCAAGAATTCTAGCTTTTTATTCAGAATCAGAATCAATGTCTCCCTTAATGTCAGGATTTCCTAAGTAATGGAAATAGCAGTTCCCAGCCAGCTCTGCTCAGGATGTGGTCTGTGTTAATTATTCATTGGAGGCAGATATAATTGGAGATAACTCAGAGGAAACCTGGGGTAACACCACGGCGTTAAAGTCATGTCACATCCCCAAGCTGGCTGGGGACTCGGAGCAGAGGAGGATGGACAGACACCCCTCTGACAGACTGCCATGGTCTGATGGGGGCTCAGGGAGTGTCCCAGGCCCTGCAGCTCTGTGTGTGTCCCCAAGACCCAGTGTAACCGCTGCAAAACCCTGTAGAGCCCCAAAGCTCCTCGTGGCTCTTGGCTCTGCCTTGCAGCTGCTAAAGCAATAACGGGGCAGCTGCTGCTGCCAGGAGCCAGAATCAGCTCTTGTTTGCTTTGGTTAGCGAAAATCCTGAAATCCTTACAGCGTATAGAATCATACAATGTCCTCAGTTGAAAGGGACCCACATGGATCATAGGACAACCCTGAAATTCACACCATGTGTCTGAGGGCGTTGTCAAAATGCCTCTTGAATATTGAATATTTAGAAGGGTGTGTTATGACAGGACAAGGGGTGATGGTTTTAAACTAAAAGAGGGGAGATTCAGGTTAGACATATGTCTAAAAGCTGTTTTCTGTCAAAAAGGGTTTTGATGGAAAATATTTTACTAAATCTATTTGAAGCTGGTACAAAGTGTTGCCAAGAAAGAGGGAAGGAATAAACCCTGTGGCAGCTACTCGGCACATTAAAGAAAATGTCACCCGACTTTCCAGAGCCTCAGGAGGGTGGTTGGGTCGCCTTGATGCTGGGGCAGCCACAGGTAAATGTTAAGCTAATAAATAAATCTTCACATAGCAGGAGAATATAACCTTCAAACTGGCATGAAGCTTTCTAAATATCATTTGGCCTGTTTTCTTTAAAGGAAGGAAGGCTCTTAATTCCAGCATTCCAACCCAAAATAGATGTTTCTAAGAATATCCCATCGCCGTCATGGGGCAGGATGCCGTCAGGAGGAAAAAGGGTTGGGGGAAATGAGAAGTGTTTTCCCTAAATAGCCAGCCTGGAATTGCAAAGTGATGGGTTTCAACTCTGACCATGGTGATCGCTCCCGGAACATCCAAGCCCGTTGGGGTGACTTGGAGCTGCTGATGGCCCCTTGGACAGGGACCAGAGTGGCTCAGCAGCTCCGTGGGTTGATGGAGCCGTTCTGTAGGGACCTGCAGTGGATTTGCATTGGTGTCCTCCCCCCGCAGCCACTGGGGCCCAGGGAGGCTGAAAACTCACAGGGTTGCAGTCTGGAGCATGGAGAAGATGCCCTGGCTGTGGTCCGTGTGTCCCGGCAGAGAAGTGAAAATGTCCCGTGGAAAAAATGCGGTTGGACGGCGTGACCTACTGAAGTCTCTTCCACTGTGAGTTATCTATGATTGGTGATACCGAGCGGGAGGATTTTGTGCATGGTTGTATGTGCTGAGTCAGGGAGGACTCTTGTTCCTGTCTCTTTTGGTTTAAAAAGTGCAATGCTGAATTATCCCAGGTCCTGTGAAGTTCAATACGAGCTTGGGTGGATGGAGTCTGTAGTTCTACCCCTTTTCCCTAGAAAATACAGGTTTGCATCATTTGAAGAGTTTTGACTTTAATATTCCCCTTTTGGGATCACATTTTCTATGCAAATACGAGTTTTAGAAAGGAATCTTGGAGTAAGATATGATTTTCTCATATAACCTTACAGTTGTAAGAATTGTGGCTTTAAGAAAAGTACTAATTTTCATGGCACTTGTAATGAAACAATAAAAACTGACAGCACAGGCAGGTCCTTCCGCTCTTGTTTCCTTTCTTTCAGCACTGGCAGCGGAATTTAAATCTCACAAGTTATAAACACCCTGAGATGCCTAGAGCTTAACATCTCCTGGAGGTGCAATCTGCATCTTCCCAGTTCCTGTATCTCATTCCTGTTCCCGGTACCTCCCTCCCGGAGCTGCATTTGAAGCTTTTCTCTGTGTCTCATTGATGTTACATTCGAATTGAGCTTTTACCCAGAAGTCAATAACTGGATTCAGGTGACATCCAACAATAAATAGCGTAATCCCAGGTTTTCCCGGGGTGCTTGTCAGACTGTAAATATAATGATATCAGCTTTACAGAATTGCATCTTTAGTTTAAAAGCAATATTTTGGGGGATGCCACGTGCCTGGTGGAAGGTGTAATTCATCCTGGTTTGTGTCTACAGGGTATCTCCATGGTTGTACAGCTTCCCTTGGCACTCAGTGGACATAAACAGGCGATTTTGGGGGCAGAATCACTCCCTGCCGTGATGGTATGAAATGTTTAAGAAAGTGAATGAACTGCCTCTGCTTTTATAGCCCAGCTTTACAACTGAGATGATTTATGTATTCAGGTGGGTTTGAAAAATGTTGGCCTAAAACCAGGCAAAACCCACTGGGTTTGGCCAATTACTCACTTTGTATTTTGGGCCCTTCTCAAATCAAACTCAAGGTGGGTGTAACGAAACCGCAAAAACCCAAATCTGAAAGATAGCTCGCACGAAACCTTGAGAAGCCCCTAGGAGCTGAGTCTCATGCTCTGAAGAGAGGGAAAAATAATAAGGTGGAAAAATGCGAGCTCCACCAGGCTGCAAACCTGAAACCCTTCAGTGCTTATTTGCGAAAGATCAAGCCAGAGAGCCGAGCTCCTGCCAAAATTTCCGCTGCGGGAAGGGCTGGTCCAGCCCAAGCTGCCTCCTTCCTGCTGCTGGCACACACCGAGAATAAACCCTCCGCAGAGATAAGGGGAAAAAACATTTCCACTGAGATACTGCTTCAAACGCACTGCACCCCATTGGTGAGGAGGTCCTGGGGCTGCCGCTCTCTGATCTGCATGGGTGCAAAGGTCTTGTTTTAGTGACAAAAATGGCTCTTTGGGGCATCTTTGCTCTGGGTGACGCCAGCTGGAGTTTGCTGTGCCAAAGGAATATGATTCAGCCAAAAGTTTTTGATCCATGCGATGCTCCTGCCCTTGTTTTCAGACACGGCTGCCAAAGCGTGTTTGGGAAAACAAGGACATGAAAGTACCGGGTTGTCTCTTCTTTGTTTTCCTAAATAATCTCCAGGATATCAGTCACTTTTACCTCCATACATCTCCTTTGCAGATCACCCAGAAGATTAAATAAGAACCCCAGGGCCAGAGGATGTGGTCAGAGGGAGCAGAGCCGATGGCAGCAGAGTGGCCAGGGCACATACCACCTGTCTCTCCTTGTCACCAAACCACCCACAATTTATTTTCCCCCTGCTCTGAGCCCAGGTTTTATTCACTGATGCCTCCGTTGTACTCGAGAGCCTCTCTACTCTCCTGAGCTTATGGAAAACATCCTTCCTCTCGCCTCGGGTGGGATAACACGGTGCTCATGGTCTCCATGAAGCCCATCTGCAAGCAGAGCCTGCAAAACAACAGATAAATTATTTATTTCACGAAGGGCTTCTCCACAACAACATACGTGGCCCTGCACTTCTGTGCTGGGTTTTTATAGCTACTTGGCTCAGGATAAACTTCTATTTTATTTTGCTCTAGCCTGGAAGTCACTGTTTAAGGAGCCGCTGCCCATAGCTCCAGCCTTGGCCCTTGTTGAAACCTTCCGAAGGTCTCGCTGTGCTCAGTGGCCCCACTGGAAGGCTTGAGTTTTGTTACTGGTTTCTCAAGTGTTACTGGTCTCTATAGGTGCGCTGGCCTCTATAGGTGTAAGTGATTGCAGGCAGTAATGGCAAGTGCATCACAAAATTGTTTCTCGACAAAGGGTGGGAAAATGCAGATTTCCTGATGTACTTTTCTAGCTTTCATGTTTCATTGCAAATCTCTTTGGGTTTTTACTTGCTTCATCTTTAGCTGGTTTTATCTATTTTCATTGTTCTTTGGTTACATCAGGGTGTTCTGGCTCTGTCTCACCAGCACCAGGATCCCTCTTGCCCACCCTCAGGTTCATTTTTGTGATGAGTTTCTGAGCGTGGGACCTTCCTGTCCAGCTCTTTTTCTCTGAGCACTGTTGGCAATGCTGGGAAAGCCCAATCTGGCTCTTGGGTCACAGGAAAAGCTGCCCTGCAGTGGGGGTAAAACAGCAAGATGTTCTTGTTAACATCAGTTTTTGGTGTCTCACTACTCAGAGAGACTTGTGTCTCTGTTAGTGCTGCGTGATATCAGGCAAAAAGCATTTATGTGCAGTCTTTTTAATATAGGTTAGGAAAAAACATATGTTTGAAGTACAGAATGCATGATGTTTACTGTACAGCCAATCTATGCTGTGTAGGGGACAAGTCCCAGCTTGCACATCCCTGTTTAGCTGGGCAAAGGGGATGGAAGGACCTGTGCAGCAGGTACAACGCTGATGGTCCAACACCAGAAATGTCTGCATGAGGAGCCCGTCGTGATTCACCCATGGTGTGCAGATCCCTGGCACAGCTTCACCCGTCTGTCTTGAGGAGGCACTAGGAGGAAGTGATTTTGGGGGTCATTACAGCTGGTTGTCTGAAGGAATTTACCCCAGGGATGGGTTTTGCAGAGCTCCCTGTGGCAAAGAAAATCCTCCTGAGCACCCACAGAGCAGCAGAGAAGTGGCTTGGGAGAAGGCAAGTGACAAGACCAGAGGAAATGGCCTCAAGTTGCACCAGGGGAGGTTGAAGTTGGATCTGGGGAACAATTTCTTCCCCAAAGGGCTGTTGGGCACTGGAACAGGCTGCCCAGGGCAGTGCTGGAGTCACCATCCCTGGAAGGGTTGGACAGACAGACATGAGGTTCTCAGGGACATGGGGTAGTGCCAGGGTTGAGTAAGAGTTGGACTTGATAATCTTGAGGATCTTTTCCAACCAAAATGATTCTATGATTTAAAGGATAACTTAGAGGCTGGCACATCACTTTTGGGGATGCAGGTGAAAATCCCAGCTGTTGACTCAAACCCCAAAACAAAAATGGCCCTTAGGCAACTTTTTTAGCAAACCTTTATGATGGGTTCAGTGTGCAGAGACCTCCGTGACTTTCACCCTCTTTCCTATTAGTCTGAGCAATATTCATCTCTCCAAAACATACCAGAATTAACATTTTTTCTGAAGGCTGCTCAGGATACAATCAGAAAACACCTTTTACTTAAACTGCTTGAAAATATTTGCCACTTGCTGGGGAAGAGACCCATCAATTCAGCCCTGCTTTTCCATTTTCTTTAGCAGGCACCACATACTCCATCTGGCTAAGTGGACCACAGTGTTCCAAGGATAAAAATTACGTGTAATATGAGATAAAGTGTCAGGCAAAATATTTATGTAATGAAATCTTAATGATAGTTCTAAAGGTCTGCGTCAGGGCATGGCAGAAAAGAAACACTCCTCTTGCTGGCTTGTCACCGGGGGGACAGTTGCACAAGGAAAGACACTTGCAGGGGCAGGAATAAAAGGGCATTTATTAGGAAATTTGATCTGAAAAAAAATTCTAACAAATGACATCAAGTAATTTACAGGATCTAAAGTGTTTGCAGGTCTCTTAATTATTTGTCAGGTTAACATGGAAATGGTTTACCTTTGTTTTGAAGTAGTAAACATCCTCTGTAATCCTCAAACCCCAGCGGCTGCTGATGTCTGGAAACCAGAGAGCGACACTGACCTAAACCCCCCAGGGCCCGAGCGTCACAGGCTGCAGCCGGGGCTGGATCCAAATTCATCCCATACTTCACCGGCGGATCCTTTCCTGGCATCCCGGCTTGGGCTGGGACAGCATCGGGCACAGTCACAAATGTGGTAAGAAAGCCAAATTTTCTGAAAGGGCAAGAGGGTTCAGATTCAGGTTCCAATTCCAGCCAAGCGAGTTAGGCTGCTTTGTTGTCTTATCCAGCAACTAGATGTGGTCGGAGTATTTCATATCACATATCGAAATGGCTCTTAAATATATGCACTTTATGCTTGTCAGAGCTCTCAGTGGCTAAATCTGATAAAAGGAATTTTGTCTGGAGTTAGATAATATCTGGAGTGATACTGAAATGTGGATACTGGAGAGAGAGGCTGAGGGGAGACCTTCTGATCTCTGAACTGCCTGAAAGGAGCTTGGAGCCAGGGGGGTCGGGCTCTGCTCCCCAGGAACAAGCGCCAGGAGCAGAGGAAACGGCCTCAAGTTGTGCCAGGGGAGGTTGAGGTTGGATCTGGGGAACAATTTCTTCCCCAAAGGGCTGTCGGGCATTGGAACAGGCTGCCCAGGGCAATGCTGGAGTCACCGTCCCTAGAGGGTTGGACAGACTGGAGATGAGGCTCTTAGGGACATGGGTCCGTGCCAGGGGTGGGTTATGGTTGGACTTGATGATCCTGAGGGTCTTTTCAAACCAAAATAATTCTGTGATTCTATGAAAGGCCAGCGAGGGCTCGTGCTCACTGCCACAGACAACAGTGTTTATATGACCATGGAAAGAGCACCCTGGCAGTGCTGCAAGGGGAGCTGAAAAGGAGAGCATTTTTTCTCTTTTCTTTTAAGACAAATTTCCATGAAGGCTATTGTTTTTTTTTTTTCCAGACAAGCTTTCTGGGCACTTCCACAACAGGACTGCATTCAGCCCTTGCTATTTCCTGAGGAGCAGAAGCTGAGGTCGTTCCTATCGGCTCCACAGACTTTGTGATCCTTTTGCTGTCTGAAATAGTAGCCTGAATATGATGACAGAAGAAAAAAAACACAGTGACTCTCCCCTCCCCTTTCCAACTCAAGCCCTTGCCAAAGCAATAAAAAACTTTAAACAATAGCCAGTCATGACATAAACCAGTCCTTGAGCGGCCTGCCAAAATTCACCTCAAGAAAGTAGGTCCAAAAATAAACACGAACCTATAAAAAGCCCCACGGACTTAAAGACAGTCTTCCCATTGTGCTAATTGCTTTCACATCTGGCTCGGCAATCAGGAGTGTATACGAGCATGGAGAGGCCACCAATAACTCACTTCAGCTAAGCACAAAAGCATGTGCGGAGCATCAATCACGGGAGCCATCTATTTCTACTCAGCAGATCTCAGATGCCGGGGCACAGTTTTGTGTTTAAATTGCACTGAAATAATGGGGCCGGTTGTGATGTTAATAAACAGCACATGGTTAAATGCTTTTGCGGGTGGGATATTTCAAGGCGAATATAGAGAAGCTAGTTTCATTTCCCTTTTTCCCTCTCCATCAGTTATCGGTCCATGCTGCTGTCAGTCCTGAATGGTTTTTGCTTTGGGAAGAAGTTGGCCCCTGGGGTGGCTGGAAGGTTGGACCTTTGATTAATCAAAGGCTACAGCAAGATGGGACATGTGAGGGAAAACTTGCTGGGGACAGTTTCCTAAGGCCTTTTCTGTGTACTAAGGAGATAATCCCAAAATGTGACCTGGTGTGAACTTGGCTGGAAGAATAAAACCCCCATCAGGCTCCTGGTGGGTCCTGGGGAGGCAGAGCTGTGGTGGGATGCTCTGTGTTCTCTGCTCCGGGCACATATTCGGCTTTTTTTCATGCTGATGTCTAGACCTTTTATATGACTGTGGATCTGTGGGTGTGCACAGGGCTGTCTCCTACTTGCTTGTACGCCTGTTTGTGTAGTTAATTGAATTTCACGGTGTGAGCAATGCCTTTGCTTGTTGGATGCAATTTAAAGCACATCTTCCCCACAGCCTTGGACTTTGTGGTGGGGCCAATGCAGAGAGAAAAATCCAAAAGAGAGAAACTTTGTGTTGAAGTGGCTGCAGGGAGGCTCTTCCCAAAATCACCGCTTTTTATTTCCAGTAGTTCCTTGGGCACTGCTGAGACCATCACCAGTAAATTATTACATTTTCTGAGATCACTATTGCTGCGATTACGTGAGTTATCTGTGTCTTAACCTTGTGGATGAGCAGCCTGAGCATCTGTGGTTTGGTGGTTGTGACTCATCACCAGAGCTCACGGAGGGATTTGTAATGATTTATTCATGCCACATTAATTGTTTGGAAAGCTCAATCAAATGCTACTATGGTTAGACTGAATAATTCAGCTGCCAGTCTACTTTTTGATCTCTTTATTTGTTTCTCTCTTTGTTAAGAGCTGCATGTTTGGAGGTGAAGAGCACCTGAGTCTAGAGGCAATTTTTTGTGCTTGATATCTTTGGAAACTTGAACTTCAAGGGTAGATTTTCAGAAGATCTGGCCTTGCTGAAGGACTAAGAGTGTTTTTTGAGGGAGTCCTGGGTCCATTAGACGTCCAACTCTACGTACCGCCCTGTGCATCTCTTGAGGGACACAAAGAAAATGCACCTTCTCTTGCACCATTTGCCTAATCCTAAAAACACGATAGCTCAGATAATGGCCTCTGGAGAGGCTTATTCTTCCTACTGATTGTAAAGGAAAATTATTTTAGGTTGCAATGTCTAAACTTCAGTGAGGTGACTCCCATTCAGCATGCTGCCCATGGGCCAAACTGGAGGAAGTGGGCTCCTATAACATGTCACATGTAGTTCCTGAGCATCCTGGGCTCCAGGATAATTTTAGGTAAGAACAGAGGCATGTCAGTGTAAAATGGCATTTGTGTCATCATTCTGCCAGTGCCTTTGAGAATTTGCCTCCCCTCACTGCAGCCTGCCCTTGTCTGCTTGCTGTTGTGCTTATTGATAGAAAAATCAGGGTGGAAAAAGAGATGTGAACTTTGGCAGAAAACGCAGGTTCTGGGAAAACAATCTCCAACCCCCTCAAGAACATTAAAAAAAAAAAAGGCACATGAATCACATGGATAAGGAATGATTTACTGAGGTAACTGTCACTGATTTGTGCAAAATATTTGGGCTGTTGCTCATGCCCCTTTCAGGGCAATAGAATATAGACAACACACACTCCACCTCAGAGAAAGGAAAAGGTTTCGTAACTCACATTTTTAACAGTTTTTCTATGAATAGCTCGTGTGTCAGAACTGGGTGCAGGACGGGACTGCACACACTGATGTGCTGACGGCAAGAGGAGGTTTCTCAAGACTTTGCCAACACGTGTAGACAGTCCCGGTTGCATTGCAGGATAAATTGGGGGCTGATTCTTCCCTATCTTGTGCTGTATTTACTCCAGTACAGGCTCATGGACATCTCAGAGGCCACCGCACCTTAAACCAGGGCAAGGGAGAGGAGTCAGGTCCTGCTGGGGCAACCTGTTGGTGGACTGCATTTTTGCAGCCATTTAAGGATACTGAAGAAGTGACTCAAATGAGCTGGAACTAACCACAAATTTGAATTTGTCATTGTCAAATTTGGTGGTAAATTACTGTCCCAGGTTGGCCATAGAGGTGGTGGATGAACCATCCCTGGAGACATCCCAGGCCAGGCTGGATGGGGCTCTGAGCAACCTGAGCTGATGAAGATGTCCCTGCTCATGGCAGGAGTGGCACTGGAGGAGCTGGGATGATCCCTTTAACACAAACCATTCTGTGATTCTGTAGGTGGATATTTGCCCTGCTGGGACTCAGCTGTCCATCTGCAGAGTGCAGAGATGTGCCTGCAGCAGACTGAGGAGGTGGATTTTTGACAAAGTCTTACCAGCAGGATGGTGGCACTTCCAGGTGCTGCATGGGGCTGTGGAGGAAGCAGCACTTGAGCTTCTCCAACCATGGAAAAAGGACACAAGCTCTTTGAGGGGTTGTTGGCAGAGGAATGGGGAACCCTAGCTGGTGTCCAGTGGCCGGCCATGTCTAAAACTGGTTCTTTCTCCTCGCCAACCTGCTCAACCTCCTCTTCTTCTTCTCTGGGCTGGGTGTCCAACCCCCCAGCCCTTCTCCTGTCAGTCCTAGACTCTGGTGTGGCACTGGGGGCTCAGTGGTGGCCATAACCTTCTTTTTCCGCTGGCCACATGCAGAGATCAAAGCAGCCCAGGCTTCATCTCCAGCATCCTTGGCCCTCTGTGTTTTATGGTCAACTCATAATTTTCACCAGGACATGGGAAACCCAGTAAAACTCTGGAAATCTCGTGTTTCCTGGCCAGATGGAACCAGCTGCAGGACTGTAGTGGCTGTAGCCGCACATGCAGCTCGTCTCTAAAAACCATCCTTGGTTTCATAAATAGCTAAAATCTTCAAGCTTATGCAAGCACGGCCCATGAGAATGCTTGTCCTTCAGCGTGACAGCATGAGATGCACACACATGGTTTAATTTTTTTTAATGCTCCATGAATTAATGTGACTTTTGAAAATTATTCTGCTGTTGAGTAGACAATTGATCCCTTTCAGGCAGGTACGGTGCTTATAGGACAGGGAGGAATATTCAAAAGCGATGTAAAAGTGGGACCTGGCAGTGCTATGGGTACATGTAGACTCATGACGGATGCTATAAAAGATCTGGATCTGGGTATTTTCAGAAGGGCAGCTTATGAGCCAGCGTAGTGCTGTATTAATAGACAGTGAGAACGTAGAGCTGTGACAGAAAGACTGACAGTTTTTGGCAGTAGATTTTGTACTTAGGTGTCTAAATGTATCCCTTGAAATTCCAGTTTGGTCAACTAGACAAACCCGGGCCAATATGCTGAAAATTGGCACCTCTGTTTGACATCAGCCTCATGTTTTTACCCTTGTTTTTCTTTTTTGGTTCCAGGCTAAAATGGTTGAGTCTTTGGGACAAACTATGTTCTCACGTGTCCATCAAAACTGGACGTGCCCCACCAAAACCAGGACTGGTAGCTTCGTAATTTTAGTGAATTTGCTGCTGTTGCGGTTGCAGTCACAGTTAAGGGACACAGTTTAATTACTCAAATAAATGGAAGTGATGTAAGTAGTATACACAGTTTGGTGTGGTACCCAGCGCATGGGGTATCTGAGCACCACTTATTGTGAGCAGCTGATAACTTCTTGCTTGAGAGTCACTTAGTTTGTGAATTTGACTGTTTCACCTGTGCCAGTTCTCCTCATCTTCGTAGCTTTTAGGTACATTTATTAGCCCTTTGCTTGAAAAGCCACTCCAGAGGCTATGGCGGGACCAAACTTCATCCATTTTGATGTCCCTCTGCATCGCGGTCCTTCCCCAGAATGTCCCTGTCTGTCTCCTTTGCAGAACTTCCATGGGCCATTTACAGTATTATCTAATTATTGTTGCTTAATTTAGCCAATACTTCAAAAGCCGTGTGGTTGCCTACAACAATTAGTGGTGTCCCTCATTGTGCAGTGATTCATCTGAACAAAATTAGCTCCGGGCGGGGAGTGGGAGTGGGAATTGATGGAGGATCAGAGCAGGGCTGCTCCGAGGGTGTCTGTGTGTCCTACCGCAGAAATCATTTATTATTTTATTTGCTTTAGCTATATTTTATCTGGTTTAGCTATAGAAAAGCAACTTGTGAACTGAACCTTTTATTTCAGTTTGATTAAGTTGATTCCTCACCCGGCTAACGCAAAGATGTGTGTTTAAAGTGAAATTGAAGCGTGCTAAGCTTTGTATACATGAAACAGTTTGAGTTATTTTTTATGTCAGATCTTTGGCAGTGGAGCTCAGCTCCATGCGTGTGGGTGCACGGAAAGCGGGAGCGGTGGGCCAGGGTGTCACGGCGCTCACGAGATGCTGTAAAACATTTGGGTACGGTCTCAGGTCTAGTAACTGGGAAAATTAGAGGAATCTGGAAAAGGCTGTGAGAAAATAGATGTATCAGCCTGAGCTTTTGATGAGCCATCCACGTAGCTCACAGTTAAGCTAAAGCAGTAAAATATAGCAAAGGAAAAAATGTTTCCTCTGGATAACGTGGGACACAGAGGTGCTCCCAGCAGATCTGGTGGGTGTTTTCAAAAGCTGGAGAGAAACCCTCTTGGGTTAACAGGAGCAGCTGTGCTACCACCACGGGCTCCTCCTCTTTCAGTGCCTTTTCTCAGGCTAAAGCCTGAGATAACCAGGGAAGGGCCCTCTCCCAGCAAACGTTCCCCCTGTCACGGGGGACTGGTGCTGCATGAGGCTGTGCTGAGGCTGCTGGGGACATCGTGCATCTCCTCACCATGCCAGCACCCCCACCCTGGTGTGACCCTCGTCCCCAGCAATGCCACCACTTGGCCATAGGCTGGCCGGGGAGTACCAGTGCTGGCACTGTGTTACCCAGTGAGGACACTGGTTTGCCTGTCAGAAGCACTGGTTTTCCCATGGGTGGCACTAAAATGCCCAAGGGCTGCACTGGGGATTGCCCAGGGGTTGGATCAAGTTCCCCAGTGAAGGCAGTAAGTTGCCAAGAGGCTGCACCGGGTTGCCTGGGGTGGCCCTGGGTTGCCCACCAAGGGTGGCATTGAGTTGCCCACCAAGGACACCAGGTTGCCTAATAACTGCACCGAGTGAGAATCACAGAATGATTTGGGTTGAAGGGACCTTCCCAGCTCCCCCAGTGCCCCCCCTGCCATGAGCAGGGACATCTCCACCAGCTCAGGTTGCTCAGAGCCCCGTCCAGCCTGGCCTGGGATGTCTCCAGGGATGGTTCATCCACCACCTCTCTGGCCAACCTGGGCCAGGCTCTCACCATCCTCAGGGCCAACAATTTCTTCCTCATGTCCAGCCTGAATCTCCCTCCTTTGGCTTAAAATCATCACCCCTTATTCTATCGCAACAGGCCCTGCTCCAAAGTCTGTCCCCATCTTTCTTTTCAGCCCTATTTCAGCACTGAAATTTGCCCAGTAAGGGCAGCAGGTTGTGCAGGGCAGGAACTAGGAAGCCACATGAAGGTATTTGCTTGCCCAAGGGTGTCACTGGGTTGCCCATGGAGAGCACTGAGCTGCATCACGTTGTCATAGAGCCTGCAGGGAGCTGCCTGGGCAGAACCTGGTCACTGAGCAACCTGTGCCCGTGACAACGCTCCCTGGTCCTGTGTCACTGCCTGCAGATGCTGCAGCGCCTGGCACAGCTGCCACCAAGCCCAACAGCACAGCGGTGAGTATCAGCCCCGCCGGGCACCCCCGGAACCCCAGAGCATACCCCACACCCAGGCAGCCAAGGGCGAGCGTGTGCTTTAACTGGGAGAGGAGGACTGAAAAAGCAGGCATTTCTCCTAATCCCTCACAATGTCTCATGTCATCCAGATGTCCCCCAAACTAGGTGGTCAGTGACTCCTGGTATGTGGTAGAAAGTGTCACCGCAGGATGACACTGGTATAAATAAGCAGCTGGGAGCTCAGGAAAATGCATTTATCCCTAACAGGCACAAAATGGCTGAAGCGACTGGTTTGTGGGAACCGGCACACACAGTGGTTTTTGTTGGACCTGAGCGCAGACATTTCGTCCTGGGTTCTGCCAAACTGGCTCAGAGGGTCGTGTTTATTAAAGTTCTTTCTTTTATTATTATTTTTTTTGCTAAATATGAGGGTGTGATTTTCCTGCTGCCCGTCCCACACACTTGGTTCCCCCAGCGCTGCTGCTCCCAAGTCAGGTACTGGGGCAGCCTGTGCCAGCACGGCCAAAATTGGGCAAGGCTTGAAAAATACAGCATTCAAAGTTCAGTCGTTTCCCAGCTGCAGGCTGTGCACTTTTCCCCTCTGACTCATCCCTATTTTTTTCCATTTTGCCTGAGCTAAAGGACCTGTGATTCTCCTGTATTTGCCGTTCACTTATTTAATAGCTGCATTTTGAGACACTGTTCATCTGAATGCATGAATACAGGCACCAGTGATGTAAACAGTCTCTTAAATCACCTGTCTCCGTAGCTAGATGTTGGAAAATGTGCGATTTAATGAGTCGTGTTGTCTGCTCATCACCTGATGTGAACGGGCACGGCTCCAGGAAAGTCAATGTACTGTGGGCATCTGTCATGTCATCCGTCTATCGCCTTTTAAGCTTTTCAGGAGGGAACCGTGACTCTTTGGTCCTGCCCTTGTGTGGAGAGAGGCGTTCCTTGTTGTGACTGAAATGAAAGAAACTTCCTTTCCCAATGGTTTTTATGATTCAAAAACTAAGCCAGCCTCTTTGAGCTCGCCTGCACACGCAAATTGATCAGGGTAGCCCAGGAGGAGCAATTAAACTTCTATTCACCTGGTTGCTTGTGTGGATGCTTTGTTCTAGAATAAAAGTGAGTTTATTTCATGCAAGCATCCCCTTTTTAAAGGAAGAAAGTTGATTTTGTGCTGTAACAAATGTGATTTAGCACATGCTTTGTGTCAAACCCCACTTCCATCCAGGGATCTTGTTGTATCCCACCCGTGTCCTCTGTCCCCTAGGGCTGTGGGCAAGGCTGGGAGCAGTGGGGACAGGATGGTGTCAGGGGAGGAATGGCCACAGGGGCTTGTTCTGCCAATGGGTGACACCTGTAACCACACAAAAGCTTCATACTGAGCACAACATACCCTGAGGGTTTGTCCTCAGATTAGGTGTGTTAGGTACATCCCGTGGCCGTCTGCATTATATTTCTGATAACGGTTGATAACCTCAATCCGGAAAGAGCAATAGCACCCACAGTGCCTTATGCAGTTACTGGTGGCAAAATCTTCCAGTGTGGCCATTCCTCCCAGGGTTACTACAAGGCTGGTGTTTATAAGCCACTATAAAAAGATTCTGTGGGATATCTCCTTTCAAAACACATTTATTTTACGTCAAGTAAGCCATAGACTTTTTTCTTCCTTTGCAAGTCAAGAGGTGGCTGTTCTTTTGAGGCTAAAATAAATGGGGGGGGGGTCAAATTTGGATGTAGTCCTGCAAAGTTCAGCTCACCAACAGACTTCTCACTCCTTCACTTGAGCATTTGATGCAAGTGAAGATAGACCTGATAAGGATGGAATCCCTCACTCCAAAATCACGCTGGATTGGTAGCAGCTGTGTGTCCAAAGCTATCAGGGCTGGTAATGGAACTCTGAAAGAGAAAATTACATCTGGGGTACTATAAGATCAGCAGATACGCCACCCAAAAGAAACAAATGAACAGCAGAGAATCAGCAACTAGTTTCACTGGATTGACAGAATGAAGGAAAATGAAGGCGTAATATCTGTCATTCTCCTTAGCAGCCATGATTTGTTTTTCTCCACATTTCAAGACCTTACGCTAGATACTAACAACAAAGTCAAATCCTTTTATACACAAATGCTTGGGATGCTGTCAGGAGGGATTTGCTTTCAAGAGTTCTGGGCTTGCACAGCGCTGTGTGGGTGCCGCGTGTGTCGCTCTCTGTGTTAGAAGTTGCATGTGTTGCTGTAAGAAGAACACAAGTGCAGAAGCTCCCTGAGCGAGGTTGTCTTCTGTTTCCTTTATGCAGGACACGTCCCTGAAATAGCAGCATTCCAAAATGGAGCTGGTCGGCTCTCCCTTATCATCGACATTTGCCCATCCAAGATCAACACCTTCCAAGTTCCTGCCTGCCATCAGCACCATGGCTTCAAGCTACAAGAACCGCTTTCCTTACTACCCCTTGCCTCAGAGCTTCAGCCTCCCCTGGATCCCCAAATCTTACTATAAAACAGCTGCCATCAACCCAACTTTGGCTCCCTTCTCCAAGAGCTCCCAGGGGCAACCCCCCAGCAAGACGCTTCCTTTCGTTTCCAACAGAAACACCCTCTTTACCCGGTACACCCCCGATGACTGGTACAGGTCCAACCTGACCAACTACAAAGACTCGGAGACGTCCCGACGCAACGCGGAATGTCTGAGAGTCGATACCACCCGCCTGATTCAGGATAAATATCAGCAGACAAAGAAAACGCAAGGAGAAAGCACCAAAAACCTGGGAGAACGTGTCAATTATATTGAATTTTGGAAATCGGAGCTCCGCCATGAGCTGGATGAGATGATCGGGGAGACCAACGCGCTCACCGACGTCAAGAAACGACTGGAGAGAGCCTTGGCCGAGACGGAGGCCCCGCTCCAGGTAAGGACCGTGTCCAGGGGGCTGCAAACTGAACCCTCCTGCTGGAACATCTGCAGCTGTTCAAACGTCTCATTAAGTTTCATTGCAGCTCCATAACGTCTAGAAAGTTTTTATTAAGAGACCATTAGTTAAGTTAGTAATAAACAAACCCCTTGCCATCTGCTGCATCCCCTATCAGCACATGCTGAGCGCATCGGAACAGTATTTGCTTAACCAAATATTTTTATAAGCGGTATATCCAAAATCCGTGTTTGGGAGACAAAAGCCCTTGTCTTACTACAGGGCTCTGGCAGGGTCAGCGTCAAGGCTGACACAGGTTCCTGCGTTCAGCTCTGGTCACACCAGGGACACGTGTGCTCCCTCATGTTCATTTAATGCTGATGCTGCAGCTCAGCTGCTCGTTGTCAGCTAAATTAGCTGCCAAGGGCACTTTTCCCCCCTGCTGCCATCTCCATGCCCACCTATAATTTCTTTTCTTACATGACTTGAGATGGGGACTGTCCCTATAGGGAACGCTGTCCCTGAAGCCAGCACTGATGGCATGTCCACAACAGGTCGCTCAGGAGTGCTTGCTTCACCGGGAGAAGAGGATGGGCGTCGATTTAGTCCACGACGAGGTGGAGAAACAGCTCTTCACAGTAAGTTTGGCAGCTCGGATCATGTGTTAAAAGTATTTTTACCTAAGCTGCCCTAAACAGGTTTTGCAGCATTGTTCCCTAACTGGCTTTTCAGTGCTGGTGAGGTGTGCAACTCTTCAAACCCCCAAAACCTGCTGGGCTGAGGATGTTGTTCCCCCAGTAGCAGCATGTCCGTGTGTTGTGGGTGAGACTTGCCCTAAGAGAGGAAGGAATAGCTGAAAATCAGCTGTGACTTTGTGTAGCATATCCTAGAAACATCGAATCATTTTGGTTGGAAAAGACCCTCAAGATCAAGTCCAGCCATTAACCCACCCCTGGCACTAACCCTTGTGCCTGAGAACCTCATCTTTTTTGGAGCACTAATCACCTGCTTCCAGCAGCTGGGGCTTCACAAACGTGATGGATTTGTGGTGGAGTCAAGAGAGCTGAGAGCTGGGTCAGACTCAGCTGCCAAGTGTGCTGGGGTTGGGGAGCACCTTCTCCCCTCCCTGCCTGTTTGCTTTGGGCAGAAGGACAGGCAGGCGAGTTCTGGCTGCATGCAGGGTTGCAGAGGTCTGAGGGGACACGTGTGACCAGGACTGTTGAGTGTGGACACTGATGGGGTTGTGCTTTGCCTTTGCCCAGGAAGTCGATGTCATCAGGTCCTGCCAGGAGAGGATGCAGCGGTACCTGGACAGGGCGAAAGCCCAGCTGGCGTAAGGAGGAGCTGCTTATCTCTTGCTGCAGGGCTGACGTGCATTTGCAGCTGGAATCAGAGAGTCACAGAATGGTTTGGGTTGGAAGGGAACTTCAAAGCTCCCCAAGTGCCCCCCTGCCATGAGCAGGGACATCTTCACCAGCTCAGGTTGCTCAGAGCCCCGTCCAGCCTGGCCTGGGATGTCTCCAGGGATGGTTCATCCACCACCTCTCTGGCCAACCTGGGCCAGGCTCTCACCACCCTCAGGGACAACAATTTCTTCCTCATGTCCAGCCTGAATCTCCCTCCTTTAGTTTAAAACCATCACCCCTTGTCCTATTGCAACAGGCCATGCTCCAAAGTCTGTCCCCATCTTTTTTACAAGCCCCTTTTAAGTCCATAAAGGCCACAATAAGGTCTCCCTGCAGCTTCTCTTCTCCAGCTGAACCCCCCAGCTCTCTCAGCCTGTCCTCCCAGCAGAGCTGTTCCAGCCTCAGATCATTCCTGTGGCTCCTCTGGCCCCTCTCCAGCAGGTCCGTATGTGTCCTGTGCTGAGGACCCAGAGCTGGGCCAGCACTGCAGGGGACGGGTCTCACAGAGCAGTGTGACCCCCCACCAGATCCCAACCTCTACCCACAACCCACACGCATAAAACCCATGCAGGCTGCATGGGAACTGGGCAGCGATGCTCGTGGGAGCACATCACTGCCCAGCTGGGAGCTGCAGGGATGTGCGATGAGGAGGGAACTGTCCCACCCGCATATCTCCAGTGACAGCTGCTCTCTGTGTGTTGAAGGTCCAACAGGGCGGCCCAGCACGAGGTGGAGAAGGACCTGGCCAACAAGCAGACGGCCCACCGCATCGATGACAAGTGCCACCACCTGAGGAACAGCTCCGACGGCATCAGCTACTACCGAGGGGTGGAGCGGTTCGATGCCACGTGAGTGCACGCCGGGATGCTTGGTCCCTCTCCCTGGCAGGAGCTGGTTGTCCCGGCCCTCTCTAAAGGCACGTGTCTCTGCAGGGCACATCCAGCCACCTGGAGACACCCACCTTGGAAGGGCCATTTCTCTCTGCTTGCCAGAAAGGGAGCACAACCCTTTGCTTCCAGCTGGATGCCTGACATCCAGAGAGCAAGAGCGAGTCCCACTTAGTTAAACATTATATACAGTTTCAGAGATCAGCCTGCAAATGGATTCAGTTCAGCACCTCTGCACAGCTCATTAAGTTTATGCATATTTTCAAAGATGTGTCAGTGCTTGCCCGAGTGCTCTTCGTTGATGTAAGGTCTGGGGGGTTTGCCCCAGCATGGAGAGAGCCTGGCAGGGAGCCGAAATGACACAGAAGATAAAGAAATAGAGAGCATGGTCCCGGGATAGAGTTCAGCTGCTTTTGGGTGCCCGGGATTCGACTTTGGCTCTGCAGTAAATGAATGGTGACCTAAACCAGCACTCGCAGAGATGTGCCCCAAGTGGCAAAGGGCTGAGGGAATAAATCAGATGCATGCAGTTTATGGGGGGATAGACTGATTCAGTTTTTCTAATGTAAGAATAATTATTCACAGTAGAGCTCAAACACATTTAGACAGGCAAACGAATTGCAAAGGACTGACACTAAAATTTAGAGGGGGGTAAAATGTGCCAAGGATCAGCATGTTTTAAATGGAGCTTATGTGGTATTTAAGGCTTTTGTTGACCTTGTTCTGGACTATTGCATAGGCGTGAACTTCATCCTGAATGCACACACAGGGAATCAAACATTATCGAATGCTCATTCATTTGAGTATGAAAGTAGGATAAGTTATGAGCAAAACAAATTGACTGCAATCTGTACCTTGTCGTGAGGCTGTGAATCACTTGGCACTTAAATGCTTCCAACATGTAAATATGGGGTCTGATTAAAATCTCCATTTTTCTGGGGAAACCTTTTGTTTGTCTGAGCTTTCCTAAGTATGACAGTTGTCTTCATGAACATGTCATCATTTGATAAGCGTTATTGACCAAATGGTGTCCAGATGTTTCACTTCCATGCATGTGGTCAAATTAAGAACGTAGGATTTAGAATCACAGAATCACAGAACAGTTTGGGTTGAAGGGACCTTCCCAGCTCCCCCAGTGCCCCCCCTGCCATGAGCAGGGACATCTGCACCAGCTCAGGTTGCTCAGAGCCCCGTCCAGCCTGGCCTGGGGTGTCCTCAGGGATGGTTCATCCACCACCTCTCTGGCCAACCTGGGCCAGGCTCTCACCACCCTCAGGGCCAACAGATTCTTCCTCATGTCCAGCCTGAATCTCCCTCCTTTAGTTTAAAACCATCACCCCTTGCCCTATTGCAACAGGCCCTGCTAAAAACTCTCTGCCCATTTTTCTTTATCGGCCCCTTTTAAGTACAGAAAGGCTGCATTTAGCCTACGTTTAATCCATGCTGATCCTGGCAGGGTTCATACGCCTCTAGCTTCAGCAGCACAGGCTTACCGGGGGACTCTCCTTTTCCCCCTGCAGAATTTCGGTGCCGGAGTCATGGGCCAAATTCACAGATGACAACATCCTCCGCTCCCAGAGCGAACGGGCGGCCTCGGCCAAGCTGCGGGATGACATCGAGAACCTGCTGGTGGTGACGGCCAACGAGATGTGGAGCCAGTTCAACACGGTGAACGTTGCCTTTACCAACCGCATCGCCGAGATAGCCGATGCCAAGAACAAGCTTCAGACCCACCTGGCTAAGGTAGTTATAGAGCTTACCTGAAAGGAGGTTGTAGCATGGAGGGTGTTGATCTCTTCTCCCAAGGAACAAGCCATAGGATGAGAGGAAACGGCCTCGAGTTGTACTAGGGGAGGTTGAGGTTGGATCTTGGGAACAATGTCTTCCCCAAAGGGCTGTGGGGCATTGGAACAGGCTGCCCAGGGCAGTGCTGGAGTTACCGTCCCTGGAGGGGTTTGACAGATGGAGATGAGGCTCTCAGGGACATGGGGCAGTGCCAGGGTTGAGTAAGAGTTGGACTTGATAATCTTGAGGATCTTTTCCAACCAAAACGAATCCGTGATTTGTTAACTGAGTGCAGCCTGAGCTTGCAGCATTGCAGGCAGATGCCACATCCTGCAATGAGGATCTATTAAAAACCTTTCCTCTATTAGTTGCCATTGATGGATGATCAGTTCCTGCAAGCAGTAGTTTTGGGAAGCTGGTAATTCAATAGATCCATCGCTGCTCCCAAACCTCCTCTGATGTGACAGCAACAGCAAAGAGAAGCTTTTCCCTGAAGAGAAATTGCTGCTGGATCTGTGCCTCAATGTGTGACTGAGTGACAGTGGTCTGAGCCCAGGCTCTGCTTATCTGAACCTGTTTTTTTCTTCAGACAGATAGGAAAACAGGGAAATTATGTGGTCACTTTAGTATGTATTTTTTAATTTATGCCTGTGTTTCTTTTTCACACCAGACGCTGAAGGAAATTTTCGAGATGGAGATGAACATAGAAGCCCTCCGAAAAGCCATTAGGGACAAAGAGCCTCCGTTAAAGGTGGCTCAGACCCGGCTGGATGAGCGGACACGGAGACCAGATGTGGAGCTGTGCCGGGACCCTCCCCAGATCCGGTAAGGCAGGAGCGCGGGGTCTGCGAGGCCCTTGAGGAGTCACTGGTGGTGCCACTTGGGAGCATCACTGGATGCTAAATAGTCCCCTAAATAGTCCTTCCATAAGTGCAGTCATGTAATCAAAAGTAATGAGCAGGTATTGCAGCCTTTGGGTGCTGGGAGAGCTCTGCACCCATGGAAGCTGCTGTGCCCCTTGAGCAGCTGGATTTTTCCTGCTTGGGTAAACCTCATTCTCCCTTCTGCCTGCTTCCCAGTGGTTGGATATGCTCAGTTTTGAAGGATAAGTCCTTTAATCTTGTGTTGGGAGCACTTAGCTCCTTCCTTTTGGGTAACTGCAAGAAAGGGAGAAGTAGTAAGGGCTGTTGTCCCCTCCCCTGGGGACACTGGATATCCTTTTGAGGACACAGTGAGCTCTTTGGGATGGGAGAAGCAGGCTGAGTACCCTGCACCCCAAATCTCACACATCCTCCTGGGAGCCCTCTGAGCATGACTCCACACGAGGCCTTTAAAAAGCAATTTAAATCCAGCCCCAGAGCCTGTTTAGCATCTCACATGCTGATTTTTTTTCCATCCTCCACTTGTTCCACATTCACTTTTAGCCTCTCCCAGCTGTCCTGTTTTGCTGTGTGTGCACCCCTGGGTGTGAGGAGGACCCCTCTGCACAGGCAGCTCCAGGAGGATGAAAAAAAACCCACAAAACCGAGCAGGAACAGGAATGTACAGCTGCTTGTCCCTCTTCTTGGTGGCATAAGATGCTCCGGGAGACACAGCTGCCCTTTGCCAAAGCCTGAGAGCAAATTTAACCCTGCCTCCCTGCTGAGGTCTGGGTGAGCTCTGCCTTAGGCTTTCCCATGCATCTGCCAAAAATGGGGGGTCTAAGTTAGTCCGAGCATGCTGGAGGGGGAAATCCTGTGCCCAAGGGTGCTGGAAAGCTCCCCATGTCATGGATGAAGTGAGAGGGATGCACTTTGTTCATAAGTGAAAAGCAACAATATGCTTTACTGATATAAAACAGTGGGGTAACAAAGTTCAGTGAGAAATGTGACAGTGGTTTAACAAGATTTGATGGTGAGATACACTTGATTATTTGGTGCATAGAGGACAGGGTCAGACAAAATTGTCAGACCCTTCCCTTGAGTCATGAGGTTCAGAGAAGGCACCTTTGTGTTCTAAACTCCTTCTCAGACTTCTCTAAGTGCTGGATCCAGACTTAGTCTCAGACTTGGTCAATGGTTTATGTCTAAAGGATTATATATGCACAATCAAGCCTTTAGATCACTTAGCTAAGATTTCAAAGTTTAGCGTGCTGTTACTTACCGAAGATCTGATGTGATAAGGAATCTCTCAGCCTTGAGGAGTAACCTTGAGAGGTGTCCTTGCTCAGGGAGATCCTGTTTTACACCCTGCTGCCATGCAGGAGAGCTCAGCCAGCTCTGGGCTGTCCACTGTTTATGGAGTATGATGACGGACTCATAGTCATATTTGCATACTGTGCAAATGTTGGTTTCTTCCAAATTTGGCTCGAGTTGGAGACTGACCAGCACTGTGGTTTGGTGTGTGCTTTGCCATAAATTACCCCTTGGCTATGTGCTGTTATTGGTCTCCCCTAAGTGCACTTTGAGCCAGATGCATCCATCACAACCAGACACATCCATCACCACCACAGGTGGTTATCGCTTGAGCAGAGTTATGAGAAAAGGCCAAGTTGGGGCAGGAGGGAACACACCACCCCACCCCCATGATGGGGCTCTTAATGGGGAATTTTTGCTGTTTTCCAGCCTTGTCAACGAGGTCCATGAGCTTGACGAGACGATCCAGGGCCATCAGCAGCGGCTGAGAGACGCTGAGGACGTGTTGCAAATGCTGGTTCACATCAAAGCAATTCTGGAGAACGACCTGGCTGTCAAAGCCAACTCGCTCTTCATTGACCAGGAGAAGTGCATGGGGATGCGCAAGACCTTTCCCAGCACCACCCGACTGGTGGGTTATGTTTAGGCTGGGCTTAGCCGAACTCAGGCTATCTGTTGCAGGAGGTATTTCCAGTTTTGCTAGGATACATTCCCATTTTTGCTAAGATACTTTGAAAATACATTATTAGACTTTCACTTCCTGATGAAAAACGTGAGTAGAAATTAAATGATCACTTTGTGCATTACACGGTATACCAGGGTTTTTTTGCCCTTTGTTTTTTCTCTTTCTTCTGCTCTTTCACAGTGTGCCTGAAAGTAGCTGAAAATCTCCTGTATGCGACTAAGAGTAAATTCATCCATGGGGATTCATTCCTACCCTTTCAGTCTGTGATTTTAGGAGAAAAACTGTTGAGTCTTCCTCCTTTGGAGTCTGTCTGATGTGGAAAAAGCACAAGGGGAAGTAAAGCTCGTTGTCAGAGTAATTAGCTGTTGACATCCTAATGTATTTTTAATGGTCCAGCAGAAGAAACACAAACTATCCCATCAAGCGTTGCAGTATGTTCTGTTCCTGAATATAAAAACCTGCATTTTAAGCAGATTTTATTCTCAAGATAATTTTCTTCCTTTTGAAAAATTTTAAATGTCCTCTAAAATGTCGGTGCTGGGGTCTTCAAATGAGGATGTACTTTCTACAGGCTAGTTGAAGAAAACACTGTGATTTTAATGATGGTGAGTGTGGATTGGTTCCTAATTCAACCTCTTGCATGTAGTTTGTGGAAGCACCAAAGGTAAAGAAATGAGCCAGTTCTTACGTTGGGCACCCTGCCTGCCATGGCACCTGCTCTCTTGCTGTAGATCAGGCTTACTTTACCAAGTATTTGAGCTTTCAGAGGGATAAATCATTATTCAATCTGAGGTTCAGTGTGAAATCACTTTGCAGATCATCTCCTTAGACTTTGTCACTTTGACACTCTTGAACTTTTAACCTAAGTGGAGTTGAGCACAGATTAAAGCCTGTAGGTACCAAGAAATCCCAAAGGAGCAAAAACTCAAGTCCCTTCTTCTCCCTTGGGAATCCAGCACATGGACCTCCTGGCCCAGCGTGGGGGTTCTCAGGAGCCAAAAACATCTTTTCTGGTCCCGCACTCCCAGATGACCCATCCCACAGGTCCAGGTTTGCGCTCCCTGCAGCTCCCGGTGGTGGCTGCTCCGCTCTCCCCTCTCAGCATCTTGGCAGCATCTCTTTTCACATCAGCAGCCCTACGCAGGAAGCAACTGGCTTTTTAACCTTTTTCTTTAATAGCGCTTTTTCTCTTGGACACTAAAAATAGGTTTCCTCTACTTTGTGCATAACTTGGAGCCAGAAACTGCCCTTTCTAAAGAGAAGATAGGACCATAACCAGGAAAAACCGTCCAACTCATTGCACCTTCCCTTTCTCCACTTATCTCCCTTCCCAAAACAACCCAATGCGGAACTCACAGGGACTCCAGTTTCTATTCACATCCTCTCTCACCTTCGTGCTACTTTGTGCTGTTACTCTCTCCATGCTCCTTTACCAAACACCCCCACAAACCCTGGGGATTTTGGCTGCTCCCTTGTTTTGAAGCCCCGCTCCAGGGGGGAGGTTTTCAGCCTATTTTCTTTTTTTGGAGAGATGTGCGCCATGAATTTGTTCTCCGCTGAGCGCTGGGGAGCGGAGGCACCCACAGTCCCTTTCTGAAACGTTTTTAAGGAACTTGAGTGAAATCCTGGCATCAGCGACAGCTTTACATTAATTTCATTTCCACCTTCATTCTTGAGTCACACAGCAAAATATCCAAGCCCTGTTTTACTACAAGGGCACACAGATGACAGTCAGCTCCTATCTTCTCCAATTTTGCTCTCAGAGCAGACCAAACACTCATTTTTCCCACTAGCCCAACTCCTTTAAGGCTTTGTCCTTATTGACGGCATTTACGCTGCGTCGCAAATATCTGCTCTAAATTTTCTCCTGCCGTCCTCCCCTCCCGGTGCTTCTTTACACAATATTGGCAATGCGTTTCTCTCCTCTGTTTGAGCCATGACCAGAGGAATTTCAGTTGCAGCTTCTCTAATTTCATGCACAAATACTTTCCGCTTTCCTGCAGCAGATTTCCCAGACGTTGGAGAATTCCCAGGACTCTTTGGCGTTTCATTCTCTCTATGCCAGTTTTTCATAAATTGACAATATTGATGTTACTTCTGGTAGCCGATACTCTAAACTCCTCCCCAAGCATTGATCATCTAATCCTGTGTGTTTCAGTCTGAGTCTTTTTTTTCTTCCCCCTTCTCTTAGTGTTTCCTGTGCACGTCCCACAACAGGAGCCACAAAACTCCTGTACAATGGGTCGCTAGGGAGCAGGTTTGGGGTGAAATTCCAATAGACACGTGGCTTGTGGCAGGGTCTCCTGTAATGGGATGGTTTTGCCTCCACGACTGAGCTGCTGGTGTGTAAAGCCGCTCGGTTCCATCCCTGTGTGGTTATTTTGGGGTTGCAGCCTCTATCTTTGATATATTCCAGGTGCATTAAACAACTGTCCCACCTTCCTCCTTCTGATGTGCAAGATGCATTTGCTTTTGTACCATTCAATGATTTGCTTTCATAATTCACTCTTAGATAGTATTCCCGTCTGCCTTTCTGCACCGATGTGATGTTTTCTTTCTTTAAGGAAAGGACATGCCTGCTTTTATTGCTGCTTATTGCTGGTTTATTGCTCGCTTTATCAGCCAAGTTGCTGAGAAAGTTAGTTGGTGGAAATTCCTTTGCATCCCACAGCCATATTCCCACCCTCCTGCATCATTCCCATAAACCCTGCAGGGACAGGTTTGTAAACTAATCGTTTACTTACTGACTGGAGGAAAGAAAAGAAATTGATGAAACCAGGACAGTGTTGCTTCATGCAAGCCAAGCTTTGTGTCAGTCCAGGATCCAGTCGAGGCCAGTCGATCAAGCAGTGAATAGGAAAGGAGGCTTGTGTGTTCTTGAAAAACAAATTCATTGAATGTCCTGGAGGAGTCTGATATGAATTTGGGTGAAATCAAAGCTTGCCAAAAAACATGTTAATATATTGCGTAACTAATGCGGATGATTATGCTTCACGGGAGAGAATTCCCAAAACATCATCAGCGATCAGAAAAAAAAAAAAAACAAACTCATTGCTATTATGGGAATAAAATGAAAAGAAAACTTTGTCAGAATGTTAAGGGGAATTTGGACCATGTAGGATCATAGGAATGGCTGTGCTGGCTCAGACCGAATCCAGCAAGCCCCAGATTCGGCCTCTGACAGAGATGCTCAGATAAAAGCACCAGAACAAGACAAGCACCCTGTGATACTTTCCCAGTCTCCTTTCCCAGCTTCCAGCAATTAGTATCTCCAAGACTTCCTGAGCTGACAGGGCTGTCCTTGAATTTAATATCTCCCAATGGATTTGTTTCACATGACCGTGTTCCAGTCGTTCCTCGAGCCCGTGCAGACTCGCAGCATCCGCCGTGTCCCGCAGCACCACGCTCAGAGCATCGGCGGCCACGCTTGGGATGCTGGAAGAGACTGAAAAAGGGGCCAGATCCAGGATTGCTGAAGCCAAAACTATATATAAAACTCAACAGCCTTGGCAAAAAGGTAGTTTAGATCCATATGCTCTGGAGGTTCTTGTGTTCCCAGCAGATTAACTCCTTTTATACGCTGGCAGGATGCCGGCGATGAGCACAAATCGCGATTTCTAATAGAGTCTGAGTATGTTCTGACACAGAGTCATGTCCCAGCTGAGAAGTTCAGCTGGTTCCTTTGATTTCTGGAGTCAGTGGGTAAATTTTGGTTTCATTGAAGCCACTGGGACTTTCTCCAGTGATTTCAGCCTGACTCTATCTGTGATAACAACTGGCTTGGACTTGAAAGTAAAAACTTGGATGAAGTTGTTTTTTGGGCATGAACACAGGACTAAAATATTTTATAAATTCTTTTTGGTTTGGTGGAAAACAAACATCAGGAAAAGTAAGTAAATGTCTCCAAGATGTATTAGACCTCTTGTTTTAGAAGTCTGCTGAATTTCAATGTCTCCCCTTCCATTCTCTTGTGCTTGGAATGGCTTTTCCAACAGCCGCTCCACCAGTTTTATCAGAAAAGGTAAAAAACATTATTCTGCAGTGTATTTTGATCCAAACGGTGTTTTACACTGGAGGAAAGGCCCATTCCTCCTGCAGCCCTGCCTCAGAGCCAGCTGGAAATGCTTATTTAGATAGTTATTTCTTTCTGTGTATGTGTATTTATATATATATATATATATATATATATATATACACATATATAAAAATATGCATGTGTGTCGTTTGGGGGAGCTCTATAGGTTCTCCATAAGATGCAAGTCAAAACATACATTGCTCTGCTTCTTTCCCTAGTTGCACAGTTGTTTGAAACCAGGATTTTATTCCCCTGTTCTGTTCTGGTGGCGGTGCCGGTTTCTGCCCCTTCCCCTTGGCATTTGAAATCCTCCGTTGCTAATGGTATTAACCACCAGGGTAGGGAACAGGAAGCGAGTCCCTAAAATTGTGATGACAGAGCAAAGTCTTGGGGTTAAACAAGTTCATCTGCAAGAAGACATAAAGAGGAAAGTTTGGGGTTTTGTGTAGTTTGAAAATGCCTGTTTTGAGAGTGGTTTTGTTCCCCTGGTTAACATGAGGCAGGGGATGGGGTACATGTATTCTGGACCCATGGTAGCAGAGCCCATCTTGTGCTGGTTCAGGTGATGCCATAGACACAATGAAATGAGGCTTAGACTCTTTCCAGCAAAGTCCATCGCTGCCTTGTCAGATTCACATATGAGCCCCTTAAAGTGGTATAAAAACCAATTTCCCTCCTAAATTCTGATTATTTTATCCTAGAAATCCAAGCTGAAGCATTGTAAGAATTTTAAGTGAAAAGATTCCAAGTGAGCAATCCGCATTTTTTTTTAACCCGTTTATACAACCCATCCATTTTCCAGTATTCCCAGCACAGCATGTAGGCGAATCTTGTTTGTACACAAAACATTTTTCAAATTTATTGTGGCGCCTGCTTTTATTTAGACAGTGACCACTACTAGCCACACTTGATGGAGCCTGAGCTGCGGAAGCCTGGCAGCTTTCGAGCCCCTTGATGGGGAACACTGTGCAATTCCCTGGTCTCCGCTGGGTTGGACAGTGATGCTGTCTGTCCAGCAAACCCCCAAGGGCTCTGCTGTGAGTATCCTCATTTTCTCACCTCCTTTTCTGGCCATCCAGCACATCCAGAGCTTCTATGTGCACCCACTGCCCTCCCTGGAGCAGCACGGTCCCCATCACCAGAGCTGCTGTGACAGCACGTGCTCAGCAGATGTTTTTCCAAAGCCACACTCCGTTTGGACGATGCACCTTTCCAAGAAGAGAAGTGTCTGAGGAGCAGGGGAGTGATGTGCTTTTCTCTCCAGGTTTCCTCCACTGTTTCTAATGTATAACTCTCAGCCAAAATAGGCTTTATTACCCTCAGGCTACTCTTTTCCCTGATTTGAGTTTCAGATATTTCTCCAGTGCTTAAAAAGCTGCTTTTGGCACCGTTTTGCTCTCCCACATTCACAAAGGAGCTCGTGTTCAGGCCGCGACACCTCCCAGCTGCCTTTCACCACTGCGCATCCCCCCAGCTCTGCTTTTGGGCAATGGGTCAGACAATTCATCCAAGGACATAGCAGCTGAGATCTCAGACCTACAGTCAGAAGAGAGTCTTTAATGGCAAGCTAGATCACAGTCCTTGGGGACAAACCCCTTCTCGCTCTGTGTTTGCACAGCCCTGAGTGCAGCGGCTCCTTCTGCTCTGCAAGCAGCGCTTCTCCCAACCCTCAGAGGCAAGACAGCCCAAAATAGCCTCATTAGCAAGGAATGTCCTGGTGAAGATCCAGATGTTGGACTCCTCTGGGGCTCAGGCGGGGGTGGCACTGGCCGCTGACAGGCAGCAGCGTCACAGGGCGCAGGGGGTGGCAGTTGCAGGGAAATGGGTGGGTATTTTTACAAAGGGGAGGGCAAATTGCATCTGCTGAAACCAGGCTGGGCAAACCTGCCCAAGGCAGAGCCGGCACTGCTGAAGCACAGTTGTGCTCCGTGGCATCGCGGTGGGGTGCGCGGGTATGTACTGAATCGGGCACAAGCAGGGTGTGAGGCTGGGGGCCGTCTCTCCTCTGCCCTCATGGAGGGCTCTGAACTCCCACTTGCTGGCTAACGCATGGGATGGGACCATTTACACCAGCGTGGAGGAGCCTGAGCCCGTGCTGCAGGGAACACGCCTGCGCTTGCCAACGGGAAGGAGCCAAGCATGCTTCTCTCCCTCTTTCTCCCAAGATCTGCAGTTTTGGTGGCTGGATGCCAAATTCCCTCATCTCTGCAAGAAAGCAGGACTAGTTTGGAGTGCGTGAAGAGGGGAGAGGTGATGGGGAGGCTGGTGCTCTGGACTCCCGGGGGTGGCACAGGTCACCCACAGGGACTATTGGGGGGTGAAGGTTTATTTCAACAGCTTAGCTGGGGCCAAGGAATGAGTGAAAGCTGCCGTACTGAAGTGTGGCCACCTCTTCCTCTATGAGCACCTAAGTCCTCAAGCATTTTAGAAAAATCTCACCCTCCATTTAGTGAAAAGTTGCTCAGTCCCACGGGGTTTGGCTTTCAAGCGCTAAAAACCTCCAGCCCGAGAGCCAGAATCACATTGCCGTCACAGGAGCAAATTGCAAAAGTGAGGTGATGTTCCCCTCAACTCCACCACAGCCACACAATCCTTCCCCAAATCCTGTCCCACGGATCCCAGTCCGGGGCTACATAAACCGCCTCCACCGTGGTGAGGGGAGCCACCTGATGCAGCGAAGCTCTCTGTGCATCCGTGTCACCCGCTGGTTGACGCTGCCCCGTCCCCACGTATCCCTGAAGAGCCCATCTTGCTGCCAGCCCTCCCCGGGAGTCCCTTCTCCGCTCAGGAAAACGCGCAGCTGCCAGCGCTGCCCCGGGGGCCCCGGCCGGATCCAGCCCGGGCCGCGCCCCGGCTTCCTGCGGCCCCACGTTCCGGCGTGTGCCCCCCGCTCCGGAAAGCGGCGCCGGGCAGAGCGCCCCCCGGTATTTCCCGGGGATACCCACACCCGTGCGTCCTCCCTGGGGGTGCATCTCCCCCAAAAAATCTCCCCGCCACCCGGCGGGCGGGGCCGTGCGTGTGGCCGGGGCAGCGGGCGAGTCCCCGCCGGGGGCTCGGGGTGGGGTGGGGGGGCCAGGGCGCTGCCGCCTTTATAGGAGGAGCGGCCGGGCGGCGCGGCAGGGCCCTCCCTGTCCCGCAGACGCAAGCGGGGCGGTGGCCCCGGTTAAAGGGGAAACTTGACAGCGCCGCCGCCCGCTGCCCGTTCCCCGCTCCCGCCGCCCGCTCCGCTCCGCCGCGAGGTGAGTCCGGCCGCGCTGGGGAGGGGGCCGGAGGGGCGGCTGAGCGCGCTCCGCCGGCGGGAGAAAGGGGCTGGAGAGACCCTCTGGGGGTTACAGTGGAGAGGAACTGGGAGAGCCCCCTCCCCCCCCTTTCCGGGGATTCTCTAGGGAGAGGGGTTGGGGAAGCCCTTCAGCTGCTTCTCCAAGGGTCCCGAGGAGAAATGGGCTGGGGAAAGACCCCCCTTCCTAGGAGACAGGGGCAAAGAGAGCTTTTGCTGAAGTTATTGAGGGGAGATGGGCCGAGGAGAACCCCAGAAGAGAGACCGAGGTAGCCCCATTGGGGGAGATGCGCCGAGATAGACCCCCGCCGCTCCTGGGGATGCTGAGGAGCACACTGCCTGGGGAGAGGGCTCGGAGTCCCCGTCGGAGGAGAAAGGCTGGGGGCCCCCCTCGAGGAATTCCCCCCTCGGGGTCCTCAGGGGAGGGGGTGCTGAGGAAACCCCCTCAGTGAGAGGGCTTAAGGGAACAGGCTCAAGGGGAGGGCTCGGAGGGTCCCCCGGGGGTATCCAGGAGTGGGTCCGGGCAGAGGGCTCAGACCCCTCTCCGTCGGCGGGGCCGGAGGGAAGAAACCCGGGAGCCGTCGGAGCATCCTCCGGAGCCGGGCGGGTCCCGCCGCGGGCGGAGCGCCTCCTGCTGCCCCAGGGGCCGGCTCCTGCGAGCACACACACAAACACTCACTCACTCACTCATCAGCATCCCCATCCCCCTCCAGTTCTGCCCGCACCCACCGCCAAGATGCTGCTTTTGCTGCTGGGGATCATCGTGCTGCACGTCACCGTGCTGGTGCTCCTCTTCGTCTCCACCATCGTTAGTGTAAGTATGGACTTTTCTCCAGAACCGGGATACCAGCAAGGCAGAGAGTGGTTGGCATGGGAGTTATGGTATGGCAAGACCAGAAGGGGTTATTTTTATTTATGACTTATTTTCCAGCCTGGCTCTTAGCACGAAACTTTTACTTGTTGATTGCTGATCTCAACTAGCAGGGGCATTTTGGAGCATTGTGCACAGAAAGCTCGTTCTGTATTTGTGCTGTCAGGTGTAACCGGTGGGTTGCTTGGTTGTGTGCCACAGCGGCTGCTCAGGGCATCCCTGTTAGCACAGAGGAAACTGCAGAAACTCAGCTCATCATCCTCGGGCTGGTTAATATCAAGGAGCAGCCTCAGAGCACCCAAATTCCCCTTCGTGGGGTGACACTGCTCTCCCCTTTCATAAAGGAGCTCCGCCTGCTAACGGGCTTCAGCCTGCAGGACCAGTACAGCCAGTCTGAGTAAAACCGTGTGAAACTGGACTGGCTTGGGCACTGGCTCCTCCAAAACCCCATGAAACTGGACTGGTTTGGGCACTGGCTCCTCAGCACCAGCAGTTTTGCTCTCCAGCTCTGCTCCTTTGGGGCTGTGAATTAGGTACAGCCCCTGTCTCCTAACCCAGATGGGTGATATTCAAGGCTTAAGCTTTGCAGGCAGTGGGAAGATTGAGGGCTGGATGCTGCACAGTGTGTTCCCAGCACCGTTCTGAGTCCAGAGTCCAGTTAACATGTCATCCACTTAGGGAGAGGTTTGACTTAGTTTTAAGGCAGCAATTCTGTGGAGCTGGTGAGTTCCAGGCTTGTTCATCGGGTTCTTCTTTCCTTTTTTTTTTTATTTTGGGGGTGGTAATAGTACTAGAAGACGTTACAAAAATCTTCCGAGTCGTTAGAAATCACGTGGAAACATTCAAATAGCCCGGCCAAGCACCGGCTGAGGTCGGCCAAGGGGAGGGAGGTACGCATCGCATCCCCCATGGGACTTGGTCCGTATTTAAAGTGAATAAAGAGCTTCTGTTTTTCTGCCGTTGAGGCCAAGCAGCTAAAAGCAAATATATCAGTATTTCCTTTCCAAACCCCATTCTAAAGAAAAGCATGTGCCTGGAAGCACCCAGTCGGGCACACATGTGCTGGTACGCACCGTGGCTGCTTGGTGCCGAATTCTTAGGGGGTGCAGGGGGGACCTGTGGCTCCTGCCAGGGCTCTGCTCATGGGCTGCGTCTCTCTTGCAGCAATGGCTGGTGAACGGCCAGCACACGGCAGACCTCTGGCAGAACTGCACCTCCGGTAGCGTCTTCCACTGCCTGACATCGTCCACGAACGGTGAGTGCTCCCCAGCAACCAGGGCTGCTGCTGCCCCTCATTTTCATTCTCCTCCCTGGGCTTGTGAAATCAAATGGCATTTGCTTTTTCAGGTTTTTTGTGATTCTCTCTTGCTTTCACCTGCACTCTCTGAAGTTGCTCCTTCCCACCCCTTCCCCTCACCTCCTCTGCTCTGTTCCAGATAGAGGGGGGTGTTTCACTGTGTTCTCGGTGTCTTGGGGGGGAGCTCACCCCCACACACACCTTCATCAATCCCTGAAGCTGCAGTGGGCTCAGCCTGGGTACCAGCCCCATGCCCATGGCTCTGCCCTGTTGCCCTCGAGCTCTGGGGCAGCTCCTGGCAGTGTGTTCAGCACACTCAGGTGCCATGGAGGTGACCAGCTCAAGCGCTTTTTGATGGGTTCGTTATTAGCCTGTTTTGGTTGCGCTTAGATGTACAAACATGGGGCATCCCTCAGAGTGGGTTTTGGGCAGCCATTGTACTGCTGGGAGCAGAGGGGCCATTTTTGGCACGTCTTCCTCTTGCTCCCATTGTGAAGATGTTTTAAAGATGCATGTGGTGCCCCAAGGACACCCTGTCCCCTCTTTAGAAAGCTGCCCTGCTTTTTGCTGCTGTGACAGGCTGAGTCTTTGGGCATGCTCCTCACCCCATGGTTTGGTGCTGAGCACCACGTGTGACACCTGAGCCCTGAGGCCCTGCCTTGTGGCCCCAGTGGCACCTGCACATCTGGCATGGCCAAACCACCACCTTTGGACTAAGCTGGGCGAGGGCTGAGCTCATACAGGGTGACATTACCCAGCGAGCTGATTGCTGAGGTCAGCAGGAGTGCTTGCTAAGATGCTGTGACGCAGAGTTTCCAGGGCATTGACTGGTACCAATAACACGAAGTCTGAGCTCAGGGAGTCAGGAAAACCTGTGCCTCAGTTTCCCCAGAAGACAGGGCTAATGCCAGGGGTGCTGTGTCCAGCGTTTGTTTTCAGTTAGCCTGTTATTTGCTTTGCCGTGGCAACTGATTCTCCCAGTGAAACCAGTTGTGAATCATACCAATGTCACTGGGAGCGTGGTCACACTATGCCGGAAACACGGTTCTGGCACAGGAGCAAACCGGTGCCACGTGGTGCTGGAGAGGCAGGAACGCTGGCAGCGGAGAGGACTTAATCCTTTCAAAGGGTTTTGTGGTGATGGGAGCCAGTCAGAGGTTTTTGGAGGTTCATGTCACCCTGATCCCCAGCTTACTGGGAGCAAAACCCTTGTGTGCCCCTCCCGGGGGGAGGTGGATGCTGATGCTCACTCTGCCTCTTATCTTCCCCGGGCAGAACGCAGTGGTGTTTCTCTCCATGGGCCAGGCTCTGGTTTGGGTGGGAGCGGAGCCGCCGCCGCGGGTCTCTGCTGACGCCTGGTGGTGTCCAGGCCGGCCGGGAAGCGATTGGACCCCGTCCCAGGCGAGGAGCCTTCTGGAGCCATGGCCTTCATCAGCAGTTGGCTGGGCTGGCTGCAGCGTAGGCAGGCGGCTTCACGGCCGGTCACGCGTGCTCCCAAACTGCTGACCCTGCGCTTGGAAATAAAAGGCAGCGATTGTCTGTCCCCCCCGCCCCGAGTCCCAAAGCTTCCTGAAATCTTTTTGCCTTTCAAACCTGCACCGCTTTTTCTGGGTGTTTGCAGGATGCTGCATGTCAGGGAGTTGTCAGTGTTGAGAGGGGCTTGTCCAAAATGTGGTTGGGATGGTTTCCACCACGTCTGACTGTCCTGCTGCGTGTTGTCAGTCTATAGTGCCCTGTTCCCAGAAGATGCTCCAAGAGGGGCTTCCCTCTGGATCCTCTCAGTGATGAATTTTTGTTGTTAGAGGGGCCATATTCAAGATAGCCCTGCTAAAAACGGAGTCAAGCAGCTGAATTTGGTTGGCAATGGACGGTTTGATGGATTGTGAACTAGCTGGATGGCAGAGATCAGAGAGTTGTGATCAACGGTTTGGAGTCTGGTTGGAGGCCTATGGGGTTCCCCAGGGGTCAGTGTTAGGTCCAGTCCTGTTCAACCTGTTCATCGATGATGATGAAGAGGCTGAGTGCACCCTCAGCAAGTTTGCTGATGATATGAAACTGGGAGGAAGGCTTGATACAGCAGAAGTCTGTGCTGCCATCCAGTGAGACCTGGAGGACTGGGCAGAGGAGGACCTGATGAAATTCAACAAGGACAAGTGTAGGGTCCTGCACCTGGGGAGGAACAACCCCAGGCACCAGTACAGGCTGGGGGTGGACCTGCTGGAAAAGCAGCTCTGCAGAGAAGAACTTGGGAGTTCTGGTGGACAACAGCTTGACCATGAGTCAACAACGTGCCCTGTGGCCAAGAAGGTTGATGGTACCGGGGGTGCATGGGGAGGAGTGTGACCAGCAGGTTAAGGGAGGGGAATCCTCCCCCTCTGCTCTGCCCTGGTGAGGCCCCATCTGAGTTGTGTGTCCAGTTCTGGGCTCCCCAGTTTCAGAAGGACAAGGAATTACTGGAGGGAGTCCAGTAGAGGGACACAAAGATACTAAGGGGTCTAGAGCATCTTTCTGATGAGGAAAGGCTGAGAGAGCTGGGGCTGTTCAGCTGGAGAAGAGAAGCTGAGAGGGATCTGATCAATGGGATCAGTATCTCAGGGTGGGTGTCAGAGGATGGACCAGACTCTGTTCAGTGGTGCCCAACGCCAGGGTGAGGGGCAACGGGCACAGACTGAAACACAGGAGGCTCCATCTGAACAGGAGCAGAACCTTGTTTGCTGGGAGGTGCCAGAGCCTGGCCCAGGCTGCCCAGAGCGGGTGTGGAGTCTCCTGCTCTGAGACATTCAAACCCCCTGGACCCACCTGTGTGATCTGCTCTGTGACCCTGCGTGAGCAGGGGTTGCACTGGGGGATCTGCAGAGGTCCCTTCAACCCAGCCAGTCTGGGATCCTGTGATAAGGTGCCCAGCTGGTTGAGTACACGTGCATTGTGCTCAAGTCTTCAAGAGCTCTCTGACAGCTCTTAGTTATATAAAGTCTCTGCTCTGGTATCAGGAAAAGGGTGTTTTGCTCGGGCAAAATCTTCTGCCCCCTGTACCCCACAGCAGGAGTGTGGGAGCAGAGCTGCTGAGAACCAGACTTCCTCTGGTGGGACCCTGGAGCTCCAGAGCTCACCATTGCTGTAGGAACACAAAATCAAAAGGTATTTCCTAGGCTTGAAAATCTGTTCGTAAAAATGAATGAAAATACCACTCAGCATCCTTTTCAGGGGATCTTCACACACTCCCCACTGCCTGTCCCCAAGCCCCTTGGTCCCACGTCCCTGCGCTGCCAGGGCAGTGGCGGTCAGCCACGTATTGGGGTGACAGCAGGGAAAAGGATGCTGTGGCAGGGCCACCTCTGAGGCTCGTGCTCACCCCCTGCCTGGTCCCTTTTACACTCCTCATACTCTTTTTGCTAGGAATATGCTTACTTTCAAAAATATAGAATCAGAGAATGGTTTGGGTTGGAAGCGACCTTAAAAATTTATCTAGTTCCAACTCCCATGAAAGATCCTATACCACATACCACAAACCGTCCTCATTTAAGTCTCTTTCAAAACACAGGCTGTGCGTGCTACACTGGGCTCTAGAAAGCCTTAAGAATTTGTTTCTCTGTGCCTGTGCCAAGGACGGTGTTTAACGGTTAATCGCGGGATGCCAAGGTCTGCTCTGGGCTAAGAGCAAGAAATCCTCATTCGGGAACTTTGGCAGAACTTGGTCTTTACGTAGATGCAGATTTTCTCCTGGCCATTGCGGTGGCTGCTGTATTGCAGTTATTAGTGGTACTCGGGATATATGGAATTAGGTAGGGCTGGGTCTTGTGCATTCAGCGTGGATGGGGACTCGGGGGTTTGCTGTGCTGTGATGCTCCTCTTGGTCTCAGCATAGTGAGGATGGATGAAGCCTCTCGCCCACTGTACTGCACAGGGACCCTTTTGTTTAGACAACCATCATTTGGACGCATAACAAGAAACTGAACTTGCTAAAACCAAGTGCCAACAAGATTTGTTTGCGTTTATCTGTGGGGCAGGTTTGGGGCTGTGCTTTGTAGATTATCCTTTGAGGATTAAATAAGCAGCAAAACAACCCAAAGGTTGACCACAGGACTGTCAGACCGTGGCTGCTGGGGACATCAGCACATCTTGGGTGTGGGATGGAGTTGCCCTGGGGGCAGAATCCTCCTGTACTCTTCCCACATCCCTCCCAGCAGGACCTGAGCCCCCCCTGTATGCGAAGGCTGAGCAGTCCTGATGGGAGCGAGGAGGAAATGCCGGGTCGAGGGCAGATGCCCATTTCATCGCCTTTTACAACTGCCCACTCGCTGCTTCGATTTCTGCATTTGCTTCTTAGATAATGCCTTTTCTTTTTAATTCAAGAGGCCGAGAACTATGGAAAAAATGTTGCAATCTTCACTTCGTTAGCACTGTCAGACATTCCTGGAAAAGACTTATCTCAAGAATTCAGCTCTGAATCCCAGAATTGTGCGTTGGCACGGCTGTGCGCCAGCCCCCGGCTGTGCGGTCCCGCTCAGACACGGGGCTCGCGGCCGGACCTGAGCCACTCGAGTGCTCTTAAGTAGATTCCACCCCAAATTTCCAGACAGCGATATTTTTTTCCTCCAAAAAACCAGCATTTTCTTTCCACAACCGAGTTTTTCTTATGCAGGCAACATTTTCTTTTTTTTCCTACTGCTTTCTACTGCTCTGATTTTGGTGGGAATGCTGAATGCAGGGAGATCTCTACATCCTTCTGTAACATCAAGAGACATTTTTCCTGTTGCCATCTTACTGTTTCTCCCATCACTGCTCTGTGGCTTTCGCATGACTTGCTTGTTCACAGGCAGGCTGATGGTTTTTTGGCCTTTTTGAGGAGATCTTTGTCCTGGGCATGAGGCAGAGGCATCAGCTGTTCCCAGGAGGAATTGCTGTGCTGCTTCTTCACTTTAAAATACATAACTGAATCATCCAAACCTGTTGCTTTTGCTGTGTCAGCCTCCCCAAGTGGCTTTGCTGCCCTTATTCTATCAAACTCTTTCTTCCCGCAATAGTGGACTTGCATCACACAGAAAAGGTTTGGAGAGATGTAGGTGCCATTTAATTCACTGTGATCCTTTCTGTGGCTGAAAACAATGTTGTGGGGCTTCAAGGAAGGCTTCCACTGAGGAAAATGATTTCTCAGTGTTTAATTCTGTTATTGATAGTGAGTATGAAATACCTGAACACAAAGAGATGGGAGCAAATTCCTCTCCAGCCCACTGGAAGAGCTGAGACTGCACCAGCTGGATCAAGACTTGGAGGATTTGTCCCTGGTGAGGGGACACTTCCTAACACAGGAGGGTGAGGTGACAGTCCAGCTCTGCAATTCAGAAGCTCAAAGATGTAAAGATACAAAGATTCAAAACATATTTTCAGCTTTTTATTGAATGCTGAAGTGGCCTTCTATCCCTGTGCTGTGTGTCTTGCTGAGTCTGCGGGCACAGCGCTGTTGCAGCCTTTGCTTTATTTCTGCTGGGCAGCTGCAAACGAGCAAGAAATGACCCATATTTGAGGATGCTGGATCTGTTATAATGAAGCCCTGCGGTAAATGATTTGTAGCTTCTTTATGTGATACTGCGTAGCCTTTATATTTGAGGTTCTGTCCATCAGCTGGCCCCATTCTGCTTATGGACCCCATGAACAGATATCTTGATTTGGGGACATCTCTGGTCTTCCAAAGTCTTTGCAGTTTGCAGCAGAGGAGCAAAGAGCCAACTTTTAACCTCAGAAATTTGTGGGTCCAGGACACCTGCTTTGCCATTAATGACAGATAAATTACTGATAGATAACATTGGCCTATCCCAGGCAGGGTTGAACCCCCCTCTGCCAGCTTGTAGGGGACTGTAGCTTGCCCTTCAGTTGTCTGAAATAAGCTGTGGGGTATTCCAGGAGAATATTCTGTATTTCAGCTTGGTTTTTCCTATAACCATGTTGCCTGCCATGTGAGAGGGATGTCCTCTGCTTAAAACCAGGTTTTTATTGTTGCTTGTTCTTCTTATAAAGATCATCTGCTAAGGAGAGGTAGGGAACCAGGGTGGCTTTGTTCTCAGCTGCTCCGGAGCTGTTTGACTCCCATTTTTCTGCATAAGCAGGGTCAGACAACCTTCACTGTTTTGGCCCATAAAAGAGGAGCAAAAGGCAAGAAGAAGGCAGAACATGGGCAAACGATGACTGCAAAACCTGAAGAATGGGTGACAGAGTCCACCGCCAAGTGTGGTACTGGAAAGCCCTTCAACCAACATTTTGTTTTGGCCTTGATGACACTCTTGGATGTCCCTGCTCCTGGTGCCCGGACTAGAAATTGGTGGGAGGTGGTAGCTGAGCCCTTTGAAGGACCTGAGCCTGCAGTGATGGATCTACCACCTCAGGTTGCTGTCACACACAAGCCACCACACCGAGGGTCTTGGAGAGGAGCTGGCTTGGGCACTGTGGAGCTGTTGGAAGGTGTTTTTCATGGCGCCAGCGGCTTTCTGCTGCCTCGGCAGCATCAGAGGTTGTCTTTGAGATGTGAGCTTTGATGATCTGATGGAACGTCTGAATGTGGCAGCTCTGGAGAGCTGTGGACCTCGTGGCCTCAGGGACTTCTTGGATGGACCTTCGAGGAGAAGGAAAAAGGGAGGACAGCAAAGAGGACAAGAGGAGAACTTTGGGGGTGTCATCTTCTTCTGACAGAACTGGAAGCCTTGGGCAGCAATTGCGGCACCGTGTTCAGTCGCTGCCTCCCTGCAGTCCTGGCGTTTCCCACCTGCTTTTCCCCAGTCCTTAAAACACCTTGGGAGCTCCTTAAAATCCTCTTTTTCTGTTGGGATTTCCAGAAATATGTTGATCCAGCACCCTGCAGAGTGGACATAGTAGGAAAAGAGCGACTGTTGGGTGCAAAACCTGCTTTTCCCAGCTCAAGGCCACCCAGAGCATGGCTGGGAAGGTTTGACTTTGTGCTGGTGGGAGGTCTGGGACCAAAGCAGAAGAAAGTGGTAGCGTTAGGGAGCTTTTTTCTTTCTTTTCCCCTAAGAGAACCCAGTGGCTCTGCTGGATGTGGTCCATGAACTGTGATGCTGTTCTCTCCAACAGGAGAGATGTTCTTCGAGCAGTGGGGCTGCCGGGGCATCTGTGCTGCTCAGGAAAAGCCCTGCAAGCAGCTGAGCTTTTCTGCCTTTCTGGGTTACTGCAGCAAATTGCCAAAGGCCAGCAGTTTAAAGTTCAGCCCCAGAAGAAGGATACAATTGAGCTAGTATTTCTGCATCTTCAGTTCACCCTTTTCCGGCTAAGGGGTGTTTGAATATCAAGGTTTAAGACTGTTGCAAGCCCCAGCGGTGGCGATGTGACCTGTCTGCTTCATAGGTGAGGATGCATGTTGGGTTCAGGTTCTTGATCAGACCTTGAAGCCCGAGAATCTGCTTTGGAAAACCTCTGCTCACAAAACACGTCTTTTCCTGGCAGCCCTGGCAGTACCTTTGTGCCGGTAGCCGCGTGTGCTGTTCCTGACCCTGGCGATATTTGGTTTGTAGCACTGAAGGAGCAGGTTTTACCATGCAGATGTGGTCATGAATTTCCCCTCCTTCTAGTTTTATATGTATTATATGCTAGTCACCTCCTTAGCGGGTGTTTTCTTCCCCAGAAGTGTTTGCTTTTTAAGTGTATGGTGCATCTGCAGTTTGCAAACAAAAAGCTGTATGTGCAAAATCACCATCAGCTGCAGGTCACAGCACAGCGGTGTTTTTAATGCATAGCGCTAGTTTAGCTGTGTCTGACAGCGAGTGTGTACGCTGATTGCTCAAATAAGTTTCTTTTTGGCTTGCACTTTATTCTTGGCTGGGTCAAAAGAGGATAAGGGTCTCTATGACAGAGCAGTGAATTAAACCCTGGGGAGACCACCTGCTCCTGGCCAAGGGCACATTTCTACCTGCCCCATCCACCCTGCTTCACTGGAAGGGGGTGAGTTAGCTGCTGTCTTTCTGCAGATTCAGCTGTAATTTTTGCTCTAGGTTTCAGTTTCTGCTCAAAGTTTCAATTTCTGCTATGGTTTTCTTTCTTTCACCTTAGACTTTAGGGTAGTGAAACGTGGTCTTTGGCATCATGGAGGTGAGGTCTTTTCCCTGCTGTTGTAAGTGGTGACATGAACGCATCAGGGCTTGCAGAGCTTAGGGAAATGTTGAAATTTGGCTTGTAAAAACTTCTTACTTTGTTTCTGACTGCCTGAAAGGGCTCTAAAAACGCTCCCGATGGGTCTTTGCCGGAAGCGGCGGGCAGGGTTGTTATCTGTCCTTTCCACTCTGTTTCCTTTTCTTCCTCCTCCCGAAGAACAAAGATATAAACACAGAGCTGAAGGGATGCAGGAGAAAAATGGAACAGCCGCCTGGCTGCCCAAGGGAAACCACAAATAACAGGCTGGGAGTAAACAGTGCTGACAGCCCGTGGTACAACTCGTGGGGCCCAGACCTGTGGGAAACTCACTTTATTTTTAAAAGCCTATAGGTGGGACACAGCACTAATAGCAAAGGGGGTAAAAGCATATGGCATTGAGGAGATATTATAGCAATTCTATCTGCAATTGTAGTGGTGTTTTCAAGTGAATTAAAGGCAATTAGCTAGCCTAATACAGCTGAAGTCTGTGGGCAGCTGGGTTTGGATTTAATGGGAGCAGAGCAGCTTGTTCTGAGTCATGAGCTGGGGATCCTGCCCCTTGTTTTTATAAAAGAGGCTGATAAAAGGCAGCAAAGGGCTGGATGTGAGCTCTGGTCTGTGAGATCATCTCTTGCTTTCCCTGTTCTCAAGCTCGTGTGACTGCTGCTCTCTGGCTGCTGAAACCCCCGGCCACGGTGGCCTTCCCCCCATCAGCACCTGCCTTTGTATTCCTCTGACATGGCTCAGTATTACAATGGGATTTTGAAAAGCCAATCTAAATCATTCACATTCAGAACCAAAAAAGAGGCACGGGGAGGCGGATGCAATTAAAAGGGCAGCCCGGCTCAGCTTTCCGTCTAGACAGCCTTCTCCTAAAATAACTGGCACCTCCGAGCAGAACGGGCTCCTCTCCGGCCCGGATCCCGTGGCCTTTGAAATCACAAAAGACTTGGCTTCCTGGATGCTGGACCAAACTGCAGGGCTTGGGGCTGGGCAGGCTTTGGCTTAGTTGGTGCACGGAGCTAAACCCAGCTTTAGGGCTTGGGAAAGGGTGAGATGAGCTCAGCTTCTCAGACCTGGAATGGAAGCCCTTTCTGTGCTGAAGAGCGAAAGGAAATTGCAGTTGAGCAGCTGGACACCCTCTAACTGTGCCTTTCTGACCGCATCAGCAGCTTCGTCCCCTCTATTACCCACTGGTTTAGCATGGCCAGAGCTGCAGGGTCAGGTGTGGACAAGGCAGGGGGGTTTCCCTGCCCAGCCAGCTGAGATAAATGAGATATATAGGCCATTTTATGTGCACATCAGTGTGAAAACCACACTGGGATTTCCTGGAGGTGACAGCAGAGATAACTGCTCCTTCCCAAGGAACGGCAGCCGCTGGTGCACGTGGACGTAAACCCAGCGGCATTGAAAGAGTGAAGCGCAGCAGCTCTGTTGCAGGGCCCGTGAATTTGGCACGGGCAGCATGAAAAGGAGGGGAAGGAAAAAGCTGTCTGCACTGAGCAGGGGCCGCTCGGGGTGGTTTCTGTTTGCCCTGGTGAGCGGGGCCTGAATTTGCTCCGTCACTTGAGCGCCAGAAGGCAAGATGCAAAGACAAGAGGTAGAATTGATGGTCCCAAGTCAAACACGCCAGATGTTACTACATCGCGGAGGATGTTCCCCGCAGGCAGGGATTTGCTGGCAGGGCTCAGGCATGGATGTCATTGCCATCCCAGCTGAAGGCTGCGCCTCTCTGCCGTTCAAATCCCGCTCTTAACTCTGTGAATGCAGCTTGCACGGATTTGGCGCGGAAGGATGATCGTGATCACTTCTCTAGAGGCAGATGCTGCTCTGGACAGTCCCAAATGGCCTCATGTGCTGCACCAAGTATTGAAGGTTGCTGAGCTGCAGTGGAGCTTTATTTGGAAGTTTTGCTACGTTTCAGCTCTTTCCTGCAGAAAGCCTTTTCTTGCAGCGTATGGCTGGGGAGCGAAGGTGGGAGCAAAACTGTGATGGCAACATGGGCCTGGGACTGAGGCTGCGGTGCTGCCTAATTATCTGTCTGAGGATCCAGCCCAAAGCCTTTCACTGAGTGATTTGTGCCTCAGTTTACCCATACCGAGTCCTGCCCGGCTTTTGTGGTGAATTAATCCATGTTGAATCCTTTAAGACCTCTCCAGGAAGGCTGTGAATACTCATTTTGATCTTAAACTTCATAAGGAAAGGGAGAGGCAGAGGCATTTGTGAGCAGGACTCCATCGCGGTGCTGCGAGGCACTGCCTCTTTTTGCAGCAGCTCGTGGGATGGAGCCGCGTTTTGCTTGTTTATTTATATTTTTTTTTACATGGGGAGTTACACACCCACGAAGCCTGGAAATAGCTGGGCAGTGACTCACGCAGGGGCTGGTTTAACTGGTCTGCTCTGGGAGGCAGCTGCGCTTGGCAGCTGGGGAAAGCTCTTTCCAAAAGCTTTGACTCTGCAAGGGCAGAGGGTGTTTTCACTTGCTGTGTATTTATTTTACCTCTGAGCTTGGCCAGTTCGGTGCCTCACGGCTTATTGCACATGGCTTTTGTGTTTCTAGTACAGCTGAACTCCCAGGACCTGACATGAAGCTGGGGGAGAGGCTTTGTCTTGATTTCTGCAGCCTTCACATCGGAGCTAATATCTCACTGATGTTATATTATAAATGCTGCCCAAAAAAGTGTGTGGACCCTTGTTTTTTTTTCGCCCCAGCGTGCTGGCCCATGAACACATCATCTCACATCCCAGCCAGCATCGTGCTGGTGCTGAGGACCTCACCAGCTCGTGCAGTGCTGGATGTGGCCACAACCCCCAGCTGTTAAGGAACTTAATGGGGACCAGGGGTGGGGTGGTGGGACGGGGGATGATGCTGAGGCCATGGGCTGTGTTGGGGGTTCGCTATCTGTGGTGCCCATGCTGAGGTTTCTGTCTGTCTTTCTTTCCCAGAATGGCTGCAGTCTGTCCAGGCAATGATGATCCTCTCCATCATCTTCAGCGTCTTGTCCCTGTTCCTGTTCTTTTGCCAGCTGTTCACGCTCACCAAGGGCGGGCGGTTTTACATTACTGGAGTCTTCCAAATCCTTGCTGGTAAGTGGGAGCTGATCGATGGGTCTGTCACTGGTGGGCAGCGCCGGGGTGATGGTGGAAACGAGCAGCTCGTGGGTACAGAAGCAGGAGGGCCACTGAGCTGGGTCCTGTGTGGCTCAGTGAAGGGATAAGGGGATGAATAATTTGGGTCTGTTGAGGTCTTGCATGGTGCAGGATGGGGTCTGTTTGTCAGGGCATGTTATAGAATCACAAAATCATTTTGGTTGGAAAAGAATGTCAAGATCATCAAGTCCAACTCTTAACCCACCCCTGGCACTGCCCCATGTCCCTGAGAACCTCATCTACCTGTCTATTCAACCCCTCCAGGGATGGTGACTCCAGCACTGCCCTGGGCAGCCTGTTCCAATGCCCGACAGCCCTTTGGGGAAGAAATTGTTCCCAAGATCCAACCTCAACCTCCCCTGGTACAACTTGAGGCCGTTTCCTCTGCTCCTGGCGCTTGTTCCTGGGGAGCAGAGCCCGACCCCCCCTGGCTCCAAGCTCCTTTCAGGCAGTTCAGAGATCAGAAGGTCTCCCCTCAGCTCCTGTTCTCCAGCTGAACCCCCAGGTCCCTCAGCTGCTCCCATCGCACTTGTGCTCCAGCCCCTTCCCCAGAACTGGGACCCTCCTTTGCTGGGCTGGGTGAGTTTTCCGCAACTGCTGGTGGGGTAGGGGAAGTAGTGACGATCTCCTTTTGGTGAAAGAGGATCTGATGATTATTTATAAACTTGCCATAAGGGGGCCTGGTGCTTTCTACATCAGCAAAGAGCTGCTGGAGCGTGCAGGGTGAGCCAGCTGAGTTTGAACTGTCAGCTACTATTTTTAACTCTTAAAGAACTGGTTGCTGGAAATGAGCCACGGTTCACATCCTACATTGCAGTTCTCCAAATATAGATGCTGTAACCCACTGGCTGTGTTTGCATTTCCATGTATGAAGCCAGTGGAGAGGATTTTCATATGTCCAGACTAGAAAAATTAAATTATGCAACGAGGTTCTGGCAAAATTATGACAGACTGTCTGGGAAGCAGACTAATAGTTTGCAAGGGCTTTAGATGTGAAACTAAAATCCACCCTAGGTCCTGCCACTAAATCAGTGGAAAAATTCATTCACTGAACTTGAGACAAAGTTTCTGAGCATCCTCTAAGCAACTGGCCTTTGCAAACCCTGGGGAAGTTTAGAACTAACCTTTACAAGCAAGTGTGGCATGAAACCTAGTGTAAGTGTATCTGCTTGGCCATAATGCAGGTGGTGAGTTCAGATCAGTTCAGTGTCTCTGGAAAGATGGATGTGTACAAACCCATTAGAGCCATGGAGACAAGGAGGGGAGATGGGCATTAATAATGCAATTATCTGCCTGAGAGCTTGTCTAATAGATTGGAGAGCAGAAGGCTTCTCTCTCCTGAGTGATTGCTGGTGAATCCTCAGAAGAGGAGAAAATGGGATTACAACCCTCCTGTCCATGCTGCGCTGGTTGTCCTAAGGGGGTGCAGAGTCAGGCTATAGACCTGCTGGATTTTAATTTGCTGAGTCTGAGGCATGGGCCAAATGAAGGATGAGAAGTGAAGGAATGAGAAAGGATGCGAAAAGTGTGAACTGGTCCCCATGAAGCTTCCCCATGGCCTGGGGTGCTGATAGGCAGAGCTTTGGGTCTGGATGGACCACACAGAGGTGGGTGCTGGTGGCCACCCCTGCAGTGCTCCCCAGCCAGGCTGGAGGAGAGGGCTGGGGATGGCTGTGGTGTTTGTGACCCTAATTGTTGGAAGGAAGCAGAACATGGCCATGGCGGTGCTGCCAGGAGATCTCACCTGGAGGTGTGGATGGCTCTGGTCAAAGGAGCTGAGCCTGACATGTTCTCCTGCAGCTTGCTGTGAAAGGTCAGCGCTGTCTAAAGCCAACTGAGGAAATTCCTATGGCCTTCGGGTTTGCGGGAGTTCGGCCATGCCTTGCAGAGCCCTGCTGCAGGTCTGCCAGGGGTGAGGTCTGACCCACTTGAGTGCTCTGTCCTGACCTCCAGCAGAGCCGGAGAGGACCTCTCTCTCTCTGGGAAGGGATGCGAAGGCTCCTCCACAAGCTCTCCATCACCCTGCACCTCCTCCTGGGGGGATGCAGCTTGGCAAAGCCAAGGGTCCATCCCTGCGGGGGTTTAAAAGATGCAGAAGTGAGGTTCTCAGCATCGTGGTTTAGTGCCAGTGTTGGGTTAACGGTTGGACTCAATCATCTTGATTCTATAAGCAGCTGACTGCAGCCATCCTTCGTGTTTTGGGCCAAAACCAGTGCAGATGCTGCAGAAGCACAGTCACAACCATTGCCTCCATTTTGCCCAATTCCTCACACGGACAATTGCCGCTGTATTTTCTGCCGTCTGTAGGTGACCGGCATGGCCACACGCCTGTTCTCTGTCCCACCACCCTCACAGACAATGGTCGTGCTCTCTGCAAGGGCCGGGCAGTGGGAGTTGGCTCTTGCGCTCAGAGAATGGAAACTGCACCAGCAGCGTGTTAATGAAACGTATTCCCACTTCTGCACTTTCCCAGAACAAAGGGGCAGTGTCAAGTGGAATTACAGCCCAAATATCACGGTGGTTAAATGTAGGTGGTCCCGAGGTCTGTGCAGGGGATTTGGAACTCGGCTCTGACAACAGCCCCGCGACTGTATAATAGAGCTGCTGGGACTGACTGAAAGAGCTTGTTTTGGGGGCAGAAATAGAGGTGGCTTTGTCTTAGCTCTGGGCAGTCCCCAAAGCTGAGGGCTTGGTTTTGCAACAAAGCTAAAACACTGCCCACCGGAGCTGGGCCTGGCTGGGCAGCTCTCAGGGACCCACACGGCTCCGGGGCTGGTGAGGGTGGATGCTGGAGCCAGGGAAGGGGGACGAGCTTGCAGTTTGCAGGGAGCGGGGTTTGCAGTTGAGCTGCTCTCGCAGCCCTGGAGCAGGACGGGGGATCATGGGACACACACCTGCCCGCCCAGAGCACCCTTGGCCCCCAGCAGCATTTGCCTGGGCAAGTGATAAACAAACTTTTGTGCTTTAAAAGAAATGGGGTTTGTGTCTGACCTCATGCAGCAGCTCTGGCAGGGTGGTGCAGGCTATAGTCTGGGTTTTAAATAAGCTCCACAAGGAAGTGGGGCTGGTCTGGAGCAGCAACTGGAGCTGGGGGGTGCCTGGTGCTTGCCTGAGGGATGTTTTAGTCCAGGCAATGCTCCAGCTCTGCTTGGTCCAGGGGTTTCTGCTTTGCTTGTTCAGAGCCTGGTAGAGATCTCCCCACTCACCCGCAGCCAGGACAAACCCCACAGCATCACACGTGCCCTCTCTCCAGTCATACCACAGTTTTCCAGGAGACAGGGTACAAGAATCAGAGAATCAACTGGGTTGGAAAAGACCCTGGAGATCATCAAGTCCAACCCTTGGTCCCACTCCAGTCCATTTACTAGATCATGGCACTAAGAGCGCAAGAACAAAACAAGTTTTCCATGGTGGCGTTGGATATTATCCTCTCTGGCACTGGTGAGGCTGCACCTCAAATCCTGGGGTCAGTTTTGGGCCCCTCACACCAAGAAAGCCCTTGAGGTGCTGGAGCAAGTTGAGAGAAGGGAACGGAGCTGGTGAGGGGCTGGAGCACAAGTGTGATGGGAGCGGCTGAGGGACCTGGGGGGTTCAGCTGGAGAACAGGAGCTGAGGGGAGACCTTCTGATCTCTGAACTGCCTGAAAGGAGCTTGGAGCCAGGGGGGTCGGGCTCTGCTCCCCAGGAACAAGTGGTAGGGTGAGAGGTTTATATTCGATCTTAGGAAAAAATCCTTCCCAAGAAAGGGCTGTTGGGCATTGGAACAGGCTGCCCAGGGCAGTGCTGGAGTCACCATCCCTGGAGGGGTTGAACAGACCAGAGATGAGGTTCTCAGGGACATGGGGCAGTGCCAGGGCTGGGTTAATGATTGGACTCGATCTTGAGGGTCTTTTCCAACCAAAATGATTCTGTGATTCTAACTGCTCCGTGCCTGGTGTCACTAACCCTTTCCCATATGTGCTTCCCCACAGGGCTCTGTGTGATGAGCGGTGCTGCCATCTTCACAGTGCGGCACACGGACTGGCAGCAAGCCTCAGAAAACACCTCCTACGGCTTCGCCTATATCCTGGCGTGGTTGGCCTTCCCCCTGGCCCTCGCCAGCGGCATCATCTACGTCATCCTACGGAAGCGCGAGTGATGCCGCGGGAGGCGGCGTGGTGTGACAAGGGCACTCATGATGTCCACGGAGGAGACGGAGGCGGGGGAAAATAGACGAGAAAACGGAAAAGAAAATTAACCAAAAAATTTAAAAAAAAAGGAATAAACCCTCCCACCAAAACCAAACCCAACCGACCCCAAAAGGAAACACTCTAAGGGTTACTTGTTAATTGAAGATGTATATAGTATCTATGGTTTAAAAAACCTATTTATAACACTTTTTACATATATGTACATAGTATTGTTTGCTTTTGTTGACATACGCTATGTTTTAAAGCCTAAAGCAAGTGCCTAAGGAACTATTGCTCCTAATAGTGTAACAAGAGCGTGGTGATTTTTCTCTCATGCAAAATCCTCTTTGACCTGAACTCTCCTTCCCCAGCCCATATCAAACCATCAGAAACCCCCGGCTCTGACTGGTTTTAGGCTAGTGTAAAGCAGAGTGACACCTCTTTACGCCAGCCGGAGGGTTGGTCCCCACTCCTGCCACATGCTGTGATCCTGGTGACTGAAGTGCACATCCAGATCTGACGGGAGCCTCGTCCGAAAGGTTTGAAGGATTTGGGAGCAAAGGCTTTTTGATTGCCCCAAGTGCCTAAATGACTTATGTGCCTGAGTCCCATGGCCTTGCCACCACACCCGCTGGGAATTTGGGCTTTTAAATCACTTAGGTTGAATTGCTGCCGGGGCACTGATGCTCCTGATCGTGAAACGTGCTTTATCTTTGCCGTGGAGCTAAACTACCGATGAGAAAGAAGCAAACCCAGTATATCTATGAAATCAAATACCAGATATATGAAATGGTGCTATCTATTTACCATTCCTTATATTGCTAGCCATTTAACCTTCTTCACTGGAAATTCAGTTAACGATTTGAGGTAAACGACAAAGCTAGAAATGAGAAATAATTCTGTGTGATATAAATGAGCTATAACAGCTTTTGTACTTAGACTTGCTCTTACTATTATTTTTAATAAAGCATTTATAACCAAGGTTCCTTTTCTCCCCCCTCGTGGTCAAGAGGAACAGAAACAGCTCTGGGTGGAGCCCTGTTGTTCTTTGCTGCCGGAGCACGATGTCTGTCCTCTGTCTGTGTGTCCGCGATGTGTCTGGCCATGAATTGAACAGGCACCTGCACAGCCCCCAGGCTGCCTTCTGACGACTCCAGACACTGTGTTGCTTTTGTTGGTTTTGTTTCATTTTGGGTTGGTTTCCTTTGTTTCTTTTTTTTTTTTTTTTGCTTTGCTTTTCTGATTTTATACCGACTGTGTGGACTAAGAAGCAATGAAATAAAAGTCAGAATAACTCCGTTGCTTCTGCTTTTTGGCGTTTTTGCAGGTTGCAGGCGGGCTGCTTGCACGGCCATCCCACGGGAGGTCTCTGTGATGCCGTGTAGCAGATCTGTGGGCTAATTCATGCTGCTGAGAGAGGCTCTGAGCTCGCTGGGCTGTCTGCATGGAGGGGTAAGGCTGCACCAGACTTAGTGCTGGGGCCATGAACGGAGGTTATAGCCCTGTGTCATAGTGCTGGTGTGTGCTCATCTATGTGCCTGGGCCCTAAGATGCTCTCGCGATGTGACCACCAAGCCCCAAAGACAGCAGCTGGCAGGACCGCACTAATCTGCTCCCAGTCTCCTGACCAGGGATGGTTCAGGTCAGCAGCGGCTGCCCCGGGGGATCCAGCTGGCTCTGCCACCCGCCACAAACAGCAGAAGCCTTTCAGTCCCCTGCACCAAAACACCCAGAGCCTGGGGGTGCGATGATGGCCAGGGGAATTAGCACATTGTGCGCACTGTGTGCAGCATTAATGGCTGGCACGGAAGCGCTCACACTTCCGTTCACTCGTTCATTCCGCTATTAAATATCCGAGCTGATGTAGCAACTGGTGCTGGCAGAAACACAATGGCTCTTGCAAGGCCAGTTGATGCCAGTTATTAACATCAGGCCAGGTCCCGAAGTCCCTCAGCCCAGCCACATCCCAAAGGGCAGGAGCTGTCCTGCTCCTCCTCGGCCACTCAGTGCAGAGCCTGAGCAGCAGTGGGACCATCCCAGTGTTTTGCTTGATGCTCCTGGTTGAGCTCTTCCAGCTGGGAGTATTTTCCTGGGTGCTCATTTTATTGAGCTCCGACTAAGCCTGGGAGGGTAGCCCCCTTGCTGAGGCAGCATTTGTGTCCCTGCAAGCTGCAGCACTGGGACACGTCCTCATCCTTGGTCCTGCCTGGCAAGAGGACACAAAATCTCCTTCTGAGAAGCAGGTAGGAACACAGGTAGTCCCCCCACCCACTGGAAAATTAAAGGTGTTCTTTTTCACCTTGGCTCAGTGCTCGGAAGGCACACAAAAAGCTGACTGCTTCATTTTACATCTCTGTGGTGCTCTCTGTTCAAGGTGTAAACAAGTGAGCAGCACCAAGTCATATCAACATCCCAATGTTGCATGGCTACAGCATCTCAAGGATGAATTTTTGAAAGCAAGCAGAGCAAAATGACTTTTGCAGTGAAAACAGCACAAAGGTTTGAATCCCTTTCAGGAAGGGTCCAAAGGGCACCACCAATGTGGACCAGAGGTGATGTCCCCTACCCACCAAACTGTCTCATCTGGATTGGAAAATGCCAAATCCTGTTACTCCAGCTCTCAACCATGGTTGCAGATGTGTCCCACACCTCAGTGGTCCTTGGGAACAGGAGCTGCTGGGCAAGACCTGTCAGCTGCCTCTGGTTCCTCTACCAAGGTCCCTTTCACAGCACCATGCTGGCATTGAGCAGGCTCTTTTGGGGTGCTGTGTCCAGTTCTGGGCTCCCCAGTTTAAAAAGTCCAGCTACAAAGATGCTGAGGGGTCTGGAGCATCTTTCTGATGAGGAAAGGCTGAGAGAGCTGGGGCTGCTCAGCTGGAGAAGAGAAGCTGAGAGGGATCTGATCAATGGGATCAGTATCTCAGGGTGGGTGTCAGAGGATGGACCAGACCCTGTTCAGTGGTGCCCAACGCCAGGGTGAGGGGCAACGGGCACAGACTGAAACACAGGAGGCTCCATCTGAACAGGAGGAGAAACTTGTTTGCTGGGAGGTGCCAGAGCCTGGCCCAGGCTGCCCAGAGCGGGTGTGGAGTCTCCTTCTCTGAGACATTCAAACCCCCTGGACCCACCTGTGTGATCTGCTCTGTGACCCTGCGTGAGCAGGGGTTGGGCTGGGGGTTCTGCAGAGGTCCCTTCAGCCCCCACCAGTCTGTGGTCTGTGATACTGTGGCTTGTTTTTGCCTTAATTCATAGAACCCGGGTCTCTCCCATGCCCATGGGCGGCGGGGGGGAGCGGGGGCACCCGGCTGCGGCTCCGGCCCGACCGTGCTCCGCGCCCGCCGCCTGCTGGCTGCCGGTGGCATCGCAGGACACTGTGGGACACGGGGCGGGGCGCGGTGGGACACGGGCGGGTGCCGCCGCCTCCGAGCACATCTGGGCACCCCGGCAGCCCTGGTCCGCTCCCCGCCTGGGCGGGGGAGGGGGGAGGGCTGCGATTTGGGACAGGGCTGAAGTGATGTCCCTGGGGTGGTGGCATCATCCATCCCCTTGTGTGGCCAGTATGTGATGGGACACAGCTGCCATCACCTCAGCAGTATGGAGGGCTGCCCCAGCACCAGGCACCTCCTACTGAGAAGGGCCGGGCTAAGGTGCAAATAATTAACATTACAAAGGCAGGAAGCTCCAGAGGTCTCAAGTCCTGTCTCCTGCTTGGGGTGGAGCCATCACCTGTGCCAGATTTCGTTTTGCCAAGCCTTGAAAACCTCCAGGTGTGGATAATCCCCGACACTCCCTTCCTAGTGAAAAAGCCTTTCCTAAACACCGGCCTGAACATCTCAGGCTTCAGTCTGCTCCTTGTCACATCAAACAGCTGCAGTGACTGTCCTCCAAACCCCAGCCAAGGAACCCAGCTCCACCAGGGACGCGAGGACCACCAGTGCTTGGGCTGCAGGTACATCACCCACATCGGCTCTTCCAACTTACATTGAGACATTAATGCAGGACGCAGCATTTCTGCACTGTCAGCTGTAAGCACACTTTGAGCTAAATGAAACTCAGAAATTTCAGTGCACCCTGGGGCTACAACCCAATTACAATCAAGGCAGCCCATAAAGCAGCTAGTTGAACAAAACAGCAGCAGTGTGGTACAAAGTGACAGAGGGGTGAAAAAAATATTAGGGAAGTTTCTTTAATGCGTGTTGTATCATAAAAGCAATTGTTTAAATGGCTTTTCTAGTGCTTTCAGCACCTAATACTTCTGAAAAAACGCGCTGAGCAAATCTCATCTTCCTCTTGCATTCACTGCCTTGTAAATTGAAAAATTATGGTAGAATAAAACCCCCGGTGCTCGGGAGCAGCTGTTTGGTTTGCAGCCGTTTCGCCGCTGTGGCTCCCGCCGCAGCCGGGCGGTGGCAGCTCCGACTCGCGTTTCCCGGAGCTGCCACCGTTCCCGCAGCAGCCAAAGAGGGTTCGGATGGGGCTTGGCCGCGCTGCGGATCAGGTGGGGATGGCCGGGGTGTCAACTGGCTGTCCTTGGTGGTGACCAAGCTCTCGCTGGCCAGGGTGTCAGCCAGGTCTCCTCACGAAGCTTGGAGCCGCGCTCCTCTCCTGGGCACCCCCAGGGCACGTTGGCATTGCTGTTCTTTGGCTGCAGTTCTGAAACCCACTTTCTTCTGGCACCAACATGATCTTTGCACATACAGATAAGGCAGGTGCTGGCATGCTACGAAAAAGCCCTTGAGGTGCTGGAGTGAGTTGAGAGAAGGGAATGGAGCTGGTGAGGGGCTGGAGCACAAGTGTGATGGGAGCGGCTGAGGGACCTGGGGGATTCAGCTGGAGAACAGGAGCTGAGGGGAGACCTTCTGATCTCTGAACTGCCTGAAAGCGGCTTGGAGCATGGAGGGGGTTGGTCTCTTCTCCTAGGTAACAAGTGATAGGATACTTTGCAGAGAGTGTCAGACATCCTGACAACAAACCAAAGTCAATTAGCAAAGTGGCAAAGTTTGTTAGCAACATCTAACTAATTATCCAACATAATCTGTGTAGAGGAAGCAGTATAGGCCAGTGACCCTGGCACTGTAAATCAAACAACACACAAATCATCATTTTAATTTTCTTTTCCACCTCAGCTGCTTAGTCTGTTTTTATGAACTAAATAAGATCCTAGTTCATTAATAAATAATGACATCCACGTTCATTCTATTGCTGCCATTCAGAAAGAGCTGAGATGGGTGGTAAATGTTTTTCCATTGTTTTTATGTGACATGCATAATGCCAGATAACCTGTCCTGGATGGGAGGGCGCTGGTGCTGCCCACTGCAACCCTCTCCAGGACTAGCAGAAGAAGATACTCAAATCATAAGTGATTTGAGCAGGTTTTATCACTACCTTGTAATCAGGTTAGTTAAAACAAATGTTTCAACACCACTATCACCACCATAGGGCTTTGAATAAAACCATCCACTATGGACCTCTTCTGCCAAATTGTCCCAGGCACAGGGGTGCTGAGGGCTGGATTTTCCCCAAAAGTGTTGGAGCTGAGATATGGTTAGTGAATGTATGTCTAGATCCATTCAGGACTTGGCTGGAGTAGTCTCAGCCTGCTTTCAGAATCTACCAACACCTTTTCTTTTGCATCCATTCCCCATCCCCTTAGCCCTCTCGTCCCTCCACCATCCTCATCCTCCAGCCTGCCCTCAGACCTCTCCCTCCCGTCCCTGCCCTCCAGCACTGACCCCGCAGCCCTCCTATTCTCACTTGGTCAACTTTTTCCCCTGTAATTATTTAACGTGATTATTGATGCTTCCCTGAACACAGCCACTTTGTGCAGTGATTTATGGAGTGCTTCCTCTGTCGCAGCTCCTCTGTCCCCTCACAGGGACTGGATGATGAGGGGCTGCAGGTGGGAGGTGCCGCTTTAGCCCAGGTGCTGAGCACCGAGTTGGTGTGTCCAAGCACTGATGTTCCCTGCTTTGGAGTCAGGAGGTGTCTGAGATGTTGCAGAGAAACCCAGAGTGTGTTTAGTGGATCTAACCTGATTTCAGCCAAGGGTGATCTGTGCCAGGGCTGCAAGTGTGCAGCTCCAGGGCTGCTCCCTGGTGTGGTTTTGCACCCTTAGCCCTCACCTTGCCTGGCATTGCCTCCATTCAAGGAGGTGCTGCTGCTTCCCAGGAGCAGAAAGTGCAACTGCAATTGTACCAGCACTGGTGTGGCCAGCAGGACCAGGGTGATGACCGTCCCCCTCTCTTGGGCACTAGTGAGGCCGCATGTTAAATCCTGGGGTCAGTTTTGGGCCCCTCACAACAAGAAAGCCCTTGAGGTGCTGGAGTGAGTTGAGAGAAGGGAACGGAGCTGGTGAGGGGCTGGAGCACAAGTGTGATGGGAGCAGCTGAGGGACCTGGGGGGTTCAGCTGGAGAACAGGAGCTGAGGGGAGACCTTCTGATCTCTGAACTGCCTGAAAGGAGCTTGGAGCCAGGGGGGGTCAGGCTCTGCTCCCCAGGACCAGAGGAAACGGCCTCAAGTTTCACCAGGGGAGGTTGAGGTTGGATCTGGGGAACAATTTCTTCCCCAAAGGGCTGTCGGGCATTGGAACAGGCTGCCCAGGGCAGTGCTGGAGTCACCATCCCTGGAGGGTTGAACAGATGCAGAGATGAGGTTCTCAGGGACATGGGGCAGTGCCAGGGTTGGGTTAATGGTTGGACTCAGTGATCTTGCCCCCAAAATGATTCTATAACTGCCCAAAGCTGCAGCAAGATGCTCAGAGCTGGGCGGGGATCTGGTGGAGCTCCCGGGCTCTGATCTCTGCCCCATCCACAACACAGCAGGCTCAGGTCCGAAGCTGCAGTCCAGGATCTCGTCCCCCACTTTCCTCCCATCCTGCTCCCTGTCTGTTACCTTGGGTTTACATTCTCTTTAAGCCTCCTAGCATTAACAAGCCGCTTCTCCCTGAATGATGAAAGGATAAAAGCACCGAGTTGTCCCTGGTTTATGCTCTGCTTGGGGGATAATTCAAGATCTTTAACTTTCCCCAAAGGACACACTTTCCTGGGGGAATCCTGCGCTAGCACTTTGCAAGATGCTTTTATTGCCCCTCTGCAGGCACTGGGTGGGGAGAGGCTTTATTTTGAAGTGTTTTAACTACTTCACTTCAGTCTCTGTCAGTTGTTTCCTTTTATATATACTTTTTTGGCTTTGGTTTCCCAGGGCTCCCTCTTATCTGCCTTTGGAGACAGCCCTTGTGAAATAAAAAGAAAATAAAACAAAAATCAAACCCCAAAGCACTCTCCCTGGGATGCTTTCAAGAGAAAGGCCCCTGCCCCCTTTCAAACCTCTTTTGAGATAAATACATCCCAACCCTGCGTACACCACAGCCTACAGGAAAGTCTTTGAAGTAAATTAAACCAAATTAGTGTCTATGATATAGATGAGCAGAGGAGCTCCCCGCTGTGTCACTGGCTTGGCCCTTTGCGTAATCTTTAACCCCTCTCCCTTGCTCCCTGCTTGCCTCTAATTGACCGTGAAGCACCTGGGGGTGATTTGGAGACGATTCCAGCTGCCCCCATGCCAGGCAGGATTTCCTACCGCCCACACCAAGGGGATGGGGAGTATTTAATAGGCCTGAGAGCAATCTGGGATAATGTGTTATTTTCCACCTCCCTGTCTTCTGTATCTGATTCTTTTTTTCTCTATTATTCCCCCGTAATGAGACACCCCCTGAGCCCAGGGACACTCCAGCATTGCCCCGGTGCCCCCAGACATGGAGCTGTGGCTGCACCTGACCCTTTGCAGCCAAGGAGCAGGTGGAGCAGGAGGATCTTGAGCCCTGACCGTTGTCACAGCTCTGCAGGGTTTGCTGTCCCCATGCCCCTCACAGCCCTTTGTGTGCCTGAGCCGGGAGGAACCCATTGAATTTGGCCATAACTGGGATGAGGTATGTTGGTGTTGAACTTAGTCTAAAAAAGGTTTGGTTGGTTTGTTTGTTTGGGTTTTTTTTTTGCATGTATGAAGGGGAAAATTAGTGTTGGAGGATGGATTTGAGCTTCCCTTGGCCCGTATGTCATGCCTGGAAACTGGGCAGGCTCACAGCAAGGCAATGGAGAGATACCTGTGTCAAGGGATAATTGCATATGCAAGTTATATGTATACACATGCAAGGAAAGCATTGCATATGCAAATAACCCACTGGTGGCAGGAGGATTTATTTGTTTGATTTATGCATCAGCAGCTGAAGAAGTTTGGTGCTGGAAATGTGCTGTGGGCTGGTTCCAGCCATCGCTGGGACCGCCAGGTGCTGCTCCAAAAATGCTCCTGCCCTCCTGGAGGTCGTCAGCTGCAGCCCCTGGATGTCTCAGACACCGGGATGAGCCTGGTGTTTGCTGGGCATGGGCTGTCAGCAGCACCTTCAGTGTCCTCGGGTGGATGGCTGTGGGACTGATCCTTCCCAGGGGACAGCAGGGGGAAAACTCAGGGCTGAGCATCCCCTGGTGCTCCTGGTGGGTTTAGCTTATGGTCTTTTGGGCAGGATCTGTGTCAGAGAGGAGGTTTCACTGTGACAGGTGCTGTCCATACCCACCCCAAGGGCCTGTTTGGGTGTTCCTGAGCCACTGAGTAGGTTTTGGGGTTCACTAGATAAACCACCAGCAGGGCCAACTAACCCTTTTCCTGAGAGGTCTCAGAGCAAACCTTGGGACATCTCTGGGACAATTACCATAGCTTCAGAGAGTTTTGAGCTCAGATGGTAGCACCAGCTGTGTTTCTTTCAGCGGGGAGTGACCAGAAGTGCCTGGACATGGCCAGCGAGGGGATAGGAACACAAGCATGAAATTTTATGTTAATACCAATGGGCTGCAAAACTGAATGTCTTGGTCTAGGAGAAAATGCTTCCCAGTCCTGCAGCAGCCTGGGAGCATTACCACTGGGGCTGTTCTTGCCTGGTAGAGTATGTGGCAATTATCTCGGTCCCTGCAAGCATTCACGTGGAGAGAGGTCTCAGAAGAGGTTGCATATTTTATAAGCGTGGCCATAAATAAATCACAGCCAAATTAAATCATGAAGCAAAAATAAAGCCTCATGAAGCTGACAGGCAAACAGACAAAATCCATGATTCCTGGAAACATGCAGGAGAGGGCAGCAGGTTCCTACAGCACCTGCAGCAGCTGCTGGGTTCAGGGTCCTGGGGAGCTCATCCTGGAGTGGAGCTGAGCCCCATTGTCTTGTGGATCGGTTTGACTAAGTCATCCCAAAAACAGGGCTGTGCAATGTAGTTCTGTGGGCAAGCCAGTGCTGCTTCAGTTTCCCCATCTGCAAAGCACAGGTAGGAGCAGTGTGTCCCTGCCAGCCTGCATTGCACATGGGAGACTGCGACTGTCCTCCAGGATCTCTGCATGCAGGGGTGCAACTTGTGTCGTGATCTGGGCACTGGCACAGTGCAGACACCGAGGTACAAGTCACCCTTTGCATTGAGCCATCACTGCACTGAGCAAGCACCCATGGCATCCTCCTCCTCTGGGCTGGCTGAATAAAGCCAAGCTCAAGCATTTGGTTTTGCTTATTATATGTAAAGATTCACAGGCAGGACCAATTTTACTTTAAAGCAACAACTTTCCAGCTGTGGATTCACTTTAACACAGAGCAGCTCAGACTGGCATTTAGCAGTGGTCAGCACAGGGTGTGGGACTGTTGTTTTGGGCTGAATTGGTCCATTTTCAGAGTGGATTTGTGCCCTCCCAAAAACCTGGTGCTCAGCTCTTGCTGGTGCTACGTGGGGGAATTGCACAGGTGATTTCTTCCAGTCCTGGGCTTATCTGACTAACGCTGGGAAAAATCAAATGGTTGCACAACGGGGCTTAATTCAGGGCAAAAAGAAGAGCCAATAAATCTCTATGAATGTAAACGACGTCATCTTTAAATGAGGCTGTGTAGAGGGTGATGCTATTATGGGGAGGGCAGGTGGCTTCACGCTGTAAGGTCAGGAGGGATTGTCTGATGCCCTCCAGGGCTGGGGAGCAGGCAGAGCAAGTTCATGCCCCTTGTCCTTTCCCACCAGCCTTGTAACATCAGGCATAGTGTGAGACCTCCCCAACACAGAAAAACCTGAGTTTGTACCTGGGGAAACACAAGAAGTGGTGGTTTATTGTTTTTGTTTGTTTGTTTGTTTGTTTGTTTTTCCTGTGAATCAAAGCAATGGAAAGGAAGTTCTTATTGCTGGAGGTGGCAGGAGGAATGATTCACTGTTATGTTTGAAGTGGTCTAACTGAATGCTTCAAGTGCTCAGAGGAAAAAGAGATGAGGGGGGCAGGCCAAGGACAAGAATAGGGAAGACTATCATTTTCATGTGCTTTGCAGGGTTTCCGATGTCCAGAGTGATCACTTATTCATGTCATGCTCTCAAGCCTCACGTGCAGATGGGCAGTGCTGGTGGTGGCTGAGCATCCTCCTTATTTTTCCGAAGCTCTCCTTGTGCTTCCCACACCTTCCCGAACCATCTCTTCCAGCCCAAACCACTCTCAAACCCACCTCTTACCACCAAGACAAGTAGATTCAACTTTTTCAGTCTATCAATAACTGTGATGAGTAACCAGAGCCCACCTAGCCCAAGTCCAGGCATTCAGCCAGAGCTCCATCCCACCAAGATAGCAAGATTCTTCTAGCCATTACATCCCAAATGGGAGTCTCATACATGCATTTACCTGAATCCAAACAGCCGTGACTGTTTTCTGAAAAGAGCAGTGAAGATTCAGTATTTCTTCCCGTTCGGAGAGGCAAAGTCTGGGATTATGCAGTCTCTGGAGGCCATGCTGGCCTCCTCTGCCCTCCTCTCCCATGGTGGAATCTGGAGACTCTGATGCTGTTGCTGAGATGTTAGAGCGTGTCCTGCCCCTGGACCAGCACAACCACAAGGTATGGCTCTCACCGCAAAAAACAGAGTGACAGCAATCGCTGCAGAGCTGCTCTTCCCCAGGGTTGCCCATGCGTATGGATCCTGGGTGCTGCCCCCTCCTGCCAGCCCCCAGGTGCTTTGCCTGGAGCCCTGGGGTTGTTGCAGCACCCAGGTGGGTGGGGATTTGAGAGGTTCAGGCTGGGATCTCAGCCTCATCTCTGCTCTACCTTGTGCTGTCACCTCTGTTTCCCCAGCCTAGCGTTGTCTGGGCAGACCGGGCTCTCCCCAGCTGGGCACAATCCAGACACTGCAACTCTGGCCAGGGATGTGGTGGCAGGACAGAGCATCCAGCAAGCAGATACCATGGTGTGGAATTTGGGTAAGGAAGCATGTTGGTGATGATGGCAAACTAGAGCAGAGCAGGGAGTTCAGTGGGATCAACCCTCTCACTTGTTCTTTGTTTTATGGGCTACAGTCTTCTTATAAATAATAGAATCATTCTGGTTGGAAGAGATCCTCAAGATCATCAAGTCCAACCGTTAACCCATCCCTGGCACTAACCCATGTCCCTGAGACCATTGTCTCCGTTTATTCAACCCCTCCAGGGATGGTGACTCCAGCACCGCCCTGGGCAGCCTGTTCCAATGCCCAACAGCCCTTTCCGGGAAGAAATTGTTCCCCAGATCCGACGTCAGCCTCCCCTGGCGCAACATAAGACCATTTCCTCTTATCCTGTTGCTTGTTGTTTGGGAGAAGAGATTAACATCCTCCATGCTAATAGATGGGGCAGGCAGGGGGGCAAGGCCAGGGGATAAATGACTTGTCCAGGATGGCACTGGTTCCTTGTTAAACTTCTGTTCGGAGCACTCTGTGTCCTTGATCAGCATTCCAGGGTGATGCATCCCCTGCTGCCTTCTGGGCATGGCCAGGTCCCAGCAGTGCCTTCTGAAACCCGAAAAGGGATGCTGAGGCAGTAGGGAGGGTGGGGAACCCTGACTGATTAAATATTCTAACGGCTCTATCTTCTGGGAGATAATACTTTTAATTTTCGTCACACAAAGAATATGTCCTGAACCAGAAGGGGTTTGCCTAATTCATCATGCTTGCTTTCCACACAATACCGGGGCTGACAAGCATAACATTTTAAAATGAGAGAAGTGGACATAATTAATGCTCATGAATTGCAAACGCTTCTTTATTAAAGGGCTTTCGCTTGCCCCTGGACCATCTGCTTCATATCACTGGGCTGAGGTCCGGAGGCTATAATAACTTGCAGCTTTAATAATTTTACCTCTTAATTAAAGCTCATCTCCGAGTGCAGGAGCACAGACATGATCCCAACCCAGATTTGATTTTAACAGTGGAAACCTTGAGGGATGGGTAATAGAATTTGCATCCTTTCTTTTTGAAGCATCTCTCCAACAAGTTCGAGTGAACCTACTGCTTGGAGAGGACCATGGGGGGCCAGTGTCCTCTGAGATGTCAGTTCTGTAGGGCCTGGAGGTCTGAGCTCTGGGCCTCCTGTGATGGCCATGGACCCAGCACATGGGGTACAGAGGAGAAGGGTCCCTGCTTTAAGCACAAGTGCGATGGGAGCAGCTGAGGGACCAGGGCAGCCTGGAGAACAGGAGCTGAAGGGAGACCTTCTGATCTCTGAATTGCTTGAAAAGAGGTTGTAGAATAGAGGCTGTTGGTCTCTACCACCAGGTAACATGCAATGGGATGAGAGGAAACAGCCTCAAGTTTCACCAGGGGAGGTTGAGGTTGAATCTGGGGAACAATTTCTTCCCCAAGGGGCTGTCAGGCATTGGAACAGGCTGCCCAGGGCAGTGCTGGAGTCACCATCCCTGGAGGGGTTGAACAGATGCAGAGATGAGGTCCTCAGGGACATGGGGCAGTGCCAGGAGTGGGGTAATGGTTGGACTCAATGACCTTGAGAGTATTTTCCAAACAAATGATTCTCTGATTCTCACCTGTCCCTCAAGGCTGTGAAGCCTGAGATGGTGGGGCTGGCATGGGGTGGAGACCTCCGAGGAGCAGCCTGTACCTGGATCCTGCTGGGCTTCAGAGGCCAGGCCAAGGCACACTTCTGCTTGAGCAATAATGGGGTTGGTGGCATTTTTACCCTGCAAGGTGACCCCAAGCCCTTATGTCCCAGTGTTGGGTTGAATAATGCCCAGGGCTGTGCAGGGGAGATGGTCCTGGCTGTGCCTGGTGCCACCAGAGCCTTGGGGTGCCCCATGTGGGTGACCCTGAGCCCTTCCAAGGGCTGCAGTAAATTCAACACCATCCACATCTGCTCTCCCCACAGATTCGGGTGACCTTTTGGGGGGCTGTGCTCCATTTAAATGGGATGAGTTGACAGCGCATGAAATACGGTGGATTAATTCCCACTTCATTGTTGCTAGACATGAAGCCGAAGGTCAAGATCCATTAAGAAAACTAGATATGAATTAATGCCCTGTAATTCACGCATTGCAGGCTTTTTTATGGACAGAACATTTTATTCTAAAATGTTATTTTAATTATTTACATGTTAAGTGATTGCTATAGAACTGGCTTCACCAAAGGTGCAGTAATGAGGAAGAGTTTGGGTTTTGAATTACAGTTTGGTTGCTCAAATTGAAAAATGGATAACCTAAGATCTAAAGAGACACCTTGCATCATTATTATTATTATTATTATTATATTTTATTTTCCTAGTGGCTGAAATGCTCTGAGTAAGTCAGAGACAAGTTTACCAGAGTGATCTGCTGAACTCCACCAGCCTTGGGAAGACAGAGCCCAAGACAGAGCTCAAGGGTTTGATCCTTGAGAGCCTGGGCACAGGAATGAAGAGCTGTGATCCTGTCCCGCTGAGAGCCCAGCACAGCCGGAGTGGGAAGGGGCTGCGGGGTCTGGGATGCTGCGGGCAGCAAATACTCATCGTCTGCGGCAGCGTCAGGGGACTCACATACCAACTACAATCAATTGAATCATGTCTCGTCTTTATGTTCTTGGAAGTTCAGAGAAAAACATTTATTTTAGTCATTGCAACGGTTTCCTTTTGTTGTTTTTTTTTTTGCTTTACTGACCAAAGCAGCTGCTTTTCAAAAAGTTCTGCAGGACCAATCTTCTGGTTTTGGTTACAGAAAACAAAACAAACAGATGCTTTTCTGTAACCAACATTTACTTCAAGGAAAATTCTTGCTTTTAATGAAAAATTGGAACAAATGATGAATCATGGTTTTTCTTTTTCTTTCTTTTTTTTTTTTTTTTTCCTGAAAAGATTTTAATTTCCAGTGACAGGTCTCCAGCCAAATTTCCATTTAGAGGGCGAGCGTGCAGCCAGCTCTGCCACTGAGGTTCTGTCTGCCTGGGCTCGCCCAGGAAATCGGGCGATATCTGTGTTCAATCTGTGATGCTGCAGGTTGCTCAGCTCGGTGGGGTGGGAGCAATTACACAGGGGAGAGCCTGCTCCCGCTTGCTCCAATTAAACATCCCCGGCCATCCCGTGCAGCGTGTGCTCCAGCCGGCTTGCTGGGGAAAGCGCATGTGGCGGAGTCAGCACAGTGCTGAACCAGGCTGCAGCTCAGAAATCCATTTACTTACCTATTATAATGATCTTATTTTTCCTTAAAGGGAAACCCCCTGTAAAGAGGATGGGCAAAAGCCCTGTGAACAAGCCCTGATGTGGATCTGTATCTGTGTGTATCTCTGAGAACCTTAAATCAAGTTTTAGGTAAAATTTTGCATCACATCTATTTATGCTTTTTATCTCCTGTGATTTTATTGTTCTTTTTCATGGACTTTTTGGTTGCTGTTGGGCAGAAACACTCATGCAATAGTGGGATGACGGTCCCACCTCCTGCCCTCCCAGGGGCAAAGTGGGATATGTCAGTGGGGAAGGGGGACGAGGCAGAGGAACAAGTGCCCTGTAGGAGCTTGAGGGTGACATTTTGAGTCTTCCCCTGTCACCTCAGGCATGTCCTGCTGTCCCCAGGCTGAGGACACCACAGCAAGCCCAGGAGCTGCAGGGAGGGCTGGCTCCATCACCTGTGCGCAGGCAAACGGCAGTTATCCAAGTGACATTTGGGACCTTGCTTTTGGGTTGTGTTTTCCAATAACTGGGAGGGCTAAATGTGAGTTTTGTGTGTTTCTGGAAAGCTGAGGTTTGCAGAGTTACCTGTTTCTGGAAGCTGAACAAAACACTGCGGTAAGTGTTGGATGTAGGAGAAGTGGGAGAAGGCTGGGGAAAGGCTGAGGGCTCTGTAGGGAAGAATAACTGCTTTGGCATTAGGAGAGAGGGGTAGAAGCAAACACATACTACAAGGTTTGTTTCCAAAATGACTCTGCAGACTGACACAGGATAAAGCTAAAGCTGCAGGAAACCTCTCCGAATTTCGCAAAGGGTCTGTGGGGACACCAGGGAGGGTGGGTGTGACAGATGCAGCAGGTCTGTCCCATGCTGGTCCCTCTCCTCGCTTGGAATTGTAGCATCAAGGGGACACAGAAACCTGTGCAGCAGCAGAGCCTCGACTCTGAAGGTTAAACTGCAACCACGAGAGGGTGCGTGTGTCCTTGTAGTTGAGCTCACAGGGTGCAGAAATTGTGCTCAGAGGAACTAGTGCCAGGTCCTCGGAAATGCGGCACAGCCAGGTCTGTGTGTCCTGAGGGGTTGGGGGAAATCAAAGCTCCGTTGCCCCTTGGCACTCTGCAGTCAGTCAGTTGACGTGCAAAAATAAATAGAATTCCCTGCCAAGTGCTGGTTTCAGCCCAATTTAATGCTCCAAAGTGTAGTGAAAGCAAAGGAAAAATTCTTTGTCCCCAGCACCTGTACTTGAGTGGTTTGCAATTCAGGGGAGTCTGTGGATATTTTATTCTAACAACAAAAGAAAAAGTGTTAATGGGGTGAGTGGCACCGGCTGCTAAATGATGCAAATACTGAATAAACAGAAATGCTGGGGCAGAAAGTCCTGCCGCAGTCCAGAGGGGATGTTATTTCCACCCTGCATGGCACTGTGGGACACGTGCTGGTGCACAAAACCCACAGAGAAGAGGCAACTCGTAGCATGTGCTGGTGCTCAGAAGGGTTCGGTTTCTCTCTGCAGACCTTGGGCATTGCTAAAGGACTTTGCAAACAGTCCTATGCCCACTTCTGCTACATCTCAACCCAACATCACGGCCCGAAAACCAGCCTTTGTTGGGAGGCACTGGTTTGTGTGATTCCAGCTCACTGATGGCTCTGGAGTCAAGCCCTGGGTGGGCTGCAGTGGTCCCAGCATACCCTGACCTGGTAAAACTCAGGGGTTAATCTTCAGCTCAGGTGTGATCTTAGTAATTCAGGGGACAAGGAAGACTAGTGGCTTTTCATAATAGCTCTGTTGAAATGCAGAGAGAAGGGACTTTTCCTGTGGTAGGGGGCTGCCGCAGTCCTGGAAGTTGCCCTGCATGTCGTGCATGGTCATGAGCTGCAAATGCTCCTCTGAGCAGCAAGCGGCACTTTTTCCTGATCATTCAACTTTTCCTTTAAAATGCAGCCTGGAAAGCAAGGAAATTTAGGAAGAAGAAAGAGAAGAAGCTTTCGGCTTTTAAAAATTCCCCAGTGTTTTCTCTGAAAAGTGGTTTGCATTTTTTCCATTGCGTGGTCTCCAGGGGCCTCCTCCTGCACAGCCTCGCTGGCTTGAAGATGTTCTGGGAGCAGATGTGACCACCCCATATTCCCGACCACCAGCTGACGAGAGACGCCTCCTGAAAACTCAGAAGCCTGGTTTCCCTGCCAAGTCACCTTGTTTGTTCTTGTAGGAGCAAGTAAATGGACTTTCGTCTATGAAATAAAAGGTAATGGAATGATGCTGGGAGGATGTGAGACACCCTCTTTGAGTGGACTCCAGCCCAAAGACCCTCATGTATGAGATTATAATTGACAAGAGAGGGGTGTCCCCAGGTTAGACACCCCTTTGAGCTTTCAGCTGTGTGCTGGGGGGGTCACACAGATCTCACCCCAGATCTCAAGAAATTAGAGTTTTCATGGCAAAGGCTGAGGATTTTGGTGGCTTCCACATTGTGTTTGCAGTGCCAGAGGGTACGGAACAAGGAGGGAAAGGGTCTGTGCAGGAGTGGCAGCACAGACAGGAGGTGCTTTATAGAAAAACAGTGTGGGAGAGGGGGAAATATTTCACCATCAGACATTTTCTAAAGAAAGCTTACGGATTAAAGCCAAAATCCCATAACATTGTCACAAAAAGAGGTATTGCTCATAGACATGGATCTCATAAAGGATGGAAAAGGTACCTATCAAAGCAGCTTTTCAGTGCAAAGCCTTTTCCCAGCCCATGGCCCCCCATGGGAGCACACCTTGGCAAGGGGCTTTATTTATCCAGCTGGAAGGCAGATCCTAAACCCTTATGTCCAGGCCAGGTTATTTAGCCCAAGTGCTTTTGGGTGACTGAAGATTTATTCCATGCAGGGTATAGATGCCCTGAGATGAAAAGAAAACCAAATGGTTTGGGCACAGTCTTGGGTTTAATATGGGTAATATTGGTTCTGCTGTTTCTTGTGTCAAAGGAACACGGTTCAGGCTTTAGGAGACGGGAGCTGGAAGGACATCGAACAGAGGATGTGAAGCACAGAGGAATTACAGAAGGTAAATGAATCTTCCCACTTCTCTGCAAATGAGTTATTAATCACCTCTCATTTACATATTCATTAACCATAATACACACCATATTTTTATTAACGTGGCAAAGAAAAAATTATAGGTGAAAAATGAGTTGTCTGTTTATTTTAGACAAGGATCTTGTTCCTCATTTGCATGATATAAAAAATGATGTTTCTTCTCGCTGCACAAAAAGAAGAAACTGGCTGCTCGGGACATGTTCCAGCCTGAGACTGCAGAGAGGGATGTTCGGATGAACAGCTGGTTAACAAGAAGTTTCACACACCCACCAGCAACTGGCATTGGGGGATTTCTATTTTGTTGCAAGGAAAAGGTTATATTAAGTCAATCCTGGGCTGGAACTAGGGAGAAAAGACTGGCTTGGGCTGGTGGTCCCTGGCCACCTCCTGGTCGCAGGGTTTCAGAAGGTGCTGTGTGAAGGGACTGCGAACCAGCACAGAAATGCTCTCTAAGTACTTCCATTCAAGCAAAGGAAGTGTGGGGAGCAAAAATAACAAAGAAATATTCAGAGTTTAAATCTGAATTGATTATAAAGAGGAGCTATCAAGTGGTCAATTGTTTATTTTATTCTCACAGAAGTGACATGAACATTTGGTTTGAAACGCTTGATGAACAATACCCAAAGTTGAAGAAATTGTTCCTAATTTCCAACCTCAGGCTCCCTTGGTGCAACTTGAGGCCGTTTCCTCTCATCCCGTCGCTTGTTCCTGGGGAGCAGAGCCCGACCCCCCTGGCTCCAAGCTCCTTTCAGGCAGTTCAGAGATCAGAAGGTCTCCCCTCAGCTCCTGTTCTCCAGGCTAAACAGCCCTAGTTCCAAATTTTCAGCATTTGGGGAAAAATTCAGGTCTTTGAAACTCTCTCTGCTCTGGGCAATGCTGTTTGCGGATAAAGAGCATTTTATCTCAATGCTTGAAGAAGTTTCTGGCACTGGGAAGCAAGGGAGCAGCCCTAGCAGCTCCAGCAGGGATGTGTACGGTTGTCAGAGCTTTGTTTGTGAGACCAGAGATCTTCCTGCAAACATTTCTCCCCATATCAGGAGAAAATCAAGTTTTGAGTCTGCCTGGGGAGGGGAAAAGGCGTCTGGGCAGCCAGTCGGTTGTGGGATGTGTATTCTGTCTGTCCTCATGTCCCTTCTCACACTGGAACACGCTGCCTGAGCTCAGCTGAGTTTGACACGAAGGTAAATATCTAAATAATGAATTTGTGTACCTATATGGGAAATTGGCTGCTGAAGGAGGAAAAAAGCCTCAAAGCCCTCTGAGGTCTGGGCAGCCTCAAGTTTGCTCTGATCACTTTGGCCCAATTCCCGCAGCTGACATGTCCCAGCCAAGTTCTCCTGCGAGGGGGATTGTACGAGGAACAAGAGAGGAATTTTATAGGCTTGGGCAGAGATGACAGCAACCTCAGCCTAATTCAGTTATGAAATCAGTCGAGGGAGAGACACATATCCGTAGGAAAACAGAGTACATTCACTCTGCTGTTTGCAGGACTGCAGGTCTCCTGTCTGCGGGTGGGACCTTAAAACACCTTTTACTTCTCAACAAGAATGTTGTGTTTGTTTGTTTATTTATTTATTAAAGCTGCTGATTGGGAAGGGGAAATTTCCTTCAGAGACCATCTATGATTCTATCATCTGTGAAGTGGGTGAAGTTTGGTCCCTTCCTATAGAAGTTTGAGTCTGCCAGCACAGCAAGAAATGGCAAAGTTTGACCATGAATAAGAAATTATAAACATCTGCCAAAAGCATCTGGCTCTGGGCATAAGCCTTCTTTGAGTGTACTTGCTTTGTGCTGCCCTTCTCCCTTGGATGGCATGTAGCAATTCCTGATACCTCCCATTTATTGCAAGCAGGCAGTGTCGGTGGTTTTCCATTTGAAAGAGTCTGTTTGGTGTATTTGTTCTCTTTTATTAATGACATTTTTGATAGCTTTCTTTTCCTCCGCTTTCTGGCATTCACTTCTCTCCTTTTTATTTAATGATTATTACTACTCAGGAATGCTTTCCCACCTCTGGTGTTAATGTGTCCTGGAGATGCACAAGAAGCAGGCCGCACAGCCCCAATTTCTCTTCTCCAGTGTCACACAATGTACAAAAACCAGACGATCAGATGTTTATAAAAAAGACTTCTATAAGAAGTAAATCAAAAGAAGTCACACCAAGGGTGCTCAGTTTAAAATCCAGGGGTGCTGGAGATGGAAACCATCACCCGTCTGGCTCTGAGGTCCCCTGCACTGCTGAGAGCTCCTGAAGATCAGGGCTATGTTACACGAACATCAATTCCTCTTTCAAGAATGTCTATATCTTATATAGCTATATGAAAGGTACATTTGATCACAAGGGTTTGCTATAATTAATTATTACATAGCTATTTTCCTGCAGTTTGAACCAGCATATGCCAATATTGCACTAACAATTAAAACACAGGAATATGACACAGTGCTTTTTGGTATCTGCTAAAATAATGGTGGGTATTGCTCTCCTCATTTTCTAGATGCAAAACTGGGGCATGGGAAAGAGTTGGGATGCCTCTGAGTCACCTGGGGGGGTAAGTGTGCTCCTCTCCCACCTTGTTTTTGTCTTGATGGTATAAACTGTCTGGGCAGGATGGGTGTTGGGGTGTCTGCACAGCACCTAGCATCGCTGAGGTTAACTTGGCTGAACCAAGCTGATCTCCTCATAAACAATGTGGTTAGTGTGACTATAACGGAGGGATTTTCAGGACTTGCTTACTCTGCTTTTATTCTGGTCAATCCATCAGTATTGTGAGAGGGAATCATTTTTATCTTCTTTATAAAGTCTGAGCAGCTGCTGCCATCGGTCTTCACACCACTGGGCTACCTGAGCTCCAAATCTGTCCTCGAGCCTCCCACCCTTCTCTCCTCTTCACTTTAATGTACATCCTCTGGCTCTGTACCAGAAAACACCCCTCTGCATTCCCCGTGGGACCAGGCACAGGAATGTGTTTTGGCAGGATCAGGCCCCACCTTCTCGCAGTCTTCAGAGTGTACTTTGTAGGAACAATGCCTTTAAAATAAAGCTGTAAAGAATGTGCCTCTGTCAGATTTCCTGCCTGAGTCATTCATAGTGAAGCACAGAGATTTATCAGCAGTGAAGCCGGGGGAGCTGGTTTTCAGCAACTCCATTTCTGCATCATAATCAGCCCTGTTAAAAACAAGTCATCTCCTCCAGACCATTGCACTCAAGCATTTCTTCCCTCCTTTGTTTCCATCAGTGCTTTTCTTCTCGCCCAAGCCCTTAAACAACCTTGACTGCAACGAGTTGGCGATCGGCAGAAAACCCCATCCGTTCAAAGTGAAAATATTGATGCTTCTGCGTCATTTCATAGCACATCTGGGGTCCCTTGGGTCCAAATACCATCACTGCCCAGCACGCCAGGCCAAGAAAAGCACAAGGAAGAAAAATAAATGCGATGACAGTTGGGCTCTTGCAAATGAGTCTTGGTCTGAAACAAGCCAGAAAAGAATAAGCGTCTTACACCGACTCACATACGGAGCGGAGCTAGCGACGGGGAAAGTGCAATGTTCACACCGTCGGGGCAAAGGTCTGCAACATGAGCTTGCGTCACTAATATAGGCAGATTTCCTGCCTAGTAATGCTAAAGGAAATATCTGGGCACACACAGCCGTTTTGCAATGTGTGTGTGAACCAAGAGGAGGGAGATGCTGTGGGTGGCAAGGGGCTACTTCAGCAGAAGCTCTTCTAGCCCCAATTTTCTGGGCACAGCTCTTGCCCATGCATGTCTTTGAGTTTTGGCAATACTATAGATGTACCTGAGGTCTCACTTAGTTTTTGGCCAACGTGCTTCAGCTTGAACCATCTTGCCATAAAATCTGTTCTGGCCAAGCACATAGATATGTGCTTTGGGTCGGTGCTTGGGTCCACTGAGCTGCTTCTGGGGTGGCTGAAGTTCACTGCTTGCAGAAGCTTAAATTCACTGTTCAGGGGCTCAGGGTTAAGGGACAAATTCCTCTTGAAGGAAGGAGAAGTTTGACTCCATCTCCTTTGCAATGAAGAGTTAACTTGAAGCTGAACAGCACATTTGGGGTTTTATTGTCCTCCAATTCCACCATGGGCTGCTTTTTCCAGCCTTTTCAGCTATTTGCTTTCCTCTCCCTTCCTGCACACCAGGAGCCTCTGGGTAGTTTATGCACATTTGGCTGCAGCTCAGATCCCTGTGGTCCTCTCTATTCCTCAGCCTTGGGGCTCCAGCATACGCACCAGGTTCTAGTTAACTTCTGCTCCACCAGCAACCTGGAAAACTTGTCCAGCAATGTCAGAAATCTCCAGCAGTTTGGATTTATTAAAGCTTTTGCTGCTTACATGAAACGTGAAAGCCAATGCAAGTGATTGATAGGCCCGATCTGCATTGCTCTGTGTTGTGTTAGCCAGGTTGAGATTTGGCTTGAATGAATGAAATGTGGAATTCTCTTCTGAGCGGCAGCATGGCCGGCCACAGCTTCTGGCTGGGTTGATAGCAGAGACAAAATAAAGGCAGAGCAGAACAAGGCCCATGAGAGCCAGGGAGACGTCTGCCATCTGAGTCCCAGCCTGTCTTGCACAGCAGTGGCCTCCGGGGACTGCTGGTCCTTCCCTTCCCAACCTCGGTCAGATAAATCCATGGTCAGAAACAGCAACAAGACTCAGCCTCTGCTGGGAGGACAGGCTGAGAGAGCTGAGGTGCTCAGCTGGAGAAGAGAAGCTCCAGGGAGACCTCAGTGTGGCCCTTCTGTACTTAAAAGGGACCGATAAGAAAGATGGGGACAGACTTTTGGGCAGGGTCTGTTGCGATAAGACAAGGGGTGATGGTTTTAAACTAAAGGAGGGGGATTCAGGCTGGACATGAGGAAGAAATTGTTGCCCTGAGGGTGGTGAGAGCCTGGCCCAGGTTGGCCAGAGAGGTGGTGGATGAACCATCCCTGGAGACATCCCAGGCCAGGCTGGACAGGGCTCTGAGCAACCTGAGCTGGTGCAGATGTCCCTGCTCATGGCAGGGGGGGCACTGGGGGAGCTTTGAACCTACATTCCAACCCAAACCATTTTGTGATTCGGAGTTGAGTCCTTAGACCATCTGCATCTAGAGATACATCCAGCCCAGCTTGTTTGGGCACAAACCACAGCTCCTGCCTTCAAAGCAAAACCAAACTGACAAGTTTCAGTGCAGCTCCTCATGTCCATTAAATCTGGAGCAGGTTCTGCGGCTGCTGCTGTACCCCCTCCAAATCCTTTTGATCACAGCTGTCCTTCCCACAAATCTGCCACAGCAAACAAATGACCTCAGCCAACATGTAATGTGTGCCCCACATTAATCTATAAAAGGCATTTTGTGAGACACATCAGAACGTTCCTTTCAGCTCAGGACTTGCAGGGATGCATGGCCAAGGAGGTATCTTTCAAGCAAAAAATAAGCTTGAGACTTTTCTAGTGCATGCAAACAGCCTGGGGTGGGCTGAAATATGGGAGCAGAAGGCGGCTTTGCACAATAGCAGAGATGCTGAATCACTGGGCATCCCCTTTCAGCGCTGGAGAGGGATGGGGATCTGCAGAGGCTTTGCTGGGTAGATGGAAAACTTTTGGCACACTGCAAAGTCTCGACATGCTGGATTGTGTCTGGGCAAAAACCCTAGATGGAAAACAAAGCTGTAGAACCACTGGTTTCTAAGAGACTTGGAGCCATAATCAAGAAGAAAAACTGTCCAGCCATGTTTGCAAGACTAATACTATATAGCACAGTAATCTGTAAGTGTTCATTTACTAAGCCATTGTTTGGTCTATTGTTCCCATGCTCTCTCCTTAGGTAAATATATTTCCTTGCCTTTCTCTACCTCAAATCATATATTTTCAAATACGATTCTCCTGCTAGTTTGAGTTTATAAAAAGGATGCAAGCATTGACCCCAGGTGATTCATTGATTTTCTTCAGCTGCTCCAGGGCTGCAAGCTTGTGTCTATGGGGCAGCAGATCCCAGATTTTATACTGTGTAACTCAAGAGTGAATTTCATGTGACACCTCTATATCTCTGCAGAAACAGCCCTGGAACAGGCAGTGACAACCAGTTGCCTCTGTAAATAACAGTATTGAGGCATTATGCAGGGCAAGACTGCGAAGCATTTGTGGGGAAGCTTCTATTGCAACCAGGTGGGGACATTAGGGCTTGGATTAGGAAGCTCCTTGATATAAATCACAGCAAACCCAGGTGAAGGTCTTTGTTCATCAGACCATGCAACTTCCTTAGTAGTCATCAGGGCTAGTTTTGGCTGGGGAAGACAGAAGTGTGGCTTCAAAAATCAGGAGCAGAGGGAAATGCTCACATTTTCCCACATGCTGGAGCCAAGGAGCTGTTAAGCCATGAGGTCATGCTGGAGAGGGGATGGTTGTCCCATGAGCTCAGTCTCGGTGGGTTGGTGAGGTGTGTGGGGAGCAGTTGGCTCCGTCCAACATCAATGATGTGGATGGGCTGCAGGTCCTCCCAGCCCGAGCTGAACCCTTCCCTTGCAAAAGCCACCAAAGGCCCAAGGAGAACATCTGAGATACAAGGTACTTGGAAACATTTCAGTAAAGTAATATTTAAAAAAAAAATAAGAAATTAATTATCACCTAAACAGGAAGCTTATGGTTGAAAATGGTTTGTTTTTTCCAAAAAATTCCAAATGGAAAGTGGGAGTGTTTAAACAAACACCTAAAAGCAAGACATAACATGGAAGTGGTGCTCAGATGAAATTAAACAAGCCTAATCACACTGGTCTATTTCTTTTTGACAGGAGAGATAAAGAATAGTTCCTGATCATCTCGGTTGCAATGGGCCTGTTGAGTGGAGGCTGAACTTTGTATAACAACTCAAAACAATGAGATCACGTATCTGTCAGCACAGCCCCCACGTTGAACTTCCACATGTGTTTGTGCTGACAACACGGTCCCGTCCTCAGAGCCCTTTGGAGACGCAGCTCCTCCTTGGCCGTGCAGAATTGCATGTCACAGGTACATTTTGCTCCCAAACTATATGCACAGTCATTGCTTGCATGGCTGGAGCCTGTACAGACAGAGCCGGGAACAGGGTTTGGATTGTTTTCAAGGTTTTCTACAGCTTAGGCCAGCATTTCAGGTTTTAAGCTTGCTTTGCGTGACTTGGTCGGGTACATCGTCACTCAAGCAGCGCTTGGTTTTGTTTGCATCAAAGCCAAGGCAACTGGCAGCATCTATTGCATGCTATGATTTACATGTACGGGGAAAACCACAGATTGTGCTGTCCCATGGATGCACCTGAATATCAGTGGCAGAAATGAAAGAAAAGCCAATCCATCCTAATAATACACAAATTTCTACAGGAGCCTGGTACTGCAATGTGTAATTTTAACCAAAGAGTCTTCCTTTCTTGTCTCAACAGCTGAACAGAACATGATAATCTGATGTTTTCCTCTAGTGTCATGAGCAAAATGCAAGGGTTGACTATTTGTTGATATGATGGGTGCTATGATGCCTTGGGATTCATTTCTCAGGCTCTGGGTAGTCAAGTGAAGATGTGGCAGATTGCTCTTCTCAGCCTGGCTCAGACCAGCTTCGGGCTTCTATCAAAATCTGGGTTAAATAGCTTTTTTTGGGCTGGAATATGGCTGGGAATGGGGCTGTGTTGCAGGAAGGGTCTTGGCTGCCCCCAGCCAGTTGCTGCTCATCCCTGGGGACAGCAGTGTGCTGCAGTGATTATTTTTAACTTTTTATTATTATTATTTTTTAATTTATTTTTTTGGTACGCAAATGTAGCATCTTGGGATATGCGGAAGACAAGAATTTTAATTTGCATTATTAAAATGTTCTGCATGACATCTAACGCTGAGGGTGTAATTTGGTAAACAGCTTTGTAATTTATGCCCAAATATGAGTCGGCGCGTTGGCTCCTCCGTGACGAACGGAACTGATAGGGATACAATGGCATACCTTCCTCTTGCGCCTCTCACCATCTGCTTGCAATATTCGTGCCTGAGCACATAAAAAACATTAATGTCCGTAAGAACTGGCCCATCTCATCAAGCTAAATATGAACAATGTCAGAACGATTAGAGGAGAACTGGGCAAAAATTGCTTAAACATATAACACTCATCATTAATAGCTTGTTATTGGCACAACTGATGTGTATTACTATCACATACTACACTGATCCAGTACATAAATGTTTTCTTTAGCATATTTTTAATGTTGCTAATTTATCTGTTACTGTCACACTGGGGCTGTTAGCTTTGAACAAATGGCTGTTATTAATCACTGGAGAGCTATTAGACACCACAGCCACGGTGTTAAATCAACTCAGGAGTGGCACTTGTAGGAATATTCAAACAGAAATTTAAAATTGCCTGGGTACTGCTCGTGTGGTTAACGCCTCTGGGATCGGAGCCATCGAGTGCCTGCAAATACAGCTCCTGTGTGTCGAGCTCCCCCCATGCAAATTCCTTTCTCTAAAGAGCAATTTCAGTTTAAGACCTTATTGATTATGAAGCTGTTTGGGAAGAAAAGGAAAAAAACAATGCAACTGTTGGAGTTTAAGCAGTGTGGTGTTAACCCTGGATGTGCTTTCCCCTTGGTAGATTTGGGGCTCTTTGAGCCATAAAGGGTTTTCTTTCTCTGCTTTGCTCTGCAAACCTGCTGATGCTGCAGGAAGGTCAAGATCCAGAAGATCTCCTGTCTCTGGGATGAGGAGAGGCTTAATTCTTCATGCTAAGCATCACTTTCCTGGGAGGTAGAGCCAGTATCCACATCCCTACGGGGCACAGACAATACCTCAAATGTTTGTGGGACCTAAAGAACAAAGATCTTCAGTGTAGTTTAGGCTGCAGGAGAATTTGGCTGAAGTTTTTGCTGTTTTCAACTTTATTTTCATCAGGGGCAAGTGAGCTACAAGAAGATCAATATTATTTAAAAGCACTGAACCAGTATCACACCCAGATACGTCCCTGTCAGTCCCCTGCTCTCACCAGTGTCCCAGGTGGGTTGGACATACCTGTTTGTCCAGCCCCTCACATGACAGGTTCATCTTGGGGTGATGGCACCAAATAATTATCATAGAATCATACATTAGTTTGGGTTGAAGGGACCTTCAATGCTCATCCAGTCCAACCCCTGCCATGAGCAGGGACATCTTCACCCGGACCAGGTTGCTCAGAGCCCCGTCCAGCCTGGCCTTGAAATGATCTAGACGTAATGATCTAGGTCAGACCTACCCACTGGGAAGCATCACGCCGGTTCAGGCACCTCCCAGGGCAGAATGGTGGTGAAAGAACAATGAAGATGAATGGAAGGAAAGAGACTCAATGAGAGCTCTTTCAAATGAGAGATGTTTTAGACAAAACATTTAGGGGCTTAATCAGCTTGTATTTTCTCGCAAGACTCTGATTCATGAGAAGCCTTTGATTCATGAGACCTGCTGGACTCGTAGATCCATTAAATGTATGGACTCGCTGGCTGCTGTAAGGGAGCTGCCAAAAAGCAGCTGTGAGTGGGAGATGTCTGGTGGTCACGTATGACGCTCCACAAATGTTTCTTCAAGCGAAAACAAATGTAATTTGAACAGTTTTATTGCTGTTCTGGAAGGGCTGCGGTGATTTGTATTTTCTCTGTCATTTCTGTAAGTTAAGTCACCACACATTTGAAAGTACAAATCTCAGTAGCAGAGTGGTCCTTTCATTAGCCTTGTGTTAGACTTCAAAGGGAAAACTTTGGAAGGATTTTGGATCCTGTGAAAACGTATTAGTTCAGATCTTGTGGATTGTCAGTACAAATCCACTGTAACTTCACAGATTTCTCTCGCTTCCTTTAATGATGCCTATTCACATGTACCTTCTCAGACCATTGTAAGGGGTTTGCCGGAGAAATATCGCAAAGGACTCGTATTTAACAGCAGTTACATGTTTATAGATGCGCCATAATGAACCCATCACCAATGGCTGCTGCTGAACTGATGATGAAAAAGGGATTTTTTCAGTCTGTTTTGCACTTGTTACAGTCTTTTCCACACCTTCAATGGCCTGGGCAAACATGCGAGTCTGAGAAGATGTGCAGCCAGCTGAAAGGTGCTTCCTTTCGGAGGGGTCAAATATGTTTATTGGCAGGGGAAACACCTTCGTTAAGGCTGAGTAGTCAGTTGAAGGGAGGTGTAGGCAATGGCTTTATACTGTCACTAACTACTACATATTTGCCTGGTGTTTTTATCACTGATGGGAGAACTTGCAGCTGGGTTCTCACACGTGGAATAAACTTAATTGGGTGTCTTTTGCAAAAACTCACTGTGCAAGGCCAGAATGGACCCCAGGGATGGTCCAATCTGACCTTCATAATTCAGGTCTGAGATTCCCACAAATTACTTCTGTGTTAAGGTGCTCATGCAGGACTGAACACAGGTGTAGAGACAGCCCAGATTTCTGAATTTGCACTTACTTCCAGATATTTTTATTTAACTTTAGGTTTACAGCCACCAAACCTTGTTGCATCATTGGCTGGTGGTTTCACAGCCATCTCTGGAGGTTTTGAGTAAGTCACCTCTTGGTCTTGTCTTGAATAAGCTCAGTAAATAGAGCATCCTAAGCCTCTCACTGTTGGTCCTTTGCTGTCATTTCTTTTTTGCGTCCCAAAGCTTCCCACACCAGACAGCTGCCTCCCAAACCCTCATCTGGCCACACAGTTAATGGAAGGTGGTAAAGGGCGTTATTTTTTTCCTTAATACATAGCACCAGTTTCTCCCCTTGAGAAATTAATTGTGCTGGTTCCAAATGGGTGGCCCCAAAGATTGCAGCCCTTCACTAAACAAGGTCCCCTGGGGTTCCCCAGCCATCAGACTCTTTTCCAGGTTGCTAGACTGGCGTGCCATGGTCTTGGTCTTACAGCAGAAAATGCACAGGGACAGTCCCCCTCTGTGGCCAGGGTAGCACTAACCTTGACTGCGCACCAGAAGAGTGATGAAGCAGTTCTTTAAAAAACAAAACAAAACACCAAATTCCCAGTGGGATGCTTCCAAAAAAATACTCTCTGTGTGCTCCTCTGGCACCAGCTGCTCCCCAGCACCTTCATATTTGGGACCAGTATCAATGAGAGTGAGTTTTGATAGGAGAGGCTTCTGTTCTTTCTCTCTTTAGGACCGCATTTCTGGCAGCTTGCACTGAAGATTCCAAGGCGATCTTTTCTGGCTGATGAGATGTGAAGTTGCAGGCAGGTAAAATACAGACAAAACAGATTAACTGCCTTGTTTCTTTATGTCCAAGCTCTTTTCTGGCTTGTAATGGAAACCTAAAGCCTGACTTTCTTTTAACTTGGATCTAAACAGTAGCTGCTATAAAGTATGAGGTTGGAATATGAACTCTGTATGAAAGATGAACAGGGAATGATGTATTTTAAAAAGGATCTTAGTGGGTCCTAACTTAAAAGCATCAGTATAAATTCATTGCAAGTAATACGCTCTTAATTATTCATTTTCCTTGGCACTGTTTAAAGAGCCAAGTAACGGCTTCTGTCTCTTTATATTTAGTCTATTATTGTTTGAAAAAGGCCAGGGGGAGGCCAGCACTGTGCAGAAATGATATTCCCCCTTATATGCACACACATACATATTACCAGCAGCCATAGTAAAGGGGAATATAATCACCAGCAGCTGAGAGACAATGACATTTTTATAGACCTCCTGGCAAATCTGCAGTGGGAGAGCCTGACAACTCTTTGGCTTTCAACCACATTCCTCCGCTAGCTCTGCGCGGGGAGCACAGAACCTCTCCCCTCCCCGGGAACAGGCTCACATCAGCCAGACTGCAGCTGCCTCCTTGGGCTGCACTGTTCTCTCCTTCTGCTGGAGGAGGAGACTGGAGTGAGGTTGGTCCTCCGCCTCTGCTCTGCCCTGCTGAGGCCACATCTGGAGTTGTGTGTCCGGTTCTGGGATCCCCAGTTTAAAAAGGACAAAGAATTACTGGAGGGAGTCCAGCTACAAAGATGCTGAGGGGTCTGCAGCACCTTTCTTATGAGGAGAGACTGAGAGAGCTGGGGCTGTTGAGCTGGAGAAGAGAAGCTGAGAGGGATCTGATCAATGGGATCAGTATCTCAGGGTGGGTGTCAGAGGATGAACCAGACTCTGTTCAGTGGTGCCCAACGCCAGGGTGAGGGGCAACGGGCACAGACTGAAACACAGGAGGCTCCATCTGAACAGGAGGAGAAACTTGTTTGCTGGGAGGTGCCAGAGCCTGGCCCAGGCTCAGAATATCATCAAGATGAGCATTTCCATCGGTCAAATGAGTCTGGTTTACAAATGCCTTAAACTGAAAGTTATGACAAGGTCCAGCTGACAGACCAGGTGCTGAGTTTTGCATCATTGTTCCTTCAAATCCTGATTTCTCGCAGGTTTACTCACTCCAGTGCCTTTTTCCTGAGAACACCTTGTTTACCTCATGCAGCCGGGCTTGTGTTTCAATTTCCCCTGAAAATAGGCAAGTTTTGCCAGCTTCAAGGGGGTTTTTAATCGTTTTTTTGCTGGAGCCCCACACACAGCACTCAGAGATGGTGCCAAACAATTTAACACTGGCACTATTTTTTCCAGCCGGCACATGGGGAGTCTGAGGCATTTAATATTCACACTTAATATCTAGTGTGAACAGAGTCCTGGTGTCTGACAGCTCTGTTTACCCATCGCAAAATTCAAGGGAAGGTGTGAGAGCAACACCTTTGGGCCACGGCACTACGGTGCTTGGCAGAAAGACACCCAGGAACGGACAAGGTTTAGGAGACCCTGTTTTGTAGAGATGTGGTCAGACAGCTGGACTAGATCATAGCTGTAGGTCCCTTTCAACCCAAATTGTTCCATCCTATTCTAATTTTCTGGTTTATTCTACTTTGTGTATGCAGGAACAGAATGTCCTCAGTGCATGATGGTTGTAGCTTTACTGAACAGAGGTCCAGGAACCCCTCTGGCCTCCATTTACTTAAATTTCCCCCCAGTTTTCATCAGAATCAGTGAGCACTTGTCTAAGGAGGCCTAGGTGATTCTTTGAAACATCATCATTTTAGAAATATTTTCCCCCTCCTTTGGATAGAAATATTTGATGAGTGCAAGGATATTTTAATTCATCAAAGACACTTTTCTGCTGGAATTAGCTCCTTTTCAAACTTGTAATAATTATTATTAATATTATTATTGCAATTTCTCCTATATTATTCCCAGCTTTGGTAACTTCATGCTGGTTGGAATGAGATTCCTTTAGCAAAGTGAAATGCAAAGCCAAATTGACTGAGCCCTCCCCTCTGGGACCTGCCTTCCCTCTGCTGTGCCCACTTCAGCATCAGAAATGTGAGGGGCTGTAGCTTCACTGAGATGAGTAGGAGGACTTTCTCTTATTTAAGGTTATATATCCAACAATAAGTCGCATTTATTGCCGTGGTGCTGCATGGGGAGTTCTCGGGGTTCCGGAGCCTGGGATGTGAGCGTTGCCCGGCGGGCACATCAACCCCAAACCAGCCCATTCTTGCTCTGACAAAGCCAAGCAGTGAATTAAAAGATGTATAAGAGGGGATTATAATGTGGGATTATAATGTGGGAAATGCGATTTCAAGACTGGCACATTTCTGCCTAGGAATCGCCGTTCGGACTGCTGAATTTCTTAACACATTTAACCGAGTTTTGATCTGGCTGTTAGGAAACTGCTATAACAGATTTCTGGAAAGATAGACCAAAAAGCTGGAATCCTTTTTACCCCCTTACTTGCCTTGTCATCTTCAAAGTCCTCCTAAGTTTTCCTCCTGGAAAAGGTGAGTGAGAATCACCTTGAGCAGAGAAGTGATGATGATGGCTATGAAATGTAAGGTTGAGTGAAATCAAGTAAATTATCCTGATGCAACACAACTTCCACCAAGCCGGTCTTGGTGTGTGTTGGTGTAGTTGAGCTGAAGGTAAAGGGAATCTGAACAAAAAGGAGTGATATCCATGTAACAGGAAAACCACTCAGATCCGGGGGTAACGACAGGGGCTGTCTGAGCGGGGAACACTCAGTTCTTCCAGAGATGTTTTATATTGTGAAAGTGGGATGGATTCCCCAAGGTAACGCTGCAATAAAACTGGACCAGGATGTAAGGAATAGAGGCCAGCTGAAACAAGCATAATATGGATCTGTAGATTGAGCCTATACATATATATAACTCATAGGGAATAAATTCCTGTCTGTATCTGCATGTTTTCTGAGCACTATTTTATAGATTTCTCTGGCAGGGATGTAATTTTCTCTTTCCCCCCATTCTTCAGGATGTCCTAATCCTTGGGCCCATGATTATTCCCTACAAGTTATTTTTCAAAAAAGCTAGAAAATTTCGTTGGGGCCTTTTTAATAAAGTGCCATTGGCATTTCATGACTCACATTGTTTCATAAGGTATGAAATGAAAGCATTTAAGAAATTCACCATTAGTAAGGTCAGTAGGAAAGTGAAATTTTATTTGAAATCCGTTTGTAAATCCTCCCTATTTGTAATTGATTTCGGGCTTTGGTGTGCATTTCAGCCAGTGTGCTGCTTTTTCCCATCCACGGTGCTGCTTTGCTGCTGGAGTGACAGGGCTCTGCTCCCCTGGCTGGGGGATAATGGCCATATTCACCGGTGCATTTTTGTAGCAGATCTGACAACTAATCTAAAGAATGACGTTGCAGTAAGAGACTTCAGATCAATGGAAAGAAAGAAAAAGAGAAGGGGAAATCTCATCAAGCCCAAGGGAGCTTCCACTGCCTGGTTTCCTTCAGGAGGCCTAGGGTAGATCGTGGCATTAGTCATGAACACCAGCACACTGGGAATGAGCAAACAAAGCTTTAATTGTAGATGGTGCGTGATGCTTGGTTGAACCAGGTTATTTTCTTTTTAATCATTGTAGCTGCAAGGGTTGGAGATCTTGCTATCAGTCATTGGGAGTTCAGTGGTTCAGAGGAAACCTGACTAGGAGATGCTGGTGCACATGGGATTGGGAAGGAGCATCACCAGGATGCAGCCTCCTCCCCAGGAGACTCCTGCAGTCGTGGTGGAGCTGCCTGGTGGGACATCTGTAGTCACAGAATCATAGAATCATTTTGGTTGGAAAAGACTCTTAAGACCATTGAGTCAAACTATTAACCCACCCCTGGCACTAACTCCTGTCCCTGAGAACCTCATCTCCACATTTGTTCAATCCCTCCAGGGATGGTGACTCCAGCACTGCCCTGGGCAGCCTGTTCCAATGCCTGACAGCTCTTTCTGGGAAGAAATTCTTCCAAAGATCCAATCTAAACCTCCCTGGTGCAACATAAGACCATTTCCTCTGGTCCTATTGCTTGTTAAATGGGAGAAGATACCAACTTCCCCTGGCTGCAACCTCCTTTCAGGCGGTTGCAGAGAGCGAGAAGGTCTCCCTTCAGCCTCCTTCAGCCCAGTGCTTAGTGAAAGACTGCTCAGACACGACCCATGTGGACATTTAATAAGACAAAACAACCTTTCCCAACATAGGAGCTCTGGGAAGAGCCCGAATGAGGAAGCTGCATGAAGCAGACGTGAGTCACTCTGAACTGATGGCTGGGAGGTGCTCAGCATCCTCAGCAAAGTGGGTAATAACCCCTGTAACGTGTAGGTAAGGTTCAACAGTGGAGAGAAATAGAATCTTACTATGGGCTCTCCACAAGAGAAGGCAGCACCTGCAGGTTTGTGTTCATGTGCAGGCCTGATCTGTGAGATGCCAAACACTTCACGAACTACTGAGTCCCCCCAGCCCCTGGATGTCCCCTTTGCTCCCTCCTTCCTCCCTCCCTCCTCTGCTGGGTGCACAGCGAGGAACTGAGCTTCTGGAAACATGAGCCAGAGAAATCAGTTATCTGAAGAGTATCTCAACATGGCAGCTCCTGGTGCTTCCCAGGGTGCGAGTAAAAGCATCTTCAGAGGGAGTTCCTGATGCCAGCCCATAAATCTCCTGCCTCTTTTCCGTCTTTGGTTGAACACAGAGAATCAGTTTCCGATAACATCTCCAAATTGCTGGGAGCAATTTTGCAGCGTGTGTTAATTGCAATCTTCTGTTGAATGCCTCTGAGCTCTTAATAACTTTGTAATTAAAGTGCAATTAACAAATTAACTTGTATATATCAAATGGAATGCTAACGCTGTTGTTAATGAGGAGATAATTAGCTGGTGTCAGGGAGAGACTCATGGGGCATCTTCAAGATCCAGAACCCTTTTGGCTCATGCAGGAGCTTAATGGCGTTTGCTGGGAATGAATGAATGAATGAATTGTCCTTCGATGACACGCGGTGGAGCAGGAGAAGACAGCCAGGTAACTGGTGAATCCACAGCCAGAAAACAGAGGCTGCTCATTCAGTCATGTTCTAGGCAGCTGGCCAGTGGTTTACAAAGGTTTTCTATAGCACAATTGGAACGCTCATTAAAATACACTGCTGGGCTTTGAGAAGGGCTTGAGAAGGGTGGTGATGGAACCACTCAGCACCGTCCAGGCCTGGAGGCGACGTGCCCACTCCAAAAAACCCCTGTGCAGCTTGGGGGTGTTTCACTCCAGTATAATGGGGTGAGATGCAAACCCCAGGACACCTCTGCCTGTCCCATCTCTGCCAGACACAGGTTCCCTTTCTATATGCTGTCACATTTTGTGGCTCTGCCATGGCAGTCCAGCAAAAGTGTCCACATTTGTTAACACTGACTCCAATTAATCCCAAACGGAAATGAGGTATGAGCTGTTCCCTCATACACCTGGGAAAGCAAAAACAAGCTTTGGCAGCAAAGGGTGTGAAGTCAGAGGAAGGACAGGAACGCTCTGTCAGGGTCCCTGACTCACCAATAAGAATTTGTCCCTGCTGGGTGGTGGGTTTGGGGTGAAGTGAGCTGCAGGAGAACTGTGGGGCTGCAGCTGAGGGGGGTTCAGGAGAAGTTAGTGGATAATGTGATAGGACCTGAAGTTGCCTGTATAGTACATATGTCGGTCTGGGTGTAGCATGCTGCTTTTACATCTTCTGATCTGTGAGCTCAAATTTGCTGCTGAATTCTGAAGGCTGGATGCATCAGGTCTAAACACCTTCTCCATAGTATGGGTGAGGATGGAGGTCCAGTCTGCAGGACATGGCTCCTCACTGTCAGATGGTCCTAGGAGTGCTGGCAAAGACAAGTGAGGGCCTATAGAATCACAGAACAATTTGGGTTGGAGGGACCTTCCCAGCTGCCTCAGTGCCCCCCCTGCCATGAGCAGGGACATCTTCACCAGCTCAGGTTGCTCAGAGCCCCGTCCAGCCTGGCCTGGGATGTCTCCAGGGATGGTTCATCCACCACCTCTCTGGCCAACCTGGGCCAGGCTCTCACCACCCTCAGGACCAACAATTTCTTCCTCATGTCCAGCCTGAATCTTCCTCCTTTAGTTTAAAACCATCACCCCTTGTCCTATCACAACAGGCCCTGCTCAAAAGTCTGTCTCCATCTTTCTTATCGGCCCCTGCGCTGGGGCACAGTCTAGCTGTCCCAGTCCAGCTCTCCAGCTTGGATGTGGTCTGGGAACGGGAGATCTCATTCTCAAGGAATTTGCTCCTGTTACTCGGCCTTAATTTTCCTTTGCTCAATTTCATCTCATTACCCACAGTTACACCCTGCCGGGCCATATGGCACCACTCTAACAGGTATTTAAAATGTTACAGAGCGAGCCAATTGGTGCATTTAAAATCCATTCCATACCATGACATAATATATTTTCAATATGCTCAAATTTGTCAAGATACATTGGGACTGAAAAGAGACTGGCCAATTGCATGGGAATTTTTTTGCCTGCGGTCAGACTGACGCTGTGCCCCCCACCCTGTACCACCCGCCTGCCCCTGTTCTCCTGCACGATCTGCTCGTGACCATCGGTCCAGAGGCACAGATCCAGGAGCTCCTCCAGCCATCACCCATCTCTGCTGAAACACACCAAGCTGGGGCTGCAGCTGCTGCAACCATTTGATTTTGTGATTTTGTTTGCACAATTGCTGACACAGGGACACGTTGGCATAAACGCTTTTGATTTCATCCCTGGGTTAAGATTAAATGTAATTTTTGCTTGATAGTACTGAGAGGGCTGTCTTTTCCCATTTCCCATTTTCTTTTCCCATTTCCCATTTTCTTTTTCTAATTCCCATTTTCTTTTTTCTATTTATTTATTTGACAACAGCTCCATGTTGGGAACTATCAGAGGACAAATGTAAGGAGAAATGTCAGGAGTAGCCACATGAAGAACGGTCTGGAGGGTGCAGGTGAGGATGGGAACTGCTGCTCCTACTGAAGCAGAGGCTGCAATTTCTGCCCTTGGCGCAGGTTCCATCACCCAAGCCCTTGCCTGCTCAGCAGCCTGGACCTCTGGGGACCCCACTAGCAGCATGGCTGGGCATGTCCCACTTCATCCTCCTCCCCAGGCCCTTCTTGCTTGTGATTATACAGTGTCAAACCACTTTCCAGATTCAAAAGTCTCTTCTCCATGCCTAGAATGATGTGACTTGACTGAAAAAAAACCCTGTTGCTGCAAGCAGAAGGTCCAGGAGGGACATTGTGTCAGTGCGATGATGCTGCCCCCATATTCATGCTCTCAGAGTGACTCTCAGACACCTTTACATCACGTTTTTTATTAAAATACCGGGCCTGAATTCACACGTCACACAGGCAAATAAGCAGTTGCTGGAGAAGAAAGGATCTGTTTGTGGTCTGAAGCCTCAGTGCAATCTCAATGACTTTAAATTAATTATGTGCCCTATGCTTTCCTGAATAGCGATGTTTTCCTGAAACACATTCTCAGGTCAGCCATAATATCCTGCAGATAAACATTTCCCCCCTTCTTGGATCTACAAAGAGAGGTAGCTTAAGACTACATATTTATAGACAGACTCTGAGCTATAAATTGGACATTTCTGCCGCACGCATTCCCTTAAGGGCCAATAAGACTGCACACATCAGCTAAGTAATATTTTACTGGGATTTTCTTTAATGACTTCAAGAGCGCTTATTCTTCCCCTCCACCAGAATTGCATGAATAACGTAATTCCACAATTAAGCCTGAATTACTCGTATGGGGGACTCCGTTTTCCTTTGCATTCAGGACAAGTTTTAAAAAGTTATTGCTTTCCCCCTTCTTTCTTTTTTTTTTAAGACTTCTTTAATCAGACCAAATGGGGCTTAAAAGTACTGGAAATGTCTGGTTTTCTTTCATTCTCAGCCTGTTCAAAATCAAGCTAATGACAAAGGACAAGAAAAGCACTTTACATTCACAAGCTGAGAAAAAGGACATGAAGGAGAGGGACTCCTTCGCATGTGGTTGATGCTCATTTGTGAATGGGAATTTTTGAGCAACTGTGTTGGATCGCTGTTAAGGGACAGAGGTGGTTTCTTTATGTGTTGGACCTGTGTGTTGTAACCGATCTCCATAAGAGTGATCATTTTAGGGTGAGTTTAAAATGCACTGAAAACTGAGTGGATGCTTGAAGCAAGTCCAGAAAAGAGAATGACTTGAGGAAATACAATGACCCCAAATATGGTTCATGGTGAGAACCCAGAACAAGCTGGGTGCTAACGTGTTCTTAGGGACATGGTTTAGTGCTAGAGTTAGGTTCTGGTTGGATATGATGATCTGAAGGGTCTCTTCCAACCAAACCGATTCCATGATTCTATAAGTGCCAGTTCCCCAGGACAGCCCAAAGCTGGAGCTCCACCACTCCCAGATGTTCCTGAGGCTTTTTGGCCCCTCACTGCACTTTGGTATTGAATGTTTGATCTGCTAATTGCCAGTAAGGATGAGGAACACCTGAAGTCTCCTCATATTGTCAGCTGCCAGCATTTCTTGAAGCCAACTTAGTACTCTCTTCATCACAGTGTTAAGTGAAAACACCCAGATGGGGGTCAGGCTGCTGAGGAACAGCTGAAGGGTATCTGCCACCATGTGTGGTCACCTGCAGACCATGGAAACCTCAGTGAGGAGATCCTACTTTAGGAAGTCCTAGAGAGTGTTGGGGTCTGGCTGGTGAGAAGGGGAGAGCAGTTGGTTAAACCTGCTAGAGAGGAGAAAAATGATCCTTGTTTCCTACTAAGACAATGCCTTTGCTTTCTTTTTCTTTCAGCAGCTAGTGCTTGGTCTGTGAATCTGCCTGGTTTGGGGGCTTGTTATGAAGTAAAGAGATAGATTTGCATGTCACTCTTAAATTTGCTAAATAGCTTTTTAAAGGCAAGAAGAGTAGATCTGGCAAAAAAAAAGGTGGACTAAAAAAAAAATGAAAACATTTTATTTTGAAAGTTCTCAGAAAAGGTTCTTTTTTAGTTATGGGGTGCTGGTGAGGGGTTGGGGTGCTATTGAAACAATTTGAGGCAAAAATTGTCATCTCGTTTTACATGCAGCTCCCCATGAGCTGTGTGATGGTGGTTGCCTGTCCCTGCCTGGGTGATGGGATGAGGGTGCCCACCCATGCACAGAGGTGTTCCCAGCACCCATGTCAGCAAACTGTGACCTCAGGAACACGCTCAAACCCCATCCTGTGGGAGCATCTGGGTTGGGAAGCTGGCAGTGCAGTGCAGTGCAGTGCTGGTTGACACCAGTTGTTCGTGCTACACTCCATATATCTGCATTAGCTCAAGCCTCCAAGCTGCAGAGTCGGGTAATCCTTTGGGAAGTGTGTCAGGCTAAACTCCTCTGTGTTTTTTTTTCTGTTTAGTCTAGACTATCAGACTCGGTGGCGCAGCAACTTCATGGATTGGTGATAGATTTACTGGAGCTGGGATTGGTAAAGGGGCGTTTTTGCCTGTGTGCCGACACACCTTCAGCCCCCAGTGAGCGGGTTTTGGGCAGGGCCGTGAGCCCAGCGTGCGCTGCTGTCTCACCTTTGTCTGCCCTCTCCCTGCAAAGACCTGAGATGGCTTTTTTGGGCGGTTGAAGCATGGGAACTTTTTATAGCAAATCTGGGGATTTTTATCTCTCCTTCACAGTAACATAAAATGTATTTGCACCCAGCGGGTGCACCTTGTCCTCATTGAAGGCAGCAGCTGGTCCCACCCAGTGGTCTTGACAAATCCTGTAACTTCCTTAGACACGTGTGGTGGAGCATTCCTGCTTGGTCCTCTTTGGGTCCAGGACTTGGAGACCTGGACAAAGGGTGATAATTTTAAACTAACGGAGGGGAGATTCAGGCTGGACATGAGGAAGAAATTGTTGCCTCTCAGGGTGGTGAGAGCCTGGCCCAGGTTGGTGGTGGATGAAGCATCCCTGGAGACATTCTATTCTCCACCCTTTGGGAGATGGTAAGCAGTGGGAGAGGCTTTCTGGGTGTCCTTCCCATGGGCTGTGCAGCAGTGAACTTGGAGAGGTCAAGGTCACCAACTAGCCCCTTCCACTGCTAAAATACCTGTCTTTCTGCTTTCTCCAGGAAATGTTAATGGCTCCTTAAAGACCTGAGTTGTGGGGTTTGGGTAGGGAGAGAAATGGCACTTGCACTGTCTTGGTTCTTGTTTCCATCCACGTCACCTGCTGAGACACTTCAGAGGCCAATTGCATTGCCATAGACTAACAGGATGCATCCAGCTGTGTTCTTGTTCCTCAATAGAGAGATACAGGAAGGTATAATAATATCAGGTGACTTTAGCTGACTGAAAAAGCAACCTCAGGCATCAGGCTCTAATTGAGGCATCTCAAGGAGGTACTTAAATATCAAGGTTATATCAGAACTCCAACTTGAATATCACTCTTGTAGCTTTTCTGAGCTACCCAGATCTTTTCTCTCTATTGATTTTCCTCACTCCTCTCTTGGCACCTTGTACGCAAGGTGGTCTTGACCATAATTGAACTTTCCTGTGTGACACAGACCTTCACTTTCTCATGTGCCAGGGCCCAAGTCCCACACGTCACTCATGGGATGTGTGCTTTGTCCCTGGGATCCGGGATGCCTTGCTCCGAGTTGTCCATAAACATCAGCCCTTGGAGATGATCATGGTGCCATTGAGGTGGGACTGCTGTTCTTCTACAGCAATGAGATGGATGCTCACCACCATATTTTGTGTTGGCCTAGAAGATGTCCATTCTGTTTGCTAGAATCAAATCACAATGAATAACGTGGTGGTAAGAGACGATATCTCTTATTACCAGGGTCCCACAACTTGCAGTGACCTGGGGGATGAAGTTTATAACGTATAGTATTTATTTGAGTGTTTGCCCCTCTGTGGGAAGGCCAATGTATCCTCCCCTACACCACCACCAATCCCTTCTTTTAATCGCAGCATTGTTGGTTGAAATGCATACAAAGGGAATAAATTTATATCTTGACAAGAATAACAGCCAGCATCCACTGCTCTTCCTGAACTACATCCAGATGCCCAGTGAGCATTTAGATGGACCAGTAATTATTCCTGCCTTGACTTAAATTTTTCTATTTCCATAAATGACTTGGCAACGTAAACATCTCCTCTCCCCGAGGTATTAGGGTTTCTTTGTCTTTATTTTTTGTTTTCCACATCCAGTCCCTTTTCTGCTGAGTTTCAGGTTTAGCACATTGTGTTCTGCAGCCACTTTGTTCTGCGCAGCCTTTGTTGTTCCCTGTTCTTCCTCCAGGCAATCCCTGCTTTATTTACAGGACATCTCCTGTACATTACACGCCCACACTGTTTCCTGCGCGCAGACACGCGCTGCACAGGGACCTTCTAAAGCATTATAATTATTCTGTCATGTAGAACTCCCCTTTTGCCACCCTGGAGCTGTTACAGCCCTGACCAGAAGAAGAAAAAATCCCAGCAAAATCAACAGTAACTAGAAAGGAAAAGTCTGGAGTGTATATATATATATGCACACACACACACACACATACACACATATATCTATATATATATATAAATCACCATGGGAAATAAATGTGAAAACACACATTTTGCCTTCTTTCCCTCTCTGTTGATAGGAGCAGGAGAGGAAAGGACTAATCCAGAAACATCCTGGTAAGAAAGGGTGGGCACAATCTCTTTTCTAAGTTGCCTTCTTTGTTGGCTTGAAGGTGAAGATGCTTCTGATGCACGGATCTGTAAGAGGAGGATCAGGCCTTTTGGCTGTTATTTATTTGTGGGAAGCCCTGGGAGGTGCTATGGGAAGGGCAGAAGAACACAGCCAGGGACCTGCAGAAGCCACCTCTTGCCAACCTGGAAAACATATGGTTGGTCCTTTTGTCGAATTGCTGGTTGTTTTCAGTTTGCCTGGAAAGCCACTAAATCTTTGTTGAATTAGGTCCTTCTAACACTTCCCTCTGTGTGGACAAACTCTGGCATAGGAATGGTAACAGTGAATAGAAATAAGTGGCAAAAATTAGTCCTTCCCATAGTGCTTTTTTGTTTATAAAGGAACCTCAAAATTAAGCTGCTGCAAACATGTTCAACCGAGTCCTGCTTTAAGAACAATTGGGCAAGATTCTATTAAACCACCTAATTTTAGAAAAGACTTTAGGGAAAGCTGCAACATGTTCTGTTTGGTCTTGGGCTCCTTGAGCTACAGCTTTCTTGGTTTCTTGCTCAAGTTCACTCATCTCACACACACCAATGTGTTTAGAAACCTATATCACTCTTACATGATCACCACAGTCTAGGATAAGGAAAATTTTAAGTATCACCAGGCCAGCTGGGATTAGTTAAACTCTATCCCTTTGTGCCTATTCAAGTTCATGAGGGCAGATACCCCTTGCAGGCTGTCTCCTTGTGTTATGTACCAAATTTGGGCAGGTTTTCAGGACCAGTGCTTTGTCCTCTGGCACAAGCAGCACCCAACCTATGGTTCCCTCCCCACATCTCTCCAGAGCTGCTGAATCCCCATCCCCCAGTTCCCTCCCCCAGCTCCAGTTCTCACATCCTGAGTTCATCAGTTTAAATCGCATCTCGGTGTAAATTGATTTCATTCCAGCCTCTGCTTTCCACCTCTGCCTTGCCTTTAAATTGTATCTAGTCTTAAATCAATCTTATTTGAACATTCAGCTGCTGTGCTCTTAATTCTTCCATTTCAATTGCAACTGTTCTTAAAGGGCCTGGCTCAGAGATATGTTTTTCTCTCTCCAACTCTGCTGCCTTCTTGTTTCATTTAAATCACCTACAATATTAAGCAGGGACATTTTTCCCCTCCTCCCAGCCCTCACATACTCCATGTTTAGGCAGTTAATTCTTCCCCTCTGCAGCTCATCTGGTTTTAAACCAATTGGATTTTTTTTTCATCTTCATAATATTCTAAATTATTCTTTACTTTCTGACCTCCTCTGAACTTCCTCCTCCTTCCTCTGTGTTTCAGACAGCGGTAGCAGTAAGCGATGGTTTCAGAAATGTGATGTGACAGTTGCCTGATCTCAGTTCGCAGGGCGGGAGGACAAACCCCATCTGCCCCAGCAGAGCTGAGGGGGAAATAAATGCTCTGGGACCCCAGGAGAGGAGAAAGGAAGAAGCTCTTCCTGCATTTAATGCTCCTTAGTCTCATTATAAAGCGATTTAAGTAGCTGCAAACTGACTTGGGAGGCCAATGATGCAAATAGATGCCTTTTGGGATTTGCAAGAGTCTGACTGAAAATGGCCTTAGGGTTCCCAACAGCTGTCTCACCAAAGCTGGCTATGAAGGCACCGAGCCTTGGTGGTGTTCAGAGAGCTGGAAGTAAAAAGGTACCAAACTGCTGTTGGATGAGAGAAAAGCCACGTGTTTCCAAGCAGGTCCCCTCAGGCTGTGAAGGAGGAAGCGTTCATGGACACTAGAGAAGGCAACGTGCCCAAATCCCTGGTCAAGCTCCTTTGTTTTCATTAGATTGCAATTCATTTTGGCTTTTCTTGGTAGATCCTATTTGTTAGTTGCTTGTTAGCAGGAATAATATTGTTGGTTTAACTTTAATACCACCAGGCACTTCTGAAGAATATAGAATCATAGAATCATTTCAGTTGTAAGAGACCCTCAGATCATCAACTCCAACCATAACCTAACTTTGACACTAACCATATCCCTAAGAACCTCGTCTAAACACCTTTTAGATATGGACTATTCCAGGTCCTCAGGGGTTTGTGTAGGCATCCTGGACTTTGTGTCTGTCAGGAAAACTCATAAACCCTCTGGGTAGTTCAGCTTGATTTGGAAAGGAATGAGTCCAAAGGTGAACGAAAAGGAAGGGCCCAACTTAGTCTTTCCAGCTCCAAGCCACAGAGAGTTCAGGTAAAACCATGATAAAGTGGATTGTTGCCTTGGGACCTTATGTCAGTCCCTTGATGTCTCCAGAAAACATTCTCATTTCCTTCACTGTCTTTTGGATCAGATGCTCACTGACGCACCCAGAGGAGCTGCAGAACTCAAATGCTCCAGGGTGAATGCAATTGCTTGAGATGTCTCTGTTCCCTCTGCTTCCTCTCTTAGGAAGGTAAAAGGTGCAGTTGCTGATTTAATGAGCAGGGCTAGTGAGTTTTTCAGCTTGAACAAGACAATTAGTCTGCGGCAGATCAGCAGTAAGTATTCCCAGACACGCAGCGGTGCTCTAATTGAATCTTCACTGAGTCCCGACATCCCAAAGGACCTGGACATGGTGATGCTGCACAGTGGGTCCTTCCCTAAAGAATATCATTACTTAACAGAAAAATAATGCCCATTAGACCTCTGGTGGAGAAGTTTGGGCCTCTTTACCTATGTCTAAAATCAATGTACATATGATGACGTTGATGGATTCAGAAACCAGAGAGACATAATAGTAAACGCCTTTCGTTTCTGCTAATTAAATCCCACCCTGTAATTAAGGTTTCCAGATAGGATCAACTGGTGACAAAATGCATGTAATGTTATTCCGCGGTAATTTACACTGCACAGGCTGATTTACACCAGTTGAAGGCTGGACCCAGTTTGTTTGGTTGTTTTATTTATTTATTTTTATTCATGAATATTGTAGACACCCAGCAGTGACTGGAGACAGAAACTCTTGGTGTTCTAACTTGGCCAATATGTCAAGGTGAACAGGGCTGCATTTAGGGCTAGATGTGCTGCTGTGGGTCATGTAGAAAGGCGATGTTGCTCTCCATGGAGGAGAACGTTAGATATAAAATGCTGTTTCCATCAAACTGTAATGTCACTGGAGATTTTTGACCATTCCCAGAAATACATAACACCAGGTGCAAACCTCACAACCCCTTTGGAAGGGCAGCATTACGTCCTCGTTCCTCCTGTCGGGATCAGTATCACTGTGATTGTTGTCCCCTGTTGAGAGGCATTGTGCACCTTAGAGTGAAAATCAGAAACTAAAGATGTTGGGAAGATGTGCTTTTACAGCTTAGACCTTCTGTGGCTTGGTGCCAGGACGGCTGGTGATGGTGTGCCACAGTATCTCCACTTCTCCATCTGAAAGGTGTGTTGTGCTGGAAGATATTTTTTTATCATTTGCAGTTTACTGTTAGAATGTGATGATTTATTTTATTTTATTTTATTTTTTATCTATTTTTTTAAAAAATAGAGCCATGGGAGGCTGGGAAGAGCTTTGGGAGAGCATCCCTGCCTGCTGCCCCAGCTCGGGCTGCTCACGGCAGGCAGGGACATCGCCATCTCTGGCGGTGGAGCGTGTGGCTGCCTTGGGGTCTCCCCAGGGGCCAACTTCTGACTGAGATGTGCTGCACAGGGTCTCGCTCTGCTTTCCCCCTTTAGTTAACTTGGCCTATGGGGAAAAAAAAAAAGACGAGTATAAAGAAGTTATAGCCAGCCTGGACAAGGTTTAAGATCAAATTAACATTACGGAGTGTAAGAACCATAATTCTGATAATTCTTGGTTTGCATTTTGAACAAGGATGTCCCAGTGAATCACTCAACCCATAAAAAAACGACAGTTCTGAAGAGGAACACATGAGACAAGGTAGGTGGGATTCTAGTGACAGCGAATGCAGCTCAAGGGCAGGTTTTGAGCCCGTTGCCCAGGCTGTCTGCCTGAGCTGCAAAACTGAAGCAACAAAGGACAATTCAGAGTTCAGAGGAGTGAGTAATAGTAAACAGGTTATTGTCACAGGCATTTTTGCTGGGATTTGCACATGTGGTTAGCATCAGCTGCCCAGACAGCCTCGCACCGCAGTGCTCTCGCACCCAGGCTTTGATCTTGCAGTCAATGGCGTGGACCCCCCCTAACCCCTCTGCCCCCGCCAGCTACAGTGAGGGATGAGCCCTGTGCTGGGACAGGGGTGCCAGGTCCAGCAAAGACGTAGGGGGGCTGGGGCTAAATATCTGGGCATAAATCTTCGGAAAACATGACACATAAGAAGGAGTCGCTGAGGACTTTCTATTGTCTCAGTGTTCATCAGCTCTGTATGAGTGATTTTTCTTCTCTGATGATTTCAGGAAATTTGTTCTATTTGAGGTTGTCTGTACCCAATTTTCTTCTCTGTCAGGGTAGGAGGCTGTGGTACATCAGCTCCCACAGTGTTTGTGCAGGGCTGAGCCATCCTTGTGCAAACCATGAGGATTCTTCTCTCCTTCAGTGCCTATATGGAGAAATTGGGAATGGGATGAGTTGGAAAAGAAGCTTGTCCCCGTCACAGTGATTTTTTTGGTACCTCTGGCTCTGCCACACGAGGCTGAAGGTGGTTTCCCTTTCCTCTCTCTGTTGATGGCCCATTAGGAACAGGCAGCTCCTACAAACCTCTCCCCAAACCCTCCACTTCAGGCTCAGATATGTGATTTTTCCATGTTCGATTCCTTGAGCAGGAAAAAACATGGGAAGGAATGAGAGAGAAGGCTGTGTGAGCATGGGAAGCAGTGCAAATTAGGGCATTCATGTCTATATATTCAGTAAGTATCATCAGCTGTAGCTGGACAAGGCTGCAAAATTTGTTTTGCAGCGAATTGGTTTTTGCTTCTTTGTTGAAATTCTAATGGGATCCTTGCCCAAGGAGTTAGACGGCCATGATCTGGAGTCTGCCCTCTTGGACAGACGCCCTTTCTGTTTGGTTTCCAGCAAGTTTTTCTGTGTCCTGGCCAAATCCTGGGTCTTAGATTGAAAAAGACAGTAAAACACAAGCCTTTTGTATCTCCTGTGTCTTCAATGCAGGCAAACTCATCTGCTACACTCCCCATCATTTTTTAAATTTATTTTTGGAGGGTTGCTGGGGTTTGGAGAGCAGCATGGGAGCACCCCAGGAATTTTGGACAGAAAGCACTATCCTTTCCCCAAGATTTTTGGAAGCCATTGGCAATTGCAATCTCCCTTTTAAAGCATGTTGGAGAGGTGGCACCTCCAAAGACGGGAATTTTTCTGTTGTGTGAGAACAAGCAGGTGGGCAGAAGAAAGACACCAGTGATGGCCCTACTGGGAGAAAACTGGTAGCGTCTTTATTCGACACCCAAAACTTCACAGAGAAACTCATCCTTGGGGACACATGTCAGGTTTAACTGGTTTCTCCATGTGGGCAGTTGTTCCTTTATATCACATACGTAATTACATTTGCTCTGACAGGGAAAAATGTCTCTGAGATGAATTATTCTGTTGCTGCAACGCTCAGGGCTGTTGTTACCCTGAGCCCAGACCATATTCCAGTCAATCTCATACTCAATGGAACCTTATTCCACTAGCACAGAGCAAATTCTGCATTTCAAGGGCACCCCTGGGCCTCGGGGGAAGAACTTGCCCAGAAATTTGAAGCAGTGATGGGCTCTTGCGTGTTGGAGAGGGAACATCTGGGCTGCACATAGTGAGGTGCTTTGGAAGTCTGTCTCGTACCTGTGCCTTGTTTTCTCCATCCTGATGACAGCTGAAAAGCAGTTTAGTTCTGCAGGATGTTGACAGTCAGTAGTGCAAATGCTTTCTGTAGTGAAACAGAGAATATAGAATCATAGAATGTCCTGAGTTGGAAGGGACCCACAAGGATCATTGAGTCCAAGTCCTGTCCTTGCCCAGGACAACCCCAAGATTCACACCAGTCTTCAAGGACTAACTGTGTTGCCACAGTACAGACACATCACTGTTCAAGCAGTCCACAAAATGCTTATGGAAGCCCTGGCTCAGGTTTAGGCCAGGAGATCAGGTTCATGCTTACACGTGAAAGGGCAGATTGCCCCTCTGCAGAGCAACCCCAAAGCTCCAGCAGCCTGCGGCCCCAGTGGCACAAAGTGCTGGAGTTATTGTCTTCGTGATGGATGTATGTAGTGTTTGCTGGCTGGATAACCCCCTCCAATCACCGTTTTCTTGTTCTCCTGGATGCCGCTTTATTTTCTCCAGAGTGAAAGATGATCAGATAGAGAATGTGAATGTTGCGCTGGGTAAGGAGAGATGATGAATGAGATGTGTAGCTGAAGGGTGGTCAGACCTTGAGCTTCTTATGGAGCAGCAACTGCTTTTTCCTTTTCTTGACTTTCCATCGGGACACATAGGAATCCCTTGGCCTTGTGATGCAGTGAGATCTGGGTGCTGGAACAGACGATGGGCAGGAAAGTAGTGGGGAAGGGGTGGCACGGTTTATCCAGGTTGCTCCTTGCACCTCTGAGACCCAGCTGGAGTTTCCTTCAGCCTTGCAGAGGCAGCTATGAAAGCAATGTGACTACTATTATATTGTGGTGAAATAAGGGTAATGATAAATACTATCTCTGTTGAAATTCTTAGAAAATTCGCCAGTGACTACATAGGGCTGAGATGTTAAATGAAATGTCTCCCTGAACAGCTACGTCTGCCTCTGTGCGCTACATTTAGTCAATGCAGTAATTATTGAGTGAGACTAAAAATTGCAGAAAGGGGTAATGTGATCTTGTGCTGGTTTTGTGGGGTTTTGGTTTGGTTTTTTAGTACTTAATGTACACTTGTTTTCTATGGCTGTTTGATTATCTATAGGGATAGGGCAGAGGGTGGATTAGTGCGGATAGAAGGAGTTGCTTTCTGCATTCTCTGTAATGCCTGTTTATGTAGATGGCATTTTTGCTATGAAGCGCCTGTTCTGTACAGTAATCCTTCCAAAGCAACACCCTTTTGGAGGCAAGGTGTGGAGAAAAGGATTGTGCAGAGCAAATGATATCATAGTTAGCAGCCACACAGATAAATTACTGAGTTTTGTCCTGTTGATGCAGGCAGGCTGCCTCAAAATGTGTTTGAAGGCAGCCCCGGTCTGATTTATAATCAGGCTTCCTGGAGAACAAATAAAAGCTAAACGGGACCGATGGAAATTACTGAAGGGAGAATTCAAGCTGGATAATCAGCTTTCACATTCACCCTCCACCAGCCTCAAAGCGAAACTCGCCAACATCTTTCAATGACTTCAGGGCTGAACAACATTGTGTCCCACTGCTTCTTTTTTATACAAATAATTACCCGTGACCCATCGGGAGCTGCATGAATCCAGGGATACCAGAGCTTTTTGCAAATATTGATGAATGAAGTGCAATTGACTCCGATGCACAAGCAGTAGGTAGCCATTCCACCAATTCCATGGTCATTTTGGAATCTCCCATGTTGCTGTTAGGGTTGGGTAGGAGGAGGTTTCCCCCCAATGCACACACATGAGAACTTCCAGATATTTGAAAAAGATTCCAGTTCCAAATGAATGCATAAAATTCAGATGCTGAAATGTGAAAAATAACTCATCAAAATAAACTTTTTAAACCTTTGTTTTTTCCATACTGTAGAAATGCCTGAGATGTCCAAGGCTAAATTGCATTGAGTGAAGCACTCTGCAATTTGAAAGTGTCAAAACTGTCCTTTTTTTAAATCATAGAATTGCAGAATCATTTTAGTTGCAGGAGACCCTTAAGATCACAGAATCCAATCATAACCTAACTCTACCACTAAACCATGTTCCTAAGGACCTCATCTATATGTCTTTTAAACACCTCCAAGTTGTAACTGGCCAAGTTGAGAGAAATTTGCACTTTTGATGAATGAGTACATTTTGGACATAGGGATAAAAAACGCAACTCACAGCATCAGAAAGTGTTTGATCAGCTCTAGTTTCCACTATCAGAGCCATTGGCTTTGCAAATGGTGAAGTGAGCAAGAGATGTTCCAGCTCCTCCTGCCCTGAAAAACAAGCAGAGCAGCAATCCTGGGCTGCGTTCTCTGCCTGCTCAAGTAAAAGGTTTATTTGAGGTGCAATTGGCCAAAGCACACACCACTGACCTGAATATCCACCTGCCCTGGGAGCAACATCAGGACAACACTGACAACTGGAAAATCCCATGTGCTGGCAGGTGTGCCTGGGCTGCCGGGGTTATACCTGGACATAGAAAATAGTAAAGGCACACTGGTGTGGGGGTGTCTTGTCCTCATCCAGCATGGTCCCTGTGCCTCCTGGATGCTTCTTGACACAACAGCAAAATTGTTTGCCCTTCTTTGTAGCTCTGTACATAATTGGGAGGGTGCTAAGAGCATGTCCACGCGTATTTTAAATCTTCAGTCAGTTAACTACCAGCTCAGCCTCCTGGTACAAATTGAGCTCAGTTTGTTCCCATTCCCATCTGCCCTCCTGGTCAGAGACAGCCTTTGCTGAAGAAGCTTTTGCCCAGAAGCTGCATGTGTTTCAGAGGAAAGAAAGGTGACTGTAGTTTTTTTGGAGGAAAGAGGGATGTTCTTTGTGCCTAAGATAAATCTACACTTTGTCATGCTGGGCATCCAGAGTTGAAATCCAGAAGCCCTCAGGTGATGCTGAAGCCCATCAGTAGGGACTGCTCGGCTGGGGAAGAGGAAGACTGAGGTCCACAGCCTCCTCCTCACCACTGGGAGTCCTTTACCACCCCATCCCTCATTCCACATCCTTTTGACCCCAGTGTGGTTACAGGACAAAAGACCTTTCTTCCACATCTGGGAGCAATTAGAGAAAAATCTGTACCTTTCCCCATGTCAATAAATGCAGTGGGGAAAAGGGACAGGAAGAAATGGAGCAAGGAAAGGTAGACTACAGGTAAGGACTCCACCTTCCAGCAAATGCAGGACAGATAATGCTAAATAAAGCTGCTTTATAATGCGGCAGAACATATTCGATCCGAAGTCACAGTACTCCTGCTCTTCCGACAGCTGTTTCTCTCGCAATTATTTTTCTATGCCAATGACTTTTTGGTCCGTGGGGTTCAGCCACCTCTCCCTTGCACGTGCCAAACTCACATTAAGTCTCTGGGAAGTTGTGCGTGTGCATTGAGAGGAGAACAGATCCCCTTTCTGTTTTCAGGAAGGGTTTGCATGTGATTTATGAGCCTGGAGAAGGAGCATGGAATACCGGAGTGCCAAATTAAGGCATGGCCAGCGAACGAAAGGACAAGGTGAAATCCAAGAGCCTTTAGAATTAATTACTGGAACAACCGAGCCGACGCAAAGTGATGTGAGCTCACGGTAGGCGCTGCAGCCAGCTTCAGGTGCAAAGGTATATTTGTTCATGGCTCAGGGTTCTCGTCTCAGTGCTGACAGGGTGATAATTCAGTCCTATAAAGCAGCAAATTATCACTGCTTCTTAGCATTCATTTCCCTCCCCAACAGGCGCCATAGAAAAATGAATGCTTTCTCCTCAAGGCCTCAGCGTGGAAAATTTCCCATGGCAGGCCATGAGTTACAACTCTATCTCCAAAGGCATCCTGTAAATAACACGTCAGGATCTTAATTCATTAAATAAATCTAATGGCCTCCCCAATCCATAACACACAGTATTGTCAGTGCTCCTTCTGAAAATGGTGCCAGTGCTTTTCTCTCTTTTGAAGCGTATGCTGAGTGCATTGCATAGGCATAGATATAATTATCCATACCTCCACACCTATACGTGCAAGTGTCTGAAGCACGTACAGAGCTGTGGGGAGGGTGCTGGAGTGTATGTGGGCCAGACCTGATATTTTCTGTCACTCCAGGAGAGCCCCTATGCCCACAGCTCCATTAATAGGTACTGTTTATCACACTAACCGGTTGCCTGAGGGCCTGTCGCTAAATGCACAGATCAAACCGGAGACGCTTGTGTGCTGACATGGGCCCTCTGACACCTTGTGAAGACCAGATGATTTGCTTCAAGCTCGTTTCTTTTGGAGAGAGTGAGTGTTACTAAGTATTGCTGTATCTCTCCCTCTTTCTGTTTAGGAACCTTCATAGTTCAAACCATGCCTGCTGCATGCAGGTATTTTTATGCATATGAGGTTTCCCTCTCTAACACCATCCAATAATTCATACTTGTCCAAAGCAGCGATGTAACCCATCCACCGGTGTGCTGGAGCAAAGGGGGTGCTCGAGTTGAGCATCATTTCATCCTGGCCTTGGAGGGGGCTTGTTTCTGTCTCAGAGCTGAGGCTTTGGGGCAAGAGCAGATTCAAGGTTGCTGCTGTGGTCCTTGGAGCTGCCAGAGCATCCCCAGCCCTTTCTTCAAGGAGAGCATCTCCGTGAGGCTCAGTTTGATAGAGGTGCCTTCAGCTGTCCTGGGTGGCATTTGGGATGTTCCCCGCTCTGGTCTGAGGCTGCTTGAAGTTTTTTATGTGCCCTTGAAAGAAAAACCCCAAAGCTGCAGGAGGTCTTGTCCTCCAGCTGTGTGGGGACACTGCAAGGTGGCAACAGGCTTGTGTGCACACGAGGCAGGGTTTTGAAAGATTTAATTTTGCAAGAAAATGCTGAACTGCTAGTGAATATAATCATTATTCCTGAAAGATCTGTTGGAGCCCTGTGGTGTGTTTGTTTCTGCTCTAATTCATGCTGAATGGGGTAAATTTTGCAAGGATAGTTTTCATTTCTAGCCAGATAATGTCCCCACTTTGTCTTTTCCTTTCTGATTAATGTAAAAGAGCACAAGAAAATTAACTTGCTACTGAACTAATTGAGTGGATGCTTCACCACAGAGCACATCAAAATGTGCTGAGTATCACCCTGCTGTATGAGAGACCAACAGGGGACATTGCAGGGTTTCCTGATTTCTTGATTTACTGCTATTTTGGGCATTGCCAGTTTGAGAGGACCTCCAATTTTATTTTCTTTGTAAAAGCTAGAGGGGGAAGGGATGAGAAGGAAAGAAAAGACCTCAGTCAGAAAGAGGCTTTGTATTCCTGGTTTTCCTGGTCTGGATTCAAGTGACATTTTCTGCTGAATCTATTACCATTAGTCCATCCCAGCGACACGCCAGATCCCTTTGTCCTCCCTCCCATTTCGCAGGGTGTCACAGTGCCCAGCCAAGCCCTATCCCATCTCTGATGAACTTCATAATTAGCTTCCCTAATAAAGCACGTAATCTGAATACATGCTTTTACTAATTGCCACAGGAAGTTTTGTTGGAGCAGTTTTACCTACTGCTGCGCCTGGCGCTCCCCACAGGCCCTGGGAACTGATACCCAGCCCGGCCAGAGCCCTGGGCTTCAATTAGCCCCGGCAATTCGCAACAAAAACAATTGTCCATTTTCTCATTAAAAGATGAAAGAGGAAAGCCTTCATTCCCCCCCAGTTTATGTTTTTTCTTTTAAACACCAAACGATAATTTTGCACCGCGAAGAAGCTGCTCCTTTTTCACGGCCCCTGATTAGGAAAGACAATAGGATTAGTTCAAACCGAGTTGAGAGGCCTTGGTGACTCCTTTGCTGGCTAAATTGCGGACGAGGATGGATAATGGGAGATTGATTAGGGTTAATAGACTTATTTTTACAGGTCACGCCGCACAGCACTCTGGGTTGTGGTGCTCCAACACATATTATTGCAAGCCATAAATCAAGTGGCTTGGAGAGACTTCAGGGCTCCCTCCCTCTGAATTGTTGGTGAACAATTGACTTTTGTCTCCCTGTTGCTATTGCTACTGCTTCTGCAACCCCGTCTTTTAGCTGGACCGGATCCTGGAGGGGCTCAGCACCTCCTCCCCAGTGGCCAAGCACCTTGTGGAGAGGAGCCTGGTGCCTGGCCACGCTCAGCATCCTGCAGGATGTCTCATTGGGACAGACAGAGGGGTAGGGAAGAGGGGCTGAGCTTTTTAAAGTTCATTTTGTGACGTTTTATTCTTGGGGATGAATGGGAACCTTAAAACTGGCTCTGTGGGGCTCCCAGGTTTGTTTTCTCTCATTTCTAAGGTTACTGAGTGTGTTCCAGCAGCTGGAACAACTGCGCCAGGGCCGCCAGCCCCGCTTGTGCTCCATCGAAACGCCTCCAGCCGCGAGGTTTCCAAAGCAGCCGAGGGGGAAGGAGTAGCAAGGGGGGGATGGCAATGAATTCCCACAAGGTTTTTCAGGCCGTTTTGGCTCCAGCATCCAAATGTGACCAGAGGCAGCATGTGAAGAGTCAACGCTGCTTGCAACCCAATGGCAGCTTCGCTTCAATTTCAATGCCAGGTCAATGTTAAGCAGGGTTGCTTGTATATATTGGGTATTGCGTATGTGTGGTTTGCATTTAGAGGAGCCCAAAAGGAATGTTTTCTGACAAATGGGAAGGTAGGAAAAGCTTATTCTCTGAAATGTACATAGCAGGGTTTCTTTCAAGCCAGGGTAAGACTCCGGTCTGTTTTACACCACGAGAAATCTCTGCTGCCTTGCTGGAGCTTTATGCTTTTGCAAAATGTGAACTCTTCTGGTTTTCTGTCATTGTACCTTGATCCCAAACGGGAGATCTCATTTTCTGCAATGGGCACTAGCTCAAAGTACATTATATTATTCCACTGCAATTCATGCTACAACAAACTGCAATAAAAATCCCCTCCGACAGCATGCCACGGTGTTACAAGCGATTGCTGCCATAAGCCATATCATTAAGTGCCAGCACTGTGGTAAGTACTAGAGCTGGCTGGAGATTTTTCCACTGGAATAATTATCTAAAGGAAAGTGTCCTGTTTGCAAAATCAAAATTTTCCATGGGGAAATGCACGGTTTTGCTATTTTCCTCCCTCTCTGCTTTTCACCACTTCCCACACAGCCACTGTCACATCAGAAATTTTCAATTATTTTTCTTCCTGAGAAAAGAGATGGGGTTTTATTGGAGTATGGGCAACTCTGCACCTGTGCATGGAAATGCCAGACACAGAACACTTTACAGCACCCAGGATGATGTGAGCACTGCTGATCCCACAGCTCTGTTGGCACAGGTCACCCTGGTGCTGTTACTGGTACCAGTCACAGCTCTGCAGCCTCTGGAGGACACACGAAACCCAGCTGGTGGTCCAGCTCGATCTGACAGCGAGGTGGCAGACAGCAAAAGCAGTGTGTGCTTCCCAGAGAAAACGCTGACATGATCTCTAGGTATTTCTGGCTGGAGATTAAACAGAGTGAAGAGTTTTAACTCCTTAGCATTTGCAAAGGGCTGACTGCTGCAGAGCGAATGTGCTACGTGAGAATTGCCCCCACCTGATGATTTTGATCGTCTCTATCCTGCTTTTCCAGGCTCACTCTGCTTTCTGCACCTCATGATGTGCATGCTAAGCGAAGCTTGACGGAGATAATTTTTTGGCCAGGAAAGGATATTTGGAGGCTTTGTGAAAAAGACCTTCTCCAAAGAGGATATAGGATTAATTGTAGTGTGGATCAGGTGTCAGGCACTTGTATGCATTCAAAACCAAAAGCAGACAGAAATAAATGGAAGTTCGGTAACCAGCTGGTGTACGGGGATATGCTGAGCTACAATTGTGGGATCTTTGCTGTCACTGTAATAATAACAAATATATTACTACCTAATAGCACCTTTTGCCCAAAAGTGATAAAGTCCACCACCAAAAAATGCTTTGTAATACCCCAGGGGTTTGTCTGTCTATAACTGATATGTGTACTTGTGAATTTGGGTCAGCAAATGGTTAAGTGATGTGACTGGGACCATCTAGTTGATCAGTGCCAAAGGTCTTGGAGTTCAAAGCTCCTTCATTCCCTGGAAGGGTCTGGCAACATCAAGGGCTTCAGTGCAGACAGATGAGAGTAAAGGAATTTAAAATCCCCTTCTTAAACTAAGGTACAGTTTGCATCATAAAAATTTTGGTCATCTTTGACACATCAGACTTTACAATATCAAATGTATCTGTCCTGGGAAGATGCAAAAGTCTGTGCAGCAGAAACTGCTCGAAGGCGTGTAAATACAATTCACAGACCAAAATCAGATCTTAATCCTGGTATTGCACCATGTATTGGGAAAAGCCAGTGTCTTCCGTGGGAGAAACAAGTTAAATTCTGGTTGCAGAATCAGTGCAGCCTGGCCCAGGCTGGGTGAACTGGTGTTTTCTGCAGCTGGGATTGCGGGGTGGAAGGCAGGCACAGCCTGAGCTTGACTAATGATGTACATACCTATGGATGTGCTAATTGGGGGCAGCCTTTTTCTGTGGGTTTCCCTCTCCTTGCTCAGACAGAGGCTTTAACTGCTCTGCTCCTGTGCTCAAACACAGAACCACCTGCAAACACACCTCTTCATCAGCACTCCCAGTGATTCATTTCCAAAAATGGCCTTGCAAACAACAGTTCCTTCCTGTGAATGTTTGCAAAAATGAACCAAACGATTCCCAATGCTGCTGGAAGACGTTTGCGTTTCTTTATGCAAATCAAGAACTGCAAATAATTTTTGGCAGTCTTGCCTTGGCTCACAGCAGCGAAGTAACAACGGAAGGTACATGAGGTCGATGACAACTTTATAATAACAATTGAATCCAGGCAGATCAAGCACTACAAAAGGAGAGCTGTTTTTACACAGAGATAATTAACTGGAGATATCTACCTTGGTGTACATTGCGAATGGTGATAAGATAGTGTTACCTAGATGTGACTGGCTGGGTTTATCTTGATGAGGTATATCTAGGCAAAATCTATAATTCTTTGTCTAGACAATGATCTCAGAACAACAGAATGAACTTTAATTAGCTGTTTTGATGGAAAAATCCTTTTGTGTAATGAAGACAAAGTCAGAGCACTTATGAGCAACCCTACAATAACAAACCTGTGTGTGCATAAACATAGCAGATAGGGAAAGGGGTGGCAACAGCAAGAGGATTTCATTTCAGTGTCAAGCAGTTAATTCAGGCACTGGCAAGCACTTGCCTTCATAACAGGGTTGAGAGGAAGGAAGAATGGGGAATATTTCTCTGTAAGAGCCTTGGTCATTGCACCTTTGGAAAGCTCTCTAAGCAGGGCAATGGGAAGAGGTGAAGGAAAAAGCCACGTGTTCCAAGAGCTGGCAGGGGCTGTGGTGGTGAAGTGATGCTCAGGAAAAGGCTTTAGGTCATTGCTGGCATCCCTGCAAGACAGCGAGGGGCCCACGCTGCTGCCCTTCTGCCATCACGGGCCCTGTAGTGCTACAGTCAAGTGCACTTTATCATCTTTTTTTTAAAAAAGAAAAGTTATCTGGATTTTTAGGCTTTTTCTGTACTAGGTTCTCCATGTTCCCTCAGGCACTGAAGGGCTGAGCATGTTACGTGATGCTCTTAGGGACATGGTTTAGCGCTAGATTTAGGTTAAGGTTGGACTCGATGATCTTAAGGGTCTCTTCCAACCAGAACGATTCTATGACTCTATGTATCTAGCAAAGGCAGGCTATGTAATCCAACAGGTTGAATTCTTCTGCTTTCACAGCCCAGCTGTGGTAGAAACATGCTTTCTGTTGAGTGTGAATAGCACCTAGCAGAGAAAAGCAATGCTTCAGGAACATCTTTGTTTTCCTTTTCCTTTGTGCAAGGAAGAGGAGGAAAATAGCACAAGGCTGTTCAGTACAACTCCAGCTCTTGTTTTTGCACCATAGTGAGGTTCAGGTTGATAAAGTTCAGTCTTTTTTGGGTGAAATATAAGAAGTTCTGATGCTTGATAAGATCGCAGTGAGACTGACATTATTTGATATTTATGTTCCAATACTGACCAGAGCTGTCCCTGTGTGCAGATTCTCAGAGGCAGAGCAAGAAGGGTCATCTGAACGGGACATCTCCCAGCTCTGGAGCTGTAACTGTCTCTGCAGCATTGGTGTTTGCACACCGCGGCTTCTCCCAGAGCTTTGCTGCTGCCTGTGAGCGTCCACGTGCAACGTGCCCACCATGCTGGGGAGGTCGGAGCAGCCAGCAAGCGTGCAGGAGGGGATACGGGGGGAGAGCACGGCAAGCAGCGTGTTCTCTGCTGACAACTGCCAAGAAAGCACAAAAATAAGCAAATCTGAAAAGCAAGTGTCCTGTGTGATTAGCAGTGCTTTGCATATGGATGAGAAGCTAAGCTGAAGCAGTTCTGCTCTGGAAATGGCTTTATGTGCTGCTGGTGCCAGCCCGAGGTGTAGGAAAAGCATTTGTTTCCTGCACCATTGCCGTGGTTCCCTCCGGGCTGGGGAATGGGGGTTTTGCCTGTAGCACCTCCCGATGATCCAGGCTCTGCCAGCCCACCCTGAGTTGGCAAATGCTGGGAAAGAGTCTGAGGCTGAGCCCATGGTTTTAGGAGGTTTAGGTGCCCAAGCAGGGCCCTTAATCACTTTGGGTTCCTCTATAGATAGACCCCTCCTATAGATGATATAGAACTTAAATGAGCTGTCTTGCCCTCTTAAGGCACCTGTGTCCCTCCACTGACCATGGTGGGAGCCAAGACCTCTACTATGGGTGTCTCAAAGGCCTGAGCTTATGTGGTTAGACAGGTGCAGAAGGTCTGTGGCACAAAGAATTGCTGTGAAAGGTAAAGGCATCAAATTTGGGAAAGGCTAATTCACAGAAAATATCCTGTCCGGCTGAGTGGCTTTTGCTTCTGAGGACTTTCGTCAGGATGGAAGGGGCTGGGGCTGGGGTGACCCTGAGGCCATCGGCCTGCAAATGGGCAGTATTGGGTGCAGAAGGGAAGGGCTGTGGGGAGGTCGATGTGTTTGCACATGGCTGCTACACTTGTAGCATCTCCTTTAGGTCTTATTTAGTTTAGAAATGTGGCATTGTCACAGGCTGTTACCCAGCCCATGTCCTGTGAAAAGAGGCCAAATGGGCCCTGCTGCAGGAGTCTGTCACAGAATCACAGAATCGACTGGGTTGGAAAAGACCTCAGAGATCATCGAGTCCAACCCTTGGTCCAACTCTAGTCTGTTTACTAGATCATGGCACTAAGTGCCATGTCCAACCTCCACTTTAAAAACCTCCCTGTCCATGGGTATCCACCTCGCAAAGCCTGAGCTGCTCCAGCCTTGTGCAAGGGCGTCACATCGTCTCATTCAGGGCTTTTTTATTCTCCATGAAGAAGGTTATTCTCGTGAATAAGTGACATTAAGGCTGCTCTGCTCCATCCTGTCCCCGATGTCGTCCCTGCATCCCAGTTTCTCTCCAGAGAGAAGACCCAGAGCCACCCTGACGCTGGCCATGCTCCCAAGGGATATCGCTAGGAAATGAACGCAAGAGTTCAAGGTTTTCCATTTTTTTTCTGAATCAGCTTTCACGCCAGCTGCAGCACATGGGGTGTCTGTTGGGGGGGACCTTCTGCTCCTCTTCAAAGGAGATCATTAAATACATTTCAGCTTTCTTGTCGACTTTTGTGTGGACTCAGATCGTTCATCAAAGATGACTTTTGATCAAACTCCCCTTGGGAGGGACCTCTCAGTAGTAGATTTGAACCAGGGAGGGACGAAAGACATACAAGATGAGGAAATAATAATACACTCTAAGCGCTGCCCTTCATTAATATCTTCAATATACAAACATGTACATCTGGATATTACTTTCTCTAACACACCCACTGTTATCACTTAACTATATTCCACATGAAAGCGCACTTGTCATAAGCCATTTCAACTCCCATCCCAAGTTAATACATTAGCACTCATTTCATTTGCATTTTAATGGCGAGACGACACTTTTCAAGTAAATGACTGTACTTCATCAAAGGATTACTTCATTTTGACTGTAATGCCAATCTGCCATGGAGGAATCAGGGAGTGTGGAGGTTGAAAAAAGCCCTGCGAAGCAAAGCCACTGGGTTCAAGAGCACCAGCCCTGCTCTTTACAACTCCATCTTCATAATGAGGGGGGAAATGGCGACGAAGTGCGCTGGCTGCTTCTCTTTGTGCTAAAGGGAGGCGCTGATTATGTAATTTCCCTCCTGCATTTTGTTACACGTGTGGACTCCTCCAGGGAACATCATTAAAGGCGACAGGTGGCCTGAAATGAACCTCGGGATAGAAATCCCTGGGGTTTCTCTCTATCCAGGCTTTGAATCTCCACCGTGTAGCTGAAGCTTTTTCTAGTGTTAGGCCTTTATTCCCCAGCAGATCAGAGCAGCCTCCTGTGGAGATGGGGAGATCCAGCATCCCTGACTCCAAGGAGGGGTAACAGGGTGGCCATACTGTGGGCTGGAAGGTTCCAGGGCCAAAAAGACACTATATATATATATATATTTATATACATATATTTATATGTATATATAAAATGAACAAAAAAAATTACATTGCTGCAGAATATTTTGCCAAAATTAAAGGAATTCCGGTTGAAGAAGTTATAGAAGTGACTACACAGAATACACTGAAAGTATTCCCCAAACTCTGGAACTTTCTTCAGATATAGACTTAAAAAATCTGTAATATTGCAGAAACTATTATTTATGGTATAATTAAAAACCAATGTGCATCTATGTATATGTAGATATATATATATAAAATTGTATTTTTCTTCAAGAGGTAGAAAGTCATGCAAGTCTGCATGTGGCGTGTTAAATCTTTAGGTAGCAAATAAAGGAAGGGAAAACAGGAACACAAAACATGGTTTGCATGGTAAGGAGTTCTGTAATGCCACCTGTCCTAAAGCAGCACCAAATTCCTACTTTTCTGTGTGGGGAAACAAGTGGAATATGTTTGGATGTTTCTGGTGTGGACACCCAGCTTGTCCTGAGGTGAAAGTTCCCTTGGGCAGAGGGGCTGCAGACCCTTTAAGGAGCCGGCCTGGCGGCTTGGCCCCGCCTTGCCGGCGGATAAAGCAGGAAACGGCCCCAAATTGAGGTTATTTTTTGGAGGTGGGGGGAGGTATGTCACGGCAGTCCTGCAAGAAAACTGCTGGAGAGATCTGGGGGTGTCTCCTGGAGAAGAGCAGCAGCAAGAGGTGTGTGTGTGTGTGTGATGAGGGTTCGCCTGGGAAGGGCGGGAAATCCACGAGCAACCTGCTCCAAAAGGCTTTTTCTGGCTGTTTTTTATTCTGAATTCCTCCCATTGAGTGCTGGAGTGTTTGGAGATGGTGGTGGTGTCCCCAGGCACTGCTTTCTCATCACGTCGAGCACCTGGCTGGTTAAGTGCTACTTCCAGGGAAATGTGGTGTAAAGTTGCACAGCTTGCTGTTCAATGCTAGGCCGTGTGAGGAGGCTTCTCCAGCTTCCCTCCCCCTTTCATTTTAAATTTCCTCCTTTCCTATAATTGTAATTCTCTTTATTAGCTTCTTCTTGCTGAAGAAAGCTTCAGAATTCTCTTTATTAGCTTCTTCTTGCTGAAGAAAGCTTCAGTTCATAATGCCCAAGTGACTGGGTAGGCAATCAAATTGTCCTTAAACATCACTAAGTTTTAAAATAAAACTTAAGTCATTTCTTAGCTTGAATTGGAGTAAAAGCCCTGCTTGCAGTAGGGCTGTGTCCTAGGGAAAATCCAAGTGTCTCCCAAACTGGTTGTTGATTAGAAACACTTCATTTTTTTTTTTTCAGGAGTTTACATGCTGGTAAAGTTTATTCTGTCTTGGAAATTAAAGATTGTGGATGGCAACCACTGGCTCTTCTGGAGAGACTCCTGGTCCCAGGCTGAGCAATGCCCCTGCACAGGTGAGCAGAGTTATCTTTCCTCATGTGCTGTGGTTGCATCCCCTGAATTAAAGGTTCTCTGTGCTAATGAGCAGCATGGTGTGATGGGAGCCACCTGTCGGGATAAACTGGTGCTGAGGAGCTGAATTTCGTATTACAGACCTTTTAGGCCTTTTTATGTTGGGACATTTCTCATCTTATGGATTGGCTTCCCAACTAGGAGTTGGGGTGTATCAGGTGCACCTTCTGTTTGTGGTTTTGTTGCCATGGGATGTCTCAATTTCTAGGCTGTGTCTTCCATCATGGTTTAGATATCTGTCCCTCCAGCCAATGTGCATCTATGTATATGTATATATATATATATAAAATTGTATTTTTCTTCAAGAGGTAGAAAGTCATGCAAGACTGCATGTGGCATGTTAAATCTTTAGGTAGCAAATAAGGGAAAACAGGAACACAAAACATGGTTTCCTGGGAGGGAGGTACAGGACTGTGTTGTGGCTGGGAAAAGTAGTGACAAATTGGGTGATTTATTGCCCTGAGGACTCTGCACAGGACAACAGGCATTGCTGGCAGATCTGCTGGATATTGGGGTTCACTCGGGGACAGAGGGAGGTGAGATGGAGCCCACAGGATGATGGGGAGAGGGCAAAGCGATACCAGCAGTGGGTTGCTCTTCTATGGCCAATTCAAAGCAGATAGGGGAAATTCTGATGGAAATTGTTAGCTTTCCGCTAATTCTTCCAGTGAAGTGTCTCTGATTTAGCTCTGGGGTGTGTGTGTGCACCCTTGAAGGAGCCCAATAACATCTGGGCTGTAGCTTTTGTAGAAGGGCACAGAAGAGAGTGTCTCACGAGTAAACTTATCCAGTGCTGGTGCAAGTGACTGGGGAATAACAGCAGTGGTGAGGCTGAGCACAGGGAAGCATTAAGACCCATCACCGAGGCCTCATGATATCTGCTCCTTGCTCACAATTCTCCAGCCTGCAGGTTGCACCAAGGTGACTAATGTACACATTTACTGGCCTCATGCTGGCAAACTTCCAGCAAATATCATGGACCTAACCTGTTATTCATCAGTTTTTTAATTGTTACACTTCTTACCATATGCCTCACGCCTCAACTATTTCATAAACGCTGGCTCCGAATCCCCTGAACATGTTTAAAATAATTCCTTAGGCATGCATGGACAGAGCTGCCCGCATTCCTCCTTGGTTATATATAATGCTGCTGAAGCCTGGGATGACTGTGGCTGTGACTGGATTTATACCACACAATCTCTTTGCATTGCCCAGGATTTGAGCTGTGCAATTCATGTGGGCTGCTCATAAAGCTGAAGCAGCCAGCAAAGTTCACCAATCTCTCCTATGAGCTGGTAACGTGAAGCTCAGTGCAATATGATGCACATACACATGTATTTTTAAGTCGTAGGTAGTAGACCTCAAAAGTACTTGAGAAGAATCCCTTTGCTGTGATGTTTTGCACATATTCAGGGACCTGCTGCTCTTGCTGGAGAGCGGCAGATGCTGCTGTGGCCCTTGCTCTGCCCTGTTTGATGGATGAAAGTTCAGCTCTGCAGGGGTTTCCAGCGTGATCCTGGTGTTCCATCCCTCTTTGTTCAGCTGATGTCCTCAGATGGCAACAGATGGCCTTTGTGCTCTGACCCTCTTCCTTCTCTGACCAGTAACTGTTAAGTGCCATCCATCTTCCCCTGAGTTTGACAGTGGAAAGCAAGCAGGCTCACCCCCAAGGGGAGATTTTTCCTCATCCTGTGCTGGGAAGTTTTGGAAGAAGTGAGCATACAGCGTTATCAATATCATTGAGGCTTGGCACTAACCGTCAATGAGCATCATGGTGGTAGTAGGTGTCTCTTGCTCTCGTCCACTTCCATTGCCCTTGGCATCTCTTGCTTTTGGTATCTGAGGCAATAGGGAGCTGCACCTTGAGATGCTTTGTCATTTCCCTTGAGAAAAGCGGCATGGGGTCAGGGCATGTCCCATCAGTATGGGAGAAGCTCCAGCTGAGCCTGTGCACTATCCTGAATCCCGGTGGTAAATGATGGTATTTGGGTCCTGAGACGAGCCTGTTGGTCTCCATGGGAGCTTTTCTGCTGTAATCTGAGGGATCTCCAGGGATCAGCAGGGAAACAGCAAAGTGTGCCATGCGCTGAAATACAAAATATAGTGAACTGTAACTCCCTGCTGTGCTGTATGTGCCCATCAGCTGCTCTGAGGAGCATGATGGTGTCCCCTGCGTACAGATGTGGAACTGTGTTATAGGCAGAAAGCTCATTAAGGTAATCTAGGAAACCTCTGATGTTTAAGTAGTTAAATATGTGGTGCATTGAAGAGAGACCTGAGCAAGGTGACCTTAGCTAGGGCTCAAACGGTCGTGTCTTCTGTCAGCTGTAGATAAAGTCAGAAGCCGACATGTGTGGTAATGCTTCGTATCTATCAGTGCCAGCGCATCCCTAAATGAGGATATTCAGTGCCTGCAGAGTGCATTTATACAAGTACCTGTTTGCACTTCTTTTTGCTGTGCACATGTAATAATTAAGAGCTATTTTGTTTTTTAAACTGGACCTATGATTTGCATGTCAAAGGATCTATAGAAAGTGGAGTTTAAAGAGCTTTCAGTAGTTTATCAAATCCAGCCTCTAATCCATGTGAGATCAGCTCCACCTCTGTCATCCTGAGAGATTTTTGTGTAATTTATTCTTACAGGGTTTCGGTGATGGGAGTTTTCAAACCTCCATTGATAACCAGTTGACGTGAACACCTGGGTAAATGGCAGTGGGTGGGAAATGATCTGTGCTGTGACTGGGGAGATCTCTCTGGTTGTGAGCTGCCTTGTGTGTGTGCACCCATAGCGGGTGTCGCTCGGGAGATGCCCTGGTCCTCCTAAGAAAACCTGTGCCTGAGATGGAAAAAGAAGCTGTGACTAATACGTTGATAAGTGATGTGCTAATGAGGAAAAAGGGATTTGTCTCTGTGAATGTCTCTTATTTTCCCTGTCTACATCTCCAAAAAGGAGGGGTGACTTGGTCCTAAGAGCAGGTCCCCAGGGGAACCCGTGAGTTATAACGTCCCCTTGATCCCAAATATCTTCCTGTAACAGCTACATTTAAAATGTGCCAGGCAGCTTGTAATGTAAAGTGTGCTCTACTTATTGCCTATGATGCATATTTTTAAATAAAGCCATCACATGATGCTAAACTGAATGCCTTTGAGAAATCCAAGCGCACACGCTCAGCAGAGTTGGCTTATCCAGCAAGCCTATAATCTTGTCAAATCAAGCTCTCTTTTTTTGACAACTCCACCAAAAGCGGGGTTTATAGGGACTCGCACTCTTTGTGTGCTAGCCTATAATTCCCTGGAAGTCTTAAATGTACTATTCTTCTGCGCTGGCATCGGGGCTAATTGTGCTATAGTTCTGCAGGTTGCTCATTTTGCTCTTTTAAATGTTGGAATTATGTTACTGCAATCTAATCCTTTGGGACTTTTTTGAAGTCTTGAAAAGCTAGAAATAAAAATCACAGGTCCGGAGTTCCCCAGTCAAGTCTTTTGAGACTCTTGGGAGTAACTACATAGTGCTGGTAGATTTGATGTGGCTTCATGGTGTTATCTCTCATTCTCCTCTTTTATACAGCAACTAAAACTAGATCATCCCAATTGTACTATTCTCTGGCCTTAAAGTGGGCCTGGATTCAAAGGGGGATGGGGTTGATTGATTCTGTGATTCTGTGATTTAGGTGTGTGACTCCATGAATGACTATGCTGAAAGAAAGAAAATGCAGAACAAGTGACTATGCCCAAATTGTCAATAAAATAAAACTATTACAGTACGTTCCCAGCCTCCAAAATTAAGACTACAGGTGATAAAACAGCCTTGGTGCCGTGAACCATTTCCAAGCAGGGTTTTTATTCCTAGCTCAGGTTGGATTTGAGCAACTGTACTATACAGTCCTTCCATTTCCATAGCAAGAGAGCTCACATTTAATGTGTTGCCTTATGGGGGTTTCTTTGCATCCATAATGCGTTGCCATTCAATAGCTCTGTGCTTTGCAGGACCCCCGAGATAAAAGAACCAATATTGCTTGGAAGGTTATTTCTAACACAGGAGTAGTTAAGAAACTGTCTGCACACAAATGACAAATTATTGTAATCTGAACAAAGAACGGGGCAGTAAAGATCACACCAGCTGAAAACTTAAAGAAGCCATAGACAGAGATGAAAAGATGAATTTTTTTTTTAAAGAAAAAAGATCTAATGCTCCCAAATGCAGCAGTGTGGCTAATTGGTACAAATGAGAGATGGTTCAGAAGCAGACTCCAGGATGAATTGCTAAGTTCTCTGTGCTCTCCATTAGCTGCAGCAGTGCCGGGGCTCTGCCAGCCCCTGCCCACGGCTGCCTCGAATTTACATGGCACTGGGGGTGAACCGTGTGCTCCTGGGGCTGTTTTTGCTGCTCTAACAGGCAGGAGAAGGCTGGGCTTGCACTGAAGCAGTGGCTGATCCTGCCTCTGCTGTGAAATCAGAAGGAAAATATTCCTACATAATGCATTTCTTTCCTAATTTTATCCGTCTGGCTTGCAGCTTGTGCTGGTGCAGGAATTGCTCACCAGTGCTCTCAGATTTGGGGATGTGGGATGTCTGACAACAGGGCACGGTGCTCTTTCTGTCCTGAAAAATCTGCAAGTGTCATTCTGCTCCTGTGTGAGCAAAAATTCCCCGAGGCCCAGGGAAGGTGGGATTTCACCTGGTGAACCTTCTCTGAGCTGGGGATACAGCAGCTGCTTCTGGGCAGACAGGCTGTGCTGGGTTTTATTTTCTGGGATTGCTGTGGGGAAAGCAGGTGCTTGGTGTGAAAGGTTGTGTTTGAACAAACGGCAGAGGGGATGGCTCAGTATTTGTCAGATACAGGCTCGTTCAGGCACGTGAGTGAGAAGAAGGTGACATTACAGGACGTGTCCTTTGCTGTTTCCCCTCCAGCCGTGAAAGCTCCTGGTGGCATTCGGAGCATTCCTGATAGAGAGGTTTTGCCTGTGTAAATTGGAGCCAGACCTCCAAGGTCTGCTTAGTTTGAGCGTGAAACCTTGATTTGTGTTATAGTTTGCACTAATCTTGCTTGGAACTTTGCCCATTACTAATCAACCCTTTGCAGAGCCCGGCCTTGGTTTTAGCTTGGCAATAGGACCTGTGCCTGGGCAAGTGTACCTTGGCTTTGCATTTCATTGCAGACCTCTGCTTGTAGACAGTAAATCAAACGCGTGATAAGTTTACAGAGGATCTGGGCTGCGCCTAATAGATGCCATTACATTGCTTGTTCAGAGCTGTGTGTGTGACAAGGTCATCCCATCTCATAAAGATGGTATAAATTCCATATTTTCCTGACTCCCACAGAAGGTTGTGGGAGGTAGGGATCGCTGAAGTGCACAGAGTATAGCGATCCCCTGTGTGGTTTATCCATAACCTAGTGGTATCTGTAATCTTCTCAAACTTACTCTTCTTCAGTCTACAAACTTAATGTGCATCTCTGTCCTGATGGTGTTGAACACATCTCCTCCTCCTGATGTTATGTAGTGGGTCAAACCCATTGCTGGGGAGAGGGGCACCACCTTCTGCTTTGGGAAACTTGTGGCTTTAGGCTGGTGCTACCTTCTTTCCCTGAAAATAAGACCTACCCTGAAAACAAGCCCTAGCGTGATTTTTCAGGATTTTTGAGGATGCTTGAAATATAACTATGGCTAATTTTTGGAGTAGGGCTTACAGTTAGTAAAAAAGGCAATTCAAATAGTGTCCAGGCACTATACATGTAAACAAGTAAACATCTTTTGGAGGAAAAATTATATAAGACCCTATCTTGTTTTTGGGGAAATAGGGTAATTTGAGGGCTGTGTAGTGGGGTCATGGGCTCTTGCCTCTTTCAATCCAGACTTGTCTTTGGTACCTGGTTTAAAGTGCTACTTCCACCTGATAATAAGCGAGTGCTTTGAGATCTTGTCATGCTCTGGCTGTTCCTCCAGACTGTCTCACCCTTGGTCCCGATGAGCGGAGGTTATTTTCTTCCGTTCAGAAAGACGGGAGCCCTTTGGAGGTTCACACCGCTGGGCTCCAGCTCAGGTCCCAGTTAAACCAAGAACAAATTCCTGAGTGGCTTCTGCAGCAATGGGCTCAGCCTTGGACTTCTTTGGTGCGCCTCATCCTTGACGACATGTCACTTTGCTGCAATACCTTCCCCAATAATAACAGCCCAAGTGCTGGAGGTACTTCTGATGCACGGAAGCTGCCTTGCACACATCACACTTGTTGTGTTTGCCTGTTTGTCATGTGCTGTGGTTGGTGGTTTTTTGTAGCAAGTCTGGATATCTGCTGACATCTCAAAAAAACAGGAGAAACCCCATGCTGTCAGCTCCTAGGGATGGGTTTCTACATTTTGCAGACCTGTAGCAACATGACACGTGTTTCTAGTGATGCGATGGTCATTGATACAGCTGCTGAGCTGTGGTTGCAATGGGCCAAGAAGTGATGATACACCAGGCTGGCTTTCTAGAGCATCTGACATACTCCAGCACTGCCCAGGGGTGGCTGCAGAAATCCTCATTTCTGTTTCATGCCCTGATAACAACTGAGTCTGAAAATTGTTGTTATCTTAACAACTCAGCAAAAATTGTGTGTATTTTCCCTCCTCCCCTAAGTTTTGACTTAAAAGGACATGGGAAATTCCATCTGTACCTACTGCAAAATTCTCCGGCCCTGGTGTATAACAGGCTGGATCCTGCCGTGGTTTCCATTTACCAGCACGTACTGTAAGCCAAAGCAGGCCTGGAGATCTGGAGTTTGACATGGGAAACATGGAAAACAGTCGTGCTTTTGCTATTCCAGTCCCAATGAAAAGCCAGCAGAACTTCTTGATGAAGTGTTGGAACTGTTGAGCGTAATAAATAGAAACAGAAGTTTACTGAGCTCCTTAGGACAGTGCAGCTTCTGAGGTCCCATGGGGTCTGGTGCATGGTTGATTGTATTTAAATGATACCATCCATTTCCTATATACTCTAGAGGAGGTTCAGGCTCATTAGTAGATCAGAAACATCCTTCATTATCCATTACAGCAGTAAGCAAGCCAGTAGATACTTTACCTTGACACTGTAATATTTAAGAGGGAGGAATCTGTCTGCCAAGTGCTGAGTTGTCTTCTCTGTTTCAGATAAATAAGCATAATAAATAACAGATAATTAAGCTCTTCTTGATCTTTACTGTCTCATGCTAATTTACTTACCCTTTGAGCAGGTCTTATTTTGGGCCTCGACTGGGACTCTGGTTTGGTGAGGCCTTGCTATTCAAAATGTAGAAGGGAAAAAAAAAAACCCTAAATACAAGAATCTCCATAAAGCAGGGCATGACGGCTGCTTGTTAAACAGGCATAAAGTACTTGGAGAGTGATTAGTGCCTTTCTGTTTTGATATTAAAACGGTGCTTTGGTGATAAATCAAGTCCCTGCTCGGAATGCCAACATCCATTTGGGACCATTTGTGCTCTGTTTATAGTGATGTGATAGTTTCTTGCTGCCAGGACATCCTTCTAGGACAAGAGGGACTTGTGGAGCACTTCCCTGTCACCTGGGTAGATTCCTGCTGTAGTTTTCCACTGTATTTATGTGTTCCACTATATTTATGTGCTGCTTTACATCCAGGCCAGCTGCTGGTCGCCTGGACAGTGGTTTGGTGAAATATTTTGTGGGATGCTATTTAAGGCGAGGTCACCTGCTTCTAGGGAGTCTTGAACTATATAACTATATAAAATATAAGTTAGGAAGCTCATTACAAAGCTGAGAAACTTCTGATAACTCTGATAACCCTTTGTGTCCACAAATCCTTGGCAGAGGGTTGGAGAGTTGTTGACTGGGGAGGCCAAAGTCCTCTTCATCTCTGGGACATTATGCCACCTCAGAAATGCTTGTATGTCAGGAGTCCTTACTTGGGATACAGATAATTCATGTAAAATAAGCCACTGTAAGAGTTACCCTGTTTCCCTGAAAATAAGCCCTATCCCAAAAATAAACCCTAGCGTGATTTTTCAGGATTTTTGAGGATGCTTGAAATATAAGCCCTACTCCAAAAATTAGCCCTACTTACAGTTAATAAAAAAGTCAATTTAAATAGTGTCCAGGTGTTATACATTTAACAAAAGGCTTATTTTGGAGCAAAAATTAATATAAGACCCTGACCTATTTTCAGAGAAACAGGACATCCCCCTCTTCACCATGTCCCACAGCTGCCATTACACTGAAGAAACACTGTGATATCTAAATAATAAAGATGATTCTTGTAAATGAAGAAACAAAGGGGAAGAGCTGTCAGTTAAATTTTAATGTGTGGCTGCTGCCTGTGCTGACAGAGGGAATATTCCTGGAGCTGCTGGGAGCCAGGGAAAGCAGATATATCCACTGCAAAAGCTGCTCATTCCAGCTCTGCTTTTGCACCCTTGGGAAACGTGTGTGTGCTCACCTTAAATACTTCCAGGCATATTGAACAAATGTGTTCAAATAACTCCTCTAATTAAACATGTCATTACTTCAGGTTAACTCTGTGTATATAAGCTATGCCAGGGTTAAAGGAGGGGTGGATTCCTTGTGTTTAAAACTGCTTTGAGTCTAGTATGTTCTATAAATAGCCCTCCCAAATACTTGAGCAATTAATGTTCTACTTTCTAAAGACAGAAAAGGCCTCTTAGGTAATGGAAATAGTGGTGATTAGTGAAGGTTTGGGATGAAAAGAGGATATGAAAGTAGCATGGAAATCCTTTGATATATCACTCACTGCTCCTGAGGCGTTTTCTTCTCTCTGTCTTGACTTTAAATTTCCCCTGTAGCATGTAAGTGAACCTAACTCCTAAATTTATCCTTTTAAAAATATTTTACCTTGCCATTCTGTGTGAAAATAGACTTTCTTTCTGAGTTGTGCCTGTCAGAAATGGGGAGAACACTATATATAAATCAATCTAACAATATTGATTTGAATCTGTATAGAAACCGTTTGGGTGTCTGCGGTGTTCAACGAGGGAACAATACACAAGCAAAGCAATTAGCTTTGTCTAAATTTAGCTACCAAAAGCCAGGCATCTAGCAGTAAGTCAGTTGTTTGGGTTTCTGTGGTCAATGCTGCTGGAGGAGCACGGCTGGGGGTGATTTGTCTGTGCTGTAGGAATGAATCGGTCCCTGAAGGTGCCTGATTCTTTCCATTGACCTGGAGGAGTCTAAATGATTAATGTGATTAGGCACCCAAAGACTGATTCAGGTGTCTAAAGAGAGACTTTCAGTGCCGTTTGAGACACAATAATGTATGCAAGGTGTATGTAATGAGCTGGGAGATGCAATGACTCTGGGAGATCCATCCCTTCACAGATGATACACACCACCCTTATGGCTACTAGGAGAGGGATACTTTGGGAAATCTAAAATATAGCTGGGTCTTGTTTAAGCATTTATATCCCATGCCTAATGCTTAGAAACCTCAAATTTGGTGACTATTTTACTGGCTTTTACAACCTTAGGAGCTGGAGTGACATGGGTGAAATCAGGCCCTTTCCTTCCACTCTTCAGAAAGAGCTGATGGAGTTTGATGGGCTTTGGGGAGGCAACTTCCACAGATGTGACCATCTGTGGACAACTGTATTTGCCCGCAGGGTGATGTGCGGAATAAACTCCGCAAGTCAAGATGAGTTATAAAGCAGGTATGTTTATTCTGGCGTCAGGGTGCAGGGGAATTGCTTTCCAAAGCTTGCACTTCTGATTTCAGGAAAGCAGCTGGTCCATCAATGCCGTGTAACATAACTTCACTCTGGAAAGGGGTAGGAGTTTCTACTAAAGGAAAAGGGACAATGGATGCAAACTGGAACACAGAAGGTTCCACTTAGATAAGAGAAGAAACTTCTTCTCAGTGAGGGTGGCAGAGCCTGGCCCAGGCTGCCCAGGGAGGTTGTGGAGTCTCCTTCTCTGCAGACATTCCAACCTGCCTGGACACCTTCCTGTGTAATCTCATCTGGGTGTTCCTGCTCCATGTACGGGAGGATACTGGGCTGCCCTGAGGGGGATCTGGATCTGGCTCCGTGCTCTCACGCTCCTCCCGCACTCCTGCTGGAGGCTTCTAATACTCCAGCAAGTCCCCTGTTCCAGGATTCCTTACTTTTTCTGGATTTACACATCTTTCCCCTATGTCACAGCCTCAACAACATTTCTGAGGTTTATTTGCTTTCTCCTTTTTCTTCTTTTCCTTTTCTAAAGCCAGCATCATAGGGTTCTGTGGAGGCATCAGTCCACAGTCCCTCTGATACTCATGGTGTTGGGGATGAGGTAGGGCTGGTCCCTTCAGTCCAGGGTATATACATATACCAGGACATATAGATAGATATATATATATATACACACATACCTGTGAGGTAGTTCCAGAATCAGTCGTATACTTTGTACGTTGATATTGGCTGAGAACAACTTAATCCTGCTGGCAGGTTGTTATTCCTTAAAGCTGTATTGCTGGGGGATGCACAGGGAGAAGCTCCTGAGCAGGGGTAAGAGTGTAACCACCACATAACAGTTACCCTGAGTTACTCCATGGAGAAATACCGTGGGCCCTGGAGGTAGCAAATCTGTCAGGATTGAGTCTACAGGCATTAGTCGTAATGAAACACTGAGATAATTGGCTGGAAGTCGAGTAGTCCTGATGAGCTGCAGGGGCTCACCAGAGCTTTCCCTGCTCACGTTGCTTCACAGAAGTTGAGGATTTAGCCTGTGGTCTTTGAAGTCAGCACCACCAAAGAAATAGGTAGAAAATAGACCCCTCAGCAACACCTGTAGCAAGCGACAAGTACATTCTCAAAGTTGCATAGCAGCTTAATTAAAGGAGGAGAGGCCTGCCAGAGTTAATTTATTTTTAAAAGCCCCATCAAATTTAATTTGTGAGTGCAGTTCTTCCATCTGCTTTCAGGCATTATCTCCGGAGTTCAGGAGAAAAACATATGTCTTGTGGTTAATAAGAATTTGTTTTAATGGATCATATGACTGGGTGATTAATAACTGCCCGACTCTGATTGTTCTCGTTATAACAATAACATGCAGCCCTGCTGCACAGCCCCAACCTATTGTTGTGAAAAGAGATCATAAAATGGGAGATGAAAAATTCCTCTGGTTGAGATGAAAGCGAATGGATCAAGAGGTTGGCTGCGCAGAGAAATCTGCTTCCTATGGTTCTTATTATTTCTCTTTTGGGATTATATATCAGATCATCAAATGTGCACAAAGCAGGGCACTTAACTCTGTATTTAGACATGTAACTGGATCAGATGTCTGGCTGCCAAAGCTGCTGTGCTGGCATTTGGGGGGTAAAACCCTGCTTTCCAGACTCCCTCTGTAACCTTGGGCAAGTCCCCTGAACCTCTCCAGAAAAAAACATATATATATATTCCCAGTGCAGGTCAGACTCTGCCCTCACCAGACTTTTCTCTTTCAGTAGCTTGCTCCTGGTTTTAACTTCATGTTGCTTCTTCCATCTCTGTAGAGTTGCAGCATATTTGCATGAATGCATGTGAGAGGAAGATTGCGACCCTTCTGCTTAATGACCAACTGGTGCTTTCTCTTCATGCAAGAACCAAATCCAGAGTGATTCGTCATATTTGCTTTCATGATACACTGACTGGGTATTAAAAATGTTGGGAGCTTTGTTGTTTGGCCGATATTCAAACCAGTTACTTCAGAGGAAATTCCACTTATTAAAAGAGTCCAGTGATTAGGTTATCGTCATCTCCACTTCCCATTCTCTCTGTTCACAATGAAAGCTTGAAAGAGAGAAATTTATTTGGTTGTTTTTAAAGGCAGGAGTTGAAATGTGCTCCCAGGCAGGAAATAAAGAGACATTATTACTCGCCAGCCCCCCGGGGGAGATGGCAGCCGGTCAGGCATGTGGTCCCAGGAGTCATAAAGCAACACAAACCGGAACAGGTAACCGGTGTCATTTGGGCTTTGATTTGCTTTTCCAGTGTTAACCTCGTGTTAACCTTCAGAGCAAGAGGTCAGGGAAAGGTTGCAGCCTCAGATGCTGGAAGAGGGAACTTTTCCTGCCTGAAATGCGCGCTCCTCGCCAAGCCTACGGAGTTAGCCACAAATAGTAATCAAAAAAGAAATTACTCCTGAATAATGGTTCCATTTCAGCTGAAAATTTTCAGCTGGTTTCTGTGCAGAAGGAAAAAGCGAGAGACACTTCAAAGCAGCATTCACTTTACCTTTCCTCCCTCCATATGCACGTGCTTGTCCAATGCCCAGACACTGTTTTTAGCATGGAATTGCTGATCTTCCACTCAGGTAGAAGGTCTGTTCATCAAACACTGTATTACTTTGCTGTGCTGTAGCAGTGACTGCAGTCAGCATTTGAGAATTAACCGTTCTCTCTGCTGGGACCTGGAAGCATCAGACACACATCCCAGGGCTACAGGGTAGCTATCCTGGGCTTTGCTTCCCTGACACAGCTTTTCTGGGTGAACCAGCCTCTGATAGTCCCGTTTTAGCTCCTACTGCTTGAAATTATCATCTGTCCCAAAAGCTTCCTTTCTTACGGAGCTGTGGGAGAATGTGGGCACCAGGAATGAAGTGTGAAAACTCTGATGTGGGCACAAAGCCTTTGTACAGCAACATAAAAATAGCATTGATTGCACAATTGCACCCATAAAAATGGAAAGAGAGGGAAAATCATAGAGTGCACACAGGATTTTTCATCGACGGCTTCGTTATTTCCATAAGGGAAACCAGACAGATGGGGCCAATTTGATTGAACTAGGGAGTTCTCTGCTAAGCTGCATCTATTAATCTGCTCTGAAATATTAGGTGGCATATGGCAACTGGTATTTCCTGATCCATCCCTACAATGGCACGATGATGGCAGCGTGATGTACAACAAACTGGGTAAAGTGATGGAGATGGGAGAGGTGCTGGAGGACGGGAGGGATGTGGGATGCAGGATGCTGTGTGCTCCTCTGCCCGGGTGTGGGATGTGTCACCTCAGGTGCTGGGGACCAGCAGCTGTTTTGCACCAGAGAAAGTCTTCTGCAAACATTAAGCTAATACATAGTCATAAGATGTATTATTTATTATTATCCTACAGCTTCTTCAGGACCCTTAAACTTAAATGTTAGCAGTTAAAATATTTGTCTTCAGGGAGACGTTTCACAGACCAGGGAAAAGGGAAGATTTGTGGGTTTTGGTAGAATGGGTTTTTCATGCTAAAAGAAAAACCATCTAGATGTATTTGGGCACAGCCAGAAGTCCTGCTGGACAAAGGTCTCTGGAGCATGGAAATGGTGCGGAGACTGCCTTGGGTTTTGTTTGCCTTTGGGCTCTTTGTTGTGATGATATCTATTGTCCCAAACTTGATTTGGAGATGGTACCTGTTATTTAATGTTCCTGGTACCTGTTATTTAATGTTCCTGGTACCTGTTATTTAATGTTCCTGCCTTATCACTGAGTTCTTTTCAGCAAAGATGGGATTCAGATGCTGAAATGGAAGTGTATATATGGAAGTCTATCCCCAGGAGCTCTGTTTTTATTAGTCATGTCCATAGTGCACGTCTTCTCAACTGAATGTAGGTGGATCGCCCACTCACCAATAATTTCACAACCCTATACCTCGATTATCTCCCTCTGTAAGGTAGATGTAGTCACACACACCCTCTTGATTCCCTTCAAGATCCAGTGTCAGATAGTGTAGTAAGCATGGAAAGTTTGGAAAATGTAATTTATTTTAAGTACAATACTTAAAGATGATGAGTTTAATTATATATTCCATGTATGAGAGGTTTCACTCTTATTTGAAGTTCTGTTTAGACTTGTTTCTTTTTTGCTGTTGGTTTGGTTTTAATTTTGTTTTGCAGAAAGGAGACAAGTTAAGAAGGGAAATATACAGGGGAAACAGTTCTGTGTGTTTTATTCTAAACTTTAAAAGAGAAAACTTTAAAGAAGAGGAAAGAGAAGGGAGATAGAAAGGAATGGGAAGCCAGACTCCTTCCAGATTTGGAGAACAAAACCAAAATTATGCCTTTCAAAATGAACATTTATCATTTTGTTTCATTTTGAGAGTTTTCTTTAAAAAAAAAAAAAAAGAATTCAACCAAATCAACCATATTTGTGGAAACTCCTGAGTTCCCTTGGAAACCTGTTTTATTTTTCATGGCTGGAACTTTATGAAGAAAATTGTAACCATGTCATAGCTGTTCAACTGCCTGAGATTTATGAAGCATGTTAATCAATCACCTCGTCCTGCAGGTGCAGAGTTTTATAAATAGCAATTCTGAGGAGATGGCGTGATGCCAATCTTAATCCCTTTCTCCCCCACATCCTGAACTCAGCATCTTCAGAAAGTCCTCTGTGCTTCCTAAGGCTCCACAAATCATTACCTCTGGATTTATTTATTTTTATTTTTGATCCACTTCCCAGGCAGCATCCCTTGTGCCTTCACACTGTCATCTCTTTGATGTGATCCTCTAAGTGCACTGCTTGGGGCCCTTTAAGATGTTTACCTGCCGTGGCACTGGGAGACAGCAATGGGTGGTTGTGACTGGGCTATGGAGATTCCTAGAGTGCTGCTGTCACTTAAAATGGGTCAGTCAATTGCTCTTCTCACCTTCACAGAAGGTTCTGACACTGGAAAAATGATACTTTAGTAATGAAAAGTACCTATTAGAGAGCAGGGTAGGGGAAAGGGACCTGGGGGTCCTGGTGAACAGCAGGATGACCATGAGCCAGCGCTGTGCCCTTGTGGCCAGGAAGGTCAATGGAATCTGGGGTGGATTAGAAGGGGGGTGGTCAGTAGGTCAGAGAGGTTCTCCTGCCCCTCTATTCTGTCCTGGTGAGACCACATCTGGAATATTGTGTCCAGTTGTGGCCCCTCAGCTCCAGCAGGACAGGGAACTGCTGGAGAGAGTCCAGCGCAGGGCAACAAAGATGCTGAAGGGAGTGGAGCATCTCCCAGGTGAGGAAAGGCTGAGGGAGCTGGGGCTCTGGAGCTTGGAGGAGACTGAGGGGTGACTCATTCATGGGGATCAATATGGAAAGGATGTGTCAGGAGGATGGAGCCAGGCTCTTCTCGGTGACAACCAATGATAGGACAAGGGACAATGGGTTCAAACTGGAACACAAGAAGTTCCACTTAAATATGAGAAGAAACTTCTTCATGGTGCGGGTGGCAGAGCCTGGCCCAGGCTGCCCAGGGGCGTTGTGGAGTCTCCTTCTCTGCAGACATTCCAACCCGCCTGGACACCTTCCTGTGTAACCTCATCTGGGTGTTCCTGCTCCATGGGGGGATTGCACTGGATGAGCTGTCCAGGTCCTTTCTGATCCCTGACATTCTGGGATTCTGTGTAATGAAAAAATCCTTAGACTGGTTATAATTTTTTAATCAATGAAACTTCTGAATGCAAGCAGGTTCTTCTCTCCAAGTTGTTGCTCAGTAGGGTGGTCTTTGTTCAGGCTGAAATTTTGAAGAGAAGTTTTGGTCAGAGCCTCTGCTTTGATGCTCACCTCTTAATCAGCCACTCTGTTTCCCCAGCTCCTGTTCACGTGCTGCAACTTGCTGCAAACTGCCCTGGAACACAAGCCCATCTTTGACCCTGCTTCACACAGCATGGACAAATTCTCTCCTGGAGCACAGGTGCTGGCCTGTCCATGAATGTTTCCTACCAACACTGAGAAATAACCCGTGAAACCTGGGATGCTACATGGGAAAATGGCCTCAAGTTGCACCAGGGGAGGTTGAGGTTGGATCTGGGGAACAATTTCTTCCCCAAAGGGCTGTCGGGCATTGGAACAGGCTGCCCAGGGCAGTGCTGGAGTCACCATCCCTGGAGGGGTTGAACAGACAGAGATGAGGTTCTCAGGGACATGGGTCAGTGCCAGGGGTAGGTTATGGTTGGACTCAATCTTGAGCGTCTTTTCCAACCAAAATGATTCTATGATTCTATGTGCCAAGGACACCTTGGTCATCCTTTTTGCAGTCTGGGGGTCACTTGAGCAGCCAAATGTGCTTCTGGTTCAGGGCTTCTTGTGCCATTCTCCAAAGGGGGGATTTTGGCATCACCTTCACTGTGGGAAGAGAAAGGAGCAGAACTGTCAAGGTCATGGGCTTATGTCACTTGTTGTTAATGTAGCAACTTCTCTGGTGTTTTAATAAAAAGGAGAATATATGCCCCGCCTCAGGGAACCCCAGCTCTGCTGGTCTCTTTGTTCTGCACAAGTGCCTAAGTAAGGTAAAAAGAGGCCCATTTCCAAGTGATATTATCCCCTGAAACATCGGTATGCTGGAAAATAATTAGCTGTCAAGACAAGTTGCTCGTGCCGCCTGCCCCCCCGTCACCAAATGAAGTTCCGTGGGCTCAGATCTGAAGCAGAATCACCAGGGGATGGGGAAAGCTGTCCCCAGATTAGATCTGGCTAGCTTATATGACACAAGAATTTATTACTTAGTCTATCTTACAGGAGGTCAGAAGGAAAATAACAACCCTCTTTGCTTTGTGAAACAGATACAGAGTTTGAGTGTAACCCAGGGGTGTTAAGTCTTAATAAATTCTGTTGGTGATTTGCGTGATGGACAGATTTATCTCCATCATGATATTTTGTTGCTTCCAGATGAATCCTAACCAGCACCAATCTGAAACTTTCCTCTCTTTAATACACATCAATAACACAAGCTCTTCTCTATATCATCTGGCAGCAGTAGGAGCCTAGGCTGTGGTTTTACTGGGGAAATGGTATTTTCTTCAAGGTGGAATATTATGGCCAGACTGGATAAATACCTTGCATTGCCTTATGTTGTCTGGTAACATACATGGAGCAGTTCCCAGCCCACTCTGCAAAGCTTTTACAACATTGAGAGGTCTCTATAAACTTCAAGCAGCCAGGAAGATATTAGAGGAATGTCTTAAAAAGGAGAAGGAAAAAAGAGGGAGAAGGGAGCAAAAGCAAACTGGTAAGAAATCATCAGAGGGTATATGGGGACTAATGGGAACGCGATGCCACTGGGATGTGGGAGACTTAACTTTTCCTCATTATATGGAAGATTTCTTGATTAGCTAAAGGTGCCTTATGCCTTGGTTTCCCCTTTCTAAAGCAAAATGAATGGTGCTTTGCAGGGAAATAATAAGCGTGCAGTTAGAGGAGTCTGTGAGGAGGGGAGATGGAGGTGGGAGGGTTGTAGGTGCTCAAGTCCACACCTGCAACACCAGGAACAGTGTCCAGCTGAGGAGGATTCCATGGCCTCAGGGATCCATCTCATATCTCACATTTTCTGTGGTGTGGAGATGGTGGTTTCGACTCTGAACTGAGCTGGAGAAACCTGGTCTGTTGCTGGGAATCTCAGTGGGGTGAATGGTGCAGGAAAGAGAGAGATGTGTTGCGCAGGAGGATTTTGAGAATTTGAGACCTGCCTGACCCATTCCTTGGGGAAGTGGCTGAGGCCCTTCATGCAGTTTGTGTTGGCCTCTTGCTACAGAAAAAAGGTCATTTTGGCCAAAATGCCGTGGCCCAGAGGGGTGAGTGGGGGACAGGCCAAGAGCAGGGACGCAGGGTTGGTGCATCACACCTGGCAAGGGGGACTGGAGGAGGTCTCTAGCCCTCAAAATGTGACCAATCGCCAAAACCAGAAGACTCAACTCTATTAGCAAGTCTTTAACGAGCATGCCCACCTGTGCACATGGCCTGAGTGCCAGTGTGGGGGCCAGTATAACCTGGGGGTGCTCCAGGGGGCAGAGAACGTGATTAGGAGAGGGTTGCTGTGCCCTTGGAGCCACTGTCTTGCTCACAGTGCTCTTGGGATGTTGTTTGTACCCTCTGCAAGCATCCCAGCAACCCTGTGTGCCCCTGCTGTGGCTGCAGGACAAGCTCTGCCTGTTTGGAAACGGAGTGGAGGGAGGTGCTGGAGCTGCAAGGATGCTCATCCGTGAGCGGGTGTTGCTGAGGATGAGGATGAGGATTTTTGGCCATGAGCGGCTGCTGCTGAGGGTGAGGATGCTCGACTGTGAGCGGGTGCTGCTGAGGGTGAGGATTTTTGGCCATGAGCGGGTGCTACTGAGGATGAGAATTTTTGGCCATGAGCCGGTGCTGCTGAGGATGAGGATGCTCGGTAGTGAGTAGGTGCTGCCAAGGATGAGGATGCTCAGCTGTGAGCAAACACCCTGCCAGCACCCGTCTCTTGGGGCAAACTCTGCTACAAACCTACAGCGTGTGGATTCTCGCCTGGTGGCTTCTGTTTCAGCATATGGGATTTCTAATAACAGCGAATATCCCCCAGTGGTTTCCTCCCTTTCTTACTCCTTCTAATTAAATAAATACCAACACATTTGGAAGAAACTGTGTAGTCATATTGCATTAGCCACAAGAAGACAGATTACTATTCTTTGCCTTTCAGGGATCCCAGAATATCTTACAACTATTAATTAATCCAGCCTCCTGACAGTTCTGCAGGGATATACGATAGCGATCAGTTATGGACAGGAAAATTAAGTCATACAGATCTGAGAGGACGGGCTCAGCACATTGTGTGGCAGGGCTGGAAATAGAAAGCAGAACGCTTGGCTCGCTGTTTCCTGCTCTAACCGTGGTCTGGCCGCCTTCTCTTCACTAAGTAGCATGCACGTTGGTGGCAAAGTTTTTGCTAAGGAAAGCGATCTCAGTTGCTCGCTTTCAAAGGCTTCTTGCAAACACAGATTGATGGGGCGGGGAACGTACTTTAAACATTATGGCAAACACCTTGGCCGTGTCCCTTTCAAGTGAAAGCTTGAAGTAAGGGAATTTGACTGATGTGTGCTTCTATCAAAGCTATTCCCTATTACGTTAGGCACAGTAGCCTACGGAAGTTAAGAAGTTAATGGGGTAAGCAGGCATTAAACAGAAAGATCAAATGCATCAGATAATAGCCAAAGGGATAAAAACGATACAGCACCTGAGAGTGGCAATAAATGTAAAATGCTTATCTCTTATTTCAGATGTATGATTAACTGCTGCTACGTATACTGGGGACTGTACAATCAAGGGAGAAGATGTGGATGATGTGGTCAAAATGTTTCAGGAACTCTGACCAAATAACATGTAAAAGCTTCTGGGCTCCTAGCAGCCAAGGATATGTTCTGCCCCCTCAGGGCAAATATAAGGTTCAGGGATTTATAAATAATTTTTTTACTAGGAAAAAAAATCAAATAAACAGCTGAGGTACAGCAAAACACTGTAGGAAAAGTTACTGGATTGGTGAGGATGGAATACAGGGAGCAGTGCAACAGCAAAATTCTGTTTGATGTTCCAGAAGGGAAATGGGGTTTGTTTCCTCTCTTTCCCTTACTGAAAATGGCTTTTGTAGAGTTAAGATCAGGGAGATTTTTTCCAATCTTCTGTCTCCAAACAACTCTTACCTATTTTGCTAGCACATTTGTGAATGTTACTTTGAATAGGACTGCTCTCCCACTTATTTCTAGAATACTGGGTTTCTCCAGATGCAAAACATGCTTTGGAAATATTTTCACACCAGCGCTTCAGCCCTTTGCAGAGAAAGACTTTGATGTTTGTGTTTCTCCCAGCAGCGATGCTTTGCCCCACTGGAAGACTGCGCATCCCAGAACACCAGAGAGCTTTGCAAAACCAATTCATTCAGCCTTTTGACGTAGCTCAAAAGCCTTATTGTATGCAAAAGAACAAGAGCCCAGTGGGTTTGGTCTCCTGCCTCCCCATGTGCCTTGTCCCTGACATAAGGCGAGTTGTCAGGGCTGAGACTCAGCAGCTCAAACCCTGTCCTTGCTGGTGGGGTGTCCACATAGAGCAGAGACAGCTCGCTGCAAGGTTGTCCGTGTTACTGTGTTGATTTTGCCCAAGCCGTGGGTCTGTGGCTGTACCAGGGTGTTCATCTGTGCTTGAAGGTCCATGGGAAGAGCCGTGTTGCCATCCCCGGGAGAGCACGGAGCCATCTCAGCAGCAGAGCTGAGCGCTGCGGAGGGTTTGGGGCTTTGGGCTTGACCTGTGAGCTGGACTCATTATGAACAAGTGGTGGAGAACCAGCCTGGGGGAGGTCAGAAGGGAAGTTTCAGAAATGGGAGAGTTGTCATTATTGTCCAGTGTGGGTTTCCAAGGGCAGTTCTTCAAGCTGCGAGGGGTGGCATCCTAATGCAACACCCGTGATCAAAGTCTTTTGGATGCTCTGGTCTTCAGCCTTGGATCATAGAATCATTTTGGTTGGAAGAGACCTTCAAGATTGAGTCCAACCATTAACCTAATTTGTCAGTTTGCATCTCTCCTGTAGTGCAAGATAGCTCCAGGAAATTACAACATAATTGTCTTCAAAGGCCATTTTGTGGTGCTGCAATAGTACAAAGAAGCGGTGGATCCACAAAAAGCAGGAAAGCAGCTGTCAGCAAACCATGGGACCTGCTTCTGCATGTCCACCCGCTGTCTGTGTGGCTCTGGGCTCCTTGCCACAAACAGAAGGGCATGCAAACCCCTGCTGCAAAGAGAAACCCAGATTTGGAAATATTTCAGATGCTGAGACTGATGGTGCAGCTGGAGACTGAGATACTGGTCAAGTGTCCCAACAACCCCCAACTCCTGCCTGCTCGTGTCTCAGCAGGTGGTGGTAAATCAGCTGTAGCCTTGTGCAGACTGCAGGACCCCCCGTATCTCACCAGTCACCCCGAAGGATGTTTTCAGTGCACTGAGTTCTCCTTCTATCCTCCGATTTTCCCCCAGAGGGGTCATCTGCTCTTCCTTCGCTTGCTGCTGCTTCTTAAACCACCTGGCGTTGCCTGTGAATAAAACTAGGTAGTCTGAGCAAGGCAGAAAAAGTAGCAATCAATTAAAATCCCAACAAAGTGCCTTTGTGCCTTGCTTTGCAGTTGTAATGAATGGCCGTCTTGTCAGAAAGGTTTCTACTGTATCAAGAAAGCATTCTACCTTAGCCCGTTGTGATCGTGCTTGCAAAAGTCTCATTACTGTGCCAGCAATAATAGTGCCTAATTAAGCAGAATAAAGAGAGGCGAAGCGTAATGGCTACAGGATAGAGAAGTTATTTGTCAGATGGAGGTAATAAATTACTGAGTGCTGTGTCCTGGTATGCTGGAAAAAGATGGAGTCAAAAAGAACCAACCCTGAAAACTTAGTTCTCTTTTTGATAAATTGACCAGCTTGGGTTGGTATTTATTTGTGCATTGCTTCAACTGATTTTTTTTGTTTGTTTGTTTTCACTCCTATTAATGAATAGAGCAAAACTGTGGATATTAGGGTGGATATAGAGTAATAATGAGATCAGCTGGTCATTAGAAAGGGCAGAAGTGCCTATTGCTGAGCAGAGATGCTCTGGAGGGAGCTCCCCTGTCTGGCACGGTGCCCCGGGAGCTTTGGTTTGGTGCTGTAGCTCCCACATTATTGCTGGGTTATTCCCCCTTCCCCTGTAAGGAGCTCAGCAAACGGTGCCTGTGCACAGCGCGTTGGGAAGAGATGCAAGAATGTCATTAAGGTCACACCGCGAGTCCCTGGCTGCGGATAACGAACAATTCCTGACAAAATGAGGTGGTTGGAACCGTTCTGAGATAAAAACCTGCCTGTCATTCTGTTGCATGAACCTATATTCCAGTTTTATCTGCGGAGCACGATTCCCTTTTATCCGGTTTCCTGTTTGAAGGGATTTGAGCAGAATAGATAATCCGAACTTTGAACATAAATCACTGAGCTGCACGGCTGATAGATGCTTTGCACTTTCTTATGATAATGTCTGATTGGAGACCGGGAGGGAAAATGCCAGGGGCTTATCTCTGTGGAGCAGCATGGGGAGGGTGCGCGGATGGCTGAGGGATGGGGAGGCAGGAGCTGGGCCTGTTTGGTGTTTATTTATCTGTTTGTTTATGTTGAACATCTGAACTGGAGCAGAGATGCTCCGGGATGTTGCTGGGAACTTTGGGAGTCGGGGTCTGCAAAGGTACCGCGGTACAAGATGAGCGTGAGCATCAGCATCCCCACAGACGTCTGAGATGCTGAGATCCAGATGGAGTGGCCAGAGCCTGATATTCCCCCTAAAGGGGCTTTGGAATGGCAAAGAGCCATCAAATAGAGTCAATGGGTTGTTACTGCTTTACTAAGAATAGCTAAAAGAAATAAAATAAATAAATGCAGCTCCTGTGTTTTCTTTTACCCACAGTCTAAATGACAGCTCAGAAAGTGCACTTTTCCTTCTGAAGAGGCAAATCCCCAGAAAGGTCATGTTTCATTTTGGTTTTGAATGTTTCTCATTTTTAAAAGATTTATTTTACTCCAATTAGCTTATATTTCAAAGTAATTTAAAACCAGAAAACTGGCTTACTTTTTTGCTTATAACTTCTGTCTCTTTTTTTAAATTAAGAAGCAGCAAACACTGAAATGACAAAAAACCCAACATCAAAACAGATGCTTTCCCAGGAAAAGTTGGGTTTTTTGATGAAACAGATTAATTGGCATTTTCTAATCAAATCTTCAAAAAACTTCTAGAGAGCCTTACTGAAGTATTGAAGTAGCCTTTTGAAAAGTAAGCTTTCTTAATGTCACCCTGTGAAAAGTCTTCTTTCTCCAGTGACTATAAATGGCGCCTCGGCAACTGCTTTGGATTAGATGCCTATTTTTTTGCCTGTGAATAGATGCGTTTTTTGGTTCGGGGGAGGAGGGCAGTTTTGAAACGATTCCCCAGTTTGTCTCCAGGTGTGCTCCAGATGCTCTCCATCCCCTAATGGAGATGTAATGGTCCAAATCAAAGACCGATTTTTCCAGCAGCTCTGAACCACAAGCATGGTCAGGATGTTTATTCTGGGGACCAGACTAAACCTTGTGCAAAATCAATTCCCCCATGATGCACGTAGAGTAGATGGTCCAGCGTTGGTGCCAGGTGTGCAGATGGAGCAGGTCTGCTCCGTTACACCAAATTCCTTGGCAATATAGATGCAGCTTTAGATGACTCAAGTTTTGTCTCAGTTGAAAATTGCCTGATGTGCTTCAGCCCTGTTTGAAAATGAGTAACGGACTCTGAATTGCTGAGGTGGTTCAAAGACCTTTCTTCATGTTATTTATCCTCGCCACAGCTTTTGCTCTGACATTGGCAGCTTTTGGAAGGTCCTGTGCCCACCCTTGGGCAGAAGTGGTCTCTGCCTGAAGGGGGTGGCTGTTGTAAGGAGTCTGGGGGGGCTGTGTGACATGGGCAGTGGGACTCAGGGCCAGGGACAAGTTTGTGTGGGTCCTGAATGACACGAGTGACTGTGCAGTGAGCTGTGACCTAAGCAGCAGGGCACATGGATGATCAATATGATGGAAAGAGACCTGCTGGGAACTACTCCAGTGGACAAGGATTTAGGGGGAGACAAAGATAATGGGTGGTAAAATACTAGCCCAGGTTGGCCAGGGAGGTGATGGATGCCCCATCTCTGGAGACATCCCAGGCCGGGCTGGACGGGGCTCTGAGCAACCTGAGCTGGTGAAGATGTCCCTGCTTATTGCAGTGGTGGCACTGGGGGAGCTGGGAAGGTCCCTTCAACCCAAACTATTCAATTATGCTTTAGGCATGGCTGGAAGTTGGGGCTGCAAACCATTAAGAGTCAATACAAGTCAACTGGTGTGAGGAGTGGAAAGGGGAGGGGATTCAAAGCTACACCTCAGCTGAAGGGGTCGAAGCTGTAAGATCTTGCCTTGGTGTCTCTCCTCCAGCTTGTCAGGGGTTCTCCAGAAGATACTGTGTCTCTGACACCTCTGCGAGTGCAGTTCAAAGATTAGTTTAGAGCTTTGACCCTTTGAAGCTCATCTGCTACAAGCCGTTCCTCACTGAGGTATTTCATGGAGTCAGAATTCACAACATCACTCTCTACTTCTACCAATTTGATACCAATAAATGCTTTGCTGAAAGCAAGTGACAGGTTTTCATGTTCAGAGTCCCATGCAGGTGTCTCTTTGTGTCTATGGGGAGCACCTCAAGGGCAACAGACCCATGGGGGTGCACCTGCCCGGGGCAAGCAGCCCAAAAAGTCGGTGTCTAAATAGACAAAGCAAACCAAAGTTAGGAAAAAGCAATATGGCCAACCTAATGCTACAGGTGGGGAAATGACCTAGACCGAACCTCAATTATGCTTATTCAGGTGCCTCTTGCCTCCTTGGTTCTTGCTAATTATTCTGGTCATTAACAGTAGCTATGTCTGGTAAGAAAATCCGTCACCATTAATGGGAAGTGCATTCTTTCTTTATTCTTTATGGGCGAGGTAGAGTTTGAGCTGCATCTCCCATAGCATCACAGTCTTTCGGTGAAGGAAGGCATCATTGCCAAAATGACATATGACCACAGAATTAGCTCATAACATAGGAAAAGCCTCAATGTTTCCTTCAGTGAGCCAGTGTAGTGGCATTTCAAAAGCAAAATCTTTGGGATGAAAAATGAGTCTTATTTTCAGTTGGAAGCGTTCAGGTTTTTTAAAGAGAGTACTTCAGAAAACAAACCCCTGCATTTTCTTACTAAGTATTTGTTGCTGTCCAGAAACCCAGTTTTCTGGAAAATAGAACTCTTCGGATGGTTAAATTATTCTGTTGCAGTTTCAAATGGGGTGACATGAGCATGTACTGTAAAAGGAACAGCTCTTAGAAAAAGACAGTAAGTGATTAAGTCTCCCACAGGAGACAATTTGGGTAATGTAATCTGCTCAAACAACAAGTTCTTTAAACTTGGGAGTAAATTTCTTAGGAGCTTGAACAGGTCAATAACATTTTCCCTCCTTTGGAGAGGAATAGAAAAATTAACTTTTCTCTTTTTTCCCCAGCATTTCTGTTATTTAACAGCCTTTTAGAAACCCATTTCCTACGCTATTTTAAGCTGCAGGCACAGTTAGGAGACCACATCTAAGAGCGATGATTTAAATCTCCAGACAGCTCAGGAGATAAGTCAAAACAAATTTCAGGATGTTCCTCTAAAGAGCTGTTTCCACTTGAGCAAGTCCCATTGGGAGCCTGGTTAAAGAATCACCTAATTTGCTACACATTTTATACATTTAAACAGATCCATTTGAAAGAAAGTTTGTGAAAATTTCTGCGTGGTGAATACATAATGAACAGCATCGGAGGAGGCTGGAAATTGCTGCTGGTTTTTAGCTCTTTGCTTTCTTGATGTCGATAACTTTATGGAATCCTAGTTTTTTTTTTTTTATAGATATATTTTTGTTTTACTGCCATCTTTCAGGCTACTGCACCATGTAGCACTCCTCCCTTGCTCCTCAAAAATGTAATATGTGCAACAAGGCTGCTTGATGTAGAAAGATGCCATGCAGAGGGCAGGTAAAGGAATATATGGAAAGAAAGAACAAGAGAGAAAGGAAGGAAGACAAAGACAGACAGACAGACATGGATGATCAGGTCACTAGGAAGGTGACCTGGGGAAGGAGGAGGAAACACAACCAGCCCCTGTGAGTTGTTCTAGTGGTTTCTGTTGCAGAGCTATTAGGTTTAGAGTCCTCATCTCTCCTGACCAAGGAGGGTGAGAAGCTTCAGCTCATCAGTACTAGGAGGCAAATTCTTGCAGCCGCTGGCCCAGGGTCCTGTTTCCTGGGATCCCAGACCAGGTTTGTTGTAGGGCAGGTGTGTCCACTTCTGGTGTCCACACCAGGGCGAGGATTTCAGAGGATCATAAAACATAAAGTGACTTCTTGCCCATTGGGACCCAAACCCACCCATGTCCTGCTTGCAATGCAGATCATTACTGGAATTATCTCACCCATTCCTGTGTGACAGAGGGAAATGCTGGTGCCCACTGGCTTATAGACAATGCAAACAACTGGAGAACCAGGATTCAGATGCCGGTCAGGATGTACCACCAGTGTATATTTATACACCAGTGATCTGCTGGCAACTGCTGAAGGGCAGTAGAAGAGTCTAAAACTACTTCAAGGGCAGTATTAAGGATGTCAGAGTCAAGCTTTTCTCTGCTTTGTAATGGGAGATGATGTGACAAGGGGTAATGCCAAAAAATGGTTCCTCCAGATGTCAGAATGGGTATTTGCAGAAAAAAACTCACTGGATGGCGCAGCTGGAACAGACACTCTGAGAAGCAGTGGACTATCCACCCTTGATGATCTGACTCTCTTTGACCCCTGGGTTTGGCTAATGAGGCCATGGCTGACCTGACCTGCTCTGCTCTTGTCGTTACTTTTGCTTTGAGGAAGGAGGTCAGACTAGAAACCTTCCAACCAACATTTCTTTGGCCCTGCAATAACAGACTTTCACTGTCTTCTGTCAAAGTTTAGAGGTGCAGAGGGAACGCCTCCTGCCTCTTATTGTCTTGATCGAACGTTCTCAAAACATTGATATCTCACAAGAGATATTTTCAGGGACGACACTTGCTACTGCATTCCTCCTCTTCAGCCATCAAGTGGCAGAAGTTAGCAGCTACGAAAAATTATGTCGTGAAAAGCAGCATTGGCCTTTTGGTGTTTCTTATTTTCAAAAATAAGAAAGCAGCTGTTCTCTTGTTGGTCAGAAGTGACCTGTGACTATGGAGTAAAAGCTTTTAAGTGGAACCTGCCAAACTAAAGTAATGCCTGGAATATAGGGCCCTGTCTCTGTGTCCTGAAAACATTCTTTGTGATGTTATTTTGTCCTGGATTTTGCAAATGGGACACAGATCTTGGGTTTTCCCTGCCTTAAGTTCTTTTCCTGCACTCTTTTCCCAACCCCATCACAGGAGAGCGGTTGTAAGAGCCTTGGTGCATTCAGATCATGACACTAGACTTGGTTTTGACCTTAAATAAATTATGTAGTTTTCCATCATAGCTGTTTAACCTCCTAAAGGGAACAATATTGACGTGGCTAGAACTTAATGTTGGTGTACTGCTGCACTACCTGATTTATTTTTTTGAAGTTCTTTGCATTTGCAGAGGCAAAAGTAGGGTAAATGCTCTATTTCTCTCTGTAATGGCAGCTCGTGTTCTCCCTTTCACATCCTCTAATAGAATTTGAAGCTGAAGAGACCACTGTGGTCATCTAATTTGATCTTCTTTATAACACACCAGGATCTTTACTATTGATTGCTGTGTCAGTCCCTGACTTTTGTTTAGACTAAAGGAGGTATTTTGCACATAAACTATTAAAAGCGTTATAATGCTTCAACGTTAACTCCATCCCATGGCACTTAGGTAACTCACTGTTTAAAAAAGGGTTGTGCATGTACAAACATCATTTTAGATCTAATAGACCAAATGGCTTTCTCCCAGCTTCCAACACTTTCAAAGGTGGTTAAATTTTGACTTTATGTCCGGTTGTTTTTTCTTGTCCCCTCTCATCAGCTGCAAAATTCCCAGTTGTATCCACAGAGGTGGTAGGGCTAGAAATGAGCCTCAGGCGAGTGAACTGAGAGACGTGCTCTGAAAGGTTCAGGTTCTTCTCTTGTGTCCACGTTTCTGCTCAGGAGGTGGCACTTGCATGTACAAGTGTCCACACCAGAAGCTTTCAAGCTTCTTCGAATGCGGTGCTTGGGAATTGGAATGTTTCACAGACTTTTATCAACTGTTTTCTTACCAGCCTGGAGGCTACGAAGAAGAAAACATATCCCACCCCATTATGATTTAACAAAGGCAAATAAAAAGTAGCCTTTCCCACCTGGGTTCACCCAGGATCTCGACGCCAGGGGTCTATGAGCCTGATCGTATTTCTAAGAGGGATTTAACCCAGATTAGAGTGAAGGCAATGGTGGCGTTTGCCCTTCCTGGTGACATGTGGCCTCACACTCAGATGTCCAGGCCCTCCCGTCGCTGGGACAGCTGCTCCAGGCTGTCCTCAGACTGGCTGGCGGCCAAGGCAGAGCCTGCGGGCGTGCGGGATGAGGCACCTGCTCCAAACCCCACCGAAACAGCGGGGAAGGGAACAGCTAATATGGGTCCCCTTAATCCGAGGTGCTGCCCTGCCTGCTCCCCGCCAGATACCGTTACTGGAAAGTCAAACAAAGCGCTGCAGAGCGGGGCTCTGATTGCACATTGATACGGCTGCAGATCCTTGTCCTTTCACCTGCAGCGCTGGCTGCGAATGCCGGGGGGATGCCAAGGGGGATGTTGGCCGCTTCACAAGTTGCTTTGGGAAGGGTGGTGGCCTCAACCCACCTTTGGAGGGAGCTTAGGAGCGTGGGAAGAGGCTTATTGCTACAAAACAAGGTTTGCTTTACCCCAGTGAGAATCCTCTTGCGCAGCTCTCAGGGTAGGATGTTGTGTTTGGTTGCCCTCCCATGTGCACCGATAAAACGAATCCCGGAGATGTATTCAGTGGGCAATCTCAGAAGAAACTCTCCCCGTGCCCGAGAGCTGCTTGAAAACAGGCTTTGAAAGAGTTCATCTCCATTCAGCACCCTTAGAAAGGTGCGTTAGTTTGGTTGCCTCTTGGACTCAGCCTGTAAAAATCTGATGGTTGGAGCCCTCATTCAGGGATGGAGGAGTCGAGGTTTGGCGCCTTCCCAGGTCGGTGGTGCTCAGAGTCCTCTCAGAGTGCCTTAGCATAGGCCAAGAAGCTCTCTGGGGGATAGCAGGACTTTATTTTGGTCAGAACTGGGATGAAAAACTACTAAAAAAAGTCATGGTATTGCTGAGCTATTCAGTTTTCACAATATTATGGTATTTCACTTCAGTGTAGTCAAAACATATTGTTTCAATATAGTTTAAAATAAAAACAATTGGATTTCATTCTTCCTGTTCACTTGGTTTACTGTGATATCAAAATCCGCTTTATCAGAGCAAAATGCTTTGGTGATTTCCCATCAAAAAGTGCAATGAATCTAGAGTCTTTCAGTGGCCTAATTTCATTACATCTGCCCTTTCCTAGATGGAAAAATAATCTCTAAGAAAATCCTTCATGCAGCCCTAGTGAGAGCGGCTGCTGCAAAACCCCGTTGCTTATTGAAAGCAGAGAAAAAGTGCAGAGAGCTCTCTGCATGTCGGCGATCTCCGGCTTAACTGCGGCATCTCGGAGGTGTTAGTCCTTAGAGCAGCAAAGAAAACCGCTTCAGACAGGTCTGGATGTGCAGCTGGGCACTGTCACTTGGAGTAAAAAGGGAAGCTCTGCACTATGGACGTGTTAATAACTGATTTGTCTGTATGCCTTCTGAAGTCTTCCGCTAAAGAAACCTGGTGGAAGTGTGTGAAGAGAAGGTTTTGATCACATCATCTTGGGTGATTAGGTATGACGTTCTTTCTTGATATTTTGTATCACTGGTTTCTGAATCTGGACAGAAAGTACATGTAAATGGTGATTTCCTCCCCCCCTTTATGATTAAGAGAGCATTTGATCTTAAAGGTAGAAGCGGCAATTGACTTCATTTAAAGATTAACTGAATGTAATGCCTTCTGAAAAGAAAAAAGTTATTAAGAAAGTTGTCAATCAAAGAGTTGATGCCTTTTTTAATACAGTCTGGAAGTGTTATAATCTTAATACCCCAAAGGCCAAAGCAAATTATCAAGCTGAAATTAGAGATTAGTAATTTTCCATTTCTCCTCCATCTCTTAAGTTCCATCTTGCACCTTCTGCTGCTGCCAGGTATTCAACACCTCTAGGTTTAGCTTGTTTGGAAAATCACCTGCCTGGCTGTAACCTTAAGCACCCACTTAGTTGCCACAGAATCAAAAGGGTGGAGAATTTGCTTTGTAGCATGCGGGTGCTTCAGTGTAAAATTATTTTCCAGTCTTGGGTACCTGGGTTTTTATTGCTAAGGGCTGGCTTTGCAGACGTGTCGAGGATCTGGACTCAATTAAAAAATCATATTGTAGGTGGAGTTCAGGATTCTAGATCTAAAATTGCCATCCTGAAACGCCCTTTTAGTTGGAATCTAACCTTAGGAGCTCCTAAACTTCAGAGGCACCAGGGTTTGTGGCTATGATGTTCCCACAAAGCCTTAAAGCGGTTACTGCTGCCTATGCAGCAAAACCTCCAGGGTGGAGGTGTTCTATTATATTTTATTTTTATATTTTGTACTTGAAAGGCAGCTCTGTCATTGGACGCACAATTCCTGAGTTCTGGACCATTTGTTCAGGGCATTTCCAGTTGGAATTTCATATTTGTCATGAGAAGATTAAATGGTCTTAATCTTTTCCGACTATACAGGAGCATCTGAACCCTCAGGCTGTAGCTGTCGTGTGGAAAGAAGCCTCCTCTCCTCCAGCTGAAAATGTCTCATACAGAAAATAAGGAAAGAGAGAGCACATAAGGAAAGCTCCTCTAACGTACTGAAAAGGAAAAAGACCTTGTCCTGGCCCCATCTAGTAGAACTAGTTTTAGGGGATACTGACTTATGCTCTTTCCATATAAATGCCCCCACTCCCTGGCTGGAGAGCCTATGAACTCAAAGCAGAACTCCAGTGCTACTTGCATTTGAAATCTTTTCCATGAGAGGTGAGACCGATGCTGTAAAATGATGTTCGAGGTGGTTATTGCCTTTGTGTTCTGGTCTCTCTGCCCCGTGCAAGAGGTGTGTTTTCCAAGGGTAAGAGGGAGGGTTCAGGGTAATTGAAATAGTAACAGTATTCTGCGTGAACTTTGGGCTAGAGAAGGGCATGTGATTCTCTGTGGTGAAAACATTACGCTTCCACCATAATCCGCTAAAGCAGTCTTTGTTTCCCTGGTGTAGGAAGGTTCTTTTTCGTTATTGCATTTAGCTTGAAATCAGAGCTCTCAAGCTGTTTTATGCTGGCCAGTGTTTACGCCTTGTGTTTTCATAATAAATGCCCCAGATCTATCATAAAAGCCATTCCTTTGACACGGAGACCGATTGGAAACTGCAGCAGAGGTGTGGGGCAGTAATAGAGATTTATTTCCTTTGCACGGGAATTGGATTATAATCTTCTGCAGAGTTATTTTAGCTTTATCCTGCCCAGTCGAGTCAAACCAGTTATGGCCATTCATTGTATTAAATATATCAAGGCAGAGAGGAACACAGCCCTGCCATCTCTTTGGGAGCATTGGCTCCTGTTGGTAGAAGTGGGCATTTTAGATAATTTACAATGCCTGTCCGGCAGCCCGTCCTCAGGATGGCAGCTATCCAAACAACACACCATTCACGCGCTTTTGACCTCCATCAGGGGGTTACATTTTAATGGACCTTGTTTTACTGTAGCAAACAGTATTTGCTCATTTCTGATCCAATTCCATCATTTCTGGTCCTTTATCTGTCTTAGAGTGAAACAGGTTATAAAATCCTTTCAAGGATATTTTTGTTGTGTTTTGTTTAAGACGAGTGGGCCTTCCTTTTTATTGTGTGTAAGACAACTACTAAAACAAATAGGTCATAATAGATAATAACTTCTCTGTTGGCACTCAGGAACTTGTTAGTGGAAGAAAGTCAGATCCTTCTGCTGTTGCACTCTACATGGTGGGATAGTCCTGTTTTGCAGCATCAGTAAATGACTTATCGATGCACTGCTGCTTCTCAACTGACTGTCCCTTACTGTACGCCCATATTTAATGGTCAAGGCTGGGCTTTGCTGGAGATAATTTAGTCTAGTTCAATTGAACCCCTGCTTACTGGATTTAGAGGCAGTAGTTGAAGTATTTTTTGTGATGAGCACTGTGCATCCTATTGGTGTGGTGGTCTGTAAACGGCTGCCTTCTGGCCTTTGCTCATGCGGCCCCAGAGGACGTCACAAAGGTGATCGGAGTGCTGCAGCACCTCTCCTATGAAGACAGGCTGAGAGAGGTGGGCTTGTTCAGCATGGAGAAGAGAAGGCTCTGGGGAGACCTTAGAGCAGCATCCAGTACCTACAAGAAAGCTGGAGAGGGACTTTTGACAAGTGCATATAGTGACATGGCTTTGAACTGGAAGGGTGTGGGGGACTACGGTGGTTCCGTGGATCCCCTGATGGAGGGTATGGGAACAGAGATTGACCTTGAAGATTTTAAGGTATACCCCTGAGAAAGAAGGGAATAAAAGAGTAACATTGACGATAGCAAAATAAGCCAATGATATGTTACTATTGCAGCCTGTAACCAATAGCAAAAAGACATATGATCTGGTAAAGACTATATAAAAAAGTGTTTGTGGCAATAAATGCGGACTACTGTTTGTACATAAGAACAACTTTGTCTATGTCCTTTGTCCGTCTCAACCGCGACAGAAGGGTAATGGCTTTGAACTGGAAGAGAGGAGGTTTAGATCAGATATAAGGAAGAAGTTCTGCACTGGTGGTGAGTCAGTAGAACAAGTAGCCCAGAGCAGCTGTGGATGCCCCATCCCTGGAAGTGTTTGAGGTCAGGTTGGATGGGGCTTTGAACAACGTGGTCTAGTGGAACGTGTCCCTGCCCGTGGCAGGGGGGCTGGGACTAGATGACCTTTAATGTCCCTTCCACCCCAATCCATTGAATTATTCTCTGGTGCCCAGCATTGCTTGGCTCCCCTGCCGCAGCCAGAGAGGTGTCCCTGGTGCCGTGTGCGGTTGGACCCGCGTGGTCCCCGTGCTCTGTCCGCGGTGCTGAACTCGCCACCGCCACCTCCGGGGCTCAGCTGGGGCTCTGGGGCAGCTGTAGGTCAGGCAGCTGCCAGAGGGTCATTTGGAGCAGTTTTGGGGAGAACTGGCCCCTCTCCTATGAGGTACACAGGTGTGGGCAGTGTTGGCAGAGCCTTCAGTGTGGAAAGCATTGGGGACGTTGTGTCTTTGGTGCTTAGAGGTGACTCTGTGGAGCCATCAGGGAAGGAGAAACCTGAGGATTCAAATACTGGTGTTGCTCAGGGCTATGCCTATGAAACAGGTTTGTTCTGTTTAATAAAATACAGGATTTCTGACTGGCGCCTCACACTAGCACTTAAGCATTGAGAAAAAAGAAAGAAAATGCATTTAGGCAAGTCTGGGAGCTTTTCCCCAACAGCTTAGAGTGTGCATTTGTGATCTCAGTATTTCCACTGAATAACTGCTGGCTGTCTGCGTAAGGGAAGGCAAGTGCAGGAGACAAGAAGGGTGGCTCACTGCCTGCTCAGATGTGGGACTCCACTGCAGTGAATGGAACTATGTGTTAAATTGGTTTGCTGTGCTAATTGCTTGCATTAATTTTTTGGCAAGTGAGGTGTGTAGTTTGAGGCACGTTTGAAATCTTTGAGTTGGGTTGTATTGTAGGGCAGAGATGATCCTGGACAGAAAAAACATGTAGAAAGTGTTCTGCAGCTAGAAATGGGATTTTCTTATGATCATAAAAAAATGTTTTCTCTCATTAGGGATTTGTGCAAAAGCTGGTAATAGCAGGAATTTTGGGCAATCCAGAGAGAGCTGGCACATACACTGGTGAGCTCTTTATTCAAAGGACTGTGTTTTGCCAGAAACCCTGAGTAAGCAGCAGCTGGTTATTGCAGCAATATGGTGAAGGTGGGTAGAAGCAGGAGGACGCCCATTTGAAGTTTGGAGCATCCTTCAATGGAGCAATGGATAGGCATGGTGAGAGAGGATGAGAAGTTCACGTCGTATGAGGTTCATAGACTTTTAGCTTCATGGTTGCTGAACCCATGCATGTAATCAAGTGGTCCAAATGTCCTTTCCCACTGCTCAGTAAAAGGAGCTCCGCATTCTGTCCCCATTGTACCAGTAGAACCATATATATTCCAGCACAATTTGAATTATAGTGGCATTGCAAAACCACTACGAGTTTCTACCAAAAAGGCATCACTGTCTAATAGGGAAATTAGAACATTTTTGAGTGGGAGATGTAAGGGGTGAGTGTACCCAAAGCTGTCTGTTACAAACACAGGTGTGTACGGGGGTTGACTGAGTTTAGTCTCATTCACTGAGCACGTTTGCTAATTAGTTTTCATTAGACTCTTACTAAAAGAGCCTAGGCCTGGTTGGAGTGGGTCTGCAAAATTAAAAGGGGCGCGTGCTTGCTGAAGTTTCTTAGAGCGATTCGTGATGGTACCTTGCGGGAGATGAATCTAAAATGAGCCGAAATGTTTGTGTTACACAAAGCTTCTAACAGCACTATGAATTGTGTCCCCGCGTGGTCCTGTGCAGAAGGTTCTGAGACAGCCATGAAGGAGAGCTATTTTTACAGAAAAACCCCGTGATTAAGCAGCCAATTTACCAAAAAGCCACACATAAAATACTGCCTCTCCAAAGCTAATAGTCCTGTTTGTTATGTCAGAAGCAGCTAATAATGGCCATATTTGTTTGAGTCATAAAACCTCTTTTGCTGGTGCATGATAGAGTGTGTTACATGTTCAATTAACCAAACTAATCAAATGTGCTGAGAAGAAATAAGATGGAAACAAAGACCTGAGCTGTGCTATTCTTTGTTGGGCATAGCAGTTGTTTTTCATGCGATTTCGTAGTCGTCCTCTGAGCAGATTTACCAGTGATATGCTAACAAATCCTTGACCAATTAAAAAGGCAGGTTTGTTGCCTGAATAAGTAAGAAAAGCTCCCCCAGGACAACTTACAACCATATTCGCCCTACCCTGTCTCTGTGAGGTACAATGTAGAAGACCAACTTATCTCTTTCTTGGCAGTGTATTGACCTTGTGTACAGAGAAATGAAGCAAATCAAATCAAGCAAGAGCTAAGCCCAATGTCTGGGTTGGGAGTGGGGGAGATGTAATGTCCAAGCACCATGGCATGAGAAAAACTCATCAGATGAGGATGGCACCATCATCTTCTGCCTCCAAATGCAGCATCTTGTAAATTTATTCCCCTTATTGAACTCTATCCCATGCTTGGATTGCTTCTGGTTGAAAGAGGTCCCTCAGTGGTGCTGTGGGCCTTTGGACAAGGCAAATGGGTTCCCCAGGACTTGGTTACCACCAAGGCAATCTCAGCCTGAGTCAGTGGAATATGGTGGCTGCAAGGCTGGGCACAGCAGACTGGGAAGGCTGGGAAGCAGGAGACACGAGATGATATGCACAGCCTGGATTAGCTCTGAGATAGGCTTTAAAGGCAGAAATGCACTGATTTTCTGTGGGCAGAGCTGAGCAGCTTGATCAGGCTGACAGAGGCCTGGTGAGCACCAGTTCCACAGATAACAAGAAAGGCGAGATCACATTTCTGCAGATTATTTGGTAATGAAGTGACCAACTTCTGGTGCTGGGAAGTGCAGCGGTCCAGGAGCCAGTCTTGTGCAGGTCTATGAAAGCCCAGCTTTGCCTCACCTGTGTTTGAACATCTAAGGGATCTCCAGAGTCGACTGAGATGGGAGAGCTGATCATCAGTAGGCTTATATTTGTTATGCAGAGAGAAATTTTACGGGTCTGCAAATAGAAAAAGGTTTAAAACCACTGCTCTAGATCAAAAGTGCTCCTCAAGAAGTTGCTTTTTCCTGCCACTAAGTGGCTCCAGATGTTGAAATATTCAACAAAATTGCTTTTCTCTTTTTTTTTAACACACCGAGTTTCACATAGTCAATCTGTAGCAATGAAATCCCAGTGCTTTCCCCCCACTGAAAACCACCCAATTGCAACATTAAATATTAACTGAGAGAAGAGCTCGATTTGTAGCTTCAGTCTATTTTGATTGGTTTTAATTGCTTTCTTTTTCCTAAAACATGAGTGTCCTCTACACAAGGGGGACAAGGAAGCTTCTTGGTGATATGAGCATGGTGAGAGGGGGGGTGCTGTGCTTTGGGAGGTGGAGCTCTGGGTCTTTATTTAATTGCAGAGAGGGACACGACTCATTGAAATGCTGGCGGCCAACATGAATGCCCCAACTTTTTGCCTTTACTCCATCGCACTGCGCCCTTTCTTTAGTGCTGTATTTCTTCCCTGTTCCTTTGGTTGAGGGAGGCAGAGGATGCTGGTACCCAGCTGGGTGTCGAAGATGGCTGCTGGGTGGCAGATATGGGATAAAAGCTGGTTGAGCTCCCCCACCCTGCACATTCGGGCACAGTGGGAAGAACAGATGGTCACCACGCAGAAATGCTGCTTCCTCTCTAGGGTGCTGGGAAGCGCAGTCAGCACAGCTGTAATGAGGATTACTTGTGCCTGGATGGCTGCATCCTTCTTTTCTGTTTGGAAGTAGATCAAAACTACATAAACCTCTGAAATACCATTTATACGTGTACATAAATATGTATTTGAGATGAGTATGTTCCTCTGAGTGCTCTGAGAAGTCCTACTTGGTCGGTGCTTGAAAACCTTTTTACTACAAAAAGTCCCTCCAAAAGTCAGATATTTCTTTCCTGCTCCACTGAAGCACAACTCTCCCAGATGCCACCAAGTGCGTGTTATTTCATTTTTCCCCCCCCTAGAATAAAGCTACACTGAAGGCACCACTTCCATTAAGTAATTCTTTTGTCAACAACTGGTATTTTTCTCTGTATTTAGGAAATTTGCAAACCCCCCCAGGTCTGTTCCAAATAGCTCCGGCTTCTTGGTTTTGCTCTCCAATGAACAGAGGTATTTTGTGGGGTTGGCTGTGGGGTTGGGCCACTCTCCATCCACTTCTGCACAGGCAGGTTTTACACTATGGCCTGTCCAGCATCCTGCAGTGATTTGGGAAGGACAGACTCCCATACACTCCATATACACTCCCATACACTCCTCCCATACAGGCAGAGCACACGGGTCTGGCAAGCAGACGCACATCTGTCCCAAAGCCTTTTTGCAAATGTTCTTTTGCTCTATTAACTCCCCACTTGGCTTTCCAGTCCAAATGGTCTGTTCCCAGTTGTGTTGGTGGGTGTCGGGGCTGGGAAGTGTTCTTCTGCACTCCAGAGCTCTCACCCTTTGCACCCATAGTGAGCCGAAGGCAGAAAGGAAGGGCAGTTCCTGGCATTAAGTGTTTAATATTAAATATTTAGCAGCCAAACCCTTGTGTTTTTCCACAGAGCAGAAGATGTTCTGTTTGTGCCTTTAGTATCTGCCAGGCTCTCTGGAGAGCAGCTTTAAAAGTGTTGCCTGGGGCAAGCTTTGATGGACAAATCTTTCTTTCTCTCTTTCTCTGTGCCATTATTAATAAAAAGGCCCAAATCTGTGTATCTTCACATCAGGCAAGCCTACCCAAACCTCCGAGTGATGAATCACACCATCATGGTGTGAATGTGCGTGTTTGTTGGACCTTGTAGCCTACCTCAGAATCATTCAGGCAAAGCTGGTGAATCACAGCCCAAGGCCAGAGCTGCTGAAATCTGGGGGCTGTCAGGGTGACGTGGCTGGGATGGATGGACACAGAGCAGCCTGGTTGCAGGAGCAGCCCATGGGTTTCCCTGTTGTGTTCTAGCCTACAGACACAGCAGCTGTGTGCAAGCAGCAGGAACATGATTCCTGGTCAAGCATTTAGAGTTCTGTCTCTATATGTTCATGAGGCTACAATTAGGGCAGAGTGAGGTCTCTGTGCTAGGGTGACTGATGCTCTTGCTTTGAAGAGGAGGGCAGGAGACAGCAGCTTTTGCGGTCCGTGGAGCTTTGACCTGGGTTGAACCTCAGCTAAGTCTAACCTGCAACAGCTTTCATGGAGCAAAAAGGACCTTTAAAGACCAGCACAGGTAGTCCAGTGCACCCAGAAGATGTCTTAGTCCTCTTTTTCTAAGAAGCTTTGAGCTATTTGAGGTCCCAAGTGAATCTTCTCTTATGATGTGGGACAGGGATGAGAGGAAATGGCCTCAAGTTGCGCCAGGGGAGGGTGAGGTTGGATCTGGGGAACAATTTCTTCCCCAAAGGGCTGTGGGGCATTGGAACAGGCTGCCCAGGGCAGTGCTGGAGTCACCATCCCTGGAGGGTTGAACAGACAGAGATGAGGTTTTCAGGGATGTGGTTTAGTGCCAGGGTTGGGTTAATGGCTGGCTGGACTCGATGATCTTGAGGGTCTCTTCCAACCTAAATGATTCTATGATTCCAAGTCCTACTTCTCCTTGAAACCAGGAGAAATTACACCATGGGGTGTGCAGTGGAGGCAGGATCAGCCTCAATTTTTCTGAGCTGGACAGATCAAGGAGCTTGGGCCAAACTGTGTTCCTTCCCAGTAAACTCCAGCTTCTAGAGCCCTGTGTCCCAGCCCATCAGTTCAGTGTAGTCAGTGGGTTGCTTGAGTATATTTTTGCTGTGAGGGATTTGAACCAGTTAAAGAAACACAACTGATTCTTTTGTGAGTCTTCTCTTTCAATACCAAAAAAACCCAAACCAACCAACCAAACCAAACCAAAAACAAACGAAACTCCCCCCCAAAACCCCAGAAAATATTTAATTTTAGGTGTTAAGCAGTAACAGTAACTTCAAAACACTTGCAGAGAAGTTATTATTCGGTTGAAAAGCTGTTTTCTTCAATCACAAATACTTTATGTAATTCCAACCAGCTCTCCCTCTGAGCCAGAAGAGAAGCCAACAGAAATAATATCCTCCAGCTGGAATAATGTTTGTTATTGTTTGTTCTGCACTTTCCCAACTCCCATGGGAACAGCAGCAAAGCTCTGGGGCTGGACTTTCTTCTCTACCTTCTAAGTCTGTGCCCCAGGTGTGGAATGGGGCTGGCAGCAAGAGGAGATGCTGCTTGGATGCCAGCAGCACCCAACCATTTACCATTTACCTGTGCCAGCTGCCTGCCTGTGGCTCCAAAATCTCAAAGATCCTGCGTGCTCCTCTGCTCCCCATGCTAAAAGTGCAGTTTGAAAAGATGGAAAAAGTACAGAGAAGGAAGTATAGGCTGACTTCCAGTTAAGGATGAGGCTGTAGATGTCAAGGAGCACAGATGAATGGCATAGAAAGGGTGGATAGTGAAGCATTGTGTTCTTCTTACGACTTACTGTCTAGCAATGAAATAGCAAGCTTAAAAAAATCACAAGGAAAGAATTTTTCTTCCCTGTGCAGTTAAACTGTGGATATCCCAGCTGCCGGATCTCTGGAGGACAAAACTAAAAAGGAGTGAATAAAGGGAAGGACAAATTCATGAGAAGCAGCTCGATCAGGAGCTGCTAATGGTCGAGAGTTGAGATGCAGAGCTCTGGTTCAGGTACAAGTTCCAGTCTGCCAGCTGCTATACATGTCTTGCCTTCCACTTGTTTTGTTTCTTATACATTTTCCCAGTGTAGCTCCTGAAGATCACTGTGGGAAACGCTATCATAGAGGTTTGTATTATTCCCTAGGATGGCCATTCCTGCATTGTTTAATGGAAATCACTCTAAGTTAAATCCCAGATTTTGGAAAGCGTTTCTAATCAAGCTATTCCATATCTAACAATGAAGTCAAGAGGTTTATCCTCACAGAAGAGCCTGGTAAAATCCTGTATTCACACAGGGCCTTTCTCCCCTTGGGGAATTCGGTAATTTTTACTCTGAAAACCTCATCACCACATCATTGAACCAAACTTTGATTGCAGATCCTGAGCTGGAATCAGCTGATGACAAATATGATGCTGCCACGTGATTTTTGAAGCGTGTGCATTGCTGTGATGTTCTCTATATGAATATATGGAGTTATTCAACTGGGAAACACACAGGAAAGTAAAACTATGGCTCTGGATGCAATGTTTGACACCAGACTCTCTAGGGTTCTTAGAAGATTAGGAAAGAGGCACTGGCATGTAGTTTGAAGCCCTAATTAGTCCTTTTCTTTATTTTTTTTTCTATGAGATTAAAAAGAAAAGGAAAAACAAAACCACAAACTAATTTTAAGAACTGAGAAAACAAAAGAATGTTGACTGGGTAAAAAAGTGTGTGTTTGTGTCAAATCCTCTCCCAGGGCAGTTCAGGCTGAGATAAATTTGGAGATGCTAAAGCTGGTCCTTCACTGGAAGATGGCAAGCGAACATTTAAGTAGAAGAGATGTATGTACAAGGTGTATTTTGTTTTATTCCTCTTGCTTAAAATTAAGCATCTCTTGGTGTAAAGCTAGCTTGCAAGCTCCTGAAAGGGAAAGCCATGGGGCTGTGTGTCCTGGCATCAGCTCTGCAGTTTTTTCGTGGCCTGGCCTGGAAGGTCCATGCACTTCTGCCTTGGGAGAGGAGAGGGGAGCTGTACTCCTTTAGGAGGTGTGCACAGCAAAAGGATGAAGTTGGGGCTTTCTCCATCCAATTGAGGTCCCACAGAATGTCAGGGATAGGAAGAGACCTCAAAAGCTCATCCAGCGCAATCCCCCCACCGGAGCAGGAACACTCAGATGAGGTTACACAGGAAGGTGTCCAGGCGGGTTGGAATGTCTGCAGAGAAGGAGACTTCACAACCTCCCTGGGCAGCCTGGGCCAGGCTCTGGCACCCTCACCATGAAGAAGTTTCTTCTCATATTTAAGTGGAACTTCCTGTGTTCCAGTTTGAACCCATTGCCCCTTGTCCTATCATTGGTTGTCACTGAGAAGAGCCTGGCTCCATCCTCCTGACACTCCCCCTTTCCATATTGATCCCCATGAATGAGTCACCCCTCAGTCTCCTCTTGTACTGCTCCAGAACCCCAGCTCCCTCAGCCTTTCCTCACACAGGAGACGCTCCACTCCCTTCAGCATCTTTGTTGCCCTGCACTGGACTCTCTCCAGCAGTTCCCTGTCCTGCTGGAACTGAGGGGCCACAACTGGACACAATATTCCCAGCCCTTGGGTTGCTCACACTGAACCTCCTCTCATTTGGAGCAGGAGGAGAGTTTTCCACCAGCTGAACCCCCCTGCGCTGGGGATGGAGGTTCGCTCTTGCAGGACAGGGTGACAGATAAAATGTGTGTTTCGTGCTGAGCAGATGTCAGACGTGCTTGGGATTTATGGAGAGAGGACCATGGTGAAGGGGGGCTGACCTGTGGCAGCTGGGAAAGGTCAAATGAGGATTCTTGCACTGAGGTTTCCTTTCTTTCCAGGGCCCTTCGTGCATCGCTGTTACCTTTAACCAAACAACCGCTGCTATTTAGCCAGTGGTGCGTGCGGATAGATCTATAGCTGTTTTGTGCCTTTTAACAGTTAAAGAAAAAAAGAAGGAAACATGAAAGCCTCTTTTCCCACCTTAAACCTGACCAAACCTGCCCGCTCCGAAGCGGAGAGGCGTGCGGCACGAATATCTAGGGGGAAAAGGTTTGCTCTTTCTGTTTGACTGTTTGCCTGCAGAACTGGGAGTTGATCTTGTGCCACTAAAAGCAGGAGTTTGCCCGTTCCCTTCAGTGGGGGCTGGTTCAGGCCCTGAACTTCCCGATGGTGGGAGGGAGTGGATGAATCTCCTGCAAAAACATCTTTGCTCTGACCTGTTTAGTGGGTGTCTGGGTTCGGGGGAATTAGTAACTTGGGGTTTGCAACACTTGGACTGAATAACCCGTCCTCTTTGCTCAGGCTTTCCCTGTTAACTAAGATCTTCCCCTTCATAGCGTCTTTTAAGACTTTGCTATATTTTTATCCCTGATCAAAAGAATAGACTAAAGAAAAGCACTAAGGTGTTACTGAAGTGTTAGTTTCAATACCTCAAACTTATTTAGGCATTTACTTCAAAAATATTCCTCAAAACACAGATGTGACCAGTGTGCCTAGATGTAAAACTGGTCCCTCTGGGTTTCTAGGGGAGAAAATAAAACTGGGCTTTGCAAGGTTTCTGACCCAGGAAGCTGCTGGTGTGAAAGCTCTTGGGTTGTATTCCCAGCGACCTTGATCAAGACACTTAATCTCTGTGATCTCAGGCTGGGAACAACACATTCTTCCTTCCACAGTGTGGGAAACTGAGGTTGGAGATTGGTTCATAAGGAGGCAACGCTCCCCAGGATTTCAGCATTACTGTTCCGCCCTCGTTGTCTGGCTTAAATTCTACTGAATGACGGGGGGAAGGTGGGTGGAGGGACATTGAGCCGGTTGTTACTGGGTTCAGCCTCTGCGCCCCTGCTCGCTGCAGCGCTGCTGGACCAAACACCCAAGGATGAGACCCCAAAAGCTTGTCCCAAACCAGGCACAGCCCTACAGGTCACCAGCCAGCGAGCAGGGCTTAGAAACGGAAACATTCGTCAAAAAGGCGCTAAGGAAGGGGCGGGGAGGGCGCGGGCGGGCGCTCCCCGGCAGGGGGCGCTCGGAGCACGGGCGTGCAGCGCCCGGCGCACCTGGGAACCCTCAAAACCCCCCCGGAACGCCCCGAACCCCCCCCGAAGCACCTCTGAAGCCCCCTCAGACCCCGCCTGAAACCCCCTTCTCCCCCGAACCCGGCCAGACCCCTCGAGAGAGATGGCAGAACACAGAGAGGCCGGGGAAGCGTTAACTGCCCGCAGAAACACTGGGGATGTTGCATTGATCACGGCAAAGGTGAATGTGAATGCGAGCAGGGGCTGCAGTTTTCCAGCAAGGCCTTCCACCCAGCGATTTGCATTTTATTTTATTTTATTTATTTTATTTTATTTATTGTTTTCATGTCATTGTATTATTTTAATACAGAGGTGTATCAGTCTAAAATGCCCAGCTGGTTATCCTCAAAAGGGAGGATGTTTCTACAAAATTCATCCCAAAATACTCAGCTAAGCAGGCTGAATTTCTTCCCCAAAGGGCTGTTGGGCATTGGAACAGGCTGCCCAGGGCAGTGCTGGAGTCACCATCCCTGGAGGGGTTGAACAGACACGGAGATAAGGTTCTCAGGAACACGGGTTAGTGCCAGGGGTGGGTTAACAGTTGCACTCAATGATCTTGAGGGGCTTTTCCAACCAAAATTATTCTACAATTCATTTCTTTGTACTATTTGCTGTGTTCTGGCCAGCTTCATCCAGGGGAGGGTACTCCTGCAGTTCTGTGCACTCGAAAGCAGAGCGCAGACCTGAGGCAATAACTAACAGCCTCCCACAATAAGAAATATGTTGTCACTAAGTGTTTTAAGCCATGCAGAGGAGTTGGCTTGGATTCACCTATTTGCAAGAAAAAGCTGCTTTTTGTTTGTCAGTTTTTCTGCCAGCTTTCTGCCTCTAGCCTCTCTCCATATTCTAGCTGCTGAGTTTGTGTGTTTTTGGCAATAAAATCCAGTTCCACTCCATCTGGAGTCTTAAATCACCCAACTCCCTCTTTATTCCAGATGCGGGGAGGGCGATAGTTGCAACTAACGTGTGAGGATTTGGGATGATTTTTTGGTCTTTTTGAGGGGTGGAAAAATCACTGATGCCACCTGAGCAGCTTCTAATGCCTGCGGCATCCTCTGTGCTTCTTCCATCGACTGTCCTGCAGGCTTAGGGTATAAGCTGGCATGAACTAAGCCAGGCCTAGGGATGGGGGATATAGGAAAGGGGGGCTTTCCGCTGGACCAGTTTGCCCAACGGCTGAAGCCCTGCGCGGTGGCTGGTGCCCAACAGGCAACACAGACGTATTTGGAATCTGGGGGATATTTCCTATTAGATTTGTTTAATAGTTTTGAGGTCGGTTAAATATGGAGTGACAAATTAATTCCAACTTAACTACTTCCCTCTCAGTCTTCCTGCCTCTTGCAACTCCCCCGGTGCCCCGTTAAATGAGACCAGCTGGCGAGATCAGGTTGGTTTGGCAGCTGTGATGGGTCTGTGTGCTGAACCCGGCTGGTGGGTCCATTCTCTGGCTGTTGGCTCTGCGATGCCCACGTGCCACCTTCCCGAGGACAAGGGACAGAGGGAATAACGCATCTACCTAGAGCTGGCAGCAATGGCTCTTGGGATCGTGGTTTACAGCAAAGTGCTTTTGAAAGGGTTAATAGGTAGGGGTTTATTATAATAAAAGGTTGTTATAGAGACCAGCAAGTCACCAGCTGCTTGTACCCACCCAGGGGGGGTTACCCAACCCTGCACAGCTCATTCCAGGGTACACTATCTATCAGTCCTTAATGCTCTAGAAACTGGCTCTTACCCAATGTGCACAGAGTAGGTGTCCCCACTGCCCACAGTACCTGGTGTCGCTTTGTGAATCAAAGCCAAGAGCAGAGGAGTTCAGGGTCTGTGCATGGGGAGACCCTCAGACCCTTCTTGGACAGGAGTGGAGAACGGGAAGGAGCACCAGGGAGTCCCTGGGCAGACACCCACTCTCCACCTGACGCTGCTCACTCTTCCTCCTGCATGTGCCTCTCTTGAGAGGATATTCATGTTCACAGGATCATAGAATCACAGGATGGTTTGGGTTGGAGGGACCTTCCCAGCTCCCTCAGTGACCCCCCTGCCATGAGCAGGGACATCTTCACCAGCTCAGGTTGCTCAGAGCCCTGTCCAGCCTGGCCTGGGATGTCTCCAGGGGTGGTTCATCCACCACCTCTCTGGCCAACCTGGGCCAGGCTCTCACCACCCTCGGGGGCAAAAATGTAATGTTACTCAGGTTCCTTTCTGTCATCTCCCACCTCCTCAGCTGTGTGAAAAGGTCGCTGGTGGGGAAGCCTGAGCCCTCTTGCTGCCTCTCAACACTGGGCTTGATGGGATCCTGCAGACACCAGGAAACATCGAGTGCGTTGCTGTCACTTTAGGGAGGGGTTTTGGCCTTCGTGTGCACACGATGGTTCAGCAAGTGCTGCTTGACACAGCCCTGCTCAATGGCCCTTCCACCAACAGATGTACTACTTTCTATTTCCCAAGTCTTTTGCTTCAGCTCTTTGCTTTTCCATAATGTACCACATGGCATTTCTTACCTGCTGTCATCCTGCTGATCATCTTATTAGCTTAGCAGCAAAAACCAAGGACCAAATCTTCAGTGAGAATAAACCAGACTAGCCTTATACCCTCTGTGGATCCAGATTAATTGTTTTTATTAAAACAACAAAAACAAAGATTGCATCTTTCCTGCAGTTAATTATTTGCGGTCTGAATCTGGCAATATGAGAGGAAATTAGCCTAGTCCTGATGATTGGGTATTATTAGCAGCACATGAGGTCCATCTCTTGTGTGCTGGGGCCTGTGCCTGGTTTTTTAGCACTGTCTTTCTTGGACAGACATGTCGTGGGAGGTTACATTAATATTTTGGCTTTCTGACCATGCAGTGCATTCTCCTGCACACACCGGCAGCAAAGCTTTGCAGTTTCAATTGACTGGACTTTGCACAGACTTTTTCAAAGCTTTCCCTGTAGATTCCATAACTCCTTCTGGGAGTTTTGTGCTGGGATGAATGTGAGAGGGCTTGTCCTCGGATGGTGCAGGCTGGCCCGACGCCACGGGCTGCGGGAGAACTAACCCATTTTGCTCAAGCAGAAGATATGCTGCTCAAACTTCAAAAGGCCACCCACATGCACTTGCTGAGCTGGAGGTCTGAATTAGCAAAAGCCAGAGTTTTTCACATGGTTTTTCACTCGGAACCATAAAATGACCTGTATTTATCGGAGATCCTCTCGAAATCCTTGAGCCACAGTGAGGAGGGAGCACATTTAAGGTTCACAACGCAACAGGGAAAGCTTCACCTTTCTCTTCATTGAATGGATATTGGTTTGATTGTGGGAAGGTTTTGTAACTGAGTAGAAATGAGTGCTTCAGGGAGGGCATTTTGTTTCTTTTTTCTCTTTCTAATAAGAGGAGTTATTAGTAATCAAAGACCCAAGAGCATAACTACATACACTGGATATTGGCTCTGTGGCAGTAAAGCTCAGCTCCTCCTTGTAGGTACTGGGACCATTGCTAGAAAGCCAGGAGGCCACTGCTGGAGGGACTGGTGATAATGCTGTGACCTAAAGCTCTGGAAATTTATCTTCATTGCCACCTAGTTGTGCTTAGGTTGTGCTTTGCAGGATGGTTGTTTCTCAGGGAGAAGGTATCTTCATTTCCAGGCTGCTAAGGGTGACTTGCCTTTCGACAAGCTGCTTGCTTAGTGTGTGTGCACTGCGGTGAGCCTTGGAAAAGGGAAATTACACCCAAAAATGTCCTACCCTGTCCACTGGCCATGAAGAGAGAGAAGGGTTGATAGCTCTCAGAGACACGTGCATTGTAGCATCTACGTTTGGTTACTGAAAGCTCTGGGAAGAACCATTGCTTTTGGAACACCCAGCTATTTAAAACTGTCAAGTCATGGGGAAAATGTGAATAGTAAACTGGTTAGTAACCTGGTAGGTCATCCGGGCTGCTGCTCGGCTTGAGGTGACGCTGGAGGGGCCTGTCCCTGCCAGGTTCATGGAACAGCTTTGGCAGGAGAATGAGCAAGAGTTCCTGCAACCGGGATGTCAACATGGGCCTGCTGCTTGTGGTCAGGCTGCTCTCTCTGATCTCTCCATGGATACAAGGGCAGAGATAAGGAAGGGAAGACTTATGACCCTCAAAGCCACGTCATTGTATTAAGAGATGTCACAGAGCTACTCTAAATCAGTAGAGTTGTGGGATTTCTCGCAGTCTGGGGTCTGGTCATACACAAGTTGGTCTTACCCAGTGCCACAGAAGTTTGGCCACCTGAGCTGACAGCCCTTATGTCTGGATACACACAGAAAGTGGAGCAGACACCTCCAAACAGCGCAGGATCGGCATGACTGTGTGACACATGGCATTGAAGGGGAGATGATGCTCCTGGGGAAGCAGTAGTGCTGCAGACAGTGACTTGCACTTTGCAGGAAGGTGCTATAGCAAGAAGTGCCTTGCACATGTGCAAGGTCAGCCTTGAAATCATTTCAGGAATCAAAGACCATTTGAATGTGATTTTTTTTCCAGGGAATCACAGGAAACTGCTCGCTGTGACCTTCATACAACCTTCTTGAAGGTATCTAACAGGCAAAACAGTATTTATTTGTTAGCAATAGCAATGTTGTTAATTTACAAAGATGACCAAGCATTAATGAAATGTTTTTCCTCTCTCAGCTGTCAGATGTTCCCACATCACCCCCATTCCTGGGCTATGGAGGGAGGAACATTCATCGTGTTCAAAGAGGGGTGGAAGATAAAGCCACCACCTGCTAGTGAATGGAGATTGTGTTTCAGGGCTGTGCCACTTCTTTGCATCTCTGAGCAGTACAAAAAGGTGCACCTGGGTCTGGAGGGACACACCTGGGACAAAGGGGCTGCAATTCAGCCCAGCAATGCATAGAGCAGGTGTTCCCCCCTCCCCTGGGTGCCTTCTCTTCCAGCCAGACAGGCATTGCAAAGCCACCAGAGCCAAACTGAGGTTCCCTTGGCCATCCTGAGCTAGGTTGCTGTCACTAGGTGTGGAGTGTCACTAAGCGGGTGACAACAGAGGATGAAAGTGGAGTTTGCCCTCAGCGAGGCACACTCCTACAGATTTTTCCCCTGCAGGAAATCCAATATATTTTTATCCTGTTTGTCAACATGGTTCATTCTGAGAGAGCCCGGGAGTCTGTGGCCAGCAATTAATGCCACTTAAAAGCTTTTTCAGTGGGATAATTGTCTGTTGTTCTGCAGGCATCACTCTCATTCAGATGCTAATGGCTGTCAGGGGCAGTGGCCATTCCCACACTGGGGACCAGGTATGGCCCACTCCCCTCGCCTTGGAAGACCATTAATGGCTCTATTGTCCCTCAACAAGGGCAGGAGGGAAAACCCCCTGTCCCTGAGGAAGCCGTGGAAATAATCCTCATCAGTCTGTGTCACTTTGGCACAAAAGGCAATAGGGTGGACCAAAAGAAAAAGGAAGGGGTCATCCAGCACAAGGGGTGGGAAGTCAAGGTGTCCCATGTTGGGGACTTGGAAGAGAGCTGGGCCAGGCTCCTAGGTTCGTAATCAAAGACTCACTGCAGCGCTGTGAAAACCCAGGGCATATTTCCAGCCGTTCTCAGAGCTAAGATTTTCAGCTTTGCTTGCTCTGCTGGGTTTCGGTCACATTTGGATGTCCTCGCTGTGACTTTCTCGTATGCAGTTTGCCAGCTGTTGACCAACACAGCAGCACAGACACTGCCTTGCGGATGGTGTGGCTGCTGCCATGAGTCCTTCGATTGCAGACCTGGGTTGAGAGGTCCCCGCACTCCCTTCTCCCCGATAGCTGCTGCTCTTTCTGTTGGGCAAATGAGGCTGGTGGTGTTTTTTTTTTAAGGTATAGTTACCTTTTTTTGGAGGTCAGATCTACAAGGACAGAGTAAGAGTCCTTAGCTTTCTAGGCAGGACCCCACCATGAAGCTGTTGATGTCTATAGGTAGGTCTAGTTTTGGCAGATTCAACATTAAACCTTACATACCCAAATATCCGTGCACTTGGCTGTCCTCCGAGAGTGGACTCGCAGGATAAGAGGCCTCCTTTCTCCTCGGTTCACTCTCATTTGTCCTGTCACTTTCTTTCCCCATTGAGGTTGGGCTGAAGCTGTCATTTGTGATGGAGAGCAGAGTTCATGTGGATGTCTTAAAACATACCATGCTTCTTTTTGGAGTCTCTAGGTATCTGGTTTTTCTAGACAGGGTAGGTTCTTAGGGACGTGGTTTAGTGATAGAGTTGGGTTATGGTTGGACTTGATGATCTTAAGGGTCTCTTCCAACGAAAAAAGATCTATGATTCTGCCCATGGCTGTGATTAAGTCACATTGTCTAGAGATTGTCCCAAGAGATGTGCCTCTGTTCCTCTGGGTTAATTGTGCAACTTAATGAAACCCTGGTTTGCAAACTCTGGATGAACAACATCACCAAACACCCTTTCCCTCTGCAAATGAGGGAGCTGGGACAGCGAGAAGAAAAGATGCTTTCTGGGGGAACACTCGCTCCTCTGTATGAATCAGCGAGGAAGAGGGTGGGATCATTTAACAGCCAGGAGCATCTCTAAGGTCCCTTTATGAGGGTTTTGCTTTGTTTTTGGAGGTTGGCCTCCCCTCCCTAGCTGGCCACCTCCTTTGGGGGCCCCGTTTGTGGAGCCCTCCCGGGGGGCACCGCAGGCTGTCAAACCCCCGGTCCCTTTGTGTTGCTTTTCCAGTTGGATTTCGCGTGGGTTTGTGGTGGCCACGGGTGCCCCGAGCTGCTTTGGACGCTCCCAGCCCGCAGCCGCGGGCCACTTCTGCGCTGGAGCCAGCCCAAGAAAGGGCTGCGCCACTTCCATGGAAACAAAAGCCTGTTTTCAAACAGCGCTAAGAGAAACTGTTTCTGTCTTAGGCCTTTAATGACCTGGACTGTCCATCTTTGGGAGAAAAGCAACAATAAAAAGGCACTTCGGTGTGCTGCTGCTGCCACCGCTTTCTAACTATGATTATGTTTTGTCAAGGGAGCTCGGCATCCATCCTTATTTATGATGTATATATATATATATATAAAGTTTTATTTGCCCCCTTCAGCAAATCCTGCTGCTAGGAACAGGCAGGCACGTTTGCAGCAGCAGTTTGTATTTTCCCTGGGAGAGGAGTCCTGTGCCCTGTGTATTTCAGTGTTGAATAAATAGTCCTTCATGTTGTATGTGGTGGCTCCGGGCACCCCGCTGAGATCATGTCCTTAATACAAACAATACGACACATTTATTCTAAGCTGACCGCGCTGACCCCCAAAAGTTTGTTCCCTCCGCTGGGACTCCTCGGCCTTTTCATTCAGCTGAATGGCCAGCACAAAGACCTTGTCGCATCTACAGTCCCTTCCTAAACAAAACTCGGGGAGGAAGGGGGAAGGAGTGTCGGAGCGGGGAGAGGAAGAAATAAGCAAACCCTGACCCCTCCACCTAAAAGAAAGTGGAGGAATTTGCATTTTAAACGTTAAGATGCTCGTCCTGCTCTCCCTGCCTCTCCTCCGGCCGGCGGTTTGACTCCCCTTTTGCAAACACCCTGAGAAGCTCTGGGTTTGCAGCATCCCAGCGGAGCCACCATCCCGGCACCGGGCAGCATCCCCCGCTGCGAAGAAAGGCTCCTCTCTGCTCTCCTTTGCATTCACATTTTTTCCATAGATTAGAAAAAGAGAGAAAGAGCAGTGCTTATTAAGGAAATAGATGTTCTCTCCCCCTTCCCCCATGCTGATTTTTGGAGGCAGGCGTGCGCTGGGAGCTGCTCCGGGTTTGTGACTGTTTCCCATGGCCCCGGCTCCGCTCTCAGAGGTCACTGCTCGCTGTGTCGGGGACCGACAGCTGTTTGTGACAAACGCCCTCAACCACTGCCGGTTACAGTCAGCGGTTTTTAGGCAAACACTGAAATGGATGTTGATTTACTGTGATACTGGGTAGGAAACAGAAAGGCTGGTGCTGGTTCATTGAAACTTCAACTATCCTTCAGGCAGAGAGCTGTTTTGGGGGCAAACTCTGGTTAGATGTGCTGCAAGGGGTATTTGTGTGTCTATTGGGCTTCCTTTCTAAAGTGTTAAGTTTAGTTGGGAACCTGCCCGGCCACCGAAAAGTTATAATGTCTTTCTCCTGGGGTTGGAGCCGTGCTCCCAGCGCTTCTCTTTCCCCATCCCAAACACAGGCTCTCTTGCAGGCAATGCCGTGTGGCTTTAGCAGAGCTGTACTGCCAGAGTTGCACCAGCTTATTGAGGTGTTGTTCTGCCAGTCATGGCCCTGGTGTTTCCCCTCTTGCTGTCTTTGGCTCAACTTGGCTATACCATTGAAGCCAGTGTGTATGGGACCTCCTGTCCCTGGTGGATAATGGGCCCTATAGGACAGGACTCCTGACTCTCCTGCACCAGGGTCTCGTTCCTTTCCCAACGCCTGTGCAAAGCACTTTTATTTCATGTGACTGTGTGTGCCCTGGGCGGTGGGGTCAGGACAGTCCCCTTCTCAGCCCTTTGGCATTTCTGAAGTGGCACCACCTGAGCATCACACGATGCTGAACCAATCTGGACCTTGGCTTCCCCATCTGTAATGGGAACATGGCTGTACCTGCCTCCCGGGAAGGATGTGACTGTGATTTAATGTTTCGAGAGTTCAGGGCTGAGATGAGCAGTTGTTCTGTATTGCGGAGGCTGTGCCGTGGGCACGGTTTTCCTTTGGGAACTGCTGTAACGCAGCCCTGACCTGCGGCATGCGGCTGGATGGTGAAGGTGTTACTGTCCCTGTGGGCTGCCAAAGGGCTGCCACGGAGGTCAGGGCTGTGCTGGAGGCTTTTGTCAGTGTAACAATATCACTGCACTGACCAGAGGGCTTTTCCGGAGCTAAAAACCAGCCTGGGACATGGCTGTGGCGCTTACCAGCAGAAGTAGTTTAGCTAAATTAGGAAGACAAGGGGTTTGCCCATAAGATACCTCTATAAGAGTTATTTGCTTATGCATGGGCCTTACCTGGTGGGTCTCAAAGTCTGATCGTAACAGCGCTGCGGTGGTGCAAGCAATTAAACATAAATTAAACAATTTATGCAATTGAAAACCAATGGAACCCCACGTTGGGGTAACCAGGTGGATGAGATGTGCATCCGTAGCTCTTGCAGAGGCAGGCTGGGCACTTCAGAGCAGGTTCCTGACGTGCTGCTCTGTCAGATTTCTCTTTCTTCTTGGCCTTTTCCACACCGCTGCCCCCCACCCCGAATTGTGAGCCCCTTTTGCTGCCACATCACTGTTCAAACGAACGTGGTTCTGTCTGCTGTGCTGCTCTCGGGAGGTTTGCTGACTTTTTCTTTACATGTACAAGGAAACTGCGTGACCGTTTCTGTCTGGAATCTGTTCTTTTATATATATATATATATATATATATATATATATATACATACATTTTTTTTTTCCCCCCATTCTTTTTTTTTGTTCCCCCCCTTCTTTTTTTGTTGTTCTCCCCCCTGCCCCTAACCCGGGCTCGTTAAGAAATCAGTAACTGGTTCAATAGAGCTTTGCTTAACCTGGTTCTGGAAGTATTTCTTTTCCCCCAAAACACAAACCAAGTTCTCAGATTGATTTTGCTGCTTTTGCTATTGCTCATTTCCATTTAATAATATTCTGTGTGCTGTGTCTCACCTTCTAAGATCAATTCACAGCCAGTGACAAGTCCTGGACTGACAGCCCCAACCAATGGTCCTCTTGTTAATCCAGACCAGGTGCCTTAGGGACGTGGTTTAGAGACAGTGTTGGGTTAAGGGTTGGACTGGATGATCTTGAGGTATTGCTCCTATCAGACCTGTTTGGAGAGTGACATTGTGCTAACAAAGGAGGGGTCCCTGCCACGTATCTAAAGAAATGGTTATCTGTTTCTTTTCATCTTCTGCTAAGTGCTGGCCTGAAAGCATTAAGGTCTCTAATTAACCCCAAGTTTAGAGAACACCTACTAGAATGATGTGAAAACTTGTTTTTCATGGGAAGTTCCATCCATTCACTTTTATTTTGCATTCTGGTCTGGAATTAGAAGTCTAGATCTCAGGATATCCTGCACAACAAGTATTTACAACAAGCAGGCTGGATTTTAGCTGGGATTTTATTTGGGAAGGGAAAGACTCGCAACAATTACGAGGCATCTAGGATAGAGATACAGGGAAACGGCACCCACTCAGCAGCACCCTAGATAATATCCTGGTTTATTTATACAGAAACTGGGGGTGATTTCAAACTAAGATTAGTAAATAGTTACAGATGATGCACATCTATTTTATCCACTTTGAGGTCCAGCTTTGTCTTGGTTGTTTACTACTGATCCTACTCCACCTACTGCCTTAGTCTACAGGATATCAGCATTTGTACCACATAGTCTTATGTTTTCATAATCATGTAGCCTAATTAATTGTTTCTCATTTCATAGTAGACGATGATGCTGATCCAGCAGCACAAACCCAGTCCTCAGCAACATACACCCAATATTGACAGTGGCCAGAGGTGCGGGACGCTGGTGACTGGAGTTGCTCCCCAGGCAGTGCATCTCCTGCCAGAACAGGTTGCAAATGATAATGATTTATGCTTTTAAATATCTCCAGGGTGGGTTTCAAGAGGATGGACCAGACTCTGTTCAGTGGTGCCCAACACCAGGGTGAGGAGCAACGGGCACAGACTGAAACACAGGAGGCTCCATGTGAACAGGAGGAGAAACTTGTTTGCTGGGAGGTGCCAGAGCCTGGCCCAGGCTGCCCAGAGCGGGTGTGGAGTCTCCTTCTCTGAGACATTCAAACCCCCTGGACCCACCTGTGTGATCTGCTCTGTGACCCTGTGTGAGCAGGGGTTGCACTGGGGGATCTGCAGAGGTCCCTTCAACCCAACCAGTCTGGGATTCTATGTCTTACTTGTTGTCTATGCATTTCTTAATCACCCAGAACTGACTGAAGAAGGCCTGGGTGGAGGATTGGGAATTATTGAGTAGCAGACCCAGGCCCTACCACAGAGTACATCTATCACGCTTTTAAAATTGAAATCCCAGACCAAGATTTCACGAAGTAAGACTGTAAGGGATGTGTGGGTGATGAAGAGCCTGGTAGACAGACAGGAAAAGTATCTGTGTGCATGTCATGTTGTCCCGTGTTGGGGGAAGGACTGAAACCAAAGACCAAAATGCAAGACTTTGCAATTCTGCCTGATGCTTCCTATGTAGTTCTTTGTGTTTTTCCTCATATAGAGGTGTCTGGAAATAAAAGTAGACTCATGAGAACTTTATAACCAGCGCCAGGCAGGAAGAGCTCTTGGACAGCCCATGTCTGACCAGGCTATGCCAAGTGCTCCCAGTTTGGGGACTGGGATTTGGAAAAGGAAGATTTTCCATCCAGACTGGTTTTCCTTTTTGTTTCCCCCCCTCCTTTTTTTTTCCTCGTTGTTTTGCAAGCCCTGAAAGGAACAGACTCAATGTTATTCTAACTTTAAATGGATGGAAGTGGGGGAGGCGATGAGAGCAGAGAAGGAAAATCCATTTGCCGCAGTACTGTCAGGCCCTTAGTTTTCCTTCAAGTCTGACAGGCCCAGGATTAAAGGTTTGGTTACAATGGCCTGACGTGCACATTAACAGCCCTGAATGTCTTAACAACCCGGCTACTGGAGATGCATTCAGAAGAGTCTGTGAACTGCTTTTCCCCTTTAAAGCTCCTGCTAGACCATGTTGGCCAGTGAAATCTTTTGTGGTTAAAAATGTATAGACTTTTCTTTCCAATTCCTAAGCATATACGTACACAAACCCTAAATTCTTTGCTGCCTTCCCATAGGTTTTATGCCTAGTACTCCTTTAACCATTCTGCTTGTGAAAAGTGTCCTGCTTTGACTGCACTGGGAGTTTATATCTCCCCTTTTTATTTTAGTTAGACTTTCACCTAGTGTAAATGAGCAAGAATTCCCTTGCGCGGGCGGAGTTATGCGGATCTGTTCCAGCTGATGGGCTGAATGGGCAGAATAAGGTTTTTCCCTCTGAAAAAGGCAAAAAGAGCCTCTGATCAAACAAAATCCCTGTCTTGATTGACTAAATTTGCATCATAAAATGGAATTCACCCACCATGATGTTTGCGTGGATCGTGAACTGGTGGACAGTGATTGTAATAACCAGGGTGCATTGGTATCCGCAGTGCATAATAATGAAGTTTATACCAGGCTATTTCCAGCCATTGGCAGGACTGAGGGGGATGTTTCCACCCCTTCAGTCTCCAGGCAGCAAACCGCATTTGATTAACTTATTTTGTTTGGGGACAGGGTAGGAGAAGGAGAGCTGGTGATAAAATCCAGCAAGAAGCCCTGGAAAAGATTTGAAGCTTTAGTTTAATTGGATGACTCCTATCTGAATGTGTCCAAATCCCTGCATCTCCATCAGAAACTCTTGTCAGGGCTGGGAAGGTACCTCTGCCTTCAGATGCTTCCCTTGCTGGACACAAGGTTGTTGGTAACTGGTTGCACTTAACCCCAGCAGGTTTAGCTTGTGTTTCTTAATTCTGTGTGATAGGGGCCTGTGCTTTAAAAACAGAAGGGCTTTGGTTCAGTCTTCATTGCCAGTATGAAAAGTGATGGGGTTGGTGGTAGTTCTGTGATCATAGAATCATAGAACCACTTAGATTGGAAGAGACCTTCACATCATTAACCATCATTAACCCAACCCTGGCACTAACTCATGTCCCTGAGAACCTCATCTCAGTCTGTCCAACCCCTCCAGGGATGGTGACTCCAGCACTGCCCTGGGCAGCCTGTTCCAATGCCCCACAGCCCTTTGGGGAAGAAATTGTTCCCCAGATCCAACCTCAATCTCCCCTGGTGCAACTTGAGGCCATTTTCTCTCGTCCTATCACTTGTTACTTGGGAAAAGAGACCAACACCCTCCAGGATACATCTGGGGACCTTTGGCAGGAGTGGTGGCCCTTTTCTCCAGCAAGGAGCATGTGCAATGTAGAAGGAGAAGACAGACAAAAGGTTTCTGATCTGTGATGGGTGGACCATTGGTAGTGTCCAGGAAGACTGCAGAACCCAGGGAATGTCTGTCTGTTCTTTTCTGAGGGTTCTTGCATACTATCGGTTAAAAAAGATGGGTGTGGAAGTGGGCAGTCCCCCAGGGGAGCGAGGGGTGGGTGTTGTGGAGGATATGTCAGTCCTTGAGGGCTTTTGGAGTGACTCCATCACATGGATGATCTCCATTTCATTATGAGCGGGGAGATAATCTAAGGGGAAACCTGATTAGAAGAAGTGAGCAGAGTGCTCTATGAAAGGGGAGGGTGGAAGGAGGAATAAATGAGAATTAATTTAGCACAAAATCAAGATGTCAAGATCAAAATTAATCAAGAGACAAGGTTAATTAATTAATACATCCTTAAACCATCACGACTACATCACCACCACTGGCATTAATCAAATCCGTAAGACTGCTGAAGAAAAGACACTGTGGACTTGTTCCTAAACCTACATTAGGTGCCTGAAAAAGAGCCGGGGGGAAACAGAATTGCTGTTTTTCAACCCAGCTGATACTACCAGTGTGTTGTGGGGAGAGTTACAAGCCTCAAATGTTAAAGCTACTCATTAAGTTTTATTTTAGAAATACAAAGTGGGCAAAAAGGGTGGTCTGGGAATAGCAGTAACTGTTTATTAGACACTGGTGGCTATCGGGGAAATGACCCAACCAATAGGCTAATGCAGCCCTAGGAGATGCTGTTGACAGGAGATTCATATAGAACATTGACACCAGCATTCGGACAGTAGTGACAAGCGATAAAAGGGGCACGTCCTGTCTCTCCCAGAAATTGCTGTTTTGCGCAGCAAGATGTTCATCCACCATCGCTCCTTGGTTAGAGCAACCAGACTGGTGTAGACTGACACGGGCCAGGGAGTGCAGCCAGGAGCATCTCTGCTGGAAGAAGGATGGAGGGGTGACACCCAGCAGAGCAGCGTTGTCAGGCGTTAGGACGCAGCCCAACTGGTGATTGCTTCTTCTATTTGCCAATTTTGCCAATATTATTGACAATGGAAACTTGTTTCGCAATCTGATTGATAGAGACTGCTCTATAGGATGGACACAGGAGCTTCACCTCAGTGCAACCATCTCTGTGTCAAGTGCTGATCGCCTCCTTCCCCTTCCTGCTCATGAACAGAGATGGCAGCTCCACCAGATTTAACCTCTTTTTTTGGTATGGGCCAAACCACCTTCTATTCGTGACTACCCTGTTTCCCTGAAAATGAGACAGGGTCTTATATTAATTTTTGCTCCAAAACTTATTACATTTTTACATGTGTAGCTGCCTGGACATTATTTAAATTGACTTTTTTATGAACTGTAACTAGGGCTTATTTTTGGATTAGGGTTCATATTTCGAGCATCCTCGAAAATCCTGAAAAATCATGCTAGGGCTAATTTTCAGGGAAAAAGGGTACACAAGAGGTGCCTGCAGTCAGCTTAGACCAAGCACCTCACCTTCCTACAGCTCAAGTCAAAGGAGGTGACTCTCACCCTTGGCTTTTCCACATGGCATTTGATCAGTCAGGCACTGACAAACACCAGATTGGATGTTTGTCTTTAGCTCTGAGTGTTTCTGTAGGTTTCCCAACGGAAGACTGCCTGGTGCCGTGCAATATTTCCTTCGGTGACCTGGAAATGGATATAATCGTTCATACATCGCTCTAGAGAGATTAGGCAGAGTGTTGAAGGCCAGGAGTGTAGAGCAGTCAGGAGTGTCTTGTGAAAGCGCTAAAATCCATTAAAACCAATGTGCTTGCCATACGCAGAATCACACAGAATCAACTGGTTTGGAAAAGACCTCAGAGAACATCAAGTCCAACCCTTGGTCCAACTCCAGTCCATTGACTAGATCATGGCACTAAGTGCCATGTCCAATCTCAGTTGAAAAACCTCCAGCGCTGGTGAGTCCAGCACCTCCCTGGGCAGCCATTCCAATGCCTGACCACTCTCTCTGCACAGAATTGCTTTCTAATCTCCAGCCTCAATTTCCCCTGGCGGAGTTGAAGCCCATGCCCCCTTGTCCTATTGCTGATGCCTGGGAGAAGAGCCCAATCCCCACCTGGCTAGAACTGCCCTTCAGGTAGTTCTAGAGAGTGCTGAGCTCACCTCTAAGCCTCCTCTTCTCCAGACTAAACAAGCCCAGCTCCCTCAGCCTCTCCCCATAGCTCTTGTGTTCAAGTCCCTTCCCCAGTCTTGTTGTTCTTCTCTGGACCCGCTCCAGCACTTCAATCTCTTTCCTGAGCTGAGTGGTCCAGAACTGACCACAATACTCCAGGTGTGGCCTCCCCAGTGCAGAGCACAGGGGAAGGGTCACTGCCCTTGTCCTGCTGACCATGCTTTTTTTGATACAGGTTGAATACAGGTTGATACAGGTTTGATACATGATTGAAGTTGGAGATGGAGGAATGAAGAGTGCAGGCAATTCCCTGAGAGTGAGGTGTATGGGTGGATGGAAGTGGGAAGTGTTTATCAGTCTGGATAAATTAGAAATTGAAAATTGCAGAAAAAATTGGTGAAGGAGGAAAAAGAACAGTAGAGGAAATGCATGGCTAGTGATGTTAAAGACGGAGTGATTTTTACCTGTATTTCAAACAAAAAAAGATGCAATTATCAGTGGTTTGTGACATCTTTCTCTTTGGAATGGTGATATATGGAAACCGGAGGCATTCAGCCAGTATGTGTGTTCTGTACTTGGGAAAAGCCAGATGGTCTGTTTCCCTGCTCTGGGATGTTAATTGTGCAAACCTCACCACTGCAGCCCCAGCAAACGTATTGGCAACCCATGGGAAGAGTGGGGAATAAGAACCATGTTTTTTACCAGAGGTGGCACTTTGAAGGGCTGCTGCCTCAACGTTGGATGAAGATATATGTATATACCTACAATTGATTTTTTCCCCATCGCTGTAAATTGTTAACTCACAATGGGAGGTTGTGCTCTGCTCTAGTTCTACGGGAGCTCTTGGTCTTGAAACAGGAATCGACGTGGGGTGGTCCCCTGACCTGGGCTGTGCAGCAGGTCAAGCTAAAGAATCACAAAGGCCCTAAACTCTATGAATAAGTGCGATTCTTTAGGAGTCAGTGCCCCTGGTTTATAGCAATCTGGTGAGGGGCCTTAACTGGGTGACAGGGTAATTTCCATACAGTTTAAGTACATCCTATCTGGAGTCTTGGGGTAAGGGGAGATTTGACCCATGGTGGTTTTGTGAAGCTCTGTAAGATTTGCAAACTGGCTTAAACTGGCCCATTTGAGTCTGGTATCTTGAACCAGCAAACACCAATACTTCAGAGAAAGGATAAAAAGAATAAAAGTCACTCTTTCCTTAATGGATCCAGCAGTAATTCATTGGGAGAGGGTGGGAGGGGGTAGAAGTTGGTTCTCTGACCACTGCAGGTGATCGGCTTGAGAGGTGTGATTACCTCTCCCATGTCCCTATGCAGGCTACAAACATTTATTAATGGTCATAAAATATCCTGCCTGGTTTTTAAATCCAACCAGCAACGTATGACTTGACCACCATAAAGTTTGTCTCAAAACCAACACAAAAGGTTTGAATTACTCCTGGTGGCAATAAAAGCATTCTTTTGGCTAACGCTTTGCTTTATTGTTGGCTTTTATTTTTCTCAGTCCTCCTTCCTTACCAGCAAGACATAAACAATGGGGTATGAGTTGTCGTCCCCCACCCCCTCACACCTACATTAATAAGATCCAGGAACCAGCAAAATGAATGAAACAGGAGCAGAATAGTCATGGAGGCGGCTGGTTAGCGATAAGCACAGTTTTTCTGGTGTTAAAGGAATTGTTGCTTAGGGAGTGTCCTCTTCTTTGCAACCCAGAAAGCCACAGACATGCAAAAATGTTAATCTGAAGAATATTTATTGATTTAATGGATGAGTTCAGGACCACCAAAGTAATTTTTATTCAGAGTTGATTTAGTTCATTTAGCTTTCTTTTCAAAGTGAATTAAGCTGTATGAACTTATAGCCACTTCTAGACAAGAGCATTTGCACAGGAGTTGAATGCAGTTTAATGTGTAATGTGTCCACCTTAAATGTTCTTCTGTTGTTAATTCAGAAGAACTTTTGTCTTTTAACACATACCCTTAGGGGATTAAGCATCTTGATGTTAGGTGGCAGATGCATACCAAACCTCTCCATGACCATAGATTTAATTCCTCCTGTACATCTACTTTGAGGTACCTTATGCAAAGTCAGTAGTAACTTGATCATCTTCTGTCTTGAATGGAGCTCTGTGAGATACAATTAGCACAATTAGCATGTGAATCGGGCCCCGAAGTCCTGCTAGGGCAGGAAAGATTGAGAACATATCCATGTGTGTGGAAAGGCTGGTGAGAGATGTTGGGGTGCTGCTGGGTTTAGCTGCACTACCCTGTTTCCCCAAAAATAAGACAGGGTCTTACACAATTTTTGCTCCAAAAGCTGCTTACTTTTTTACATGTATAGCTGCCTGGACACTATTAATTTGACTTTTTAAATAAAATGTAACTAAGGCTTATTTTTGGAGTAGGGCTTATATTTTGAGTATCCTGAAAAATCATGCTAGGGCTTATTTTTGGAGTAGGGCTTATTTTCAGAGAAACAGGGTATTAAGAACTCTATTGAGCTGCGTCACACCTGCAGTACGAGTTTGTTGAACATCTAGATTGTTATTCTACAGCAAATATCTTTCTGTGGCCAGGCTCACAGTGACCTGGTGGGATCTCAGTGAGCAGGAGCTGCATTGTGTTCAAACCTGGTCCATCTCCCGCCGAGGGAACAATCCTGCACCTGCAGTTCCACAGCTCATTTCACAGGAGATGGGCTGTCCCTGCAGCCACATTCCTGACAGCAATTCACTATGCAAAAAATGGGAAGCGTTTGCCTTTTTTCTTCTGCATTTGTTCCTCTTAACCTCCCAGCCAAGTTTGCAGGCAACGCAAGGGAGATTTCCTCAGTTCTTCCCACCAACTTATATGAAATTGTGGATGCAAGAAAGGTGTGAAAACAACCTGGATGTCGTGTGATCCCCTTAATATTCTGCATGTGGCTCGCAGAGATCTCTATGCCTGGTGAACACTCCTCACTTTGCTGGTAAGAACCGTCATTTCTGTTGGGGTGAGACAGTTGTGAGAGCAAGAAACTGCTGTCCTTGTTAGGTCTCACTTGGTCCTACGTCTGTGTAGATAACATGGAATATAAGCTAGTGTAAAAGAGGGCAGAAAAAGAAATCAAACAAAGAAAATGTGGCATCTGAACATAAGCCTGATGGAAATGCAGCCTCTGGGGGACCCAACAGCCTTGCGTCATTGTGGGGCTGGGGGAGATGGAGAAGGATGGAGCGGCTGCATGTTTGGGTGATTGCTCGTGGCAACGTTGCAAAACCTGCAGTCTTGGCTAGAAAAACCAAATGGTTTCTTAAGAGATGGCAAAAGAGGGGAAAGGACATTGTGTGATAAATAAGGAGGAGGAAAAAGAGTCATGAGGAAGGATGGAAAGCAGGAGACTGGATTTCATGCTCTAGGTAGGTCAGGATATGGCCTGAACTGGGGGAAATAAAGGGACTTTTGGGGCCCCTTCCTTGGGTCAGGCAGGTCACATCACCTCTTTCAGTCTTCCTATGCTACCGGGTCACCATAAATTAGAGACCTCCAAAATGGGATGATGGGGTGGGGGGGACCGTCACCTCATTATTTCCTTCTCTGCATATATCCAAGCATTTCAATGCCATTGATTACCACTCCCACGCTTCTCTGATGTATCAGATGCTCAGCTTGGGGCTTAGGTGGTGTCAACGGGTCTTTTCCTTGTTTCTTTGCCTTTATCCCTGCCTGACTTGTGTGAACAGTTGTGTGGGGAAGGTGAAGCCAGATGTGGGCAAAAAGTGCTCCTGGCTGAACACAGGTAACTTTTTGAACAGTTTTAGATAATGCCCAAGTTGCAGAGTCGTGGCCTCTCCCTCACCCAGCGGACATTGGTTTCGGCTCCAGGGAACCCAGGCGAGGAGGGAGGAGCGGGCAGAGCAGCGGGATTTGCACCGTGGTGCACTAGCTGGAATGAGTTATGGAAATCCTTAAGTCCTCCTAAGAAAGGGCAGTTAAAGCTGAACTGAAAATTAAACACTAAGCTGGTACAAGCCACCTCACCTATAAATCCAGTCCTGATGCAATTTATTCCTGCACCACACTTACTGCATGAATGGGGATTTACGGCGGGTGAATTTTCACATCCTCTTCCACCGACAACATCTGCAGGGTTTTACAAACCGCTGTGCCAAGGGTGCGCTTCCAAATCTCAGCCCGCAGCCAAGACCAGTGATGGGCAGGGAAGGGGGAGAGGAAAAGAAGCCTGATTTAGCAAACGCGGAGAGCTGGAGGCGCCGAGCCCCTTTCTGTGTGTGCTCAGAGTGTTTGGATAAAGGCATCTCCTAAAGGGGGAATTTGTTTGGTTTGGACTTCATTGAGTGAAAAGCTCTCAGCCCCACGAGTGCTTAGTTATTCTCTTGTCTAGTGGCTCCTCAACAGCCCTCACTGATAGGGAGGAGGCTTCCTATTTGTGAAAGTGGCCCGGCTTGTTGAAATTCTCTAGTGACTTAAGTTTATTGGTTTTTCCTGAGGTCCAGCCATTTGAATTGCAAACAATGCCCCATCTTTACCTCCTCCCCTCCCCTTCCCCAGCCGGAACAATGTGCAGAGCTGAAATAAAGCCAGGCAAGGCAAAGTCTTGAAACGGAGCGCGATTTCTTTCCGCATGAGCGGGGAGGTGGAAGTTTGCTGCCTTCCGGTGCCGCTCATTGATGCGGAGGATGTCTGTGAAAGGGGCGGCAGGGATCTAGGGGGAGAAAGAGGGAAGGAGGCCAGCTCATGGATGATGGGCAGAGATCCTTTTTGCTTTATTGATTTATAACCTCTCCTGCTTCAAAGGAGAGATTGACAGTGGCGGATCCATGCGTGCTCTTCACCTGGCAGCATCCCGGGAAGGATGCAGGGGATGGGGAGTGCGGTGTGTACGAGTATATTCCAAAATTGTCCAACTTGTGTCATACTTTTTGGAGCGACTGAGCGGGTCAGGTCAGTCTGAGCTCAGTTAAACACGCACAAAGCTCGGCTGCTGCCGTGGGAGAGCTGGAGCACTGTGCGTTAAAATGCGATAATATATAAATGAGATATAGGAGCACAGCGGCAAATGAATATAAGTAGTCCTTGCCTGTGTCAATTTTAAGGCCTGATTTCTCCGCTCATGTTGGCTCAAGGAGCTTGTGTGTTGGTTCACTGCCTTGGGTGGAGTTTTTCTCCTTATTTATGCTGCTGGGAGGGAGGGAGGAGGAAGGAGGGAGAGAGCTCATCCCCCCGAGGTGCTCTGGTACTGCTGGTTAGTTAAAAGCTGCAGGATGAATGATAGAAACAACACACAGCTTGTGTTTCACTTATTATTCTTTTAATTCATGGGATGCTTCTGAAGTTTTGCCTCAACCTGGCTCTGCTTTCTTGGAAAAGCACAGAAATCTCCTCTCCTAGAGCAAGTCTTTGAGGTGCCGCAGTAACGCACCGTTTGGGCAGAGGCGTGTTGGGGCAGCGGGTACCCAGAGGCATTCGGGCACAAAGAAGGTAGGAAACCCCAAAGGAGGCAGCCAAGACACTGCCGTGCCTGTCATCCCACACACCATGCAGAGAGCTGGTCAGTGAGCTGAGGGGAGGTGGAGGACCCGTGTTCACCTGCATGTGAGGACAAGAGCAAGGAGGACAAGGTAGCTCCTGGCAGGGGACTTTTCTTCTCTATGAGGGACACTCAGGTGTCACTGCACCAGCACCCAGTGGCACGTCTTGCAAGCTCAGCCTTGCAGATGAAGGGAGGATGGAGCCAGGCTCTTCTCAGTGACAACCAATGATAGGACAAGGGGTAATAGGTTCAAACTGGAACACAAGAAGTTCCACTTAAATTTGAGAAGAAACTTCTTCCCGGTGAGGGTGGCAGAGCCTGGCCCAGGCTGCCCAGGGGGGTTGTGGAGTCTCCTTCTGTGCAGACATTCCAACCCACCTGGACACCTTCCTGTGTAACCTCATCTGGGTGTTCCTGCTCCATGGGGGGATGGCACTGGATGAGCTTTCCAGGTCCATTCAACCCCCTGACATTCTGTGATTATGAATGCGTGATGTATTTTGTGTGATAAAACTCACCTCTGTGATATTCAGTTATACTCGTGGTCATTCACAAAGAACTGACGTGAATTTGGGAGCCTTGGCTGCAGAAAGACCCTGGGGAAAGGGCATGGGGGGTGTCAGAGGTGAAGGTTTTGGCGGCAGAGGGCAGTGCTGGAGCGCGGGGGTCCTGCCCTTTGCTGGGGTCACAATGCTCTTCTTTTCTTCTCCAAACTGGGCGCCTGGGCCATCCTCATAGCACACCCTTTTTGACTGATGGCTATTCATGTGCAGGGCTCATTCTATCGCAGAATAGCACTTGTTTCATTTTACTATGAGAGGAAGGCTGGCAAAAGTCTGCTATAAAAGCACAAGACCGAAACCTGGGAGAGCTGTTCTTTCCCTGTGCCCTCAGTCAAGTCCCTTTCTGCTTCACATTCCTCATGCAGAAAATGGCAATAGGGACCTTGTTCTTGGTGGCAGAGCTGTGTGACACCTGCTGATGAGAAGAACTTCCTACAGTGGCTACGTGACAGTTAAAGGCACGTTTTCTCAGTGCTGTGCCCATGAGCTATAGCAAGGCACGAGGCAGAAGGAGAACAGACCCAGATCCAGTGTCAGGAGTGTGGGGATGAGGGCAGACTTGAGGCTCTGCCAGCCCTCAGCCTGGAGGAGGAGCACCCGAGGAGACTGCAGGAACAGCCGTCAGCCCAGGGATGAATCTTCCCAGGGACCTGATCAAAACTCCTTGGGGAATCAGCTCTTGGCTCCATCCCCTAAACAAATCAAAGCAAACCAGCATCAAAACCTGGTGTCTGAACATCTGTGGCCCAGTTTGTTGTTCCCCTGGGCTGGCTCTTCTGCACCAGAGCAAGCTGTGCTGTGGTCCGTGGAGGCTTTGCCCAGCTCTCCGATGCCATTACCTGCTTCCCTTTCTCATCTCCTAACAGTGAACGCATTTGATCTCATTAAACGGCACCTTTTCCAAGAGGGTTGGCTGCTCTGAGGCATCTTGCTGGTCTTTGCTCAGCAGGTAACCTAAGCTGAGATCAGATACGCTGGCTGTCCGGTGGGCGAATTCCTCTTTATCTGATGTTGACACCTTCACCTCCTGGACTAGTGCAATTCCTGGGAAGGGCAGCTCAGAGCATTGCCCTGAGCCACAAATCACTGATTGCAGATCCTTTGCTTCCGGGAGGGGAGAAAATAGAGCAGGTTTCAGTGAGACAGGGAAGAGCGATGCTTTCAGCATTACTCTCTGCAAGAGTCAGATGTGCTGCAGGAGGAAGCAAATGGCAAAATCCTGCTCATGCAGGGTGATTATTCATTGTAAATGCTGTCCAGTTTTGTCTGTGAGTCGAAAAGGGAGGCTACTGGTTTGTTTGGAGGGGGTTTTTCTTTTAGGAATTGCACTCTTGCCAAGACCAGAGCGTGCTGAGGATTTAGGAGGTCATTCGGTGTGGAGAGGAATACAGTTTATTGATTTTAATAGTTCTTTCTGAACAGTTCTCTGAGTGAGCTTCAGAAGTGCAAACAGATCCAGTTTCCTGCTTTACCAGGAGAAGATGCTCCAGCCCACAAGTTCTGATGTGTATAAATGGGGGAGAAAATGGACAAAGATCTGGAGACCACATCCAAATACACAGCGAGGTCTCAGAGATGTCAGGGGCTTCCTAATGCTGGAGGAGTGAGGTTCAACAGAGCATGTATCCTAACCGCAGTCTGCTTTGCCAAACAGATTAGTGGAGATGGCAAACACATGGAGAAAAGGCTGAGCTGAGACTTCTGGTGCTTGTGGACACTTCATGTGGGACATTTCAGACCTTGAGGCTGGTGGCATTTCCAGCCCTGGGGGCTGGATGCAGCAGTTCACACCTTGCTGAGATGCGCTTTCCCACTCTATATCATACTTAATTCATATTTGTTTTTCGTTTTCACCTTTTCTTCAGATGAATGCTCACACATTCGCTTTGTCTGATGGGAGGTGAGGTCCTGCCCCTGCTCCCAGCTCCAGGAGCCGTGACGCTTTTCAGGAGCCTCTGCCCTTGTCCCGTCCTTCAGCTTGGCTGTGTTCGGGCAAATTAAACTCCATCTCGAGTTTCTCTACATACTCATTCTCCTCCACTGGATCTGGGCCATATGGCGTGCCTGGCCACCGAATTCGGCACCTGTTTTCCAGTGTTTTAACCTAGTTGTAATTGTGTTCAATACAAATCTCATCCCGTGGCCCAGGAAGTGGCAGTTCTTCGAAGGGAATCCCCCTTTCTTAATTCAATTAATGTTCAAGCTAATTTCCACCCTGGGGCTGAGTCCCAGTGCCTTTGAAGTCAATAACAGTCTTGTGCTTCCCTTCAAGTGGAGCAGGTTTGAGCACACCCTTTGCAGGGAAAGGCTTTGCCAAGCATTTCAAAGAGCTGTGTGCATTTTTTTATGCCAAGAGATCTTCATCCTGCTCCAAACGAAGGGGTAGATTTCAGAAGGATGAGGCCCTAAGTCTTAGAAATCTTGGTCCGCCAGGCCAGGTAGATGTTAGAAGGTGGAGTGTGTTTGTTTTTGAAGTACATTCAGGATCTCAGATGGAGGGCCCTTCGTAAAAGAGAAGAGTTATTGCTCTGTGGCCGCTTTGAGCCTTACAGTATTTGCAAAGAAACGCATATTTGCCCTCTTCAGGTTTATTTACTGCCAGAGTTTTAATGTATGTCTTTAAAATGTCATTCAGATCATCCTTTCCTGGTTTGATTTAATGGAGTGAAAACCACAATCAGCTGGCAACAAGACTGTTTTTCCCATTCGGGGCAAAGTATGAAGAGCCAGATGCTGAGCTGTGTTTGCTGGCTGTGCTGGTAACCGTGACACTGATTTCAGGCACCTGAAAGGTGATTTTCTTCACCTAAGCTTGGCACACAACGGAAGTCCTGCAAGATGAGAATCTAATGGTTTTTCACCACCGTTACTGCTGGTGACAAGCAGAGGCATCTCCAGGAGGAGTTCAGACCTTAGGAGGAGCTTTTCTTTGTGCAGGAGCCCAAAGCAGCTGGGCCTTAATTGATCAAGGCTAAAATGATTAAGCTTTAGAGGATGGCGGCATTGCTCCACATCGTGGCTTTTTATTATTCCTTGACAGAGGTATTGAGCAACTTTGGCCTTTGTAGTGGTTTTGGAATGAAACTAATCGATGTCATAGAAATAAATGGAGGAGTCCGTGGTGTGTGGATGGAGCCGTAGGGGGATGACATGCAACCCAATTACTGGCAAAAAAGGGAGCATGTTACATATGTTGTTATGGTTCAACTGTCTATTAAAAGAGACTTTTACAAAGGTCCTGACATGAAAAAAGTGCGGTTCTAGTAATTTTCGTGTGTCTGTCGCGTGAGAGGAAACAAAGCTGTAGCTTTTGGGCAAGATTTAGCATTGAAAGCTAATGTACAAAGTTACATGAGAAGGCTGAAGTTGTCAGTGTGAAATTCCAGTGATTTATGTCACTGGCGATGTACTTCTGCACGTATCTAAAGTTTTGCAATGTAAAGATAGGCAACACAATACCCCGGTGTGCTTCTCTAGCTGATTTTTAAGCTCCACGCTGCTCATCAGCCCAAATTGCTGGAGACTACCCAGGGTGAGGGGAAAGCAGCTGCCTTCCCATGATGTGATAGGAAATGATGGGTCCGGCACCGAGAAATGAATATGTAAATAGTTATATGATCCCCAAGGGATAATTGCTTTGTTGCAAAATAGTCTCACCAGGAAAGCAGAGAAACATGACAAGTCTCATTGTGCTTTTGGGATAGACAAGCAGCCTTGGGTAAATATCTGCACTGGTTTGGATGCTGTTGGGGTTTGATTTGGTGAAGGAACGTAGAACGTGCTCTCCTCTCGCTGCTGTTGTTTAGTGTGACACTGGAGGGTTCCGTGCTCGCTCCGTAGCAGTGAGAGACATTCAGGTTTATCTGATCGGATAGAGGGAACTCTGAGCCTCTAGCCACAGTCAAGAGTTAACAAGCTCCACACTCCAGAGATAAACCCCGTCCATAAATCCGTAATCCTCCGGAGCCCACGGTTCTGTGGCTTGTTCAAAGTGCACGGTCCCTTCTCACAAAGTGAACCTGATAAAATGAGAATTGACCCATGCCTTTGCCCAACATTTTAAAAGGGATGGAGATCTAAGCTTTCCTTTGAGATTTATATATATATTTAAATCTCCTATATATATAAAAATGTGGTTTGATTGGTCAGTTTGTTTTATTTCTCTTTCATGCCAGGGGCACCCCTTGATCATGCCGGGAAATTTGCTTATGAAAGGGCTGAATAAAAGAGAAGTCAGGCAGCAGCCTTTACAGGTGCAGATCTGGAGTTTAGGATAAACACCTCCAAGTTTGGATTTCCTGCCTTCCACTTAGGGGAACTGTCTAATCTAGCTACCCATTCACCTTTCCTTTCATCCCAGGATGTCTAGTCTGATCTAACTGTCTGTCCTTTCATCCCCGCTATCTTCCTCTTGATCTGTGTTTTTTTAGAGCTCATTCATCACACCTCACAACTTCTAAAGCACCCACATAGGGCCACAAAGTTTCTCTTTACATTTTAGCCAAAGTGCTTGAAGGGATGGAAGGCGCAGCCTCTGCTGAGCTGTTCCTTCTTGTTGGAATCACACCGGAGAGCATCTCGATGAACGCGCTGAACAGAGAATTGAATTGTTCACATCCTTGAAGCTTTTATTCAAATCTTTGCCCGCTGGAAACGAGCAGGTTTGTTAATTGTGTGGCTTTCCTGGCTGCATTTTCCCTTGTGTTGGGTAGGGGATGCAAGTACATAGGGTACCAGTAATGCTCCCAGTAAAAGGATAACGGAAGACACTGGGGCGAAAGAGGATACTCCAGAAGGGCTATTACATTCACAGACACATTTTTTGGCCTGTCACTTTGCTTCCAGCCCGGGTGGCAGCTTGATTTTGATTTCTAAAGAGGGCTGGAAAGCATAGAGAACATCTGAACAGGAATAAAAACCTGAAAATGGGACAATAGCGGCTCTTTGAATATGGGACAGCATTAGGGCTCTTTATTCCAAGGTCTGCAACTAGGAAGGTCAGGGTGGAAACCGTCAGTGGAGATGAGAGAAATGAATCATATATCAGCGAATGCTGTTGTGAGTGCCAGCATCGCCCGGCTTGAAAGAGGTGCACAGATTTCTTAAGCAATTTCTAACTAGCAGCTGACTTCAGACAATGATTTAGGAGCAAAATTAGGTTTACAGGGAACACCTCTTTTGGAAGGTCCCTCTCTCTTTCTCCCGTGCTTATTCCTTCTGGTCTTTTATTTCTTTTCCCCCTCCCCAAAAGGCAAGGTTGTTACTTGGGAGCCCTTTTGAGGGGAGAGAACCATGGTGAGATTCTTGTGTTGGCATGGCCGATGTTAATGGGTAACACCGGGGCCAAAGGTCCTTTAAAGCTCCCACATCTGCAGCTTTGTACAGATCTCACCTCTGAAATGCCTCAAAGTGTGTAGCCAGGCAGGACTTAATGTGTATTAGCAAGACAAAGGCCCGGGGAGGAGAGGAAAGGGGGATGAGTTTTAATTTACTGAAGATTTATTAGGCCTCATGAAATCGGCCTGAACCACCCATTTTCTATATCATCTGCCCACATCTAAAGGGGGCGGCTTTGTTGTGGGGCGATGGTCGTTGAGAATTATCCCGCAACAAATCTCACCAGCGTGAAAGGGACACAGACAGGAGCAGGACGTGGAGGAGGGTTCACGCTCTCCACATAGAGCCCAAAATCTGGAAGTATGGAAATACGGGAATGCCATTCAGGCTCGGTTCTGCCTCCTCTTGACTTTTGTTTGTGGGGTGCATGTTCTCTTTGCTAAGCCTTGCTTGCCCAAGTAGATGAGTGAGATATCAGGAGGGTAGAGAGAGAGGAGGAGCCAACACCAAGGTGTGGGCATCACATGAGGTTTTGAAGCTGAAGGGATCTGTTCTGGGGAAGGGTTGGTGACTTGTTCATACAGAGATGATACCTTTTTGCTTTCAAGCAGCTGTGATGTGGCTCTAAGCCTGAGCTTGCAAATTGGGCTTTGATGTGGCCCACAGAGCTCTAGAGAATGACCCATCTTGGACCTCTCTAGGCTGTAGCTTTAGCATAAGTTTTGTAATACTGGGATTGCCTCAATGACATCTGGGAAAAGGCTTATTCATCATACCTGGCTCCTTTTCTTCCCATGGCCCACTCTCACTGTAGTAGCAGATTTGATTATCTCATTTTTGCTGTTAGTCTGCCTTGGAAAGGCCACTTGCAACGTTTCTGCAACACTCAGTGATCATACAATCACAGAACGTCCTGAGTTGGAAGGGACCCACCAGGTTCATTGAGTCCAACTCCTGTCCCTGCACAGGACAACCTCACAGCTCACACCGTGATGGGGTGTTCTCCATGGTTTCATCTTCACCTGGCTTCGTGGGCTGATAAAAGTCACACCAGCATCCATCTCTCTTGAATGCATTGGCTTCCTGGCATGAAGGGATGCTCAGCAGGTCCTGCAGAAGAAGGCATTGAGGTCTCCTCCCTTGCTGAGCCGTCTCCGTGCTCCTGTTCCCTTGCAGACCTGGGGCCATGGTGCCTCATCTCACCAACTTTCATCCCACCAACCCAGCTGGGATCCTCATTCCGGTGGAGAAGTAAAGGAGAACCAGGAGACTGAAATATAAAAGGTGCCTTTGGGTGACTTCAAGTAAAATAAGTTTCTGGTGCTGGTCCTCATGGTGCCAACATGAGAGCTGGGAAGTGAATCCTGCTCCCCTGCAGTGCCAGAAGTGCTTTCAACCTGTCCCCTGTGCCAAGGAGAAAATGCAGGTGGAACAAGGGCACGTCAGCAGGATTTTAGCAGTGGATGTTGGTGACAGGCTGGCTGTGCCACCGAGAGTGACTTGTGGGTCTGATCCCGTCTTGAAGGACCCAGGTGTGGGTCTGGGACTGTCACACAATGATGGACCCGATACTGTCCTCTGATTAACTCGTCTCAGGTGTATGTGTGAGTTTATGAGGCTATTCTCTCCAGATATGATACGAGGAAACCTGCAGCCACATCCAGCATTGGTTTCTTCACTCTGTTATAACTTGTATAAATACTTTTGCCTTACTTGAACGATGGGTACAAGTCCCATTATTTCCCAAAACTATTTGCATCTTCCTGCTCCAGAGGACAGGGAACTGCTGTACTTCGAACACCAGCCAGGTAACGCTCTGGGGAAAGATTTCCCTAGTGAATCTGGAGTCAGGATGTGATGTTTCTGTACCTTGAAATTCCTCATGTTGCCTCTGATCCTTGTAACATCTTTCCCTGGGCACGCAGAGCTTAACAACATTTTGGAAACTGCAAATTCCTGGGTCAAATGTCAGGCAGGCAGGTTGTTGTGACCTTAGGAATTGTCACCTAGCACTGAAATGCAAATGGAAATCAAATAAAGTTCTCAACTGAATAAAAACTTAAAAGCTGCTACCTAAGGTAGCTGTCACATTTTGCAGCAGGTCCTGTCGCAGATCTGGCAGTAGAGCTGTTCTTGGGTACTTTTTCTTTTAGAGAAAGGGTTGTATGTGGGTGGCAGGAGGAAACATCAAAACCAAGGTTGCTGTGAATGTGTGGGCATTTCTTCTTGAGTTGGGTCTTGGGACCTGAACCCCTGGGAAAGAGTTGGGACTGTGGGTGGACACTGTCTGACTGCAGAGCCACATGGCATCACATACAAACAATAGAGTATCTAAAAATAGTACATTTGTGAGGGTGCTGTGGGTGTTTGGGTGACAGACACAATATACAGCTGTAGAATCACTCCTACATACCTTCTTCTCAGTTGTACTTTGTGAAGTTATTTCTAATACCTTATTATATTCTTATGACGTGTCACAACAAAAGCATGAGACCTCCCTTGTGCTTCTAATTTTCTGTAGAGATGCCGTTTTTCATGTGATCAGCTAAGTGCCTTGCATTGACGCTTTCCAAGCTTCCTGGGAGCTGCATGGGCTTGTCAAAGGGTTAAGATTTGTCCTATTGATACAAAAAAATGCCTTTAGACATTGCTGTTCTTGAACAACCCTGTCTGAACCATTCAACCCCTTTGGAGTTAAAAGCTGTTCATCCACCCTCGGGAGGGCAGATGAATGGCGAACAGCAAAGTTACAGTCCATGGTTGGGCTGAGCAAACAGGTAACTTTTGGAAAGCGGTCATAGGAAGCTAAAAAGCCATCTTAGATATGGAGCTGAGCATGAGTCACCCAGGGAAGTCAAAACAGACTGCTCAAGTACTTCACTTCAAAGCCTTCAACACCATCAACCCTCAGGCATCCCAGGAATGTCACTGCTCTTCAAAGGAGGCCCAGAGGGATAGCTGTGTGTCCGGTGGGATGGCTGTGTGTCCAGAGGAATGGCTGTGTGTCCAGAGGAATGGCTGTGTGTCCGGAGGAATTGGCTGTGTGTCTGCAGGAATGGCTGTGTGTCCAGCAGGGGGATGGCTGTGTGTCCGGAGGGATGGCCATGTGTCCCGGGGGGACGGCCGTGTGTCCAAGAGGGGTGGCTATGTGTCCAGAGGGATGGTTGTTTGTCCAGGAGGGACGGCTGTGTGTCTGCATTGGTCTCCTGTGTAAGGAGAAGCTTTAACAAAGCCCTTTGCAGTGTGTGCTCCTTCCCCAGAGGCTGGAGGTACGGGGTTACATTTCAGTCCTGACTCTGTTGGCCAAGCCCTGAGTCTGATCCCATGCCGTGTTTACACCAGAATCCTTGTGATTTGCTTTGGATTTACTTAACTGGGAAAAAAATAACACTCCCTGACTTCCCAGGCATTTCAATGAGATCAGCATCCAACTTTCTCTTGTGACCAGCCAGATACCTGTTGCTGACAGCAGGTTTTAGGGGGGGTGATGATTGGCCCTGGCTGCACCCCATCCCCAGGTGACATCTCAGGGTACCGTGGGTGACATTGGTACCAAAGGCAGGGCTGTACCCACCGCCCGCAAGTCCTGGCAATGCAGATGTGAGTTCCTGGTGATTTCACTCCAAGAACAAAGCTGACAATCAGTATTTGATTTTGTCAAGTGTTGCAAATTCTGATGTGAAATGTCTGTTTTTAAAAATTCAGTGTTGTCTGTAGGAATATTTCAATTCCACTTATAATTCCCTATTACTATTATTATTTTATCAGAGAAGACTGAAGTGAGAAATCTGCTGCCTTGGTAGACAGTTCTGAGCAGAATCTAGAAACATCGGCATCCCTTTGGGTGACCAGTGCACAAGCACCAAACTTCTTTTTCTGCAGATCTCTTTCTCTGAACTTTTTTGTTTTTTCCATAATATTTTAATTTCAACTCTACTGTGAATGAAAAAGTAAAACCTGGGCAGATCAAAGGATCACACTAAGAGGAAGATACTGTATTTTTGTATTGATTTTTGTGGAAGAAGACAGCACAAATCCAACCATTTCTGCCACTGGTGGAGCTGGGTTAGGTTTGTAAATGAATAGAAGAAAAATAATAACATCACAGGGCTTAGTCAAAGTGAAGAGGGATACAACGTAATGAAACAGAAACTGGAGAGGGAATTTGAAGTGTTAGAGGCTGAATGCAATTGCTTGAGTTGGAAGCCAACCAGCGTCCTGGGGCTAACACCTCTCCTCCACGGAAAGTGCTAGGGGAACTTTCATATTTATAATGGTAAGGATTCTGGGTTTGTGCCTTGTCCAAGAAATGGATTTTAAAAATAAATGTTGATGCTGCTGAGGATTCTCACTTGGAGGAGAACCTGGGGGCAGGCCACAGATTTGATCAAGGTTAAATAGAATTAAAGCATCTCAGTGACTTAGGTGCCAAGGTCTAGTTTTCCTAAGTGACTTAGATGCTTAGGCCCAGATCCAACCATATGCTTTGGGTCCTAGCTGGGAGACAGGAGCTCAAACTAATATTATACACATGTACTTTGTTGGATTTGGGCGCCAAAGCCTAAATCTCAGTGTAAGTCTATGAGATATAAGCTCTTAAGTCACTAAGCACCTTTGAAAAATATTACTGGGGCTTATGGGAAATATAGTTTCCAAGCAATTTAGCACTTGGAAGCATGGTAAATCAGAGCAGCTCAGTTATATTGGTAAACCCAGGCTATCGGCTTGCGCTTTACTTTTTCCACCTGCATGTCCAGCTTTATGCAACCCAGTTGTCTAGGCTGCCTTGGCCAGGTGGAGGTGCCCACACACCTCCCGAGGGAGGTACCAGGGGCAGAGATGGATAATCTGAATTCTGCTGTCCTGTGCAGGGTGAGAGAGGTAACACTGCAGCCCAGAAGGCAAAGTGTATCCTGGGCTGCATCACCAGCCCTGTGGGCAGCAGGTGCAGGGAGGGGATTGTCCCCTCTGCCCCATTCTGTGGGACCCCCTGCAGTGCTGGTCCAGCTCTGGGTCCTCAGCACAGGACACACATGGACCTGCTGGAGAGGGGCCAGAGGAGCCACAGGAATGACCCGAGGCTGGAACAGCTCTGCTGGAGGACAGGCTGAGAGAGCTGGGGGGTTCAGCTGGAGAAGAGAAGCTCCAGGGAGACCTTAGTGCAGCCTTTCTGGACTTAAAAAGGGCCAATAAGAAAGACGGGGACAGACTTTTTAGCAGGGCCTGTTGTCACAAGACAAGGGGTGATGGTTTTAAACTAAAGGAGGGAGATTCAGGCTGGACATGAGGAAGGAACTGTTGGCCCTGAGGGTGGTGAGAGCCTGTCTCAGGTTGGCCAGAGAGGTGGTGGATGAACCATCCCTGGAGACATCCCAGGCCAGGCTGGACGGGGCTCTGAGCAACCTGAGCTGGTGCAGATGTCCCTGCTCATGGCAGGGGGGGCACTGGGGGAGCTGGGAAGGTCCCTCCAACCCAAACCATCCTGAGATTCTATGATCTCATGTAGGCGTGTGCTAAAGATTTTCACTGCATTGGAGCCAAATGCAAGACCCTGGCAGGACAGTGCCATAAAATGACCTTCATTGCTCCTCCCATCCCCTATGACTCTTAGTGTCCAGAAGGCAGCTGAGCTGTGGTTCATCGTAATGTCTTCTGCCTTAACATCCATGCCAAACTGTATCAAGGGTGTTATCCCAAACACCTCTCCACCTGCTCGAAGTAACACCAGCATTTTGGGGCTCTGCTGGACCTGCCACTTGTGAGTCGCGGAGAAAAAACCCTCTGTAGAGGATACGGCATGGGGAAAGCGTAGTGCATCTGTGTTGTGCCTGTTCCAGGTCGAAGTGTCCACTCGCTGAGTCAAAGGGACTAAGGCAGCTGCCCTTGGCTATGGAGACTTTTTCTATGATAAGACCTTGCCATTGTTTATAGTGGAGTCAGCATAATTAATGGGTGCTGTGCACAGTGGTGCTGCCACACTGCCTGCCATGCAGGGGAGATTTACTATATCTGGAAAGAAGCCCAAACTCAAAAGCCTGTAATTGTTTTAATAGCAAATTAAAGCAATGTAGAATGATACTGTGTTAAGGCCTCTCATGTAAATGCCATGGGCAGCAATGCAGGAATAGCTGAGATATCACTACCTAGGATGGCCCCGGAGCTGTACTTTGGAACAACTCATTAGTCATATCTAAGGACACCATGAAGAGAAATATATTTTAGGGTTAAACAAGCAATGCCCATCTTCCCTGGCTTCCAACTATCAGGTTAGTTGTGAGACTGGTGCTAGAAGGTGGAATTTGGTGTCTGTGTCACGCTGGAGCTAATAAAACTGGGTATTCTCTGGGAATAACTTCAGGATTTGATCTAGCTTTCTTCTGAATTCTCTGGGAGCTGTGTGTAATCAGCCCTTTCTAAGCAAAGCCCTTTGCTTTTGCTCCTAAATATAGACTTTGATGCTTTCACTTACATCAGCAAATCTGAAAATACAGGATTTTGGGTTAGGTGCTACCAGTTTATGCGGAGGTTACGGCTAACAGCCCACTTTGCAGAAGGGTCAGGAAATTTGATGTCGAATGCCATGTACCTGCACGCAGCAGCACTTTCTGGGAGGCATCAGTGGCAGCTCTGCAGCTCCACATCCCAGCCTGGGCTGTTCTGCCCAATGCATCGGGGCCAGCCCAGCGTCCAGCTCTGCGTCCCCTGCCACCAACACACGTAGGGCAGCGAAATTGGGGCTGATTGAAGCTGCTTTAATTGTGCATCGGTTGCTGAGCAGGCTGCCATCTGCATCCCCATCTGGCAGGGGGAAAGGCTGACGCAGCAGCCGTGAGAGGACTGTAGGGTTGTAAAATTTAACACTAGAGAAGCTTTTTCGTTCTTTATGGGTCTAGGGTTTGTTTTTATCTTGTGCCCATTTTGCTTGTGAGCCTGCGCTCAGCCTTCCCGGGGGCCACAGTTGCCTTGACAAGTCTCCTGCCTTTGGAGTCGGGGTCACACACCCACCAGCAGCACGGCCACCGCTGGCCTGGGCTCTGCCAGCTGCCCTGGCCAAAAAGCCAAAGCAGACCCTCTGTCTGCAAGCTGAGACCAGAGGGGTCATGCTGGAAGAGCTCTCTTGAGCCTGTGGGTTGGTGTGGCTGTTACATCCCAGGAACCGCTGTCACTTGTAACGCCTGCATTAAAAACACTCTGCAAGCTGCAGCTCACACCGACTTTCCATCTCACTTGCATGGTTGTGCAACTATTCCTTGTTTCATCCCCATGGAGTTTCCCTTCAGTGTGAGCTCAGGGAAGAGCTGCTGGAACTGACAACTGTTTCTAAGCCAAGCCTGCCCTGAGCTGGCAGTGATTGCAGGTAGTTACCCCTCTAAGCCCCGAGACAGACCTGCACAGCATCAGGTGTGGGATGGTGGAAACTGGAGGCTCAGCAAAGAAACTGCTCATTCCACAGAGACAAGGTTTGTTTTTCCTGGAGCACGGTCTGATGTGTTGTATGGGAATACAAGGCAGCTGTGTAGTGCCGGGTGGTGCACAGGCTGGAGGGAGATGAGCTGGGAATTGCCTCATCACTACAGTCTGCAGGAATCAGTCTTGGCTTGAATCCTGAGAACTGCACCTAGATTTTTGTCTCTGGAAGCTTTAGCACAATGCATTCAAAAAAGAGAGAGATCAAACCAGCAGGTGGACCATGAAGGATGACAAACAGAAGTTAACTAGCAGTGTGCACACATTGAGGAAAGGAGTTTGGCCATTCAGTCCTTCTTGCTGCTAAAACTGCCATTAACTGCAGGATTCACTGGCAGCCTGAGTGGAGAACCCAAAGTGTGCTCAAGGTTTCTGTTGGTGCAACGTGGATGCAGGTTTTGCATCCATTGTTGCAATGGATGCGCGAGGAGCAGTGTGGCATTGGCCTCGATATTACAACACGCTTCTCTCCTGCCAAGCATCGTCCACCAGATATGACATGGGATATATGGGAGACCCAGATCTTTTCTGGAGCAGCCATGAAATTCCAGGGAGTCCCCGTGAAAGAGTTGCTGGGCTTGGTGTTTGGATACCAGGATCTGTCCCTCTGTGCCAGATTTCTTGTACGGTTCTTCAGTTGACTTTTGGGGTTCAGGGAAACACACAAGGCAGAGAAATGTTCCCTTTGAACAAAGAGAATTTATGTCGCACTGTACGTGAGCACTGTGAGTCTGAACGTGTTCAGGGAGTTCCTCAATGGCTTCTGAATGTTGTGATCGGGTACTGCAGGTGTTGGGAACACTCGGGCTGGAGAGGCCCCTGAGCTCGGGGACAAGACAGCCACCACCAAGTGGGGCACTTCCAAACAATTTAGAGGCACGGAGTAAAAGGATTGCGTTTGCTTTGATCTATCAGCTTTTATCATTTGTAAACATCTATTAATTGCCTGTGTCAGGCCCAGATCCTTATCGTCTTCTAGTCTAATTTCCCTTGTTCGATGCATTTCCTCCACTATAAAAATACCCATCACCCACCCCTGTCAGCACAGATTAAATCTAACGCTCTTTCTTTCAGCTCCTCTCCCCAGTGAGGCTGTAAAGCTGTCAGCTCCACACTTGACAAGAGCCAGGCTGTCCTCCTTCCCTTTGTCTCCTGAAGGAGAAAAATATTTAGGTGTCACTGGCTGGATGGCCGCGGTGGAATTCGAGGGACCTTGACCCATCCATTGATCCGAGCCATGAGAGGAGAGTTTCCACCACTAGCAGCTGTGATGTTCCAGGTAGCTGGGACCAGGGCGTGTCTTTGGGGTCACCGATCCCCGCTGCCACCTCCCTGGCTTCCTAAAAGCTTCTCCGTGAGGCCACACGTCCCTTGGCATGCTCCAGCTGTTCCCACACATGTGACATCCAAATCGCTTCCCAGGCGGCGAGGTGCTGGCTCCTCGGGTAAGAGGTTGATAAAGGGTGTGAAGTTGGGGCTCTTCAAAGGATTCGTGCTCCCACTCCATGTCCCCAAAGCACAGCTCAAGGGCCAAATGTTTTCCACACCTGCTGGTTGAGTGTTAGCATAATGCCTCGTCTCTGGGTTTAAAGAAAGAGGAAAGGAGGTGGCTGCAGATGGCATATGTCTCAGTGAAATAGGTGATGCGAAATCCCTGAAATCCCCTCTTGCGTGTGCTCTACAAATGGGCTTCTCTCTCTGCGGTTCCCAGCTGAACTCCCGTAAGCGATGTCTGAGCATCCCTGCAGGCAGCCGCAAGGCTGGACGCTTTGCTTCCCCACCGCACCAACAAAACATGCGTTTTCACAGGGCAAAGAGGGACACGAGGAAAAACTTCTCAACAAAAGCAGAGCAGGGGGCAGAGCAGGCAACAAACAGAGAAGAAAACAGCTCCTTGAGCCAGGGTCTGAGCCCAGGGGAAACAAGCAGTCCCAGGAAAAACAGCGTGGAGGACCAGGCTGGGCAGACAGGAGGATGTCATGAGATGCTGAGCTGCAGCAGTTTATCATCAGCCTGTGGCAAACAGGACGTAGCGTGGTTTTGCTTAATCCTCTTCGACTGCTGGTGCAGTAAGGTTACAGGTAGTCAATGCAAGGGCTTAAAAATAATTTCTCCTCCTGCCTCTCCCCACATAATACAGATCATTTTCAAGGCAGAGCAGTTTCTGGGCAGGGTGCTGGGGTCCGTGCAAAGGTTTCCTGGGGCAGGTGCTGCTGTTGAAGTGTCGCTGTGATCACACAGGCGTTATCTCCTCTGTGCCGTGAGCTGGAGACGCTCACACCGCTGCTCACAGCAGCTCTGCCGACACTGCGGCCGCTGGCTGCCATCCCCCAGCCCCTGTGTCTGAGCCTCAAGTGTCTGCCTGCCAGATAACGAGTGTCGCGGGATGGTCCTAAGAAATACCCCAAGTGCGGCAGAACAGAGTTGATGCGGCTCCTGCCACGGATCACTCCAGAGCTGTTCTTGCTGCTGTGCAACTCGGGACATCAGGCCAAGAGGACCCACAATACGTTTAATGTGCATGTTAGCACTCCATTAAATATTGACTACGCTTAAATAAATGATGCAGCCAACTTTCAAGGAAGAAAGTGCTTATTTTGTCAACACAAAATATCCCTCTGTGCCTTTATCCTCATTAGTCGGTCTGTGGCCAGAAAGCGCTCTGAACGAGGTCTTTGTAACCGGTTCCGCATAACGTCACTTGTCCAAAGGAGACTCTGTTAGAGCTGAAAACTTGGTTTGGCCTTAAAAAGCAAAGTGTTTTAACATGAGAATGTCAGAAAGATGACTTCATAGCTTTCTTTCAATAAAGCTTGCAAAGAAGAAATTTTCTCAAAACCAACTCTTTCCCGCAAACTCTTTTGACAGAAATGAATCTGCATTTTGACAGAGATAGCCTTCAGCTCCAAAATCCCAGAAGCACCTCACATCTTTCTGACTCGCCGCATCACAACACCGTGTGTGTCCTCCAGCTGTCTCCAGGGTCACATAGGCTTGGTGGACTTAGTGTGATGCTCATTCTGGGGCTCAGCCTCTCAACCAGGAGGCCAGAAGTCTGGATCCAGCCCACCTAAACTTAGGAGCTAAACTAAAATCTATAAATTGACAGCTAAATAGCAGCCAGGTTACTTCAACAGACAGTGGGAAGGGTTAAATTGTACTCCCCCCTTCCTGGAGCATGTAGGAGGGTTAAATTTATTTGGCTGTATCAAGACAGACCTTTTGCTTTTGCCATGTTGACAGTCATCACATTGACCAGTTTGGATGGTTTTCAGGTGGGAGCCCAGGCTGGGGCAGGGCTATGGGACACACTGCACTGCCTTTGCTGCTTTGCTTTTCTGCTTCACCATTGCATTTCTCAGGCTCTCTCTCACCGCCTCCCTTTACATTTGTTTTCACAACACCTTACAAATAGCCTGTTTTAATAATGTATAATTGGAGGCTTTTTTATATGCTTTTGGTGCATCAATTATTGAAGCCCAGCTTGGTGTTCTCTGTTAATAATGGGTTTTTTGGTTTGTTTATTCCTGTTGGTTAAATTTTTCATGGGAACGTTGTCACGGTGGAAGGTATTTGCTGCAGCTGCTACAGGACACGTAACTTGTGGCACTTTCATCATTGACCTGAGCACATCACCGAGCTCAGCCTCGGCGGGCTGGGCAGGTTTCGGTGTCCCCTGGGGTAATGCCAGTGTTGAAATGTCCCCACTGCAGACCAGGGCTGGGGAGGGTCACCTCTCTCACGGAACCAGGACACTGCCAGGGAGCAGCCACCTTCCCACATTTGCACAGGGAAGCTTCAGGTTGAATATTAGGAATAATTTCTTCCCCAAAGGGCTGTTGGGCATTGGAACAGGCTGCCCAGGGCAGTGCTGGAGTCGCCGTCACTGGAGGGGTTGAACAGATGCGAAGATGAGGTTCTCAGGGATGTGGATCAGTGCCAGGGGTGGGGTAACAGTTGGACTTGATGATCTTGAGGGTCTTTTCCAACCAAAATGATTCTGTGATTTCAGAGGAGGGCTGGAGCTGGGCAGCTGGGGTCTGAACCAGGTTGTCCCCAGCTGCCACCGCACAAGCAAAATGATCCCTGAGCATCCTGCCCAGAACTGCTCGTGGTCACAGGCAATTGAACTGTTAAAATCAGTGTTGACAGAGCTAAGCGTCATGCTCAGCACTGCTGTCCATAAGCAAGGAAGCACTACTGGGACCTGCCAGCCCAGAGGAACCCACCTCCTGATTTTTTTCCAGGGCACTAATAATTATTACTGGGCATTTTCCCCATGTGCATTTCTATTCTTTCAAAAAAAATTGTTTTGGCTTTTATTCTGAAAAGTATCAGGATGGAAAACATCCGTCTCAAACGGTTGCCTTCGTTTTGCAGAGGCCAGTGTCATTCTCCGAATGGCCAGTTCCTGTGTGATTGGGGAAAATGTTGACATTAGGATCACAGGATAATTCAGGCTGGAAGGGATCTTAGGATGTCTGTAGTCCAACATCTGCTTGAAGCGGGGACGGCTGAGGTCAGAGCAGATCACTGAGGGCTTTATCCAGTCTGGTCTAAAAATGTCCAGGAATGGAGACTGAGCTGCCTGTCGTCAGGAGACATTGACTTTCTATCACTCCCAACTGGAGCCAAATTCTAACTGGCAACCTGCAGGTAAAGGCTGTTTATCCCATTAACAAGCTCAGGATCAGGCCCTCCTACAGTGAGAGATTAATTAAGTTTTACCTTATCTTGAGACTTCAGTATGATCTAATGTACAGGCTCAGTCAGCACCCCTCTAACTTTCAGCTCTGACATTGATTCAATAGGTGGATGTGATGGAAGTGTGTCACTGTCGTGTCTGTCCTTTACCTTAGCAATTATAACACAACACGGGGAAAAATGCAAACAGGAATGTGTGGGTGGGTGGATCGGCACCCACCGGTGCTTCAGCAGAGGTTCAGGACAGACTGGTTTTAGCAGCAAAGCTGTTTCAAGCATTCCCTGCATCCATATCATACAAGTGTGGGGTTTAGAGGAGATCACTGGCTGAATTCAAGGCTAAAATAATATACAGAGCAGAAAAGCAAAGGGAATTGTTTTTAACTTTTATCTGCAGACCCCAAACCAGCTACTTTGCCATCACCGTGGGGTTGGCAAAACAGGGGCGCGCGCGTCCCGTGCCAGGTTTGCTCCCAGAGCCAAGGCACCCAAAAATTGCCACCTCAGCAAAAACCCTGAGTCCCTCTCAGGCTGTGGGGAGCGCCTAGCAATGCCAAGGTCAGAGTCCTACAGACGTGGGAGTTTGCTTGTGGATTCTTTCATGGGTCAGCAGGTTGAAGTGAAAGTCATTGCTGAAACCCAAGGCCACCTGTTAAAACTGCAGCTGTGTCCTGTCCCCTGGGCTTCACCCATGGTGTGTTACCTGATGTGTTCGCTGGCATGTTTGGGTCGTTATGAATACCTTTGCAGTCCAAGCTGGGGGATCCTTTGCTTTCTCCATCCCGTTGCATGTTGTCTGCTCTCCTGAAGTTGCTCCGGCTGTTGTTTCCCATCAACTTTCAGATAATCAGGTGCTTCTGCTGTATAACATGAAAGCTGCTGGCCTGAGCAGTAAATGGGGAAGGCAGGACCGGATCGTCCCTTTATTCTGTTGCTTCTCTGGGTAACAAGTGTTTTCATGTGAGTATTTTTGTGGCCTGTTCATACATCGGAATAGCAGGCGTCACAAAAGATGTTGAGATGCACTGATTTTTCAGGATTTTTGAGGACGCTCGAAATATAAGCCCTACTCCAAAAATAAAACATAATTACAGTTCATTTAAAAAGTCAATTTATATAGTGTCCAGGCAACTATACATGTAAAAAAGTAATAAGTTTTGGAGCTCAAATTAATATAAGACCCTATATTATTTTTGGGGAAACAGGGTCGCGGGGGGATGCATTTGCCACTCTGGTTTGCAAGAACAGAGTACGTTGAGCTGGTAACACACTGCGAAGACCCCATGGGGGAGCGAATGGAGCTTTAGATCAGGAGGCTCCATTCTGGGCTGAGCTGGTTCGTGACTGTAAGTCAACCTCCCCTCTTGCTTCTCCTCTACCTTTGGTCTCCAGGGACATTTCTGGAGGTGGTGAATGCATTTGGCAGTGCGGTTGCAGATTAAAAAGGAGTTGTGGTTGCTTTGTGGGTAAGATTGAGACGTCATATCTCAAGGCAAGCTCGGCACAGGACTCTTAGGGCAGCCGTGCCTTGGTCCTGCTCCTTTTCTCTCTGGGAGGTGGAAGAAACACTAGAAACACACTGAATTTGGTTGTACTCCGAGGTTATGCTTCCTTCTCTTTTTAAAACTGGAAAGGAAAATGATCCATATTTTTTGCATGCGATGCAATGGCAACCTGACTGGCACCTTGGCTTTTTTTTCCTTTACTGTTATTGTTTTCCTCTCCTATGTGGTCAGTACTGTCCAGTTCCTAATGAGAAAAGGCCAGGAAAACCAACTGAGTTCACCTCCCACTCCCTTTAATAAAAAGCTGCTGTCAAAGCAGAGTTCACGGAGCAAGTTTGCCTTGTTAGCCTAATCCACACTCCCTCATGGTTTTATACTGCTAAGAATTAAAGAAATGAACATTCCCATGCTGTTAATCTGGTAACAATAAGTCGGGGAAGCTGCTGTAGTTTACAGAAAGCACAGCCACAGCTGGACAGATGTTTGACTGCACGAGACACCTTATTTAAACACCAGTCTTGGCATCAGCCTCATATTTTTCATTCTGGTGAATACAACAAGCCCTAAAAGTTACGTGGAGCAGCTGATCATTTTATTGCTGACACATCAAGCTTTGGCATCTGGTGACATGGGTTGCCAGCCAGCTGGAATAATACTGGTTTGGATTTGGTGGCTTTTGTGAGAGCATCTCCAAATGCCTTTGTGCCTGGATGAAAGGGAAAGGCTTTCACTGCTAGGTAAACGTGCCCGTTTTGGAGGCTCCACAGCCGCGGGGAGACGTGGAAATGGAAGAGCAAGAGGAGGGAGCTCAGGCTCAGCTCCTCTGTTTTCCATTCTGATTTGCCCTGTGACTTCAGGTGAATTGTTTAACACTTCTGTGTCTCAATTTCCCTCACTGGACAGGGCTCTGAGCAACCTGAGCTGGTGAAGATGTCCCTGCTTGTGGCAGGGGTGCCACTGGATGAGCATTGTAGGTCCCTTCAACCCAAACTATCCTATGATTCTCAATGCAGCGCTCCTCTCCTACACCTACAGCATGACACAAGAAGCCCTTGCTGTTTAAGCAGCTGCTCACCATTGTATTACAGGCCACATAAAGATACTTTCTCCTCCTTTCTCTGAGGGATGGTTCTTGCCATCACCTCTCTGTAAGACCCAGGTAACAGCCACCCGCAGGTCCCAGGCACCAGAAATGATTCATATTGATCAGCATCTGCAGCACTTTACGAGACAGTAAAGCAGAGGTGAGTGGGAGCCCTGAGTGCTTTCTGCTCCCCGTGGGTGACTCGGGACTGATGGGCTCCTCGATGTTGTGCCAGAGCAGAAATTCAGACGGGAAATTTCCCCACAAAAGTGCTCAGAGACATGAGTGCAGTCTCAGTGCAGTGCATCCTCCTGCTAAGCAAGCTGCGTCAGGGTGGATGGAAGGAAATGTAATAAAGAACCCCCATGGATTTTATTTTTATATAACTTCTTTCCTGCCATGGGTTTCTGCAGCTGCTGGCTGGTTTTACCCTCTTTTCCGCTCCTCCATGCTGCCCAGCTCTGCCGCGGGGCTCAGACCCAGCTCTGCTCCACCTCTCCATCAGTGCATCTAAGTGGCAACTCCCTTTCCAAATCAAGGGACTGAGGGATGTTGTTGGACATGGGTGTTCCATAGGTTACCCCTGACCACAGGAGAGCCCTGAACATCACTCCCCACCCCACCGCTCCCCCCAGCCCCGGCTCATCCCCCTTTCTGCCACGCAAGACTCTGCAGGCTTCAGGTTTTGGGTCAGTTCCCGTGTGCTGGTCACTCCTAGGTATCTAAATAGCACCATTAATTGTTCCTATGACTAAAAGAGTGATGGATGAGAAAGGACAACTCACCCCCCCCCCACCCCAATTAGTACTTCATCAAACACAGGACCTACCCCTCAGGATACTAAAATGGGCTTGGTCACCGAGGCTATCTGCATACCTCTTCGACAGGGAGGTAATGGACTAAAATTATCAGTCAATATTTAAATACAGACAAGATCTAAGATCTCTCTGAATTGCGAGTTGGCCTATTGTGGCAATGACGCCCCGCACCCTGGATCCCTCGGTTTTTATCATGCCACATTACTCACAGGGCTTTCGCATTCCCACACCACTTGACCTCTTGACTCTGTTATCTCCATCTTGGAACAAACAAGAAACATTTGATTCCCACCAGCAAACTGTCATTCACATCAGTGGCTTCTGCTGTACGTCCCTGGCTGGTTTTCCCCAGCCTGCCCCACTGGGAGCTCTGCTCCCCGACCTGGAAGGTACAGGCAGAATAAATTCGCTCTCTAAATGCTTTCGGACCACTTGCTCCTTCTTAAAGTGACAGGGCAGATTTATGGCAATATTCTGGACATCCCCCCTCCCATCCCCAGTGATTTATTCTCTTTTCTCTTTCTGGGTGTCTTTTAATCAGTCATAAAGATAAATAGAAGGGTCTGGCTGAACAAATGACCTTGTAACAGACAGACCGGTCAGGGGTGATAATTGCAATTAAAGTACCTCCCAAGTAACCTTCTTTGCTCTGGTGCTTTTCTCCACAGTGGAGCTGTGGTTGGCGATACCAACCCTAACTTGACCAAGACAGCAAGTCTTTTAGTACTAGTTCCTTTAATCCTGTGTAATTGTGTGATTTACTGGTTCCCCTCTGATTTTAGTAAATAACTGGGCACCTTAAGCATGTTTGTGGTGGAGTCACCATCCCTGGAGGTGTTTAGAAGACATGTAGATGAGGCTCTCAGGGACATGGGTTAGTGCTAGATTTAGCTTATGGTTGGACTCGACGACCTTAAGGGTCTCTTCCAACCAAAATGATTTTATGATTCTATGTTAAACAACCCTGCAGGTAGATTAGATTTGAATCTTGTAATGAGGATTTTGGAAAGACATCAGTTAATGTAACTGACTCTGAAACAGCAGTAACTGGGCTACAAACAGCCCCGTTGCAAGGTGAGGTGTTAAGCTCTTGCAGAGGTCCTGGTTTTTGCTAATGTTACATCCACACCAGCATGTACCCACATCACTACTCTGAAACCAGAGCAGTGCTGCAGTTCCTGGAGTGGAGGCATTTCCTAGGACAGCGCTCTGCACCATGGCACCCACCTGCGGCTCTGCAGGATGCTCTGGTCGATGACTTTTGTTTTTTCACCTCTTGGTATACAAAGTGCAGCCTGATTGTTCCTCAGTTAGGGCCTTGCTGTCACATCAGTGGCACCAGGACCTTGGCACAGACTGTACAGGAGGTAAATTGATTTGTCTTTGGTCGGCAACAGTCTTGTGCTGGAGACCACGGCCCCTTGCCCACAGAGGGGACCTGTCCAAGTGCCTTTATGGAGGAGCCTTTCAGGGGCAGGTATCTTTAATTTTGAGCTCTCCAGCACTCTCCCTGTACACCCATAGGCAAATTGCTGAAGCTCAAGCCCTAGAGTCTTTGCTAAGTATAGTATGAAGTTAATCCGAGCCCTCAAGCTGTTTTGGGGAAACAGGAGGCACCTGCCTGGTGTGTGTGGCTGTGATGTCCCTTGGGCTGCAAAGACACAGAGCTGCCCGAGACGGGATGGCTGAGCAGAGCAGGTAGAAAGTGCTGTGATGTCCCTGCCTCCGCGTGTCACTGTCACCCCCCTCTGCACCTGCCCGATTATGCGACGGGGACGATGACACTCACGTGTTCGCTCCGCAGGAGCGTGACGCCCTTTGCCAGGTGTCGGCGAGGAGCGCGGCTGCCAAGGCACAGGGAACCGCATCGACGCCTGCAGATAAATGACTACATCCATTGTGAGGCCTTGGTAAAGCCCCCATTGAAATAAATGGCAAAACTCCCAGAGATTTCAAAGGGATCAGCCCTGAATGTTTGTAATTCTCTCCTAGACTTATCATATATCCTCAGCACTGTGTGCCATTTCCATAACAAGAGGTATGGCATTCCCTTACTTCCATGTTTGTTAAGTAACAAAGACAGATTTCAACACTTGTAGCCTTCCCAAATTTGTCAGGCACCAAACAGTCTCCCCCTGGCTCCATGTGAGCGTGTTCCCAAGCGCAGAACCTCGTTAGTGCCGTGATGGGACGTTGTTGTTCAGCTGCTATGAATATGCATCAGGGCTACGGTTGGGGTTTTGTTGGCATACACAGTGACTTTGTCATTTAATGGTCTCCGGGGCTGTTTTAATCAACATGCACATTTCGCGTGTCAGCTTATTTCACTTCACTGGTTATTATTTTATTTACAAATATTCTGGCAATTGCTTGAATTTATTCTGCCCATGTGCCTGTAACTTTCTCCTCTCTGCTCTGCGCCGTTCTCAAGCCAGGGGCTGTGGTTTCCCTCGCTTTGTCATGGGGAGGGATCAAATTTACCCTCTGCCAAGCTTTGCTTCGCTTCATTCCCCATTTCAAAATGTTCATCAAACTGAGGAGGGGGAAGGAAGGAGGGGTTTTTGCTCAAATGAGATTTACAACAGCCTGTGGAGTCCTCGGCACCGGGGTTCAAACGGTCTAGACAGATATTCAGCAGTGCCAAGGCCACCGGGGATGAGCCTCAGTTTTCTAGCAGGAGCTCAGAGCCCGTCTCAGAGATACAGGATTTATTATATCTGGTCAGGGGGAGGACAGGAATTAGCACAGTAGGCTAACGAGATATGCCGAAGGAGCTGGCGAGGAGATGCTCCCGAGACCCTGAGAGAGAAAGCCCGAAAGGATTGATGGTTGTGGGTCAGCAGAGGCAGCGGCACAGGGGAGGAGAAGCTGGAAGGCGATGGAGGATCCAGCCCAGAGGGCAGCGGTACCTGCGTCTGAGCCGTGGGAGGAAGATGAATTTTGCAGCGACGATTTGGACAGGCTCAAGTGGAGAGTGGGGAGAAGAGCCGATGACACTTCAAATACACACTCGTCCCTCTGCATAAACACCCCCGTCACGTCCAGCCCGTCACCGCGCGCTCGGTGGCGGTGGGAGGAGGTATCTTTTCCGGTCCTAGAGCAAGCACTTTTTCCTCCAAACACTCACCAGAGTTGGTGTTTTAAAGGAAAGGTGCCTGCCAGCAATTCAAAAATAAGTATTCAGGCCGTGCTCATGTGCCTTGGCACGTTTCCCATCACAACTGCCAAGATGTCCAAACCTGAAATGAGCAGCACAGCATCTTTAATAATTCACTGATGGATGCTTTTAAAAAATGTGTGGTTTATATTCATGCCAGCACTGCCCCTCCTTCCCCTCTTCCCCATCTCCCCTTCCTCTACTTTTCTTGCAGGTGGTCTATTTAATTTCAATTTCAAGCTGTTGCCTCCTGCTTTGGTTCAGCAAAATGACGTGTCTTGACCTATTCATTTCATGTTTCCAAAATCTTTTACATTTCCTGTCTCCTCCACTCCCCCCTCCACCTTAAAAAAAAAAAAAAAATATATATATTCCAACTCACAAAATGAAGAATTTCCCTGCGTCTGTAGAAAATCTGGCCTCACTTATACCTGTAAAAGCGGTTGTTTCCCTCACAGGAAATGGCTTGCTTCAGCACCTGAATTTTGTTTTGTTTTGTTTTTTTCCTGGTGAGATTTTGATGAATCTCTGCCTGATTTCTGGAAGGGATGGACAAACTCCATGTAGGCTCAGTGAGCTGTTTGGCCTCCCGGTGCACAGGACTTCACTTGTCCCTGTTGGAGCCTCAAGTCCTCCCAGTTGGGACTCAGCTGACACAGGACTTTGTGGTGGGCAAAAAACACAAGAGGAGCTGGTCTCTGTCCCCAGGAGCCTGCAAGAAGAGACCAGTGAGAGCAGGGGTTTGTTGTTATCCTGGGGACAAATGCAGGAGCAGAAACCAGGGTTTAGCCCTCCTGCCCTTAGGTGCCCAACTGCAGCCCCTGAGTCAGGACTGTAGTTTAGGATTTGTCTCCTCAAAGTCTGAATTGCGGTGTCTCAGCCATACGTGGTTTTAGATATGTTGCATTTCAGGCTTTATTGAGCAGTGAGCCTGGGGTAACGGGCTCAACCCAGGTCCCCAGCCCAAAGAGGAAAGCCAGGCTTCTCTGGTGTGCTGGGCATGGCACAGATGTTGGGGAGATGGCAGTGAGGAGCAACGCTTGCTGTCCTTTGGAGAAGCAAAGGTGTCTCCTTGGAGGAACAGACACAGGTAGGACCACCAACCCCACTCTTTCTTGAGGCACAGACGTGGCCAGGCTCCACCTCTGCTGGAGGACAGGCTGACAGAGTTGGGGTGTTCAGCTGGAGGAGACAAGCTCCGGGGAGACCTTAGTGCAGCCTTTCCGGACTTAAAAGGGGCTGATAAGAAAGATGAGGACAGACTTTTGAGCAGGGCCTGTTGTGGCAGGACAAGGGGTGATGATTTTAAACTAAAAGGGGGAGATTCAGTTTGGACATGAGGAAGAAACTGTTGTCCCTGAGGGTGGTGAGAGCCTGGGCCAGGTTGGCCAGAGAGGTGGTGGATGAACCATCCCTGGAGACATCCCAGGCCAGGCTGGACGGGGCTCTGAGCAACCTGAGCTGGTGAAGATGTCCCTGCTCATGGCAGGGGGGGCATCGGGGGAGCTTTGAACTTCCCTTCCAACCCAAACCGTTCTGTGATTCCTGAACGTAACAGGGTTTTGCCCTCTCAGCAGGGATTTCCAGAAGACAAACACTGGGGCAGATCTTTGTATGATGTAGAGATGGTGCCGAATCCTCATAATCCCAACTGACTGTGTTCCGTTGTAACAGGACCGTGTGTATGGACTGAAATGATGGTATGAAAGTTTTCTTTCCTGCTCTGGCAGCGTGAGCTTCTACTTTGAACATCTCCAGTTTGAAGATGTTGCCCTTCATCTTTTCCATGTATATGTGCGTGCAAATGTTTGTGTTTCTATGTTTACCTGGACATATGAAGCTGTGCAATTTGAGTTTGCCTTTTGTGACATGAAGTGAGATTTGTTTGACACAAGTAACACAGCAAATCACCCCCACAGATACCACTTGCCATCTGCCACCCCAGCCCCGTCACCGTGACGTACAGCCCCTCGGCTGCACAGACCTTGTTCTCCCCCACGTCAGACCACACAGCTCCGGTGAAACGATGCTCTGGGGAGGGCGCAGGAGGTGTTGAAGTCCCTCTATAAGCAGCGTTAAAGTTGCTACAGCTTTTCTGTGGTCTGCGGTGGCCGCGTTAGCGGTGGTGCCGGGGGCTCGGGGCGCAGGAGAGCGAGTGTACGCTGTTAGGTAGCTTAACTTTTCATTTCCTGTGTGGTTTCATATTAGGTATGGTATGTGCAACCCAGTTTAATTGATGCACAAAGCAACATTTTATGTACGTGCTGGACTTCCAGAAATAACCAGTGGTAGGATAGACACATCAGTGAAGGATTTTCAAAGCCTCCAGAGAGCCTGGCTGCCAGAAGTGAGACATTTTAATGTTTGGTGTTCGAATGAAACACGGAAGATTAATAATTTGATTTTAAATGAAATCTTCCTATTCAAAACAGTCTTGTGTTCTGAAAGAATTAAACGCACAGGGCTGAAAAAGCAAAGCAAGTGCTGCTGTATGTTCTCAGGCTCTCGGCATACCAGAGCGATGTTCCAGGAGTGACTTCTCCTGGCTCGCTCCCGTCTCCCCGTCAGCCCCATGTTTATGAGGTGCTCGGCTCCGTGATGCTCGGCTCTTGCTCCGCTACATGACAGGGCTCTGAGAGCCTTTCTCCTGGCTGCCAATTTTTCTTCAGCTTTGCATGTTAATAAATGGGAGTGTTTGAAGCTCGTAGCAGTGTGAGAACGGCGTAGCGGGGCCAGCAAAATTATTTTGAAAAGAAGGAGGATTTTCTTTTTCAGGCGTATGTTCCCTGCGTACTCAAAGGGGCTTTTGAGCCAGGATGCAAAATTGCCACAGAAAGGAGTAGGAGAAGGAGAGACACGGAGTGAAACAGAGCGTGATTCAGCTGGAGTTGTTTCAGTTTGGGAAAGAGAAAGATCAGGGCTGATAACCTTTTTGGCTGCTGAAGACAGAGGGAAGCAGGAGGTAGTTTCTTCCTTTCTTCTCCAGTTGTAGAGGGGAAAATTGAAACTGGAAACCCATTCTCCCTCCATCATGGCCACCGCATGCTAAAGGATGAACTCAGAACTCAATAATTTCATCTATACTAAATTATATCCATAAATAAAATCAAACAAGGTTCATCCTACATCCTGGAGGGTGCCAGCACCGCTCAGCACACTTCATGTGACTTATCCATGTAGTTGCTTGTGAGCAACCCCTGGCATCTGCTGATCCCAGCTCACACCTGGACGTTGCCCTGGAGGTGGTTTATTGGCCCAGGCCACTGCCCTGGTAGGGCACACGCGTGCGGGGAGACAGGGAGGGCCATCCTGGGTCATTGGCCCTATTGATTTTCATGGTACAGATGGAACTGAGAAGACCAGTTCTCTGTGGCCTTCCCCTCACATCAGAGTGGACTCCATTGCTCATACTTGTGGGGTTAGTGGGAAGCACAGGAGGTCCGGTTGAAGTGTGCAAGACAGGAAACTCAGGGATTAATTACAAAAATGCAGAGCTTTCTGTTCAAAAACTGCTTCGGCATCCATAACTTTGGCCAAACGTACATCAGGGGTACGTTTACCTGTAGGGCTGGGATGGTAAATCTGGCACATGAAGGAGAAATAGAGGTTTTTCTCAACAAGATTAGATGCCTGGAAGTCAATGACTCTCCACGGTGTTGAAGCCAGAACAGACACTTCCCTTTAGGTGCTCCATTTCAGTCCGCGAGCAGATATACCTGATGCATTTAGGCCTTGTCTGCAAGTGAAACGTGCTGCTGTATAAAGTAAGGTGGCTGGGCTTAGCTTCTGCAGGGAGAAATGGTTTGCGTTAAGGTTGGTATTTAAATCAAACTGAGATCAGCAGCAGGTGGTGAACCCCTTGTGCTGAGCTGTGACTCCAAGGTCTTGCCTTGGTCCATCAGTGGGACAGTGATCGCAGCCCTACAGGTTAGACTAAAGTCTTCCAATATATCTGTAGGATGATACCAGGAGAAACAGAGGTTTCCTCCACTTGTGTATCTGTATATTGGTGTAATACTGATGCTCCTGACCATATGGGCTACAATGGAGACTGCTGGGCATGGAAGAGGACTCAACTGGATTGTGCTGGTGGTTTTCCAGGATAATGCACCTCCTAGGGACAGGGATGCTTTTTTTATGCAATTACATCACATTGAAACCACAGCTTTGGGTGTTGGAAAAAAAACCTGAACTGGTGCTTTATCCACTAAATCTCATTCTTTCTTCTAGACTAGCAAATGGTGTGGAAATCTCGGAAATCCCATTAAAATAAGAAGTATGAATTTTATTACTGTAATGTGACAAGTTGCGTGACTCAGTATTTCCCCTCAAATCATGCATCCTTCCCCCATAGAAACCAAGAAATTAATCCGTCTTCTTATTCATTAGCCTTAAACAAGGCTGTGGCAAAAACAAGAGCGATAAGATCAAACACATATGCTACATGGGTACTTTTGCAGATAGCCTGACTTATAGTAGACACAACATCTTAATTAAGGTCCATTCTCAAGGCATTTTCCCTCCATCTGCTGGGCAGAAATCGCTGTGAAGCCTGCAGGAGTTCATTCTCTGTCAAGCAGAGGGTCTTGCCACAAAACAAGCTTTTGAGAAGTCCTTAGTATGACTCATAGACTTAAGGAAGTGTTGTCTAGACGAGCCCCCAGGTTTTGAAGCCACAGGTCTGAGTGGGAGAAGCGAGAGAAGCCAAGCAGCGTCAGCAGGAGGGATGGCCGGCGAGCTGCGGGGTGTCTACGAGCACTGGGTCACCCTGCTGCTCACATCGTGGTTCCTTCAAGAGGAAACTCTCACACTCTGCTGGGAGGTAACACCTTCTTGTACGTGCTGCCTGATCAGAAGGATGCCGGGATGGTGGCTAAATAGCCAGGGCGGTTGTTCTTGGTGGTTTTTGATTGACTTGGTGTGGTTCTTCAGCTGTTCATGTCATCCATCCGTGTCTCACCTATTCCCAGACGCGCTCTGGGCAGCACCAGCGCTGCCGGGGGGTCAGTGTTTGCTTTGGCACTGTGGTACAAGGCATCCAGGGCTTTCAAATTCACTCTCTGTCTGCAATGGGGTCCAGAAGCCCATGCACAATCACTGCAGGTTAAGGAGCAGTAGGATTATTAACTTCTAGGTAAGATGTTTTTATAATAATCACTTCAAAACCAAACCAAACCAACAAGAACAACAACAAAACTAATCAAACCAACCAAGCAAAAAACCCCTATCTCTTTTAGTATATAGAGCAAATGAACCAAACCAAACCAACAAGAACAAAAACAAAACCAAACCAACCAAACAAAAAACCCCTATTCCTTTTAGTATATAGAGCAAATGAATTGAGTTTTACACCCTTTCATATTCTGGCTTCAGAGTCGGGGTCAATGAAATAAAAACACAATCAGTATTTGGATGATTAAGGGTAGGAAAAGCTCAGCTTTCATATTTATGGGGTTGCTGGCCCATGAGAGAGAAGAGTCATGGGTGTATCTACCCAAGGAAGTGACTAACAAAGGGAACAGCTGGACCGGGTCAGAAAATAGCTTGGCATTTGCAAAATATGGGCTAAACAATGCCTGCTTGGCAGAAAAAAACAAGGTTAGATCGCCTTTGGACTAGTTACACCATTCCTCAGTCAGCAGCATGCATTTGTTGATGTTTAAAGGTGGTTAAATATTGGATAAAAGGATCGTGAAGCTGAGCCTGTGTTGATGGTGCAGGTTTAGGCCTAGATTTCCAGCACCCTTTGTGTTTCAGGTAGCTTTTCAGATGGGGCTGGACACCGGGAAATCTTTTAGTGTGCACAGTGAAAAACAAACTAATCAAAGCTTTGAAGTCGCAGCTGGTGTTTCCTGCCTCTGAACTGCCCGGTTTTGGTAGAGGAATGGCTTTTCTTTCATAAACTCCCAATTGTAGTCAACTGAATGGAATTCTGCGATTTTATTTGGCTGAGTTTCCAAGCCAAGTCAACCGCTTTGTTCTGAAGAGCTGGAAAACTACTTGATGCAGCTCAGAATTGCCTTCTAGGTGTCGTCTTGCTGCAGAGGATCCTTTTTCCTTCTGCGGAGGTGCAGACAGATGTATTTCTGGGTTAACAAAAAATCATTTGAAATCTTCGGCACAGTCACAAAAGAATGTCGGTAAAGCAATTACAGCTCCTGGGCCAAGGACCTTTTGCTGCCAAATGCCTGCTAGTTTGAAAAACTTTGATGTTTTCAGAGAGAGATCCACTAGGATATCTTTCAATATGAATGATTTTGTGCTATAAGGATATTATAAAGGAGTACCTGGTGTGGAGAAGTAATTACACGTGTCTTGTGTATGCAACTGTTTCAAGGTTAAAGAGTCCATAGTGGTCACCTAACTTTAGTCAGATTTATATTCTTGTGAAATTCATCTGACTTTAATTATTTTGTATATTACTCTTAAAAAGGGAATATATTGTCCTTCCATTCTTCCCCCCATCCATCAATCTAATCTAATCTAATCTAATCTAGACTAAACTAAAATAATGAAGACAGACAACCCTTCAGAGCCAAACACAATTAACTCACCCGCAGCCGAAATGAAATCCTTTTTATTTTTCATTTTGAATTTCCCCGTTGAGTTGGATGAGGCCTAAATTTTAGCCACCACTTTAGTAGAAGCAGCCTGTCATCTAGTGCAAAGTACAGCATGAATACCTGAGTGTAAATAGAAGACATGATGCTACTTCTTCCAAATTAAATAAAATATATCTCAAAATTTATTGCCAGTGCCTACCTTTAACTCTGGCTCTCCTCAGGCATTTGTTATTAATGTTAGATGTCCTAACAGAAAACTCTCAATAGATAATTTGGGTTAGTTTTCATTCATTCTGATATTTGGTATTATTGGAGAATCTGCCCATGGGGCTGGACGCACAAAGTGCTGAAACAGCCGCAGGGAGAACGTGTGGGTCTCAGGGCTTGTCTAGCATGAAATGAAGTGGTTTAATATTCTGTGCAGAAGCTGTTATTATGTTCAGAAAATCATTTTCAGGTTATCTGCTGTCATTTTGGAAAAGGTTTAAGCTAAAAGTTGAAGCGAAAGGTTTAAGCTGCAGTACACAACACATGTCCCCAAGCAACCGTGCTGTTTTGTTGGCTCACTTGTGTAGGTGTGAATCTTACTGGTATGATGCACAAACCTGAGCTGGAAAGACAATCAAGGCCCCAGTTATCTGAGGCAAACAACCCTTCAAGTGGAAGAGAAGACAGAGGTTAACTCACCAGGACTGCTTGAGCAAGGGTGAATCCTCAGAGGGCCTGCCAAGGTAGACAGCAATTTCTGGAGCATCCCTCTCTGGACCAGAAAAGTCATTTGGGATATCTGCTCTCCTGACCTAGGTACCCCGTTACTCTAAATGAGGTGGGATTAGGGTTTAGTCTGTGTTCACACCAGCAAACCTATTCACAATTGTCTCCCAGTTCAGCCAGGGAGGAATCACAGAATGGTTTGTGTTGAAGAGACCTTCCCAGCTCCCCCAGTGCCCCCCTGCCATGAGCAGGGACATCTGCACCAGCTCAGGTTGCTCAGAGCCCCGTCCAGCCTGGCCTGGGATGTCTCCAGGGATGGTTCATCCACCACCTCTCCGGCCAACCTGGGCCAGGCTCTCACCACCCTCAGGGCCAACAGTTTCTTCCTCATGTTCAGCCTGAATCTCCCTCCTTTAGTTTAAAACCATCACCCCTTGTCCTGTCACAACAGGCCCTGCTCAAAAGTCTGTCCCCATCTTATAGGCAAGAAAGGCACCAAGGAGAGGGGTGTGAGGGTGATTTTGTTATTCATTTTCCAGCGATCAGTGCAAGGAGGTCTTGCTTTAGGGTGGTCCTATATGTATAGAATAATAATGGGATGCTATGTATATGTGGAAGTTATAGATCTTCCAGGACATTCTACCCTATGTGTGGGTGTCCCATGCACTTTGGACATGGTACCATAGGAGGGGAGCAGAAAAGCACCCTGCACTGTTGCACAGGTGAAAAAATACGTGCTGGACTTGCATATATTAGGGGAAATGTACCCAGTTTACAGGGGCTGTCCCAGATTTGTATGAATGGAGCACAGTTCGCAGTCCCCTGCTGAGTAGTTAATGGGAAATCTCCCCGTGGAAGGTGGGAGATGAGGGATGGGAGAAAACCCCATCTTTTTTCAGATCCCTGGGGAAAAAACCTGTGAACTCTGCCTATGTTGTGAACTCTGTGAACTCCAAAATCAGTTGAGAGAGTTTCAGGAGCCCTGGAACTCCCGCGGGCTTTGCCGTGCCCGGTGGAAATCCCTCAGTTTCTTGTCATCCCCTTTTTGTTACTTTTGCTCTCTTTTATTAGCAGGGAAGCACAGCTGTACAATCTCTCCCATCTCAGTGTAATTGCATTAGACACTTGGAGGCCGTCAGATTGCCATTCAAGCTGGTATATAATGAATTTACTTGACATGCAGAGGTCCTTATGTCACAAAAGGTTTTCTCATTATATCTGAGCTTTTTCTTGTTTATGAAGAGTCTCCAAACCCTCGGCCTCTCCCCACTCACACAGTGGGAGAAGTGCTGCAGAAAGCTGCCTTTTAGTGCTATACCCATCAGAAAAGGCCCACCTGGCTGTAACTTTTAACAGGTTTTACGTGCAGCTTGCAGGGAACGATCCAGCTGTAAATGTCTGCAGTGAAGAATCAGCACTGGGAGATATCATGGACAGGGGTGACTGTTTATACCTGGTGGCGTAATGTTCTCCCTAAGGTATGCTGGGACACCTGGGAATTTTACCTCTCCTTCTCAGTAAGATTAAAGATATTTGCAGCCAGCGGGTGCACCCTTGTCCTCATTGAAGGCAGCAGTTGGTCCCATTAACTGGTCTTGACAAATCCTTTAACACAGGATCATGTAGTGGAATGTTCCTGCTCGGTCCTTTCTGGGTCTTGGACTTGGAGATAGGAAAAGGAGTGATGGTTTTAAACTAAAGGAGGGAGATTCAGGCTGGACATGAGGAGGAAACTGTTGCCCCTGAGGGTGGTGAGAGCCTGGCCCGGGTTGGCCAGAGAGGTGGTGGATGAACCATCCCTGGAGACACCCCAGGGCAGGCTGGACGGGGCTCTGAGCAACCTGAGCTGGTGCAGATGTCCCTGCTCATGGCAGGGGTGGCACTGGGGGAGCTTTGAACTTCCTTCCAACCCAAACCATTCTGTGATTCTGTGGTTCCATATGACTTGACCAGTTCAGCACATGACACAGGCTGCAAGTGGCTCCTCAGTGGGCAACAGTCTCAAAGCCTTCATCCTTCAGCAAGGTGGGAGTGGGGATTTGATATCACGACAATATGCAAAATTGTGCAAAACCCCACAGGAAAGCCACAGAAAGGTTACACTTATGCAATTTTCCATCTGCTTTGATCTCATTACCCTTGCGAATATGCAGGACCAAACTCTCCGGACTCTGCACCCCAGCTGCAGCAACAGGGTCAGCCGGGACCCCAATAAGAGCATGTTGAGCTGCCACTGCAAGGGGTTAACTGCAGGCTCTGCCGGTCTTCACAAGTGTCCCCTTAAAACCAATCCCCCAAACCCTCCTCTCTGCAGAAAAGGTTTTGCAGCCCGGCTTTTTGCAGCCCCCTAGGGTACAGGGTCTGTCTGCCCAGCCTTGGTGGGGAAAGCCCCGGTTCCCCTGATTAGCCTGTATCCGCGGCTGAGCCGGGGTCACCGCAGCACCTCGCTAATAATTCCTGCCCATTGTCCCTGGGCTTTCTGGGAGCGATGTGATATTGTTGCTTCTCCGTGATGCTGGGGGCTCCAGCTGGCTCCTCTCTCCAGCGAGGGCTGGGGTGGGAGCGATGTCTCACATGAATGAGATAAGAGAAGACAAAGCAAATGGGGAAGAAAGGAAGCTTGTAGCTTTTCAAGTTCAATGAGGCTTACTAGGCTTTCGGGGGCCTCTTCAAATCAGAGGCCGAGTTAAAAGAACATGCAGAATTCAAAGCCTGTCCTTTTCCAGGCCCTCTGCCGGCTTTGAAAATCCTCCCAATTCATGTTTACTCTTGTTTCTCCCCCCACCCCACCCACTCTGTCCTACCTTCCCTACACAGCCACAGTCCCAACCCTTCTCCCCGTGCGCATCTTCCCCCCCCAAATCTGCTCAAGCAGCGATGCCCAACTGCAAGAGCAGGTGGGGTGGCTGTTTCCATGCCCCCGGATCCTGAATGTGGGATGTATGCAAATGGCAGCGGATGGTGGGCAACATCAGACAAGGATACAATGGACCCCCTTAATCCCTCGTTGCCCAGAGCTGTCTCTCACCCCAGTGAAACACAGCAGCAGAATGGGGTATAAACAGTTCCTCTCGCATAGCAAACATTAAAGTGTTTCTTTCGCTGGCAGACACACACTTTGGAAAGTGGCTGTGATGGGGAGCACAATGGCTGGGTGCTTTCATCCTGGGAATTACAGCATGAGCCACCACTTTCTTCAAGGAATCAAGGGCTGCGGGCGGGGGGACCTGGAAGGACGTAAGGGGATTCAACCCCCATTTATGCCGCTTTAGAAAACGGTACCGTGACTTTACTTGCAAAAGGAGGTCAGTGCACCTGAGACACTTTCTTAGCTAAGGGCCCTGCAGTAAGTGGTGTTATGTGCTGTAAAACTGGCTTAGGTGGGATCCTTGTCTGGCTGTTCAGAGGGTGCAACAGGATGAGAAGTTGGCCACGTCCCAACTCGCCCTCATCTCCTGAGCAGGCACAAGGCTTTATTGTTAATGACACCAGTCCTTTGCAAGTCTCTAATGATGGGCCCTCAAAGGTAGGCAGGTGGGTGCAAAGGACGTTGGCCCATTTGCTGCTCCACGGTCTCTGCTGGTGGAGTGTCTTCTCCTGCCCACCCGTATTCCTGGGCAGGATGCAGACAGCTCACATTCACCCCACCGCTCTGTCCTGCTGGGAGTTCTGACCGTGGGTTTCTGAGGAAAGGCAGTTGAAGACCTGTAAGAATGGAGATTGTCCATGTAGGTGATGAGAACCTCGTCTGCATGGGTGAGTTTTCAGGCTATTGCAACCTGATGTGGAACTTGAATCCTGATCAGTTTTGCCTCTCCTGGGGCTGGAAAGGCAGTCGAGGTGCTAACCATCAGCTCTTTATAGCACTCACACAGTCCTAGGCACAGATCTATAATTACCACCTCCTCTCCTCAACCAGCCTTACGAAAAGGAGAAGGAAGAGGTATCTAAACCCACATCTGATAGTCTGCCCGCTGCCACCCAGCCAGGTGTGAGACACGCTGGGAAATCCTCCTGCAGGTTTTCGCTCCTCTGCTGCGCACAGGTGGCATGGGGGATGTCCCCTATGGACACAAACCTCAGCACTGGGAGGAGCAAAGGGAGCATCAAGCTCTAAGACTGAAGCCCAGCTGGTTAGTAGTACCTTGAGAAAGATGTAAGGATTTTGCTGCATACCTGGCAGAGACTCCAAACAGAAAACGAGTTGCCATGTTTTGTTTTGTTTTGTTTTGTTTTGCAAACAGGACTGTAAAAATATACGTTGAGCACTGTGCCTAGAAGGCCCTTGCTGAACGACAGGGAAAATTTGCGTGCCAACTAATGGCACTCTTTAGGACACTGTTGACAGTCAGCAACTGTGGAGTTTCTGTCCCTTCTCAGCCATGCAAATGGGCTGAAGGGGTTGATGAAGGGGTGGGGGGAGAGCGACGTGACAATCACAGCGAGTCACCAAAGCGCAGGGAGCGAAGCTGCCGTAGGTGAATGCAGCAAAGCTCTGTCTCGTTTGCCGGCGCTGTGTAGCCCCATTGAGCGCGGGGAGGTTTCTGCTGCTCGGTAACACAGAGGTGGATTGTGCCTCGTGGTCTCAGTTGTCAGCAATCAGCAGGGAGATGACAGATCAGGACCAGCTCCTCAGCTGACATGAGTTGCAAAAGTGTCACTGACCTTGTGTGGCCCTTTGTCACTATTGTCTCAGCTGCTCTGAAAAGAAACCCTTGGTCTTGTTCTTCTCCTCCGGGCTGGGAAAGTGATTATTATTATGTCCTGGCCTTTGGTTGATGAAAATATGTGCAGCTTTTGTCACATGTTTCTCTATCCTGAGTGCATTCCCCCCATGCCTCCATTTGCTGTTCACAGTTTGTGTGAATCTGGTGCTGATTAAACTGGCAGAAACTGGAGAGAGAGGGCAGGCAGGGAGCCACGTACACCCCAGCCCTGCCATGCAGATCCTGGCCTTGAGCCCCTTGGGGTTCTGCCAATGCACCCCACATCTGACCCACAGCACAGCTCTGCCCCCCAGACATGTGCCAGCCCTGTGTGCTCCCACCCACAGCCCTGCAGCTCCAGCAGCCTCTCCCGAGTGGCCTTTTGCTGCCAGGTGAAACATGGGGAAAGGGTTTAAAGGGGACAAATGTTGGGAAGGGATAACAAAGCTCAGCAAACCCATTTCCATGAGATGCTGAATCCCTATCCCAGAATAGGATAGGATAGGATGCGATAGGATTTGTGTATTTTTATCTGTTTATATCTTGCACCACCTGTTAGCCATTTCTCCACTACAAAGAAGAGGAGAAGGCTCCAGGAAGACCTTATTGCGGCTTTCACAGACCTATCCCTAGCTGCGGGACTTTTTACAATCACTTTGACACTAATAGTCATGTAAAGGAACACAGATGAAGAGTCCTCCCTGGTGCAGGCAGCATTTCTAGGCTGATAGAGGTGGGAGACATTGCTCCAAGGTGTCTGTGCTGCTGGGTTTTTGTCTTCATCTGCATATGCTCAACAACCCTGGAAAACAGACAGCGAAGCTCCTGTTCTCCCACATCCCCTGAGCCACAGAGCGGAGATGTGATGTTCTGGTAAACAGGAAAGATTTAGTTTCTATTCATGTTTTTTTGTGCAAATGTATAGGGTGATTTTTAAAAATCATTAATTTAATATAGGTGATGCCTATAGGTATAGAGCTGGGTTTACACACATTAAGAAATAAGGGCTATACTACCATGTGTGCATGGATATGATGTATTCGGCTGGAACGATGTGAATTGGGCTGTGGATGGGTTGCTGGTTAATTACCTGTTGAGCTGCAATTCAGCCAGTGCTGTCTGCTGAACAAAACGTTAGTGCAAACTTTACAGGCCACAAACCTCCCTGCAAAGGCAGGTTTCCTAATAGGACCAGTATATGAAATACTGGAGATTGTTCCTGCCTTGAAGGGAACTAGTGGGAGCCCACGGGCAGATCATCAATCAGACAAGGAGGGCCCCTCATTAAGCAGATGGAGTCTGTGCTGTGGACTTTGATGGCTGGACGACCCCAATGGAGGCAGAGAGGTGATGGGGGAAGCATCAGGGTCCTGCTGTTCGCAGGGACGGACACACAGCTATGTCATCCCCACTGCTGCTGGCAGATAATGGCCATTCCATATCGCCCAGTTCTTTGGGCTATAAAGCTGACAGCCGACTCCAACCATGGTAACAGCATTGATTTTAATAGAGGGAAGTTAAGAGAAGCATTTGGCTCTGCAGTTGCTCGCTTTACTCTTCATCTAATAAAGCAAGATGAAGTCCACCCCCTGGTGTCACTCCAGTGGCAACCAGCGGTGGGGACAGCATGTAGGAGCGATGAGTAATGTTAGAGATGTACAGCCTTGGACAGGGCTGAGTGAAAGGGAAGAAGCTCAACAAAACCAGTCTGACAATAGTAGCATGTGTTAAAACAAATCTTTCCAGCAAGTGGCAAAGGATAGGACGAGAGGAAACGGCCTCAAGTTGCACCGGGGGAGGTTGAGGTTGGATCTGGGGAACAATTTCTTCCCCAAAGGGCTGTGGGGCATTGGAACAGGCTGCCCAGGGCGGTGCTGGAGTCACCATCCCTGGAGGGGCTGAACAGATGCAGAGATGAGGTTCTCAGGGACATGAGTTAGTGCCAGGGGTGGGTTATGGTTGGACTCAATGATCTTGAGGGTCTTTTCTAACCAAAATAATTCTATGATTCTGTACATGTTACTGAAATAGGAGGCTGAGCAGGGGGTCGGAAAGACCCCTGAGTGGGTGAGCCCACCCTTAACAGACACACAGGAAGACCCAGATGAACAAATACCATGCCAAGGTCCTTTAAGTGAGGAGCAATTGCCGTGCTCAAAGTTACTTATTGCTAGGACTGAAGCCAGTGTTTGAAATAAATCTTGGTGGTTTTAGCAGTTTTGCTAATGCTTGTGGAAGAAATAGACTTTAGTGCAGTTACTCCTGATTTATGCAAAGTGGGAGAAGGATTAGATGGAAATCTGAAAAGCAAGTGTCAGTGTCCTTCAAAAAGCTCTTAAATGGGGTCAGGGAAAGCAATTTAGGGGGAAGCAAAGGGCTAAATATGAATCCTTTGGAGAAAATCCTCCTATGAGACTTTTAGTGTGAGATGAGCTGTACCACTCCCCATCAGCTGGCAGGCTGGAAAAGGGTTGAGCTGTATAACTGCTTCATGTGGCAGCCTTAGTCCTGAACAACCAGTCTACACATTAAAAACAATGTAAAATGAAGTCATATGTCATTTATAAAATGATTTTCAGATCCTGGCAGCGACTTGGCATCCATAAAATAAATACACTTGTGTAAGAGAGTTCTCGCGAGTGAGGTGGCCCTAAAGCCTGGCCCGGCTCCGCGCTGGGGTGGCATCGTGGCCTTGGCTCTGGTGTGTTTGCCAAAGTGGATTCACTTCAGAGAGATTTCAGATTTTACCTTCACCAGGGCAGGAATTAGGCCAGCGGTGGGGCGCAGCACCTTCTCTTTGGTGTGGTTTTGTTTGAAGGTTGTGGATGATAGTTCGGCCATGTGAATCCAGCTGTCTCATAGCAGATGTCTTCGATCTGTAGCCCGTGTAGGACCATCTAAAGGTTAAAGGCAAGATCAGCTTCTCTGAGAGCAAGGAGTGAAATGTGCCCTTTCCCTCCCTAAATTCTTCTGCGTTGCTCTGGTGGTGTTGTTATTAACTACAGTCAAGTCGCTTCGCTGTAACAGGGACCATCCTCTTTTGTTTCCTTGGGGGGTATTAAAAAGCCACAGGGAGATTTCAGGTAAACCTTAGAATGGGCATTTTCCTCAAAAATGGCCCAGAAGGTGAAATGCTGCCAATGCACCATCACTGGGAAGGGTGAACTGAGCACTTCTTTAAAGCTGCAAAGATAAAACCAACAGCAAAGATCAAAACAATCTGTGAATACAGCTCTTAATTTACACAGAAGCTCATATTTCTTTCTTCACAGTTTGGAGACAGAATTTGCTCCACTGCTACAGCAAAAATTTGACCTTAACCTCAGTGAAGTTCAGAAAAGGGGTTGTTAACTGTGAATGACTTTTGGAAGATGATTTGAACTTGTTTGGGTATCTTGAACCATGGGATGTGGATGAGAACTGTTTATTTCCGAGCTAGCAGGGTTCCTGGTTTCTGTCAGAGCCTGGGAACAGCATTGCCCGGGGGGTTCCCTCCTTCCATGTCCTTTGCTCTCCCTCCCCAGGTAGGGTGGTCGCAGCAAGGGCTGATGCTCATGGAGGCAACACTGAGCATATTTGTCCAGTTTGCTGCTAATTGGTGATGGGTCGGCAGCCGCTGAGCAGCGAGTCCTGGCCTAGCATCTGCTGGGAAATGTTCCTGCTGCATCAGGACCCACAATTTCCACAGGCATTTTCATCAGTCTTATCATAAGGTGAATGAATAAACAACCTATCTAAACTGGATTCTTTCTTTATCCCGAGAAAGAGCTTTATGGATCAAGGCTGAAGCCAAGATATGTCCTGGGACAAACTTGCATTTGCCTGCCCATAGTGCTCTGGTTCTGTGAATAACCGGGATTGTTTCCTTTCCAGCACAGTTGGTCTTTGCACTTAATATGCCATTTTTTACAAGGGCTATAATGATGAGGAGAGCCAGAGATGCTGAAGAAGGCAGGTCATTCCTTGCAAGCGCCAGATGATATACAGCATACTATTAGCAGGGCGACACACTTCTTTCAGAAACCGAGCAAGGTTTCTTATGTAACCCATGGGTTTGATCTCCACCAGGCGGGCTCTTTTTTCATGGTTGTCGGTTGCAGGGAAGCAGAAGTATTTCTGCTTCCTTGTCTGCAATAAATTCAGACAGGGCTTGTGTTGGCTGTAAGGTTAAAACTGAAAGATGCTCCTCCCATGACATTGAAAGCAGCTGAAAAGAGGGACAGGAGCAGATTTCCAGGCAATCAAACAGCCCCAGGGTAACCTGCGCTGGGGTATTTGCTCTGGTCTCTTGCTGATGCCCATCTTCTTTATCTTCTCACAGCGTCAGTACTTTCTGCCAGATGGCTATTATTTTTTACAGGACTACAGACAATTATACCTGTCAAGGGCATGCCAGAGTAGTTAGCGTTTATGGTGTTAAGGAGATTACCTTCTAAATGTTAATAGCAGACACAGACTCTGTAACTTTCCTACTCAAGATCCTTATTAGATCCCTGCCTTGCAGTGCTGTTGGATGCTACGAGGCTCACAGATGTACAACGTGGTCACTCTTTGGTACAGGAATCATGCCTGTACACACCACACACAGCTGATGCTCACGCTTTGTCACCACATGCAGGCACAACAAGGTCTTCCACCCTTCACATGTGGCGAAGTTGTGCAAGCGTCAAGCCCAGAGACATTTGCTTTTACATGTTTCTCTGAGCTGGGTCACAGCTGCAGGTATCAAGGAGCTGCTGTGTGTTTCCTGGACATTTAGGTTGTGGGGGACATTTCTGTTGCCATTAGAGTCAAAATCAATCTGGGGACCCGCAAGATCTCCAGTCTCTGCAGCTTCTTGACTGTCTTCTCAAAGACCAGAGAGTTTGGTCGGTTGTCAGAAGCTTGGGAAAGGCAGCACCGTGCAAAGGGTTGGACACAGGGTGGTGTGAGACATGTCTTATGCCCCCGGGGCTGCTGGGGAGTCTGAGTCCTTTCAAGGAAGGATCTTCTCAGCTTAGATTGCACACATCAAAGCAGGAACCAACTCTTCATCTTCATTTGATGGCACCTGACGCAACAAGGCTCAACCAACCAGCTGCAGCTGAGAGGAGAAAAGTCCAAAATAGCTGCTGCTGGAAATGGCTCAGTGACATAAATTTATGGCAAAATGATCAATCTGCCCTAGATTCACTGGAAACCTTTCCTAACTTTGCAAGCCGGAACCATTTGTCAAATATAGAGCTGGTATTTGCTCAGGAGCCCTACACACCTGGTACCTCTCAGGCCCAGATGTGAATTGTGCCAGGTTGTAAAGCCAAGTTCTCATCCTGAGCGTAAAGAGGATGGTCCCTCATCTTGGCTGTACAGTGGATGGTCTCACCATCCAGCAGCAGCATTTTGCCCCGAGACCTCTGTACGGGCTGTGCATTGCATTGCAAACCAAGGGGAGACCATTTGTTGTTGAGTTTTTGAATTGTAAAGAAATTGAAGGCTGAGGCTGAATAATCATAGTTTGGATTGGAAGGGACTGCTCAAGCCCATCCAGTGCCCCCCCATGCCGTGAGCAGGGACATCTTCACCAGCTCAGGTTGCTCAGAGCCCCGTCCAGCCTGGCCTGGGATGTCTCCAGGGATGGTTCATCCACCACCTCTCTGGCCAACCTGGGCCAGGCTCTCACCACTCTCAGGGCCAACAATTTCTGAATTCTCCCAGCCTCTTGCTGGGAGTGCAGATCTAAGAGACACCCATGTTTGGCCCCAAGGGGACAGCCCTTTGCCATTGTCCCAGGAAAGCTGAATTAACATTCTCAGGACAAAATCCCTTGTTTTTTCCTGCTGATCTGCAGCCAGGCTGCTCAGAGGGTGTCAAGGGAGTGTTTCAGCTCCCTGTGCTTCAGGCTGAAGGTTTGTTGTGCAGACATGGGGCAGAATTTGCGACTGTTGACTCAGGGAACAGCAGTGGTTAAAACCAGAGATGGGTCTGGCCCTTTCTGTTTATTCTTTCCAAGGGCATCTGTCCTCCCACAGCTACAGAGGAAGGTAGAACAGGAATGAAGAGGAGGGAGTCCCAGACACTGTCCTTGGGGGGAAGAAAGAAAAACTGAGTGAAAAAGCGAGTAGTTAAAATTTTCTGTTCCTTCAGGTCTCCTCTTTCTGTCCTTGATATATCAAACAAAGGCAGAGGTGAGGGGGGGTTAGAAAACCTCGGGAGGGGGCCCCCAAAACCCAATTTCTTTGACACTAATTTGGTTAAAGAATAAGGAGATTCATTGCTGATTGTTACATATGCCTTCCTGAGCACGGAGAAATCCCACGTCAAGGTCGCCGGCTGAGCGATGCCCTTGGCAGAACACACATCGCTTCCCAGTTGACCATATTCTGCTCCCAGTCACACCAGTACAAGTGCAGGATGACTCAGCTCAGGTCGATGTAGTGGGTGAACCAGAGACTTTGGCTTAGCAGGGTGTCAGTTTTTCATTGCCGTGCTGTGCTGACAGCACTGGGCTCTCTCCCCTCCATGTCTCATCCAGGAATTTGAAAGGACAAGTTAGATCGGCTGATGGAAATCAAGACCTACTTTGAGCAAATAGGGGTAAATATGGAACAAATATATCTTTTTCTGACTGTTTACAGGCAGTACCTGCGTTTTTAAATGGGAAAGTCACTTTCCAGTGGTCATTAACGAGCTGGACTCTGCTGAGGGTGTTGGGTTGGCAGGTGAGTCCAGCCATGGTCACTCACCAAAATGCGCATGACTCTCCAGAGCATTTCTAGTCAGCAGGATGAGTTAATAATATCACACAAATGTGAATAATCATCTCGGGCATTGCAGCGTCGGCGTGACTGTGACATCTTGATTATGTCAATGGGAAGTGTTTTGATCCCGTTGGCTGAGCCCCCTCCCAGAGGAGGAGGAGGGAGAGGGGAAAGGTCCAAGAACTCTGATGTTATCTACAGGGAAATATTAATATTATTAGTACAATACTTCAGTACAATACATTAACTCATCCAAAAAACAGAGATTCCAAATCCAGGAACAGTGAAAGGAAACAAAACAAATAGGTTTGCACAGAGTTCATTCATCTGTTCATCTGTTTGTCTGTAGGTGCTGCAGAATCACTCAGCACTGGAAGATCTTTTCCCACCTGCGATGTTCCACTAATTGCAGTTTATCTTCAAGAACACCATGAGCTTTACCAGCATCCCAGGACTAAGCAGAAAGAAGCATGAAATATCTTGGGTTAGCAGCAAGTGTGTCATTTGTAGAGTAGTCAGGAGTAGAACAAATCTCATGACAAAGCTGATCGGCATTGGGAGCGTGTCCTGCTTTCCTGAAAGTCTAAATTCCCTGAAAATGAGGGAAATGGCAAAATTTCCACTGATTTGGCGTATTCCGGATGGTTTGATACTGTATTTGATACACTCTTTAATGGAAACTTGTGGACGAGCAGAAGCAGAATTAATTTCTTGTTTCTCCAAGCAGGATATTTGGCTTCATCTCCCCGAGAGCCCTTCCAGCTCCAGATTTAGAATAGGATTCTAAATATAAGAGTCTATATCCATAAAAATGTAGAAAAGCTCCAAATCCAAATCATTTTTGGCACTGAAAAAAAGTCACAGTAGCTACGAGATACCACCTGCAGCTATTCTAGAGGGGATTTTACTGTGCTTGTTATTATAAGAGCTGGTTGAATGTATCTCACGTTTATTTTTACATTCCATCAAAGTTTTGAAATTCAAAATGTTAATAGTAAGTATAACATCTCCCCTCCACTCCCTGTAAGACTGATCCTTTTTTTTTCTGTTCCCATTTTAACATTTTTAGCTTCAACATATGGAATGATTGAGTTGAAAAACAATTGGGGTGGAATTTCCCAAAACCGTTTACCACTTCCACCACCCCCACTGCTTTCCAAGGCTCTGGCCTGTGCCTTCCACACCATTAATCTGAGAACGGCAGCACGCCTTCTCCTTTGAATATCAAACTCTCACATTGCAGAAGGTGCCTATAGAGATACACCATAACCACCATCTTAAAAGTACTGAATCGAGCAGAAAAAAGGCCCTTTGAAGAGCAGAAGCATCTTCCTCCCTTTGCTGTTCTGCGAGGCGGTGCAGATAGGAAGATGCTGCTTGCAGGCGGTGAACGCTGTCGGTTCTGTACGGTTTTACTTGAAAGACCTCGGTGTGCAGCTTTAATTCCTCCCCGTCTGAAAAGACTTCTGCAAAGTCTCATCTAGGAAAGCAAACTCATCTAACTCTGCTGGCAGCTCCTGCTCGCTGGTTGTTTTCTGATCAGAAAGCTCAGCTCAGGTAAACCAGCCTGCTCCTGTTTTGAAGTTAACAGAGCTACACAATTTTATATGGCCCGAAGCATGCAAAGAGTGCTGTGACTTCTGAAGGCAGGTGTTTCTCTCCCTCTCTTTGTGTTTGTTCTTAAAATTTTATTCACTAGATACAGCTCACGGGAAAAACACTGCTTGGTTTCGAAGGGAGGCAGTGACACCTTATCTGCAATTGTGCAAACAGCTGTCGGGTTCGTTTCCTGCAGTCATTTTATGTATCAGTAAAATGCAGTCAGCTGCACAGTATGAATGAAGCGTTACACTTTGCTTTGTGTTTTCACCAGTTCTGCAAGGCTTGACCTGGAAATGCATACCATCCATCCCATGGCGATGAGCAACTCAAGGTTTGTGTGCTATGTGTTAATGCTTCTTGTGTCTTGAATACTGTGTTCAGTTTTGGGCCCCTCATGCCAAGAAAGGCCTTGAGGTGCTGGAGCAAGTTGAGAGAAGGGAACAGAGCTGGTGAGGGGCTGGAGCACAAGTGTGATGGGAGCGGCTGAGGGACCTGGGGGGTTCAGCTGGAGAACAGGAGCTGAGGGGAGACCTTCTGATCTCTGAACTGCCTGAAAGGAGCTTGGAGCCAGGGGGGTCGGGCTCTGCTCCCCAGGAACAAGCACCAGGAGCAGAGGAAACGGCCTCAAGTTGCGCCAGGAGAGGTTGAGGTTGGATCTGGGGAACAATTTCTTCCCCAAAGGGCTGTGGGGCATTGGAACAGGCTGCCCAGGGCAGTGCTGGAGTCACCATCCCTGGAGGGGTTGAACAGATGCAGAGATGAGGTTCTCAGGGACATGGGGTAGAGGTGGACTTGGCAGTGTTGGGTGAATGGTTGGACTTGATGATCTTAAGGGTCTTTTCCAAGTAAAGTGATTCTATGATTCTGTGGTAAGGAACAAGAGCAGCAGAGCATGGGCTGGACTTGTGAGGAAGGCACCAAGTGTCCATCATCAATGGTCACTCTCTCAGCAGCAATGTCACCCACCACCCCATTTTTGAAGGCCACAGCTGCTATGTCTCGCCCTGTCTTTCTTGCACAGACCTTTCTGCTGCATTGACTGCTCTTAGCAAGTCTTCTCGTCAAAACAGATCAGTGTCACAGGGGGTAGAGGGTTTATCTTTGCTCTAAAGAACATTTTCATTGAAGGACACCTAATACGTTAGGAGAAAGAGAGGTGACACAATTCACTCCACTTGTCACTTTACATCTGGTCAGTGGCGCCAGGAATGAAACCCAGCAGTCCAGGGGAACAGGGTTAATTTGTTAATGAATGACAAGGAAAAGTCCTGCAAAGGGGTGCTGGGGGAGGCAGCGTGCAGAAGGCTTGTTAAGGGAAGAGCTGCTCCATCAATGCATGAGATAAATGTAGAGATAGATGGACACTTTCCAGAGTCAAATACTAAAGTATATCTCAGAGACACAAGGTGCTTCCTAAAGAATCACCATGATGCATTCAGGGTTGGATTTTCAAAGTCAGCTAAAGGTAATTTCTTTGGGGTTTTTAATATAATATATTGGTTTGCTTGGGAAAGAAAAAAAAAGAAGAAACCAATCCATTTTAAACAACCAAGAGAAGACAAACAGCTGTAATTTAAAAGCATTGAGAGCAATGTATCCGTTTTGAAGAGGAGAGTGATTTTTCAGAGCTCAAAGCGATGAAACACCCAACCTCTGTCATAGTTCAGGGGAATGTCAGCACCTGTTTCCCTTTAACTAAAATTGAAACACGATGAATTTCATGTCAAGCCAGGCCTCTGTACAGAAGAGCGTGTTAAAAGGTTTCCAGAGGATGTTTAGAGGCATAACACGGGGCTATAATATGAAATACATGGCAATTTAACATACAACTATAATTGTATTATACAGCCGTTATCGACAGTGCGACTGACACAATGTCCAATTACGAAGGGGGAAATGACATCTCTTGCAGCTTAACAGCTACACCGTTAAGTATGGTCAGTCTGTGAGTTATTAAAATGGCAGAAATTAATGTTAAAATAATAGATTGGCATTTCCTTAAGATGTGATAATATTCCCGTAAATCTCCTTTAGATAAGAGGAACGTACCTGAGACATCGAAGGACTTTTGGTATATGTGCAGCGAGGGTGACTCTCAATGAATAATAAATGGCTCTAGGTGACTTGTTGTTATGGCGCTGATATTGCACGATATTAACTTTTAAGGCATGCCTTCAGAACTCAGAAACTTTATGGACTCCTGTGTTTTATGATCTCGTAACCTCAAGTCCTTCATCCTGGAGGCGGTGGCTTCTTCGTTCCATCTCGTGATTACCAGGTAGCCGCTGGCACCGCAGCCCCCGCTGCACCCTCCGCTCCCCATCCGCCTCCCCAATCGATGGTGGTTTTACTGGGCTGGAATCAAACCACTTTAGACCATATTTCCTCAGACATAAAAAGTTACATAGGGCTTTACCGTCCCTAAGTGATGTATGCACATTAGCTAATTAATTAATCTTGCTGAGTAGCATATTAATTTCTTTTAATTTCCTATCTGACTTGAAAGGTAGCATTTCCCTGAAATGTGGTGCTATAGGAAAGGATTTAAAGATTTAGACTTTCCAAGTCAGCTCTGAGTGCATGCATGAGCACACAGACAGACAGACACACAGTCTTGCCTTCATAAGAGAGATGTGGGCCCTTTCTTTCAACAAACATTCACTCTGGTCCAAAAGGACCTTTTAATGTAAGTAAGTGACCTAGGAACTCACCTCCTAGTTTCAAAGATGCTTAAAGCCATATGCAAAAGAGGGCTGAGGTGCCTCGGAGTTTCAACACCTAAATCCAATGTGGTATTCCGGCCCCTCTGCCTCATCCCTGCTACTGGCTCCTTCACAGAGTCACAGATTCCCAGAATATCAGGGACTGGAAGAGACCTGGAAAGCTCATCCAGTGCAGTCCCCCCATGGAGCAGGAACACCCAGATGAGCTTACACAGGAAGGTGTCCAGGCGGGTTGGAATGTCTGCAGAGAAGGAGACTCCACAACCTCCCTGGGCAGCCTGGGCCAGGCTCTGCCACCCTCACTGAGAAGAAGTTTCTTTTCATATTTAAGTGGAACCTCTTGTGTTTCAGTTTGAACTCATTGCCCCTTGTCCTATCACTGGTTGTCACCGAGAAGAGCCTGGCTCCATCCTCCTGACACTCCCCCTTTAGATACCTGTAAACATGAATGAGGTCAACCCTCAGCCTCCTCTTGTCCAGCTCCAGAGCCCCAGCTCCCTCAGCCTTTCCTCACACGGGAGATGCTCCACTCCCTTCAGCATCTTTGTTGCCCTGCGCTGGACTCTCTCCAGCAGTTCCCTGTCCTGCTGGAGCTGAGGGGCCACAGCTGGACACAATATTCCAGATGTGGTCTCACCAGGGCAGAGCAGAGGGGCAGGAGAACCTCTCAGACCTACCGACAACCCCCTTCTAATCCACCCCAGGTACCATTGGCCTTCCTGACCACAAGAGCCCAGTGCTGGCTCATGCTCATCCTGCTGTCCACCAGGACCCCCAGGTCCCTTTCCCCTACGCTGCTCTCTAATAGGTCATTCCCCAACTTAGACTGGAACCTGGGCTTGTTCCTACCCAGACACAAAACTCTACACTTGCCCGTGTTATATTTCATTAAATTCTTGCAGTTGGTACAATTAAAGTTCTGTTTCTTGGTGTGTACAGAGGGATTTTGGTCCTCTCTGAAGACCAGCCCGGCTGTGAAGCTCCAAGTAAGGCTCTCTTCTAGTCAGGTTCTCCCAAAAATTCAGTCCAACAGGCTGGACATGCTGACCTGTGTCTCTGTTTTTCCTTCCAAAGCCCGTTCCCCTGGAGGAACCCCAAACCACCAGGCTAGGTGGCTTCTGGAGCTGTGTCTTGTGGACATTCCTGGCAGGTGGAGAAGGACAACCCAGCCTTAGAACCCTAGAGGTGGTCAAGCTGGATTGTCCCCTCTTGGCTGGGGAAAGAAGACGGACTTGTTATCACATTTTTGTAATAAAGTGGCAGCTGTAATCCAGCTTGATTTATCAGTTTATTCACCATAAATCCCAGCCTCCAGTGTGCCACCCAGAGTTCAAGGACATGCTCAGAACCGTTTTCACCCCCAAAGAGCCGATTTCTGAGCTTTGCCACTCCCCGAATCTGTCCGAACCTTGTGCAGAGGCTTTTGTATCAGTCTCACACCTTTGTGCATGGGACAGGGACGTGCATCCAAACAGAATTATTCGAAAGGATCGCATCAGTGTGATCATATACTTGTGTAAATGGGCTGGGAAGAGGTGCCAAGACGGACTACAGACAGGCTGGGAAACGTTGCCTTGCCCCAGGTCTGGATGTGCCCTCAATCAGCCATCCCCTCACGCTTTCGTTTCCCTCTGATGTGGTGTCAGGGCTCTTCCCAGGCGAGGCAGGCTGGTGGGGCAGGTTGTCCAGCCTGTCACCGCCCTCTGCCCAGGGTGCTGCTCTCCCAGGACGGCAGGAATTGCTCTCTGCAGGTGCAGGATGGCCACAGCCACTGCTTTTTCCATGATTTGTGGATGAAGTGTCCTACCCCGGTGCTGTTCTGCCTCCCAGCCAGCCTACCAGACTTACTTATGCCCCTTCATCCTTGTCACTTGTGCTGTGCTAGAAGGTAACAGGGCTGACATTCCTTTGCTGAGCTTCTCAGGAACTTCTTTTCTCCTTTTTTAAAGATTTCTCAGCAGTTCCAATCAGCTGTTTATATTAAAGGTTGTCAAACTCATTTAACAAGAACTTCCCCTCTCTGAGCAGGCTAGAAGAGGGCAATGCTCCCTCTTATCCTCACTGTGATGCTTCTTAATTGTCTTCAGATTAAAAATGCTGGGAAAACAAACAGACAAACAAAAAGGGTAGGTATTTTTCTAATTAAGTCCCACAAATTCAGATCCTTCTTGCTTCTGAGCTGGGCTTAATTCTGGGTTGATGGCATTCTTGCAAGGGTGAGTCAGACTCCTGTCTTCTACATCTCTGATATGGGTTGAGACACAATTTGCATTATGTCGGAGCTGGTGAAATACTCTACTCATCCTATATAAAGTAACAGACTTACTATTTTCAGTTTCTTGGGAAAAACAAGTAGTTCAAGGCAAGCAAACTATCCCATATTATTTAGGATATTTGGGTGCATAGAGCGGGGTCTTGTTTAACAGGACTGAATTAAGTTTGGAAGTCAGATTCCATTTGGAAGTGAAAAATAGAATCTTGTCACACTGAAAACAAAGACCTGAAAAGCACTATATTGCTTGAGAGTACAGCAAATGCGTGTGGGGTGAGGAAAGGGATCTTTAACCCATTTACTCTCATGATGTTCCTTCAATATGAATTTGCAAAACATTTTAGCTGGCCAGATTTTATGAGAAGGGTGTAAAAAAGAATCCATTGCCTTTAAGTGCACTGTTAACCTTCCCACTTCTGCGGCAGCAGTTGCTCGACATGAATGGGAGCTGTGCTAGCTTGCATTCAAAATACTTTTTCTAATTGCCTTTTCCCTTTTCCAGACAGTTTTGTTAGTGGATGGTGCATTACTATATAAAAGCAATATCTTCCCTACTGAAAGTGTGCATACGCACACACACAACTCTTATTTGGGGAGGGGACACAAAAACCAAACCCAAACATTATTTTATTTTCCATGGAGCTGTCTGGGTTGTCAGTTAAGGAAATTAGTCCATCTATCACTTGTCTCTAATTTCCCATCACTTTCCCTGCAACCTGTGAGCTTTTAAAGAATCTTCATTTTTCCCTCATGATTGTGTTTCTTTTTTTACTTCCCCCGGTTCTTAAGTAGGAAAGTCCCAGAGGATTTACATGTCTGGAAGAGACATTTTGGAGCTTTTCTGTTTCTTGCACGAACTTACTGCATCCAGTTCTGGTTCCTCAGCGCAGGACATACATGGACCTGCTGGAGAGGGGCCAGAGGAGCCACAGGAATGATGCGAGGCTGGAACAGCTCTGCTGGGAGGACAGGCTGAGAGAGCTGGGGGGTTCAGCTGGAGAAGAGAAGCTCTGGGGAGACCTTATTGCAGCCTTTACGTACTTAAAAGGGGCCAATAAGAAAGATGGGGACAGACTTTTGAGCAGTGCCTGTTGTGGTAGGACAAGGGGTGATGGTTTAAACTAAAGTAGGGAGATTCAGGCTGGACATGAGGAAGAAATTGTTGCCCTGAGGGTGGTGAGAGCCTGGCCCAGGTTGGCCAGAGAGGTGGTGGATGAACCATCCCTGGAGACATCCCAGGCCAGGCTGGACGGGGCTCTGAGCAACCTGAGCTGGTGCAGATGTCCCTGCTCATGGCAGGGGGGGACTGGGGGAGCTTTGAAGGTCCCTTCTAAGCCCAACTAGTCTGATTCTTACACAGAAGTAACAAGGACATGCCCAAATTACAGTGCTGGGGGAACAGGCAGCGAGGATTGAGACAGTCAGTTTGTGCTGGGGAGGGAATGAGGCCACAGCCTCTGCCCAACGCTGATGCTCGATGTTCGAGCTATTGTGGGAATGTGATACAGGGTGTCTGTGCAACGTGTTTGCTCTGTCTGGTGTATTTGATAGTCTCAGCTCCTATACATGTGTTTGTTTTGTCTCTCAGTGTTTGCAAGGGGCTGTATTTGTTTTGGGGTGTACATGTACCCCAGGTGTATTTGATCTGTGACCATTCACACAACAGATCCTGCTCCAAACCACCCGCGGGTGCGCAGTCCCTTTCCCTCCTTTTGTGTTCACCCACACACCTTCACTTCCCTTCTTTATTTGATGTTGTGGCTCCCCTGCAAATCCTTTACTTTTCTAAATTTATGAAAATGGCAGAGTAGCAAAGAAAGCTGGAACAGCTGGGAATGCCTTGGGGACAGCACTTCCTGGCCCCGAAGATTACTGCACTATCGCGTTGCACTTAATTGTTCCAGTGTTTAGCAAATTGTATTAATTAAAGTGGCACATCTGGCCTTTTTATCAGAGGCTGCGCAGTTCTGGTTTTGATCCTGCAGTGACAGACTCTGACGGTATCAGCACCCCCGGGTAAACACTCGTTACACCAGGGGAAGCTTCATTTATCCTACGGGAAGCCGAAAACTGAGGCTGATGGAAGCACAGAAGCCTCATTGAGAAACTTCCAGTAAGTCCTGGAAAGGAAAAGCCAGTCGTTAGTCAAGTTTAATCACCACGGCTCTGTTGATAGCAGCAGCTCCCCGCTCCCAATTAAATCAGCTTCCACCCTTGTTGGGGGTTTGTGCCCCAAAAATAACTGGACCAAAAGATCAGCCATAGCCGAAGATTTACTGAGGACTCACCATCCTGCACCCGTAGCCTGTACCGCAGCTCCCTCATTGTACAGAATAGCTCATAAGCAAATACATGGCTTAATTTAACCTATCTAACTTTCCCAGATCCCCCTAGGCAGATGAAACTCTCCAAAAAGGATGAATGCACTCTACAATAGGTATCTTGTTCAGCTCTGAAACTACCCACAGGTTATAGTGAAAAGAGCCCTCTCCAAGCTCTCAGCACAGGTCCCTACCTACCACATCACTGCACACTCACTCCAGTTTTCCATTCCAGGTAGTTTTTAAAATGCATCACCTTAGTAGCACAGATAAAGGATGTTTTCTATAACCAGAAACTTCAGCTGCTTTTTACTTCAGCAGCATTTATATCCTGGTGCATCGGGCACGGCATTAAAGGCCTCATCAGATAGAGGTTGAGCTTGGCGAAAGGAGGGAGAGAGAAAATAAATAGCAGAACTCAGCTCAACGTGCAATGTCAAAACTGACTCTTGTGTTTGACTTTGGACAAATAAGGGACTTAAGGAGTGGACAAACTTACATACAAACTCATGTAATGCAAACAAGCATGTCTGGGTGACAATTAAATTAAAGTTTTTAAGTGCCTAGTTAGAGTTGAGTGTATTTAGGGGCCTTTCAGAGGATGGTGACTGAAAGCCTGCAATTTGTGTGCTAATCGAGCCAGCCCCCCTCCAGGTCTGCAGCCTGGCGTGATGCTGAGCCCCCTGCGCCCCCAGCTCCACTCTTAATAGGCGAGAAATGACCCTGTGTGCTGTTTGTGGTGGCCTAGAATTGCAGATAATGACACGGTGCCTGGGACAATTACTCCACCCACCGAATCCCACACTGCCAGGGCAGTTCTTCCTTTGGGGTGGCTGCCTGTGTGCTCCATGGGGTTTATTTTTGGTGGGGGGCTGCCAGCAGCCAGGCTGGGCTCTGTTTTGTCCAACACATTAGAGAGCCAAAGCACTGAACCATGGCAGACACATGAGCTGTTGCAATGGGTGCTGAGTTAGGAAATTAATCACCTTAATAGTGCGGGTAAGTGATGCTCTGCACCCCACATCAGAAGCTATTCTTAACATAATGGGCTGTAAATGGAGCAAAAATACCCACTGGAGCCAGTCTGAGCTGTGCTGCTTCACACTCACAGCTCACTGAAACCCTCTGAACATGGCTGAAATGTCCTGGAAACCCTTGCTTTGAGCCCGAATTGCAGGTCCTCAGTGCTCGGTGGCACCTCAGCATCCTTGCCCAATCTGTGTTATGTCATCTGAGGGGTCCCAAAGTTGTGGATGCAGAGGCGGTTGTTTCCTCACTACATTAATCCTGCATTGCCCTTCCAAGAGCCTGGTGCAGTTCCGAGCAGATTCAGCCACCAACCTCAGCGAAGGGCAGTGGGAAAGGCAGATGCATCTGGCATCATCGCTCCTGCACAGGAGTTTGCCGTGTATTTTATTTTCTAAACACCTGGAGACAGATGCTCAGCTCAGGCAGGGTGACGGGTCCTGATTCACATCACTGCCAGCAAGCCCTTAGCTAAATAACCGAGAGGCGAGGGAGGAGGGAAGGGTAAATTCAAACACAGAAGCCTAAGAAAGAGTCCACTTGTAAATTCAGCCCCAGCCAAGCTCCAATCAGAGACACAGAGTTGCACAAGGCTGGCGCAGATTTGCAGTTGTATGGGGTGAGTGTTTGCCTCCCTCTACGTATAATTACTGTTACTGATATCATTAGGGCGCTCCACTTGGCACATCCGCTCACTTGGCAGCTCCGGCTGAGGCTTTGGGCTTTCCAGGCTTTAGAAAGCTTTGCAACACTTCTCCTCGAGCACACGCTCTGCAGCTAAACGAGTAATTATCCGGGAGCTTTAATCAACCTCCATTCGAGCTGAATTTGCCACTAAATTTGTAGCAAACTCTGAAGACCCTCTGAAGCATGAATGCACGCTGGCGTTTTGCGCAGGGAAGGGCTTCAATTGCCTTGTTGGTCTGAACAGAAACTTTCTGTCTCCTACGACTGCAGTATTGAAATGAATGGGTGCTTGAGAGCGCGGAGCAGGAGTCCCAGCAGAGCCGTGTCAGGAAACAGCTCCACATCTGCCCAAGTGTGGGACGTTTTATTTATGTTCCCCTTGGCAAAAGAAAAGAATCTGCGATCAGGAGGTGGTAAAAAAAGGTGTTTCCTAACAAAAACAGCCAAGGAGTTTGACTCCTATCCGCAGCCAGAGTGAAAAAAATGCACAATTGCAGAAGAACTTGGAAATGTGCAGGGGTTTGCGAGCCCGTGTGGGGAAAACTTCCCCTCATGGCACGGCAAGCCTGCCCTTTGCTCTAATGGGCGACTTTGATTTTCTGCCTTCATCAGCCCTGACTGCTGTCACAGCGTGCTGCGGGACAGTTTGTCACCCGAGGAGAGGTGGTTTTGCCATGAGGAGTTTGGTGCACCCACAACAGGGCAGGGGCAGGTCCGAGCACTGCAGCTGCTGTTCCGGGAGGAGGAGGTGGGCTGGGGACAGGTTCAGTGGGCTCCCGACCTTGGTCACCTATCTATACACCATCCTTCAAACCCACAAGTTGCAGAACTAAACATGCCTACTGTCTCACCGAGTGTGTAGAGCCATTTTCTGATGCAACATCAGGAACCTGAGTCTTGCTCATGTGAGAAGTGCCTTCTCAAAATGCTGGCTTACATCACTCTCTAACTCTTATTTTCCTTTTCCTCTCTTTTGTTGGCATTAATTCATTTGAATGCTGGAGCAACACCAGTAGGCAACACCTTGTGCTACACACTCCATGTCACACACTTCAAAAGAAAAAGGAGTCAGTGGCAGAAACCAGGTCCGTTTTGTCCGGCCCCAAGTCCTACTCTTGCATTTCCAGACTAGAATCTCTCTTAAGCAATTGCCCGGTGGTCAGGATGTGATGGGGCTGATGCTCTGCAGGGAGATGGACCCACAGGCTGTCTGCAGAGCACACATCCAGATGTTCCTATCGCCTGGTACAACCCTGCTAGAGCAAGGGCCATAAAATACCCAGTGACTGTGATTTTTTAACCTAATACCATGTTAGTGATTATAATTTCCCTTGCAGAATTATGAAGATTTTGTTTGCAAGCAGCAGAATCCGTCAGTTCTCTCGATTACTTGTTCCAGTGGTTAGTTTTTCTCATCCTTAAAAATTTATGCCTTATTTCTCATTTGAATAGCTCTAATTTTAATTAGAAGGCATTGGCTCTTGTTACTAAATTAAACAGTCCTTTGGTACCAGGTGTCTTGTCTTTGATCTGGTGAATATTGCACTGCCCTTCCTTTGCTAAACTAAACATACAGATTTGTTAATCGCTTACAATAAAGTATATGAGGTATTCAATAATTCCTGTATCCACTGCCAATACATAGATCAGTAGACCACGGATAGAGCAACACATGGAGTGACAGAGATCAGTAAATGGAGAGATGGATCCAACTGTACAGAGATAAACAAAGGGAGCAATAGATAAATTGATATATTGACCAAATTCCCCCTCTCCAGGCTGTAATGAGTCTTTCACATTAATGAATGGTTTTTCTTACCTGAAAACTGAGTTGATTTACACCATACATCACTCTGTTGATGGAGCTGTTTGGCTCCTCACCTTCCCCTGGTGTCACAGTCTATTCGATGATGGACTCGTGATGATTCTTCTACCTTGATCTCAGAGCGCAAAATTAAGGCGACCAAAATGTCAAGGGGTTATAATTCAATCAAGCAGTGTTGCTTTATTAATTTGCCCGTAAAGCGGCACGCAATAGAGAGAGAGAATAAGAAAAAGGGAAAAGAAACAGGGAAAAGTAAAAGTAAAGATGATAAATGAGGTTGCGTTTATCACCAGTCCAGTTCCAGAAGCATCCCTCTGGTCTCCAGTCCCGTGGAGTCCTGCCGGTCCTCCGTAATGGTTTGGGATCCTCTGGTGGGAAGATCTTCAATGGTGTCCATTCTGGAGTCATCTTTTATGCTTCTTCACCCCTCTTGCTCCCATTGTTTGAGGCCAGTCTCTGCCTTGATTTCACAACCCAGGCTCCTACTGCGCAGGCTTGAAAGATTCACACTTTCTTTTGCCAATGCTTACACGTCCAGCATTCAGGGTCTTTCTCTGGTCCATTGGGTGACCTCAAGACCCTTGGTGAGCTTCTGGCCGTGCTCCTTTTTGTTGGCGATTGTTTGGGGGAGCAGGTAGGGGACACGTGTGACTGAGGCTGCAGGTGAGAACACATCTTCTGCACAGCAGCGATTGTCCCTGGGTCGAAGAGACTGTCATAACAATCACTTTCAGAAGACGGGGGCTGGTTTGGCTGAAGAAGCAGGCAAAGTCCACACAGCAGCCATGGTAAGCAACAGCCCCCCCATATCAGAGAAACAGTGCAACACAATGTTTCTCCTCGGGCCTCTCTCCAAGTCATTGTCCATCTGTTCTTTCTGTCAGGGCCTCAGTTCTCTAGGTTCTTGGTGGCGATGTTCAGGCAAATACTGCTCCATCTTCAGACCGACTCTCACACCTGGAAAGCCCGTCCCGTCCCCAGTCACAGGGAAGCAGCTCCCTTTCCACTCCCCGCATCTCTGGCACCTTTGCTGCTACATTTACCAGTCACTTCTTCCCCCTGCTTGCCAAAAGCGCTCTATATCCAACACACTCAGCTCTGCATCTCAAACTTGCCAACTGCCAGGAGCAAAAGCAGCTTTTTTCTTCTTTTTCTTTTTTCTGTCCTTAGTCGACTCTGGCCCCCGGCCAGTCAGTGTCTTCATTTATTGTAATGAATTTGTGTCATTAATATGTTGGATATGCACAGCAATTGCAAAGTAGTACATTAGTACAAAAGCTATTGCGCTGGATGCCAGCGTTTTATTGCCACAGTTGATTTACAGGCTGATAAGCAACTTTGCAGTTGTCCTTGAGGATGGGACAAAGGACAGGTAGCATGGCGGGACCGAGGCGGGGACACAACGGGAGCGGCCGAGGAAATGTGGGAGGTTTCCCAGGGCTCGCGCAGCTGGGGGTGGACTTGACGATTTCATCTTTGCTCTTCAAAATGTCTTTTCCTTCGTGCGAGCGCTCAGCGATCCCAGAGAAACGCTGCGCACAAAACCTGAGTGGAAATCTGCGGCGCTTGGAAAGGAGATTAAATGCCGTTACAATACTCGAGGTTTGGGAGCTTCGATGTGACTGGCTCGTAATAGAGCCGTGTCATCACTTTATTGCAGAGATACAATAAAGACGGGCATTATATGGTGTTAACATTTAACAGCCATAACTTAACTTTCAAAAGACTTTACAGGCCAAGTCACAGTGAATTGTTTCTTTCTGTGCATTTAATCCTGGGCTCACATGCTACAGAGCAAGGGTATTTGCAGAAAAGATAGAGTGCTAAGCAGACAGACCCACAGACCTGTCTGTCTGTCAGCTCCAGAGTGTAATCCCTTGAAATGCAGCCTTTAAAAAAGAAGTATTTAAAAGGAAAGCATGCAACAGGACCAGCACAAACAACATATTTGAGTGCCAAAAATAAATACAAAGCACCCTCCTCCTGGCACTAACCCCGTGCCCAAAGAAGTCAGTTGTGAACCCCTGTATATGATGCTCCTGGCAGCTTTTTGGGGGCAGGATCAGGCATGTAACACAAAGACACTTGAGCAAGGTCAGAGCATCAGTTCAGATCCACCTTAAGCACCAGCTCTGGGCTTGGAGGGATCCAGCCAAGATGCTGGTAGGCCAATTCCCACCAGAGTAACACGCTACTTGGGTTCCGGAGCTCGTCCCAGCACAGAAACACCCAGATCCAGAGTCTGAATTTGCAGAGTGAACTGTTGGCCAAATGTTTTCCCAGGAAGTAGTTTCCCTGTGGTACTCACTGCTACAAGGTACAACTGAAAGCATCGTGCTACAAAATCAGATGGCTTGAGCACCCACAGTTATAGAAGAGGGATAACTCCAAAGACGACCTCTTTGGAAAGGATGCTGGATCTTCTTGCTTTGGGTCATGAATCAAAATTTCTCCCCTGGGAAGGAAAGAGGAACATTCTCTGTGGATGGAGCAGGGGATGGCTGGGGAGGGAGAATGTTTTTGCTGTAACCACCCAGTCCTGCCTCTCCTTCCTGTGGAGCAGCTGCTGCCGGACATGGCTGGGACCAGCTATTGATCTGGGGGAGCCCCGTGCTCTCCATCTGCCACCTGGGAGGCAGGAGGGACGATCCCCCCATATTTCACAAGCCCTGAGAAAATGGAGTGGGCAGCCCAGGGACCTCTAGAGTGTCACTCCCCATCTTAATTAGGACTGTCAGCTTGCCTTGCATTTTAGCTAATTAATTACGCTGCTTCGTAGCTGCATTTCTAGTTGACACCAGCGCCTTTTGAACAGGAGGGGTATCGATTTCACCAGCTCCCTGCACATCTTGCTGTTTGTTTGTTCTCGTAGTCAAGACTCACACAACAGGAAGCGTTGGGTGAGTGCTCAGGAAAATAATGAACAGCGTTATCTGAGAGGCATATCAAAAAGATTTGGGCTAGAAATGGATTCGACTGCTGAAAAACCTATTAGCAGCATCTCAGATTTCCTGTGTACCAGCAGGTTAGGGGGCAAGCACTTTAACATTGCCCACAGCTTGTGGTTAATTACTGTTCGTAGAGTTGCCGTCTGCAGTTATGCTTGACAAAATGCCCATAAAGACAAAAATGGAATACTTGCGGATTTTGGATGGATGCCACCTGGTCCCCCTACCCTGCCTCCCCGACTGGGTGACAAAAAACACTGGAAAGCAAAGCAGAGTTGGTGTCTTGTAGAGCTTTTGTGCTTCGTGCGAGCAGCAGTGACCTGGAGCAGCCGTGCTAACGCGGGGACTCTGGCCCCACAGGGCAGCAGAGCCATTCAGAGCCGTGACCTGATAAAATGCCATAACTCGACATGGCTATTGCATGTGTCCTTGTTTGCTCTCCCGAAGAGCATTGCCAGTGACACAGCGTACCCACAACTACCTGCTGAAAAAATCATAGAATCACAGAATTGTTTTGGTTGGAAAAGACCCTCAAGATGATCGAGTCCAACCATTAACCCACCCCTGGCACTGCCTCATGTCCCTGAGAACCTCATCTCCGTCTGTCCAACCCCTCCAGGGATGGTGACTCCAGCACTGCCCTGGGCAGCCTGTTCCAATGCCCCACAGCCCTTTGGAGAAGAAATTGTTCCCCAGATCCAATCTGAATCTCCCCTTCTCTGAACTCTCTTCAACACCTCAAGGTCTTTCTTGTCGTGAGGGGCCTAAAGCTGACTCCAGGATTTAAGGTTTGGCCATTCAGAGTTGATGCAGCAGGAAACAGGTCTTTTCTAGCCATGAATACTTTCCTCTCTTAAGGGCCACAGTGGAAGATCCTCCTTGGACTGGTCTATACTGGCAGCAACATGAACCAATATGCGGAAGGAGCAGAGGTGTGAGACGGGCTGTGCAGGCAGCTGAGGCTCTTCAGCCTGGTAGGGACATGACTGGAAGGGAATATGAGCAATGCATGGAGTCCAATAGCTTTTTGCTGCCTCCTCTGATAATAAAATCTGTGGAGAACATCAAACAACCCGATCTGGTGCTGGGTTCAGAGCAAAAAAAAGGGGAAAAGCAACAGGGAAGAAGGAGGGTGGTAGGAAAAGCAAGAGGAAGAACAGTCTGGTGACAGGTATCTGTTGCCTTTGTATTAATTCCCATTTCTTCTGGTATGAGGCAGGAGGTTTTGGGAGGCCCCAAGGATGGAAGGAATTACTTTGGTGAAGGTGGCCAGACTAATTTCTGTGTATTTATGCCTGAGATCCTGCTCAGGAATGCAGTGTCAGGATCCCAGTATCACAGTCATGACTGGCAAAGCCTAAAAAGCTCCAGCAGAGTGACGTGTAAAGCTGGAAATGGGTGTAAAGGGGGTGCCAGCCCGGTGTTTGGCCCCCAGCCCACCTCTGCAGCCCCAGCTAATGGGGCAGGTAATGGGCCGAGGGCCATGACCTGCACTGGGCATCTGCTGCCGACCTCTCCCGGGGGTTGTGACCCAAAGACCAAGAGTGACTAATGCGGAGATTTATGCCTTGTTAATAACAGAATCGGACAATCAGTGTAATGAAATCCATGCTCTGCATTAATGAGCGGCTGAGGCAGCGGGGTCCGAGCTTTGCCTTCTCCCAGGGTGGGCAAAAGGGGGGATGTCTGGCTGAATTCAGTCACTCCCTCCAGAAAATGGGGCCATGCCCAGGCTAGGCCGGGCCCAGTGTGCCGCTGAGCTTTAGGTTTGCTACTAGGCCAACCCCAGCTTGGTGGTTGAAAACAGACACTCAGCACTACAGGGATTGTGAAATATTCTTTCCCCAAAGGGTTTGTGCCCCTCAGATGCTGTGTTGTCTCATGGCCTGAAAAATCAGCATTTGTTTCCCTCTCGAGTACAAGTTTCAGGTTTAAATCACTGCTGGTGCAGCCTAGATATATTGGGTTATTTCTCCCCTGTAACTTCCTGGCTTCTTTTCATCAAAGACCAGGAATAAGAAGGGATCGAGAGCATGGAGACATGCCTGTACATTCCCTGGCCCTCCAACTGAACTGCTGTTCTTTCTATGCATATTCAGAAAGATCGTCACACAAAAAGACATACAGGAGAAAGACGCTAAACTGACACAAATTTTTCCCAGTCACGGGCAAAAAATCATCAATTGTGATTCAGACACAGCTAAAATTAGGCTGTGGTTCTGCAAGTCACTTGATTTTTGCTTCAGAAGGATGATATGCCTATAGCATCCTATAGCAGCCCCAGCTCTTACTGGAATATGGCCTTACTATAATAGCATCTTCTTACTAAAGGCTGCCAGATCCATTCTAGCATGACCCTGGGCCTGGTGAGTGGAATTTAAAATGTGAGAACAAGTGCATGTGTTTGGAAGAAGCAGAATTTAAAAGTTATTTAGTTATTTATTTAAAAAAAAAAATAGATTGTATATTTTAAATTGTTAGGTCAACTACAGACCAAAATCAGCTTCACTGCCAGGCATTGCTGAGATTCTGTCATCAATTATTTAAAGATGTTTTCCAGAAGTTTATTAAAAAAGGGGGTGTGCTTTAACTTTTATGGGAAAAGCAATTTTGGGGGAGCAGCAGAGCAGCATCTGCCCCCGCCTGCCTGGTTTGGTTGCCTGCGCAGGGCACTGCAGCCACTGGGTCACATATTGCTCTTATCCAGTTGGCTGTCGCGGGGGGGAAACTGGAGGAAGAAAACCACGCTGGGAGATTTGTGTCCAAAACTCAGTGAGGAGGGGAAACTCCTGGGGGCCAATTTTAGTTTGTTGTGGGGTTTTCCCCAGCAGCAATAGGAGGTGCAGGATGAGCGTTGGGATGGTGATAGGCGGCTGTCACTGGGAGAGGAAGATCTCCAAGCAGACCTGCAGAAACCACCTATGAGACAGCAGCAGTTGCCTCATGCTGGGGACCTGGCTGAGGTTAATTAATCTGTTGCTGTTAAGGATTTAATAAGATGAAGCCTGGTGTCCTAGGAGGTGAGTCCATGCACATCCTGCAGCACTGGGAAGAGGATCCCGCTCCCAAACCTGCCCACCCCTCGCTGCTGAACAGGAAACATCTCATCAGCATTGCAGTATTTATTTCTGTTTAACCTCCCACCCCTGGTCACCCCCCTGCACTGGGGGGCAATTAAACCAAGTTCCCATGGGAGAGGGGAGTGAGAGGGGCAGGGGAAGCAGAAAAGCTTCACCCCTCGTGCCATTAGGATAAATTGTGTTTGTGCAAGTTATATTTTACGGCAGGCGTGTCAATTAGCGTGTGAAATTTAATAACCCAATTGAGCTTCCCTCCCTGAAAGCTAAATTGAAATCTGTTGCCTGTTTGGGAGAGGAAAGGGGGCTGTCACGGGTGGGAGGCTGAGCTGGTGGGTAGGGCAGGGGCGTTTTTCATGTTGATTAAAAAACGAGAAGGGTTTTGTCAGCCTCGGTCACGCAATAAACACCAGCTTTGCTTGGCAGGTGATTTGATTTTTTTTGGGGGGGTGGTGACTTTTTTGTAAGAGAAGCCTTGGAAAGGGAGCAAGAGGATATAATTTATTTGATTACACTTGCTTATGTTTCTAGTGGGGGGTGAATTTCTCTGCTAATGACTGCGGTGCTGAAGAGCAAACCCAGTGCTCAACACCCGGAGACTGCAGCCCTGCTGCAAGGAGGAGGGAGCAATGAGAGGGGTGCAATGGCACCCCATCCCACAGCAAGGCGAGGGGTGCGATGGGTGCCTGCCCAACCACACCAGAGCACAAGCACCAAAGCTGAAACACGCACCTGTGGGACCAGTACTGAGAGCACAAAGTCATCAGACTCTACCTGTAAGAGCTGCTATAAAAGTATCCTACACAGGGAGCTCAAGCAGATTTGTATGTTATTGGCTTATTTATCTTGCTTCAGGCTTTAGGCCGGATGGTGGGATCAGATGGCCTCATCCTGCACGTGCTGTTTATCTCTACCACTGTGATAGAAATATATTCGATAAAAACATGACAACTGGTGCTTTCACCTAATGTCAAAGCTCCAGGAGCTGGAGACTGGAGACAAACAGCAAAATTATGAGGCCTGTGAGAGCTCATCTCAGACTTTTCTCCTCATTCGTGCAATATTTGGTGGGGTTTTTGTTTATTTGTTGTTTTGTTTTAAATCCCCATCCTAGAATCACAGTGTAGATTCCCACCACCAAGGGAAGCCCCAAGAATCACAGCTCTCCGTTTTCCATCCCTGGAGACTGGAAGGAGAAGATCTGAAACACGAGGCAAATGTAGAGTCTCAGAAACCAGGCAACAAACAACAATAATTCAGTGTGAGTTACCTTCAAGGCAATAAACCATCCAGGTCTGTACTTCATCACTTGCTCCTTTTGAGTCTTGTTGGCCTGGCTGGGGTTGTCCAGACCCACATGGGAATGGCAATGCCCTTCATGCCAAATCAGTTCTAGTCTAGGACTGCTGGGCTTTTCTGCACAAAAGCAACACAACGGATAGTTTTGTGGTAGCATCTTTTAACCAAGTCCTGCTGAAAATATAGGCTGGGAGCAGCAAAGAAATGTTTAAGAAATTACCTTCACGGGCACTGCACATGTGGTGGTGTGTTTGTAAATCCGGTCATGCCATTTCCTGAAATACATGTGCAATGTTCTGGATATTTAATGAAATAAAGATGTAATTACCTTCACCTTTTTGATGCTTTGGAAAACAGTATCACCTCGGTTTGAAGGGAACTGTTAAATAAGATTGAGTTACTGCGCTGAGCAACCCAGTGCAAAGATACAATCTAAGGGGGGAACCTGACCCGGCCAGGATTTCCTCTGTAGTGTGTTTGCGTTGTATCAGCATCTAATCTGGAGAACATATCTACATTTCTCTGTGTCCCATTCAGACCAAAAAAACCCCAACAAGCTGAGTAGCTTCATTGAATGCTGAAAAAGAAGACATTTGTGACAGGAAGGAAATGTTAAGGTTATAATCTGCATGGTGCCGAGTACATTTTAAAGCATCTGAAATGTTAGAGGTCTCCCATGTCCTCCAAAAACCTTGAGAAGAAAGAGAAAATGCTGCGTAGCAACAGCCTCGAGGAAAGTTTGCAATGGGAAAAGAGATTTAATGTAAGATTTTGGATGCTAATGAGCTGTACACATTTTGCAGCAAACAGCAAAATTCCATGAAAGAATTCAGTCCCCTTCATGTAACCAGCCACTAGCAAAGCCTGAGGTATCCCAGGATACCAAATCCACTCAAGATCTTCTTAACTACCCAACTAGTTATCCCCAGTTCCTTATCTTTGACCAACCAAGCTCGATTTTCAGAGGAAGGGGGTGAAATATTCTAACAGGATATGTGGGAATTTCGTGGGAGATGCGGAAGAGATGCCCGTAGGCTGAGGTCACGTCCCCAGCTGGGTGCTGAAGACAGGGCTATAAACAATACAAATGTGCTTTAAGCCATCCAAAATCAGCAAAAACCTGAAGCAGCAAGGCAATTAGAGCAGATAACTCATTGCATTGTCTGTTTCCCAAACCTGAGCTAACAATGACCTTCTACCCTTCCAGCAGATAAAAGCTAAAATTAAACCGCTGAAAAACAGGAATTTGAATCATAATGAATGGCAGTTTGTTTTTTGTGGGCACAGGGTGGGAATGTCTTCATGCCCTTGACTAGAAATCTTCATTTCATAATATTTGAAAATAACTCCCCAGAGTCAAGGAGAATGACGATAAAAATGAGAAACGTTGAAAACAGAAAAGAGTGGGAAGGATGCACGAGACTCTCAGGTCCTGGGCGCAAAGGAGGGAGAGGTCGGTGTGCGGCCGTGTGGGAGACGCTGCAATTACATGTCGGAAAATGAGGGGGCTCGCTGAATTTGTAAGGTGTTTCACTGAGAGTTTTCCAGTTTGGAGAAGCACTGAACTTCCCCTGAACCCCCCACCTTGAGGTGAAACCACGTCCCTCCCTCTGCAAAGCACAGGTTCCCAAGAAACGCCGTCTCTTTCTCCCTCTCACCTCACCATCCCTCTTAATATCAATATTCTCAAGTTGCGTGATGTGCCGTTTATGACAGAAATAACCTGCCTTGGCACTGACACTTGAATTTCACTTAAGGTTCATCGCATTATTAATGACAAGATCAATATTACCCAAGCCGCAATAAAAGCTCTTCCCATCCATCCTCCTCCCTCCTCTCCCTTGCCCAGGCACCGCACTTCTTAATACTCCATCTCTTTTCAAGGGTATTTGCCTCTGTGCTGGAAGGAGCATCACCCACCACCTGCAGTGGTTCATTCAGTCCCCGACAACTGCCCTGACAGATTTCTCCCGAGCCTTGAAGCCCAGTGATAAGGCTCAGGAGTGGAATAACCCACAGACTCGGTCTAATCACAGCGACTGCCGTGGCCTTGCTGAACTCTCCCGCTACAATTAGGTAATCAGCCTGGCAGACAAGCCTGATTCATATCGTTTTACCATCAGTAAAGTGATATCTATCACCCCTACGACAGACCTGTTATTGCCACAAACCACTTCAACCTACCCAGTTAAAAACCCCTTGTAAAAGCAAAAAAGGGACTTTGACGTATTTTATGGCAAATTAACTTTTAACATATTCTTTCTCTCCTTATATTAAGATCCCATTCACAGCTGACACTTGCAATAATATGTGTGCTCCTCACCGCTGCAAGGATGGGACTAGTAGAGGGCTGGCAGCACCCCGAGGTGTCGGAAGGGATTTAGGATAATCTGGAGAGGTGAATTGCTATCTTCTTCTGCTCATCGCTCTTTGCTGACTTCGGAGGAAGCCCAGGTGAGGTCTTGCCCCAAGGAAGGCAAAGACACCCAAACTCAACTCTCTCTGGCCTGCTGATCATAGAATCACAGAACAGTTTGGGTTGAATGTACCTTCCCAGCTCCCAGTGCCCCCCTGCCATGAGCAGGGACATCTGCACCAGCTCAGGGTGCTCAGAGCCCCGTCCAGCCTGGCCTGGGCTGTCTCCAGGGATGGTTCATCCACCACCTCTCCGGCCAACCTGGGCCAGGCTCTCACCACCCTCAGGGCAACAATTTCTTCCTCATGTCCAGCCTGAATCTCCCTCCTTTAGTTTAAAACCATCACCACTTGTCCTATCACAACAGGCCCTGCTCAAAAGTCAATACTGATACTGAACTCCTTTAGCTCTGCTCCTACTGGATCCCCTAATTCAAGCCAATGAGGACAAAAATGCAAACCATTGAGAAACTGCATCTTTACCATCCAGAGCTCTGCACATTTTTATTATATTTTCTCTCAGCTCTAATTTTTTCTATTAATCCATTTCTTCTAGATCTGCACCTTACCAAAGCCAAAACCTGTGTAACAAGTGCAGCCAAGCCATTCAGAAAAATACCTTCACTACAGAACATGAACTTCCCATTATAGAGGCTGCATATGTGCACTGATTGATCCCCAAACTAGCATTTCAATTTATTTCCCACTGGAGGACTCATTCATTATGGAGAAATAAGACCATTAAATGCATGATAAAGCACACGCATCAATAGATGAGGCTGGTGGTTACTTTACTGTACCTATTTAAACAATAGCTGGTAAATAAATCTATTTGTGATCACATAGGACCTTTTAAAATGAATAAGAAAGCAGTAATTATTAAACAGCAGATTAAAAAATAATCACTTGCCAGCATTACCACCATGCACACAGACACACACACACACACACACACACACACACACACACACACAGAGACACATTTTGCTGTTGCAGCCGTGGCGTCAGGGCACAGATTTCAAGCAAACTGCCCACAGACCTGCTCAGAGTCCCCGTGATACCGTTCAGATGCGCACAGGTATGTGTGAGTTTGTGTTTTCATGGGCTCAAACCCTTGTTTCCAGCATCAGGGAACGATGCCCAGAAGAGAGCGTGCAAGGTGTTTTTATCAAGAATATGAATATCCATACTGTTTCTTTCTTTTTTTTTACAAACTGATCTTCTACCCAATCAGCCCCTGGGGAGAAGCAGGATGACAATACTCTATAAAGGTGTCTATTTCTTCTATATATGTGTATATTTTTACCCATCTCAAATGAACAAAGAAAAAGCAACAAAGAGAAAATGAAACAAAAACCGAAACGCAACTCTGAATTCTGCAAAGAGCTTCCTGAGATCTTCATGAGCATCATGGAGGTTTCAAATTAAACCTCTCCCACTGGAATAGCGAAAAAGCTATTTTCCACATTTGATCACATTTCATATTGCTGATCAGATCTAATTTTTACCTTGCTGGACAGTCCAGTTCTTGGTGCTCATCAGTGGGTAACACTGGAGAACCTGGGACAACCCGCCACCTGCTCCGATAGGGACAGAGGGAAGACGGTGATGGCAGAGACACAGACAATGAGAAAGGAAAAGGAAGAGGAAGAGGGAGGACAAAATGGACCTTGTGAGACCACAAATAGTCTGAAATGGGACATAAGAAGCAGTAGTGTCAACTGTCGTACAAGTCAAACCAGACTGCTCCTTTCTGTGCTCATTTTTGAGGACGATGAATAGACCCGCAACTGCTGCAACAATCCCATACAAAATTAAGGCCAGATTTTTTTTTTTTTCGGCTCAATAAAAAGGGCACTCAAAAAAAAAAAAAAAACAAACAAAAAACACCAAAAACCCCAAACCTAAATAAATCAGCTCAGTTCCCCTTTGGCCACGTTCTTAGACCTCCACAAAACCGATGTCAAGCTGGATAGATGTGGCATAACTCAGCAGATTTTCCTGAGCTCTAATTGAATTATAAGCCATTACTTTATGGTTCCAAATCCTGCACATTCCCAATTTGGGATCTGTGGTGCAGCCACAGGTGATGTCCTGGCAGGGACAGTGGGCAGGGTGGGCTGCAGACCTTCCAGGGACCTTGGAGGGACCGTCCCAGGTTCCGGTGGCCAAGTGACATCTCGGATGTCCCGGGTGGTGCTGCTGAGGGCAGATTGCAGAGCCGTAACCAACCGCTCTCCCGCGCTGGTTGAAGTGAAACAGAGGGGGGAACTCGTGACACACGAATGGCCATTGTGGTCTCCATCCCCAGATAAATCAGTTATCATCTGTTTTTTCTCACCGTGCAGGCCGTGGCAGTTTATGAAGCAGCTGTCTGAAAGGAAATTTACTGGACAATTAAAAGTGCTGACTTTCAAGCAGTGCTCTCGAGGTGAAGTCTAAAGTTATTGGGTGTGAAATGCAAATAGATTTAACAGTTTTACTGCTATTTATATGACGTTCACCCATTCCCAGCTATTTTTCCTCCCCTTTTTTTTTCGCTCTGATTTTAAACGGTCCCAACTTTCACAGGTTTTAACAATCTCAGACACATGCAGTAAAACCTGAAGCACGCTCCAAGGCTGAACAAACCCAGATCCATGGTGGGTGAAAGTAAATTCTATCCCAAACCCCTAACAAAATATTAATTTAGAAATAAGCCGGTAATTACATTCAGCTTTGTGTCTGCCCCACAATCCTCTGAGGCGTTTCTTATTCAATAAGCTTTTGGCCAGTACCCAACAAACCTCCTACTTGAGTAATCACAAATTGACCAAATTAGTTGCTCTCCGGCTCTTGGAAAACCTTCCCTGAGGAGGGATGTGGGGAACCCACAGTGCGGTGGTGGGTCAGGCTCTGGAGAAATCCCGTTCCCATGAGCGTTCCTGCTTCCCCAGATCCTCCCCTGAGGTTCAGCCTGATCTATCAGAGCTACAACGGAGATTTTATGAGGTTTTCTTCCCTGCCTGCTACGTTACATTAATGACCAAAACAGTCCAGGGCTTAATTAAAGATGAACTGTTAAGAGCAGCAAAGTGAGATTGTCGTAGGTTGGTCAGGCAGGGCCCTGGGCGAGGTGTGAAGGGATGGAAAACAGTGGGAGAAGCAAAGTGAAGCATCCTCTGTGGAGCCTCCAGCACTGCGGAATTAGGAGGCTTTTTTGGGGTTGTTTTTTGCTCATCTGACTGCTTAGTTTAATTGAAGGCAAGTATCTACCTCCTCCTGGGTCTCAGTTCATAAAAGGTGTCACTAAAATGCTTTGCTACTTGTAATGTACCTCTTGTACCCACAATATCTGATGCTGCAAGATTTACCACTGCTGGGGAGATATATTTGCTTCTCAGACATTTTAGGCTGTTGTGTGACACCCAATTTTCCAAAACAACTTTAGTGTCAGCATAGTTTGGAGCCAACTCTACATATTTGCTGTTTATCTTATTGTTTCTGTGCTCGTGACCTTCATTATCTTTTATGAAGGGGATCAACAACCTTCCCTACCAGACTCTTCCATCCCTATCTCGTCTGTGAGATAATGTATGTTACTGCTTAAAAATCACCACAGCTGAATTCACATATCATGGTTGTGGGTCACCCACAAAGTATTTGTTGTTTGTGTGCTCAGATAGACACATATATCTATACATCTGCCTATCCATCTGTCATGCCATCACTCTGACCTCAGTTCTGCACGATTAGCTCTAATAAATAAATGTAACGATACCAAAGTCCATACAAAACTCACTCATTTGCTTCCCTATCTTATGGGGAACTCTATTCATTTTGCTGGATTTCTTGCTTGCCTCTCTCTTTGAATGCAGCCCCGGTGAGAGATTCAGCACAAAAGAAGTGTTTAAATAAAGGCATATATTTGATTTTTCTTGATTTAGCCTCACTTACCAACACCCCTCCTCCACCCTCAGTGTCCTCTGGCTGTGGTGAGGACATGAAATACTTGTCTGGCAATCACAGACACAACAGATCTGAGCCAAAATCAAGATGCAAGTAACACACCATATATATCTGTCTGCAATTGCTCCACCGTGTTACCTTATAACCCTGTCGAGGTGCCTGCAGTCATTCTATAGCCCCACATACTCTTTGAGGTTTTCCTCTGTTTCTCCATCAACAGAAATTACATCTGATGTGGAGAAAGCAGAGCAGTGTCGTGCATGTGAATGCCTTTCCCTCCACCTGTAACTCACCCATCAAGACAAACTCCCCAAGATCCTTCCCTGCAATCCAATAAATAATAATAATAACCATTCTACCAACTCATATTTCTGCAAGCTGGCACTGATTTATTTTTTTGGCTGTTGCATCCAAAATGACTGCAAATATTCAACAGGATAATGAAAAAAAAATCTCACTTCTAATTCTGAAGTGAAGTTTGCCAACCTGCAAGGTCCTTAATAATGATTTTCTGATGAACATACACTCACTGGGTCGTCACTTGGCAGCTACATTTTGATTAAATCCCTCTATGTCTGTATATCATATATGCAAATGTAATTATGATCAGTTGGGGGGCCGAACAGTGCAAATTTGGGGACTCACTCAAATAGCTTTGACTTAGAAGAAATTGTGCTCCTAATACAAAAAAATAGGACAGCTCGGTGAAAACTGTGCCCGTGCAAGGGGGTTTTGCTCCTGGTGCAGAGCAGAGCAGGAGCGCTTACGAACACTGATACCTCTTCAATCCGGGGCTCACAACTGGAAATGTTGGTGTTTGCACCATAATGTACAACCACGGCTCTGCCTCTGTGTGGATGGGACATAACCAATGTGTGTTCATGTTATATGGATATTTGAGATATATATGGATGTTTTCCGCTGGTTTTCCCAGGCAGACAGAAGGTGGCAGGAAGGTCTGGCTGGAGGCAGTGGTGTCTCAAACCAGAATTAAGGAGTAAATTCAATGTTTTCTGCACTCACTGGAATACCGAGACACACTCGTGTCTCCTCCCACTGTTGGTTGGCCACAGCTCTGGGTTACAAAATGAGCCAAGTGCCTGAACCTTGTGTCCCATAGGTAAAACCATACATCTTTCACCACGTGCTGGATGTGATGCGAAGGACGCTTTAAGGGTAGGTCCAGCTGAACTGGGATTCGGTGAAAATTCCATCAACAGGGACTAAGCAGAGCAACCAGCATTAAGAGCAATGCTCTTGTTTTCAAGTGCACTCTTAGCCCCCATTGACCCTACACAAGCAGCAGCTCTTTGCCATTGTGCGGAAATGTGATAACCCTGAATCTTTTGTGGTACATCCCAAGCGGGGCTGCAGTTCCCACGTCCCCAAGTAACTGGGGGTAACCTGAAGAATGGTTGAAATGACAGGATGGGCATCATAAATATATGACAAGTCTGGAGTTCCTTCAGCACACTGTGGTACCTCTGGATTCGTACCCGTGGGCTCTGTGGTGGTACAAAGCCAACGCGAATGAAAAAAGAGCTGGGCTCCTGATAAATACACGTAGACATAAACATATGTATATACTTATATCTATATATTATTATTTTGCTATGAAATAGTGGTCTTTAATTCTTCATCTGCATTCTCTAGCCCCACATCCAACAAGACTAGATTGTAACATATTCCATTTTGGCTTGTTGGGTAAGAAAAAGTTCTTGGTGCTCATCAGTGGGTAACGCTGGAGAACCTGGGACAACCTGCCATCTGCTCCGATAGGGACAGAGGAAAGACGGTGATGGCAGAGACAGAGACAATGAGAAAGGAAAAGGAAGAGGAAGAAATGGACCTTGCCAAAATCAAGAGAAGAATCAGGAAGAACTATTTGCAGAATAAAATCATGTTGGGACTGCATGCGATTTTCTGTTAACCAGAACAAATTAATACAAACTTCAGGTCATGGTCCAAATAGCGAAGAAAAGAAAAGAAAGGAAGAACAGAGCAGAGCTAAAGGGTTGCCCAGAGCATGTGAATTCATAGCTGCTGAAATGTCCAAAGTGTGGGTCTGTACCGTGGGGTGGGGACATTTTAGGATGGGCTTGTAGCCTCAGGGGACATTTCTTGATTGAATTTCATGGTGAATGGAAGATATGGCTGGACCAACAGACAGGAAATATTTTAACTAAGAAAATACAAATGGAGTTTGTGGTAAGAAATTAGGGGCATGGGGTCAGGAGAGAAAGAAAATCATGCATAGAGTTGTGTTTGATCTGTCTGGATCAGCATTTAATAGGAAGAGGCCTGGGTGCTACCTGCTCCCCGGTCACTGAAAACACAGAAAATCAGGCACCTCCTGGTCTCTGACTTATTTACTAAGTTGAGATCAAGTTCAAGCAAGAGCTACAGGTGCTTATTTAAGAGAAGCGACTTTAATGTGGTCAGTGCTGAGCCAACCTTGTCACATGTGGCCATTGGGCCAAACGAAGTCTGACCGCCACATCTGGAATGAAACAGCTGGCAACCAAGCGGGAGGAGAAAGGGGAGCAGGATGGGTAGCGAGGCTATTTCATTTCAACAGTGTTAAAAGATTTTGTTTCAAATGTCATGTTGATTCATTTCATTTTGACTTTTATATTAAAACACTAATTGTATTATATATAAATGTTGACATTCTATGAATATATTAATACATTAATACTGCGGTATAATATAACAGTCAATACAAAATGAATGGAAATGACAGTGTGCATACCAGATGTGTGAGCCCTATCAAAAATGAAACTTCTCATGGTCTCAAACATTTTGAGAATTTCTTTCTGCCTCCTATTTTCATCTGTTCCTCCCATACTGGAGCAGCCCAAACTGTCTCTGCAAGGAAGAAGGTTTGATTTTTGACTGAACTCCTTCTGGCAACAGCTCCTGCCTTTGCACATGATTTATGACAGAACTTTGCTGTAGCTGAGTACCCACTAACACTCATTTCTTGTAAGCATCCAGAGCTGGTTTGAAGGAAAGTCCCCTCCATCACATGGAAAATATGGTCACATTTTTCCGTAAATTTTAAACAGAATCACAGAATCGACTGGGTTGGAAAAGACCTCAGAGATCATCAAGTCCAACCCTTGGTCCAACTCCAGTCCATTGACTAGATCATGGCACTAAGTGCCATGTCCAATCTCAGTTTAAAAACCTCCAGGGCCGGTGAGTCCAGCACCTCCCTGGGCAGCCATTCCAATGCCTGACCACTCTCTCTGCACAGAATTGCTTTCTAATCTCCAGCCTAAATTTCCCCTGGCAGAGTTGAAGCCCATGCCCCCTTGTCCTATTGCTGATGCCTGGGAGAAGAGACCAATTCCCACCTGGCTAGAACTGCCCTTCAGGTAGTTCTAGAGAGTGCTGAGCTCAGCTCTAAGCCTCCTCTTCTCCAGACTAAACAAGCCCAGCTCCCTCAGCCTCTCCCCATAGGTCTTGTGTTCAAGTCCCTTCCCCAGTCTTGTTGCTCTTCTCTGGACCCGCTCCAGCACTTCAATCTCTTTCCTGAGCTGAGGGGCCCAGAACTGAACACAATACTCCAGGTGAGGCCTCCCCAGTGCAGAGCACAGGGGAAGGATCACTGCCCTTGTACTAAAAAGAACTAAAAAGAAAAAAAAAACTGTTTGGGCCTTGTGGTTTTTGGAAAACAAAACCTTTTTTTTCCTTCTTTTTACAGCTGAATCCTTAAAATCTTTTGCCAAAACCCCAAAGCTTTTGGAGTTTTGTCCAAAAACAATAATACAATTGGGTTTTGAGGTATACTTTGGCAAGAAAGTAACATTTGAGGCTAGCAGATGCTTTCTGTAGGAAAATACCATCTTGTCAAAAGCACAGTCTTCCTTCTCAAAGGACATTTATGCCAGAAGGAATTCGATGGGCTCTGTTAGCATCCCTCATTCCGGGGACAAGCGACATAGCGACTGCTTTCTAACAAGATGAGCCTTCCAAGAATAGTTACTGGGATCATGAATTTCTGATCATATCAGGGCTTGGTACATAGGATTACGAGAGGAGCCAGCCTTTTATTCCAAACCATAGGATCCACCTATAGCATGGCATGCAATTGCTGTTAATAGAGTGACTCCATACTTGAATGTAATCCCTCTGTTGTATAAATATATATTTCCTCGGCGGGACATCGTGGTTACTTTAAGAAGCTGGAAGACATCAGAGCATCACGTTCCAAGCTTGGCATTGAACAAGAAGCCACCAGAATTAAATCAAAGTGCTTCTTTCTGGCAGGCGAAGCAAGTGTAATGAAAATTCCAGCCTTGATCCTGTGCCAGTGGTAGGCAGCAAATTGAGTGCATGCCTACCACTCCCAAACCCAAGTCCCTCAGCCTTGCCTGGGATGCCAACTACTAGAAGCACAAAAGATGAAAACGGCTTGCCAGACTCAGCAAACCAAAGTGCTCCTCTCTTCATTAAGAGGAGCTTATTAATTTCTTCCAGCTCCACCCATGAGCAAATCCATCCTGCTCGATCTTGTTGAGACTAATGAGGGGAGGTTGACTGCTTATGGTGAGCTTGGTACTCCAGGAAAGCTTTTGAGATGGCTCCTCCAGCCACCAGGACCTGCCCCAGTTGCCCCCCAAAAGATGCCCATTCTTTCCAGCCACAAGGTAGAAGATCACTATGGTTATAAAATCCAGTGAGACTGGCTGGAGAACCAAGGAGAAAAGTCACCAGGAGGAGAGGAGACTGAGTTTGGATAAGAGACAGGTTCACCAGGCTGGTTTGCTTTCTCTCCGTCTCAAAGACCTGAGTAATATGAATTAGTAAGAGGAAGTGAAGCTGCCTTTCTTCAAAGGAAAAATGTCTTACTGGTGGTGTGTGGAACATAAACTGCAGCTGGTGCTGTGGGGCCGTGGCAGATTCTCTCCTATACTGAGCCAGGCAGCTCCCTCCCAGGATAGAGCTCCATGGTCCAACCATCCCAGCAAGGAGCCCCAAATGTGCACCCAACCCCTCAAAACAAGGGCATCACAGCAGGCACATGATTTAAGCATGGAATTTGTGTTTGAGAGCAATACTGAGATCATCTCCCTTCTGATGCTGGCACGCTGAGATTTCCCATCTCACTGACCAGTCCCCTGCACCCCAGGTCTCCTCTTGTCCTCACACATGGCTCACACACACCTACACTGGGCAGAGCTTGTCCCACCACTTGCTCCTGCATTGGTGACATGAACCCTGAGCCTGGCCCAAGCCGTCCGATGGGAGAGGAATGAAGACATAATCTAATTAGCCAGAGGCAATCATGCTTCGCCTTCCTACACCTTGTGCCTCCAGAGCCCCTCTGCTGAGGTGACGGAATTGCTCCAAATTAATAGAAATGGGGCTAAAAAGCAAATTTTTCCTGCTGGCCTGCTGTAGCAGCACTTAAAAGCTTGGGAATATTGCTACAGCGCTGGATTCGGGGGGGCAAGGGGAGGGTTTTCAAAATGGCTAAGCCCTGTTTTCTTGGGGACCACAGTGAGAACAAGGTTAGATCAACACTGAGGGCTTTTGAAGGTGCCGTCTTGTGCTGACCAGGAAGGTGAGGCTTTGAAATACTGAACAAAAAAGGGGCCTTTGTGGTTTTTATTTGAAAATTATGTGAGCAGTGTATCCCGATTAGTGAACTCCTCCTTTAGAAAACACCAGCAGCTGTCTTTATCTATACATTTATTTCATGAAACGTGGCCATTTAATAATTAATGCCCGTAAGTGCCTAGCTATGAAAATACAAAATGAAATATTAAATAGAGTTGGTACCAAATGGGAGGACTTCCGAAAGGGAGTGAATGAGAACCATGTCATTCACTATTCCCAGGGAACGGTCCCAAGGATCTAGAGCAGAATGAATCCAGGTGGACGAATACAAGGTGCTTGGTAGCAGAAGAGAAGGTGGGTCACCGATATTATTGTCAAAAGCCTCAGTCCCTCACAAAGTGGGACACAGAGGAGACAAACCACCCCCAGCAGCCGCTGCCTCATCCCCTCTGCCAAATTTGGCCCAAATTTTGATGAGGCACATGCAGGGCACCTTCTGAACCACAAGTTGGTGAGGTCTGCAGCTGGATATGAATAATGAAGATAAGAGCGCAGACTGAGATATGTGTTTTAACCTCCCTCCCAATCCTTTCGTAAGCTCCCAATCCACTTCTGATAGAGAGGATGTTTTGGAGTGACCTGAGCATCATCAGCCTTAAGTCAGAACGAGACGTTTCTATTGTGACTGCGGGCAAGAGCAAAGGTTATTAATTGCCTCAAGACTAAGAAAACCTGGGTAGAATGTTGATATAGATATCAGGAGAATTTAGTGTAATAAACAGCTTGGAAGTAAAGTTAAACCTCACACTCCAGAGCTCAAACAAATGCTATTAGAACCCAAGCTGAAATTACTGTGGTTACAGGTAACCAGGTTTGTGTTTTCAGTAGGAATTTTACATCTTCCTCTGGCAGAAGCAGCAGTTTGGGGAAGAATAATTGTTCAGGTTTTCCTGGACATTTCTCCTCAGAGATTTGGGGGGTTACCTGTGTTTCTGGTTTTCCAGGATGCTGCATTGGAGCAGATGTGCAGCATTTCCAGCCAGGCTGATGACCAGCAAGGCATGTGCAAACCCAACAAACAGTGTGTTTGTGGTAGATCCAACACTTAGGCTAAGTGCTGGTCTTACCACAAGCGTATGACAGCGGTGCACATCAGCCTCCAGAAAGGCTGGACATGAGCCCCAGAGCTCACATCTGTCTAGGAAACCCTCCACAAATGGGCAGCAGTGCTGGGTGCCGGCCATCAGATGTTGGGTTTGACAGCTCTGTTCCCATATCTAAACTCCTCTGTGCACCCTTCACAAAGCATTGCTTCATGGTACACAAGTACAGCAGCATGTCTGCCCCACTATATGGGTTTTGGTTTGCACCTATACATAGCTACCTCCATGGTGAGACCGTCCTGCTGTCCTCTGCCTCCAAGAAGAATAGGCACTGCCAGCAAATAACCTCAGCAGATGGGTGCTACATAGGAGGAGAATACATAGATGGTGCTTCATAGATGGTGCTTCATAGGAGGAGAAGCCCCCAAAACGTGGCTCTTAAGTAGGATGAACTGTCGCCACTTCCAGCAAGCAGCAAGAGACCATCAAAACTTGGGATTTTCAGGGAAAAGTGAAGACATTGCATGGACCATGAGCAGGACGAATCAACTCTGGACCCAGGGCAGGTCTCCCTCATTTGGGTTTTATAGTCAATTCCAAACATCAAAAAGTACTTCCTTGGAAGTAAGAAAAGACTCTGGAATCCTATCTCATAACATGGGGCCAAATTTCAAGCTGGCTGAAATCTCCATAAACCCAACCCAGCAAACTTACAACCAGTAAGTTATGTCCCATTCAGCCTCAAATTGAGAACCTCCTCCATATGTTTGCCCTTCAAGCCTTCACAACGAAGGAAAGCAAGAATTATCTGAATCATCCCCAGCCAACTGTATATTCATTATTTTCTATGTTTATTTCCAACTCCAGGATTAAGAAAATGACTCCAGTACTATGACATCCATACAATTAAATGTATCATTTTCCCATCAACTGCCTGGCTGTGCCAAGCCGGGCAGCTCGGATCCCATCACCATATGGAATGCATGTCTGCCTGCACAAGGCTCAAACGTGACAATTAGAAATGGGCTGGGTGTTCCCCCCACCCCCATAAGCGACGAAGAACTCTGGAAGCATTTAGTGGGACTGAGAGGACTTTGTTGTATTAGCAGAGCAAAGGGTGTTTATTTATCAGCCCTTTTAGCTGGGACTGAACCATGAACTTTAACTGATAGTCCTCATGGGAGGTGATGTGGAGGCTTTTGCCCAAGTCTTCCTTCCCTAAGCAGGACCAATGGTCCTGTGAGATCCACAGTAGCTCCTTAGAGATCTCCCCCACCCTCAGTATCTCCCATCAGCCACATCCTGGCAGAAAATGTTACACAGAAAGAACCGAAACTTGAGAAATTATAGAATAGTCAGTGCCCATTTGATTGAGCCTTTCCTAGACACTGTAAGAGGTGAGGTGAATCCTGATTCTTTTAAAGACCCATAAGAGTTCCGTTTCAAAGCAATATAAGTCCCCCAAAACTATTTGAAGGTACCAGCCTTTGCTACTTTTTTTCCTTGCTAAAAAAGATGTTCTCTGCTAAAACAGCACCAAGAAGGTGTAGCTGCAAAGCAAGGGCTTGGCACATTGCAAAAGAGCACAAAATGACTATTCCTTTCCCAGAATCCCTGCAGATCCTGCTTGTCTCATGCCCGTTTTCCAGCAGATGATCTCTGCGGAAAAGGGAACTCTGCTCTGCAGGGCAGATCATGTTGCCGGGGCTGAGCAATGGCATTTGCTTTCACAGACATGAACATGACAAACAAATGAACCTGAGCTGCTCTGCTCTTGCTGAACCAGGTCTGACCTTCTCTTTTGCAACCTCCTGAGATGACCTTGATCCCATTCGTGTTCCCACTGCTGCTGAGGTTGGGTTACAGCCTTGCTTCTGGACTCTGGTTTAAGTCTCCTGTGAATAACAGTGTCAGATCTTCACAGAGCTATCTCAGGAATGTGGCCAGGCTGATCTCCGTGCTTACTCAAGGTGACATTGATTCATTCTCCCTCTCACTGGCCAGATTACACTATGAGGACGTGCTTCATAACACCCTTGCTCATCCACCACCATTGCCCAGCTCCCATCGCTGACCTCCACCGTTGTCAGCCCCCACTCTGGGATTTAGGGTTTTCTCATTAGCAGAACATGCAATCAGAGGCACTCAGCGTTTGGGAACAGGCTGGGTGATAACATTTAGAGGTGCATCAGAGGTCAGGTTTTGAACTGAGACCCTATCCCTACACACCAATCTTTTCACGCTCACTCACCAATGCAGAAATCAAGCATCCTTCCAGGGAAGGCAAAAGAGTTGGGGATGGGAGGACCCCATATTCAGAGCCCAAGATCCATCCGAAGGGGAGGAATTGCATCCTAAGTGGTTTGCAAGAAATTGCTTTCATATCCAAACCCCTCATATGGGACTGCAGCCTATTGCCTGCTCATGGCCTGGGCTCACACCACCTCCCTGAGTATCTGTGCTCAAGGCAACGTTGGAAAAGAGACGTTTCTTCTTAACCGCAGAGGTAATCTCTTCATAATGTGTGGCTGAAAGGTGTTTAGGCAAAGGACTGGGGTTTGTGGAACACAGCCAGGTCTTTGTTTTATTCCAGGCTTCTGGGGAGAGCTTAAATAAAGGATTCAGCTTTGGAAAAAGAAAAAAAAAAGCAAGGAAAAAAAGGACAAACATCTGGAGTGCTGAACAAGGCCCTCTCCTCGGGCTGACCTAGTTACAGTGTTTGGGGAGAGCATCGCGATCCTGTTCAACAGGAGGAACAAGCAGCCAAGGGCTGAATTCAGCCCCGGAGCAAACCAACCCAGCTCTCACCACGCGAGCTCTGCACGTTTCCTCCAGATCTCAATCTGATCATGACCACCGAGAGCTGCAAACCTCCTGTCCAGCACAGAAGTGGAAGCCTGGAGCAAGCGTTCCTGCCCAAAGGATGCCAGGAGAGCCCAGATGCAGCATCCCGGCGCTGGTCCATGCGCCGGTGGCTGGACGAGGGCAGCTCTGCCCAGCTCAGCCCTGTGGCTCCTTGTGCGGTTCCTGTGCATAAACAATAGGGAGGACAAAACAAACAGGCCGTGCCTCTGCCAAGGGAAACAGCAACCGCAGCAGCTCGACCTCCTCCCTGCTCCATGTGTGGCCCCAGAGACGCGAGTCTTGTGGCAGTGACGTGTCCCACCGCAGCCGTGCTCAAGAGCAAGATGCCAAGGCAGAGCTGTGCCCTGATCCCTCCTGCGTGCCCAGCGCTTGCTGTGGGTGTTCCTCACCGCAGGGAAAAGGAGGCTTTGCAGAAAATTCACTACACACCCAGGTGGCCAAAAAGGCCACCAGCATCCTGGTCTGTACCAGCACTGGTGTGGCCAGCAGGCCCAGGTCAGTGACCATCCCCAAACCTCGAGTCCTGGGGGCAGTTTTGGGCCCCTCACACCAAGAAAGCCCTTGAGGTGCTGGAGCGAGTTGAGAGAAGGGAACGGAGCTGGTGAGGGGCTGGAGCACCAGTGTGATGGGAGCGGCTGAGGGACCTGGGGGGTTCAGCTGGAGAACAGGAGCTGAGGGGAGACCTTCTGATCTCTGAACTGCCTGAAAGGAGCTTGGAGCCAGGGGGGTCGGGCTCTGCTCCCCAGGAACAAGCGCCAGGACCAGAGGAAATGGCCTCAAGTTGCACCAGGGGAGGCTGAGGTTCTCAGGGACATGGGGTATTGCAAGGGTTGGGTTATGGTTGGACTTGATGATCTCGATGATCTTTTCCAACCAAAATTATTCCACGATTCATAGCAAGTCACAGGTGGGAGGGCAAGACCAGCCGCAAGAAGCTCCTGCCATTGCACAGTCTCATGCTGGGGACAGGGGCTGCCGGGCTTCGCGAAAGGCTCTGCAAACCCAGGAGCATCTTGGTTTGACTCTTAGATGCAGTAATGTTCATGCCTGGAGATATTTCTTGGGTGTTTTGCCTGGATGCTGACTGGAGGAAGCAGAGCGGTTAAACTCTGTGTCTGCAGGTGTAGGGACATGAATATGAGATGTGAGTTCATGCCAAAGGCCACCTTCTTACAGCTTGGGTAGGGCCACCTAAGGTAGAAGAACACAAAACCACCTTCATTATATGGCACTGCTCAGGGAAATCAGCAGTTCTAGCACTCAACAAAACTCCTTTAGCATAGAGCAGGGAAAACACAAAAAACCTGGAAATTAACTGAAGCTCTAGTTCGCTGCCTGTGTTCTCCCAAATGCTGACAAAGTGGCCCATCTTCAGTGAAATAATTGCTGAAATGTCAGCACATTTCCTCAAATCAAACCTATTTTTCAAGTTTAAAAAACAGGAACTCAAAGTGGTGACCACAGGACTTTCTTTGCAGGTCCAAGTCCATGCACCAGCTGCCCTGGGAGGGCTGGGGCAAAGTGCAGGTTGCATTAGACATCGCCCAACCAAACTGCTGGGATTTCTTGATCTCAGCTTTATGTCTTTCAGCTTGCTATTAATAACCTTTTACCAAAACCTATTTCAATTTGAAAACATGCTATTTACTGTAAGAGATGTCAGCTTGAATGTTTCCTGAGATCTGGCTTTTGTTTGCGTGAGATCACACCTTGCTTCTAAAAGGCAACATTTCATAACGCAAGTCGCCCAAGGTATTTTGGCTCAAAGCCTTCCAGTTGTGAACAGGAGGGTAACAAAGGCAACACAGAGGTGAGAGAAACAAAAAGGCTGTTTTGGAAACATGTGGGTTTAAATCAGTGTTTTGGCCGTTGTGCTGGTTCAGAGATGAGTTGTGCAGCTCTCGCCCGAAACAGAACAAACAGGGGGAAATTATCTCTGATAAAAAGGAGTCAGAGGCTTGGATTTCTGAACTGAAAATTAAGTCAAATAGAAGTCAAGGTGAAGCTGCTGGACTGTCAGGAAGGGGTCAAAGAGGAGAAAGCTGCTTAGTCACAGACAATACAAGCCAAACATCTCTATCAGCGAGGCCTTGGAGAGATGCCGGGTACTGTAAACGCCACCTCCCAGGTCAGTGTCCTCCCATTCATGACAAGGACAATTTGTACGGTATATTTTGCTGCAAGGGATGTGCACTCTGGACCGACAAGAAACCCAGTGTTTGCTGTAGCAGCCTCCTCGATAAGAGCTGCCCTTGGAACAGTCCCATCAGCCCCCCCCAGCACCCTGATAAGCAATTTATTTCCTATTAGGTCTTAAGACAGTTCAGGATATGCCAGCACACTGCAGCACGTAGACATCATGCCAGAGCAGAGCCACATTCCTATTAATATCTTCACCCCCTTGTCACCCCGAAAAAGCCCTACTCAGTTTCCTTCATTATAAGCACAGAAAAGCCTGGCCTAATAGAAGTAAAGGCTGAGGAGGAAAGCAGGACTACTTTTCAGATCCGAACACTGAAATAGCTCAGGCTCCTTCAGAGACCTTGGGAATGTCCAAACCTCTGCTAGATCTGGTGCTGTTTGGGACTCGCTCTGCAGTGGGTCCCTGCAATATCGCAATTCTAAGCAAATAAAATAATTTTCTTTAAAAAAAGCCCAGCTCCTTATGCTCCAACACAAAACCAGATTCTTTTTGTTCTTACAAAACCTCATCAATGTAAATGAAAAATATAAGTTTGGGAAGAAAATGTGTGCCCTGCTGATAAGAATATTTTCTCGAGTTGCTCCAGGGGAGGTTGAGGTTGGATCTGGGGAACAATTTCTTCCCCAAAGGGCTGTGGGGCATTGGAACAGGCTGCCCAGGGCAGTGCTGGAGTCACCATCCCTGGAGGGTTGAACAGACGGAGATGAGGTTCTCAGGGACGTGGGGCAGTGCCAGGGATGGATTAGTGGTTGGACTCTATGATCTTGAGGGGCTTTTCCACACAAAATGATTCTGTGATTCCACGATTCTACCACCTGTGAGCGTGGCATCCACCACCCCAACCCACCTGGGGATCTGTGGCAACCCCAGGTTGCTGAGAGCAAATGCCACCCACGAGCAGCTGTGCCAGGGGTACAGCCCCTGTTTCCTTTGAGGGTCACTGAAAACGGAAGGTCCTTGTTTGTTGGCGATGAACGGGCAGTTTGTCCTTGCTCAGCACAGAACGTGCCTCCCGCTGCCCTGTGTCACGTGTGCGAGCAGGAGTGGCACAGCCCCATAAAGACACCCTGTGCAGTCCAAACAAAGATAACACTGGAGCCACCAGGTCAGAAAAATCTGGGTTATTTTTCCTTTCAGGGTGAGTCCCTGGAAAAGAAGAACCAGACTCATTTCAGGCCAAGTGGGAAGTTGTAAAAAGAGCCTTTCTCCATGCCCACTGGGATGCTACGAGCTTATAGCAACGATCCCCGAAACAAAACGCAGCAATGACTGAAAGTGCATAGAACTGACTGTTCCGGGCAGCAGAGCGCCCACCGCTTGGAAGTGAATTAGCGCTGATCAAAGGGAAAGCTCGAGCCCTGAATGATGCAAAACCCAGTAAACCAGTCCCGTGTTCCTCCCCGCAGCCAGAACAGGTTCCACCAGGAACCAGGTGGGAACTTTATACTCGACTTATTTTTTCCTGATAGAAAATAACATTTCTACAAAGCTAAATTATGTCATGGGAAATGCCTTCCTCCTCTTCCCCCAAAACGAAATTGAATTTTTCATTCAGCAAATCAAAATGAAACCTTTCCTTTTGGACTTGTTTAAGCCAAAAAGGAACGTTTCATTGTGTCAGAATTACCTGAAATGTTCGATTTTTAAATAGATCTTTAAAAAATCCACCTCCGTTTCGCTGTTAGCCTATTACCTAATAGAAACTTCCTTCTCCCACATGCTCCTCTTTTCCACCCAGGATTAATCCTCCTGATAAACTACTTCTCCCATCAAATCCCCCTCCCACCATGTACTGGGGAAGCTGTTCCACCCCACCAGAGCCCCAGCACAGCCGATTTCTGGACAAACATCTCCACAGCAAAGCAGAAAACATGACCCACACTTACAGTCTCTTCCATCCTTTAACATTATCTTTTCAGCTATATCTAATGTTCCTTTCGGCTCCATTAATGATCTAAACAAATACTGGGGGCCTAATTAGCAGGCTAATTGGAGAGCACAGGCAGGCAGGAATCACAGCAAATATTTCATCAGCAAGAATGAGCAAAGAAGGAACACTTGTGTGCACCAAAGGCCTTGTTTTATCACGTTTATGGGCAAGTTCCCAGCCTTGGCTTAAAGCAGAATTTGACCATAATGAGAAATAGCCAGGCTGAGGAGCACCTAACCCTTTTTTTAACATACATTTTATGCATATATACATACATTAATTTCACATCCCACCCATTATTTAAAACAACTTTCCAAGCAGCTTTCCAATTTCTATGACATTGGGAGGGGGGGTTCATTTTTATAAGAGTTTCCAGAACTTTCAGTTATGTCATTGATGTGTCACACAAATGTGTAGCGCAGGAAATAGCTGAATTTCAACACCTAAAATTAAACATTTTCCAGGGTAACATTCCCTTAGCAGCCTGAAGGAAAACATCCTCCTGTTTCCCTCCTCAAGGTGAGAAACCCCACCAGACACCACAAGGTCATTACAGCACAGATCATGCCCACACCCCCATCTCAGTGAGTACTAATTAAAGCCCAGTTTCTCTGCCTGGCAGTTTGTAATTATTACTATTCTGCAGAGGTGTTTGAGTCTTTACTAATACCCGAGTCTGCTCAAAAACCAGAATCTCCGTTTCGCTGCCTCGTTTGGTCAGTTCATCCCGAAATTGCACCCACACAGGTTCTAACGCTGCTGCTTTGTGTCCTCCTGGAGCCCAATGTCCTGCCCAGTGTCCTGCCCAGCACAGACCATTTGTGATGCCACCAGAATATTTCTATAATTCTATATCCGGGGGTGGCTTTCCAGCAGTAAACATAAAACCCTTGAACTAAAACTATTCCATTTGAGAAGTGAAATATTATACTAAAGCCCGAGCGAAAGACAACGGTATGTTTTTCCTGATGGGAATCTTTTAATCAAAGCTCTGATTTTGTATGAAGTATATTTTTTCTACCCAAACCCTTTCAGTGGCATAATCCTTGGCAAGCTGCGCTGCTGGCTATTATATCAAGGCCACGTTTGACTGATTTTTAAAGATGCCACAGCCTCGGGAACACCACATGGCATTCACAGCACTGCAGCCCTGTGGAAAGGCTGACAAGCACGTGTGAACCTGGTGTGAAAATCCATCGCTTTATTAAATGTAAGGGCTCTGCCAACCCGTGTTCGCCCCTGCTCAGAGATACGTGTGACTGGCAACGGACACGCTCGGGGCTTAAAGGATAATAGACATAAATAGCACAAGACATCTTCATTGCATAGTCAAGCATATGCCAGCAAAAATATATATATTTTATAAATAAAAGGCATGTTTTTTGCATGAAAAGAGCCTCCGTGTTGCACTGTGCAGGTGTTCATAGGTTCGCAGCTCTCGTGGATCGTTTTTGGCTTTGAGCTCATCTCAGTGAGATGCAGAAACACGGACGTGGTTTGACAGCCCCTTCTGCTGCTCATTGAGCTCCAGCTCCTGTGCTCCGGGCTGTGCCCGTGCCCGCTCCCAGGTGAGATTTCTGCTGATCCTCGTTTACAAACACAGCAAAGCCAGCCGATTTTACCGTCTCTGCCTCTCGTCCCTGGGCTTGGGAAGCTGAGAATGCCCGGCTGTAAACACTGTTATGTCTTGTGACATTCTCCAGCCCTTTCTAAATAAATCCCCTTTCTGCCCTAGGAGATGTTTCCCTCTCCCACATTAGGAGACAAAGCAAGTTTTCTTTTGCAAAGCAGGACCTCTTTCCAGCACATCACGGCTCTGCATTTTTGCCCGGGCTCTCGGGAGCGATGACAGTCCTTTGGTGGCTTCGGTCCTTCTTCTCACACAACCCATTTGTTCCGCAGTGCCTGGTGGTGCTGTGGATTTTCAGTGTTGTTCTGGATGGCATTAGCTGGGCAGGACACCATGAAAAGAGACAGATGCTTCGGTTTAAAAGAAAAGAGAAAAAGAAAAATCAGCATCTAAACAAAGGTTTTGGCTTTGCCCAGCAGCATTCTCAGTCCATGCAGGGGGGACCACTCCAGGCTTCTGGCTAAATGATGCAAACAGACCAAGAAGGAATATAACCTAGGAACCTGCTAAATTCTCTACAGAAGGTAGCAAGTTGGAGCATTTCTTCCAGCTGCAAAGCTCAACCCCTTTGTCTTTGAGCGTGTCGACTGCTTTGCTCAGTCCTGCAGTCACTCCACATGTGGTTTAGCTGTGCTGGTCCTTCTGCCACTGAGCCCCAGGAGCAATTGAAGACTAGCCCAGGTTGACAGATGTTAGTACTGCACAACCCAGCCCTGGAAATGGCAACATGGGCAGATGTGGAGGTGGGAGCTCCCATCTGCAGAGGTCAGAGAGCTGGTGAGCTGAAGGACATGACAGATAGGACAAGTGGTGATGGTTTAAACTAAAGGAGGGAGATTCAGGCTGGACATGAGGAAGAAACTGTTGTCCCTGAGGGTGGTGAGAGCCTGGCCCAGGTTGGCCAGAGAGGTGGTGGCTGAACCATCCCTGGAGACATCCCAGGCCAGGCTGGACGGGGCTCTGAGCAACTTGAGCTGGTGCAGATGTCCCTGCTCATGGCAGGGGGGGCACTGGGGGAGCTGGGAAGGTCCCTTCAACCCAAACTGTCCTGTGATTCTATGAGAAAGTCCCTTGGCTCTGCCCCAGCCACACAGGTTTGGTGGCCGATCCCACAGGCAGCACAGACACAACCAGTTCATTAAATCACCCAGACGCTGCTGCTGTGCTCCCCATCAGCACAGGCACCGATCCCTCCACCAAAGCAAAGCCAGCAAAGGCAAAGGCTTTGTCTCATATCAGATAGTAAGTTTTAATTAAAAATGCCCAATCCCTGTAGTTAATGAACAGTCTCTGAATCCCTTTTTGCATCACTTTGATTTTGAAATTAATCTGAATGCATAGTTTACACCACGGCTTCTAACAAGAGCAAACTTGACTTAGTGTAACCTTAACTTCTCCTTTCCTACCCCTGAGGCTTTCACATGCCAGGAATTGGGTCTGGAGCAAATCCTCAGCACAAAAGCAGACATGAGTTTATCTGTAACTCCTGCAGCTGACTGTGTTGATCTCTAGTTTTTTTTTCTGATTTCTTGTATATATTAAATATGCAGCATCTCTTGGGATTGTGTAAATATCATCCAAGAAGCAGAACTGTGCAATGGCAATAACATTCAGAACAAACATGTTTGTCACCCACTTCTCAGCGATTCAATGGCCTTGAGATGCCCTTAACCCCTTTGCTTTCCTCCAAAATGTTTGTCATTTAGAGCTGGGGATGAGGAGGTGAACCTGGAGGCAATAATTCTGCTGGCAGGGGAGGCTCCCACAGATGCCTGGGCAGCAAAACCCTCTGGGGAACAAGTCCACCAAAGAGCTTGGAGAAGTGTCCTAGTGCTCACGAGCCAGCCCTTGTGTGATTTCTGCCACAGGTTTACACCAGCTCTGATTTACTCTGAGCTGGAGGTGACACTGGCCCACCGTTGCCACCAATAGCCCAGCAGAGCGCAGGGATCCGGAGAGATGCCAACAGTCTTGCAAAGAGGCTTTTGGGAACACTGAAGCTGTTGAGACCTCAGCTGCCTTCCTTGTGCGGGCACTTCTGGAAATCCCCCTTAGTGTTTAATTAGTGCATGATGAACTACAGGCTGGCGCTCAGTAAGTGGGAAACTGGTGGCTTATGAAGATCCCCAGGTAAAACCTCAGCACAAAAAGTCACTCCCCGGTCAGCATAACCCTGTGCCATCTGCATGTAGGGTTTTAGCATTCAAGGTGCCGACTCTGAACATGTAAAGAGAGAGGAAAGCAGGAGCACTGGGGCAGCGAGGTCTCTGGGCTCCACAGAGCTCCAGCACCTCAGCTCCAGGATGGATTTGCAAAGCAGACCCTGGTTTGGCTCAGTGTAAACCCAAATTTCCCCCATTTAACAGGTCCAGTGTCCAGCAGGACACCCGATGTCCACAGCAAGCCCTGAAGGCGCAGGCACAAAACACCATCACATCGGACAAACATAATTCCCAGCACCCAGGTTACACTTACAAACAGCTGATTCGCAATGGAGAAGTGAGAAATTGAGCCACCAATTCTACCTCCCCTCCCAGCAGCAAATCCCCGTGTCTGGTGGAGAACGGGGCCAGCGGGTCCCTCCACACAGTGCAGCCGAGGAGGGGGACACACACACTGTTACGCTCAGTAATAAGATGCCTGTCAACATATAAACCAATTAGGTGCAGCTTTTGTGTTCATAATAAGGCTGGGCAGAATGCTTTCTATGAGCAAGTGCTTTCAAGTGAAAAACAGCTTCTGGAAGAATCTGGCAGTTTGCACATGAGGTTTCAGTTTGCTCAGGGTTTGTTTTTTTTCTTTAATACAAGTAATGAAAATTCTCACATTGTTTCAGACCAAGAAACTGTGTCTCGGTTTTCAACAATCCTTCGCTCGCGCACACACACACTCAGTTGCTTTTATTTTTCCTCCCTTTTTTATTTGATCACAGGAGAAAGATGAAAAAAGGGGAAGAAAAGAAAAATCACGTTTGAGAAAACATAAAAATTCTTTTCTTCGTTTTAATCATACGAATGTGTTTCAAACCAATGTTTAGGTGTGTTTCCTTGTATTTTAAACCAAGCAAGATTCATGTTTTGAGGTGGGAAGTGTTTATCATTCTAGTTTTGGTTTTCAAATCGCCAGCTGACCACTGGCATCACAGACTGGCTTTTACCTTAAAGATAAAGCCTGAGTTCTGAGTAAATGAGGGATGAGGAGATGTAGGCACCCTGAGCCTACAGACACCTCCAAAACTGTTTTTGTCCCAGGTGGAAAAGCTGAAGAAAAGGAAATGAGTCTTATATATCACATAACTTTTCAAAGCACAACACAAACAACTCCTGTTTTGGCAAAGTGGAGGCATCAGCCAAGTCTTGCATTTGGGCTTCAAGCACAGAGTACTATAGTGAGGCTGTGTGATTTATATTTAAAAAACCCAACAGAATATGTTTCCTGAAATAAGGACCCAGAAGTGCTGGCTCAGCTCCCCTCTCCAGGTATGGAAAGGTCCCAGAGAGCAACTTCAGCCTCGTTACAGCTGCGCAGCTGCCAGGGCTAATTGTTATTTGTTACAGATAACATGAGAATTACAAATATTAAGCGTCATTATCATCTCCCTCTAGTGGTTACTCAGCTCCCCAGACCCAAACACGGGATCTGTGCTGCAAAGAGAACTGCGGATAGAAAGGAGGAGCCGCAGAGGAAGTTTGAACCAAGATGCTGGTACAGAGCCCTGTTTGCACAACTCGGGGGTTAAATCCTCCCCACATCTCCGTTTGGCTGGTGAAGCTCTGAAACTCTCCTCTTCCCCGAGATGCTGCAGGTGGCCCTAAACCATCGTGCAGCATCTTGAAATAACGACTGAGCATAATTCATTGAAAGCAGAGTATATCGGAGCCATCTGCACCGTGTTGCAGAGAAATCAGTGACATTGCTGGTGTTGGAACCTGGACTTTCCAGCCTGGCTGGATACCTACAGGTGTTGAGGCAATGAAAGGGAGACGGGGATGGGGTGGAAGATCACCTGGAGTAAAAATTGCACTTTTTACCAGCTTGTCAGGGACCACAGGAGAGTTATTTTGTAACCAAAGGCAAAACAGAATCATAGAATCATTTAAGTTGGAAGAGACCCTCAGGATCGTCGAGTCCAGCTATAACCTAACCGAACTCTGGCACTAAACCATGTCCCTAAGAACACCCTGGCACCTGCAGTCCCCTTTCAATAGATAAGTTGCAAACACAGCTTTACTATGCAAGGCTGTTTTGGTTTAGAGATGGAGCAGTATAAGGAGGGAACAGGCAGCAGCATCCAGCCTCGTGCGTTCCCTGCAGGGCGATGCTGAGCACCCGGTGGTCTCGGCGTGTTTTGCTCGTGGGTCTCCCACCTGTTACAGCTGAAGGGGTTTTGTTCCACCTTCCAGAAAGAAAAAAACTGGGGGGAGGGAGATGTGAAACCTACCCAAATGTTTAAAGGAAAGGAAAACCCTCCCGTCACAAGCAATAGCAACATGTGCAAAAGCCATTTCCAGAAACAAGTGGAATCCAGTTCCCCTTTTATACAACAGCAGTGAGGAGATGCAATAGCAGTAGTGCAGAGAAGGAAGAAGAGACCGAGGGCTTGGGGTTCACACTTGATTTTTGGAGCCAGATAAATCTTTGGGTGGGAAGTGCTCATAGTCCCGCAGCTTGTTCTGCAGACAGCCCAGTACCCGCAGCCTTTGGGTCTCATTGCAGGAGGAGCCTGACGAGCATCACTCAGGCTGCAAACTCAGAATATCTACACAGGGCCAGCAAAGCACAATCAGACACAGCGAGTCTTGCTCAGACTCGTTGCAGCAAGATTTTGCAGTTTTGCATGAAGAAAGAGCAAGTGGAGGAGACTGAGAGCAATATGCACCTATGGATGTGAACAAATAGATTTCAGTTAAAAAAAGAAAAAAGGATGAGGAAAGGTCTGTACAGCATGAATGACCTGGGAAATGCCCAAGGGCTGCTTTGAAATCCGAAGTGTTGTGTTTTGAAATGGACACAGACCTCGGCGGGAAGTGGGGGAGCAGACAGTAATGGTTTAATAGACTGTGGAACGGCTATTAAAAAAAAAATGGGGGGGGGGGGAAGAAAAAGCAGATGGCAGTCCCTTCGCAGGAGCCATAAAATTTCATGGTGTATTTTCTATCCATGGCTTCACTGTAATTCAAGCCTTGGGGGCCAACTTGCTCTGGCAGTGGTTACTGAGGGGCCTGGGAGGGCAGCGGTAACAAAGGGTGGACGCTTCTTGGGCCCGCTGACCAAACGTACCCTCCTGGGCTGGAACAGGAAATGAAAAGCAAATGATTTCAGGAAAAACACCGAGGAGACTTTGCAAACGCAGCCTCAGAGCAGCAGGTCAGAGCTGCAGAAACACAATCGGGAAAAAACAAAAAGGTGCTAGGAAATAGAATGGAAAAGGAGGCTCTTTGCGTGTGCAGGCAGGAAGGAAAGCTCAGAGGAGACCGAGTGTCCCTCAACACAGCCCTCAACTTGCATGAAGACATTTCCAAAGCTGTGTCCTGCCTGGACCAATTGGGAAGGACACACAGCCAAGCCAGGGCTGTATTACACATACAGTCTTACACGTAAACCTCTTAAATCTCCACCTTTTGCTGGTGACCATGCTTAAACCGCCCTGTGATCCAGGTACCTGTCTCTAGATTTGATCTAAACAAAATCTGACTTAAGATCACATCTATGTTTGACTTTGGCTTATTACCATGTAAGATTTGAACCATGATCTCATATATGAATGCAAGTAAAACAAGACTATCAATGCTAACATCGACTTTTTTTGTTCCATCTCCAGTTATTAGCATCATCCTGCACTTCAGAGTCTGGGCCCATTCAGGTGGTTTCAAGTGTGTTTGTCTGTTACCAAGGTCCACCCTTGGTCCCATTGGTTTTGTCTGACACCCGGTAACACGCACTATGCAAAGACAGCACCCAGCAATTAACCTGGCCCCGCATAGCTTATTTTTCATCTCTTGCAGGTACAGGGAAGCATCGCAAACCCAGAAATGCAACACACCTCCTGCTGTTCCATCCTCTCCTTCTGCCCAGCGCACAGTCACTTGGGATGTGAATACAGCACAAGAGATTAAATCTTATTCTGCCCGTGTTATATAAATAAAACAGAGCAATTACTATGCTGGAAGAAAAGAAGGGAGGAACTGTTTTAATTTGATCTATCTTGAAAATGTATTTTGACACTCCAGTTCAAAGATTAAGCATTCTACACCCATTAGAGATAGAAAGCAATAATTAGAAATGAAGGCAATGAAAACTCAATTTTTCTTCCACCTGTTTCCCACTGGAACAATTGCTGCGTGGAGCATAAGGAGAGAAGGGGGAAAAAAAGCCTTACGAAGCCGTGTGTTTCAGTTCCAGTTATTCTAATTATTCCAAGATCAGTCTCTAATATCAAAACAACTTGGGAGATGAAAAATATTTTCTCAAGTATTAATGAAAAAAAGAAAAAGCTTCATTTAAAAAACCCACCACTACAAATAGTACTCACTCAGAAGCACTTCCAGGATCTTCACACAGATGCTTTGGTGAAATGCATCTAGTTGGGGTTGTTGGTTGAGTTTGTTTTTGCATAAATAATGCACAGCTTATAGTTAATGACAGTCAGACTCAGGGGCTGCAAGTGGCCAGTGTTACACAAACCTGGGGTAGAAAAAGGAGTTAAGATCTTAGAGCTGGAGATGCTGGAGGTGGAGTCGGCCAGGACCAGGCTCAGCACTGGGCATAGGCGCGTCCTAAACACACATACATATCTGCAGAATCCATGACAGACCTAAAGAATCAGTGTAAAAACAAAATAGCGGAATAAAAATAGTGATTTTGGTGATAACACAGCTGGGAGGGGGGAGAAAGACCCTGAGCCCTCAGCCTGCATGAGGCATTAAAGCAGCTGGAGACGTGGTGAGTAAAGGAAACTTGTTCTTTCTGTTACATGTCCTGCTTCCCAAAGCACCCAGAGCCTAAAATTGGGCAGCAGGAGAAAAGAAAAACGCTTTTCTTATCTTTTTGCTGGTGGCACAGGGTGAAATGACCCATTTTCTCACTAAGGCACAGAGCAGGAGGAAGGGGGAGAAGTGGAAGGAGGTTTCCTCTCTCCGTGCATCACTGAGATCCCTTTATTGCTGAAGAACCGAACCCAGAGATGCTGTTGCTCAGTAAATCGCTTATTTCAGCTCTTTCTTTAGAAAGATCTTGCAGATGCACATGATTCACAGGGCACCAGAGGTCTGGGTTTGCCATTTCTGAGCTATCAGGATCTGTAGGAAAGGGACGGGTGGGATTTTCATTGCCGGGAGCCGGCACCATCAAGCCTGACTGCGCTTTTGGAGCAGTTTCTGCAGTGGCACCATTTCCCACTAACGAGCAATTCCTCAGGAAGGTTACAGAAAAGTCAAGGTTTTCACTGGGGACTCAGGCCACTAAATTGGTCTTTTCTGACAAACGCAGTAATATTTGAGGAAAGGCCGGGCAGATAAAGGCAAAAGTAAACAAGGTCAGCAGCGTCCATGTGAAACAAATCCATGTGCGGCTGGAAAACGGCTACTGCCAACAAGGGGATGCTCCACCTCATCCCATCACTGTAGTTTGCACTTGGGGGTAAATAAGTCACTACTTGCTGTTATTCAAGAATTAATGCAGGATTTCCAGCCTGGTCACGTATCACAAATAGTGCCCTGGGTTCTCCTTGGCCAGGCAAGATGGGGCTGATCTGTGATCTGATCTGTGCAGCCCCGTTTGGACGGGCAGGAGTGGAAATTAGCTAAGAGAATATGTTCTTCCTTTACACTTGGATTTGATAAAAATAATAAAAAGCATTGAAAATATCTCCCGGAAAAGAAAGCAAGTGAAGTCCTCAGATGATATATTTTTTCCCTGCAGTGTTGTGCCCCCACCATCACTCTTTCATCTGTTTCCTACTTCACCTTCTTTAAGAAAGGAAATTTTCCACCAAAAAGTGGGAAAAAAAGTGTGGGTATTATCAGAAATTGTCAGTAACAGATGAGGAAGCAGAAAAGCTGGCGACAGACCAGACGGCATCGCCCTGTCCCCAGCTTTAGTGACCTTTGCCCTGTTGTCACCAGCATTTTAGTGCAATCTCAGCTCTTTCCGGGACACCTCTCCCTGGCAACACCCCCAAACCGCCCTGCGCTCCATGGGACGCTCCTGTGACACGGGGGACCCAGGAGGATGAAACGCGAAATGTTCAAAACAGACCAAAGGAAGCATTTCTAATGCGAGTAATTATCCTGTGGCGCTTCCTGCCATGCGATACAAGAGAAGCAAATAATGCAGAATAATTCCTCAAAGACTCGGTTACCGAGTTGAATAACAGCATCAGCTGCAGTTTCACCGCCTAGGTCTGGTATTATGAAGGCTCCTGGTCCTTGTGCTTCAAACTAATCCCCCGCTGGGATTAGAAAAGCAAACAATATCTCAGTATCAGTGACACTCACAACTTCAGGTAATAAGGAGGGCTCAGGCGTTGCTGCTGGAGGCTGCTGGTGGAGGAGATAAAACATGATTTTTACTTACATCTGTTCCCATGAACCGGTTTATTTTGCCCATACTGTTTTCCCTACAGTGCAGAGGAAGCCTTTCTCCAATGGCAATGCCTCTCCTTTGCTTAAAACCAACTGCTTAACAAATAGAAAGCGCCCTCAAAGCATAAGGAGCTCGCATTTTTCTAAACAAGCCGCCACCTCTGGCTGCAGGAAGAGCCCAAATCACGCTTGTCATCTGCCAGCACGTTCAGGTGGCTTCACCTCACAGCTTTTTGAGTGAACTCCTCTCTCCCAGCCCGTGGTTGAAGATCCAGCCGTCCCCGTTCACCATCGAACCGTGTCCTGAGCTCAGGGAGCCGCAGGTTCCATGCTCAGGTGGGCACATCAGCTCCTCCAGCAGCAGGTGCCAGGGCCATTGTTGTTTGGTGTCATTAAGAAGCAGCTATTTCATGTCCTTACACAATAACCTGGATGCTGCTACATGAGTAAACTCTGAAGTTACACATTAGGTCGTAACATTTCAGGACCTATTAGGAACAAAAGTGCCTTTGTGAACGTGCGGGTTACTGAATAACCTTCTCCGTTCCCATAAAAAGCAGCAAACAGGATTGAGGTTTTTTCTTCTTTTTCAACAAGATCCGGTTCATATACAAGTCAGGATCTTGAGCCTCCTTTTTGTGTCTCCACGGCTTGCTCGCCTTGCTCTCAGCCATCCTCAGAGCAGATTTTAGGTAGGACTGAGCCCTACAACAGCTTTTGGATCCCAAGACAAAGGGGTTTGAAATCTTGCTGTGTAGGGCAGGAGCACTATTACCCCTGAACCACCCAAGCCCACCCATCTTTAATGAATGACACCTGCTCGATGCTGCCCTGGGGGCTAATGGGAAAACAAGTCAGGGTTTTTTTGGGAAAAAAAAAAACAAAACACAAAAAAAGCCCAAAAAACCAAAAACACAAAAAACCCACCACCCTATGGGGAGAGAGGGAGGGAAGGAGGGAGAAAATACAGTCCATGTGTACGTGTGGTTATGCTGCAGCTCATCTACTGGTACGAGATACCATAGTTAACAACCCCGAGGTCAACACTTGACCTTTTTCCAGCCCATGGCGGTTGGACGGATTCGATGATCCGGGTGATATGGGGGCACTGAGCAGCTGTTGACTGGCCAGCAGCAAGGTGGGAGGTGTACATAACCTCTTAGCCCTCTCCTGCCCTCCGCCAGCCACCGAGTTCATCACTGTTTCGGGGCTTGACATGTCTATTTGTCACAGGAGCATTTCTCAATCACCTGCAGACCCACTGGAGAGGACCCAAAGACTCCAGACTCTGGACCCTGCCCAGCCTTCACCGACCACATCCAAATGCTCAAAAGCTGCTCGTTTTCCTGCCACTTTCCCATCTGCCATCTCCTCCAGGCTGCCTCCTACCCAGTTTTCTCTATCTTTGCAATAGCCGTATTTTTTATGGATTAGCCATAATGGAGACACCGGTGTGCACCAAGCGCTGGAGTCCTCTGCCCCATTATTGCTCCAGTTGCACATTTTCTGTAGCGCTTTCTAATGCAGACCCAGCCTGTGCCTTAAAACTGAGTGTAACAGGGAGCCCTGGAACTGGCAGGACCTACCTGAGCTCGAGTTCTATCTCCCTGAAATCACTGCTCGGGGATACTGAAATGACACACGGCTCCCTGCCCTGGTGCTGAGCTGAACTCTTATCATCTTATCAACAAGCCCTTTGGGTCCTTTCCCAATTTCCTCCTGGAAACGTCCTCTGCACACAGCTCTGGGCTTTTTGACCTTTGTTTCTTCTTCTGAGCTGAAGAGAGCGATTGTCTCATAACCAGACTTCCCAGACCTTGCATTAATGTCGATAACAAGCATTAATGTTTCTGTAACTCTAATTAAGTTACTTGCATTTAAACCAGACAGTATTTCCCACCATCTGCGATGGGGACGGTACTTCTGCCATCAAAGACACCCAAAAATCACAGCAGAAACAGGAGCGAAGTCAGCATAAGAGCTCACATGTCACAATCCCCAAACTAGCACCCTAACCATGGGATAATGCACTTAAAAGCACATCTGTAAATAAACTTGGGCCTTTTATAAGCCAAATTAGAATACACTGGCAAATTATTCGAGGAGGCTGGCAGACATACTTTACTTCAGGTGTCAGCCACAGGAGAGTGTTATGGGTTTCGCATTACAGGGGATGCATTGTGACTTTGAGTTATATTGCACTTAGCCTGCAAGTGAAACAATAACAGCTTGGTCTATGGAGATAACACCCCAGATCAGCTCCCTACAATAAATTAGTGAAACATTCCACTCCCCGGCACTGCAGTCTCACACCTCTAAATATCAACACAAACTCCAAGGGTTTGATGGAAAAAATGGTGTTAAGTCTCATGGCGTTTGAGGAATTTCCCAATATGCACTAAATTAACTTTCTGGCTGCACTAAACAGAATGGTAGAAAACAGCCCCATCTGAGACAGATGCAAGGCGAGAGATCCAAGCAGCTGTTTTGCACATGAAATCAGATTGAGATTAACACTTGCCCTTGGAGTTTTCACTCTGGGTGTAAAATATAGCTTCAGGGTCCCCTCTGTTTAAAAATGCCTCGAGTTTCTTCATTGCACTAGGATGAATTAGGAATTTGAGATCTGCAGGCCATGTAAAGTCAAAGAATGAAAGTGCTTCTCCGAAAGCAAAACCATTGACTTATATTCATTCCTTTTGTTTCCTCTAGCTTGGCATTTTAAGGATTTGGCCCAAATAATGGAAGTTCAGTTAATAAGTTCAGCTGGAGGAAACCACTCATTACTGCACTTCACAGCTGTAGGAGGACCAAGGCAGACACAAAACATAATTAAGGATAGAGGTAACATTTTATACAAAGAAGTGATGTCTATTAGTGGGGTAAACAGGTGGAAGAAAGCAGGAAGGCTTTAATAGATGCAACCTAGTGAAGACTCGTGCAATGTAGAGCTCAACCGTGGGTTTTTTCCTATTTATTGGTATTTAAATACATTCAAAATCTTGGAGGAAAGACAGAACAATCCAGGTGCTGACCAGCCTGCATAAAATCGATCAGGATCCCCTGGATACTGGGCTCTATTTTCCCCTTCCCTGGTTAAATGCACCACGGCCCAGCAGCACATCCCAGAGGATTCAGCTCATTTAGGCCACTGGGCAGATAACACGAGTTTGTTTTCGGAAAGGCAAAGCAATCTGTCCATAAGGATTTCTCACGCTTCATATGCCAGCCCTGGCCAGGGAAATACAACATTAACTACATCAAAAGAAATTGTTGAATGAATAAATTATAAAAGCATTCAGGGTACCTATCTGGGGTATTATTTTACACACTGGTGCCGAGCAGGTTAAAGGAGCATGTTTTGCTGTTATTGCATTCCCAGCTCTGTTTGCGAGGACTCGGCATCGCTGTGAAAGTGAGACGATGGACACGAGCTCCCCGCCGGCACAGCAGGACCAGACGCAGGTTTTGCTCGTGTCACCTCGGCTCTGAGCATTACCCCGCAGGGAAAGGCGGCACAAACACTGGTCTTCCTCAGCACGAGAGGAAGAAGAGCCTTCCAGACAAAGGTAAACACAAGTCCATCGAAACAAGTCCCCAAATTGCAGCTGCACAGACCCACCCTGTTTCCTAAGCCCCATCCTCCTCCTCCTGGTACAATCTTAACATCTTGCTCAACCAGCATCCAGCGCCCGGAGACACGCAGCTCTTTACATACACAAAGCTGTTGAAGCACTTACGTACAATTTCACCTCGAAGGATTTCAAAGAGCTTTGCAAATATTAGACAATTAAGCCTCACAACCCTTGTGTGGATAGGCTTGAATATTTTTCATCACAGTTTCTCAGGCATGGAAAGGGAGGCTGAGAGTCATTAAGTGATTTATCTAATATCACAGAGAAATCCTACAAGAGAATTGGGATTATCACCCAGATCTCTGGATTACCAGCCTTTTTATATGCAATTTATTCCTGATCAAAACCATACAATTCCACTTCAGGGCTTTGCTCATGGGAAGATTTCTAACCATGCAGCATTTATACAGTTGCATTTTTTTCTAACAGGGAATTAAAAAGAAATTTTAAAAGGAGCTAAGTACCGTTTCAACCAGCAACCATATGCAGAGTTTGCAGCTTTGTGCTAAGAACGGTCATTGATGGATTTCGAAATCAAAGTTTCCTAAATCATATAGGGAGGAGCACCCAAAAGTTTGGGTGCTAATCCCAGAATCGCCTCCTTTGCAGGCGCCCAACTCCATTCACGGAACAGCCGGGTGAAACCCCGACTCCATAAAAGTTACGGGATTTCTGCCATTCCCAGGGTCTCAGTCGAGGTGGTTACTGGGTGAATGCTGTTGCCTTTGGCATGATAGACCTCCCTAGGTCACTGTAAATTATTACAAAATTGTATTAATTTTGGCTTTTTACCCGAAGAAATAAAAGCCTGCTTGGGACTAAGGCTACCCGCACATAGGCTACGAGCTTCAACCAAGGGAGGAAAATAGTCGACTCAGAGCTGGAGGCAAAACCGGGGATCTGCTGCTGCCGCGCATCGAATTCAGACTTCTCATCACAAAGGATTTTAATTTGGCCCCTGCTGTACAACCACCGTCCCTGTTAGGCCCATCTCCCCAGGCAAGGCAGTAAATTACGTGTCCCTGCATCTGGCCCCTCCGCTCTCCTGTCCATATGTTAACTCTCAGCGCTGGTTAACAGGCTTTGGGTGAACCCGAACTCTTGCCCTGAATGTCCCCCGGTCCCCCCCGGCCAGCTCTGTGGGTGATTTCGAGGTGTATCATCCCAGCTACCTCCCAGAGGTGTTATTTGCCATCTGGACCTGGGCAAGCATTTTAAATGAACACATTATCCATCTAAAAAAGCACACTTTTCTGCAAACTCAAATTGTTTAGATTTGAAATATAGTTTCATTGCCAAAAAAAAAAAATCCATAAAATAAAAATATTGGTGTTTTCACAGCAAAATATTTCAGTTTTACTTTGAAGCAATGTCCTTGTTTTTTGAAGTGAGAAGAAGCTTCATTTTTAGTAAAATTTGAAAGAATTAAAAACTTAAAGCCAAGGGAATATTTTCTGAGTGACTCAGGACCAGATGGTCAAATACAAAACCAAAAATACTAAATCAAACCCATCGTCTTCATTTCTCTCTTTCCATGCCCCAAAAATTTCAGATTGATCCAATTGAGCTTCAGCAAGTCCCACTAAAAACCAAACGCAGTGAGGTCGGGGGGCATGGACAGTGGTGTAACATGTGCAAGGCTGTGCCCATCTCCAGTTCCCATCAGAAACCCACAGGAACCAGCTCCCCCGTTCCCCTTTTCTGATGGATCTGTGGATCAGACCTGCAGTGCACAAGGGGACTCAGCCAAGATCCCCCTATATCCTGTTTTTTCCTCCACAATTGCCACATGGATCACAGACAAAATTGCTCCCATTTCCATCTCTCTGGTGCTACGTGGTCCAAAATGCATTTGGCTCACACTTTTGGAGGAGCCTGGGATGTTATTCTGGGTTAATTTACTCCTGCTGCAATGAACACAATGGGCTGGTATTTATTCTAAAAGATGAGTAGTCCTGATGTTGACCACCTACCCTCATTTTCCACCACCAAACCCAAACTTTGTGGGGATCTCCAGATGTGCTAACTGCTGGGCTTCCCTGAAAACCACTACGGAGCCTGGAAAAGCCCAGCCCGTTGATCCAGCACCGGGGGCAAACCTTCCATAGGACTCAGCAGATCACTGCGCAAGGGGTGCTCAAGGATGAGGAATGTATAGTAAGTGTATTGCAACTACAGTTTGAGGCTTTTTTTTTAATATGTCTACAAAATGAAATCATTTTGACTCCAGGCTCTTTGCAGCCATCACATCTGAAATGGATTTCACTACTTTGGTGTCGGAAGGCTCGGTCTGCAGGAGACATAACATAAAAATCCCTAATGATATGTGGCTAAACCGTTTGTAAATTGAGCCATAGTGTCTTTGGTTATGTGACATAAACTTAATTCTCTGCCTGCCTTGCTTAGGCAGAAACGCTCCCTACCTAGCTAGTGATCATAGAAAAAAAGGGTAATAAGCATATAACAAGGATCCCCAGAAACAAATAATGCTGGGCTTTTGAAGGGATTGTGTTTGGGGCCATTTGCATTTCAATGGGACAGAAAGCATCTTTTCTCAGCTGTGTCTTGCCAAACTCTCTGGAACACCCTTTTCTTTCTGTTTGATTAATCATTTCATGCCTAGAGTCTTTTAAAATACTGTTACTTCTAGAAAGGAGATAAATGCCCATCTCTTCAGATAAATGATGGACCTTAAGGCTCTGCTCTGCTTTGCTATTTTCCTCTTCTAGGTACTGCAACTCCTAAATCAGCAAATAGGAAACACAGGTTTTCTGGCTGGGTAAGAAGATCCAGTGGATTTGAAAGACTAAAGCAACGCTGCAGGTTCCCCTGCCTCAACCAGGGCTGAGAAGTTACAAAAGCCAATCTAATAAAACGGTGAATTTTTCCAAGTGTGCTGCATGATTAAAAATCAGCTAATTAAAGTTCTGATTCAATATAAAACCTGAATGTTTCCAAATGTATAAAACAGTTGACACCAGCATGACATCTGCCCTTCCTCACAGCTCTCCATATGGAAAAGAGATCTAACTGCTGACTCTGTAGCAAAGGAGTTCGGGCTGAGCGAAACGAGATTTGCCAGCAGTCTTTGTCCCTAGCACAGGTCCTAGACACAGACCTATTTCACTTCTTTATAACTCCTAAAGCTGCCTTACAACATGTAGAAATGCTCTATCAGCTCAAACTATCTTGCCCTGGATGGTCATTGTCTCCGACATTGGCAGCAGACGTTGCTGTTTAGAGAGAGCACAGGAGCTTGGCCACTTTCTGCAGTTCTTCCCTTCGTACCCATCAAGCATCCGCAGCTGCTGAGTGTGGGATACTGGAGTGACATCCCTACCCTGTCATTTTAGTGTCCATTCATTAAGCTGCAGTGCACGACTTTTTGAAATTCCTCTTTGAACCTGCTGACTCACCACCTTCATCATTTTGCAAACATCTCCCATAACACATCTCAGCTTTCTCATCTCCAAACTGAAGAGTCATGTCCGCAGAAAGCAGTTTTTCCATCCTCGTTTTAGTGTAATACTTTCTCCAGCTATACTTCACGGGAATAGTTTTTCTTAATTACAGGACTAGATATAACGAATGAGCCAGGTGCAGCTTGTGCGAGTTTGCAGCACAGGGGACGAAGCATCATGAGAGCAATATGCTGGTACAGCCTCAGTGCAAGGAGGTCCCAAATGCAGTAGAGTTTTCTTAATCATAGAATGATTTTGGTTAGAAGAGATGCTCAAAGTCATCAAGTCCAACCATAACTTAAATCTAACACTAACCCATGTCCCCGAGAACCTCATCTCTGTGTCTGTTCAACCCCTCCAGGGATGGTGACTCCACCACTGCCCTGGGCAGCCTGTTCCAATGCCTAACAACCCTCTCCGTAAAGAAATTGTTCCCAATACCCAACATCAACCTCTCCTTTTCTCAGCACCACAAGTCATCCAGACACAGGATGATCCTCCTACTACCATGTTCTTTCCAATCCCAGAGACAATCCTGCTCGTTGATCCCAGCTCTGTGCTGTGTTGCACGAGGTGAACATTCCCACCATGGATGCTGGAGCATCCAGTTCTTCTCCCTTCAAAGAAAGGAAAGGTCCAGTGACACAAACAACAGACAGCTTTAAAGCTGATTGACAGTTTTTTGAACCTCAAGGGAAGTCGAAACGTGGTTCAAATTTCATTTTAAGTGATCACTCAGCGTTCCTAGAGCTCACATACATCAATGCCATAGGAAGCAGGTAATATATATGTATCCCATGAGTGACTACACACTCAAGAAGTATGAAATAATTTTGTGTTCCACTCACATGTATATCATCGTCAGAAGGGTGGGTTTCACAGAAAAAAAAATCCAAAGCTTTGACAAATGTCAAGTGCAGAAGTAGTTTTGAAAACAAATAAAATTAAAACAATCAACCATCATAAGAGGAGAAAGGGAATAAATAAACCAAACTGCAAATCAAAGCTGATGTTTTGGCCTGGGAGAGGGTGGAGGAACCCAGCCTGTATTTCTGGAGAACTGAGCCCTTCATTCCTGCTCTGTGCTGTTTTGCTGACATCCACCTTTGTGAAAAAGGTTATTCTCACACTTCTACAAACCAGATTAACTCACAAGTCTACACAAGCATCCAGTTGTAAAGCCCACAGGAACTGCTGATGTTTTTCAAGAAACCCACTGGGATTTCCAGTTCTCCCCAGTTTGGACAGCAGCACGTGGGCAGTGAGTTACCGGGGAGATGGGCAGTGGAAGAATGTCCGTGGGAAGCAGAGGTCCTTCAGCAGAAACACCACGAAGCAAACTGCTCCTCCCTCCCATGTCCTTCTCCAGCAGGTCACCCTATAGATCTTCACCATGCTGGGTAGCTGAGACAAGAAGAACACATTCATCACTCCCTGACATTGTCCAGGATCCTCCTACCCTTACATTAAGGGAATTCTAGGTCTGTTCTGGCTGAGCAGAATTTTCTGGAGCCCTTGTACTTCCAAGCATAAGGTGCATTTCTTTGACTTTTCTTAGTATAATTGAAGATAGCAATTGTTTCAGAGTCTCACACATGGAGGTAAACGAGATAACACACATTGCAGGTGTACATGAATGTATTTCTCCACCCTGGCCCTCTTCTGTAGCTCAGTCCCATGGGAACATATTTATCTCTGTCCTCCTTGGAGAATGGAACTGGAGGAACAGGTCCACCTAGATGCTCTTTTGTCTCGGACATCCAAAGAGTTGATACACCAAAGGCAGCACACATCTTCTTTGTTTTTAATGAGAACAGCTCCCAAAAGATATATAAGAATTTGGTTTTATTTTTAAAATGCATAACTCAAGCCAGAACTGTTTCTTCCTTCACTTTTGTTGCTTTAATCTTGGCTGAAATGTATTACAAGAATAACATCTAATGGAGAGCATTGATTAAAGCCCTGCTCAAAGGAAAGCAGTATCTCCTTGCAAGCATGCATGGACCATCCCATTTCAAAGACACCGGATTATTTGTGCAAGGATGGGTGCTGGAAGCCACAACACGCACCTGCACGCTTGCTTTCAGCTGTAAAGGAGTTAGATAACTGGAGCTGAAACTATGAATAAAGCAGACCCAGCCCTGCAGAGCACACAAGGCTTTTACGGCTGAAGAGCTGCTGTGATATGTTATAATCACAACTGCACTGCAGCCCAGTATTATTTTCACAATAAGCCTGTTTTATAGTATTTTACATCCAGGTAAGCTCTAAAGGGCTATTTCTCACAGAGCAGCTATATCCCACTCTCAGGGAAACCTCTTCTGTTTAACATCCCCGCTGCAGGTTAATAAATGCCATAGTGTCATTTCCTCCACTTGCTGGTTTTAGTGAATGTCAAAGTGTGTCAAAGGGCAACAACATCGTAGCAGAAACCAATTGCAGAAAAGGGAAACAGCAGGCACCAATAATCTCAGAAAGGTTTTACATCCTTCATCCAAATTCTTCTACATTGACTTCATGTTTATTTTTAAGAACATTCTAATTTATTATCACTGCCCAGTCCCACATTGTACTGAATACCAGCAAGCTGCTGGTGGAAATGACTAGATCTAGACGTGCCTCGTTCTTGAAACCCTAGAGCATCAGATAGCCTCTCCCTTTTCTAGTTGTACATTAAAGGGAGCAGAAAAGTGAATTTGGTTCAAAATTTGTTGGAGAGATTCACAGGTCCAACCAGTATTTCTTTTTAAAAAGCAAAACAAAGAAATCCCCACCCCTACCAGCACCAACAAAACCCCTTAATCTACTACTTCAGTAGTAGACTGAAACTATTAACCGTAAATCTCAGGTTACCATAAAATTTATTTTAGGAACACTTGAGCCATCCGTCCTCCCTTATCCTGTGCTTCAGTCAAAATAGTATTGTTGTTATTACTAGAAAAAAAAAAGGCATAACAGGCACTAAGAGGCCATTGAGTGCAAGCCAATGCACTGTGTTTACCAGGAATAATAATTGTATCAAACAAGTGTGCAGTACGATCATGTTTTTGGACCGAAAAAGTGAATGGGAAGAGACGTCATCAAAATTGTACTTTTGCCTGATGTGTTATACTTTAGGATTAATGTATTTGAGTGACAAACTATTGCCTATGACCAGCCCAGCCCTCCACGTGTCAGTAGGAGTGAGCAGGCAGAGCATCAGCCCACACCTCTCACCATAGCTGACCCCACACATCCATGCACCCACCACAAAGGCCTCCATCCTTTTGTAGGAGGATTCTGCATTACTGCAAGTGTTACTGCACAAGAAAGGCTCTTTCATTCACCATTGGGAAGCAAAAATCCAAACAGCTGCACTCTCTGCTCCCATGGTGGAGCCCCACACCAGAGCCACCCCTGCCAAGGGTCAAAGCCCACGTACCCACCAGCATGGGCTGAAAGATTTAACAAGGATTTCAGCGAGGACACAGGCAGTGGTTGAACGGTAGCTCATCAGTCGGGAGAGCAGGGAAAGAGATAAGGCTCCACAGTGATAAACTGGCCCTGAAGCAGGAGGAAAGATAAGTAAGGGAGTGGCCACAAAGATGCTGAAGGGAGTGGAGCATCTCCCGTGTGACGAAACGCTGAGGGAGCTGGGGCTCTGGAGCTGGACAAGAGGAGGCTGAGGGGTGACCTCATTAATGTTTACAGATGTATAAAGGGTGAGTGTCAGGAGGATGGAGCCAGGCTCTTCTCGGTGACAACCAGTGATAGGACAAGGGGTAATGGGTTCAAACTGGAACAGAAGAGGTTCCACATAGATATGAGATGAAATTTCTTCTCAGTGAGGGTGGCAGAGCCTGGCCCAGGCTGCCCAGGGAGGTTGTGGAGTCTCCTTCTCTGCAGACATTCCAACCCGCCTGGACACCTTCCTGTGTAACCTCATCTGGGTGTTCCTGCTCCATGGGGGGATTGCACTGGATGAGCTTTCCAGGTCCCTTCTAATCCTGACATTCTGTGATTCTGTGAAAAGCAAGGACATCCCATGAGATTCTTCCACATATGCACTTAACCATCCACCCCAGCCACAGGAAAGCAGCACTAAGACAAATAGGTGCAACATGTTCTTCCACTAGCAAGAGCTCTGTGCCAGTTTTCCATCTTGTATGCACTGTTGCGGGCTGTGGATGGGCTGCCGTTCGAGGAGAGGCCACTGACGGATGCTGCCCTGACCTAACAGCAGCGAGGCCTCCAGGCCCTGACCCATGCAGGTTCCAATTAGCCAAAATTAGTCAGCTGTGGCCAGGGTTTGTCTTCCTTTAAACACCTAACTGTGTGAAAGCAACAGTCCCTTTCTCCAAGTTGCCCACTCAACCCTTTGTGGCCTTACACACTTCCCCAGGGAGCCTCCTTCGGGTTTTTTTCTCCCCTTCATGAGCCATGCCAATCATTAAAGAGCCTGAGCAGCCCCATTATCATCCTGGGCAATTCTTAACTCATTAGGCTTTAAAGTTGTTGGGCTGCATAAAAAAAATCCAAACCAAGCAAATGCTTAAGCACGATAAAAGGATGTTAATGTTTTACCCCACTGACAATGACTGAATCTGTAGGACAATTATTATGGATATTTCCATGGGTTTAGTGTTACTTTTTCCTGACATGAGGTCCTCTGTGCAGCGACTAATTAAAAATGGAGGAGTTTAATCTGCAGCCAGCCTCAGAGGCTGATTTGAATTCTCCCACTGTGAACTTCCAAATGTGGAAACACGCCTGTTTGCACCGACGGGATCCAATATCCTGCCTCCGCAATGGACTTTTCACATTTTGGCAGGCTGCACGCCCATGATTGTGCCAGACTGCAGCATTAATAATTCACTACCTGATCTGATCTTTCAGCATGAAACACAAGTAAAGACGACATTAAGTGCCGCTTGGATTCCCCTCCTCTGCCATTCTCCTGTTGTGTCTTGAGGTTGTGCTTAGTGGAATGGGAATTTAGTATTAAATTAACACAAAAAAATTGCGTCTTAGAAGGTCAAAACCACATCTGCTGCTGAAGAGAGAATGCAAGTTTTCCTGCTGAGCTTAGCTTTAAAACCAACATTTTAATTTTTGCTTGAATCTCTGTATCAGAAAGAGATAAAGTGTGCTTAGATTAGGATGCAGGAGAGGACAGAAGCAACTTTAGATTCCTAATGAACAACATAATGACACTTTTTCCCTGTTTGTGTGAAAAGGCAGATTACCTGTGAAGATGAGAGAACATTAGGGAACACCATTTTCTAGCAAGATTTGCAAGTTTTTCCTCTGCATTGCAACAGAATCAATACCTCTTCTAGGAGACAAAACGGCACCAAAACGTTTTTATACAGTTGAAAATACTCTATGGTGTTTCACTAGTGTCAGGTAACCTTCAGTGCCACGCACAGTCATGACCAGGTACTCCTGAAAGCTTTCTGCAGGGGCAAAACTGCTGTTACCCCCCAAAAACACACACAAAAAACCCCAAACCAAACCAACCAACAAACTAACAAACCAAACCCAACCAAAACCACATACACACAAAACCAAGCCAAACCAGGTAACATCAACAACAAAATCCACAACAGAAAACACCCCACAATCCAAAACCCAGAAAGTCTAGGAAGTTAACCTAGATTGTCACAATATATTTTCTTTAAAAACGTTTTGTAGAACATGCAGTTTTTCATATAGTCCTATGTGCTTTCTATTTGGCGCCTTAATTGTTGCATCCCCAAAGCTATTATTAATACAAGGAAGGGAAAATACTTTGCTTTCTGTTCCAAAATAGACTGTATTGCTATTTTACACTTATCCACTATTCCGATACTGTTATCACATTAACACTTAGAGATCCCAAATAAGGTCAATGCCTTTGTCTGTCAGCCTTTGTACAGTCAAGAGACAGTCCTTGCCCCAAAGACCTTAAAATATAAATAGATAAGACAGACAAAGGGAGAAAGAAAGGGAACATTTCTAACACTGTCACAGATAGGAAATGTGAAGATAAAATGGTTTGCTGGAGGTCAGTGACACAGAGCTGGGAAAAGAACATTCTCAAATCTCTGTCAAGCATCTCTAACCATGAAGCTGCCCCCAAAAAAGTCTATATTTCCTCCAGCATTTCATTCAAGTCCCTGCAGAGATGCCCAGAAAAGGCAGCTGTAAGGAATCACTGCAGACTTACAGAGGTGCTTAGTTTGCAAGAGGACTTTCTGAAAGGGGATCTGGTGGAAACAACACGTGTGACCCAAGCTAAGCCCAAAAGCAGAGACCAAAAGTCCCAAGCCTGGACTTGACAGCCAGGAGTGCACAAATCTCAGAGGAAAACAGGCAGGACTGGCCCAGACACAGAGCTGCTCATCCGTGTCCATGTCAGCAGGGAAAAATGGGATGCTGTGGTCAAGAATTCACCCTGCACTCAATAAGGGTGAGAAAAATCAGGTAGCAATTGAGGCAGGAGGGGAGGATGCAACAGTCTAAACTGTCAGTGTCTCAGTGACGGCACAAGGATACAGAGAAGACGCCTGGTTTAGTTCCACATGCCCCAGAAAGACCGATATATTAAAAAGACAGTGGAACCCATCTTAGGCAGAATCAAAAGAACTGAAGGATTAAGCTCATCACTACCCTTTTCACTTTTATAGAAAGTTGAGGTGGGGAAAGCCCAGAAGAATGGCAAGCAGATCTAAAGGCATAAGCCGTTCTGCAGAAGAATTTGCACTTCAGCCCCGTTGAGAGGCTGGAGTATGTCTTGTCGTCTGAGATTTCCCATCTTTATTCATTTTTCTCCTTGTGTTGTGAAGGATGTCAGAGAAATAGCTCTCCCTTATAAACTTTATGTCCCAGTGTATCTGGTGGCAGCTGGCTCTGTGATTAACTGTGTGGTGGCTATGACATGCCAAGCAGGTAATGTTAGAAGTCTTATGTTGAAACAGAGTTTAAGAGTCTGTTTAGTTAACCCAGGTTAAGTTCTGCAGTTTCTCTCCGCTTTCTCTGCCTTCCCCCAAGCATAACTGGTCAGAGGAATTTGCTTTTTTGTTTTTTGAAGCCTTTGCTTTCACAGAGTTGCTGGTGTTAGACCACAGCAGGGACATCTACTCTAACATATAAATAGCACTACAGAAAAACTAAGTCACATCTATTTCACAAAAAAGCTTCCAGTGTGGGATTTGTGCTCCGTGTTGTTGCAAGACGATCTGCTCTGACCCAGGTAAAGAGGCTTCATTGTGGATTTGGAGTGCAAATGGGCATCCTGGTCTACACAGCCACAAGAAGAGCTGGTCCCAGCTCAGCTCTGGATTAATCCCTGGCCTATAACAAGTGGTGCTGGGATTTGCCACAGCCTGGGTGAGGATAAGAACAAAGTCATGTTTGCCTCAGGCTGTGCCTGCTAGACCACCGAGCCCAGCTGAAGGACCCAGGAGGGGCTTTACAACATCAGACTGGGGCAGGATTAATCCCCAGCTGTCACTGACTCCTCCTGAACCCAGAGGGAAGAATAAAACCAGTTATGCCCATCCTGTAAAGCAGGCATGAGGTCTTCAGCAGGAAACAATTCCCACCTGCAATACGGGGCACAGACTGTGGCACTGCACAGTGATACCTTGACCTACAGTGGGGTCCGCAATTGCTACTGTACCCCAAGAAATCAGAAGAACCTGTATTTTACCCAAATCACTGTCGTTTTCCAGTCCTACAACCTGCGACCCACCTTGGCTTTGCCATCTAAGTTTAATTTTGGAAACCAACACCCTCTTCCTGCTGTTTTCTTGAACATGGAGCTTCCTGTTACAGACCAAGTGCAGAGTGTTGCTGGAGCTACTGTGGCCATCCAGACCCTTTACCAATGTTTAAAGAAAATTTGAATTACTGATGGCTGGGAGGCTCTGGCTCACAGTTGTCTTTGCTGCTGGTTGCTCCATGGCTGTAACGCTACCAGTTCATGCAGCTCCGGTGGGTTTGTGTTCGGCTCTTCCAGGGACACTGCAGAGATATGGGGATCCTCTGCTTTTCAGCGGGAAGGATCCTTCCCAACATGCACAGGACCAGACCAAACCAAGACCTAGAAATAAGAATTAAGTGGAATAAGCACATAGCCGAGATGAGAAACCGCCTGCCTAAACAGGGCTGATGATATGTTGCATACCATCAATTTGTCCATTCTTAACCCAACTGTTAGAATACTTTGTTGTCTTTTTTTTTCCCTTCCTCACATCTATTACTCTCTCCTCCACACTTCCCACAGACAGTGATGTCTTTCAATTCCCTCTTCTCATTTTTCTCCCCGAACGCACACAGCCTGCTGAGCAGGGCGGGGACCAGAGGCCCCCACTAATTGGAATGGTCATGGAGATAGTTCGTCTCACAAGAGCAATGCCCGCAGGGCAGCGGGGATGCCCCGGCGCCCCGTCCTGCCTGCAGACCCACACCTGTCCTTTGTCACAGCTGGAACCTAATCCCAGGAGGGCTGGGGAGGAAGGTTACTTTATCTTCAGAGAAAGGCAAACAGGATGGGCACTCATCGATCTTGAGAAAGAAACATTAGCCAAATCAAACACACGCTAGGATCTGAAGCAACAGGATGTCCATGATGTAATGCCTGGATTCACCTTGGCATCTCCTTTTAAACTAAGGGACAGACTTGGAGAGAAAATGAAGAAATGTGAGCACGGGACAAAGAGAATATGTACAAAGCATTGACCCAACCTGTTCTAAATCATTGCTGGCTCCTAACAAGAGAAAATGAGTTCAGAATTACTACTGACAACCATCACACACACACACCATTAGACCCATGAACCTCCTGCCTTCAACCCATTTTGCCCACCCAATCTGGGTCCCCACCTGTCATGGGTGTTGTCTTCTACTCCCTTGAGCAATTCAGCCATCTACCAGAACACCTTTTCAGAGCCTACTGCAGAAAGGTTTCCTCTTATTTATTCTGCAGTAGTGCCCCTGGTGAGATGGAGATCTGACTGGAATAAAAGCCCACGCATCCCCAGCTGCAGCCAGCCACGGCTCAGCGTGAGCCAGGGCGCAGGCACCTTGGCAGGAGATGGGAACAGTGGGACACTGACTTTCCCCCACATCACACATGATTTTGTGCTAGGATGGATGCAAGGACTCCTGCAGAGAAACTCCTGCTGGCAAACTTACCTTTGTCCAAAGCTATGAATCTGTATTTTTAGTTGTTGGCTCGGACCTTCTCAGTTCTGGCCAAAGAGAATGTAGGAGGCAAACCAGAAAAGCGGCTGTAACCACCCTCATGCTGTCCCTTTCCAGAGCCAGCTGACATTGTCCCACATCACCCAGTTCAAGCAGAGCAGCAGGAGGATGACAATGGGACAGCGAGAAACAAACAGCTCCAGCCTCAGCCAAAAGGACACTCATCAGGAGCAGAGAAGTTACTTTGCCCTTAAAAATGTTCTTTACGTATGTACAGCACAAAACAACCTTTCAGTTCTGGTCTCAGCCTCCAGAACTTGTATCTTGCAACATGTGGTGACAAACACACTTGAGCTAATGAAACTGCTGTGACTGCAAACAGCAGCATGCAGAGGTCTGGTTTGTGAACACTCATGGACAGCCCACTGGTCTCCATGAGGATTACACTGGTCTGAATCTATTTCTGTCACCAATGAAGCTTTACACTATCTCTACACCTTCACAAAACCAGTTCCCTGGCAAAACAGATGCCAAAAGACCCATCACTCATCTGCAAAACCCAGGTGCCAAGGGGCAAACGAGGGAAGCGCCAATGAACACAGTCAAAGGCTCTGAAGTCTCGGTCATGCCAACCCCCTGGCAGCAGCTCCAGCATTTTGAAGTCTCCGGTGCTTCCCAGGTCTAACTGGCACAGATGGTACCAGGAGGAGCCATGGTCCTTCCCCTGCAGCCAGTTTCTCTCACCAGAGGAATGGGAAGAACAGAAACATAATTAAAAATCATTGGGGAGAACTTAATGGCAAGTCTGCAAAATGGGTGGTGTCTCCGTTTGAGCTGAAAGTCAAAGTTCTGTTTGATCTACTCATTTACCAGAGCTAGTTCAGAGAGCTAACTACTGGCAGGGACCTCAAAAGTTTATTTCCTTGCCAATATTCCTAGGCTTGTGTTACCTTCTTTAACAATAACACTATAAAATTAGACCTTCATTAACGCTGAATAGCTCTGTAATTCACAAAAGAGAGCAAAGAGACCTAATCTGACCATCCAGGCGTTGAATAAAACGAATACCCCTGAGAACGCTGGAATAAAGATACAAAACTTCCAGCACTTGCCATGAAAGACCCGTCTTTTTGTAATGATTTGCCTCATTAAGCTGGACACCGCGGTCCTGCATCCCTGCTCGGATGCTTTCCAACACGCATCCCACAGAGGTTTCCCTTCACCCAACCTGCCTCCTGTTTCAGGTTAAGAACTCCTAGCAATTACTTTTAATGCCAAAAAAACGATGTTGTTTAGCTGATAGGAGATCTACATGTTTTCAATGGGAAATGAGAATTTCTTTCGGAGGGCTGTTGCTGGAGGAATGCATTCGGCAAGTTGGGGGTTCTTCCCATTCCTTGCTCTTCTTGAAGAAGCAGTTTGTATTTCCTTTCAAAGTTTTCATTATTTCAGTAAATTACAGTTTGTTTTTAAGCTGGAAGTGGTAGCTGTTTTGGCTGAGGCAGCATGTTGTTACCTCTGGGGCTTTCATAGTTTAATTTTATTCTTTTGAAAAAATATTAGAGAAATCTAAATGGGAGCTTTTATCAGAAAAGGCCATTAAAAGTTTTGGAGAAACTTTAGTTTAATTAAGAATTACTCTTAAATAACACTGTAGGCCTACACAGTTTTAACTTCTCCCTGTTTATTTTATTTACATTCTGCACCACGTCTCTAGCAGGAAATTTGAGTCAATCCCAACCCAGAGATATTAACAGCCCTTTCTGAAAATGCTGCTGGAGATTTGTGACTGTCAGCTTTGACTTAGCAAACAATAGAGAGACAAACCTTTTAAACAGAAAAAAATAAAGAAATCTCTATTCAGGATCAACACCTTGTGAATTTGCTTTATCACAACTCATTCTGATTGATGTTCAAGCTTGTGCTGAAAGTAGAAAGTGTATCTAAGCAGTTATTGAGAAATATTATTCAAAAAGAAAGGAAAAAAATGAAGGAAAAATGTGTTTATGTGAGTATTTAAATATTTTTTAAAAAATCAGAAAATAGGCCAGATTTTCTCATTGGAGGTCTACAGAATTGGCACAAAGGTTTCCCACCTCATAGCGATTATCCATTTCTGACCAGCTCTAGAAGTTATTCATACTGAGCAGTAAAAAGTTGTTCTGAACAAGCAGCCTTGCCCATCCCTGCATCCCAGAGCATCTGAAGACCATGGAGCAACCACACGAGCCTGGCTCAGCTTAGCACAGCAGGGACAGAAAAAAACCTCTCTTTTGGTACTTTTGTTTCCTCATAGCCAAAAAAAAGAGCCCAAAAATCAACGTACTGATCCGACATTGGCCAACCTGACACTTTATTCACATGCCACGGCGGAGCCAGCCCGAGTGTAGCAGCACAGAGCAAGAGCCAGGACTAATTCTGGGTGTTTATTTTGATTCTGTCTCGCTGTGTCATGTCCTTGCCAGGCAGCACCACTCGTCACACACACCGCGCGGGGCAGAGGGGAAGGCTCCGAGGTTTGATGTTCAGGAGGTCTCAGGTTTTTCCTAGTGTAAAAAAAAACCAAACAAAACCAGTACTTCTGACCTATTTCCAACCTCCACGGCTCTGGAGGGAGGAAAAATATCAAATACAATGGAGATTTCTTTCACAATGGCATTTTTCCCCCCAAAACCAGACTCGTCGTTAGAAGCCCTGGCATATCATCCTGTGGGGGCCACAAAGGCTCCTATTCAGATATAGCTCTGAACGGCATCCAAGTTTTGGAGGTTTGCAAAGGCTTTAGTGAGGCTCAGCATGCTGCCCTCTTCCCCCTTGACAGCTCCACAGAAGACACCTAAGGGGCCTGAGCAATGGAGAAGGTTCATTGACTCCCACCCACCTCCCAGGAGTGTACAATGGTCCTTCTGCCCTGGGGAACACAGATAGGTCAGACCACACACCCGTGAGAACATCACACACACGGAGACCCTGCCTGTCCCCTGCCGGAGCTGGGGCACCGCAGCTCCATCTTCCCCAACCAGCCGCTGGAATCATGGAATCATTTCAGTTGGAAGAGACCCTCAGGATCATTGGGTCCAACCATAACCTAACCAAACTTTGGCACTAAACCATGTCCTTAAGAACCTCATCTAAACACCTTTTAACCCCCCCAGGGATGGTGACTCCACCACTGTCCTGGGCAGCCTGTTCCATGCCTGACAGCCCTTTTCCTAATACCCAATCTAAACCTCCCCTGGCACAACTTGAGTGGGGTTGAGCAGAGGGAAGAAGTATCTACGTGGCATTTTTCTCTCTAGCGAGCATTTTCATCTGAGCCTCTTTTTCAGTGTAGAACATCTCATTGTCACAAGAATATGTCTTTTTTTCTTCTCCCTGAAAATGGTCCCTGAAAGGCCTCAAAGCTGCCACTGTTGCTTTGGTTTTGTTCCCTTTCTTTTCCTGCTGGCCTTCTGTCCTGCCCTGCAGACGACTGATCTATTCTCCCTCTCTATCTTCCCCATTTGCCTCTGTAAAAGGGAGATGATGGGAAGAGAAAAGCAGAAAAAAAAAAGAATTATAAAAATCAATCTTGAGGAAAACTTGGGGCCAGTTTCCTTTTCCTGGCTGTTTGTAATCATTATTGTTTCTCTTTGGAAATTAATTTTCATCCAGCTCTACTTAAACTTGTTATAGGTGGGGAAATAAGGCCGGGGTTCTCCAAAAACCCCAAAGGAAAGGTTTTGGGTTTTTTTTTGTTTGTTTTGCATGTTGTTAGTTTGTTTTCTTTTCTTTTCTTTTAAAACTGTATTGGATATCCATTTCCAAAACCACTCATCATCCTCACAAACAAGCAGTGCTTTGTAATCTTTTCACTCTGCTACATTTGTATTATTTTTTTATTAGCTGCATTCATATTTTGGTTCACCTGTTTCAGGATTCCCTTTATTTGGGCTCCTGGCAGGGTAGATACTCTCTTATACACACAAGCCCCAGCCTACACCCATCCCGCTGACCACAACCAGGCTCCTACGGACAAGCAGAAACCTGGGCTCCAAAGGTTTAGCTGCAAATACTTCCTTAAGCATCTAAACTCACCCGCTCCAAGCCCAGAGGAAACTTGTCAGATTTATTTTGTTGTTTTATCTTGGCCAGAAGAAATCCCGTCAGGAGGTGGGGCAGTGGTAGGATGCAGGGACGGGTGTTTCCATCCAGCCCGGGATGCTCAGGCTGCTTGGGAAGATGCTCAGGAGCTTCTGGGCTGCCCTCGAGTGCTGCCGGTGCTCTAACCCAGAGCACTGGGGTATTTGAAATCTCAATTATTTATGTGTTCATGCTGTGGGTTAATGCTGACTGACACTAAAACACTGCCTAGATTTAGCTTCATAAAATTTTTATCCCCCACTATGAACTGCAAGTCTTTCTCCAATTTCATTTAAAGGAAACTGAGTATTGAAAAGCCTACTGAGGAATTCATGAGCAACTAGCTACAACCTCACTTTTCCTTCTAGCCAAATCCTGGGACTTCATTACCATGGCAACATATAATAATTTTAATTCCCCTCCTGATTGCCACTGCACAGAGACCAATACATTTGCTTGCTTTCCAAGGAGCCTGCCATGCACTTTGCAGCGGGTGTAAAGTACATGGCACTTGCTTCCTGGAGCTCATGAGGGATCCAGAAAAAAAAAATGCTGGGTCCTTTTTTTGGGTGAAACGTCCAGAAAAGGCCATTGAAAGGTAGCAAACCTGATCCAGGTGCTTCTGGTGCTCTGAGCTTTGGTGTCTCAAATGTGCAGGTATAGCCCAGTGCAGGGGGAGCCCCTGGAAGGAACAAGTTTTATGTCCTCTGTGGGGTTTTACATATTATAACAAGGAAGAAAGTCAGCTTCCGCCTCTGACATGAGAACTGGAAAAGGGTTGAGGGGTTTTCATGAAGACACAAGGTCTCCAGCGATCCTGAGTCACTGCTTCGAGGTTTCTCTTAATTTACCAATTACCACACACAAAGGCATTTACAGGATTGTAATCTCTGTTTTCTCTCCTGCAGCAGATTTCAGGCACTGGAAATGCCTTTCTGAATTCATCCACCGTACCTGCATGAACACAGCATTGTTGCTGAGAATAAACAAAGCTCGTTTCGCTGGACCTTGGGGCTGGACCCTGTGCTGGAAGCTAAACGGGACCTCGGCCCACCAGCAATGCCCTCAGACGGACGATTATCTGAATTATTAATCTAATTCACAGAAAATGAGTTGTTGGAGGCTGAAAAGCCTTGTTCAGACTCAGAGCCCATCAGGTGGGGTCACAGGTATTTGATGCTTCTCTTTGTATAGAGAGCATCAGCCAGCGAGAGTGGCAAGAGACAGGGATGAAGATGGTTCCTCCATCTCTTAAGCACAGGACCGTTTCCCACCAGAGGTGACACTCTGGGCACATGGTGCCCTTCTCACCACCGACTTGTCCTGGATGAGCTCCACAACCTTCCGCTCTCAGTGCACCCCAGCGAGGATGGAGGGAGCAGGTGTCTCTGAAATAGGAGTCTCTGCGCAAAGTAGACTTTCCTTTGGCAGAAAAGTCTTCTGGAAATGCCCAGCAGTGACCAAGCAGCCCCGTGCATCAGTTACCCAGACAAAACAACACCACAAACCAGCAACAGCAGAGCCTTTGGGCTCTGTAGTGCCCATCGCTAGGAGGTGCGGATAGAAAGGACCTTCTGGAGTTTGGACCTGCCTTCTAAACTCACTTAAACTGCATTATAATTATACACACACATATATTTAGTATATAGGTATACAGATAATATTTATTTTATATATATATAATATTTACTATATAGTTATGTATTGACACTGCCCAATTTTGTTGTGGGTATCTGGAAAATTCAAGTACAGAGTAGGCATGGGAGATTCACCTTTCTTTAAGAGCAGAAATTAATACTCCCTTGGAAAAAAACAGGTTGAAATTTGGTCTGTATGTAGCTACAAGCCAACCTTTTCCTCCACCACTAAAGATCCAGCCCTTCCTCTTGCTGAAGGGTTAAAAACTCTGAACAGAAACCACAGTGTTTTCTTTCTTTCTCTGGGCTTTTTTACTTAGTTACCCTTTCATTATTGTTTTCCTTCGTCTGAAATAAAAGTAATCTAAGTAATTATAATCATAAAATGGATGTGAGCAAAACGGGTACTGTGGGGTTTATAAAATACAAATTTCCCTTTTCTGGGAAATATGGTCTCTGCTGCACTTAAACCTTTCAAGCACTGCCCGGGCTCCTAAGGTGGCACGAACCCCACAAGGCTTGTAAGGCCCCGAAGAGGAAATAACCTCAATATCCAGCGCCCCTCAGCAGATGCAGGGTTGGTAACTCAGAGCTTAAACCAAAATGTGTGCTCGGCACTGCCTGTAATGGGGATGCTGTCCTGCACTGGAGCGGGAAAGGATTGAAATAAATTACTAAATAAATTAATAATAATTAATACATTAATAAATAATCATTATTAAATTAAAAATAAGTTGTGCATGCATAAAAACACCTACGGTAGTGGGAAATCGTGCAGCTGAGCTGAACTTGCTCAAAGCTCACCGATTGCCACTGGGTTGAGTGTGTGACCTGGACTGAGTAACTCGTACCCAGGTGGGAATCAGCCCCTCAGCCAGCAAAGCATTTGGTTTGAAGTTTTTTCTTTCTTTTCTGATTTTTTTTTTTGTTTTAAACTGTTTCTGAAAATGACCCAATAAAAACCTTCCTTGACGTTCGCTAAGCAGCTATTGGCAAAATTTCACTTCTGTGGAAACAAGGAATCTTTCTTAAAGGTTGGATGTATCCAAATTGCTCCAGCCTAGTCAAGTACTCTTTTCTTTTTTTCCTATTCATTTATTTATTTTAACTGATAACTGCTCTCTGTATTTAAGTCAGGCAGAGAGGGGGAATTCCACTTTGATTTAGCAAAGGAAAACACCAGCAATTAGCCTGAGATATCACGTAACCTCCACTAGAAATTAACTTCTATTTCCAAATTACTAGAAAATCCTCAGAGAACGGTGGATCTGAATGCTGGGTCTCCTGGCTCCAGAGAAGCTCCTCGCTCCCCTCTGCAGGGGCAGAAAAGCTGCTCACAGCCTGGCTTTATGTTGAAAAACTACATTTCTTGTTTCATGGCCTGTTTGCCACTGGAGTATGAGCTGCATGGGACATGGGAGCGTTTGCAAAGGAGGTATCCCAGATCCTCTGCAGTCTCTGAAATGGACTACAGTACATCCCAAATAATTAACTTAATGGTTACTCAGGTGTATAGACCCAAACCTTTTCTCCAGATCCTTCTAGAGCTGTTATTTCACTTAGATCAATCAAGAATTTTTTTGAGAAGACTTTGCTTCACAGCCGCTTCTTAGACACTAGTGTCCTCAATGGCAAGAAACAAATTCTCATTGTTTAAATAAACCCAGCTGATTTGCTGATTTCAAAAAGTCTCACAGCTTATGAACTGAAGAACTTCTAACCATAAAAACCTCCATCTCTGCTGTCTGGAGTAGCCTCACCATGCAGCTGTCAGCATCTCCCCATGCATGAGCAAAACAGAGATGTCACATCAGGTGTGATGGACACCCACTGCCCACACATACACACATAGATCCTAGAGGGAACATCTACCAAGGCTTGAGGAAGCTGCTTCTCCCATTGACATTCACAGCAGCTTTGATTTAGCTGCAGAAAGGCAGGCTAAAGAGATTTGGGCACATTGCTGAGGATGTGGATCCTCTTGAGCAGGATGAAGATGCGAGTCTGACCCATCACCACCATCTCCCTGCAGTCAGAGCAGAGAAACACCCACTACCAGAAGATGGTAGAGTTCACACTAAAGTAGGTGTCCAAAGTAGAAACATTTTCCTCCTCCCTTATGTACAGAAAGAAGTGGTTTAGAGTCTACATCTGCAGAAGACTTCCACCTGCAGCAGCAGGCGAGATGAGTCCCACCTCAGCCTCACTCCATCCCAGTTCATCTGCTGGGAAAACCCTGCAGGTTCTCCAACATGAGTGCCTCCATCCTGGCTCTCGGGGTGAGCATCAGCATGGTCTGACACAGGACAAACGGCCTCATCGCAGGTGACAACAAGACCCTTTCAGGAAAGTATGGAACCTGGCGTCAGGACTAGGGAGAAGGTAAGATCCAGAGATGTGCCTGAGCTGACCGCACCAGGCCTGACCTCCACAGCAGGTTGATGGCTCTTTGCCAAAGGGATCAGTGATCTGATTTGCTCCTCAGGTTTTCTTCCCAGGTTCACCCAAATCCACAGCCAAGTGCAGGACTGACTCCTGCACACATATGTGTTTAGACCATGGTGAAACTCTGGGAAAGCAGATGTACCAACAGCATCCCCATGCAACAATGTACATTTTTACACTAAGTACATTTTTTTTAACGTGCTGATTTTTGGCAATGTGACAGCGAAGTTAATCAGACCTTTCATTTCTCTAACCAGCTTTAAAGGATTTGTAATATTATACACACTTATTGGAGAGAACGAAATTATTTTTCCGATTATGAATCTGTTATTTATTGTCCATTAAGAGCACAATCATCTAATGCAGTCAACAGAAGGATATTTTATCCCATTTTTAGGGAGATGGGGGTGGAAATACGCTATCCCGTCCTACCAAGTGACATAAACCTACTCTGATCTCAGAAGCCACCTCCTGAATACTAAGGAGCTGGGACATAATGGCTTTTAAAGAATATAGTTTCCAATTAGGTCATTGGTTTCAAACACAGGGTGTACTAAATTAGTAACATTTGGTGGTAAATTTCTTTGAAGTTCTCATTAATCTTGGTCTTGAATTTGAACTTTTCTTGGCCATGCTCCTTATAGAATTTGGATCCCAGTTATGTCAAAACAACTGATTAGCCCCACAGTTTGAAGGCAGGGGGGATTAGGTAGGACGGGTGTTGGATTTCATGAAAGGCCTATTTACCTACTCGTTTAGCATGACCAAATGGGAGGGCAGCCAACAGGGGCGACGTGCTGGAAAAATTCCAGCCTTCCTGGCTCATTAGAGATCTCCACGGCAAATGGCAGCTTTGCATTTGTGATAACCGCCACTGTTCACATTCAGCTGCCTGCTGGGTCCAGACCAGGGCTGGGGACTTCCTGTGACCTGTGGTGCTTCTTCTGCATCATCAAACTGCCCACCTCTTCAGCTCTGGTGCAATCAGTGGAAAGGAAGAAGTACTTTCAAGGAACATCTTTGGATGGTGTCCCTTCTTCCTGAATCACCTAAAGCAGACTTCCCCCCCAAAAAAAACTATTGAACTCCTTCCACCTGTTCCAACACATTCAAAACCAGATTTCTGAATAGCTCAGAATCACCAGAACCAAGAACTGTTAAGAAACTCAATGGGATGCTCTCATATAGCCTCTATCTAAAGAAGTGATGAGTTTAATTCATGAATTAATGAACCGTAACCCATAGGAGAAAATACACGGTGAGTCATGGCAGCAGTGAAGCTTGAGAAGTTCTCAATAGGACATGCCACAGTGAAGCAAACCTGCAGCATACTGGTGTCCATGGTGCACATCTCCTTCCTGAGGCTCCAATTAGTCAAAGAACAAAAAATACACCAGGAGGCCTTTCCTGGAGATCACAGCCCAGTGTCAGAGACCCAACAGGCAGAAGAATCAAAAGTTTCATGATGAAAAGTGCTTTGTCTTACTGAACCATGAAACAACTGAGAGTAGATTGAGAGACAGGCTACTGTCACTGCCAGGGGACATCTGATCCTGAGCCAAGACAGTGCCAGCATCAGAGGGTGCAAAGACAACGTAACACTTGGTAAGGAGCTCAGAAGACATCAGTAGAGTGCTCAGTCAAAATAACTTGGTAAAAAAACAAACAAACAATGACAACAACAACAAAAAAAAACAGTTAAGCTCATATTTTCCTTAAAAGAACAACAAAAATCCTGAGATTGTGCTTTAATTTGAGGAAATGATTGGTTCACTTCTTATTTTATATGAAAGTCTTGCTCCTGTCTCTAGGCAATCTATCTAAAACATTGCACCAGTGATCAGAAAGTCCTGCCTTACACCAAATGGCAGTGAATATCTGGGTACAGACCCTGCTGTCACCAGCCCTAATAAATACATTCAACTTTCCTCACAGATTCAGCCTCATTGCCTTCAGCAGGAAGTCTTAAGATTAATAATATTTGTACATATGCAGAGGTGTTTGCAGGATCATGGCCACATGATTAATATAGAATGAACTTTAATAAGCCTAATTAGGGTCATTCCCCAATAGTGTGAAAAGCAGCACTGATACTTATTGGCTGGGGAGGGAGAAATCACAAGTCTGATCAACCACGTGTTACTTTCCCACAAGTTGGTGACCTCAGGGTAGAACTTCAGAAATGTCTCCTATAAAACTGGAGCTAGAAAAAAATCAAGTTGGTTGCGTTTAGATGGAGCCATGGAAAACACTTTAATTTATTTTCCATCAGTACATTTTTGGCTCAGAACCATTTCTTCCACAGTCAGGAGCTCAGTAATGTCCCTGACATAGTGATGTCAAAGCATGGAAAAAACAACCAAGAGGAGGATAAAGAGTGTGTAACAGCCCTTTTGGAAGGGGCGTATTCTAAAGAAGGGGAGCTTTTTATGGTGCTTAATAAAAGTTGCACAGGCAAAAAAAGAAGTCTGTTGTGGTGGTTGTTGTGATCTTCAGAAAGGCTGTGACTGTAAGCTGCAGGTGAAGGACATGTGGCACAAAACCAGTTTATTTACCTGTTGGCTTTGGAACCTTGTTTATGAAGTTCTCAACTGAGCAGAGTCATTTCCTCCACTTGTCCTCATCTTTGTAGCTCATAGGACCTGTCCCAAAATGAACTGACCAACCTAAATTGACAAGATGCTGTGGGCTTTCCAGCACTGCCCACCTTGACCCCAGCACCTGGGTCCTTCCCACGTGGCCAAATCTTCAGCAAGCCCAAAGACCTTGAGCTGTCCCTGAGTTTTCAAAGGAGATGCTCACAGTGATTTGAAAGCTGGATGGTATCTCTGTGCCTTGGGAGAAGGGTGAAAGAGAGGTGTCATCTCCTGGGGTGGACCATGACCTTCTCCAACCCATGGACACCACCATTGTGTAGCAAAAGCAGGGCTGGAGGGAGCGGACAGCAAGCATGTGTGCTCCACACGACAGGGAAGGTGGGAGTTTTCCAGGGTAAAGCATTTCCTCTGGTTCACATCCAATTAAAAATCATTCCATGGCCTACAACAGCTTCTCATCTGGCGTATCGCAAAACCACTATTTCAGCACAATTTACAGCCTTTTGGGGAAGGGAGAACGTGGTTATTTAGTAACTTCCCTGCTCACCCTGAGGAAGGTCAGATCCTTTTGTTCCCTGCCAGAACAGTGAAAGCTGTAAACTACAGGAGGGAGAGAGTGTTGGGAGCTGATACATACAGTGTGGCACACCTGGACAACCCTGAAAATAGCTGTACAATGCAGAGAGGTCACGTATGGAGGGGCAGAATACTATGGGATCGATGCATCGGAGCGTGGCACACAGCAGCAGTGCTGGAGGGTGGCTTGTGAGCCGAGTATAATGTAAAATGCAAAAAAAAATGAGTACAATGTGAAGTACATGAAATAGATGCATTTTATTTAGATTTGAATGAAATCTGCCACTTGAAACCAAACATGCAGTGGACAGCAGGAGAGGCTGATCCCCATTAATTTTCCTCTAGTAGCCTTTTTTCTTGTTAGGAGATGGAAAATAGCAAAGCAAGCTTCAGATTTTCTTCCCCGTAGCTGCTGGCATCTCTAAGCATGGTGTGGTACCCGGCTTTGCTCCCAGGCTGTGCGCAGCTTGCGGGGTATCGCAGTGCTCGTACGGGCTAAGCCAGGGCTAAGTCAGGAATGAGACTAACTTGACAAGGAGTCCCCACCCCAGCAGAACGTCTGTTAATAAATTTTAAAATAATAAGGATTTCTAAGGGGAAAAAGAGGTTAGCAACACTATTTCTATGCTGCCTTGTGTCCAAAGTTCTGTGGTTATTTAATTGCTGTTTTCAGACACCTCAGGTAGGGTCACATCACACAGACACTACAGCCTCCATCTGCGGGGAGAAACCAGCTGAACATACCAATAATTATTGCACTAAATTTGCCCATGAACCTCACTGAATTTCCAGCCAGGGGTTTGGGGAATGAGGGTTAAAAAATATCCTCAGGGCTCAGAAAATTCACAAATGAGAGAAGGAAACACCTTCCACTGTTGCTACACATTTGTTAACATATCATTTCACAAGAAATCAATACAGCCCTAACTGTTTTCGCCAAAAACACAAAGGAACAACGGTCCAGAGCCTACCCAGAGACTTTTTTTATCCTCAAACCAAGGTATAAACCAAACAATTTTCCTTTGCCTCCCTATTTATTCAGAACAATATTTGTCCAAGAAGCGCTAAAACTCATCACCAGGAAGTTTGCAGAGGAAAGTCAGTGGATGAACAGAGAATTAAGAAAAGCATTTTGAATAGTCCATGCAAAACAGCAGTTCCCAACGTCATCTTTCTCTCAGCTTGCTCGCTCAGTCTGACAACCAACAACTTATTATGCAGCCCGAGCATTTCTCTGCAATTTAAACAAGGCACCGGTAATGGGGTGTGATCCTCAAGGTCACTTTCTGGAGAGCTGTCTTTAGCCCAGTGGTTGCAAGCTATTTAGGAATTAAAATGACAATTTCACTACAGCAAATTACATCCTGGAAGTATAATACACTTCAGCGAGTGCAATAGAGACGATCAGGTGGGGGATCCAGCTTGGAATGCATTAGATTTTGCATGGCATCCAGAAACATTCCAGTGTAGCCCTCAAAGAAATAGTGCCCTCCCCTTTCATTTTTCTCCAGGTACATGGATTTCTAATTATTGTCCATTTAAAAAAAGCAATCTCTTGCTATTGTATGTGGATACATCAGCTTATTTAGAGTGTATTTCCTTGCAAAAAAGAACATCTCTGCCACAGACAGGGAAGTGTTACATTTCTGCACATAAAAAGCTCCTTTAGCCTATCATGCATTTTCCATTATTTCTTTTCCCATGCTCATATCTGAAGAGAATCTTTTTCTTCCTCCATTCAGCAACTCGCTCTTGCCTGCTTTAGCCAGTAAATGCCTGTGGCATCACCATAATTCCTACGATGATTAACTGATGTCACCAAGGCCAGGCTCTGACATCACAGAATGAGCAGGTTTCTTTGGGGAATAGATTGATTTATTTATTCATTCAGATTTAACCAATGCTGGCAAACACCATGTGATGTGTGTTCACCAAACCCTCAGGAAGAATTTTCTCACCTTATAGCGGAATAAAAGACAATGCTGGGGAAAACGGAGAACATTTGCCCATATTCAAGTCAACCTGAAGAGAATACTTGGAGAAGACAGTGGCCTTATATACAGTGAAAAGAAGGCCTGATGGGTGGGTGGTGATGTAGCTCCATGGGTTCACTGGAACACAGCACCAAGGTGGTGACAAGACTGTGAATGGAAGAGAAACATATTTACATTTACCTGCAGTGCACCAGTAATTTCCAATGGGCAACTTTTGATTCCTCTCCCCGTTTCATAATGACTCCATACAAAATGACACATAAAATTACCATATTAATTCCTATCAAAGTTTGTATTCTATCAGTTCTACTTTGCAGATAAGTCTAACACATCCTAAGCCAGGACTGTCGCTGACTAAACAGAGCTGGGCAGCAGCAGCCCTGGATCAAGGTGTTGTCCTGGATCAGTAGCATCCAGGCTCCCGGGGGGGCTCATGCTGGCTCCACAAGCATCCGAGCTGTATTCAGTTTCTTGGGGCTTGCATTTATTAACATGCCAATTCACTGTTTAAAATGAAAGGGAGAGGGAAATCTTTCAAATAAGCTTGTAAACAGCATTTTTTTTTCCCCTAGGAGAATGACAGCTTTTGTATGTTAAGCATATTCCTTCTACCTACAGCACACATACCAAGAATTTTTGAGTAATGCATGCACATGCAGAATGCTAACTTGGAAAAGAGACGCCCCAAAACAAAGTCTAACAACTAATACAGACCTCTAAACCTGAGCTAGTTTTTGTTAACAGTCCTCAGTCTGGCAAAGCCTTGGTCTTCACTCGGCTCTTCTTAGAGCTGAGCAAAGGGGAACCGCTTGTTGTCTTGTGTCCATGAGAGGTGGGCACCTCCGTGGGCACACTGTGGCTAAGTTCAAAGTGGCAAAAGGATTTTAGCTGTGCTCTTTTGGTGACAGTGGTTGTCTACTGGACTGAACCTCCTTTCACGTAGTTGTGGAGAGCAAGGTCTCCCCTCAGCCTTCTTTTCTCCAGGATCAACAGCCCATGGGACATCTAGAAGGACAGCAACCACCAGCGGCAATAGCCACTGTGACCAAGAGCTCATAGTATATGCTGTGGTGACTACATACATGTGGCTGTACATTGCAGGGCTAAATGCCACCAGAATCCAGTGTCACATGTTGCCTATTAAGTGGCCTTAAACCCTTAGAGACAATTGTCCAGTAGGAAACACATGGGTCAGGCATGTGACAGTGATTTAAACTACCTTCAAACACCCCTAAATCTTCACGTGTTGACCGATTTTATGGTGTAAAATGCCTCAGCACTTTGAAAGATTCAAACGTCCCAAGGCTGGGAACAGGACCAATTTGCTGGGAACTCAGAGACACGAGATTAAAATGTAAAATATTAAGAGTCTTCTGGGGTTTGGGTTTCCCCCCCACTTCCTCTCCTGCTGGAATCAGGAAGTGCAAAGAAGCAACTGTGAAAATAAAACTTAGTTTCTTTTCAGAAAGTTACTTGAACTTTTTGAACCTTACCTTTCATTTCCATTTAGGGCAAAGATCCAAGATAGTTATTCCTGTTCTTCAAGCAGGTTCAGTCATCCTTAGTAATTAAGGGCACTAGATCAAAAATTAAATTTATTGTACCAGTAACACAACCACAATGGATCATCATGAAATTTCACCACATGGAGAAGTGGGTTGCCTGAGATCTGCCATTCAAGCAAGCTTTATTGCTTTTATATATAGAATCATGAAAAATAAATTAAGAATGGGGATGACCCTTTGTCTACCTAGAGGCCCAGGAAAGATGTTTGCCTCTGATACAGTTTGAAAATTAGCATTTTATAGGGCCTGGGATGCTGCCTGACACACAAAATACTTTAAAATTCTGTAAATAATGTAAGTAAATTAACAAGAGATAGTGACTGCAATGAATAAAACATAAGTTAAGTACCTTTCCATTTCATCTGAAGCCTAGAGGAAAAAAGTGACTAGATTCAGCTCTTTAGGGGAGGAAAAAAACCTGCAAGTACTTATAGTGTTGGTAGAATACTCAGATAATTTAGAGAAGCACTATAAAGTCAGTTTGGAGCATCTCCAATTCAACTCAGAGAAATGCCACGCTTCTGTGGCAAAGACAAGTCCCTTAGGCTGAGTTTTAACCTTCTCTGGGGCAGTCCAACACCCACCAAAGGGAAGATCATCAGGGATGAGTCTTGTCCCCTTCCTTGCTCCCCTGTCCTCCCTTCATCACCCCACCAGGCTCCTTGAAGGAGGTTGCTCCAGGGGAGACTCAACACAGCTCAGGGAGCTTCTTCCTTCCAGCATGAGCTGCTGAGCCCCACCACAAAGTCTTCTGCTGTCTCCAAAGCAAGTAAGGGCTCCAAGAGCCGAAGAAGAGCAGGGAAGCCCAAGCTCAGTGCTTCTTGCTCTGTTGTAAGTGATGAGACTGGAGCTGATGTGCTTCAAGCTGATGAGCATGACCATCGTCAGCCCCAAACCACTTCTCATGTTAGCACAGGGCTCTCTCTGCTTCATTAAGTCCACCTGAGAGCCTGGACATACCTGAGCAGTCCTGGCACAGCTCTGTCTGCAAGGCTATGGCTACCATGTAGACTTATCTGAGGAGAGAGGTGAACTTGGATCTCTCTTGGCATTGGCTGATGTATAGATGGTCATAGAATCATGGAATCATTTTGGTTGGAAGAGACTATCAAGATCATTGAGTCCAACCATCAACCTGACCCTGGCAATACCCCATGTCCCTGAGAACCTCATTTCCACATCTGTTCAACCCCTCCAGGGATGGTGACTCCAGCACTGCCCTGGGCAGCCTGTTCCAATGCCCCACAGCCCTTTCCAGGAAGAAATTTTTCCCAAGATGCAATCTGAACCTCCCCTGGTGCAATCTGCAGCCATATTCTCTCATCCTAATGATGTTGTCTACTTGCTTGCACAGCCCCCTACATGCTCCTAAAGAGAGAAACTTCCATGAGGATTTGTAACGACTTTGGACACGAAAATTAGTTGCCCATCTGTAAAACAAAGCGTGCATACCAGATGAAAGCTGTGAGGTCGAATGCATTACAGCTGGTGAGGCATTTGGTTGACACAATCTGTGTTTATGCATTTACAGTTTGAATCTGGCCTTGGAGCCCCAGCCTGACAGCCCTGGCGAAGGCCGAGCAGGAGCTGTACAGCAGCACACCAGCTCAGAGGCACGAGCCTTATCAGATGGGCTGGAAATATGTCAGCAAGAGCCTCTCCCAGGATGTTTTGGCTTGTGATCCGAGATGAACACCTGGAAGCCAAAAGGAGCCTGGAACAGATTAAATGAATTGGCCAGACTTTCTCATCTTGTTAACATGCTGCAGGCTTCATTTGTGTTTTGGGCAGGGATTCAGAGTGGTTCTTTAGTTGATTCAAACCAGATAGCCCATCACAAATCCAAAATTCCTGCTGGTATCAGCATCACCCAGATACTGTCCCTGCAGAAAAAGGTTCCTGTGACAAGAGCATCTCTGACAAAATCCAACAGTGCACACACACACAGAGACCAGGGTTTTACTGCAGATAAAAGCTAGCAGAATATTCCACTTGGTCGCTTCTTCTCCACCTTTTCTCACTCCTCTACGTTTAGTTTCAATGCTCTAGATCACAGGGAGATTCAAAACACAGCAGCTTCCAGTCCCTGCATCAGGACGTTCAGCCGCAACCTTTACAAGGACAAACATGAACAACATCTCCTTGGAGAGCCTTGGCCACAGCCGCACCCTGCGCCATGGCCAGGAAGCAGCCGGTGCATCACGTCCCACCACCCCAGACAACAGCTTCTATTCATTTTCCTCCTGAACAGCAACTTTCTAATCTCATATTTATGGAAGCGACTCAGAGGTCCTGCAGAGATATTTCTGTAGCCATCTCATGCCTCCGGGAGATGTGCAGCAAAGACAGGTATGCCCAGATGACACCAGCGATGACACACAGAGACACTCTGCCATAGAACTTTCCTCTGACCCGCCATTACTGTTTCACCTAGCACTCACACAAACCTTCTCTCAGGGAACACAATGTCCCATAAGATATATGAAAAAAAGTAAAATTAGTTGGGTGGCAACATTCAACCAAGAAAAAATGTGCGTGAGGACCCAAGACAGCAACACCACAGACATGAGACAAGGTCTCTCTATGCTGCTCCTAGACCAAGTGGTTTCATGACCATGGAACCCCCCGTTTGACTGTTTGCATTTGCAGGTAAGAAATAAGAGGAAAATACTTCAAGAGAAAGGCAACTTCTTCTCTTGCCCCCAACTCCTGCCAAGGACCCAACATCTCATCGATCATTTCCACATGGTTTGTGCTGACAATATGAAAACACGCTCCATGCAGGCAGTAAACTGCTAACATCAATTACCGAATCAAGAAAATGGAAGGATTTTATCAAGTAGCATTACCACCAGATCTGCCTGTGTGTACAGCCTTCCAGCAACCATATAAATCACTGTATTAAACGGTATGGAGTGGGACACGTGGCCCTGCTGCTGGAAGAGAGCACGGCTCACAGGTGAGGGAAACAGTCCTGACCTGAGCTTCTTCCAGGGGAGCACCATTAGTGCTTTCAATACTCTCTGCACAGACAGCTTGAAGCAGGAAAAAATTGGGTTCTACCCTGAACTCTGTCGTTTATTCATTTTATGATCTTAGGCAAACGTACAGCCCCATTTTGTGCCTCAGTTTCCCTAATTTAATGTGGAAATGAGCCCAACCATCTTCTGAAAATTGCTTTAATCTACAACCAAGTTGTTATATAGGTAGAGGCACTCTTAGATAGTCATGGGAATCACACAAGAAGTGCAGATTTCTCTGTTCAATGATTTTCATCCAAGTAGCCACTGCTTAGGGGCTTTTCTCTCAGAGGATGCCAGGATTTAAAGGTCATTATTTTATAAGCAGGCAGAATGGATTTGTTGCTGATAAAACCATTATCCATTGAGAAGTGCCCAAATAATTTGCTTTCTCTACTTCGCTTCCCGTTCCCTTGCCCTTAAACACCAATGTGTATAGATCTAGTTTTGTTCAAATGCTATTGAGAACCAGGAAGATGATTTTGTCTGTGTTGGAATGCCCTCACCTATCCACTTTTTTGGAAAGAAAAGTCCAGTTTTCATTCAGATCAGGACAAGCAGCTCTCAGCCCCCTGTAGCTGTAGGAAACCTGTAGGTGCTCCTGGGCTCTTAGGTTTGTTTCAGGATCTTGGTGCTCAGGAGGGTGTTGGTACCCAGGGAACCCCCTGCTTTCCTCATGGGGTCCCAGGGAACCTCAGACACTGTAAGATGTAAGGGTGCATTGCTGGGCCAGTGCTTTAGGGGAAATTGCAATTAAATTCCAATCAAACCTGGCTATTCTGGGCTCAGGGCTGCTTGGCTGCTGGCTGGACAACCCAGGGTAGCTGCTCGCACACGTTGGTGCTCTAAGGGAAGGAGATTGTGAGAGGGCTGCTCAGCAGAGTGTTCAGTAATTTGCTATTCTTGCGGCACAATCAGCCCGATGTACATGGGAGCTGCTTCTGGAGGAGACCCTGACTTCAGACACAGCTGTGAAGTGCTCGACGCTGCAAATGGAACCGCAGGAACGGTGCTGTGAGACCCAGAGACAGTGCATGGGAGAGAATTAATCAGTCAGCTCTGAAGAGAAATTTTTCTCACTAGAGAAGGAAACAGCTTTGCCTGCATGATGAAAAATTTAAGAACTCCTGGCCTGGCAGTTTCCTCCTGGGGAGAGTTAAAGCAGCAGCCGAAGAGAGAGGCAGACCTTTCCCTTTACGTATAAACTGCAGATGCACTGCACCATCTCAATGAGCTTCCCAAACAGATTGCCCTCCTTGCTCTCAAATCCAGGGGGATGTTCGTCCCTTCCTCTCTCCAGAAGAGAAACAACTTAGGGAGGAAGAAACCTTGACTTTTTAGTTAATGTTTTGCCAAGACTGAGCTCTCAGAGGTGCAGCACCCCAGCCCAAGCCAGTCCCAGCATCTCCCTCACGCAGTGTGAGCATTTGCTGCTCTGATTTTGTAGGGAAGAGGCTAAATTTGGGCATTTACTAGCCTTGGCATCCTTCCTGTAAGCCAGATGACTCCCTGACTGAGAAGAGGGCATAGTTATAGAAAAGAGAAGATCCTTTCCTTTGGGATTTCGCCACCTTCCCAGGTTTGAAGGGATGGGAGCATCACCCTCCTAGCAGCTCGGTTCTCCCAGGGGTAAAATGGGGATGACAGAGACATTATCCAGGTATCACTAATGGCTGGTGATGGGAACAACACAAAACATGTAGGCAGCGGCCATGTTTTCCCATCCTGCTTGTCCGACCTCAGCAGGGGACCCGTTTGTTTTATCTGCAGCCTCGGGACAGGGACAAGGTCCAGGAGGGAACTCCAGCCCAGGGAGCCCTGGCACTGGCCCTGCTCTATTAACCACCATTGCTAAAACCCCGAACAAACCCAACAGGGATTTCAGCAAACAGAACACGAGCGGGCAGCAGCGCCTGTGGAACAAGCGGGGCTTTATACAAACATCTGCACCTCCGCTCCCATCACTCGTCAGGCCAAACACAAACAAAGGCACAAGCTTTCCATTTTCTTCATTTTATTACCCACCTTAAAAAAAGAAAAATAAATAAAATAAAACACTGGTCAGCCACAGGATTCTTATTTTTTATGGAGACCATCCTGCCACACTATTGCTCCACAAGGACATTATTAATGCCATTTACAGCTCAGCTAATAAGCGAGCCTCTGCCGTTCTGCAGGCGAGAGCTATGGAGGAGTCATTACAAAGGTGAGCCCAGCAAAACCTCATTCCGCCGGGCCGCATGCTGGCAAGGCCAAAGCGGCAATCGCTCTGCATCCTGGCTGTAAAATCAAATTAAATTAAAGATCCCACTTCACCAAGGGCCTAATGCTAATTTGTGTAACATTTCCATTAAACAATGCTGCCTACAGAAAACATACACTAAAGCACTTTTGACGATTTAACAGGGAACATTCCAATAGGAAACATTATTAGATTTTCCTATTAAACTGCTCAGGGCACACACTTCGCTTAATAGACGTTAATTACATTAGCAAGGCTGCAAATACAGGGCTGACAGAATCTAAGTGACTTTTGCAAAATTGACTCAGTCCTGGAATTTCTGTAGGGACAAAAGGTAAAAGAAAAAACCCCAACAACATAGATAGAAAACTGGAATGAAGCCACCACGTCACTCATTTTTCAGCAGTGGCTTTAAACACTTTAATGTACTGACTCATTTTACTTTCACATTCCCAGGGTGGAGTTTTCGCTAATTTCCCAGCTTGGTAAAATAATTGGATTCAGCTCATGGTGTTGGATTAATGGGGTTTTTTTTTTGCCAGTGGAAAGAATGGTTGAAACAGCAAAAAAGGCTGATGTTTCAGTTCGGTGTTTTTGTGAAGCCACTGAAAGTATTTCATATTTCCTCAGCACGTGCTTGTGTCCTATTATGTTCACTAGGAATTTAAATACACACTTTGAGTTAACAAGGCATATAATGATTAGCCTAAATCAAGATCTAATTACAGAAGATCGTTGACAAATCATTTCAGACAACACGTAAACGCAAGCCAAACAGTATTTTGCTTGCGCCCAACAGAATTACTCTTTGAGATAACTAGCTTTGACCTAGATGTATCATACCCAATATTTGGGTCTGTCCTTCTACAGCCAGCCAACCTGCGCCGCAGTTTGGAAGCCTCCCTGGTTTTGTGCTGGCTGCCAAAGGAGCCTAAGCATGGATTTAGGACTCCACAGCTATTTAAGTCTGGATTTAGGACTCCACAGCTATATATACTTGCTCTGGCTCTGTCCTTGATATTTTAGAGGTACAATTTCTCTTTGGTTGTGCTGTCTCCCCTTGCACCTCAAGTTCTTTCTCACGAGTAAAAGGCAAGAGCCATTAAAAGCTCTGTGACAGCTTAAAATAAACTTATTGCCATTTTCAGGGGTGAAAATGGTAAACCATTTGCCAAGGCCAGCGGCAGAACTGGGATGAAATGTGCTCTGTGGGACCCCCAGCTCTGTCACAACGGGGGCTCACGGACATGGAAACCCCTCGGAGTTCGTCTGATCCCGGCTCCGGGGTTGTACATAAACCACAGCACATGGCCCGTGCAGACGAAACCCATAAAGGTTTTTTGACTTTGTGTGTCTTCATACATGCGAGAACAGGAAGGGCACTTACACACACAATGAAATCTCCTAAATCTTAATTAGTCATATTGTACATTCAATTCAATAATGAGCTGATGACTCAGGGACCTGGAAAAACCTTTCTGTTCATTTAAACGTTTTGGTATTAGGAACAGTGAACACAGCACAGGGTTTCGGCTCCATTTCCTTCCTCCCTGGGGCAGGGACGTGTCTGCACCTCTTGGAGCACACCAGAGACAGACAGCCATTTCCCCACCATACACTGAGGAGGCAGAAACAAGAAACCGCTTGTCTTGACATACGATTTCTGACAGCTTTTAAGCAGATAGACATGAACCGAAAGCCACTTATTAGCAACCCATCTCCCGGCAATCACTTACATTCTATCATTTTGGCTCAAGTGTCATTTAGACTAATTGGACTTTTTCAGAGGCCAAATACCACTTATGAACCTTCCCTTAAAACTACACGCAGCCAATGACACCTCCAGTGTGAAGTCTTTGGATTCAAAACATCTAATGAAGTAGATGATAACATCAGCACAACTTCTGCTCCACTCCAGGAGCCATCAACATACAGGACTACCCTTTTTTTTCAGTTTTCATAATGAAATTCATTATATTGGGCATTTCTCTTCAGTCTCTAATGTAAGGACATGGACTATTATATTTGCAACTTTTGACTCTCTAATTTCTAGCATTAATGCTTGCAAAAAAACCCCACAAACCAAAACTCTAGAAAATATGACCCAAGTGCAACTGAAGCTTCAGAAGTAGAAGTGAAACAGACACCTCACCATCATGTCCTCATTTCCAACAGCAAAGTTAAACTCAGAATCACTCTAGTCAGTGATAGCAATGTGTCAAGCAATGTGTCAGCAACAAGGCTCTGGCTGCAGCAAATCCACTGAAAGCAGCACTAAACCCCCAAAAGCATGGAGGGACCTTGTACCACCTCCCGTGTCCTGCTGTGTACTGGGACAGCCCAAAAGACTGAGCATGGCTGACCAAGACAACCTCATTTCTGCACAAAACCAAAGCATTGCTCCAAAGAGGCTGGAAGAGTGTGATTATGGCAGGTGTTTTACTCATTGCTCCAAAAACAAGCATGATGCAGGAAGCACAGCCTGGGGCAAGCTGCGGTGCCAGCAAGTTGAAGGATTGGAAAGCAGAGATAAGGTCTGGAGCACAAGTCTTCTGAGGAGCAGCTGAAGGAACTGGGACTATTTAGCCTGGAGAACAGGAGCTGAGGGGAGACCTTCTGACCTCTGAAATGCCTGAAAGGAGCTTGGAGCCAGGGGGGGTCGGGCTCTGCTCCCCAGAAACAAGCAACAGGACCAGAGGAAACAGCCTCAAGTTGCACCAGGGGAGGTTGAGGTTGGATCTTGGGAACAATTTCTTCCCCAAAGGGCTGTTGGGCATTGGAACAGGCTGCCCAGGGCAGTGCTGGAGTCACCGTCCCTGGAGGGGTTGAACAGACAGAGATGAGGTTCTCAGGGACATGGGGCAGTGCCAGGGGTGGGTTATGGTTGGACTTGATAATCTTGAGGGTCTCTTCCAAACAAAATGGTTCCATGATTCTATGTTAACCACAGAGGAGAAAAGAAAGTTTCTAGGCTGAGCCCTGTGGATTTTGCCTCTCAGGCAAGTTTTCCCAAGCAGCTTTCTGCAATCGGAAAGAAATCTTGTGTTTTGAGTAGCTGATGGCACCAGGGATGGCAGAGGGCAAATGCAGAAGGGAAAAGCTCTTTGAGGTGCAGCTCAGCCCAAGGGAAGCCCCAGGCCAGTGTGGTCAGTGGGCAGCCGGGGGAGGCAGGGAAGGGAAATTGTAGCCTGAAAGGGGATATTTGGTTTGGGACAACAGATTTGTTTTTCTCCACCAGCTGCAACCCAGACGCCATTTTTCACATTGCAAGATGCTTTCAGCTCTGCTCACAGTGTGCACAGAACAGGGATGCTGGACTGATAGCGATTGGCCTCCTTCAGGGGGCAGTTCCACAATTTTAAGGGCACTGAAGGCACAGCTGTGTCTACTTTTAGGAATGAAGTGATAAAATTGGAAAAACTGCTTCTTCACCTCAAGAAAGACCTTTACATCTATTTATATCTGTGCCCTAGATAGGAGAATCTAGTTCTCCAAACCAGAAAGTCTCTTCCCACAGATCATGCAGATTCAGAGCCCACATCTGGTTATCCTATGGGCTGCTCCCCTCCCGCTCCCTGCCAAAGCCCCACTGACATCACTCAGCTCCATCTGAAACTGTTTTATCACTGTGAAAACAGGCCTCTGCTTTCCTTTTTACTAAAACTCTTCCGAAATCTGCTACACCTTTGGCTCCTGCCTGGGAATAGGACCGATCAACATTTGTTTGGGCGTTTATGCTGTTCGCTTGCCAAGAAGCAACTCTGGCGCCTTTCTGCCATTCAGCACCCCATAAAAATATTGGAGTATATCATAAATTTCAGGACCAATCTCCAGACAGAAGCTATTGCTAATCCACTGATTTTTTTGTCAGCGGGTCTAGGATTTCAAGAAGATGATCCTCACGAGGTTGATGACCTGCTTGTCATTCCCTCCTGCTTTCAGGCAGGGCAGGTTCTGGTGAACAACAAGCCACACACTCGCTGTACCTGCACCCAACTCCTATTAGCATCACCACCCGCACGCTCATATTCATCCAAGAGCTGAACTCATCCGACCTCACTTGGCTGGTGAGATCCCAACCCAGAGACGAATGGCTGCAGGCCAGTGAGTGAACAGATGTCTGCCAGAGACACCACACATTGATCATTTATTCCCATTTATTATTTATCTAATACATGCTCTAGGTTGATCTGTTATCGTGAACTCTGTACTATTTTTTTATAAACAAGGTGTGTCTAAGAATAACTGCTTAAGACATGGAGAGGCTCCCTTGCCAGGGGAATAGCTCTCAGTAGTTTGTTGCAGGATGAAGATGAATCTCCGTGATGTTTCACTTCAGAAGTCTTTTGAACCAGCAGCTCAGGGCCTTCCCCAGCCCGATGGCATCCTCCCCGAGGCAGAGCTCACCAGGTCAGCAAGAATCCAGTTTTCAGGATCAAGAAAGGTTGACAAATAAAGTGCCCAAGTATGAGGCTTCCTGGCACAGCACATGGTTACTCCAACCAGAGACATCTACAGTTTGCTTTGGATATTCTGCAGCAGAAAACAACTGTTTCTAATCCAGCCTTGCCACCTTTATGCTGAAGATTTCACAAACAAGTTTTCTCTAATTACACTTGAGGGAGATAAGGCAAGGAAAAAACTGACTGCACCCTTCAACATCACAAAAGCACCTAACAGGACAGTGCAAAGATTGATCTTGTGAATATAAAAGCAACTGGGGGCAGAAAGGGAAGAAAATGTCACCCCAGGGGGGCAGGAAAGACTTCTGTCATTATTGGGAGCCTCCTCCATGGGGAACAACAGGACTAGAGAATAAATTCTCCTTTAAAAATAAATAAATAAATAAATAAATAAATAAATATAAAAGAGAGATAGATAGAGATAGATGTTACATTGCTGTGGATTTCTGCCAAAAAGAGTAATGATTACTCAATGTACATGCATCCAGAGCTCTTCTCAGGTTACTGCTGTTTCTCTGCAGTGAAAAAAACTCCCTTGTCCACTTTATCAGATCTGCCCTGGGACTAGAGATCAGCCATATGGTTATTTTTGTCCAAATTCACCTCAGCCTCATAGGATGCCTAATTCACAGATATAATTGACCTGGGTCCCCTCTACCCTTCCTATCCAGAGCAAGGCACCAGACTCATCTACACCAATTTGGTTTGTTGTGGGGGGGGGGTCTAGGCTGGGGACTATGATGGGTATTTTTTCTCCCTGTGCTCCAGGGCAATACAGGAACATATGCAACCCCAACATAATGAGTAGCAGCTTCACAGCAATCCTCAATGGAAACCAAAAATCAGTACAGGTGTCCCCCAGATCCATCTTGCATTGCAAGGTGAGGGTTAGGGAGCAGCCTGTGCAAATGCAGCTGGAGAGGTATTATCAAATGACATGTTTCTTTATCCAGTGATAATTGATGATCAGGCCATTAGGACAGAGATTAATATCACAGGGTCACAGAAGATAGTCTAGGAGGGACCTTGAGGTCATCTAAATCCATCCAACTGTCCCACAAAAGGCTCATTTCCTTCAAAATAAGAGGGAAGCTTCTGAGCAATATTTTAAACAATTTTATTTGGCTGACTACAAAATACTTCATTTCTCTTCTAAGTAAAAAGTTCCTAAAGGCATTCATTAAAAAAAATTAAAAAATAGAATTGACAGCAAGAAGTAGTAATTCCTATTTGCACAGATTTGAGGATCATTCATTTAGGACTAAGGATACAAGTTGGGCAGGAGATATATTGTGACTAATAGACCTTCATTAAGGACTTTGCTGAACTTGACTGCAAGGTGCTACCTGAGCGTGTAGCTCCGGGATGACAGATGTACAAGTGTAATGCAGTGTTTACCTCCCATGATTACAATTTCATCATGTAATAATAATAGGTAGTGACTGATCGTGACTCTTCACTGCTGCAGGATGGTGGTTGTTAGGAGGAACTGATTGATCACTGAAGCTGCCATTTGGCCGTGCAGAGTCCTTCCACTGTCTTTTAGAAGGGGAATGAAAGTCTCTTTAAATAAATAAAACTTTAGAAGATCACAGATCACTATCAGGAGACTCTTAGCCCCTTCCTATGCTCCTTGCATCAGTCAGCAGAGCAGGAGGTTGCTAGAGGGCTGCCTCAAAAGGCATCATTTAGATGCTGTAAACCTCCAGAGATGCTTCCTCTCCATAGTCACCCACCAGGTGGGGAGACACCAAGGTGTGGGGCAGCAGGGACCAACCCCTCAGGCACCAGAAGGACTGTATCAGCTGTGTCTCCAACACAGGGTCAGTTTCTGCTCTCTGATCTGTCAGAAGAGCAGAAGTCCAGACTTCATGTGGGGTTTGTATCTGCTTCAATGCTGCAAAGCAAAGACCGCAGATGGGGGGCCAGGAACCCACCTTTGACTGCAAGCTCTGACACAGGCTTTCTGCACATCCTTCAGCAAATCACTTCACCCCTTTGCATTTGTGGTGCAGGGATGAAGCTTCTTATGTCTGAACATCACAACCTTGGGGACAAGGGCTGACCATTACATGGGGATGCTGCCCTTCCACCCCAGTGTAGCCAAAGTCCCCTGGGGACTGCCTGTAACAGCCACAATGACCTCATGCTCAATTCTGCATGCTTTTTTTTTCCTCCTTGAGAAACCCAGTGGCTTCCCAGGTGACTTCAGGCACAGCCTGATGACTGTAACTAATAAACAGAGAGATCTGCTGTCTGACAGGGACACAGTGCCTGCACTCTGCCAGCACCTGCCAGAAGTGTTGTCAAGCAACTAACTGCCTGTAATTGAGCTCTCGGAAGTGTCTGCCCCGAGGTGAGCCGCAGCGAAATTTCACAAATGAAGATAATAGATGTTTATGTCACACACACGCAACGAGAAGCGGCAAGCTACGATCACTCAATAAATTCACCTTCAGCAGCGGCTGCAACAGCTTTGTCCATGGCTGAGTTGGGGTGTTCCTGGCAGCATTTGATGCCTCGGTGAGCAGGCTGAGGCTGTTTATTGCCCTGTGTCGAGCCATGCCTGGAGCTGGTCATAGGAACCCTTGTAACCCTGTCTTTAGCCCACAGATATTCATAAATTTACCCAGATAGGATTTGGTATCTGCAGGCATTTGCCAGACCATCTGGAGAAACAGGGCCAGCCACATTGCTGACATTAATCAATTCAGCTCCGTTGAAGTCAACAGGGCTATGCCAGCTTGCCCTTGCCAAGAATGAGTCAATCTTTCCTGATGAAGATGATCTTCCTGAACTTACTGTTTATTCCCAGATACATCATTATTTATACTTCTAAACAGGAGAGTGAAGGTGGTGAACAGCAAGAGGGATCACAGGCATCCAGCTACAGCATCCCAGTGCTGTACCAGAACTGACCACACTATCATGGCAAGCTAAGGCAGAACCAGGAGCTCTGCTGTGGGATGGAAACACACCAGAGGCATGCAGGAAGGATAAGCATCTTGCCAAAAATAAACCCCACTCAAACAATCCAGGAACATAAATCAAGCCTTCCAAAGCACAGGAGTTGGTTTCTGCTTTTTAGACGACCTCCTAGCAGGGTTGTGGAGCTGTGAAGAGCCAGGGAAACTTCCCAAGAACCTGAGGTAACATGTTCAGAAGCAATTGGCCCTGAAGCCCAGATCCCAGTTAGGCATCTCACTGCCAGCAGTGCCATTGCAAGCAAATTGCTTGTGTATTTTGAAGCTAGAACTCATAGGAACTGAGATCTCATCTGCTTTCCATAGGAAAATGAATGCCAAGAGCACAAGTTTATTTTGAAAAGTACAACACCCCTTACCCTGCATCCCCCGTACCACTGTACCATTTGAATCGCAACCTTCTGATTGTCTGGAGACTTGTCATTCTCTGTTGATACATAAATATTGTGTATTTTCCAGCACAATACTCGAACAACTGAGTTGCCAAGCATGCTCTCAAACAAAGCAATATAAAGCAAATATACACAAAGGAAATGTAATGAGATCCCTGTACTGTTACCCCCCCAGGGATGAATAACACGAACCCAACACATGGTACATGAATTTCCCAAGGACTGACAGCCAACTGGATTTCTTGTACAACTGCATCACTTCATACATCTATGGCCAGGTCAGGGTAGGTAGAATAATAGTCAATCTCGGCTCTGGAGCCATTCAAGAGCACACAGGTGAGAGAGGAAGATCATGGTCAATCCAAGACAGCTGTAACCATATTCCACTGTTGGTGAAAAAATAGGGAAACACTGAGCTGTGGGTGACTTATCCCAAACTACCCAGCAGTGCAATTTCTCTCTTGGTTAGAGTTTCAAGAGCTGTGGCTGGTCAGCCATATCCAACTTAATTTATGCATTTATTGTTTCAGTGGGCACAACCCACTGGCTTTCAGAAATACTCCTGCATGTAAAGCACCTCCAAGCAACCCCAGCACATGAAGTGCACAGAAAGGCAATAGTTGAGGCATCCCTGTACAGTCCTACCTCACCCATTTTCCATATCTCCCTCCAGGGATATGTTTGCTGCCCGCAGCTCCCTCCCCAGCGCACCCTTTGAAGGCAGCTAACATCTGCCAGCCGAGGCTCTGGCATTTCCCTGCTGGCATTTCTGGCTGCGAGCTCCCTCCTGCTTCCCCAGGGAGGTGCTGGAGCAGCTTGAGCTGTCTGCCAACCCGGGTCCCTCACAGCAACCCAGGCTGGCTGGAAACGGCAGTTCCTCCCAGGGGAGATGCAGTGGGACGGCTCTTGGTGACCGCAGGTAGCAGTCTCCACTTCTGCAGTGCTTGGAAACAAAGGGATTTTTCAGAAGTTCAGGCCAATAGATGCAAAGCACCCAATACTTGGATGCTTTCCTCAGTTATCCAAGTTTCTCTGATCTGCAGCTCGGACTGGAAGTTTCCTAAGAAGGAGTATTTGCTCACCTCTTCAGGTCATGTTCAAGGTCTGTCTTGACTGGAGAAGACTCAGATGCACTGCTAAAGAAAACCCAGGCAGAGTGTGGACTTCAAAAGCACAGATTCACCCCTCTTCACCTAAAAGCAGCAGAAAAAGTTTCTTCTCCAGTTCCTTATGTTCTTGGAGCTGCCTTGGGTCAGAGATGGGATAGTGGATGGAAACTACATGTCTGATCCAGTCCTGCATGGGAGCATCCTTAGAACTTGCTCCAGGGGCTTGGAAACAAGGTGAACTTTAGATAACAAACCATCAGCAAAAACCAAGACATGAAGCCAATCGATAAAGCAGGAAGACCCAGGCATCCAATAGCCAGGACACACAAGTGCCTGGTACAGAGCCAAAGATGAAAGGCAGAGCAGCCAAATTTAAAAGCTCTGTGACAACCTGTGTCTATGAGAAGAACCAGGGATGCTGTGAGAAACAGAAAAGCCAGTGGTGTTCTATGAAAAACACCTGACAGAATTCCCTGAGATCTGTAGAAAAAAAGCTTTTTTATTTGTTCAACTAAAAGTTCAAAGCAGAACGCATATACCCAACTGGTACTAGAGGAAAGGACAAGGGAGACCTGAGAGAGCCAGGACAAGCTGAGGTCCTGAGAAAGACCTGGGGTAGAGCCCACCATGGTTCCTGGGAAGGAAGGCGAGAGCTGTGCCATGAAACCCAAGTTAGTCTCCCCACCCCCTTTCAAGGATGATGCAGAATTATCTAGGGATGCTCTCCTTATTAAAAAGAGAAAAAAATTCTTTGCTTCGATGCCAAAAAGTTATATAAAAATAATTCATGGACAGATTAATGAGAAAGAGAAAGTCATTAGAAATCAAAAGTGAGATAATTTTGCTGTAGACATGAGTGATGGTGAGAAATAAATTATATTTGGCTGACATGACTTAATTAGTTGGAAACATGGTGCTTTCTTAAATTTTCTTTGGTGAAGCATTGAAGCTTTGGACACATAAATTCCCAGCTAAATAACCTAGATGTCAAAGCAGCCAGTTGCATCTTCTCTGCCAAGCCATTTTTTTGATCATATTATTTGAAGACTTCATTCCTTTTTTTTTGGGGGGGGGGAGGGGATTTTGGTTACTACACAGCACATAATTTCTAGCAAGAGCTCAATATCTGGATCCAGCTTTGTTCCTGAGGACAGCTGGTACCAGCGTCCTCCCCACTAGCTCCTGGTGAGATGGGGAAAAGTTCAAGCCAAGACAAATGGTGATGCCTACATTGCTGCGAGCAGCTTGAATAACCAGTAATACTCAGCGCTGCAGCAGTGATTCCCATCGAGCACCTCAGAGGACTTAATGAGCATGAATTAAGTCTCACAATTATAGCTGACTGTATAAATAGTTGCAAATAATATTCCTGGAGGATGCTCTTCAGTTTGTAACTGAACTGTTGCAGTGACAGCGGATGATTCTTGCAATCCTATTTGTAAGTCCCCAGAGAGAGGTGGGAACTGTGAAGGCAGGATTTGAGATCTAAAAAACCTGCAGAACTGAATCCTGGTCTGCTGGAAAAATCAGAGAAAGCAGCAGTGAACAGAGAAAACCATTTAGTGAGGAGAGTTTAGAAACAGTAAGATTAGCCAACCTACTGTGTCTTCAGCACCAGTTGGTCCCTCTCAGTGAAATGGGGCGTAGGACTCCACAATGACTTGGAATGGGTGTTTTAATGAAACTAATTATTATCTACAAATAGGGGAAATCCTGATTAGTGGGCAGATCTAATGAGTTGCGATAGTCATGAGGTTTTATCCCAGCTGAAGGTACCAACACTAACATTTGACACAGGAATTCCTCCCTCCAATAAAGAAGCCATTAAACCAGGTGCTGAACACTTACCTCACAGAGAAATATTTGAATGATTTATAACTAATTAGTCAGTATTATTACTTTTTAAAATATATGCATTAGGAAAAGAGTTAACACCATGGTTCTTAACCACAGAGAGAAATTAGAGGATAATAAAGTTTAGCTTTAAATAAAGCTATGAACAGACAGATCTAGTGGCTAAGTAAGACTTCCGAATTGGAGGAAAAGTCACAACAACAACAAAAAACCTCAGGAAAAGAAGCAAATCACTTTGTGTTGCATTATTCTAGTGGTTAGGGAACTTTGTGCTGCTGACAGTCCCACTCTCAGCCATCTGTATAGCAGTCCCAAGGGAAAAAAAAAATAATAATAATTTAAAAAATCATATAATGATGTCTTCTTCCTGAAACCAGGCCCCAGCTAAAACTTTCTCAAGCTTCAAGGTTGTTTTAAATGCAATGTTTGGTCCAAATCCCAAATACACCAACTTCTTCAATGGCACAGACTCAACTTGAAGCTTTACCAACACCTTTTTGCCTTCGCAGATCCTGCCCAGACGTTTCCCAAGTGCTTACAGGCTACACCAGCTCTTTCCTCCCTCATTTTAACCTTCCCTCACCCTCCTCAAAGAGGTCTCCACACTCTCCAGGTGCCACATGGAGATGCTCACGGAGGCAGCCCCTTCACTTCCAGATAAACTGCTCCCTACTTACCCATCCCGGGTATCTGCATCCTTGCAAGGTGACACCCTTCTGCAATGTTTTCTTAGCATTGGACCCCAAGCATCTTCACTAGAAATACCACATTGGTCTGCACAACCCAGAGACCTAGTTGGTTTTTAGATGAATACAAGAGCTCATCACCTTTCTTCCACCAACCTAGAGAAGAAGTAAAGCTACTTTAGTTATAAACATCATTAGCAGCAACCTTTCAACAGCTGCTTCAGCCTCACCTACCCCTTCATCAAACCATTCTCCTTCTTCAAGAGCTTCCTCCTCTAGCTGGAGTCCTCAGGGCTACCAAAACACCCTTCAGGCCACCTACTTCAGAACAAACACTTCTCCGTATTCAAGATGCAATTCTGTAACCACACAGATGCTTTTACTCTTCCAATTGCTCTTGCCAAAACAGCATCTGAGAACGGGGCTCAGCCCAAACCAAGTGGAGAAACACTCCCCACAAATGGGAAGATCCAACAGAGAGATGCAAAGGACAGTGTGGAGGCTGAACCCCCTTTTGCAGGGACCTTCCTTTTTCTCTGCAATACCCATCCCTCTGTGAAGGAAAAGCACCCACATTCTTTCCACCTGACAATCAAGTAGTTCATATAAAATATGAGAATGAGGGACAGCATTCCCTGAGTTGAACTCAGGCCTGAGGTGCCCCCAGGGTTGACATCTGCTGGAGCATCGGTAGAGGAGCACCTGGTTTTGAATGCAATCAAGGTGAAGTGAGAACGAGGTAACAAGTTGTTCAACTCCATCCAGCTGAGGTCAGCTCTCAGCACATCCAGCTGGACCACTCAAAAGCTACATGGGAATTTTAAAGTAAAATCTATGTATATATATTTTAAAAATGAGGCCCCTGTGGAGTTTAAGCATTGCCAGAGTGTGGGAGCAGCTAATCCCAATCCTGACAAGCTGGAGGTTTCCAGGTTGAACTCTTCCTAAATCGCTATATTAAATCTTGTACTTACTTTTTACTCCTTTTCTCGAAGGTCTCTGAAAAGTGAGCAATCCCACTCCCATCAATTACCCTGCACCTGATGCCAAACTTGCTAAGAAAAATTAAATTATTGTAATTCAGTTTAGTTAAGTGGCAATCGCTGCTTTATATAAATCTGTAATGCTCTTTAGGTGCTGCGTTGTAGAGCACTGGCGTGGGACTCTTCTGAATTTAATGATAATGAATTTTTATACCTTAAAAGTGCTGAGTGTGTAGGGAGCAAAAGCAACCGCTGGCCCCAAAGGTTGGGAGTGGCATCACCACCATAAGCGCACCACTTTTGGAAAGAAACTTGGACTGGAAAGGTTCCTCAGCACCAGCTGTAAAGGGCTGAATTTGTCCTCCAGCATCCTGCCTGCTGGCTCCAGCGGGAGGTTCTGGGCTTTGCCGTGAGGCCGGCACAGCGGCATGGACATCAATGGGGTGGATGTGCAAGTGTCGGGGGCAGCACCACCGAACCCACCTGGGGAGTCACCTCCACCTCCGCAGCGTTCAATGAATACAACCGTGTCCATCGCTTGGTAAAATAGAGCTTTTATTTGTTCATACAAATAGTATGAATTATCAGAATTGTATTTTCCTAGAAACATCTCTGTGTAAAATTAATTTGTGTTGTACATACCACAAAATACTCGATTTACATTTTTTTAATCAGATTTTCTTTTTCGTGTTTTTTTTTCTGTGTGTTTCCTTCCATTTTGTTCTTTTTCTTACAAATCGGCTACCCTATAGTACCACATTACAGAAAACACATCACTGATACCTGTACTGCACTGCTGAATACAGGACTGAATGAAACTCAGCCATAAATTAATGTTACAATGTGAGGGGAAAAAAAGAACAACCCAAAACTTGTAGTCACAGCTCCAAGGCTAACTTCAAAAAAAAGGTGTTGTTTTAAATAATGACAATAGCACTGATTCCAGTATTAGCAACCAGATGTACACCACAGGGAATTCACCTTCATAGTCATGTTAGGTAAGGCCTTTGGATTAAGTCTAGTGCAGACTTCATTAAGAAGGATATTGAGCCAGGGCTAACAATTTGCTTAAGGTTAGGAGAGTTATTACTCACTCTCTGTATTTCTGCTCTCCAACAAGATTGCTTCATGAGAGCATTTTGCAGCAGGGCTTGATTATACAAATTAAGCCCACGCTCTGCTGTATAGCTGAGGAAGGCATTGGGATATTAAAAACTTGTTTCCCAGAAGGAAGACGTAGGGGATGTGAAATCTTCCGGCACTCACAAGCAGCTCTGAAGGGAACCGCAGGGATGGGAGCAACACAAGGTGGTGGATCCAGAGCGTTTCACTGCAGAAGGACTCAGCTGGTGAAACCGCCTGGGGAAGCGGCACCATGGTGGCTCGAGCTTGCTCAAAAGCCAAGTGTAGAGGATGAGCTTCTTTCCATACGTTGCATAAGCTGGCTAGTAGGAAGACTGATGTTTTTGAGAAAAATCTTTTCCATCAGAAAGTATCTTCCTCTCCCTCCCACCCCTCAGCCCCTTCCCATCGGTCACCCAACAGCAGCGGGTTTGGGATGGAGCAGACATGCTCAGGCATTTGTCACAGAACAGAGCCAGGGACCTGGCTGGAGCAAAAACCAAAGACCACGAACATGTAAATCCAACCACCACTCGAGGTTTGCAGCTGTGTTTTGCAGGGGGTGGGTGACATCTGTCAACCTGTGCAACCCACCCGCACTCACAGCTGTGACCTCTGGAAGGGGGATGCTTCAATGTGAATCGTTGCTTCATTGCTAGAAATGGCTTGGGGCTAAAAGGAGAGGATTCGGCTAGCTTTCCCTTTTTGTAGGAAGATGTGGTTGAAGGCAAACCCCCAAGAGGGATTTGCATCCTGCTCACAGCAGCTCAGTCCTGATGTTATGCTTAACATCCCCCTTTCCTCGAGGACATCCCAGCGTGCTGCACCCCACGTATGAACCCACACACACCTCACTGGCACTGATGGGGTGAGAGTCCCTAAATCCCTTTGGAGACGAGACACTGCTGAGCCGAGCCAAGAGCCCTTAGGTTCAAAGTGCTGAAGGGTGGCACTTCACCTGCAGATCCCTGCAGCAGACCCAGCAGTGGGTCTGCTGTTTCTTATATCCACCTGAGCAGGGCCAGATCAAGCCCCAGGGAGAGCAGCCCGGGCTCCAAAAAGCCTTTTTATCACCAAACAGTCACAGCAGGAAGCTATAAGGGGCAGGAAAGAAGCAAGGCAGCTGTGAAAGTAAAAGAAACATCTGGGAAATGCCACTGCATGTACCCCACCACAGCTGGGCATGGCTCAGCAATGTGGTGCCCAAAGCTGGTTTGCTATGGGGGACTGGGGAGGCACGCATTTACATAGGCAATGCATATGAAAATAGAGCATTAACTCAACTCACATACGCTCTGCCCGTTGGTGCATTTACTGTTTTTGCATTTTACTTATACCACCTGCTTTATGCAAGTACTCACACAGTACCATCAGATTCACACTTGGTGTAGTACATCATTTCAGTGCCTGCAGGCGAGAGGTGCATGGGTTTTTGTTGCCCAAAGACAATATAGCCCTTCTTCTGTTCAAAATTCAACGAGCAAATCACTTCTGCTACCACCTTGCTCTGAAAATGTTCCAGTTGAGCTAGCAGAACCTCCAACACTAAAGACAGTAAAGATAAGGCATCGGACACACGTGGTATTTATCAAAACCTCCTGAGCACACAGAACATGGCTAGAGCTCTCAGGAGAGCCCCACCAAGTTGTCCTAATGCCCCAAAGCATGAGGTGAAGGATCTCCAGGCTATTGTACCTGGGTTGATGGATAAGAGCTCAGAGCTCCTTGTCCTGCCTGGCTGCCCCACACACCCACCCAGGGCAACAGCCCAGCCCAAGCACAGCCCAGACTCCCCCCTGCTTTAATACACATTCATCCTTGTTGGCAAAGCAGCATTTCTTCCTGGCTCTAGGCAAACGCTGCTCCTTGGGATAGACCGTGGAGGGGGTGTTGGACCAAAAAGTCATGGGAGTCAAGAGGGTCAAGGCTGATGTTCCCCAGTCTCGTGCGCTGGGGGCTGTAGGGCTGGAGGTAGCACTGCCTGTGCTGTGTCCTGGGACACCCTCCACGCTGGGCAGTCCACCAAGCAGAGACCTGGGCTTTTCACATGGCTCCCTGGCTCTGCTGGCCTTTTGGGGGGTGGGTGCTGCTCCCCACACTGCCAGCACAGCCACCGGCACCCACGGAGCAAAGCGTCCCCCGAGTCATTCAGACCAGCACCCAGCGTGTCACAATACGCGTATTTTCACATTTGTCCTGCAGTAAGGATTTAAAATGCATAGAGGGACCATGGGAAAAAGCCTCCTTGGCAAAAGGCAAGAAGGAAAAGCACACTGCGGAGCCAGCTCTGCCCATGCAACAGGCTCTGCGGCTTCTCCACTGGAGAACCAGCACGTTCCCCTCCTGGCAGAGCTGAGAGCAGGAGCTCTATGGCTTGGGGTTCCCTGCGCTGGTGAAACACGCTGCTGCTCAGCAGAGGTATGTGGGTTGTAGGGAGATGCCCAACCTCCCCGTATCCGCCCCAGAGAAACCCCTCGGGGCTGCGGGACTCACTGCAAGGCTGTGGGACAAGGGAGCACAACAGTGGAGCAGAGACTGGGACACCGGAATAGGGAAAGCAAGTGTTTATAAAGGCCAGATACCCGTAACAAAAATAAACTTGTGCTTTCCCTCCCCAACCCTCCCTTGCCACCCTCGCTTTTTTTTTTGTTTTTGTTTTAAATACAAATCTTGTTTTAGGAAAAATGGAAGCACCATCTGTTACAAACCAAACCAATAAGAGGAAAAAATAGAAGGAGGGGGGAAAAAAAAAAGAAAGGAGAGACATTAGAATTAAACACCGTGGAATGTTAAACAGGTTACAGGCTACCGTTCTAGCCAGTGCGGTTAGGCAGCTTAGTGAATTAATTGCTTAGGAATTAAAAATAAATTATTATAAAATAGATTTCTGTACATTTTACATACATATATATCTCTTTATATATGCAAACCGTGCTGGGCAAGTAATTACAGGGGACTTTCCCACACCAGCCTCAGTCCCAGCCGAAGTCCTGCCCCGTCATCTGGTAGAACTTCATGTTGAAGGGCCGGTAGAAGTCCCGCAGTCTCTGCACCACCTCCTGGTCTATGTCGGGGTGGGTCCTGCCTTTCGTCTTCCCCAGGCAGTGGGGTTTGCTGCTGCCTTCTGCCTTCTTCAGGCAGGGGAAGCCCTTGGTTTTGTTGAAGTAGAAGTGTTTGTCGGTGATGATCCTCTTGAGGCCCAGAAAGTCCTGGACCCGGCCCAGCTCCCCCGCGGGGTCACTGATCAGCCTCTCCCCGCTGACGAAGAGGATCTGCCCGATGGGGAAGTAGAGGAGCCAGTTCTCCAGGTGCTTGGCGTAGATGCCGATCTGGATGGCGCTCCACGAGGTGTCGATCAGGCCCGTAGTCCTGTTTTTGAAGGTCAGGCTCTCAAAGGTGGGGATATCGGGCTTCTTGGAGAGCGTCTGGGTATAGTCCGAGATGGCTCTGGTGACGGGGTCCCGCACCACCACGATGAGCTTTGTGCCCTTGGACATGGAGGAGATGCGGGCTGGGGCCTCCTTGGTGACAAAGTAGCTGGGGGTCTTCTCCATGGTGATCTGCCCCTCCAGGGTCCTGGGCATGAGGTCTCTGATGACAAAACACAGACACACAGGTCAGAACAGCAGGAACAAAAATATGCATATCCATACATATATAGATAGATGTTCACACATAGATATACAAGAATTCTTCTCCGTAAAATGCCTACACAGGCCATTCAGCTTGTATAGATAAATCTATTTTCCATTGATTTAGGGATTAGGAGGGGATTTATTATTAAAGGCCACTGTATTAGAAATCCAGCTGCGTAATCTCCCAGTTATCCATGAGTGGATTAGCCCGGCTATGCTCTGCATCAAGAGCTGCTGGTGGCATCTTCAGCACATCCCAGCCCAGTACACAAGGGACAACCTCTCCCCTCTGCTGTCACACAGGCCACAGCAGGTCAGGATACAGGTACAACCACAAAGAACACAACCTCAGCTCACGGGTACGACGCACCCTCACAAAACACCCTCGAAACCTAAAGCCTTCAGCGATTCCACCTCATTCCCTGGCTATTTCTAATTAACCACGTGGGCAAAAACTAGAGAGCTTGCAGAAGTGATGGAAGCAGCATGAAGCAGGAAGAGTGATTTTTTCCTATAATTCACTAGGCAAGCCTAAATGTTTTAGACTATTTGCCAATTCTTTCCCTTTATAACCCAAAGGGACTAATTTGCTCTAGGTTCTGAGACCGTCAAAAAAAAGAAAAGGCAAGAAGGGAGTGAGCCACTAAATTAAAGCCATAAAACTTGATTAAGTTTTCAAAGCATCCACCCAGCACAGAGCAATAACCGGCCAGTGTGACCTGCGAGCCTCAAACAGCGTTTCCCTCAGACAAACGGCACTGCACGTGGAGGCTGTTTGCTCCCCAATGGCCATGTCCTCCCTTACCGCCTGTTTGATTCTACAGCAAAGACCACCACAGGCTTCTGCAATTAAAAATGCCACTGATAATTTGTGCTAAGGCCAATGGTTGCCCCAGTTAAGAAACAAATGGAAAAAACAAGATTCATCTGTTCTGAGGCCAAATAATAGGACCCCAGGAATCAGAGCTCTGATTGAATCAAAAATCATCGTGTGTCCATGAAAGTTGGTCAGTAGCTATTTATGCAACTACTATCTAGCTCATGCTGTACCTGGTATTTTACACCATCAGCTTCTGCACTAATTGCAGTGAGGTGTGCTGGGGTCTGACCATAAACCCCTTCTCCACAGACCCATGGTGGGAGATGTGGTGACGGACAAGCTGGACTGCGGAACAGCAGCTTGTGGAAACCTCCGGCCATGCCCAAGGGTGGCGACAACCCCTAGGGCTGCGGTTTCAAGGCCATGCAAATGGAGTTTCACATGCAGATAAAAATCACGCTCATCTACCAGACACCTGGGACACGAGCGCTTCTGGAAGTCAGGAGCCAGCGTGTGCCAAAAACCAGTAACCAAAATAGAACTCTGACTAATCCTTCACCTTTCTGGCCAGCTCCACAAACCTGTAACACCTTCACAGAAAGAGCCAGTCAATAACACTCAGCGAGCAACTCTTAAATCTATCGTGGGCTGATGTGGGTTTCGACAGCCTGCTTATTAAGTGATGTCTCTTTTTACAGCCACATTAAATCTGAGTTCTACATCCTGCGCTGGCCACCAACTGCTTTCTATCTTGATTTAAGAGGTTGGTTTCAATCCATGAAGTCCTTAACAGCCTTGGACCTGCTCGGAGAGGAGACTGCTGCCCAAGATGTGCTCAGGATGGTTCTGCTACACCAAAGCCCTTTGGCTCAGGTCAGGTCCATCAGATCACTTGCTGTACGGGGCTCTGCACCTCAAGACTGACTTTTCCAAGACTACTACAGTCAGTATTTATCAGCCTCCTGGGAATGATAAAAGGCTTATTATTTTACTCCTTGCACAAGAGAGGCATTGGGTAGGGCTGGGCTGTGAAGCAGGAGGAATTGCCGGGGGTGGAGGTGCTGAGTCAATTGATATGGTTGGGAAACACAAGTTCCTAATCAGTGTTTCAACAAACACACAGGAAAGCACCGTGAAAGTGGAAGAGAGCAAGAAGCAACTCTATCTAAGAGGCACCCACCAGGCTGGTGTCAGTCCCTTTGCAGACCAGTCAGCTCCCAAACCCACACTTTATTTGTGGCTGAGGACATTCAACATCCAACAGAGCTGAGAACACTCAGTTCTCTGAAGGTCTAGCCCTCCAGAATTGTTATTTTTGAAGAGGACCTGAATTTTTGCTATTTGCAGAAATCTTGCTGGTGACCCATCCCAGCAAGAGAAGCAAGACTAGGCACATTGACACCGCTCCTGCCCTCTGGTCCGTCAACACAGGTCTAAGATGAACAGAGCTAGAAATGGAGCCTTCAACCAAAGAACAAGAACAGAATCCACCAAAACCAGCCTTCAGGCCCTATGCCCAGCACTCTCTTCCTTCATCATACCCAGATAGGTGCCAGGCATAGCCCAGAACTAAGATCCTTGAGACTGTCTCAGACGCTGCCTTGTTTGGAAAGCGGCTGCATAAAAGCTAGACAGCAGCAAGCGACGCCAAATATTGTGGCCTACGGATGTGGTTTGAACCTCTGACAGCATCACATCCAGGAAAGCAAAGTTTTATTGCATGGGCCTGTTGTGAGGAGCTTTCTCATGGTTTCCATAGTCTCCCACAGAGGCACCATCCGTCATGCTGGCAGCTGGAGACAACAGAGCCCCAGGGACGGGAGGAACTGGTACGGTGGCTGGTGTGAACTCACACTGGTGGAAAAGTCACCAAGAAGCCTTTATTCCCATTCAAACCACAACTGCAGAAGGAAAACTTGGCACACGTATAGCATGGCAGCTCTGACACAACATGCTGGACATACATGTTGGTGGAAGTAGGAGCAGGATCCAGATCTGAACACATCTGCTCCTGGGGCTGCAAGACAGCAAGGGCTGCACTAAACGAGAGCTGTTGCAGAGGGAGGGGAAAGAGGAGCTGAAACGGTCAGAAGAGCTGTAGCCACCATGCCCTGGCAGGATGCAACCCCTTGGGGCAAAAGTAACAGCAGAAACCCCACGTTCAGCACAATGTGGCATGCAGAGCTGAGCCTGGGGACAGCTCGTGACAGCTGTGGAGTCCTCTGTGTCCATGGAAGCTTCAAAGACACGTTAGACACCTGGGCAGCTTCTGCCAGCGCTGTTTGGTGCAAGGTAAGAACGGCGGATGTTCAGCTAACACCGCTGACCACATGGGAGAGGAAAGGGACATGACAAAGGGAGTCAGGCTGTGAGAAACAGGGAGCTGAGCTCGGACTAAAGCTGCTGCACTTGTTGGGACAGGGCTGGAAGGAGACACCACTGAGGGCTGCGGCGGATGCTGTAGTAGAAAATAAAGATAGTATGAAAAGCTTGGCAAGCAGTCACTCCTGCCTTGTTCTCCTCCTGCCTTCTGGCAACCCGGAGTTCAAAGACCTCTGGTGCCAGCACCTGCATCCAAATCATCCCATTTCATAGCAATTGTGAACTGTCTAAGCATTTCAAACCCATGAATACTTTTGGCCTTGAGAACATCCCACAGCAGACAGTCCCAGCACTGAAGTGCTGCCTTCACCTCTCATTTGAACTTTCCCTGAGCATCCCTGCTTGGGAAGGCACCTGATTTCTGGGTGTGAAAGAGCAAAAGGAGGATGAGAAGCATCAGACTCCCAGCATCCCTCCCGGCAAAGCGCTGTGGGGGCTCAGCGATGCTCTGGGGTCCCGGTGAGAGGAGGGAGCTGCTGTGTGAGCACAGCGATGAATTTTCCAGCATAGCGATGAATTTTCCGCAGGCAGAGAGCAGAGCCCCTAACCCCGAGCTATTAACATGTCAAGTGGGACAGAGGAAAAGCTTTTCCTTTAATGAATATTTCCTCCGTGAATCCTGCACCCTTCGTAGGCGAAGTGATAGGCTTAGTCTAAAGATGGATTGGCCTACTTTACCTATTAACCACTTAGACTAATGTAATAAAGGCTCTCTTTATTCAAACAGCCCTAATCCCCAGCCCCACACAGCTCTGAAGCCTGGAATAAGAAGGGATGCTAAAATGAACTCCACCAGGCTGCTGCTTGGACAGGCACTGGGGGGGTTGATTTTGTATGTTTTTAAGTGCAAATTTCTCCAATGTGAAAACCGGACCCAGAGCGAGATAAATTTACAAAGTGGGGATGACAGGTGGCCACACGGTAATCCAATCCCGATGCCTAATGCCCTTTGTGGCAGCTTTTGTCTGCGCAGAGGGGCTCCGGGCTAATCTGCTGCCACGTCTCAAGGAGGAACGGCGAGGGGTCGGGGGGGCCAGCGGGACCCCCGCGACCTGTGCTGTGTTATTTGCTGCAGGTAGGACAGAGCACATTACTGACTTTATCCGACGTCTGTTGGGGCCCCCACGCACCTCCTGCCATTCCCCAGCACCCGCTGGGATAACCCGGGGTCTGGCGGAGCCCAAAGCCCCTTGGTGGGGCTCAGCCCAGGGGGTGCGGAGATGCCAGACCTGGCCATCTGACCACACGGAGGTCACCGTCAGGCTGTGACCCAGCACGCTCAGGTGCCAAACAGGAGTCCCAGAGCCAAGCGGATGATGATTTTCCCTTCCTAGGGAGGGTTTTGTGGCACTTATATTCCTACCCAGAGCCACCCAGCATCACTTTGAGATGTTCTCCTCACCCCAGCATGCTCAAGAGCTCAAGTCCCACTGGTAAATGTTAAAATCAGGGCATCCTATGCTGCAGCGATAGCACCCTCCAGTCTCAAACCCCTCTGCTCCAGAACACCCCCTGAGCTGCTTCAGTTTCCCTCTGCAAGGGTGACAAAACTCTCCCAGAGGAGACAGAGAGCTGGGGGTAGAGTATTGGGGAAAGAAGAGGAGAATTAATACGATCAGGATAAAATGCTGTAGTATCGGGATGCAGCTATGAGATGCAGAGCAGGGAGTGCTCACAGCAGTCCCTGTGGCAGCTCTGCCAGCACATACAGCAAGAATTGCCTTTCATGCAAGTATTTCTAGGCCCTTCCCCACACAGCTGTTCCTTATAAGCAAAGAAAATAGGAGAAAAGGTAGAAAAAGCAAATCAAACTGTTTTGGACTATTTTAGACATCGGCCACATCCATGCCAAGTTCAGACCTGTAATCCAGAACCATTTGCTTTGCCGCCCCGCCATGCACAAGCACAGCATCTCACCTATTTCTGCACAGTTGCTACCCCAATTCCTGACTGGTGTTTCAAGAAAACAAAAAGTGATTTCTTCCCAGAAAACCAAATTTGGTAACTTGACTGTTTCTGGGGAAAGTGCCCCCAAATCCTCCCAAAAGGCTGTCTCAGAAACCACACAGATCAGACTGAAAGCTTACGGTGAGAAGGTGAACAGAAATGGATAAAGGAGGCACAAAAGCTCTTCTCCCACCCTGGAGGAGACCGATTTTTAGCCTCCAGAGTCATGACAGAGTTTGGAAACTCAAGGTGACAATAAGCCCAGGCAGCACGAGCCAGAATGTGGTACAATTTGGTGCACGTGATGAATTTGTCAGGATTTTTGCTGCATTTCTAAATTGCAGGTTTGAAAGCAAATAAACCCGCTGTTACCAGATCGGAAAAGCTGTAAAGAAAACAAATGCAGAAGATGAGGCTGGTTGAAACCTTGTCCCCTCCCATGCTGATGCTCTCCTGGCCTGTCCCTGTCCCCAGGGGTGGTTTGGTCCCCTGTCTCCATCCCAGCCCAGTCCCGCTCAGGGTCCCGCCAAAGGACTTGTTTCAAACCCCAGTCTGTCCATTCGCTGCCTTAAACACACTTTTCAGGAGGGTTTATTGCTGTTCCCACCCTGCACAGCCCATTCTCATTTTAAATCCCCCTGCTTCCTCCTCTCCTCCTCCACCACAGTAAATAAATTTAGGCCAAGCGAGCTAAATCTAGTATCTTGAAAAAGAGCCGTAGACGCCCAGGGAAGGACGGGGGTGGCATCTCCACTGCTGGCAGCTTTCCCTTCCAGCCCACCCGCTCTGCCAAGGCGATTCCCAGTTGTTCCCAGTCTCCGAGACAGCACGTTGCTGTCAGGAAGCAGGAAAAACATACAGTGGTGATCAGCGCAGGATTGAAACCACGCACTTCCAGCCCCACACCAGCACCAGACCGTGAGCAAGAGCTCTCCAGCGCTCCGGGACACACAAACCCAGAGCATTACCCACTCAGCTCCCAAGGCCACCACACCAGACCCATCCTGACCCCACCCTCCATGGGACTGATCACAAAATCATCAAATCTCAGAAATATTCCCTAAAAGCAAAAACCTGACAAGCCCTGGGAAAGACTATTAAAGTTATAAAGTGTTTTAATTACATCACGGAGCCGCCAGCAGCAACGAGGTCAACTGGCTTCAGAATTACCCGCTTGGCTTCGACCCTGCTTTCTGGTGGCAGCAGGAAGATGAAGGAGGAAGAAGAAACATGGAGAGAAGAGGCAATAGCAAATTCCTCTTTGGGCTGAGAGCACTTGCTGGGTTATTATTTGATATATCACATTTTTCTTACCAAAATTTCCCCCGGCCCAGGCTGCCGTTGCACCAAGGACCCATACGGTAGCACGCAGCCTCTCCTCTTTTTATGACCAGCAGTAACAGCAACATGTGCACCTTTGTCTGGAGGGGGAACCCGTTGTTTGGGTTGGCAAATTATACAACAATAAAAGGGAACGGCTGGGAACCAGCCTCAGCCTTTTTGAAACGGGTGTAACCCTATCCAGCTCTGTCAAACACTCACCACGACGTTTACACGAACCAGATGATGGGAATTAATGAACTTTGGGGGTGAGGAAGGGGTAGGTAAAGGAGGAGGGCAAGGGGGACAAAAATACGTGGGCCTGAAAGTAATATTTTTCTCACTTTCCTTGCTCCCTGCCCCCAGATCTGCCAGGTGCCCTTCACCTGTTGGGAAGTTTGGGGATTAAAGGAGGGAGAGGAGGGTAACAGCCTGTCAAGGCTCCTCATTGTGAAGCTGCTCCAGGACTTTGATGGGGCCAAAGAGCTGGTGGCCACAGGTGGCATCACCACATACACCATGGGAACAAGCTCTGGCTGTCGAGTCTGAGCTAAGTCCCTTTGATGCAGATAAAAAAATCCCATCAAAGGCTGGGGGGAGTGGGGAGATGTGGGGCATCGGCAGATGGTCCTTTCGTCCCCACTCCATGCAGGCAGAGCGGGGTTGTGCCCAACAGCTCCAGCAGATCAAAGCAAGAAGTGCCTTGAAGAGGGGACAACGGCTGCTGCAGTCACGAGGGGATGGGTATTTTTGAGGATTTTTATTTTTGTAAAGGATTTTATCCACCTCCTCCAAAGTGACTGCACTGAGATCCGATCTAGGAGCCACCGCAGAGGCTTGACCATCCCCAGGCTGCAGGTGAGGGACACGGGGAGCTTTGCCAGGCCACAGCGCTGAGCAAACAGTTTGCAATGGCATCTGAGCACCCAACATGGACAAAGCAGGGCCTGATCCATGCAGAAAACCTGAAGAGAACAGCAATGGGTGTGATGAGCTGAACCAGCCTCTGCCCCAGCCCAAACCTTCCTCCCTCCAAGATGCCTCGCCCGCCTCACGGGTTTAAGTGGTTTAATTAGAAGCACAGGCTCGTAACCCAGATAATGACATGTTATCTCTCGCAGGGCTGCTGCCTTGTATAAGTGCCATATATGGTTCACTGTATAGCTGCAGCCTACAGGGGAGGAATAACTCATAGCAGCAGAAAACCTTGATGGGAGACTCATCCGCATGGAGTTTGTGCTTTTACCAGAGAGCATAATAAAGAGGTCAAAGAGCCACAAAGACTCATTTGAGACTGATGGGCGATCACTCCTGGTCCATGTCCATCCTTGGTGATGGATGCAAAGGCGTGAAGTTGCTCTTGGAGGCAGGTGGTAAAGCGACCTCCCTTCCCAGCCCTGAGCTGATGCTCCGTGCTGGCAGCCTTTGGCAGGGCTCAAGGGGATGGGACCAGCCTGGAAGCTTTGGAGAAACGTATCCTGCTTGCAGATGCTCATGTGGGTGCACCCATAGTGTTCAGCCCTCTACTCCAAGCAAAAGCTCCTGCAGCCCAGCGACCTCCAGCCCCAGCCACAGGAGGACTCAGCAATAATGGGGCAAACAGCACCCCCTGCTCCCCACTGCTCTCCCAGCCTTCACCCAAATTCAGCTCAGGGGCTTTCCTGGTGCTGATGCAGTTTGTCCACCTAATAACCCTCTATGGAATTCTCTTCCAGCCCCTTGTCCAGGTTTCTCCTTAACCCACGCGGACCCTCCATGTGCCCAGCCTGACCTGGGTCCTTGCTTTGCCTGTTGAGCACCAGCTCCTGGCCTCGTGCCACAGCCCCAGTCCTTGCACCATGACACCAGCCTGACCCTCCCTCTATCTCCAGCCCAGCTCTGGCTTTGTAGAGTACCATATCTTCCCCCAAAACATCTCTTTGCCAGGCTCAGGTCTCCCAGCCTGCTTGGCCATTCCTCAAACAGTAATTCCTCCAGCCCTAAAGAACAAGCCCAAAACGTTGCCATCGACACCAGGACTCCTGTACCAACTGAACACAGGCTGCAGAGACATGGGACTTTCTTTGGACTAGGAAGGTCCAAACTTCCAATTATTTTCTCCCTTCTTCCCCCCACAACAGCCTGAGATGTTACAACTGCTCAGCAAGAACCTTCCCTCCTCCTTTGCTGGAGTCAGGCAAGATATTCATCAACTTCAGCAGTTCATTATAAAGACCATCCTCTTTATGTAAACACCGAAGCCTCTTTCTGTCCTCCATCATACTTAAAAGCTCTGAACTTCCACTAAATAATTATCTTCACCGAAGGGAGAGGGGCAGCACTTTACATCTCAAAGGGCTGCTTTGGAGGGATTTACAATAATTTAAGATGAAGTGGTAAATATTCTATTCACTCTAGTTCATCTCCAGTAATAATTATAATCCTATTAGCAAGGTCCCAAGAAAGTGATTGCATTATCATCTAGCGAGCATCTATGTGGCTTTCTTGGAGGGGTGGGACAGGGGAGGCCATGTAGGCAAGTGAAGAAGTAAAAGCAACAAAAGATGCGATTGCCAGCACTTCCCCTCCCCCAGAAGGATTTGGTCTCCATTGTCCCGATGCTTCAATAGTGCTCTACTCTGAAAATAAGAGCTTTTGAGCACAGTAAGGGGGTGGGGCCGAAATGAGCATCTTATTCCTCTCGGTCACCCCCGGGTTCCCTTTCATGGCTGCGGGTCCCCCGGTGCGGCTCCGGCCCACAAAGAGCACACGTTGCTGTTCCTGCGGGCGCGGGGGCCGGGAGCAGCGCCGCGATTGAAAACTAATTGCTTTTTATGGGTGAGTTCTTTAGAATATCACCCAGCATCACCGGACTTCACTGCCCACCGGTCAAGTCATGTGAGATTACTCTAATCTGTCCCCATGTCCCCAAAAAAGGGAAAATAAAGACCTCTTGTTTCAAAGCAAAGCAGGGAGGGGGCAGTTCTGTGAAACTCATGATTTAAAGCGGGTGGGGGGAAAAAAACCCAACAAATCCTAAACCCAGCAGGAAACATGACTGAGCTAACTGGCAAACTGGGACTAAAGACTTCTTTTCCAGCGGATTGCAGGGCCAACTGTCTCCGCCAAACTGTACTTTACTCCTGCACCATCTCACCACTTAGTACACCCCGTGGGAGTGTTTCACTGGAATTTACCCCTGTGGCTGCACCAGTGTCGTGTCCCTCCCTCTCTTTGGCACCTGAAGGCCACCAGTGAGTCCTCACCACCTCTACCTCGGCTCTGCTCACCCTGGATCTAAGTCAGCAGCTACCCCAGGGTTGCGCTGGTGCAGGTCTGGACTGAGCCAAGATTACTTTCACGGTGTCCAAGAGTTTATTGCAAAGCAGTAGAAACATTTTTCTCTATAAATTAAACAGACAACAGCCTGAAAGGAAGGAAAGAGGAAGAATTTTAGGCATTTGCAGAGATTTCAGTGCTCACAACTCACTCCTGGGGAAAAATAAATTCTCTGCGCTGCCTCTTACTTTATCGCAACCAGAAGGACCAGACATTTCTCTTCCCTCAAAAATTTATAGCCTTGCATTAATGTTATGTGTACTAAGCTCCTGCTACACAAAGATTTGGTGGATCCACTTATGGATTCATTGCAAGATGAAGCTCTTGCTCTGGGAGCCTCTTAGAGAGATTGTTGGTTTAACACATCCTTGTACCAGAGATGTTACTAATTGAACTCGGCTTTACCTGGGTAGCACTGATCCTGCCCTTTGTGGGAACCTGGAACTAGTGTCTGCTGAGCCTGGACTGGCTCAGCACCTGCAAGCACAGAAGGAATGTCCCCATCCAAATAAAAAGGCAAAGCCTGAGAGTCAAGGTCTGGAGTTACCAGCTAAACTATAGAAAGCAATAAAAAAAAAGGCAAAAACCAAGATATGGATTTTGCAAGGCTTTTGCTAACTTGGAGCAGGCTTATGCAAAGGAAGCCTGGCTTGGAAAAGGCTTAAAAGCAGATACATCATAGCTGGTGGGACATCCAAAACACATCCAGGGGACAGAAATGTCCCCTGCAGCGGAAGATGTGTGGCCAACACGGTTGTCACTTGGCTTCAACCAGCCCCAGAGATCCTGATCTCAGGGATTTGGTTTCAGCTCCAGCTGGAGAACAAACAGGCTGTTCCCACAGCTCCCATCACAAAACCACCACTTGCTGTCACCTCCCTTGCCACACAGCAGCAACTTGGCCACGTCCAAGCCAAGTTAAAACCCCACAGGCACTGCTACTTATCGGTCTTTTGGACACCTCCTCCTCATAGGTCTTAGGAAAATGCCTCCTTGCAGCAAAGGGAGCAACCTCCATTGGGTTAAACCCCATGGACATGGGGATCTGGGATTCAGGGGAGGCAGAAGCGGGCGTTGAGGTGCACAGAGCCGGCACTGCAGACTGCATGCAGCTTACCAGCTTTCGGCTGGTGTCCCAGAAGCACCAGATACTTCAGGAATGAGATGTCCAAACCAAGTAGCATCATGACTCAGCCAAGAGCCAAACCACCCACTGCTGTACAAGGAGCAGAGCATCCTCCCAGCTCCCCTGAAGGGACGTGCCGCAGGGCTGGACCCTGCACGGGACACCCATGACCTGTCACACCAGGTCACCCCAGGGCTCCTGCCCCAAGCCAGGACCCCAGGAGGTGGCATTCCTGATCTAGGTAGCCCCTGGTTGGGTCAATACAGTTTATATGGATATTGATTTTTACAGCACATACTTTCTGGTTAAGTAAGCACGCAGTGACTGTCACAGCAGCCTCTCTCTAACCACCAAAAGCAGCTGGACATGGGTGGCTGATCCCAGTACATCAAGGCTGAACAGGCAGAAATACCTCACAAATTTCCACCCAGGACAGGACTAGAAGGAGATGAAGTTCAGCAACCCTTCCCACACTGACCCTCTTCCTTGGGGCACTGCCAAGCCACCACATTTCACCTGCTCCAATTTTGCTAGAAGGGGGAAGAAAAAGAAAAGACAAACAAACAAAACCACACACACACAATATTAAACAAACAAACCCCACACAACCAACAACCCACACACCAAAGAGCCAACTCCAAACTAAACGTTGCACAAGCCGACACCCAGCAAACAAAACTGACCCAGTGAGATACGGGCAGGACCACGTTCCCCTATTGCCACATTCATAAATCACAGCTCTGCTGAGAGCTTTTTTGTGTTTTCCCCAACATAGAAATTAATGCCCTGATCTGTGTGCTTGCACGGGCAGGTAACAAGCCCCGCTGATAACGGCGCCTTTTGTTAAACACCCGCATGAGTAAACCAGCGTTTGCACAGGGAGGGCTTTGCTTGCCACCTTGACACACACTTTGCCTAATCAACCCCAGCCTTTCTGCGCTGGGGCTTTACAGCTGTGATTAGAGGAAAAAGCCTCCCGATAAGCCCCAGAGCCCATTTCTGCCCTGAGCAACACCACAGCTCGCACCCCTCGGTTCATAGCTGATGAAGGGAAAGCATCCCCGGCGACCTGTCTGTCCTTGGGGTAAGACATGCCAAAGCGGGGCTTAAACCACTATGCTGGGTTAAGAACCCCAAAAGGGTCTGGTGCCAGTGGCAGCTGTGTGATAACTCTGCTCCTGCTCCTCTTCCTCACCATGGGGACAGCAAGGCAGGGAGGGGAGCGAGGAAAATGCTTTATTCACACAGCACCACTTTCCTCCAAGCACCACGAGTCCTCAGAGCACCTTCCATGTGATGACTGAGCTGAAGCCCGTTAGCTCCTTGGCAGCACATGGGAAAGGAGCTCTCGGGGTGCCAGGGTCAGGGCTGGCTTGAAACAAGCCTTGAGGCAGATGTACATCTACAAGTCTTTAAAAGAGGCATGTGTGATTGCCAAGAATCCACCCTCTGCACCTAAAGGGATCCTATGGGCATCCAGCACCACCTGAACAGCAGAGGCCTCCAAAACAGCTCAAAAAAGCAGCCAGCTTTGCATTCTCACTATGGATAAAAGAAAGTTATGATTTTTTTCTGCCCTTTTTGATAATGCGTTTGCATTTCTAACACAAGCCAAGTGATATTGGTGAGCTGCTGCCAAACCGCAGCTGCATGAGTCCACCTTCAGCAACAACCAAACCAGCCACATAACCGTTCAGCACTGAGATTTCTGCTCGAGCACCTTAAAGAGAAGGGGACACCCCCTTGGACCATCAGAGGACAGGTCACCTTCCTGGTGGCCAGTCATGGCAGTGAAGAACAAACTCAGAGAAGGACCAGAGGTATGGGAAGGTGCCCAGCCAAGTGTGCCCCATACTCACCAGCTGGCTGCTCATTGACCTGAGCATCCCATCAAGTTGGCCAAGAATTTAAAATTGGTTTAGACTTTATTCCAAGCTGAGCCACTCCATTTATTTCTGAAGGTCTCCTGCTTTCTTCCCAGCAAGGGAGGGGTGGCACCAACCTCAATTCAGATGGGTGGCAATCTGGACACCGGCCCGGTCAGTGTGTCTCCTGTTGGGATGAGCTATATTTGCCGCCCACTGGAACAAAAGGCCTGGCAAATTAATACACCGGTGATCCTCTCAGTACTGATCCCTAAATGCATTTTAACACAAATGGGATTGTCACCTCAACTCATTTGTTAATGGATTTGTGATTTACAGTCATAAAGGAGTAGCACTGGAAATGAAGATCGCTCCATGGTAAACAGACCAGGGCAGTGAGTGAGACACATTTGTCTAGAACAGGACTTTTTCCCCAACATCTCCAATCAGGCCAGGACGAGCCTCCTGAGTTTCTCCTCACTGTTTTTACACCCTGGTCCCCCCCAACATCAAAGACAGAAAACAAAATTAAGTTCCAAGACAAAAAAGCAGCATGCCCATTGAGGCAATCGAGCTATGGGTTCGTGGTGCCGCCACGTCCCAAAGTGGGTCCCCAGCGATGCTGCAAGACTCAGGGTAGAGCAGAGAGAACCAAACCAGCCTTGTGAAGGAGTGAAACTCCCAGCAAAGGAGGGCGACAGGCACCAATTCGGGAAACATGAAGGAGCAGGTCTGTCTGCCGACTCCCCTCCCAGCTCGGTCATTACGTGGGATCATGACGTGGTCATGACCAGTCAACGAAATCCAGTCAAGAGCTCTTTAGAGAGCAGGCTTGGCTGGTGGAGATGCTCTGCTGCAAGTACCACAGATGCAAAGCACGGCTTCTAATGAAAAAGGTATTCAGGTAATTAGAGACTTCACATCACCATACCAATGATTTGACATAGTCCAGCACACTCACTCAGGCTGTATTTAAGAGGGCTCTCCATGTTTGTTTTTCACTTCTAACTACTTGGGTTGTCTTTGTAACCCTGCCCACCACTTTACACCTCACAGGCTGCCACAGCAGGTCCATGGCAGCAACCAGAAAGGATCAAAATTACACGTGCCAAAACCTAGCACCAACCCTTCAGCATCCCACCCTGTTTCCATCGACAGTCAATTTCCTTCCAGAGTCACCGACAGGGTGGAATTATCCTGTAGAATTACCCCAGAATCCTTCAAGTCCTTCCACATAAAGAGCACAGTGGGCTGGTCTGCTGAGGCCTTGGAGCACAACCCAAGTGAAATGACTTTTCCCTGAACACCAAGGGCTCTGAATGAGATCTATTGTTATTCAGATGAAACCAAGTGTCAGATTAACAAATCAATGGGCATAAGAGATATAAAATGGGTTACCATTGAAGCCTTTCAAATACCCAAACATATGGATGAACCAAATGTGAATTGTAATTGACTCACGCGCACCTTTGATCTCTACACCCTTGGGTTCCCAAAGAGACAGCCTGGCCTCCTCTGACCCAGACTGAACCCATTCAGGACTCCATTGTGAGCCCTCAATAAAGTCTTTTCTCTCTGCCTCCATCTCCTGGATGTAGATACAGCCTGGCACTTGGAGACAAGCTAGCTCTGCCTTGGAGAGCCAGGGAGCTGGACAACCCAAGTTACCCTAACACAACATCTCACACAGAGCCCACCAGCCCTGGCCAGCTCTTCCCACCAGCCCTGTCCCCAGTGGTGGCCGTCAGTCAACTGGACATGCACAAGGAGATGATCAAGGAAGCCACAGAAGAGGCCCTGGGTAGTGCTGACACTCACTCCTCCAGTACTCCCAGAGCCAGCCATGGGGTCTGTTCGGTTTTCCAAGGACTTCGCTGGGCAAAGCCAAGGATCAGGCTTTGCTGATGGGTTTGTGGCATGGACGTGCTCTGACTGCAAAAAACAAGACTGACGTAGAAGTGCTGAAAGCTGCTCTGCTCTTCTCCAACTGCCTCAACAGCACATGTCACCTATGCTTGATTAGGAAACACAATTTTTGATTTTCTGGGCATATTTCTTCACCTACATTAAAAGTAACCTCGACTTTAAATGTTATCCCTAAATTTTTACTTTTGGGGTTTGGAGTGAGTTTTGACCAGTTTTAGACAGGTGTGAGGAACAAAAAATAGGAGCATAATTTTTTGATACCACGCAAATCTCAACTCCACAGGAGTCACAAACAAGTGTCTGTTTGAGTTTAGTTTCAAGCCTCATCAACAAACTAAGTTCCTGTAGCTCTTTCAGGAAACCCAGCCTGGGTTATTCTTCCACTTCCATGCTGCAAACCCTACACAACTGTGCTTGCTGTGGAGGTTTTAACCTCACACTGAGGTTTCCCCACCACCATGGTGAGGAACAAATTATGCAGTTCAGCTTTTGCTGTATTGAGCCTCAAAGCAACAGGAGCCTTGAAACACCTGTTGATAAAGACAAATCCCAGTAGCTATTCCCAGCATCAGGCCCCAATATAGAATCACAGAATCTTTTTTGCTGGAAAAGACCCTCAAGATCATCAGGTCCAACTGTTAACCCACCCCTGCCACTAAACCATGTCCTGAGAACCTCATCTCCATCTGTCCAACCCCTCCAGGGATGGTGACTCCAGCACTGCCCTGGGCAGCCTGTTCCAATGCCCCACAGCCCTTTGGGGAAGAAATTGTCCCCAAGATCCAACCTCAACCTCCCCTGGTGCAACGTGAGGCTGCTCCTCTCATCCTATCACTTACTACTTGGGAGAATATAGAGTGACGTGACCCCCATGTGTCTTCTCCTCCAGCACCAGCAAGAGGACTGGGTTTGATGGGCGAACTGGGTGAGCCAGGGGTTCCCCTGGAGCAGGCATTGCTCTGCACCTATGGTTTTGGGGTTCAGACCCAGTCATGCAGCTGCTTGACCCAACTGGAGAGCCTTACTGGGACAGCCAAGAGTGCAACAACTGCAGGTCTCACCCTCAGGGGAACCAAGGAAGGAGAAGACCGTGGGGAGGAAGGTGAATGACAGGAAACTCCCGGGCTCTTAATCTGCTTTAGGACCACACGAGCTTGCTGTTTATATATAGCTTAATTAATTATTACACTGCATTTAGCCGTGTGACCTTGAGATGGTCTCTGGGGGGAGCCAGCAGCCGTGGTGCAGCCGGCCAAGGCGTCGGTGTGTGCCGAGACACCGGGACGCTCCCGGCGCGGGGCCGCGGCTCCTCACGCGTCCGGCTGTCCGGGCAGCGCCAGCCTCTCATTACGAAGCTTCGGAGCAGACGGCAGCTCCCAGCCCCTCTCGCCTTGCAGCAAAACCCGGGTTGAAACCCTAACCGGCTATTCCACTTCTGCTTTGGCAAGGCTGATATCTTCTCCCAAGGCTTCGTTTGCTGCCCAACACCCCTTATTAGCTATTCCCTCTGCTTGTCAAAACACCATGCAGACAGCCCAAGGCTCATTAGTTACCAGACTAGCTCAAGAGGGAAATTAAAAAGGGAAAATAAAAAAGAAAAGCTATGAGCTCTATGTTACGTTGCAACAAGTTCAGTGCACAGTGCTGGGGAGGCAGGAGGGAGACAGACAACAAGCTTTGCTAAGCCCTTCCTAGATAAGCAAAGCTGAGGCTGTTCGGCTCGCGGACTTTGCTCAGCCCAGCCGCGGTGAAGCCAGGGCAGGTGCTCGTGGATGCTCACAGACACCCATCAAACCCACCATCCCAGGGGAGACCCTCTGGAGCCTCCCCTTTCACAACCCACTTGCAGAAGATGGGGACAGCCCCGGCGCCCAGGGGACCGGCTCTGATGTGGTATAATTCCCTAAATGTGACACCAGAGGAGGGTGCAGGGGGTTCACAGCAGAGATGCGCGGCACCTCGGCATCGGGCACCACCTTCATCCCGACACGCAGAGACACGGGGCACAGCAAACCACAGGGTCCCTCTGCAAGTCACATTTAGCAGCTGTGTATAAACCAGCTGAGGACCGTGTACAGCTGCTGCTGGGACTGACAAGCTGGGACACACCTGCTGTTTACCCCAACACCTCCCGCTTCCATTCCAAGTCTAATACACCTTTAAAAATGAAACAAAAACAAAAAGACCCAAACAAAACAAAAAGACCCAAACAAACGGAGGGCAGGCCAAAGCTGCAGGCAGTGCCAGTTTTAAAACAAATATTTAACAGCTCAATGAAGCAAGAAAGCACTTCATCAATAAATCGCCGGGGTTTCGTCCTCCCCCTAGTGACGGGAAGATCTCTGCACCGAGCTGCAGCATCACCCAGACCCTGCTCCCGATCAAAAATACTGATGCAATTTAACCCAGGTGTAATGCACTGCATTCTGCTTTCCCCGTGTTTAATCACTCTTTCACCAAATGAGCAGTTTTCTAAAGATTTCCCACACCTCCATGCACCGCTCGCCTGTACTTTGTAGACTTTCAAGTTTCAATAGAAGTTTGCATTTAATACTTGAGACAGACTGCGAGATCAGGGCCTTAATAAAAGCTTGTGTAGCTGTTTAATCAAAATTAATCATTGTAATGGCTTTTGGCTTCTGTGGGGACGTTTTCCACACTCACAGTCCCACGGACACAGGCTGAGGGCCTGATCCTGAGGGACTGCATCAAACACAGCCAAGTTTGGGGACCTGCTCCACTCCTGGCCACCAACACGCTGCTGGAGACTCGTCTCCTCCTCAGAGCCAGCTTCCCACATGAAAAGCGTATTTTTCTAGAAGAGAATCAGTGTTTTCACTCCAGCTGCTCTCAGCACTGCCGGATCGTGGTTGGGCTAACACAGGATTTGGCCTTGCAATCACTTTCAGCAAGGGATGTATAAAATACGTACATCCACCTATAATATTATGCATCGGCATATAAAATGAAATCCCGTGCACAATTCTCACTTTGGGCTGAAAGAGCTGCCAGGAACGTGCACCGGAGAGGAGAGGCCCCGCCAATTCAAGGGAGAGGTTACAACCGCTCGCTTTTATTTTAAACAAGCCACTTTTCAGTGGATTTGCAGAAGTCCCCAGCAGTATAAGCTGGGAGGACTGGCCAGATTATAGCCCTGGCCTTATGAATTTTAGCAGCACAAGACTTCCCAGAAGGCAAGGACAAGGGACGAGCACTCCCCCAACAAAGTTTAGCAAAGCTGAGCTCCTCAGGTGATGCTGCACAAAGCCAGGTCGAGAGCTTAGGGTTGAGGGTTAGTCACACCTGGCCCTGCATCCAAGACTGGCTGCAAATCAAATTCTGGGTCAGATCCTCTACTGACGTGAAGTGCCATGACTCCTTGAAGCTAAGCCACAGCATCCCTCAGTAGAGATACTCTGTCTTCATCCCTGTTCTGTAGGGAGACCAGAAAATAAAACTGATTTTGTTGCAGGCTAGTTCCAGGGGGTTTCTGAGGAGGTTAGCGCAGATGTAAAGCATTTAGCAGAACATGGCATTATTTCCCTCTGAATAAAGTTCTCTTCCTGCTACCCACCACATGGCAGGGAACTGCCTCGCTGACATATTTTAACAGAAGTAGTCTTAAAAATGAAATTATTCACTTAGTAGAAATCAGTGAGGTCTTCTGCCAGCAACACTTCCACACCTATTATATTTTCCTCTAACGTTCCCACCAGCACCATCTAAACCCCCAACCACCCACGTATCCCAGCCGCCCCGACGCTGCGACAGGCGCACATGTGGTCATGGAGCCGCAGTGCAAGGTCCCGCAGCTCCACAGCCACGCAAGGCAGCTCAGCTCCCCACGCACCCTCCTCACCCCGCCATCCCTCCCAGGACAAGGACATCGCATGCAAATTCACCATCACCGAGTCCATTCTCCTCCTCCGTCTTTCCTGTTATGAAAACCGCCACGGGGAATGCCTGAAGACAACGTCGCACCAGGAGAGGTGATCTTCCCATTGCTTTTATGACCAAACTGAAGTCTCCTGCACATCACATCTGAGCAGCCCCCACCATCCCCAGGTAGAAAGGTGCTCAAGACAGAGGAACTGCTCTCCTGACCTTGGTTTCCTCATCTCATCTGACCCACAGCACAATGTGAGGCCCTTCCCAACTTGTCCATGGGCTCCTCACAACCACCCCCAGTGCTGGTGCAACTCCCTAATGGCAAAGCTACACCACCAGTAAACCCCTGCCCCGAATTAACCCCGCCTTCCCTCAGAGCCCACCAATAATCAATGTTTCATCATGGGAGCCCTCATTTCCCTTAAGAAAGTCAAGATAAGGCTCATTTACTCTGTTGCCCGCCAGTGACAGCCGCTGGGCTGAGTTCCTTTAGAAACCACGTGGCGCTTCTCGCGAGCTAATTAAGAAAACACGCGGCGAGCTGCTGAAAGACCTGGAATTGCAACGGCGTGGGCAAGCGCCGGTACAGTCATCAGCACAAGTCAGGACCCAGCACAGCACTTAGTCACTTCACAAACCCAGGGAGAAGCTTCTCCTCCAGCCCCTCCGCACACACCACGTGGTGACAACAGGTAGCAGCCGATAGCCCCTGACCTCCTAATTACCCCGCTGAAATGACGTGACCCGCTATTTGTTGTTCTTTGAGCTCATATTAACCCTCCCATATGGCCCTGACCGATTCATTATCCCCTGGACCCATTGATCACCTGTGGTCACACCAGTAGAAGACAGAACCACTCAAGGCTGAGTGATCACTAAATTAGACTTCTTCCTATTTGGGATGGATTAATAGCACTGAATCCAGTCTCAAGCAGACAGAGCAGTTTAGCAAGCGAGGCCTGACGGAAAGACACATCCAGGATCAGGCCAGGTTGGAAATACAGCTCAGAAGATCAGCGGTTTGGGTAGAGTTTTTATAGCCGCTGCACCCAGGGCTTGCTGGATGCTTCTAAAAACAAAGCCTGCACTGGAAGCGCCTTGAGGTATCCAAAGCTTGGTGTGTGTTACAGACATCTGCCATGGCCCACTTGAAAAGGAAAAAAAATAAATCCCAAACCCAGAGTCAAGCCCATGGGTTTTCATTCCCATGGTTTTCATGCCAAGAAGGAGCAGAAGGCTCCCCGGCACGCCGCGCGGTGCCGCGCTAACGCGATTAGCCGGGCAGATCCACCATCCGCATCCGTCACCCCAACGCATGGTCAACTTTGAAAAGTTCAGCAGCTCAACAGGTGAGGCCATGAAACCCGATCGGGGCAGACAATGTCGTCCCCCCCCAGCGTCGTGCTGGGAAGAACTTGTCACGTGCGTCATATCGGGCAACATGCTTGAAACGGAGCAGCGCGCTGAAACCCCAGCAACACGAATAATCTTTGCCATCTGTTTGAACAACTCAACCCTCCCCAGATCTAAAGGAATGAGCCCATGCAAACACAAGGGCCTTGCTGACTGACTGTAACAGCCCAGCCCTTCTTTTTTGGGGCCATTTTCTTCTAAACTTTGCACAGCGGCCAAAGCAACATCATGGGGAGCTGCTGCAACGGCTGAGGTCCAGGGCCATTAAAAGTCCCAGCTCGCTTAAGCGCAACAGTCAATAGCTTATTTTTAATTATATTTTTCAACACGGAGAAAACAAAATCTCAGCATGAAAGCTGCCTGGCAAAGCCACCCCGAAGAACACAACTGTCTAGGACATGCTCATCCCAACCCAGCCCATGGGAACACGCTGGCAGAACTGACCCTTGCTCAGATACGGTCATTTGTGCCCAAAGTCCAGTTGGGAAAAATCAAGACTGTTCCCAAACATCCTGGGGCAAAACAAACCTTGCAACACCTCATGGAAACAAGACATTGAGTTTTGCAAGCGCCCGGCTGCGTCCGTGCCGCCGGCTCCATGCACAGTGCCATGGTAATTAAGTGGCAGGTATTAAATCCTCTGTACCACTGTAAAGCCGAGCTTTAGAGAGACTGGGCAAACACAGTGGCAAAATCCTGCCTTGCTCAAGATTTGCCCCTGGTTCTGCTGGGCTTTCACCCCATGACTTTTAACCATCATCGCTTTATCCTTCCCCTGCTCCCAGTTGCAAGCGCAAGTTTCACACTCCTTGGGGACAAATAAAGAGACTCCTGGGGAAAAAGAAAAATTAAAAGGAAAAAAAAGTAAGTTTCTCATGATTCAGGAATTGCAATGAAGCAGCACTTTGCACATTAAGGTCCCTGATGCTTATTTAGGTGATTGAGGAGTGGAAGAACACGTGTTTGAAGCTGTTTATTGCACATGACCAGACTGGGCCTGATCCTGCTGGTCCAAACCACCCGTTCTCAGCATGCAGGATGAGTTCAGGCAGCTTGGCAAAAGTGAGAAGATGAAGTCCCAGCATTGGAGGGATTTCCCCCTGCCAAAAATAATAAATAGGAAAGAAGACAAAGAAGCCTCCTGTCTGCCCTGTTAGAGGCAGGAGAGCTCGGGCGAGCACCGCGACCGACACCGCAGCCGGGGGTTCTGAGCAGAGCGCTCATCAAATCAATCAGTGGTGGCGAGTGGGGCTGGGGACGCGCAGCCCGTGGCAGGAGAGACCAGGTAGTGCAGCCCCCCGGGGCCTAAAATGATTTAAAAAAATAAATAACCCCCCATACACATCCCCAAAACCCACGTAACCCTAATAGCATGATCTTTTTTTTCTTACCTGAATTATAGGGCAAAAGGTTTCCAAGTCGCTAGTATATTTAAAAAAGCATCACCGTTGCATAAAATAAGGAAGGAAATTTAAAAATAAAATACAACTGATTTTCTAGGTTTGCAAGAAAAACTTTTTTCTCCCAAAATCCATGTAGTAAACCCATAAGAAAACAAGGGCTCTCCGGGCAGCCGGACACCCGCGTGGAGGCTGCGGCGCTGAACTCCTCACTGCTGCGAAGAGGAAACTTCTTTATTACCCCAAAGTTGCAGGCGCTACTTAAAATTAAGTTTGCAATAGCGGCTGGATCCCGTTTCTCCTCTGTCATGGTACATATTTTCATTTGAAGCAGTTAACATGCTGTATTCATTACCGGGGGGGAAACCCCGCACTGTGTGTACAGAAGTTATTTCCATTAGATTTCTAGCTATCTCAGTATTGAAAAATCAATTGATTTTTCTCCACTCTTCCCTCTGCTTTTTAGGAACAGTGGTCAGCACTACTCGATGCTGTTTTGCCTTCCACATATGGGGGGAAAAAAAGACACTTGACTGAAAATGGAGCAAGAAAAGAAGTTTGAATTCCCTCCTTCCAAAGTTACTTTCTATAGATGAAAACTTTAAACAGAGCAGCCATTAACATCAATATGATTAATCACAAATACCCCAAAATGTAAGCCTTCATCAAGCTAAATAAGTAAATTTGTGATGTCTTCTGCCTCTTGGAAATGTGAGAAAAAGGTTGCATCAGAACCACCTCATTATATGGCAATAACGACTTAAACAAACACTCCTAACAGATATGAGCCCATTTAGCCAGAAGGCAGTCAAATAAAACATACTTTCAATGAGATGTGGGTCAAAAATCGCATCTTCACCCTCTCAAAGCCACGGCAATTGGATTTAAACTGCAAGGACACAAGTAACTCCCCCAGTTCCCAAGTTCAGTCAATTCGTGCAAAAGCATCTGAAAAGCAGAGCCAAGGCTTGCCCAGCGCGACGCTGGCACAGCGGATATTTTATAGCATTTTAATCTCATTTTATTGGGCCATTAACAAGAAAATACAAACGCATCTCCTTATTGACATGAAGATAATAAATAAAAGCCTCATTAGGGCTTGGAAAAATCAGCATGTACTTGAGGAGCGCTGAGAAGCCAAGATTCCCCGAAGTCAGAGGGAGTTTTGAGCCATACAGTGTCTGATTTATAACGCTGAAATTTATAGGAACAAACTTCTACATCTAATACAAATAGCAGTTAGAAATAAAGCACAATTGCCAAACAACTTGTCTGTTGATTTGAGAAAATACATCCTCTCCCCGTATATTTTGCATTATTTAGTCTCCCCCCTTCTAGTCAAGACGGGTCCCAGTCCCACAGCCAAACAAACACGCTCCAATCCCCGGGGTGAGTTGTACCCCAGTGATTTCAAGACATCCAGCATCACTTTGCTCCCTGCTTGTGAGCGTCACCATTCAGACCTGAAAACGTGTTGTATTTCAGCTACAAAACCCCTTTTGCAAATATACTACTCAATAACGTAGCAGCGTGTTTGCAGGGATAGGGCCCCACGCTGCTTAAAATTAAGCAGCTGATAAGGTGAAACTTTAAGAAGTTACACGCGACTTTGACGCCAGCTTGTCCGAATTTAAAAATAATATCTGTCCTGTAAATATTGACTTTTGCCCGCTGCATCTGGGAAAACAGATTAATGTAGTCATAAGCATTATTCTCTCCTTCTCCCCTTCCACCTCTTACTTGTAAAAGATTAATCAACCATTTTATGGTCTAATTTAGGTGCCTAATTAAAAACAGAGTTCAACACGTACAACACCATTTTGCTAATAAATCCTGACAGGTCTGCTGCTCTGTTACATGCAAGTTCTCCTTTCAAAATGTGAGATTAATATATATTTTTTTTTTTAAAACCAACTGAATTTGTAAAGATTTCATCGTGGTCGTTATGGGACAAGACGCTTCACCCGCCACCGAAATCCTAGAATATTATAAAACGAAAGCGCTTTCCAAAACGGCTTCTTCCTGGCCAGATCTTATCCTGCATTCATATCACTAACTGCTGAGGGATGGCAACATTAAAAATAAAATAAGAGACATAAACCTAATCGAATTTGCAGGGTGGGAGTTTCAAGTCTACAAAGAGGTTAAAATAACTTCACAGCTCGCATCTATCTTCAAAGCTCCCATCTCTGCTCCTTTAGTATTCCTGTAAGCACTCGGCAGAAAGACGCATTCAAAATATTCATGATAAAGGGAACTTTAATCATAAAAGGATGAAAAGAAGCCGGAGTGCGGTTGGGCCCCGCACAGGGTGTCCCAGAACTCTTCTCCGCACCCACCGGGTCCCGGTTCTTCCAGCCCCCGCATCACCCGCGGGGCTGCGCCCCCGAACCCCGCTCTCCATCCACTCTCACCGGTGCAATCCTACAATTTAGAATCTTCCCCTCAGCCAAAAACCCCTTTCATCCCGTCCCCAAAGCACACGTTACCCCATCGCGGACCGCGCCACGATCTCCTCCCCAGCGCCAGGCTGGAAACTGCGAGCCTGAGCAATTTATCAGCTAGAAAGCTGATTATAGTGGTAAGGAGAAAGTTAATGCAGAAGGAGCGTACGAAGCGATCGAGGAAGTTTTATCTCTAAGCAGAGCTGCCGCCTGCCAGTCCCGGGCTGCTGCTGCGCTCCCAAAAAAAGTCCAAAAACAAACCTCAAAAACCTGCTTTTGCTGGGAAAACGCCACCGCACAGCCTTGTCCCCCGAGCCGAAGGGTATTTCGGATACACCAGCCATCCCTCAGCAACACCCCAAGCGGAAGGAAAAATACACACGCCAGCAAAAGCCTTGGAAGCACAACGAAATAAGCGTGTTAAAGATATATATATTAATATTTAACCTTTATTTAAAGGTTAAATAGGGTTTGGCTGGCAGAAAGCCTGCGAACACCCCGCCGCCGCTTGAGCTAACGGGGAAAACAAGTTCCGCGCCGGTTTTGGGGGTGGTTTTTTTTTTTCGGAGGGGTTATATTTAGCGGAATATTCGCATTTCGCCCCGGGACCTGCTCCGAACCCCGGGGCGGACGCTCCCCCCGCACCGGGACAGGGGACACCCCCCGGGTACCTGTACCAGGCGAGTCCCCGCTCGTAGTTGCGGTCGAAGAAATGGGGTTCGGCGCCGACGGCGCGGACATCGGGGTGCACCCGCAGGAACTCCAGCAGCGCCCGCGTCCCCCCCTTCTTGACGCCGATGATGATGGCCTGAGGCAGCCGCTTGGTACCGGAGCCGTTGAAGAAGCTGGAGATGGGGCTGGCGGCGTCGGGCGCTGCCCGCTGCTCCTCCAGGCTGCTCTCCTCGCCCGGTCCGAGCGGCGGGGCTGCGCGGGGAGGTGCGGGAGAACCGCGGGTCGCCAACCCGGCGCAGGAGCCGGCGCAGGAGTAAAACATATAGAGCCAGAGGAAGAGCATGATGAAGAGCAGCAGGAGCCTCCGCCTCAGCGGCGGCAACGCCACGGGGACATCGAGGCAGCGATTCAAGCGCTGCCCCATGTGCCCGCGGGCCCGGCGGGATACATGGCTGGAGCCTGCCCGGCTCGGTTCGGCTCGACCCGGAGCCGCAGGGGGAACCCCCGGTACCTCAGCACGGCTCCATGGGGCTGCGCTGCCCGCCCGCTGCCTGCGCTGCCCGGCCCGGCGCCGCTCTCCCGCCCGCAGCGCAGGCACAAGGAGGCAGCAGCCGCGGCCGGACGGGCAGCACCTTCAACCTATCACAGCCGCGCTCCGCTCGCATAATGAGCCGGGCGGAGGAACCAATCTGAAAAGAGGCTGGCCCGCAGAGGGCGGGGCGGAGGAGGGGCGGAGATGACCTGATTGGCTGGAGGAACGACAGGATCCGCCCCCCGGCGCCGGGGCTCGAACCGGCGGAGCAGCGGCTGCATCGGGAGCCCCGGGGTGAGGGAGGGCGGTGATCGCGGTGTGGATAAAGCAGAATTTGGGGTCTCCAGCATCATCTAGTGCTGTAAAAACACAAAGAAAAGGACATCTGAGGACATAATGTTTGCTAATGGGGACATTTTAGCAGAGTCTGTTAATGACAGGACAAGGGGTGATGTTAAAACTAAAGGAGGGAGATTCAGGCTGAACATGAGGAAGAAATTGTTGTCCCTGAGGGTGGTGAGAGCCTGGCCCAGGTTGGCCAGAGAGGTGGTGGATGAACCATCCCTGGAGACATCCCAGGCCAGGCTGGACGGGGCTCTGAGCAACCTGAGCTGGTGCAGATGTCCCTGCTCATGGCAGGGGGGCACTGGGGGAACTGGGACGGTCCCTTCAATCCAAACTATTCTGAGATTCTATGATCGTATGATCTCTTCCCACCCTGGCTGAGCCAGACGCCAGATTCACACGGGAGCACCCCGGCTCCCACGGGCTCTGGCTGAGAGACCCCGTGTTGTCCATCCCCCCAGGGTTCCCACTCAAGAATGTTAATCAGACTCAGCTTTATCCCTAAACAAGATTTAATGACAAAATAGTCAGTTGAACTGCCAGACTAAAGAGAAGGGTTCAGAGGTCTGTCTGCTGTACAGACACAAAAGAGAGCCGTAAGACAAGATAATGCAATTCTGGATTATACCTGTCAATCCACATTTCCCTCGGTTCCTTTAGTGTCTCAGCTAGATTAGGACATCAGCGACCCAACCCTCCCGCCCGACGGGCACGTTCCCCGAGAGTTTACAGCTGCACGCCCCCTGCGATGGCTGCAGGACAGAAAGAGACGGGATAAAGTCCACATACCCACTCCCCGTTCCCTCCACGGCTTCAGGGGTTTGCCAGCTGGGAGTCGGGCACTGGGACATCACGGTGTTGGGGGCATCTCAGTCATTTTCTCCCCACCCGAAGTATGTGGATTTACCTATTCTTTTGATGTGCGCTGGCTTTTTGAAGAGGCACACCTTCTGCAGCACTGTATTTTCTGAAATCCCCGTCTGTATGCATACCGGGTGAGATCTGTCACAGTCTGTGTCGGGAGTAACGTGTACAGACCAAACACAACACAACACAACAACACAGGAAAGCTGAATTCAGTGTTTTCCCAAGAGCCAGTGGGGATCCTGCACACTCAGTGGAAGCGCCTTATTCAATATTCCTCCAACAGGCATCTAACCCAGCAGCTTCAACACCTGCGTTCACCTTTTCTACCCTGTTTTTATTAAAAGATGCATAAATTTTCATCATGAACCACTCTGCTTTCAAAGCACTGTTGCTTTAAGGACAGAGCCAAGTTTTGCTGGAACCTTTCACTTTTAACTTTTTTTCCACCAAATAAAAGGCGAGTCTTTTATCTACCAAGGGCCTTAATTTCCTTGTGTGTCAGAGGCCATAGAATGATGCTGATTTCTGCATACATCAGCTTTACATCAGTTCACAAAAAGCGCTGTGCAAGAGCGAATTGTTCCGATCACACTGGCTGTGATGTGAGCATCTTGTAAAATTATCCCCATCTACAAACTAGGTTTACAAACTAATTAAACCAGGCAGATCCAAGAGGGGAAATAAGACCCTGAGAGGTGTATGATTGCTACAAAAGCTGCTCAGTGGGTTAACACAGAGCTAAGAAAAGACCCCTCAGTACCAGTGCCACCGGTCCCCATCTTTCTGGGACCAGAGGTGTGCAAAGCAGATTTTGGGATGACACAGGGAGATCTTTTGTGCTTTGGCTATGGAGTGAAATAGTGAACAAATCCAAAGTGTTGCTCTGCTGTGAGATTAAACAGGTGGCACTGCTGGGCTCTCTATGGTACGAAGGGTGACATGAACCAGGAGGAGATGCAGCAATTGCTCCTCAGGTGACACAGGCTGGCTCTCCTGGACACACATTTACCTCTTTACTTGGTGTTTGGTATAATTCAGAACAGAAAACCTGCTGCTTCCAGGCAGAGGCTGCTCCATTGCACCATGAGGGAAGAGGAAAGCTCTTCAGATGGATTAATTCTCCTTGTTCCTTATATCCACCAGCACTAGCCAGGATAACATCAACAAAACGTCACAGAAAGTTTGGTTTAAGCTCTTAATATATGTCAGCTGTAGCTTGTAAAAGTTGGATTGGCTTTTTAAGAAAAATAGCCCCAAGATAGGTTTTACTGTAATTCTATCTCCAACAGTTGGACGTCAGTTTTTTCCCTAGGAATGGGCAATGGGTAAGTGGTCAGAAACAGCATCTGAGCAAAGGATGGTCCAGAGGAGAGCTGAGCCTGCTTAGGCTGAGCTCTGCCTGAAGCAGAGCGTGTGGGGGAGCAGGTTTTGACAAGGGTTGTGCCCCACCGATGAGGGCAACAGAGCAACCGGGGCTCCATCATGAAGAAACTGGAGTTGGAAAGAAATGGACACAAACAGAAATGTAAGTCTGGGTTTGCTCTGTGCTGCTGCTGCAGAGCCCTTGAATCCTAACAGTAGCTGTCTTGCTAGCTGGTTAATCAATAAACTAATTGAGCTGCATCAGTACAGCCTCTGGATCCCATTTCTTGATTGATTTATTACACGGACGGCACTGGGAAGGTGCAGCTCCTGACAAGGGGTGATGGTGGCACTTAGTGGAGAACTATGGGGGGAGCCCAGCTCTGCAAAATGCACCTGTTAAAACAGGGTAGAATGCAGAGAACCCAGCACAACTTCAAGCCAACACCATCAAAGCCCCCAGGGAGGACAGGTCTGTGGGGTCACCTCGCCAGCACCCACCCTGGATAACCATGTGCCCCACGGTTCCAGTCACACTTTCCACAACCACTTCAGAGTCTTCCACAAGTGCTGATCCTACCAGGTGGACCTGATGCTGAGTTACACCTTGTTGCTTTATCTCTTCCCAAGTAGAAAATCTGTATCAAACGTTATTTTCCTGCCACTGGACAGGCCAGTTCTGAAATGCTCAACATCTTCTTTCTTTTTTCTGAGGTATGAGACTTGTATGTCAGCGACAGAGCCCATGCAGCCCTTTGAAGATCTGCAGGAGCCAGTCCTGCTGGGGCAAGAAACAGGAGCAGGTACCCAAAATCAAGCCAAGGTGCCCTTTGTCCCAATCCAGGCTGGATCCTGCTTTCCTGACATGGTCACTGTTCTCCTTGGAGAAAAGTCATTTATAATTTCTTGATGTTAATCAAGTGCATGTTGATGGGAAAATAAGGCATTCTGGAGCACACAATGAGCTGGCCAGAGAGGTGACCAGCCAAGATCACCTCCTTTTTGGGAACAACCAGCACCGAGTACACTGAGATGTAGGACTTTGGTTTGGGGCTTCTGCACACTATCGTGTGCCCTCTGGTCTCTTGCAGTGCTCCAAGATGTTCCTCAGTCACAGGTCCATGTCCCTAGCCACTGCAGGGTCCCAGGAAGGGAGACCCTATGTATTTTTATTTCACTTCTTCCATTCTAACATATCCTAGGTGCTGTCCCCTCTCTCCCTCTTCACCACACGTGTCCATTGCTGTTGAAATAGAGCTATTGAGGAGCTGAGGGTTGGACTAAACAACCTTTGAAGGTCCCTTCCAACCCGAATTATTCCATAATTCTATGATGTATAAACCTTGCGCATCTGTTCGCAGCCTCCTCTCCTCAGGTACCGCAGCAGCTCCATCACTGCACACATCTGCCGGACTCATATTAATGTCACAAGAGTGAAGTAAGAGCCGGGGAAAAGGGCCCGTTTGGGATTTTGCTCTGAAAAACGCATGTGTTGGTATAGACCTGCAGAGGCACAGCTTGTGGGGAGGGTTCTGTGGGGCAGGACGGTTGGACCAGTCACCATCCAGGCTGCAAACAGCCAGTTGGTGGGGCTGAGAAAAGGAGTGGGTGGCATCACTGGGACCCAAACCAGGTCAGCCACGGGCACAAAAAGTGCCCAGGGCCTCATGCAATCCCCAAGTGCCACATACCACCCTCAGCTGTGGCTTTGTGACCCCACCAGCGCCCAGGGACACCCCAGGGACACCCCAGGGACACCGGTGCCTCTTGCAGCATTTCGGGGCCGACTTCTCCCACCAGGGCAGCACCGCTGTACAGATGTAAGAGGAGATCTTGTTTCTCTCAACCTGAAACCATTTCCTTTCCTCCACTGCTCTCCCTCCCCTCACCCCCTAATTCCTCCCTAGGGTTTTAATATCTATTTCTCCAAGTGCCACGGGCCAAATTTACTGCTCACATAACTCCACCGACTTCAATGGAGAAGAGCGTTTAGGGTGCTCCAAGGAGGCGTAAGTAGGAGTGATGTGATGGAATTGAGTAAAGGAAAATATAGTCTGACTGTCAAGAAGAGTTTCCTACCAGCGAAATCTATAGACTGTGGAAGTTTCCCATGGGGACAAGCAGAAACCAAGTTGCTGAAGTCATTTTAAAACAGCACAAGAGAATAGGAAACCAGGCCGGTGACTGGCCGAAAGGAAAGGCGAGATGACATAATGCTACTTCTCCTTCTCTAGTTTCTGTGGCTGCGTTGCTTTGTCCATGGAATTATTTTCACACAACTGGGTTTCTCCTTGTTTTTTTGAGCAATGCGACAGCCCTTGCTGCTCCTGAAGAGGTTTGATTCCTCCACTAATTCTGTCCTGGATTACAAGCAACAGTCACTGCAGCGCCCATTAGTCCTCCTGTTATTCCTGCTGCTTGCAAACATTTTTTAGGGTCTTTTCAAGCTTCTTCCCTATTTACCTGAGTCTTGAGCTGCAGTTCTGTACTGGTGGAGCTGTACAAGACGAGCCCGGCTAATTTGGGAAGGACGGCAGGGCCATGGAGAGGTGTGCCAGGTACAGCAGCTGTCGGACACGGATCTGTAACCGCTTGGCACGCAGGAGAGAGCCCAGGGATGGAAATCTTCCTGTCTTCAGGGATTCTTCAGACAGATTCCCAGTAGATCACTGAGGGAAAAGTCATACAGGCAATTAGCACACGGTGAAATGCTGCTTTCCCTGGTGACTCTTGGATTTGATAACTACAACCCACCTGTTGGGGCTCAGTGTATCAAGCCAGGTCTGCACATGCCCAGCTACCGCCCGGTGGCTTTTGCAATCTCTTGCCCGTGGAACTTCCTGATGTATTTAGGAATGACCCAACATTCGCTCACCGTCTCAACATCGGCAATGTAAGGCTCTACTGCCAGCAGCCTCCTACCTCGCACAGTTCCCAGATAATTACAGATTAGAACCGGCTAATTTTTATTTTTGTAAAGCTGTCAGGGATCTATGTTTGTTATTATTGTCTCCTAGGTTGCCAGTTGCATAAATACATATGCAAAACCCCCTTTGATCTCTAAGTATAATGACACAGATTTATCAAATGTTTGCCTTTTTCTGTCTCTTTGAAAAGGCTGATTTATGGAGTGCAGTCCCTACCTCCCTTCCTCTCTTGAAATATGAAGTGTTTGTGAGCAGCCAAGGTAATATTTAATATCCTGCCAAGAATCCTTTGCACTTCCTAACAAATGAACTACAACCTAACCAAATGGCTCACATCTGTTTAGCCTCTTCTCCTTTTTAACTAAACAAATTAGCATTAGAATACCTGGGAGGCACACAAAGTCCCTTTCTAGATGACAGAACACAGACAATTATTAGCAAGGGGAGTAACTGTACTGAAAGGAGCCGGCACGGACCCAGCAGATGTTTTCACATCTCCTGGAGTGTCCATGAATGACCCGCAGCGCTGCGGACACGCTGCCACGGCCTTTTGAAGCGGGCGAGGACTCCATTCACAGTCCCTTCTGAATGAAATTAAAGGCGGCGGCCTCGGCCGGTTAAATGTTTCATTTAAACCGCTTCCAGATAAATTTGGGTGGTTTTTTACCCCCATAAAATAAAGAGCATCGCCCCACTCCTCCCCGTGCACACCAGTTCAGAGGTTGTGTCTGCTCAGCAGGCACCGGCCAGCTCTGCTTTTATTTCTCTTTTCTCCAGTGGCTTCTCATCCCAAGAGCATCAAACTGCCCGGCCTCACTGCCCTCTCTCTGTGAAATAAGGTAAAATGGGTTATTTGGGTTTTAGGAGAATCGACGGGTGCAAATGAAGATCCGCAAAGTATATTTTGCATTAATACTTCCACAGTCTACACACAGGCAACTAAAAATTCACACCCCTCCAAGCACGTGGGGCCTTTCAAACCCCCCCAGTTGCCACTGGAGTCTCAAACACCTTTTAACCTGTGGGTGAGGAGCGGGTTTTGGGCTGAGGTGGGATGGGATGTGGTGAGATGGGCTCTGTGAGTGCTTGTTTAATGGGATTCGCCACTGGAGGAGGGAGCCAAATGAAACCCACATTTTATTAGGGCTAACACTTCGCTTTTGTTGTAAACGTTTTGAAAAAGAAAATGCTCTAAAGCCTTGCAGAGATACTGCTATTAATATATCATTCGAACAACAAGCGATTAAAACCAACAACAGCTACTACGAAAAGTGGCTTTGCAGCCCTGGACCGCAGCAGGGAAAATCATTATCAACACAGCAGCGGGGTGCAATTATAAATAAAAACAGCTCTGTAAAGGCTACAAAAGCAGCAATAATCAGCCCGGTCTGCAGTTTAGTAAGGGCTAGAGACATTTTTGGAAGGTGCTATTTATTACCAGAGACAGGGACGTCACCGCATTGAGGGGTGCAACTTCAGGATAAGTCAACAGAGGGAGTTCAGTGCCATTGCAGCCGGGCGAGACTCAGCCTGCGCATTCCTGCGATCGCTGTGTGTCCGTCTGTCTGTCCATCCAGCATGGCCTTCCTGCAGTCCCCACGATAAGTGAAGCATATGAAGGGCTGGCGGTGCTGGAGGAGGCTCCTTAGCTCCAAGATGCAGTCAGACTGTGTCTTTGGTGACGGCTCTAAGGACAGAGCCCAGCGAAGCTGAGCCCTGCAGGTACTTTGCACAGTTGTGCTTCTTCCAGCATGGTGGCTCCTCATCTTGCTCACAGGCAGCTCGTGGGTGTCCCCATGGAGCCGTCCTTGCAGAAACCCAGCGAGCTGCTCCCAAACAGAGCCCGGGCTGCAGCGCAAACGCTGTTGCAGGTGCCGGGTGACTCGTGGGGACCAGCCCGGAGCAGGAGCAGAGGACAGACCCCTTCCCACCCCAACATGGAACCGTTTGTCATCTACTGGCAAGTCCCAGAGGCAGTGCCCAGGCTGGCTGGGGTCCCTGGGGCTCCCACGGTGGGTGTGTGGACCCGCACCCCAGGCGGCGCCACGAGCGAGGGGCGCACGGACGAGCCACCACAACGGCCGCCGGCAGATGGTTCCACTGTGCTCTTCCCACCGCTCATTTCTGAAGTGAGGAGGGTTCATCAGCCTCAACCACGACATATCCCCTTGTTCCCATCAAAAACCAAGTGCACATGGCAAGCCAACAGTGTCAGGGGAGAAAAGATCTAAATAATATTCATCTCTCTGCTGCTGGGCAACTACGTGGCCCCCGGCACCCCGCTTCCCCTCGGCGTGCCTCAGTTTCCCTTCTTGCTGGCCAGGAGCGGTCGGGCGCAGGGCCGGCCGAGGGTCACTCAGCCCTTGGGCCGCTCTGCGCTGCGAGGATCGGCCCAAACCTCCGAGTTCCGCTGATAAACTCAGGCTGTTCCTCCCCCGGTTTGGACGCCGTCCAGCAGCTCCCCTGGAAGCACGGCGGAAATGCCTTAATCACCTCGTTTGCATCTCCGTTTCAAGTTTAATTTGATACAGTGACTCCTCTCCCCAGCCTTTCTTGGCAGCACAAATCTTGATCTTCCTCATTGCTCAGAAAACAACAGACGAGTCCCTCTGCCAGCCACCTGTCAGTGAATGAGCATTGACTGCTGAGCTCCCGTCTGCATCGGGCAGCCAGTTCCTGTTGGTCTGGACAAGAATTTCGGTGGCAGTGCCCGTCCTGCTCGCTGGGAGCTCTGACCCCCCAGCACCACAGTCTGGTGTCCCTTCCCACCCGCAGGGACATCCCCTTGGTGCTTTTTGGAGGAGGAAGATGGGCAAGATGTCCCAACTGGTCCCAGTTAGGGACGGTTTGGTCAGTCTGGGAGACTGGAGCCCGTCTGCTTCCAGGCACTCGGGGCAATTCCACAAAGTGCGCATGTCTGTTTGAGGAAAAGCTGGTCTGGGTACAGCTGCTGTTTAGATGCATACATGCAACATATAGCACATATTTCATGAAAAAAAAGTATCAAAGGAAAGCTGTCGGTACAATAGTGTTAAAAAGTGGTGCAGGGGACAGAAAGGATCTTTTCATGTGGCTTGGACAGCAAAATCAGGGGAAAAAAAAACCTCAACCACCAAACCGCCACTGTCTTTGGGGCCTCAAGCACTTCTGAGATGTGAAAACCTCCCACGGGTACCGCACTCTGCCTCGCTCCACAGGCAGGACTAAAGCAGGGCTCCTAGAGAAATGGTAATACAGTGTGAATTTAGAACAAGCTTTCCAGCTCTAGCAGGGATGGCCAGGCATCCTCCTTTCTAAGCACCTCTTTTTAGTCCTCATGCTTCCCTAAAGCACAAGGACCAGCAGCAGCTCCCCAGTGTGGTCTGTGCCTGCTGGATTCAGAGCATCCCTGCGGAGCTGCGAGCAGGCGCTCAAACAAGCATTTGGGAGCAGTGACCTTGCAGGGACGCCGGGAAACACGCGGTCCCTTCCCAGAACGGATAAATGCATGGACCTGAAGCCGCGCGAACCCTCTGCCAAGTCATCAGTTCTCGCTGCAAGGCCTGGAGGTGCCAGAACTGGTTTTAGGAGCGGTAGGAAAAACGTCTCCGCATTGTGGGAAAACAGCTTGTTTTGCCAGCCTTGTTCTGTGAAACAGTTGAACTGTGCCTTTTTGAAAGGCTGGAAACTAAACCTCAGCCCGAGGCGCTGACCCAGGCTGGAAAATCTTCAGCGCAAACAGTTAAAGTCTGGAAGCAGAAAAGCAGAGGTGACGGAAAGTGTACGCGGCAGAGCTGTTCCTGCCGGCTCTTCTGAGCACACGTACCTCTGGTGTCGGTCCCAATGGCTTTGGGACACTGCACATACGGTGCTTCGCAGACCTTTTCTTCGGGTCAGGGAGAATTTGATGGCTTTGGGTCTGACAACAGCCTTTCGGACAGGGCAGTCCAGACCAAACCAAGCTCTAACAGAGCACAGTCACTCTTGCCTTCAAGAAATACTCCGTGTTCAGTCAACAGAAGGGTTTGGGAGGCACCTCCAAACTTGCTAAACTTTGTTTTGAAGCCCTAAAAGTCTGTAGTATTTTTATTTCAGAGACACTAAAAACCATCCATGAGTATCACCCGGGAAGTCCCAGTTTAAGGGACTCTCACAGGGGGGTCCTTACCGACATTTCTGACCTCGCAGCTCCGTTGTCATCTTTGACTCCAAATTAACACCACACTGTTTGGGAGACGATGAACATTGGAACCGGCCTCTGCTTTGTCTTTGGTAGGACCAAGTGCTGGACACGCATGGCCAGGAGACAAGCCCTGCCCCGCAGGAATGACCATTTCTCCCCATTTCTTCTCCACGACTGGGAGAAGAAACAGCAGCACCAAGAGGCAGAGAAGCGACCCGAGGCCATGCTGCCAGCGCCATCTCGCATCCCTGGAGCCTGCACCGGGGCCGGCTCTTTGCCTGGTTAATTCATACCACGACTAGAAATGCCATCGGGAACAGCCTGAAACGGAGCTTCTAGTATTACCACCTCCAGCAGAGCTGCCTGGTAGGAAAACAGTGCTGATATTTCTGTTTTCAAAAGCAGAGTGTTCTGCAGACAGCCTGTATTTCCAAGGGAAGGGGAATATCTAATCACCTCTGGAGAGCAACCAGGACAACATGCTTTCTATCTGTAATGATAATGATTTCTAATAGTATCACTCTGTTTCCATTCCTACTCTCGTGGGATTGTCAGAACTGAAAAGGACGTGTGTGTTTTGTGTAAGTCTTGAAACGCCGTGGCCGGGCTGAGTGGGAAACGCTGCTGGAGCCAGGAGAGTGTGAATGTGTTACTCTGCTGGGGCAGATTATATCAGAGATTGATACAGGAAGTGAGAAAAAGAAACCAAACAGTGGGGGAAAAGAGAAGGGAAAGAGCTGTGTGAGCAGGGATTGGGTTTCCGCATTGATGCTGAGCTGCCCGCCGTGCTGGGACGCTGCCCGTGCCGAGGTACCATGAGTGGGCTCACGTGGGACTTGGGGGCTCCTCGGCAACACAAGAGCTTGGGGTGATGAATGGTCACACAGCTCAGCTCCCCACGCTGTCCTGTGAGATGAGCCCTGGGCTGAGGTTAAGTGATTTGCTGAAGATGAGAGCAAAGACGACACATGAGGTGGAATCTAATAATCAGCCATTGCCCTCTTTACAGAGCGTACAGAGTAACAGGTATGGGACTGATAAAAACATAGAATCATAGAATGGTTTGGGTTGGAAGGACCTTCCCCCAGTGCCCCCCTGCCATGAGCAGGGACATCTGCACCAGCTCAGGTTGCTCAGAGCCCCGTCCAGCCTGGCCTGGGATGTCTCCAGGGATGGTTCATCCACCACCTCTCTGGCCAACCTGGGCCAGGCTCTCACCACCCTCAGGGCCAACAATTTATTCTCATGTCCAGCCTGAATCTCCCTCCTTTAGTTTAAAACCATCACCACTTGTCCTGTCACAACAGGCCCTGCTCAAAAATCTGTCCCCATCCTTCTTATTGGCCCCTTTTAAGCACTGAAAGGCCACACTAAGGTCTCCCCGGGGCTTCTCTTCTCCAGCTGAACCCCCCAGCTCTCTCAGCCTGTCCTCCCAGCAGAGCTGTTCCAGCCTCTGTGGCTCCTCTGGATCCGCTCCAACAAACATGAGCTGTTTAATTGTCCAACAAAGCAAAATATCATCGTCTCTATTTTAGAGATGGAGATCTGGAAAGAATGAAGGTTCCTTGAGCCTTAGGGCTACTGTCTCATCCACAAAAAACCACAAAAGGTTTAAAGTCCAAATAGATTAAACCCAGGTTCAGCTTCCTGAGTCACTAGCCCTGTTCCCTCATTGAGGTTCAGTACAAGCTTCTGGAGGTCCCACCTGGATGGGACCCCGTCAGCTACCAGCAGACCCAGCGGTAGGAGGGACACAGCACGTTGCTGCCATTTTTGTCACTACCACATAAATAGCACATATTCTCCTGAGGGTCAATTCATGGGGAGGTGTTGAATAACCAGGATATCGGGATTACAAACAACCTCTATTTAAATTCTCCAAATGGGACAAGGAAAAAACCCAACATCCCAATTCTATGCAGGAATCGCTGTTTCAGACTCAGAGGGCCGTGCAAAGCCTGGGTCACAGGGACCAAAACCACCATTGGATGAGGGCAGACACCTCCGTATTGTTTTCATTTCCACAGTGGCACCAGAAATATTGAAAAGGACATCTGAGAGCACCGACTGGACTATCTGTCTGCAGCCAAGATTCCATTCTGGCAACGTTTGTATTATCAAAGCACACACAACAGTAAAAATTCCTAAAGGCAGTCAAATGACAGTAGATGACTTCATCCACACCTGGCACATGGCTGCTCTGTAGCAAAGCAGAGAACACCTTCTAGGTGAAAAAAGCTCTTTTTTTAAAAAACAAAATAAATATAAGGTATTTCTTACCTTTAAATCCCAGATCCACTCATTGTAAAACCATGCTCTGCCTCCAGGCCAGACGGACTGGGTGTGGAGATGCTGCTGCAACTCAGTGACCTGCATTTTGCAGACACTCAGTGATGATTATAAAGCTCCTGTCTAGCCCTAAACTCCGTGAATGTTACACATTCTGACCCAAGAAGTGAAGATGACTGCTCTTCAAAACACAACCACAGGCATGTCCTTGGGACCTTTAATCAAGCCGGACTTTACCAGGACAGCAGCCTGTACTTGCAGGACATTCTGCAGCCTGGATCTATAATGACTTGGGAGAAAACCACAACTCGCCTGCTTCAGCACCATTTTCTGCCTGTGGGAGCAAAGTCCATGGTTTTTGTGAGCCCTCTGCCCTTTTCAGGTTCCTCTCCCAGCTAAAGGTTGACCAAATTCTTTGGTTTTGCACAAACCCCTTCCATTCCCACGTACCTTAGTTTCAGTGTGCTTTTTGCACAATAAACCGGTATTTCACAAGCTGTCCTTGCTCTTGCAGTGATCAAGAAAAATACTGTTGCTATGAGAATTGCCACAAAACTATCAAATACCTTTGCAATTAACTGAACCGTACCAGAGTTTCAACTACAGGGGAATTGTTTAAAACAGATTTTGAGCATTCACTTCTTTTATTTTTGGTACAGTACGTACTTTATTGCAGAGAAGACTGGATGCATTTTTAAAACAAACTCAGGAGTTGCACAGTTTCCAGACGTTTCTACAAAGCGTTGCCCACAGTAACTCGAGCACAACGGAGACTGTCAGACAAACAGTAAGAGGGAACTCAATCCTATCATCTGCATCACTTGAGAGAGTCAGAAAATCTTGCACCCGATTATTTAAGAGCCATGTAAAACAGGTGGCTCTGCTCCTGCGAGCACCTCCGCCAGCAGTTAACCGTGTCACTCCTGATTTACGCCAGTGTAACCGAGACCAGAAGTCGGGCTTGTATCATGAAAGCGGGCAGTGCGGATTGTATGTCAGCGTGATACGCACGCGGTGGCAGATTTGTGACATTTCCTGAAGGGTTTTATTCGGGATCAGAGCAGTGTCTCCCATTTCAGGTGTTATTGGATCTTGGGATCGATGCACAACTGTGCTGCCCGGTCCCTCTCCACATGGGAAAGAAATCTCAGCGTGAGAATGCATGGAGTTGTAACAGGTATTAACTACCACACTAAAGCACAGCACAGACTTTGTCTGTCGCGGGTGCTGCTGTGTCTGGATGTTGGGAAGGATCCAGTGGTCACAACCCCAGGTAGGCTGACGGTGACACAGCCCCACACTGGGACCGCGAGCACATTAAACTGTGGCTAGAAATGTTCTTCAGCGCATCAGTTGACAAAGATAATGCATTTTCCTAGTGAGAACATCCACAATAATTGCTTTTGAGAGACACTGGCTGCATCAGCAACTTGAACATTATTATATTAGATACAAATCCTCAAATTTTTTCCTGAAAAATGTGTTTGCTTACCAGTTACATACCCCAGAAGTGAAGCCTTCCCTCTGAGCAACCACTGTGCGATATTAAATACAGTTCAAACTCCTGATGGAAGCCCAGAGCTCGCCTGAGGACACTGAGACTGAATGGGCTGGCACAAGACACATTAGCACAAAAAAGCCTTAAAACTACCAGACTCTGAGCCTGGTTCTCACCTCCTACACCTTTTCAAAGCTTCACCAACATAAATAGTAATGGCATTTTTTACCAGCTGAAGATATGACACACAAGGGTCAAACTCTAATGATGTAAAACCCCTGAGGAGTCAGAAATTCCCCGTGATGGATGTTCAGCAGAACGGCTCAGAGTGTGTTCAAGGTATACGCCACAAAAGAGATGTTCATCTGGACATCATTTAAATGCTGATGTGTAATGTGCTGAAAGACCGTTTGCTTTCCTCCTTTAGCATTGTGCCAGCTGTATGAAAGCTAAAAATCTACTGAGGTGAATGGGAACCTTAGGGAAAGTAACCGACTGAAAAATGCCTCAGAAACGGAAGATTTCTGTGTAATATCAGAGCGGGGATGGCATGGATCGGGCCAAGAGTTCACCCGACCCACCATGTGCCTCACAGCTTAATTGGGAAAGGATACTTGGGGAGCAGGGGTGATAAATCATTCATTTGTCGCTTCCTGACGGCTTCGCCAAGGCTGCCAGTGCTGGCGGTCAGTACGTGTGCGCTTGTGACTTGCTAAATGAAAACCTACCCATGAAGTGAGAGATCACGACTCAGGGAGGCTTTGGAAGGCCACCCCAAAGTGATGTGCTTCTGACACAGGCTAAATCTGTGATGAGTGAGCAAGCCTGAAGCCTGTGAATGCTTTAAACTCTCACGTCTAGTCCTTTGCAGAACAAAATAGAAAATTATCGCATGAAGTGGTCGCTAGGCACAAATGATTCTTCTTCAAGCAGATCCTCACAGGTTTCCCCCTTGTAATTACTAAAATATACTACCTGATGCGTCACGAGGACAAGTAATTGACATTTAAGGCAATCCAATTTCCACAGCCCTCCCATGATTTCCACCAAGCAGATCACCTTTGTCTTCCTTCTCTAGGAACGACTTCTTGCAGGTGAACATGACGAGCAGCAGCATCGGCAAATGCCACAGGCTGCAGAAGAAAAGCTTCCTGGAGCTGCTGCGATCGGCATCCCTGTAGAACCGAAAGGCGAGGTAGGAGATGTACAGGTTAAGAGGGAGCGAAATGACGGGGAAAGTCCACGTGGTGACGTCGAGAACAGGAGCCGCAGTTGAGAGTCCGATTAAGGCCAAGCAGTGACGCAGAGCCACCCGCCGGCACAGCCCCGGGTGGGTGACGGACATCATGCAGTATCCTCCTCGTGAGTAATCTTCCCGCAGACCCCAGCTCAGGGCGTTGAAGTGGGGGAACTGCCAGGAATAGAGGATTCCCCCCAACAGTAACGCACCTGCAGCGGGAGAGAGAGGAGGAAACAGGCGTTAGGACATTGCAAGACGCGCTACGTAAAGAACTCTGCAGATCCAGGCTGGATTTGCAAAAGAGCAGTGCTATGAAGCTGTTACACGGTGCTGTGCAGAAGACAAGGCACGCTCGGTAAGATAAGGCATGTTCTGTAAGATAACACACAGTCTGTAAGATAAGGCCCTGCTCTGTTTTTAACGGCATTTACATGGGGTTGCTCATTGTGGTGCGTCTGGTTTTGGAGCACTTAATTTGAAAAGCATTTCAACAAGTCACTTCCTCCTAATGAATCATCACTAATTGGTTTCTGCCCCAATTCGGTCTCTACCTGAGGGAAGACAGATGAAAATGAAGCAATGTTGGGCAAGAGGCTGTTTTCCTGGGAGCCTCTGGCTCCCACTCTTGGTTGCAGAAGCAGAGAGCTCTGCTCAGCGACAGCAGAAAAGCAAGATTATAGAATCATAGAATCACAGGACGGTTTGGGTTGGAGGGACCTTCCCAGCTCCCCCAGTGCCCCCCCTGCCATGAGCAGGGACATCTGCACCAGCTCAGGTTGCTCAGAGCCCTGTCCAGCCTGGCCTGGGATGTCTCCAGGGATGGGGCATTTCCAGGGATGGGGATCAGCTGCTTCTTCCTGAGAACTGAGATCGTACCAGCACCCTGGTCGCCTGAAGCTTTGTGTTTGTGACAGAAGATGAGAACTTTTCATTCCTTCAAGCCAATCGAAATAATTTCTAAGTGGCTTGATCAAGTAACTCTGTTCACACCCATTAGTTACTTTTACATTTCAAAAGGAGCTATGGAAGCAGCGTATTTTTCACAGCTCTCCTGGGGACATGGCACAGGGCTTATTGAGCCAGAAGCAGCTTATGTGCTGATTTCAGAGAGCTTCGAGGAGGCCCCCACACTAAACTCCCTCCACTAATTTTGTCTGAAGACCAAAAACCCCCAAGGCTGTTGCACATGATGAGCATTCCTGGATTTTCCTTTTCTTTCCCCGGCTCCCAAACACTCCACTCCGGCATTAACACTTTCTTTGCATCTCCCTCTTTCCAAGAGCTCATTCTCTATGGAAACTACCTCTCCACTGGAGCTGTGAGTCTATAATTTTCTTAAAGACTTGATAGAAACAGCAACACTTATCTGCACATGGGTTAATGTATTTAAATTCTTCTTCCCCAGTGACTGCTTGGGCTCTAACAAAAACAAGTCAGTGTCTCTTTTCATGGCTTCATGGTTCATGTCTTCTCTCCATCTGTTCTGGACGCACATTCCTTGGGGCTGTGCGTATCTAGTTCTTGTCTGAAACAGCACACCTTACACCTGCGCTGTCATGCAAATAATATTAATTTAAGGTTGCAAAAGAGCCTTTTTCCCCTGCCTTATCAACCAGTGAAGGAACAGCCCATCAAACTCAATGTGGGTTTCCAGTTGCTTATAAGATCCAGTACTGGTATAAAAGACCCATCTCAGTGCTTTTTAAAATGAGCAACACTCCATTAGGTGAGTACATGCCTCTAAAAGTTGATTACATTAAGGATGGAGATAGATGCTCGTATATGGGGCACAAAGCAGCTTTCAGAACAACTTTGTCTTCTATGATTTACAGGTGAATTCCTGGGCAACGGCCCCAAACGCTTGCAAATCCCACCATTCGATCCTCCCAAAGTCCACTTACAGGGTGGGGATGCTCAGCACCGTCTCTAAATAGGAATCTTTGGAGACAGTTGAAAATGTGCACCCCAAAATTACCATTAATTTCAGAAAATCGTGGCAACAAAAGTAATTTTGGCCTTAACAAAATAACACTTGATTCAGTTCTGCTGAAACCTAAGGGAGTAGCTGTACTGAAATAAATTGAAATAAAACTTAATCAAGGAGCAGTACTCCCCACACCAGCAGAAACAATGGGGAAAATGTTCTTGTAATAAGTCATTCTTTGGCTTTTTCAGCTCTTGTAAAACATATTACCGGAGGCAAGATCCAGAATGTGATAAAGCTGAGATAGGAATATTTTTCAAGGTTCACATCTGACGTGCTTTAGAGACATTAGCTTGTCATTTTTCAGGACCTGGGGAAAGGTAAGCTACAATTATCCATCATCTCAGGAGGTGTAAGTGGCTGGGGCCGGGATCCACGGCAGAGAATGTCCCCGTGTCCCACGGACCCGTCGGCTTTTCACCCACCACGTGCTGTGTCCCTGTGTCCCGGCTGTAATACAGGCTTTACTTATTCAATTGCTCAAACGCTGCGTGGAGCCAAGCGCAACACACACCCTAAACCTCTAACACACAAACCCCTTCAACAGTTCTCTAACTATCACACCATTAAAATAAAAAGTCATCTGGAGAAACTTTAAAACACAAACAGTCCAACTAAGCTACTTGAGGCTGGATTCCCATTTACAAAGCTCTGGTTTTTACATGCAAGCCTTTGGAATTTAATTACTTTGATTATATTACAACCATTGAGATAATTGATATTTTACAGAGAAGCTGAACAGTAAAACAATTTAATAGGCCATTATGAGGATTTGAACTGACCGGGTCTTTTTGTAGCTTCCCATGTGCCTTGGACATCCTGTAATTTGCTCTGCCCAGGCTGAGACTGTCGGGTTGTCAGAGATTTTTAGGTGCCCCATAAGTCTGATGACTTGCCAAGCACAGCACCCAGTACCGTACAGTTCAGCATCAAACAAGCCCACAGCAGGAACCCTGTCAAGCCCAGAGCAGACACAGTAATACTCATTAATTACTAGATAACTATGTCATAATTAGGTCAGCAGTGTTTTTACGCAACATTACAGCAAAACTAACTCTGGAGAATCACCTGGCTGAAAATAGTGCAGAGTTGACTCTGCTGCTTCTGCATTACAAAATTAAGTGTATTTAAGCAAACAGGACCCAGGTCTCCAGTATTCTTTCAGTCTTGTGTGCAAAATAGGTATAAAATGTTTTCTTGCTGAGTTCCTACTGTTTAATCACTTTGCACTACCCTGTTTCCCTGAAAATAAGAGTCTTATATTAATTTTTGCTCCAAAAGATGCTTACTTTCTTTCACGTACAGCTGCCTGGACACTATTAAATTAAGTATGTACTGCAACTAGGGCTTATTTTTGGAGTAGGGCTTACATTTCAAGTATCTTCAAATGTCCTGAAAAATCACGCTAGGGCTTATTTTCAGTGTAGGTCTTATTTTCGGGGAAACGAGTCAACTTAGATTTAAGCCGTCAAAAGTTACAGGACTGCAAAGAACCAGGTAGGTCCTTTAGCACCCAGAGAGTTAAAGATAAATAACAGGTTTTATCATGAATTTTAAGGTTAAGCTATTATTTCTTTTGTTAAATTCTTTTAGAAGTATTTAAATAGTAATATACCTTCCTTTTAATAAACAAGAACAAGCTGAGATATTTATTTTATTTTAATATCTTAAGATAAAGCCAAAATGTCAACTGGCATTGAAGAAGGTAGAAAATGGTTCTTTCTTTCTGTAAATATATTTTTATCTAGTGAAACCCTGAAGCTTTATAAATTGTACTTTTCCTAAAACAAACAAGACACTAAATTCCAGAGTCATTTGGAAACTGCTCGGCAAGCCGTTTTAAGGTTCAACACATTTGGGTAAGACTTGGAAATAATTGTGAGATGATACTTCCAAAAGCAACTAGTGATTCCGGGCTGGCAAACCACAGGAGCTGAGTCTAATTTTCAGAATTACAAGAGCAAGAAGCATCCCTCTCTGAAGTTACGCTCTTCACAGTGTTGAGAAGGCCATGCGGTACCTCTAAACTTTGATTAGAATTGTACGCTTTCTTCCTTTTAAAATAATTTACAATGGCTGTTGCAGGACGGCCCAAATCTCAGGTCAGGGAGCAATGTTGGTGCCTAAGCCCGTTGAGTCTGGTGTCTCTGCTAAGGAGAGCACCCAAGAGCAGGGAAGGGGAGATGGTTTTTAGGGTGTAAGCCCTTGTGGGTGTGAATACTGAGCTCTGGCAAACACAGGAGAGTAGAGTGACCGGCAGCAACAGCTTCTTGTCCTCCCCACCTTGGGATCAGCAACACTGGGACTCCCGAGGGTGAGACCCCAAAACACCCCCGTCCTGTAAAGGACGTCTGTTCAAGGTGGTCAAGGGTCTGTTCAAGTCTGTACACCACCTTCTCAAGAAGGAGCTGGCACGTTGAGCTGACAGCGCCAATGGAAATCACGCCAGTAGCACTGGTCGGAGCAAACCTTTCATTCACATAAAGCAACCTAGGGTTGCAAACGTGTTTTTTCATCCACTAAAGGGCAGAAGTAACGTTTGGATCCTGCTTTTGTGCTGAGGATGCCACTCTCTTAAGCAGCGATTTACAATATGCCTCTTCATCATCAAAGAGTTTTATCCCTTGTACACTTGGCACATGGAGCTGCAGCGAGGATTTCACCCGCAGCTGAATTATTTCAGCTGTCTGCCTTAGGCAAGACGCAATAGTTTGGGATCATCCTATTGAAACTCTCAAAAAAATTCCTGAAGGCAAGTTCCTCCAGGGCAGAGATGGCCCTGAGCTCCAAGAGGGTGCAGGCTGGAGCGCAGTGTGTTTTAGGGGAGCAGAGTCAGCCGGAGCCCAACCAGCCCGGGCAGGCAGACGAACGTGGGTCTGTCCGCACAAGTCCAGGCAAACATCTCCAGGGTTATCTACAGAGAATGCTGTATGGACATTGTGTTCCTGAAAACACACCGGAGACCAAAAACTTACTATTTTTTCATATTCTTCTCACTGTTCTTTAGACAAGACACAACGTGTTACCTCTTCAGAGTGTTCTGCAAACCTCCAGTATCGCTTTCACAGGACAAACACCTATTTGCTTAATCAATAAAAGGAAATAAATAAAGGAAGGGGGAGCTGATCTGTAGCATCAGTTCAAGAACGGGCTTGTTCCTTCTGTCTTTGCTGTCTTGTTGCATATGTATGACTGGGAAGTGGCCAACCAGGCATTAAAATAAACATGGAATGGTTAAAATATCAGCTCCAAAACAGATGTTGAAATCTTACTGCATTTCCCAAAGCTGGTGTTTACTGCCTTGGCAACCTAAGAATGCTGTTTTGCTTAAAGCACAATTTTAGTAATTCTTCTGCCTTGAATAATATGAAGGCATTTGAAAATCATTTCCAGACTTTGGTAGCTCTCTGACTTACTAGAGGAAAGCACCGGCCTTTTGTCTCTAGGAAGCTGGTCTGAGTTTGGCTGTCAGGAGGGGAAGGCTTTGGTAGTCTAAGCTCAGCCTTTTAATGCATCGCAGTCAGGAAACAACCACACACCGCTTTACTTGATAGCACACAACTGGCTCTCCTCCCTGAAAAGATGTTGAACAAATTACTCCTCTTTAATCCAGACAAGGTAGATTAGAGCGCAGAGACTTGACTTGCTCCAGCTGTATCCACCTGCTTGTGAGCAACCGCGCTGCCTCAGAGCGCATTTTTCACCTTTTCTAAAGGAAATTTAACATAATCAGTCCAAATCTCTTCACTGTGGTCTTGCATGATTTTTACAGGATGTTACGCTTGCAGCAAATGTACTGGATGCATCCCCAAAGCTTTTATTTTCTATCTTTTGTGTTTGTTCACAACAAGTTACACATAGTAGTCTTCCCCGGAGATTTCTAACTAAGCAGCAATTATGGGGGTAAAAAAAGATGTTGAAGTCTTCTCAAAGCCTTGTTGCCCATTGCAGATTCAATGTAATATTGAACACCCAAACGATTATTTGGAGGTGATGCTGCAAATATTCTGGGTGCTTTGGAAAGTCACATTCACAACACAGATGTACAGTCTTGATACATCCAGACTGGTTTATTAAGCTGGCGGCGGCTTCTTCTGTTTGCAAAGGAGAGTTGGAAGGTGCAATAATTACTATATTTCCTTCAGCTTGTTTTGGTGATGGAAAATGACTATTAGGGAAAATCAATTGGCCTCCGATTACCAGTGTTCAAGATACTGCCCTGATAACAATCACTCCCGAGGAAAAATGTTACCTACTATTTAACTTTTCCCATTGTTTTGGGGAGTAGAAAAGAGATTAGCTCTACAAAATGTACACCCTCATTTGTGATTATGAAACCTTCTCAAATACAAAGACATTTGGGAATTATTTAGTCACGAGCTTTAACCAAACTGAGGCAATTCCCCCTTACTTTACCACTGCAGCATTTCCTACGTTAGCACCACAGCAAGACAACAACCGGCACTTCTGCTTCCACTGGAAAACAAAAGCAGATGCTGCTGCTTGTGTCGGATGCCGCGGGAGCGGCAAAGCAGCCCTGAGGAGGAAGAAAGGAAAAGTATCGCTTGGAAAGCTTTGCACAAGGTCTCCGGGCTGCAAACAATGGTCCCGGCTGTCAGCGCGGGCAAGCACGGCCCTGATTGTGAGTCTTCAAGGTTACACGGTCATGTAAACCAAGGGCGAGGAGGAGAAGGCTGCAAAACTCAAAAGCTTCATGGTCATAGGTTTCAATAGCTGTTTCTTTTGAAGGAAGGCACAAAAGGCTCTTGGAACAGGAGCATCTCGGGGCTGCGATAGACTCCTCTGCTGCAGCACATAAAGGGAAGGGGATGTTGGCCGTGTGTCCGGGCTGTCGGCAGGACAAAAGGATGATCCTCCGTGTCCACCACGAATGGGAAATGAAGTTGGCAGTGGCGTTTTCACCTCACAGCAGCGTTCCTGGCCACTGCCTGTCGCAGGAGGACACCAGATGTCCTCAGGTACTCTGGCCGTGTGGAGATAAGCTGTGTGCATACGGATACACACAGGCACGCACACTTTTTGTGTGACACAACAGGTTATTACAGCTAAAAGCCTCACAGGGAAACACCTCTCATCATACAGGCAAGGCTGAGAAAAACAACAACACCACAGATAATTCATCTTAGCTAAGCCCAGCAAGAAGTGCCATAAAAAATGCGAGCCTGTTGGGTAAGATGAAAATACGGTCTTTCCAGAGACCGTTCATTATGTGCAAATATATTTATGAAGGATTTGCCAAAGGACCAGACTAAGCAGAGGATTGTGAACCTGCGGAACCACACAGGGCTCCTCACCACCGGCCTCTTCCAGGACTCCCACATGGCCTGAGGATGGGGGTCCCTGCGACACAGCCCCTGTCCTGCTCCTCCGGCGGGTGTTTTGTCACATACCCAGACACCGAAGCTTCTCCCATGGGTGTTGTGTCACACACCCAGACACTGGAGATTCTCCCATAGGTGTTGTGTCACACACCCAGACACCGGAGCTTCTCCAATGGGTGTTGTGTCACACACCCGGACACTGGAGATTCTCCCATAGGTGTTGTGTCACACACTCAGACACCGGAGCTTCTCCCATGGGTGCTGTGTCACACACCCGGACACCGATGCTCCTCTCATGTGTGTTGTGTCACACACTCAGACACCAGAGCTTCTCCCATGGGTGTTGTGTCACACACCTGGACACTGGAGCTTCTCCCATGGGTGTTGTGTCACATGCCTGGACACCGGACCATCTCCCATGGGTGTTGTGTCACACACCTGGACACTGGAGCTTCTCCCATGGGTGTTGTGTCACAGCCACGTGTGGGGCACAGAACCGGGTGAGGACACGTTGCCTGTGAATTTGCGGGGTCTGTCCCTCAGGTGTCCCAGCGGTGGAACTGCCATTTCTTTTGTCTCTTGTGAAGGGTGAAAGGGGGGAAACAAACCAGCTCACTGGCTTTTGTCCTAAATTCAGACCAGCTGCTTACTAGTATTGTTCCTCTGCCTCGGTTTTTACCCCCACAAAGCACACTCCTGGGCCCCCAGCTTCCAATTCTCATATGTCAGTGACATGAATATCTCTGTTTCCTCTGGAACAGACCACAAATTCTGCTGTCTTTCATCTGAGAAGTGAACCCCCCCCAAAACCTGGGTTTATTAGTGTGAGTTTATAGCCGGAGCCTCCTCCGCAGGGGCGGCAGGACGATGGAGCTGACGGCTCAGGGTCGCTCCCAGACCTGCTCCCACATCCAGGGGCTTTGAAAAGCTCTAAGTGCTTAACGGGAAGGGACACAAAGATCTCAGAGCTTATTTTGCACGCAATTAAGCTGTTGCTTTGCTCTCCCTCCTTCTGGCTGACAAGTGCTACATCAGGGAAGGTATAAGGGGCTCTGGCCATTGACAGGTTGGGCACAGACCCCCCCTTCTCTATTCTTTTTTTTTCTGTTGTTACTGAAACCATCCATCTGTCAAATGTCGCTAGCTGATAAGAACTGTTTTTAAATCCCCATTTGTAAATAGATGTTGGCTGACATAATTAATGTCTACCATACAACACCATTTGAATTACAAAGTAAAGGCAATTTAAAAAATCAGCCTCCACATGATTACAATTGATACTCAAGTCTATAAATTCCATAGCCCCAGGAATTATTTAAATTTCGGAAAATGAATGAAAATCAGTACAAGATGTCTCTCAGGAAAGCGAGACCAGAAGTGGAGCATCTGAGATAAACTAAATAGCCTCTTGAGATAAACATTCTTTGGTGCAGTAATACCTATGGCTCCAGGCCACCACGGGTCTGTAATGTCTGCTGTACTGTCAGGGCTGTTATCTGCTCTGCCACTGCCACCTACTCAGAATAAATCCCCTTAACTGATAAGCACATTATGTTGAGGACCCCCGCTTGTCACTTCCATCTCACTGGGTGGTTTATCCAATGGCACCGAATTGCTCTGCTCTCAGACGCCGACACTGCTGGGATGGAGCACAGGAAGGTCAGCGGACCATGCGCAAAAGGTATAAAGCAAAATACAGGCTACAGCACTTGGAAACATTTACCCCAAATTCAGTTTTTCGGCGAAGTAGAAATAACAAGTTTAAATGAACAACAAACATTTCTAATGAGCAAACTGCAGCGTTAGTCTGGGAAGGAAGACCAGCAACACAAGAGTAATTTAAAGCATGTATACGTTGAACCTCTCACACATCAAAAGAAATAGCTCTGATATATTATATATATATATTTTATATATATATATTTTATATATATATATTTTATATATATATATATATAAAATAATATTACATATATTATAATATATATATATTATATAAGTTCACAGCATTGCAGCAAAGCCAGGGGCGATCCGGCGCCTGGACCCAGCACAGACCAGGACGCTGCTAAGCTTTGCCTTTTTCCTGGTTTTACGCTATTAAAAGCTTTAAGTGAATTCCATTATTTTCCTGCTAGTCCTTCCTTTGTAAAATCAGGAGAAATAATTCGAGGGCGTCTAGATTTACAAGAGAAACAAATCTCTTTGGAAATAAATAGTACCACAAAGGAACAATGAAATTGGCTTTCAAGGAAGCAAACGTGTTACTGCAAATCACAGCTTGGCACTTGAGTTCTGCATAAATACACCAGATATGTGGTAGTGATATCCATGTGATAAATTACATTTATCACGCACCTTTGACCATCTCACCTGCACTCGACTCCCCCAGCGAGGAAATGTTAACATTCCTGATCTTTCAGCAGTTTCAAACAGCTGCCATTAAAAAAAAACCACAAAACCCCCACACCCACAACAAAGAATTCCACATCTTCCCAGAGATAACCTTATCTTTCCCTTTTGAAATGTGAGGTTTTCCCTAAATTATGTTGGAACAAAATCTAGCGTTGGGGGCAGGATGTTTAATCAGGTTTAAGTGCATACAATTAAAGTTACCTATTGGGGCAGAAATGGAAGCAAGCATCACTGGGAATCACCGTCAGATCTGCAAAAGTTGTGTAGTGTAAGAAATACCAGCAAGGGTTTGCATCGCTGGAAATATAAGGTTTTTTATCAGGAAATATATGGTATTTGTTTCTTGTGCAAGAAACTGTCAGTCTTTGAAATAAGAAAGTTATAAGCAAAATGAATAAAAATTAAAATGAGGTTGCTCCAACCTGAGATGCTTTGTTATCATCTCTGGAATCGGAAATTAGGAATCATCTCCAACTCTTCAGAACGACCAAGAGCATCTCGCAGCACCAGCTACGAACCGCCCCAGGGATGTTCCTGAAACCCAACGGGACAGGAGACTCGGGCTGGGCTGTCCCAGGTACTGCACGGGACGGGGTCACACCTGGTTACCCCCTCACATGGTAACGAAAGGTTTACACTTAAATATTGTTTTCCCCACAACCAGCAACACGTGCAACTATGTGGCTGCTGTGTGAAGATCACAAGGAGAGAAATCCCCAGGAAAACGCAAACTCAAAAAACCACCAGTTAAGCGGTGAGAACCTTCCTTCTCATTAGTTTTCTACCTCCCTTCCTTCACATTCCTCTTTGTTATTGAGTTGAATGATCTTTTTTGATTTTTATTTTTTTTAAACAAGGTGCAAATGCATTTTCACACCTCTACCAAAAAGTAGGTTAAGTCTCCAAGCTAATTACACATCATTAATGAGTTCCACGAGTGTGGTTAGGCTGGCTGGAGAAGGGATGCAGGTCTGTACGTTGCACGGGTACGTACATGGATGCACGTCTGTGCTCCATAAGGGTCTGATGCTGCCAGGTGCTCAACTCTCTTCTCGTTTGCAATAGTAGAATGTTTAGCACTGAAAATCACAGTTTATAATGCGATCTTTTTATTCTATTTGTGCCTTTTCTTTTTAAAGGTGGTGGGTTTTATTTGTTTGTTTGGGTTTGGGTTCTTGTGTTTATTTTGTTCTGTGGTTTTTTGTTTGTGTGGTTAGTTGGTTGGGATTTATTTTGAATATTGAAACACACTAAAATATTACCTTCAGGTCACCATTTTCAGAGCTCTGCCCAAGTGTGCTTCATTACAAAGACCAGTATCGGCTCAGTAACATGTATTTCTCTATTAAACAAGCTGCTTGGTCTCACTGACACAGACTGGGAGGTGACTGTAGAAGTTTGAACCTCCCAGCCCAACCAGACATTACAACAGATTATCCCTTCACGGCAGAGTTGGTAGAAGGACATGCAACCACATCTCAGCTGCAAATTAGAGAGGAAGAATTGACTTGGGACCCCAGCGGTACTGCCTGTCCTGCCTGGCATACAGGGCCAGCTTAGCCCTATTTCAAACAGCAAGCTGGAATTTGAGGAATTAAAGATAATCACAGAATATTTTGGGTTGGAAGGGATCTTCAAAGGTCATCAGCAGGGACATCTTCAACCGCAAATGATCTTCAATAATGAAAACTGGTGCCAGATTACTGGGTTTTAGCTGCAGCAGTTTAATGGATATTTTAAAAAGCAGGAGTGAAAATGTGAACCATGACAACTATTACAACAAGGGCTTCTGGAGCTCTTCACTCCAGCTCCTCCAGGCTGGACTTTGCGGGTGGAGGACGGGCACATGAGTCACGTTCCACCATCAACTCTAACAAGAGATGCCAAAACCAACGCAGAAATCCCTAAACAAGATCTAGGCAACTGCAGCCAGAACGATACTCCTTAAAAATAAGTATTTTCTGGTTTAAATTAATTCTCATCTCTTTAGATATAAAAAACTTCTAGTGATGTTCATTACACACTCCTTAACACGAGACACTATACATATATATACATATCATTTATAGGTCTAAATATTAAGAAAACTTTCAGAGATATAATGTTTGTATAGAAGTACTACAGATTATTAAAAAATCACCACAGAACCCTTCAACCTAGCTCTGGAGTAGATCTGTATCAGAACACGCGTACACAAACCAGTTCACACTGACTTCTATAGGAAGCACACAGCAGAAATGAAGAACAGCATCCTATGGATTTTGCAGATTCTGATATTTTCTGGTTAAAAGCCCTGTTGTTGAAAGTATTATTCAAACCTTAAATATGCCACAGTGTGACGTGAGTGTGAGCTAAAAAGATTCTTAACAGACCTGTTAGCTGAACTTCATTAGTTTATTCAGAATATAACTACGTGGAGCCACTTTGATTCTGAAGTTTCCAGCTGGCAGGAAAAACAAGCCCTGATTGTGTCAGTTTAGCTGCTGAAGACATCAGTGTTTTACGAGGGATGCAAAAACATTCACAGTCCCTAAAATAGAAATCCTTGTTTGCTTTTTAAGGAGGGAGGGAAGGAACATTTATAACTTAGAGTTTGGAAATGGGCAATTAAGAAATACACCAATAAATTAATCTTCCTAGGATATTTTCTGGCTTGTAGAAAGACAGTAATAAACACATCTGGGAATTTTCCAGCTGAAAGCGCCTGACTTGTAAGTTGGATCTTACCGGGTATGGTTTTAATCCTGAAATTATGTAACGTTTTCTTCTATGTGAACCTCAAATACACTCTTTTCCTCCTAGATTATTTTTTAAGATGGTCTAAACACATATTCACTTGGACATGGCCTTTTATCAGCTCATGTTTGCCCCTGAAATGCCCCTGTAAGGAGAATGATACCATCATGTCTGCTCATTCAGTCCTTATGGTAACAGACTTTGGCATCACAAACAGCAGAATATATCGATTTTCAAAGCAGTATCAGGTCAACAAGCACAAAGAATGAGGTTTACTGCCCTTTGAGCAGGTCTTTTTAGCTATCCCAAAGGCCATGATGACAGCCGCTCACCCGGATCACAGAATCCCAGACTGATTGGGTTGAAGGGACCTCCGCAGATCCCCCAGTGCAACCCCTGCTCACGCAGGGTCACAGAGCAGATCACACAGGTGGGTCCAGGGGGTTTGAATGTCTCAGAGAAGGAGACTCCACACCCGCTCTGGGCAGCCTGGGCCAGGCTCTGGCACCTCCCAGCAAACAAGTTTCTCCTCCTGTTCAGATGGAGCCTCCTGTGTTTCAGTCTGTGCCCGTTGCCCCTCACCCTGGCGTTGGGCACCACTGAACAGAGTCTGGTCCATCCTCTGACACCCACCCTGAGATACTGATCCTATTGATCAGATCCCTCTCAGCTTTTCCAGCTGAGGAGCCCCAGCACTCTCAGCCTCTCCTCATCAGAAAGATGCTCCAGACCCCTCAGCATCTCTGTAGCTGGACTCCCTCCGGTAATTCACAGAATCCCAGAATGTCAAGGATCAGAGGGATCTGGAAAGCTCATCCAGTGCAATCCTCCCATGGAGCAGGAACACCCAGACGAGGTTACACAGGAAGGTGTTCAAGCGGGTTGGAATGTCTGCAGAGAAGGAGACTCCACAACCTCCCTGGGCAGCCTGGTCGAGGCTCTGGCACCCTCACTGAGAAGAAGTTTCTTCTCAAATTTAAATGGAACCTTTTGTGTTCCAGTTTGAACCCATTACCCCTTGTCCTATCATTGGTTGTCACCGAGAAGAGCCTGGCTCCATCCTCCTGACACTCGTCCTTTAGATATCTGTAACTGGGGAGCCCAGAACTGGACACACAACTCCAGATGCAGCCTCACCGGGGCAGAGCAGATGTAAATGTTTTATACTCACCAGCATCCAGACTGCCGGTCGCCGCAGTCCAGCCCATGACGGGGGGAATGGCCCCGACGACAGCTCCCACCCACGTGTTGGCGATGCTCATTCTCTTCATGGGCGTGTAACAACACGTGTACAGGAAAATGTTGAAGGCCCCCAGGGCGCCGGTGAGCGGGTTCACCCCCAGCGTCAGCAGCGCGATGCCCGGGACTCCGCAGGAGGCGGCAAAGCAGACGGCGAGCAGGGGGCTGAGAGAGAGCAGGAGACAAGCTGAGAAAAGAGTCTGTCTTAAAGAAGAACTACAGCCCCTCTCCTTCTGCCCCCTCCCAAAAATAAAGATGGAATTTTTGTTATTTCTTCACTTGCCCAGCCCAAATTTTCCCATCTGACTCCCCATCTTGAGGCAAGCCTTTCTAAAATGTTAAGACGATCTTGCCGCAGATTTGCAACAACAGGTGATACTTGTTCTTGTGATCACTGTGTTTGCCAAATAAATTCAGCCTCTGCAGGTAAACAGCCCCTATGGAGAACTGGTGCTCCCAGCAAATCTTTCATTTTAATCTCAGTCTATTTCGACCTCTGGAAAAAGCACTCAGGGCTTAGAGTGAATGAGAATGGTTGTAGCTCATCAGTTTTTTAACTGATTGCAATTATCCAAGGGATCTTTTAGATTGAAATGCAACAGGGTTAGACACAAAATTAGGAAGCATTTACGAGAAAAAGAGTACATTCGATCATTTTGAAATTACGTCAACATGATATATTTTGGCTTTACTGAAAAAAAGCTGAATTTTCTCCATTTTCTTTTAGCTTATGCACTGTGCTAAACGAGGGCAGCACACCAAAGCAATTACACAGAATCCCAGAATGTCAGGGGTTGGAAGGGACCTGGAAAGCTCATCCAGTGCAATCCCCCCATGGAGCAGGAACACCCAGATGAGGTTACACAGGAAGGTGTCCAGGCGGATTGGAATGTCTGCAGAGAAGGAGACTCCACAACCCCCCTGGGCAGCCTGGGCCAGTGTCTGGCACCCTCACTGAGAAGTTTCCTCTCAAACTTAAGTGGAACCTGTTGTGTTCCAGTTTGAACCCATTGCCCCTTGTCCTATCACTGGTTGTCACCGAGAAGAGCCTGGCTCCATCCTCCTGACACTCACCCTTTAGATATCTGTAAACATGAATGAGGTCACCCCTCAGTCTCCTCTTGTCCAGCTCCAGAGCCCCAGCTCCCTCAGCCTTTCCTCACACGGGAGATGCTCCACTCCCTTAAAATTAAAACTTCTTATCTTCTAAGTGTGACTGAAATTACGTGAGGATATTTTAGGCTCGGCCAAAAGCAGCAAACAACAAAGATGGAAATTATTTTGGTTTCCTTCTACTGCACACCAGCTAAGAGCTCAGGGAAGGCTGGAAATTCCCATTAAAACCTGAAAGAAAGTGGCTGAAGCTGTGTCAACTTCTAATAAGTTCCACAATAAACATCCAAATATGACAAACAAGGTTTTTTTGTTTGGCTACCAAAACCACACCAAGATGCAACCCTAAGGAAGGTGTATTTGTGATCCTTGCACCAGCTCAGCGATTGCTGCTGGTAGAAATCTCCTCACATGTGTTTGTTGGAAGGTATTTTGTAGGATGGAAAGAGAGAACTAAATCCACTAGGAAATAATGTGGTGTGGGAGGGAAGGGAGAAAAATGCCATTAACTGAGTTGCACTTAATAACCCGTGTGGCTAAATACACACTTTTAGTCACCCATATAAGAGCAGCAAATATGTGTGTTTGCACCGAATGTCTCGGCATGAATTTTAGCTTTACACGTCTTGTCTAATCGAAAACTATGCGGCCTTTGTATTCTGTGATCACTCTGCCCTCTGGCCAAATCCTTAACCCTAAAATACGTGTTGCAAGCACTGCTCCAACACTCGTAAGAAAAATGTGCTGCTGGGGAAGAATTTTATGAGAGTTTTATCAGCGCAAAATCCTACCATTCAAACCTTGATTTTTAAGACCTTTGTTGGACCAACTGGAGATCCTAAATAACTGGAAGAACTAAAATGAACGAATCTCGCACTAAAGATCTGCCTTCAATTTAAATTAAATTGACTAGGTAGTTTTACCCAACTTTTCAAAACTATCAACAGATTTTAGTTTACAGAGCAGCACAGGGCACATTTACACTCCAGCATTACTGGTCTTGCCATTACTAATACATCAGAGATAGAGGTTGGGTACATCATTGCCATCCGCTGCCAATGAGATATATAACATTTGAGCCTGTTTTCAGGAGCTGTGCTGCGAAAGGAGCCATACGGTGCTGAGCCCTCTGGTTTTGCAGCTACAAGTGCTCTCTTGCAAAAGGCAGCAAAACACAATCTGTACCGCGAACGGTCTCAACGCCGACCACAAACGCCACCGCGCTCTGCAGACGTTGCCCCTCTGCAGTGAAAGCCTGACTGAGTTTGGTTCAGCAAATCTATCTTGACTGATTCCTGAATAAAATACAGTCTGGTAAACACCAGATTGATACAATACACATTTTCGAGGCGACAAAAGACCAGCGTGACCCTCCCAGGCCGGGCTACCCACGTTCACTCCTGCGGGGCTCACAGATGTAAATGAGGACACAGTCTGACCTAATGCAATGAGCACTTTTCTTACTAATCAAGAGTGAAGACTCATCTGCACGTCTCCAATTCAAACGAACGCTACACACCATGAGCTGGTCAGACACCGGCTCTTCGTGCCTCTGACAGGGTGGGAAGCGCAAAGCCCCATGGTGCTTCACATCGGAAAATCACCTTTAAAAAATGAGGCTTTAACAAAAAGGAAGAGTGATGTTATGTGGCCGAGACCTTCAAAGAATTTGTTCTGTTCCTGGTGGATGAAAACACATTTTTGTTTCTCAGTTTCTTCCTTTTTGCCTCTTTATAATGAAGTTCCTGAAGGCAGATTGATTAGTGTCTGTAATAGTCCTAACAATCACAGGGGAGGGTATCAAGTCAACGATGGCTGCTCTTCATGAGCAGCTGAACTGGATAACTTTGAAACATCCTGAAAGTATCGCATTTTCTACTTCTCTCCAGTGTTTCCTAAACAATCAAGGAACGTTAAAATTCTTCTAGAAGAGTAATTGTCTGACTTACAAGTGCCTGCCCCTAAAACTCCAGCTCAGATCAGATGCTCAAACTGTGATCCAGTTTTGTTATTTTTGCCCCTTAAAACGCTATTTGGCATTACAAAGACACTGCAATAAAAGATCAGGACCTTGCTCGCTTGGTGAGACATGAGGTAGAATTCAACTCATTTTCACATAAATGTGTCATGTTTACAAGGTCTAGGAGAAGTATAAGAAACTCCTCATTGGGAGTATCTGAGGAAAAAGTAGAGATTTCAGTCCCCAGTGCAGTTTTTTCTGCTTCAGTCACTCCCAGGATTTTAAGAAGAAAAGACTGATTGTAGGTTTAAATCACAGCAGCTTTAGGTGTACTCTGATTTCTACTACTTTATGGTTTTCTAGGGACCATTATGCATCTCCTTGCCCACATGAGGTCTGGCAAAACTCCGGCGTGTGCTGCGAGGCTCATTATTTGATGCCTTCTCCTTTGCCCAAGTGCCTGTATCTCACCAAGGAGATCAGGATCCCACTCTGGAGCAGGAGAAAGGCTGGGATGCCGAGTTGTCTCTGGATTTGCCCCACCACTGATGTCCATGCGGTTCCTCCCACTACAGCTTCGTCCTGGGTAACCCAATGCTGGGGAATTCTCACATGGCGGTCAAAAGCGGTTACGGGGTCTCCACTGGTTTCCTTCATCCTTAAACCATCCCATGCAGGCTGATGACAGATGCTGGTGCAGAAGCCTCATTTCACTGGGGCGTTCACTTACGCTAAGGGAATCGCTCCCATGGGAAACAAAAGGCAAACTTTCATTGGAAAATTGGCCAAGGAGCAAGCTCAGAAAGCAAACAGATTGAGTAAGAAATGAGGTTTTATGATGGGTTCGTGGGAGGAGTTGGTTTCAGTTACTTGGCTAATTAAAATCAGACTTTGGAAAAATATTACAAGTGCCAAATGAGTTCTCTTCTAATTTCAACTGCAAAATACCCAACATGTCACCACATCGGACACCTCCTAAAGGAAACCCCAAAACCAGTAGTTCTGCCTCGTTCTTCTTCTCTCCTTTAAAGAGAACGCACATGCCAAACTCTGCCTAATACTACTGTTAAAAGACATTCACATTCAACTCAAAGCTTTTGAGAGACCTTCAGCTTAAATAGTGAATAACCAAACCTTTCCTCATCCAAAGAAAGTATGTTGACATTTCTCCCATAGAGTTCACCCAAGATGGACCATCCCCAGTCACACTCCACTGAGAGTATCCAAGAGGAGGAGGAGGAAGAGGAGGAGGACAAGAGACCCTGGTTTCTCCTCATTTAACTCGAAGCTTTTGTGACGCAGAGGTGTGTGCAGAGATGCTGGTGGTCAGGCTGGGATGCTCTGGGTACCACAGGCCAGGCAGCAATGGGGGACCAGGGAGCAGGCAGGAGGAATCATCTCCCAAGCTGGTTGCCACTTACAGATGAGCTGGTTATACATATATAATGATCCTACACACACACGCATGAAATATTTGTATTTAATAGGCTCCAGAGTCATAGATAATAGTACTTATTGACTCACAGCGTTACTCGGAAAAATCGAGGGAGGAAAACAAATTGAAGCATTCGGTCATCTATAAAATTAATGCACTATTTTACCTATTTCACAGCAGCATTAGGAAGCTTAATGTCTATAAAGATCAATAGCATCACTACTGCATGGGCTTTTCTATGCTGTCTTTGGCAAAACATCTTGTGAAGGTGACTGTCAAAGTACAGTTTGACCTCCAATTTAAAAAAAAACAGTACGAAAAAAGATGAAAACGTTTAAAGAAAATGTTGTTTGGAAAAAAACAATCGAGAAGCTAGAAAAAAATTCCCCTTTAAAACCTATCAATATTTAGAAATATGGAAAATTCCTGTATCAGCAGCTAATGCTTCGACTTACCTCTGTGAATATATTGACGCTCGTATACAAAAACAGACACAAAGCCCATATGAATCCTGAGTAGGCGCATTAATGCAATCAGCAATTGTATGCAATTCATGTTCAGATGTTATATAAATACATAAGAAACTTAATTTGTGACCTTGTGTTAATGGCAAATTGGCCACGCAAACCATATTTGCATTAAAGTGTAAGCCTGAATGTAAGTGTCCATTTAAAACCGCCCGTGTATTTTTCAGGTGAAGTGTAAGTGCTTCTATTTGAAAATCAGATTCCAAGCCTAATACAAAAGTAATAAAACAAATTGTCTTCTTCTTGTCTGTCAAAAACCTTTTACAGAAACATCACCCACTTCTAAAAGGGCAAACGAAAAAAAACCACCCAAAACAACAATGGCCTTTTGTTTTGCCGCAGCGTGCACAGAATACCTTAATGGATTGAAACAGCTACATTTCTGTTTGATTGTTTTGTAGTAGATCTTATTATTATCGACGCAGGGTGATGTCCTAAAATAAGCAGGAGAGGGATGATGAAGAAAAGAGCCCAGAGGGTAGTCCTGGTGCCAAGAGCCGCAGCCAGGCAGAGGCAGGACATGGGCCTGCTCCCGAGCACCTCCAGCCACCGAACCCTTTCATTAAACTGCAATTTTACATATTTTTTTAATGGGACAAAACTGGTTTTTGCTATGTTTTCTGATTTATTCAAGACCCAGGTTGAGTAGAACCACCTCACTCCTTCCCCTCGCTTGTTTGCTGCTGCCCACACAAACGGTCCTGGGTCACCCCCGATTTCAGCATCTTCCCCGGTGGCAGATAAACGGTGCTGAGACAATAAAGGTGAGATTGACAGCTCAGATTGATCTCAACATTGCTGTGCTGGGCGTAAATTCCATCTGCATAGAGTGTCAAAACAATTTGTCGTAATAAGAAGAGGAACAGCCTGCACCAGCCTCACGCACAGACGGGCTGAAAATAGCGGGAGCTGGGAAGAACGTATTTGGCAGACAAAGAACACAAGTGTGATTCTCATCTTTGCAGCTTCATTTCACCATCACGGGCTGAGATATGAGTCCAGTGCGTGAACGCTGTTCCAAGGCCATAATTAAAATCAGATTTCAGAAGTAAGCATCATAAGTTGCTTATTATTTCTGGAATCTGTAGGTACTAAAAATGTCCCCAGCCAGTACAAGGCAGCCGGAGGAAGCCCCCTCTTCTTCCTAATTTTTTCCAGGTCAGCAGTAAGTTATTAAGGGCTTCTGAAGCCACTTACAAACTCAGCCAAAAGAATCAGCCTGAAGTTTTTACGTTTTTCCGACAGCAATGAGAGGTTACACAAACTGAGGGGCAAGTCACATCCCTTTGAAGGTTCCTCTGGCCGCAAAAGCCCATAGTCCTTGCAAGAGGGGACAATGTGCACGGAGATCCCAGCACAAACGCACCCCATCCTGGGCAGAAAACAGGAATTCTGCCCAGCTGTTTATTTACAGCTTTGCTCATCTCCTGGCATCTCCACAATTCCTGCAGCCAGGGCAACACTAAGAGTTGCCAAAAACCAGTCCCAGGATAGGAGCTGGTGACTGTCATATGGTACCGAGCTAAGACTTGGTCACCTCCCTTAGCCAGAGTATCAGCCAAGGGATCTGAAAAAAGTAAATTATTTATATTTTTAAAGCTCAGCACCCAAGAACCGCTGAACCCTCCTCAGCAGCTTTTAGAGATCCACCAAGAAAATGAGGACAGGTCATCAACCCCAGGAGTCACCCCAGGCAATCCCACCCCGCTTGGCAGAGACACAAGGAGCCGAGGATGTTACACGCTGTAGTAACACGTGATTATATAGAAGCTTTCCTGCTCCTACAACTTGGGTACCGGGGAAGGAAGCCCATCTCCTTCGCGCACACATCTGGATTGCGTTTGCGGAATTTCCAGCTCCGCTTCCCCAGATGGACGGGTGCCCGGAGCTGGCAGCGGGGTCGTCCACCGGCGCAAGTGCCGTACAGTCAGCTGACTGCGGAAAATGAGCCAAAACGCTGCAAAATGCACATTTTGCCCTGAAAGGCAACGGTAGCTTCCCCAAAGTTATTTTTGATGGGAGGTTCAAAAAAAAATACGCAGCTTCTAAGCTCAAAGTAAAGCACAGAGCATTCAAGAGCAATCAGGAATCATGGCAGACAACTGAATGATGGCAATCTACCAGCAGTGAAATTAAATTTTAACTTTCCACACAAATCCTTTCAGGCTGCATATTTATATATTTAGTAATAAAAACCATATTCATGCCCATTGTCAGCTGTAAAAGTTCTACAGTAATAACAACAGCACTAATGGAAGCTGAAAGTGGAACAACATTGCCGGGCTCAGTAGCTCCACCGCTGATGACTCTTCTAAAGTAATTCTAATTTCTTTTTGCAAAAGGCATTAAACTCCAGAGAGTCCTATAGACAGACTGGGGATGTACCTGATAGAGAAAATAAACCAACCATCCACACTCAGATTTGAGATTTTAAATCAAAGCGGTTATATGATGATACATTATGACCCCCAATTAGTATGGTTTTGAGGCAGCATATCTTTTTTTTTAAGGACTCAAAGCACAACTGACAAAATATTTTTATATTCAATTACAGATTGGATTAGTCTCAAGGAGAGATATTTCTTTCCAAGTAAAAGGAAAAAGTAACTTTAACATTGGCAGAATGGCTATATTGTGAGAACCCTTTTTTTCTTCCATGTAGGTCTGATCCATCATCACTCAGAAGCTTCAGCAAACACAAGAAATCTGTGCTCTCACTTCTGATACCATCTTCCACAGGTACATTGTGTCTGAACATTATGAAAAGCCCAAGACTGACTGAGTGTTGAGGGTTTAGATTGTGGGGTGACAATAAAACCCTGGCAGATGTATTGTTAACCTCCTCTCCGCTTTTGCCCGTTCATCTCCCTCCTTCCCACTCAGCACAGGCGATTGGAAGGGAAAGAACAGAGAGAAGAGAGTTGGAAAAATTAAGAATGTTTTACTAATGTTACTAATAAGAATAGAGAAAATAATACAAAATATATAAAACCAATCTGGAAAGTCCCAGCAACTGCAGAGCCAGCACCTGAAGTCCTGGACTGGACTCTGCAGCCAACCGGAGCTGGATTCAGTCTGTCACTGGCCTCAGTTCGCAGGGACGACTTGCAAGGTCCTCTGCTAATGTCGGCCATAAGCACAAGGGAAAAAAGGGACGAGATCCTCATGATTTCCCACTTTTATATGAAGTATTCACGTGAATGGAAAGTTATACACGGTTGGTCAGTTCCTTGGTCAACTGTTTCTCATCGCCCCTCTCACGAGATGTCCATCCATCCTTATCAATAACTTCGCATCCCATTGCTGTGTTTACCAAAACATGGATCTGGTTCTCCAGGAAAATGCAGCTCATATGAAGCTTTAGCTGACAGGCAATTCACTAAAAGAGAAACTTGTTTTTAACAAAACCAGGACACTGAGGCTCAATCTTGCAAAGTACCAGAATTATATTAAACTGAACAATATCTATCAATGAGCTAAAATGGTACTATTTGAAGGGAAAAGATGTAGAGACAGATCTTAATAGATATTCATTTATTCTCCCTCAGTCATGTAACAAAGCCCGTGACTCATGACAAGGGATGAGGGACGATGTATTTTAAAACTGAAACGTGAAACTAAATTACACTTTTAATTGGGAATTCAATTTTTCCCCATCAACTCCAAATATCAGAATACCTGCTTGTCTATCATTCACCACCACAGACCGACAAGATGTCCTTTCGGAGGTGCAAACAAATGGGGAACTTCATCAAGTTTCTTAATGAATTATTTAACTTTGTCTTCACAGGTTAAGAATTTGTATCTACGTTCTGTCAGTGTCTGGTATCTCACCCCAAAAATGTGTTGCTGTGGCAGATCAGGCTCTACATGTACTACAAGTGCTGAATTTTATATCAAATCCCCTTTAAGTGGGTATAAATATCACATTTTTAAAACTGCCAGAACACACTTGTTGCAATTCTGCCTGTTTATGTTTTTGTAACTGGCTTTTTGTGATTTGGTTTCTGGGAATAACTATGACAAAGTTGTTGATAATCTCAGATTGGACAGTACATTTCCTCGAAAGTCAAATAAACCAAACAAAACAGTGTGGGAAACAGAAGGAAAGTTCTAAAACCAACTTGTAACAAAAAAATCTGAGCCGAGGAGGTTTGAAACTTGTAGGTGCTCCCAAAAAGCCTCATGAGCTGGGTTAATGTGCATTTAAGCACAATTAAATCAGGAGCACAACACCACAGCATCGTGTCTCTAGAGGAAGAGTTTACAGATCTGAACCTCAAATAAACCTCTTTAAAACGCAAATCTCTGCAAAAGGAATCACCCCTAATACCTTTGCTTTGTCCAGAGGGCTCAGCCAGGCCCATCGGCACCAACCTGGATGTGGTTTTGAGTGACATCTGGACCATTAGGGGCAGGATTCAGTGAGCGATGTCTAAATCTCCCAAGGAACGTCATCCAGTGAGAACTTGGCATATGTGGAGCTCAGTGATGGATAAATACGTAGAGCTGCCTGGGTCTCGTCATGGAGTTGCCTTCTTGAATTTTGGCACTAAATACCCAACCCAGCTCTGGCTTTGCTATCCAATATACTTGTTTAGAAGTGTACTTAGTGTAAATAAATACAGATCAGGATAAAATATCCCGTGTCTGTGTCAATTCACTTCTCTCCCAATGAAGAAACAACCCGTGCATGGAGTCAAAGCCATCCTGTCATGGCTGTGTAAAGCTATTGTATAAAAGCATAATCAACACTGTATTTTAACCAAATTGGAGGCAATTAGATCCCCTTGCTCCTCAGGAATCTGAGCTGCAGATGTTGTGTCTCCCCTGCCAGAGTAAGAGACTTTAAAACTATCATAAACAAACACAGCTAATTTAAAGGAATCATTTCATCTTGAGAGGGACACATCTCCCTTTTTTATGCTTGCGTAAATCAAAATCGGCTCGATCGATTTTGCGGGAAGTCTTCACAAAGACGCGATGGATGTGCTAAGACGAGGCAAGAGGAATTTCAACTCAACTGAGGAAAGAGAAATCAGGAGTCTCACCTTCAGCACGGAGCTTTCTTCTAAACATATCCTGCTCTCATTTTTACCAGTCTAACCCCGCACAGAATCCCAGAATGTCAGGGGTTGGAAGGGACCTGGAAAGCTCATCCAGTGCAATCCCCCCATGAAGCAGGAACACCCAGATGAGGTTACACAGGAAGGTGTCCAGGCGGGTTGGAAAGTCTGCAGAGAAGGAGACTCCACAACCTCCCTGGGCAGCCTGGGCCAGGCTCTGCCACCCTCACCAGGAAGAAGTTTCTTCTCAGATTTAAGTGGAACCTCTTGTGTTCCAGTTTGAACCCACTGCCCTTTGTCCTATCACTGGTTGTCACTGGGAAGAGTCTGGCTCCATCCTCCTGACACTCACCCTTTTTTATATCTGTAAACACGAATGAGGTCACCTCTCAGTCTCCTCCTGTCCAGCTCCAGAGCCCCAGCTCCCTCAGCCTTTCCTCACACGGGAGATGCTCCACTCCCTTCAGTATCTTTGTTGCCCTGCGCTGGACTCTCTCCAGCAGTTCCCTGTCCTGCTGGAACTGAGGGGCCACAACTGGACACAATATTCCAGGTGTGGTCTCAAATGATGCCAGGATCTGTTATTCCATTGTTCACGGGGTCAAGAGTTTCCTCAGATGATCAAGACCAAAGCAACCACAGGTTTGGGATGAGACAGCTCAGCAAACCTTGGGGAGATTTGTAGTGCACAAATACCACATTCAGATACAAACAAAGCTTTTTATGCTGCTCTTTCTTATTAAGTAGAAGCTCCAATTGGGCCTCGTCGCTTCACTTGAAGTAAAAAATTAAAAATGACAAGGACTCGTACTTATAAAACGTTTACGTTCTTATTGCACTTGCTGTACACTCCAGAATGCGAATCATAACAACCCTGCCGAGCTCGCATGCTCCTTGTTATATGGCTTTGTTAGGTAGGAGTGAAAGGGTGAATAACAATATTCACAGTTCCCTGCAGTCAGGAAAATGTAAATATTTTTTTAAAGTCTTTACAAGAAAAACCTACAGTAAATTTGAAAAATGTCCCCCATATTATTTAAACTAAATCCTCCTCTTTAACCTAACAAAGCTAACCTTACAACATGGCAGCTAAATGGTCCATTCATTTCATTTCAAAACCTCAGTTCTCTCTTTAAGAACCAGAGACCAGGTGACAAACAGGATGGATAATATGGTCTCTCAAGAAGCATTTTTCTGTGATTTAGAATGATTACATCTACCATGTGCTTCTGCTGAGCCCTCAGCCAGCATTTGGAAAGCAGTGAGTAAAGAAATCTCAGGCCAGTTCTTGATCTCATTAAGATGGAGAAAACTGAAGTTCTAGAGTATTTATCAACCTGTTCTTCAAAACCAGAAAAGACAGTGCAGCCATTCTCGGTACAGGATCACTGACTCTAAATACATTCCTAGGAGTACAAAAAATGAAGGAAATAAGTTATTCACAGACAGCAGGACAAGAAGGTGCTTTTGTAAGAGGCTTTTTGCAATTTGGTTTCTGGTAATAACTATGACAAAGATGTTGATAATCTCAGATTGGACATTTCCTCAAAAGTCAAAACAAAAACCAGTGTGGGAAATAGTGGGAAGAGAATCAGGCTCTGGACACCATTAGCTGGAAGAACAATAGCGAAAAAACAAACAAAACAAACCTTCATATACTATAAAAGTGCATGAACACACATAATGATTGTCACACATGGGCAATATGAGTCACTGCGGCTCACGCTCCTTCCAGTGTGATTTATAACATAATATTGGTTGTGATTCTACATCCCTCACAAAAAAAAACCCCGAAAACAAAACAAAAAGAGCCCAAAGCAAAAATAACAACCCCCCCCAAATATATCAAAGAGGTTTTCCACATATTTCAACCTCAGGAATGCTTTTCTAGTCCTAAAGAGCGGAGAGCAAGCATCTGGGTTAGCGCGGCTAATTAAAGCGTATGAAAAACCTCTTCTACAGCTGACTTGCGAAGCTGATAACACGTAAGTTATAACTTGTAGAAGACATGATAAACTCTGTCCTTTAGAGAAAGAAATGCACTTCCAACATGACTTACTGTAAACAGATCTCAGGGTAGAGCAGCTTCTAATCAGAGGCAGCTCCGTAATGGACTTGTTGAGCGGTGACACTTCCTACAACCCTTGGCACACGGTGAATAATGATGCCGTTGTGGTTAAACCAGATAAGGCTCCATACTAATATAGGGAACGAAGTGTGGGGATTTTGACCGCATTAAGCCAAAATTTACAAACATGGAGCTGAAATGTTTGACAGACACAGGAAGAAGAGCCACCAGGAGAACATTGCACTAAGCTGGGGAAAGGATCTTCGCCTGAGAGCTTTAGTTTTACTTGTAAGGGAAAAAAATCACTTTAACATCAATGTAAGGGGGAAAAAAAAATCACTTTATGTCACCTTTGAAGAAAATGACACATCATGAGTCAGTTAAATGAGAAAAGCATCAATGGTTCCAGCTCATGTCCAAGGGGCCCGTGGATAGCGGCCACAAGGCTAGAGGATTAACGCACAATAGCTCTGCCCCCCGGCGAGGAGCTGACACCAGAGCATCAGACAACTCCATTAGGAGCCTTATTGCTCGTCCATCGCGGCCCCCGCGAGCAGATGGAGCAGCTATTTACCCAAATGCACCGTGACTCCTGGTTTATACATGAGCATCTGGGATTCTCCTGACGCGGGGCGATGCGCAATGTCTTCCAATCTACCAACCGTCCCAATTAAAGATTCGGATAAATAAGTTGGTGGTGAAGGCGCCTCGGCTAAACGGTAAAGCAGCAAGAGGTGTGAGGGGTCAAGTGTTTCCACAGGATTTATATTTACCAAGCAAAGGAATTTCCCCATTGAGCTGCGGCAGAATTAGGTGCGGGCAGAAGGAGGGAGCTGAAGGCAGTGGCTGGATAACTAGCAATTGCCTCGTTTCAACTGAAGCGAATTTGAATGTAATGTTAGAGATATTAAAACAACCCTCTTTATTGCCCTTAGAAACAAAATATACATGTAGTTAGAGCTATATAATTTCCTGCTAATATACATTTTGATCTGAGGATAATGTGTAGTATCACCATTTTTCTGTGCATTCTACAAAAGGACTCTAATACCTTAGAACCATTTAATCAACATCCTATGCAGGCAGTGAATAGATAATTGAAATATAAGTACTGTCATCCATATCCCCTTTGGGAAAGTGACACAGTAAGCATTATATCATTCCATTAGTCCATCCTTTGATGTGGGTTTTATTCTCATTAAACTATGTTTTAGCCTCAAGGTTTCTTCCCCAGCCCCCACCTCCCCATGACGTGGCCATGCCAGAAAAATACATTAAAAATACCCTGCTGTTCCAAAGGCAAGAACTACAGTTTTACAAGCAATTGGACATGTCAAAAATATAAAGCTGCCTTTTTAATTTCTTGTTTACCCAATACAATCCATGACAGCTTCTGGAAAACACAGGGTGGAATAAAACAAGAAGCAGCCAGGAGGGTGGTGGTGGGGAAGGAATGCATGTACTTGTTTTCAAATAATAAAGCCTGAATACAAGCAGGATAAAAAAAACGCTTGAAAAGGCTGCCGTGGTGGTGTCTGCTTTGAATTGTGCCCTGTTTAAACAAGAGGAAAGCCTCCCACTGAAAAAAGCAACATTTTTATCATTCAGAAAGATCTCAGGGCAGTCCCTTGAAAATGAGGTATTTTCTAAACAAAATATTGGAATGTTTCCCTGCAGGGAATGAGCATCTGAGCTCTTAAAAATGATTATTTTTGAAGAACTGTAGGTTTATGGAGTTTTTGTTTTATTTGTTTTAACTTAAGTCGAATGAAACCTGTCTGAAATGACCACCCAAGGGAGCGGAGCAGCCAGTTAAGCAGAGGCTGATCTTTCAATGGGAAACGAAGTTGGACTGAAACCCTTGGGGAGGTTTTAAACCACCGGCTTAAACCCCGGCTGGCTAAATGCTTAATGCAGGTTTCAGCATAAGCCGGGGACATGGATTTCCTCTCACTTACATCAGTGTAGCTCCACCAACATCAGTAGAAATGTGGCTGATTTACATTAGTATTAGAAAGCAAAGAATCAAGCTAATTACACTGAGCTATCAACAGTGATTACAGGAGGATTGTTTTTTAAATGCACGCATGTTTTTTCAGCATGGACTGTTTTTGTTATACTTTCAGGTCTACTACAGGCAATGAAGTGGAAAACTCAGCTTTACATAGAACTTAGTTGCAATTTGGTTTGAATAAACATGAAAGTTTGACACGTTTCAATTTTCTATTGGTTTATCAACGTCCAGCTTACATATATGCAAATATAACTACAATTCATGAATACAAGCCATCAGTGAGAAACGTTACTAGTTCAGGAGCTCTTTTTGGCCCATTTCTTCAAGAGTTGGGCTTATAGTTTAAACCGCCCAAAGTCAACACTCTACTCAGAAATGTCAACAAGTAGGAAAAGCGTCACTGTCTCCACTAATTGCAATACCCATCAACGGCAGCTGTGAGAAGCAGGAAGCTCATGCAGAACACAGCGCCCTGTGCACTGCAAAGTGAGGAGAGTAATGGGATTCTAACAAATATCCACCCAACAACATGAAGATGTATCTCTGTTGAAGCACCCAAGGCACTATCTATGCTGTGCTGCCTTCTGCCAAATTAGTAGACTTGCTTTTCTGAAGTGCACAAGGAAAAGCAAGTTTGAGAGCACAAAAATTCTGCTTAAGGAGAATATAATTGAATTCCATAGCATATTATTCCTATATTGAAGATTTTTGGGACAAGCTTGGAGCCTCAGCCCCAGGCAGACCCCGTAGTCCCTGCTAAGACCAAAGTCAAGGGACTTGGTACAGAAAACAGTTTCAAATTGCAAAATCCTGCGGGAGCAGAAGCGAAAGGTGTCTACATGGTCATGAATTAGTTATTTAGAACACGCTGTTTGATTGCTTTTTTTTTTAAGATGAAAAACTATTCCTGTACAACTATTAAGTTTTTTATGAGTGCTTAGCACAGCAGATCCAGCAGTACTGCAAGTTCATAAAAACAGCCGCTTTTTAACCGGAGCGTGTGCCATTCTGGGTAGAAGGGCAATCAAAGCTGTCACTTTGTACAATATAATGGAGCAGGACACTTGTCATCCTCGCAGCTAAGCTCACTCAGCTACTGCAGCTAATATTAGAGATTTATTTAAATTAATCTGCAGGAAAATTAAATCCATTACCTTAAAAAGCAAGGGAATAAATCATACCCAACAGGAAACCAGAAAAAGCTGCTGCCGCTTCAGTCGGACCTAAGATTGTGTGAGCACATGAATTTTTTCCTCGTCAATGACATAAAACCAATTCAGAGCAGGGAAAATCATATCAGCTGTTGTTACAATGCAAAACGCAAATATGCTCAATGTATTTAACACGGCAGCCAAAGTATGAAGAACATCTCAAGCTGTTTGTATTTCCAAACAAGACTTGAGGGGTCAGAGGAGGGAGGGGGACGTGTGGGCAAGGCTGGAATGATGGATGGCGTTTAGTGGCATGCTGTGTTTGGGTCTACTCTTGTTATTTTTGCAACAGGATGTCTCTGATTACTCTCTGAATAGCGAATAAGGATGGTTACGTCTCACTGCTCAAAGGGAACATTTTTTTCCAGCCTTACAAATTAAATTGGACATCGTAAAGCAAGCAGTCAATGAACTATCAGGTGCTGTTTGTCACAAATCTAGCAATGGTGACAGAAGATTCCCGGGGGGCATCAGCAATGGGTTTGGGGTTGGTAAACAAGGTGTAGATACTCTCGTCCTACTCTTGTCCTACATACAGCAGACCCCAGCGCTGCAGAGTCCTTCTGTGTCATTGCATGTACAGGTTCATCCAGGCCAAATGATATAAAATATATATAGCAGAGGCACACCAAGCCACTAGATAACCTTTTCAGCCTTAAAGTTGATGCCATATGGAGAGGACTTCCCAAAGAATGGAGGACAATTCCTTTTCCAAATCCCATCCTTCCCGAGGTGTTAGCGGAACTGGCTCCTGGCTCACAGGGTGCTGCTTGGGGCGATGGTCGGGCCAAATCAGTCCAACTTCAACATGTCCTGAGTGTCACCAGTGGGATAACGATGTCCCCTGTCCACAGCCAGACCTCAGAGGATGTGGTGACGTTCACATGTGCAGCCCCAGGCCCAGAACATTCCCGTGAAAGCTACTGAGGTTCCTCACCGATGCCAAAGGCATCTACAAGTCCTTGGCGACTTGTAGAAAAAGCTCAGACGTGGGGACCTGGGAACCACAGGAACATGTATGCAGGAAAATGAAAGCACACAAGTTTTGCCAAGATAGTGGGTTCTTTTTTGAAGTAAAGGCTTCAGGTGGAAAGGAGGGGGAAAAAAGTTGGAAGCGAGGTCAGTTAGAACTGACGGTTGATCTTAAACCTAACTAAACTCAGGGCTGAAACTGCAAATGGAGGCCACAAAGTGAATCACACGGGAATAATTTATCTACGCCAGCATAAGACTTCCTAATGAGCCAACTCCAGGAATTAGCTCCTCTAGAATCGAGACACCAGCTCATCCAGGGTCTGGATGACTCAGTAAGACCAAGAAACCTCTTACTGGGAGTTTCCAGTTTGATTCTGGCCCAAATTCAAAGCATCTAAGAATTGTCTTCGTGATGCCTCTATAGAAAATGTCACTGGTCCCAGCGGGCAGAAGTTCACATCAAAGCCACCACTGAAAGCCTTTCCCAGGAGGTGCAGGGAACCAACCTGATGGAGAGTTAACAGCCTTCACACTCTTCAAAAGGGATGTCAAGCTCAGGACTGGACCGTACAAAAATCACTATGATTCTGCTACCCATACTGACCAGTTCAGTAACAAGGACTATGCGAAATAAAAAGAAAGAAAGAAACAAAGAAGGGAAATAGCACAGATGATGTAACACAGAATTAAAAAGCACCAAACATTTCATGATACGAAGCAGCTAAGGAGAAGAAAATGTCAAAACTCAAATGTGAGACAAATTCTGGGCAAGAACTCTGTACATAACCCAAGCTCCCTGGATTCCTTCCCAGAGCCAAGACACCAGTCTCTTACATCCAATTTATCTGTCTCTGTCTCGTCTGGTTTTGACTAGTTTTAGCATAAGCATTTAAGGGTTTTATTTAATCAGCCGGGAAGGAAAGAGTACAAAGAACACCAGGGAATATGTGGCAAAATATAACAAGGTTAGACGACTTGTAGTGGATTATTCTGCTCTGCACACCGCAGGAGATATAACCCCAGTTGAGCTCTGCGCACTCAATGGTCTGCAGGGAACGAGACCGGCATTATTCAAGGTAAGTGACGCTTTAAAGAACTTTAAATTAGCTGTTGACAGTCAGGTAGATAGATTGATGAGTGATTACACAAAGTCCCCAACATTACCACTTTGTGGTGAAAGCAAATATGAAGGGGGGGAAGTAAGAAAATCCATTAAATATGGTTTTGCCAATCTGTGGTGCATTCGGATGACGGTCAAGTTCGCTTAAGGACACTGGAAACTTATAAAAGGAATTCTTTTCTCTAAATCAAAAGTAGACGGAAAGTTTCCCAGCTATAATTTGGACTCCAGAGAGACTGCAAGACATGCTAGTAGACTATGTTAAACAAAAATTAATATGAAATCCCCCCATCATCTTTCTTCCTACCAAGTGTTCCTTCTTCCAGGGCTACAGGACCACGTGCAAGCTCCCTGAACTGCACAATTCGCTGTACAACAACAGCTGCCCTCACTGTAGTGCTCCCTAAAACCTGTTTTTAAATAAAATTAACCCAATTCAGGAATCTGTAATTAGCACCATCATCAAGAACAAATCAGAACAAGTTTATTGAAGCGCTCTAACTATTTACAATGAGAGTTAATTTACCCCCAAGGTTCGCTCTACTATTTTGTCTCAATTTTCTTGTAATTTCATCCATCACTTTTTTTTTCAATCCTCCAAAGGTGATGGATAAAACACAGAAAAAAATAGGACCAACTGTTCACAGAAGCCTAAGGGAAAACATAATTTTGTTATAAATAATCCTTGGCACAAATCGTGGAAATGCAATACCAAAATTGTTTGTTGAATCATTTATGAATTGGGCCTTCAGTTTTAGTTCACAAATAACTTCGAGTTTTTTGTTGATGCTCCTTTTCACTTTGCTTTTGTAGCTGGAAAACAGCCTTTGAGAAACTAGACTGATACATAATGCAGAAAACACACTGAATGAAGCTTTTTTTTTGCCAAGGGAATCCCTGTGCTAATACTGGGCTTATTTTGGGGGTTGGAGGGGATTTACTTATGGATGATGATAAGCTAAATTATGACAAATTTTAACTTTCTTTTCATAAGATGCCAGCATTCTGAGCTTTCACCCCAGTTTTATACTAAACACGTAGAAAAGGCAAAGACATGATGCCTGAAAAAAAGGACTAAAATTTGGGTTGCGGGTACCTCTGCTGGGAGATCAAATGAACACAGAATGACAGAATCCCAGAAAGTCAGGGATTGGAAGAGACCTGGAAAGTTCATCCAGTGCAAACCCCCCATGGAGCAGGAACACCCAGATGAGGTTACACAGGAAGGTGTCCAGGCAGGTTGGAATGTCTGCACAGAAGGAGACTCCACAACCCCCCTGGGCAGCCTGGGCCAGGCTCTGGCACCCTCACTGAGAAGAAGTTTCTTCTCAAATTTAAGTGGAACCTCTTGTGTTCCAGTTTGAACCCATTACCCCTTGTCCTACCATTGGTTGTCACCGAGAAGAGCCTGGCTCCATCCTCCTGACACTCCCCCTTTCCATATTGATCCCCATGAATGAGGTCACCCCTCAGTCTCCTCTTCTCCAGCTCCAGAGCCCCAGCTCCCTCAGCCTTTCCTCACACGGGAGATGCTCCACTCCCTTCAGCATCTTTGTTGTCCTGCGCTGGACTCTCTCCAGCAGTTCCCTGTCCTGCTGGAGCTGAGGGGCCACAACTGGACACAATATTCCAGATGTGGTCGCACCAGGGCAGAGTAGAGGGGAAGGAGAACCTCTCTCGATAAGTGATCTAACAGATATATCTGACCACTAAAACAATATACACTTTCATGTTTACTCTTAGGTCTGAAATTTTGAAGATCTGGTGTTACAAACGAATGCAAAAGTTCAGTGGAACAAAAGCAGGTGCTATCACGTTGTGCATGTATTCATCACACATACACGAGGGGAAATTCTCCTGTCTTGAGACATTCAGTATTTTCGAGGACAGCTGATCACCCAAACTCCTCACATGAAAGTTCTAAACACGAAGAAGTATCGAAGAACACAGAGGTGGTGTTTCTTTCTTAAGTCTTTTGTTTGAAATTGTTATTTTTTGACATCTGACGAGCGGGAAAAGCTTGGAGACAGATAAAAGCAACACGAAGGCTCATTTCTCATCAGCCGGAGCAGGTGTGCGCAGCCTTACCTGATCTGTCCTCGCACCAGCGGCCTGTTTTTTGTCCTGTTCATATTTGAGTCAAACGGAACCTCAAAGAACTGTAATGAAGAGAAGAAAAAAATAGAAGAATCAAATGAAAGGATGTCGGAAAGCATGCCATGCGTGGAATGTGCTGTCTGCATCTGTAGGTGCTTTAATCTCTATTTTTGAAGGTTCAGGAATACAACAAAAATGGCAAACTCCTTTTGCTGAGCTTTGATAGTGTGTGCTAACGCTTTTGGTATCCGCTTTGAAAAATAAATCACCTGGAGGAGAAAGACGGTTTACACGGGTCCTCAAAAGTTAATAATTTGAAGTGGAGTTTAATTCCAAGTTCTGTTCTTAACAGGTTCGATACAGCATTTATACAAAATTATCTGTACGCATACATGCAGCTCTGCCCCCTGTTTTATATTAATACAAATAACTCTTGCAAATATTGTGCTTCTGCTATTTAAAAGACAAACCTGCATTTTTTTCCCCAAGATCGTCTAACTTCTGAAAATCTATAACCCAACCCAAAATCAACCGACTCATGTAAAATGCTCCTGATGCTGCATTGAGCATCTAGTTGGAGCAGCAGGGAATAAACACACCATATGGTGTTATTTAATGTCACAACCCAATTTGAATTTAAACACCACCTATGGGAAAATTCAGGCAGCGCTATCTTCACAGAATCCCAGAATGCCATGGGTTGGAAGGGACCTGGAAAGCTCATCCAGTGCAATCCCCTCATGGAGCAGGAACACCCAGATGAGGTTACACAGGAAGGTGTCCAGGTGGGTTGGAATGTCTGCAGAGAAGGAGACTTCACAACCTCCCTGGGCAGCCTCTTCCAGTGTCTGTCACCCTCACCATGAAGAAGCTTCTTCTCAAATTTAAGAGAAACCTTTTGTGTTCCTTTTGTGTGAACCCATTACCCCTTGTCCTACCATTGGTTGTCACCGAGAAGAGCCTGGCTCCATCCTCCTGACACTCCCCCTTTCCATATTGATCCCCATGAATGAGGTCACCCCTCAGTCTCCTCTTCTCCAGCTCCAGAGCCCCAGCTCCCTCAGCCTTTCCTCACACGGGAGATGCTCCACTCCCTTCAGCATCTTTGTTGCCCTGCGCTGGACTCTCTCCAGCAGTTCCCTGTCCTGCTGGAACTGAGGGGCCACAGCTGGACACAATATTCCAGGTGTGGTCTCCCCAGGGCAGAGCAGAGGGGCAGGAGAACCTCTCTGACCTACTGACCACCCCCCTTCTAATCCACCCCCAGGTACCACTGGCCTTCCTGGCCACAAGGGCCCAGTGCTGGCTCATGCTCATCCTGCTGTCCCCAGGACCCCCAGGTCCCTTTCCCCTACGCTGCTCTCTAATAGGTCATTCCCCCACTTAGACTGGAACCTGGGCTTGTTCTCTTCATGCTCAGAATTCCTGCAGGCTTTTCTGTGATCCGTTTTAAAAAGAATATTACTGGACAAGCTGAATGCACTTTTCCATACAGCAAATTGTAAAGCTTTACGTGTGCAAAATAATACTAAATAGAATAAGCATATATTTATTTATAAAAAGAGAAGTATGTTTTCATAGAAAAAATATTTTCTACTGACGTTATGTCTGAGGTTTTGGGGTAGGATCCCAATTATGGTGAATATGTAGGAAAAGCACCATAACAAATCATAATTTCAACCAACCAGCCTGCCAGTCAGTTCAGTGGAGTCAAACTGCAGACAGATTTAAGGTGACCATATGATAAATAACCGTATGATAAAATCTACGTTATTCCAGCAAGCTGATGTAACCTTTTACACAACAGAAGGCAAAATGAACAAACATCTTTATTTTGGCAGTGGCGCATCACTGGTCTTGCTGCTTCACGGGGCTGCGTTCCCAGGGGGACACAGGGACCCTGCAGTGCACACCAGGGGAAAGATGCTTAAATTACAGGCATACGGAGATTACAGGATGCACTTTCTCATCTATTACCTTGAATTAATGACTCTATAACAATTTGTGATCCTCTGCTGTTGCTCCTATGTCCTGCAGGTGTGTTGGGGATCTGATGCCCATGGACACCGCAAACCTGCGCATCCCGCTGCCAGCCAGCTCCTGTGAAAACCCTCAAAAAGCATCTTCCTCGGCCCCATCCACTGACCAGCCAACACAAATTAATGGCTAATTACTGTTGTTAACTCAGCTGAAGCCTGTGCTGTGTATTAGAGTCCTCAGTCTGTCCAGGAAGGATCTAAAAACGACCATGGTTCTGCAGGGGAGGAATCCTGCATTTGTCTTTTTTGCGCTAAAGGCTGCAGATTAAATGCTCAAAAGTGAAGAAATATGAAAGCACAGGAATTGAAATCATCAATGCAGCTCTTAATTACTTGTTCACATGCAGTTCACTAAAATTTCTCGCCTCCGTCCATGTGGTGGAGCTGGCTGGCGGTTTGCCCTCAGTAAACTTCCATCCGGAGCAACGGGATGGAGCTCCCGACCCATTCCCAATTCCTCCCGATTCTCAAAGCCTTCCAACTTTATTATCGATATTCCTGAAGCAAACATGGGCTGCTCAGCCAAGATCCTTCACAAAAACCCTCCGCAGGAAACCGTAACGAGCACCTTCGGAGAAGGGAAAGCACCTCGTCTGGATCCAAAGGCAGTGATTGCTCCTGACAGCTCAGCATTTTGCTAATGGTTTGTTTCACTGTTACATTTCAGAGACAATTACGGTAAATGAAGAAAAAATGTGGTTTGACATCAGACTGGTAGAGCAATACAAGAGAAATACTCTATACAGTGAAAAGTCTGTTCTCCTGAAAATATTTTGGGCTATACTCAGCTTTTGCTTTGTTTTTTAAGGACACAATTTGCCCTTTATTTCTCTTTGCAAAGTCTGGTTGCTCTGAGCTTTCTTCCAGCTTAAACTGGTGCATGCAAAGACATTCTGGCTCATTTGAGAGTATTTGAGCTGACAGCTAAAGGTATTCCACATGCGACGGGTGAAATCAAAATAAATGTGTCTCACACATAAAGTGCCTGAAATGAAGAACAGTTGGACACTCAGCACGGTGGAAAAAATCAATTGAGTTATCAGCATAACTTGACAATACCATAATCAGTGTAGGAAATTTCTCCATAGATTTAATGTGTAGTTAAGCCCTGAATAGAACATATATTCTGAACAAGAAACTTGTGAGTTAAGTGGTCAAGAACGCCAGTCTGCTGCACACAGACACGGCTGCTCCCGAAATTAAGATTACTGCATGACTCAAGTCTGAATTTCTTCGCTTTTTTAAATCTGACAATCTGAATAATCTGTTACTGCCAACTGCACGCACGAAACTACATATCTGATTGAACCACAGCTCAGAAAAATCCTTTTATTTGCTATGCCTCGGATTCTTTCGCTGAGCTGGTCGCTATTACATGTCAGCAAGATGCCATTTATCAAACTTTTCCCATTTTACTCCCAGATGTTCAGCAAAATTCTCTCTCCACTTGAAATGACTTTCCCCTGATATTCTAGGAAAAAAAAAAAGTGCATCTCAAACATCATTCCATAGGAACGAAAGAGTAAACTCAAACATATTATCTCATGCCAGGTCAGCACAGTCCAGCCTGTTTTAGCAAACAGTAAATTCAGTAAGATGAAACCTGGATAAATAAATAGTTTAGAAGCACTCAAGAGGCTTTTTCCTCAAGAAGTCTGAATGTATCAGTTCAGCTGGACAAGGCAGAATATTCTCTGCCCCAGGTATTTGGGAAGCCGGTCATCAAAAAGACAGACAGAGGGTTAAATCCACAGCGTCTAAGAATCCCTGAGCACCCAAACTTGGCAATGGATTTCAAGGTCTTAACGCAAATTTTAATCAGTATGTATGAACATTTAAAACACGATGATGGAATAAAATAAATCAGGCCAGCTAGTACTTTGTGGTTTATTTCTCTGGCAGGCTCATCAGACTCTTTGTGTAGATCTCATCTAGTTAATACACAGTAATTATATCCCAGACATCTAACAATTCTTAGATTAGCTGTCACATTACTGCTTATAGCTGTTTACACTCACTTTTTTTTTTTCCCTTCAGCTTCTTCATATTGGTTTCCACTTTAAGTGGAACATTAAAGATTGTTTAATTTCTTCAAGCTACCTCCTGGCAAGAGCAGTCAATGCAGAGGGCAGCACATCATTCAGACTTCCCAGGGGACACATAGACTAATAATTGTATTTGGACTAAGCCAAGATTCCCAAAGCATCACCTCGCAGATGCAGGAGGCATCACCACTACACTGGTGCGATGACGTGATACAGAAGGGGCGAGAGGGTGTCCTGAGCCTTTACAGGACGTTGTCTTGTTCTTTCTGTACCAACAGTTAAACGCCAACACCACCTATTAAGTTTTCAAAGACAATGATCAGACTATTTGCAGCTAATGAAGCCAGTGGAGCGGATGGAAAGCCCTTTGCCATCCGTGGTCATTCCTGCAGGAGAAATTTTAACTACTGAATTATGACAATTCGCTACCTTTACTCCTGTTCACATGAAAACATAAATAGAGCGCATGAAGAGGAACAACACATTGTGTAGCTTATCAAATGGATCACACACACTGAGGCCAGGAACTGGCTCTCACACACAGCTCTGGATTGAGCAGAGCCAGCACCAGCCTGGCCCCCATCCACATGGTGGAAACAGCAGTGGCTCATGCAGGCAACTGATCTGCCACGTATTGACATTTAACTCTAATGCTAAACACATATTTACATCAGAAGTGATAATCCTGTAAGTCTAGAAATGGAGCAGAATGCTGCTATTAAAAGACAATTTAATTCAAGGCAACATGGGGGTCTTCCCATCGCAAAGCCACCCCTGCATCTGAGCAGGCTTCCACGTGCTTTTTGGCAGCAGAATTGTCCTCTGGATGTATTTCTCTCCAAAGACTCCCTAAAGGGCAGCTCAGGTGAATCTATGGCACTAATGAGCAAATGAGAAGACAAGGCTGTTGCCAGAGAGCAATCACCTCCCCTGGCACACAAGTGCTGCTGCTCTCCAAAATCCTCCATGTCTTTCACCACACTGGGGAGGTGGGGACGAGCTACGGGGATGGGTGCGAGTGGTGGCCAGAGCTTCCCCCCAGCTAAAACCTCTTGCTACAGACCCAAGGAAATATTTTTAACACTGTGCAAATAACAACCTGTACAATCGGACTCCCCACCTGAGCACTGAGTGTCCACAGCCTGGGGTGAAACTGGGCTCTTTAGGGCAAGTCTTGCAAATATTGGTCTTGTTGAATCAGATGCTTCTGGGGTTCTCCAGTTTACCCTGTGCTACAGTAAGCTCTGATGCTCTTCGGTTTTCTTTGGTATTGCCAAAAAGGAAGCCATTTAAGCAGAAAAATCATTGAAAGAGACACGTTGGGAGCTATAAAGGTGCATGAATCAGGGAGAGGCAGGTGGACCAAAACCAGGTGGAGAGCGCAGAGCGGAGTGTGGATACACGGATGAGAACCTGAGGGTTTCTGTGAAGGTGACATGCAGAAAGTCATTCCTCACGGCCTCTAAATTTCTCAGGTTTTACCATTAGCCTTTCACTTAAAGTCTCCCAATTTTCTCATGCATTCAAAGGAAAGTTGCTGTAATAAGCACTGGAAACCCATCAGACCACGAAGAGTCAAGATCCTTCCTTAGTGAGTGCTTTTCCCCTTCACATTACCTAATTATTTCTACTCTTCATGTTTTCAGTGATTTATCTTGCATTGTGATAAAGTAATATATAATTACATAAAAGACGAAGAAAAACATAACATATAATTTATGGTAAATAAGATCAAAGCCAAGATTATTATTTGAGGTTTTCTTCTGGTTTCCTTTCAATCACTTTTATATGAAAACAATAAAGAATAATTAAAGTATATTACAAAGGTCTTTTTATTCAATTGTACACAGATGTGACTAAAAAAGGGCAGGATTTTCAAAAGCACTCATGTACTGATCTAACACTATTCTCACCGAAGTCAACGGCAGTTTGACTTCAATGAGAGCAGCGAGAGACCAACACTGAGTGATTCTGAAAATCCCACCCTAATTGTACAAACAAGGGAAGGCTTTAGAGATTGCTGGCTTGGAGATTGTATATTTGAGAATCATAAAGGGCACACAGCACCTGTTTGTCTTCAAGATATGAAAATAAAGCAAGGCAAATATTTTAAGGATTAGAAATGCCTTTTTGATATGTATTTTTTTAAGGCAGTATCTGAAAACCCTCTGGCTCTGCAGTTTCCAGTCTAGCTATAGATCTGCTTTAATATTGTCCATTTGAAAAGGGATTCTAATTAGATATGAGATTGATGCAAGCCTGAACAATGTTACTGACGCAGAGAAGGGCAGCTAAACCCCAAAGTGTCATGTCCCAGCGCCCCCAAGAAAGGTCTCCTAGGTAAAGCAGCTGCCACGGTTTAATTTATGATTTTTTAAAAAATCTTCCACAAAAGACACATTCTTCCTTTTAGGCAATGTTTAGAAGCCCATTGCTGTGTACAGGGAGGAGAACAGGAGGTAACTGCAGAGAAAACGTTGATACCTGCCACTTCAGAAACACGTTTTCACGATGGAGAACGCAAAGACTCACAGATCTCAGCACTGATTTGTTACCTCAGATTAATGACCTGCCCGCTTTTAAGTGCTCAAGAGATGATATGTCGCTACTTCCTTGACCACTTACAAGCCGTTGACTTTTCTGCGCATCCTCAGAGTCATCCATTACCACCAAAACTGAGATTTTTGTTTCTACCAGCCGTTTTATTGCACCAAAGCGCACGTGGCACAGCCGGCACACCGCTCTGTGCTTGTTCACAGCTCACCCAAATCCTCTGAGTGCGTCTGACAGACAAAAACGAGCCGTCATTAAACTCCTGCAGCTTGACGGCCTCTTCGTCAGCACTTCAGCCAAACGCCGTCCTCTGGCGATACCAGAAGTACCACGACAAGGAGCCTGAAGGGTGGGCGACTGTGTTAACACTCACGAGTGTCAAAGTGACATGGTCCAAATACCTTTTGACTGCTGCTCCGTCGGTGTGTCCTGTCATGACGACGAGGGTTGAGACAGAGGGGAGGACAATGGATGGACCCTGAACATGTCACCTGTCCCTGCTATGGCACTCACTTGGGTGAGAGCAGCGAGAGTGGAAGGAACGACTCTCAGGCGTGTGTTCGAGCAAGGGATTAATGAGGTAGGAAAGGACGATTAAGATGCAGTCTTCAGTTTTACTAATAATTCCAATAAAATAATGGGGTATTTGCACCACATTACCCCCTTATACAAAAAATTTCATGTCTTCATTTTTGAATCAAATTGGGTAGCACCAGTGCATAAAAAACAAAGCTTGTTTCATCTCATGGTTTTCAATGCACCTGATGTCCAAGACTTAAAATGGCAGAAAAGATGTGAATGTCCTGCTCTGGGAAACAGGTTGGGTGGGCACCAATGAGCCCTGCTCTTCCCACTACAATCAGATTTTTCCAAGAAGATACTGTAACAGAAATTAAACAGTAATAAAAATAAAACCAGGCCGTTGCAAGCTGTTGGATTTTTACCGCTGACATTGTTATCCACCTAAATAGCGTATTCCCAGGGCCTCACAGAGGTCAACCACAGCTTCAGGGAGACACAAGCTGGATACCGCAGGCAAGCTTTCTCCTTATGTGATCCACTTTGGAGAAATAGCTTTCACGGGAAGAAATACTGGTTTCTGGCAAGCTGCCAAAGACTTCTAATAACATTAAATATTTACCACCAAGTCCTTTTTATTTAGCCCACAATTAATGCATCCACAAACAAAGCTCCTTACCTCAAGGCTTCCTCCAGCTCCACTCCCAGAAGGGCACTTGCTCGTCAACGCGTTTGGGCTCCTTGAACCAAAGGGAGCAATTTCCAAAGCGCAGGACGAGCTGCACCAAATGCATCTTCTTTTCTTTTAGACATGGACTTGGTCACCATGGGGTTCTTCCTTTTCAATTTAAGAAGTGCTAAAAAATCTGGTTTGGGTGTTTAGGTAAACACTTTGTGCCCTTCCCTTGTGATGACCCAACTGGACCCATAGAATGACCTGGCCTGGTCAACAATATAATTAATTTCCCTCTGGATCTTTTCATTTTTTGATCTGTATCACTGGATCTGGGACATGAAAACAGGGGAGGGAAAGGGTGAAGCTGTGCTGGAGCTCCTGCCGCTGAGCTGGTGCATCATGAACCCCAAGACAGAAGCAGCAACACAACTGCGTGTCTCCCATTTTGGGGTTAAACTGTTCCGTCCACCCTGGCACATGGAGATAAGATAATGAAGGAACACTCACCTCTGTGCATTGTGCTGCCCTGGAATAATAAGGGGAAACTTAATCAACCCAAGTGCACCTCAACAACTGGACTCTGATTGCCCCAAATCTATCACCCACCCACACAGGATTTTTGCAAGTTTTTAATGATAAATTATAATTCGGTGTCAGATGCAGAGGTACATACCTTCTGTTCTTCAGGAACTATTTTATTTCTGTATATTTTAGGAACTATTAGAGTTGAAGAAAAATACCACCTTTACGCCTACCCAAATACACCCTGCATCACTTCTCAAAGCCACTTTCTCAAAGAGATTCCTTTGCAGTAAGTCATATTTGTCACGATGCCAGCACGCCGTGACTGCAACGTATAATTTAAAAACCAAACAAAACTCCAAATAACAATCTCTTCGCTGAAGATAGGAATTGCGCAAGGTCACTATCTGGTTTAAGTTACTATACGTCCTAAAATACACAAGGCCAGGTCCTCTGGACAGAGTGCAGCTGCTTTGAGCGACACAGCAGATAAAATCTGATACTGAAGATGGCTTAGACAAATTCCTGTGGTGGAATAAAGTTGTTACTCAGGAACTCTTGGGGAAGTATTTCTGCTGCCCAGTGCAAGTGCCAAAGTCACGCAGGAGATCCAGAATCAACCAGGAGACGCGCATCTCCTCCAGATGGTAAGTGAGAGCAAACAGAGGCAAGAGCTCCTCTAATTGAGATGCAAACCCTTTATTTCTCGCTATAACTATGGAGGGATCCTGAGCTCCTGGGGGAGCTGTAAAAGGGGCAAATACAAGAAAAGCCCCCAGAATATCAGTATCAGCTGCTTCTCAGTCCTCTGGGACTACTCGAGAGCACTAAAATCCAGCAGCTTTGCTGTTGCTCCGTTCTTGCCCAGGAAATCAGAGCAAGGGAGTGGAAAGGTGAGATTTAAATCACTTCCACACATCCCCTGGCTCCAACCAGGATCCAGGTCATTTTAATCAGCTTTTTACAATTTGTCACTCCAATGATAAGAATACTAATCCACCGCAATGTGCTTCCTGCCAGGCACCTGAATATTAATTCATAAACTGGTCTATTATATCACATGTGGAGGCATTTGCTTTAACTCTTTATGGCTGACACATTCTATTAGCAATGCTTTTTTTTCTTACAAGACAGACTAAAATAAAACCCTACATGAAGCAGCAGGCTTGCCTGCTTTTTGCTATGGAAAGGTTATTTATGTAGCTGCATACACATAAATTACTTATTCAAAGTATCTTTTAGTTTTGGAAATAAATTAAATTTTTTTACTTGAAGTTATTGGCACCTCTAAAAATAATTTGCTTTGGTCCATCTGTATTTGGCAAAAGAAAAATCTACGGCTCCTTCTGGCCAAAATACACAAAACCACAACAAAACACCAAACCAACGAACCAACACAATTAATGAAATCTGGGAATACTGTAATATAGCCAACAAAAAAGCCTAAATATGAACAAGGGTGCAAAGTGGCATCAGTGTTTACTCACAGGCCTCAGAAACACGTTACCCAATGGTCACAGAACTGATCTGCTGGATTTACCCACAGTTCAAACCTCTTAATAGTAATAAAATCATTCCTTAAGAATTGTTCCTTTTATGTATTTAAACAGTTGATATCAAGAAGAGTTTCAAGTCACATTTTACAGATGGCACATTTAGGGAAGCTACTGGCTCTACAGGAGAGAGTTTACAAGTATCCCCCTTACAATACAATTTAAACTCAACTTTTCCCTCGTTGTTCAGATGTCTGAAAAGAGCAAGAAACCTCTGCAGGGATTTCATGATTTACACTTTGCTGGCAAGAGAACAGCCTCAGTGCTTCACTCCACCGTGTGCTCTCAGTGCCAAAAGGAGTCTGGTTTCTAATATTATGAAGAGATTTAAATGTTAAGATACAGCATCAAAGGCACCTAGATGAGTGCAATATTGTAACTTTATTTGTATGACAATTAAAAAAAAAATCTTGGCAATAAAGCAAATTAAGAGAAATCACTCTCCTCTCTCCCATCTGTATAGAACCTAACACCAAACTATGAATATACTACTAATATTTTCTTTTTCTTATTAATTTTACAGACCACAAAGGAAAGCCACATCTCTGCTGGGGAATAGAATAGTTACAAAATCTCCCAAAAGTCTACAGGTAAATCAAAGTCGCAGCCCTGTGACCAGTGGGTCTCAGTCCAGGCTGCACTGGGGAGGTTTATTAAAGACAAGCAAGAAAATCAAGCTGGATACACAAGGGGCAGGGTCACATCTGGGACTTTTCAAGATATTCCTCCTTTGTAGAACTATCACAGCTCTGCTGATGCAAAGACACGGAAGAGATGCTCAAAAACTGCATGAAATTTCTAGCCAAGTATCAGGATTTTACCTATAGTGAGTTAGTTTTGGTAAGGTCTTTCTGTTCATAAAAACGCTTTTATGCAGAATCACAGAATGTCAGGGACTGGAAGAGACCTGGAAAGCTCATCCAGTGCAATCCCCTCATGGAGCAGGAACACCCAGATGAGGTTACACAGGAAGGTGTCCAGGCGGGTTGGAATGTCTGCAGAGAAGGAGACTCCACAACCCCCCTGGGCAGCCTGGGCCAGGCTCTGCCACCCTTACTGAGAAGTTGTTTCTTCTCAACTTTAAGTGGAACCTCTTGTGTTCCAGTTTGAACCCATTACCCCTTGTCCTATCATTGGCTGTCACCCAGAAGAGCCTGGCTCCATCCTCCTGACACTCACCTTTTAGATATCTGTAAACATGAATGAGGTCACCCCTCAGTCTCCTCTTGTCCAGCTCCAGAGCCCCAGCTCCCTCAGCCTTTCCTCACACGGGAGATGCTCCACTCCCTTCAGCATCTTTGTTGCCCTGCGCTGGACTCTCTCCAGCAGTTCCCTGTCCTGCTGGAACTGAGGGGCCACAACTGGACACAATATTCCAGATGTGGTCTCACCAGGGCAGAGCAGAGGGGCAGAAGAACCTCTCAGACCTACTGACCACCCCCTTCTAATCCACCCCCGGTACCATTGGCTTCCTGGCCACAAGGGCCCAGTGCTGGCTCATGGTCATCCTGCTGTCCCCAGGTCCTTTTCCCCTACACAGAATCACAGAACGTTGAGATCTGTTAAATACAGTAGCAAGATACAACACAACAGATATTTAAGGTATATTTAATCACTTAGCACCAGCTTTGCAGGTAAAACCCAGTAGCTATTTTTTTCTTTTTTAAAAGCATAAAGCACAAACTGGGACCATTAACCGAGGATGGACGTCATTCTGCTCTCCTGCTACGGGCTGGATGACAAAACTACACACTGAGAAGTGGTTACGAAGACATCTCAATCCAATAATTAGATCTTCACCTTTCCTTCCCCTTCATTAGGAATGAAAGTGAAGCAAGAGTCTCCCGATGACCCATTAGAAAGCTCAAACACCCCAACCTGTTGCAGGGGCGTCACATCATCCATCTTTCTAAAGCTGTCAAGAAATGTTTGTCATTCCAATCCCGCTTGCATCTCTCAAATGCTGAGATAACACGCCCATCAATCTCAGCCAGAGTTAAAAGAAGAGTTGAAAAATAAATAGTTCTGAGTCATGTTACTAACAGGGATTCCACACACTATTAATTTTAGCTTGGAAACCAATTAAGACACCAAATCAGCATTACCTCCCCCCCTTTTTAAGTTGTAATGACCTATTCGCTTGCTTAGATTTATTTATTTTGTGACAGCGATCCTTTCAAATGCTTTCGAAGATTAAACAAGAAGAATTTCAGTGCTGGCTTCTGGCAACAAGACAATTTTTGCCAAAAGGAGACCAGATATGGACAAAACAGCATAATTCTCTTTATTTTAGAAGGCCATTCTTAATACAAAAGAACAATAACAAGAAACATAATGACATATGAGTGAAACTTGTCCTAATCACTGCATGGGCAGAAGTAGGCTGGAATAAATCAGGGCTTTCCACTCCAAACCAGGGGCAACCTCCGTTCCTTCAATCCAACTGCGGCTTCTTGCTCCCAAGTTCCACCAAATCAGTAAAGGAGTGAAAAACTGCACAATCCTCCTAAAAAAGGTTATTAAAGCACAAACTAAGCACCCAGCCAAAGGGTTCGAGTCTCCTGCTACAGATTTTACCCCAACCCAGCAGCGAACTTGCAGGAGCTTTTTAATATTGACATGGAAACGCCGCTCTTGTCAGGTTTGTCTTCCAGGTGCCTCAAATGTCACCTTTGTTTGCTGAGGGCTGGGCCAATATGAAGTTTTCTGAGTATCTATGGGGAGAAAAAAAATAACCAACCCTGCACCTCGGTGCCCTGATTTCCCCTGGGTGCTGGTCCCCATCCCAGAGCTTTCTGGGGACTATTTCCAACTCTTTCTGCGCCAGCACAGGGAGCTTTGATTAAATAGGCCTGACTCAAGCTGGCAAGTCAGGACTAGTGCTCTCACAGGGAGAAAAGGATTGTAAAATGAAATCAGTTGCTCTCGTGGAAACTCTTGAAATAAAAAAATCCTTACAAACTGGAATTAAAATGAACCCTGTTGTATTTCTATGACCAAAAAAATATCTGTTGAAATATCTACTTTTGGGCCAGACTTCAAATTTTCAGTGAGGAAAGTGTGTGTCGATACCTGAGAAACACTAATTCTGCAATTCCAAAATCAAGCTTGCAGCAAAAAGTTTGTATTCCAAAGCAAAAGTGCCCATAAAGGTCACCCTGAGAAAGAAAAATCTGCTTTAAAATTCACATCCTTCGAAAATTCAAATGAATTTCCCTAGGTAGGCAAGTCTTGAATGTATACCTCTGTTTAATTACACTGCAGTTCCTGTGTAGACAAGTCCCAAGATGCTCTTACATGATAATAATTAAATACGAAGTGGTGAAATGAATTGCAACATTTAGCAATGCTCCTTATAAACTGAGATTTATAGAGGAAGCATGAAATAAAACTAAAAAAGCACATGGTTATGGTGTCTGCACGTTGTACTGAGAAATAAAGACAGATATAAAAATAGCCATTGAAAATTCTGACTAGTTGGGCACAAGCATCTTACCAAACCGCTTCTGCACAGGTAATGCTCAGACCACCTATTATTTAATCCACATCATAGAAGTATTAAAATTAGAAAGAAATCTAATTATATTTTATGAGCCATTTAAACACAGATCACATCATGAAAATAATTGGCAGAATTGTGCTACTTAGTAAATAGTGTTTTCTACTGAGCTCCACACTTTAGCACTTGTTTAAACTGAGTGGTGAAAAGTTCGGGTATAACTCCCAGTTTCGCTGCGTAAAATAAAACGGGAAAAAAGGCAGTTTTGCAGAACAGTCTGTTCACAGCTGCAGAAATTACATAAGCATAAAGTGTCTCAATTTGTGTGCCCAAAAATAATAAATCAAAATATTTAAAATAAAAAGAAGAAAATAAGGGTAAACAGGCAAAAGAAACTTTGAACGCAAGCGCCTTGTTCCAGCGAAACGCAGCTGGGCATCCAACTCCTTTACGCACCTTGGCAATCTATATCTAAACAAACACTCATACTGATAAAGGTTGAAAAGATATTTTCGACACTGAAACGTACACAAAACAGGTTAGGAGGATTGCTCATAGGGTTTATAAGCATTTCATTTACTCCCAAGCGCATGCACTGACTATATAAATGTTGATATTTTGGCAGTTGTCTCCCAATCTGCCCGGGTTTGCTCTGCTGGGTTTCCCTGGTGCTATTTTCCCCAAGTTTCCACATTTCCAGATGCTTTGCTCCCCCAGCCTTGATGGAGAACAGTTGTGCCTATTAGCAGACAAGCTGCTGACAACTAAGCTGAGCTTCTAAAAGCTGGCAGAGATAATCTGGCACCGAGACCTGATAAGTTAAGAGAGCAGAGACACAGTGGCCTGAAAACACCAAAACACCAGGTGAAGCGAGTCGAGCCCTGAGCTCGATGCTTCTCCAGGATGCTTCTCATTTCATCCCCATTTCATCCCCAGGATGCTTCTCATTTCGCTCCAGAGAACTTCAGCCAAACCAAGGAAAAAACTCATCTTAGTCAACCATCCTGTTGCCCAGCACCACTCAGATCTTAGCAGACCCAGCTTTCTATTAAAAACAGGAAAGAAAATGTTGCTCCATGAAAATACAGCCTCTTAAATAAATTATATTTACAAATAGATTTAATAGAGGTATACTTTAAAAGAGTTGTTTCTCCTGCTAAACAATGCAGGCAAAACCCCCTGTTTAATTTTGCTGTAACCTCTTGCCTTTCCTTCCCACAAATAAAGGTGACGTATAAGCTCTTTCATTTTACAAAAGACATTATTTTGGGGGACGAAGAAAGGCAAATGCATCTGGGAGTGCAGGAGATGTTTATTCACACCTCTCTGAATGCTGGAAACAGGAATCCCAGTTGTCACCACACAGTGGTACCCAAGGGATCAGCAGCACCAGTCAAAGCAGGTCTGGAGCAGCCAGGGGAGCAACGTGGCTCCACTGCAGCCCCTCGGGTTCCAGCCTCGGGTTTTGCACGTCGCGCACAGCACACGGCCAAGGATTCAAATAAACGCCCCTTGTCTTGGGTTGTCTTCACATCCAGGGAAGAAAGCAGAATCATAGAATCATTTTGGTTGGAAAAGACCTTGAAGACCATCAAGTCCATCCATAACCCACCCCTGGCACTAAACTGTGTCCCTGAGAACCTCATCTCCAGTCTGTTCAACCCTCCAGAGATGGTGACTCCAGCACTGCCCTGGGCAGCCTGTTCCAATGCCCAACAGCCCTTTGGGGAAGAAATTGTTCCCCAGATCCAACCTCAACCTCCCCTGGCACAACTTGAGGCCGTTTCCTCAAACCCACTGCATGACCACAGTTTATATTTTCTTAATCTCATGGGCATCTATTTGCAAGATAACACTAGAGAAGATAGAAGGCTGCAGCTTTATCTCAGTATGGATTTGCTGGGGCAGTGCGGTACAACTGGTGCTGGAAACTGGGAGCTCGTTGTGTTCTGGCCCCAGCAAGGACAAGTTCAGGCAACCCCGTGTTTAATCTATCCCAGCGTTAATGTCATCGCGACTCCCCGGCAGATGAGCCGTACCGCTGCTTCCCAGGGCTGTGCCCGACCAGACAGGCATTCTCCTCAGACAGTGATTTTTCTTTAGACAGCACTGGAATCCTTCCAGGGCAGATAAAAATCTGAATTTTTCCATGCAAAGAACTAAAATATTCATCAAAAAATATAAGACCTCATTTATGTTCTTATACTCCTCCTCAGACATTCGGTTTTGGCCACTGTTGAGAGACAGAATTTCTTTGTTTTGACCCCGAATGACTCTCCCAATGCATCTTATAGATGAAGGGGGTTCCTTCCCTCTCCTGCTGCTGCCCTCCCACCCACTCCTTAATTAAAGATGCTAAGGTCTAACAGAAACCATGTCACAGATTAAAACTGGACTGTGATGGATGAAAAATACGTATGTGGATAAGCTTGATAAAACAGAACACTGGCAATTATTTTTGTGTTTATTTAGAATCTTTAAATTGTTTTAAAATAGGCAGCAAGGAGGATTATTGCAATTAAACAATAAAGAAGAGGAGAAAAGCGCAAGGAAACACTTTCTTCAGTGCTGAGCAAACACCTGGGACCAGGGATCTCTAACTAACTAAAGAAGTACTTTGACAAAACGACATGACAAATGGAAATGCTGTTTAACCAGAATTATCCCAGTTCAAAGAACCGACCAAGCCAGGACCAGCACCCGTGTTTTGACTGGGAGCTGCTCCCATGGTCAGGTTCACCCAAATACCTTTTCCATGAACTAATCAAATAGGCATTTATCGGTTGGAAGAGGAACATGTCAACCTAAGGGGCTTTATGTGGGAGCTTTTCCCTTCATAAAGTGTCCCGAAACTTTTAGTCCAGAAGGTCTTAGATTATCAGGCTACAGCCAGACTAGTACAAAGCATCCTTGATGTCTAGACCAAATGAAAAGATTAGCAGGTCTGCTCCAGTGCTGATTACACCAGGCTCATACTATTTTTCCAGCGGATGCTTTCATAATTAAATATCAAGTAACAGGAGGCACTTTAACATTTATCACCCTCACCTATGACTATAATAAAAAAGTTTCTTTTGCATTGAGAAGTATAAAGTATTAAAAAGCATTCTATGGCTGTAACAGCAACTTGTCAAGCTGTAAAGAGAAATATAGATTTTAGCAGAGGGTCGCTTGGGAATGCCGGATATTGGCAAAGCAGAACAGCAACCACATTATGCCTGTAACTAATATGGACAGAGTGGAATGAGTAATAAAAGCCAACAAAAACCAACTTTCATTCCAATTAGCAATCACAGACTAATAGACTTCAATTGCCATTTAAAACGAGGTGGCACCATCAGTCCCTTGGCTGTCTCCAAGCAGCAGCCGCTGTGCCCGCAGGGACTCCGAGTTTACTGAATTCCTCGGATGTATTAATAGTAGTGATGTTGATCTGGAAGAAGCACAAACCCCGTAACGCAACCCTGAGCACAATGAGAAAGGGCCCCAAAGGCAGGTTCCCCAACCTCTCCTCTCCATTTTTATCAGGTTAAGTGTCTTGGTCCAGGCAGGTCTATCAGCTCTTGGAGACGAAATGTAGGTGGTTTGAACAGTGATTGTCCTGCATGACGTAAATATATCACATCTTAAATGCAGACAGGGCCACTCATAGGAAAAAGTCCCAAAATACAAGATTTCCAAATGGAATGAGTATTTCTTAGAGAAACAAACAAAGAATGGATCTATAAAACAACAGCCATACTTTCTTGGTAATTTCATCATAATGCAAGACAACAGGCCAGGCATTTATGGGGATTTTTTGTTTTAAACAGGTGGGTGCAAACCTTGAGCAAGTTACTCACTCCCTTACTGAACCACATCATGGGGAAGGGTTTACTTTTTCATAAACTGCTAAAAAGTTTTTGATAGCTAGAAACCTTCAGCTAATTCCCATCTTAAGTATACACATAGCTAATATACGCCCATTAGTTCTTTTACCAACGCTGCTCTGCAGCCCAAGTGGGTCCTTTTCCTCCCTGGTACTTACCCCTCGATACATTTATAGAGCAATCACATCCACATCAGGTTTTGTCCTGCCAGGCCACATAAGCCAAGCTCTTTCAGGACCTTTTAAGCCTGGCTCCTCGCTCAGTCCCACATCCCAGCAAGTCCTTTTCAGCACCTGTTCCCACTTGAATTAACTTTTCTTGCATACGGAGGCCAGACCGGTGTGCAGTTTTCCAGATGACTCTCTGCTAATGGCATTAATAGTTCCCTTGCTTGAGAGAGTCAAGAGTGCATTTGCCATTTGACTTTTGCACAGTCATACCCTAAAAAAAAAGATATATTGTTTTCTTTTTCAGTTCTTTCTGCCTGAGAAGCCTTCAGGCTTGATCCAAGAGTAGATAATACTCTGAATTAGAAAGCAAAGACCTGGCTCTTAACCTAGGTCAAGTATTAGTAGCCCACAGAATGATCCTGAAGAAGTCACTTCACATTCCTTTTATTTCATTCCCACACTTGCCTATTTAAATCCAGAACTCATTGAGAACAAGAATCACCTCTTAATCTAATTAAACCAGTTCCTCACAAGGATCCTGCCCGTGGCTGGAAAAATCTTCACACCTCCCAGGTTGGAAAGTTCCATGAAACAGTTTAACCCTCAATTATTTTACTGGTTTGTCATCATTTGCAAAGACATATATATAAATGCATACGCACACAAGTACATGTGAGATGGGGCGGTATTCGTAAATAAAAGGAGAGCTGCTAATGGCTTGCTGAATCACAGCAAAAGCTTCCAGGAACTCGCAAATTTTCCTATTATTTTAGTGAATGTTCCCATAAACGTCCATTACTGAGCAATCTTTGGGGAGACTGCAGTGGGTGTGAAATTCATTGAAAATGAGAAGAAGAGCTGGATTCAGAGAGACAGTAATTCACTGGACAATTCGCAACATCTGCTGTAAAACCAGCAGGGACGGGGACAGCGCGGGTTAGAATTACTCTGGGCTGCCAGCATGCCGCCCCCATCATAACATTGAAATTGCGAACAGAAGATGAATCTTTTTCAGAAGTTTGGATAAATTATACAAACTGCCAGTCCGGGTTAGGAATCCTCACAAGGAATTATGAAACAATTGGAAACAAAGCCTCTTATCTCAGGGTAGCTCAGCAGAGGAGACCAATTCTTCCAGACTTGTCACAGGGCACATGAGATCCAAGCATCATCAATATACTATTGAGCTTATCAGAAACAAACTATACGCTACCAACCAATACCGGACAGGAATTTAATGTCTCCCGGCAGAGCACGTTGCTACCGCCCCTCGTATGAGTTTCAACTTATTCACATGAAAATATAAACCAAAATTCAGACAAGTACAAACCAAGATGCGGATCAGTACAACCCAAACTAGCTCCCCATCAAATGTAGCCATGAATATTTCTAATTAAAAACAGAATAGCGTAAGATGTATAGTTGTATTAAACAGAATCAAATCTGAATTTATAAAGTTCTAAGGACTAATAATTCTTTTATTTCCCAGTTCAAGTAGGTGGCAATAGCTGTGCCGGAGCTGTGGTGCCACCCAAGCACCTGAGGACGAACCCTCCTGAGGATCAGAGCTGGGAAACGCTCCCCGTTCACAGAACTGGGTAGGAGCACTTTAAAACGGCACATAAAAACAGAAAGCATGCTAAAATATCTCTTATTACAGGAACAAAAATCTATCCTGTGTGATACTCATACAATGTGAAACTGCTTCAATCATAAGAGCAGGTTCAATTGAATACTCAGCTCGGATGCACCGGAGGAGCCGAAAAATCCCTGTGTGGGAGCAGGGAAAGGCGGAAAGCTGTTCCACAGGGGCTCCGGCACCAAAATGCCAGGTACTTTCTGTTCTCAGCCTGACCTGAACACACACAAGGTGTCTTTGTAGTGGCAAAGTAAAACTCCTCAGCCCTGCAGTAATGCTGAGAAAGACGCCTAAGACAAAATATCAATGCGGAAAGTTTTACTCCAGCTAAGGAAATCACAGAATCCCAGAATGTCAGGGGTTGGAAGGGACCTGGAAAGCTCATCCAGTGCAATCCCCCCATGGAGCAGGAACATCCAGATGAGGTTACACAGGAAGGTGTCCAGGTGGGCTGGAATATCTGCAGAGAAGGAGATTCCACAACGTCCGTGGGCAGCCTGGGCCAGGCTCTGCCACCCTCACCATGAAGAAGTTTCTTCTCAAATTTAAGTGGAACCTTTTGTGTTCCAGTTTGAACCCATTACCCCATGTCCTATCACTGGTTGTCACCGAGAAGAGCCTGGCTCCATCCTCCTGACACTCACCCTTTACATATCTGTAAACATGAATGAGGTCACCCCTCAGTCTCCTCTTGTCCAGCTCCAGAGCCCCAGCTCCCTCAGCCTTTCCTCACACGGGAGATGCTCCACTCCCTTCAGCATCTTGGTGGCTGCGTTGGACTCTCTCCAGCAGTTCCCTGTCCTGCTGGAACTGAGGGTTGATCCTGGTCCTTCTCCCTACACAAACCCCACATTTCACAGTCACGCTGTTGCGCTGCCGCAACACGGTGCCTTTGGGAAAGGCCTTTTTTATTTTCAGATACACTTTGGATTCAAGTTCTCTGCCTCAACAAGACATTTGCCTGAATTATTACCAAAAAAAGTTATCCAGCTCCATGTCTTTATGGCTCATCTTGTCCTGAGTATTTGTAAGCAAACCAGCCATGCTCATTCACAGCGATTAATTTAAATGTCCGCAGGATAGAAAAGCCTGGCAAGAAAACAAAATAGCTGCAGTAAAGTCAGCAGACAGACCGATAGGTATCACCAACGGGATAACCCAAAAGCTTAGCCAACCTATTTATGGTGAAAGGTTAATAGTGAATTACACCGGGGATGATAGTTCAGTGGTTGGAGCATCAGCTCTGAAATACCTGGACTTGTTGGGAAGTCAGTGGTTGAATTCCAGTGGGTCCAGTTTAAGCCCTTCATCCCAGTGAGGCAGACAAGCTGGGCTCCAGGAGGGTCATCGAGTCCTCTGGGAAACTATTTAAACCATAAACCTTATCTCTGACTGTTATGGGACCACGAAAAAATGTTTTCCTGTAAACTGTGCAGCACATAAGCCCCGTCCCTCGGGGGTGAGGTGACAATATCAGTGCATGAGGACACGGGACAACTTACACCCTGTTAATTCACAGGACCCCACCACACTGCTCCCCTTCCTATGGGTTGTATTAGTGTTTTAGACAATATATATCTTAACAGCAAAACACAGCGGGCAACTTCTCTTGCCTATTTGTTATACCAATCAAAACCCAAAGGGATTTTTTAAACTGGATCTTCCTGTTTTTATTCCTCATTATATGGAAGATTACCTGAGAGGTTGTTATTAACAGCAATTAGCATCAGACAGCAATTTATAATTTCCAAACTCAGATACAAACATTAGCAAAATATTTGCCAACAGAAAGCCATGTGTTATTCCCATTGCGTGGGAAACAAATTATAGAATTCTAAGTGATTTGTGTCTTTACAACTGAATTGGGAAGCTTATACAAGAGTTATCATGTGAATAGTGCACCGGGGATACTTTCAGTAGGCTACAAATTATTCTGAGACTCTGACTCATTCTCAAACAAAACCTTCATAGTCTGGACTCTCTTACAAGCAGATTTTATAGTAAAGCAAGAAAAGCTTAAGAAACCACTCAGAAGAAAACACTAATAAAATTTTATAAAGAAAAATCACTTGTAAAACCATCCTTATTAAGAATTATATTTGGACTCCGGGCTGAGAACTCAGCTGATGTAAGTCTATCCTAATGCCATTTAATTGAGTTATATAGACGTAAACCGCAAAAGATTCCACTCCTGAGCCTACCAGGAAAACAATCTCTGCAAATGCTGGTCACTATAAATACATAATAAACATGTAAGGATGAGCCACACACACAGGGTTTTGGATAGAGTATTATATGCTCATAAACAACTTTAAAATGCATATATAATGCTCGGAGCAAAGGATGTATCTTTATATTATGGGAAATCAAACTTGTCCGTATGAGTTGCATTTCTAACCTCTCCGTGTGGCCGAGATAAGAGGACAGGAGAGTTCAGGCTTTTGGTGGAAGAAAACAGTGATGCCCCAAAGCTCTGCCAGAAGCTCAGCTGGGGTGCAGATGCACCCCAAAATAAAACCGGCAGAGTGGACCCACGGGGGCTCATCCTCTCTGCTTGGCATCTTCAGGGAAGTTTGGGACCTCTAGGGAAATTTAGGACCTCCAGTATCACCAGCGCTGGACCCACTAAGGAGCTCTCATGGGGTTTGGATCCATCTCATGCGCCCATAATGATGCCGGATGGCAGCACCCGCTTCATCTCTACCTTCTCCTGGGCTTTTTCTCCTAGGCCAGAAACCAATAGGTGACTGGGGAGGTGGGGAAGGGGTTATTTTGACATTAATCTACCATAATACTCCCAATAAGTGACAGCTTAAATGATACTTTTCAGGCAGAAACAAAACATCTGACATTTTGTCTCCTTGAATCACAAGCGAAGAGTTGAATTTTGCAGTACAGAAGAATTACAAACCTAACAATTGAAGAATAACAAGAAAAAAGCATGTACCGAGGGATTTCTCAGCAGAAGAATGATATACTAGACAAAAATAAAAGGGTATACCATATGTTGAGTAATAAAATTGGCAAACCTAGTAAGGTTCAAATACTGCTATTATCCACATCTGGGCAAAATGGGGGGAAAAAAAAAATCATTAAGCAATCTGAGAACCCCCAAACAAAGAAACTGTAAAATTCTGAACTGTAAAGCAAAGGAAACACACTTAATCCCTCAGGAGTTTAAGTATGTATTTCAACTGGGTTATAGCATCCCTCACAAGGCTGTGGAAGCAGAGAAAGCTCGGGACACAATATAGGCACTGTGCGCCGGCCGGCCCTGAGCCAACTGGCCGCAGCACCCAGCGGCCCTGGCACCTGTTGGGTTTATCAGCGGCAAATGCTTTTACCTCCTTGGGGCACCCAGGGAAGGAAAATACTCTCCAAAGCGGCCGTTTTCCAGCAAAAGTGCACGACTGAGGGCTGCAAGTACTTTAAACTGGGGTTTTCCAGCTGCAAAACAAGCCTCCCTCAATGCTGAAGTCACCAGGACTTTTGTGAGTTGCAAAGAAATGTGCAGAAATACATAAGTGAGCAGCAATCCTGTCCTCATGAAACTCTGTTTCATCTATAACCACAGATGTAACCTCTTCCCCGGCTTCCCCTGAGGCTAATTTATTTATGAATGTTCCTATTAAAAATAGGACTACTTGCACAGTAGCTCACATTGCAGGGTGAATAGGGGAGGCAGGATAAATGCGATTTAATGAAGAAACGTCTGTGACGAAACATCTCTTTTTATGGGTACGTGTAGTCTGGGCTCACCCCACAAGGCTGAAAACATCACCCTGATTCCAGCCCCTTGCACAAACGCCACATAGGTTGGGTATTTTGGGGTGGCTTTTTTTGGTTTTGCTTTTTTCAAATACAATTAAAAGCCTTGTGGCTATATTCGTTTAGAAGCAAACTGCACATAGGTAGCCAGCTACTATTGCCTTGGATTACAATGTAAAAATTAGTATATATTTCCCTAATACTACATGAACACAGATTGTCTTTTCAAAACTTTATTTTTTGGCAGAGGCATCTATAAGCTAATATCAAGATCCTTGACAACATGGGAAGGCTTTTTATTGCCATCACTTGTTCTTAAAAGGGAGGAGGAGATGGTTTTGCCTTACCAGGGTAGCAAACGGCACAGAAATTGGACCAAGATGTGGGGCAGAGAGTGGGGGAAATCTTACAGCTCATTTGAAATTGTGCTTGAGAAAAGGGAGTTCTGGGGATCGGGGGGAGATGGGGGAATGGAGAGGGAGTGTGACTCTCCAGTGGGACTGAGGAAACCATCCAGAACATAAGAGACAGCATGCGATAAATAATGAAAAAGCAAAACTTGAGAGCGTGATGTAAAGGGACACACGAATGCAGCTTCGAACAATAGGCGGGCGCGAGGGGAGGAGGCGAAACGGAGATGTCTTTGAATGCCGAAGGCACAGAAGTGAAAATCTCAGCCGTGCTTTTCATCCCTGAGAACGCTGACTTCTGTTCAGGGCTTCTGGAAAAGCACGTGGTGGATTTGGAAAAGTCTCCAGCCTTGGAGAAAAGACCAGGGTGGAAGATCTTCATTGAGGGGATGACCTGGCAAGATCCTGACAGCTTTCGGCAGCTGGACCTGGCGTCCCAACCACCCGCCTGCCACTCGCCCTCGCTCCCCTGCCTGTCATTCCCAGCCCATATCAAATGAAAGAGAGATGGGACAGCGTTGGCAGCCTGCGTGACAGACGGGCAGGAGTGGGACCACAGGAGGAGCTGCTGAAAGCTCTGAAATTGCTGATGTGGCCCACAGCATGAAGGACGCTTGCCATGCATAATGGAGAGGATGCTGAGTCTTTTCCCACTTGGTGCCTGCTTCTCAAAAAAGGGACCAATAAAAAATAAAAACCCTTGTGAAATTCTGTGATGTGGTATCAGAACAAAAAAGGCCGTGGCATCGCTGTGGTACCTGCCTGGATGCAAGAGATGCAGCTGGTCCTGCTGCAACCTGGACTGACCATGTCCTGGGGTCAAAGGCTGAGCTTTTCAGTGCTTGAAAATAAGGTGTATGTACTACTTCTTCAATACCACGTCTAAGAATTAAAATACAAAGACTGCAGAAAACAACCGACAGAACTACCAGCAGCAGAAAACAGTTCGCTGCTGGAAAATCAATACCCAAAACAACTGTACAAATCCATGAGTTTTCAAGCTATGGATTTCAAGATTCATTCAGGATCTGAGCAATGTCAGTACAGCAATAGGAAGTTTTTTCTGGTAATCATAGTGGTTTGGAAAAGAAAAAGAAAGGAAGGGGGAAGAAAGGGAAAGGAGGAGGAGAGGGAGAGGAGAGGAGAAGAGAGAAGAAGAGGGAGAGAGAAGAAGAGAGATAATTCAGCTTTCCACCTCTCTTCCCACCAGGCCTCCGCGAGCTGCCGCAGCCCTTTCCCTGCCCTTCCCAAATTAAAGCGAATCAAGATCTGAAAAATACAGGCACCGGTTTTCAAATCCGAGATTCCAGATGTTTGCTTCAAACAATATTTCAAATTCGACGGGTAATCGGCAAAGCTGCTTTCACACACGCGTATCTCGTGGCCGGTTACACACGGCTGTAGAGCTGGTTATTTACTGGTGTGTGATGGAGACAGTAAAAAGCAACAGGGTAAAGGCTCAGTAGGATTTCAGAAAATCTCGTTGTACACCACGGTGGTTTGGACGAGGAACAGAAACTGCGAAAAATTGATTTTCTTCAGTTTTCCCAAGTGTGGAAACCAGGATTTTTTAAACCAAATTAAGCCCCAAAATGTAATTAAATCCATAAAAGCTACGAGGAAATTGAGTCCGTACCACATACTAACGCTTAAATTTATAAGCGGTGGAAAAAAATCCACAGGAAAAAACACATTAAGTTCTATATATTAGTGTAACAAAATAAGGAAGGGAATTCTTTAATAAGTTCTGCTTTTTATGCCATCCAATTACCAAAACCAATATTTAGGACACCAGTGTTTCACATCCAGTTTTGGTTGGATTGGTGTCACAATGTGGAAGGATGGAGAGCTGCTCATGGAACAGAATAAAAGAATCAAAATTAATGAGGATTATGTGCGCTACCACTCCTGAGTTTGAAAATTTAACAAAAAGAACAGTAAACCAGTATCAGACAAATATATGAGATTCTGGATTCTAATAACAATGTTTCTTAATGATGCAGAAGGGAAAAACTGACTGAATTCTCTATTACTTTTTGTGAAAGCTCATGCCTTTATGAAAACATATAATATGATGTTGTTTCTTCTTAGCAACAAAATATCATCTATATTCTGAAATGAAGTTCTACGCAGAGTATTACATGCAGTCGTGCATGCAAAGTGATCTCACTTTAAGGATAATACATTTTTGTGTTCAACTATTTAACTTCTATTTGAAGCTGTTTTAAGGGAAGTCTCAGCAATTGTGAAACAAAGATTTCTTTTGCATTTATTTTCCTGAAATGCTTCATCTGAGGTGCTCAAGCCTGCAGAATTTTATTGATCTCAGGAGGTTTTTCAAGCGATGACACTTCATCCCCAGAGGTAACCTCAGAGTTGAACATCAAAGTTTATATTACTTTTCTTCACATTTTTTTACATTTCTTTTTCTTTCTCATTTTGGAAGACTTGATGAAATGCACAGAGCACGTGATCTTAAGCAACGTGAATCTTCAGAGGATTCATAAAATATTTGATGATTGTGTTCGGAAGCGAAGGAATGTAAGGGATTCCAGTGCTGTACATATTTCTAGCATATTAGCTGCAGAAATGGTGTCTATAGAGAAAAGGACTATGATTTGATTCAAGCACTGAAGATGACTTAATGCAAAGCTCTGTGGTACATCATTAAAGACAATAATAAAACAAAACTATTCTTGCGCTCACTCGATTCCCAATTTTCAACTGCAGCGGAGAAAGCCCCACAAATTTCCAATATTGCATGCGATATACTGAAAAAATCTCATATATAAGGACTATTTCCTTGTGGTTTATTTTTAATTATATTAAGTTGTTTTAAGGATAGTGCAGCCAGCTTTCTCCTATACGCCCTTTGCAAAAGAGCAAGGCACAGGAAACAAAGATGTTTGGATGAAGAGGGAGCACGATCTCTAAATCAAATCCCCACCGGCGTTCCCCCAAACGAGAAGCACGTGAAAACCGAGCGAGAATCTGGGCAATCGAGAAACCCTGTTTGCAGAGCAGATGAGAACAAACGGATGTTATCTGATGGCTTCAGGAAAAGGAAAGTGTAGGAGGAGGAAATAATATTAGTTACCCTGCAAGTCCCATTCGCAATCGGAGTAGGAGCGACTGTGAAAGGAAATAGTGCAGCTCCACCAGCCCCCAAAGGGTTATAAATCTTTTGGCCCTTGGGAACAGGTAAAAAAAATAATAATAAAAAAAAGTATTTCAATCATTAAATAATAAAGAACAGTGCTGAAAGCTTCCTGGTGATAGCATGTGCAATCAGGTGTTGGCCAGACAGACGGAAAGTGATTTCCAGCAATGGTTTTGGTGGGGAAGGAGACCTCTCTTTGCAAATACAAAAAAAAAAAGAGCTGGATCTAATTTAGCAGTATTAAAAATCAACATGTAGATTTGGATAAATTCTCTAATCTTGCAATGAATTTTATCATTTGGGAGTTCTTGGCCAACTCTTTGTGGTTTCTTGAATAGTTTTATGAGGCGAGGGAAAAGGATGAATGAAATTTTTCATTTGTATGAAGTGCAATAATTTTAAACCTTGGTTTCAAACTAAAAAGCAATTAGGTTAAACATGAAACACTCAAAGGAAAAAACTGATCATTGCAATAAATAATATCTGAAAACCACAGCAGCTTTAACGTTAAGAAACTCTTTCTTTTAGTCAATTGGGAAACAGCAGCAGACTGCCAGTGGAGTGGTGTGGAACAAAAAGATATCAATAATGTATGATATTTTATAAATGAATTCAAAGCTAAGAGGAGTCAATTAAAATACCACTTCAAAAGTAACTTAAAAGATCACGATGGACTCTTTTGGATGGGGATTTATGCCCTACAACGCTCCTACAAAACCTACACAACAACTCCCCCTCCACTCCTGCTCCACGTTGCGCCGTCCCCGTAGAATCTCCCGCATATAATCATTACAGCGAAATCAAAACACACAGCTATAATAAATTATTTATAACATAGCAGAACGTGCGAAACGTTAAGTGGCAGATGTTAACAGGAACACTAGATTTTCACATATTTTTGAGAAACGCTGCGAGTTGCTGACAGAGAAGGTACAGACCCAAATTATCCTGTTTAGCTAATTGAATTCCCAGAGCTCTTTCTGAATGGAAAGGGGTTGGTTTAGTTAAAGAATCTTTAAGGAAAGAAATTTTTCCTTTAATGCACTGATAATGAATTAGAACTTAGATCAAATTATTTACAACTCTAATTCAATTACACTGCAATATAGGATTTCAGATATCGATTCATCTCATCTAAAACTACATAGCAGATAATTCGGCTGCAGGCAACAAAAACTCTCATCCTGATCTCAAAGGGCTTTGTACATTGGAAGGACCCGAGTTCTAAAATTCAACTTTGCCCCCAGTTTTTAACCACTATATGAAAGGAACAGCTGTGGTGATCGTTTTTTTCCCCCAGTAAAATAATTTTACTTGTAATCTGATAATTTTTCTGGGTTGAATTGCATTGATGTTTCAAGATTTGCTAACACAAGGCCAAATTATGAATTTTGAAAATATCCTCGATAGAGGCAAATATGTTTGCACAGTCCCACATCCATGTTGTCTTTCTGGAATTTCTTAAGCCATATCTCAATAGAAAAGGGAGAAGTAAAAAGCAGATGAAGGGGAAAGTATTGCTGAAGTTACACCACTGGCTTTTTTGCCTTAAGATACAGAAACTATGATATTAAAGTTTCATGTTAGTGAAAACTAATTGAAATCATTTCACACTAGCCAGACTGGGGAGGTGGCTTAAGTCATTTTTTTCACTGTCTAGTTTTGGGTGTGAAACCTGAGAATATAATTTTGGGCTTTCTAGGTGTTCACAAAATGTCAGAATAAACTACAGGTAGTAAAACCTCACTCGGAATAAATAGTCACTGTGTTAAGATGATGTAAAAGCCCCGAGTTCCTGCAGTCGTGCAGACCCACCAGGTTGTTTATCCCTCTGCTCACCTGTGGCCATCAAATTAAAGCAGAAAATGACGTAAAGGACAGACTGTTGTCATCATCCCAACATATGCCACCTTCTGCATGTCACGGCCAACCTGACATTTATTAGAGTATTTTTTTCCCAGTAAGCATTTTCCAATGGAAATCACATCTATAAGAACATGTGTGTGTGAGTGTGACACATATAATTTAACTTCTAGATAATACCACCAGAAATGGATGGAATCTACCAGTGCCTTAGAGATATCAAACACAGGGAGGCTCCATCCCACACTCACGTATGGGAGTTGTTTTCTGTAGGACTTCCCTCTGCTGTTATCCGGCTGACAAGCCCCCAGCATTTAAAAGACTTAAAACACTACATATCATACAAAAAAAGAGAATTTTATACGTACGAAATTGCCGCATTTCCATAAAATCTCTAGTTAGATTTATTTCACTTTAAATAAAGCTTACTTGCAAAATGTTAATGCAGCCTCTCCCTGTACCAATTAGCACCATTACTGAAGGGGTGACCTCTCCCCTTTGCAGGCGGTGATTAAGGGGAAGAAATCGTATTGATTTTTCTGTTAACTTGATTTCCTCCAGCATCTCACCGTGTAGAATTGCGGTACTCACCCTATTTACTGCAGAAGGAACTTCGCCTCGTGCAGGAATACTGTTTGTACAATGCAAAGCTGTGCTGCCATTTATTATTCATAGCAATTCAGAAATGTATTTATTCCATTCATCTAGCTGCAATTTATTAAGCAAAACGGGCACCATCACTGCCAGTAGTGCCCAGATGTGTGGGTTTAGGTTCAGGCAGGACCTTCCCTGCCCTCCCCAATAACATCATGGCTGCATTTTGGAAAGCTAAATAGTAAGTGTTAGTAAGTGTAAGCTTATTATTAAAACAGACGAAAAAGGAGGATTAAGTCATACCAATGCAGTGCCCAACACACAGCAGGCGTTTCATAAACAATCGCTTGTGCTCCATCCGCAGATATTTAGAGTCCAAACACCGGATAACACTATTAAGGATCGACTTTTAGTTTTTCTAATATCTCCCATCCCAATTGAGATGAGTTTTTCTACTACTCATGTGGTGGATTTAACCAACAACATGGTGTTTTCACCTCTCCACAGCCAATGGCAGATACGGCTGAACGAAGGAACTCGCATATCGCCGCCCGCTTCTCAAAAAATGAAGTTGAATTGGCAAAAATGAACACAGAACGTGAAAAGTAATCACTGCATTTTTGCCTAACGAGGTCACCAGAGCAGGAAGAGTACAAGCAACCAAAGTTACTTTAATAACTAGATTTACACCGACAATTATAGCTGGTTTTTATTTTTTCCTAAACAAATCCTATGATCTCTTTTCTCGAAGAAAAGCAACAGAAAGCAAAGAAAGAAAAATAGGAAAAATTGTGTCATATTAATAAAAGTTTTAAGTAGAATTGAGAGAACTGATAATAGAGGGAAAGCTTTGCCTTATACTAATTCACATTTATTTAAAAAACTATCAAAAACATAGTGTATTACAATATGCACGTAGTGAACCTCTGCTCACAGGGACATATTTCTCCTCCTGAGTCCCTTTCCTGAACTCCTGGGTCCCCTCTCCCGAACTCCTGGGTCCCCTCTCCCGAACTCCTGGGAGCTCTGTCAAGCTTCACTTTTCCTACTGAATCTAGATCCCCACTAAGCCAAATATTTTTGAAAGTTATCTCTAGCTTGCCTATATAAATACATTACTATCTGTAAAAAAAACCTAATGTTCTTACGAGGGCAAAGATGCTGAATAAACACCAGCTTGGTTTTTATTTATATTAATGTTTTAAATAGCTTTTAAAACAGCCTAGGAGAGATGATTTGTATTTATGGCTTAGATTTTTGTGTGTCACGTTTTTAAACAAAGGGGAGAGGGGAGAGAAGCTCTGCTGAGCACATTAGTTGTCAGGTGGACATCAGAAAGGTGTGTAATTTCAGAAATGGAGAGACCAAATAATAAAAATAACATCCTATTTGCTTATGTTACCGGCTGCTCTTCCTACTATTAAAGCTGAAATTCCATGTTGTGGAGGCGTTTTTTCAGAGCAACACAACAGCGCTGAGAAACCTTCCCCAAAGCTCCGCAGCAGCGCGGCAGCTCTGAGAATAAGGAATTAGAAAATGTGACATTTGACAGGCAGCGGATAACAAGGTGCAAAAACTGCAAAGTTCCTGTAGGTAGAAAGAAAGCAAAGCAATGTAGTGGAAGAAAAAATTCCTGACAGCTCTGACACATGGGACCTATTTTTCTCCTCGATGCACATGTAGTTCTCCTGCGAGTATAATGAGAGTTGTGCGCATATGGGGAGGAGGAAAGGTTACTCCACACAGCAAACTGCCCAGCCATTCCCCTTTAAAAATACTGTGTCAAAGAAGGTATAAAGATGTTTTCGGTGACTTTTGGAGGTGACTAAAGTGTTTGGCAAAGGCTTTAGGTCGCTCCAAATTAGAAGTAAGAAGAGGTAAATGTTTATAACGTCTCCGTGAATGTCTAATGCCTAAAATCAATCACTTGTCTATTCCAAAGATAAGTGCTGAGATTCCAGTCCCCCAAGTAACAGCTACATCCATCCAAGAGAAAGCAAGGATAAGAGGATTGATTGCAAAAACGGAGATTTCAGTGATTAAAAAATACTGTGGAATAGCTGCATTACTCAACCGCCTCCATTTAATGTCACCCATGCAGTACTGTAGGAACGGTCATAATAAAACCCCTTGTTAACCCAGACCAATAACAGGAGCTTCCAAGCAGAATAACTGAAGCACAAGAGCAGATGAGCTGTGATTAAAATACTCATACCTAGAAATGCGCAGAGGTTGCAGTGACTCGCGTTGTTTAGCCGTGAAGCCATTTGGGCTGAGAAACCAGGGAGCTGCCGCCGCGGCGCCGGCGTGCAACTTCTTTCTGTTTTGCCCAAGTAGCAGTTACGGGGTTAAACTTTCAGATGCTAGTTGCTGGTGAACGTGTTTCTCTGGATTTTAGACACGCTTTTCGTCTTTAAATAATAAAAAAGCCCCTCTTCTCTTGTGTGGCTCAGAGCAGGTCCCTCAGCACAACAGCTTTCACACCCCAGGAATGCACAATGACTTCTCCAGCCACCAAACTGTCACCAAGAACATACTTTCCACTGCTTGAATTGCGAGCTATTATTTTCAGTGCTGCTTTCCAGAGCATTAAGTTTGACTTTTTTTGTTTTAAACCCATCCCTACGTAGAGCACAAAACCAGCCCGAACTCCTCCTGGGTGCAGCAGTGTCCCAGCTCTGGAGGTGGGAACATCTGTGTTGGGCAGGACACAGGAGATGCTCCCCAAGGCACCTGAAGCCCAGCAGGATTTTCAACCCCAATTTTCAATGGACCACAGGCTGAGCATTTCAGACTGGTGAACATATCGAAGATGGGCTTCCAAAGTTAAGCCAGCAAGCTAAAAACTTCACTCAGAGCAGTCCTGTTTAAGTAATCTCGACACACCTGCTTGATCTCCTGTGCAGTTATTTAACACAGGAGAACTGTTCAAAGCAGAAGGACACCTGATGTTGAAATCTTAATTCTTATAAACCTTTAACATGAGACTGGATAGAATACTACACCACTCAGCCAATGGCTACAGAAGAACAAAGTCCCTTCTCCAAATACACATTCATATGGAATACAGCTGAGGTTGATTAAATGTGATTTCTGTTTATTTTAAAGACGTTAGAACCCAAAGTCTTCACGCAGCATTCAAAGCCATGGGATGTATTTCTACGTTAATTAAAAATGTAAATGTCATCGTCTGTAAAGAAGTACCTTATATTCACATGGTTTTTAAGTTAAATCTTGGGAACATTTGTCAGCTCAAAGGAAATTCCATCCCTAGTGAAGAGTCCTTCCCAAATGAGAGAAAAGAACATCACCAAAGGAAAAACAATACCCTGTGATGAGGAACACAATCTAGATAATTGCCACCTTGCCAAGAACGTGTGAACTTCGTTTTTAAAGTTCTTTAAAATTCGAAGCAAATTCATTCTTCAAGTAATTACTAAAATGTGAACTAAATAAACTTCAGCATTCCCTACACACCGTCTCTGCTGAGTTTTCCTGTAAACAGCTTGATTTTCTCACTGGAAACTATGCCAAAGTAGACAGAGTGGGTCCATTTCGGGAGCTTACCTTCCAAGCTGCAACCCTTCAAAAAGCTGCTATAAAGAGATGAACTGCTCACAGCATCCTGGCCCTGCAGTGGGGAGGAAATTATTCCCCAATACACCTGTTTACCCTGGACTGGAAACATGGTCTCATATAGCACATATATGGACTTGTAACAATATGTACACAAGTATTTACACATGCACACACACACCTCCAGCTTAAAATCTCTTTTACACCATTTTCAGAATTCCTCCTCTCCTTATCTGTGATTAAACAACTCAATTCCGAAATATTTGTATGTTAAAATGCGTAAGAATTTAATAAACTGAACTGATATGAGAAAAGAGCTTAATAAGGATATAAACAAGGTGTTTTTTCTTTAATCCTACACCATGGCTGTTGTAAAGAAATACGAATGAGTACCGGCTTCTCATCTAAAATTCCATATTATTCCTGTGAATGTACAGCAGAAGTAAAACCATAGCACCCTATATGATAAATACTTAGGTGCATCTTTTATGTATTGCAATACTATCTCTCATGAAAGAAAATGAACTTTATAAATGAGTCAGAGCACAGATGAAGGAACTTTCTCTTCTGAAGTTGACAATTAATGTTGTTAATTTGAACCCACGCACTTCATTCTGTACCTAGTTACCTATTATTTAAGGTTTTGCTGTTAATTTGCCCCCCCATAGCAGACTGAAAAACACATGCTAATATTGTTCAAATTAACCATTCAAAAAATAGTCACAGTGTAGAAATCCTGTCTAAATAGCTGGCTCGCATGAAAAGCACAGACTACTATGTAATACATAATATCCTGTATAATATAACAGTCAAAACTGTTACATTACTGGAAAAGGAGGAAATGTTACCATATGTGAGGATGAGCACTTCCATAAATTAAAAATACAAAAATAAAGTCCTGCAAGCAATATATTCCAGCAACCTCTAAATATAACTTTGCAAGTGTCACGCAGTAATGCTGTTAACTGGAATTAAAAGTCGACACCAGCCAAGAGCAAAGATAATTCCCCGCAGCAGCGCGATCTGCTCACGTTTCATCCCTGGGCTGCGCCTCCCAGTCCTCCCAGTCCAGCGGCGATGCTGGGAGGTGCCGCACGCAGGAAACGGCCCCTCCAAACAACAGACTTGGGGATTCTCGTCCTCCGGTGCTCACTCAGAGACTGAAATCATTTTAGATCTTACTAACAAAGTTTTAAAGAGCCCTTCAGGTGAGTTTTGTGACCATGTTGTTCTGCTCAGGTAACTCCTACGTCTCTTTGCTGGAGCAATCAAACCAGCCACTTGTTCTGGCAGCCCAAGGGTTTCCAGCAGCACGGGATGGAATTGAAGCAGTAAAAGTGGCTCTCCCTGAAACAGCAGCTGCTCATTTCAAAAATGCCATCATGAAACGTACCTCTAGTTTTAAAAATGTATTGAAACAAAGAAATTAAATACGCAGCAGATCATTTCTGGTGGTGTGCATAGGGAGTGTTTGTGGTTTATTGCCCTTGTGGGTCTGTTTGGGGTTTTGGCTTTTTTTAGTTTTGGTTTCTTAATGCAAACATGGGTCCCATTGCCATGAGCACTGATTTTTCCCATTTTGGATTTTGGATCCAGGGCAGTTCTCTGGGTTCAAAAGCACCAGCTCGGGTCCAGCTTCCTCAAGCACAACCCAAACACCCCCGAGCTCCAAAGGTGCAAAAGCCCCTGGCAGGACAAACCCACTCCCACTTGTGCAGACGTTTGCTAGACCTACATTACAGGGAATACAAGCAAAAAACCTCTAGCACCTTACAAATTTTACTTAACCAAGATTTCCAAACAATTCAAGAAATCATTTCTCACTCCATAACCCAGAGTGTGATTCTAAGTTCTTTTGATAGAATCCTTCCGAAGTTCTCCACAGCAGCAAAAGGGGGAAGCCTGTCGGTTTTACATCCAGAAACTGCAAAATCTGGGCTCCGCGCTTTCTGTCTTTGCGGTTTGCTGCTGTAATTTAGAAACCACACACAGCGCTGGAGTCTCAGACCACTATTAGAAATGCGACTTTGGAATAAATTAAGAACACTCGTGGGAAGGGGAACCGAACTTTCATGTGGCTTCCTGGAGGCTGCTCTGGCACTGGAGAAAAATCAGACCCCGCACAGTAGTGGATCGGTAATAAAGCAAATTCTAAAATGATATAAAATAAAGTGAAACTTCAGGCCACGGTCAGGAACCCGGTGACGTGGACAGAAAACATGTGTAGAATGAAGTCATGGGCCTGTGTCATTCTGAAGTGTAATATGAATTATTCAGTGTGGGCATAAATCTACAAACAGAGTGATGTAGACGTCCACATTAGCGGGAATTAAAAGTGTGAGAGCTTTAGAGCGGGTCTTTCATTTGCATCTTTATTATTATTATTATTATTTACTGCATTAAAAAACCTTGTTTTCTTTAGAGGAGCCCACACTTGCTAAAATAACTGGATCATTATTCAAGCAGCAAATGCAGAGTGTATGCGTGAAGCACACAGTAAATTTGTGAGATAAAGCAGAACTGCTCAGGTTTTCAGAACAAGAAAGCGCTTCATGTTTACTAGCCATAAAGATACATCACAAAATACCTTTTTTGTAATTAAAAGGGCTATTTCTGGCAATTACCACACGGTTTTCTCAAGTTTTCCATCTTCTTGGACAGACAGTAATTTAATTCATGTTTTAATTATGTTACAGAGAGATTATTATTCCATAAGAGATAAATAGCAGTAAGTCAGTTAGAGGTTATTTCAAGCACTACAACGTTACTGAGACTCCCTGCTACTACGGTTCCTTTCTTTTCCAGCATTTCTCTGTCCCCTACTAATGTCAGAAAGAGCTACACAATCAAATGGAAAATGCAGCTACACGCTTCTCAACGGGAAACCCAAATTGGCTACACACCAAGCACATCAGTATTCAGAGATTTACCAAAAAGAAAAGGAAATAAAATCAAATTAAGTCGACTGTCTCCTAGTACTTTTGATTACTCCAATTATAAAATCAAAGCCGTTCCCATGTTAGCAGTGAAGCCAACAAGCGGGTGAATTAAACATGCTTTCAATGCGAGATGTTCCCTTCTGAGGTTCGCTGCACTCCTGTTTGCTGGTAGTATGTAACAATATTCATATTTAGCTCTGTGGGATAAATCCTACTCCTGTCAAAGACAGCGTAAAATGTACCATTGATTTCTGTCCGAGTGGACTTTGCCTAAAGAAAATGAAAATACAATGAACTAATATGCTACACCACACAAGACTGGAGCATAGTGCTGCATACGGTAAAATAAACTTTAAACATCAGGAAATCAATATTTTTCTAAGAACTTTTACATGCTATAATCATATATAGTGTATATTTTTAACTAAAATCTTATTTTGCTCATCAAAGCAGTTGTTTTTCTTCTTAAATCCCTGTCCTGATCACTCCAACGAGCATCTGAAATCTCAGACATGCTGCTTTGCAAAACATTTAAGAGTGTACCTTTGCAGGCAAGTTAACATTGTCCCGAAGATACTATCGTATTTGTTGGCAGAAAGCTGCTCAGGGCATGGAGGCGATTGGTTCAGACTTAAAAAAAGGACAAAGAATCCCCTGAGATTACCAGGAAAAAATGCAAGCGCTAAGGCCACGTTGTTCGATGCGATACACCCCCAACAACCAAACACAGATGTCCCATTAAAAGGCCAATTAAAGGAGCATTAACCTTTAACCAAAAATATAACAGTAGTTTAAATTAGTCGGAAAGTCAGAGCAGAATGTTATTTCAAACTCCTTTGCCTATGCAGACGTCTTTAAAGTGTTATCCATTCATTTTTGTTTTATGAGGGCAACGCTACCCATAAAAGTAACATTTCTGAGGTTAACACATGGCTAACTTGGAGAAACAATGTTTTCACAAGAATGTAAAATAAAATAAATCAAAAAGCCAGACTACACCGCATATCTGCAATATATATTTGACACATTTTCAAAGTTAAGGTGGCAATACAAGTTTAAACCAGGATTCACTTTTGATTGGAGGAGATTTATCAGTGAAGTACAAATATGTTTATTTAATATAGTTTGCCGCACATTCCTAACACTCAATCCTGTAAGAATAAAATCCAGTTTCAAAAAGCTAATTCAAAAAGCAGCTATAAATGCTTAAATATGGGAGTTATAGTGAAGTTTCACGGTGAAATAGGCGTTTAAGAGTTTACTGCACTAGGTGATCGAAAGGCACGTAATGTCTAAAATGAGGATGGAATTGTAAGATGCACTCAGGTTGATAGAAATAAAGAATGGAGTCGTGAGACATGCAAAAATACAGAGTAGGAAAAAACAAAATTAAAAGAAACAATCCAGCAATGAATCAACAGAAGCGCCTCTTATTAACTGCAGTGTCCCTTTAGAGGCATTTTGCTAATTGACACCGAATTAGCATTTGCTATGGCGGGGACAACACTTGAATGGAGGCCGGGGCTCAGCTCGGGGTGGAACCAACACGATTTGGGGAGTGGAGGGACCGTCGACGGCCCCGAGCCCCGAGCACCCCCCGCACCCCCAAAACAATGCGGGAATTATGCACCCGCCGGCGGTTCGGAGACTGTGCTTAATATGATTAGTGCTGCTGTCTACCCAACTTAAGTGCTGCCGTGGATTTTCGAAGCCGAGAGCGGAGCGGGTGTCTTCTGCTCCCCAGAACATTCGGTTTGAAGGCTTCTCACAGGGCAGAGAATAAAGATGGAATCTTTTCACAAGGGGCATAAAAGAAATGCCACACAGCCCTGACTAGCACAGCTCTGCCTTGTTTTCTGGAGGGGGGAGCTGGGTTTTGTTTTCCCTTTTTTTTTTGCTTTACTGTTACCAGCAACAACAAAAACTATTTGCCTGTAATGCGATTTTATTTTAAATCAGAAATATTTTACGGTTATGGGTCTGTTAGACTGTGCCCAGCTCCTAAATGTGCCATCTTCTATCTTTTCTCTAGCTCCCCAAGTTAGTTCTTTTAAAAACAGTTTAACAACAGTAGTTAACATTTGGTTTTTAAACTGTATTAGCAGAAGAAAGAGTAAATCATTAATGACTCAAAGATATTTAAGTAAAAGATTTTAAAAGCGTATAAAATATGCCTTGAAAACTATTTAGACAGCGTTGGGGGATTAAATGGTGTACTCAGTACCATGCCTATTTTAAATATCTGTCAAAGGAATTTTATATTTGTGTGCATTTACTTGCAATCTATTGCCGAAGAGGCTCTAAAGATGAAGCTAAACGCTAATGAAGGTTAGCTTTCAAGAAAACAAATGCTAGGAATGTCTCAGGAGTAAATTCATTGTGTGATTTTTAAGCTGTGCTCTGCAGGAACCAAGGCCACTAGCACAGCTGATGAACTTGAAATTAAACTTCAAAGGGAAAACATGACACTCTAAACTGTTTTAATACAATGAAAAAGAAAAGACAGCTTCAAAAGTTAGTTTTATTAATTGTAGACAGGATCCTTGAGCAGATCCTTGGCCGGTGCCGTCTTACAAGATAAATCTGCGGCGCTGAGCTCAGCGCTGACAAGATACCCCGTGCGGACGTGGATTAGGGCTCGGGGACCACCCAGAACGATAAGCTCATCAAATAACCTTCCTGCAGCAGCATCAGCTAACGGGGCACATCCACACCAAATACAGAAATACTTCCCCACAATCTAAAGTAGAAATCCAAGTACTACAAGAAGACGAACCGAAAACACTTACTGCTCAGCAGACGGTATCAGTGTGGTTTGATGCTCACGCTACTCCAGGCCACCAGCAAATCTGTTTCTGTCCAAGTTCAAGTCGTCTTTGATAAAATTAATATTCCAGAAGAAAGGAACTTGCCATTTACATGCATAAAAACATCCTCACGCCTCAGATGGCAGTGAAGTTGCTTTCTAGTTGCTACACATCTCCAAATATTTTAGCATCAGCCATGGCAGGAAAACCCCGTACAGTGAGAATGTTTCCATCTCTCCAAGATATTTTTGCTTTGTTTTCACTGCATCTGTTTTAAAATATCACAGAAAATTCAGCGTTGAAAGCTATCAACCAGACGAGCACCCTATTCTTGCCGCATTCAAGCCTTGGTTATGTTTTTAACACAGGCTGATGCTGAAGTATCTTTAACGGCTCTTCAACCCCATAAACACACGATGCTATTTCTGCGCTCTTCGGGGCAAGCTCCCAACCCGGCCATCTCCCAAACCGACCCATATGTAAAAGCAGGAAAGTCGAAAGAGGCCATCACGCACTCACACCACCTGCAGCTGTTACTTTGGAGCAAAAAGATTAACATTTCAGCAACTGAGTCTTTTCCGCATCCCGCTGCCGGGTCCTGCAGGACGCTGAGCCGCAAAAGCACCCAGCACGGCCGATGGGACAGCACAAGTAGCCCCAGACCCATATGGTTTGACTTAACATTAACTGATTAAAGGTATTTTGACTAGTTCTACAGTTAAATCACATGCACCTGTTACACACATTAGTAGCACCTACATCCTCCTGCAAACACAAGGATGTAAAACTCAAGAAGATTACGTTTCACGTGCTTAGCACTGGAACAGAGTAGATTTATTTATCAGTTTCACAGCTTCCTTGAAATAAACCATTTACATTAGAATAATTCCACCTAAAATGCCATAAAAATAACATTTACTCTAATTTATACCTTTTAATATAAGTTATACTACTATGATCTGTGCAAAAATAATTTCTCAGCGTCCAGTTTGTCTTATGTATTCTCAGGTTTACCAGAGCCAAACCATATGAATCATGAGAGAAAATGTTTCTGCCCTTCTAATAGGTGTAATTTTGGTAATTAACCACAGCAAATAAAGCCAGTCTATCTAACATGTATAAACTTTTGGGATGCATTAATTATTTTTGCTCTGGCAGCTGGTCACTGGTGTAGACTAGAAAAAGGCTGGTCCTTCGGTTCACACATTAGCCTGACACTGATTCAGCTTCAGTTTTGGGCCCATATTGGGAAAAGAGATAAAAGGGTACTGTGAACACAAAGAGGGTAAACAATGTATTGGGGGCACATCAGTACAGAAGGCAGGTAGCTGTGATGCTCGAAATCACCACGCTGACCTCTTCTGAACCGCCCTCTGAACACACTGCAGCTGAACATCTTCAGAGTTCATGACGGTGGTTTAAAGATCAATAAATATTCCCATGTGTCAAAACCAACACTGCAGTAATTCGAGCAGCAAAAGCATGGAGCACTCAGTGGGATAAGGCTGCTCCAAGTCACCTGTGTGTTCTGCAGCAGAGCTGGGCTCAGCATCCCTCTTGGCTTTGCTTAAGTTCAGCACAAACTGCACATGGTTAACCTATGAAAATCAGACTATGCATGGACATTCCCACATCACGAAGGTTTGGGTTTTGAATGTGTAACTCATATTTAACTTTAAAATATAAGGTTCCTAATGTAAAAAACTACAGGTTTGCACAACCTTCCTAAATGCCTTTGCAATAACTACGAAATTCAAGGCCCTCCAAATAGGGTTCCCAACCTGCTTAGCTGGGACTCACATGAGCAAAACCAACAGGGAGGGCTGAAAACAGGTTTTCATGAGATCATCTTTCTGGTAGGGACTGAAGGGTCTCGCTGGACTCCAAGCACCACCTGCATCAGGCTGACAGGCACTGTCATCAATCCTGTCCCAGATAACACATCTATGACATCCCTTTCAAAAGATGCTACTTCTTTTCCTTAGCACAAACAGGAGGCCATGGTGGTTGCAATGACCCTCCCTTTATAACAACAGCTCGAAACTTCAAAACAGGATAACTCCACCTCAGAAAGATGGTTAACGTCCTTCACAATAATAATATCTCAAGATCTTGTTTCACCCAAGAACAGGTCATGCTCAGATGGATGGATTGCTTGGCTTTCCTAGCAAGCTGTTCAGACCTTTAAGCGGGGAAGCTGACAGTGAAGAGACAGGACAAAAGGAAATGGCCTCAAGTTGTGCCATGGGAGGTTTGCATTGGATATTAGGAAAAAAATCTTCACAGAAAGGGCTGTGGGGCATTGGAACAGGCTGCCCAGGGCAGTGGTGGAGTCACCATCCCTGGAGGGGTTGAACAGATGCAGAGATGAGGTTCTCGGGGACATGGGGTAGTGCTGGAGTTGGGTTAGGTTATGGCTGGACTCGATGATCCTGGGGGTCTCTTCCAACTGAAACGATTCTATGATTCTATGAAGAATTGCAGAAGTACCTTAAAATACCAGGTGAGCAGATATCCAATGAGAGGCAAAGGTGAGTATGTAAGGAAAAATGTAAATGTCATGTTACCCATGGAAAAGAAGCCAATCAGCCCCTGAGCTACTTCCCCCCAGAAGGACCCCACAGGGTAGGAACAGATAGGTCTATGAAAAAGTCAGCCCCTATTCATTAATTATTTTACAAAGAAAAGAAAAACAAAAGCTAGAGGCACTGTACCAGAGACAGCTGATTGCTGTGATTGATTACTGTCCCAAGAGGTCTCGTGTAATTTTAATTATGTTAAGGACTTGATTAATCAAATTTGCTGTTCTCAGTTCTACCCACCAACAGACAGTATGTGAATACACAGGCATGTGCCTGTTGAGGGAGGGATTCTGCCCTGCACACACATTGCGACCATCTAAATCCCTCCTATACACCTCTCTATACCATCAGGGGACGCAGTTTGGGTCCCTCTTTCCCAAAGAGAAGCTCGCAAACATAGCAAAGAAGAGACAAAGACATTCCCAGGTAGAGAACAGCTTCCATACTTGAGTGCCAAGACAGAGCAGCTTTCTTCAGCCTGGAAAAGGGTGAGGAAGAATATGAAAGATAGCTATAAAATGATAAGTGGCATGGAAAACCCGCAGGGAGATGACTGGTCATTGTCTCTCCCAATGCTAAAAAGGGAAGCTGGCAAATGAAATTATCAGGTTCACAATACAGAACGAGTTTGCCTTGCAATATTTAAACACATGCCTTTGCCATAGCGTGCTGTATCTTCCATAAGTTTTCATGGTTTCAGCTGAAAATTGACATATTCCTGGAGGAAAGTCTTCACAGCTCCAAAGACATCACCATTGTTTCAGGGAGTCCCTGACAAAAATCTTGCTGGAGGGTCTTCTGGAGACTCATCCCTCCATGCCTGAGCTCATCTTAACCTTAAGCATCTACTACCATAAAATTCTGTTACTGATTTTCACCTACCAAGACAAAACACCCCTTTCCTCCTCCACACCAAAAACATATGTTGGGGAGAGACAGGTGCAGGCTCAAGGGACAATGAAAAGGAGAAAGAAAAACTCAACAGTGCATAAAGGGAAGAGCTGGGGGCTCCAGGAGCACCCACCGTCATTGTGGAGGATGAGAAGCAGGTCCCAGCTCCTGGAACATCCCATGTTGGGCACCCGCCTCCCAGCGCTGCTGATTGCCAGCGTGGCCACGGCAAGATTAACGATGAGGTCCCACAAACCAATGGGTCTGAGACTGGAAGGACATGGATGAAGAGCCACAAAGATGCTGAAGGGAGTGGAGCATCCCCCATGTGAGGAAAGGCTGAGGGAGCTGGGACTCTGGAGCTTGGAGAAGAGGAGACTGAGGGGTGACCTCATTAATGTTTACAGATACATAAAGGGTGAGGGTCAGGACGATGGAGCCAGGCTCTTCTCGGTGACAACCAGTGATAGGACAAGGGGTAATGGATACAAACCAGAACACAGGAGGTCCCACTTAAATTTGAGAAGAAACTTCTTCTCAGTGAGGGTGGCAGAGCCTGGCCCAGGCTGCCCAGGGAGGTTGTGGAGTCTCCTTCTCTGCAGACATTCCAACCCGCCTGGACACCTTCCTGTGTAACCTCATCTGGGTGTTCCTGCTCCATGGGGGGATTGCACTGGATGAGCTTTCCAGGTCCCTTCGAATCCCTGTCATTCTGAGATTCTGCGAATCCTGCTCTAGAGAGAATCCTTGCCTGAGCCAGCTCTTTGGCCTGACCTGGGATGGTCTGTCTTATGTGAGAAACTAAGAAAATAAAGCATGCTTATGACATAAAACAAGCAGGAAGGCTTTTTTCACTTGCTTACAGAAGCGCTGTTTATGCTCAGCGCTGAACAAGCACTGAGAAGTTGCACTTTCCCACATTTTTCTTAGGGGACGTTGAGCAAAGCAGCTCCACTGCTCCCCGTGTCCCATCTGTGATGACAACACATCCTCAGCTTTGGGGATGCTCTGTGGAACCTGCACTAGTGACACCTCAAGCCAGAAAAACACTCATGGACACAGACTGGAACACTGCGTCCTGCTGAACAACTGATCTGTGTGCCGGCCCTCAGATGTAAAAACATATTCATAAATAAGTCAGAATCCATCACAATTACGCTACTTTCAGTATTCAAGATCGCAATCAAAATCAAAGAGATGATTTACTCTGAAGATTTCAAGTGACATCTGCTGAAATAAAAATATAGTTTGGAAAAAGATTGTAAAAAGATGACTATGTTATTACCAATAACTTTTACATCTGTCATTAATTTTCACTCGGTTTTATCTGCTCTCCTAGTCTGCATCCAATTTCACATTGACTTGTGTTTTATTACAATCCCAATGCGGATCCCATCAACCAAAAAGACTAATAATTGCCTATGAAATGCCTACGAAATGCAGCAAAATAGCAAGGATATTGTTTCCCTTTGCTTAGCAAAGAATAGGGTCTTTAAGCAACCAGCAAGAAGAAGCATCGACAGTCTTTAACCTGTTTCTTCCCAGAATGTAAAGAGGCTACAAACACATCTGTACAAAACAGAATTTTTGCCCAAATCCTAGAAAGGGTTAATTAAGTTACACTTCTTGAACTGGTTAGTGAATGACGTTGAAATGGCACAGAAACATTTTCTGGCACAGCGCAGCCCAGACAAACTTCCCCCGGTGACCATAATTTAAGGTTAGTTTTTTAAAGAGCCTTTTAAAGTTCGGCGCTACAGAAAACTGCCGAGCCCTGTAACAGAATCTCTCTTGCTTTCCTCCCCTGAAAATACGCCGAACTCCAAAGTATACATTTAACACCCAAGGGTCCTACCTGTCTTTAAGGAATTTTTATAAAGTAGATGGCTACCTCAGGCTATTTAAGTACTTTGTAGTAAGACATCAATGGCATGTATGGAGATATTCCTTTGATCATTACACCACTGCAAAAAAATAAGAAAACAACCCCTAAATCTTCACCGTATAAATTTACGCTTGGAACTCGGCAACATAAGAATCATCATAGTACAAAACCACAAATAGCATTCAATTTAGTCCCTGTGTTCTCACTCGTGTGATAGCCTTTGATATTCCCGAGGATGAAAAATGAATACAATTTACTACAAAGATGATTTGTGAACAAAGCCTCTTTTAATTTTGGTTTCCTATTGAAGAACAAGAAATCAAAAGCTAAAGGGGGAAATCAATCGCTAGGTCAATTATTAACCAAAACTGGCGATAAACGAATGAAATAGAGATTTTTCTCCGTTGTCATTTCTAGCAACACATTTCAAAACTTTTTTTACTCTGCTGTTTTTCAGTTCAGAATTCAAATTATGATTAATACGAGGTGGAATCTGAACTGGTTTCATTTACATTGCCTGCACTGAAGATACAGAACCATCTTCCTTTAGCTGTACAATGAAAAGCCTCAAAAAAAGTTACAGAAGTTTTATTTTAAGGGCTGCTCTTGAAGAGTGAGAGGTTGTGAACATCTGTGAAAAACAAGTGCAGAAAGATGACTAAGATATGTAGATAAATCATTAGTTATATTAAGATATGAAACAGGCACCCAAAGAATGGCATAAAATGTAAATGAACTTTGGGATCTGGTCTCTTAATTTGACAGCTGTTTGACAACTGCAAAATGGAAAACTGACCTCAGACAACTGTGTATAAATGAGACTATTAAGCAGAAGAATTTCACATGGAATGATACAATATACACTGCAGTAACTCCTCGCATGGGAATAGATAAATGCAGACTGGAATTTTTATTGTCTTTGAAGGTGGTGATGTTAAAAAGACTTGAATTTCACAAAGAGGAGCTGTACGCTACATTATCACAATTAATGCCGTTTTCTGAAATACAACGACTGTCGCCTGTAGAAATGCTCTGACACAGAACTCCCCAGCATATAAAAACATGGATCCAACCAAGTCGGAGGCACAGAAGAAAACATCTCCTGGGTTGGGGTAAAAAATCTGAAGCCAGCAAAACTATTAATATACAGCAACTAGGTCATGAGATAACTTATTGGAGGGGTTTCTTTGGAAGTTACGGGTAGTCACAATTACGCGTGGAAATATATAGATCACCAAAGCAGCAGCAGAACAGCCGCTGGTCTGTGAGAGAGTGGCTTAAGGAAATATTCTGCAATTCTGATCCCTATGGAGGGACCATCCTGGAAAGAGCAGCAGCAAGGGGGAAACCGCGACCGTGACTGCCTGAAGCGCGGTTTAAATCTGATACAGTAACAGAGAGTTCAATGGAAAAGAGGGAGAAAGCCTACTTCTAGATGTAACCAACCATTTCTACTCATAGTTCTGCTCCACATCCCACTGAAAAGGGCAAATATTCCAAGAGCATCCCCAAGCTCTACTTCTTCACATTCTCCAGCAATGCAAAGAGCAATTTGTGATAAGTACGTTTAATTCCAAAGCAGTTAAGCACTTGGCTGTGCCTTTTATTTCTCTCTTTGGGATAAACACTTAAAATCAGCCTTCCCTATCTTTGGTTTTAACCACAAAAAAAACCCAGAGAGGTTGAGCAACCTGCAACAGAAAAGACAAAAAAACACCCAAGAACTTGCAGTGAAATCCAGACTTAAAAAGGCGACAGCTTTCCAAGCACCAAAGGTTCACAGCGACAGCAGCAGAAGTGAAGCAGCTTTTGGGGGTCTAGTGAGATGAAAAGGGTGGATTTTTGGATAGAAAAGCAACTTGCTGTGCAGCTCCATCAATTTTCAGTAGCAGTTTGTTGGGGCAGTTTTTTGCTGGTTTTGGTTGGTTGGTTGGTTTTATTTGTTTGTTTTCAATCTGGTGTTCAATTCTACCTCTCCATGCCATTCAATTTGTTAGTAACTACAATGAAACTGCAAAATCAACAAAGCAAATCCCAAAGATGTAAAAGACAACATAAGCACCATCACCAAAACGTTTATCATCCAAACCTCGCACTGCGTGAAGAACAGACTCCTTTGGTTCGTTTTTAACCCACCTTTTGCTAAAAGCTCCAGTTCTTATTTTTAGGAGACAGTAAATAACCATTTCCTAAACACCTTCTCCCTGCCAGTTGTGCTTTTACAGACCTCCATCACATTCTGCCTCTCTGTCATCTGCAATTCGGAAACTAATTACGGCTTTGTATTAATACCACTGATTTATTCCTACAGGATCCTGGCACAAGAACAGCTTCTACAGTCCAAGATGACTGGTCTCTAGATATGATCAGAGCTGTGGAACCACATCTGGATGACGACCTGAAGAAGGGTCCTGCACTTTGGCCATAACAACCCCCTGCAGCGCTCCAGGCTGGGCACAGAGTAGCTGGAGAGCAGTCAGACAGAAAGGGACCTGGGGGTACTAATTGACAGGAAGCTCAATATGAGCCATCAGTGTGCCCAGCTGGCCAAGAAGGCCAATGGTATCCTGTCCTGTATCAAGAAGAGCGTGGTCAGCAGGACAAGGGCAGTGATCCTTCCACTGTACTCTGCACTGGGGAGGCCACACCTGGAGTATTGTGTTCAGTTCTGGGCCCCTCAGCTCAGGAAAGACATTGAAGTGCTGGAGCGGGTCCAGAGAAGAGCAACAAGACTCGGGAAGGGAGTTGAACACAAGACCTATGGGGAGAGGCTGAGGGAGCTGGGCTTGTTTAGTCTGGAGAAGAGGAGGCTTAGAGGTGAGCTCAGCACTCTCTAGAACTACCTGAAGGGCAGTTCTAGACAGGTGGGGACTGGGCTCTTCTCCCAGGCAGTCAGCAATAGGACAAGGGGCCATGGGCTTCAACTCTGCCAGGGGAAATTGAGGCTGGATATTAGAAAGCAATTCTTTGCAGAGAGAGTGGTCAGGCATTGGAATGGCTGCCCAGGGAGGTGCTGGACTCACCGGCCCTGGAGGTTTTTAAACTGAGATTGGACATGGCACTTAGCGCCATGATCTAGTCAATGGACTGGAGTTGGACCAAGGGTTGGACTTGATAAACTCTGAGGTATTTTCCAACTCAGTCAATTCTGTGATTCTGTTAAATTCTGTGCTTTATAAGTTTCCCATTTTCTCTGATTCTAGCAGCACTTCTAATAAAAATACTTTAACTCTCCCTACAAAACCTGCCCCGCTCATAAGCTTCTGCATCACCTCTTGGCCCCACTTCAAAAGAAACTTTAGAAACATCCAGATCAGGAGGGAGTTAAAGTCAACCGGCCTCTTACACAGGAGGCACGAATGATTTCCACCAGGAGCAGTCCTTGCCCTGAAGACTTTAATCAAGGATGAAGAATGTGAACCCAACACACAGATCCCAGTTCAACGTTTCCCCACTGAAGCTCTGCCAGGTGATACTCTGGATTTATCCCTTGCAGACACTGCCCTGCTACTTATCCACAAATCAAGGGAAACTTTCCTTGGAGTGAGAAGAACCAGCCGGGATGAATTCGGATCTGTCTCTGTCCCGCTGTCGGGATGGTGCCAAAAATGAGAAATGCTTCAGGAACGGAGCTGGAACCAGCACAGTGAGCGAGTTAAACACGGCTGAGTCCTCCACTTCCCTGCAGCTTTGTTTTCCATTTCCAGTCAGTTTCTTCCCTGTCCAAAGCCATTTCAGATAAACATTTTTATTAAGCATGCCCTTCAAAGATAATATTTTGCTTTTATTGCCCTTTAATAAACATAAGGCATCCTAAATCTTAATGCATCTTGTAAAAGATTATTATTTTTAAGAGTATCTAATTTCTGAACATAAAAATGAGTTTGAAGCTAAATTATTCAGCCTGCTTTCAAATGCCATCACCTTTATGATTCTAAGTTAAAACGGATTGTCATGTCTCTGTTAGGAGCATCAACATAAATCTTGACCGTAATAAGAAACAAGTCTTAAAAGGAGGATTATAGGGACAGATTTTCATCTTCTGCAAGTCTGGTTTACTTCAAAAATTTACATAATCTATACAGATCCAGACAGAGTTCGCCTTTAGTGACCTGAGAATACCAAACCTCAGAGATCTGCAAACACGTCTGGTTTAAAGTCAAAGCTCGTATTATTAAGCTGCCACAGCTCTTACATTTCCACACACATGTCCCATTTTATTTCTTGTCCTAGTTTAATGACAGTTCTAACATCCCTCGTGCTTTTTCATCTGGTTGATGCACCTCATGATTTTGGTGTTGAAAACCAACCTCCTCCTTCAGTTTCCATACAGATCTCGTAAAAACCCAAAGAAATGGATTAGTGCCCAGAGCAGTGGTTTACTCCTTCATTAAACAGCTTACTCTTAGAATCCTCTTAAAAAGTCACTTAGTAGTAAATGGCTATTTGACACTACAAATAAAAATTTTTAAAAGAATTTACTACAGTTTTCTATTCATACCAATGTTATGATCCCACTGGGGATACTGCTGAATTTTTGGTGCAATTTGGATGGCCATTTCCAACAGAATCCAAGGAACCGTGGAACAAAATACACATATATATATATATATATACACACACACACCCTACCCCTTCCCAAGGAATGTGTCAGATGCCCATCTACTTAAAGCATGAGAAATTTTAGAACAAAAAAACTCAATCGTCAGCAATTGTGGGTAAAAAAGATCTTCTAGGACAACTGACAAGTGCCCCAACAGCTGGAAACATCGATATTTAACATACCACGTTTGCTCATCCTACCATAAATTGGGCAGATCACACGCTGTGAAGCTCTTGCATAGCGTCAGCATCGAGCAACACACCTTGCTAATGCCTAGAGCAAAATCTGACCCAATCCGTGAGCAGAAATATAGGGGAAAATTAAAACGTATTTTATGAATAAGAATTTTTATCAGCATAAATCAACTCTGAATGGCTTTCTTGTTCCTTCTAGGATACGTGTGTTGATCTTTAATAAACTCCAGGCTGACACTAGTATGTAGCCTTACCAACAAACATGAGCTTTGAGAAACCTTAATACTTCCTCCTGCACTTCCAAGGTTCAGTGAAGTCACGTCCAGAAAGAAGATGGATGGTCCTTGAGTTTTCACATGCTGAATTCAGCTTGTTTCCATTCAAAGCTACATCTCTCATGACAATAACTACCCTTTTTGATTTCTACAGACTAATCAACTCGCTTTTCACTCTTCCCTCTACGCTCTCCTAAAAAACTCAAGTATGCAGCTCAGGGAAGTGTTTTGCTATTTAAAGGCAAACCAAATATTTTCACACTCTGTAACTTCCCAGATTGCAAACTCTGCAGGACACACATCGTTACCTTCTTACGCTGGAAAAAATATCAGCAGACTCTCAAGACACTATTGTAATATGGATATTAAATAATAACATTATGAAGGGAAGGATTCTCCCTGACTCATATCTGCTGTGATCCACAGACTTTAAAGACCTGTTACGGTGCATTAAAAAATGTGGTGTTTAAATGCCCTAGCGTAGACACAAGAGCAGATGAATGCTATTAGATATGATGGGGAGTTTTCAAAACTGGAAGCAAATGCACATTATTGGTGCATCACTTTGCTCAGAAAGCGCTGTATCATGTTCTCAATGACCTGCTGCCCTGAGAGTCCTCCAAGTGATGCTACAGAGTTTGAGAGGGAAAAAAACCCAACAAAATAATTATGTTACCGTGATCACACAGAATCCCAGAATGTCAGGGATTGGAAGTGACCTCGAAAGCTCATGCAGTGCAATCCCCCCATGGAGCAGGAACACCCAGATGAGGTTACACAGGAAGGTGTCCAGGCGGGTTGGAATGTCTGCAGAGAAGGAGACTCCACAACCTCCCTGGGCAGCCTGTTCCAGGCTCTGACACCCTTACTGGAAAGAAGTTTCTTCTCAAATTTAAGTGGAACCTCTTGTGTTTCAGTTTGAACCCATTAACCCTTGTCCTATCACTGGTTGTCACCGAGAAGAGCCTGGCTCCATCCTCCTGACACTCACCCTTTAGATATCTGTAAACATTAATGAGGTCACCCCTCAGTCTCCTCCAAGCTCCAGAGCCCCAGCTCCCTCAGCCTTTCCTCACATGGGAGATGCTCCACTCCCTTCAGAATCTTGGTGGCTGCGCTGGACTCTCTGCAGCAGTTCCCTGTCCTGCTGGAACTGAGGGGCCACAACTGGACACAATATTCCAGATGTGGTCTCCCCAGGGCAGAGTAGAGGGGAAGGAGAACCTCTCTCGATCTACTAACCACCCCCCTTCTAATCCACCCCAGGTACCATTGGCCTTCCTGGCCACAAGGGCCCAGTGCTGGCTCATGCTCATCCTGCTGTCCACCAGGACCCCCAGGTCCCTTTCCCCTACGCTGCTCTCTAATAGGTCATTCCCCAACTTATACTGGAACCTGGGCTTGTTCCTACGCAGATTCAAGACTCTACACTTGCCCTTGTTATATTTCACTAAATTTTTCCCCGCCCAACTCTCCAGCAAGCTACCAGGACAGTTAAATTCTGTACAAACATAACAAAAAAGGATTAACGTGATCAAGGAAAGAAGAATTGAAATAATGAAGGACTTCACTTCATACTACACTGTCAGACTTGCATGTATAAGTTATCGCATGGGCTTCAGAGACATTCACTATATATACACGTGTTCACATCAGGCACCTATGGAAACCTGAAATACAGTTACTCCAAGCATCCCCACATAAAAAGTCTCTAGAAAAAAAGAATGTAACTATCAATAAAATAGCGCATCTCTTCAGCCTCACAGGCACAGCAGCAACTGCACAACTGCAGATCAGATCAGCAGAATCAACTTTGCACGAGGCTTTACTGTAAAATCTTGCAGCTTTGGAAAAAAAATAAGTCAAAAGTCACATAAGGTGAATTATCATCGTGCAGCCCACAAAAACAAGAACGTTACAAGTGCTCGCTCCAGCCCTACTTGCCTTTGCCAATGCTGGTCGCTAGTGAGACCCACTCTTCATGGTCACAGCCACTTATAGTCAGATCAGAGTAAAACTTTGTATTACCAGCAACAACAGGCATTGAAAATTAAAGAAAGGAGACTTTTACTTCATTTCACTGCATGTAAATCCTATCCAACATTATGACAATGCAGAATCTGAACTCGTGGCATTTACGTAGTATTTTTTAACCATGGAAATATGAAGAGAACAATCCTAAAGTAATTCAAAAGGAAATGGACTATTGGAATGCTCTGGGTTTGTGTCTCCATGAGCTATTCCCTAAAGAAACGGTAGCGGTGGGCTGTTCCAGGAACCAGGAAATCATTTTCCTTAACCCTTGTAAGTCATATTTCACCACATATTTATTATTTTCCATATAGCACGCAAGGTACTGGATTGTCATGTTTGAAACTGTCAGGAGCCTAACTCAAGGCAATATGCAAGATGACTATAACACCATTTAAATTACAAAAAGAAAACGACATTTCACTAATTATCTAATTTAATACTTGCATTGCTGAAGAAATTCTCAGTGATTTGGAAAATGTCAAAACATGTATTTAAAGACTGACAAAAAAAAAATAGACTAGTTATTTTCACTTCTCTAAGCTTAGAAAGGCAATACCCCTATGGATCAAACGGCCAGATAAATCTTATTAAGTACTAGGTTTTCCCTTTTGTCTAGTGCTCTCTCCACATTCCATCATTTCAGCCCTTTGAAATTCCTTTGTTCTGCCTGTGATCAGGGTTTCCAGGGGAAATCTGGCATTGGATCTAAAGGGAACCCCACACCACTGAGCTATTCCCGACAATTAATCATTTGGTAAATTATTTCTCTCTTTTCCCCCCACCTCTCTTACCCCCAGCGTTTCCAGAGAACCTTTTAGCGTGAGGCTAATGAGTCAAAACTTCCTGTAGCATCAAAACGCAGTGTCTTGAGGATTGATGGAGGCGCAGAAGTTAAGCAGCTTCTGCAGTTACCACCCCAAAGTTCCCGTCTGTCAGACTGATATTTCAGGAGAATAACAGGGGTTTTCTCTGTGTTTGCTCTCAGATCGCATCTATCACCAAAGCCTATGCGGATCAAAGCTGAGGAGAAAGAAAACACAGAACCATGGGGCTATGCCTGTTGCACCATCCTGGCAGCACGGAGGGGGCTGCAGTCCCCAAAACCACATCATGTCAATAAAATCCCCTTTACCATCCTGCCCACTTTCTGGTGTTCATTCCGGACATAAGCTGCTCACCAACAAATGCAAGTAGTGCACCAAATACAGATTGCCCTGTTAACCAAATAACAAACAATGGGACAAACTTACTTTGTGCATCCACAGACAAAAACTCTTTATCAAATCAGGAAGCATCATGATCCATAAAGGAAGGTGATAACATTAAATATAACTTTTATCCACTCTTTTCAGGTTTTTTTTGTTGGATTTTTAATATATGTGAAATGTAACAGAAGAGAAACAATCAAATCATAACATTTTGATTTAAATTCCTCTAAAATCTGAAGTTTTATGCTAATAATTCATGCCATGAAGGGAGGCAAAGTGGTAAAAAAGGATGCTAGGATGCCAGTTAGTTTATTTTCATTGTCTTTGTTGAATATCAGACGCCAGTCACCAAAGTGCAAGTGTCCCCCCAGCTATGGGAAGCCACCCACTTTCTTTCAAAGTCTCCTCGTGTACCACACTCACACAATACCCATATGAGCAAAGAGAATTTCTTCCAACAACGGTATGCATTAATTTATAATATTTTTCCAAGATCCTTTATCAAGTATCAGTTGTAGGTCAAATAATTTATGCTTTGCAAGGATAATCTCTGCGCTTAAAATTTATCGGTCCTTCAGAGGCTGGTTCTCATTAGTGCTCATCATCTTCCCCGCTCCTGAAATACATCTTCCCAAGCTGAGCCATTCCTACTCGATATGGAGGATTCCTACACGCTAACTCAATCTAACTGTCGCAATTATGAATCATCTGACGGAGCCATAATTTATGATCTTCAACGACCACTAATGAAGGTTGCCTAGCAGTTAAAATATCAAAGCCACATATATCAGCACACTTTAGAGCACGAGATAGACTTCCAGCATTGCGCTTCTCTTATATTTATTATATACTGTAAATTACAGCCCAGGCTGCCTCCGATACTGACAGTCCCGTGCTCCAGAGTCAAACAGCAGGTTTTAATAAGCGCTCCTGACAATCTTTTGATCGCTGGGGGGGCAGATGAAAGGCAGGGCCGGCTGCTGCAGGCGATCTGCCCCGTCAAAACAGCCGGGACTTCAGAGTCAGACAGAGACGCATCAGGTGCTAATCTCCGGGGAACACTGCAGAGCGCAGGCGGACAGACGCGATCCCCGTTTCGAGCAAAAAAGAGTGAGCGCCTGCCATGAAATATTCTGATTTGGAAGCCCAAAATCTTAGAAAGTCATTTGAGGCTCTTCCTAGATGACTTTGATCATCCAAATATCTGATTTTTCAAATATGCTGCACGAAGCAAATCTCGTTGGTGTTTAAACAAGTTCTCTCACTCTTTGCAGAGAGAGTGGTCAGGCATTGGAATGGCTGCCCAGGGAGGTGCTGGACTCACCGGCCCTGGAGGTTTTTCAACTGAGATTGGACATGGCACTTAGTGCCATGATCTAGTAAACGGACTGGAGTTGGACCAAGGGTTGGACTTGATGATCTCTGAGGTCTTTTCCAACCCAGTCAGTTCTGTGATAACACCAAAAAAGTCTTGGTTTGTAGGAATATAAAAAGAACTATTGCTGTTCTCACTTTACTGTTAAATTTCTTCACAGGGAAATAAAGAGAAAATGATCTGATGGTCTGCTAGACTCCAGCCATTTCTTCAATAATCCAAGCAGCTCTCACTAATCACATTAGTTTAACCCTTGTTTTATTTTCTTCTGTTGCTTCAATCCTTCTAACAAGATTTCTCTAGAGATTTGCTCAGAAACCACATCAGCACTCTGAGAGGAACACAACTAGTAACGTCACATCACTTTATGTTACTTTTCACAGCCACAGAAAGCAAACAGTTCACTAGGCATCCAATAGCCCGATACGAACAATTTTTATAAATATTTATAAAACTTGCAAAAACACACAAAGATCCAAGTTAAAATTTGTGCTCGCAGGATCAGTGGGACCCAACCACATACAAACCTCCTGGGTTCCCCCTCACTCTCCAAAGGTGTTTGATGGGGTAGGAGGCATCAGGGGAAAGAAGGGTTGTGTTAACACTTAAAAACTATTTATGATGCTGCATTTCATTCACATAAAATCAGGAACGTTACTGCTTGACAAAACTTAATCAAAACGTGGAGTTGCTAAGAAGACTCGGCTCTGCTGTGGAAGCTGGTGGCACATCTCCCAGTGCCCTCCTCCTCCTCCTCACAATGCAGGTGTTCAGGATAACTAATTCCTCATATTAGTGTTTTGTTTGGTTGTTTTTTTCCCCTCCTTGAAAAATGAATGACAATTTTTACCAGTCCAGCAAGCTAAAACAATTACAGCCAATATATGTTATGAGAGGAACAAAGTGTTGGGCTTCTGAAAAATCAGCGCCACACATTCTTTCCCAGCAGTGACTTCAAAACTCTTTGCAGTGACTCCCAGCAGTGACTTCAGAAACTTACTCTTTCCTACTCCTTTCATCCAGCTACGTGACCTTAAACACCAAGCAGTTCAGAAAACTCCAACAAACATGAACTCGTGATGACTGAGCACAGCAACACAAGCCCATTAACATGACTCCAATTGATGATGATGTTGTTTGGCCATTACGGTGTGAACCGTTTATCTGAATTGGATCAACTTGCCCCATTTTATTACCTGGAGTCCACGTACCGCTGTTTAACCCATATTTGCAAAAACAACTGTAAAAATGTCAACTTGAGACTACGTACAGCGAACCACAGTCTCATCTGCAGGCAACAGAGGCACAAAGATGACTTCAAAACGCTACTGTATTTGTGAGCTTCAGTTGACCTTTCTTTGGAAAACAGGGCAATATTTGCTGATCTCAGTAGGCTTATGAATTTTTTTAGCATTTTTTAAGTTGCTTTGTGAGTACTGGTCAATCAAATCATTACAGAAGTGCAAAATATCATAAAAGTTTAAGACTACAGCTATTCTTCTGGCAGCGCAGAAAGAGTAAATGGATTAAAACCTGGAGGAAAGGCAGCTCTGGTTTGACTTTAGCCCAGCACTCACCACCGAGGAATCCAAAGGACTATCACAGAAATCACATGCAGGGTCCCTGGCTGGCAGCTGAACTCACGTTCTGAATTTTGCTCCCTTATTTTAACACCAAACCCATCCTTCCCACCCACTGCAGCTTCACTTCCGAGGGGGCATCGCTGTCAAGAGAACCTGACACCAAGAGCAAATCGCAGCCATCAGATCAGACCTGAAGGGATGGGGATGTTTAACTTACATTTGTTCTCTCATTCTGGATAACATATTTACTCTATATTCACTACTTATTTTCAGCTAACTTCAACTAAGATATTCAGTCCAGTCTGCTTCCTTTTCAAGGTACCATCAGTCAAATCCAACCACATTGTTTTCTCTCTCGGTTACTAAATTCAAACCATTTTAAACATCCTGCTTTCATCTTCAGAGCTCCGTCCTGCTTCTTAATCGTGCTGCAGATACAGAAGAATGTACTTGACATATAAAACGTGCACGTGATGCCTTTAACATTTTAATGCCGTGTATTGTGTTGTAAACATCTCTTCATGTTTTATCTCCTTCCCCATAAATCAGAGGCTACTATCTTAGAAGTCTCAAAAATGACATGTGTTCTCTCTAACATAAATGTAAGACTACTCCTTGAAACCTGACTCAGCTTTCAAAAATAATCAAAACACCAAGCTACAAAAAAGCAAAAGATTATCAACCAACGTAATATCATTTTCTCCCACTCCATTCCTATGACAGCATGAGTACAGGATCAGAAAAAATAATTCATAAAATTGATCTTCACCAATCAGAAAACCAATGTTTCATTTATTCTTTTTTGTCATTTGTAAGGAACAGCACTAAGGTAAAATACCCTCTTGTGTATCCGTACCAATATCCAATACTGAAAGAGTCGGGAAAGTGGACAGTATGAAAAAATTATATGCTAGGAATAATTACTTGCTTTATTCAAGATTAATATGCAGTGCTTACAAGATGAAACCCCAGAAAATATTTCCATTTCCTCACCATAACTGCGATTAGTAAGACTAATACCTTAGAGTGGGATTTTCCTGAGTTTTTGGCTAGTTTAGTAATGTTAAAGTAGAAGTATGTTTCAGTCCACTCCTTGGTAAATGCTTCTAACTAAAAACCACTGTAAAACATTTATTCGTTTGAGAAGATATAACACCAATAAAGAACACCTGTCCAAAATAATTTTAAGTTACTTCAATGACGGGAAAGAAGAAAGAGCACCGTAAGAAAAAGAGAGGGGGGAAAAAAGAGGCAAGCAGTTTTAGCAGGTGGCACTGAGAAGTGGTGACATGTTGTAGTACAATACTGAAGGGCTGGAGGACATAACGCGGTGTTGGGTGATGTGGAAGAGAACCAGGGACCACTGGATTAATGTGCCATGAAAATGCTAAATGAGGTGCGAGGTACGAGCCTGAAGTCGTGCGATCCGAAGGGGTGAGGCGGAGGCACAACTGCCGGGAGAGGACAAGAGAAATCAAACACTTGCTTTTCTTTGGCACCTTGCGGCAGGAGTCGAGTCCTTTACAGCCCCCGGACCCAACGCGCTCAACAGGAAAACCCAAGGACCCTGTGGGATTTATCCAGACCCCTAGAATTCATAACATTTTCCACCAGCCTGAGAGATTCTGTTTCTTTCAAACTACTGTCTAACATCCATTATCCCAAGATCCTTCTCTTGACATTTGCTACACAAATGTTTCTAGAATGACCTTGCTGCAGAACAGGCGCTACGGCTCCTCCTCACACGAGCCCACGCACAAGTACTTTTTGTCTGTATTTTACAGAATATTTTCACATGCAACTTTATCACTGTCATTTGGCAAAAAAAATATATATATTAACAGTTACTCAGTTTCACAGAATTGTAATAAAAATACATTATTTCTACTTGCATCAGAAAGTACAGCTAGAAATTAGAACTTAGGGGTTGAGAATGAAATTTGTTTGTAAACACATGCCTTTGGTTGATAAATATCCAGATTGTTCCTCTACAAACAATGAAAAACTACAGCGTTGCCAACTTCCATCATTTCTTTATTATTGCTTTCTTGTTAAGGATGGTGAAAGTGGAGCAAGAACCTCCACTCTGGTAAATTTTTGGAACATTCCAGCTCTTGTGTTTAGGAAGAAAATGCTTAAAGTATGACATGCAGCAATCGGAAATCAAGAGGGTAAGTGGCAATTAAAAGATTATTTTAGATCAACTTCCTGAAGAAACAAAATGGGACTTATTAGTCTCTCTGTGTTAATATAGTCCTTGCTCCCTCTGCCATAGTTAATTGAACTTAATTATCTAATTCAACATAATTCAAGGAGGTCAAACTGGCCTCAGCTCCTACCAGATTGTTAAAATGAAATGGTCAAGAGAAGGGAAGAAAAAAAAGAATCCAAAACACAGCATTCAAACAGTTAAAAGTTTGTATCAATACGTTCACAAACAATAAGGAACCTCTGTGATATTTTCACAGGACCAGGCCCTTCACATCCTGTCCTAAATCACCAGAAAGAATCTTACACAATCGACACTTTACCTTCCCACGACATATTTGAGGATTTTAAATCGCGAGCACAGATTTATCAGGGAAATGAGGGGTGGGAAAGACGTGTTGCTCTTAAAGATGTACAGATTTATAGCACTATGGGAAGCGGAAAGACGGTTATCATGTAAAAAGGTCCTTAAGGGACAGCAAGGAGCAACAAGGGAAACATGAGTCATGAGCTGCCAGAGAAGAAGATGCGTATGGGGAGCAATGGACAGAGCGAAGTCGCAATAAAGGAAGCTCCAAGTCAAATATGCTCCATCCCAAAGGCCGAGATGGATATCCAAGCTTATGGTATTTATTGAAAATTAAATTCCCAGCCAATTCAGACACAGCACCGGGAAAGGGACGTTCTGCGACTGAAAGGATCCATTGAGAAACAAGGTCATAGACCACGGCTCTTTTCTTCTGCTTCATTACCAGCTCTGCTTCTTTCTTTTCCTTAATAAGAACAGTCACCTTGAAGGTCTCTCCACACAGTCTACAAGCAGCTCAACACCAGCGAGTGTGCAAATGTAGAACATTCAGCAGAGATTGTGAAGAACAGTTTTGCACTTTGTGAGGCCAGAGCGGGCATCTCTATTTAAGGGCACATTAACAGTTGTTCCTATGGTGCACTGAGTATAAAGTGAATTATGAGCCCAAGCACGAAGTCATCACACTCCTAACTTTCCCTTCACAGCACACCTTAAAAGCATCAAACTCCAAATTACGGTACGTGATTCCTGATGCTCCCAAGTATTTCAAGATTTTTAAAAGTAACATTTTAAAAAGTGACTTCCGAGAGTTTAAAAAGTAACTACATTTGAGACAAAAATCTAACATGGAGCAATACATGGAAGCTGAAGACAAACAGCTATTTGTGCATGAATATCATCTCTAAGATGACCTAGCAAAGTCTCAAGGAAGACAAGTGGCATAGGAGTCTCTAAACAAGAAAAAGATAATTCTCCTCGTAGTCCAGCAGTATCCACGTCAAAAGATTGATAAGTCACAAAATGAGTCTTTAATGTTAAAATACCCTGGAGTAAAGAGAAAAAAGTAGGGAAAAAAGTGTACCTGCAAACTGTATCAAAACCAAGAAAGCTTCACCTTAGTTATGGCAGCTTTTCTACCCCGACTTTGTGAAAAATACGTACACGATAACCACATCTATACTTCAGAAAACACTGTGACTTACTTAAAATTATTTTTCAAGGCTACCTAAGTGTTTTTTCAACTTCAGTAGGCTACACAAATATTTCCAAGCAACTAAAAATCAGACAGCATCCTTCCTGTTTTGCAGAGAAAACAGACACGACATTAGCTGCCTACCCCAATTTTAAGCTCCAGGATGTAGATCACAGGGGCCTCCATTACTGGGGTCCCAAAACTCAGCCCCCCTGTCTCTCAAGTCATTCCTGGAATACTAAAGTGCTACCAAAGCTGGCAGCACTACTGCCACTTCTTTTTTCAGGCCATACTTACAGCTTAATGTGACTGTGGCTACTATGCTTTGTAAATTGGTTCAACACCACAGGATTGTTGCCTGTTCACTACCCTGTTTCCTCAAAAATAAGACAGGGTCTTATATTAATTGTGCTCCAAAAGATGCCCTTTTTTACATGTATAGCTGCCAGGACACTATTTAAACTGACTTTTTTTTTTTTTTTTTATAAATTGTAACTAGGGCTTCTTTTTTGAGTAGGGCTTATATTTCAAGCATCCTCAAAAATCCTGAAAAAACACGCTAGGGCTTATTTTGGGGGAAACAGGGTAGTTAAGCTGCCCTTTGGGACACAGGAAGAGCCTAACAGCAACTTTGCTTCACAGCTGGGTCTCAGGAGAGTTAAGAGATCGGCATCAAGCCCCATAGGCACAATCACACATGTAAGGAAGCTCAAGATCAGCACCTGGAGCATCTGCAGCACCAAACAGCTACCGCACACGGGAGACTTACAGTATTCCAGGATTCAGGATTCCAGCCTGAACAGAAGCACACACACCCCAGCAAAGCCCCGCTCCAGATGTTTAGAAAGGTGCTGTGTGCCATTCCGTAGACAGATCGAACAAGGTCATACAATAACGCAACTGAGGAACCAGGCTCATAAGGCTGAAGCCCCCGTGGCTATTCTTATACTCCTATTACACAGTTCTTCCTATGTCATTTTCAGTGCCCCATGCTTGGTATTATCAAGATAAACATTATTATTGGGGGGCTTAAAACCTCATCAGCTCAATTCTGAATAAACACGCTGTGCCTTGCAACTATTCTTTAATTTGCAGACTTTAATTCCTTTCGTGGTATCAGTTTTAACAGCTCAGAGCTCGGGCAGCAGCTGAAGGCACAGCGTACCCAGCCACCCATTGACGCTCCCAGGCAGCATTTCAGAAGCCAGGACAGCAGCAGTTTGCGGTGCAGATGAGGAGATGGACTGACCTGATTGATGGAGTTGGCAGCACAGGACGCCAGGCCGGTTCCGAGGGAGGCGAGCAGGAAACAGGTCAGGTCAAACGGGACTGGGGCCATGGCAAAGCCGGCAGATGTGGTGCTTACAACCAGAGCTGCAACACAAGCAAGAGCACAGTTCAATGCATCAGTAAGAAACCATCTCCTTTCTATATTCCACTAGAATTAAGGCTTCTAAACCCTATAAGAACCCTTGTGCAGATTAACTTCTTGCTACTTTTATGGATCAAATCACCTCCGTGAACTGTGTACAATTAATAATAACAGTCTACATAAGAAGTCAAAGATGAGGAGAACTGTCAGGCTTAAAATGAGAACCCCAGAAGCATCAGCATATTAGTAGAAGAGTTGAGAATACAACGTTATCACATTGTTCCCATTTGACATGCCCACCTCAGGCAGAAGGTACAATCACATCATCACACAGACCCAGCAGCTCTTAAAAGCCTCAAAATTGGAGTGAATTAATAAAGATCCATTTCCATCTTGTCATCCAAAATTATAACTTCAGTACGGTACTGCAAATCACATCCTTAAAATCAAAGTTACTGAAGTCTCAATCCTAATACTGTCATTAGTCAAATAATAGGTCTTATGGCAAGAAATAGTATGACATGAAAAATTTCTTATAAGTCAGCACACTTAGTAAATATTTTCCTCACAACCTTGCACCTTACAATCGGAAATGAATAGTTATTAAACAGAAAGTATTTACATTATGTTCTCCGCATGTAATTATGTGTTCCAGACCTCAGCTAGCTCAAACCAAAGCATCAAAATGTTCTTATCTTCCTGATTCCTGCAAAGCCTCCTGTTTGTCTGAAGTTAAATGACAAATAAATAACCTTTGCTGACTGAAAATACCTGGATTATCTACTAAACAGCATTACTTGAGATGAAAAACTAACCGTCATGGCAGAGACCTGCCAACAAGGACGCACATGCAAAGTGCTAATTTTAAGAACTGTGCCTGTATAAGAACCTTAGGATTTAATCCTAAAAAGACATTGAAGAAAACTTGCTGCTCACCAAAACTTTTCTCCAAGTATTAAAACCTTTTGGCAGCTGAATATTGTTATAATACTATTATAAACTTTAATTATTCAGCCCTGTTATGGATTCACAGGAGGCTGTTGCACAGGCTGGCTGCGGGTGCCTGACACTGAGGTCTGGCTTTGATTTCCCACGAGAGCATCACCGAGGGCAGCCCGGATCTCACTGTGGCCCCTTCCGAGAATCACAGACTGGTTTGGGTTCAAGGACCTTCCCAGGTCCCCCAGTGCCACCCCTGCCATGAGCAGGGACATCTGCACCAGCTCAGGTTGCTCAGAGCCCCGTCCAGCCTGGCCTGGGATGTCTCCAGGGATGGTTCATCCACCACCTCTCTGGTCAACCTGGCCCAGGCTCTCACCACCCTCAGGGGCAACAGTTTCTTCCTCATGTCCAGCCTCAATCTCCCTCCTTTAGTTTAAAACCATCACTCCTTGTCCTATCACAACAGGCACTGCTAAAAATCTGTCCCCATCCTTCTTATTGGCCCCTTTTAAGTCCTGAAAGGCCGCACTAAGGTCTCCCTGCACCTTCTCTTCTCCAGTTGAACCCCCAAACTCTCTCAGCCTGTCCTCCCAGCAGAGCTGTTCCAGCCCCAGATAATTTCTGTGGCTCCTCTGGCCCCTCTCCAGCAGGTCCATGTGTGTCCTGTGCTGAGGGTTCCAGAGCTTCTGATGCAGCCCAAGATACAATTGTCTTCTGGGCTGCAAGACGCACATTGCCAGCTCATGTCCCACCTTTCACCAACCAGCACCTCCTCCACAAGGCCGTTCTCCAGCCCTTCATCCCCAGCCTGTAGCGACACCAGGAGCTGCCCTGACCCAGGTGCAGGACCTTGCACTTCAGCAACTTCTAAAATACAGGAAAGCTGCAACTAAGCCTCATCCTTCTGAGAAGCTGTGAAAATAACCACAGGTTCTCCACATGGATGTGCAGGCACTCGGCATTTCTGAAAGGCTGTATCCCATTTATTATATAAACACAACATCATCTTGGTTCCAAAACTGCTGGATCCTTCTTAGTAGACAGCACAAGAAAATGTGAAATGAAATGTTTTGCAACTGATAGAGCTAAAATATACACTGAAAAGGTGACAGTGAAACAGCGGCGTTCACTTTTCTAAGAGTGATTACATTCATTTTTTTGCATTATAAATCACACATCCACTTCTAGACAAGAATTTAATTAAAACTTATCTTAGAGAGCACTTTACACCAATTTATTATGGGAAAACACCAACTCATTTACTGAAGAAAGGTGGAGCAGATTGGCAAACAGTCAGTGTAACATTATCACTACACTGACCTCCAAGAAATTCTAATACTGTACAGCTCCAGCACTAATTAAAGTCCCCATTGATTTCTCAGGATTAATTTCAGCCAGCCATTTCAGTGTGACTTATCAGGATCTCATTAAAAAAGGTGATGGTACATCCCCTCACTTATCCCACTAAAATAGGTATTTGCAGTTGTTTACGCATTCCCTGCTCATCTCAGCTCCCAGAAATTCAAATGCAAAAAGTTAAGAGTAAATAAGAAAACGTCCCCTTTGGATTAGGAAGTTTATTTTCTTTTACCATGGAAGCTATGGTTTACTCTTCTACTTTCCTCGTTGAGGAAAAGTATATTTAATGGACATCACATCAAGGGAATGAGGTCATTAACTCTGTTTGTTTTTTAATCTCTGTTAGCTTAGTGCTTTAGGGGCCAAATTAACTTCACCTTATTGCATAATAGATGGAATTGATCCTTTCAAGATTTGTTGATGAGAGCTGGCATTATGTATGCTCTTAAAAAAGAAGCCAGGATTAAACTTATGATCTCAGCCTAAACCTAATTTTCAGTCTTTTAAACATCTTCAGCTTTAACAAAAATTAACAGGGGACATTTTTCTCCAATTTCAATGTAAACAAAAAAGAAAATGCTAGTGGATTGGTGACAGAGTGAAACACAAGAAACACAGGATAAAGGAAAGGCAGACAAACATTTGAAACCTATGGACACAAGTACAACTTTCTAAAGGAGATCCACATTACAGGTACCTAGGGTGAGGACTCAACTCTTCCAGCACAGCAGAGATAGATGCTAGAGACACAGCCCCTTCCTCACCGAGCCTGCAAGTTGGCTTAAAAATCCTACAGCTGTTTTGAAATCAGCAGGTACATCTACATCCGATCCATGCTTACACATCCATGTCTCTGATAGATGCTACACATCGAGCTGGTCGTCCTTGCCAAAAGACCTACCTGCAAGATGCCCTTTACTACAAAAGCCACAGTAAGCAGTACCACTATGGGCTGGGCACAGAGTGGCTGGAGAGCAGTCAGGGAGAAAGGGACCTGGGGGTACTAATGGACAGGAAGATCAACATGAGCCAACAGTGTGCCCAGCTGGCCAAGAAGGCCAATGGTGTCCTGTCCTGTATCCAAACCAGCGTGGTCAGCAGGACAAGGGCAGTGATCCTTCCACTGTACTCTGCACTGGGGAGGCCACACCTGGAGTATTGTGTTCAGTTCTGGGCCCCTCAGCTCAGGAAAGACATTGAAGTGCTGGAGCGGGTCCAGAGAAGAGCAACAAGACTGGGGAAGGGACTTGAACACAAGACCTATGGGGAGAGGCTGAGGGAGCTGGGCTTGTTTAGTCTGGAGAAGAGGAGGCTTAGAGGTGAGCTCAGCACTCTCTAGAACTACCTGAAGGGCAGTTCTAGACAGGTGGGGATTGGGCTCTTCTCCCAGGCAGCCAGCAATAGGACAAGGGGCCATGGGCTTCAACTCTGCCAGGGGAAATTTAGGCTGGAGATTAGAAAGCAATTCTTTGCAGAGAGAGTGGTCAGGCATTGGAATGGCTGCCCAGGGAGGGGCTGGACTCACCGGCCCTGGAGGTTTTTCAGCTGACATTGGACATGGCACTTAGCGCCATGATCTAGTAAATGGACTGGAGTTGGACCAAGGGTTGGACTTGATGATCTCTGGAGGTCTTTTCCAACCCAGTCGATTCCATGATTCTGTAATATCTCTCGAGGATTTGTGAACATCTAATGAGAACACTCAGCATTTTTCATATCATGCCTGCGCCACACTCCCCCCAGTTAAAAAGTGAAGCTGTATCCTCCTGTGGTTTTGCACATAGCTCATCATATTTTCCATCTGTGATCACTAGGGAAAACATCAATGTAAACTTGAAGTTAAATTAAAAATGAGACAATCTGAAATTCTTAATGTGTTAGCATTACATTGTTAGAATTTCCTCCCACTACCATACTTCCACATCTCTCCTATTTTCAGTTACACATAAACTTCAAGATAAAGTTGAAAATAATGACATTTATGGTTCTGAAAACTTAATCAGACAGATGCATGAGCTTTCCAAGCGCCTGGATGGTAAGATCCAGCTGTTCAGACAGCAGCCAGAGACCACCACAAAGATGGTAAAGGATGGAAACTGGGTTATGCGACAAGTAATTAAAAGCTGCTTAATTGTTTTCTATGGCAAAAGAATATAAAGAAAAATCTTTTCCTGTTGGTAAGGCAGAGCGTCTAATGGCACAGTCATCAGAGCTGCAGTTTACATGAAGCAGGAGGGTATGGTAATCGCTAAACTCATTTCCTTTCAAAGGTGAACTACAGTTCAGAATACAAACAAACAGTCTCTTACTCCAGCGGGAAGAGAAGAGGGCATAAGGAAGTCCCATTTTAGCATAATGCAAAGTTTGTTTTTTTGTTATTTCATACTCTACAAAGTATAAATAAAGAGCCTGCCAAAAAGAAACACACAGGATATGAGATCTATCAGAACTTCATGAGTGAAAGGAGTTGAGTTGCGTGTCAGTTGTAACTTAAAAACTGACCTTGGAGAATTTATTTTTCTTTAAGAAAAAATAAAATCAAAGAACTCCACCAATATATTCTTCACACAATATATAATTTGTCTAAATGATTACACAAGTTGGAAAGAAGCTCATTCTGGTTCCTTGCTCCGCACACTACACCCAGTACTTCTCCTGCTCCTGTCTCCTACGACCGATAACAACCAACAACAGAACTCCCCTCCTACAAACCCCCTCCATCCAGCTTTCTCTTTTATACTTTCTACTTCCAATAAAATCTCCCCACCCCAGAACATCTTCCCCACCAAATATATCACGATCACAACAAAAGGTAGCATTAAGGGGTTTTTGTTTCTATATCTCTACACTTTCTCAACAGGTACAAAGTTGACTACACCTGCCTTGGGTTGAGAACAGCACAGCTCAAAACACAGACTCATACAAAACAACAGACAAACGGGAAAGGAATGAAATTCCATAACCTTGGCCTTCTGCAGGTTTCAAGGAACACCCTATTTTAAAATCCCAGTGGTACTTTCTTGCCTGTCAATATTGCCTTTCGCATTTAAAAGAGTCTGCTAGAAGCTGTTGAAAAGTTTGGCAGCAACAGTGAGGCCACACAGCAGAAGTACCAGATAAAGTTATTTTCTCCAGAAAATAACTGTTCCATCTTGGTGCAGTTCTTGAGGAGCACCAGTATTACCCACATGCGGTACTAACACCGAGCTTACCCCTAAGGAATATCAGCAAAACAGCTCATTCTCTCCCTCTCCTTTTTAAAGCAGCCACTTAATCATTGCACTGTAACTTTTAATTTCTGGATCTACTGAGAGTTTTAAAATTTAACTTTACTTCAATAACTCACCGGCTTTCAAGTTCACACTTAAGAGTCACTACAATAAAATCACCTGACTGAAAATATGCCACAGGAACCAGTTGTTCTTATAGCACTTCAGTTATCCATGGTGAGCCCAACAAAACCAAAATATTGCTAAGACTGAACAGCATGGGGGAGAAAAAGGCAAGAGCTGTATTACACAGAAAGAAAGAAGAGGCATTAGTGAAGTTGTACATGCCACAAAGCTGCTGCAAATTTGAAGTACAATAATCCTGATAACTGCTGAAGTTGGGAATCATCACACCAAAACCCACCCAGTGCCTGTAACGTGCTAAAGAACTGAGATCAAACAGGATGTACAGAAATGAAAAAATGACCAGTAGTACCTGTAAGCTTGATTTTGGACAAGCGTGCCAAAATTCCTGGCAAATCATCCAGCCGTAGCTTCATTTCTTTCCACTGTCTGTCTTCTTTGGATTCTGCTCTTACTGGTGTGACTGAGTCTTCGGTTTCTGCAGCTGAGGCCACTTCTCTCAACTCATTTCTGCTCAATGTCTCAGACAAAGGCTGATGAACAGGTGAAACTGGGCTAATCTTGTGTATAATCTTTTTTTCTTGATCCAATTGCTGAAGCTCACGAAAAGGAGATACAACTGAATCTGACTTAGGTTTGGCTCGTTGGCTGAGGTCTTTGTTGTATTGTGTTACATACTAAATGGAATGAGAAATGTTAAGACAAATAGTTAAGAAGATGTTTCTGTCTATTTTGGGTTATTAATGACATCAATATTATTTCTATATTATTGTTATTGATAGCAGAATTACTTCCTGTGATGACACGACTGAGTTAGTGTGAATTTCAAACACTTATTTCACACATAAACAAGTTTCTGAACTTGGACAAAATATCACAAAAGCAGCTTTTCATCTCACAACTGCATCAATAAGGTTTACTAAAGCTTGAGGAATTGCTTCTGCATAAAACTATTTCCTCCATTGTAGTTTTAAGAGCAAACTCTATTCATATTCAAAACTACCAGATAATATCATCCGATCAATTCACCTTTAAACAGAGGTACACACAAGCCCGTAACAACTCCAGCCTCCAAATATAAGCACTAAACTTGTTGTATCTTTAAGATACTAAGAAAAAAGAGAAAAATGCCAGCAATTACAATCTACCTCCTATGATATAAAATCACCTCCCACATGAAACTATTACTGTCGATCCCAAACTATTTATCTAGACATAACAATTTTCAAGAGGTATTCAAATTAACATTTATTGAACAGAACATTAGGAAACAGTTGCTTCCTCTCTTTTAGAACTGTTACAGAATAAAACGCAGAATAAGAGCATTTAGCTTCTATCTTTCTGTTTTCTCTCCCAACGTATTCTATACACTTCAAGCAAGAGACAGGCTAAAACAGAATGAGTTTTCAACTACTCATGGTTTGAAGTACACATTAATATGAGGAGGAATGATCTGAAACTCTGAATGAGTGATGTAAATACGCAACAACAGGAAACAAAAAAGAAACTGAGAAGTGCTGGAGATCCCCAGAAGGGTGGAAAAGACCCATCTCTTGCTTCATACAGGACTGAAGCTCCAAAAATACCAGCTGACATACACATTTCTTGCAGTCAAAGCAGCCACTCACTATATGACTTAGTCTTATCCATATTTCACATATACAGCTCCAAAATACAACAAGTAGGAACTACTCAGGGAAGAGAAAAGTACATGTTTTACTACCATTCTCTTTCAAAAGTGTGAAACATAATTACAGCTCTTTTTATACATAAAACTAACCAAAAGGAACTCATTATGTTAACGAGCTCAGGAGTTTTGAATCAGATTAACTGATTGACTCTTCAGTCAGAACATACTACATCCACAAGTGAGTTCTATCTGTCACTTGTATGACTGCCAACCAAGACCTGACCTTCTTGACAGCATTTTTATAAGTAATAACCTTAGAAATCATTCTATTTCATATTTCTCAGCAGGAGATAAGTTCTCCACTTCAGATGCACACAAAGACCCCATCAGGTCAAGGACACATTGTGGCACATGGCATTGTCCTTCCTATAGGTCTCCTCCAAACTCCAATGTTTTAGACACCAAATGTTCAACCTTGACGCAATGCAGAAAAGGAGATGCTTGGAATTGCCTGAACTAATAAGAAAAATACTATTTTAAATAACCTAACCTCTGTTTTGACTCATCATATGGGACAAACCAAATTAAAGAATGAGAAACATGGGTTAAATACACTCTGTGACTTACCATTCGTTTGAGAAAGTTAAAGTACTGAAATGTAATCAATCTGTTATTGGTGGCGCGGCATAGGTGCACAAACTGGCACGGGACCTGCCGGATTCCAGTGTTCTTCAGGTGCCAGACAAATAATCCTATTTAAAGGAAAAATGAGAATGTTACATTCCAGTTCCTTGTGCGCCATGGAGCTTGTTTCTGTTTCAGATCACAATGTTTGCTGCCAGCTGTGACAGAGACCCCCCCAAAATGGGAACCAGGCCTGCTTGGCTCCAGGTGGAAGAACTGAAAGTGCAGCCTTGCCCTCATGGTTTGGTGTTTTTCTTCCAAATCTCTCAGTTCCCCAGAGATGCATTTTGTATTTCTTCCTCCCTGACTAACTCTACATGCCATAAATAAAGTTACCTTGGTAAAATGGCACAAGCAGCACTGAAAGGAAAGAGCTGACATAGAACCACAGAATGATTTGGGTTGAAGGGACCTTCCCAGCTCCCCCAGTGCCCCCCCTGCCATGAGCAGGGACATCTGCACCAGCTCAGGTTGCTCAGAGCCCCGTCCAGCCTGGCCTGGGATGTCTCCAGGGATGGTTCATCCACCACCTCTCTGGCCAACCTGGGCCAGGCTCTCACCACCCTCAGGGCAACAATTTCTTCCTCATGTCCAGTCTGAATCTCCCTCCTTTAGTTTAAAACCATCACCTCTCGTCCCATCGCCACAGGCCCTACTGAAGTCTGTCCCCATCTTAGCGGCCCTTTTTAAGTAAAGAAAGCGCAGGACTGAAATCAAACACACCAAGAGAACACCTCTGCATGACACGACTCCTATATCCCTGTATAGAGAGATGCATACAGAAATACACACGCTCTTTAGATCACTATGCAGAGCAGCCCCAGGGGCTCCTCGTCGCCCCGGCCCTTGCCTGCTCCACACACCCCCGGGCGCGGCCCCTCTCGCCCCGGCCCGCGGTACCTGCCATGGCCCGGGGCGGGCGGCAGCGGCGGGCGGCGCTCATGGCCCCGCTGCTCCCGCCGCCCTCTCCTCTCCCCTCACCGCCTGGGCGCCGCCATCTTGCCCGCCATGACCTCTAAACGCCTTCCGGGTGGCGGGGCGGGGGAACGCGGGTGTCCGGGGCGGTTCCACCGGAGCGGGTCCGGGTGTCCCGCACCCCCGGGGGGATCGGGTCCTGTCAGGCTGCGGGAGGCGCCGCTGCCCGCGCTGTTCCGAATCGGGCCGAGCCGAGCCATCCCCTCCGACTCCCCGCGGTGTGGAACGGGAGGAGTCGCTGCGCGGCCCCGGGCGGTGGTTGGTTCTGCAGAGCGAGTGCGGGAGCGGCTTCGCACCGAGTGTCACCGCACCGAGTGTCACCGCACCGAGTGTCACCGCACCGAGTGTCACCTGCGAGGCGATAAATAGCCCCCGAGGGGGAGAAGCGCGGGGTGGATTTTGAGGCTTGGGTGTAACAACAGATGGAGACGTTTGGGGGGTTGGCGGGGCCGGAGACTCCGGACACCTTGTCCGTGAAGAAGCAGCCCCCAAACCTGCCTGGAGCATCCTCAGCTGCCGGTTCCTGGTGCTGGTGCAACTCCCTCGTAGAACCACAGGATGGTTTGGGTTGGAGGGACCTTCCCAGCTCCCCCAGTGCCCCCCCTGCCATGAGCAGGGACATCTTCACCAGCTCAGGTTGCTCAGAGCCCCGTCCAGCCTGGCCTGGGATGTCTCCAGGGATGGTTCATCCACCACCTCTCTGGCCAACCTGGGCCAGGCTCTCACCACCCTCAGGGCCAACAATTTCTTCCTCATGTCCAGCCTGAATCTCCCTCCTTTAGTTTAAAACCATCACCACTTGTCCAATCACAACAGGCACTGCTAGAAAGTCTGTCCCCACCTTTCTTATCAGCCCCTTTTAAGCACTGAAAGACCACAATAAGGTCTCCCTGCAGCTTCTCTTCTCCAGCTGAACACCCCAGCTCTCTCAGCCTGTCCTCCAGCAGAGCTGTTCCAGCCTCGCATCATTTCTGTGGCTCCTCTGGCCCCTCTCCAGCAGGTCCGTGTGTGTCCTGTGCTGAGGGCAATCTCATTCGCATCCCTGGGCACATTTTCCATTAACAGTTGGAGACTTGATGTGGTGACCGTGACGGGGATGAAGAAAGTGAAGTGGAGGTCGTGGGGAGATGGCGCAATACTTATAAAGCAACTGCGAGATGTCCAATAAAAAATAAATTCATCCTCGAGGACATGGAGTCTCATTCCCAAAATCACCTGAGCTTTAAAGAGCGAAAGGCTTGGTAAAAAAAAAAAATAAAAAATAAAATCTGTATTTAGTTCCGAAAGTAATTTCTGAAAATGAAAGTTTGATTTCTGTACTCCTCGGTGAAGTTACGTGTTGTGGGAGGTCAGAGTGAAGTGCTGACCCAGCTGTCATCTCATCTCATCTCATCTCCCACTCATACATGGCTGGATGTCATTGCTAAACTGACTCAACTTGCTAACCTGAAGAGAAGAAAATGCTTATTTTTCTGGTTTAACTGTTTGAACTCACCCTGTGCAGGGGCTGACAGGCTGAAAGCTGTTGCAGGACATGGAGGAAAGGGCCTTGGCTAGAGCCGGAGCAGAAAGGGAAGGGAATGGTTAGGACTGCTCGAGCTATAAAGCGTAATTGCACCCCCAGGCACTTTTAAAATGTTTTCTCTTAAGAGTTTTAAGTTCAGGAGATGTAGGCTATAAGTCACTTAAATGCTTTTGGAAATCATTCTCAATATTTTAACATGGAAATCTTCCTCAGAACCATCTTCCTCTCAGGCTTTCATTTCTTTATAGTGCTTAAATTCATGCAAAAGTCATCTTAAATCATTATTAGGAAGATAAAATGAAAACACTCGCTCTAATTCACCAAGAATATCCTACTTCAAAGCATTTATTTCCACTCTCTTTCTATTTGGGGAGCTAGGGAGAAATTAGGACTTCACATTTCTTACAATTAATATCCTGTTTCACTCCGAGTTCTCATCACTCAGCATATATCACTTTGCAGTTCCTGTTTGCATCTCTTGTTTTTTTGTAACTTCCACAGGTTTGGCCTCAGCTTAAATTTACACCTGCAGAAATAAAATAAACATCCCATAGCAAGCACACACAATGGTTACATAGAGGGCTGGAATGGTTGGTTGGTTTTAGTGGAGTTTGGGTCAGGGGACAAGGCTGAGGTAGCCAAGTGTTCTATGTCAGGGCTGAGATTTAAGGTTTAATGATTTTCATTGCCTTTCACTTGGGCAATAAATTGCACCCTTGGAGAGAGGGGGTAAAACACTACTTTTCTAATTAAGGAGAATGTTATCCACAGGCCTTAAGACAGAGCAATACCTCCTTGTGAAACAATAATGATGATTTAGGGCACACAGAATGCAACGTGTCTGTTTGGCTTAAACCACTAAAGCTACTCCTAAAGAAAAAAGAAAACTCACAGGAATTTTAATCGACACAAGCATCCAAATGTCAGAGTTGTATCTCGGCTTAAAATGGCTCCACAAGCTTTGGATCTCAATACCAAAGGTTTGGGTCTGCAAAGTGTGGATTCTGCAGAAGCTGGCTCCACAAAATACCAGAGGCTTTGGAAAACATCTGGGGAAAGGTTACCGAAAAGGGGGTATGGCCGTGCTGGGGAGCGCTCAGCACCTTCCCTGCTCAGGTCACCAGTCTAGCTCAAAAAACCACCAGTGTCACAGGACCACAGCGAGGGATGCAGGAGAAGGTTCCTCTCCTGTGCCAGGGCTCCAGGGTCAAGCACCATTGTGGGGCAGAGTCATTCCTGAAGAATCTCAGCTCTCTTGCTAATTGCTAAGACGGGCAATTGCTCGTTATCTGTTGCTACTTCCCCGCAGTTATAAAGTAAACACTGCACCTACAGGTCCATTTTCGGGGTGATGCAAGGGGCATTTAACCACGCAACTCCCATTAATGTTAATTATAGAGCACATATTAACAGCATTATACGATCTTTTTTCCTATTAGCACTATCATAAATCTGATTGGTGGGGCTTAATTAGATCTCAGCAGCAAAATGCGATAGTTTGATACATGAAAGGGCAAATTTGTGGAGAGACAGAAAACTATTATTATACTTTAATCTCAAAATCTCTCATTCTCTTACTCATAACACCAACAAGGCTTCTTGTAAGATTGATTTGTTGTCAGAAAATGATTTAAAGACCGACTGTAAAAATATTATATTTTCCTTGCTTCATAGAATGTGGCATTGATGTTAGAGCTCCACAGAGACTTGATGTACTTTCAGATAGGGAACTCTAAAAGCCAAGTGCAAAATAAATAAGATGGCATCCTGCTGTTATTGTGGTAACCTTTACAGATCTTTCCAGAACTGTGACTGGTGTGTGGTTTAGTAATACACCATGGGGGAAGCTGGAGCTTAGTGCAATTCTGCAGCTGAAACCCAACTGTGTTTTAGGGGCTCAGTTTAAGTAGGTAACAGGAGAAATGGTGTCCAAAGTGAAGGGCATTAGGACATATCAGCAACACAGGAATAACAGATAAGAAGAACTAAGACAGTATTGAAGGCTAAGCCAAAGTGTAGTGATAGAAAGTTGGGAGATGGCTTAAGGCATCTAGACTGAGCAAAAGATCTCTGGGCACCCCCACAGTTACACCCCTGCTGAGATCTGGAGTCAGGGCTTGTCCCAGCTTTGGTGTTTGAGAAACTCCCAGGGATCCCAATGACCCGCTGAACAGTTCCTCAAGCTGTTTGTACTGGTGTGGGTTTGGAGTTTTCTGTGATTTTCTACAAATCAGCGTTTGTGATGCACAAGCTTTATATCAATACAAGGTTGAAGCATAGATATATTTTGATCTTAAATAAAGAAACCTGACAAACTGGAGCAAAATCAACTGGTACCGAGAGCCTGAAACACACCAATTCCGCACTATTAAAGACTTACCCTCAGCAAATAACCCCAAATGGAAAAGAGTAGACAAAAAAAAAAATCCAAATCAAAATCCCCAAGCCCTTCCCACCATCCCAGTTTCAGTGTTTCGGAGTAATTAAAACTTCCAAGAAAGTTGAAATAGTAGCCTTGGTCGATCAGGGCTCGGTAGCCTTTCTGAAGTGGTGCATCAGACTGATTTCTTTCCCAAAGTAGGGGTCAAATATACCATAGGAAATCAGCAGAAGCTCAGAAGAGGCTGCTGCCTCTTCACAGCTGTCCAAGGTGGCCTTATGCTGACCCTGTGGAATGCCATTTTTTGGCAAGCCCTGTGTTTCTTGCTCACCACCTGCAATGGACTATGAGCTATTACCACTTACTTCAAGTCAAAACTTCCAGCCTTTCCTTAGGTAGAGCTTTGCCGAATGGCTGGTGTAAAATCAGCTGTGATCAGATTTGGAGTTGACGTCAAATGTGGTGTAAACATGTGGGTGATGGGATGTAAACAGCAAGATCCCTGGGGATGAACCCTACTGAAGGCAGCATGAGAGGAATCACCCCTAAAAAATGGCAAGAGCTGCCTTAAGGCAGCAGCAACAAGCCACACGGATGCCCGAAGGAGCTACGTAACCCGCTGAAATCCCCATCACATCAGCCATCCCTTTTTAACTCACCCTGACGCTGCTGTTCCTGACAAGCAGGGATACCTCTTATCCCTTAAAGTTCTCAGCCAGAGTCAACAATAGATATTTCCAGCAGCCCTTTGCCCAGAAACCGATGTTCTGAAGAAAAGGACCTGCATCCTGTGCTCTTTCAGGTGAGAATCGCTGCCTGAATATCTCCAGACCCCACTTATTTTTTTTTTATTTCTGTACCTCCTTTCAGAGGTCTTTCTTTTCCTAGAAAAATCTATGTGAAATTCCCAAGCTGCCTAGGACTCAGAACATCTAATAAAAATAAGATTTATTAAGAGCAGAGGGAGGAAATCAGATTAAAACTGAAGAAACAGCTTGCATAACTGATCTCTTATACTCAGCAACTGCTCAGGAAGTGCTGGGTACACACAAATTAACTGTTTTGTGGAAGCACTTTCCAGCCCGATAGCCAGAACGAGTGGCAGTCAGCAGTGTCTCCTCCGCAGATATGGCCACTAAAGCCCACCAGTGCTCGTTCTCACAGCTTCTCAGCACTAGACACCAAGTTGTATTTTACTAACCCACAACTCACTTTCCCTACTGATTTGAGGGACAAATCTCCCCACCAGCAGCAGAGGGACCCCAGGCAAGATTCTGCAAGCTCCACAGCCCAGTATCCCCCACCACAACCAGTATCTCTGCTTGTGCCACCACCAGCTCTCAGGGTGAGCTATATGTGCATGCTGTGAGACCTATAGGATTGCTCTTCTGCCCCATCACTCTTGTCTTCTCACCCTGAGGCCATGATTTGTTTTCCCCAGCAGCCCGTCACCCTCTCCAGCTCCCTGCTTTGGTTTGGTTCAAACCCCACCACGCAGCTCCATGTTGGCAGGACTTTTTTCACTTGTTCTTCTCCCTTGGCAGTGTTTTTGCCCAGGTGGGTAGTGCTCAGCCCCAGCAGTTCCCATGTGGCAGGCAGGGCAGCACCCACCTGCTCCATCCCTGTCCCCCGTCCCTCTGCAGGGGTGACTGAATCTGGTGACACCCCATGTGCCAAGCTCCAGGAAACAGCTCTGGCTTCCTCCTCATTTCAAACCATGCCCAAACGGTCCTCACTCAGTCGCTGTTGGCTCCAACTCCTGGAAGCAATTTCTACTCTTTACTGTCCTCATTTGGATGCCTTTGTCCCATTCCTTGAATGTAGATTTTGGACAGAGTAGCTCCCCCAGCCCCCATTAACCTTCACCAGCCATCTCCCTGCTGCTCCCTCGCTGAGCCCAAGCACAACACTGCTCTTTCACTTCTGCTTCCACTGACATCACTCCTCCACATTGCTTATGGTTTCTTTCATAGAAGACCTCTCACAAATCTTCATAGCTTCTTCTGGGTATTTTTCCTACTCTTTCTCCAAAATGAAATGAAGAGGGAGCGGCTGGATTTTGTCCCCTGCATTTTGTCCCCTATCCCCTGCTGCTTCTTGGATGCAGATTTTGTCCTTGTTTGTTGCCACCACAACCAGGTGTGCAGGGATGTTGTGGGCTTGGAGGCTGGGAGTGGAGACGGCCACCACAAGAAGATTAATGATCCACATTTTGAGAAATGATCCGCAACATGACAGTGGCTGTGAACCCTGTTCCTACACCCATGGAGCCTGCATGATCTGCTCCTCCTCCTCACCCAGCAGAGGAAGAGCATGGTTGTCCTAGTGTACCTTTGCCAGTGCTCTAAGCCTTCCCACCAATGTGGGTTCTGCAGACGTCTGCCCCAGGACACGGAAGGACAGTTTGCACTGTCTGAATTACTGCTCTACCCAGCATGTGAGAAAGCAGCACAACCATGCCCAGGTATTTTAGAAATTATGCTTTATAATTATATGTCATTTGCACATTCTGGACTTTCAGATAATTCAGCTGAACTTCAGAGAACTGGTTGCTCATCTGTACACTTCATCTTGAAACTTAAACCCTAAACCATCTCTTACTGAAATCAATCAATAAGTGCTTCTATTGACTTAAATGGAAGTTGAATCAGATCCACCGCTAATGCTCACACATCCCTAATTAACTGTCCACTGCATTGTTGAGGTGAAACCAGCTCAGTGAAACCTGTGACCGAAACCCACACTGGCAGCCTTGTGCTTGCTCACACTTGGGTTTGTGCGAGACGTGTCCTCTCCTGTGGCAGCCGTAGCTCCGGCGCCTGGAACATCAGCACAGCTTGCTCAGAACCTCGCCTGGGTCGTCTCACAGACTTCACAGCTTCCCAGCACATTTCCCACTCTATGTTACTTCCTCCTGCCCAGTACTATTTCGAGCCTTTATGTAAGAAGTATCACAAACACCTTAACACGAGGGTCTTTGGACAGTTATTCTGCAGCAGAATTTCTTGAATTTAGCAAAAGTGCCTTCTGCTGTCCTAGCAGCACCAAACACACAAGTGCAAGGGTAACAGCACTCCTGAGCTTTGCAATTATGCACAGTGATGCTATTATAAAATTGATCAAGGGATTTCATGAATTATTCTTTTTATAGTTCTGAGAACACCCGAAGTCACATTAGGGAGAGCCTTAATGCCCACTTCCCATGCTGAAAAGACATTGTTTTATTTTGTGACCTGGTGGGTGTGGGAGTAGCCTTGCTGAGCTGCCTGATGGCCATGGCACCTGACTGGCAGGATTTCCATCTGCTCCTCTGCCTGCCTTATCCTCACCTCAAGAAAAGGTCTGAACGCAGTGATAGCAGATCCTGGTATCAATAATGTACTCCTTGGCAACTTCTCAACTGCATGAGGCTGAGCTGCCTGCAGAAGGAGAGGACCGTGGCACTGGTGAGACGGGATGTGCTGGGGACAAGAGTTGCTGAGGCTTTATCCCCACTGCTCCGTCCGTGCACTTACTGCCTTGTCCTGCAGCACGTGGCAGGCAGCCAGGCTAGTCCTCCCTCCTGGGACTGCCATCTTCTCACATCACACCGATTAAGTGAAATTTGGTCTTGTTATTACTTGGTTTGATCCCTGAGGAAAATCCATAGCGCTGCAAGAAGTGGTCCTGGTGACTCAGAATCTGGCACTTTTCCTTCTGAGTCAGTGCTGAGCCCGTGCCCAAGCACGGTGTGGGAACGCAGCGCGGTGGGAGGCTTTGCCTTTCAGGTGAGGAACATCACTGAGGCTGTAACCACTCACCATCTTATTCCCCTTACTCCTTCCCATCCTTGCTGGTTTGCTGCTGCCTGGTTGAGCTCTGGATCCCCCGAGAAGCAGCACTTCCTCACAATAATTTCTTCACACCTACCTCACCGGCATGCACAGCCCTCCCTGGCTGGGATTTGGGGGGCTGTCTGGTTTCCCTTCTTCTCCTGGGTGTTCAGCTAGACAAGCCCTTCGTGGGAGAAGAGTGAGAAACTCCAATATTCCCCCTCACTGTGAATGGAGGAATGTTTTTTATTTTTCTAATTTGCGCAATTTAGTTTCTGAGGAAAAAGTGTCACGTAAGAGAAACACACCACAGTTGGCAGCAGGAGGTGCAGGAGAGAGCCCTCAACCCTACCACTCTTAGTAGTAATCTATGTCCTTCCCCAGCGCCTTGCAGCCGGGGATGCTAGGTGGCCAAAATAAATGAATGCCTTGCTTGTGTTTCCAGTCAATCTTTCCATCACAAAATACACCCAAGACACAGCAAGTCTCTTTTTTAGAGAAATACCGTATGTGTCCTGTTGACTGCAAACTCTACAAGCTGTTTGTGGCCTGCAGGCTGCAGATCCAAGGCCCTAAGCAAGCTGATACCAGGAGAAGGCTGTCATGGTCAGGACAGTTAATCTACCTGCAGACTGGTCCCACCAGCTCCTCAGGAAGGGAAGAGCCCATGGTCGTAATGACAGATGGGGGAAGGCTGCAGGGATGCAGGTTGAGAAGCCTGGTCCAGGGAGCAGAGTGATGCTGGACACCTCCACCATTGGCTTTGAGCCTCCATGGAAGAACGGAGATGTTGGCAGACTGTGCAGAAACCCCTCAGCAGGGGAGGAGGCTTGTGTGCCAGAGAAGTTATATTACTCAAAGGGTGTCTGTTTGGGTTCCTGGCTGCTGCAGTGGCTCCATGTCCCTCCAAAATGAGCATTTTAGTGCTATTAATTTCATCTGGAGCCATGTTCAGGCCATTGCGTACATCACCCTGAAAGACAAACCAGGTCCAGTGCCACCTCCTCAACTTAAACAAAGGAAACTGAGGATGTCTTGATTATAGAAAAGCAGAATACACCTTCTCCTTCTCTATGGACATTTAGGGCAGTCAGAGTTGTTACAAATCATGCAGCCAAGCAGTCATTTTTTTAAGCTCTCGCATCCCAGACCAACTAACCGTGTTCATATTTGCCTCAGCGGTTGACAACCATAGCAAAGAACTGGCAGAAAGGATAACATTTATGAACATATGTGATTCATAATAGGCTATTAAAAATAGCAAGAGATGAAAGAGGCAGCCTACAGATAAGCCATTTTGAGATCCTCAGTAATTCAGAACACTGTTTTAAAAGTCAAGTTTTAGCTATCACAGATCTGTCCCTGCTGCTCTGCAGATAACAAGGTGGGCTGTTCTGATCAGGGTGAGAGCTCTCTTCCACCTAGGGCTCTTTATTTCACTCTGGCAGCTATCACATAGATATTGAAAAAGGCTTCATGTAACTCACACCCACCTTCTGTCTCTGCTTGCCGAAGCGCCAAGCCTGAGCGCACAGCAAATTCAGCCTTATTTTCCGTGGGCTGGCACCACTCAGTGCTGCCATATTCTAAGGGTTAATTTTGGCGAACAAGGGTAGCTGGTCAAGTAAAGCGTGCGCACCCCCTGGGCAGTTTTCATAGTCTGTCAGGCACTTGTTAACACACTAACCCATTCATTTCTTGATGAATTTGTGGCATGTTGGACATGAGCCAGAGGCTGAGCTGGGAACAATATTTATTTATATCTCCACACAATAATTCATGTCTGCCCAAATCATGGACTTTCCCTAATCCGCAGTATTTCAAAACATTTGCAGTTCTCTCAGATGATTAGCATTGGCTTTGCTTGGCCCGACCGAGTGGAAAGAAATGTAAGACAGTGAATGCAGCTGAATGCTTTGATTCACTGATAGAGCCTGACGTTTCTTCCCTGGTTGTTCTATTACTCCATAATTTAAAGACTCTTCTGAGGTGTAAAGAGCTGTGTTTTGTGCCATGACAAGCAATATGAGATGCCCAGTCCCTGTTCTGTGGAAGGGGTCTTGCCCAATAACCATCTGAACAAAGGGATAATAGTTTTTTAAGCTACTGGAATGAAGTAAGAGCCCGCAAAAGTTGCTTCTTGAGAGCTGTTTTCTCAAAGTGAATCTCTGTCCACAATCTGGAAGGCAACCTGCGTCATCAGCTTGATGGATCACAAAGTTTTCATAGCATTGCTTTTCAGCCACTGTGCTAAGCTACATGAAACATAAAACACAGCGTTTGTGTTGAGAAGAACCACACAGAAGTATAGGAAGCTACTGAGGATAGCTCAAAAATATCCTCCGTATCTTCGAAATGTAACAGGAAAAACAAAAAAGATGGAAAAAAAGCCAAGATTCAGAGGTTTCTTGGATATGTTTGCAAAGTAATTGAAGAAAAACAGAGCTTGGATGCAAACAGATTTAGTGTCCATTGAAGCTAGGCTGAGACAAACCTGCTGAAACCAGAACTGAGTTTGGGTATGACCACAATATGATGTTGTACCTGGATGGTGCAGAGAGATTGGTGACTGTGTAATAAGAAAAACAACCTGCGCATGCCACTCAGGGGTCTCAGAAGATCATTGTCACCAACCCTGTCACATAGAGGGGGAAAATGAGCTCAGGTTCACCCAAAATACCATGAAAAACCTTCTGTGCTCTGTCCATTAGATAATTTCCCTAAATGTGTAACTACCTTGGTTTTAAGAATAATCAGTGTTGCCCTGTCTGGACCTCTGAGAAACAGACACGGAGGGGATGGCCCCGCTTCACAGGGTGTCATCACCCAGCTAAGAGCTGGAGCAACAAAGAAGAAGGTTTTTATAAAGGAAAAAGTATTTTCCACTCCTCTGTAGCAAATATAGAGAAGAAGTAAAATCAGCCTGGCCTGTATAATTTATTAACCAGTCCTACATTGGTTTGTCAAGGTACTGTTTGTTTTCAAAACAAGCCAACATGACTTATTTATAGGTGGTGGTAGCCCAGGTCTTTTTGGTCACATACTCACCTTCAGGAGACCTTTGTAATTTTCCATGCAGTCCCAACAGTTTGTCTTTGGTATTTTCAAACCAATTCTTTCTTATTTCTGCAAAAATAAGTGAAGTTTAAGCCTGATTTTGTTACATGGGGAAACATGAAGGAGTTGCATCATTAACAGCAACTTTATCTGACCTGAATTTGGCTACTGCATAGTTTAAATCCCTTAGGGGAACTTCATTACTACAACATTAAGGAAGCTTTCTGAGTTTTTAAAATCCTTGTAAATGTTCTTTTCAGAACTACACCATAAATTCAGCTTTTTATCATAAACTTTCCCTTCCTAAATAAAAAAACCCTTTCAACTTATTTCACTCTATTTCATGACAGTGTTTTAAAATACAATTTAGTAGTGATGAAATGCACTGCAAATCCAAGTTTGGTGTCTATGGGCTGTATCTGGGAGGGAATGTTCTTATTTCAGCCAGGGTTTTTATTCTCCCTACACGTTACGTGAATTAAGCTCACTATGTGTGCTAGCCAAGATCAAGATCGCATGGAACTAGGTACTCTATAAATATGGCATAAGATGCAGCCCAGGCCATAGATCAAGGAGATAAAACCAAGGGAAGAGGGAAGTGCTGTTATCACCACTTTACAGATGGGGAGCAAGGACACGAAGAAAGGAGTGTTCACACTCATTAACTTCAGAAACCAAATGCAGGAGCCTGAGCTCGAAGTACAGATTCCTCCCTCGTTAGCGTTGTCTCCAGGGGCTGTTCACATTGGTCATCTCACCTCACAAGCCTCCCCAAACCTCCCAATGGTTAACCATCGTCATGTTGGGCTCCACCAAGAGCCAGTGATGAACAGGTAATAAATAATAATTTATCTCATGAAGACCCTTGTATCAACTATGTCGGTTAGTGCAGAGACGGATTCAGAGTACAAGGGCCAGCATAAAACATGCTTCATGCACAAACATGTCCGTGAGCCCTGGAGAGATGGGGTTTGTTGAGTCAAGAAGTTGTGAATTAGCCAGGCCAGCTCAGGAGGTGACTTTAGTCTGAAATATCTGTGTCTCCAAGAAAGTGAAACAATCCCTATTCCAATTAAAGGCAGGCCAGTCCATAGCCTCCATAATGAGGGAATAGTTTTCATTTTGGGGGAAACAGGAGATCCAGTAGGGCCCCTAAAGGACTTGGAGGAGAAACAAAGTGTAAGAGCAAATGTACCCCAACGTGAAAGAGGGTCTCAGAGGGAAACCTTCTGCAAGTGCATGTCTGCAAGCAGCAGACATCCTGCACAAGTGTGGGTGCAAAGCACCCTCAAAAAGAACATCAAGACAGGACAACAAATCAGCTGGGTAGGGAGGATAAACTTTTCTTGGACTATAAGGAGTTTAAAAACAGCTTTCTCTACATTTATTCACCTCTGTCCTTTACACACATTTGTGATTTTTTCCCTGTTCTAGGTATTACGAATGAAGGCCAGTTAGCCAAGCATGCCAAGTTCTGTACGATATTCAATATGTGCAGCAGGAACAACTTGTTTACATATGCAAAAACCTCAGAGGACACCTCTATCTGTACTTTTCTACTCTGCAGAGCCCCTGGGTGTAAGTTTGTTCATTTGCAATGTCTCTTTGTGGCTCCGATCTGGGTGCCCGTCCTTGTGGCAGCCGAGCTCTGTGGCCATCAGTCTGTCCTCCCTCCTCCTGCCAGCCCTGCCTGGGATGTGGTGGGACAGGTGTGTGGAGATGAGGTTCTCAGGGACATGGGTTAGTGCCAGGGTTGGATTAATGGTTGGACTAGATCTTGAGGGTCTCTTCCAGCCAAAATGATTCTGTGATTCCGTGACACACAGGTGTCTGTGGGTGACACACGCAACCATCCATCAGCGCAGGTGTCTGCTCGCGGCTCTGGGAGGACACAGGTCACACTTCTTGACCTAATCACACCTAGTCTCTGCTTTGGAGACTCTTACCCTGGCTGCCACTCAGCTCTTGTGCTTCATTCAGTGGCTTGGAGGCTTCTTCTCCTAAGGAGATTACCCGGCCATCTGCCAGGAGCAGTGCCGGGCCATGGTGCTCCCAGTGCCATGGCTGATCTCCGAGCTGGGGATGAGAATGAGAGCGAGGATCGCGAGGTGCCACAGCTCACCGGGCTCTTGCAACGGGAACTCCTAATTAATTGTCCGTGCAGTACCTCTTTCTCTTATTTTTCTTGTTAACGATTGGTTTTTAAAAAGGGAGTTCAGCAGCTCAACCATTTCAGAGTCACCATTAATTTAATCTTCCTCCTTATTTATTGATAGAGCTACTTTCTCCCTTGCCTTTTGTGTCCCCATGATGTATTTCTAAAAGCCTTCCCGATGCCTCCGGGAGCAGTCACTCATTCGGCTGCCCTTGCCGTCTCCCTGAAAGCCTCCCCTCCCTAGCAAGACATGCTCTTCTGTGTCCCCTCCTCCTTCCTACTAGGAAACTTTTGTGCTGTTTCTGACTTGCCCACCATCTCCCTTTTCTGCCTTGTTTGCTGCTCCTTGGTCGCTGCATTTTCCTTTTTCCGTGTAAAAACATCCTTAAGGATGGGAGTGGATCAGCAAGAAGCCCCTTCCCCTTGCAGGGATTTGGGCTCCCTGGCAGCAGCTGTGGATCTGCCCTGAACCATCACTCACCCTTTCGTTTGACAAGATTGTCCTTCCTAGCACACCGTGTTCAGCAGACTCCCCGAACTACCTTGTCTGAAATTCAATACCTTCTCCTACACCTGTATTACAGTGTTGTAACAGTTGCATTTGTTCAGTATTAATTAGCATGACTGTAATTTAGTTGTGTCCTTATGGACCCGGTGGTGGCCCAGTTCTGCTGTGGATGGCGCAGACACAGCAAGCGGCGGTCCCTGTCCCAAAGCATTGACGCTACAGATGAGCCAGGAGGGAAATACCTTTTTCCCATTATACCAGGGGAAGTGAAGCAAGAAGAGATTTGCGGGGGAGTTCAAAATCACCTTTGACGGCTGAGCTCCCACGCAGAACCTAGTTCACGGCGTTGCTTTTGTTAATCCCCCTTAAGTGAGTTGTTGGGGTCGCAGAGGGATCAGCAGAGCTCCACGGCACAGCGAGAGCCGCCTGCGCTCCACCGCCAGCCCCAGCACATCCAGCCCTTCCTTTCTGCTTCATGAATTTCAGAAGTGCCAGGAAGGTTTCAGTTTGCTTAAGTTTTAGATTTCTCTTTGGGATCCACTCTCCAACCTGCTGAATTATTTTTTCCCTTCCTAATCAAATTGCCTTTCAGTGCGATGACCTTCAATTAGGCCAAGGTGTCCCCTGGCTTGCTCAGAAATCCCAGTAGCAAACGGATATTCGCTGAACTCCTCTTTGCTGCACAAAGATAAGCTGTAAGCCAAAGCTGGAGAATATTAATACCTGCTCCAGAAGGAACAGAAGGTTCTTTCTTAGCAGAGTAAAAATGGGTTCAAACATGTGGGTGTGTGACCAGATGGACTGGGTGTGTTAGGAGCACACACTTGCTATAGAAACTTAAATATTTTCTTTAAGGAGCAGCAAATATTCATTTAAAAAAAATAATGTTATTGGGTTTTTGAATATAAACAGGAACAAAGAATGGTAAATAGTAGTTCAGTACCTCCCAGCTGTGGGGAAGTGCCTCGGCAGCGGTCGGTCTTACACGGCACATCCCCACGTGAATGCCTGCAGCCCAGGGTCAGGGTTGGGAGACAGCGTGCTGTTGGTGACATTTGATTTCTTCCATGTCTTTGGGAAAGAGATTTCTTTATGGTGTTGTTTTGATGGGGAAATAGATGAGGGGTCCTACCTGCTGGGTGGCAGAGAAGGGCTGGTCCCTGCTGTCCCCACTCTAGGATGGGCTGGAACAAGTACAGCTTCCACTTCTATAAGAGGCGATAGGAAAGCTTCCTTTTCATCCTTTCATCTATATGAAAGAAATATAAATTCAGAAACCTCAGAAAGTGCTGGGAAAGATAACTGCTGCTCACTGGTATCTCCGAGCACTCACAGCCTTTCGATGTGGCAATGGGAGCACATGGTTCTCTGGCCTCCTTGTGTACCAGGAGGATTCGTTTCCCTTTGGATGAATATGAGCGACTAACAGGGGTATAAAACACCATGGAATTTGGGCTGGGTCTGATCTCCATAGTGTAAATTAGAAGACACTTTCACTGAACTCAATGGAGCTTTGGTGAGGAAAGGACACTAATGCAGAGTCTATAATGGTCCTTTGCCCAGAGATGAGAAGGTATATGAACGACTGTCCTGCAAACAGCTCCTGCAGTGCCTTATTGTTGCTGCATCCATTTATATCCATGTAAGCAAGATAAAGTAAAATGGCACCATCTCCAAGCGGTAACCTGATATGTTCTCTCTGCACAGGAGTCAGTGTCACAAAAAAGATTCAGGCAATGTAGATGAAGCCACTTATCAGTGGGTTATTGCATCATCAAGGCCGAGTTGGAGCTATAATATCAGAGTTCATGGCGATGCATGTCGGAAATGTGTGATATTCAGACTGTCTGAGTTCTTTTGGTGCCCTTTTGTTGCTCAACTTGCAAATCAGGCTGTGGGTTTGGATGCCTGACTTTAGATACTGATTTTTGAAAAGACTGGCCTGAATTTCTACCAGAGGCAGAGAAAAAAAGAAATTGTCTGTCCTGGAAAATAGCCATTCAGAAACAATTTCCCCTAAAATTCTCACTGTGGGTGATGAAAATCCACAGCAAAGGGGGGAAAAGAAGAAAGAAGATGAATTAATGCTCTTTTAAAAAAACTTTTTACAACTGATTTCTAATGAGGCATGGCCAATGTTGTTGACACGCAATTGGATCAGCTTCAACTCCTGGGACGACTGTTTGATGAATGGACAAATTCCAGGGCTGGAGACAAACGCTGCCTTCCTCTCCCACAACTCAGCACTTCTCCCACAGACTACTTAAATCTCCACCAGAAATGACCCGACTCTATATTAGGAGTTTAATTAGAAGTTTCCATGAGCAGATCGCCTTTGCTCTCACCAGCTTCTGAATGGGGAAATTAAAAGCACAGCGACAGCTAAAGGCTTTGAGCTGGTTTTATGGGCAGAGCTGCTTACCCACTCCACGGGTGTTTACAACACGCTGGCTGTGCCATATCTGGCCTGGAAGACTAAGGCCAACCAAGAAGCAGTGCCTACATAAAGCAGCTCTCTGTAAGCCCAGCTGCAAATATATATATTTATTTTTATCCTAAGATGTTGCAACAAATGTAGAAACAAGAGTGGTATTACTAGCAGGAGCTGCTCTTTTTATTAAAGCAATCTGTAGTTGCAGATCAGATGTCATGCGTGCTTTTTGGGGAAAGTTCTGCAGGTTTGACCCATTTCTTTGCCTGTTTGCAGGACAGACCTCAACTTTTTTTCCAGCATTGGAACCTGATGTTCCGTATGCCCGTACAGCTACGGGCAATCACAGCTCAGGCTCTTAGGTCTCAAAACGCAGCTCTTGGCTGCAGGTAACCAGCGCCTGAGTTTAGAGCTTGTTCTTCTGAGCCAACCCAACAAAAACCTGCGGCTGTGCAATGCTCTGTTCAGTGCCCTCCAGGGAAGAAGAAAAAACAAAAAAAGCTAGTTTTAGGCACTGTAACAAAAGTAAATGAAATGCAAATCTAGCTTCAAAGGAGTGTGGGAAACAGAGAGTTGGTTTACCAACATCTCCAGGGCTTAGGCTGCTCCCAAGGCATGTGGGCAGCTCCAGCTCAGGTCTCTCGTGTGCCGCAGGGATCTGCACTGTGTAACTCCCCTCTTAGGACAATCCCTGACTATCAGGCTGAGGGGTCCGTCGCATCCTTTTGGTCATTGTCTCAGCTACTAGATAAATATTATACTTTGCAATGAGTGGAACTGGTCCCACTGATGGGATGGATGGAGCCTGCCTGAGCATGCACTAATGGTTGTCTTGTTGGAGCCTTTTTATGGGAGAAGAGGGTTCAAATCATAATCAGGCAGTCGTGGGAACTGAACTTGGTCTCTCATGTTCCTGATCTGCTGCAGGGAAATGGGAGATTCCTTGTCCTTCACACAGGTTTTAGGGCACAGGATATTCCTTTTCTAAGCAGAAGTGTTTGAATTCTGGGAACACGCTCGAAGCCAAAACTTCTGTAGGCTGGTTTGTTTGTTTGTTTTTTTTCCCAGAATTACCAGAGAACTAAAGAAAGATCAGTTGTTCAATGTTCTCCACCTGGCCCAGAACTTCCCATCTGTTTGGGCAGAGGAGGGTCGTGATTTGGGGCTGAGGTTTGGTGATACACAGCAGAGCTGCACAATCAGTGGTTTGTCATTGCAGGCTGGATGGGGAGCTGAGCCCCGGGTGACCATGCAGGGCTGCTCAGCACTGCGGGGACAACAGAACCTGCCTCCTCAAGTGAGGGATCAAGCCATCTCCTGGGTGAGGAGGTCACTTACCCCTCCTCTCCATACTCCCTGCTAGGGGAATGTCTTCCCTTCCTTTACATCCCCTGCCCCAAAGCACAGGGCTTTCCACTTCTGTGGCTGAAAACTGTACCAGGACCCCATCACAGGCAGCAGTGAGGAAAACCCTTGAATTAAAACACTGCTGCCTCTCTGCAGCAAGCTCAGCAACCTCAGGTGAGCACCATTCCCACAGGTGCTCTGTTCTCCCACCACAGCCTGGGGACAACAGGGACAACAGGTGACCTGTGGAGGGAGAGGTGGCTGAGCTGGAGCCAGTCATGCCTGAGGTGAGGAGGGATGCTCGGATGCCTTCAGCTGCATCCTGCTCTCAGCAGTTTCTCTGCTCTAGGCCTGTCTTTGCATGTCGGGACTTTGTAGAGCCATAATTATCGTATTCCTTTCAAGAATGTCGCCAGTATTCCCCAAGGGGCGGGGATCCACCTTATGAAGATCTTATGCTGTAGCAGAAATAGTAGAACTGGCATGAAATGGTGGTGCTGACTCTGTGGGAAGCCAGGAAGGTGCTGGAAAGAAACCGGAGGTTTGCCTTGCCTTCCCATTTTGAACACTGGGGACAAACAAGAGTGTTCAGAGTTTTAAATCAGAGAAACATAGAATCATTTTGGTTGGAAGACACCCTCAAGGTCATTGAGTCCAACCATAACCCAACCCTGGCACTAACCCATGTCCCTAGAAACCTCATCTCTGTCTGTTCAACCCCTCCAGGGACGGTGACTCCAGCACTGCCCTGGGCAGCCTGTTCCAATGTCCGACAGCCCTTTGGGGAAGAAATTGTTCCCCAGATCCAACCTCAACTTCCACTGGTGCAACTTGAGGCCGTTTCCTCTCATCCCGTCACTTGTTCCTGGGGAGCAGAACCCGACCCCCCCCGGCTCCAAGCTCCTTTCAGGCAGTTCAGAGATCAGAAGGTCTCCCCTCAGCTCCTGTTCTCCAGCTGAACCCCCCAGGACCCTCAGCTGCTCCCATCGCACTTGCAGTTTTGTCCTCACCCAGACCAAGTGAAACCGATACACAGATATTCAGACAAGACCCCCAGGATCTCCTGGGTACCATTTTGGGTGCTGACTCAGACTGAGAGTGGCCACCAAGTGCTGCCTGGTGGTGGCCAGTCTCTCTTCAAAGACACCTGTGCCCATAGTGGCTGTGTCCTGGCACAAGGTGACACCCTGGGAGGGACAGGGCTCAGTGGGATCACTGGTACTGAGCGTAGAGGAAAATCAAGCAGCTTGTTTCAGCCCATAAGTGGAGATTTAAGATTCTCAGAGGCAGCCTGCTTTGAAACTCTTGGCTATAGTCTGTAGTGCTATCAACCATGCACCTTTTATGAGTATTTTATTCATTTCAAAAAGTCATCTGGGTGGAAAAGAATTATATATATATAAACATGATATAAGGAGTGAGCATGTTACAAATGGGAGTTGGGTCAAAATAAAACCTACTGCAGTGCTTAATGACCATTCTAAATAGATTCACACAAAGCTTTGCTATTTCATAAAACATTAAAGGATTTAAATGACTTTAAATACATCTGTAGAAACACAGGCCATATTTTATTAAAGGTGTCAGGTCTGTCTAATCTCTCCTGTGTAAGATGATCATTTTGCAGTAGCAAAGGCACAGAGATCATTAAGTCCATCTCCAGTGCTAGTGAAGACAGCCTTTGCCAGGGACAAAACTCTCTCCTCATTAATATTTTAACATTGGAGGTGATGCTGAGAAACTGTCCTTTGTCACAGACACTGGAGAGATTAGTAGTAAATCTTTTCAAAGAGGACTACTGCATTCTTAGTATCCAAGGATAAGAAGTGAAAATTGAACTAGTTTCGGTGTAAGCTGCAGAGCAAAAATAGCTGTCCAGCGGGACACAGCCACCAAATATGTACCCATCACTGGGACATGGGAAGAGCAGGGCTGAGAGCCTATAAATGTAGATTTGGGGGTTCTCGTGACTCTGCAGCTTCCAGCACCAGACGGGATGCTGGGCTAGACGGATCCCAGTCTGACCCAACATAGTAACATGTACACTTTTGGAAAACAGCAGGGTAAAGCCCTGAAGACAAGCAGCGTACAGAGGAGCCCTAAGGACAGATCGGGAACAGTCACCTTCTGTTAGGGATAAATCTGACCTGGTGCCCTCAAAAAATAAACAGCAAAACCTTCAGCTTTAACAGCAGACGCAGAAGCGATTTGTAGAGTGAGAACGTCCAAATGTGGAGGGTATTTCAGAGGTGAAATGGTAAAATCAGCCCGGCAGACCCCAGGAGCCACAGGGAAACAGGCTCTTGGCATCAGTGGGATGTAACGGGGCATCGGTGGGATGTAACGGAGCATCAGTGGGATGTAACAGGGCATCAGTGGGATGTAACGGGGCATCAGCAACAGCACGAGGGATGGGGAGAGTTTTGCACCCAGCTGTCTCCACGCCTGTCTTACAGGGACCGATGACAATTGTGCCACCACAGGAATGGCACATCAAGTGCCACTGCTGCAGGACTTGGAGGAGAATGTTCTACGGCCTGATTTTCCCAGCCTGGTGGGCCAGCCTGTCAGATGGATCGTTTTATACTGCCCTGAAGCGAATGTTATTGGCATTTGGCCACCAATTCAGTAGCAGCCTTGAACTCTGCTTTCTCTTCCACTTCAGGTGAAGCAGATTTATTCTCAACTTGCCACAGATTTGCAATTCAGTATTTATTTGTAGGATGCCTGGTTCCTTGGGCAGTGATGCTAGGAGCACCAGAGGTTTGTTTTGGATCCTGTATTGATTGCAAAGGAAGGGTTGGTTGCGTCAAATTCCTTCTGGTCACATTTGCTATGTGGTATACACAAGAAATGTCTGTTAGGAGTCAATGAAAATACCCCTGAGGTTGCATTAACATAACTAATAGCTGTGTTAATAAATGCCATATAATAAAATAAGAAGGGACATTTAGAGCCAGGTCTGCGGCTATGTGAAAAATGCATTTGATTAATGAAATCCATTTCTGACTGAATGGGACTTTTATAATCAACTGATAATCCATCTGTGTCCTATTCCTGCTGGGCAAGTATTTGCAGCTCAGCTTTTCAGGATGTATTTCACAAGATCAGCTGTCTGGTTGGCCTTTTTCATAGACGGCTTGGCAGGAGATGCTGGAGGTCACTTGCTGTCTTTTGTCCCCCTTTAGAGATCAGAACAACAAACCGAATTCACCCGGCAGCTGGTGCAAGGTGTGCATACAGATGCTCACTCCACCCATGCTACTAAATCATTCGAGCATCAGAAGAAAGGCGCTATGCCAGAGAAAGTAGATATCGCTTTCATTATGAAGAAATGGTACTTCCAGAGCCACCCACATAGTGCATTTTTTGCTGCCATTTACCCAATCTGACACTTTCTGATGGAAACACAGGAAACTCTGGAGCAACTCCCCTGTGTAGCAGCTCTGGGCCCTTTGCATCTCTCTGACAAACCCAGTGCAGTTCCTGTAATGAAGATGAGTAGGTTAACTAGAGACAACCTGATCATTCCCGCCACGGGCTTTTGGAGTCCTCGCTAACAAAAGAGCCTAAAAGCACACTTAGCATCATCCACACCACCATTTTTTTCTGTTCTCATACCACAATGTCAAATGTGTAAATGTGTCCCAAAGCTGACTTTCGCACACACAGACAGACTCTGTTTCCCTGCCTGTGCCTTTTCAATGATGAGGCTAAATGTGTCACAGCGTATTTCCGATCTGACAGCTACAATTTCATCCTCTGACCTGAAGACAAACAGAGTTTTCTTTAGCATCAAATTATACTTACTGGGATTTCCAAGGTGGGATAGGGGCGAGACTAACAGCAAATGGACAGAAGGGTTTGGATTTAGGAAGAAAACCAACTTGTTGATCAAATCTAACAGAGGTAATCCATTAGAAGTAGGTTTATGTGCCTATTACCAGATTCCAGTTTGAATGATATCAAAACATTTGGGATTCTGCAGTGATCCCTTTTCAAAAGGTTGAGTTGAATTGTGTAACGTGTCCAGCGATATAAGAATTATCCAGACCACTGTCCCGTAGGCAGCGGACGATGCGTGGAGGAGCTTGTTTGGTGCTCGTGTTAAGCTTCCATGTGTTGGACAGATGCTTTTATTGGAGCAGCAGCAAATCGGTGCTGCTATGATCTGCTAATTGTTTTGACACCATGGGAGTTGAAAAGTGCTGGTGAACACTTGGCTCGATTGAAATGTGTGTTTTAGTTAAATGACCCCAGGGATGATCAGAGTCAATTTTACTGCTTATGTCTGCTGCCCTGGTGCTCGAGGTGGTTCTGGTCAGCGCTATAGAAAACAAGCGAGTATTTAGTTAGTTCTTTCTGCATAACACGCAAAGAATAGGAGAACTTGTTCAAAGCCAGAGGCTCCAGCTAAAGCAGCCACTTGAACATATGCCCTAATCAGGATAGCACTTGAGCGTGTACATGCTTATCTGTAAGCACGTGCTTGAGTTTCACAAGTCTGCCTGGGTTTCACACCCAGGTTTAAGCGTCAGCACATACTGAAGTGCTTTGCCAAGATGTTTTCCAGAACCACCACCTAAGTGAGAAAAATGAGCGTGTCACGTTTGACCACATTTATTATATTGCTGCTGCTTTTGCAATAGTGAGGAAATCCTGACAAACTTCGTTTCCCTTCAGGTCTGATGAATTATTTTCCACTTATCCCCCTGCTCTCTCCTCAGACACCCAAGGAAGCAGAAGACTCTTGCTGTAGAAGACAACCTTCATTCTTTGCTCATTCAGATGTGGCTTGAGGGACAGAATGTTGGCCCTTGGAAAGAATTCGTTTCAGACTCATCCATTAAAATCAGTGTGTTGATTCTTCCACAGTTGACTTGTAATGACTCCCAAGAGTTTCTCTCCCAGAAGTGAGGTCAAACGTATTGACTTTTCTTTCTTTCCTCGCAGCTTTTCAACACTGGACGAATGGTTGTTTTGATAATTAAACTTCCAGAAATCCAAGGCACAGTGATCATAAGGAAAGACTCCATCTCTAGGAGCAAGTACCCCCCTTCTTGATGAACTTACAGCCTGTTGGCAAGTGTCCTTCAAAGGCCGAAAAGTTGTTAATTAGGGATATTTTCAGTCTAACGGCAAAAATGGTGAATTCATTATAAATACACAAATGTATTACAAATATAGGCTTAAAAAAATAAATGCTTTTTTATTATTATTTCTAGCAGTGAACATAATTAATCATTGCAAGAATTTGTCAAAGTTCTGGTAGATTATTTTCATCACTGGAAGTTTTGAGGTCATCCACATGCCAGCAGCAGTGATACTAATCAGAAGTTTTAACACATGCTAACATTATTCTTAGGTGTATCTGTCGTTAGTATTTACTGATTTACTTCAGCTCTCTCTTTGCAGAAGGTTAAAGAGCCAAAGCATTTTATTCCCTCCTATCTCCATCTTGCTCTCCCTCACACACACGCTCAGTATTTGGGCTTCTAGTCCCTAATGTCATCAGGAACTGGTGAAAGCCTGACAGTATTGCCTGAGACGAGGAAGAATTGAAACACAGAGCTGCAGGAGGGGATGACTCAGTGGCTGGTTTACCAGTACTTTCAATAAACATGTGTTTACAGACACCCCTTTCAACCCTACCGGCTGCTGTGGGTTTTCTTGGCGTGGTGGAGGGTGACGCTAAATGAAAGAGTCCCAGATGCACAGGAAGAGAGTCAAGATCACTTCTGATGCAGGGACAGATTAAAGGAAAGTACCCCCATTGTCCAAGCAGGATATCCTTTACAGGGAGAGCAAACTGCTATAAATGAATGAGGACACCGTGTTCTGAATGAATCACACCTCTGTTTTCACTTTGCTGCCTCTCTGCTCCAGCCCCACAGAAACATTTTTTTCCTTAAAGACCTCTTGACATTGTCACTAGCCCTGCACATTGCTCATGTTTTGTACACAGGAAAAGTCACTTTTGGAGGAGCAGGTAGGTGAAAGAAGATAGACTTTTTTACACCGAGGAACAACTTCTAATAAATCTGCCGGAATGCATTCATTTGTCTTGCAAGCTTGTCTCAAGCCCCCAGTATCTTTGCTCATCAAGGTCACATCTGTTAAACGTGCACAGGGAGGCTGAACCAGCCACTGGGGGAACATTGATTTGTGATCCTGTATTGCAACAGCCTGAGCAATTAATACGATCAAAACATCCCATTCCATGTCATTATTATAGACCTCATGATATTTATTTTTGTTACTTAGGACTTAAGGATGAAAGGGGCAGCAGTGGCTCTAGGGTACAGCTGCAGGTGAGAGGAACCTCTATTGTCTCAGCTGCATACATGCCCAAAAATGAACAGTTCAGATAGCCCATGGCAGGGCCTGATGGATATTTCTGTCAAGTCTTGAGGTCTCTGTTTTCAGTTTCCAGCTAAAACGTAGGCAATACAGGTCAGAGCTTCAGAAACAGCTTCTCTTTTATAGACCAAGGAGACAGAAACACACCACCATGAAGCCACTGTATGCTTGGGATCCTGATCACCTTCTCTCTGACTTAATTTTCCCAATATTTTCAAACCAGAGGAAGTGTTACCCCAGCAAAAGATCTTGCTTTTTCTCTCAGCCCCTTCACTCTCCTGCAGAACTGCAAGGAAGCCATCCTCTTGGGTACCAGCATGGATCAGCATCTGTGTTTTCCAGTTGTGCCCAGTGAAAAATGCTCTTGACAAAGTAATTCTAATAAACTTAACCCTTTGGTATTCCTGTTCCAAGTATCATCCTGATCCTATGAATGATCCAGCACCTCCTTTCATCCTCAAGGCTGGTCTGGCCAGCTTTTTCTTCAAGCTAAGCAGTATGAGTGAAATATGGAAGCAGATGGAGAGGAAGCGTAGTTAGCATTCATTCATTGCTTATGGTGTACAGACTGTCAGAACTAATGAAATTTTATGACAGACGGGCAGCGATCAGCTTCTTGCTGTTATTTATCTTTCCCCCTCCTGGCTCTACATCCCAGGTAATCCTTCATTTGTCTTTAAAAATGCCAAGATGACTAAGCGTAGAACTCACCTACCCAGAAAACTAGCAAATTGTGTCAATGCGTAGAGATAATTAATAATCACCTGGCTCGAGTGATGAGTGACTGCCAGGCAAAACATTCTCCCTCTCACTCATTGATTTCCCCCACTCCACTTCCTCTCTCCTGCTGAGCTTCCAAAAACTTCAAGAACATCCATTATTCGGGATTTTCCCCTCCTCCTTCTGCCATCTCTCCTCAAACTACACCAGATGTTTGCAGAGACATTCCCCGAGCTGAAGGCACTCATGGATGGTGCGGTGGGCACCGGCGGCCTCGCACGGCCCCCGATTCGCATCATTTATCCTGAAAGGTGCCAGCTAGGCTTGACAGATTCATTTGCAAGAGCTTTGTAGTAGGTGATGCAAGTTGATGCAAAACATATGAGTGAAGTGAGCTTCATTCACCACCTGTTAATGGCAGGAGACAGTGGGGGGGCGAGGAAATGTAATTCTGTGCCTTCACAGAAACTGCTTTATCTACGTGAAATAGCGACAGTTGCCCATGCTTGGGGTACTCAGTAGGAAAGTAAAAGAAAGAGAAGTGGAGGCACTTGGAAAGAAGCACTTTTTTTCTCCAAATGGAAGGATGCAACTTTATGTTATGTGCAGGAGAATTAGCTTTGCTCCAGCTTTGTCACGTAAAGGTGGGATCATGCAGCGCATTCAGCGCTCTATCCCATTTCTCCGCATCAGTCAACAAATAGTTGGCGATGTATCAAACTAATGCTGATTATCTGTATTTTAAGGAAGAATTTTACAATCTTTAGACTTCAGAGGTGAAACAAATGAGACATTCAACTTTCCCTTGAGCTGTGAGTCCAGGCTCTCTGCAGGTTTGAGTGAGGAGCTCTGCTTCCATGGAATCTTAGAATAGTTTGGGTTGGAAGGAACCTCTTGTGATATTTCATTTATATCTAGCCAGAAATGCCAGGACTAGAGAGCCAGATTCTTTATGTTCCTCCAAATAGGAATTTCAGGCACTGATGTTGGGCCACACATTCAAAATCTGTCTTATTTAGGTATGAACAGTGAAGAAAGTTATGATAGGAAAACAGAAATGTACTTCTATTTGGAGCTTCTGTATGTTTTTGTGATTGCTCTCGTTTTCCTGTAAAAGGGATTAGGATGCTGTGAACGTTCACACGGGTGAAAGAAAATAACCCAAGCAGCTGCCTCCACTTAACCACTCGGCTTCTCAGAGGATTTTGGGAAGGGGAAGAATATGGGATTTTAGAATCCAAGCCAGCCTGCTTTGCAGTAGTGATGAAAGAAAAGGAAAAAAATCCCCCTACTAAAGAAAGGTACTAACCTCACCTCAATAGATCATACACAGATAGGAAAAGTTATACAGAAATAGCCACAGTAAAATGAAATACTGAAAAAACAACTCCGCTTTTGCCTTTGATGGGGTGATTCCTGAAAAGCAGACTCTGTGTTCCTAATAGACCAGTTAAATGTGAGAGGTTAGAATAAAATTTTGAGCCAGAGGGATAAATCCAGGTCTTCAAATAGTGTCTCCTCTGGATTGAAGTTTTCTGTAAGTCAGTCAGGCCAGCTGTACAAGGTGTGCTATAGGAACACCTCCTTATAGCACAGGGCTGTACATTCCCGCTCCATGCTTTTTTGTCTCCTTCTTCAAAACCTCCAGTGTCTGCTGCCTTTTTCTGGTTTTCCTGTGGTTTTTGGATCAGGGCAATAACCTGCTGACGGGATGCAAATCAAGAATTTTGCTGGCATGAGCCTTATCTTTAAGGGGCATTTTCAATTAACTTTAACTTAGAAAAAAAAATAACAGACTTAATTGAGAATCTTGGCTCTGTTTAAGCTCTCCCCACTGCTGATGTGTGGTTAATGGAGATGTGCTGCACTCTCTATGGGCAACCAAAGGGTTGAATCCCCAAAACCAAACACTAACTGGGCTACAGAGTGACGCCAACACCTCTGTAATAGTTTAAATGAATTTCTTTTATAGCCTCTATATCTTCAGATACCATTGCATTTTTTTTCTCTTTCTCACTGTGCTGCCAAAGAGGGTGTCTCCAGGCATCCCGGGTTGCTTCCCCATGGTGCAGTGATTGGGGAACCCCATTACCAGTTCCCCCATCCCATCATTCCCCACCAAGCACTGGGCTGGGGCAGAAAGTGTCCAGCCCTGGAGTTACGGATCCCAAGCAGCTCCTTTGTGTGAAATTTTGCTTCTTGGGAACTGCAGTGGCCAAGTCGGGTGACTGGAAAAGTGAAAATCCCCAGAAAAAGGACACTTTTATCCCGTCCTCCCTTCAGATCTCTGGATGATGGATCTCACGGCTGTGGTCCCACGATTATTATATTCTCTTAGGGACAAGCTGCTTTTCTAAATCGGGTCCTGTTGCAGGGTGAATCATGCCATGAACTCCAGGCAGGATCAAGGAGATGCGAGTGCCTGACCTTGCTGCAGTACTGGGTGATTTATGGTCTGTGATTCTATATGATTTGGGGGAGCCTGGTCAGCTGGGCAGGCTGTGATACTACTGAATCGAGGCATGGGGAGGCAATAACTTCTTGAAAGCCAAACACCATTGCTTGTTTGCTTCATTGTCAGCATGCTGGTGGGGTTTGTGTCTTTTCCTCTCCAGCTCAGCCCAGACACAACTGCTTGGTCACCTGGGGGATTTGCAGCTGGTTGAAAGTCTGTGCTCTGCTCCCCGCTTGGCTACAAGAGGCTGCTCTGATACCTACGGAGCCAAAGCAGCACCTCAGATGGCGAAAGTTTCCAAACCTCTGTAGCAGGTTGAAGAAAGCAGGAGTTCCCTTTGGAGCTGACCTGCTTTGAGGTCTCACTGCTGTTCCTCTCTGCTCAGTAAAAGAAAAAGGAAAATCTGGGAAAGCTTTTGAGAATAGGAGATTTCTGCCTTTTCCTCCAGTAGACAAAATGACACAATCAGAGCTCAGATGTCTCCCTGCTCCTGGGACTGAGTTGCTGCCTCCCATCCCAGTTTATAGGGGAAGATGTGATAGTGGTACATTTCCCAGATCCCAGAGACACTGCAGAGGAGAAAGCCGCACTAAGTAGCAGAAACCGGGCTTTCCTTCTCCATCACCCGTGTGTTCTGCAGGGCAGTGTGGGGAATGGATGGGACTGGCACAGGGGGCTATCCTCAGGGATGGGACAGAGGATGCCCCAAGTTCAGGACATCTCACAGCTGCCCCCACCTAAGCAGGTGTTATCCTTTCAGACAGGAACAATGGAATCTCTGAGGAAACTGGTACTGGCCCCCACTTGAGGATCTAATTTAATGAGCAGCCTCCAATTGACTGTAATGGGTGTGGACTCTATCACAAGCAAGAAATCTGGGTCTGGATCTAATACAAATGTCTTTGGTGCTTTTTATTTTGAAGTTTGTTTCAGGGATAGACAACTGGATGCAGAAAGCCAGTTTGCCCTATATTTAAGAGCAGTTTGATTATCTCTTTCCAGCACAAACACTCAACCAAGCCCTTTAACGCATGTGCAGTCCCAGCCCCATCACACCCCGCTGCTTCTGCTTCCATCAGCTCATCCCTAAAATCATGGATCCCAGTAAAGAAACCTGCCAAGAGACCAGATGCCTACCCTGCCACTAACATCCCCTGCCCTCCCCTGACTCTGCAGCACTCACAGCACCCCATTATACCTACAGCCCTCCTCTCACATCACTGTCCCGGACAGACCTAATCCCAGGAGTGTGCAAGGACTGGCCAAGACATCCATCCCAAAGGATGGATTCAGGGAGGAAGGACTTTGTGACTCATCCTAATTGGCCACGTGGACTAAACAGCAGATCCTGTCTGTGTGCGCTTACAAGGTTTAATTTCCTAATTGAAATTTCATGGAAAAGCTGCACCTTTCTGATTAGTCGCCCCAGCATGAACGCTCTCTCATAACACAGACATCTGCCCTCCGGACTAACCTTTCTAGAAGCTGCATCAACAAAGTAATGCTAATAAAAATATCCATCTGTGCTTAAAGATAAACAAAGCATTAATACACCAAACTGCGGCTTAGATTATATTAGAGTCAGCTTTAATGATATTACACATCTGTTAGGATGTATTTCCCACCCGGGCCATCTCGCTCTTGCTTTTTTAAATATCTTCATACAAAAAAAGAACGTGAGAGCGTTTCCCTGGGAGCCCTTCGTGTGCGTCACACTTGCAACTGGCCCTGCTCCTTTCCCTGAGACGCCCTGCTGGGACAGGGCTCGGGGATTAGGGTCTGTAACCTAAACATTATTGTACTTTAAAGTAAATGTTCCCCAGCTCTCGCTACTTGGGTTTCAGAGCCTCTTCAAAGAGCTGTTTTCTTCCCTCCCTTGGCAGCGGGAGAATAAATATTTCAGAACCCAGAAACCAGACGCTTTGCCGAGCGCTTGCAGAAGCGTTTCTGCACCCGGGTGTAGCTGGGGAAGATGTGGCATCCTAATCTCCCTGGTACGGCCAGGGCAAGAATTTGCTGCAAGGCTTCTTAGGCTAGCAATGCTAACTCTGTTGCTTTTTTCCTTGGGAGGTCCCCATACACAGTAATTTGCCCTCAGTTTTTGTAGTATGCCTCCCCAGAAAAGGAGGAAAACTGATTTAACGTGTTGGCAATCTTATCTTAAGAGAACCGATAAATCTGTTTCTCCCAGCCATTCTTCTGAAAGGGTGGTCTTATCCTGTTATCCATGCAAAGCAAAGCTGTCTGGAAGTTGAAGCCTGGAATTCACAGGATTGGGATGTAATTGTGCACATTGCCTGTCCTGCACCCCAAAGGAAAGCCTGGCTGCCAAACAGTGGAGGTTTCCATCCTGCCAAGTTTTGAGAGCTGTGGTTGAAAACCAAACCAGATGTATCTCTGTCCTCACTCCTGGCCCTTTGGAGAAATAGCTGTGTTTTCAGCATAGGAAGCCCAGGTGCTAATTACAGACATATAGCAGATAGAGCTGAATAAGGGGATGAGGGCACCTGAGCTGTGACAGGTTGCTCTGTGCCTGTCCCAGCAGAGGATGAGCATCACCATCCCCAGAAGCTTCCAACCACCCACATCACCTCGGTGGGGTGTCCCAGCAACACCAAAGGCTTTGGGATGTTTCTTTACCTCCCATGCTGTGCAGCAGCAGTGAGCAATGCTGTCCGATACCTTTGACTACTTCTGCTCCATCACCTGAAAAAGTTTCCTTTTTCAAGCATTGGGGTTATTTGAATTTTCATGAGCTCCATATGCAGCAGCCTGAGAGCAGGAGCACATCCCTGCCTGGACCAGCAAACTGCTCACTCTGGACTGGAGGGACTGGAAAGTGGTTTGGGACAATTGGGAAGGGGGCTCGTGTGTGAGCTGAGCTGGCTTGGCAGCCCATCCTCAGCACCTCTGTCCTCCTTCCCCACAGCCACACGGGTTTTAGGGGTTTTGGGACATAGTCTGTGTGAGACACAACCTCTTCTCCTTATCCCACCCACAACAAACACATCATAAAATGATCAATAGTGCTCCTCTGGATGGCTTTTTTTTTTTTTTCCTTCCACCAAGAAATTACTAAATTGCAAAGATCTGACTCATGGGGTGTAATATCAGTAAAGAGCAGCATGCTTAGGGCTCCTTTGCTTCTGCTGGATATGTTTGTTTGTACTACAGGAGCACCTCGAGATGCCTCCATGCTCTGGTCCTACCATGCTGCAGGTTGTATGAGCACGCTTCCATGAAAAGTCAAAAGCTTGAACACTCGGGCTCAGAGCTGACAAATATTCAGGTGCCTTTATTTTTACCAACACCCACTTTTTATATGAATCACCATAACAGAGTCAGCGCTCACCTCAGAAACCTTAAAACCCATCTAAACAAATATTAGAATAGGGAAGAGTGGCACAGAAAAGGGAAATAACCTGAAACAACGAGAAATTACAGTAAATCTGATAGGCTTTGGAGATACCCCAGTATCTTGTACGTTTGCATGGTTTTCCTGCCAGCAAGGAGCGGTTGCGTGAGGTCAATGTGAAGTGCTGAGATTTTCAGCATTATCTGTTATTATTCTACATTAGACAAAGTGCAGATGTTGAGATATTTGAGGAGTCCAATAAGTGCATAGAAAGATGCCTTAAGTATCTCTGTGCTCTCCAGGAGGTGAGAGAAAGAAGGTAGCAAAATCTCCTGTTTCTGCACCATTCCTGTTAACCCAATAGGTGATGTTACTTTCCCATCTGGAGAGCAGCCACTCACATATTTCAATTTTAGTGTGAAACGGGGTGTAATGTCAGTGCGGCTCAAAGGCTGCCTTTCAAAGGAGCGCTCCAGAGGGGAGACGGCATCTCACAGGAACCAGCAGATCGGAAAACTAGAGCATCCTAGCTAAAAAAACCTGAAAACCAGAAGACCAGTTGCCATGACAGAAAATTATATTCCTCTCAGAGAGCATTATTAGCAGAGGAAACAGAGATCCTGCTGCAACATGTGGCTCACTGAAGTTCTTCTAAGAATATTTACAAAGTCACCAACAGTGATTCGCAACCAGCTGCCGATGGGAGAGGGTGGCAGAGCCGTGAAGAGTCTGGTAGGACCACAATGGCACGATGCTGGGGATGCCAGGGCTGGAGTGGGCCACCAAAATCCCTTAATGCCACCTCAGTGAGACTACTCCATAAGCCCTATGGGTTCCATGGCAGGAAAAGAGTTAAGATAGAGCTGGAAGGGAAAAGGTAGCCTAAAAATAGCTCCTGCATGGTGGCTTTGTAAGGCTCAGCCAGTAACCCTCACACAGGAGAGCAGCCAGAGCTGCACCCGTGTCACCCGTTGGTCCCTCTGCAGCACAGGGACCTGCTCTGCAGCTCAGCCTGACCCCTGATAGACTGTTTAATGGGGCAGATTTGTAAAAGCTAGGTTTCTTCAAAGGATTAATTTATCTTTTGATGCAGGGAACACTCTGACGAATGCTGCTTTCCCTATCACATTCAAACACACGCCGTTTTAGAAGTTAATAAACCCATTTGCTGCCAAATAACTGTTGATGTTTTTTTCTTTCCAATTTCTCTCCGTCAGGATGATAAGAGGTTTAATGTCTTCGTGGCTTCTCCTTCTTTCAGTAGCTAAATCAGGTGTAACTATCACTGTGGAGAGCAGCACTTTTTCCCTGTTACACAACCATTATTCCCATTTCCTCAATGCCATTTTCTCCCCAGCTCACGCTGACAACAACAGAGCCCTCGCTGTTAATACACACGATCTGAAGGGCGATATCTCCACCTGCCATGGCTGAGAGGACAGGCCAAGCCATGAGAGCTTGTTTATCCCCTCGCAGGGTGCAGTGTCCTCATGGGGAGAGGAAGACTTGGATCTGCAAAGCACAAGATGAACCATCTGGTTTTGGAATAAGACGTGATTTTTCTTTTTAGGCTTCAAATGAAGGAGGAAAATATTAGAATAAATTTAAAATTCATACATCGATTTAGGGAAGCAGTTTCTTTCACGTTTACGCTAGCAAAATATGCGAGCATCATGTAACTCAAAGACTGAAAGCTTATGGGGGCCTAAACCACAGATCAGCTAAGTCAACAGAAAAGTTTCCATTTATTTCACTGGGCTTCACATCAGGATCTAAGAGTAAAAAAAAAAGTTATTAATAAGATGAATCCAAGGAAAGAAGATATGGTTGGAGACAGGAAAAGGACTATGACCAAGGGCTGTAAAACCCGAGAGCCTTCTCACCACAAATGCTCAGTAAACTTAAACCATAACCTGGCATCTGGACACGGCATCTTCCCCCGCTAGCAAAATCTCAGCTTCCCAAGTCTACGATTCCTGGTTTCCCCTTGCCAATTTTGTTCCAGCATGCGCAGCCTTCTCATTTTTCACCCCGTGCACGTGATGAATCCAGAAGCACTGAGCTCTTTTTGCGTGGTCTGCATTTTTTCTCCTCCAAATTCAGAGCTCTGAGACTATTTCAGTTGTCTGCGAGAAGATCACCGCCAGGCCCTTGGAGCAGCAAGGCAGAGTTGTGTCGTAATCAAGATTTGTTCTCTTCATTTGAATGCAACAACGCTTATACCAGGAGAGATTTTGGTTGTAAAATACACGCTCCTTTTTATCCTTTAATTTTAATCTTTCTTTTTTAATCTTTCTTTTTCACTCGTCACTTCGTTGTTCACAAAGCACGCTCTTTTTTGCTGAGGGTTTCAGCAGAATGCATTAAAGTGAAGGGAGATAACAAGAACTAATAACCCTCTTTATCGCAAAATAAATAAATAAAAGAACAACCCTTCCATTTAGGTGTTGCAGATATAATTGAACGTTCCTTAGAAAACTCTTTGATCAAGGTAACTTGTTAAACTTTTGCTTTTGTCTCAAATGTAGCTTCTGGTCTTTTCATGTCGGATGAAAAGCTCAGTGACTCAACTCGGCTTTATCTCGAAATTATTACTGGGGTGTTCTTGGGGATGGTTTCTCCACATCTTATAGGGCTTGATAACAACAACTATACCCTTATCCACCTGAGAGAGGAAGGCTGGCACTGAAAACGGGTCAGAAGTCGCCTTTTGGCGCTCTCGCTGGTGATATAATTTACACCTTCAGTGCAGCAGTAGAATATAATCCATGTTTATTATACAAACACACTTCACTGTGTATTGCACACGCACAAAAACATAAAAGTACGTATGCCTCCAGGTCTTGGCAGGTTTGCCAGGAAAGAAATATTTATCCTGGCAAAATCGAAGTCTGACAATAAAAAGAATTGCTATAATATAAAATGAATACATGCTTTGTTATCTGGAGGCAGAGGCATTACCAGGCAAGCACAAATCGTGAGTTCATCCAGTCCTGCCCCTGCCTTTGACCATCGCAACGTTCTCCAGGGGAAGGGTAGGGAACTTGTAGCAGATAACCTAATGATCTGTTTAAGCAGATTGGTAAACAAAGGGCCTATCGAGTCAGCCTTAAGACATTTCAAGATTGATTTTTATTTACTAAATTAATTAAGTGCTTAAGAACCTTTTTGCTTTTCTCTTCGTGCCTCTGGATGTTTGCATGCAAATAAAGAGGCCTAATGGGTTATGGGGTTTTCAAAACTGTATAATAAAAGCTGAGATTCAGCTCAGTTGTGTGTTGGGTTTTGGGTCTGGGTTGGGGTTTTTTTGCATGTTCTCAGGAGTGGCAAATCAACAGGAATAGTTAACGAAAGTGATTGAGTAACTAGTAGAATTACAGTGTACAGTCAGTCTGACAAGTTATATTGTTTGGAATAAATTTCTCTGGAGTCAGGTTTTGCTTCATTTGTGTGTCAAGCCAGATTTGGAGGTCCTTAGTCCAGTTTTTCTTCCAGTTTATACAGGCAAAGAGGGGTTTGAGTAGAAACTTGGCAATGTCCAGAGAACCTGGCTGAATCCCACTGCACTTCTGTGCTTGCCCAAAGCATCACAGAACTATTTTCAAAATGGAGAGTTTCAAAAGCTTGCTGCCAATATTCAAATTTACAAATAGGACTTTTGTTCGACAGTTCATGATTTACATGGGATGGATCATGTTTTCTAACACAGCCCCAGTCACGTGTGGTACATCTGAAAACACAACCAGTTATTTGACAGTATCCATTCTGCGTTTGTAGTGATGCCAACACTGGCACTAAGTCTTCTATAGCTTTTCTTTCCAGAAATAATCACACACTTTCGCATAGCAAATGGTATTTCTGAGGCTAATACAAAAATGAGGACGGGGATTTCTGTATTTGGAGTTGTCTGGTATGGGCTTAAATTCACTTTTAGGGCTTTAATTTAGAATAGGGTTTGTGGCCTTTACCCCTTGAATTATCTAGTTTTCAGTTAGTTAATAGTTAGAGTGGGATCTGAGTGTGTCATAGGAGTGTGAACTATGACAGAGAGGACATTTCTGACCAGCCCATCCCAGTTGCCCACACTCCTACCTGCACATCTCTAGTGAGGGGTGATCACACAGCTGATTTCCAGCACAGATCCATTCAGATGAACACCTTGGTCAATACAACACTCACTGCTCTGAGAATGTCACCCAACAATAGTTTTTGCACCATATCTACCAGTTTTAGAAATAAACCAGTTTTCTTCTTAACCACCACCATGCCAGCTTAGCATTGACAGTGGTTCATCCTCTGTGTCTTTTGGGCATTAAGGCAGCAGAAGGAGCAGAGACAGCAAAGCAATCCTACAGGAGCAGCTGCTTTTGTTAAGGAATTATTAATCACATTATTACTAGCTTGCCTTCTGATTTCAAGGCTGCACTTGCCTTTGCAGTGACATTCACTCACAGGGTTCATAAGGACCAGAGTGGTGAAGCCAAGAGCTTGTCATGGTTTCTACAACATGACTGGCACAACCACAGGGCTGGACTCTAGAAAACAGAGTGGTTTGTACCACCCTCAGTTGTTTCTTCTTAAAAGGAGAGCACAGTCAATGCCATCAAGCATGGCCTGCTAGAAAAACAGATGCCTTCAGGCAGCTGCCAGACAAGTCCTCAGATGTGAAATCTCCTTAGAACAAACTTCAAAATCTCCCTCAGCCTCAACTCATGTTCCTTGAAGACAAACAAGTGCTGAAGGGGTTAAGGCCTCTTCTTAGAGAGGATGCTCAGCCCTTAGGACTTCAACTCGGCCTGCTCAGCTTTGAAAGCAACCACAAAAATGCTCTTGTCATTACAGACACGCACAGAATAACTAAGGTGGCATTAGGGGATGGAAACAGGAGCATGGCTGAGGTCTGTCCCAGATGTGTTGAGCTCACACAGCAAATATGTCGCTTTTTTTTTTGCTGAAGGAAATGAATTACCAGAATTCTTACTCAAAATATCCCAGCACCTTTGCACCTTTTTCCTGGGTCAGTCTTGCAGAGCACAGAGACCTGACGGGTGCAGCACAGCGCTTTGGGGAGAAAGCGGATGGGTTTCTGCCTTCAGAGCGGAATTTGCAGAGCAACTTTTCTGCAGCACGAGGACATATCTCAGGAAATTCTACTCAGTTGTTCCACAAACATCCCATGAATTCAGAGAAAGGGATTTAAAAAACAAAACGTATCATTCCAAACCCCATTTCAGCAGTTTCTCCTTAGAATAAACAACGGCCACATATATTAGCTGTCCTAATGGCTCTGAAATCTCAGCTTTACACACCTGCCATGGCTTTGATTTAGCATGTGACAAAACTCCAGATGCGACTTCCCAAACCACTGTGTCATTCCACAGAGCAATGGGGGATTTCTGCCCGGGTGAGCCCAGCTCCTCCACCACCACTGCAGACCAGACTTGGATAACCAGTGCTACCCACCTCCTGCTCCGTGCCCAGCACTCTTCTGTAAAAATATAGATAGATAGATAAACCTCTGACACTTGTGTGAAGTTCAAGCGAGTGATCAGTTAAGGTCCTTGGGTTTCTCATTAGCTGATTCCTCCAATAATATTTATCTCAATGGGAAAAACTGGTTTAGATTGACTCCCAAAGCCAGATCCAGCTGAGAGCAGGAGTGTGTCTGGGAGAACATGATAGGATGAGAGGAAATGGCCTCAAGTTGTGTAAGAGGAGGTTTAGATTGGATCTTGGGAACAATTTCTTCCCCAAAGGGCTGTTGGGCCTTGGAACAGGCTGCCCAGGGCAGTGCTGGAGTCACCATCCCTGGAGGAGTTGAACAGACGGAGATGAGGTTCTCAGGGACATGGGGTAGTGGCAGATTTGACAGTGCTGAGTTAGCAGCTGGACTCGATCTTAAAGGTCTTTTCCAACCAAAACAGTTCTATGGCTATGTCATCCCATGAGTCTGGCTAACAAAGAGGTAAGTCACCTTGCCCTCATTTGGCCGATGGCGACAGAAATTAAAAGACCTGAAAAAGGCCGTAAGACAGACTGGGGGACTCTCATCTGTGGGACCCAGACTTTTGGAAGAGTGCAAGAGAAATGCCCCAGCTATAGTCTGTGTAAACACTCTCTTCCATTGCTGTGTTGAAGGTCCTCATGGAACACATGCTCAGCTGCATTGCCAGCCAGAGCTTTGACCCAAGGGACCTGTGAGATGCCATTCAGCATCCATCAGCTGGACAGCTGTGCGTGGCTTTGGGAGGGAGGCAAATTCATTTTGCCTCATTTGTATTTTTTCTCCGTCCCTGACTAGGACTGGACCTCAGTGACCCAGAGGCAGAACCACTCATGAATCCAAGGTCTGAAGCGTCCTGCTGTGCATCACCACAGCTCCAGGAGAGTGCCCTGAGGACGTGCATCCAGCAAGGGATGAGCCTTGAGAGCCATCAGTACAAGCTGTCCCAGTGCAATACTGAGAGAGCAGCATGGATTGCTGAAAATGTCATGGCTGTTTGTTCTTGCTAACAGCAGCCTCGTTACCCACGCCAAGAAACGCTATTAGACACCAGCCAGCCTGTGAGACAACAAATTACTGCACCCAGAGATCCAGGAAGCAGCAGTCGAAAAACTACACGAGAGAAATAAAATGCAGTGATTTTAGGAGTTAATTGATCACTAGGAAAGATTATCAAAAAGCTCAGGTAAGCACTCCAGTACATGCAGTATTTTGACCAAGATAATGATAAAAAAAACCGAACTGGAGCTTAACAGCGAGTTGTTCAGCACGACTGCAGCACCCTGAGTGAAAGACTGGGACATTGTATTCACAGTGTCAGAACAGATTATTAAAATGGTTTGTCAAGTCTTACAGCCTGCCACACACTTCTCTTTCCTTTTTGTGAATGCAGAACTCATGAATAATGCTAACTTGAAGGCATTCCTGAGCTCCGCTCAACCACCAAACTGCTGCAAACTCCAACTGAGCTTAGTGCTGCGTCCCACCAAAACGCCTCTGCCCGGCCTCGGGGACGTCTTGACATCTTGGACTGTCCCCAGAGGTTTGTGTCCTCATCTTTGTGCCAAGACCATCACGTTCCTACCAATAACTGGAAAGGATAAATAGTGTAATTTTGAGGTTAGTAACTTCTTTACAGATAGGAAAAATTACTGAGAAATGGAAGGGATAGTCAAGGACAGCAACAGCTTCCTGAATTTGTTAATGCTGATGGAACTACAGATGTTTACCTGGAAGATGGGTTATTATGGCCTATCCTGTAACGCAAAAGAGAGCTGTAAGAATACAAGATCTATTTCAGTGTATTAAACAAATCCTTTCTTGGGTAGTTGTATTTGAGCTGCTCTGAAATGAAAAGCAGGAAATAAAAATCATTTGGGGTCATTTAACCCAACCTGAAATGGTTTTGTTTTTTAAAAAGGTAAATGTCATGATTAAAAATCTTTGTCAAATTAGGGTTTGAAATATTTCAGTGCCAAATGGAACATTTAGACTTTTCTACAATTTGGTTTCAGCCAGAGATCATTGTTGCCAAATCTGGCACAAGTTCTCAGACAGATGTTTTTGGCTTCAATCTGCCTTAACCAGCAAATCTCAGTTTTAGAATCTGATTTGGGCCAGGAGCAGCAAGGTAACGTTTCTCGGATGTGAGATCAGCATCCCGCGAGACGAGAGGCTCTGGGGCCAGACCTCTCAGGTACATTCATCGCTTTCCACCTGAAATCTGCACCACAGGAATGTTTTTTGTCCAGGCAAGAACCAGTTCAACTACATCTCTGTCAAAACCCTTTCCAAATCAAACTTTGTTCTTTAAGGCTTGCAAACTTCCATCAGCATTTGGTTTTACAGGCTTCTGGGTTTAAGCACGTTCATTTCTCGAACTGCCCAATTCCATCAAAACCTGACATCTAGTAAAAACAGGAAGGCCATTCAAATGTTTTTCTAGATAATCCTAAACATGGGCTAATGGTGCAGGAAAAAGGAAGAGATTTTTGCAAGAGGTGCAGATCAATGAGGTTTTATACAACATGTGAGCTATGGGATGTGTCATCTGCATGGAACCACCGAGGTCTCAGCTTTTGAGCATCCGCCTTGCTGAGGTGGTAACTCATCCAGAAACAACCGGAGCATCAAGAACTTAAAACCTAAGACAAGACACACTTTGAATGAGACAAACAGCCTTCACATCATCCCCTGGCTGGCTGGGCCGCCAAGGCAGCTTTCTCATGAATTCTCCAGTACAGTGAAAAACATTGGAGAAAATAAAAACAGAAAACTTCAAGGAAAAAAACCCTTTCTGACTACTGAAATAATGATTTGACACTAAGCAAATACAAATGCGCAGATAGATTAGTATCAGCTAATGGTCTGTTCCAAAGGCTGTTGAAATCAAAGTCAGCCTTCCCTTTGATCTCAATATTTTCACTAGGTCAGGTTCCAAGTTTACAAATCACATACTATAACAAAAGATGTTTCACAACACACATTCACCCATATGAAATAAACCTGTGTCTGGCAAGACTTGCCCCGCCCCGCCCCCCTCCATGCTGATATTCTAAAGTTCTTCTGCAGTCACTATTGTGCAGGTCTGAGTTAGGGGAATTCACCTGCAGGAGAACATCATCGCTGGTCCTTCAAGCTGCTCCTCTTCCCAAACTGAGCAACCATCCGTATTATGGCAGGACAGCAATACGTGCTCCCCAGAGCTGACTATATATTTACAGTATATTTTATATTATTATATATACTATATTTTATAGCTCTTGCCAATCAGTGAGTTACAGATAACCCAGTTCTGCAAATGAAACCCCCCCTGGGCAGTGTTTTCAATTACAAGCACTTGCCAAGTTGTATTTACTTCCTGAAGGTGTCAGATTAGAAGTTGTCAGATTAGAACCGTCCACATTTACCATCCATTGCCAAGCTATCTGTTTTCCTCTTGTTGATCTGTTTTGTTCCTCGTACCAGAATTCACAAGTTTAGCAGTGATGCGAGGAATACAACTCAAGCAGGCTGAACAGCTTGCTAAACACAGGAGATGTTCACATACAAAACTGTACAGCCAGCCTTGGATCTCTTGACTTCCGAGCTCTTATCTCTGCATTTAATTGACTGGTTTTTTTCAGTCTTTGAGAGCAAATGCTCAAAAACGGTGTCTGCTGCAGACATGCCTGACTGCCAGTGCAAAACATCTGAGTTTATGTGCTACAAAAGATGTGAAAGACCTTGACTGAGAGCTGATATAACCCCACCTGCAAATCTCTCCACAGTTATCATGGTAGAACAACTCTGCTGGGTGAAGCCTTTGGTTTTCCTTCACCTTGCCAGAGCCTGACACCCCATCTGCAGCCCGAACTGCTGCCCCTCAACCAAGGAAACCATCGGGGCACAGCGTCTGCCAGTTGAGATGTGCTTGCTAACACAACTGGTTTCTGGTAAAATTAAACAGGTTAGCTTAAACTAGCACTAAGGACTGTTTTCAGAAGACAGGTAGCACTTTTAACCACTTAGTTGCCTGATGCACCCAGGAACAAGACTGGTGAAGGGACTTGAACACAAGACCTATGAGGAGAGGCTGAGGGAGCTGGGCTTGTTTAGTCTGGAGAAGAGGAGGCTTAGAGGTGAGCTCAGCACTCTCTAGAACTACCTGAAGGGCAGTTCTAGACAGGGGGGGATTGGGCTCTTCTCCCAGGCATCAGCAATAGGACAACGGGGCATGGGCTTCAACTCTGCCAGGGGAAATTTAGGCTGGATATTAGAAAGCAATTCTTTGCAGAGAGAGTGGTCAGGCATTGGAATGGCTGCCCAGGGAGGTGCTGGACTCACTGGCCCTGGAGGTTTTCCAACTGAGATTGGACATGGCACTTAGCGCCATGATCTAGTCAATGGACTGGAGTTGGACCAAGGGTTGGACTTGATGGTCTCTGAGGTCTTTTCCAACCCAGTCAACTCTGTGATTCTTGAAACAGGGATTTAGGATCATAAGGAAATTAATTTTCCTTGAAATTATGACCCAAAATCTTGATGTAGGTCTAGTAACTGAGAAAAGGCTCTTGCTGACTCCTCTTTCTCCTTCAGACAGAAGGTTCTGGGCTAGTAGCTAATTCCATCCTGCAAACATGGCCTTTACTTCAAAACCAGCATGTTTTGTTGTAGTTTGCACAGCTTTTCAACCCAGTTCATTCACACTATGTTAACTGGCTGATGTATCAGTGATTGCACTGCTGAGGAGCCAACACTGCCAGGATTTCGGTGTTGCAGCCCAGAAAGGGGAGGAAAGGGAATGACTTATGACCTATGAGCTGCAACAGTAGAAAATATCCAGGTTTTGAATACATATGTCTCCTCCTGCATATTTTGAGGAGGATGCCACAAGATCTTTACTAAGGCTGTTGGAAAATGGGAGGTGTCTCATATGAAAAACTCAAATAATTTTGATTTGTATTTTTTCCCTGAACTGTCTGAACCTTTCTCTGAAAGCAAAGCCTGCTCCCAAATGGACAGAAAAGAAAAACAGTGATTTGAACTAAAATGGATACAGTGCTGATATGATTTCTTGGGGTTTTGGATTAAAAGGTGTAAAGAAATAAGTCTTTTCATGGAATTTAAAGTGCCAGCTGTTGAGGGTTTCTTTAAACAATCATTCAACGTTACACTTTTCTAGTTTGCAGCATCTAAAACCAAACCAAAAATACAACACAGGAAATGAAGGTGAGCATAGAATAGTTCATACCAACACAAACTCATTACTTGTGAAATCCTGGCTTTATGTTTGGTATTACGATTCGCCACTTACGCCCCAGGAACCCTCAATCACAAGTAATAGATATTTAAGGAGTTTCCAGTACAAATGCAGACAGAAACACAAGAAACATTTCCAATCCGTCAACATTTTCACCATCTACCGCTTTTCTTAATATCGCAGACAATAAAAATAGCTGCAGCTGATCAGAAACCTACATTTCCATTTTGTGAAGCCATTTGAGGGTTTGCAAATTGATTTCACTTGAATGCAAAAATGAAGCCATAAGGTCCGTAAAGTTTGGGCTAATGCGTGGCTGAGTTTTTCGTGGCCTCTTTTTAGAGTACAAACCCCCTCAAATCCCAGTGCCCCCCTTGCCTGCTTGGCCATGCAGGCAGCGTCCTGACCCAGGGGTTCAGTCTCTATTACACCACAACAACAGTTTCATTTTCCTTCAGAAGCAAAGCAATTTCAAAGCCTTGAAATGTTTCTAATTACGTCTGTTGTTTATGAGTGTTACATGATCAGTAGAGTATATATAAAGAATATTTGCAGTTTCCAGGAGTTTTTGAACTTCAGCCAGAATTATATCCATAAACTCACACTACAACCTCTCTCCTTATCCAGCTACACAGTTTTTCTAAACGTCACCTAGACCTGAGTTTCATCCTTCTGAAGCTCTGAAATAAAGAATTTTTGCACAATACTTTGGTTGTGATTGGAGGGGAAAAAAAATAAAGTCTGGTCAAAATATTTCAGCAGATCTAATTTATTATCCACTGTAAATGCCCATGGAGTGAACTCATCCTTCTTATTTGCCAAACTACTGACCCAATCACTTTTTGTACTGCTGGATCAATTTTAGTTTAAATTGCTTTTGTCTGCATAAATTACACCCCTTTGTGAACATGAGGGTTTCTGCCTATACCCACACAGAGCTTGCAGCGTTTGAAAAGTTGATCCTTTAGTTTCAGAAGCCTCTGGGGAAATAAGGTATTTCAGAGATGCAATTTAAGGTCCCAATCCTTTAAACGCTATCACATCTACCACATTGTGTCTGTTATTAGTCTCACTGAAATCAGTGAAAATATTCACAGGAGCGAAGTTGTAGATGTATGATTAATGTCTGCAGGATCAGGGCACAATTGCATCATGTCTTTGGGTGCGATAGAAATTAGATGCTGCGTTTGTGGTCAGCAAAACCCAAAATGTGCCTGCAAATGGAAAACAGGGAGGTTCCTACAAGGGCTTAGGCTCTGGCCCTTTTGGTAGGTTGTCAAGGAAGAAGCAGCTCTGAGCTGTGAATCAACCCAAAATTTTGAAGTGAAAATCAGCTGCAATTAACTGTTTCCACAGCTGCTTTGCAAAGTCCAAAATAATGTTAAAAAGAATCTGTGCCTGATTTAAGTCTCAGGGGATAGGTGATATATGTTAAGGTTGACACATGAGATAGACACAGTGTCACCTATCATAAGCTCATTAACAGATTAATCAAAGCCCAGATAGATCTCTGGGTGCTTACAGCTAATCACCTCACCACACACAGCCCCGTGTGATGAAGAACCAAGTTTCACTCACAGACCCAAATTCACACCCACTCCCCCAAATCTGCTCTGATCTTGGATTTCCCTGTAAAGCGTTTGACATCAGAAATAATGAGACACCCTTTCATGAGTCCTTCCTTTTCATTATCTGAATGTTAATTTGAGCCCCATCACTCATTAAAAGGACAGTGTCATATCTTCTATCTTCACTAGCTTGAGAGTCATTATGCAGATGCTCAGATCAAAACCTTAAAGAACATAAGGCGTGGGACTACCTTGCAGGAGCAAGAGATAGACATGGCCTAAATCCCTTGGTCCCAGACACCCTTCAACACTGGTGTATTTTAAAGCTGGCTTCACAGCTGTAATTTGCAGCTGCTCTTTAGATACTTTGCAGAAATGAGCTGGCAATCTCAGAAGCAACAGTCTCATTGCAGCATCTCTGGCCATATATTACTCCGTTGCGAAACGCTGCGGAGAGAGAATCTCATAGTCACTCCTGATTTCCACAACAACATGCAGAGAAATGGGGAAATCCCAAAGCTTTTCAGCCTTTCCCCAGCTGAACCCCAAGGTTTGCCTGTATTGCATGGCAGGTTGGGTGGAAGAGGTTTGTTGAACCAGCTGACCCAATAAACGACACTTTCATACCAATTAGAATTTCATTGTCAGGATGGCAAGAAATGGAGTGCATTGCACATTTTTTTTGCAGGCCTGTGGGACAGCTTTTGCTGGATAAATGATTGCAAGCCAGTTGGGAAGGAGGTCATCCTGCCTTCTGCTGGAGGGGTTGCTGCTCCTCCTGAGCCATCCCTGGTTGCTTTGAAAAAACTGAGTGTTTAATTTTTCAGGCTTTTCAAAATACAATCTGTATTTATGAAATATGCAGGGACAAGGCTTCCCTGCAAGTGACAACTGAAAATTAAGCTTAACATTAATCCTGATGCTTTAGGGCTGGGGAGTGTGGGAGGATTCTCCTTTAACCAGGAGAAAATTTGTGGGTTTGCTCCAAAACTAAAATGACAATAAGGCAAAAGCTCTAGGATTTTCCTGAACAACATATTTACTGCTGCTTCTTGTTTGCAGCCTCAAAGACTTGAGTAATCCCCAGGCTCCCCCAATCTCAGCACTGTCTGCCCCCTTTTAATCTTATGCTAGGCGAGATTCACTCCAGAGCTGGGAATAAATGCAGCAAAATCAGGAGTACTAGGAAGGATGAGCCTTTGCTTTATGACTACATTAAACACTAAATTGAGTATGCAAAGGAAGAAAAGGCATTTGTGTCCTGGACACAACCTCAGCAAGGAGGTACCCAGCTAGCAGACTGTTCCCAACGACAGAGCAGAGTTGTTTTAATTATCTTTTGTCTGGGCAAAGGGCGATTGCTGCGATGTGGGGTTGACGTTGAGTTCCCCCTCCGAACAGTTCACGTTTCTCTGCACACAAATTCTGCCTTCGCTGGGGAGGAACCACTGCTGAGGGGAGCGATTTTGAAATTCTAGGTCAGGCTCAATCCAAAGTATTTGTTAGCTTTAAGTAGGGCCCCAAGTTCTTCAAACATAACTCTCGCTACTGCCGACACTACCTATCCCCAAAGGGTTACACTACCCTCGGCTTATTTTTAACTTAAAAAGAGGAGGAAAATGTTCCTTGGCAGCAGTTTGCCCAGATTCACCCTTTGTGTTACATGCCCGGAGCTATCGCTGGTCCCAATTTAGATCTCTGCAGATCCCGGGGAAACCAGCCCCAGTCCGAGCGCGGTACGGAACCCCGAGCAGGCTGGGAGCCCAGGCTCGGGATGCTCCGCTTGTCCCCTGGCAGGACATAAAAGGTGACCCTGTCTTGCAATTAGGGCCAGGCAGCTTGTAATGAACTTCAATTAAGGGCAGCGCTGCCCACACAGGAACAGCCCTGGCCGAGCAGGCAGAGCCCATGCTCCGCAGGACACAGCGCTGACGAGCTATTTTTACGAGATCATAAAATGGTTGCATTCGGTACGTTACGGTATTTTGTAACTACATTTTTTATGAACCTAAAATAGCAGCTTGCAGTTACTACTTGGGATAAATTGCTACCATATTTGCCAATCACTTTAATACCCACCATCAAAACAGCTGCTGCTAAATACAAGTAAATTATATTTCACTCTCCTCTAAGGTTAGTTAGGAGGCCCGAGTCCATCATTTCATCTAGTCTTTGCAAATCATGTCCACTGAGTTGGAAAATGGGAACTTATTTGATGCAAGAGTAGGGAGGGAAGCAACTTTCTGCAATTGATTTCAGCATTTAAACGGCTTTTATTAAAGCAATATAGTTGTGATAATCCTCAGTGCTCCAAAATCAAAACTACCTCAAAATATGATGTCTGCCTTAAAAATGATGACATTTTTACCTAAAATATTTTTTTACTCAAATCCCCCCCAAAAATCCAAAGTTTTTTCCTAGCCAGGATTTCACATCTTGATAACAATTATTGCTGCAGTAATAACAACATGGCTTGAAAACTTCATGTGTTCCTCTGGTTCCAGTAGATGGGATTTAACTAAATAGCTGAAAAAAAATATATATATCGAATGTATACATATGCTTTGATGGTATTTCTGGTGAAACACTAGTGCTTCAGAAAACAGCAATTATGACATCGAGTCAAGCCTCTTAATTGGCCATTTCCAACTCCTTTCCCATTCCCACAGCATCTCCCAGCGCTGTGTCTCAGCCCTTTGCAGCGCCGCTCTCGCCTCACAGGCCTGGGCTGTTTCTGGTGTTTTCCATCGCATTTGCTGTTGTTTCCATTCTCCTGCATGAGCGCTGGCAGCGACTTTGCTTTGCACCGACACCGTGGGTGCCCCCAGAGGAACCGGCTGTTTATTCTGGGAGCTGCTCAGCCACCTCTGGGCTCTCTGCCTGCTGCAGGGATTTTTTTTGCCAGGAAAAGGGTGTTATTACCCAGTGGCAACAAATGCCAAGTGGCATCTCTCAGCCCTCCCTGAGCCGCCAGCTTCATTTGCTCCAAGACAAACTGGGACCAAGAGGCGACCTACATGAATGACCACTTGCCTGCCACTTTTTTTCCCCAAAAAATATATGCACAAGCATCAGTATTTCAAGCCTGTTGACTGCAGTCATAGGTGTCTACAGATATCTCACAGCTTTGCCATACCCTGATTTTTCACATCTCACCCTGCCAATGCTCGCACACGTCAGCCCTGGTCTGCACGTCCAGAAACACCCTTGTCCCTCTGGCACTCCCAAAAGCGTCACCCTGCACCCCCTGCCCCGCATGGGAGCATCTTGGAGTTCCCCTCCACAACCAGCAGCATGTTCAAAAGCTGGAGTAGAAAACCTGGCCACCAAGACCCCAGCACCCAGCAAGGCCAAATCCTCACCATGGTCTGAAAAAAGATCGTACATTTGCAAGGAACATCATAAATCCAAGCTTTAAAAACCATAAATGCAACCGCTGAAAGGGATGTGGGGCCACTTGCCTTCAGTTATCTACCTGGCAGGACCAAGGGACCCTTTGTGAGAGTTCACATGATCTGTAATTGCCTATTGGGAGTTTATTTTCCTAAGCCAGTTGTCAGCACACACAGCCGAGGCTGTTTGGTGGAGTCTTTAAATGAACATAAGCCATGTGTCAGGAAAAATAAAAGGCATTTAAACAAAAAACCTCACCAACTCTTCCAAAAATCCAAGTGCTGGCCTCAAGCTTTGACAATCAATTTAAGCAATAATCAGTTTAAAAGAGGTGCATTTTCCCCTCCTCCAGCTATCCATCCCTCCCTGCATGGCATATGAGTTGGGGATCCAACTCAGCTGAGGACAACCCTGGGAAATGAGAGTTAATTCTCAGCCAGCCCAAGTCAACTGACAGATGGGCTGAACTGCTCCCCCGATCCCATCCACACATCCATTAAAAATCCAGGTAATTCCACCACCTTCACTACCGTCTTTCTGGATTGGCAGGTCAGAGCAATGCATCCATCGCTGGGAGGGGCTGGAGAAATCAGTGTGCCATGTCTCCATGTTTTCCAAATACAACACTCATTGACACCACTTCACGGGGAGCTGGTGTGGAGCTAACCCCAGCTTCATCATCTCTGACAGGGAAATCAAGGCTGCCAGGACCATGAAACAGGCAATTCCCCTGCAGGTCATTATTTGCTCTCCATCTGAACCTATAGGTAATGGGGTTTGGTTGAGAAGGACAGTATTAGATTATTATTCTTATTAAACTTTGGCAGAAGCTTGCAAAACTCTGACCTCATTTCAGTCACTTTGTAATGGGCAAAGAAACCCCATTACTGATGAAATTTAGAACTTTTATATATATAAAAATGTTAAAGTTCTCAAATCTCTCATAAGTTACAGGCCATTCCTGATCTCAGTTGTACTGGTATAAATCCAGTTCAGTTCACTGATGGAAACTGACTTATAGCTTATTTACTCCAAAGAACCAAGGTGTCTATTTGACCTACATGTGAAATGTTTAAAATAAGGAATGACATCTTAAATGCAAAACATTTTGGTAAGCTGCAACTACCTTTTCCTTAGCTGATTGTACTTGCAGAGCAGTATTTGGCCTAGAGAGGGGAATACGGAGTTGCAGATGGGATGGGGTCACAGGACAGCCATGTTCTGCTCCAGTTTTGGTCAACTCTAAACTGCGTTGAACTGTGGTACGATATCTCCCACTTCACCTTCCCCACTTTGTCCTCCTGCTCACATCACGAACTCCTCTGGGCCCTGGTATTTGATGGCCTTTGTACCACTCTTGGTGTGAAGTTGTCACCCTCCAGCAGAGCCAGGGACCCAGAAACAAGGGCATAGTCATGGATCTGCCCATGTATGCTGCAATCCAGGCTCTGAAATTGTTATCATGGGTCCCCCAAAATGATGTTGGCTTGAGCCAGAAATCCCACAGATGTAGACTACAATAGGACCCATCATTTCAGTCAGGACCTTGAGGTATCGCCACTGCAGAAATGAATACACCAATGCCCCAAAAATGGGAATGTCAACAATGCAACACGTACAGCTAGACATAACATTGATCTCACCCACAAACCACTTAACGCATAGACAGCCACATCCCTTCTGCAAAACTGGGCATTTTATCCCCAAATAGGATTGCAGAAGAGGGCTGAGAGAAAGAAGAGATCATTTCAACCATCAAAGGCAGCGGGACGAGCAGCTGTTGGCAGGGTGTCGATCAATGCTGCCTCTTCACAGAAATCTCTCTTCAGAGATGCTGTCTGCAAGGCACCAAGTGGAGCTTCTCCCTCTGTTTTTCTTAATTGTTACTTTTTAAAGTATTCCTAGATCTGACAAGCCTTGTGCATCGCACCCTGCTTGCACCAGGACCCCACCAGTAAATGAGGTGCTGCTGTATGGACCCAGTGCTGCTTCAAACCTGTGCTCTCTTCTCACACTGCAAAATTCCCTGTCACACCCCAAAATGTCACCTCCTCTTGGAATAAAACTCTGACCTGCCTGAGATGAAGCTCCCACCAGAGCTGGGGAATGAAATAAGGAGCTCACCCCAAACAATTCAGCAAATGGGACCTCAAACCTCTCCTTCCCTATGATGACGGAAGGAAAAAGCATCCTCCAGTGGGGACACAGGGGCTTAGGGAACAGGCTGCTTTTTTAAGGACTTAAAATTACATTTCCTTTCCAGAAGAGCCAATATATCCCATTCTTTAATGGCTTATCACTGATTGTGAGACCTGCTTTATCTTCTCAGAGAAAACCATGCATCAAGGACCAACCCAGTGATCCCAAAAGCCATTAGTGTGGATACCTTCCCCCCAGGACCCATTTCCACACTTGTGCAGGGCTTCCTCGCCTGGCCCGAGCAAAGCACAAAGGTGACCCTACAAAAAATACTGAGAAGCAGCCAGGATGCTTCACTCTGGGAGCTCTGGGGACTCCTGCCTCCCCATCCTCCACGGCAAGGGGTATTCAGAGCCATCCCTGGGGATAAATACCCGGGACACGGGTGTCTTTGAAGAGGAGTGACAAGCGAGTCACCATGCAGGATGTGGCCGTGATTGACATTTCCAAAGGCGGAGGAGCGTGCTGTGACTGCTCCCAGCAGTGCCTGGCGTGGCCGGTGACAAGCTGCTTGTCGTGTCACTCGGAGATGAGAGACTGCGACGTCAAAAGGGACCCTCTGAACACCAACGCCACAACACAAAAGCAGCAGTTCAAAGCCCCCAGTTTCCCTCCTAGGGAGACAGCCTGGCTGGTTATGACACTAATTTATTGTCAGATATATTTCTCTTTTTTTGAAACTACAGTCAAAGAGGTTTGTGTTTGAATCCCTTTGACTGGATTGATGATGGCATTACGTCTTACCTGGGCGGTAATAAAAGATATGAAAAAAAAAGCGCCTTCTAATGTGAAGTTTGGTCCTTACAACTTATTTACTCTCCTGGCAACGGGCCAGATTAATTCAAGGTGTAATTTCATGGACTTCTGAATTTCATCAAACGGAGAGGTTGACTGTATAAAACAGCTGACAGGTATCAGTGGAGGGGTGATCCTAGGTCAGCTCTAACCATCAATAGAGACACCCCTGAGGCTCCTCACAGCACATTCCTCTCTACCCCAGCCTGTCTGCAGAGAGGTGGGTTTTCTGTCATCTTTGATGTTTTGCTCTGAAATCACAGCACTGCAGGAACTTTGCTGTGTACACATCTACCGATGGGAACTGGATGAGCTGCAAGACTAGTAAAGAATTAGAGTGGTGGTCTTTAGATGTCTGCCTGAAATCTGGTAATTTGGTGACTTATCAACATAGGTTCATGGTCTCAATCCACTTTCCTATAAAACACAACGCACATGGTATTTTTGGCAGCAGCAGCAGTGGGGATCTTAGAGAAAAGTCAAGTAGCACCTAAGCTGCTGGTTTCAAATGTATTTCAAAAGATTAGACATGCAATAGTCATGCAAAAGATGCTTTACCGAGGTGAAGCACTATGGCTGTGTTTGAGAAGTAGCTGGGCCACCTCAAGCTTTGGGGACTCCTTTACTGCCCGCCAAAAGGAGACAAATGGTTGTTTGGCTGGACTGCATCTGTCTGCAATTTCTAAAGAGTTAATGGAGCTTCTTGGCTGAAATCTCAGAGTGATGTTACTGTTTATCCATATTACAGGCTTGTGTTTAAACATCGTAATGATCCTGGTAATATGTTTCCAGCTGCTCACCGCGCTGGATAGACAGTTATTAAAAATAAACTTGCATAAACACAACATTTCTTTCGCACAGCTCATCCGTTTTGCCCACATGCTCATGCTAAGAGGTCACCAAGCTCTGTTTGTCACATCTTTGTCTGTTCCTATGGGAATGACTTCCCTCCCATCAGCAGATCATTATGTCCTGAGGCTGTAGCCAGGTGGTAAAGAAGAGGGAGACAGCACAGAAAGATGTAATAGACTCAAAAATATTGTTTTTCTTTACAGACATTTCTTCTGTCTTGCTTACAGAGACATTTTCTCCCCCATACTGAGCATTGATCTCCAGTTTGATGAGGGCTTCCAACAGTTGGGCTGCAGCCTCCTGAACTTCACTAAAAGTTCACTGGCTGAGTGGGGAGTGGAGGAAGATTAATTAAAGTGATCTGAATGGTTAGTCTTTCTATTGGAAATGATTGTCTATGGAGTAGCATAGCAATATATCATTAATCTAGAAAGGTCAGTTATGAAGAAATATTGATTTCAGAAGTTTGGTTTGATTACATTTCTCTAAAGTGTGACATTAAAATCCCAGCTGTTTGTGCCTCTGGTCTGAGATCAATACAAAAATACAGGCTCGGATTTGCTTTGCACTTTTTGTTTCTTAAAAAAGACAAAAGAAAAAGAAGAAAGTATTTCCAATGGCATTAACTACCCAGAGTAAATTGTTACTTGACAGGGGTTGACGCTTGGTTTCTATTAAAAGGATACTGTCAAAATGCTTAGGCTCCACATTTATAATCAAGCTGAAGGAATTTCCTGATGATTATAAAGACAATGGTTTGCACCAGGATCCTTCCTTGATGTCCGTCAACATCATCCAGGCTGTGACCACCAGGACCAAGCTGCCTGCAGCACACCTGGGACTGGGACAGTTTAGGAAGGTGGGAAGGATTTCCAGTGTATTTCTTGTAAATATTTCAAGGAAACATTCACAGCCATTTCTCACTTTTTATAGCCAGTACCACAGTGTTCCGAGACCTTCAAAGCTAAACCCATTTCTAAACAAAGCCCCAGTAAAAGAGCATTATTCATTAACTTTTCAACAACAATCTTCTGCTGGGAGAAGGATTAAAGACTCATCATAACCATCTCCTCTCTCCCACACCAGACACAAAGCACATTTCAGCTCAGATGTGGAGGAACACAGATGTTCTCACACCAAACCCCACCTATGAAGGGCTCCTCTCCGCACATGAATGAGCCAAACCTCACTGTACCAGTGCCTTAAGCACAGGGAGCAGGAGGAAAGCCCAGACCATGTGTCTGAGACTCCCACACCTTAAACAAAACCTACCCCAAGCACATCTTGTTGGTCACCAGCTGGCCAGAGATGGTCAGAGGAACCCACTGCCTTCCCTGTCTTAATTTTGGCTGGAGTGGGCTTGGGCTGCAAGAAGCTGGTTCCTACCTTGCCAGTTTTCTTTTTGTATCATCCATGGATGTTTTCCATCACACATGGTTTCACAATGTTGGGGCATGAGGGATGCACAGGGTGAGGGATCCCTCTGTGTGGGTTTATTATTAGTTTAGCTGTTGCTGACACTTGACTTTCACCTGCAAAATCCAGAGCAAGGACTGAACTGGGGAAGCAAAGGTGGTGAAACTGTCTCACATACCTCTTGTTTGGTTCAGCAAAACAAGACTGACTGTTTTACAGTGCCACAACGGCACGATATCCCACAAAGAAAGCTCAGTTCTGAAAAGCGTTTTGTAGGGAATGATTTATAAACTGAGCCAAGGCAAAGGGCAAGGTAGGACCAGGGGTACCTGACCAGGGATGAGAGCTGAGGATAGAAACCTGAGCAGGCAAAACCCACCCCAGTATGGTCCTGCTGAAAACCCTGGAGCCAATATCACCGAGTTACTGCTGAGTGTTTAATCGTGGTTGTTTCACAGGGTGAATGCATTTTCTTACTGTTTATTATTCTGCTTTTGCCATGTAACCTGTTTCACTAAAAGCTTTAAATGAAACAACTGCCATTAAAAAACCATCAAACAGGATTTTATAGTTCTCCCCTTTGCTGCAAGGACCTAACAACTTATAAAAATTTATTTTGCGCTGTGCTCAGTTCCATTAAAAGGCTACTGGGGTTTATTTTTAGGTTTTATCTCAGCACTGAGTTACCTAGCTTGTAACAGTCAAGGTTTTGTTTTGTCACCTCAAGGCCTAATCATAGTGGGATTTGCTGACATTAAGAGTCAGCAAATATATCTACAGGCATCAGCTATGTAGAAATGCTTTCAACTGACACAGGCAAAGAGGACTGCATGCTCTCTTCTGGTGCGAACGCTGGGAAAGGAGTAATTATCTCACATCAACATCCTAATTTCCAGCACTTTGATCAGAGTGCTTTGAATTGCAAATATTGAAAAAAAAGTGGCACCTATCAGTTTTAATTAGGAGGATCTTTGCCCACAGAACGCCGCCTGCTAAAGCGGAGAGGTCTGAAGTCACCTCGTGCCTGGTCCCAAAAGGCTTCGAATGCTCCTTCAAAGAGACGACTGTTGTCACCAGGAGCGCCGATCGCAGGGGTGAGGCACAGGGATTGCCACTGCAGGGACTGTCACCGCAGACCAAACTCAGCGTTTCCCAGCAAAGCACATGCTCGAATTTTAAAGATGTGTCTCAGCCCCGCTGAAGCCAGTGGGGCTCAGGCACCTGTGTGTGGTTTGGCATTTAGGAGAAGGTCTGCAGGCTGCACCAGGGGAAGCTGTGCTGGCAACGAGATGTGGCGTGTCCCCAAAGTAATGCTGTGCATCTCCAGTCCCCAAAGGCCAGGTACACAAGGTGATCAAGGGCTAGAATGAAAGACATGAAATCCCCAGTGCTTTTCAGCATTAATACATGTTCTATACAAGTCATCTTCATCTGCACTGTGGGGAGAGGACATGCTCTGCACGCATGTTTGTAGAGCACCCAGCACAGGGAACGTGGGTCCAGGGCTGCCCACCCTGCCCCTGTGCACAAACCAGTACAGTGGTGACTGAAAAGCGGAGATGGTAGAAAAGGAAAAAGACAGAGTTTCTACACCAGCTGGGACAGCATCGGACTGTACTGATTGCACATGAGCAATTCAAGGGCTTGTTCACTGATTCAGGGTGTCACAACAGGCAGAGATCTGGGAACAGATGCAAGTGAAGGCTTGGGTTTGGGTAGGTACATTTTGTGGAGAGTGTTTCTGAAATAACGTCATACACAAGGCCTCTTCCTTCTACTCTTCTCGAGCACCCATCACCAGTCAGTCCAGTCTGAGCCAGGATGGCTTCTTCTGGGATCACAACCACAGCCAGCAATGCTGCTCTTCAACACAAAGCCTCACCAACACCAAAAGCAGAACCGTATCTCCTGTCATGGTTGTCAAAATATAGTACTTTGCAAGTTTTCCTACATTTTTCTGAGCACACACATGACCAAGATGATCTACATCTCTGATACCATGGCAACATTACTCAGATGTTTACTTGACGTATGAATTATGCAAGCAGCTAAGGTCTTAAATCATCTTCTCCTGCATATTCATCTGTCAATGCAGCATCCTCAGGTCTCCACAGCCACCCATCTAACCTGGGTGTCAGTGGGGACCAGTGATGCTCCTTGTGCTGTGAACGAGGAGCATCTGGCCTGCAGGAGTGGGAGATGCTCACCACCTCCCCAGGTAGGAAGGTTTGTGCATCAAGCACTGCCTGTTATTTTTTTTCCCCTCCATGAAGCTGCGTTAATTAAAAAGATTAAAGCCACATGTTAAAACATCAGCTGACAGGTATAGATCCCATCCCCCCCTACTCCCTTGACATGACCACAAAGTGTTAACAGCAGACGTCAGTCCTAGAAGACTATAAAAATTATCATCTCAGAGCTATTAATTCAGCTCAGTGGTTGGGGGGCTCTTTAAAGAGCATATAGCATTAAACCTCTAGCTAGATATTAAGGGGATTTCTTAACCTGTAAAGTTATAGTTATGTGCAGAGGAGGGGAGGGAGGGGGGTTTAATTAAAAATCCATACTCAGCTGGCACAACACTGTACTTAAGGGCTCTAGAAGAAGCCATTTAAACAGGTAAAATACTGCCCCAAATGCAGAGATGTCTCCTGGATAAAGAGGCCCTTTGTATCTTTGATGTCCTGTAAGTGCCATTCTCTTTAATTTTCTCCTTCCTAACAACCATAAAGGATATTTTAAATGCATGAGGGACGCTCAAGCCGCAGAGGCTCTGGCACAGGTGTCCAGCACAGTGAAATGTTCCTGGAATGGGCTCCGACAAGGGCAGTGGCCATTCAAAAGTCAAAGAAGCCCGTAAAGATCCTGGAGGGGATGAATTCCTAAATAGCTGTATTTCCTACTGGCAGTACAACACCGCCTGTGAGCCCGCAGACAGGGATCCTCTTTTCCTAAAGGTTCTGCAAAAGGATGCTCTGTATGAAAAGGCAATTCCTGTCCTGAGTAGCCTGCAGTGTGAAGGTATGTGTGCTATATACGTATATATCCTGCTCCCCAGCAGGATGCACAGTCTGCTGGCAGAGGAACAGCACTACAACCCCAGCAGCATCAGAGCGGGGTGGAAAATGAGCAGTTTGGGCTGGTTTTGAAGTTACTTTTCTCAAGTGCAGTCCCTGCTTGTAACATCACACTCCCTTCCCCACTGCAAGCTTTGGCAAAACAGGCAAAAAGCAACAAACCCACCAAAGTTGGATTTAAGTGTGGAATTAAGGATTCGAGCAAATGCTCGTTATTGCAAATGCTTGTTATTGTAGCAGGTGAGGCATGTACTAATTACAACTTCCCAGCTCAGAGCAGAGCTCATATCCCTTTCTCCTCACCAGGTGCCCTCCCAGCACAGTGGTGTTAGGTAGGACATGTGTTTTCCTATACTCTTTGCTGACATAACAGCATCAGCGATCTAGGCCAGGCTTATATATAAGGAAGGCTGGTAGATTAATATACTGTAACACAGGAAAACAAGACAACACCAATGCCTACTCAGCTTGCACAGTCCCAACATATGGTAGCAGAAGCTGTAGGACCCAATATAGCTCCTCAGTCAGACTTTGATACAGCAGTTTATATCAGTAGGTCTCATGCCTCCTACTCTGCTCAAGGTGCAAGTGTACGTATGACCCAGCTTGCAAAGAAATTCCACTCATTCATTTATTCTTTGGAAGCAGATATAACCAGCCTGTAAATTACGCACAGCTTCTAAAACAGTTTGGACAGAGAGTGAATGCATTCAAATGGAAGCTGATGACTTCTCCAACTTCAAATGATGGGACTAATTACAAGAAACAATAAACACTGTGTTTCACACAAGACTGCCCAGGCCAGCCCAGGGTGGGAATCCCCAAACCCAGAAGTGATCCCTGAGACAGAGAGACTGTCTTCATTTGACTCAGATGCCTGGGCAAAGCTGGTAAACTTTAGAGCTGAGATTTCTTCTAGTCCAATAAAAATGAGGTTAAGGCCTCATTTATGCAAGGCTGCTTCGTTAATCTGGCGTGTCTGCACAACTCTGGGCCCTAGAAGGTGGGCAACAGTCATGCCTAGGAAGTGTCTGCGATCTGCTCTGACCCATGTAAACCCAGCATCAAGAGGTCTCTACCACAAGACAAAACGTGGGTGCAGCTGACAGTGAGAGAGCAGCACTGGCTCACACCAGCCCTGGAACGTACCTTTGTTCAGTGCCAGAAAGGGGAGAGTCAGGCTGGGCTCTCCATCCATCACCCTGGCCACACGCAGTCATGTATGTGGGTGCAGATGGACCCAGCCAGAAGACACCCACCTTGCCTTGGTGTGATGGTGCGAGGGGGGTTTGAAAGGTTTATCAGATAACACTGAACATAGTGCCCATAAACACAGAAACCAAGTTCTCTATGGGAAGTGCCTGGTTTTTAGAAAACAAAAGGTAAATGCAGGAATTAGGCTTCTGGGACTCAAGAGGAATCAGGAAACCTGGGTCCCATTCCTGCCCTTTTAATTACCTTTCCAAAGGACCTCGAGCAGGAGTTTTAACCTCCGTATCCTATAAACTGGGCTAATAACAATGCTGTCTTATGCAGGAGGTACCCAGAGACTGTGAGGGTGAAAGGCATGGGAGCCAGGGAGAGCTTTTCTCATTACCTCCAACCTCAACAACATGTCATAAAGCAGTTGTTAGTGCTCATTCTTCACAGACTGCCTCTGGCATAATTTTCCTTGCAAGTCATTGCCCCTGCCCTTTCTGCACAGAGCGCAACAAGGACAGGAGCAGACACCATTGTGAGGTGCTCGTACACCTTCCTGAACCTGTCAGCTTTGCAAAACATAGTCTGGCCATGTAAATAATACGAGCAACAGCGGGGGAAATGGCACCAGACAAAATACTGCCTATGTCAAGGTATTAGAAATCCTAGAGGAAAAGTCCTCATGGTTTAATAGAGAAGGTCAGAGAGAAGTTATGCTTGTGTTTTTTGGCATGATTGGATTATAAATATAGCCAGCAGAGGCTGAGGACACCCGGAGCTCTAGATTGTATTTGGAGGTGTCACTCTGACACTGGCAGGTGATGCCTCCATCAGCCTGGCTTCCCTGTCACAAACCACACCAGCATCCTGACGTGTGGTGGGAGCAGGCAGAGGATGAAAGGAGGAGTTTGCAGGGGAGCCAAGGGGCAGGCAAAGCAATTATGAAGTTACATACGTTTGGCTCTATCCTGTGTTTCACTCCAGTAGCTAAACAAAGTTAGATTGTACCCTTAAGCTGCACCCACAGCAGAAACAGGGGAAGAGCTGCCAGCCCAAGCAATTTCATGAGGTCATGACGCAGCCAATACATCTTTGATGTGCACAGGATGCATATGCTGCCCCCAGCCCACAAACCTGTTTGTTCTGCTCAACTCTGGGAAAGATTTTCAAAAGCACTAAGAGGATTTATGGCCACACGTTCCTTCAAAATGAGGTCTCCGCCCATGTGCACTAGGCAGGTTGTTGTGTTCTGCACAAGGTATTGGCACCTTTTGGAGTTTGTGCACATCAGTCAATAGGATTTATGCTCCTAAAGCTCTTGGGTGCATATAAATCTTCTCCACAGTAAGCCCTGATCTTCTGGTCAGATCCCTGTTGAGAAGTTATGCAGAGCCTCTGAAGTCAGTAGGACTTTACAACATATGAATGGTCTTCTGTTAGCTCAGAATTTGTATTGAGAAGGGAATTAATTTAATAGCATTCCAAGCTGTTTACATTTCCTATCAAGCCTGTAATATCAGAGGATAGTGTTTAAATGATCTCTAAGGATTACTTGACCTATTAATGGCAAAAGTACTCATAGTTGTATCACAAGTGATCTGTTTTCAATTCACCACCCATTCCCAGTTGTCCTTTTCCTAAGAAGAATACTGCAGTTCTAACTCAAAGAGGTGGATAGATTAGATGGAGGAATAGGCAGTGGATGTAGAGAGATGAAACTGCTTATTAATTTAACACGTCACTTCTGGAAGATGGAGGTGGCTGGATACTCCCCCTGCCTCCTACACATCCTCCAGCTACGGGGATGCTCTGTATTGGAGAGATGGAGATGTCACAATGAGATCTGAGCAGGGCAGCTGGTCACCTGTGGCCTGTACAGCAAGTGACACTGTCCCCAACCCACATTACCCTTGTCACCTACAGAGCAGCGAGTGCTGGAGGTTACCCTTTCCTAAAGATGTGTTACCAAAGTATCTTTGCCATACAGAAACCTGAATTTTATGCTATTACTCCCAACTGTCAGTCTTTCCTGTGTTGTGACTAATAACTAGGAAACAGTAACAAATGAAATTAATTCCTAGCCTGTTGTCATAAGACTATTCTATTAAAGCTGGAGAGAATGTATATTTTTAAACAGGAATATAGGAGATCTCAGAATAACCCAACACTTTGGTTCATAGTAAATCCTACTTGCAAACCAACAACCCAATCTCAAGCCATCAGCTCAAAGTCCCAAAGAGTAGTTGTGTGTGGAGATAACAGTAAAATCAGTGAAGTCACCATATAGCCAGAGAGCACATTCAGGCACTGAATGCCCTGTTGTTTGACTTTCACTAATGTTGTTTAATTATATTGCTAGAAGGCAAAAATTCCTATTTGTTGGCAGCTGGGAAAGTGTTTAAGGTGATGATATTGTTCTGCTTGGGTGGCCCGTGCCTGAAGGTAATCTTTCAAAAGCAGCTGCTTTAAGTGTTAGTTAAATGGTACCAAGGGATTCACTTGACACAGGTGTCATGTTTAATCTTATTCGTATATCAATAAAGCTGGTACCATATGTGCAGGTTGGTTGGCAGCACTGAATCTCTGAGACAATCAATATTTCCATTAACAGACTCATCCTCTGGTCGGAGCCACTGCAGGCTCCTAATTTCAGGCATTCCCAGCCCAACTGCCTCTAAACTCTGCTTCCCAATCCAATGTTTCTCCCCTGGAGAACACACTGCAGGCACCTCAGTATTGCAGTTTGCCTTTTTCTTTGTGCATGCACTTCCCCCAAATACATTAACATGTAGCAGGGAAGCGGTAGCAGTCAAGGTTTAAGTATTTGCTGTTTCTACAATGTGTTTATCCAATGCTGTTCCGCAGAGGCTCTCGGAGCACTTTGCAAGCTGCTCTGTCACAGAAAGGTTAATGGTGGCTGAGAGAGGATAAAGTCACTGCCCCAAGCATGCCAAGGATGCTCAGAAGACAGTCTGGAAATCCTGATGCTCAGCATATGGCAGCACAAGTTAATGCTGTACAAAAGCCTGTGCGTTTACAGCTCGCTGGCTGCTCCACAGCAGCTGCTCAGATATGCTCCGTGAGGTAGAAATGGATAAACTCCACGAGGTGGGTTTTGTTCGGTTACGTTTTGCCTCTGACAGCTTTGCCAGAATAAAGCTCTGCTGTTTGCAGCAGGACATCGGTGAGATTTTTAAATTTTTTAATATAGCAGTTACTTTTATGTCTAAAGCTCATACTAATAACTGAACTTTGGGAGTTTGGAAAAATGGTCCCTTTCCAATGTATCACACATCAGCCTGCTCCCTTCACCGCTGGGAGAGGGTCTGAGAGGAGCAGTGACAAGGGCAACCTGGGGGACACAAATACATCCTTCATTTGGATACCATGGGGATAACAGCAAGGGTCACTTGGTTTCTCCAATACTAATTTTAAATTAGGCTTCACAACTCTTAAAGAAAGACCTGATCCAACACATTACTGACTGATTTACTTACCAGTAACAGTCTCTCATCAAGCAGAATGGCGTGGCCTTAATAAGCCAGGACAGAAATAGCAGGAACGCTAATGGCAGTGCACTGGCAGAGCACTATGTGAGAAGTTAACACAAAATCCTTTTTTTAACCGAGACTGCTCCTCACTTAGGTGAGTACAGAAATTTACAACTTAAAAATACACTTTGTGAGGTTATTCTTCTTGGCCCCTGCATTTGTTTCCCTTGGAGCACGGGGCACTCCTTCTATGGCAGGGAAGGAACTGGGCAGAGGAAGGCATGCTGGTAGATGTAGGTTTGGATGGGATTCATCTCCGGACAAGTCGCCTGACAAACCCAAGCCCTAAGTTAGCATGAGAGACAGATTTAACACTCCCAAATGAAATGTTAATGCAGGAACAATCCCCTATAACATCCGCACCGTAAATAATTTACTTTCCTTCCAAGCGCTGAGGAAGATTAATGGACGGGTTTTTGAAAAAAAATTTTAAAAAATCAAGTTAAAACATTTGCAGGCCCCGGTGTCATTGCAGTAACAGGCAGCACGTGTAAACACGGCAAGGACTGTATCCATTTAGGAGCGGCTGGGAGACCACACAGCGCACGAGAGGCAGCGATGCTCGGAGCTGCCCTTGTGTGAAGGGGCCACTTCGAGTTTCCATTTGGAGATGGGAGAGGCGGGGGATTCGCTGCCCGGGTTTGAGGCACCGGTTATTTGTTATGATGAACTCTCCGAAACGAAGAGATTAAAATAAGTCCAAAGTGTTTCTCTGACAAATGTTAAACGTCACCCGCAAGATTTATAGCACTTCTGTTCCCCCTCCGAAAGCTTTTAGTTCGGTGGCAGAGGTTACCGAGGGCTTGTCCGCTGGCTGCTGGCTTTATAGTTTTAGCACTGGCCAGAGAGTAATCCAAAGTTTCAATAATGAGTAATAGCACTTTCAGCTCACCATCATCATTTGTCCTACATCCATTATTGTCCTAAGAGACCAATCTCGCTGATGTTAATGGTGCTGGCAGCTGGTGTGTCAGCATTTCACACCTCCACAGCTGCTGGGCTGCGCTGGCAGCAGCTCCTCTCCTCGTACAACCTCCCCAGCTGCTGGGGTGCTGCCCTGCATGTGGGGACAGAGACCAGGCGACATCCCTACTGCCATAGTTGCTGATGGGAAGCTTGGAAGAGGTGGTCTTGCTTGAGTATGGTGCCCTGAAAAGCTTTATTTTGGGAGCGTTTCTGCTCTACCCTTTGCACCACTGTGCTGCAGTGCAATGGGAGCATTGCTGCAATACCTCAAATAAGCATCACCTCCTCTTTCACTTCCTTCTCCTCCACCTCACTTGTTCCTCTTCCTGCTCTTCTCCCCTCCTTCCAGGGGACAGAAATCATTAGACCAGCAGTAGCTTATTTGTGAGGAGCATTCATGGGAAAACAGGCATCCATGCTCAGGTCTGCTCCTGGGGCTGGATGGAGCTGGTGGGATGCAGCCATGGGGTTAGGGCTGCTGACTGACACGGCTGACACCCATCCCACCAGCACACTGTCCTGGGGGGCCACCAACAGCCAAAAGTGTCCTGCAGCCTCAGAGAGGGCTCCCCGTTCATCCACATGCCATAAGCCCCCCCACCACTATCACACACAGCATCCAAGCTCTGCTCTCCAGTGGATGATCTGTGTAAGCAATTCTTAATTTTCTTTTCTTTACTTTTTAAGGAGATTGTGGCCATTGAGAATAACATCGAACATGCTGCAAGACCATGTCAGACAATACCACACCCAGCAACGCTCCAGCTGCCTGCAGTGAAAGAGACAGCAGATAGCAGGGAGGGAAAAACTGGGTTACGTGGGGTGTAGTAGATCTTATAAAGTGCAAAAAGAGATACCAGGCTTCCCTCCGCATGGCTGATCTTTGCGGTTACCCAGCTAGCTGGAAGTTCATTCATCCCTCAGTTAACACCTCTTCATGTTTGTATCACGAACTGCATGTGTTGTCCTCACTTTTGCCTCAGTTTGCATCCATAATGCTGCTTTGAGTATTCTCACATCCCCCTTTTCCCTTGCTTCGCACTCATCCAGGTCAGGGTTATACAACCCAAATACATGTGTTCAGCAGAGCAATCAAACAAGAGTAACAAGCCACGACAGACAGCAAACCAATCAGGCTGATCTACAGGTGCAAACAACTTCAGACAATGGATCAGCTTTCCAAAAACCATTAGAAAAGTGAATCCCCACAGCATAAATCACCAGCCTCCCAGCTATCACAGGGACTGGCTGAACACTAACAGGTCAGCTCTGTTTCCAAGGTGGAGAACTTAATCACCACACTGCTGGTCTGTGTAATTACAACAGTTATGAATCTTATTCTTTACCAACCTCTTTCAAATCCAGACCCTGGTTTGACTTGCTAACCTCATCAGTACACAGCCCTGCCAGACACTGTGGTAGGTGTTTTTTTTTAACTGAGTAATGAATCAGGTGATGGCCTCAAGTGCAACTCAAAAGCTTGACTTTACTAAGTGTGGGTGAAGACCCTCTGCCCAACATTGCTGACCCCAGAGTCAGGTCAGGATAAAACTGGTGCTACCAAGTTAGCACAAATTTGGGAGCAGGTTGTTTACCTTCTCCTAAACAGTGCACTCAAGCATCCCTTTTGGCTTTCCCCTCCTACTACAACAACTACAAAAAGCTGAGATTCTCACATGTCCACAGGACCCCAAGAACTAGGGCTTTAAACAAAGTGAGGTGAGAACTTCAGACAGCCAAAAAGCCGTACTATGAAGTCTGCATTGGACCTTGCTGACCAGGGACAGAAAAAGCTCACACAACGTCTATCATATCCCATCTGCTCTTTGAGATGTTCAGTTAATGTGGTTAGAAGTCTGGATTATTCCTCCTTTAAGTGATCAGGGATCACTCAGGTGTTTGAAGGCCAACTAGCAGTAGGTGAACAGGACTCCCTGGTCAGAAAGGACTGAACATCTCCATGCAACTATCAAGACCCCTAAGTGTCTTGAATTAGAAATTAGCCCAGTCATCTTGACTAATGTTTTATTTGTCTTCATTTGTAGTTAAAAAACAAGAAAAAGTTATCAAGAGGAATAGTAAAAGTCACACATCTGTCACCTTTTCACACAAAGTGTTCAAGTCATATGGGGAACATCCCCCTGCAGCACAGGCACACCAGCTTGTGGCTGTGCCCTTGCACACATCTACCCATCCATTTTCATAGCACACCCTGAGTCCCTTGGAGACTCTTACCTGGTAAGTTATTCAGTATTTTTTCTAGAAAAGCTGTCAGTTTGTCACCAGAAAACTAGAAAAACTTAAAGCTTGGAAGCATTAGCCATTCTGCGCCATTCACACGTGCACCAGGACAGTCAAAAATCCCTAGGCTGACCATGCCTTCAAGGTTTGTCTTATAGTCCTGTGTGCCACCAGATAGCCTCCAAAGTCCCAGCTGAGTCAGGCAATGCTGATCTCAGGGGTTACTTCCCTTGGGGCAAACCAGCCAGTGCTCCTTGCCATGGCACAAGGGGAGAGAGGAAGAAGTTGGGTTTTGTGTAACCATTCCCAAACCTGGTGCTCCAGGTGGAAACCTGCTCAGCTAATTAAGAACACCTGAAAGGACAGGGGTATCTTTCCATAGCAATTTGCTCAGATCATTGCTACTAGGTATTTTTAAGTAAGGCAAGAGATACAGCAAGAGCTTTATTGTACACCAGAGTCACAGGGTTTGGAAAGGTAAAGAAAAGACACTTCACAAAAAAGGGTGAGTGATGTAAAGCAGCAAGGCTTATATTTGAGAGAAGTTATGCTGATTCATGCCAGTGAACGATTTAGGCTATCTGAACTGTCTCACCACAGCTTAACTATTAGACTAGTCAGTCTTAAACATCTTCCTTTCTATGGTATGACTGGGACACATATACTACAAGAAAAGCCTTTGGAAGTTAGTTTAGACAAATCCAAGCAGAGTCTGTGAAACAACTCTAAGATTCTAAAAGCTTTACTAGAGGGGAGAGCCCTTTTCTGCTCCTGGAGGTTGCAGAACTATCAAGCAGATGCCTTGGAGAGTCAGTTCCCTGGTTTGTTACCAGGTATCTTGTGTGACCCCGCTCTGCGCCTCTGGTCCTTCTGTGCAACTCTATCATCATCTCACCACCATGGGCACCTCAGAGGGGAACATGCCACAGAAAACCATTGAGTCACTGCAGCTTCATGCAAACCTTATCAGCTAAGCCACAACGAAAACACAGAGCAGTGCCTGGACACTGGGCTGAATCCCTGGATAAAGCAAATCAAAGCAACTGCTATAATACTTCCTGATTATCCATTTCAATAGAGAAAGTCTTTCCCTTTGCTCATCTGCTGTGTGCTTACAGGTACATATGATGCCACTGTATGCAAGTCTAAATGCAAAGTCCAACTTCCCACTGAAGTAAATTAAATTTAAGTTAAGCCACACATGAGCTGCAGAATGTGCTGGGATTGCAGATTGCAAACTACACAGCATAGCTGACTCTGCTGTTCCCAGTGGATCCCTTGTAAATCCACCATCTATCAATTTTTCCTGCTTGGAGAAATCTAATCCCAGGGCTAGAATCAGCAAGTCCTTCCCTCCCTTCCTCCCTAGGCCACCTTTTTCCACTAAGTAAGATAAATTTTTCCCAGCTGTAATATTGCCAAAGACAGTAGGGTTATAGTGGGCAAAAGTTTCATCCCAGAAAGCATTGCAGATTAGTACATCAGTAAATCAAAGAATACAAAGATATACCTTCCCCTTCTATATGATGCATGTTTCCTCATATCTCTTGATGAGACCGGGAGAAAAGGTTAACAGGGAGCAGGCAGAGCTAATGATTTAGTTAAGAGACTCATTACCTAACTAGCAGTAGGGCTGCTCACAGCTACAGTACTCCACACTTGAGAAATTAATCCAGACTTACCTGAATTCCCTCAGTCTGGAGCGTCTTCGTGTTCCCACCTGCAGACGCACCAGGGCTTGACCAAGCAGAGCCTGTTCCATGGAGCTGATTGCAGGATTTCCATACAAGGAGGTGGTGCATAGTTGCAAATACAAGGTTGTACAGTGCAGTCATTAGCACAGCACCAGACTCTGGCATTTGTGAGCACTGAGGGATGGGTTTTGGTGACATGAAGTGGTGGTTTTCACCCCAGCCCTGCCTGGGGCTCCTGCAGCTCGTTGCATCTTCCAGCAGCAGCACAGCCAGAATCCAGGTGGTGTAAATTAGAAAACAGTTTGTGTTGACTGCCTCACCCAAGAACACTTTAACTTACAGAAAAGCACCTTTTTTACTTAATATTTTGCTTTCTTAAAGCAAAAGTTTCCTTTTATCACCTCATCCTATAGTAAGCAGCAAAGTTCAATTTCCATTCTTACTCCGGTTCTTAGAGCAGCACATCTATCAAGCTTCTCCTCTAGTTTTAGCTTTCCTCTCTCTAAGCACCAGTTACCATCTCAGTTCCTCACGTCCAATACCGTATGCAGCTTCCTTGGCTGTTTGCCCCAGAAACAGCTTTCAAATCCTCCTTCTTCCTTTTAGTACCACCAAATGCAGGAGGTTGGGGCACCAGCTGTGCTTCGCAAGCAGTAGTAGGGCCTAGGGATCAGTTGAAGGCTCTAACTGGTCACCTTGCAATACCCCACAGTGATATCTTCAGCTTTAGTCATGTCTGCTGCAGAGCTTAACCACATGAGACTGGCTTGAGGCAGAGTTTCTTGTGTGCAAGCTACATATTTGTATTAGAGATATTAGTACACATTAAATATTCATACTAAAAAAAAAAAAAATAGGATGTTTTTTAGAGCCAAGAAGGAGTAGCTACTGGACAGGAGAAACATACTACTGTTTCTTTTGAGACTTCCAGAATAATAGAAAGAGCCCAGCCCTTCCTAAGGACTTCTCTAGAAGCCTCATCAAAGGCTGAGGGGTCTTAAATGGATGCAGGGAGGTGCCATCAGCTATTAAAGCCAAGTTAGAGCACCTGCTCTCCTTTTGATGATGTTAGCCTTACCTGCTATGAACTCTTCTAATTTTACTTTATAGAGGATGTATTATTTAAGTCACTATATGCAGCATAGTTAAATCTGTATAACTTGTAAATATTATTATTCTAGGGTTCTTTCTAGGCAGAACTCCTGGCTGTTATATTTTTACTGGCATGGCTATTACAGAAACCTGCCTGCTCTCTCTTGTGTTTCTGGAGGTACAGCAGGTATTTCAGCAGCTTCCCCTGCTGCTCTCTGGTGCTATGGGATGGTTGGGAGCTGCTCCAAACATCTATTTGCTACTCTCATGAAGGTCATTATTTTACAAGGTGAGTTTTCATGCTATGTGGTTCAAATGACTCTTGGAGGGTGTCTGGGGGGTGCAGATTTGACCCCAAAGCTGCTTCTTGCTGTGTCTCCCTGCTCTCTGCTGCCTAGCAAGCTCACCCCAGTCCCTCCAGCTTGGATTTGCCTGGCAAGCAGGGAGCTGGGCACACAGCATCAAGTGCTACCTCATTCATTACAGAAGAGAGAAGAAAAATTAAGAAAACTGAAGTGCTAAAATAAGGGCTAGTCTAGGAAAATGAGGGTTTGCATCAGAAGGCAGCATCTCTTGAGCATCTCCAAGCTCTGTGTGCCAGTATGTCCTTCCCGCATTGGGCCCATTGCCTGCTCCAGTGCTCAGAGCAGGAGAGGAAGGTTGGGAGCTCACATTCTGTAATTCCCCTTCTGTCACTCTCCTGTTTCTGTAGAGTATGGCACTCCCTTCCCCAGGGCATCCCTGGCTGCCTCATCCCGCTGCTCCTCCTGCCTTTACCTGGTGTTGGGGCCAAGGGAGGAGGAAAATGAGCTTGAGGGAGAGGAGTACAGCTGATGGATGGATATACCTGCCAGCTGCTTTAATAACCCTCAATACATAACAGCCAGAGCTAATGCAAACTTATCAGCAGTGCAACTGAACCAGTGACCAAACTGCTAATAAACTGAAACCAGGTGACAAAACTGAAGTGATTGGACTGGGTGAGGTGACTGGGAAAGTGCAAGAGAAGGAAATGGATGTGCTGGGACCTGCTCAGGGTAGGATGTGTCTGAACATGCAGCAAAGCACGGAGCCATGTGCCTTTCCCATTGCACACTCACACCCTTGTATTTGATGGGAGTCAGTTATAAACCCTTGTGACTTTACAGCAGAGTTCATTGAAGATTTTAGATTCTGCAGCAATAGGTAGCATAGTCTGGGTGAACATCCAAAGACATTTAGCTGGTGTGGCTCCTCCAGATCTCTGTATAACCCCCCAGCTGGTTGGGCAGGGAAAGCAGGAGGCTGAGTTGCAGGTGTGCAGGTGCTGCAGTTTGTGCTTCTCTTGCCCAGGTGTAGGGTGCATTGCAAGATGTGAGATGGTGAAATCAGAAGAACCAAAACCTGAACCAACAGCCAAGCTGATCCCTTGAGCCAGGGCCTCTCCAAGATGAAGCTCTGAAGCAAGACAGCCCATCGTGGCTCCTCCACTCCTGGCCTTGGTCCACTGCCTGACATAGCTGTGCTTGAGCCAGATAATACCACATTTATTTCTTCTACTAGTGGATGTCATAAGGCACTTGATCCAGGATAGGCAGGCGAAAACTAACAATAGTGTTAACCTTTTCTCGCAGTAAAATAACCTTTTTAAATGTGCATTATTTAAAAGGGTGATATTAAAAGCCTGGCATCCCAGTGGAAGTAAATCTTCTCGTAATAACTCTCCCCACTGGACTCAGTTCCAAGGAAATGCTGCATTTTCAGGAAAAGCTTGTCCAAAGGTTATTCTTTCTTTATGTGCCTGCCTAACTCATGGCTTTTGTCCATGTCCCTTCTCCATAAAGATCATGGTGACATGTTTTAATGGGGATAGATCTGAATGCTCATTTTCGGAGCCCCTGCTCGCTTTCCCTCAGCCAGTTGTGATGTTCATGGGCAGTGTTGATGTGCAGGGTGCTGTTTTTGAGAGAGCTGCATCTGTGTATGTGGAGGTGTTTTACTGCTCTATATGCGAAGAGCTAATAGATAAGGTGCCAGTAGGTGGGGCTGAAGAATATATTCTTTAGATCCCAGGTTTTATAGGTGCAGCAAGAGCATAGTGAGCAGGTTCTGGCTGTTCTTTATTTGTGGTGCCTAATGGCACAACATAACAAAAATGCATTCAGTTCTTTAACTTTCTGGCGTGGTTGATGAGAGGTGCTGGGTGGGTGGGATGCAGGGTGAACTCCCTGGGCAGTGCCTGGGGGCATTTGGGGTTTGAATGAGGTGCTGTCAGTGGGTGATGCTGCAGGTTCCCAGGGGACGGTGACAATTCCCGCTGCTGAATGTGGCAGCAGAGGTGGGACTGTGAGAGATAATTGCCTGTTACTCTGTGTATAAATCCACATTGAGAGAATAACCCAGCTTCACCAGCAAGCTGCATGCTACTGCCTTAACCTTGAGCTGTGGATGTGTGGTAAACTGCAGGGCTTTTGCTTTCAACATTAAAAATGATGCTGAGGAACTATTTACAGCTAATTTCCAGTGCATCCTTCATGCGGCAAGGGCAAACTCCAGCGTGGGATCCCCCTGTCCTGCTGCTACCTGGAATGTGTAACTGTTCTGGATGAAATGCAGTCTTGTTGGCAGATTCTGACTAAAACATAGGTGACTTATTGCTATGTTTTGGAGAGCTTCCTTGGTCTTTCTTCCCCTCGCACATGTCTTCCCTGCTATGGGATGGGTCCTTGCGCATTCTGCAACAAGCTTTGACTTGTCTCCTCCTGTGGTGGAGGCAACAGGCTGGATGGCATGGCTTCGTGAGATTAATCCAGCCCATGGAATGGCATTTGACCACTCTGGATCATGTTGCTCTATTGGACAGATATGTAAGATAATGGGATTTAAGGTTACATGGGTTTGAGTATCATCTGAACCATCAAATGCCTGTCCTGGCTGCCTCGGGCACTGCTCGCTTGCTACCCTTGATGAATCCCCACAGCATCCCCACCTGCTACATATTCCAGAGAAAATAAATTATATTTAAAATAGGCCTAATTTGAGATCCAGGGGCAAGGGCATCTGTAGCCTGTTAGGAGTAAAGGCCTGTTACTCTTCAAACTTCTCATCAGATTCGTGTTTCAAAAGCAGATTTACAGCCTTGCTGGAAAAGTTGACAAGACAAACTCCAGCCTCATTCAGTAACGTCTTATTAAATTGAAGAAGTCATAAACCACTTTAAAAAATGAAAGTTAGGACTAAAGGTTTGAGCACAAGTGGCTAAAAGCTCAGGAGAGCATCACGAGGGAGAGCAGGCTTGGGAAGGGATGGAGCTTGGTGCCTCAAAGTGATATAAGACTGAGAAATGGCACTGGAGATGAATTTATTACAAGCGTAAAAGCAGATGCCCAGAGACTGTGAAATAGGGAAGACTAAGTAAAAAGAAATGAGACTGAAACTAAGGCAGGTAGTAGATCTACCTGCTGTGGGAACTGGGGAAATGATCCAGGCAAGTGTAGAGCGCTCGGCTGCTTTGTGCAGGGGGCAGCTGTGCTGCACCCATCGTCAGCACCGAGCGACTAACTGGAAGCTGCAATACCCAATGTGAATTCTCTTGAGAAAGGGGGAGAGTTCTGTCTGTGCTCCAGCCTGGGAACACAAAAAGGTGGTAGGTGAGAGAGCCCTGAGTCAGCCTGAAAACTCCTGAGATCAGCTTTAAAATTAAAATATGTATTTTTAGACACACTAAGTTTGTGGGTTTTCATTTACTACATGGTTTCTGAGCGTTTAGGATGTGCTTGTTTCCTGAGGGTGCTTTTCTTGCAGACCACAAGGCACAGGAACATGTAATTCAATTTTAAAGAAGATAATGTTCTTGCACAATTCGGTGAATGCAGTGTCTGGAGTACTAAAAGCAGTAAATATCAGAATATTTTGTAATTAATATCCAGAGTCAGTTGCAACATTTTTGTTTCACAGTATGTTGTTCAGAAAACAAAAGGCAGAGCAGTTATATGGAGAAGTTCATCAAGGAGACACTTCTGACTTGCAAAACCAAAGCAGGGCTTAATCTTCTCCAAATACCCAAAAACAACCGCTCGCTATGGTTGTGATGTAAGTGTAGTGTCACCCATCAGCCTTGACCTCCTGTGAGGGACCTCACCAGAAGATAACCATGTGTTCTTGGTTATCATGGATCAAATTACACGTCAATATATGAACAAATGCAACCATCAGAAAATGCACTGTGCTTTTAAGAAACTCAAACTTTCAAGCAGTTTAATCCTTAAACCACCAAATCTCAAGCTTTCACCTGACACTTCGTTGCTATGGGGGATGCTGCACTGAGGGATGGATTTTGAAGGGCTGCTTCGGGCTCATTGCATCATCGCTGCTCCTGCATCAGTGCTGGGCTGGCAGAATTAAACCCAAAGAGCGTCTCTTGCTCAGAGGAAGCAGTGTGAGCTCGTGGCAAGCTGCGACAGGAGAAGACAAGTCTGCTGGAAGAGCTTTGAAGAGAAACCAGGCTGCTGAAAGTCATGGCAATTGTAATAATCCCTTTCTTCTGCTGTGGATTCCCCTGAGCTGAGGGTCATGGGAGGTGCATGCAGACACCAGGCTGCTTGCGCCTCACCAAAATGCTCCCAATTTGCAAATTTAGATGGAATAAGAATAAAGCTGGGACATTCTTCTCCACTTTTCCAATTTCTTCCTTCCCTGTCAGATAGCTGTTTGGTCACTGGTGCTTTCTGAATGTCACCTTCTGGGGATTCAGTGGAAAGACAAGGATTTTCTTTAAAATTACCCCCTGCTTTTCCTCTGCCTGCAGTCAGGGTTGGGGGCAATGTCAGCAGTCGAGTCTTTCACAAACCTGTGCTTTCATTTAGGGAAAAAAAAAGGCAGGTTTTGAACCTGTCCATTAGTCGCAGCATAAAAAGATCAACCTGATTAAGCCTTGAGTAAATATTTCAACAAAGTGCTAGCAATCGGGAACACTCAGAGCAATTTTCTGAGCTCAGGCCCATGTTTCAGAGGCACAAGCTGCTCCAGCTGTGTTGTGCCACCAGACAGCAGCGTGTCCCAAACTGTGTTTCAAACTGTCATTGCTGTTTGAAATGTCATCTCCAAATAGCTTTAAGAAATGAGAATGTAATGCTGCAGTTCAGGTGAAACCAAGTTTGGGGTGTCTACAACGCAAATGTTTTTCTTTTTCTTTTCATTCAACCAGTGAACTGAAAAATTAATGAGTCACTAATTAACATAGCTCTGACATTGACTAATTTGTGTCCAAGAAACTAGATGATGGGGTGCAGTGATGGGAAGAGGCCATGGGATGTCTCAGCCAGTGGGACAGAGGCTCTGTGGGTTGGCAGGGCAGTAAAGGAGCCAGGAGATTTTTGGAGGATGAGTGGGGATGAATGAGCTGATGCAGCTGCTTCTGCCCTTGTCCTCTGCAGGCTTTTGCCTTTCCTGCAGTATTGAAGGAGGTGGAGGTGCCTAAAGGATGAGAGTAGGGATTTGGGCGATTAAAAAGAGCATGGGTGGGATTTTTCTGCAAGCTCATGGGCATGGTGAGAGCAGCAGTGCCCCAGCACGGTGGGCAATTTCCTGTTTGGTTGAACAAATGCTCATGGCTCAGGGTCTGGGACACTTTGTCACCCTGGAGGGGACATCCCCCAGCCCATCCTGGCCAAAAACTGTTTGGCAAAAGGCCTCCCAGGTTTGGAGGGAAGGAGGTTTGGGCTGGAGAGGTTAGTGCTGGGCTTGGTGTTAACACTGGGCTCCAAGCACCCCCTTGCAGGATGGTTGGTGAAATGTCACCTGTGCTCACCCTCATCCCCTGGTAGGTCCCAGGCTCTTGGCTGACCCTGCCCAGTGCTTTCTTGGCACGTTTTGTAGCTCTTCATAGCACTAAAACCATGCTGAATTGCTCAGGAACAGATTTGCCGCCATCCCCTTGAAGCGCGGCATGTGTCCGGGCATGCCTGGGGCTGCAATTAGGCCCTGTAATCACAGGGGCAGGGACATCTGCACGGGACCTACCACAGAGGCCACCTCATCCCAGATGTGGGGGACGGTCCCGGGAGTGATGAATCATTTGGTGCCTGGTGGTTATTTTAGCTTCTCCCTAATGTGGCAGCATTCCTTGGTGAAAATGGGAATTATCTTCTGAAGTCACCCAGCCACCCCTTGTCCATCCTGCGCACGGTGCAATTTTGTACAAGAGGCAAAATGACTCAACCAAGGCCACCAGCAGAGTTGGTGGCAGTGGTGAAACGAACAAAATGCTCCCAAATACACATGTGGCATGTTCCCTTCCTCCTGGGGAGGTTGGGGGGAGCAATCTTTGCTGTATTTTGCACAAGAGGTCACTGTCAAACCCCACAGCCTGTCCCTCCTGCTGCCCAGGGCTTGGTGGCTGTCACCCTCTACCAGGATTCACCAGAGTTTGTCCCTTGCAAGCAAAGATACAAAGAACTTTGCAGCTTTTGAATGCAAGTGTCAGGGAGTATTTTGTCTACGTTTATTTGCTGTTTGGCTTGGAAGTGTTAGCAAGCACAGAGCTGCTGATGATTAAAGCAGCAGACAGACATACTTAACGCCATCAAGATGGTCCATGGCTGGTGGGAGGAGGGAGTGTCCCTGGTGAAGGGTAATTAGCACGTTCCTCACAGATGAGAGCAGTGCTGTATCATTCAGTAGTGCCACCAGGAGGACAGCGTTATTTATCATATCAATCTTCCTTCTATACACATAACCCGCTCCTTAAGAACATGACATCTTATATTAATTGTGGGAAAAGCTTGTTGGAAGGATTGCGTGTTTAACTCAGTGAATTAGTCTGCTGAGGGCAGAGGTTTGGGTGGGCTCTGGAGCAAATTGCTCCTTTTTCAGATGAGGTGGGGACATGGGGGACCCAGCTCTGTGGGCACAAGCAAACCCATCAGCGCAGTGCTTGTCCCAGTGTTTAATTACACCAGCACCCACCTCGTGTGGCTGCAAGCTCTCAGTGGTGTATTTGTGCTTCGCACTTGTGCATGCAAAAGAGGGAAAAGAGGAAAGGTTTGTTCTTTGATATTGCACCAGATGAGCCCCCCAGAGCTGCTTTTGCTTCTGGGGAGGGAAAGAATCTGCGATTTTGCTTGTGTAGGTGCAGCAGGTGCCTGGGTAGAGCTGGCACAATGGAGGGACCACATGGGTCCCATCCCCCTTGACACCATTTGCGGTGGGTGATCCTGGTGATACAGAGAAGTATTTCAGGGAAAAGATGCCTTTGCTGGAGGTGTGTGCTGGATGCTCTGCGATGTGCTGCTTTGCAGGAAAGGTGAGCAGAAGGGTGGGTGTGGGGTTGTGTGTGATGAGGGTTTGGCCTAGAAAACACACGATGTTGGGGTTTTTGCAGTATTTTCCTCATGAGGTAGGACATTGCAAAGATCTGACTGCAAAAACATGTTTTTGTCTGCAAATCTTGCAGACTTGCCATTTGCAAAGTGTTTCCAAATTAGTGCGAGTGCCTTCAATGCCTTTGCAGTTGTAGTGTGCTCACATTCACAGCCCCAGCCCCTGGTGTTTGGGCTGTTTTCCCTGACAGCACATCCTTGCTTATTTTCTCTTTTATGGCTCAACTTTTTCAGTGAGTTATCTGCCATTCAGATGTTGGGACCTGCAGCTGGATTGTGCTGGTAGCCCAGCTCGTATGGACAGTATAGCAGTGGATGTGGCAGCTTCTCCATCGCTTCAAAACTCACGTGAACTAATTTACACCAGCTGGACAGGTTACACTATTTGGTCTTTTTTGAGTTACGTGATGACATTGTTAATTAATGTTTTGATAGTTAATGAACTGGATCAATAATAGGGGAAAAAAAAGTGGCCAAAAATATAAACCATGTAATGTTGTCAGGTCAGGAAACTCAGCAGTTGGTTTTAGCTTGAAGCATTATCAGTCTGTCTATATAGACAGTGCAAATAACAGGCAGTGTGTTTGGGAAAGCTTTTTGTTTTTCATGTAAAAAGCCAAATAGCTACAGAAGTGGCTGTTAATTCACCCTGCATGGCTGGTTTCCAGTTGGTCAATATTGAAGGCACCTACACGGTGCCTGGAGCAGCAGCCCCGCTATAGGGTGGCTACAGGAATATCTGCAGCCCTGGTTGTGGCTACAGGGAGTTCCTGTCATGTCCATCCTTCTGTCCTGTTCTTTCTTAGCTCTCAGGTCATTGAATGCTCTGGAGGGGTTGAAGTGTTTGGCTGGAAAACAAGAAACAAACTCAAGATTGCAGAATTCACCTTGATGGGGAGAACAGGAAGAACTGGGTAGGTGAGCTAGCTCATTAATTAACTGGTTCCCTAATTAGCTTTCAGGGGAGCCTGGGACTGCTATTTTTGAAGTGCATGTACAAAAATAAATGGCTGCTTGGAACAAATGCCTGTGGCACAGATGTGTTCTTGTGCTGCACGTGCACAGTTGCTCCGACAGCAGCTGGTAAGTGTGTGTCAGAGGAAACCCAGGCAGGGGACAACTTTACAGGAGTGACATCCCCTACAGTACCTAACAACCTTGCTTCTCCCACCCCTGGGTGTAGCACTCTTGTGCTTCCAAGCCCAAAAGCTCCCAAAGAGGGGTGAAAAGACAAGACGGACATGCAGCCTTGTTGGTTAAGGCTTGTCCCCCATTGCAAGACAAGTTTTCATTCAGCCTCTGCAGCTCTTTTGGATTTTCTTGCGTGGCTAAAGGCATTTTTGGATAATGTGGGACTGGGGCTGGTGGAGTGAGTGTGGTGGTTGTGCTCAGCATCTCATTACCAGGTGCTAAATGGCAGCAGAGCATCTTAGCTCAGAGGCTGGAGAGGATTCAGCCTTCAGCGGGAAGGGAAAGGCAGTGGCTTGCTGGGCTGCCCCTTCCCCTCTGCAAATATTTATGCTTTAAGCTTTCTCACTTAAAGGCCTAATTGGAGTCTAGGTGAGCTGGCACACTAGAAGAGAGCCTAATAGAGACATTGCAGTGCTATTAGCACAGATGGTTGTCATATGTATGCAAATGAGGAGCAAATTCAATTTGGTGTCCCCTCTCACCAGCTGTCCTATCAGCACTGGCTCCTGCAGCAGCAAAAGCCACCACCACTGCTCTGCTAATCTGTCATCGCAGATTAATTACAACTAACACATTAATCATCATTTGTTTCCCGGTACAAAAGAAGTATCTTGTTCTTTCAAGTGCATTCTGGTGAGATGGGGTGCGCCAACCTGGGAAAAGAAAAGAGAAAGGGAACGAAGGCCAGGCAGCTTCATTAGTGCCAGCGCCTGGGGCTGCGGGAGCCTCGCCGGGGCTCGGGGCTCCTTCTGGCAAACCAGACCCTGCTGGGGGACCACGAGCTCCTGGGACATCCACTTTGCTCCATGATCCTGCCCAGGACACATGTTTCTCTGCTTGGCTCCGTCCCAAAGCACTGGTGTCGCTCCTTTCCCAAGCTGGCGGCTTCCACGAGGGTCATTAGCGTTAGCGCAGACCTGACCTGCTCCCTGGTGCAGCGGCTGTTCGGGGGTGCTGGGCCAAAGGGGCCCTTGGGGATGCTGCCACCCTGCAGGCAATGGCACTTTTCCTGCTGTCGTGAGTGGGAAGAGAAGCAGTCACTTCAGTGTCGCTGCTGATTTTGACATCTTGATGAAAAGCAAAATAATTCTTTCAGGGTTGTTTTTTTTTCCAAGTGAAAATGTTGCAGCTGAAACATTTTACAGACCTCTGGCATTAGGTTCCACTATTATTTTGGATAGAAATCTATTCCCTGTCTCTTTTTGTCTAATTTTGTGCTATTGGAGTAACCCTTAGTTCTCCATGAGCTTAGTATTTGGACTGTTGCCTCTGCTCCACGTGTGGTCTCTAATACCATGATCTGAAGCGTGCTGATGACAAATGTTAATGATGTCTATTTAATCAGTCTGTCTGTAGAAGCTCAAACCTCTTGTATCCCAGGGACTGGAGGGAGGGATGTTGAAGGAGCAACTTCCAGCAGCTTGAGCCAGCTCAGAGCAGTAACTGAGCCTACGAAGCTATTTCATCCAGTCTAGAGGTGTTTTCACATGTCCTTCTGGTGCCTAAAACTGTTCCCCTTGCTGGGCTGTCCCACTACGTCATTGTCCAGGATACACCATCCCTTTTCAGCGCATCTCCCAGTAACACACTGGGTTATTGCTGTTTTAAAGCCATTTAATGAAAGCCTAGTGATTGTGTTGCCTCATCCCTTACCCTGATCCTGTAAGAGCACCCGGTGATTGCCCTGCCCCAGATTTTCACCTGCTTTGAACTAAGAGCCACTTGAGGATTCCCATCCTGGAGAGAATTCTGCTAATTTTTGGGCCATGAATCTGTCACTGTTGAGGCAGGAGGAAAGACTTGACACCTTCACACCTTGCAGCAACACTCGCTTTATTCTCTCCTTTCGTGACAGCACTTATGTGAAGTTTGGTAGGAGAAGTAACGCTAGCACAGGGATGATTCTGCAGTGGAGACTGTCTGTCAAGGTTACACACCCAACCGCAGAGCAATTCCCAGACAAGAAAAACCCAGGAAGGTGGAGCTGCAGTTGGGGTCAGGAACTTACAAGCAATAACCATTACAGATGTGTAATTATTCCTAACCAGGCATAACCAACAGCAGAAGTTCAAAGGCATAGAACACAGTCACCCTTTCCGCTCATTTAGTGTGAGCCATGTAACCTTCAGAAAGAAGTAAAAATCGCTTGTGTGGTTACCTGTGAGAAGGTTTAGCAAGGAAGGAAATATCTGCAGGTTTGGCAGCAGAAATAAATGGAACATACATTTTTATTTTGTTCTAAAATTTAACATTTAATTCTGTTTCTTTCACACGTATTTGATCTAATGTCTCCATCCTTAAGTCATCAGCAAATGTGTTTTCTGTTCTGATTAGCATGCCTTGTCCCCAGGGTGTCTGAGCTGGTCAGATGGCAAAGAAGGGGTTGAATGGGAAAAATTGCTGGTAGCTGTAGAAAGTGAGCCCAGAGACTTAGTAACTCTCTGCCTCTTTAATAACTTTAAAGCTATTATGTTTAACTCCTAATTACTGTTAATTTTCGGAGAAGCCATCCCACTCTCAAAGGGATGACTTCTGTAGTTGAAACCTGGGGTCAGTGTACAGCAACTGAAGCACAACTGCACTTCAGGACTTTCAATATGTCCCTGACCGGATTAGATCTGTGTAAGAAGGGAACTCAGACCTGTTTGGCAGCTCTAAAAATCTGGTCCCGGTGTCCCTGTCTGCCACCTCCTCTGTCACGTGGGCCCACCTTCCAAATGGTGATCCAGTTCATGGCAGACAGCTGATGATGGGATTAGTGCCTCTTCCACTTGAAGCAGGATGACTGGAACCACATCATTTGCTCTGTACTTAATGATAGAAATGCTTGTCAGGGGTTAACATTTCCTTCTGTAGGGCTGAGCTATTTATCCCTGCAGGATCTTCCAGCTGATAAAGTACTGCCATGAAACCCATGCAAGTATAAATCCAAAGGACAAGGTGTTCAGTGATGGGGATGCCTTTGAACAGCCAAAGTGGGTGTTTCCAACAGGTTTCTTGCACAACAGATTACACTTTAGGTGATGTGATTGCTGCAGCTAAACTGTCACTTTTTGCCTGCTCCCTGGGAAGTGTTGTCCTCTGACATACATGGTATTTTCCCTGGTCATGGCATGGATGCTCTGATGTTCTGTCTGTCTGTCCATGCACTGCCTGGGTTTGAAGCTGGCTGAATTTGGGAGTGTTTCTGTTAACTTCTGTCTTTCTATCAAGACTTTAATTTGTGCTGGGCTGGCAGGATGACTGCTGGGGAGATACGGGGATGTCCTTAAAGTCTGTATATTCTGTGCTGAAGTTTGCTATGGGCAGAAAGGCTTTTGGGGCTTGATACTTCAAAGGACTTTTGGATAGTTTCTCTCAATACTCTGTAAGCTATGGAAAGGGTTATGTTAACGTGTCCTGGTTTTGGTCAAATATGTGTCTAGACAGCAAACTCTTAGTCGTGGCTGAAATGTTTCCCTCCTGGCCTTATAAAAACATACCATCACTTTTTAAACCTCATGCTTCTGTAGAAAAAAGCTTGCTGCTCTGGAGTTACAAGCAGCACCTGAACATCACTGCAAGTGGAAAAATAGAGAAGGGAGAAAGTATATGTCTGGTTTCCCAGGGAAGGTTTAGGCAGAACATGGGGCATCACCAGCTTTTGCTGGACCAGTTTGTTCTTTACAATTGACCAGATTTCATGTAAGAGCATCCCCTTCTTTCCAGGAGAGAGGGTAGGTACCCAATTATTCTTTCCCGTTGTGCCCTTGCAGGGCTCTGGAGCTCCAGCAAAGCCCCTGGCACCTGCAGCAAAGCCACCACCACAGGGCACAAGCTGTTTACTGTTCCTTCCTTCCTGCTTTTGTTTGCATAAGCAAAGAAATGCAAACTGCATCCCAGCGAGGCGATTCGGTTGGTGACACCCCTGGCATATGGCTTTCCAGGTGATACAGCTATTGCAGCAGCATCAGCAGCGCCCGTCTGTGTCCCAAAGGTGGCCTTGGCGCTTCGTTTGCATTCCAGCCGCGACGTCAGGGCCACTTTTACCACTTGAAATATATCTGCATGCAAGCATGCATGCAAGGTGCCACCACTGGTGCCCGAGCCCTTCTGTCTGGATAAACAAAAATGGTTTTTGGATCAAAGTCCCCCTGTGTCCTCTCTGTGTGCGCCTGTTTGCGAGCAAACAAGGCATTGGGGAGAGCAGGCTGTAAATTCAAGGCACAGCCTTTTCAGTGCTCTGGATGCTACCCAAATCTCTGCTAATTGGCCCCAGGAGATCCCACCCCTTTTCATTGCACCCTCATCAGTTTTCTGGGTCTGAGGGGGGTTAAAATCTCTAGATAGTGTGTGAGGGGGGAGCACTTTGTATAAACATTAAAATATCGCAGGGTTGGGTATTGGCTGGCACCTCATATAAGTGAAGAACCCATGCGATGCTGACACCCCAGGAACACCCAGTTTGCCCCAGCGCAGACAGAAGGCCGGGGCTTGTCCCTCAGGCCGGGTTTTGCCCAGCGTTTTCCAGGCAGGATGGAAATGGGGAGCAGGTGGGAGGAATTGAAACTGGCCCAGGGTATTTTTGACAGCGGGTAATAAAGGATTACAGTTTGAAAGAGTGAGATTTGGGGCTTTCATGCTGTTAGCATAATAATGAACTGCCAGCCCCAAGGTAGGCGAGATGACCTGGAAGTCTGCTCTTCCAGGGCAACATATCAATCACTCCCCAGCTCCTCCACCCCATCCCTAATTTGCCACAAAGGCAACAGCTTTGCCAGCAGCACTGGGGAGGTGGCAAGAGAAGGTTTCCCCCCTGGATTTAGCTCCTTCTCCAGCTTTGGGAGCAGCAGCCAGCTGAAACAAAAGGCATTTTCCATCCAATGGATGTTGGCACTGAAGGTCATATCTTGCCAGCTGCTTCTTCCTACGATCAATGGGATTTGGGCGCCTGGGCCACTGTTCCGAAGCCATTTCTCCTTTCTCCATCCGGTGCTCAATGAGGTTCTGGTTGGCTTCTCGTATGAGTTTGTGTCAGCCGAGTCCATCTCTGCCTTGTTTGCTTTCTATCAATCTGTGGCTTATCAAATCTATGCTAGCAGGAGCAACCTCACAGCGAGTGTTGGAGATGGGGACTGTGCAAAGAGCTGACTTTTCATTTCACAGGATAACCCTCTTCCCAAGATAAGATTCATCCTGAGTTTATCTTTAATTTCCTTCCAACAAGAAAACTGTAAATATATTTATATTTTAAGTAGGTTTTTTGGGTCAGGAAAACATTTCATTTGTCTCAGAATGCAGTGCTTGAATGTTTTTGCTTCCCTCTTTTTAATTATTAAATATGGTTATCTTTTGAAAAAGAGCTTTGTTTCCAAATGAAATGTCAGATTTTTTTTTACTTGAAAATATCAAGGAAAAAGTGTTTTGATGTTTCATTTTTTTTCCTGGGTTTGTTGCCAAACAAACCAATTAATGTGAGTTTGCCATTAGTTTCAGTCCATTGTAACACCAGCCTTGGTTCAGGGCAGATCCCCTCTGGCTTTTGGTGCTGGTTGGAGATTGGTGAAGTTCATGCTCCTGTAAGGGGTTAGTGACAAACCCAAATGTCTCTTCTGCTCCCCCCAGCCATCTGCCTATAAATGACAGGTGAAACCAGACAGTTTGGGTTTTTCTACTTTCAGTGAGTGCAGAAAGTAAATAAATGGACTAAATAACAGTGTGGTGTTGCCAATTGAAGTGACTGAGAACTGTGAGCCAGGAGGGAAAGAAAAAAATCATGTTATTTTTGGGAAACTGATAACACGAGATTTCCATTTGCCTCTTGTCTTTTGAGGCTGTTCAGCTTGGCTTTTCTGTTCAACCTGGCTAGAAACCTATTATTTTCTTTAAATGAAAGATGATCCTGATACACGGCTGAAGAAAGCGGTTGAAAAGCAATCTGAGAATTGCGCAAGAGAATTGCAACACCGGGGAAGGGCAGGTTAGAAGTCAAAAATTCTTCCCATCTAATAACCCAAAGTTGCTATTAATCACCCACAGGTAAGAGAGAAAGCAGTACACAGCTCTGGCTTCAAAAGTGACTCTTGAATAGGAACGCTTTTACCATAAAACTTTGCATATTCAGTAATTCCTTCTTTGTGCACGGAAACCTCATTAAACTCTGGTCAGCTACCTGTCAGGCTGGTTGTTTGCTATGGGCTCCTGCCTTGCTGGGACAATCTTAGGAAGCGTTTGCCAGGTGACAGTTTCGCTACATCAAGGTGTGTGCCCTGGGCAAGGTTTGGTCCCTGCGGTGAGTGGGTGGGTGTAAGGAAGAAAGGGGAGTGAGACAAAGACGCGCCTTGTCTCACGGAAGTAGGATCAGCTCGGGATAAAATGCAGCAGAGGACAAATGAAAACACTTGACTCCCCTGCTCTGGGTTTCCTAGGAGCATTTTCTTTTAATTGAGTGGACCTTTGTTTGCTGAGCATAACCTCTTGCTTCCCCTTGTAAGTGTGCTACCCACTTTAATTAAGAGAGATGAAAATGGAATATTTCATCTTGTAGAGGGGGCAGGAAGGGACGCAGCTGAGGCCACTCTGACGTGTACAGCACCACACAGCGTGAGATAATCAACTGTCATCATTCATACTCACTTTGCAGCACAATATGGGATGGGTAGCAGTTGCATGGGCTTAAAATAACCCAAAGTTGACAATTAGTACAAGGCAGGGTTCCTCAGGGCTGCACAAGCCTGGATCAGGTTGTACCCTGGCTCTCAGATGCAGGATGACCTGACAGCAAAGCCTGTTATGGTAGGACAAGGGGTGATGGTTTTAAACTAAAGGAGGGAGACTCAGGCTGGACATGAGGAAGAAACTGTTGGCCCTGAGGGCGGTGAAAGCCTGGCCCAGGTTGGCCAGAGAGGTAGTGGATGAGACATCCCAGACCAGGCTGGACGGGGCTCTGAGCAACCTGAGCTGGTGCAGATGTCCCTGCCATGGCAGGGGTGGCACGGGGAGAGCTGAGAAGGTCCCTGCAACCCAAACCATTCTATGGCACCCTTTTGGAACACGCTCTCTGGGTCACTGATTTGTTGAGAAAGGCAACAGAGAGCTGAGCATCATCATGGGGCCATGGGACTGTAAGTGGGGATGTTTGCCACATGTCTGGCTGGGCTGAGGCAACTAAATGATGAGTTGAAAAGCAGAAGCTCCTTAAATAAGGAGGATGCTGCCCACCCTCTACCAGAGTGAAATCCTGAGCAGTGTACCTGCAAAAGCGGTGCCAAAGGGATGGGGAGCAAACGTGGAGACCAGGGTGTGTGTGAACTCTTCACTCCTACAGATGTATGCAGTGGTGTGCACTAAATAGTTAACTGCCTTTGTCAGTGTTTCTGCACACACTCATTTCTGGGAGGATTGATGTGCTTGGCACACGCACACCTCCCTCCAGATAGTGCACAAACACACTGAGCTGCTTTGTGTGCTGTACGTGTGTGCCATGGATTAAAGTCACCTTTGTGCTGAGGGGGAACAAATGGTTTATGTATTTCAGAGAAAGGAACATGAGATTGTAGCACGATGTGCTGCACAGGGGTGAAACCACTTTAGAGCTCAGCGTCTGGGTTGTTGGTTCTCCAGAACTTGAAAGAAATAGGGAGATGTGTTAAACTGCATAACTTCAGATGTTGTCTATGCTGTTTGCCTTTGTTATTTTTCTTCATGGCATTGGCAGGAAGGATCTCAGACAGAATCTGGCAGGGAAGGGATCAAACCCCTTGGCTGGGGTTGGTGGGACTTCTCCTTTGGGCCATGCTCCTATTAAACCATCAAAACTCAAATGCACACATGGAAGGATGAATGCTGAGCAGATGGCTTCCCACCTCTGTCTCAGTGATCCCCTTCCATCTTGCCAAAGCTGAGAACACAGGAGTCCTACAGGGAAAGGCAGGGGATGAGAAGCTGGTTGGGTTTCGGTTTCTGCTCTGTTCTCACTGTTTTAAGGACCAGGTCCAGAAACTACAGCCGAGTTTCCTATTAACATGAATTCTTTACACCCAATTCTTATTTAACTTCATATCAACTCTCAGGGCAGGAGCTAATGTGGACTTCCTACAACATGTAGAATGTTTTCTGTGATATTGATGGGTAATCTGCCCAGTTCATTGATTTGGGGCTTTGAAAAAATACACCTGGTTATACATACAAATACCTAGACCTGGAAAAGAGCTTTTCTCCTTTCTATTGCCCCATTTGTCCTACTGTGGCGTTCCAGAAGAAGTTGCAGAAATCATTGGGGAGATGCAGGTGGGGAAGTCTGGCCATCTCCAGGTTATCTATTTTTACTGTCCCAGACTGTGAGGATTGCAGTAGATTTTCAGATACGACCAGATACAGCTTTTGCCTTTGTATTTTTCATTAATTCTCTGATGGCCTCTCAAAGGGAAGAAACACTCTGGAAATGGGCTGCACAAGTACTCTATTTTCCATCTGGAGAGAGGAAGTGATATTTTATGTGTGTGATTAGTCTGCAGTAATTTGTTTGTTTGCCTGTTTGGTGGGTTTGTTGTTGATTTTTTTCTTCCTCCCCAAAGTCAAACCCCAGAAAATAGTGTTTTGCTGCAGCCTGAAATGCAACCTTTTGTTTTCCTGCCTTAGTAATTGAAGGTTTAGGTTATTGCTGCTACAGGCTTTTTCCCAACATTAAATCAGTAATTAATGCTCACTTGCCTGAATGTTTTAGGGGATTTGAGCTCCAGTCTGTGGGAGAGTTTCTCCATCACCACATGACAATGAAAGACAGAGAGCTCTCGGTCCCTCCTCCTGCGGCATTTCTCCTGCACGGGCTATTTCAGTATTCACTCAGCTAGAAAGCGAGCATACGGCTGATTCTCCAGCCTGCTGGTTAGGGCACGCATTTGGGAAAGAGCATCTCTCGGTTCCAGTCCTTGCTTCAATGAACCTGACATTGAAAGGCTGACAATGAAAGCAGCTTTATTAAAATTGCCAGCTTGGAGTGTTCAAAAATCATGTGTCAATCTCCTCAATGTTGAGATAGTAGAAAATACATCTCTATCTTTGGCTTATTTATTTCCCTTTTGCGTTGTAGCTTTTGAGGGACAAGTTTTCAAACTTTATCTTATGACCATGGCTAGGAAAAGCTGTGTCCATAAAGCTGTCCTCCTCCCTTTACAATAATCCCCATGAAGGGAATTTTTCCTCCTCATTTTATTTTAGCAGCACTTTTGTGCCCCTCAGCAGAAGGAACAACCTTTTAGTGAAGGTGCTTCCAGCTCCAGGGCAAAAGAACCACCTCCTCCCCCAAAGCCTTGCCTCTAAAGGGGTTATTCATACCTTCCTTTTTCTCTAGTGCTGAATTCTACTTGCAGATTTAAAAAGAAATAACCTTGAAATGTCTCATGTATTTAGCACTATTTCAGACTGAAATGATTGCTCATGTTTAGTTTGCAGCAGAGCCTGACCAGATTTGCTCCCAGCGACCTCGTCTGAGCATCATTGTCAGGTTATTTTTTTCTGCTTTCTCTCTCTATACCAATATTGAACCAACAACTTGCCTTTAAACGAATAGGTCCCTGTTGACCTCAGATTTAAATTTCAACCTTAATCTTTTGCTTGGAAAGATTCAGTGGCACTTCTCAGTAAAAAACAAACAAATAAACTTCTGTGAAGATGATGAAAAGGTATCAGAGCCTACATGGATATATCAGGGCAGCCCAAAACAAAAGACGGAGCCATCACAGGACAGTTTCAACACTCTGCATTAGGTAGGCAAATAATAAAGGCTGGGATCAATTTTAGCTTTCAGCTCTACCTGCTGCTCCTGTGTAACCCTATCCCACATTAACAACACCAACCGGTAGCTGCTCATGTATAATACATCCTTACTAACCTGCAGTGAAAGGCACCAAAGTGTAACACGTGTGAGCAAGGTAAGAGAGGGAGCAGAGGAAGGAGTTATCATCAGCTGATGGTAGCTGATCTGAGTCCTTCTTGAAGTCTTCCAGGGATGCTCTGGTCACATACTGGATATTAAACACAGGAGTGGGGTTTTTTTAGGTGCCCCTGCCCCAAATGTCGGGTCTAAGTCCAAGTTCATCACTCAGAGCTTTGTTCAGTGCGTGTGGGCTCATCACTGCACAGGGGACAGATGGGGTGATTTGGGGAAGGTGCCGTTTTGCTTATTCCCCAGTTCTGCCATTAACGTTAGAGGAATAGAGTCTCAGAGGCAGTTAAGCTAGTATTTTTTTAATTTATAAACAAAATAGACATCCTTTCCAAAAGCAGCAGGGTATCTCAATTTATTTAGAAAGAATATGTGAAGTGCAAGAAGCCTCTCCTTTGCATCTTGCGGTGCCAAAATAATGAGCTGAGGCGGGTTAGAAGAGTGTGGTAGTTAAAAGTAATGTTGCTTTTAAATTCACCACATTTGAAGAAGTCCTTAAAGAATTCCAACAGACGCCTTAGTGACTGATTTCCAGCTAGCTTTAGTTCAAAACATAACATGCTCTGACATGATCCCAAGAGAGACCAACATCATTTGTTCTTATTTTGAGTTATTATGCATAATAAGGTCATGTTCCAGAGATAAGGCCACTCTAAGATGCATGACTTCAATTCTGGAAAATAATTCCATTTCCTACACTGAATGTTTCATTCTTTGCAGGCTCAAAAGAGCTGAAGAAAATGAAACAACCTTTAAGTAACAGTCATACGCTCACCTATGGCTTCCTATGTCCCTAGCTGTAACCTTCACAACATTTAACTGTTATTCCTCACTTGGATATTTTAAAGATTGGTCATGCCCATTAAGATCTTTGTTCCAGCCCATGTCTTGCTGAACGGTGTGATATGATACAAACCACGATTCATAAAAGTTCCTTGGAAGTGACTCAAGGGAGATTTGGGATTTTCAAACAGTTTTTTGAAATGTTAATGGCTGTTTAAGAGCAATAACAAGCAATTTCAGCTGGGGATGATTCAGTTGAAAAGGTTATTAAACCAAGCTGGTAGGAGTCAGAGAGACTCAGCAAACAGGGAAACTGGTGTTTTGCTGAAATAGTTCAGAGTGGGAATTGCAACTTCTTTAGAAGGAAAAATATTCCAGTAGATTAAAAAACACTTTCAAAACCAGAGACTGCCTTGAGATCAGAAACTTCCCAAAGTAACTTGCTTGCACATGAGCAGGATGGGAGCAGTAGCTGGATGTGCTCCAGCTTTATCGCTGTGCTAGAGGGAGACGGGTGAAGGTTGTGTTGCCTTTGGGAGTCCCATCGTGGCCTCTGAGAGAAAAGAGGGTTTGTATTTGTATTTTCTTGGTGTGCTTGATCCAGCTGCTTGCAGTGATACTGACTTGAAGTGAAATCCAGATTCTTGTTGATGCAGCAGCTGGAGAGGCTGAGTTCACGTTGATGGGGAGGGTTTGGTTTCTCACTCAAGTCCTTGGGCAAGTCACTTCATCTGCAAAATGGGGATAATAATTTTTCTTGCCAGAGAATTGCAGAGATTGGCACATTAAGAATCACAAAACCAAATAAAGGGATCTATAATAATCATTCTGTGACGTATATAGAATAATAGATCTATAGGAATAATATTCTTGACCTGGTTAGCTTTGTGTATTCTCAAGTGATTCGTCTTAACCAATGATTTAGCCCAAGCTAGCTGATGTAATACATCTTCCTGTCCTAATTTAGAAGAAGCTTTCTGAAGGGGAAAACCAGATTCCTTAGTTACGGTCTGAAAAATAAAAATATTATCTTATTTAGGAAAACCAACAGGAATTGCCTGTGTAGATGTAAATGATCTTTTAAATTGTGACGTGGCATTGCTTTTTCCCCTCTTCATCACTACTGATCCTTAAGCTGGAAAGGCACTTTGGCCATTTTTCTTGGCCTTGCCACTCTAGTCTTGAGAACAAGCTGATGATTAAGAGGTAAATCCTGAGTATTAGTTGTAATGCAAGGAGTGAGATGGGAGAAAGAGGGTTCTGTGGAGGAGGGACCTTGCTCGTGAAGGCAGCTGGCATGGGGCACATCAGTTGGTTGTAGGCAGTCAGTGCTCAGTGCGAAACCCTCCATGTTCCCGCTGGCTTTGCTGTGGCCATGCATGCCTGGCACACGGTTTATTGCCAACAGAACAAGCCGTCCCGGCAGGAAATACTGCAGCAATAACCTTATGAGTGGCTGGGTCCAAGCTGTAAACTTTTCCAAGGCCACCACTGCATAAATAACACATTGCAAAGGCTCAGTTTAAAGCCTGGAGAGTCGTAGATGTTCCATAAGGCCAGAAAGCAAAGAGAGGCGAGGTTGGGGCACAGTTTATTTCACAAGAGTAGGAACCGGGAAGTCTGGGCTGTATTTACCCAGCTGGAAGCAGGCTTCATGTCTATTTATTCCTAGGTTTTGCCTCAGGTGCACAGTCTCCCATTAGGGCTAAATAGCCGGAAAAGGCCAAATACATCTGAGGTCACTTTTGGCTAATTAACATGGCAACAAGTGCTGATTAATTAGTTTGGGCCTGAAATTAGCTGAGATAATTTTTGCAATGGCATAGGCAATAGATTTATGAGTGCTTCTTCTCCAAGACAAACAATACTCTGAAAACATTGTTTGTGCAGAAACCGTCATTCACCCTGTAAATTACTACCTGCATTTCTCAGAACTTAATGAGTAACTATTTTATTTCACTTAAATGCCTAGTTTTATTTATTTCTACCTGATGGAAAATCTTACCTTACATGGCATCCAGTGGTGATCACTTATCTTATCATGAATCTCTCCACTTGATGTATTCCTGGATGGTAGAGCAAATTAAAAAACCCTTTGGGGAATGAGGTCCAGATTTTCAGAACTGCTGAACATTGCAACAGGCAAAAGGTGTTGAGGTCTCAATGACAAACCTGCTGTCCTATAGTCATCAACATGCTTAATACACAGACTTGCTGACTTTAACAACTTGGTCAGTGAACTATAATACCAGTCTTGGTGAAGATTTACTACTGTACCAGTGTGGGCTGTGGTGTACATGACTTCTGGATATCCAACAGTCCGGGCTGTTGGACCTCAAAAGTTGTGGGGAAATTCCCGTTACGAGAACATGGAACAACTCTGCTCTTTGCAGCATATATGCCATAGGTGTGTACTACAAACACTTCATCAGACTGATAATTATGAAGTTGATGAATGCATTAACAGCGATATTTAAGAAATATTTGACTTTCTGCTTTAAGACCTGCTGACACTGCCAGGCCAGAAAGTGTGCAACAGAGAGGCCAATGCTAAGGAAACATATGTACCTACATTAATACAGTATATGAGACTTCCCTGCTGTGTGTCCTTCTGTTGGAGGTCTGTCTGGGTGCGTCCAGCTTTGTTTGCCCTTTGGCATTTTGATGGGCAGCTGATGAGGAGCAAAAAGTGTCATTCCTGGTCATCTCCCAGGTCAGGTCCCCAGGGCGTCCCATGGCTGGGGAATCTCATTTGCAGATTGCCTTAGCAGAAGGGCCCACTGCTGTGTCTGGATTAGCTATTCCCTTTGCAAGAGACTAATTTTGTGCTTGGCTTTCATTGTCCATCTGTAACCACTTTTGCAATATAACCATGCAAACAAGAGTAGCTGCCTCTGCCCTGCCTGGAGAGATCAGCTCTGCTGCTGCCACAGCAGGTCAAGAAGTAGAATTTCTTTTTCATGGGACTCTTTTAGCATTAATTTTGCTTCCAGTCCAAATCAGGTTGAAATCATCAGTGTTCACGTTTCTCAAAAGCTGGAGTCTGGGAACAGAGATGCACAATGCAGAAAACATCCGTTAATAAAAGAAAAAATGATGGAGTGGCTGCCTGTTCTCAAGTCCAGAACTGACCCACAGTGTCCTTGGGACAACAGGGGTACCCAGAGACGGAAAAATCACTTGGGTCTTAATGTGCTGTACCCCTAATAAATGCCCTCAAGCCCGAGAAGTTTCAAATGAGGGTTTTAGGGCTCATTGACTAGCAGGTGTACTTTTTGTGTCATTTTGCCATTGTGTAAGGACCCCCACCATGGTGTGTATCTGAACTACATTAAACCTTAATGATTATTGTTATAAAGAACCCATCTCATGCAATTTTTTCCTTATTCAGCTTTTCCCTTTTGCCAGTTTGATAGGGTTTTTTTGCAAATTATTATCGAATGTTAACAAGTATTGTCCAGAGGCACCCCATAAAAGTTCGTCTGAATCACATTTTTGCCACTAAAGCCTCTTTAGTTGCAAGTATTTCTCCCCCTTCTCTTTTGCTGTGAGCTGAGAGGAGCTGGCAGGGCTTGCTGTTGCCCAGAGCCAAGAAGCATTAGAACCAGTCTGGCAGGAGGCTTCTCTTCCTTGATGGGACTCTTCTTAAATGAAAATGTATGTGAATTTGTAAAGCCCTCATTAAGTGAGTCACATGATTACTAAAAAGGTGTGTGTTGCAAAGAGTCTGTTTATCCCAACGGTGACAGAAGCCAGAGTCCCACAGCAGCGCTCCTACAGCAGATAATGCTGATGCAGATGGAAACCTCAGAGAAGGCTCCACAACGAAAACCCCTTTGGCATTTTTTTGCCAAAGACTAAGTCGCTAACACTGATGGATCACTTCATTCCATTTAACTTCATTTCTGGGGATTGACTGCAAATTCCTGAGCATGTGTGGTCATTAGTGTTCCCATCAGGGTAGCAGTTATATGCCATGAGCCCTTGCTCTCCAGATAGTTGTAGTTGAGTATGTTATTCCATTTTACAGCCTGTTTAGATCCTTTCTGTACCTGTCATGTGCCGCTGAACAGCTGCCTCATGTCCTACCCCAGAAGGAATAAGTAACATGGATCCTCAGACTTAAGAGCATTGTGTGAAGTATTTTGTTGGGAGCAAATGCATACCAAAGTCTTCTGCTTGGATTTCCCTTGTTGTGTGATTGCTTCAAGATTCAGGTTGTGCTTTGTAATCCTGTTATCACAGAGCTGCTTTATAACATCTTGTCCCATGAGTCTCCTTCCAACTCACACTCTTGCAGCTTGTCAAGCTTTTCTTTGCCACTTCCTATTCTGACACCTTTTCCCTTTTTACGATTTCCTCTCTGAGCTTCATTTACATGAAACCACAACTAAATCCTTCCCAGGCTTCATCATCCATTCTGCTGCTTCTGCTCTATTTCCCATGAAGTCTCAGCTGACTGGTTTCTCTGTGCAGTCTTTCTCACTGGATGCACCAGTATATTGTCCAAATATTTAATAGCACCTAATGCATTTTCTTCTTGCTTGCATACTTGAGACCCTTAATTTTCAAGCTCTTTCCCCACTGTCCCGCTGCATGCCAAGGTAGTCTGAAAAAATAATGGTTTTATAAAACTAATTCTGTGCATTATTTGGACCCAAACTGGCTTGTGCAACCTAGCAGAGGCTAATGGAGTCAGCTGGTCATTTCAGTTCCTTCAGCTGTTAGTGAAAAGGGATCTCCAGAGAGCGATTCACCCCAAATGTTTTAAGTCTGGATGAATCACTTTTTGAAAAGTGCTTGTTTCTTCTTGGCTTCTGCTATTTTCAGCCTGCTTGGACTTAAAGTTTGGTGTAGTCTTCAAACACTGACACCTCAATTTGACATACTCATGTTCATCATGAAGTGCATTTTTATCAGTAATGTTAATAGCGATAACACCTTGCCAGCTCTCAATTAAGGCTAGACAATATAGTAATGCTGAAGTTAGGCTGTTGGTATATCAAATCACAAGCTCAGGCTTTTGAGAGAGGCTGGAAAGCTGCATTGTGTGGTAGGTACTTGCTCCCTGATTATGTCATGATAAATTCAGAATCAAACCATCAGCACATCTGTATTCATGTGACATTGGTAGCGGGTCATGAAAACATGTTTTAGACCCTTGCTGGTTCTTTAAACCTGAAGCACTGCTTGCTGCACCAGATGGGCATTTGTCAGTGGGAAGTCCTTCACTGGCCACTGAGCTCCACACCTTGAATATAAGGTGGAGCAGTAATAACAAATTGCTGCACATTTTGCTTGATTTGTAGATAACAGACAGTGGAACTGAGGAATTGAGCAGATGTATATAGCAGGTCTTATATACACACCTGAGTCTCCTGAGCATTGGACCACATGTCAGCAGCTGGTCCTCAGAGCACCAGGACTCAGGCCATGTGGCTTCCTATGGCTCTGTGGAGATGGATGGACTCTAGCAGGCTCTGCCCCTGCCAGGTCTGTCCCTCGCTGGGTGTCCCCCATTAGCCCAGGGTTCGCTTTCCCTGTAGAAGAAAATTCTCTGAATGTGTTTTGGGTGGTGGTGGGCTGGAAGGAGACAAGGGAGAGACCACCAAGGCATTATGTATGTGTGCCCTGGTACATAAGGAGCTGCAAGCTTCAACTGAACCTTTCTCTGGAGCATCTCTTCCATGGTAGCTCTCTGCTAGGAGGACCAAACCCCTCTTTGCATGTTTTCCTTTCCAATCCAGCAACCTGGTTTTGCAGGGCTAGTAGGAGCTGCATACCCGGAGCAGCAACATATTGGTCTGGCACAGGTGATGGGCCAGAAGTGGGGAAGAGATGCTCACATACACGTGCCCACACACAGGTTGAGCTTCCTCCTCTTCAGAAACCAAGACGAAGAGGCCTGGAGGAAAGGTTTAAAGATTTGACAAGCCAGGGCTCAACGGTGGCTCTGGTAATGTTGCTTCATAGGAGTACATAATATTGCATACATACACATTTAAATCAGTCACAGCCCCTCTGTCTTCTCCACGTGTAGATCCCATCAATAGCAGCTTTATGCAGGCAGGAACATAACCTGGAGACTCGAGCACCAACACGGTGTCAGGGGAAGTCAGTGCAAATTGCTCCATCGGCTGGACATTAAAGCAAGGAGTGATATCACCCTTAAAATAAGAAACCTAACGTAATGTGCTTTAATAGCTGAATAATTGCTACGAGCAAAGAAGGAGGCTTTTGTGCAAGAGGATCAGTGGAAGCCAGGGCTGAGTGCTCATGACATCACGGCAATGCACAAGAGAAACTTTATTCTCACGGCTCTGCAAAAATGGCTTGTCAAGCTGCCAGTGCCAGATAACTTGGTGGGAGACATTAGAGAAGAGTTAATAAGATGATTGATTTACAGCTGGAAAAAATTAAAGAGTCTGAAAATTGACAGACTGACATTGTTTGAAAGATTTGCAAGAAGCCTCCCTCGCTTCTTTCAAAAAGAAGGTCAGATGCTTCCATCAGTCTTTTACACCCAAATTTGGAGCTCGCAGCGTTTCAACAGGTATTTTGGGGGAGTCGCTGTCAGTTCTCCTTCATGGGAAACAGTTGCAAAACTATTATCATCCTAATTTAGCTCTGCAAAAATAGATCTAAAAAATCTGTACCCTTCTTATGGGAAGAAGTGGGTTTAAAATATTTTATTTTAATTTACCAGCTGTGGATCAGATCCAAAACCTTTATGAAACTTCTGTGTTTCTTATTGCTGGATTTGAGTGCAGGGTGTTTTCTTTACTTGTTAGGAAAATTGTCAACTTTGTCTCAACTCTGTATATATTTTTACGGTGGTTTGCTAGCACAAGGGAAACTAAGGGCCCTTTCACAACTTTTGGAGCCGGTCCATCATATTTTTTAAGAATTTACTTTGTAAAAACACTTGTTAAGATTGAAACAAATGATTTATTGTTGATAGAAACAAAATCCCACGGACACTGCATTGTGTCTTTGTGAAGAAACAACCTTTATTTGTGTAATTTCTTAGGCACAATGGTAGAGTTGGCTCCAGGAGCCATTCGCACCTTGGTTGTCTACAGCAAAAGGCAAACATACTAGTTGAAAGTAATTATGAGAGACAACACTTTTAATTTTTCAATCTTCAACTATCCATCAGAGTTGTTAAGAACAGGTTTTTAATTTTAGTATCATTATGCTTGATCCATCAGTTATACAGCTAATAAGGGACAAGTCTGGCTTTCAGAAACCTTTCATGGGTTTCCAAAGACATAAAACAACTTGCTTCAAACTGAATTTGATTCAGACTGCACATGGAAATAAAACACCCTCACAAATGCATGTGCAAGTTGAGGATAATGATGTAAGACATAATGAACAGAAATGAGAAGGATATGACATTTCAGATAAAGAGGAAAAAAAGGGAAATAAGTCCAAATGTCAGCAATGTGCAGTTTGAGGTAACAACAAATACAGTAACATTATGACCATAACTGTGTTATTGAAGCCACTCAGGAAAGTGAGTGTCTGAAAAACAGCAACAGGATTGATGAACTTAAATCTCTCTCAGGAAAAAAAAGAAGTAAATTCTGTTAGCTTTCACATGAGATAAGTATCAAGCTGTTTGGATTTTGGAGATAAATGGAAAGGACCAAGGTAAACTCTAGAGGGAGAGCAGCTGAAGAGGTTTATTGAAAACTTTCTGGTGTTTGAGTCTGACAGTCTTGAAAGCCAGCTGAGTTTTACCAAGAACTTGTCTCTTTATTTAAGACTTATTTAGATCTTATCTTCATCAGACAAACTCATTGGTGTATCAACAATCTTTTGAGTTATCCCAACTTTTGGAGATTTGCAGAGTAGATCTACTTAAAGCGTGGTGCTCTGTGCTAAAAGCCTCCAAAACAACTCAACAACAACTCTCCCATGCTAAAAAGCTCTTCATTTTACCTAAATGTATGCTGACATGTCAAATTGATTTCATTTCCTCCTTTGGAACAAGAGCCAAGCGATACATGTGATGGCTCTTGTAAGGAGGTTTTTGACAGTGTTTGGATTGATGCTCTCATAACTTAGGACAGTGCTGTCTGGAGGAAATCACTGTCTGAAAGATGTAATTTGGATATACACTTGGTTGAAAGCACCTTATCAGAACAAAAACAATCTTAACAAGCCAAGTACCTGATTAGGAATTTAGCAGCATAACATTCTGTACAAACTGTAAAATGGCATGTTTAGGAAGAATACAAATGTGCAAGCTACACATCAAAATTAATTGACCAAAGAACAGTATGGCATAAAAGCTAAACATGGACCAGTATTGCAATATAATGCAAATACTCAGTCAAATCTCATTTGATGATATATGAAAATATTTTCTTTGCTTTCTTAGCACGTTTGAGGTCTTGACCAAAACACTATGTCCTGCTTTGAATCCAGTGTTGTTAAAAGAGACAAGTTAGCAGCTGGAGGCCAGCAGTGATGTGGAAGGCAGGAAGGAGCAGCTGAGGAAGGTCAAGCTGTTTGGTCCAGCGAAGAGGAGCAGGAGGTGGCTCCATGACCACAAAGAGGTGATGTTGTAGGAGATCAATGACCGGCTGGTACCTTTGCACTGCGAGAACAATTACAGGGGTTTCCAGAGCCCAGCAGAGGAGTTGTGAAATGAGTGGCTTAAACTCTTCCCTTCCTCTGGAAAACTACTTAGAAAACCTCGTTATAGAGTTTATCACAAGTGCCATTTCCCAGGTGGGGAGGCGGGGAGGGACATGGCTCTGTGGCTGCCCAGCTCCCACCCACCAAATCAGAGGGAAGGGGCAATCCCAGAGCCCTCCTAGCCTGTTTTAGCAAGAAAAGAATGTGGGACTGTGGAAAGAGGTACATGCCTTATGTCACAGCACTCTTCCTGCTTATAGACCATCTGTATTCTTCATCTGGGGCATTTTCATAATACTGACTTAATTTTGCTGAAACTGTTTTAATCATTCTCACAATACTATTTCTTATTGAACATTTTCTAACCACAATGAAACTTCATCTTTCCTTGTCTCACGCTTGGTTTTTAACGTTTCACGTTTCTGGGGAGGTGAAGTACGATCGCTAGTGGATCAGGCAGTCCTTTCAAATGCCGTTTTTCATAAATCGAAAGCCCAACTAAACCAGAATCCAGCAGTTCAGGGGTGGGAGGCACAGAGAGATTATTGCTAAGAGCAGCAAAACAGGGGGATAAAATGTCTAGCATTTGAAAAGTCCTTTTCGTAATGACACAGTTCTCTCAGTTTGCAGATGACAGAACAAATTAGAAAATATTCCTGCTGGCCTTAAAGATACTGCTTTAGGAAATCTAAGGTTGCCTAATGGACTGAAATATAATTTCCATGTTTTCAGTCTCCTCCATTTTACCCAAATCATTCACTTCAATAATTAAAGGATAATGAGCCGAACAGTTTTTGCCTTTAGAACCAGCCCTCTCTGGATAGACATTCAAAATAATAATTAAAAAAGAGAATCCTGTCTACGAAGTTGTCTGCAGATAATAGGAGTATCCTTCACTTTCTCTCTCCCGGGGTTTCCTAGCTGCCATCTATCAGTCAGTGGCCAGATCGTGGGGATTGATTAGGGGCCAAAGAAGAGGCTGCCCTCGTGCAGAAAGATCTATCAAAACCTACGTTCCCCACACAGTTCCAGTCTCCCTCCTAGGACACGGGTTCGGGTGCATCCATGTAAAGAACTTCATTGATTAGATAAGAAGAAAAGTGGGCTAAATCCTATTTACAGCATTTCTTAAACTTTTCTTGACCTCTCCCTGATGCCGTCACCTCTTGGACCCGCTCCCTTGCCCAGCATCAGGGAAACACAGGGCCAGCATTCGCCAAGAAGTGGTGCAGGAAGGAGATTTTTCACAAAATCTGCATTTTTAAAAAATCTACTGGAAAAACCCGTAGCAGCCCTAACCAGTTCAAGCAAGAAAACATCCCTAAATCTTTATGTTCAAATGCACATGGCTGGATTCACCCCACTGAGCTGCAGGCATTTCCCTGGGGAACCCGAGGCGATGGCTGTGACCTTCGCTCCCTGTCCCCAGCGGGGACACATCGATGTACCAGCAGGTACCTCGGTGATTTTCCAGTGATGCCCGGCTCTGTGCAAGCAGCAGCTCCCCTGGCCCGTGCCCAGCGCTCAGCTTTCTCCTGCAAAGAGCCTGAGTCCCTTCGAGCATCTTATTTACAAGGGCTGGGCTTTCACAGGATCTGCCTTTTTAAAAGTGGCTTGTGTAGAAATATGTCAATAAACCAAGATCAGTACTTGATATTTTTAAGTGGGCAAAGCTTGTTCTTTAGGCTTTTCTCCTAAAACCTGCTCAAAGCCCATCCCCTTCCTACACCACAATCTGCTGCCGCTGGCCACCGGGGGCATAAATAAATGAGTTATGAGTTTTTTCCAAGCAGTAAACTTTTTCCTTCTTCTTCTAAAGAAACACAGCAGTATCTAACAGCTTTCCTTGCTGGAGTTTGGGAGCTTTTCAGAGCCATAAAATATTCATTTTACTTTGTTTTTTTCCATTAGGTCTTAATTCTCAATATTTTATAAGAAATTAAATTATCCAGGAGAACTGAGCTGTCGTTTTTAGGAAAAAAAAAGAAGAGAAAAGTAAACCTAAAAAGCATTTTCCCAATTAGAAAATGACCATCAAGCACAATGCAGAGAAATTTTCAGAAGGAGAGAACTGAGCATGTAAAGAACCAAGCACAAATTTAGAAATCCGGAACTGTTTATTTTTCCTTCAGAGAGGACCAGTTTTAAGAACTGAACAGATTGAGATTCATTTACTCTTCTTCATCTTCCATCTCAGAATCAAACCGATGCTCCTGATTCTTTTCTTTCAATAGCACTTTATTTTTGGGCCCTGTTTGCTGGACTGAACCCCACTTGGTTCCCAATGGCAGGTGCTCTGCACCCCCGCACACTCACCTGCCTTGTGCCCGGCACACTCAGCAAATAAACATTTCAAGACCCAAATTAAAACCACGATCCCAAGACTCTCTGCTGGCCAAAAAATGCCACACACACCCCCTTTTGTTTTAATGTAGGAGCTCCAAAGTGCTTCTGTCTGTGCCCTGTGAGCATCCAGCCCTCTGTTCCTGGTCCCACTGGAGTCTCAGAGTCTGTTGGCTGAGTCAAGAGAGAGGGGAAGGGGGACAAAGGAGAATGTTTCATCAGAGCAAAGGTACCAATGAAAGAGGTAAAACATGCAAAAAACAGTTCTACGTATCTTCTATATGACAAATAAGTTTGCGTTCTGCCTTGACATGAGTGTAGTTTTTGGGCAAACTATGAATATAAATTTGGCCCCTGGAAAAAGGGAAGGAGTGAGAAATGGTGACATGCTGTGGCCCAGATGTGGTGCATAAGGGACAGCAAGTGAATGGTCACATGGGTGGGAAGAGGTGCCACATGTGCACCCATCTGCATAGTCCTTGGTGGGAATACACAGATTTATACCAGTTTGCTCCAGACTGAACGCCAGCAGGGGAAACCCAACTTTGGCATGTTTCAGACCCTGTCTAACCACAGGAAACTTTCTCCCATGACCCAGTTCTGTATCAGGACTAGTGAGCCTCTCTGCTGACACATCCAGGGCATCACGGTGCCATGAAATGTCACCTAATTGTCCCCATAGAAGCAGCTTTCCGCCTCCCTCTTTTCCTCTGCAGAGGCTGGAAGAGAGCTGCAACTCAGCACATGCATCAATGACCAGTGACCACTGCTATTATGTAGCATGGTGAGGTTAGAATTTGCCATAACCTTCCTCATTAATGTCACACAGTTACAGGTTATTAATTATGAACTCACTTGTTGACATTAAACTGTTTTACTGTCCAAGAGGCAAAACTGGGCTGGATGCAAAGTGCCGGAGGTTCATCCTTCTCTCTGATGAATTAGTCACCCTCTCTCAACACTATCTCCGTTCCCACCCCCTCCTCGTCCGCCAATTTGGGAAATAATTTGCATTCTTCCTCTGAAAGCATTAATTGAGAGGAGAACAAACGGAGTCCCAGGCAATTTTGAACAAGCCTCATTACTGACTGGGGGCTTGTTTTGAATTGGCGTCCGTCAAAACAACAATTGCAACGCCTTGGCCCGGCACCAAAACTGTACTGGGAGGGCTGCTGGGAGAGACAGGGTTTTTGTTCTCTGGGAGCCAGTTGTGCACCTTTAATGATGACTATTGCAGCCTGCCCCAGGCTGATTGCTGCACAGCCCGCTGTGTCCGTTCCCGCATTAAGCCCTTATTACCCAGCAGCAGGACGAAACCACGGTCAGGGAGTGCCACCCCTGCACCGTGCTGCTGGGCTCTCAGACAATGTCACGCTTCTCTGACCAGAGACCACCCACAGCAGGAGATGCCACTTGCAATTAGGACGTTTGTTTTCTACCTTGCCTGACTTTGCCCCAGCTGGAGGAGAATTCCAGCCCAGGCTGGGGTAAGACATGAGCAGAGCCCTTTGTGGAGAACCTTGGCCCAAAGGGATGAAGTATCTTCTGCTCCTCTGCCTGGGGTGACAGGGAGCTTCTCAGGCACAGGACACTGCACAGGTTTTCAGCCAGGCTCTGCAACAGCTCCCCATGGCTTTTTTTCCACTGTGTCCTCTTGCTTCTTTCCTCCCAAATTCCCATCTTCAGCTGCCTCTCAGCTCGTTGGATGGGATGATCTCGTCTAGCTTCAGGCATGTTAGACATCTAAGTGAGATACATAAGTCAATGTGGGGAGAGGGGAGTCTAAGACAGAGCTAAAGATGTGCTGCATTTCTCCATCACCCTTATGGAGATCAACCCATTGACTTCCTTTCCATCCTCCTTATCTCACTGGTTTAAATTGCCGCATTATCCTAAGCTGGCTGGTAATTCTGGAATGGGTTAGAAGGATGTAAGGGAAGGAAAGAGAAGATATTTTTTGCAGCAGCAGCAGCATCCAGAGCTGTTTGGACCCAGAGGTTTTGCTTTCACCTCACCTCTGCTTTCCTCCAATTCCGAAGAGAAAACCGGTAAGAAAAAAGCAGCCACGGATCAGTATAAGGGCTAAGGCTGCTGCCAGGGGGGCCAGCAGACTTGTCCCCTGATGCTGGATCAGCTCTGTGAGATAATCACTTGCTAGATATTCTTGCTAGAGGTATGAGCAATCATTTCAAAAGCTTTCTTTGTGTTTGCTCTTTGTAACCTATGCTGGAATACCAGCATGTAAGAGCAAAGGAGCTGCACTTAACGTGCTTCAGGATAAAGATTTTGATAGCCTGGGCTGTACGTGTGGAGCTCATCACTGCCATGGTTCTCATACAAGTGCCCAGCTGATATAAAGTGGTTCTCAAACAGTCTAATTGTATCTGTTTTCTCTAAACATTTACAACCAACAAAATGTGCATGTGTACATTCAGCAGAGGGCCAAGGAGAAAAACAGCAGCTGCTCCCCACATTCCTGCTGGAGCTTGTATATATTCCAGTGCTTTTTAAAGCATCTATTTACATTTGCATTTTGGATCCTTCTTCACTTCCCAAGGAGACTTGGCCAAATCCAGCACTGGTTCAAAATGGAGACAACAACAACTAAACCATGGAACCATAGAATAGTTTGTGTTGTGGGGGCCTTCAAAGCTTATCCAGTGCCACCCATGCCATGAGCAGGGACATCTTCACCAGCTCAGGTTGCTCAGAGCCCCGTCCAGCCTGGCCTGGGATGTCTCCAGGGATGGTTCATCCACCACCTCTCTGGCCAACCTGGGCCAGGCTCTCACCACCTTTATTGTAAAAAAATTTCTTTCTTATGTCTAGCCTGAGTCTCCCTGAGAAAGAACCTCATCTCTGCATCTGTTCAACCCTCCAGGGATGGTGACTCCAGCACTGCCCTGGGCAGCCTGTTCCAATGCCCCACAGCCCTTTGGGGAAGAAATTGTTCCCCAGATCCAACCTCAACCTCCCCTGGTGCAACTTGAGGCCGTTTCCTCTGCTCCTGGCACTTGTTCCTGGGGAGCAGAGCCCGACCCCCCTGGCTCCAAGCTCCTTTCGGGCAGTTCAGAGATCAGAAGGTCTCCCCTCAGCTCCTGTTCTCCAGCTGAACCCCCCAGGTCCCTCAGCCTCTCCCATTGCACTTGTGCTCCAGCCCCTCACCAGCTCCATTCCCTTCTCTCAACTCGCTCCAGCACCTCAAGGGCTTTCTTGTTATGAGGGGCCCAAAACTGACCCCAGGATTCAAGGTGCATCCTCACCAGTTGTATAATAACATATAATAACTTATAATAACTCAATATTGTGTAATAACATCAGTAATGTCTGGGCAGCTCAAGGCTGGCAGTGATGGGAAACTGCCTTGGACGTCCCAGCTCCACCTGCAAATGAGCACGGCAGCGCTACAGCTCCTTTGCTTTCAAATTGGAGCATGGCTGCTCATAGGAAGATAGGAGACTTTTATAGCTGGATAAATTGTGTTGGCTTCAGCAAAGAGCACAGACCCACCATGGAAAGGCCGCAGGAGACCGTTTCTGCTCAGCAGGAGCCGTAGTTCGGCTCTTAGCGGCTTCTGAGAAGTAACGAAGCAGCTACCGAATGTAGGCTGTGAGGAAAGGAAGTGCCGTCCGTCAGCCCCATGTCGTGCTCTGGAGAACAGTATTTTTATCAGACAGCGTGTGATAATTTCAGTCTTTCCCTGCTTAATGTTGTCTCAGAGCAGCACAAATCCCATCTCATTCCTTACTAACTGTTCATTCGGATTATGAGGAGCCATAGATGCTGTTTACAAGGTGAACGCTTTGCTTTTTACAAAGAATAAAGTGCATGAGGCTGCTGAGGCTCATTTTGGGAACCCAGCACTTTCTGATTTTTGCTAACAAGATGTCTTGAAGCTGCAGGTAATTGAGAAACCTGATCAGGGGAAGAGGAAAAGGGCTTTTGGCTGCTATGTCTGATGCTTCCCCTCCCTCCCTGCTCTTTCCCCTGCCTTTGTGTGGAGAGGATCCCCAAAGCAAAGGGCATAATACATTTACATTTCTGGTTCATTCCAGATGTTCGAAGATAAAGACCTCTTAGCATATACCAAGACACTTCATGATCTTACATATTAAACAACAAAGCCACAAGGAGATGTATTTAAGGCCAAAATCACCCAGTGTGCATTTTCAGAGCTTTGCCCTAGGACTGGAATATCCTGTGCAACATGTTAAAATATCCTACAGTTCCTTCTGCAGAGGCATAACCCCCATAAACCCAATGTTGCCCTGGTAGAGTGCAGGGACCTGCTCCTCTCTCCCCCAAGCTCCCTCCCATTCTGTGTAATTATCTGGTGCACCACAGCAGGTACCTTGCACAGTTGGTCACCTTTAATGGCTCCTCAACAGTACAGATTTAATTACATTAGCAGGTTCAAAAACAAACATGGAAATGAAGAGAAAATAGGGCTGGAATATTAAGCATAAAAAAAAATTTCATCACTTAACAGTGACATTAACAAATGATGTTCATTATTTATTTTCCAAATGACCAAGACTAATCTCTGATGAAGACGTAGGGAATTCCAGTAATTCTCTTTTAATCATTTCACTTTGCACGATGGAAGATGGGAACCGCTCACCAGTAACACAGCGCTGGGCTGAAGTGGAGATGCAATTCTTTATGAAAGACGAGTGTGTGTTTTGTCTTGGTGCAGCATCAATGTGACCAGAGACCGAGACAGAGGGAGAGAGAAGTGCCGCGGTGTTTTAATCAGCGAGCAGGTTTCATTCACAGGCTCAGGAGAGCCTGCTGATCAGCTTTGCTTCCATGTGGCTGCACCTCCAGAAAGGAAATAAAGAGCTGAATGGAGTAAAGCAGTGTAATTTCATAGCAGTTAACAGCAAGAGACCAAAAAAACTACATTGTTTTTTGCTTTAGCCTTCCTTGAAGATCCATCATTTTTGTGCCTACGTGAATCTCTGTTGAATTCCTGAAAACATGAGTTTATTTATATTTGTGTTACTCGTTGCCATTTGCCTGCGTTAGCTGCCACCATCTGGTTTCACCTGCGTGGGTTGTGCTGCGCATCCCATATCAGACCCTGCTTTCATCCCCAGATTTCATAACAAATCTTTGCAAAAAGAGGGGATGGGAACTTTGATACTGATTACAACGTCGCACTCCATCAGCATCTAATATGGAGGAGCTTATGTGCTTCTTTAGCGGCTGTATTTTCTCCTTGCTCACTTTTTGAAGTCACTATCCCTGCATAATTTTCCATATGCAGAAGTGCTCGTGGCTGATTCAGTGACTGCAGAGGTGTTTGCTTTTGTAAGCAGATGTGCTCTCAGGAGAGCGTGCATGTGCATTTGTGTGGGATGTGACAGGACACGCTGTACCACAGCGTGCAAAATAATACATAGCTGTTGTTTTTGTCTGGTTTTGTGTTGTTACTGCTGTGGGTCTCGTATAATACGTGCTCTGTATGACCAAACCTCGTGGTGGGAGATGTTCCTCACTGTTCCATAGTCCTCATTTCTGCATCACAGCCCTGACTTTGCACTGCTCAGGCAGAGATGGTTTTTAGACACTGCTAATGCATCTAAGTGTGCACTCGTATTGTCTGTAATAGACCTTGCCCTCCTAAGTTCTATACACCTAAAAAAGCCAACCTCTGCTCCCAAAACCTTGCAGTAACACCTGATGGTGCTTTCCTGCAGTAGTTACAAACAGATTAGCCCTGCACCAGGCAATTTGTTAGTGCACTGTGCATCCCAATGCAGTGACAGCTTGCATTGCTTTGCGAGTACAGACACACCTGTAATAGCTTTTGAGCCCATGAACAGCACTGCAGGCACGTGGGGTAGATTCATCTGCTCTTTTCCCATGGTGTTATATATGGATTTGTGTCTGTTCCTGATGGAACTTAGAGCATCTTTCTATCACCCCATTGTATTTTGCGTGTAGGTTTGTGTTCGCACGAGCAGGCTGTGTCCGCAGAGGGGTCTGTCACCTGCGGCACAGTGGGTCTCAGCTCACTGCCCAGCTGTGAGGATGTCAAGATAATGGGTGATTACACTATTTATTAGGACATTTAGCTACTTCTTTGCTGTCCTAACTGCTCCTACACCTGGCAGTGATTTCTTGTCCTTGTATTATCTGTGTTGTTTCTCAGACATTCTGAGAGGGGCAGGAATGGGAGTTAAATTTTCCTAAAATGCTGGAGATAGGCAAATATATTTCAGATACTCTGTTCTGGCTGAGCTAAGAGGAAAAACTAATAGCAAGGGGTTGATTGAATCTGTGGTGATTTCTGTGCTGTTCTAGACAACACATTCAGCTCTGATACAGGAAACTGTTATCACAAAAACCTGCCAGCCCTTTTATGAAGGACTTGGCAGAGGATGGGCATTAAAGTCTGGGTGCCCATCCCCTTTAATGCTAAAGAGAACCAAACCTCCTAGCTCAGTGGATTATTTCTGCATTTGGCTTAGCAGAATTGGTGTGGGAGTAACAGCAGAGCTCTCCTTGTGTGCTATTCTGGTCCAGATCTGTTTTGTGATCATACAGTCAAACTGCTCCTTGTGATATAGGGTCCTTATGGGAACTGCAGCTTTGCTGATGCAGTTGTCTGTGTGCTGGGACTGGAGTGGATATAGTCCTATCCATCGGTCTTGTCAGTCCATTCAGCAGTGAAAGGCTGGTGGGTTCTCATGGTATGAGGCTGAAAAACCACAGTTGTCTCTCTCTTCTTATTCCTCATAGCTCTAGGGAGAAGAAATAGATTTCAGGAGAGAGTGAAGAACAACCCCCATGGCAGTTTTACTGCTGTAGTGACCATCAGACAGTCAAAATGTCATTCACACAAAGTGTGACACAAGACAGTGTCCCAACACCAAATAATCCTAAAGGACTTTGCTTTGAGGTGTAATAAAAACTGCCTTGTGCTCCCCAGACTCGCAACTGTGGTGACTCTGTACAGTTATCTCTACTCTGCATCAGGGAAACTGAAGCACTGCCATGGCAAAGCCAGACTGTACAACACACCGGTCCATGGGGCTTGGAGTGCCCCCAGGTAACAACCCCCAGATGATTTAAAATTAAGGAGACACAGTTAGGCTGCCTGGTTCTCCAAAGGAGAGACACCCGTGGGGTACCCCGGGCTGACAGGAGGCAGGGACATGGGCACTTGGCTTTCCTTGCCAGGACTCAGGGATGCGCTGCTCAAACCCTGAAGCTCCCAAAAGGTTCTGAGTTCCCCATGGAAGAGATGACAAGATCCTGGCTACCCTGGGTTGACCAGGAAGACAGTGTGCAATGACCCCTCGTGAACACTAAACACACCAAGCAGGAGCTGAAGGTTCCTCCTCCACCCACTGTTATTGCTGTCCCCAGTGTAAGGAAGGTCTATGCTACAACAGGAGCCGCTTGCCACCTCCATTTGTGGAAATCCTGGCTTGGATCCTGCGGCAAGGTCCGCCCTGCTGCCCGCCCAGCAGCACCCTGCCCTGGCCACAAACCAGGCAGTTTCTGCTCAAAGCCTCAGATTGATTACTTTAGCTTTTAGAGACAACATATAAACATTCCCAGTGAAGACACTTCTTCCAAGGGGCTCAGCCATGTGGGGTTTCCTCCTCCACGTTTATGGGAAAGCATTTTGTTTAGATAGAAAAGCAAATAAGCAGATCCCCGCATTCCTCCCCAACACATCTCCACCAGCTTGCCGGCCTCTGAGATGGGAGATTTAGCACAAACTCAAGGGAAATTTATGTTAAGAGTCCCTTATTAAAATCCCAGCAATGTCTCTGTGGGACATGAGGCACCACAGGCTGGCTTAGGAGCTGGGAGAGGGTGGGAGGCAGCCTGCAAACTGAGAACTACCCTGAGATTCATTTCAGCAGGTAAATGCTTCTCCTAAGAATTCTTCTAGCTTGTGACTCAATACCACAGCCTACTTACAGCCCAGGAGGCTAAAAAATGTGGTATCGCTCGTACTGTGTTCTTGGGAACTATGAAAGAAGAGACAGTTTGGATTTTGCCCTTCAAGGCTACAACTAGGTTGAAAATTCACCTCTGCATGAACACCAACAGAAAGATTTACACCCATGAAGTACTACTCAAAATAGGCTTTAAGTGAGAATTAATTGGGATCTGTACCTCTGAGAAAGGTGAATTTCCCCTGGGCCTGAATAAGTTCTGCCTGAGTCTTTCATAGAGTTATTATTTCTTTCATTAAAGGGGGAGAAAAAGAGATTAAAATCTCCACTGAGAACAGCTGGCTAATTTTCACTCTTTCTTTATAAACTCAGGCCAAGACCTGGTTCCTGGCAAGCACAGACCCACCATCTGCAGGGGGAGAGGCCTCTGGCCTCCCCAGCTTGCTGGAATTTTCCAGCTGATGTGAAATATTTCCCAAGCTAACGACAATGTCTGTTGAAGTAGGATGAGGTAGCCAGACGGTCATTTTTGTGATACATTACTGGGTATCACAAGTCAAGTGTCTGAAGACAAACCCAACCTTGTGCAGAGCTGGACTTCACAACTGTGCTCCATGGTCAGGTTTTCTTTCTGGGGATAATCTGAGGAACAGGAGCCTCCTAATCTCATGTTGGCCTTCTGCAGTTTGCTCCCTGATTTGGGGGACCAGCATAAGGGAAGGGTCTAATAAAACTCCCATGTCACCACTGACCTCAAAAGATCCACCGTCAGTCTCATAAACACTGGTACCATGGTCTCCTCACCAGCAGATTTCCAAGGACCTTACACAGCAGGTCAAAAATCTGTTTATTCCTGTGCACATCTTGGGGAAACGAGACCCAGTGCTGAGAAGTGACTTCACAAACTCACTTGTTCAGCAGCACCATCAGCCTCCTAAGGGCCAACCTATGGCCATGACCTCGCTGGAAGTGCTGGTCCACCACCTGCGAAACTTTTGTGATTTGACACCAGATGCTTCTAATAGTCCTTTTGTGCCTGATCAATGGCTTCAGCAGGAAACAAGACAATGGGACGTACCCATGGTACCCACAGAGCATCTCCATAGGCATTGGCAGGACTGGCACTGAGGGAGATGGGGAGGAGTGAAAACAGGACTGATCTTGCCACTAATTCTGACCAAGCTGAAATCCCCAGATGGGGGCGAAGGCCCAAATTAACTAACATCAGTCTTAGAGACTAACTGCCCTGGAGCAGTGATCTAGCAACTCTCACCTCCGAGCCCCTAAACCCCCTCCATCCTCTTCAAAGTTCAGCCACAACACAAGGTTCCTGATCAGTAACACGTTGGACACCCGCGGGAAGGAGGCAGCTCAGGGGTTAAGGCTCTTGGCAGCATTTCAGTTGTACGATGCAATAAAATATTTTATGACATTTTTACAATATTGCGCAATGGGATTTTGAGACCTCAAAAGAAAACACTATGTAAAAGTAAGATGCAACTGAGTGGAGCAAGCCCAGCAGGTACGAGTTTATCTCTTTTCCTGCCCTCTCTTCCCCTCTCTCGCTGCCCTTGCCGCAGGCAGGAGCACTTTCTCCCCATGCCCCGGTTTCCCTGGTGCTTCTTAGCACATCTGTGCCGTTTTTATGTGCGTGCCACATAGTTCCACAGTGAGCACATATTACATGTTGCTACAAACAGCCCCAATAAACGTGAGAGCCAAGCGTGCCTAAATATTACAACATATTAAACACCTTTTAGCCTGATCCATAACCTTGCAATTGGCACAAAAAAATCACAAGATTTGTCTTTCAATGGGATTCCATGGTTGCCATCGTCCGTTTGCTGTGTGACATCATGGTTTGGGACACTGGTGGCAGGGGCAGGAGATGCAAACTTGCAGCAAACAGCCAAAATCCTTTAGGTTACTAATTCGATGGCCCCCAAAACTAACTTCCGTGATTCTGAATCAAGGAAAAACATGCTCATCTTGAAAGGATAGGGGGTCTTTCATTTTACAGTGAGACATGGAAAAAGAGCAGATGTCTGAAAGGAAGGGCTGAAGTGAGTTCATCAGCAATAAAGCTTATCCCAGTGGTTCAGCATCCTCCTAACTACATGGAGGTCACCCTCATTGCAGAAGATCAAGGTCACCTCTGGGCAGTCCTGCAACAGGCACAGAAAAGATCCTTCAGCAGATGTGAGATGGTCACCCAGATGTGCTGAGCATGGTTGTATCTGTCCTTGCACCTTAGTCCTTGTAGGACATGGTCTAAGGTGAAAGCTCAGGCTGTCTCTGAGTCAGAGATCACTGTGAGAGTGTCCTGGGGAAGTGACACTGTCCCAGGCACAGGATGCTGGACCAGCTCAGCCTGGTCAGGACTAGCTGGGCCATTTTGATGATCTCCTGTTACCCTCTCCAGAAATTACACTCCACTGGGTAGGTAGAAAATTTATCTGCAATTTCAAGGTAAATTTAACCAGAATTGTTCCAGACACTCTGAGATCAGAGATCACCATGTAAAAACACGCAGGAGATTTAACACAAATCCCCAAAAGAGGAGTTTTTAGCTCCCTCTCACATGCTCTTCTTTCCTTGTTTCAACCCTCCTGGTAACAACATGGGACAGGAATGTACTTTTATAACTGAGGCAGGGATGAGGTTCTTCTGTAATCATGTTATTCCAGGAACTGACACTCTAAGAAAAATCCCAAATATCACAGGGTTTGGCATAAAATCATACAAATTGGCAACACTACATTCAGAGTGAGGCAAGCTAAGAAAAGCCTAATCCAATCTTATGCTTTAGAGGACCAGCAGAGCAGCAGCAGATTGCCTGGGGTGGTTGGGAAAGACACACTTGTCCCCACATGGGATGTGTCCAGGCTCTTGGTGAAGCAGACAGGGGGTCTCAAAAGAAGCTCCAGTGTTTGAACTTCTGCAGGCAGAGGCATCCAACGTCACGGCTTATTTGTCTGATCAAACAGAGCAAATCCCTCACTCTGATCCTGCTGATGGCTCTAAATTGCTTTAACTGTGGTTAAATGAACCACACAATATATTTTCAATGTAAGCATTTTTTTCTAATAGTTCTTTGGCCTGACTTCAGTAGGTGGTTCAGCTTTCTTGGAATGTTCTGCTGAGAAACTACCTCTTAAAAACTAAGACATGAGGCTTTTGGTGCCCCAGCTTGGGCTCCTACAGCACCTGAGCTCATCCTGGGTGTTTCTTCTTCCAGGGTTCCTTGCGAAGCATCTTTTAGTGGCAGCAGCTCTCCTGGGAGATTGTGCTTGGACACCTCCCTGGGTGCCCTGACTCCTGGGCCAGCTGCTATCAATGGCATCAGAACTTGGATTACATCAATTCTTCTGACATTGCCCAACTGAAACCCTGCTCCCCAAGGGAGGCCCAGCTTAATTGACTGTGGTTATTAATATTGTATTATCAGCAGCCAGATGGTCCAGAGACAGGCAGTTTTCATACATTTTACCAATGTCCTTCAGTGGAAAATTATTCCCACTTATCTTTCATCCTCGTGTACTTCAGGTAGAACAGCGGCACCCTCCGCTGCGAGCGGTCACCGTGAGGAAGTGCTTGGCTGAAGAGCAGATGTGAAAAGGTACTTGTGCATGTTTTAATTAAAGCAGCTCTATGGAATGGCTGGAGGTCCTTCCTGCCAAGTCTAGAAAATGCCCACAGCAGCTTCACTGGAAGAGCTCTCTCCTTTACTCTTTTTCTTTTTTTCCACTTTTGCTGACTTTTTGACTTTTTGACTGACACTGGAAGAGCTTACAGTGGTGGGTCCTGGTTAGAAAAGTGACCATGGAGAGGTGCTTCAAGGAGGTCTTTAACTGAGAGTTTTTCTGGCTCCCAGGGGAGACTCAGTCCAAGAAATAGTCAGATGGGTACCTCTTTGTAGGTCATTTCACTTGATCCTAGATCCAGCATTGACCATTTGCTCCTTCCACACTTGAGATGCAAATGATGGTTGAGATAAACACAAAGAAGACCCTGGGCTTTATATGGCCAGAGGATACTGCCCTGCATCGTTCCACGTGCCCCCTCAGACTGTCCCCTCTCTGAGGTCGCCAGGACTGGGCCCAGTCCTGGCTCTGACACCAGCTCAGCCCATGGCCCTTGGCATGTCCCTGCCGTACCTTGGTGCCCCCATTGATACCTGAGCATCACCTCTACCTCATACCCTTGCAGCAATGTGGGGTTTGCCAGGGCTTGTCCTGCAGGAAAACATCTCTCGCAAGACATGGTGGTGACTAGGTTATCCGATGACAAGCTAACACCTCCCTCAAAGTGTTACCAGTATGTCAGACTGGGAACACAGACCTCTGTTGTTAACTCCCCTGCTAATGAGTATTGCTACTGACAGCTCCAATGTGACCTCAGAGGCTGTTTAGGGGTGGGCTGGAGTCTCAGGAGGTGTGGACGGGGTCTCAGGAGAAAGTGCTGGTGGAACCAAGAGCTCTGGGAAATGAGCTGCAATGAGACTCCTGATACAATATAAATACAACAGGAAAAAATTTGTGCTGGCAGCGTAACTTTCATTGCTGGCCCAAATGTTTTAGTGCTCAGTCACAGTATTTCAGCATATTGGCCAAATCTGAAATAGTTCATCTTTCAAATATTTTCTTCTTAGACAAAGTTTTCCCTCCTCGAAAACTGTACAGGGAAGAGACACATCTCACATACAACCAGAAGCAGAACCAGTCAAAAGCACATTGCTGTGAAGAAAACCGTCCTTTGGCTGGGCTGGAGCATCCCCAGAGCTGCCTCCTGAGCCTCAGACACAACATCCCAGGTGCTGTTTCTCCAGCCACACATGCCTGGACCAGCCTGAGGCTGTGATCCAATGCAGCAACTGGGACTTGCTCTGGGATGTTTATTTTCCAGTTGATCCACCGGCAAGGGCTCACCTGATGCCCACGCTGCCAGGACCGGCATGTGCTCCCCAGGCTGGCCGCTCGCTGGGAACATCACCAACAAAATAGCAAACAGATGTCACCCAAGATCATTCATAAATATTTCATAGCAGCCTATGAGCCACCTGGTGAAATACAGAGACCTCAGCGCCGGCTCCGAGCTTATTACTGAACACCAACAAATGCTTCTAATTGGGCTGGTGACAATGACAATATTATTGACAGCAACAGAGAGAACAACCCGCTATGGTTTATTTGTTTTGCTGTGAGTACCTACACTAATAAAATGTAAATTTAGGATGATGGATAAGACTTTGTGGAGAGCTTCTTCTCTGTCTTATTAGATTAATACAGAAATGTGAGCAAAGAGGGAGATGTTAGGGAGCAAGGTGACATCTGTGGAGATGGGCGCTGCTCTGAGGTACAGGAGAAGCGCAAAGGGAGTCACTTGGAATTAAGGTCATTGGTGTTTTCACCCAAACAGGAGCCATGGAGTGAGGAGGGTAGGGGAATATTTTACAGAAATCCAACCCATTTCCTATTGGATTGAACAGCAATCCTGAAACCCCATCGTGTCGCACATGGACACTGTGAACAGGACATTTTCCCAAAGGGCTGCTACTGCAATCAGAGCAAAAATCCCATTTTCTCAGCTGGTTCCCAGTGAGAGAGATCTAAGAAATTGGGAGAAATGAAATGAAGCAGGAGAGGGTGCAGGAATCAAAAAGGTTTTTGGCCTCTGTTCCCGGCTCTGTCGTGTATGTGCCACACAGCTCTTATTTCCCAGAGGCTGCAGTGCTGTCCCCATGTCACCAGGGATGACACTTGATTTGTTGCTGTTTGCAGAGAATTTTGAGGTCTTTGCTTGAAAGGAGCTTTTATTAAAGTTCCTGCATGCTAAGAACTGCCTAGGACTAATAAACACGGTTTAAGAAAAGTAATTTGGGGACATGACGGCAGCTTGGTTCTGTGTGCTTTTGGGCGCATAATCATGTGTGTGTGTGTGCGAGTGCATGTAGTTCACAAATTCTCCTGAGATCCCACTTCCATTTGAAGGCAAAAAGACTCCCATATGAACATAAGTCCTGGTATGGCGATATTTTATATGCAAGTATTAATCCTCTTTTTAAGCAGCTCGTTTATTAAAACTCGGCAAGTTTCGATTTTTGAAGCTGGTTTCTTGAGCTGTCATTATCCTCCTGCTGGAGCAGATTAGCGGATTGCTGGGAGGATGCAATTTGAGCTCAATTAATTCTGCTTCAAGTCCCAGTTCAGTGTTGCTAAATAGCTCTCAAACCCTCTCTTCAGGCTCTCCAGCACTTTGCTGCCCGTGGAATGCTGCTGTGGGACTGTTTCTGCTGGGGAGTCCTGCCCCACACCAGCCCCATATCACTGGCAGACACCAATCATGTTTGCACCATCACTCCCTCTTTCCTAGAGGATTTTTACAAGAACTTCTGCTCAGTTACCTTAAAGCATCTTGTGTCCAGGGTGCAAACGCTGAGTTGATCTTGCAAAATACCAACCCTGGCATTCAATTTTTATTTCTCTTTTGTATTACTGCTGTTAAATCAGTTAAACCATTGGAGCAATCATTTTCATGTCTGCTTGGATACAGCAATGAGAGGGAATGGCAGAGTAAAGCAGATAATATATAAAGTATTGAAATAAAAATAGTCAGTTCTCAAGACAGGGTTCTTTTTTTCCCTTGGGTAAGCCTTGCCTTGACTGTCATAAGTAGGATTAAACTGGAGCCTTGACTTAACCTGCTGGGCCCGTAGCCTACAAATCCTCACTCATGTGGTGAGGTTTATGCGGGTGGAAAGTGGGCTCCTGGCATGTGTAAAGTGAGGACTGTGTAAATCACCACCGGAGCGGAGCCATCGACTGCTCCTCCTTCCAGGCAGGAATTGTCTTTTCTTTACATGCCTTTGCAAAACCTGTAAAACTGGGACCAGATCCAGGACTATCCAAATCATTATTAATCTTGACCTAGTTTACAAACAGGTATCAAGTCCACTTCCTTCGTTCCTGTCCCTCCTCTCTCTTCCTTCCTTGCTCTCCCTCTTGTGCTCACAAGTATATACTGCACATCCTCTTTCCTGCTTCCAGACAGCATCAGTTACAATGAACCTTCCTTATTTCTTTTCTTTAAACAGAAATACAAACCTTATCATGATATTCATCAACTTACCTACTCTCACTGGATGCTCAGGAGGGGGGAGTTTAGGTACCAGGAGGCCGTCTAAGGCATCACCATGGAAATGGAGCAGATGAGTCTTGTAGCTGCTCCTACTACTTTTATTTTAAGACAAGGTGGACTTCCAAAATTCAGACCATCTGAAAGAGAAAGGACTGGGGCAGGTGGAGGGATGGAGCTGTTTTATCGGCAAGGCAGATTCAGTGCCCAGGGTCCTTCCAGCAGTCGTGCAGAGGGAGGTAAAGACCCCATGACAGCTGCAGACTCATCACCCACAGCCTCCTCTCTCCAAACACCCAAGCTGCAATGTGACAAAACAGATTCTGAGTTGCCAGGTGGGACCACAGGGCCCAAACAGCGAAAGCTCTTGACTTAAGCTGGAAGACATGGGTGGAAATGCACGTTTCTGTCTTCTTCGTATTGGTCTTCTAGATGTCTCAGGGACTTGCTTTTGTGCTGCCATTTACCTGCCCATAGCCTTTCAAGCACCACCCCAGGGCAGCTACGCTGAGAAGCTTCAGTCCTGTGGTATTGCTGTAAGCACAAAGATGCAAACCAGACCAGACAGAGACTGTCCCATGAGCTCGATGCTATCATTTGTGCCCAGCTGACTGTGCACATCAGCCTTGGGAGCTGGCAACGTTTCGCACCTGGGCTGAGGACAGTCCCAGGCACTGGTGGCGCAGATGAGCCTTTCTGCACTTCTCAAATGAAAGGCAGAAAACGTGGCTCACTGGGAAATGTCAACTTCAAAGGGATTCCCCTGGCGCATTCCAGCCCCTTGGCCCATGAGGCAGCAGCCTGAAAAAATACTCATTCCCTGAAGGTCAGCGTGAATCACAGCGGTGGCCCAGTCGGGAGTGAAGGGCACAGCTGAGGGACACCCCAGGATGGTCCTGCCACTGTCCACAGCTGCCACACTCCAGCATCCCCCACCAAAACGCCTCTGCTGTCTTGACATATTCTCTTTTCATTCCCCTTTGCATGCCGGTTGGGACAGAAAACCCTGTCTGCTTGCAAGGACTTTTCCGTGCCTGTGGGTGGTTTGTGGCTATTGACTGAAGGGAGATGGATCGATACACAATCTGTGTTGCCTTTGTGGTGGGGAATCCTCCAAAACACAGTGAAATGCTTGGACAGGCCCAAAGGAGGATGTCACAGCTGGGGATCATGACCCCAGCAGATGCCTGCTCGTGTGGGGCCACCCCGACTTTCCCAAATATCCCCATGGGGTGATTCCCAGCTTGGGAACAACTGTGAAACACACAGGCAGGGCTCGCATACCAGCACATGGATACCGGCTTTCCATCCTGAGGCAGGACAGCCTTGTGCATAGACCCAGGAACTACCACCTGGGATAATCTTCATTTTGGGACGTGACTCCCACCTTGAAGCCTTTTAGATGCACAAGTGTGCTGAAATCACCAAAGTCACCCAACCTCCCCCATGCCAAGGCTGAGCTGCCCTTGCCAGGCCTGTACAGAGCTTCTTGGAAGTCAGAATCAAAGCCCTTAACCCAAGAGGCCCTGCAGACTGTGATGCCTTAAAAACTTCTCCTTACACATTATTTTTTCTGGTAGAACCTCATAGCTTGGAGAGTTAATAAAAGCGTCAGCTAAATGGGAAAGGAGACTCAGAGCAGTTTATGCAGATGACATGGAGGGGCTTCAACTGCACTTGCCTGCTACAATTTCCAAGGCATTTTTGCCAACTGATGTTGACATGCTCTTTCATCCATCGCTGTGTCAGTCAACCAGCAGCTCATAACACCCAGCCCGGCTGGAAAGAGAACAAGCAGCTTCCAAAAATCACAGCCCCATGTCTCACCACTGGCACTAGTGCTCAGAGTAGGAGCCGAACAGGCCTGGAGAAAGGGCAGGGGGCGCAGGGGGGGCAAGCGGGGAGGAAGATGCTTTTGGCAAACAGAAAAAGAGATGATTAGTGGAGATTTTTTTTTTACCTGTGAAATGAGGCCATATTTTTCAAGGACCTTTCCCCATGGTGTCGTATCACTGGAGATGAGCTACCATTAAAATTACCATTACTTACTGATTAAACAAAAAACACCCCTGCCTTAAGCTTAGCCAAAGGCACCGTCTCCACTTGATGGAGGTGATGTTGGAAAACAAGACCACCCTCACCAAACCCCTTCAACAGGAGGTTCAAAAGGGCTGACCCAAGGGTGAGGATCAGCTCCAGGACACCATACAGAAAGAAAAATCACCTGACATATCTCTAGAGCAATTAGATCCCAAAAGAAGGTGATTTGTTAATGCCGCAGGTCCATCTCTTTTGTGCAGAGCCCGGACATCTGGCAGAAGCACAAGGGGCCGGTGGTAGCCGCTCCATCCCATTGCTGGCCAGCGAGCTGTGCTCATTGAAACACTGACCGCGATTCTCATGCAAATGGCCGGACGGCAAGAACAGATGTGAAACATTTGGTTCTGTTCTTGTTGGCTTGTAAAGAAATAATGCGACTGGAAGGGGGGAAAAAAAGGGGCCAAGCAGGGTGCGGGGGGAGAAAGTTTATAACAATGGTTCTCCCTTGGTGGCCCGAACCGATGGAGTTTATGTCAGGCTGTGCCAAATTCATATCTCTAAGTGAATGGGACTAGCCCTGTCAAGCTTTGAGGTAGGGGCAATACACAAATATTATAAATACAGAGAAGTGTAGAAGCTGTGTCATGTCCAGTGTGGAGCTATCAATCATCTCCTCCCCATCCTGAGTTTATAAAGTGGTTTCTGATGGTACTTAGACAGTTTACGCCGGCCGTGCGGACTGGCTGGAAAAGCTGACTGCATGCTCCAAGTATGTCGCGTTTGCTCTCGGGGAGCTCCGGTGATGAGGTGCCCTGGCAGGTTTTGTTGATATTAGCAGAGGGAGAGAAAAAAATCATCTACCACTGCAAAGAAACAGGCAAGCAGAAAACATAAGCCATGCTCCAGCTGACCCCAGGCTGGAGGGAGCACGGGGTGTCCGTCACCTCCCTCCCCGTACCCTGGTTCAACACAGCAGTGGGGAAATGGGGCTGGTGGGGGAACTAATCTGGTGGTGACACAGACACATGACGATGCTCAGTCTTCCCTGACGTTTTTCATCATGGCTCTGGAACTACTGTTTCTGCAGTCTGTTGGCATGGGACACCTGTCCAGACATAGAGGTGTCTTTAAAAACGTTTGAAGCCCTTTTTCTGTGAACATCCACGCAGAAAAACTTATGAAGACACAAAACCCTCAATGCAAAATATGCATGACATGCAGATGCATAGAGCTTGCACACGCAAACATGCAGATATCCTCACAACAATATGCATGTTCATACCTCCATCTGCTCTCCTGTATGTGCATGCAACACAAATGCTTATGGACAAACAAGAACATCCCTTGGCACACACATACACACTGGGTCCTGAGCTTGACTTTTCCCTTCTTTATCTATCTGGATACCTCTGATTTGGGATACAAGCTCACAAAATGAAGGGGAACCTCGAGGCTGAGCTTTTCCTGCCTCATTAGTGACTGAGCCCTCCCAGCATATCACTGCAGATGCCTCTGACAGCTCCCAGGAGGGATGGAAGGGCTCACAGGTGAACATGGTGGCCAGGAAGGGAATAGAGAGATAGGAAGGTGGAATCTGGGGGCTGAGAAATGTAGATTGGGCCAGCGTGTGGCAGATATGGAGGCCAAGAAGATTGCTGGCCATCAACATGTTCAGACAAACCTGACTTTGTCTCAGCCCTCTGCCCTGTGTAGAGGAGGCGACCACGTCCAATCGATGCTTGCTGGCTGGGCCTGTCCGACCTCCACCCACTCCACAGCTTCTCTTACCTGAACTTCACACGTGACTGCGTCGAGGGAAAGGTGTCTGCTTATGTTTCCTGAAGCACTAAAGATCATGTTTTGAAACAGCTGAGCTGCTGACTGCCTGCACAGCTCAGTAATTACACACTCGGCACTGTGCTGTATATGCAAATTAGTCCTAAAATGACACCGGGATGTTGTGCTCCCAAGTTGTCAAAGCTCAGCCCTGGGATTGCTTCCAAAACCTGCCAGTGCTGGGACGTGCTCACCAGCCAGGCAGTCCCTGGGCGGGATGGCTCTTGGGGTCGTGTCACACCCCGCTCTGGCCATATCCAGACCTCATCCCAGCTTATCTGGGATGGGCTTATCTGTGAGCTAGTGCATGCACGTGAATCTCCACAAACACCCCGGCACAGACCAGCAGGTGGGTGCAAACACAATGCCAGAAGCACAACAGGGCAGGTTATCCCCCTGGGATTTTTCTGGTGGGTTGGTGCAGCTGTTGCTGATTCTCGGCCATCACCCAGCCCTATCTCAAAGCCTCAGTGAGTTGTCCAGCCCTGACTTCACCCGCTGCTGAAGCACAGCTGCCTCCGAGCTGGCAGTGGGTTTTAGCATCGCCTAGCAGGAGTGCGGGCTGCCTGAGGATGGGATGCTGAGAATATAGTATTCAGCCCAAACTCCTGGGGTGATGCAAGCAGGCCAGATTTCCCATACAAGGCAGGAATGTGCGGCTCTCGTTCCCCCTTCCAGCAGAAACTAATGCTATGTTACTGCTTTGCTTCCTTTTAAAGTGCTCTCTTCAGCCCAGCAAAGCCAATAACTGGAGCTGTCACCAGCTCTGCTCAGCCAGGATGGAGCAAGAGCAGCAGCGCAGGGTGTCCTGGGGATGAGGGCAAAGCCCCTGCCCTTCCCACGGCACCCCCGGGGGTTTGCGGGCTCTGATGCTGTTTTGCCGAGGGTACATCATTGCCCCTCTCTGCTGCTGGCGACACCACAGGGCTCGGTGTTTGCTCGGTGTTACAAATGTCCCGGGAGCACCATGGAGCTCAGGTCCTGGTGTTGAACCAGCTGTTTCCAGGTGTGGTTTCAGCCCTCCTGAGGGGGTGGGATATTTCAAAGGGATTGCATGGAAAGCGCAAGCCATGGGGTACGAATCAACACCTTTGGAGCCCCACAGATACCATTGCTGTACCAAGGACAAGTTCTTTCTTAAAATCTGCTGTGAAGGGAGGAGCTGATGGACTTTACAACCAGTCCTTGGTCTCTGGCTCTTCTGTCCAGCATAGCTGCCCTGTCCCAACCCTTCGGGAGCCTGATTCAGCACTCAACACTCTCTAAGCATTGCTGGACATCCAATGAAGTCAATGAAAAGACCACCTTTAACTTCAGAGCCCTTTGGTTACACTTTTGGAGAGACAGGGCTTTGTACAGGCTCGCATGAGGAACAAAGTGAAGCAGCACGTGTGCGTGAGCATCTTGTCTCCACAAATGGGGCACCTTGTCCCCAGCCTGGTCCCTGGGGACATTTTCTGTGGCTGACCTGTCCATCCTGAACCAGGAAAACCTTACTGAGCACATCTTCATGAAAGTCAAGCCTTCCCCAAAGCAACAGTTGGAAATCAGGCTTCCCCGCACCTTTAATGTAGAACCATAAATGCAGATTTAGGGTTTAATTTTCCCTGTATTGTTTTCATTGTCTGGTTTGGCATTTTTTTTAAAAAAGTAGAGAATAATATTAAAAAGCACAAAAGTCCTGGAAAGTATTTATTGTTGTTCCAACCTGTAACCAGTCACAACTGTATCAAACCCAGCACAATGAAGCCCGCAGCGCACAAATAAAACGAGACACAAACAAAGGTAATAAAAGAGACAAGTATCTGTTTCAAAAGCACTGGAAGAGCAGCAGGAGTGTAACTACTTCATGTTCCAGCTAATATAGCTGTCTGGAGTGAGCCTCAGAGCTGTATCAGGGAGCAGTTTATGGGTTTCCCTTGGAGAGCTCTTGTAAATATTTGCCTGCAGTGGCTGAGGACCCTTGGGAACTCCGGGGAGATGTTCATCATCTCGGTTTGCCAGCCCAGCTAATGGACCCGCTACTCAGGGTGCCGTACAGCTCACCCTGCGCCGCGGGTGGGGGGCACGACCCTCGGTTATCACACCATTGTTATTATTATATCATGTACTGGGGGGTTCAGCCTGGAGTAAAAGGAGGCTCAGGGAAGACCTTCTTGCTCTCTACAACTGCATGAAAGGAGGTTGGAGCCATGGGGGATGTTGGTCCATTCTCCAAGTAACAAGCAATAGGACAAGAGGAAATGGTCCAAAGTTGCACCAGAGGAGGTCCAGATTGGATCTTGGGAACAATTTCTTCCCCAAAGGGTTGTCGGGCATTGGAACAGGCTGCCCAGGGCAGTGCTGGAGTCACCATCCCTGGAGGGGTTGAACAGGCGCAGAGATGAGGTTCTCAGGGACATGGGGTGGTGCCAGGGGTGGGTTAATGGATGGACTGGATCATTTTGAGGGTTCCTTTCAACCAAAACGATTCTATGATTCTATTCTAGGTGCAGGGCCAGTTCTGTTAGGTTGCTGGGTGAAGTAGGTGTCACTAGCTGAGGCCACCAAAACCACAACTGGGAGCTGTGAATTCAATAAACCAGGGAGAGGTGTGATCAGTCCTGCTGGCCCTGGAGGGTCTGTAGCCCATGCCAGTCTTTGGTAAACACCGATGCAGCTGCTTTCATGGGAGGTTGAGCTGTTAACAAGCTGCAGACGCCCTCCATATAAATCATCAGCCCATATATCTCAGGGAAGGACAAACAGGGATCATTTAAACATCAGCCCTTTTGCTCCCCAGAGTATATTGCACACGATGAAGCGCCCTGCTCCAGGCCATGCTCTCCCCACCTTTGTGGCAGATGCATCACCCTGAGCGTGGTGGCCACGCTGGGAAGGGCAGGTCCAGAAATCCCAACCCCCCCACAGCAGCCGGGCAGCCCGAGCTCCCGTCGGGGCTCTGAATCCCAGTCAGTCTCCTCCTCTTACTGGTTCTTATTAATTCATGCTCCCGATCCAAGGCCTCCCAGATGTCCTCACATCTTGTGCCAGCTCCCTAATGAAGTTGGCTTGTTCTCCATCCCGCTGGGCAGGAGGTATCAGGTACAAGGTGGACAGCGTGCCACGTTCAGACGTCAGGTACAGAGATACGTTTCCTCCTGCCTCAGCCAAACCAGGACTAAGATTTCCTCTGCTTTCTACTCACGGATCTGTTTGCTTTCTGGGTGCAGGCATTGCATATTCTGCAACAGGATAAACCATTTTGTCAGGTTAAGTGAGTGCAGGATGAAAATACTCCCTCAAAACCTTTTTTCTTTTTGGTCTATATTATATTTCCTGTGGATACTCTTGCCTTTCAAAAAAAAAAAAAAAAAAAAGGAAAAAAAAAGCCCATCCCTACATTTTTAGTGTCTATGGCTCAGTGTTTCAGGACACCTTTTCAACAAAATGCCCAGCACTGGAGACTCTACTCAGCTTTCCCACACATTTCCAGCACCTGCCCCTACTTGTGGTGATGCTCCATGGGGATGCAGCTCCCAGTCCCAGTGCTCGCTTGGCTGTGCTGCTGCCCTGTACACCCTGAGCACATGCTGTGCCTAACGAGGGCTCTGCAGATCCCTTAAGAGAAAGGCCACAGTTCCTTTTTTAATAAAACAGGAGGCTTCATCTGGAACCTCGCTGTGCCAGGCTCTGTACATCCACCCACACTCCTGCTCTGGAGACATTCGAAACCCACCTGGACATGATCCTGTGTGATCTGCTCTGGTCACCCTGCTTTAGTAGGTGGGTTGGACTGGGTGATCTCCAGAGATCCCTTCCAACCCCAACCAGTCTGTGTTTCTGTGAAAAAGTTTGGTGGAGCCAAAACGCACCCAGGAGCCAGAGAGCACTGGGATGAGGACACCAGCCATGGTCCTTCTGCCACCTCTGCCAGTCTGAGGCTGGAGACACCCCAGGGCTGCCCTGCTGATGGTAGCAGCTCATCCCTGGCACCCTGGTCCCGCTCCAGGGCATTTCCCACCAGCCTTCCCCCACCGCACCTCGCTGGCTGCCGGTCCTGCTGGCTCTTGAGGACAATGCATGTCCCTACAATCCAAAGGCAAAAAGTCCTTGAACTTTCTGTGTGATTTCAAGGCGGGGGAAGGCCCAGGAGATTACCGAGATCAATAGAGGATTTGGGTAAAACAGGACCCACCATTGACTGCTCCCTCTCCTTGAGCTCTCAGATCCTCGGCACTGCTGGCATGTCCCCATCAGCTATTGTTCCGATTCATTTTAGATGAAGGGGCTTTTGTTGTAGGAGCCCATGCGGGGTCACATCGCCCCTCGGTTATCAATCTGGTTCTCTCTCCTCTGTCCCATACTCCACCTCCCCACTACAATGGGATGTTTTCTTCAGCAACAGCTTCCTGACAGGCAGTGATTCCCTTTGCCTTCAGACCTTATAATCACTTGTTAAGCTGCGCTCGCCTCGGGCTCCCCCGGTCCCTTTTCCACCATACTCCCAGTTTAACCCCTGATCCCATCTATGCTACGGGTCAGCAGGAAAGGGGAAAAAATACAGCTGTCCCCATGGGGCTGGCGCGGGCTGTGCACACACGAGGCATCCGAGCTGGGTGCTTTCCATTTGCCTGATTGTGCGGGAGCACCTGGAAGTATCAGATGGCGGAAGCAAAACCTTCAGCTCTTGTTTGCCAAAGTGTCAGAGGATTTCAGTTGCTGAGTTTAAACTTTTGCAGACTTGCTTGCCAAAGGGCTCTCCTGGTAAGCAGGTGTGTTTCTGTGGTGCCTCATGAAGGGACCCCAAAAGAAGGGCATCTGAAAACAGCCCATTTTGAATAGGAAACCTTACTAATGGGTGAGGGTTATGGTGGTGGAGGAGGATTGCGGCACCAGCCATGCTGGGTGAAGAGACCCACTTGCTCTCAGAAGTAGCACCAGAAATGCCTTGTGCGGCACAGCATTCCTTGGGGAGAGCAGGAGGAGGACAAGCAATTAAATCAGAAATAGATAAAAGGAGAAAGGAACAACCGAGCAAAGTCAGGAACAAGTGCAAACAGGACCACAGAGGAGAAGCTGCCAGGACCATCCCCAGGCTGAGCCTGCGCCAGCAGCGGGGCCGCTGCCAGGGAGCCGTGAGTCACGACGTGCAGCCCTGCGAGCCCGGACAGCCGCGCTTGCCCCCGCCTGCAGCCCACCAGGGAGGGTGACCGCGCATCCCTGCACCCACCACAGCACCCACCGCAACACCAAAGCTCCCCCGGGCCCCCTGGGATCCCAGCACCCCGGGGCACTCCTTTGCTCCAGGCTGCGGGAAAGGGATGCTGAGGTCTGGGATGGGGCGTAACGAAATGCTTTGAAATAGGGAGACTGATCAGCATGGAATAAATTTAAGGGGAAAAGAAAGAAGCTGCACTGAAAATGTTAAGTCAGTTATGTAAGAGGCTGAGTAAAATGGAAATCACCTTTTGCTCCAAGCATCTAAGTCATTTAAAAAAAAACACGTTAGCCCTGAGAAGGGTTATTTTGGCATTAGGGCTAAAAGAGATAAGAGGTGTAAATTCTCAGAACTGGATGTCATGACATCAGCCGCTCAATTTTTCTAGCTTTATAGCACAGCGTTCACCAAACGGTCTTCGTACCAAGCGAAACTCATCTAAAAATAAGGACAAAACCAGCCTGCCAATAAACCTCAGTGGAATCTCATATTTGCAGCTGTACTAGCAGAGTCCGCAGCAATATGAGGTACAGAGGGGTGAAGCTATTTGCTATTTGATTTCCCTGTCTTGCCCGTTCTACCAGGTCAGACACCTCTTTTCTCAGAGAGCTGTTTCTGCTGCCGGAGCCCCCAGTGCCTTCAGCCCCAGCAGGCAGGAACAGTGAGTCAGGTTCTGAAAAAAATCACAAGATTGCCTTAAATATAGTAAGGCTGTTTTAAATACAGATATATTTGGCTTATTGCTTTCTAGACACCGAAACTTTTAAAATAGACTCTGGTCGTATTTTCCCTAGGCAACTGGTGACTTTTTAATGGGAAGCTGAGATTCTCACCAATACTTCCAGGAAAAAAAGCAGCAAATGTGAGTCCTGTGATACCATCACAGCAGATACACACACATCATCCCTCTGCACTGTTTCACAATGATTTTACTTCTCTTTTCTTGTTTTCCCTGCTTGAAATGACCATTTATTCAAATAGAAAATGTAGCATTGTTCTAAGTGTCTAGGAAAAAAAAAGTATCATAATAACCAGCATAAAGAAGTCAAACCACTTTGCATTGATCGTGCTCCTTCTGCAGGGCCCACTCCAAAGCCCATTGATGTCAGCAAAGTCTTTTCATTGGCTTCAATGAGCTGCGGATCACAGCGCAGATTTATAAAGGCATTTAGGTTCCTAATGATGTAAGTAGTTGCCTAGAGGTGCTGGGGGCCTAACCTGCTTATAGCCTTTTGTAAATCACACCAGGCATCTACTTACATGTTGAAGCATTGAAATACCTGAAACGCTACAGTTTCTTGAAGTCACCAAACATATCGAGTTGGAATTACACGCACTAATTTTAGATAAAGTGATCTGGCTGCGTTGTGGCTGGGCTGGGTATAGATATGGAAATCCATATATTCAAGATAAGTTTCTTTGCTTAAAGAGGAAAAATGTAATAAAGTTGGGAGAAGATCTAATAAAATAATTCCTTGCAAATAACATTTGTTATTAATTTTGGCCTGTTTACTATTTGGAAACACATTTTTACTTGCCAGCCAGCTCTGCAGATGGCTCATTATTATTCATTGCAATTTCCCCCCCCTTTTCATTGAATAATTTGTGGATACACCAGCTTTATTTCCAAGTAGTTGAAGTTTAATTCCTCAGCTAGGTCCACACCAAACAGAGGGGGGAAAAAAAAGATCTAAGTCAAGTGTTTCATGTGCAAGTTTGTTTAAAAATTCTATAATCTATGACAAACATTTCAAATTAAAAGGACATTCCCACAGGCAATGAAATAATGAAGTCCTTAGAATCAGGCAGCCGAGGCATGAAGCTGATAGCTATTTCCACATTTTATGTACTCTCAAAGGAGAAGAGCAAATTCTGAGAGCAATATCATGTTGTGTTTGTAGATATTTCTTACCAACTCCGAGCCAGATTCTGCAGCCAGCCTAGAGGTAACTTGCTCAAGCGAGTGGGGAAAAGTCTGATTTCAGGGTTTTTTCCGTGCTGTATTCAGTACAGTGCTTAGTCTAACTGTTGGCTGTAAGCCTGCAAATATATTTTACACCCAGATCAGCAGTTTGACCAATTTGAAGAGGGACTATTCTTCCGCTCAAGGTATTTGTGTATGTAAGGGTGGATAATATCGGCAGGCAAATCAGGAATTTGTGCTCAGGTACCAGAGGGATGGAGAGCAGGTAGTTCACAAATCTGAGTGGACAGACAGAAAGGTGGACAGAGTGCGGTCAGATGGACATCATGGTCTCCTCACATTACACACACTTTAAGGAAAAGTCCTGTGGAGTTCGGCTCACAAATGAGCCCACTGCAGCTCCAGCGGGCAGCTGGAAAAAGTCAGCACCTAGGGAAAAGATGGAGAGAGCTGAGATCTCCTCTGACTTGCGGGACATCCCCGCATCCCCTGGGTCAGCTTCCCCGCGACCCTTCTGCTCCCGGGACAGCCTCCTTGGCATCCCCGTACCCCCCGGGTCAGCTTCCTGGGGAACCCTCTACTCCCGGGACAGGCTCCGGAGCATCCCTGCACCCGCCGGGAGAGCCTCTGGGGCATCCCTGTATCCCCCGGGACAGGCTCCCGGGTCACCCCCGCACCCCGCTCTCCCCGAAGGGGCTCGGAGGCTGCTTCCCCGCGGCTGTACCGGGGCCGGGCAGGGGGCGGCCCTGCCCCCCGCCCCCGCCGCGCCGTTGCCCCGCCTCGCCCGCCCCGCTCCGCCCCGCGCCCGGCGATGTCTCCGCCGAAGTTTGCCGCGGCAAGCACCGCACGTGGGAGCCCCGCACCGAGCCCCCAGCGCCGGCGGCTGCCGGCCCCGCGTCCCCGCCCGGCCCCGGAGCAGCAGCGGGGGCGGTGGCGGCGGCTCCCGGCCCCCCTCAGCTGGGGGATGCCCCCCTGAAGCGCCGCCGCGCCGTGGCCCCCGCGCTGGGGATGCGGCAGCGCGCAGCCCCCCGGCACCGCTGAGCGCTGCGCGGAAGGGCCGCGCCGGGGGGCGGCCGCGGAGCATGGCCAAGGCGCCCGGCCGCCGCCTCGGGGTAGCATGGCCGTGAGCGCGGCGGCCGCCCCCGCCGCCGAGCCCCTGCCCCGCAGCATCTTCAAGAAGTTCCTGGTGATGCTCTGCTCCCTCCTCATGTCCCTCTACGTCTTCTATTGCCTGGCCGACCGCTGCCAGACCCTGCCCGGACCCATCATCGCCGCCGGCGCCGCCTCGGAGGAGGAGGAGGGCGGTGGCGGCGGGTACCTGGGGGGCTCGGCCGAGTTGCCCCCCTGGCAGGCGGCGGCGGCGCGGCGGAAGCGGCTGCTGCAGCGGCTCAAGCAGCGGCGGCGGCGGCAGGAGGCGGCGCCGGGCGAGGAGGTGCCGGCCGGGGGCGGCGGGAGCCGGGCCGGCGGCTCGGGCGGCGGCGGGGGCAGCACGGCGGGCACGCCCGGCACCCTGACGCTGCTGCTGGGCGAGGGTAGCAAGCGGCTGCCTCAGGCCATCATCATCGGCGTGAAGAAAGGGGGGACGCGGGCGCTGCTGGAGTTCCTGCGGGTGCACCCTGACGTCCGCGCCGTCGGCGCCGAACCCCATTTCTTCGACCGCAACTACGAGCGGGGACTCGCCTGGTACAGGTACGGGACGGGCTGGGGCGGGCGGTGGCACCGCGGCGGGGACGGGGACATGGCCGGGCCGGCAGTGCCCCCCGCTGGCCGCCCAGCCCCTCCGCCGCCCACCGCGTTCCCGGAGCCGCGTCTCCCCGACCTCCAGCCCCGCTGCCGCGCTCCCCAGACTCACTCGCCAACGCTTTTGTCACTCCCCAGGTCCCCCAGCCCCCGTCTCCATTTCCCGATTCCCCAGACGCTCTCCCCTCCATCCTCCCTCTCTCCACCCCTTCTCCCATCCCTGCTCCCAAATTCCCAGCCCCGCTCTTCCCCCAGATCCTCCTCTCTGCTCCCTGCCACCCATCTCCTGATCCCCCACCCCTCCTCTCCCGCTGACACCCAGCCCCGGTGCCGGGTCCCCCCGTGGGTGCCTCCCTGTAGCAGGGGGGGCAACGGGAAGAGCAGTGGGTGCCCCATATCCCAGGCGACTACACAGGGATGCTGTGTCAGAGCTCAGCACCCCCCTCAACCGCCCCCGAGGAGCACAGGTCCCCCAACATCTTGCTGCTCCCTGGCTTTTCTCGGACACAGGGGCTTTGCAAAACCTGTGGCTCATCCTAACTCCCAGCCGAGCCCCAGCTGCCTTCCCTTGCAAAGCATCGTGTCATCAAGTCCCGCAACTCCCAGCCCAGAGATGCAGCCGTTAAAAGCAGCTTTCCTGTGTCCAGTGTGGAATAAAAACCAGATTTCCCATGCAAATGTTTCAGCAGCCTGCTAGTGAGTAACCAAAAATGTCAGTTCCAGGAGTGCAACCCATGCACTCACCTTGTTTAAAAAAATGAGCAGAAAAGTAGATGGGGTTCTTCCTTGAATTAATTAGTGTTTCATTAAACCAAATAAAAGGTATTCCCTTTAAAACAAGACAGTAAACGTTAAAGCCAAGGGGCAGGATTCTCATTAAATGTTTTCCGTGTGTGTTTTAGAGTTAATAGAGCAGCGTCTTCTGGCAGATTCCTATGGGAAGGACTGGTTAGGGTGGGGGCGAAACTGCTCTTTCCCAGAGCGTGTCTGTGTTTGTGGCTTTTTTGAATGAACAAGCGAAAAGGAGAGGATTTTGGGTACCCCCGGAGCTTGTTTTACTTTCATGTTAAGCCCAGCTATTAGCAGAGAGGAGAGGATGATTTTGGCTCAGCTTGCCGTGACAGTATTGAAATGTGGAGTAGGATAGTACTGACGGTCCGAGTGTTTATGTAAAAGTCTTAACACGTGGAAGTGATGAGCTTCCTTGTGTATCTGCCAGTGTCAGAAACACGCTGGGTTTTTGCAGGCAGCAGAGTGTGGCTTCTCCGAGAAGAAAGATTTCCTTTTGTGTGGGCTGAAGCTGTCTACAGAATTATATTTTTAGTCTGTGCTTATCCAATTTCCCCATGCTGACCCTGTATCAGAAAGGAAACATTAAAAACGAATCTGAAAAACCTCAAGAACTTTAATCAAGTCTTGACTTTGAAAAATAAACACGTGGCTTTGGGATGGCATCTACTGAAATTTATGGTGGCTATGCAGAAAAGCTCATTTATCAAAGATGCTCTGGAAGCCTTGAGGAGCAGATGGCAGTGGGATAGACCCGCTTCTGGAAGCGGTGCCTGGGTGAGGAGTGCAGACCTAGACAGAGGAGGAGCCACCAGCATTTAGGGCATAATGCAGCCCTCAGTGTAGGGGATTTAATTTTCCAGAGGTTTTGGTCTTGATTTTGCAGCTCTTACTCATTCGAGGTGCTGCCCTGCAGGCTGTTTGTGTGATCATTATGTTTTACCATTTGGTACATGAGCTCTCCCATTAATTGCTGCCGTTTGTTTGTTCTGGTATTTGATGTACTGAATTTCATCTCTTTTTTTTTTTTTTATTAGCCCTGTGGAGGCTGAGGTACAGTGAATTCTTTGTATGAGATTATTCCTTTGAGACCTAATCTTGCTGGCTTTGCTCGTAGGAGTAATCTTTACTAACACACAGAGTCCCGGCGTGATGGCAGAGCTGCAGTGTCAGCTCGCTGGTAACCAGTTACCAGCCTGTTATAAATACTCATTTAAAAACATATCTGTCTCTCTCCACGGGTTTGTTGTAATCTTTGATGAGGGTTCAGTGCCGGGGAAATGGCCAGATGTTTGCCAGGGGTCCTGATTCCTTATCTTTGGCATCGGCAGCTTAGGTTTCACGTGCATTTCTGTTTCCCAGCAGTCAGACTAAACAGCATCATTACGAGGTATAAACAGTTGGGTTCGCTTTCAGCGCCCGCAGGAAGCCGACGCGGGCAGCGAGCGCCCTGGCCAAGGGAACAAAAAGCTCTTGGGTGTTTGCAGCAACACAGGCTTGCAAACGGAGAAGGGCCAGCCAGCCTTTGTGCGTGATAGTGCCATTGTCACCGGAGCGCAGAGGTGGGCTGTCACTAGGGTGCCACACCAGGACCGTGGCATTGAGGGGACCCTGGTGCCTCTGGGAAACAAAAGCAGCTCCAGTAATAGATGCTTGTTATATGACATGAGGGTGGATGAACAGGGGCTGAGCTGTGGCTGCAGCAGGAGGATGATGCTCCCAAAGTGGCCAATTGGATGGTTGGTACCTGTAGGGCAGCGTGAAAGTCTTGTCACCCTCTGGGGTGCCACAGAACGCAGGAAAACACTATCCGTTAAATCAAGTGGAATAATCACTCAGCTCTTACAGCCTGAGCCGTGCCTGCGTAAGAAGGCAGCTGTCCTACCGAGTGGCTGACTTCATAAAAAACAATCCGAGTGATTGAATTTGGAAAGTGTGACACCTCCGTGTGCGCCCGTGTGTGGGTTGAATATCAAGGGATGCTGTGTGCCGAAAGCAGCTTTCTCCGTATTGGGTTTGCGAGTCCTCTCTTCGTACAGGGACAAAAGGCAGGAGGGGGCAGCCCACAATGCTCGCATTGACTTCCCAGCGCAGAAACCTCCCCTCTAGCCCTGAACAAGGCTATTGAGCCAACAGAGTTCAATAGCAGGTGACCATGGGTTTTAATAGAGTTCAGCTGCCATCCCCCACCTCGAATACAGCTGTATACTGCCTGGGGAAAACTCCAAGAATAGGAGCTAAGTCATTTAAGTACAGAAAAAAAAGTCTGGATTAAAACAAAAATCTGTATTTGCGGGTGATATTGCGAGTCTGGCTGGTTCCCTCTGATCCTTTGTTAGTCTTGCGCTGATTGAGCTGCCTGTTGGAATGTCATTATACTGTCAGTCACCCCAGGAACATTTATTTCATATGTTTTAATCTCTCTGCCTCTGTAGCACCGATGCCAATTTCACTCGAGCGAAGCCAAGCTAATGTCATTAGATTACACCCGATCCAGGGGAAGATGAAAGATAATTCAAAGTTACTCCGTCAGGTTGGGAATTTAAGTATCACTCCTCCCCGATGCTTCCAGAGCTGGGGAGTTCTGTCTCCTAATTAGTGTTCTCTTGGGATTTTTCTCCAATTTTGTTTTGTTTTGTTTCTTTCTATTCTAGGCAACACCTGAATTTTTTTTGAGTCAAAGGGAACAGAGAACATCTCAGGTGCTTAAGAGATCTGGGATGGCGGAAAAGGAGGTTTCTTTAGGGGGAATGTGCATACAGTAGCTATGAGCAGCTGCATCCCTCCTCGTGCCATTTCCCGTCCTCTGCGTCCCAAATCCTGGTGAAATCAGGGCCCTGGGGTTGGAAGAGTTGGGTCGTTCCTGTATCAATGGATGGCCAGGAGGTCTGTGGGGTTTTGTGGTCACTGTAATTCAACAGTACAGCCTGTGAGTGCTTTGTAGCTGTGGAAGTGAGGATGGGAGCTTAGGTGTGGGGAGCAGGAGTGTGTGGATGATGCCAGGGGAGACTTAGGGGAGCGAGTACAGTTCATGAAAGCTGGAGCAGGACCAGGTGGCCATCAGGAGAAAGGTCTTGTTGTAAAACCTCTGCGGGAGGGAGACGCTGTAGCTGTAGTTGCTCTATAGTGATTTTCTCCCCCACCTTTTTCAGCCATCCTTGCAGCCCCTGCAAGAAACACCAGGTCTTTGATTGTGTTCAGGGTGTGTCCAGCCCAGAACAAGGGTTGTGCCGTTGGACATCGAGTTTGAGCCAGTTTGGATTTTACACTCTCTGCTGTGCTTGTAGGAAGGTCTGGTTTAGCAGCGCTGGCTCCTTGTCCTGGGAACATCTCGTCTCCCAAACACTAATTGCATCAAGCGCAGCCTGCAGCAGTTTCTCTGGAAATTGCAGCCTTGGACAACCACATGCTGAAGAGGATCAAGGTCCTTGTTTATTTATTAGGTGTGTAATCAGATACCTCCCCGTACCGAGCTCATTGTGCCAGGTGCTATATAAAAAGGGAACAAAAGATGGTCTGGGCCCCAAAGTGCAGGTAATTCGCTGTAAACAACAGGTGGAGGTGGGCTGAGACAGGCGCAAAAATGAGTGATTGTTGTTTGGACAGCCTGCGTCTCCTGGTCAAGGAGTCATTGGAGATGGGGTGGGAGTTGAGGTGGTTGAGGGAACCTTGCTGGGGAACAGCAACAGGAAGAAGGAACTTACTGGAAATGATGATGATATCAGGGCTGGGGTCATTGAGTCCATTATAAAAAGATATTAAGTGGCTCTGTGGCTCACATGCTTTGCTGCTGCCTTTGTGTGTCACCTGGACTCAGATACTCCGAGGCATTTTGGTAAAGATTTGAAATAGTTTGAAGGCTGGCACCTCGCTGCTGGGGAGATGTCCTGGTGTGCCTCAGTCTGGCCATCTGTAAAGCGTGAGGAACGTCACTGCTCTGTGCTGCAGGGTGGGACAGCAGCGTGGTGACTCTGCACCACCTCTCTCCAGCACAGAGATGAGGTGCTATATGGAGTCTGGGCTTGTTGGGCTGTGCTGTGGGTTAAGTAACAGCCAAAGCAGCTGTACCCCACCAGAGCTGCTGGCAGAGGTCCTGTAGCCTTGGCGCAGCTTCGGCTCACTGTCCTCTCACAGCTAGGTGGATTGGCAGCTAGTGTGCCCACCTGATGGATGGTGCCGTCCAGACACACACCCCGAGCAAGATCTGTCTGCAAAGAGCTGGGACTGGGCTCTTTCCCTTCTTACTCCTTAAATAAACCCCAAAGGGTTATTATTTTTGGTGGTTCTTTTAAGCATTTTGCATCTATATATATCACTTCTGTTTTCTGTTAGCGGAGAAGTTCATACCCAGGACTCATGTCCATTCCTGATGATGGGGTGAGCTCATGAGTTGGTATGTGAGGAGACATTAACCCTATTCTCCTTAGAAAGCATCAAGATTATGCCCTCAGACACATGGTGTGAATTTTGGGGTTGTCTTATCCAGGGAGTTGGACTCGATGATCTTTTGGGTCCCTTCCAACTCAGGACATTCTGCGATTCTATGAAACTAAGTGCTTTGGATTTTATTGGATTCTGCTCCTGCCAGATCCTGTGGTGTGCATGGGGGTGTACTGGGGAGGTTCAGAAGTCAACAGACCCCATCCTTCTCTCCAATATGACTTCATGCTCTGGGGCATGGGGGGTTGGAGGGGATCAGCACCTTTCTTGTCCCCCCATAGCTCTGCCTGGGCCTGGGGTGCTTGGAAAACGGGGCTCCCCTGGCCCTGCCTGCTGGTGCTGAGCAATCCTGAAAATATGGCCTCGACTGTCCAAGATTTTGTCAGTTAAATTCATAGAGCCGGGTCTCGTGAAGAGCAGCACAAAGATCCAGCTGGCTGGGGCGAGAGCCCATTTATGGCAAAAATTGCGATATGCTTTAGACGAGCAGCAGATTCACCCTGCTTAAACCACTAGTCCTCCTTTAAGGTCAGATCTTGCAAATCCCCACCTAGGCACATAGTCTGTCCTTCTGCTGCCTTTGAGGGGACTCCTGGGAATAACTACATTGAGTCTGGGGTCTGGGGCCATGGTCTGGCTGCACCATCACCACCGGTGTATCTGTTCAGTACGGCCGAGCTAGGATTTCACCCCGAGCTTTTGAAGTCTCTAATAAGAGCAGTTAGGTCTGGGGAGGGGGAAGGGAGCTGGTGCCTTTCCAAAAAGTTCAGAGTGAACAACAAGTGAGCAGAAAACCTGAGAATAAACCCCCCCGTGTGCCCCCTTCCTGACGTAGGCATTAAAAGTCCTGAGCTGCTAATTATGCTTTTCCCCTGGAGAATATCGACGTAACCCAAACTGCTTTTGTAGGGAAACAGCAGCGGCTAGTGAGGGGGAGCAGGGGTGGTTGTTATGGCCATAAATCTTTGCAAATTCTCATTATGTGCAGGTATTATGGAAGGGAAGTGGATTAAGTTGCAGCTAAAGTTGCATTGCTGGGGTCTTACCCCCTTACAAAGGCGTGTGCGGGTCAGTGGGGCTGTTTGTGCAAGGTCTGTATGACCGGGGCCATCCTGGGGACCGTGACAGTGGCCGGTGTCTCTGCCTGTCTCCTGTATAACCCACCTCCTGGGTAATTCAGTTTTTCATGGTTTGTGGTTAAACATGTTAACCTCCAAACTGTGCCCTCCTGAGCCCTCGTGGCTCCCCGGGGGGTACATGAGTAGGATCATGGCCATAGTGAGAATATAAATAGAGTTACGCTAGGAAGTGAATTATTCTTAGCATTTCTATCATTGAATGATGCGATTCTGCAGGAGGAAATCTTTCAGCAAAAGAAATCACTGGTTCCCTTCATGCGTGGCAAGACCATCCTTCTTGCTTCCTGGAAGGGAGGCGACTCAGAACATGCTCTTGCTGTTGCGACACCATCTGTTGCAGAGATACAAAGATCCCTGCTCAAATTCCCCCAGGCTCCAGGCTGCTGCCGAGTACATCTCTGGTGGGAAACAGAGGAGAAACTTCCCATTGAGGGAGCTTTGGAAACCTTGTGTGGTCGTTTCCTTCTCTGTTGAGCAGCCGTGCCCAAGTGTCACATAAGAAAACCCCAGCTGGGCAACTCCAGGCATCCAGCTGCCTTCCTTGCACGAAGCTGTGCAGACCATGGATGCCAGCACAGCAGCTTCAGTGGGATCCTGCCTGTCTCCCGGCTGGGAACAGGGGATGGAGCATCCTCCCTTGGCCCGGCTGTGCTGTTCAGCTTCACTTCCTGAGCACAACCGAGGGCTGGAATTTGGGATGTGAACAGTTGTGTCAGATCTGACCACAACTGCCCTTCCCACCCCTGCCCCTGGTGAGAGATGTTCAAGAGTGACATCGTAATAGGAAGCTGGCTATCTATTAATTTCTCTCTCTAGCGGGGTCTCTTTTTTAATGGGAAAATATCAAATCAAATTGTTCTGACTTCTGTGTTTGTCTGGTGGTTTATGTGCATGAACACTCACATGTGCATCTTCAGGCTCTCAAGTGTTCCATTTTGTCATTAGCATTTGATTTCTGCTTTCATGGTGTTGTATCCTAACATCTAGTACCACATACCAGCATCTTTTAGCATACAGGACCTTTGGTATCTAGCTTGGTGCTGCTGTTGGTCTCCTGTAATGCTGGTAGGGAGGCTGGTACCAGCATCAGCAATGGGGGTTCAGCATGGGCTGAGCTTCCCTCAGCATCAGCCACATCCCCCCGGTGCTGCCCCGCTTCTCAACATGCTCCTTGTGCAGAAGGTCATGGAAAGTTCTCCTGACTCCTCTTACAAGGGCTGAGGGTGCTAATCCCCGTGTCCGGGCTAACTTCCAGCACAGGTAATTCTAGTCTCTGCCCCTAAAAATTAACTGTGCGGTTTTAACTGGCTCCAGTCGTCTTTGTTTGCCATCCGCGGACCTGCTGGGCACCATGCTGCTGGCAGAGCCCTACGGGGCTCGGGGCAGTTGGCTTTTGATGGCTGGGAAATGATCTTTCCTCTGGTCTGCAAGATGGTTTGGGTTTTTCTCTGTGCAAAAGCTGCGTGTCGCTGCAAGGGATAAAGCTAACGTTGTGCAATCTTCCCACCCTCCTGCACTGTTGAACCGCGCTAGGTGAATATTAATATTTGTCTATAAATATTTGCCTGGTATTTATCAATCTCATACCTGTGTGACAATGGTTGTTAGCTCATTCATCATGTCTAAAGAAGGAAAAAAACCCCAAAAGCCACATTTTACTGCACGCAATGAGCAGAGCATGGGTAGTGCCCCAGTTCTTCACTTCTGCCCATCTGCTGGAGGGTTTTGCTGCCTGAACGGGGGTGTGAACCCCGTGCAAACCTGGCTGGGTCTAAAGGGCTGCTGGAGGTGTCTGAGCAAGCATTAAAACCCCAGCCTATCTGTGTGTTTGGGTGGCTGGAGGGCGATACATCCCCCAGGAGAGATGTGGCAGGGATGGTGGCATCGCCCGTCCCGTGTCCTGTGGAAGGAGGTCATGGAGCCAAGGAAAAAATGTCATCACAGGGCAGGTTGGAGAGGAGGGAGGAGCACAGAGTTGTGAGCTGAGGCTGCTGGAAGGAAAACTTTCTACCAACACTTGTCTCTCCAAGGAGACCAGCAGCACCAACCTCTCCATTTCATAGCAAAGAAGTGAAGGTAGGAAAGCCCATCAAACAGCCAAGAGTTTCTTGTCTGGCTGCTACTGCTCCTTGTTTGAGCCAGGGTGGCTGGTTCCCATCTCACTGGTCACTGCTGTAGCAGGGTCTTGCTCGGGCTAGACCCTCCTTAGGGCAGGAGATGGGATTTTTGTTGTGCGGTGTGTCTTTTGTGTCATGTCCAGGGCAGCGAAGATGCTCTGGGACACACTCAGCCTGGCCGGGTGGTGGTGAGCAAGGGTCTGTTCTGTCCCGTGCCTCAGTTTCTCCATATCTGAAATGAGTTTACACTGCTGAGCTCATAAGAAAATACTAAGGTCGTTGCTAAAGATGCTTCTAGTGCAGGTGGGACTTGGCTTTCCTGCAGTTGGTGAGCACCTGGATCCCTCCCTCCAGCATCTCCCACTCCAGATTGTGTTTGCTCCAACCACAGGCAGATGCAGAGGATGCACAGAGGGTTGGAAACAGCGTCTCATCAGTTTTAAGTGTTGTTTCCACGTGCATGGGGTGTGATCCCTGCTCAGCCCAGCTGGGCTCAGGGCAGCAGAGCTCAGCTCTCGGAGCTGTGTTTGCAACAAGTCTCGATGCTGCTCTGCCCCTCTCACTTCCAGCAGCAGTAAATCCTCTGGAAAAGCCTCAGAAAGAAAAAATCTAGTAGGACGCACAAGTGGTTAGCCCGGGAGCCTCTGAAGGGGCCAAGATGGGGGGAAGGACTTTGCAGCCTGACCCAGATGCTGCGCACAGCATGTAATTGAGTTTGACCAGTCAGCCCCGGTGGCGAAGCCCGTTGAGGCACTGGAGCCACTTAGTTCAGCACTTGCACAGGTTGAGCTCTGCCCTGCCTGCATGGGGGGGTCACAGCCCCCTGTCACAGCGTGGGGACATGCTGCCTCCATGGCACGATGTGGCAGGGTGGGTGAGCCAAGCTGTGAGCTGTGGGGTTAAAGGAGGCTGCACCTCGGAGTTTTACAGACTTAGTCTGCTCATTGCTTCCTAATTGTAATTGAGTTGTTTGGCCAAGTGACAGCAAACTGCTGGCTCACAGCTGATGCCTGGATGTGTCTGCGTTTCTCACGCACCCATCCCTGCAGCCTGGCTATTCGAGGGGCTTTACAACAGTAAAATCCAGCCTTCACTGCCCGCCCTTCCAGCCTGACCCAAAATAGAGGTGAGAGGAAGAAACTGGTGCTTCCCCATCACTGCCTGCTGATGCCAGGGGATGCAGCAGGGTAGCAGCTCATCTCCCCAGCCACAAACACCAGGAACAGCTGAGAGAAGCCATGGGCTTGATTTATCCATCGGGACCCGCCAGCCTTCCCAGGCCAGATGTGAAACCTCTGGTTTCCTAGTGTACCTCTGGATTCTTTGGTATGTCAGAAAACATTCTATTGCAGCACTGGGTTTTTTAATTATTTATTTTTGTACAATATAAGCATCTCCCTAGCACATGCTTCTGCTGCTTTTTCGGCTCTCACCCTAGAGCTCTGTCCCCAGCGCCATTCTCACAGGGAACTGCCCAGGCTTGGTTGCATTACAACCCTGGGAAGGTAGATGGGAAAAGCATCAAGGTGGTGATTGCAGAGGCGAGGAAGGAATTTGGGTGTGTTTGCTCTGGAGTAAATATGGCTTAAAATTATGAGTGACTCTGGATATTACTAAAGCCTGTGCAGCAGCGCTTGGTTTCATTGGCCAAATCCAGCAGCATTGTAAAAGCTGGTGTAAGCCCACACTGAGATGAAGGAGCCCAAGCCTGGGTGACCTGCAGAGCTGCACTCAGCCCTGGCTGCTCCCAGGCACTTTCCTGGCTGTCACTGCCCTGGGGACATCCAAGGGTGACTAGGATGGAGGAGTCCAGACCCAGACTGGAGCCCGCTGGGTGTTTTGGTGTGAATGAAGACATGGGTTCCAGAGACACATCCCTTGCTGGGAGCCGTGGGGCTCTTGGGGGAAAAAAGGGCCAGGAGAGAGCTTTAGGGAGTGATTAATGGCAGGGCCATGGGTCAAAAAGGTCCAATTATTTCCTGGTGATATTCCTGCTGGAGGGGGCAATAAGCTGACGCAGGAGATACGGGTCAGTCTGACCCTCTGGCTTTGGAGCACAGTGAGGGCAGGGATGATGGGGACACCCCCGAGCCTCATTCACACTCTGCAAAAGGGCTGTCAGACACGAGCCCACGGGTCACCCCGACATTGCTGACTCAGGACGGTTCTCCCCCTCAGCATGGATTTCCAGGAATGCTGTCCTTAACGTCTCCCGCTAGGCAAATCATAGCTATCATATGTTTAGGGGAAAAATTGGATTTGCCTTGTAATCTAATCAATGTTAAATAACAGTAATTCTAACTCTGAGGCTCTATGTTTAAAGTGCTGTTGGTCTCTGGGGGACATCGGAGTTATTTAATCTAATGAAATCACCATTACTGTCTAATGAGGGTGCACCACGGGGATGTCTTTACTGGGAAGGAAAGCAATGGTTAAATAATTGGCAGGCAGGGCCAAACCTTCAGCAGGGGTAAAGGGGCAGAGTGCAGTAAGTTGAAGGTGTCACCTGGTAGGAGCATGGAGCTCTTTGGCTGCGTCTCTCTGAAGTCTTTCTAAGGGTGACTGTCTTTTCTCAAGACGTTAATGGTGCATGCCCAGGTCTCTCCTGTCACCTCCCTGGGCCACATCAGTGCCACCTTTCTTTCCCCTTTTCTGGCGCAAGCAAGGGTTATGTTTTTTAACTCATCTCAATACTCCATCCTGCATCACAACATGCTGTGCTACCCAGCAGGCTGCTGTGTTGGCTCTCCCTGTAGTGGTCCAGGCTACGTTGTCTGCTGGTTTTTAAGCTGTTTTCCCCCAAGCCTGCTGTACTTTTTCACTTTCATTAAGTGTTTTTTCCTTATCTCCTTTTTAGAGGGAGATGGGACCTGTTCCAGTTCACATTTCCCATGCTGGTTTTGCAGCAGTTGCTGAGCCACCAGTGGATCAGTCATTACGGACCAAGCGGAGCCGTGTTGTGCCGGTTGCTTTCCTACGTGCTGAACTTATTGTATTCAAATATCTTGGAGTTAGATCAGCAGCAGGCAGGGACTCTGTGCTGTCAAATGCCAGCACAGCTGTATCCCTCATAACTAGGGGAGTGCTCCTTCCCCATTGCGCCTGCTCTAATTTCCCATTATTATTTCTTTAATAAGACTGATGCTTACTGTACATCACTCATTTGCTGCTAAAATTGGAGCCATTAGAGCAATAAGTGGCAATTACCTTCTGAGCCGTGTGGCGTGTGAGCTCAGTGCAGTGCCTCCCTGCAGGAGGAGGCTGAAATTTGCCTTTTCGGGAGCAAACGCCAGCAAATGGGAGCGTAACACTGGGGTGGCTTTGTAGGGATGGGTGGGAGGGCTCTCAGGAGCGCCCAGCATCCTCCAGAGCAAGGATTGTACCCAGGGGTGCTGGGAGACGGTGCGTCTGGTTTGACGTCCATGGATGATGGGGATGAGGAGGGGTTGTGGCTCCACACGTGGTGCTGAGTTATCTTGGGATATAGAGCAGCCTGTCCCCAAGGAGTGGCTTCTCTCCTGGAAAACAATCTCCATGCTAAAAAAATAAAAAGGAGCATGTCTGGTAATTTAATGCTATTAAATGCTCCTAAAAACCATGTCTGTGCAGCACAAGACCACGCCAGAAGTCTCTGGAGGAGTAGATGCAGCAGGACCGGTGAGGATTTGGTGCAGAGGATGGGGCAAAGGAGGGATTTCTGGAGGAAGGAGTGAGATGTGCCAGCAGGCAGGTCTGAGAGCCCAGTGCCTGCGTGTCACCCTGTCCTACATGGCCACAACCCGGCCAGCAGTGCAGGACACCAGCCCTTGTCCCCACAGGGGCAGCACTGTCCCCAGCACTGGTACATCCAAGCCCCACGGCACAGGTCCCCTTGGCATGGGAGCGAAGGCGATGTCCCCTGTGCTAACGAGGAGGTCCAGGGGCCACCGTTGGCGAGGACGGTCCCCACGGGCGGCTCCTCAGCGACAGCCGGGATGTCTGTGTTCATTATGCACATCCCTTTCATGCCGCCTTCATTATTCGCGTGCTATCTAGTGTCATTAAGATATCAAGTTCATTTAGGTACATCCACATTGGCAGTTTAATTATGTCTGGGTACTACTCTGGATTTTATTCATGGACTATCTGGGGGCGGTTGTCAAACACAAGCCCAGGAGATAAAGGTTCGGTGGCTACAGAATGCTAATGTCCTGCTGGTTCCCTTTTGACAAATACACATGCCAGTTATTACCAAACTGATTATTTCATTCATTAACACCACATACATCAGCTCCCTTCACCCAGTATTATTGTATACATTCATCTTTTCATAAACAATTACCTGACAAGGTTGGGAAAGCAGAGTACGGGGGAATTAATGCTGTGATGGGGAGTTCCTGGCATGGGTTAGTAACAAGGTGCTGGGGGGGTGCGGAATGCCCCGTTAGCGTGATCGCTTCATTAATCAAATTAGGGACAATAGCACATCACATGTGTGCCATGTTTCCCAACAATACCAAACCCATTTGCATTGTGCTGGGGGCTCATTGGATGGGGCTCCCCTGTACAGTTTGTGGTGATGGAGAAGGTGAAATGAAAGTCCCTGGGCCTGACAGAAAGGCTTGGCAAGTTCACCGTGGCCGGACCATGGTGTGTGTTTCTTGTCTGTCTTATTTTTTTATAATTATGTTTTTGCGAGGAACATTTGCATGAGAACAAGTTCTTTGTTTATTGTTTGTGCCTTTTTTTCCAGCTTCCCCATATTGCTTTCCCACAGCTGTAACCCTCCACGATAGCATTAGCAGTGGTGGTGGAAATGCTGAAAGACACCGTGAACATGCAGCTCTCTGGGGAACCCCTCAGTCTTCTTTCTACATTTTTTTACTGTAAAAGGCTGCCTGTGGAGGGAAAAAAATACAGGGGGACATGAACAGTGAAGAGTAAGCAAACTCATTAAATAAGTGATTCCTGCAGCTTGCTTAGAGATCTTGGTGAAATCCATCGGGCAGGACTAGTGATGCTGCTTGCCCGGCTGGAGGTCGGTCTCACAGCCTGGATCTGCCATGAGCAGCATCCTCCAGCATGTTGCGTCCAGCGTTAACCCCAGACATGGAGCTGCTCTCAGTGATTTCCCTTCAACACAGAACCCTCAAGGTTTCCCTGTGTAGTTGGTCCTGTATTTATTTCTTTAAACACGCTGTACTCTCAACTGTTCCCACCAGTGAGCTGGCTCCCGCTGATACGGAGCAGGAGCAGCTGCAGGGGGCCACCAACACAGCCAGAATCAATTCAGCTTTTCACTCAAACAGACACGCTCGGAAAGTAATGCTTCAGGGGTCACACTTCTGCACCACTCCAGTGCAGGATTTGCAAACTAAATGAAGGATCTGAGTGCGATTTAAGTGCCTAACTCCCTTAGGCCACTTTGAAAAAAGCCCCACTGGAATAACTAAGAAGCTTTCCCTGTGTTTTTGCAAAAGCATTAATCCTCCTTGCTATCTCTGTGAGTCTCTTTGATCACACTTCAAAATCTTCATCTCCAGTGGTCCTGGCTGGGCTTTCCAAAGTGGCTTAAGAGCAGTCTTGCTGCCTCTTGGGGAGACCTGGGCTCCCAAGACACAGAATCACTTTTCAAAGCTCCCCCCATGACTCTCCACTTTGGGATGGGAAGATCATAGCACGCCAAAGGTCCCAAAGGTGCCATTGCCCTGCAAGGTGACACCCCATGCCCCAACCACCGGGAGATGCCTGACGGCCATGGGTCAGCATGGATTTGAAATCCCTGCTGCTGTTAAGAATGTCATAGAATCATGGAATCACTTAGGTTGGAAAAGACCTTTGAGATCACCAGTGTGGGCTTGGCCAGTTTTTCCTGCATTTTCTTACATTTTCCCAGGGGAGTGCAATGAGAGAGAGCATGGTCAGCCTGGGTTTTCTGCTCTTTGTGGATGCTGAGAAATGAAGGGGAAGGAGGGTTGGCCTTGCCAAGGGGTTTCTGCATGGAAGAGCTCTCAGCAGGGCAGCCCTGGGAAAGGAGAGTCTGGGGATCATCCCCAGGAGCCAATCTGAAACCTCCAGCCCATGTTAGTTTGGTGCTGAGTGAGGAAGATGAGGGTTTATTGGCCTAGGGCCAAACAACTCAGGTTGACTCATGAAGCTGAGGTCACTAATTGGTTTTCTTTTCATCCATTCATATTCTGGAGAGCATTTCTCTTTCTCTTCTCTTATCTTCTTCTCTTGTTTTGTTTTGTTTTGTTTTTCTGTTTTACTGTAATGAGCTGGGTTCACTCTCGGAACCCTTAGTGTCACACCAATGCCCAAGCAGCAGCTGCCATGTCCCCTCCATGCCGCGACAGGAAAGCGGGTGTGGTACAAAACTACAGACCAGCCGGACCCAAGCTAGACACTGTGCAATTTACTCATGAAATTTAGATATGCTATCAGCTAGAACTTGCTGAAATATGTCAGATGACTCTGTTTGATACCGGGTCAGACACTGATGCATTCCCTGGGAGGAGGTGGAATAAAAACGAGCTCTTAATGCGCGACCTTGTGAGCTGGGGCTCAAATCCCCTAATAGACCAAGGGGCTGGAGGGGCCAGGGTGCGATTGCTCGGCACAGTTTCTTCAGCACTAACCCCCGCCTTGCCCACAACTTGCAAATTAAGCTAGGAGGAATCTTTTTAAGCTTTCTATTTTCTGGAGGCTTTTGCCCTCTTTGCACTTGACTGCTTTGCTCCAGGAATGAAAGTCGGGAGCCCTTTTCCAGCCATTAAAGTTTCATTTTGCAAAAGGACAAAGCATTGGCACAGGAAGGATGAAGAATAACTCCGAGGGTAAACTTGTCACAGCCTGAGGTCAGGCTCTCTCTTTTTTATAATACAGATAGAGGATTTTTTGGCATTGCGGCAGGAGGAAATGTGTGGTGATATATAAAGAAGTCACTTCTCAGCATAATTTAAGAAACAACCTCTGTTCTCAAAAAGCAGGGAGGGTGCTTTGAGGTGTCCAGCTCTTTCATAAATCTTTCCATTGATGTGCACACACACACACACATACACATGTAGCATCTCCAGCAGAATGGGGCATGTCACAGTATTTTCCAAGTTTAATAATCTCTGTTGAATTGTTCAGGATTTCACAACAATACCTTGGAGGACGGATCCTTTTATCTCTGCAGAGAAGGGAGAAAGCCCTTCTCCTCACTTCTGACAAACACCACAGTCAGTCCCTTAACCTACAAGGACACAGGGGTGTCCAAAACTCCCAAGAGTGGCCCAGGTGGGTCTCAGCCTCTTGCATCCACTGCCCGTTCCTGATAGTATTTCCTTACCTCTGGCTTTAGCTGCTTTAATTTAACTATACTTTAGTTCTTGCAGTCACTATGTCCTGATTTTTGGTCTCTGAGAATTTCTTCTCCTCCAGGAGCAAAGAGGATGAAGGAACGCCTTTTTTTTTTCCCAAATCACATCCATTCAATGGTTTTCTGTGTCCTTCCATTTTACAGGCAACATTTCATGCCACCCACCTCCCCTTTGTCCTGCTCCAGTTCCCATCCTCGCTCCTCTCCCATCCTTCTCCTCTTCCATGGGCAGAACAAACGCATTGCTGTGAGTCTGCACAGCCAAGGGTACCTATGTGTCTGCGCCTAAGAAAAATGAGGCACACATGGAAAACAAGCAAATCACATTATATATTGCAGGCAATAATGTAGCTCCCAGGGGACAGAGATAATATGGTGAGAGACAAAGGACAATAGACTTTGCTGGCCTGAGCACTCACTTGATTGTGGCTTTTCTGGAATTATTTTTGAGCTCTTCCGTGTGAGTGGTGAATCAGGCCTCGGAGCTGATCAGACACGAGGATGCGGTCCAGGGACTGTGCTGGGGACACAGATGGTTTTGTACAGGAGCCTGTTGTATGTATTGCTCTTAGGAGGAAACTCTTGCTGTGCCCAGGAGCCCCACAACACAAGGGATGGGGATTATTTTAAAGCTGGCTGTGATTTTTGTGGTTTGGGAAAACACACCGCTGTCTGAGGGACTTTATCTGAAGAACTGTATTGATTTGAGTTCCCATTTAGGGGTGGGTGTACTGGTAGCTTCTCCTCTCCTCTCTTCTCCCTTCCCTTCCCTTCCCTTCCCTTCCCTTCCCTTCCCTTCCCTTCCCTTCCCTTCCCTTCCCTTCCCTTCCCTTCCCTTCCCTTCCCTTCCCTTCCCTTCCCTTCCCTTCCCTTCCCTTCCCTTCCCTTCCCTTCCCTTCCCTTCCCTTCCCTTCCCTTCATCTTTTTATTCTTTCTTTTCCTTTCTGTCTTTTTCTTTCTATCTTTTGCTGTCTGTCTGTCTTTCCACCTTTCTTAGACCTCAGCAAATTCCAGGAAGGCATCAGTTGTCTTTAACACCCAAAGGAAAAATCGAAGGGAAGGGTTCAATTACTCGCATGAAAAATGAGTCTCCTAACCGAGGTCTATCCATTTGCTAGTTGTGCTTGTTTTAAAACTGAATTATAGAGACTGCACATTTTTCTGGAGACAAATGCATTAATTTTTCTCAAAACAGACAAGAGGGAAGCAGAGGGAAAATAAGATAATAAGAGTTTCCACAGTGATTTATATGCCTTTGTGAAAAATAATGGGGGCAGACGGCAGCACGCACCGTGGGGGAAGGGGCTGGGGGTGGCAGGGACGACTGTAAGGAAAACTGCCAGAAGTCCGAGTCCGATTGTTGGTTTTAGATGATATAAGATCACTTTATGTCTCTGGCTGGCTTGAAAAATCTCTCTTTCTCTCTCTATATACACACACATAAAATATACGCCATATGATGCACTTAAAATCAGCACGGGCTATACTGTTTACACAGGAAAGGATTGTGTTTCTCACCGACCTCTCCCCAGCCCTCCTTCTTCTGCTGAAGGATAAACTGGGACCTTTAGAAAACAAAGTGGTGGCTACAATTTTTAACAGATTTGCTCTTGCATATATTTATCTAGGGCAGGCGAGCCCTTCCCCAGGGCCAGCTGCCTCCGCTCTTGGGCAAAAACCAGGGGGGTTGAGTTTATTTTTTTCTATCTGTTCACTTTGGTTTGATTTATATGCTAAAAGAGATATTTTTATTATAGTGCGTAGTAAATTGGGTTTCTTTATTGCTCATGAGAGCTGTTTTCCGAAATTGGACTATTTATATAGTGCGCTGATTGCAATGTATTTCCGATCTTAATGTCTAACTGTAGGGAATAAAAAAAAAAACAACTGAGTCATATTTCTTAAAAATCTGCAACCTTTTTTGAAATAAGATGAAATGGGTAACTTCTCAAGAAGATGTTGTGGCACTCAGCAGCTCCCAAGAAATGATCTTGTTTTAGCGAGTAAAGGCTTTTGGTGGGAACTGGAGACTCTGGAAGGGTTTGAAGCAGTTCTGTGGTTTGTCCATTAGCGTAATCCACAGGAAACAAGTCAGGAAGACCAAAGGCCACCAGGGCTGTAGTACCTACGTTGATGTTCCTCTCCAATTACTTACAGGAATGATTCAATGAATTTAATCCCCGTTGGTTTCCGACTAGAGAATCCTGTGGCGTTCAGATGGGCGTGAGAGCAGAGGGAGGCTGGAAGTGATGCTTTAAAGCAAAATCTAAATCTGTTCCAGGGCAGATGGTTAATTGTGTGGTTCAATTTATTTGCCTAATGCAAATCATGTCGTGTTTGCCCATGGAGCCAGGGGAACCGGTTTCCTGTTTGTTTTGCTAGAATCTGGGCTGAGATTTCACTGCATCTTCTGCAGCTCCCACGTGAAGCTCCCCTGCAGGGAGAAGCCTTCGTGGTCCTCAGCAGAGGGTCACCCTGTCTTCAGGGCTGGTGGAGAAACATCATCTCCTGCAGAGAAGGGCTGGGATGGGGATAAGTCACCATCACTGTGTTGCTTTGCAGTATTGAATCTCCCGTCTTAGAATCACAGGATGCTTTGGGTTGGAGAGACCTTCGCAGGTCCCCCAGTGCCACCCCTGCTATGAGCAGGGACACCTTCACCAGCTCAGGTTGCTCAGAGCCCCGTCCAGCCTGGCCTGGGATGTCTCCAGGGATGGTTCATCCACCACCTCTCTGGGCAACCTGGGCCAGGCTCTCAGCATCCTTAGAGGCAACAATTTATCCCTCTTCATGGCTCTAGGCCTGTGCAGGTGCTTTAGAGAATGGCAGCATCCCCTTCTCCCATCCTAAAACCAGGCTCCGAGGTGTGTCTGTGGGTCTGGGCCCCATAGCCTCATCACTCCCCTCTGGCTCTGGACCATTTCAGGGGGTTCCCAACTTCCCAAATGGGCCTAATTGAAGTCTGAAGAGATTTTTCACAGATTCATGGCTTTTCAAAGGAGAAATTTACATATTAATAAGAAGCTGTTCAGACTGATTGGCTTAATGTGTTTGGGGTAAGTATAATTAAATGTCAAGGGAAATATATCATGAAGTAATGAAGCTGAAGCTAATTTATCAAAAAATGAGTCCTAGAGAGGGAGACATTTCCAACAATAAACAGTTCTTTAACCTTCCTCTTTAGGTGATTTGCTTAGTCAGGGCTGAAGTGTGTGGTCTTGAAGATCCTCAAGTGAGAGAGACATGAGATGGTTACTGGTTTGAGGGTTGAGGTTCTTCCATGTTCTTTCCAGTACAAACCCCTCTGCCCTGGCACCTCAAGGCTGAGCCCATCAAGAGGGTTCACCTGGGGTGAGATCTGGTTCTCCTGAGGCCACCAGCAGGACCCGGGAGGACTTTTGGGGAGATGCACATGTCTAACACTTCAGGAGTGCCCTTAGAGACAGGCTTAATTATAGCAGATGTTCTTTTTCTTTTTATTCCTCTCTCAGTCTTTACTCCATAAGCTTTGCAGAGCACATGCCATCTCCTGCCCTCTTCATCTACAAACCGGGGATAAAGATCAGCCTATATAGGCACATCTTTAATACGAACAAAAATCTGCAGTGCACATCCAGAATGGCGATGCAGGTCCCCAAACTGGGTATTTTAACCTCAGAATTGAGGAGACTGAGGTCCAGGCTGCAGGTCATGCTGGTCCCTATGAAGGATGTGACTCTCCTGCATCCCTCTGTGTGATGGGAGGAGGTTGTGAGCTCCCTCCCTATGGCACAACTGTGCAGTGGGCGAACGGGCACATGTTTTTCAGCAAACCCGCTGCTTTTGGTGAGTTCTGGGGTCACAGGATTCATTTCCAGCCATGGATGGTCCCTTGCTGCCCACCTCCAGTGGTGGGAATGGGACGGGGAACTCTTGATTTGCACTTTGGGCACTTGCAAGGGAGAAGGGCAAGGTGCAAGGCTGGAAAAGGATCGTGCCCATCATCTCAGCTGGAAAATCCTCCTTTGGCATCATATGGCATAAAGGGGAATCAGCAGGTTGCAGAATAATAGAGGCATCTGTAAAGGAGAGAACTCATGTCCATTTTCATAAAGAGGCACCACAGTTACAATAAAAAACAGCACCAAAAAGCCAACAGAACCAGCCATGAGAAGCCTGAATTTACCCAAGCAAATCCATCTGGGAAATGAGGAATCACTTTTGATTTGGGAGCTATGTTGGAAATAGGCTAAAATCACTGTGGGCCTGATTTACCCCTTTGTAAGAATCAGCTGATGCTGCAGGGATTGGGCAAAAGGCTCATGCTCCACATGTGGAGCCCCAACCACTGCTGGAGTTAAGCTCTTGCTGAGGAAGGTACGTGGTGCTGGAGAGACCACCGAGATGTAAAGACACAGGAGATCAAAAAATGTACGTGGCCACTGCCAGGGGTGATGAGCACTGGGTCCAGGGCTTTTGGGGAGGCCAGGGCTTGTGGTCCCCTGTGCATGGCGTACCCCATACCTGCACCCTTGCTAGAGCTGCTGGAGTGCCTTGAGAGGAGCTCTAAGACTGGATTACAGAGCAGGTTTGTGGCCAAGCAAAGGGGGAACCACAACAGGATTCCTTGGCAGGAAGTCAACCCCAAGCCCAGCAGAGAAACCTCCTTAGGTGGTGCCTGGTGGTGTCTCCAATCCCATACAAAGGATGGAGACATGGTAAAGAGGCCCATGGCCAAGGACTCTGGAGCTCTTCGTCTGCTTCTGGTAGGTGGATCACTGGGATTTACCAGCAGCACCACTGGGCAGGACTCAGCATCCTCCCAGATGGATGCAGAAATGCATGACGATGACTTGACTTTTTAGCCATTGGAAAGAAAACAACTACAAAACGCCCCTTTTCCAAACCCCAGATGGTCAGCCTGGAGGAGGCAGCGGTGCCACACGTGATTGCCTCAGCTCCGAGGAGTTTCTTGTTCCAGCACAGAAAATCAATGGCTTGCACAGCTAATGGCACCAGGGAGTTTCTGCTTGTCGATAGCACTCAGGCACTGGATGTCTCCGGGAGATGCCCAGATGTGTTTCCCAGCACAGAACATATTCAGGAGCCTCTCTGCACGGTTCCTTCTGCCAGACCACTCATGGGATGCCAGGACAGCAGCACTGCCTCTCGCCACCGGCATCATCGTCACTGGGACCTGGGAGGTCACCAGGCACCTACCTGCCTGAGCACAGGGCTCCCCGCTCACCTGCTGCCCTCACAGCAGCAGCTCTGTCCATCAATAATTAATCAGAGCAATTAGGCAGAGGGCTTGCACATTGTAATTAGCTCTGATCAGTGCAACCTCCCTTCCCAGAGTGGGAGGGGACAGTGAGGCAGCACTGAAAGCACAGCGGGGGGGACAGGGCTGTTGAGCAAAGACCCATGTGCAGCTGCATTTTTTGTGCAAATGCTCCCCTGACCCTTTGAAACAGCCCACAGCCCCATCGCCCAAGGGCCAGGAAAACTGATGCGAAGTTATACGTGCGCCTGCTCGTATAGGGGACTTTTGGGGACAGAATGAGCCCATTGTCTTGGGGACACTGCCACTTCCTGACCGGCCACCTCGGCCCCAGGTCCATGGAGCAGCAGTCGCCCTCTCCCTGGCCCAGGAGTGTTCCAGCTCATGCTGAGCAAGTTGATGGCCCCAAGAGCCACAAAGAGAGCATCAGGTCTGTGATGAGATGCATAATGAGCTACAATCGCCTGAAAGGGGGTTGGAGCATGGAAGGTGTTGGTCTCTTCTCCCAAGTAACAAGTGATAGGACGAGAGGAAATGGCCTCAAGTTGCACCAGGGAAGGTTTCATTGGATATCAGGAAAAATTTCTTCCTGGAAAGGGCTGTCGGGCACTGGAACAGTCTGCCCAGGGCAGTGGTGGAGTCACCAGGGGTTGAACAGACATGGAGATGAGGTTCTCAGGGACATGGGGTAGTGCCAGGGGTGGGTTAGTGGTTGGACTCGATGATCTTGAGGATCTCTTCCAATCAAAATGATTCTATGAGTCTATGTTGCACCTGCGGGTATCAGCAACAGCCCCTGCAAACACATCGCTTTCTCTGCCGTGTTTCTTTGGTGGGTTTCTCAGCTTCTCAGGAAGGAGAAGGCTTCTTGGCTGTGACCTTGGGATGGGGTGACACAGGTTGCTACCCCCACGGATGCTACGTGACAGCTTAGTGTCTCCATTTTGGAGGCAGTCAGAGCGTGGAGGTGTTTCTTAAATGCTGAGGTGGTTAAACTCGCTGGTGGCTGGGAGCGGAGCTGCCCGCAGCGCTTGGCATGCAGCAGGGGTGCAACTGGGCAGGGGGGAATCTACTGAGAGACCCCCAGGATCCTGGCACAGCCCTTGGGTGCACTCACAGATGCCTTTGCCAGGATGCCCGTGTGATGGGTATGGCCACGTGCCTCGTCTTTCTGTGTCACCCTGCCCTGACAGACCCTGTCTGCCGCCTGGGCTGCGTTTGAGGCTAGGACAACTGCTGGGGTTTGGATGGGGACAGGGCAGGTGTCCAGGGGTCCCTGTGGGCTGCGGAGATTTGCACCATGGGTGCTGCCTCTATCCGTGCCGGGCTGTCAGCCACCTCCTAAACTTCAGAGGGAGCTTAACTGGAGGGAGAGGAAGGCAGCTCCGCTGATAAGATTTTCCTTGACAGATACAGTGTGAAAACAGATGCTACTGGCTGCAGATGTAATGAAATACATAAATACCAAGACTTGCTCAAATAAACACGGGCATCCGCTGTAAGGACGAGCTCAGGAGCTCCCGCCAGCAGCAAGCGCAGAGAGATTTGGGGAGGGAGGAGAGGCCCTGCCTCTGCCACAGCATTTTATTCGAGAAGGTGACATATTACCGGTGTGCCGGCTTTATCCCCTGCGCCCAATCCGTCCTCTGTTTAAACCAATAGCAAGAGTCTCCCTTTGATATTCATGTTGATTGGACTTGCTTTACATCCAGCAACACAATAAGTGATTTTCTTTTTTCCTTTCAGACCTCTCTGATCTTTTCTCCCTCTCCTTTCAGCTTCCTCAGTCCCACAGCTTTTCTTGGAGATGTTTTTGGTGCTGTTGTTTTCTTTTTAATTTTTATTAGATTCCTGAAATGCATCTTTCCATGTATTGATTTCACCTGACATCTGAAGGAAGGCAAAGAAGGAGGCGCAGCTAATTCCAACGTACCCTCACAGCTCATCAAAGCAAATTTAAAACCGTGCTAGAGCTGCCAGGGCAGCACAGCCCCTGGGCTGGGACACCAGCCTCAGAGGAGGGACACATTCATCTCTTGAGGCATCATTTTTTAATTTATATATACATGCACGCTGCTGGTTACATCAAGCTATCACTCTTGCCAGAGCATCTTTCTTTTCAATCATCTCCTGTACAGGCTGTAATGGTACTTCTGGGAGTGCGGGCTCGAGGGCGGGGAAAGGCAACTGCTTGTGATAGCAGGCTTTGATTTTTTATAAATTTTTGCTGCAGAGACACTGCTTAAAATGGTCTGGAAGAAAAAGAGAAATGGTTGGGGGGGAGAAGACAACTCACTGGTGGCTGCAGTAGCACAGGGAGGAATGCACACTGCTTTGGGGGCGTCAGGCTGCATCAAGCCCCAGGCATTGCTGTGCCTCAGTTTCCCCATCTTTGTCCCATAGCTTCATGCTGAAGAAGGATCCGTGTTTCCCTCGGCACTGTGAGCTGTGTGACATCCACACTCATGCCCCATCCTGGAGACAGACATTCTGATAGCATTTTGGTAGAGAAATTCGAGGTGAAATAAGCCACCATCAGATAGTTAATCTTCCTTTTACTCTGCTCTCCTTCCCCTTGGCACAGCATCCACCATCGTAGCAGTCACTGAACACCTGACATACAGAAAGCAGCACCCAAGAGAGAGGCAGAGAAATGCTGTCAAATGGGACAAAAGGGCAGGAGGGCACCAGTGCCCATCTCAGTGCTACTGGGTTTTTCGGGTGGTTGATGGAGGAGGGCTCCACTCAAGCTTTGAAAGCTGCTGGCTCCCAGAGATTAAAGGGATGTGTTTTTTCTCCTCCTCTTCTTCCTCCCATACACAAAGACCAAATAATTTTGCACTAACAACCTGATTTCATTTTTAACCATGCTATCACTTCATGGTGCAAAGGCAGGACCGGTTTGCTGGGAGAGTGTCCGATCCTCCTTGTGGCCCTGTGTTATGTTTCCAGGACCAGATATGGCCCTTCCTTGCCAGAAAGGCTCTTCCATGGCATTCCAGGGATTGCAGAGCTCTTGAGCTCTTTTGGAAAGAGCAGCATTTCTGTGATACAGTTTTTTCCTGCGATGACCTGGTCGGTTACACTTCCTTAAAACAGCCTCAGCCACCACAAGTGATTTCCTTTCCCAGCGCTGTTGCGGGCTGGGCTGCTTCAGAGCCCGGCCAAACCCTGGCCATTGAACCTGGAGCAAAACCAAACTGCTGCCGGTTTCAGCTGGGCAGGGCAAAAAGTAACAGAGGGCAGGTTTCTTCTGCAAAGCTTACTGTGAGGTGTTAATTAGCAGTTCACTGGCAACTCATTTTGAGCCATGGAAACAGGGAGGCTCCATGGATGTTCTAATATCTGCCTGGGGGTTTTCCTTCCCCACTGTTGCTGCATGTATCCCACTGCTTGGATCAGTAGCTCAGGTTGGCAGGAAAGATGGAAAAGGCACCTGGAGGCTGGAGAAAGGTGCCCCCCAGGCTGGGCTGTTCAGGAAAGGTGCATTGGGGTGCAGGGGAGGGGTACGCAATGCCCTTCTGCTGCGCCTCATAACCCCGCTGCAGCTTGCAGGCTGTGTAACGGGAAGATGCTGATGGCCAAAGTCAGCAGCACCTCTGGGAAAGCCCAGCCCTGTGTGAACAAGCTGTGTGGAACTCCAGCTTCACGTCTCTGCTTCATTTTCATCCCTTTTCCAGAGGACAGCTGAGGGCTGTGGCCAGGTCCCAGTCTGCTGGTGCTGGGACCAGGCATCAGCATTTGCTGAGCAGGGACTGATCTTCCTTTGCTGCTCAGTCACGCTGGGTTGTTCCCTGCTCTGGCACCGAGGAGCTGTGTTGCTGCAAGCTGCAAACCGCAGGGCTGGTCCAAAACCCTGCTCTGCATCCTCCTCCTCCTCAGTTATATTGCAATTGCCATTTCAGGCAGTGCACAAACTCACTTTCATGCTGCAGGTGAGCTCCAGGTAGACCTGGCCATGCACAGGGCAGTGCTGACCCCAGCAGCACAGGGGTGACACCATCATTCTTCTGCATGGCTTCAGGCTGACATACCTTATTCTGAAAGATCATTTCAGTCCATCCAGCCTGGATACCCGGGCTCTGACAGGCTGCTTATTTTTAAGAAGTCATACCAGGGAGAAGTACCTCACTTTCTGGAGGTAAGAGATGAGTCCTGCCCTTAGCACCTGACTGGGGCAGGTGTTACTAGAGGCCAAGGAGCACATGGGGATGATGGCTTTAATCACAGCAGCTTTATTTATTGCTCTGGGTTGCAATGGCTTGGTGAAGAGCTGCCCTTATCTGCTAACGTCAGCCTCCCTTCAAGAGGGATCTGGACTAGATTTATGTGGGAAAGGTTTGCAGCAAGTCCATCCCCAGCTGCTTTTAATGCCTTCTGTGCTGCCCAGGAGCCCAGGGTGTCCTGAGCAGGACATGGCTTGGTCCAGCTGGGAGCAAAGTGGCAGATGGACTTCAAACAGCAAACTCGCCTCGAGTTTTCCAGATCCAGTGACCAAAAGCTGCTCCCACCTCAGTGGGAAACAGCAGCACAGGGCTGCTCCTCCTACATGAAACAGGCTGTGCCTTCCTAAAAAAATCTCATTCTGGAACAACCAATGCTTGTTTTCTTGCTAATCTCCAGCTTTTCTTGCTGCTTCGAGCTGGTGGGACAGCAGCACAGGTCAGCTGTGACAGACCAGCTGTTTTAACACATTTCCCAGCCCCTGATGGAGTCAAGGCGGGTACCCAGCATGGGCTGGTGGCAACCACCACCACCACGTATCATTGCATCCATTCCTCCAAGCTGTATTTCCAGAAGCACAACCCTTGGGTGCTTAGTCTTGTAAGGATGGAGCCTGATACATTATTCTGGTTTCTTGACGTAAAGTGATGCCTTCTTCCCCAGAACTGTGCTTTTGGTAAGAACAGGGACTTGAGATAAAGTGGTTGGTGTCTCTGTGGACTCTGATCTTCAGGGCTGAGCCAACACCCTCCTTGCCCTGGGAAACTAAAGTCAAGATTTTTAAAGGCATCATTGTACAGTCCATAAAGAGATACAAAAGCCATAATAAACATGACACCAAAGCTCAGTTCCCACACCAGGAGTGTCTGAGGGTTGGGCAACTGTTACTGGGATGTTTTGATGTGATCCCAGCACTAAAGTCAAGCGTCCAGGACTGGCACACTGGGCTGCATCAATAAATCCCTGAGCAGCACTACGTGCATTGCTGGGTCCTGCAACTACCTGGTGCTCAGCCCTTGCACAGCATCGTTCCCAGCCCTTGCACAGCATCGTCCACAGCCCTTGCACAGCAGCATCCCCAGCCCTTGCACAGCATCGTCCACAGCCCAGCACTCCGAGGCAGCTTCACGTCTCCCACCCTGGCCTGGTCCTGGAGTATTTGCTGCAGCACCTCCAAGGGAGGACAAATCCAAACCTTTGCATTACCAAAGTGAAGTCCTGCAAAACCCATTGGGGTGAGAAAGGGGCCACAACCCCCCCGAGCAGCAGCCCCATGAGGTACCTTTGGGGGTTTGGCTGGGAATGGCCATCTCGGATAACACTGCTGGGAAGAACGTATGGACCTGGAAAAGGCCAGATATGAATATGCATGCCTAGCTGAAATGCTCCCTTTGAGGAAAGTCTTCCTCCTCTATTAAGTAATTAAATAAAGCCCCAAGCTCTACTAAAATTAAAATAACAGAATCCATTTATTCTGGCAGGGCCCACTCGTGGCTGCTCTTGCCAAAAACATTTTTGTGGTTCTTGTCTTTTCAAGTGGCTCTTTTGCAATAAAACCCAGATGCCATTAGTCCAGGGAGGCCTCCAGGCAACTGTTTACGTCCATGAAAGATGCCCTTTGTAATTAATTAATCTCCCAAAAGCTGTGGCAGCACATTCCCCGTGGCTCCTGGCGTGTCCCTGCCCGCCGGCCTGGCAGCGGAGGTGCCGGCTCATTCCTGGGCGCTGAAGAAAGCTTTTGTGTTGCAGCCTCACCATGGAAGGGGTTAATCTCCTCCTTGGGAAGACGCAGCAGAGATTTCAACACTTATCCGAACACAAACAGAAGCCATCCTGCCTTCCTGCTGCCGGTTCCGCAGCTCCTGCTCTTGCTTGACAGCAACTCACAGTTGCAGGCGCTGCGGGACGGGGACAAGGACCAGCCGGGGAGCAGTGGGGAAACAGGGTATAACCTGGTTCCTTTCACCCTTTCGGGGGTTCAGGCACTTCCAGTTCACTCAGTCATTGCAGGGGGTCCAAAGAATCTGGGAAACATGGGCTTGGTGCACATGGGTGAAAAAAACAAGACTGCCCTGAGCAAAAAAACATATCACATTACATTACACATTAGTATTCTGGTTGGAAAAGACCCTCAAGATCATTGAGTCCAACCATAAACCTCACACTACCAAGTCCACCCCTACCCCATGTATGAATGGCCAGAGCAAAGAGCCATCCAGCCCAGTGCCTTCTTCCAGAGGGCAGCTGGCATCAGGTATCTACTGACAAGTGTACCAAAGCTGGTGGTCTGTAGGACTTCTTCTCCTCTTGTCTCCTCCCAGCTGAGGGCAATCGAGGTTGGGGCCCCCCATGGCTGAAGTGGCTTTGGGACCCTCACATTTCATGGCCACCCGTTCATTTCGTCCAGCATGAATTTGGCCAGGCTGTTTCTGAACCATTTACACTTTTGGCCTTTGCAGCATCATCCCACTGTAGAATTCTGTGTCTGCTCAGCAAAGGCCATCCTCATGCTGGTTTTGAACCCATCTGCATCTTTAGTGTGACCAGCAATTGCCTTTATGTCTTCATGCCCTTCAGGATTTTTTCGTTTTGGTTTTTGTTTTTTTTTCTTCAGCCTGAATGTCCCAAATTCATGGAGTTTCCCCCAAACAGAAACCCTCAGCAAAAACCAGCAAATATTTGGCTTCTCTAGGACCATGTTTTTGCTCAGCCTTTATGCAATGTGGCTGCAAATAGAAAGAATTGCCCTAGGAAGGGTCAATCCTCACAGCCTCATTTGTAACATAACAACTCAGCCTGGGGTTTGGTTGTTATTGGTGTTTTTAGCTGTTGTTGGCTTTTCGCTGTTGCTTTTTTGATAGATGAGTTTAATTTTGCTGGCATATTGCACAGGTTTGCAAACCAGATGTTGCTGCTGCGAGAGGGTCACAATATCACGGGCAGGGAGCAGTTCATCACGGCACATGGGTGTCGCAACCGCCGCGGGGTCAAAGATGAGGGGTCAGAGCACTGGGGGGATGTGGGTCCCTGCTCCTCGGGACCCGGGGCTGCAATTGCCATGAGAACTGCTGGTGGCACAGGGCGACCCTCACTGGTGCTGCAGCCACCTCCCATCCATCTGCCATTCCCCTGGGAAGGACCGGACTGGTGGAAGGAGACTAAGCTGCCGAGAGCTCTGCTGAGAGCCTGGATGCAGGGACGGGTTTGTGTGACCACATGATGATGGCGTGAATCACTGGTGTTTTGCAGGTTCTGGCTCCTGCCCAGGGGTGATATACAGGGTGACGTGATAAAGCTGGTGAAAGGTCTAGAGAACAAGTCTTAAGAGGAGCAGCTGAGGGACCTGGGGGTTCAGCTGGAGAACAGGAGCTGAGGGGAGACCTTCTGATCTCTGAACTGCCTGAAAGGAGCTTGGAGCCAGGGGGGTCGGGCTCTGCTCCCCAGGAACAAGCAACAGGACGAGAGGAAATAGCCTCAGTTTGTGCCAGGGGAGGTTGAGGTTGGATCTTGGAAACAATTTCTTCCCCAAAGGGCTGTGGGGCATTGGAACAGGCTGCCCAGGGCAGTGCTGGAGTCACCATCCCTGGAGGGGTTGGACAGACACAAAGATGAGATTCTTAGGGACATGGTTTAGTGCCAGTGTTAACAGATGGACTCAATGATATTGTGTGTTTCTTCCAACCAAAGCGGTTCTATGATTCTGTGTGAGGGGATGGGATGTGGTGTGGCAGGTGAGGAGCAAGGAAAGGAGCAGGGAGCGCCCAGGATGAGCAGACAAATGGCTGCTCATGTAGCTCCTCCACCTTCCTGCCTTGCCTTGTTTAACAGAGGGGAGCTGAGGTTATCCTGTGGCCAAATCCTGCGACGCTTTAGCAAATCACACGCAGTGCCTGGCCCAGGAGGGCTCTGAACTCCCAAGGGGACCATGAAGCAGGATGGACGCGGCCCCGAGCCCCTTCTCGCTCCCGGCTGGGAGAGCTTCCCAAAGTGCTGCGTGTAGGATTTCTCTGGGTGGAAGGAGGAAATTGCTGAGGTCAGAGGGCTGATATTGCACATTTTTATGTGACATCAGCTTGCTGCCACCTTGAAAATACCAAAAGATAGAGGCTTACATCCTGGCCCTTGAAAATCCCTTGTGCCTTGCAGGAAGGGAGTGTTGTTACTCCAGAAATTCTCTGTTATTCCAGGGAATTTAAGCCAATGTGCAGGAAACCTCAGTGCAGGCAGGGAGGAATTTAAAGGGATAGGACATCAGGATTGTAGAGATGGGCTGTGTTCTTACAGTGCCATTCAAGAAGGGAGGTGGGATCCCCCTGAAGAAGCCCCCAAGATACTCTTGAATAGGCAAAATAAGTTTAGGTCTAATTCTAGATTAACGGGCAGCCAAAGTAAGAGGAAATGAGGAGTGTGTTTGGCTGCTTTGCTGAATCAGAACATTATGGTCGTCCTCGCGATCCATGCAGGAAAGAAATAAAGCTGGGCTGGAGGCGTGAGGCTCAGGAGCATCCTTGGTACCCAGGGCATCCCTGGGGCATTCGGCACTAACGTGTCCCTCTCTTCCCCTCTCTCAGAGACCTCATGCCCAGGACCCTGGAGGGGCAGATCACCATGGAGAAGACCCCCAGCTACTTTGTCACCAAGGAGGCCCCAGCCCGCATCTCCTCCATGTCCAAGGGCACAAAGCTCATCGTGGTGGTGCGGGACCCCGTCACCAGAGCCATCTCGGACTATACCCAGACGCTCTCCAAGAAGCCCGATATCCCCACCTTTGAGAGCCTGACCTTCAAAAACAGGACTACGGGCCTGATCGACACCTCGTGGAGCGCCATCCAGATCGGCATCTACGCCAAGCACCTGGAGAACTGGCTCCTCTACTTCCCCATCGGGCAGATCCTCTTCGTCAGCGGGGAGAGGCTGATCAGTGACCCCGCGGGGGAGCTGGGCCGGGTCCAGGACTTTCTGGGCCTCAAGAGGATCATCACCGACAAACACTTCTACTTCAACAAAACCAAGGGCTTCCCCTGCCTCAAGAAGGCAGAAGGCAGCAGCAAACCCCACTGCCTGGGGAAGACGAAAGGCAGGACCCACCCCGACATAGACCAGGAGGTGGTGCAGAGACTGCGGGACTTCTACCGGCCCTTCAACATGAAGTTCTACCAGATGACGGGGCAGGACTTCGGCTGGGACTGAGGCTGAAAGAAATAATTTAAGAAAAGAAAAATATAATATAATATATATTTTTTTTACATATTAGTAGAGAAGGGGAAAATACAGAAAAAAAAAATAGTTGTGCTGAAACATGATTGGTTCTGATTTTTTTTTTGGTTTTTGTCGTTTTCTTTCTTCTCGCAGAGGTGATGTGTCTGTCCAGAAAAGGAGGCTGTGAACAACCCGGTCCTATTGACATGGCCTGCAGCTTAGCTGCCTCCTTCAATGGGCCCAAGGTTTAGCGCTGTTTCTGCAAAAAAAACCAAAAGTAAAAAAGGTGCAAAGTTTCCCTGTGTCCTCAGGTCCACCCCCAGAAGTGAGAGGGGTGTGTGGGGGAGCTCAGAGCCTTCCTGGAAGGTCAGCCAGGTTTTGGCTTGCAAATGCCGTTTTAGACCAAACCTCATCACTTTTGACAATTAAACACAAGAGGCTTAATAACTAACTTGGCTTTCAAAACCTTACCTTAGGGGATTTTTTTCTTTATTACATGAAACCTTTGGTGAAATTATTTTCATTTATCCAATTTTTTGTTTGACTTCTGCCCTCCCTAAATCAAGCTCTTTTCACCAACCAAACTTATTTTTCATCTTAAGAAGCCAAAACCAATAATCCTTTGTTGTGTTTTGAGACAAAACAATTTTGGTAGCCAAAAGTGAAAGAAAACAAATGATTCTTTTGACTCAATGATGAAAACTGCCAGGTAGTCAAAAGGCTCATTCACGGGGGTTGGCTCTAAACCAGGGTTCCCCATTGCCAGCACCATGCACCCCTTTGCTATGCTGACAGCAAAGTGCGTTTCCCCGGGGGGGGACCCATCTGCAGGGATTTGGGTGATGGGCAAGAAAGGTCCACACTGAGATGATGCTTGTGATACCCATCTTAAAGGTGATGGGGAACCCACCGTCCCACCACTCATATGCAGGGAACAAGTTCACAGTGTCTGGTGGATAATATTTAAGCCATACTGAAGAATATTTTAAGTTGGGCCAGTCTTAATACAGCAGAAAAAGGGTTTTTTGGGAAAAAATTAACAAAAGTCATGTCCAGAAAGGGGAGAGAATGAGGAGATGCTGGAAGGTTTCTTGTCCTTTCCTAAAGGAGAACTGAGGGAGAAACAGGAACAGGAACATGGGTTGTGCGGGGCTTTAAAAATCATCAGGCAAAACGAATCTCCTGTTTGCAATAACCAGGAGCTTTAAATTCTTCGCTTTGATCCTTATCACCTTTTTTGGCTGGTAGAAGTGTCTCAGCAACAGAAACCTATTAGTGAAGCAGGATCTTGTTATTACCGTGGGCTCATTTATCTGCTGGCTCTTTATCTTCAGCATTTTCTGGACTGTAGGAGCATCTAATTATCACTTGGTGCTGTATAAACACAGCTCCCTCTCCCAAGTCTAACTTTGGAAAGGCCTGGATGCGGTAAGACAAAGTGGGGGATCATCTGGTAATGTGGGTACCAAGCTCACCATGTACCTGTACACCAGGCAAGATGTTAATAAAATCACAGCAGAGGAGTCCCAACGACACAAAGTCCCGGGACCTTCCTGTCCCCTGAAGACACACCGGTTTTACATGCAAAGCCCATTTCCCAAGGTAATTAAAACAACTTCATTAGTGTTGTGAGGCCCCAGGACTTTGTCCCACCCTTGCTGCCCCAAAACCCCACCTGAGCTCAGGTGTCCATGCCCCAGCTGGTGATGGGCTGGTGGCACCAAAGCCAAGTTGAGCTCAGGGGTCTGTCCTGGCACAGCACAGCTCAGTGCCACCCTCACTAATACCTTCAGGCTTTTCCCACCTTCTTGTTCCAGTGTGTCCCATTTTAAGCCCCTTTTTGGCAATGTCCTGTGCCACATCTGGGTAAACATTTTACATAACTGCCTTCTGCAAACGCCTTACAGCGGAAATGCAGATGGGGGGGTCACACAGATACCCAACAGCCCTTTCTCTTACCTGCCTTCCTTCAGCCCCTCAAAGTTCATGCAAGAGATGATGTGAAAAAATCAGAGACGGATGAGCCGCTTTGGCTTCACGGCGTCGTGGTCCCTCCCAGCATCTCTGCAGCTCATTGCTGGAGCTCAGAGCTCCCAAATCAGAGTCACAGAGTCCCAGCCTGGTTGAGGCTGAAGGGACCTCTGCAGATCCCCCAGCCCAACCCCTGCTCATGCAGGGTCACAGAGCAGATCACACAGGTGGGTCCAGGGGGTTTGAATGTCTCAGAGAAGGAGACTCCACACCCGCTCTGGGCAGCCTGGGCCAGGCTCTGGCACCTCCCAGCAAACAAGTTTCTGCTCATGTTCACATGGAGCCTCTTGTGTTTCAGTTGAAGTTGGAAGAGTGTTGGGCTCTTGGTAATGGTCTCCCTTATGTACCACTGGAGCTGAGGGCAGCAATCTGCACTCCGCCTGTGCCGGCCAGATCAAGGGGGAATGGGCTTAAGGTGTAACCAAAAGGGTGGGAGTTAATTCATGGTAAAACCTTTCTAACAGCAAGGCTTGTTGGGGCAGGACAGGGCCATGGCCACCATCCCTCCCATGCTCTGCTCTTCCATCCCAGTCCAAAGCCAAGCTGGTGGCGAGGACAAGGCACCACTCACAGGCACGACTGAACCGTGCAGCACCACTGTGGCACTGAATCTCAGGTTTTCCAGGCTGAAATGATTTAAGCATGCCATTTCTTTGGTATTTCAAGGAGATGTAAGGTTGGGCTGATCTGTACATCCCTTTGACAAGCATAAATATCACTTAAGAGTATGATTTTTAAAAAATCAATATAATTATATTGCTATTGTCTCTCAAACGGTCACATTTAGACTGATAAAAAGCAGCTTTATAGTACTACAGATTGTTCTTCCCATATTGAACCGGCTATAGCACTAGCCAGCACCTTCACACAAATGAATTTCTAGAACTGCCATCAAATCACCGTCATTAAATCAGTATACAGCTTTGGTGTGTACACAAGCCCAGCTATCGTACCTGCCTTTACACAACTCTTCCCAGCACACTGATCTCTGCTACATAGCCATACGTTCCCCAAAATGCTTGAATGTTTTACACCCACTGTTTTCTGAGGGTTTGAACCCCTCGGTGCACACCTCGGAAAACTATTGGGGGATCTGAGACTGTAATTGATTTTTTCAACCTGGGCCGTAAGTATTTTTGAAAATCTCTCCACGTATGAACAATGGCTTTTAAAAAGAGGTCCCACAATCAAATGCTTTGAACTCTAATTAAACATTTAAGCCTCTAAACTCTTTAGGTTTATTTTAAAATCCAGCCATGAAGCTTAGATTATTGTAACCTAATAAGAATTGGAAGTAAACTATTGAAAACTGCTCCCCTCTTAGGCCTACAATAATGCGCATGTGTACTAGGAGGAGAAAGCAAAAGCAGCTATAAATAAAAGTTAAAGTGATGTATAAAGTTCAATTAAAAAGAAAAAGCAGAAAAGTCAATACATTAACTATGAGAAACTAATTAGGTGTATTCAAATTCTTCTGGTTTCAATAAACAAATGTGCCATTAGGCACTGATGAAGCTCTGGCTTATATGCCATGCAACATTTAGATTTTTAGAACATGTAAAGGAAAAACAAAACAGAAGACACTTTTATAAAGCATCCTGTCAATGTCAGCTGTTGAATTAATTTTTCACATCTTCGCCACCCCGCTTTGCACAGCAGTGGCTCTTGGAGGCTTTGCAAAGCAACTCACACCGCTGAGCCCCACAAACGGGGCACAGAAACCACCATAAGCTTTGGTACAGGGGGCTGAGCACAAGTATTGCACTTATTCTTCAAAAATCTGTTGGTTTGGGTTTTTTTTCCACTGATGGTGACGTGTTTTGGCACAGGCTCCTAGAGCCCAATTCAGACATACAGCTGGAGGTGAGACCTCCCTTTAGCCCACTGCAGCCAAACCCCAAGTGCAGGAAGGCTCTTCGCATCACGCTTCAACTGGCCACAGCTGGGAAATTTCCGAGAAATAGGTTTTTCTTTACCAGTGCAGCTTGGCAAGACTAAACCCAGACCCTCTGCTGTGGCGATTCGCGTCACTGTGATTTCTGGAAGGGCGAAGACCCGGCTGCTGCATCCACCTTGTACTTGGTGCTGATTTTGTGCCATGGGGAGTTGAATCAACTCTTAAGAAAATGCTGCCACCCAATAATTTACACAGTTAAAAGGAATATAAACATGCCATGAAAATCAGTATATGGACTCCTCTACCTGGTACTCAGGGTGATCTCTGGGGCGCAGCACTAAGAAGTTAAATTTCCAGCTGTTATTTGGCCATGTCTACCCTGCACCGAGCGATTTGGATCCTCAGCCTCCTCAACTATCCCATATACACGTTGGCACACACAATGGATTAGGAAAAGAAAACAAAAATTGCCCATTCTCTTAACCATTAAAAAAATTCTTGTTCTTATATAATGGCTTCTGGGTTTTCTCTCCTCCCTACCCCTTGCTTGGTGATACTGTCATCCTTCTCCCTGCGGTGCTATTTCAGTATGAAACAGACTGATTTTCATTTAATTTAAGAATGAAAAAAGCACACGTTTAATAAAGTTTACGGGTACTGAGAAGCTGTGCTCTCTTTTTGCTGGCAGCAGCAACCTGGAAAGAGTAGGCAGGTTTATGACAAAAAAAAGGAGGAAAACACAGAATTACCCACTTGTGGGTGATTTTAATCTCCCAAACGTCACGCACCCCATGGCTGCCAGGGGGATCTGTCTGCTGTGACTCCCCAGCCACGGCCTTGGTGGCATCATTTCCATGACCTCGGACCTTCCACTTTACATTTCTCCAGCGAACTTAATGTCATATTCTTTTAATTGCAAAAATCCTTGAAAAATCAGGTCTTCTGGCTCACCCCACCATTCAACCCATAGCCATCGCTGGCCCTGCCACGTCCACAGTGTTTCGGCACCAAATTTGCTGAATTCCTGCTTTTCCCCAACCTGGTGGGAGAGGAATGGACCCAAATCCCGGTGCACTGCATGAAACCCGAGGTGGAAGCAATGCCCCAAGAAATATATACAGCGGAGCAGGCCCCGTAGATCAGGTTTTCTGTGTGGTCAAGTAAAGTGATATTCTATTTACTTTTTTAGATGTATAAACAGATTAAGTCCCAGGGAAAATACGCTCCCAAACTTCATAATATTTTATTAAACCGCTGAAGTTTAATATAATCTTTTGGCTTCCACAGAAAAATGTTCCATTTCTTTTCTGAGCACCTTTGATTTTATTTTCTTTTAATTACCGTTATCCGGAGTTAACAATGTGGGTTTTGCACTCCACCCAGCGAGGACTATCCAGATTAGAAGTGGGGAATTTTGCTGAAATACAGAAATATCTATGTGGTGGTAAGAAATCAGCAACGCCTGGGGTGGAAAACTCCGGAGAAGCCAATGTGCAGATTGAATTCCCCTCCGCCAGGCAATAACGAGGCTGCATTCCTCAATTCATAGCATTTATTACCTAAGACGTTGGCCAGCTATGGCTTTTGACAAAAAAATTATACCTCCTTCATCTTAGTGCTGTCCACATGGCTGCTCGAGCTCGCTCCATCCCGCAGGCTCATTGCTCCGTGGGGACAATTCTCATTAATCCAGGTCCAACGCTGCCCTCGGGCTCACACTGCACCATGTGAACGCGGCTTTGGATGCATCGTCTGTCCCGGTGTGAAGTTGCTGGCGACAGCCAACACTGTGCTGAGCCTCCGGCACAACGCCTGGCCTGGGATCTTCCAAATCTGATGACCCAGCAATGCCCTAAGGACAGCCCAGCTCATGGTGGAAGCTGCTGGGAGCCAAGCAGAGGTCTTCAAGAAAGACTCAGCACCTGCGTTTCAGCATCGTTAAATAGGAATAATAAGGGTAATAATCATCTCACAGTTCTTAACTGTAATTTATGGAAGCCAAATTCACTGGTGGGAGCGTTACCCAAGGTCCTCAGCGCAGCAAATGGACTTAAAACACAGTTTATCAGCCACAGGTACCTGCTCCCCTCCCAAACCTCTTGGCTATTTGCTCTCCTGCAATTCGGAACAGTCCTGGGAGCGGAGGGTCCTTCTTCACTGACACACCAGCATCTGGCCTCTGAGAGTTCCTCCATTAACGCCAGGGCAATAGTGATGCTGTAGACAGGATTAGACCTGCTTGGCCATGGTTTCTCCAGCTCATTTCTTTTGTTCTTTCATCAACAGCTGTGATTTAGGGCATGTGAGCAACATCTAAAGGAAATGACCGAGGGGTATTGGCTGGGGAGCACTTAACTTCCCTTGTACAGACCTTATGGAACAAAATCAATATATTTTCTATATTTCTTACTGCTGGAGACCCCCCACGGCTGGGCAGAGATGGCAATGGAGTGAAAAAATTCTCCCAAGAAGGACAAGTTTAAGAGCACAGAGGAAAGCGGCTGAATGGGCTGAATGCATCATATCGACAGGGCAAACGCAGTCAGGAATCTAATGACCTGCCTGTCCACACGCCTGCAGCCGCTCGACACCTCATCTGCAGCTCCCCAGGGCTCTGCCGGTGCACAACAGCCCCGCAATGGGACCCGTGTGTTTGGGGGGTGCAGGAGGTTTGTGCTGTGACAACAGGCTCCCCACACAACCAGGGAAGGCTCCAGCGAGGTGCGGGGCTGGTGGAGGAAGAGGAGAGCATCCAGCCCTCCGAGCACATTATCAGTTCAGCAGCATCACGGGATTTGCTGGATTGTCAGGAGCCATTTCCTACTGGTTTGTTTTGGGTCAGTTTTGTTTGTTGGTTGTTTCTTGTTTGGTTGGTTTTGTTATTTTTTTAAGCAGGTCTTCCAACTAAAAGATCATGTCTGCTCAGCCCAGAGCACGTCTGTTGTCCAAAGTGAAGCCACAGACCAAGGACACCAATTCAGGGGCGCACCTTATCCCACAGACACATCTCTAGCCACCTGCCATGGGAATCGTAAAGATACAACCAATGGCATCACTATACCATGATTAAAAAACCAAACAAACCTCACTGTGTTTCCCTGTAACTCAAACCCAGTGTTGGCCTGAGACCAAACTTCTCCGTTTCGCACAATGAGAAGATTCAAGGTCAAATGAAGAAGTTATTTGTATGGCTACCCATGCGAGCTGCTGGCAGGGCTGGGGCTCAGGACACGGCCAGCTTGGCCCATATAAGCTGGATATTGCCCCCATGTGTATTGGTGAACTAGAGGTGCCAGATGAGCTTTCTCTGGTCCACAATTACCCCAGTCCTGTCACAACCACTGCCTGGTCACAACCATCACCCCATCAGCCAAACTGTCATCCTGGTTTGACAGCCTGTATTTTACCAGCTTTACTGAAGAGAAAAACGTCATATGTTTCTACTTTTCGAGGAGCTGAGCTGTCCTTTAGATAGCAGCTGCCAGCATAAATATACACGAGGAACAGGTTTTTAGTTCCTGAAGAATGTCTAAAAATTGTAAACAAATCTCAAGTCATACGGGGATAAACAGTCAGAATTTCAATATTGTTTATAGCTTGTAAAAAACAACAGTCGTTTGAGTTCAGTCAAGCCAAGCATTTTGGATAGATAATTTTTAAACATTTGGTTTCAATTCTCCCCAACCTTCAACAAAGAAGCCCCATTCATGCTATACTTAGCTTACAATTCAAAATGAAAAGTATTATGGACTAGAGAACCGGATGTTTCTATTTCAAAAAAGAAATGGTCTCAGACACTGGACCATCTTGGAAGAGCCTTCACAGAAAAAGAGAACAAAAACGCTTGGTCAAGAAGTTTATCCAGGCTGATCTTCTCCTACGTAGAGTTTCGGTTCTGTTGAATTAGTTGTTTCCTTTGCTTAACAAACAAGAATACTCTGTCTAAAAGACAATATTCCTGACAAACACCATTTGTCAATCCAAGAGCAGAAACGTCCCTCCTTGGCCCAGTCCTCCCCGTCAGCAGCCACCAGCCCTCCGTGGCACCGGCCCCGCTCCCACGCAGACGCTTTGCAACCGCGCAGAGTGGAAAACAGAGTTCTTTAATTTCCTCTTCGCATTAGAGCTCATTACGAAAAATCCAGAGGCCCCTCGTTGAGCAAACGTCTGCATTTGCATGTCTTCTGTAAATGTTTAAATTCTATTAACCTGGAGAGGTTTCTTTTCTTGTGTCTTTCCTGTACCACTGACACTGGCCTCCTTCTCTGCCCACAATTAATTCTTGAAATATATATATTTTTTTCCACTTCTGTCACTGTCTCTCAGCTGGATGGCTCACATTTGCCAGTCCTGATGTCAGGAAATTACCTGTTTAAGCTATGTGTTGGTATCGTTGATTACTCAGTCAAGTCAGGTGGCAGTCCTCCCATTCCCAGGCTGGAGAACACATCTCTCAGAAAGAAAGAAGTTGAAAATAGTTACTATCAAGCTTTAGTGGGTGCATTTTAAATGCTTAACTGCCCCTCCTGAAATGCATCAGATCTGAGGCATGTGCTCATTTCTTGAACCAGTGTTTATTTCCAGCCTCCCAGTACCTACAAAAAAGCTGGGGAGGGACTTTATGTAGCGATAAGACGAGGGGTAATGGCTTTAAACTGAAAGAGGGGAGATTTAGATGAGATATAAGGAAGAAATTCTGCACTATGAGGGCAGTGATGCCCCGGAACAGGCTGCTTGGAGAAGCTGTGGACACCCCATCCCTGGGAGTGTTCCAAGGCCAGGCTGGATGAGGCTTTGAGCAACGATGCAGAAGAAGTTGGAGAAGGACAAGTTACCCAAATTGGTAGTCCCCAGCCCATTTTGCCCCAAGGCAGCAACACCGAGGCTGAATAAAGAGCCAAACAGAACAGCCTACTATTTGTTCTCTTACAAAGGACCTCAGTGTACCACAAACAACATATTACTCCAGCATATAGTTGTTATCCCCTGATCCAGATTTCATACAGACACAGGCGTGCGTTTGTGCACACGCAGGGGTGTCCATGTGGGAGACTGGAGCGTTTGGAGTTTTGGCGAGTCCTCCGCGCACATCAGAGTGTTCCCGCTCTGAAATACAGGGGAGGCAACTGAAAAATAAAATAAAATAGAAAGACTCCCAGATGTTGCACTTGACTTTGTGTCAGGCTCTTTGCTACCTGTGTGGCCCTGGCAGAGCACCGGGGCTGCTTGGATGCGAGTTCCCGTGCTCCTGTTGGATCCATCCCGAGATAGGGAGCTGGCTGCTGGTCAGAGAGGAGAAGCCAAGCTGCAGCTATTCCCTCCCTCCGCTCCCAGCCCGTGGGCTGCGCTCCAGTATCTCTGCTGAGAGAAGGAAAGAAGGTTTTTTTCTATTAATCAAATGAAATAAAGACTGAAGGGATGAAAGGGAAGGTTCAAGGGAGCTGCAGGTGGGGAGACACTGAGTGACTGGAGTGCAGCAGCTGTTTCTGTACGGCTCGCTCTTGCAGAAGTGTTATTTCTGCTTCACATCCCCTCTCTGCTCCATCCCCAGCTTGGCCTTGGAGCAACGTGGCTTTTCCTTCTCCTCCTTCCTCCCAGCCCTTTTTCCCCCATGCACACCAGAGCATCTCAGTGTGGTGCTTGCTCAGAGCTGACCGCACTCACCGCTCAGTAAAGAAAAGTGAATAATTCTGTCAGATATGGGCTATGGGGATTTCTGTGCTCAATGCTTGGCCACTCTCCTTTCCTGTACCATCTTCCCAAACCCAGAATTAAGCAAATGAATGAGCTTCAGAGCATAAGAATTACTCTCTGCCTTTGTACTCCCAGTTCCAATTCATTGACATAAATCAGTTTCCTTTGGCTACTCCTTGTTGGAAACCCCTTTTCCAAGCTCTCCTTCCTTTCCAGCACCACCACACCCATCTCCAAACAGAAATTACACCAAGAATGCCTACAACCACCCATACACAGGGTGTAGCTCCATCCTCAGGCTTTGATTTAGGCACTTTGCACCATGGTCAATTGGAAACAGAGACGCTCAATCACTCTCCTTTCCTTTTTATACTACATCCCACAAGCACCGAAATGCAGCCAAGTTTGGGAGGTATTGGTATTTTGGTGGACAGCTGATCTTTGTGAAGTGATATGCAAGCCAGCTCAGGAGGATATTGTATTCCAAGGCAACTGAATCATATTTCTGGTTTTACATCAAATTCTCTGCTACCTTTTGGCAGAAAGCTTTCTCTACATAACATCTTGTTTGAAGCTCGGCATCCTTGCACTCAGGTTAGGTGCTGCAGAATTCCTCTAGATCTGCAAGGGTTTGTATTTGTGCATCATCCGCATCAGCTCATATCAAGAACAGCAAGGTCCTGGGCACTTCTGATCCTCTCACCATCATAAAATCATGGAATGATTTTGGTTGGAAGAGACCCTCAAGATCAAGACCAACTGTTAACCCAACCCTGCACTACCCCATGTCCCTGAGAACCTCATCTCCACATCTGTTCAACCCCTCCAGGGATGGTGATTCCAGCACTGCCCTGGGCAGCCTGTTCCAATGACTAACAGCCCTTTCTGGGAAGTAATTTTTTCAATATCCAACCTCAACTTCCCCTGGTGCAACTTGAGGCCATTTCCTCTCATCCTATCACTTGTTGCTCGGGAGAAGTGAGGGAAGAACTGGTGTCCTGCAGCTGGTGGGTCCAGCCCGCCCTTTAGCAGTCCCTGGAACAGGTTCAAACTGAAAGGGTCAGTCTCCAGAGAGCCCAAGGAGACTGTGGATGGAGCCGCTGGGACTAAGAGGCAGGGGGAACGTCTCCTCCCAGGGCCCTGCGCTGCTTTTCCATATTGAGCCAGTTGTAATGGGAAATGACAGCTGTTGAAAGCTGCTATTCACAGCCCTCTAAACAGTTCATTACCCCCCTTCTCATCACAGCCCCTCACCGAGATTTGCTCTGGCTTGAGTCCAAGCCCAATGTGGCTGCAGAGCCCAGCCAGCCACAGTGCCGGTGCTGTACCAGGATGGGGGGTTCTGGCTGCACATCACAGCCACCCCACAAAAACAGCCACAGGCTGTGTCCTGCCCCGCGGCAGAGCCAGCCCCAGCTCTTCTTCCCTTCAGCCGAGACACCAATACTCACCAAGGCCCCATTTGTGCATCTCTGTAGGTTTCTCCGGTATTTGAGTATCTCCCAAAATGACTCCAGGTGTGTTCACTTCAATGTTCCCTCATCATAAGAAGGACACTGAGGTACTAGAGAGAGTGCAGAGGAGGCAATGAAGCTGGCGAGGGGCTGGAGCACAAGTGTGATGGAAGCGGCTGAGGGACCTGGGGGGTTCAGCTGGAGAACAGGAGCTGAGGGGAGACCTTCTGATCTCTGAACTGCCTGAAAGGAGCTTGGAGCCAGGGTGGGTAGGGCTCTGCTCCCCAGGAACAAGTGACAGGGCGAGAGGAAACGGCCTCAAGTTGCGCCAGGGGAGGTTCACATTGGATATTAGGAAAAAAATCTTCCCAGAAAGGGTTGTCAGGCACTGGAACAGGCTGCCCAGGGCAGTGGTGGAGTCACCATCCCTGGAGGGGTTTAAAAGGCGTTTAGATGAGGTTCTCAGGGACATGGGTTAGTGCCAGAGTTAAGTTAGGTTATGGTTGGACTTGATGGTCCTGAGGGTCTCTTCCAAGTGAAATTATTCTGTGATTCTATGATTCACTCCTGGGGATGCACACACAGAGCAGGCACAACATTTACCACTCTGCTCTTTATCTATATCTGGCCCCTTTTGTCCCTTCAGCACACACACTGATGTGTACAAGAACGCTGCACCACTTCAAACCCTAAATGCCTTCCCAAAGCCCAGGGGCTCCCAGGTATCCCCCTTTTTTTCTCATCTTTGCCAGCTCTAAAAGACTTTCTGACACTAGCTAGCAGTGGTTTTCACCACTAACCACTGAGGTGGCCTCCTGCACAAGGTATCCAGAATTCAGGTTCGATCCTGTCTGTAAGGTCCTAGGCAGCTCCACATCTTGAGATGCTGGCTGAAAAGCTGGAGGATGATTCAGAGAAGACCCATAAGAACGGCTGAAGTCCTGGAAAGCTGTAGAAATCCTGCCACGAGTGAAGGAGCCAAGCAAAATCTATCTGGCTTAACAGCAAACTTTTCTCAGCCTGCAAAAGAAGAGATCCGAGATCTACAGTGATCTGAGCTTGGACCAGAGCCTTTGGACACTCCTTTAGGTGTCTGAGTTTGATCATCTAAGTCTGAATTGAATCACCCCCTGTTGCAGGTTGGCCAGCTGTTCTATGGAGGATTAATTAATTCTTCTATTTCTACCTCACAGTTCTGAGACTTAATGAACGTAAATGATTTTACCCTGAAAAAAACACAGCATGGGGGTACCAGGAAAACAGTTCCTACCCATGGGCCCTAAGACTGTTAGTCAGACATTCAAGTAAAAGGGTAAATACAGCTTTTTGAAAAGAAATCTCAAAAAATCCACAATTGCCCCTAAAACTGACTGTCACATCATTTTATAAAGAAGAGACTCCTGCACTGGATAATTATAGACATTTCAGCCAAGATAACATGGTGCATAATGAGATAGCGGCAGCAGGTCATAATCTCACCCTCTTGGGCTCATCCATCTGCTGGGACAACCTTTCACCAAAGTTTTGGAGACGAGGTCTGGTCCAAGCCATGGATCACTAACGAGGGTCTCTCTGCAGAAAGACTTGTGCTCCATCAGCTGCCAAAGCCAAGGGGACAACCTGAGAAGGATGTGTCACGTAAGTGTCATTAACTTCCTAAAGCCAGGTGCGAAAACTTTATCAGCCACCAACCTGAGAAGAACCAGACGTATTTAAAGGCATCTTGCTATAATAGTCACAAGGCAACACTAATTCACTCCTCAGGTCCCTGGGAACACAACAAAGCTTCTTTTTGTGTCTGGTTGTGGAACAAGACAAATACAACACTTCTGGTACACAGCGACGCTGTCTCCCATCATGGGGGAAGAGGAAGGGGTCCCAAGCAACCATCACTAGTGTATTATGCCAAATACTGTCCCACTGTTTTCACATCTGCCTGTATCCATCTCCTACCTATCTTCCCTTTAGTTTCTTGAGGTTAAGGACCTAGAGCAACTGGATTTTAGCCATCACTTCTTGGTGCTATCACAGCAGAAACCTTCATGCTCAGAGCAGCTCAGTGTTCAGCTGCTCCATTGGTGCAGGACATGGAGCAGGAGGGATTTTCAGAGGGGCTGGGGGCACCATGAGCTGCTGCTGTTGGCTCTGAAGAGGAAGGACCAGAGAAATCTGTGGCTCCCTGGAAGGATTTCTGTTTCCACAACAGGCTTTCAAAAACATTAGCAGCCACAGCCCAAGAAGCAAAATCTCTGTTTGTGGGTAATAAACCCAGACAGATGCCTCCTGCACGCAAACAGCCAGTACCCCCGAGACAAGAGGCTCTAAATAAATAATCAACAAATCCTAGAGCTGAATGCACAGTTGCTATTTGCATCATAAATAAATGAGGAGGCTTTTATTTACTCATTCTGGGGGCAGAGCACATCACAGAGGAATTCCTCAGAGCTCCTACACCAGGGATTGTCCTTACTTCAGCACAACCATTCCATTCCCACCAGGTGTTTGCTCCTGTGCTGCTCCCCAGGAGACACACAGCTCGCCAGTGAGAAGGGAAAACAAACATGAGGTCTCCATCATAATAATACAATAATACTGGCCCAGGTTGGCCAGAGAGGTGGTGGATGAACCATCCCTGGAGACATCCCAGGCCAGGCTGGACGGGGCTCTGAGCAACCTGAGCTGGTGAAGATGTCCCTGCTCATGGCAGGGGTGGCACTGGGGGAGCTGGGACGGTGCCTTCAACCCAAACTATTCTATGACTCTATGATCACCATGGAGTGCTCAGCTCCCTGTTGACCTCTCTTAGCCGACAAGAATGGACAAGCAACTACAGTGAAATGGCACCAGCCTGGCAAACAGGGGCAGCATTCAGGGTGTCATTCAACAGAAGCCAAATCAAACCAGAAAGAAGAACATAAGAGAAAAGTTCCCATTTCTTTACCTTAATACTCACAAAACAGGGAACATGGTGTCATTTTCAAGGAGAAAAGTCACCTTTTCAGCCACAAAATATATCCCTCGAGATCCAACAAGCTGAGGTCTGGTTTGGTTTTATTTCGTTATGTATTATATCAAGTGTTATTGATCCGTTTGCTTCAAGCAAACCAGCGAGTAGTGCAGCCCTTTCTGCTCTTTATGTCCTGAAAACTGTGTTTTTTCCTCTTTGGGTTTGGGGATGACAAACAGCCAGAGCTCCCGGAGGCTCAGAACACACACACGCACCCTGACCCCATCTGTCAGCCAGAGCCTGCAGCTCTTTTGGCTTATTAATAAAACACAACTGGGTCCAGGGAGCTCACACCTCTGGACACCACGGTGTCTCCAAGCCTTGCTGGTGGCACAAGGAGGCCAACACGTGGGCAAGAGAAACTGCAGTGTAGAGCCAGGAACTGAACGTGAAATCAAAAACTCCAAAATGCAGCTCACCCTTCCCCATAAGTCGTTGCCCTGCAACCCCACGTGCATCTTCGGTGACAGGAGGTGGCCAGTCCCGAGCAGATGCAACACAACATCATGGGCCTTTGCAATGCAACGTGTGGGAATCCCAAAGCAGACCCTTTAGGAACAATTTCGCTCCAAATGAGATTGATATCTAATTGCATCACTAACCCAGCTGTCTAGTCAACACAACAATTTTATCAACCATCTGATAGCCAAAACACATTTCTATGCTTGAATGGTTCATTGCAGGGTTTGTATTTCTAATACAGCTGTGAGAGTACCACGGCTTTGTGCACTGATCCCACTGAGATGGGATCTCCTGGGGGGTGCCTTGATCTGCAGGATCCCAGCAAGAAAGGCTCAGTGCCAGCCCCAGATTTGGTGCTGGGATTTATACCACTTCCTACAGGAATACGAGCCGCTCCAGCACTCATCGAGCTGGCACCAAATTGCTAATACTGTTTAAAATTAGGGCTGGTAGAAAAATGTGTCATAAAATTTATTTTGCAAAGGAAAAGTCATCTTTAGGTTTGTTGTTTCTTCTTTTTTAAAGAAAGTTATTTCCTTTTCCCGCACCACCAGCACTCAATCCTCCCCCACCCACTGAAATCACGTCTCATCTTGCAGAGGAAATTTTGATTTTTCATCGTAAAAAAACCCAAAAAGCTAAACAACCATAACTGAATTATTTTTGCACAAAGCTGATATGTTTCAGCTCCAACATATTGCCACAACACCTCTGGCATTAAGTACCCCAACCAGGGAACGGCAGCAGGAGTACGGTTGCCATGAGGAGGGGTGGCAGCACAGCCAAAGCAAACTGGTTGGGTTTTCCAGTAAAACATGCCACTTTCCAGCTCAAAAAAAAAGGTTGTTTTACCTTCTTGTGCACATTAGAATCATAGAATCACAAAATGGTTTGGGTTGAAGGGACCTTCTCAGCTCCCCCAGAGCCACCCCTGCCATGAGCAGGGACATCTGCACCAGCTCAGGTTGCTCAGAGCCCCGTCCAGCCTGGCCTGGGATGTCTCCAGGGATGGTTCATCCACCACCTCTCTGGCCAACCTGGGCCAGGCTCTCACCACCCTCAGGGCCAACAATTTCCTCCTCATGTCCAGCCTGAATCTCCCTCCTTTAGTTTAAAACCATCACCCCTTGTCCTATCACAACAGGCCCTGCTCAAAAGTCTGTCCCCATCTTTCTTATCAGCTCCTTTTAAGTCCGGAAAGGCCACAACAAGGTCTCTCTGGAGCTTCTCTTCTCCAGGTTGAACAACCAGGTAGGAGGAATGCTGGCTTGAACTCCTCCAGTGCGCAAGACTTTGCAGCTTAATCAATTGCTGTTTTTAACACAGTTGAGGTTTGTGCAGCTTCCCAGCTCTTCAGAAAATCAAGAAAAAGCAGGATCTCACCTGGTGGCACTGCCTGTGTCATGGATGGCACATAGGTGATGCATTTCAACCTACAAGATTAAAGTTTTACAGTCCTGTAAAGAACTGTAAAGAAGTTCAGATAATGGGAAATGTCAAGAAACTTAATAACAAGAGAGATTAGCGCCCTGCCTATAGCACATTGTTGCTGTATTCAGCCAGCTTTTTATATATAATGTTGACAGCTACATACAAGCTGTGAATAGTTTCCTATCTCCTCTAGCCTCGAGTCTCCAGGAACTTGACCGACTTCCCTCAAGCTGGTTTGGATTTACACTGGCTCTGCTGAAATCAGAATTGAACAGCCAGAGCAGATTGGGGCAAACCAGCCCCACAGCTCCAAAACCAGAGGAGCCGTTTTGCTTCATGCAATGGTAGGATGGAGGAAAAACACTTCAGATCTCTTTCCTTGGCAGAAATCCGCATCCCTCTTCCAGCCCTGGTCGAGCTGTGCTGGTTTATGGTGGTGGGGGATCAGGTCCTCTGCTTATGGCTCTGCAGGATGGTGGAGTCAGTGCTGAGAGTGGAGACCTGTTCCATTTCTAATACCAGTAAGAATTAACTGTCCAGGTTAAGGGGGGTTGGACTAGTTAACTTTTAAAGGTCCCTCCCAACCTAAACTATTCTATGATTTAGCAAGAGCAAGGGGCAGCTTTTTCCAAACTGGCTGGAAGGTGAGCACACCGCGGGCCTGGGGGTCAGACAAGGAGCATTCTCTGCTGAAGGACACCCCACCAGCCCCCATGCCCCATTAACCTGTTCTCAAGACTGGTCTGGGAAAGCAGAGGTGGCCACCACGTCACCAGCTGTATCATCGCCTCTTCTGCTCACCTTCTCACCTCAGCTCCAGAGCCCAGGTTTCCCCATCAGACATGGCATTCCCAAGGGTTCGTCACGGCATTCATCACATCTCTGCTAACAGATGGGATTTTGACAGGAACGTTCCCTTCAAGTCCTCCTTGGCCTCCAAATACTCTTCTATAGTGTTTAGGGCTGCTCTTCTGCATCAAATATCTCTAAAAGAAATCCCCTCCCCAAACTTTTCAAATGAAAAAATAAATAATGTGATTAATTATTCTGAAAAAGGCTGCTTACACTTCGGACTCCATAAAACAGAATGCTTGATTTAATACACTATCTGAGAATGTGCTGTTTTTCATTTCAGTGCAATCAAGACCTAAATCTGTGTTTCCCTCTCTCTCATCTGAGCTTGAAATGGTTTTATATTTCATCTTGCTTCAAATTATACACACCAAGTTTATAATGGGACACGGTCTATTTTGTTGCCAAAACTTGCTCTGCAAGATCATCTATTAAAATGTATTTATTTTTTATGACAAACAAGAAAAATGACAAAACAGCTACCGAGCGTCTGCTAATGAGGACCAAATGCCTCCCCAGGCACTGATCCTATTATGGACATCCACCCGGGAGCTGAGTTCATGCTCCTTCCTTCCTCACCCTCAGCTTTACAGGGCAAAGGAGGGAGATGCAGGTGAATGCAGAGCCTCACCAATGTGCTCCTCTGCAGGTCACCCGCACCGAGGATGTTGCTCTGACCCAACCACCCTTGATCTTGCATCTGAAACCAGTCTGGGCATGAGGGCAGACTCACGCTCATCCATTTCTAACATCCATGTTTTATTTCTGGAGATGATGGCAGCAAAAAGACCCTCCAGCAACCAGTATAAACCCCTGTAGCATGGGGTGCACTATCCATGCCCCAAGCTTTTCAGCTTTGAAGGCAAAAAGCAAATGCTGTATGGAGAGAAGAAGACCACTTGGAGAAATCCCTTCAGCCTGGTGTTTCATCTGCTCTGCCAGACACCAAAACAGTCCTGGGATTTTCCTTAGGAGTGTTGACTTTGGAGGTTTCCCTTAGCTAAACGATTGCTTATTATGGCACTAAGCGACTGTACTACCTGGCTCTTCGCCACCACCACGGCGGTGGCCACATTCTGCAACGTTTCGGGTTCCCCTGTTAGAGGAGAGCAAGCCTGCCCATGTTCCCTTGGCAGGAAAGCAGGCTATGACATGAGACCTGTGGCTAAAAATCACCATAAACCTAATGCTATTTCAGTTTAAATGACAGCTCCATTTATACTATAGTCGTAATGTAGAAAGTTCTTCCCCTACCATCTTATGTATTTTTGCCATTCTAGTTGCTAGTCAGCACAACAGCAAGTTTTTAACATCAAGCATGGCAACCCATTGCAATAAATTCCTTATGTATTGTATGAATAGCTACATACATGAATAATTTAACCATTGTTTAATCAACATTATATTTATGGTTTAATCGTGACCAATTATGTAATCGTTCCATAAAAGACTTATAGACCAAGGCTCTGGCCCTGTTTTCATGGCACAGGAAGAACACGTATATCCTCAGTGATGTATTCAGCAAATTAATCACCCATTTCTCCATGGCACCAGCCAGGCGAGGGCTGGAGCGTGCTAGCCATCCCTTGCCCTGCTCCACCCAAAGAGTTTTCTACGTCCTTTCTGCTGGAACCACGGAGGGAGTTGCATGCAATGGAATGGAGGTTGTGGAAGCAAAGCCCATGCCAGCCCTGTCCTGTGCCATGTTTGCACACCTGTGTGTGCTCCCATGTGTCCCTGTTCATGTCCATGTGTGCCAAATCAGGTCCTGGGAGCACCACTCAGCTGCAGCGGGCAGGAGCTTGGTGCTCGTGTGCTAAGCTGGCTGTAAAAATGGAAATACCATGGAAAATGCAAGGAAAAGGGACAGAGTAACTCAGCCAGTGGCTGAAAAGCAAAACCACTTGGTCTGAGCAGAGAGCATTGACATATGCAACCACATGCAGGAGGAGGGAAAATCACAGCCCTGCTGCAATCCCCCAGGCAGCAGAGAGACCTGATGGCCAAAGGCAGAAAGGATCACCCATGAACATCTGCTGGTCTCCAGAAAGGACCAGAGCACCACGGTCCTCTCGTTCTCCACAGGAGCCCCGCCTGCTGCTCAGCACTGAGCCTGCGGAGCTGGACCCAGCGGTTTCAGGGCTGGGTCAGGAGATGCCCATCTGAAGCACCGCTGTGGTGGACCCACAGGAAGGGCAATTTGGGTACTCCATCTCCACTCCCCAACCACATCACCTGGGATGCATAAGGACCCTTTCACTGACAAGGGTCAGTGCTGCTTCCCGGGGGACATTTCTGACCTGAGACGGGACACCTGGCCTGGGACAACACCTGTATTTCAGATTTCTGTTTTCAGAGAAGAACTAAAACTCACCACAGAAAACAGTAATGAAAGGAACATCCTTTCACCATTGGACCTCCAATGTGTCTAATGCAAAATGTGTGGCACGCACTGCACATTTCCAGTGCCATCAATAACAGGGACAGCAGCTTCTGCCCCAACAGGCATCAGCCTCTTCAGTATTTGCATTTCTCAAGAGACAATGAGATTTTTGAAGGATCCTCCTTCTCTAGACCTTTTCAGACACTTTCTAAAGCCCCTGTGAAGCCCAGATCTCACTCTGGCCATGTCCTCTGATTTATTAGCTGTTTTAAAGGAGTTTATGGCTGTTGCTGCAGTCAGAAGATCACTGTGAACTCTCAGCCCGCGCTGCTGGCTCAGAGCTGCACGTTTGTTCCTCTCCAAAATTCACAGCCACGCTGATTTTATTCCAAGCAGCTAGGGCATCCTACAGTCCAAATGGTTCATTATCTCCAGCTTTCTTTAAAAGGTCAAGAAATGCTCTCTGCTTGGCAGATGGACTAGTGCAGGAGTCGTGAAGTCTCAGGATTTGTAACATAACAAGGTTATTAAATTGCAAACTCTATCCTGAGCAAAGCGACACGAAAAGTTTGTTTAAAGAGTTTTAAGCAAAAAAAAAGGGGGGATATTTTGAGAAAATGATTTTTTTATCCATTAAAAAAAATCAGAAAAGAAAAAAAAAAAGAAAGCAAATAACTCTGCTTTTCAAATAACTCCATTTCTCATTTTCCTGATATTTGTTTTCTGACCTGTCACCTCCAGGCCCTTTACGGAGTCCTGCTGACCTCTAAAGCTAGAAGAAATCAAATGAAGAAAAACGCAACAAGCACTTAACTATAACGAGCCTCTGAACCAGACAACAGTTTGCGGCACTGTCGCAAAACACGGATCCCATCGGTGTGAAATCCTGTGGCTTGCGAGCAGCCAACCCCTTGGCTGGCACTCAAAAAGGGTTGCGCCTGTTCGGCTCCGACTTTCACACGCACCAGGATGCTCAGTTGTTCCCACACAACCCCAAGTCCTCGTTACCCTTTGCGCCCCTAGCTCTCCATGGAATACCGGACAGGAATGACGAATGCCAGCCCCCAATCCCCAGCCTGGCAACACTCAGCACAACTCAGACTTTAAGCTCTACAGACCTTTATGGAGCCCAAGCTGAGTTTTATTAACTCCAGTGGCTGCTTGGACAAAGCATCCTTTATAAACCCCATTAAGTGCCTGCTTTTAGCAAATACTTTTTCTTTCCACACTGTAATTATTTGCCAACGAAGCAGAAACCACCAGATTGACAGGATTTACTCCTAGGGCTTATAACGCTCGTTCCTTGCTCGCAGGTACATGTGTCACAGTGGCACAACCAGCCTATTTTTGGAGTCCTGAGAGGAGGAAAGATGACCACAGGGGGAGCTTGCAGGCTGGAGGAGGAGGAGCAGGGAACGAGATGCTCTCTGGGGTGATATTCCCAACTCCACTCCCAAATCTCTCTGTGCTATCCCCAGCAGCAGAGGCTGCTGCTGAACTGGCTCGAAGGGTGAAGACAGTGGCTGCAGAGCCAGAAGTGCTGCTGCAGGGCAGGGAAAGGAATAAGGGGGGGGTCTGGCAGCCCGGCTGGGAATTGCTGTATGTGGCTGCACGAACATTAGCAGCCCTGTGCCTGTCTGCAAAGGGCGCTCGTGCTGCGGTCTCGGCTTGGCAATTCAACCTCAGCCTTCCATCCACAAAATGATGAGAGCTGGTGAGAGACAGCAACTGTGGCTGGTGCATCTGCTCACCAGGAATGTGCATCTTGCAGAGCTCCAGGGCACACAGGGCTTCGAGTGGCTCTAGGAATGGAGGCTCCCTCTTGGAACAAGAAATTATGTTCCTGAGCACGTTCCAAAGGATCCCGAAACCTCGCTGCTCCACCCCACAGCCAAGCTCTCTGCATATACAGATTGAATATTAGGAACAATTTCTTCCCCAAAGGGCTGTGGGGCGTTGGAACAGGCTGCCCAGGGCAGTGCTGGAGTCACCATCCCTGGAGGGGTTGAACAGACAGAGATGAGGTTCTCAGGGACATGGGGCAGTGCTAGGGGTGGGGTAATGGTTGGACTGGGTAATCTTGACGGGCTCTTCCAACCGAAATGATTCTATGACTCTAGATACGTGAGGACGGGTCCCTCACAGCCCCTCGATGCACAACCCGTCTGCAGCTGCAGTTGCAACTCTGCCCCACTTTGTGTCACTCCCTGAAAGGCGCCTGAATGCACAGCAATGCTCAGCCTGATAAACCAAACCATTGTAGCTTTAAGGCGCTGCTCCAGAAAGAAAAGGCCTTTCAGCGCAGTGAATAGCATTGCTTTTCCTCCACGCACCATCTGTTTGCCAAGATGAAGAGCTCCGGGCTGGCAGAGGCTTCATCATTCGGACAAGAATAGGTCCCGCTGTACTTACACTTCCCAGCTCCCAAAATAAAAACCACGGCAAATCATTGACTTCACTTACCCCGTAGTGAGCACAGAGCTGGTGTGAGGAAACATCTGATTCAGCTGTTATCCCTTCCAAAAGCAGAACCAAAAGATGAACACAGCTCTGGGACCATGGTCAACAGTCCCTTTGAGCAGCCTTAACAAGCCCCGTTATTTTTTCAGATGGGGAAGGGGAATTACTGCTTCAGAGCATCCTTACAAACATGCCTGACAATGCTGCCACATATACATCCCACTCTGCAGGGAAAAAATACACGATGGATCCCAATTGCCAAGACTCAGCATGTGTTGCGGGGCTAAGAGGTGCCAGCAGGTCCCTCCAGGCTCTACGTGTCCCTGGGGCCTGAAGTCTGGCCACACACCCACATTTCAGCATCCAACTTCCCTTCTTCTCCACTACCTCAAGAGATGATCTTAAACCGCTATGGTTCTCCAATCCAGGATATTTGAAGAGAGAGAGGAGGGTTTTCTACAACTTAAAACCTCAAATGCCCCCTGGTGGGGTCCATAACGCTCCCACCTTGCTGCTGGGAAAACCCTGGCTGGGATGGGGATGCAGTTCTTTACTCCCAACTCTGAAACAAATCCACTTGTGCCCTTTCCTCTCCATCGCTCTTGTTCTTCTCCAGGATGGGTGTCTCTGTTCCCCACCACTTCAGGGAACACCTCCCTCCACCTGGGAGAGAATCAACCTTGCTCAGGGTTTTCTGGCTTCTTCCACTTGTAGCCCAACATAAACAGTATTTAAATATCATCTTCCTGCTCCCCCCTCCCTCTCTTTTTGTCACCTGCAAATTTAGATTAACAAGGAGGTTTGACAAAGTGCTACTGTATATGTTAATAAACCCATTAGTGTCGGCCCGCCTGACATATAACCTGCAGAGCCTCCAATGTTTACTAATATGATTGTCAAAGCAGAGGAACATTACTTTTTAATGACATTTCATATCACTTCAGTTGAAGTAATATCCTGGGACATGATAATCAGAAAGTCATTTAGCCACAAAACTATGTGCTAAATAGAGGCTGGTGCATGAAAGATGCTCATTTTGTCAGAAGTAAAACATTCGTGTTTGCTTCATAAGTTGTAAGCGCACTTGTGGAGGAGAAAGATGTTGTGAAATATTTATTGGAAGCAGCTCGGTTCAGGTAAATGGGGCTTCAAAATGAAACGTTGGTAAAGGTTATTATTGTATTTGCTGTATCTTTTGCATGCGATACATCAATTGACAATTCATACATATGATATGCTTAATAAACCAATGAGATTTTAGAAGTTCTGTTTAAAGACAATTTCTGAAGTGGTACAACTGGATGTTACTGAATTTATTGCTGCTTTCAGAGTAGGGGAATGGCTGCTAGACAAACTGAGATGGGGTTTGATTTTACAGAGCATCTCCCATGCTCCAGGTGATTCCAAAATGCTTCTAAAGCAATGAGGGTGGTAAGAAGGTGGCGGTGGCCACAGACAGCCCTGCTGCCCTTATTCACAGTTCTCTGCCTGACTTGGTGGTCCAGGGCCACTGCAGAGCAAGAGGCAGCAGACTGAGGAGCAGAGGATGCTCAGCCAGGGGAGGGGGAACTAGGGAACCCCCTGACACATCCCACAGCCGCAGAGCTGCACCAGGGCCACTGAATAAAACAAAGAAATCAGCCTGGGTCAGAAAAAGATGCAGAAATTAATAATAAAACAATCATTTCTCCTTTTTCAAAATAAATAACCAAGGGGATCCCTCTGTCAATCTGTTCAGAACAATCTTTCTGATAGGAACTAGCAACTGATTCAGTTAAAGTCTCCCATCGGATGGTGGATAGAGCTGATTAAAGCTGTGCATGCACTATTAATAGGAGCAGGGTGCTGTTCTGTCATTATTATTAATTATGCTGCTGTGATTACTATCTGTTCATCTATCCACCCATCCTCCCTTCCATAATCCCAGCATTGGCCAAGCGTGTATGAATACAAATTCTTGCTCCCTTTTTGTTCCCAGTTTTCCAGGGGAGAAAAAAGAAAAGGACCAAAAGTCTTCATTTACAGGCTTTCTTATTAGTGCATGTGAGAGTGTGAGTGTGCCTGTGTGTGAGAAAGTGAGCGAGTGGGTGGTGGGAGATGAGTGGGTGAGATGCATGTGGGAGCATTTGGCTGTGAAAAAGGCACAAAAGGAAAGTTAAGTCAAAGAAAAAGACTCGGCGTTTCATGTTGAACCCACCGGATTCCCGCACCATCCTCCCTTCCGCAGGAGCTGTCCCATAGACGGGGTCCGACCCCCGGACATCCCTCTCCCACGCTCACAAGCACGTCCCCACCTGGGAACCAGGTTCTCTTGAACTCTCAGCCACCGTCCCCAAGATAGTCAGAAATTTTCCTTCACCAAATAATTAGACTGTGATAAGAGGAAACAAATGGGCCCTCGGAGCAGTGAGGGCTGCAATAAGAGATGAATTATTAGTCCAAGATGGAAATCTCCTTTGATAAATGACTGGCCTCAAGGAAGGAAGGATTCAGCAAAACACAACAACGTCTTTGTTGTGACACAAGGAAGGGGAAGGAACAACCTTTTAAAGGGCAACAAAGCCTTCGCGCTACCACCTTGACCAATTGATTAATCAAGTGCATCCCACGACGTCAATATGTTTCCCTCTTTGCATTAGTTCCAGCATCTAAATGTGGAGGGCGGCGATGACGTGTTCCGTGCAGGACCAGTTCTGAATGCCCTGACAGATACCACCATGGAGGGCTTTGGGAAAGAAGACAGAGCAAAGCCTGCCAATACATCCTGTGGAGCAGTGTCTAAAACCAATCGATCCATAGAGCATTTCAAATCTAACACAAACCAGCACCGAGCCACAACAGGCTGGGAAGAAAAAAGGAGAACCACGTTTTCCCTTTTTCCCCTCCTGCAAGGAACTCGACTCAGTGAGGTGGGGAGATGCCTCATATTCCAAGTGAAGGAACTGCCATTTATCAATACTGGCCCAATTCCCGGTATTTTTAAAGTCTAGTTCAGAGGGTGAAAAAACCCAAATCCATTGGCATCACTGAAAAGAAACCCAGCAATGAGGCACTGGGCAGGGCATTGAAATCAGAAGCTTGAACATCACAGATTCTCCAGGACTTTGATGGTGAGAGGGGTCAGTATATCTAACTCCAAGCAAGTATCAGAGGACCCCAAGAGCTCTGTGGGTCACCAGCAACAACATTATTGGAGTTTCTAAGTCCCTATAGCCTGGAATGCAGCTGTCCCTGTGGACTGGTAACTGGGGCCTCTGGTACTACTATTTTTAGTGGGAGATTTAAGTAGAAACAGCAGAAATGTACACATATATATGGATGCTATGTAACATATATATATATACACTTTTAAAAAATCTGACAGAAATGGCTCGAGCTGGAATTACTAAACATATTTCTCTTTTTGTCCTCCCCCAGAAACCACTACCAAAACATACCTCTCCACCTAACGAGATTAGCAAGGTACCATGCTAGATCTTTATTAGTTAAAGCTGACCATAGTGCAAAACTTGGCCTGAATCGCAAATGAGCTGACTGCCAGAATGAGGAGTGCAGCCAGCAAGCAGATTTATTCCGAATGGGTCTCTGCTGTTTGCCTTGGGGAATATGCTTCCTTTTCTTTAACTCCCTGAAAACTGGTAGCCAAAATTCAGCCCTCCTCACACCCCCCGAAGCCATCGGTTCCACTGCCTCCCACTCATGTTGGCCTTGTTCAGGCTTAATTCCACTGCCTGAATACAAGGTATGAGAGAAACAAACTTATTTACTTGGATGGCTCAAAGTAGAATTTAGCATATTTATATATGGCAATTTTTGCCCTCTCTACTTTACTTAAAGGGACCAGAATATCAAATATTAATAATGGAACCCTGGGTGTTGGTATCAGCTGTACTTATTTTTACGGCCATCTTCTGCCCTCAGACAAGCTAGCTTGGATTCCAATGCTTTTCTTTCGTAAAAATGGGGGCATGGAGGAACAAGTGAAAAAGATAATTTCTGTTATGAAATGAATGATGCTGGCCTAGCCTCACATGTAGTGGCCAATAGGAAATCTTTCACGAGATCTGCACATTCCTTTTCCAGGTCACACCCAGAACCTCCTTTTAAAGGTCTCAGGAGGTCCAGCACATGCCTTGGGGGAAGGAATGGAGGCCAAAGCATGGCCATGTACCAGCGCTTCACTGCAAACAAGCTTCTTGCTTTGGAGTAGAAATGGAAAGCACACGCTGAACAGATCTGGTTTCCATCAGCCCGTTATTTATAGCGTTGGTTTCACACCATGGATTATACAAACTCATGTTTGTTCTTTCAGGCTCTCTCAGTGCTCTGCCACAATTTCTTCTCACCTGAGCAATGAATCGGTGCGTGTTACCATGCCATGATCATGTTCTTCACATCCCATTTAGTTGTGAGTTCACTAAATACGCTCCACAGAGCTTGGCTGCTCATGAACTGAGAGTTTGCAAGCAGAATATCTCCAAAACATCTTTCTGAGCCTTAGGCTAAGGTGGTGAAGTCAGGCTAGTTTATCAACAGTGCACTCTCCTGGAGCCTTGGATTCCCAGGCCTCAGAGCACCAACTACCTCTCTGCACTCAGAACAATTAAAAATACCTTTGGTTTGGTATGGAGAAAAATATGGACTCGTGAAACAGCAAATCACTCTGCTCAGCTACAGCATTTGAATGGCTGTGTGGTGGCAAAGACTTGGTATGAAGTCCCACCTTGGCCAACTCAACAGAGACTGCACCAAAGACCTCTCATGCCAGCAGCCCATACTAAACAGCAGATCTGGGCTTGAAACAAGGTCCTGCACAGCACAAGTCAAAAGGAAATCTGCAGCTCATGCGCTTGCTGGTTACTCACTGGGAGTAGAGTGAGGGTGGTGGGTCCCTTCTGGTATGCCTGGAGTCATCCACCGTTGTTCTAAGTAGTGAGGTTAAACAATGGCTGTTTGGTCTCTGCTGTCAACTGAAAGGGATTTGGTGTCCATAATAAAACTCCTGGCATATGATCAGTCACTGTATATAAACCCAAATTACACCAAGAAAAGCCAGGGTAGTGTTAAACAGCTCTAAATCATCATTAGAACAGAGGTCATCCCCAGTCAACACATTCTGAAGAGCCATGAGCAAATTACAGTATTCTTCAGATTCTCCTCAGGTAGACATGAGGGTGAAGAACATGGCTGGTGGTTGTCCTTGAAAGTTCCAGCCAAATCTGCACCACAACACAAAGACTGCAGCAATTTCTAAGATACCCAGGACCAAACAACAGAAGATGATCCAACACTGTCCCTGAGGCCACAATCATCAGCATCAACGACCTCTCCCTTGCCAGATTTAACTGGGAAAGCAGGACACCAGTCTCCATCACAAACAGGGCATCTTTCCCCAAACCCACAGAAGTACAGCTGACAGTAGCCTAGACAGTCTGCTCTGGAGATGTGACCTTGCCAAGCTGACCTCCAGTAGGACCCTACAGCCGCACCTGGGGCTCCACAGCTGCTGCATTGGGCAGCAGAACAGGCATGTTATGCCAGAGTCACCTTCTGGGCAACTGCAGCTCAGTGAGTGTTGACTTAATCCCCAGAAAACCACACAAGTGCTTTGAATATGCAAGATGTATTCAGGGATAGGTTTGGTCTACTTGTAAAGCTGTAGGTGGTTCAGGTTAGGGGAGATGGACCTTACACCCTTCTGCTGGAATCTGAGGGCTTGATTCAGGTGCCAAAATGCAGATCCCTGCATCTAATGCCATCGCAGATGTGGCAGATCTGCCATTTCCATGCAGATAGCTCAAATAGCATGATGTGCTTATCGGGCAACTGAATGGTACCTGAGCAGGAATTCAGGAGGGAACCTCAATTACAGCTTGAGGGCTATGGGATGGAGGGGAACTGCTCGCACTAAGATACTTAAGGTGCTTAATAATTAAGCTTATCAAAAAGAAGAGGGAGAAGTACCTTATTAACAATAAAGAGCACTTACTAAAGAGGAGATCTCTCATAGCAGAACTCTCTTTAATCTAACAGACAAAGCCGTATCAACATCCAGTGGCTGGAAGCCAAAATTAGACAAATTCAAACTGCAAGGAAGGTGCCAGTTTGTAATTGAAAGAGTAATGAGCCATTGGAATTACTCACCTCAGGCTGTGATGGATTCTCCAACATCTAAGTGGATGCTGTTCTAAAAAGCGCCACATTGCAGGCACATATTTCTGTGTTTGGGAATTATTGGTAAAGGCTTTCCAGCTCGCACGAGTTGTTTGTGCTCTGAAAAACAAACAAAAGAAGTATTATGCTGTTCTAATAAAAATGGAGAATGAGGTAGAGTGAGTTTAAGCAGACAGACTGTGACAGTACTAGAAACAGGATTCAGGTCACTTAAATACCATCATTGTCCAGCCATGATTCCACTCCGCAGAGCAGCCCACAGCCCCAAAGCAGCCCCGCTTCTCCTGGCAGCACCCGCAGCTCAGTGACACCATGTTCAGCAAGTAAACTCAAGGCCAGGTCCAGACAAAAGACAGGGAATGGAGCACACCAGCCAAGCATTCCTACCGGGAACACAGCCACAGGTCCAAAGCTGCTCCTTACAAGTCTGAGAAAAACAGGACATCCCTGGAGGTGTTTAAAATACATGTAGAAGAGGTTCTCGGGGACATGGTTTAGTGCTAGTGTTGGGTTAACAGTTGGACTTGATGATCTTAAAAGTCTTTTCCAACCCAAATGATTCTGTGACTCTATGATGCAGGTAAAGAAGGTTTTTGCTGAGCTTCCTGCACTTCCAGTGAGAGCCCTCCCCAGAGCTGGGCTGCCAGGACTGGTGCTCTCCAGGCCTTTGTCCAACACAACTGTGCTCACAGAGCCCTTGGGCACACACCTATGGACATATGGATGGGCACTCTGCAGATATCCTGTTCTCTTTCTTTCTCTTCCTAATGAGTGTTACCATCTCTTGCACACAATAGAGGACAAAGTACACAAGAGGTGTATTTTAATCACATTTCCAGCAGGTAGGACAAAGAAAACCACAAGGGAAATTGTCATCTGCCAAGATACCTCCATGCTGGACCCATCGCATAGGAATGCCTGCTGCCAGGCATCATGGAAGAGCAATAAACACCCAAGCTCAGATACTCCCTCACTGAGAAAGTCTATTCTGCTGACTTCAAGACCACGTAATAAAAACCAACGGGAAGGGCAAATAGAGGTAAAGGCACTGAAGGGCAGATTGACTCACTGTTGGGAAAAATAGGTAAAGCCCAGAAGCAGGTGAATAAATGATGTCTCTGCTTCTCTAGTAAATCATTTTAGGTTGCCCTGAAAAAAAAAAAAGGGCACAGAGATCAATTCACTCGAAATTGAAACAAGTTTTAAAGATGCTTAGATATCAAATAAAATATTACACCAACGTTGTCTAGTTTCATTTAGGGGCTGTGAAAAAGGCTTTTGAGAAATTAAATGGGGATAAATTTCTAAGACACCTGTTTTGAAATAACCAAGAGAAGCATGCCAGCTTGGAAATGACAAAATGAAACCTTTAGAGTTAGAACCATTTCTTGGTTCTAACCATCTTTTCTTGGCTGAAAAGTTATCATAAATTTTGGGGTAGTTTTTATAAAACCCCTGCAGATGCATGACTAAGATTTCACATAGACCATAACCAAGAAGGACCCTGCAACACACCGGCTCAGAACACCCAAACAGAGGAACCCTGTTCCTCCTCCTTTCCCCAGCCTTTGCCTGCAAACACATCACCACAGTTAGCACACAAAACACCATTCATTATGGTCGGAATCAGGGAGCACAAAGTTAGCTCTTACACCGAGGCTGGGATCAAAACGGAACAAAAATCTTAAAAAGCAAGGATGAAATATTGAGCCCTCTGGAACTTCAAACAGAAAGACATGTTACTGTTTCTCAAGCAGATGTGAAAATACTGTAAAAGCATCTTTAACTTTATTCATTTGAGTTTATTCATTCACACCAAGTGAAGGCGCTCCAGATTTACACATGGCAGGGTGGCTCAGGGCAAAACTCAGCCTGCAGTATCAATACTGTGGGTTCACACAACCACCACAAACCCAACTGCCCGCACTCAGAGAAGCCATCACCAGTCAACATTCTGCTGCTTTCTGCCCTGCATTATGGGCAGCAAGTCTTTGGTTCAAGAGCTCTGACACCTGAGGTTTTTGTGGGGCACTTAAACATCCAGAGGGCTCTTACCCTGTTTCCCCAAAAATAAGACAGCGTCTTATATTAATTTTTGCTCCAAAAGATGCCTTTTTTTTACAAGTATAGCTGCCTGGACACTAATTTGACTTTTTTATGAACTGTAACTAGGGCTTGTTTTTGGAGCAGGGCTCATATTTTGAGCATCCCCAAAAATCATGCTAGGGCTTATTTTCGCGTTAGGTCTTATTTTCTGGGAAATAGGGTAGAATTGCTACAAGACCTCAGGATAAGTTATCCGGAATAACTATGGCTCCCAAGTAAACAGCTTCCTAATGACTCAGAAGCTACTGGAAATGTCCACCTGCGAAGCGCTGAGAAATTACATACCCAAGAATTACCAAAGCCATTGTAGACGTAAGAAAGGGATCATTATTACAAGAATATAGTTTTTCAGGGTAGAGAGACTGAAACAACGCATGCAAAGGCACACAGGATGTCAATACATCCTGAGAAAGAGGAAAAAAAGCAAACCAGATGAGCAGGTATCATATTCTCCGTGTCTCACTACAATGCTCTGGTATTTCTACAGTGCAAATGCATCAACCCCAGCCAAATTAACTAAGTCTAAACTGTAGCCTTTCGCTTTTTCAGCCCTGCAAGCCTGGCTCCATCGGAGAAGATGTGGGCTTCATTCGCAGAAGGACCTTCCATGCTTTTCTTTATGTCACTCTGCAAAAAACACTGGTTTCCTGAGTAATTGCAACAAGTCAGAGCCCCTGGATCTTTTCTGACAAGGCTTATTTTGGCTTCTCTGCTAAAAGAGCAGCGAGACTACTAAGGACTGGCTCCTGAACAGGGACAATCTGGGATTCAGACAGGAAACAAACAAACAAGAAAATCAGGAGGTAATAATCACTGGTCTGTGCATCCTTCCTGCTTCCAAACTTCCAGGCTGGCTGTTTTCTGAAATGACTGCTCAGGTTTGGATCAGTGCAGGGACCTCAGGAGCCTGAACACACACAGCGACAGACACCCCTTCCCTCCGAGCAGTGGGTAGACACTGCCTGAACCACAGGGAAAGCGGGACGGATGAGAAATTCTTCCATCACAACGGGAAATACAGCAGTCAGGATACCGAGAGGGTGGTCTGCCAGTTAATTCAGGAGACAGAATTCAAACTGAAAGCTCCATGTGGAGCAAATTAGCAGAAACTAATTCTAATCCGTCCCACGCTGGCACAGAGGCACGTCAGCCCTGCTTAAAATTGCACCTCCCTTCAGATCTCGGCTGCCCCTTGTCCTACGTGGAGAGAAGAAAGGATGGGGAGAGGCTGCACCGCAATCTGCGTGCAGATGGTCTGTATTATGGAACCTCTGTGGAGTATCAGCCACTTGCCCCTGTGCCCCATGATAAATCACAGTCTCCTTCAATGTTTTCAGGGAAGAGCAACGCTCTCCCAGACTCTGATTGGGTTGAAAGTCTGACTAGTTAAGGAGATGTAAATACTGAGCCCCTATCAGCCTGTAATTGTCATCATCATCATTCTGTTTAGGAAACTACTCACATCTTTGAGCAGTTACTCCGTGTCTCCTCCACCCCAGGAGAAGGTCTGGAGCCCATTTCCGGCAGCCGGCAGAGCTGCTTTGCTTTCGTTGACACAAACAGAGTTTGTCAGCTTGTGCATCCTTGGTTTCTGCTCAGTTTAAAGCTGCTGCAGAGTCTTTAGGCACAGCTTAGCAGCTGGAAACAGAGAACTCACAACCCCCGCCACAAAGGTGCCGGTTCCCCAGGTTCTGCCCAACAAGAGCATCCTCTGTGCAGTGGCCTTTGGGACGGCATCCTCAGTCCCCACCTGAGAGAGGGGAAGTGACACTTCCAGTGGCTCTTGTGAATGGCAGAGCCAAAACGTGTGTATTCACTTTCTTCTTCAGACAGAAAACTGAAGGAACACCCTGCTGGGCCAAAATAAATACATTTGACATCTTTCCCGCATCTGCATCAGCATGTTCGTGGTGCTGAAACTGAAAACAGGACTGAATGTTATTTACACTAAAGTCTCTTTCCATCACTTTGGCAGTAGGATGGGCCTTAGTCTCTGTATATATTATATTTTCTTCTCAACATGTGTAATTGAGGATCAAGCTTTTACATTCCTTAAAATAGATGTAAATGACCCTTTATGCTGTAAGAGTGGTGTCAAGGGGCCTTCCTGCAATAGAGAAATCTGCCCCATTATGCTTTCGTATCATGCTCCCTTCATTTAGTTCTAGTTTTCCAAACTTGGGCAAATCCCCTTGACCTTGGCAATCCGTGCTGAGATTTTACTCAGTTGGGAGTGAAACCAGGGGCAGGAGAAGGTGTATGAGCTCAGATAGAAACACAACGGAACTTTCAATCTAAACTGGTCTTGAAGACCCACAGGGAGGAGTCCCCATCCCCAACGGGGCTCTAGGCCATCTGTGATACATTGATTCTTTCTTTTAGTTGCTTTGGAGACTTTTTAAAGAAAACTTTGTACATTCCAGTCCTCCTTACAAACCATGAAAAGGAGAAAAAGAGAAACAGAGAGAGAATAACAAGAGACGCTGGGCTGCCGTCAGGGTTTTGATGCCTCACAGATGGACTTGCCATGCCTCCTGTTCTGGGGAAGCCACCACCACATGTCCCTGCCCAAGCCACTGGCTTTGCTCAGTTGCCAGTTTGCTCTGTGCACATTGAAGGAGACCCTGATGAGAAAGGAAGTGGCCTTCATTGGATCTCTACTATTAAATGTGTTAATTTTCCTTGAAGAGATAGAGCACCGACCACGCAGGCAGCTGAACAAATGGCGGTATGAGCTACTCAAGTAATTGTAGGTTAAGGTCAGGGACGTGATTCCCATCTCTTCTGTCTGATTAATGCAGAGGAGATCCATCAGCCAGCAAGAGCTGACCCAGGAGCAGGCTCAGATCAGACAACCTGGCAAGCCAGGGGAAGGTCTCGCTGGCTCAGTGCTGGATAAAGTGTCTCCAGGTACCTCAGATGCAGAGCTCCGCTTTTTCACCTTCCTGTTGCCCTGTACGGCAAGTAAATTACTAGAGCCCTTAACATAAGGTGATATATTTCCACATTGGCATCTGTAGCCAGTGAGTAAGCTCTAGAGTCACGATGGGCTTGGCTGTTACCCTGATTAATTATTGCTGGTGCTCCTCATGCCCAAACTGCCTTGTCCCCTTGCAGCTCCTGCTTGTGGTGTGGACTACTGGAAGAGAAGGGCTTTCATTCCACCTTCTGGACTATTAAATCCAGATCCCACCCGCACTCCTGCAGCCCCAACAACCTCCTTCACTCCATCAAATGAGGTCTGCTCACAAACCCCACCGCTCCTTTGGAGCCACCATCCACGCAGAGACGTCCTGACAGCTCATCAATACCGTCTGCCCCTAAGAGCTGGAGCAAGCGATGCGATACTCAACTGCAAAATAAGTTACCGGAACCTGCTGAAGCCATGTCAGCCCATCCCCAGAGCCGCTCTGTGGGCACGGCTTGGCCAGCACGGCAGGATAACCAGCTGAAGGGCAGAACATTTACAGTAACTACCATTTGCTTTTCCTTTCAGAAGAATGCACAAGGGATTGGCAACACTTCCCATATCCACCCCCCCACCTTTTCCTCCATAAAACAACCCCCTCACCAGCTAAATGCTACTTCACGACTTTTCTCCAGGAGCAGTTGCAATTGGAAATACCCAGACAAATCTCATCCAAGGGTTTATGAGGAGCAGCTCAGAGGCACCCAGAAAATTGCAGTATGCTACCTAGAGTGCTGCATATTATTATTACTTGTTTAATCTTGGTAGAGTTCTGGGTAAGGTTTTAATTGGGCATTGTATTTCAAAGTCAGGGAGTAGGATCTATGCAAAGCACTGGATAGTTTCGGCATTAATTGACCATCAAATCCTTCCCCTTTGCATCTGCATTCTATTATTAGAGAATGTAAAGCAGTTTATAGGGCTTTTAACCTCTTCAAGCAAACACTCTGTGGAAGTTACGCTGCTGCAGGGACCATATTAGCTTTACAGACTTTGTTTCTAATCCAAGGAGAGGGGAAAAATGGAGAAGGGACAGAGCAAATGAATGATTTTGATGGCATGAATTCAGCTGGTGTAAATCAGCACAACTCCATTAACTTTGGTAGAGTTACGCTGATTTATGCCAGCAAAAGATCAGACATTTGATCTGCAATGAGGTCCTCATTCCCAGAAGACCAAAACGGTACCAGACAAATCTTCACAGACGATTTATCAGCCTTCTCAACTACATTCTTCCCTGCTGGATGGAAAAGCCCTGATCAGATGCCAGGGAGCCATCTGGCGATCTGGGTACCGTGGCATGCATGCACACTGTGTGCTCAGTCACTTGGAGGAAAATCACCTTCCACTAAGGCGTTTTGACAACCTCTGTGACCACCAGCCTGTCCCCAGGGCTCCCAAGACGATGGGTGCCAGAGAAAGGCAGAACCGTGCTGTGGACTGGAAGCCTAAATTGAGTCTTGCAATCTCTAACGAAAGCTGCTGAGCTCTGCTTTCTTCAGGGCCTCAAGGTTGGACTCCTCGGGGAACAAACATCACTCCCAGGTCAATAAAGCCAAGATCAAGGCAGCCTGAACTGTCATGGGTTCCTGTGTGCAAGGGAGATGTGGAGGCCAGTTGTAAGGTAGGAAAACAAGCATCAAGAAGTATTGGGGTAGCTTGGGCTGATCAGCCATCCTGTGCATGGGGTGCTGGTTCCACGCAGCACTGGACCAAGCCTGTGGATCTCGTGGGACCTGCAGTAACTCTGATGGCCCAACCGTGCTGGGCAGCCACAGCTTCCAGTCAAAATAACATGAGTGCTCAGCATCTCATCCTGTTCCAGGATGAGAGCCAACATCCACCATTTCCACTCAACCTAAGATCAGGATGACCAAACTGTCACAACAAAGGTCCACCTCACTCATTTTCCTATCTCCAACCCAAAGAAGAGCAGATGTCTAGAAAAAACAATGTTAGCATAGCACAGATATGGTATTTCCCTGTCCAAAAAGATGCATTCCCCTAACAGAGGAGTTTGACACGCTCAGACTTGGATACTTGTTGCAGGAAGAGCAGGAGGTCAGTCCTGGTTCCACCCTAACCACAGCAGGAGAGAAAATGGGTCATTCTGTGCTGCCTCCTTCTGAAGGGACAAGGTGAAATCCATCCTTAGAAAACAAGACAAACAATGTTTGATCTCCTAGATCTGTGCAGCATGATGAGAAGGAAAATTCACCACCTCACTTGCCTTCATTGCCTGTTTTTTTAACACAATTGTTCCACCACCCCACAGCAGGTGGGATTCTCATTTTGCAAACCCCTACCCTATTTCTTTGTTTCATAGTAACCCCAAATGTCACTAGACAGAGCCCAGGACAGTGATTATGATCACGCAAACAGCAGTGTAAGGTCCATTATAATTATCTTGTTTCTAAGCACTTGACAATGCTTTCAAGTATCTTGTATTTAGTTACTCAGTAAGGTCCTGAACGTCTGGTTCTCAGGCACTATAGTTTTATTGCTACAGAATGAGCCAGAAACCATTCAAGAGCTTTAAAAGGTCTTTTTAAATAGTCAGAATGAATTTACAATGTTGGCTGGCTGGCAAATGCAACAGGCATTTCAAGAGGAAAGGAAAAGTCCTTTATTGCATCTGCTGTTGGCATTTAGGGCGCCCTGATCGCTAACAATTCCTCAGCTCCAACAGCCGGCATCCTGCAAGCTGCTGGCTGGGTGAAACCAAGGAGAGCAGCAGACTGGGAAGAAAGGGCCTAGGTGAAAGAAAAGCCTGGGTTTAGAGTTAGTTAGAAATTTTCATTGCAATTCATCAGAAAATGATCACAGAAGCACCTTGGTTTCAATCACTTGCTAGTGAAACAGAAGCTGGGCTCCACCAGCAAACCTCTCCCAGATCAGCCTGGCCGGAATGTGTCCCACCTGCCCCTCTGTGTGCCACCTCAGGTGTCCAGCTCTGGCACCCTGGACTTTCTAGAAACCAGGGATTTTGACAAACTGCTCTGGAGTGGACTTCTGAATAGTGCTGGTGTCCTTGAGCAATACAGCCATGGAGAAGAGGCTGAGACAGACCTTAAACCCAGTGCAACCCTCCAATCAAGTTCATGGCTATTGACACCCCCATATCAGGCACTTCTTGATGTCACCATCAGTAACCCATCTGGTGGCAGGCCACTTCACCTCCAGAAGCATGGGAGAGGGGAGGAACAGCACATGCCTTTTTGATGGTCTAAAAAGCCCAGAATAATTTGCCACTTCCTGTGCCTGGGACAGATTAGAGGGACACAGGAGCCAGGGGTTCCTATGCACAGTTTACATCTAGGGTCAAAAAGCCACTGGATGAGCAGCTGCAACAGCCTTTGCATGTGTGGAGAGATGAATGGGGGTTCATGCAGCTCCAGGGGCTACAGGTAAGGACTTCTCCAAACTCTCCTGCTCCATCTCAGCTAAGAATGGAGCCCAGAGCACCCCTCACCGGTCCCATGCTCCCACTCCCTGGTCCTGCACCCACCAGTGTTCTTCTACCCACATCCGCAGGGTCACCTACCCTAAACCCAAAACTCTTCTTCCTTCTCCTCCTCCTTCTTCCTCTCTTCCTTCTCATGTGCCCCAGCCCTGTCAATTTGGGCCCAAGATCCTCCTGCACAACAGAAGCACAGCAAATTGCAATTATGTGGGGAATCCTCCACTACTTTCTGCTCCACTTGGCCCCTTTCTCTACGAGCAAATGTGAGATAGGGGCTGACCTACAACTCCCTTTGCAGGAGCTGGCTCCAGTCTCCCATCTCAGACTAAATATTTCCTGACTTGGTCGGTAACCTTTATCTCCCCATTCTGAGCACAAGAAGGCCCATCAAAATTGTCTGTCTTCTCCATCGGGTGGTAAAGGCCAACTCCCCTGTCCCTCCTTGGCATAACTCCTAAGAAATGCAAGTTTCCTCAAGGACGCTGAAGGAAAGCAATTAGCTAAGAAGACAGTCAGGAAAACATTTTAGAAAGACTGAATAGAATAATTTAAAGGTATTATTATTAATGACGGCAATTACAGCTCAAGAAAGCTCAGTGGTTTTTCATACAAGGTTGAAAAAGGAAAATGAGCGAACCCAAGCAACCTCTAGGAGAACACAAGAGAAGCAGCAACGAGCTTTGGAAACCAAACAAGATCAGTCTCAGAACAACTAAGCCAAATCCTCTACTTGAGTAAACCCGTGCGGGTCCTCTGGAGTTCAGAGGAGAACCAAAGCTGCCTCCCTCTGACCAGGGCAGAGGATATTAAAGCTGAGCTTTCCAAAGACCTTTCGGGAAGTCAGCTCAAAGTCACTGCAATTAAACGAGCCAAGGAATTTCCCCAAGGCTGTACAAGAATCTCTGCTCTGATCTGCTGAGCTGCTCTCCCAAGAGTCACCAAAACAAGTGTCACCCACCCATCACACCCTGACATATACATTTGCACTTTCCTATGCACCATCAGCCCATCACCTCGGGACGCTTCCCAAGGATCATGCAACTGCCATTAAGCTGACCAGTCATTAATTCTCAGGAAGCATCCACTGCCTCATTAGTAATTACTTAAATAAACTTCCCCTTCATGGTGTCTGAGCCCAGGCCTTTCTTTCTGACACGTCCCCATAAAGTTTTATTTAAGGTAAGATAACACACGGGTTATGCGCACGAGCTGGGCTGCACCTGACTAAACAGTGGGCCCATCGGTGATGGCCAGACGGCTCGAGCAGGATTTCACCGTCTCGCTCTCCTCCGTGGCCAGCACAGCCCCTTCCAGCTCACAGCGAAACAGATTTCCCCTTATATATGCAGCGTAGATCCTTCATGCAAATCTGTCTCATAAATCACTGCATCCCAGGTGCACCACGGAGTCATTTGCTAGGAAAATACTGTTCCAACCGAAGGACCCAGCACAGCACAGTGGTATTTATGAGGGGTAATATCCAGGATAGGGGTGACTGGGGAACCTGTCAGCCTCCAGAAATGATTCATCCTGCCTGACCTTAAATCACAACCGTGTCCATATTCCCTATGGCTACAGGGCCCTGGGGGCACGTGAGAACCCCCAGCTTGAGATTGTGGAGTTTGGGTGATGAACTACCCCAAAATAACCAAAACAAGGGTCTCCAGAAACACAGCACAGAACTGACTTTGGCATTTTGCTTTCTGCCACTTCACCAAAAGCTGCAGCCTATGTCTATCTCACCTGGGTGGTTTTGGGAAAGATCTTATGGGTCTCAGTGACTGAAGCTTGTATCAGCTGAGCTTGATCCTGGTCCTTAAAAATTTAAGAAATTCTTATGTGACTTCTGGTCTGTCAAGTGATTATTTATCTCCGATAGAGAATTCTACCCTGACATCTCAGATTGCTGCAGTTAATCCAACAATAAACCAAACTTCTCTAGTTCTCACACATTTCCACAGTATTTAGCTTATTCTTATTTACAAATGACAAGAATACACTTTGCTAACCAGATCTTTGCCCTGCTCATGTAGACTCGTGAGATACTGTAGAGTTGCTTGAGAGCATAAGCCTCATTTTTCAGAGAGGGCAGCATTAAGTTACCAAAGTAAAGATCCATTTAAGTCAAAAGCCTAGTAGTTTTGCTGTGGTAAGAGAAACTCTCAGGATATCAAAGAGTCAAGGGAGGAATGTTGTACTCAGCTGAGAAAATGGACAAGCAGTCAGACACAAAAGCCTTTCTACAACTCTGACAAAGAAACAAAAAACCTCAGGCTCCCGTAGAGCTTAGCTTAAACCCAAAAGACTGAAAAAGGAGACAAAATACCGAATTAAGATATTTCCCCTCTCTTGATAGTAACTATGAGGTGATATGTAATGGCATAAGAAATCTTAACATCATAAAAAAAACTAAACTAGAAAGACATGCAGGTTGCAGATTTTGAATAATACCCTAGAAATGGCCATTTCAGACCAGTTAGACCACATCACAGGTACTCAAGACTATGTTTGCATCCATCACAGCCAGTACCGGCTGTCAGGCAACAGCAGCAGACACCGGGAGCACCAAGCAGCTCTCGGGAGGTCTGTGGCATCTTGGCCCTGGAGCTTAATGCTGCCCACAGGTATTTATAACCCGAGGCCAGAGAGGTGGTTGAACAGGACCAACCAGGAGCAGGGACAAAGGGCAACATCGGGCTGCTCCAAAACAACCACCTCCTGCAGACAGCTGAAGGGTGGTGACACATCTCCTCTTAAGCAGCTTGTGGTTGGCGTGTGCTGCCGGACACAAGGATTTCTGCTCCTTGGTGTGATGTCCACCAGACACTGCTCTTGGTGCCAGCACTCCCAAGAGAGGTGCTGATGCTCTCCTAGCTTCTCCACTAGGTCCAGACAGCCACCAAGGTCTGTAGCCCAGAGACAGTCCAGGAGGGAGCAGACTTACCCAAACACACACCGGGGTGAGGGCTCCCTGCCACTCCCCAAACTGCTTTGACCCTTGCCCTCCCAGAATGAAACCAGCCCCTCCAAACCACCAGCATGTGGAACAGAAAATTGCAAATGACTTAAAGCAGGACGTAAAACTCCACGTTTGCAGATCACAAGCTGAGGCTGCTAATCTTTTTGTCATGGGAGCAGACTCACCCAGTAGAAGGGAATTCCTGCCTTTGACTGGACTAATTAAAGGCACCGAACTCTGCACCCGTTATGGCTTGATGTGCCTTAATCTTATGTGACATTCGACATACGCGAGGAACGCAGACGCACGCATACGGTTCTCATTGGCATTGGTGGGGGTGAAGCACGCTCCTCTACTTGCTGCAGGGTGAGCTGTGTGGGCTGGCAAAGCAGGGGGTATTACTTATCCTGCCTCAAAGCCACTAATGACCCTGGGTGGCTAGAGACCTTGCAGAAGGTCTCATTTAGGGGAGAGGAGTGTGGTCCAACCCAACATTTGAGAAGGTGGGGGTGGGACTGGGATTCAAAGCTTTCCTCAAGTGACAGGACCTATAAGGTGCTGGATGAGCAGTGCCTGTCTCCCTCCTGCCCACGTACAGGGACAAACAGTTGCTGTGTCTTGGGAGCAAAGAATATTTCCAAGCATGATGATACACAAGACTGTAAAGATCTTAAATTAGAGACGGTGTTTAAAAGACGTGTAGATGAGGTTCTCAGGGACATGGCTTAGTGCCAGTGTTGGGTTAATGGCTGGACTCTATGATTTTGAGGGTCTCTTCAAACCAAAAAGATTCTATGATTCTTAGATTTATGATGCAAGATGAATTGATTAGGTATTTGGATAGTGATGTGAGTCATAGATATTGGTTGTGTTCGTCACCTCCTGTCCAGGACCGGCCTCTTGAAATCCAGGGATATGTGACCACACTCAACCACGCTCAGCAGAACCCTGAACCAGCCCTGGGAGGAAAACTTGCTTTAAACAGAGATGGGAAGGAGACAAACCTCCTCAGTCTTCACAGCCGACAGCCCCCATCCCCGCAGAGCACGGCAGCGTGGGAAGCAGTGCGGTACGGCCGGCGAGGCACGGGGACACCCTCTGACTCCATCCCCAAGCACTCACACCGCAGTGTCAGGAACATCCGTGCCACGGGAGCACCTGGCTCTGAAGATGTGCATTGAAATATAGGCCCTGAAAAACAATAAAGCTTTCTCAATGGCACTGCAAGAAATCAACATTCTTCTTCAATTATCGTTTTTTCTGTAAAAGATTAGAGTCTCATACTACTATTATTTGCACTGTCAACTAACAGTGTTGGTCTGCTAGGTCGTATGGCAGCAAGCGGTGTGTTCGCATCCAAAGGGCCCAAGTTCATTTCCAGTTAATGATCCATAAGAGGGACTGCAGCATTTCTCCTAGGAAGATCGCTTGGAAGCAACTGATGGACTGCTTAGCCAGGGTAGAAACAAAGCACTGAAATATTGTAATGAGTTATAAATCAGGCAAAGTCAGTGATGCTCCATAAGGAACAGTAATATTGGGGCACACTAGTACCAATAGCTGGGCAAGTAAAAGCTCCTTCAGAGCTAAAAAAAAAAAGAAACAGACGGTGATTTCAGTACAGCTGAAATGCAGAACATGTTCAAATTCATATTTAATAAAGAAATTATTGTTTATTATTGAAGTACCAATTGATTATTAAAAACACATTTATTGAGGCTGGACCACAAGGTAACAGATATGTACCTCTGGCATAGTTGTGAAACCTCAGTAAATAGTGATTATTAGAAACAGATTTATTGAGGCCTAACGATACCATAAAATGTGTATCAGTTACAGAGCTCTTAAAACCCGATCAGTAGGTTCTTAAGCCATTTTTACTGAGGGTTTATAGCTCAGCAGTAGGGTTACGTGTCTTCATTTAGGATTGTTAAGCCACGTGGAATATCATCTTAATGCTTATTTGATACTTAATTAAGGGAGTTTTTGCAGTGCAGGGTAAAAACTACAGCAACCAATGAGAACCAGGAAAAACCACAATAATTTTCCTGCTCCTGAAAACACAGATTAGAGCCACTATTTGACCTATTGTTGAATCTTTTAATTGATCTCTGAACACGTCTTTCCATGGAGCGTGTGGACCACGAGTGATCTGGGGACATGACCATGCGATCGGCAGAGCTGCGTCCATCCTGGTACCCAATGCTACGAGCCAAGCATGTCCTCCCACCCTGGCCACACAGCTCAAACCCCTGCTTGGCTTTAACCAGCTTGCCCTCAACAGGCCCCCGTGTTCCCGAGAGCCTTCTCCGAGTCTCTCTGTGCCCACGCTGTTCTAAATTGACCATGTTCAGAACAGAACGATGCTCAGACTGGACAGAGCACCAACGCTGTCCAGGAAGAGAGAGCCGAGTGACACAGCAGCACCGCGAGTCCAGCACCAGCCACGGACATGAGGACACTGGGCAGGGAGAACCCAGATCTGCAGCCCTATGGTAAAACACTGGCCCAGGTTGCCCAGAGATGTTCCATTCCTGGAGACATCCCAGGCCAGGCTGGACGGGGCTCTGAGCAACCTGAGCTGGTGAAGATGTCCCTGCTCATGGCAGGGGGGGACTGGATGAGCTCTGAAGGTCCCTTCAACCCAAACCATCCTGTGATTGTATGATTCTCGATCCTCTCTCATCGCTCCCATCAGAGATGCTTAGAGCCTTGCCCGGCAAATCCACCCTTCCTCAAGTCCTTCCCTGCCAGGAACCTGCATCTGCTGCCAGACCTGACGTCTCCATCCCACACACGTGGGACATCAGCGTACAGCTGAGCCACAGGGGACTCACCAGTGCCCACCCAGCCTTCCCCACATCTGGGGATGAACACAGGAGAGCATCTCCCCAGAGACACAGCCAGCAGCACAAAGCACCACTATGGAAACCACAGCCAGAGTGAAGGCAGCGATTTTGCCCAGATCATGCAGAATGGCTGGGGAAAAGCCTGGGGGAGAAGGGAGGTCTGCTGCTTTTCTTTCGCCTTAAGACCTCCCAGCCTCCCACTGGAGGAGGAGGAGGGGAGAAAGGAGCCCAGATTGCTGAAGAACTCCCCTAGCTCCAGTCTCCTCTGTTCAAATTTATATATTCCACTACAGGTGACATCATGATTGCTGGAGTCTGACAGGTGATGCTGTAAAATGCATGAAACCATAAAAATTTCAACAGCAGCAAGCTCCATTGCCGCTACATCTGACAGCACTTAGCTGCCCAGCTAACACAAATATTATAAAAGCACTCGGGAAAGAAATCCAACCTGCCTGACCTCAGTTTTGGACTAATAAACAGTAGAGCATGACCAGATTTCACCCAGGTATAATAGACAGCTTTTAAAGAAACCAAAGCAGGGTGTTGGGAGGTGTAAAGAACTAAGGAAAGAGATGAGTTAAAAGTGGGCAAAGCCATCGCTGAACGCAGAGGGCTCGGCTTCCAGCCCGCGCTGCTTTCTGCCACTCCATCTCTACCAGGAGGAGATGTGTCTTAGGAACTGCAGAACTATAGCTGCAAAAAGATGCTCGTTGGTGTCACGCAGCCAGAGCAGGGGTGGGGAATCGCCTAAACCACATCAGAGCACCTGATGGTCGCTTCTGCCCTCTCTATAGGCAAAGAGAGAGGAATCCTGTCTCCAAAAGTTGCACAGTAAGTGAATCCAATAGAATTATTGCCCTTTATTTCAGCACACTCAGCACTAAATCTTAAAAGGCCAAGGATCTGATTTCTCTTTCTTCCTGCTGTGAGGTCCCCCTGGTGTCCCCGGAGCAGAGCACCTTACTCGGCTCCACACAAAGCTCTCTCTGAAGGGGGAGAAGGATGTTCATGTGGGCACCAGCCCCCCAAAACCACCAAGGGCAGCCAGGGAGCTGCTGATGGCTCCAGCCAGGGCAGGGATGCTCAAACCAGACATGACAAAATGGATTTTTAGCTTCTCCATGGAAAACTGGTTTCCATGGGCTATTTTGGGATTAGTCAAACAGATGGATGGGCAGAAGCAGCTTGTTTCCTTCCAAATGGTCACCCTAAGGGCTTTCAAGCAGAGGTGGGGACCCTTGGGAACCAATGATGGGTGTTTTAGTCATCTCTCAGAGACCCTCTGGATAACCCAAAGGGTCCAATTTCCACCCACCTTGCACCCAGGCACCAGCCACCCCCAGTAAAGGTCAGCCCAGCGACTGTCCCAGCACCCAGGGCCACCGGTGTCCCCAGTGGGCAAACAGGCACCCAACCCATTTGGCATCTCCACCAAAAAGTGCACCTGAAAACTGATTTGCTGTTAGATCACAGTGACAGCCTATTGACACAGGCAAGCAACAGAGGTTACTATAAATACATATATAGCTCCATTACGTCCCTTTTATTAACCAACTGCAGAGCTGTCTCTGAGCTCGCTTGCTCTCATGGACAAGAGGGGGAGCGAGCAGAGCAGCCGGCACCAACGGGCTGTGTGACCAGCAAAAACAAACATCATCAAAATCACATTATCATCCACACTGCTACAGTAATTGGCAAAGATGGCCAAGCTTCTAAGTACAGCTTTTGATGTTAAAGACAGACATATTGAAATGTCATTTTTTTCAACCAAAGGCAAAACGTTATTGCAAAATTCTATACAGTATTTTTAATCACAGGTTTTGCCAAGCACTTCAGCAGAAAGTGTGCTATCATTTTTTCACAAAATCATCGCTGTTCTTTCACCATTACGGATCTCCTTTTTCTATTGAACTACCTAGTGATAGATCCAGCAGATTTCTCAAACAATTTTTAGTTACTGGAAAAATACGCATAATGAAAAAAATGAAAAGTGCATTCACTGGACCGAGTTTAAATCTTTTTCACATAAATGGTTCCTTATTTTGCAGTCAGATGTATCAGAATTGACATTAACTGATGGAAACATGACGGCTACAGGCAGTGATTAAAAGCACCTGATACAGACCAATATGGGTCAGCAATTTCCCAGTGAGGAACATCAACTCCTACCATACTAGGGGACAGGACAAATTGCTACCAGGTAGGATTTCACCTTTCTTGCCCCAGTTCTTCTACATCTCCAGTTCACCAACCAGATCCAGCTACAAAAACCCCAAATCACATATATTTACAACTACAAGCAGACACTGAGATGATTTAAGTGTGGTCTTTGCAGTCACCTTCATACAGAGCCAGAACGATATTTAGGCACCTAATTTCAGCTCAAATAATGCAGATGCCCTGATGCCTATGGGAAGTTTCGTGCCTAACCCCTCCCTGATCACATCCCACACCTCCCTGCTGCTTCTCCACTGCAAACTGTGCCGGAAAATGCCAACGGGACTTCCCAGAGTCGTGTCTCTTCCAACTTGGGTTGTGCAACGGCTCAGCTACTCTAATTAAAACAAAGCCATTACCAGGGAATGAGCAGCTCTGGATTAAGCACTTCCATCCCCTGCTGCTCCCAGCCTCTCTAGATAATTTTCCGATTGGGACAGCATCCTAAAGGGAGCAGGACCAGCCATCCTGGGTTCCCTACAGACTGTACTGAGCTGCAGGAGTCCCAGCTAATTTGTATCAAGCCAGGAGATGGCACTCCACAACATGCAGAATACCGGCGGGGCTTTGCATGCCCCTAAAACCTCCCTTTTGTGCCTGGCAAACAGTTTCTTCTGCCCATCAGCATCTCCGAGAGTCACCAGCTGCAGCCTGGAGGTACCAGACCCCCAGGAGGTGACATCCAGATGCCACCAGCTGTTGTCAGGCAGGGGTGACCCCACCTGCAGCGGTCCTGGGGCACCACCGGGCTCCCGGCAGCTCTGGATTGCAACCTCAGGGTCTCTTTAATGCAAAGCACCCCCCCCTTTTTTTTATGGAATAGGTAAAAACGTAATAATAACTGATCATAAAAAATGAAAATCGTTTACCTTTCAGGAGGCAACTCAGAGCAGGCTATTACGGGGTAATTTGGTACATCATAAAGTTTCCTATTAGAACAGAAAATAGGGCTGCTTGCATGAGCTGCCAATTGGAAATAAAATAGTAGCAGGGTCGTGATCATTAGCACCGCTTTTCTATTAGGTTTACTTTGCATCGGGGTGGGGAGAGGAAGGAGATTGAGATGCAGGTGAAAGCAGATGAGACAGGTCTGGAAGAGACAAACAGAAGGTGGTTCTTCATGTTTACGAATTATCTCTTCTTGCACCTATTGCATTTACAGTGAGAGCCCCACAGAGAGATGCAGAATGAGTCCCTGGATCACCATGGAGTGTGCAGTCTCCCAAGTTACATGACACCACAGAAGAAACTGAGATAAAAACAAGCCAGAATAAGAGCAAGCTGGCCTGTTGCTGCGACCGGCCACAGGCCCCCAAGTGCTGGCATTCACACAGAACTCTCAGCACACTTCCCTTTGCTGTTGGCAATCTTTGACATTGATCCAGTGCCTCTTAGGCTCCTCTAGTTATTAGTTATATCAAAGTGCATGCAAAGCATCCAGCAAAGCCCAGTCTCCTTCCAGCTGCATTACAACTGCCAGAGACAACTTCCGTGGGCTTGCCTGCACATGGCACACCAAAACACAGCCCCACATCGCATGGGTGAGGTGACATGACCAAGACCACAGAGGAGAGCAGTGGCAGAGGCAGGAATGAAGTTTAGCCTCTTAGGATTGCACTTCCTAGGACGCCCTGAGTTATCCTGAGGCTGTCACCCCAGTCCATAGGGATGGTGGTACAGGAGGAAGGCTGAAGCATTTTCCTCCAGGAAAGCAGTACCAGAGCTGAAAGCAGCATAAATGATGCTTTTATTTCTGTGAAGGAGGCAAAAAGCCTCTTCCCTCTGGTGGGAGTTTGATTACACTGATACCCACACTAACAACGTGCTTCCCTGGGTGACTGCTGGCTGAGACGGAGGGATCAGCTCCACTCCACGCTGCGGCACAGCGATGGATCCCCATCACACAAACCACAGACACCCTAAAATAAACTGGTCCGCAGAGACCAGAGAGCATCAGCTTAGAGTTTGGGGCACAGAGGCCACAAAGTGCCATAGAGCCCAGGTCATGAACCAAGAGTCCGTAATAATGACATGATCTCTTTCTTAATATTCATCCCATGGTTCCCATAAAAACCCACACACCCTCTTGAGAGCTAAGTCCTATTGCATTATTCCTTATGATCTATTAAGACAAATTGTTCCTGCACCACAGTTGGAATGTAACTGAAACCAGCAGCGCTGTCTCCATCTCGTGGGGGAACTGAATCCCAGCCCAGACTGTGTCACCATTTGCTCAACAGACCTGCGGCTTCGCTACCGCCCCACTTCTTCCCCTGGCTTTTGGGTGCTTTGCCTCCTGCCCTGGTCTTCCAGCCTTGAAAACCCCTGGTCACACAACCTTCATGCCTCTTCAGCAACCTGCGGCCTGACTTGGCTTTCATTTGCCTTCATTTCCCAGTGGAAAAAAAATGGGCATCACCTCTTCTGTTCCTCAGCACTCTGCAAACTGGCACCTTGCAGGGACATCCCAACACTTGCAGCTGCTCAGACATGGGAACACAAGTCGAGCTCACAGCCAGGCACACACAGTGTTTCCAGCAAGCAAAGCACCACGAAAACAACTGAGTTGCATGGTGAGATTTTTGGCAGCTTCTCGGCAGAATAGCTTGAAGATCCATTGCCGAGGACTTCTGCTGCCCCACAGCTACGCTGCTGCGACCAGGATATGTGAAAATCCACCCCATGCCAATAATCCGCATGGTCCAAAGGCTGCAAAGCCCCAGGTTGCCATCACATCTGCTCCCCCCTGCCTTTGCAAACCCCATTAGATGATCGCAAGAGCGACATATTGGGACATATTATGTAAAGCTGCTTGTTTGGTGGCCACGGCAGCTGCGAGGCTGGGATGTCCCTGCTCCTCTGCAAGCCCCAAGCGGATCCGCTCCCCAGACACCAGTTGGATGTGACACCCCAACAGGTCAATCCATTGATACTAAAGTCAGGAAGGTCAGCACAGAGGTTGAGCACCAAGGTGAGTGTTTGATTAAAGGGGGTTGGTGAAGGGTTTTGTAGGGATCTCTTGGGGATGGAAGTGAAAGGTTTATGGGGTGCTGGCAGGTGCTCCTGACAGCACTGGAGACAACACGGATTTGACACTGGTTGCAGCCACGCTCTTCACTCGCCATCTCATTCCCAACCTCCAAAGGCCTTGGGGTGACTGAGGAAACTTGGCTACATAACATTTTTGGGTTTATGTTCCGTTTTATCACAATGAGCTTTGAGTATTGCTCCACACATGGGGCTGTTCACGTTCATTCTTAACATTTTCCTAAAAGATGTTGCTATCCATCAATTCACCCCCACTCTCACAGATTTGATAGCCCATAACAGAGATTTTAGCCAATGGCAGGTACTCCATGATGCAACTTTCAGTCATAGTCATCCTTTATGAGCGGGATTAATTCTTTAAACCTTTTCTTTTCCTTCTATCTTGCTTCAATTTTGGCTTTTCTTATTAATTAAATGGCAAGTTTCAATAGCCTAAGATTGAATTATAAGGCTTGTTTAGAGCAAGAAGAATGACCAGAGTAAAGGGTGGAAGCTATATATGTAATATATACATATACTTAAGATACAGAACTTTGCTTCCAGACGTTTGGAACAAATTAAATAGATCAAATTAACTAGTGATTGAATTAAGTGGAAAGCATCTCATTACCTAAAAGACGGAAACATGTGTCATTTTAAAACAGCTAAAAATAAAGCAAGAATGGGTTGAAAAGAAAAGCAGGAACCTTGCGAATGTCAGCCAAATCTGGGCTCTGCTGAGCCCTCCAAATGTGAAGGCTGTAAATACGGTGGGTTTGCTGCATAGTGGGAGCTGCTGGGAAGTGATGGGCTTAGAAAACAGATGTTGCAAAAAGGAGCTGCTACACATCGCATTTCAGGCCTTGGCAAAGAACGAAACGTGTGTGTTTGGAAAGGGCTCTGACCCACGGACCGCGGCTCGGCAGCAGGGTGGGGGTGCCCAGGACATCGTCTGCACCCCCCAGCTGACACCCCGGGCTGGAAATCCAGAGCACCCCGCTCCCCGCCAGCCAGAGGAGCAGTTCTTGTCAGTCAGGGGCTTTAACTGGCTCCGGCTGCTCCCTGCTCGGAGTCATTCAACCACACTGAATTTCAGGTATTTGACAGAGACCAAGCCTGGTGATACAAGTGCATTTTTAACCCAAGATTAAGACATCTTGCTTCTGTCTTAATTCAGCACCTTCATTCAAGGGCTCACTCTCTTCTCCAGGCACTTAATTTCCCTTGGAATAGATGTGAAAACTAGAGAGAACATTCAGATCTTGTCTTTTGTTTCACCAGAAAAGAACCGAGATCATTTCACATGGTTCTCCTCTCCTGTGATACCGATGCTCATCCTCCTTCCTGCTCACCTGGACCGCACGAATTCCAGTCACTTCTCCTCCCGACACAACATTTCACTCTGTGATGCATCAGATGGAAACTGGACTGAGCTGCCACACAGGAAATCAGACCTTCACTCCACCCAACTCCAGTCCCAAATTTAGGATGAGGAATGAGGCCTTAGCCCTATTTCAAGTCGTATTTTTTCCTTTTGTTTCTTTTATATATCTCATTTTGACAAATGTGAGTGGAACTCTTCCAAGATAAATAACGTTATCTTTGCAGAACCCTACGGCACCCCATGGCAACTCATTATTTTTCAATTAAATTTACTGTTCATTGGCAGTTGCTCTGCTTTAATTTTCTGCCACTTGTTTACTGAAGAATGAAATGCATAACACAAAGAACTACAAAAGTCAGACTAAGTTAATTAAATAAAACCCTAACTTTGCCTCCAGAGCAAATTTATCATGAGATCTCCTTAAAAATGTCACTTTTTGTAGGAATTTATTAGACATATGCAACCACTATTAATTAAATGTGTGGTCCCTTCACAACTCTCTCCAAAAGAGACTTCGCAGTATTTTTTTGTAAGCACTGATTGTAGAAACAAGAGTTCACACGATTCCCAAAGAAACATTTTTCAGTCAGACCAATGTTTTTAGACTTCTTACATGTTTCTGAGTTATTTCACAGAATCCCAGAATGTCAGGGGTTGGAAGGGACCTGGAAAGCTCATCCAGTGCAATCCCCCCATGGAGCAGGAACACCCAGATGAGGTTACACAGGAAGGTGTTCAGGCGGGTTGGAATGTCTGCAGAGAAGGAGACTCCACAACCCCCCTGGGCAGCCTGGGCCAGGCTCTGCCACCCTCACCATGAAGAAGTTTAAGTGGAATCTCTTGTGTTCCAGCTTGATCCCATTAACCCTTGTCCTATCATTGGTTGTCACCAGAAGAGCCTGGCTCCATCCTCCTGACACTCACCCTTTCCATACTGATCCCCAGGAATGAGTCACCCCTCAGTCTCCTCTTCTCCAGCTCCAGAGCCCCAGCTCCCTCAGCCTTTCCTCACACAGGAGATGCTCCACTCCCTTCAGCATCTTTGTTGCCCTGCGCTGGACTCTCTCCAGCAGTTCCCTGTCCTGCTGGAGCTGAGGGGCCACAACTGGACACAATATTCCAGGTGTGGTCTCCCCAGGGCAGAGCAGAGGGGCAGGAGAACCTCTCTGACCTACTGACCACCCCCTTCTAATCCACCCCAGGTACCATTGGCTTCCTGGCCACAAGGGCCCAGTGCTGGTTCATGGTCATCCTGCTGTCCACCAGGACCCCCAGGTCCCTTTCCCCTACGCTGCTCTCTAATAGGTCATTCCCCAACTTATACTGGAACCTGGGGTTGTTCCGACCCAGATTTCAGCTGAATGCAGGATACCTAAGTACCAGTTTGGATGCGATGCGCCATATTATTTTCCTTCTATTGTCAAAAAGTCACGATTTCACGCCTTGAAAGGACCACGGGATTGATCGATTGCAAAGCTGTCAAGTACGTAGGCTTTTATCAGCCATTTTACATGCTAACAAAAATACTCTGATTAGGGTCCACCACCACATCACACAGATCAAAAAACGACTGCACAATAGATGTTAAAAATTAATCAAGACACAGACCTTGGCTGACAACGTTCCTAGACAACGTCAGAAATAATTTTTAAGCACCAGTGTTCGATATTTGCATGGTCCTCTCCATCTGAGCCAGACAGCCCAGATAAATCACACCTTCCAAGTACCCATTTCTCCGTGTGAGTGACAGAGTCCTTGATATCTTTGGAGATATGGATGGCCACACGTCAATCATTGTATCTGTCCAGGTGAAGTCTGTTCTCGCAGTGTCACAGGGGGATGTCCAAACGAAACCCAGCACCCAGCCATAGAAACCTGCACCTTCCCCCAGCCCTGAGAGGTGTGTAAAACAGGGGGGATGAAGCACCACAGTATGTAGCAACAGCCTGTACAATTTCCTTAGGTAAATCACCAAATTTGAAAGCTGGAGGTAACTTATTCCAATTTAAGAGTAGAATCTGACATGTCAGAAATAGCTTTCCAGTGCTAAAAGATTCCCAGCTTGGAATCTGAAACTGCAGATTTATTTCTAAAACCATCAGTCATTCTGAGGAGGAAAGCGAAAGAGCAATCTTTTCTGAGAGACACAAATTAGAAACAACGCAAATAATGAACAGAGGGTTATGAAGCTGGATAAAGTCTCCATTGAGGTACCCAAAAAACTATTTGAACAAAACTGAAGCCAAGGCTTGAATGTTTTGTTGGGACAAATTGCTTCAAAAGGGAGATGTACTGATGCACCTACAAAGGTTTGGCCGAGGTTCTTATTGCAAGAATAAAAAACCCAAACTCAGCCCGATGGGCGGAAGGTTTGTCCTGGTAGGAACAACACATGAGACATGTGGCCAGAGCACATCACACACATCCGAGTGTGACCTTGATCTTGCTGCTACCGACGTCCCACCTTGGGGCAGGTGCAAGCGAGAGGCAGCGTGACGGCGTTGAGGTGAGCGCCACATCTTGCGCAAGGTGAGAGAAGCACAGTGTCAGCAGCTAATAACTTTATCACGGGGTTTCTTCCTCCAGCCAAATTCAGCCCAGATTTATAACTCCCCCGTACCACTCTGAACTTTCCGACACTCCTCTTGAAACGTTTCATTATTGCTCAATTACTGTCATGTTCTCTTAAGGACCCGGAGGGGGGAAAAGGTCTCCATTTGGAGACCAGATGCCATTTTCACAGATACTCACAAAACTGCGGTGCCCAATAAATAATCCATTCACCCTTCAGAAAGAGGCTTTGAGGATATGATAAGTTAAAAAAAGAAGAAAAAAAAAGGTGAAAACTGTGACATGTTCTATGTGCAATGGAAACTATCCAGAAACGACGATGTTAAATCGGTGGCAGGGCACCTTTGGCTTGCGGCGGGGCCAGATTGTCTGACTGCCCTGGAGGTAACGAGAGTACAAATTCTCCACAGGCTCTGCGTGGGACTAGTGCCCATCACACTGACAGACACCAAACATCAGGGCTGTCAACCCGTCATCAGGACATGTGCCCAAAACAGACAACAATTTTCAGCAGCTTGTTCCAGGCACTCGTGGTGAGTCCCAGACTGGGAAAGATGCACCAGGCAGGAGGTTAATGGTGAGAGCACGAACCTCAGCCCACGCTCAGGACACGCTTTCCACCGATGCTGAGCTCTGGAAATTAAGAAACCAAGTATTTTCCAGATTGAAAAGGGGGTTTAACTTCTTGTTCATAAGGTTTGGGTAGGCTGGACTTCAGGCATTACAGCCCACTCCAGCACGGGATGTCTGAAATTCAGTATCCCAAACCAGAACACACAAGGTTCATAGATCCTACTGGGCTTAATCCCCACCCTTGAGCTGGGTCTCTGTTTTAAGATTTGTGGATCAATCGACAGCTCTCATGCATTCACTGGACAGACACTTGCACAGCAAGTTATCATCCAAAATGTTCATTCTGCTTTGATACTTGTAACAAGTCTCTGTTTGTACATATGGAAACCACATTATATATTCCAGATGGAAATTCATACTCTATTTCAGAGAAGGAAACGAGAGCTATTTCATACTAGATGCATAATTTGTTGTGTGAATATGAAATACGTGACAGCCTCGCATGTTATGTTGTGAGCTAATCATAAAAAAATATAATGAAAAAGGTCCCATCTGTCTCTAAATCCTATAATCCAACTGTTCTCAGCTCACTCCAGCTCTGCCAGTACCTGGTACACATTCAGCAAGGGGAGTTTTCTGTGCCAGGGAAATACTGAAAACCAGAAGAGCATGTACAAAGCTGCAGCTAAAGTTTCAGCCGAGGCAGTGAGAAAACATCTTGGAGAGAATAGAGACCTTACGCCACCTCTTCAGCTGACTGAAGTCATTCCCCAACTCTTCAAATTGTTCTTGACCTGCCTTTTCATCCAGGCTACCCTATAATTATCTTCTTAACATAATTTCCCCGCAGTTCCCTGAAGAGCCTTAATGGGATCACTGGGAAAGATCCAGCTGCACATTAGAAAGCGTGGGGGCAAAGTGTGGTCCCCGAAAGATGATGGCAATATTGCCACTCACGTCGGCAGGGCTGTGATTTCAAAATGGACTTTGCTGGCTGCAGCAGTTCTGCCATGCTAAGTCCGTCAACCCGTGGCAAACGGCAATAGCTGGGTCTGAAATGCTCTGTCTGCCACTCCGGTCGTGGTCTCATTTATCTGCAACCACATTCCCGAGCCTGACCTTACAGTCCTCCTGCAGTGTCACCAAAGGAGCTCCTCCCCTGGCATCTAAAGGACCATTCATGGAGAATTAATCAGAAATAGCAATATTTGTCTGTTCCTTTGTACTTAGCTTCAGTGAGTTACTGCAACTGCTTCTGCTTGCTCACCTCGAAAAATAAAACAGACATGAAATGGCAGCAGGATGTGTTACCAAGTTCCAAGGACCAATAGGACATTATCATCCAAAGGTGCCAAAAAGAAGCCCCAACTCTCAGCTGGCAGCTCACTGCAATTTTTCATGCTTTCAGACTTTCATATTAACTATTCCAGTTTGTTAGGTGGTCTTGGGTCTGGTTTGGACCTAACAATGGGCAAGAGACATAAGTGGGATGGCCACAGGCTCTCCTATACTTAACATCTATCGCATGGTTGCCTGGAATTAAGGGACGCCAGACCTTTGACAAACACAGTGGCTTCCTCTCCTCTCCATGAACTACATCCTTCTCCTCCCTACGGGCCCATCTCTCCCCCTTGGTCACCTTCTGCACCACCTGAGATGCTGTGGTGATGGTCAACCAGGCACGGAGGGTCTGCAGTTCGCACCCCTCGGTGCAGGACGGGGCGGTGACAGGGTGGAGATCTGTCACTCCTGAAGGAAGGTGGCACTGCACATCACTGCATCTCCACTCCTGGGACTCATGGATGTCGATGCCGGATCACGCAGCTCAATTTAAAGGGCTCTTTTTTAACCACAAAGAAACTATTTCCAAACAAAAGCCCTTTTATTGCTGTGCCAGTTTCAAGCCCACTGAAGCTCTTAAACATCTGGGCCCAGGCCGTTGCCTTTTAAATGTAACCGGTCCATCAGCAATTGCATTCCAGTACCATGAGCTGTTTCTGTCTCTCCTCAGGCCTGCACTCCATTTCCCCTTCAAAATCGGCTTTATTTACCGTCACCCCTTACGTCTCTTTCCCTATCTTTCACGTGAAGTCTGGCAGGAATGGTGTGGCCGAGGCTCCCTCCCCGAGGGCTCCTCCTCAGACCGAGGAAACACACGGAGGGCATTAGCAGGGAATTCATTAAATATGAGTCCCGGGGGAACACGGGAAGCAGATCTTATTATTTAGGAGGGCAAAACAAACACAACCAAAAAGAAAGAAAGAAAAGAAATGCCATAACTACCAAACAATCCCCCACAATGCTTATCAAAAGAACCGCAATGGAAAACCCCTTCTTGACCCCAAGGTTTGGGGACTGAATGCAGCGGTTTGGCACTGAAGAAAACACGATGCCACCAGAAGGTCTAAAATGAGCTGCCATGCTGCAGGACCAGGGCTACAGAGACCTAGAAGAGCTTCCCCAACACACCAGAAACCAAATTACACATCAAGGGACAAAACCATTCCTCCCTGAGCTCAAAAGTGAACAGAAGCAGCCAGGGAACACTGGATTTATACAAATATGGTACAAATAATGAGTGATCTGATTTATTTTCAAACCCACTGGAGATACTAGGAAATTATGTAGGATTTTCAAGCCCTTGGAATTCTCCTAATTTGTCATAAAATCCTTTCCATAAATGTATCAAAATTCACCTTCAAATAATACCCTCAAATTAATTCAAGTCCACCTCAGCCCTTTTAATCACACCAATTCACCAGAATTCCTACTGTCCACAGTATTTCTCAGGTTCTTTCTAATTTCCACTCCTCCAAGCTGTAGATCCAGATTGTCCCACGAAACACCTGGCACTTGCCTCAGCTTATTCTCCATCCAGAGAGAAAGGAAAGGCAGCTACCAAAGCAGTGGGACCACTAAAATCCTCTGGTTGTTCCTCCTTCTCTCTGCTTTTGAGGGCAATGACACTCCACCTTATATGCCACAGCTAAGCCCTCAAGTTTAATGGGATGAATCTTTGCCACCCTGCAAGTTTAACTCACAGGATTACACAAAAGCAGTTGCCTGGATTAAGATAACTTTGATGGCTTGAATCCATTTAACTAGGCAAAACAGATCACAGTAACCTAACCTCTTCTCCCTGGGGATTTATCACCTCACCACCTTTGTCCAACCTGTGTTTTACAAGCACGGCAATTATACCACACCTTTTGAGGGCTCCAAATTAACAGTTATTTCAAGGCTTGATTCAGAGCCCACTGCGGTCAATGAAAGACTAAGGTACACTTCAACAGGTTTTAGATCTGGTCCTTTAGGACCTTTTTTAGTTACAAACCATGTAAATGTTTTAATCAAGATGTCATGTACTAATGGATTAAAAATTACCCTGTAAGCGTCTTGGCCAACTGGACCACGTGGACATGCTTCTGACAAGATCTGTCTTCAATCATACCAGTGACTGACACCTGTGAATTTTGCCATCTCTGTTGAAAGGCAAATTAACAATGATGTTAATTTACACCTCGCACAGGTCCCAGAGATCTCTCCACGCTCATTTGCCTCGTGTCTCCTTGTCTGGAAATTTCCCTACATTGGGACGTGTCTGCTTACTGCCGACAGCAAAAATGGTGTAAGAGAATACCCAGAGCAACATGTAACATGGAAAGGAAGGAAAACTGGGGGCTGTTGAAGATGCAAGACTGGCCTAATGTGTCACACACCTTTGGGAAACCGGTCAACTCTGGTCTTCATCTTGCTTTAGATCCACAAGACAACAGCTGCTGCCTTCCCTGTGTTTTCCAAGTCTCACCCCGATGGCACCAGCGCTCAGCTAGGGCTGTTGGACACCAACAAAGTGAAAGCAGCAGCATCTGCTCAGGCGGATTTTACTTCTGACTCCACCATCTTTTTCTCTTGACTTGGTTGTAAATCGCTTCTGGATCTTTTTTAACCCAAGAGGCAGGGAAAGGGAAGAATCCCTGTACCTCATGGACCTGAGTTAAAACAAAGCTTCTCCTTCAAGAGCAGGTTTTTTTGCCTTGGGAGGAAAACAGTGACTTTTACAAACAGCAGACAATATCCTGGGTCTTCGGGTGACTGCTGCAATGTTTTCTAGATGGATGGTGAACAGCCAGGTAACCACCGACAATGTCTTGACGCAGAGTTTGAGGTTCCTCTCCTTTTCCTTGGGGACCATAATCCATGATCCTACTAGAGAAACAAATGATTTATCATAGCAGAGGTGCCTTATTAAGATTTATTACAAACCCTTGCGACAGCCCAGGAAAACTGCTTCCAGCAGTCATCCAATATACCAGAATTAACAAGACAGCCTCTCAGATGGAACCGAGCTACCTAAATCCCTTTACCCTGACCTGCTGCCAGAAACACTACGACAGCCACAGCAGCTGCCCGACATTAACAGATATCTGCAACTTTTAACAAGAATCAGGCACAGAGCCGCTCCAAGGCCCAGCTATAAAACTGATGAACTGAGAGGAATATCACAAAGAGAAAGAGAAAGAACACAGCATCATACCACAGCTATTTGCTTGTGATTTATGTCCCATTCCACCTTGCCTTATCAGAGCTAAGCTTTTCAGGAGAAAACCACTACACAGGCTGTACAGAAATGGCATTTGGTGCTGGATGTGTAGCTCTGCTGCCTCATGCAACTGTGACAAGGGCTGTATGGCCCCGCCACACAAACCCAACATGTGCTCCCACTGAGAAAGTGCAAATGCAACTGTTGGATGCATTGATGGCACCTGCATCGCCACACAGCCCTGTCCACGCTCCTGAAAAGTGTGCGATACAAATCAATATAAACCCTGGCAGTGATTCCCTGGAGAGCATTGCTGCCTTGGCTGTGCACAGGTCTTCACAGCCACCAGCAAACATAACACGCAGACAGCTGGGAGAGTGAGAAGGTGCTGCCTGGCACAGGGCTGAGAGTGAAATAGTTTTGCCAGTTGTAAGAACCAGACTTTTCACTGCTTTGATTCAAAGTGACATTTTTGTTCGCTTGCCTAAAAGCCAATCAAGTTTTAAAGAAAAAAATGGTTGAACGTACAAGTCAGAAATAATCCCAAAATGAAGCAAAATATCAGGGTAAAATGAAACAATCCACTTGTTCCAATATTATTTTCTTTTCCAGGACAACAACAAAAAAAGAGGCAACTTTTCTGTTTAGCGTAACTCTTTCCTTCCTTCATCATTTCCAATTTGTCCAGCCACACCGCATACCTGTATTTCCCACACCTATTCCCTAATACGCTGGGAAGAGGCTGAATGTGTCTACTTAGAGCATCAAACCGAAGAGCTCAGAATTGTCCTTGCCACAGGTAACCAGCTCTCTCTAATTACAGAGCATAGAGGAGCTCTCTGCCCTGCAGCTACTGCCTTTCAGCTGTGAAATCAGTGGGTTTGCAGTGAGCTCAGTAACACAAGGGACAGCTGCCCAGTGTGTGAGAAGATCCAGGACACCGTTTTTCAGTGTGTTTTTCCCATCAGTGTGTAACGTTATTCAGCTCACACATGACCGGACTAGAGCATCCCTGCCAGGAAGATATCCAGGTTCGAGGTGAAGCATCCAAACTAGAATTAATTTCCCCCATGCCTTGGTCAGCAGCTCCATTGGGTAATTAACCATGTTGCTCTACAGTTGTCTTATTTCCAACTTCAACTTCTATCCAGTGGATCTTCTTATATCTGTTACACATCAGAAATATTCTCCCGGTGCAGGGAATTACCTGCCACGATCACATTGCCTCCAAACATTCTTTTCGGCAAGCCAAATAGACTGAGCTCTCTAAATCCGCCTCTTATCCCAGACTTTGGCTCACCTCATTACAGTTGAGGTGTCTTCCAACACATACCCAAGAAGAGAACAAAAGCCATCATGCCATTTGTAGGGTCATAAATTTTGTGCTTTGCCAACGAGCATTACCCAGTGAAATTGTCCCAGCTGCAAACACCAACCTGCCAGACACTGTGTCAGAAGGGAGGGAATTACAGGCTCAGGAATTGTAGGCTCTGGAGCACCTCAAAAGCTTCCATGAGCCGTCAGTTGTGAACATTTCCTGATGCCAACTATCCATTAACTCACAAATATCTGGTGATCTCCACTCAGGTTGTGAACTTCAAAGTCTGTTCTTTGCCATGGTGCTGCGCAATGTCCGTGCGTTGTGTGTGCTGTTTGAGATGGTTTCACTCAAAACGGCACCTGTCCATGGGGAAGACGACAATTCTCCAAACAAAAGGTTCATTCTTTCACCACTTGCATGGGAGGGGCCCAAGGAATGGTTTTCATCAACAAAACTCTCTCTGGGTACCACTGACAGCCAGAGCTTCCAGTCAAGACATGCTGAGGTGAAAGTCCAAGGAATGCTGTTCCTTCCTGGAGCCGATTCCTCTGCTGTCAAATCACCGTCCAAAGAAAACACATTAAAATCAATGCCCTTAAAAATGACAAGCCCTAAAAATGGCGCTCTGCAAACAAAGATGGTCAATAGAAAGCCGCTCAGGAGGCAACCTCCAGCTGCCAGGCTGCCTGTCACAATATTCACCCCCAGTTTTTCCCTGGTGAAATATTGCTCACCTAGCTGGGGCCAGCGGGCTGCTGCGTGTTTGCTCGGGCAGCGCTACACAAGCAGGCTGCACCTCACCGTATTTATTCAGTCCGGAGAAAGGCAAACCAACCATTAACTCACACAGTCACTCTGCAGAAAGCACGTCCCCACGCGGAGGGGGCTCGATGTATCCCCACGGGCTGTGCTGGTGGTCTCCAGAGCCAGGCGCTTTGCTGTCTCAGCAGCAGCTGTAATTACGGAGCCTGAGGAAGCAGATAAACAAGGAGCTGAACTATTTTGGGAGTGAATTTAGGGCTTGTGATAACAAAGACAGAAAAGCACTACAGCCACACAGGGTATGGGGGAACACTGTAGTTTTTCATCGAGTTGGACTAGGGTAACCCAGCAGGAAGCTGCTGAATCAGCCCCTATGCCTTGCACCGCTGCGGCAGCAAGCAGCATTCTCTGCAGAGCTCCAGCTATTCCCCATCCAGCTCTGTTGACATCCCAGCAGTCCCCCAGGACAGCAGCACTGATACCGAGCCACCAACAACCCCAGTGCTAAGGGCTATCACCCAAGATATGGTAGTACTCCTGAGACCCCAAACTTAAACCGCACATTTCCTATATATAATACCATACCCTCTACCAAACCCACCTCCATTCCAACCTACAGCACCCTTCCAGCCCCATCCTGACCTTCACGTGTCCAAACTGCAAACCACAGTGACCCACAGATCAGGTACATGACAGGAGCAGTGGGGATAATTACTGCTTTAAATGGAGAGACAGTCTAGCCATTAAAATAAACTATTAAGGGAAATGGTGGACTGTCCACCACATGGTCTCTTCAGAACAAGAGCAGAAGAGATGTTTTAGTCAGAAATGAGTTAGTGAGCTCAGTGGTGAGGTTAATGGACAAAACTATAGTCTGCTATTCAGCAGGTCAGGCTAGAAAATGCCTTAGAGTTTTCCAGCACTCATAAGTCCATATCTAATGGGATCATAGAATCATTTTGGTTGGGAGAGACCCTCAAGATCATCAAGTCCAACCATAACCCACCCCTGGCACTACCCCATGTCCCTGAGAACCTCATCTGTCTGTTCAACCCTCCAGGGATGGTGACTCCAGCACTGCCCTGGGCAGCTGGGGCATCTCTGAAGAAATTGATGAGAGAATAATAAAAACTCTCTTCTAAGCCACTGTACTCCTAGCTTCGATTATGTGGAAGTTGGGGAAAGTTTATAAAGCAGTTGCATTTTCTCCTGTGTTTGACATGGAGGAAAGCCAGCACTGATGCCACCCTGTATCACATTTCAGTGCTTTCTGGATCAGGTCACCAGCACTGACCTTCCACTCTCCTTCATGCCACGGCACAGAACAAAACTGTCCATCAAGTGCATCTTCACTTGGGAGCAACGGCTCGAGCCCAGGCTGTCCTCAGATGGCCCGGGCTGTCCTCAGACACCCCAGCATGATCACATATTGGCAGAGAAGAGGGATTATGTTGGTGTAAGCAAATATCTGCTCATTGAGCCAATGAAGTCCCCTGGGCCCACGCTCTGAGCAGGCAGCAGCAGCTCCAGCTCCCTTGATTGCTGGCAGAATCGTTCCTGCAGCAGGAACCAAAAGCACACGATGCTGCAGCTGGGGACTTCCAAGAATCACCACCTTCCTGCACCATCTTCCAGGCACTGAGAGCTCCTGTTTCAGCAACATTTCCCTGATGCCTGTGAAGTAATTAGCAACAGCTCTTACCACTGTCCTCTAACAGAGGATGGCCTCATTAATTACATTACACTTCAGCAGCTTAGCGTGCTCAGAGACAATAAAAACGCTGTTAGCCCTCCTTCCAAAATAAGCAGCGAACTCACATTTTACAGACACTTACGCAAAGATCCCACAAGAAAAATACAATACTTTGTTTCTAAATATTTTCCATCATTGCCTGAATCTCTAAATATTTCCTCCAAGCACCAGGTCACCCACTGCTGATCTGCCTGCACCAGACAAAACACAATGTGGTACTTTAGGGTATCCAGCAGCAATAGCAAAATGGATTTAGTTAAGAGGATGGAACGACCCTGCTTAGACACAGTATTAATACCTGCATCACCTTAAAAGCATCCAGAGCCCCTAACAGTGTGACCATCTCTCACAGTGTGACCTCCTGTCCCCAGTCAAGGTCGCTGGTACAACACTCGCTCCGTGGAGGAACCTCCTCTGCTGCCTCATCAACATCACCTAAATGAACACGGTTGTTAATATAGACTAATCTACATATTGTTGCTGATGTTAATGCCTTTCACTGATGAACCCCACTCTTTCCCAGCGCCTCTGCTGTATAACACAAAACCTCTACACCCTGAACATACACATGAGCCTGGTCAAGCACTTCAGAATATACACTGTGCTGAACACAGGACCAGGTTCATCCCCTCTGACCTTATATATATGAACAACATAACTTAGGAGTGCTATCTCTATGGTTATTAGAGAAAGGCGGAAGGGTTGAATCCCTTTCCAGAGATGTTTCTTTTTCTTTGCTGAATTTTTAGGGAGCCCAGAGGAACCACGGATGGGAACAATCCCATGGTAAATACTACATGGTGAGAAAGAGGCCATAAGCTCTTTAAATGAGAAAAAATGGGCATATTTGGGAAAAGAAAAAATGTTCCTACTTAGTATTTTGAAGATGTTTCGAAATGTTTAAAGTTTTCCTTCCTAAGTACATTTGTTTCAAAAAATCATCAGCGTTTAATTTTTAAAGAGGGATTTAAATGGTTTCAGAGCACGCAGCTGAAGTAAAATGAATCAAACTAAACATTTAGGATATTCTATTTATTTTGCTGAATAATCCTCCTCGTAGTGTGATGGGAAAGAAATTAAGAAACATTTTTCTAGTTTAACAACCAAAAGTAAAAAAAAAATCAATTATTCAGAGTTCTAGTTCTGAGCTCTTTTGAAAAATCTGCCTTTTTGATATGCTCGAGATCATTTAAAGATATTAAGAAATATAGCTCCATGCACCAAATTAAAGGCAGCATCAAAATACTAGATGCAAAATAGAGGCTTGAAAATAAATCCCCATAAAAATCAGGGAAAACATTTGGCAATCATTTATATTTCCAATAAAACAGGTGATTTTTCAATTAAAATGGAGATACAATCTTTCTTAAAAGTAATGAAAACACAAACACTCAGTACTAGATAAATTAGGCTGTGAAACCACGTATATATACAGAAAATAGGTCACGTTGCACTGAGTGAAAGAGGGAGCGAAAATTAGAGGAAAACTGAACTCAAGTTCTTATTTCTCAACAGCATCCTTTCAAAATAAAACAACATAACTTAAGTTTTCTCTCCAAACAGTGAATCAACAAGGAAAAGGGCACTGGGATCTGACCTCCCTTTAATAATACATTGGCAGTTTTTCCTTCGGAGGGAAAAACATTTTGTAAGAGGCAAGACAAATAATCCCAACTAGATTAACAGATTTGTTAACAGAGAGAGCTGAAAAAGGAGGTACCACAAAGCAGGACAGACCCCCTGCTTTTATTTTAGCAACTTTCTTTTTTTAATATTAAAAAAAAAAGCATGAAATAATATTTGGAATACCACGGGGTGTTAGGGAAAACAGAGCCTACCCTGCGCTGCGGGGAGCTCAGCCCCGCTGGGCAGCTCAACAACGAAGCACTGGGGGGAAAATCCACTCTCCTCCTTTCATTTCTGTTTTCACTCCCATCTTGGAGGTCACCAGTTTATTTCATTAACCAAGTGGTGCCCCCAGCACTGAGAGGCTGATCCGGCTCTCGGTTGCCCCACAGGAAGAGTTTTCAATGACATGTCCGTGGTGTTGAAACCATGGTGTGTTGGTGCAAGTCCTGGGTTTCTGGCAGGGATGGGACCACGTTAAAGCATCTTATCGAGGTTTCAGGTAACCTGGACTGGAGGAGCAAAAATATTAGGGAGGGAAAAAATACAGGTCAAAAATTAGTATCACTGGCAGATATATTAGATAAACCCAACATTGGAGATCGGTCCTTGGATAGCACATGCCAGAGATCCCACACACACACAGTTTCTTCATTTGAACAGGGCACATTATTGCTCTGTAGCCTGATCACCCTTGCCCTGACAGCCACTTTTCCCTAATTGTCTCATTCCTGTTGTACCTCTGCTCATCTCATGCTGTAAAAACAAAAAACAATATCCAAACAACCAAAATCCAGAAATGAATTCTTGCTAAAATTCTTTTCATGATCAACATGTAAATAATGATCCAGTAAAATGAGTGATACAAATCTCCTTTAATGACTCATTCACCAGATTTCTGCCCCTGCCTTTCAGACCTCAGCATCAGTAGTGTAGTGTTTTGTCTCCTACCCATCAATTGATACTTAAATAATGCATAAAACTGTCTTATTAAATGCATGTTGAATATTTATTTGGAAGCTCATCACAAGTTGAAAGATAACCTTCATTTTCTATTCCCTTTGGGATAATCAGCTAATTGGGTATCAGCAGAAGCTCAGCCTCTTCAGTCTGCTGCAAGTCAGTGTTAAAACCCCTCCTAATAAAGCCTTCAACACGCACAGAGCGTCTCAGCCCCTCGGACGGCTTTGTCCAACCCAAGCTAATCCACAAGGCCGACATAAAAGAAAAGATAATAAAAGTGGCTGCAGTCACCCACTTCTTCAGTCTCGTTTGTGCTTCTGGATTTGGGCCAGACGCCAGCAGGAAAGAGCCAACCGCGTCCTCGAGATAACGGCTCAAACGGGGGCCTGGCAGCTCTGGCTGTCACGGAAACCCAGGAGCTACATGGGACCTTCTGCAGGAGCTCTGGCTTCCCTGTTCTTAATATACTTGGCATTAAAGCATCTTGCAATAAATTCAGTTCTTAAAATTACAGGGTCTGTGATACAGCCTGGAACGTGTCTGACTCCAACTGACAGAGCTGTTTCCCATTCGGCACAATCAGGTATTAATATTTGTTAATGAAGCCAGTTAAGTAATCATCCCACGAAGGCAGAAACCAAACACGCTTTCTGTTGAAGAACCTTCTCTCCTCTTTTAAGAACACACTGGCTCAGTTTCAGACGGCTGCTCCAGACACCCAGCATGTAGCAGCTCAACATTGGAAGGTTGTTGGTAAACTGTCATTTATTCTGCATTGCTGACTATTATTTTATATGGAAATAAACATAACTGTATTAACTAATTGGGGAGAGGGAGGTGTCTTATATCAATCTGGTAAAAAAATATGAAGGACTAGTCAAATGAGGGGCCAGTCCAGCCACACCTCATTTCCAAGAGCATTATATTAAAATCCTGTTTGATGGCACAGGAGCCACCAAACCCTTTGGTAGATGTGGAGCTGCCACTCTCTGACATGTTCTGCAATATAAGACATGGAAGAAATCTGCCCAAGCCCAGAGCTCATTGGGTCTTTGGCAGCTGTGGGAAATAGCTGCGCAGGGAGCAAACAGAAGCACTTGTGCATCAGGCTGCCTTCCAGGCTTGTCAAATGCGCTTTCAGGGGAAATTCAGTCAAACAAGGCTTGTACAGCAAACGCCTACTAATTTTCATAGACTCAATTATTGCAAGTTAATGGTATTTCCCTTCATCTCCCATCACTGCTCATATGGGGAATGCTCCACCAGTGCACAGCAAAGCATCCTGCGGGGTGCAGCAATTGTGCTGCTTGGTGTGAACCGCTTCTACCTTTGTGCTCGGAAAATATTTTCAATCACATCCCTTTTCTCCCCAAACACCTGCATCAGTGTCGGCTGGATATTTCTTACCTGAGATCAGCAAGGAAATGCAGAAAGAGCTCCAGAACCTCCTAATAAGTGTGACCTCAGGTTTTCACCAGCTATGGGTTTCCTCCTGCGTAGAAAGCAATAGCGCATGTGAAAATCCCAGTGCGTGTTCCCTGGACTTACCGAGTGGTAAGGCACAGCATGGATTTTCTGAGAATCTAAAGTAAAGTGACAAATTGGTTTGTGATGTAAAGCTATTTGACAACCAGGTCCTGCAAGAAAGATCTAATCTGTGGCATTTTTGTCCAAATTAAGTCTAATACTGACAAATGAGAGGCTTTACGTACTTCTGGAATGAGAGCTGAGCAGTATACAGAGAGCAGCCGAGGACTCAGCAAACCCTGAAATCAAACCTCGCAGCACAATACGTGGAGGAGAAAATCAACACAAAGAGTAAATAAGCACAGACACAGCCTGGAAGAAAAAAGGAGACATGAAACAGGGAAAAACAGGCACTTTCAGAGCTAATTTCTGCTTAGGCAGGGACCTTACAAGGTGAGGAACCACATGAGGTCCAATCTCTGTCCACATGGACCTGGGGACTATTCGTTCACCTGGTGACATTTGTGTTTGAGCAGAAGAGTCTGGTCCTGGGGAATGAGAAACGATCCTTTCAGCCCTCAGCAGGTAACTCCTACTCCGCTCTCCACATTTCATTTCATGGCAGGATTCCCCCATCCCAAATTAAAAGGCAATTTCTTTCACGACCCACATGTGCCCGGCAGAGATGCGGCTGCTCAATGATGAGGTGAAGGGTCCGTGTGTCTTCGGACAATGGGACCCACACCAGAGAGATTCATGGGAAGGGAGAGGAGCTGCCTCTCTCTGCACAGCAGCTCTTCCCTCCTCCCCATAATGACAGCAGCATCCAGCGGGATGGATAAAACACAATCAACCACGCCAAGGAGCCAAAAGTCCCTTCTTACCTCCCTGCATGGATGAATATGGGTCCTCACTGGAACCTTTAATATTTTGACAATATTTTCACAATCAATCATTAACATCTGATGCATGTAGGCAACAAACCAACTATGTTTTTTCTGAGAAAGCTGACACTACATCTGGCTGTCTCCCGTGAAAAAGCAATGAAGAAACACAAGCATCTCCGAGGTGCATCTGACATCTGAGTCGGGCTCCTCCACTGTGTGAATCAGGTCTCTCTGCCGCATCCACCGCCGGGACAGTGCAGGTTCTCTGGGTTTGCTGGGATTTGGGCTGGAAACGCTGCACACAAAGAAGTCCTTAGTTTCCAGATGTTTTGAATTTTCTGTATATTTGGAAAAAATGAAATGGCTCTTTAATACTGAGAATCGTTAGCGATATTGGGTTTGGAATGTGTGGAGGGACTAGTCAAACTGAAATGCATGGTGGATCTTTCACCGGTGTTTTACACATGCAGAGAGAGAATAAAAAATGTGGCAATTGTTTTCTTGTGGGATATTTAATTTCTCCAACTAATTGTGCATGAAACTGGCTTTAGTTTTCATTCTTCCCTTCTTTTCTGTTTGCTCAACTTTTCCCTTCTCAGAAAAAGGAGGGAAAATGAGAAATTAAAAACCCACCCTTCTCCATCCTTTAACATTTTTCAAACTGCTCTGTCAATCCATAACCAACCTTTTCTCCAGGTAGGCCCCAGGTAGCCTTTGACATGCTTTAAAAACTCAATAACTACAGTAAGCTTCCTAATTCCATACCTCCAGCACCAAAAGCATGAGCTAGTTTTAAAAAATGCTGAGCATGCAGCAGCTCCCAATAAATTTCACACTCCTGCAAAAGTCCTGTTGTCGGGAACTGTTTTCATCCTTTCATTTGCCGGTTGCCTTCATTACTTCCTCCCCTTGGGTCACGAAAAGGCTGTTAGTGACATCTTCCATTTACCAGGTGCAGGAGTACAAACTCAGAGTAACTCCACTAAACTTAATGTGCTTAATGTAGATACTCTGGATTTGCGGCGCTGCAAATGAGATCAGAATTTGTCCTAGCCACAGGAGCCAGGAGGAGGTCAAACGCTTTACATGCATTACCTCCTCCTTGGCACGCTAATGATGGGCAATTTTCAAATGCTTTTCCCGAGACGCTGCAGTTCCAGGAACCGCACTAAAAGCACTAAAAGGATACAAGGGAGACTTCACCACAGGGCAGGTGTATGACCAGCCACCATGCCAGCCTGACTGCAACAAACATGATTTTTGCGAGTTGAGAAAGGAAAAGATTTGGTAGGATCCAAAATATATCCACAAACCCGCCCCTACTGACTCCTCTCCCAGAAACACCGGTGTCACCACTCCAGCAGTCACAGCCACCTTGGCCACAAGGACCATCCTGCCCCAGGCAAGTAGCACAGTGAGAGGCTGCGATGGCATCTGCGCCTGTGGGACACACTCACCCCTCCTCCCTGAGCACAACCGACCCAAGACAGCGGGACACAGCCCTTCCAACAGCCCTAAATGACAACTGCTGCTCCGGTTTCTGCTTTTGTAGAATCATAGAATCATTTTGGCTGGAAGAGACCCTCAAAATCATCGAGTCCAACCGTTAACCCGACCCTGGCACTGCCCCATGTCCCTGAGAACCTCATCTCCATCTGTCCAACCCCTCCAGGGACGGTGACTCCAGCACTGCCCTGGGCAGCCTGTTCCAATGCCCCACAGCCCTTTGGGGAAGAAATTGTTTCCCAGATCCAACCTCAACCTCCCCTGGCGCAACTTGAGGCCGTTTCCTCTGCTCCTGGTGCTTGTTCCTGGGGAGTAGAGCCCGACCCCCCCTGGCTCCAAGCTCCTTTCAGGCAGTTCAGAGATCAGAAGGTCTCCCCTCAGCTCCTGTTCTCCAGCTGAACCCCCCAGGTCCCTCAGCCGCTCCCATCACACTTGTGCTCCAGCCCCTCACCAGCTCCGTTCCCTTCTCTCAACTCACTCCAGCACCTCAAGGGCTTTCTTGTTATGAGGGGCCCAAAACTGACCCCAGGATTCAAGGTTTGGCCTCCCCAGCACCAAGTGCTTGTAGTGGACAAACACCCCTTGCCTCATTTTTGGTTCAGCCATGTGCTGCCATCTGTTCATGGTTTTCCTGAGGTTACCTGTGCAGCTCCAGTGTTTGAACTTGGGCTGAAGCACATGTGGTTTTAAGCTGGATGTTAATTAGAAACATTTAGTGCGTCAAACCCATGATTAATGCACAGAGTTTCAATTGAAATGAACCAGAGTCCCCCAGATCCGCTCTCCTTCCCTACTGCAAAACTTTGGGGAGGAAAGAGCTTTGTTAAAGCAAAACAAGGTCAGAGGTTTGGCTGGTGTAAAGCAGCCTATTTATATTGGAGGCAATGAAGGCTATTGGCTCCATCTTAAAATCTGCCCTGAAAACTGTAGACTACATTAAAAATAATATGAAAAATGTCACAATACTACTCTGCTTTGTTTTCTTATTAACAAACACAGCTGCCAGGCACGATTAAGGGTGCTCATCATCCCCATTCTACATTTCTATGATTCCCATTGCAATTATGAGGTATTACTTGTAATATCATTTTATATTTGCCTCTCAGTAATCCACTGAAAAAAATGTTATTTCAGTTCACTTCATTATTATGTTTTTGGTGTCGGAATAATACCAAACTGCTCTGTTTTGACGAGTGGAATAGACCCAGTTTTCACAGGGCAAAAAGGATTGCAACAAGTGCAAAAAAAATAGCAAGAGACAATGAAGTATTTTGGAATTCAGCAGTGGGGTTCAGCACAGAACATTTAGCAGATGAAAGCTGCCTCTCACCTCTGCTATTCTGAACTTCCAGGACTTCACCAAAACGTTCAAGAAGTTTCTTCGGGTCAATTTTGGGACAGCTTTGCTTTGGCAGTGAATCGCAGAGCTCCAGATCTCAGAGGTCCAAACCAAATATGTTTTGAATTTTACTATATATCTGCGCTATTACATTGCTGATAAAGAGTCCCAAGATACTACTGTCAGTGAACTATGGAGTGTTTCTCGGGAGCAGCATAAACATCCGATAGCACATCCTTTACCCAGGCTATTCATGTCGTACCATTGAACGCTTGACAATATTCTGATAGGGTATCTGAAAAAAATAGTGGGTGACCACGCAATGAAAGGCAAGCATATGCACATTAACACAAGACAGCGACTTAAGTTCTGGCCTCTTCTAATAATAAATTTTCTTAATATTCTTTAAAGCTTGTTATTTTGATGTAGTTGCCTATGAATATTTGCAACACACTATCAAGTTTTAAAGCTGCCGAAAGCTTGTTGCTCTCACTTGTTTACACAACTTTGCCAAACTTTAATGATTTGAGATGAGATTTCACAGGTGAACAGTCTGCCTCCAGCAATATTTTCTCTTTAATTTATATCTAAAATGACCTGCCCCTTTCTGGGATGAGGACAGAAGCAAAAATAACATTCTTAAACAGTTCAAGCAACTTTTTCCTTAAAAATGCCTCACCGCTTTTCCCACCTTGGTGCAGGCATTTTTATTGGAGATGTCCCCGTGATTGTCCTTGAGACAATGTGGGTGATCTACAAGCTTTTTGTAAAGCCAGAGTTTGCCCAAGCTCAGAAAAACCTGCATTTGCAGAAACCTCAACCCGTTTGGGGCACATTCCAGCCCAGCGTTGGCCCTTCCCAGCTGCAGCTCAGGGGCTGGAGAGGGTGGACAGGGTCTCCTGTTATGAATCCTTTGGGCTTAACTCACTATCCCTCAGTAAAGCATAAAAAGATCTTGGTATCCTGCTACCATAGGACTGCTGAGCAGGAAATGTTAGCGGGTTTTGTGAACAGGTCCTACTCTGAACAAAACTAGTATCAGGTAAAGACCAAAGTCAATGTTGCATGTCACTGTTTGGACATGTAGGGTAAAGGTGCTTGGTCTTAATGAATAAACCCCTATCAAACTAATCCTCCTTGTTGACGCTAATGAGAAAACCCATGGCACGTGCTCTGTTGAATGAGGACCCTCTGTTGAATGAGGAGCCTTCAGGCTCAGCAGAAAGACGCACCAGACACAGGTCTGCAAAAGTGAGTTGGGATGTCCCTGTTTTGAGGGACCCACCCAAAACATTCAACGGGGGGATCAATAGCTTCAAGCCGGACACGGTCAATCACTTCCCAAAAGTCAGCGCCGATGACTCCATCAGCCGTTTGGCACTGGAAAAGTCAGAGCGCCTGGCTCAGGAATACACAGTTCAGCATAGCCAAAAAGAACAGACTGGCCCATTAAATCTTCTACAAACAGCCATGCAAGAGCCTTTATGTTCTCTGAACCTTCGGCAACCTTGAGCAAGCATTTAATTCAGGCTGGTTTCTAGAAGCTGGCAAAATTGTGGAGCTTCTTTTCTGCTTTAAGATGGCTCATTTCCTCCAACTGTGCACACACTTTAAAGGACTTCTCATGCTATCTAAGACTATGGTCACTAAAAACAAAGCAGGCGACAGAAGTTAATGGACTACAAAGGGTAAGCTGTTTCTAGGTTGCAAGTGAAGGTACTGAAGTGGTTTTCCTTTCTCCTCTGCTTTCCTTCTGCTTTTTCCTTCCCCGGTTTCCTCTTAACTCAAATCCTTTAATCTCAGTGCTGATAATTGTAATCACTCTAGCATGGTGCCATCTGAGCAGCTCAGAAATGTCCATCTTGGGCCAGTCCTTCACATAGTGAGGAAGAATCTATATGAAAAGCACATGGACTCCTCCAGAATTTTAATTTAAAACAAATTTGGAGTCAAGGGAGGATTAATCACATTTCCACTGAAGGCTGTTTTTTGTTGGGGGTTTCTGAATCCACGCTGCTGTCCAATCAAAGGAGGAAAATGATGATGGGGACGGCAATTGGAAGAGCTGATGGAGACGGGCTCGATTTTCTCCAGACTCTACTGTTCTGACCCACGACCACAGTTGTGGTTGATGTATCAGAGAGATGATCCCTTCCTTCAGCTGCTGGTTTCTGGCAAACAATCCAAGGATCGTCGGGGTCAGCACAGAAATATGCTGCCCGGCAAGTACTTCTTGCAGGGAGAAACGGCACATCAAGAGGATGTGAGAGCAGCGGCTGCCGCGTGTGAACTTCTTCCCAGCGCAGCAGAAGAAACCTATTTTACAAGCAGCAGAGTGCTGATGGGCCCTGGGGACAGCCGATGAGCTCATTAACACTGGAGGGGATCAAAACTTCGGAGTCTTCGAGGGGTAAGCTGGGATGGGAATTCAAAAGCAGTGATTGCAATCTGAATTTGTACTACTCAGGCACACCAGACATCGGCTTTCCAGTCATACCCAATTAGAGATTATAATTTTTAATTAACTCCCTTAGCAGTTCTTGAAGGACCACAGATTTCTCTAACAAGACAATTATTATACAGGTCGGGATGCTTCCAACATTGCAAATGTTGAGGGCTGGCTCCCTTCGCTCATCTCTACAGCGGTGGCTCTTGGTCCACCAACCATAGAACAGGTGAGAAAAGTTTGACTAGAAACATCAGACCCACAAGCAAATCTGGTCCATGACATAGCTGACTTTCAGGTGAGTATATCAATCCAGGAAAGCACCAATGATCTCTCACAATAGGTAAGACCAGGAGCGGGAGCATCCTTCCCTTCCTTCCCCTGAGCGACAGCCCATGGAATAGCAAAACAAATGCTCTAATCTGAAAATCCAAAGCCTAAGAAAATCCCCAGCCTAGGATGAGAATACGGTGACCCACTCCAAGTACAAGGTGACCTGTTTTTTCCCATTTCGGATCGTTCTGATCCTTCAAGTCCCCATGCAGCTGCACTGTGAAATCCATTTGAAACATCAGAGGGAGATAGCGCATCAAATTCTTCTACCCACTCAGCCCCCTAATACGCCAACAAAAGGCTCCCCCTTTCTCTGCTACACCCGTCCCACTGCCCTTTGCCTCGGCAGCTCAAGTACTGCATGGAAATCAAACGCGCATTTGATTCTGTTGAAAATCCAAATTGAGGTGCTTAAGTTTATTTTATTATATTTTCTTAAGCCCAAATAGAAAAATAGGTTTATATATATAAATAAAAAAATAATAACCTGTCATTTAAATCCTGTTCAGGCAATTAGCTCGGTGCCTAGCTCTGTGCTAATGCGATCGCCTTTCTTTTTTTGTTCCTATTTATACTGCTCTTTAAAGTTCATTAAAATCACTGCTGCTATCTCACACAGAACAACTGTTCAAAACATCAGTGTCACACAGTCAGGAAATTTATGCTTTGAAGTTCCCTCCTTTATTCATTTTTATCAAGCTTTTTTTCTTTTTTCTTTCTTTTTCTATTTTTTTTTTTTTTTCTTAATGACTAAACCAGTTTTATGCTCTTCACACACGAAATCTGTTCCTCCTGACACGGAGCTGATACATCATTCCCTGCTCATAACCCTTTTTTCCTCATTTTCGTCATTTCTCTCCCCGCTAGCTTTGGCTCTCTGCTAAGTCCATCACAGCTTTGTTTTTATACCCTCGTCGCTGTATTTTATAGCCCAGTAAAACCTAGAAAGCTGCTTCAGAAAACACACATGCCAGCCCTTTGATGTTTGTGTGGCAGCTTGATGCGACGTGTCAGCACTCACAGAGATAAAGCCCCACGAACCCGCCGGCTGCTGGACTGGGGACAATAAAGGGGAACAGGTGAACATTTTCCTCTCCAACCTCAGTCAAGAGAAATCGCCTTTATTCTTCAGCTTTTCCAAAGGGGCTTGCCCCAGTGCCCCCCAGCACAGTGAATTGCTGCTGCTTTTCCAGTGTTCAAAGCTCCACAGGACAGAAGAGACTCCCCCAAGGGATCACTGTGAAAGTGCTGCTTGCCTTTGCTCTGAGCTCCCTGCCAAAAAGCAAAGGTAACATCTATAGAACCATTTTGGTTGGAAAAGACCCTCAAGATCATTGAGTCCAACTGTTAACCCACCCCTGGCACTACCCCACGTCCCTGAGAACCTCATCTCTGTGTCTGTTCAACCCCTCCAGGGATGGTGACTCCAGCACTGCCCTGGGCAGCCTGTTCCAATGCCCCACAGCCCTTTGGGGAAGAAATTGTTGCCCAGATCCAACCTCAACCTCCCCTGGCACAACTTGAGGCCATTTCCTCTTGACCATGTCTCAGCGATGAAGGATGGTCAGTGCAGATCCTTGGCAATGGTGGAGTCAGGCCCATGAGCTTGTAAAATTAATGGGGAACTGGCTGTGGGGAGGAGAGGCCAGAATCACTTTTCTGCATTCTAAGACTTGTGTTTGACAGCTCTGTGGCATAAATAACGCCTTTCTGGCCCAGGAAGCCACATCTTGCCCCTTTCCCCCATATCTGCAGGGAGCCATGGGGCAGCATCTCCAATGGTACCTGCAGGTTGTCTCTGCTGTGGCCAAGGACAACATATTCAGCTGCCATAAATCCATCTGGATAGAGACTAAGGAAGCTCAGCCTAACTACAGACCTTGCCTCAGGTTGGAGCAGGGTCCTCCCGTGCCAGACATGGGACAGAGAGGAGCTGCCCCAAACATTCTGGGGTCTAAGCAGACAACTCAGGGAGTACAAACAAGAACAGCACTGCAGGGGAGCAACTGATCTAGGGTCCAAAAATAGACAAATTTTAATGAACATCAGAAAAAGAGTTATTTTCAGACGGGTGCTGTACCTGCCAGGTAACACCACCTCTCCTGGGTACCTGCACCCAGCTGGCAGAAGATTGGGAGGAGAAATGTGGATTGATCCTGGATGCAGCCACCAATAAAGCCCAGATCACTGACTCTCACCGGCTTTCACTAGCAGCCTGCTCTCTTCTGCTCGTCATTTTGGATTAGACATGGAGGCTTATAAAGACTAAATTACCTGTATGATTATTCAGAAAGAGGTTTGTAGATCATTTTAGTAGCATATACTCAAATTTCACTTTTTGAACAAAACAGTTTAAAACACTGTTCAAGCCGAATGTAGGTTACATCACTGTGTAATTTTATACCTACGCCCTTTAGAAACTGATATTTCCCTCTTACCCAGAAGAACTGGAGAAACTTACACACTGAGAATGAACAGAAGACCTGTTGGGAGCCAGAACTGCTTTTCAGCCCACAGTAATTAACGGGTGCTGTAGACCATCACTTAATATGATACAAAAAGCACTGCCAAATCTCAGGATTATATCTGGAGCTTTACTCTGTAGTCCCCTGCATCTGAAAACATGTGATTTTAAGAAAATCTCAGCTTTAATTTTTTTAAACACTCTTCTAAATTTTACAGCTGCAGAGTAAAGCTCAAAAACACGAATACTAAAAGCCATCAAAAGCAGGAGTTGAGTATTAACTTTTTTTTTTTAATGTTTTGTTCTAAGCTGTCTCGGTATTTTGGCCACCAGCAGTAGGTGGTGTTCAATCTGTCACAGTAAATAATGGATGCTGTGAGCCACCCCTTAGTGGTTTTAAAAACAGTTCTGGCTCCCAGACAAGAAGGGTCAGTTGATGGCTGGGACACGTTACCACCAGCCTGTTAGCACCTTGCACAGAGGAGACACCACATTCCCTCTCTTAGGACAGTCGAAAGAGGAAAACACTTTTTCCTCTCTACTAAAACACAAGTAACAGGAGCTATAACGTTATCTCATTTGGCTTAGCCGAATGTAGTAGAGTTAAATGGTTCCTAATTCCCCGTTAGAGTCTGCAGCTCTTTCAGCTCACCCACCACAAATCAAACGAGAATGTGAAGGGCAAACCTGCCCTTCTGGTGAGCAGAGGACAGCCTGGCCAGCACCCGCACGGGCAGCCGCGTCCCGGCGATGCCACACTCGGCTCTCCCCACGGATCGCCGTCGTCTGACTCTTCTGATGACAGCGCAGGAGCAGGAGAGAAACCTCATTTCTCAGCATTGCATTTACGGCTGAAGTGGGCCCGTCTGACATGGGAAGGCATTGTGCTTATTCGAGCTGATCAAGAACCTGAGAGCAATTTCTATGGAAAAAAGGTCTGCCGTAATAGATATCAAAAGCGAACCCACTAATTGCTTAGGGCTTCAGATGAACAAAACACAAAACCGATTCGATTTTCAGTTGCTTTCCAATACAAACCCAATGCCATCTATTCCACTGCTACTACAACATGTGGCTGGAGCAAGAAGGCAGCAGGTCGTGTCCCACACCTCCAGGAGCCCCCATGGGCCGGTGCAGTTGGCAGCACCCAACCCACCAGAGTCAGAGGCCAAGGGTGTTCAGAAAACCCAACAGCACATAGTACAGCACACCAAGGGTTAACATCAGAGCACAATAAACGCACTATCAATTCAGTCTGGTTTTTACAAGGCTAATTTGTCTGCCTTTTTGAGATATTCTCCACCAGGCTCTTGAACATGAGCCTGAAGTAGTGGGTGGATGGAGTGTGTGCACAAGGTTTTATTGGGAGAAGGGAAGGGCCATGAGCAGGCACCATTCCCCTAATAACCCTGGAGAGAAATTCTGGGTTGAAATGCCTAAACCAGGTTTGACCTGCAATGAGATGGAAAGACTTCTGCTCTGGTTAATGTCATCCTGGGTTTGGGTCCTAAATGTTTACCTCTCTGGTTGCAAGCCCGAGGTTCAGACTCCCCGACGGTGCAAGCGCTGATGGACGTACAGACAATTTCCAGACAGCGCTGGAATCCCGGCTGCAGCGCGGCCCTCCTCTGACTTACTGAGCTGTGCAACAGGCAGGGATGGATCCCATCGCTCCTCTGCCTGCGGCATAACCCCTTGCCAGCCTCCAAAAACGCTACGTGTCATGCAGAGGCACTGCCCTCCTAACACACGGGCAAAACCCAGACTGACACACTGCCATCAGAGGTCTCCAGCTGCAAAAGCTGGTCCCACTTCCCAAAGCTGATCCAAGTTCCCAAAGCTGGTCCTAGTTTCCTGCCTCCTCTTACGCTCTACTCACCGGTGCAGGGAGAGGCTGTTCTGTACCAGTTCCACACCGACCTTGGCAGTCGCCCGGCAGCGCTCAGCAACTGCAACACAAGGTGGATGTTCATAGGCTCTCCAAAGTCCCTCCAACGCTTCTGAAGGGCTCCCACAGCCCAAACTCTGGCCCATGGAGGGTTGCACCCAGTAGCAGCACTACACACCAGGATTTAGGGGCTGCTCCATCACACAGGTTAGACCCAGGCAGGGCAAAGGCCCAGGAGTCTTTGGTAAGGAGCCTGCACATGAGCTGTGTAATGGAAAACGAGTAACCAGAGCTAAGGCTGCGATAATATCTCTGAGAATAATCACACACCGAGGTCCTACCATGTTGTTTATAAAGCCAAAGCAGGCAGCAATCCAGACAGAGCCACACGGGAACGGCGCAGGAACGAGCGCACGAGGCCCCTCGCTTGCACAGACAGGACATAAAACAGAAACGCGGAATTCATTCCACTCTGTACCGGGCTGGACTGGAGCTTCTCCTTTGCTCAGTGGATTAGCAGCCCCTAACAATGCCTCTCACAGCAACTCTCAGTTTTGTTTCCAACAAATTTATTCTGTTTGTAATTTCTCATACCTGCTAATCTCTCCCGGCCGCTGCAGAGCAAGGGTCAGGCTGCGCCACGTGCCGCGAGGCTCGCCGAGTCTTTTTTCACCCCGCTGCCTGCCTGTCATCCCTGCTGCTGCTGACAGAGGCAACGCGAAGACAACCGACAGGTTTCGGATGCTCAGCTCCAGTGCTTCTTTCTGTGGGAAGGGAAATCAGGGGCAATTGGAGGAGCATGTTGAATGCAGGCTCAGATGGGAAGGCAGTGTCAGCTTGTCCAGAGGACTCACATGTCCTGCCTTGGGCATTTCCAAGGGCTCCAACTGCTCATCTTTGCAGCTTGACAGACTTTTCAAAGTCACTTCTGCAACCTCATGCATTCTTCTAGAGTCTATATGCTCCTTCTTCCCAGCATAAAATTCCGGTGACCCTTTTAAACATCACAATGAGCAAGGCAGAGCTCAGAAGCCATCCTACACAAACTACTAGGTTCCCTATACACGTAAACCCTGTGATCACATCTTTTTGGTCATGCTGGTAACAGTGCCCTTGGCTCCCGAGCCCTCATTCAGTAGACACAGCACCTTTTCTATAAGAAACTCATCCCACCTCTTACTTGAAGCTGCTTCTCAGCCACGGACCCTGATGCAGAACCTGGATCTAGACTTTTTAGGGCAGTCTGGTGCATAAGAGCCTCTAAATGCTATTCATAAAAGGAACACAAAGAACTGCTTTTCAACACATTTCTCCTATTTTTTCCCCCTTTCCCTTTTTATACTCCATAGGGTGAATGACTTTGGCTCCGATGGAAAAGGGAGAGAAGTACAGTAGGAATTATTTACTTATTGCTGCCCTTTTTTCATCACGTTTTTTTTGCTTTAGGACCTGTCCCTGGCTGGTTTCCCAAGCAAGAACTGAGAGAGCTGACGGTTCATCCATCTCTATTTAAATTACTTTTGTACTGCATTGAATAATTGTGCCTCTGTTTTACTCCAGGGCTAAAGGTGACTGACTTAAAGGTGATTATCTTTTGTTAATAGCCTGCATTACTGAGCAAGATCTTGAAATTACCTTTGTAATCCTTCCCCACACTTTAATGTTGCTATTATTATTAATATTCCTCTTTAAAACATACTTCTCTCCTGTCAGGTGGAGGTAGTGACTGCTGCTTCTCACGGGGATGGTGAAAAGGCTGCCTGATATTATCAAGCAAAAAGAATCCAGTGCATTGCACAGCTTTGCTCCTTAAAGGTTGTGAGAATTTGAATGCAGCCATGAAGGAGAGGCATTTGATTAAATCAATACAGGATGTCTGCAGCCAGGCTTCTACAGTCAATGTGGACACCACAGATTTGGAAGCATATTTAAGCATATAGTAGGATTGAGACAACATGCTTTATCTTTTAAATAAACCCATTTCTACCCTACCATCCCACTGCAAGCTTTTCTTTCCCCAGCTCTGGACTGAGATACCATCCCGAATCCAGTGGACAAAAGTCCAACTTCAGAAGCAGCACCAGTGACTTCAGGTGTTTTCATCCTTCTCAGGATCCAGCGGAGCTCATCAGCACCGCTTCGGGAAGGTCTTGAACCAAGCCCGCCCACCCGGCGCTCCTGAAAAACTCCATCAGGAAATCCCAGCACACCACAAATAATCAGCATTAGGCTTATATTTTTCATGGCCCAGTTTTTCTGCAGTTTCTGCTTTAACAAATCACGTTTGTCAAGCTTTCCCCGCATTGTCTGCTGAACACTGAGCACCAGCATTGTTTGATGGGTGTTTAGCAAGAGCTTGAAGGACAGGCTCTGAAAGGACTATAGCTTCAATATACAGTATTTCACACATATTTGCACACTGTGTGTTGCTTCCAGTATCTCCAATCTGTCCTTTCTTCCCTTTGTCCTGTATTTCTATTACTGTTCACCACCACCACTGCAGGGGAAACTGGCTGAAGGCTTGTGAGGAAATGCATTATTTGGTTTGAGACAAGCCAGCATTTTCTAACATCATCACATAGCACTCAAGTACATAATGTGCACATTTACCACTGTATTGCAGGCAAAAGCTAAATGTCTTACTATTAAAGATAAAATGTTATGAACTCTTAATGCTATCTATTATTATTAAACAGTTAAACATCCAGAAGTGGAAAGAAGAAACATCTTTCCCATACTGAACTTTAAGCTGTGAGATGCAGAAACAAGTAATATGTTTCTTTCACAAAAAAATACATACTAGAAAGCCATTATTAAGTTTAAAACACCAGGCATTCAAAGGAGAGGGTCCAGCATAGGGCAACAATGATGATTAAGGGAGTGGAGCATCTCCCTTATGAAGAAAGGCTGAGGGAGCTGGGTCTCTTTGGTTTGGAGAAGAGGAGACTGAGGGGTGACTTCATTAATGTTTACAGATATCTAGAGGGTGAGTGTCAGGAGGATGGAGCCAGGCTCTTCTCAGTGACAACCAATAATAGGACAAGGGGTAATGGGATCAAGCTGGAACACAAGAGGTTCCACTTAAATTTGAGAAGAAACTTCTTCTCAGTGAGGGTGTCAGAGCCTGGCCCAGGCTGCCCGGGGGGGTTGTGGAGTCTCCTTCTCTGCAGACATTCAAAACACGCCTGGACATGTTCCTGTGCGACCTCACCTGGGCGTTCCTGTTCCAGCAGGGGGATTGGACTGGATGAGCTTTTGAGGTCCCTTCCAATCCCAAACATACTATGATACTGTAAGGAAATAGCCATGCCACACTATCAATTTATCCCACACTCTTTTCCCTGCCACATTTGGTGCCAGCTGCTGCCTGCGTGACCCAAAAAGTTCAACACGGCTCGGAGCCTGTTCTCTGCTCACTGGTGCCAGCTCCCACAAACCCAGCTCTTTTGCTAGAATCCCTGCTAGATTACCTCGGTACGCAAGGTGAGCAAGAGCTGTTTTGTCAGAGACATCAAAATAGCAAGAAACTCAAGGCCGCATCCTGAAAGTCCTATCAGAGGCGGTGTGTAGAACTGGAATATGACGGCAAAGAGAACTGAGCCAGGAACCATCACCCACCAAACCCTCAAGTTTCTCAGACTAAGTCCTTTCCTATGCAGACTAGTCTAGTTAAACCGAGCCCTCCTGCAGAGACAAGTTTGCTCTCCACAGACAGGCAACAGGTGATGAAATGCAGGAGAGCCAGGAGGGACCACATCTCCCTGCCCTCCAGCTGCCCACGCTGCAACGGGTCTGATCCAGACCCACCTTCCAGTGTCACTGGAAACCTGCCCCTTCGTCCATGTCAGGCTGGGAGATGAGACTGTGTGACGCCACTGAAGCCACCTAAAAATCTAGTTTCATCCCCTGCTTGGATGCAGATCTGGGTTGGAAGCTAAACTCACATGCAAGAAATACAAGAGGCCAGATCTGAGATGCAGACGCCCCACGCGGGTGTGCAGTCTGGTTCTGCCGTCTCCCCTCCAGCCTTTCTTTCCGTGCACAACCGTTCAGCCCGAGTTCCTGCCAAAAAAAAGCCCTGTAAAGAGCAGCTCTAAAGGGAAGGAGCCAAGGGAAAGCCCCCCAGCCTGCAGAGAGCAAACGCAGCAGCACTTTGTGAGACAAAATCATGCAATTTCTGGAGAGCAGAATGCATCCCCAAGCCCACTGCGGCTCTCCAGGGATGGGAAAGCCACACTTGAGGCTGGAAGCACCTTCCTGTGCCTGACGAGTTACGCAGTTATTCAACAACTCATCATCTGTCATTACTCACAGCTTTACACATACCTTCCTCACTGACTGCGCACACCATGGCCGATGGCTTTATTTCTATGCAGAAATTCCACCCTGGGACTGAATACAAAATATTTAAGGTTAATCGGTGCACTTGTCAGATGATTAAATCCACTCAGCATTTCGCCTCTCATCTTGTCGTGCCTGTTTAGATTAAAGTCACCCGGGCTTGCCCTGCCCATGGCACCTGATCCTGCAGCAGAGAACAGGCTCAGGTGGAGAAAGTGCTCGTATCTATCTTAGGCCTGAAAATAACCTTTCCAAGAGTTTCCACTGCAAAACCAGCGTTTTTGTGGCTGCAGTCAGCCCAGAGCTCTATCCAGGATGGTCATTTAGCTGGCCCAAAACAGTGAGACAGGCAACAGAGCCTGTAACACAAAGCCCCATTTCTTGCGAGTTAAGCAAGTCAAGGGAAATGGTCTGAACAGCAAAAGGGAAGAAAAAGATATGAGGAAAAGAAAGGTAGAAATATCTCTTTGAGAAAACAGTACTGTGCTGCTGAGAATAATAAGCTTACTAGCCAGAATAGTCCTCCCCCAAAGCAGAAATTTTCCAGCGTTCCTATAAAAACGAAAGCCATAAAAAAGGATTTTCAATTCCAAAACATATATATTTTCAACTGAAAAGCTTTCAGTTGTAAATAGTTTTGTTGAGCTATGAAGTTCTGGCTTTGACTTGTCAATAAAGCAAGGATGCTTTTAGAAAACAGGAGATACATTCCACAGAAATTCATATTTTGTTAAAATATTTTTTTCTTATTCTTTTTAAATCAAAGTTTTGGCAGAAAGTTACAACAGGCTTAGCCCTGCATAAGAGTTCTGAATGTGCCCAGGACCGACTTAACTTTGCCTCTGAACAACATCCATCATCTGGCTTCACCAGACCTGAGATGGGAGGGTTTTGACACACAAAAAGAACCCCTAGAAGTCCCAAGTTTGGTGCACAAACATATTAGCAACAGGAAAACTTCAAGAAGTTCACTGATTCAGTTCGGCATCTACATTTTGGTAACAAGCGCAAGATCCGGACAAGACTGAAAATCCCCCAAAGCCGGGCCCTCAAGAAATATTCTGCACGTCTTTCTCTGAAGCATGTAGTGAAACCACAAAAATAGCCTTCCCTCGAGGTATTGCAAAACCTCAGCTCCTGGTTGGACTGGAGAAGGGCAGAGGCAAGTGGAAAAGAAAACCATCTGGGGAAACGTTCACAAGGCTGCTTAAGACCTTGTGGAAGCCTCTGTCTGGATTTGGATGAAAGATGGAGACAAGAGCAGCTTCAGGGAATGAAGGAGATTAAGGAGGTAAAGAGGCCGTTCGCATTTTCGCAGGAAACTTCAGCAATCTTGAATTTCAAAATGGCTGAGAAAGGTGAAATTAGACCAGACAGCGTCCCACCAGCAGCTGTGATGGTCTGAACTGGGAAAAGCTCTAATAGTACCTGAATTTAGAGGTGGATGAAGAATGAGAATGGGACAAAAAAGGAGAATTGAGTCTTCTCCCTTTAAAAAAAAAAACTCTCCAATTACTGCATGCATCCAAATTACTCATTAATGAGCCTGGACTTACCTATTCAATCCCTTCCCTGCCAGCAAGAAGTTGGTTGCCCAAGGTCCACATGGTGTTTCTGGGGGGCTCTGGCAGCTCCTTTCTACGCCAGTGGTGGTACCACCATCACCCCCCACACTTCTGGGGCTCTAAGTTTACTCCTGCACAAGACAGAGCAGAAAAATATTAAAGCCTTGCTCATAAATCACGATCAGTGCGTGATGAGGGTTGTCCGAGCTACAAGATGAATTGCTCAAGTCCTGATTCTCTCTCCATTCCCCTCCCTGCCCACTCCAGAAGTTGCAGGATCTGGAAAGCATAATCCAACAAACGTGGCTTTTCTTTTCCTTTAACCTGATGGGATTTCAGATGGATCAGCTGCAAAAACACTTTAAACCCATACACAATCTTTCAGAAAATCGGGAAAAGGCCATGGGGCTCCTTGGGCAAACAAGTGCCTAATTATGCAGGCAAAGATGTCATGCAATGCTATCAGCAACTAACCGTTATGCGGCAGATGCCTTCACAAATCATTCCTGCTGCTTATTTTTATATTTTTCTCTGTCTAGTCACCATGTGCAGCCTAAAACAGATCAGCATGTAACAAACTCACTGCTCTGGAGCACCACTGAGAGAAACTCTCCTTGTCATCAGGGCAGGAACTCACACTGAAAACAGAGAAAATAGTGGAGAGCGCATCTATAGCAAAACCATCCCACTACAATTATTATCTGATTTAAGTTACTTAAAATACAGCTTAACATTCTAAAAACACATTCAGTTGTTGCAATAAGAATAGAAGGGCTAAGATGTTACCTGTGTGTAATACCACAGCTCCTTTTACTGCTCTCCAGAAGACAGGGAACCTGCACCGAACCGCATCTGAGACCATCTTAAAACAATCAGTAAGAGACTGGAAAACAGATGCAACTCAATTGCATGTCAGTAATTGAGAAGCTGATCTGGCTCAGTCTGAACCCCATCATATCTAACAAAGCTTTGGGTAGAAATGAAGGTGAGGATTTAAACTGAAGATTGCCTGGACAACGTGTATCACTGCTACTACAGACATAATAACCTGTGCACGGTACCACGGTCACACCTCAGCACAAAACACATCAGACCCCAGACCAGAGCTGCAGCAGCTTGGATCCCACGTGTAACACAGACTGGTCTGGCTGCAGCCACTTCAAAACGTTTATGGAGCATCTAAGGATCTTAAGGCTTATTTAGACTGTGAACGTATCAGGACAGATATCTCTTGCTACCTGCAGGAAGCACAACGGGTCTCTCCTTCTTGGCAACATTACACAGGTGATGCTACCACAGAATTTATTACTAACATCACTCAAGCTTTCCCATTCTCACACGTTGCTGCTTTTTCTAAGCTTTCAGCCTTTCCCAAGGCAGCAGGTGGTAGCAGGCCAGTGGGGTTTGGTTCTTTCCTTGCTATTGACCTCCTCATCCACTGCACACACACAAACTCGCCTCGTCCCACCTCCATGCTCACCGCCCCCCGCCAGCCCCACGCGCTGCAACCCGAGCCCTTCCTGCAGAACCTCAGCTCAGCCTCTACCCAGCCCAGCAGGAACCACAGAGGCTCCATTAATCATCTTTTCTCCAAGTCTCCGGTTTTCGCTCAGCCTCCCGCCCAGCGCTCGAGCATCCCGTCCTCCGCACCGCACTCCCGCTCGCATCCCGACGCCTTCGCACCACGTACACATCTGACACCATTTATTAAGCAACACCATTTACTGACCCACAATACGCTGGGCTGCACCGTATCTCTTTCCCTATTCAGATATCATTCTAGGAACTGTCGTGGTTGAGATGGACAAACGACATGGACCAAATTCTTTCAAGATGAAAGTAATAGGTGCCATTTATTGTTACAAGTGCATTTTTATACAGTTCTACCAGTTCATGTGTCTTTTCACTATTGGTTACAAGTTACAGCACTAACATCTCATTGGTTAATTTTTCTATCATCCATGTTATTCTTCTATCCCCTTCTCTCTCCCGGGTACATCTCTCCTCTCTCCGGATACTCCTTTACTCCCATCCTTCTCAAGGGTAAATCTTAATATCTCAAGGCTGATCTCTACTCCCATATTTTTTGTCAAGGATTCCACAGACCCGCTGCAGTTTCCCACAAGCAACAATCCCTATGAGATCATATACAGAAGCAATGACACTTCTTGCCACTCTGAGGACCAAATGGCAGCGCTGTATGGTGAAGCGCCACACATTCGGTACCCATGTATTTTTAGCCATTCCCTCCCTTCACTAAATCAAAATAATAGGAAGGGGGTTTGTCGGTGACTTTTGCAACACAATGCCTGTTGGACCGCAAGTAGAAATACCTTCTCATGACACCAAAGGTTTGAAAAGCCCAGGTACACACTGGCACAATTGGCTTGAACACTCGTATCAGCTGTGCTGGCATCACCCTCCATCCTCCTGCAAAACGAGGAGAAAGCAACAACTCCTCTCCATTCCGGAATGAGACTTCAGCTCCTCCAGTTTTGGGAACGGTGCTTCACTGTCCCTGCATTGTCCATGGCCACGCAAAACTGTGGCAGGCAGACAAAACACCAAACCAAACGTAAAATGCGATCCTCTCTGGAGAAAATGTCAACTTTTCAGCCAGAAAGTGCAAACTGTGTCCCAGAGTGCTTTGAACTTAATGAAGCGTGTTATTTTTAGTTTTTATAGATGAAAATGTCATTAAAGGCAAACATATTTCTGGGGAGGAAAAAAAAGCTCAATTCCCTGCAGTTTGGACTCTTTCAAAGGCCATCTCTACTTTCCACGGAAGATGATTGGTTATAATAATAATAAGATATACACATTGGGCACCTTTTTCCTTTCCACACAGGGCACTGCGGTGATGCTTCCAAGTAGATAACAATATAATTTCCTTCCATTTAAAAATCCATTTGTTACTACCATGTAACTGAGAACCTGGTCTCCTCATGCCAGCATGGCCATCTGAGTTCTGGCTGAAGGGGCAGCACATGGAAACCTAACACAAGGCAGATGGCTCTGTACCCAGTCAGGCGCAATAATCACCAGCCAAAATCCATCTCATAAATCCAACAAAACGGAAAGCTCTGGAAGGGCAAGGAAGCTGGTTGATTTTGGGGTTAGTTTTATTTGTCCTCAGGGCTACTGGCACAGAGGAGAAGTAGGAGGGTAAGTTGAAATCGATCTTGCTAGAAAGCCTGCATCCCAGCGAAAACATCCACGAGCAAAGTAGTTTGTGGAAAACGATCATCTGGTGCCTGGTTTTGAATTATAGGAGCACAAAGTGAGGCTCTGACTCCATCTCTGGGCATTCAGGCACTCTGCAGCAGTCGCACTCGCAATTCAAAGATGCAGCTTTTCGGTGCCAGTAGAAATCAGGCTCCTATTAATACAGAACCTAAAGCTGGATTTAGGAAGCATTCTGGGAGCCACATTGTGAACATTTTTGCTCAAATCCTCTGTCCATCTGATAATCTTCCACCACTCTTCAAGAAGTATCTGTCAAAGTAACAACTTAATGAATTTATCCACGTGGTTCTTGCCACCTCCTTCCTCTCCCCAGCCCCTCGCACCAGTAAATGTGGCTCCTCGGGACTCATGATGTGAGGAATGAGGAATATTCTCCAGGAAAAACACATCAATGTCCCAGGGCAGGGAAATCTGACTCAGTTGTAACACTAACAAAGCCTCTCTTGGACAGATGAGAAGGGGGACATAATCAACATTCCTCCCCAGGTCTAATCTGCTGCTGCAGCAGTGACAATCCCAGAATCCATCCGAGCAACATCATTACATTTTCTCCAAAGAGTTGTAGCTGGAAGAGGGTGAGTAGCTCTAATTCCGCTTTACCAACCTTCACTACAGAGGCAAACACCCAGGCTGAAATCTTACACTTCCAAAAGCTTCCAGATATCACTTCCCCTCAGCCCCCGCATCACTGGGGTATCATTCAGGGGTTGGTTTACCGAACGATTAAAAACATCCCTAAGAAACGTCTAAACCAAGCACACATTGCATTTGCAGATGCTTACAGGGAGGACTCCACGATCTGGTTTCTGTTTGCACCCTTTCCTGAGGATCCATCTGTAACCGTGTCTGTGCTGTCACCCAGGCAGCTGGAAGACACAGAGTGTAGGTGGGAAAAGAGCAAAGCACTCAGATAAGGGCACGTCCAGGGTCTGGAGCATCCTCCACCTGCACGTGGGGCAGTGAGGAGCATCCTGCAGAAAGGAGGTGACTCCGGGACACTTGGCCACCAGTCAACCAGTAACCACAACAAGATGCTCAGCTCTTGGACTCTCCAGGATCCAAAGACAAATGGGAGGGGTTGGAGGGAGCAGTAATTCCAAAATTGTACATTAAATAGAGCACCTATACCTACGTGTGCTTGGGGAGCATGGAGGGCCTCTGGACATTTTTGGCTTTCTTCTGGAAAAGACACACAATGAAGTCTTGCTCAATGGCAGGTCAGGAAAATATAATTTATGACATGGGCGGGCTCCAAACCAGAGTTTTAACACTATTGACTTTAATCTCTGCCTCTCAGGAGTAAGTCTTGATGGATTATTCTAGGCACCAGGGTAGATTCCAAATGGTGCCAACCAGCTTTTCATGGAGGGCAAGTGGAGCTCTGCCAATCTACACTAACTCTGTATTTACAAGGATTTTCAATAGGTAGAATTCAGAGATTTTTGAGAGGTCCAGATTACAAAAAGTAATACTAAATCAGAAGGGTGAAAACAGGGGCGATGGGCAGAGAGATTTCAAGACATAATTCAGGAGCTTTTCCTTTAGAAGAACATGGGCCATAGCCAGAAAAAAATACCCCACACATAAGGCCCCGCACCCTAATTTCAGGAAACCAGACAGTGAAGTGACATCTATTTTATCACTGTCATAGGTAGATGGAAATCCAGTGAACGCTTCAACGTGCCCCCTGATGGTCAGAGGAAAATGGCCCTTAACTTCTACTCACTTCGGACTGGGCTTAAAAAAAAGAAGCCATTTTTTTAAAAGCACTGAGGTGGATAAGGAGTAAATTGGTTGTCACTTCAAGCAGCTTTGTGTCTGTAGGTTAGGTGGGCAGCTGTGAAAATCCCTTCCCTCCCCAATACATTACCAGTTCAACCAGTGAAGAGCCCAGAGCACCCAGCTGTGCCCCTGCTGTAACTCAAGTGCTTTACAAACCGCCACCTCCACCGCAGCAAAGGGAGAGCCAGCCTGGCTCCTGGGCAGCCTTCTCTGTCCATAAGAACATGACATGAGAAATTTCAATCCATTACTACTCTGCTAAATAGCATGTAATAGGTAGAAACCATTCAACACACTTTTCAGTCAGCTTTCAGTGCAGATTAACTCGCAAATTCCATCTCTGAGTATCCCAGCACGTACTCCAGGCAGAAGTGAGATCAGCGCTTGCTCTGTGTGCTTTTCCACAAGGAAGAAAAAAAGCAAAAAGACATTGGAAGGGTGGCATTCTTTTTAAAAAGGGGTCAACAATAGGTCAACAATAAAAGAAAATAGGTCATGTCATCTTAATTGGGAAATCATGAATTTGGGGCTGTCCCCATGCTGGTAACACAGCCAGGATCTTTGTTCGGAGTGTTAGGCAAAAACCGGCACCATTAGCCAAAACAACTTTTCAAGTAAACTCTCCTGGAATAAATCTTTTACACTGAAGGGAACATTTTTCAGTATTCTGGTTTTTAACACCATTAACTTTAACTGTCAAGCCTGACAAGTATAGAAAACTGTTTTCTTACAAAAGGTAACATAAAAAACATTTTCCACTAACAGGAGTTTTTCTCACTATGCATTAACTCTCCATTTTGCCATTTAACTCTAATTGCTGTTTTTCTCCATCCCAAATATTTTTTCCTCTCCAAGATCTGGACTTCAAAGAGTCTGAGCAGACAGATGTTAACGCTTGTTTATAGAAGTTCTGTAACATGGATGTACTGTAATGAACCAACTATATTCAAGAGAAGGATCTGGGAATAACCATGACCCGTTAATCACATTCATTCACATGCTCCTTTTTCCCTCCTGTTTCCAAGCGTCTAGGTGAATTCTTGAAAACACACTGGAACCTTCTGAGCCAAATCACAGCACGAATTAACAGCCACAGGGGGTGGAAAGTGAAAAGGAACGTTGGTCCATTAGGACATCAGCTTACATGTGGGGACGCGCTGGCTCAGCAGCCTGTGGGCACGAGGCTCAGGAGGGTTTGTCCCTCCTGATTGTCCCTTCTGAACGTGGCATCTCGTCTGAGGTGTCACCTCCCGCTGACACTGTGGGTTGACAGGGGACAGATCTGCTCTGCACAGACCGATCTTACCTGGGAGTCCCCAGCACGCTGCACCAAAGGGTTAGATTACAAAAGGATAAAGCCTGAAGTGATTTAAAACATGTAACTGGATTTTAAAATGTCCGCACTTCTGGGATTTGCATTGATTTAGCTCTGTACCTTTCTAAACCGAGTTAAGTGGCTGCACAAATGGTCTGGAGATGTCCCCTGAAAGGGGCTCCCAGGGGACGCTGCGATGCGAGGAGCCCGTCGAGCCGCTTGTCTGCGTGGATGCGCTTCTCGTCTCCAAGCAGAAGGAATCAATACAAAGCTAAGTGAATTAAACTGTATCTGGAACGCTTTAATAAATAACAAGGTTTTCAGAAAATTCAGTCCCCGGTTCATTGGTTCTTCTGGAAATCCTCATCTAAGCTGGTAAGAAACAAATAAAACTCCTAATTCACTTCCAGATCAGGCTATTTCTGTGAAATCACCTCTTGTTTTACACTGCGACACACAGGGAGCTGAGCCGGTACCAGGCACAGCACCAGGGGTTGTTGGATTTATCGATGACAAAATCAGACAAGACCAATGTGATTTTCACTTCTGACCCCCCTGTATAATCCAATCCAGAAGACTTCCCAGAACAGATTCCTTCTAAAACTAGAGCAGGTATTTTAGGAAAAGAAAAACACGTAAAAATTTCCAATGAAACAGAAAGCTTCATGTTTCTTGGTGCGCTCTTGTGAGTGGTTAATTGCTCTCACTGCTGAAAACGTGTTTTACGTCTAGTCTGAGTTCACCTAACTTCAGTATCTCTCTCCTGGTTTTTACTGCACGTTTGTTTGCTGGACTGAAGTCAGCTTTTTCACTGTATTGATGTTTCTCTCCACCAGAGCATTCAATCTCCCTGTCACCTTCTTCTTTTTTAGACAACGCAAACCATCTCCTTCAGTCTCCGGTGGGTAGATGTGCCTCCAACCATTTAACAATTCTTAAAACCCTTTTTTCCTCAGTTCTCTCCAATTTATCAACATCGTCCTTGAAGTACCAAAGTCACAACTGAAAAGTGCAGGAGCAGCATCTTCTTCCTTGTCTCAAATAGTCCTCTTCTCATACACCTAAAGATGACATCTCCCCTCTTTGTCACTTGAGCTGATGGTCCTCACAGTTTCGCACAGTTTTCAGTCATCACATGCAGCTCTATGTGGGTGCTGTTAAAACACGTTGCTTGTCTTCATCCGGGTTACTGATGGGATCTCAATCATTCTGTACTGGTGATCTGACTTTCATTTCAGTTATCTCTTCTTCAGATTTTGACTTCTCAAAGATAAGTCTGTGATACATCCAGGACTCCATTAGAAGGACGTCTACTCACAGACAAATTCCCATTTAAAACTGGAGACTATAGCAGTTTCTTACCTGTTTCAGAGGTGCCCAGTTGGTTTTCTATCATTCCGGTCTTGTATAAGAAGTTATTCCTGGCCGAGGCAACGCTTTCACGGGATCACAGGGTGATCCGGGTTGGAAGGGGCCTGGGGAGGTCACCTAGTCCAGCCTGCTCCTCAGCGCCGGGTCAGCCATGAGACTGGACCAGGATCCTGAGACCTTTCCAGAAGTTCATCACATCACTACTATTACATTTATCAACACAACTTGTAATCTTCCTGAAAAAAAAAAATCTAATTAGACAAGAACCATATTCTATAAGCCCATGTTGATTGACACTACTTACATTAATCCCTTTAATTCTTTACTAATTACATGCCCTATCAGCAATTCCATTATTTTGTCTAGGATTAATGTCAGGCAGAAAAATCCGTAGTTATGTGAGCCACTTTGTTTATCCCTTAAAAATAATGGTACAAAACCAAACTACTTCTGCACAGCTGTAACTTGCTGGTATTTATTATCTCTAATTAAGAGATGCTATACAATATTCTTTCAATATAAAAGGTGTTTCATTGTTAAAGGACATGGTGTCACACAATCTGCCTTTTCCCTGTAAGCAATAGAAATATATATTGAACTCTTCAAAATGCTGTACAATATTACTAACAACGCTATCATTTTCATGTAGGGCTGATCTATTGTAAACACAGTTATATCACTCACGGAAAAGAGCTGCATTTCTATGGGGATTTCATTTCGAAAGCCATATGTTGGAGCCTTGTGTGCAAATACTAAAAATGTGCTCGGAATTCCTAAAATTATACTTGAAAATATCCAGACACAAAAACAATCACATCTAACAGAGAAGAAATTCTATATTAGGCCTCATTTTTACAGATCAAGGGGAACTGATGACAGAATGTAAAAATATAGTAGCGGCTTAGGTACAAGAGACTGATTTGATTACATTTGTTATGTGCAAATAGAATAAAGTCCAAACGAGTAATGTATCTACTTGATGATTTAAAAGGCCAGCTTAACAAAGCTGAAAATAATTACAAAGCAAAACAATTGGGAGAAAGAATTCGAGCAGGAATCTGTGACTGATAATTGGGAACTGTTCAAGACCATTTTCCTGTCTACGCAGAGGAACCACAATCCCATGGAAAAGAGCTGTGCTGGCTAAAAGCTGCTCTGGTTTGGAGGACAAGTGTAAGCCAAATCATAAAGTAATAAATAAATGGGAAATTCTTCCCATGGAAGACAAGAAGCATTAATGGTCATAAGTCAGCAGCAAGGAATTCTATAAAAGCGATAAGGGATGTCACGCACGGATTGAAGGAAAATAACCGGGGACAAAGGAGGAAATGAAGGTTTTGTCTTTGTGCAGAAGGTCAAAGATTCAGATCAGTAAAGCAGCAAACACGCTGCAACAGGCAACATGAGTGAAACCTTCTGCTGGTGCACTCCATTCTGCAGAGAAGACACTGGCTTAACCAGACCCAAAAAGGCTTGTCTGACAAGGGTACCAGCAAATCCATTAAAATGAGGATCCATGGCTGTAGCAAAGCAGCCCCCAATGCTGTGTTAGTCTTTGCCAGATGCTCCCCCAGAGGTAAGAGCCCCTCTCAGCATTGCAACAAGCAGATGACACACAACAAAACAGTCCTGAGGCTGCTCAGGTTTGTAAGACTGAGCCTAGGGAGCTCATGCAAAGACTTCCCTGTACATTCTCCCTCCAACCCAGAATCTGCGAGATGATCTGCTTTAACACAGTGAAACAGCAGAGACACAAACAACTCTTTTCAAAAGCATCCGGGTGCTCTCTACAGACACAGCAAATAACTTGCTGGTGGGTGAGGAGATGCTGCTGTGGCACCGACTTCTTTGCAAAGCAAAGTCTTCAAGAGAAAGCCCTTAAGGGTTAAATTCCCTCCCTGTCATCTCTTCACCACCTGCCTCCCTCCTCCCCACTCCAGCAAAGGATCCTTGTGAAAGAACCTGCATTCGATATGCACCGAGAGAGACTCTGGTCTGGGCTTTTTAATAAAGAGCAATTCCTTTGCATTCTCAGGTGTCCCTTAAAACCAAGCTCTGATATTTCTGCTGCATTATTACCATGGTCTGTAGATGTCTTCAGACTTCGAAAAGCCATTTGCTCTGCAGGTATGCTTTGCCCCTGCAGTGTAGAACAGTTTCTCTCTGTTAAGAAAAGCCCCTCTAGAGAAATTGGTACTTGGAGCCAATTAATGGATCTCTTCCACCTTCTGTCTTGCCAGTTATTCTTGGCAACAGGATCCAATCCCTGTGGCCGAGACACCGGTCGTTACAACGTGCCATTAAAAAGTGAAGCCGGGGAAATAGCGTGTGTAACCTCAGCAAAAAGGAGGTGCCTGGAACATTCCCGGCCTTACTTTTTTCTAACCCGTGCGCCATTCTTAACGATGCGCTTCACAATTCAGCTTCTGCGGCACCACTAATTGACTCTAGAGAGCATAAGAGCCATGTGGCTCAGAGATAAATTTAACTCTAAAGATGAGCAAAATCCCCATAATTACAAGCAGGGGGTAAAAGTGTCCCAGGAGCCAGGAGGAACTGGGAAGTGAGTACCAGGCTCCCCAAGGTGCAACTGCTCAGCAACACCCCTGAGCATGGGGTCAGCACATAAACTCGGACTTTAACACTCACCTGAGACCTGGGCTGAGAAAGAGCCATTCTGCACAGCCCAAAGTGCAGGTTCAAGTTCTTCAGCATCCCAGCCAAAATCCCCATAGACCTTCCTGGGCTGAGAAGAAAAGACCATGTTAAACTCTCCAAATTACCACCTTAGGAAATCCCCTCTGTTTCTCCAAGCAGATGGAATGAAGGGGGGAAATTTAGGTCCAGATTAAGTTTAAATGCACGGCTTGGAAGCAAGGGATCACATTTGGGTTTAGATTCACAGATTCTTATCTCAGTCATGATGGCTGACCTGAATTGTACAGGTCATACAACTGCAATTAACAACAACAAAAAAAGTCTGTATTGAGCCCCTTAACTTCTGTTTGAGAAATACAGAGTATTTCTGAGGAAGACATGCATTCTTGATTTGAAGAGATCAGACCATGGAGAATCCATCACACACCACAGTAAACTGTTCCAGAGGTTAATTACTCGCGCTGTTAAAAATTTGTACCTTATTTCCAATTTGAATTTTTCTGGCTTCAGTTTCCAGCCATTGGACCTTGTCATGCCTTTGAGCACTCAATTAAAGAACGCTAAAGCATCAGATACCATTTCCATCTGTCAGTGCTTAAACACAGACATCTCAGTAGCTGGTTCTCATGAGGTTTTTGGCAGAATCTGAACTACCACCAGTAACTTTTCTGTCTGTCTTCAGATCTGACTTGGAAGTCCAGTCAAAAGGGTGGATGTAATTCATTTCTAATAATTTGTGATTCTTGAGAGAGCTGGGCAATAAATAGATCCAACTAAAAAAACCTCTAATTAATCATGTTTTTATCAGAATTCATCATTTCCAATGAAACACTGTGGAGAAAGAGTTCAGCTTCCAAGGATGGCAGAGACAGCTGAGCAGGTTGTGTCCCTATGTGTGCCCCCCAACAGCTCTGGAATGAACCCCAACACACCCTATGCGAGTGCTAGAGGCTTTTCCTCCTCCCACGTCCCTCTCCTATGGAGGAACTCAAGTTCTTGACAAGCAACTGGCAAACATACATGTTCAAACAAGTACTGAATGCTATCACACCCCAATGTTATGGGACAGGCTCTTTCCTTGGTAACTGTCCCATCTCTCTTCAGCATTTGCCCAAATGAAGACATGATGATGCTTCCACTAAGAAGGATATTTTCTCTCTCGAGAGCCACAAACAGCTTTAGACAACAAAAAATGGTGTCAAAGGAAACATGGACGAGACTCGTGAATTCAAACGGCCTGAATCTGAACGGATGGTGTGGTCAGTGAGCGCTTCCAAGTTAACTTTAGGTAGATGGGTGGGAAAATGAGGACTTGGGATGGAACTAGATTTGCAATCTCATTTCTGGAGCTACTGCCGCATCTCCTGCACGCAAGATGTCACTTCATCACTACCCTGACGTGATGGTGAACTCTGCTTCCTGCAGAATGGCACTTGCCTGCTTGAGGCAACGGTGCCACATTCTGCCATTGAATTCATCTGCCATATGACAGGCAGACAGCGTACTCAAACATGCCTGGAGCCCAGTGATTTTGGCTGGCTTTCACAAGGGATATTTCCTCTGTGCATGCAGCCTCCATGGTGACCAGGGAAAAAAAAGCAACCAAGTTTATCTCCTAGACAAATATTTATTTGCTGGCCTATCAAGCAAAGGGTCACTTTGGGTTTTTATTGCTTCAGCTTGAACTATTGCTTCACCCATTGCTTTTCTTATTGAGCCCAAAAGCACAAGGTACTACCACACAGATCCAAACTCACAGATGAGACTATATGGAAGACCTTATAGCCAAGAACCATAGGGATAAATTGAGAGGATAAATTAGGATAAATAATTGCAGCAAATCCTCAAAGTCTGTTTAATTCAGCTACAGACATTTTTTTGTCCTGGTGTTCAGAAGATAACAACAGGTTACAAAGGTCTATCCTCTCCTACAAACCCCTCAATGTTCACCTGAGGGAGGTCGATAACCTCACCTGACATCTGCTTCTCTAAAGCCAGATGCTAAACGTCGCAGGGAAGAGGCTTGGGCAGGAGCTGAGAACCGTTTTGGTGGATACTATTCATTATGAGCCCTGATGCAAAACCAGAGACACCAGTAAGTGGAAAAGACCTCGTAGGTGTGTCCCCCTGCCTTTCCTTTGGCGACCGCACGACTGTTCCCGAACTTCAGTTCTCTGCAACAGCTTCAAATGCCCTCGAGCAGGGAAACCCACCCTACAAAGGGCATTTCTGTGAACCAAGGGAACCTGAACGCTCCCTTTCCCTGGCTGACCTCTGGGACAGCCCAGACCACCTCTGCCTGCTGGTACCTCTCCAAAAGTCAGATTTTCCAAGCCCGTGGGCAAGAAATCAGGCAGCAGGAGGTCGGGCTCATTTCTCACATTCTTCAGGTCATCTTTCCCCAAGATTCCTGTTACTGAGCCTATTTCTGACCCTGTAACCTTGGCCAACTTAATCTTCCTATTATCAGGAGGAAATAGTGATAGTTTTTATTGTATCTACCTGTCTCAGATTTATTGTACCCAGATGGATGACTCTGGGCTGTGTTTTCTATTAAGAAGTATCTTTATTTTATCACATCAGGAAGAGAGGTATGCAGGTCCTGAAGGCTGTTCAGCCCAACCATCAGACACATCATATTTTTCTTTGCTAAAGAAAACTGCAGTAGTTACTGAGGTCCTAAGTTAGCAAAACTAAGTATAAATGTAGCTTAAAAAATACATGCTTAATTCCTATTTAGATCAGGGGAAGTTACGGCTCAATTTCAGCAGGCACATATATATTTATAAATGTATAAAACACTGTAATTACATGTTAGCTGAATAAGTACACCTCAAAGCACGTGCTTGAATATATTGCTGAATCAAAGCTCAAACACCTTCCACACTAACCCTGCAGCAAAACACAATAACGTTATTGGAAATACTATTAGCAGTGACCACGTCTTAATAACATGCAGTTTTAATGCTAGGAAATGGCCCGTGCTATCTAACCTAATCAAAACACCCGTGGCTGCTAAATGACAAGACCTGCATTTGATCTCGCCTTTATACAGCAAACACAGGAACGCGAGCTCATAAACAAGTGAGGAAACACATTTAACCAACAACCCACAACTTACTTTCAACAAGCTCACTGATGTCAGCACATACGATAAAATTAGCCTGTTGGAATCTGCGATTTTGGCATGATTATCTGCTAATTACATGCTGTAAGCTGAGAGGGGTGGGCTCAGCAGCTCGCCAGGGGCTGCTGGCTGCTTGTCTTCCCACAAAATTTGCTCACAAGGCATCTAAAAATAACTTTATAGGCAACTCTTCTTCTGAAGGGAGAGGCAGGGCAAAACAAAAGAGCATAGACAGTTCAACCTCTCCAGGCCCAAACAGTCACGCTTGCAGGAAGGTATCCAACACCCACGTCAGCAGAACTGAATCCTCCGGCTCATTTCATCAAGGGGCCAAGGCCTAAATTCTGTTCTTTTCCTCATTTCCTCCAAATTCAGCTTCCTACATCTTCACCTCTGCCTTAGCCCTAGAACGTGACCATTCCCTCTGTTCCACGAGCTGGACGCTTTCAATCCCGCATGCAAATTCTGGGCTCTGCTATAACGTACCTGATAACTGGGAATAACCTGATTTCACACACACAGAGACAACGCGTTGTCCTGTCTCTTCAAGTCCCGTGACTGACAGCAGCACAGGTTACAGACTTGTGTGGATAACATGAGTAAAGGTTTATCCAGCAGCTTCCCTGTGTCCAAGCTTTTCTGCCCTGTTTCCACTTCCCCAGCAGCAGCTGCTGATTCCCATCCAGCTCTGATTTGATGCAGAGGCCACATTAACCCCAGGACTTTTCAAAGGATGCAAGTTACCCATGTCCTGGAGTACACGCAGGACAATATGACGATGTTCATTGTCACAGGCCTAATGACAAGTGCGGGATCATTTTCAGCAGTCATTTCGATGGAGCAAATCTATCAAAAGAGCGAAATAGCTAAGTGGATGAAACACAAGCAAAATTTTATCCATTAAGCAATTCTATTAGGTTACAGACCAGAGGGGGTTATTGATTGAAGGAGCACAGCGTGAGCGACTAAATACTTACGAGCATCAAAGACCCACCGCAGTCAATTACTGCGCACAGCCAGTAACCGGAGCTGCGCATCAGGAAAGGACGTGTTTTCCCAACATCAGTGATTCGGTGAAAAATCACACTGTTGGCACTAAATATGATAGAGCACATATAAGGACTACAGACGAGTGATCATACAGGGAACATTGAAGCTTCTCAACAAACTGATTATACTGCTAATGATAAGGAAGAAGCACAGAAACTCAAATATAAAACTGCACACGAGGCTTGCTCTTATATGAAGGTTTGACTCATATTTTTTAATACAAAATTTAAAAGAGATCAAGCTTCCACTTCCCAGATAATTGGTCATATTTTTCATTTCAAGTTCATCTCCAAATTCAACCTGATGAACTTTTACATTAGACTAAAGGCAACCAAAAACATCAACAGCTGTTATGGTTAGAGTCTCCCTGAGACCGCAGATGGGTAGGTGGGTGACATGTAGAAAAACACACAGGTAAAAGTATAATTACAAGGAGTAACAAAATGGCAACTTCAAAAAAAACAACAAAAAACTCCTCTGAGTAGCAGCAGCGTTAAAGGCAAACGCTACAGCTAAACCTCATTAATTATTAAGCTTTCTGAATGACTCCATGCTGCCATGCAGACAAGGTGTATTTTCTAAAAGGCTTAATTTTTAGAGGCTGCTGAAAAGGAGGTGAAGACACATATGTCGTACATCTCTTCTGTCTTTCATCCAGAATGTAGACATGACCCAGTCTTATTATATATTAAGCTAAAAAACAACCCACCCTTGCAAGTCCCCTGACACTTGCCCACCATTCTGCTTCCATGTGCAGAAGAGGCTCAGCTTGTTTCCCCAAACAAAGCTCAGTATCTGCTGTGGGAAATGCAGAATATTGCTGACAAAAGGGAGGCCTTTTGCATGACCACTTCCCTTTTTCCGCATTAATCCCCGCTCCCTGTACAGCTCCTGTGTGAACTGAATTCAATTATTTTTAAAGCCAGTTTGAATTCCAATAGCACCGCCACTGTTTTCCACTAGAAGCAAATGCACAGAGACACAGGTTCCACAAGTTTAAGCTGATTTAACAACCCCCCTGTTCTCTGATCCGGGTGTTCAGGCGGGGCTGCTGACACCGGCTTTCAGGAGCCAGGAGCAGCTGCCCCCTCCCCACAGTGTGAGATCCACCGGGAGCTTTGGTTTCAAAGCGTGTGTTCTGTGTTCTTTTTAATTCTCAAATGCAGAAACCGAATTGGGGAACCAGGACGGCTGCTGAAGGCTGTTGCGAAGTGGTAATTTAGAAGGGTTTATGAAGCCAGGCACCCTGCCTTTTACAGAAAACACTGTATTCCCCAGGGACATTTTAAAATAATAGGCTATAGTTCTAGAATTTGCTCATGTAAATTGTTTTTCTTCACCCCTTTTTTTTAATTCTATTGCCTGATGCAAAGGATTGAAACTATCAGTGTGTGGAAACCATGCAGACAAGCCCTCAATAATCCATTTTTACCCAACCTGCCCATCATCAGGCCTCCGGTCAGAGACCTCAGAGACTGAAACCGATGGGAGCTCTGCAACCTGAACCAATCGCAACATAAAATGTCACAAAAATATGGAGCCAGCTCCTACCTCTTATTCCCTGATGGATATTGGCGCTGATATTTGGATTACTGATTTGGGGTTCTTTCCAGCTGGTTTCAGGTAGGGGTTGTGGTGTGGACAGTCCAACACGGACACGTGTGTGCAACCTCGCAAAGTCAGTCTGTGTCCTCCTGAACATCCACCGTGCACGGGTGAGCAAGGAAGGGCTCGTGCTCTCGCACAGCTCCCGCACGGCTGCACCGAACACGCGTCTGCTGCAGGAGCCTGAACGGGAGACGATTTTCTGTGCAAACATCTTACTGGAAAAGGAACACCCCTGGTGTACACAGTTAAGTTCTGCTTTCAACTTCACCTCAAAGGCCCGCAGAGCTGCCTCCTTCCACCCGGTGCCCAGGGGATCCCAGCAGACCAGCAGCAAAGAGAATTTCTGTTCCAATCCCATACCCAAGAAGCGAGAGGGGGCTGGCCGGCCCCAGCACCAACACCTCGCTGCTGGAGCGGCATCGCTGCAGGTTTTGTAGTGACTATCACCTAGCAGCACCTACCAAATCTTAGGAGGCTTAAAAGTCAGGGGTGTAAAAGCTCTGGCTTGTTCTGGGGGCCAAAAATAAAAGTGAGGTCATGGTTGATGACACAATCCATTTTCTGCCCAGCGGAGAGGTGCGGGAGTGCTGAACCACTGCCACAGCAGATTAGAAAAAACATACTTTGTCGAGACCAAAATGTTTAATCTGAACCAGCCTGGGTTTAACTGAAGATCTACCACAGCCTAGGCAGGATTCCCACCTTCTTCCAGAAGCTCTAGGTTTGAAGCAAAGGGATCCAGCAGTGTACACAGCCTGAATGTCCCCACCATCCAGCAGTACACCATGTTCTTAGCTCCTAATAAGACTCATCCATGCAATAGGCCTTGTACAGTTCTTCCTTAACTTCCTAACATGGTGTTGGTCCCAGCTGGTTTGATACTAACCCATTTCCATGAAAGCACATCACAACCTGCATACAATGTGTACAACACAACCCATCATCATCAAACATTCCTCATACACATGGCATTTTGGAAGTCTACAACACGCCAAATCGATTATCCATCTGTTGGCAATTTCACAACACATAGAGCATGAACTGCACTTGATTTTCTTCTCTACATCACTCACCTATCAATATCCAAAGTCTCTCTTCCCTCAAAACAAGTGTTTCATTTTATTAAAAAGCCCAAGCCAACCTATTGATGGTTTGGTACCAATTCCACAGAACACTTCAATGCATGTACAAATTTATACTTCCATTAGTCAACACTTACTCATAGAAGAAATGAAGGAGCAGCCTTCTGGGCACATATGTTTAGCGTCAATTCATGACTACAAGCTAAATATACCTCCCATGGCTCCAAAAACCTCAAACAAAGAGCTCCTGTTCACTCGAGATGCACAGCCAGGGTCAGGTAAAGGTTATGAGTTATCCCTATCTCAAGGTTACTTACACAGTACATAAACTCCAGGATCAAGTTGCAAGGTCTGCAGCAATTGCTCACTCAAAGTCAATCACCTTCTGTGGAGACCAAGTAAAAGCAGAGGCCTTTGGGTCTGCCCGGCTTCCAGGGCTGAGCTTGGGTATTTTATCAGCTTTCTGTCTCCAGGGAGCCTTCTTAGATGGCAGTCGGGATTCCTACCGCCAGCCCTGCAAACCAGATCTGAAACAACACGACTGTTACAATTTCTTGATGTATTTTGAAGTGAATTCAAATTCAACAGAACAGGACAAGTGAAGTGAGATCAGGAAGAGGGGTCTGAGAGGGTCCTGTGAAGGTCTGGATGCCTCAACACTAAATAAATGGCTATTTCACCTTGAGATGCATCTCTGCCCAAGGGCGCTGTAGGGCACCAGGACCACCGTTCCCAGGACCTCTCTGTGGTGGGCTGTCATCTCCTCAGCATGGAACGAAGTCTGCTCAGGTTGTCCTCCACCTCAAAGGTTCAGTGGGTGAAGAACGTTGTCCTACAGAAGAAACGCTGGGAAAACCAAAAGCCCAAATTCTCTATGATTTTCACCTGTATTAAAAAAAATACCCTAAAAACACACATAGCCTAATAATCAGAAAAGATGAAAGACAAGAACCACTCTTATGCCTTAAATCTGTGTGCTCAGTGAGGCAAATACTGAGACTTCACCTCGCAAGTACATTTTGCAAACACAAGGTTTCCCTCTTAGGAGCATTCACCAAGATCTCACTTGCTTTAAAGGGATTTCTTCTGCAGAATGGGCATGTTTGCATTGCCCACATTCTGATGGGCCAATCAATATATTGAAGTTGACAATCAGCCTTTACATTTAAAAAATGAACTGCTCACTCCCTCGCCGGGGAGCAAAGCACATGTTTAGGAGAATCCTGGTTTCCCTCTTAGCATCATGAGGTCCTGAGGAATTCCTAGCCCATCTCACAGGGGAATTGCAAGGCTCAGGTCTGTATTATTTGCAAAGTGCTTTGAAACTACTCCATGAAAGCTTTATATAAATGCAAAGTATTATTATTGTATTTGTTTTCCTAAGCTTTCCCCCAGACTGCAGGGCTCTCTGCTTCTCACATGTGCACATCAGAGGGAGAAATCTTTTCTCCCTTACTAAATTGCTTTAGCTTTCTTGCTTGAACAACCATGCATCAGCTTTCATGTGGGTCTAAGAACTGCCCAACTATACTCCTGCTGCTACCGGCGGCCTGAAGCCTCCGGATGCCCCCGAGCCCCCTTGCGATGTTGAGGAGCAGAGCAGCATCTCCTGCCAATGCAGCGTTTCATCCCACGGCAGAAAACAAAAGCCCTGAGCCCCCACATCAAATGTTCCACCTGCCCAAAGGCTTCGTGCCCCCGGCAAAGGCTGAGGAGCCACCGCCAGGCAGGGATCAGCTGGTGCTTCTGCCTCCCCCATGTCATGCATTTGCCTTTTATTCTTCCCCTCTCCTTTTACAAGGGTAGGTGGGAAGACAGAAGAGCAACCTCGCATCAACATCAGAAGCCATCAATCATCCTCTAAAAACCGCTGAATAATAGAAGAAAAAAAAAAAGAGATAGAAAAAGGGGTCAGGGCGGGTCTTTGAGTATGGAAATGTCTGTCCTGGTGAAATATACGGTAAATTAGTCTGAGACAGGGGAATTCGGAGCCAGCAGGTCCCCAAAGCTCGCTTAATATCAACTGCAGAAACATTACACTAATGTATTTTTAAATATGATTTACAGGATGCTCTATCTGAGAGCATCGAGTGGATGGAGGAAAATGAAGAGCTGGCCTGGCATGAGTAATGTCCATCGGGGAGGCAGTCGCTGCCCCCGCTGCAGGATGCAAAGGTGGGTGGGGAAGAAAGAAAAGCACTTACAGGGCAGCACAGGCTCAAGGTGAGCAGCCACCCTGCACCCTGGAAATCCCTCGCAATACACAGTTTCCTTTGCAGTGGGGATTTAGGCACATGCTTCCCATCACCAAAAGCAATTTGAATGTTTAGAAACCTGCACCCCATGGAGTTTAAATGGCTTGGACCCAACACACAGCCTAAGCCCAAGGGACAACATCCCAAACCTCTTTTGGGGTGCATGAATGACAGCCACACCGATGTAGGGATGCAGGTGCTGATGTGCTTCTGTGCTCCCTGAAGAAAATCCTCCTAAAGACATTAAACAACTCTATTATTATGGGATCAGTCTCAGGAGGTTCAAACAAGGAAGACAAAGCCCATCCACAGGGACCCTTTGGCTGTACAGATCCCTTTGAAATGTCTCCCCAGTGGGCTGAACTGATTGGGATGGAGGAGAAATCCTGCCTTAGCAGCAAAAGCTGCTCCTTCCATCAGCCCTGACAGAGGTTTGTGCACAGAGAGCAAACAAGCAACAAGCAGGGGTGACACAGGACTTGTCAGCAGAGCAGCGCGAGCAGCCACCCGCTGTCCCCCTGTGCTGAGGACACACAGATGGCTCCAGCTGCGCAGGTTCAAAGCACTTCAGCATATGCTTCATTTCTGCATGTTCCGAACTGTCCCCCAGCCAAAGCACTTATGCCTGGGAAGCAAAGAAGACACCGGCAAGGGACTGGAGTTTTGCATGGTTTGGTGAACTTGGCCATGATGCAGTAATTTTTACCTTTTCTTTTTTTAATATCTCATTTTTAATTAAAATATCCTTCAAGAAAGAAAATAAATACTTGCTCAGCTTAATGCTCTACTTCTAATCTGGATCGATTAGAGGATAACTGAATAAAACAAACACAAATAAATCCACTGTAACAATCTCCTACAGCATCATCATGTGATTGTGACAATGTATTTCAAATTATTAACACTCATTGCAGCTCTATTCATCATCATCTTTGGTGTCAAGATACTTCAAGAGGCAAGTGAGCTTTTAATGAGCTCAGAATGAAGCAGGAAAGGAAAAATATATCCAGTGCATCCTACTTTAATGATCACCTAATTCATTTTATTCTATCTGCTGTTATGATTTATGAATTAGGCAGAAAGATCAGAGACATTCGAAAAACACAATATCCAAAATAAGACAAATATTCATTTATATATATATTGAATATATATACCTGGATTTTATATTCAACATTGCATCTTCACGCTGGCGTTCCTTTTTCCCTATAAGCCCATGATGCACAAGTCACTGTGTAATTATAGATTTGTCATATTGATTTAAACTCCTACAGCCCACGGGTCTGCCTGCTCGCCTTTGTGTTTTATACCAACACAAAGAAAACGGCTCAGAAAGGTGGTTCCTTGGCCCCGGGGCATTAACGAGCCGTTCCTTACGGGCTCTGCCTCTCTCCCTTGCTGACCCCGGCTCACACACCCCGAGGTGAAATTATTTCCATCTGTCAGACGCGCAGGGACACGAGGTGCTGGACGTTCCACAAATGCAAGTGACCCTTCTAACCCTCTTGGTGTAAGCACTTACAGCTTGCTCTCACTTTTTATTTATCCCGCAATTATATCCCATGAAGAAAGGGGAAGGATTTCCTTTCCACAGCAACTACTACCTGTAGCTGGGTGGGTACTCCTGGCAGACGCCTGTTGCAGGGTTTCAGAAGGGACTGGTGATTTCTTAGTGTCCTTCTGGAGACCCTGCAAAGAGACAGGAATTATTATTTACATTACCTCTTTAAGGGAGCTTATCCTTCCAGCTCTCGTATTCATTTCCAAATTAGAAGAAGAGCTGGACGTTTCCATTAACACGTGCTTCTTCATGTCACCGAAGGACTTGTTGACCACCTGCCAGCAGCTGCTGTCAGAGGGGCACAACACCCTTATGGTCACAGGCTCAAGGTGAGCAGCCACCCTGCACCTTGGAAATCCCTCGCAACACACAGTTTCCTTTGCAAATCACAGCAGTGGGGATTGAGGCACATGCTTCCCATCACCAAAAGCAATTTCAATGTCCCATTGGGACCAGAGTCCCTCCAAGGGAGATTGTGGTGATTTACCCACAGACTGGATTCTGCCCAAGAGCTCTCTGATATCATTTTATAGATGATAAGTGACACCTTCTCTTACCTTCCAAACCTCAGCTCCAACTATCACCTTAGAAAGCTTCAAATGGCTTGTTCCTTTCCCACCAAGAACCATACATCCCCCAAAATTCAGCCTAGCACCATCATAAATGCAACTATTCTCTTCTTAGCAGGAAGAACCTGCCCAAGACTGTATTTTCTTGAACCTTCATGCCCAGAAGTCCAGTGAAAAGTGCTTTATGTGGGTCGTTTCTATCTGTGCCCTGCTGTGGTATTTCACAACAGGAGACAGAGAGATTTCCCATTGCTGACCACTTGTTCTGCTTTACTAGGTGCTTTTTCACATGTCTCAGATTCCCTACTGCAAATATTCTCCTCCAACTGAAAGCAGTAAAAGAAATAAAATAAAAAATAAAACAAACTTTGCTGATGGTTCAGGAATCAAATATCACCTGAAATATCCCTGAAATAATAGGTACATCCAGCAATCCCTCCCCAAAGCTGAGATATTTGAGACAGTGCCATGAGCTGAGTGGAGGAAACTGGGGATGTGGGTTTGATGGTGAACCCTGGGAAAGCATCAAGGCAAATCAGCATAGTTGTTCAAGTGATCAGTGATCATGGTGAGAAATCTGTAAGGATATATTGATGCCTGGAAATGGGCCAGCCAATTCAAGGAAAGGAATCTGCTGAGGAGAAGGGGCACGTGAAGTATTGCAAATATCACAGCATCCCGCTGATGGTCAAGCGTGGCATGGCATAATTCAAGACACGTGAAGTAAATGATAGAAGCAGAATTAATGCCACCATCAGCTGGTTCCTGAGATGGAAAAGGCACCTATGGGGAAATTAAAAACATTCTTCATGTCACTGAAAAAAATAAAGAGTTTCAGCAGCCCTCGGTTGTGCACTTCACAAATATCCAATACACGTCCCTCCGCCATCACATGAGGGAAGTCCAGAGCATCCTGCAAAATTCATTGTGATTTCTTTACTGCAAACAGAAACCACCAGCATGAGCAGCAGCAGTGAACAAGTGGTTTTGCACTGGGTAGAAGTGACACACATATCCTGCCACCAAGCCTCTGCACCACGTACATTGAATTGCTCCTGCAACAACGCTGGCTAAAGTGGAAGCAGCTGGGAATTGCACTGACAGACACCTATTAACCTACATCATACGTGACAGTGACAGACGTAGCTCATTGCTACAGCCCCCAGAAATACCAGAGTTAGTGTCAAATAAAAAGAAAATAAGGCTATTGATGAGTATGGGCTACCCTCAAGCATGGTGAAAACAAAGTGTATGTGCATGTGGATGCAAGCTGTCAATAGAGTAAAGGAACTGATGAATTTGATTATCCAGGACCACAGACACCACAAAGAGGCAGTTCCCAAAAAACCCAGAAATTACTAGAACAGCTTCTTTGGCCATGGCCTCCCTCCTGAAAGTGTGGAAGAACTGTGCAGTCTCAAATTATTTAAGGGTTTGATGAAAAGCTTAATTTTTCCCATAGCCATTTATGGATATGAATCATGGAGAAAGAATGCTGCTGACAGGGAGAGAAAACTGAAACCTCAGTGATGTGGTACTGACATATCTGTTAGATTGAAAGGAAGATGAATGCTGATGCTCAAAATATTAGTGGAGAACAAGCAGACTCTGCTGTCAGAAATCGATAGATACAGACTTATGTACTTTGGTCACATCAGGCACCGAGATGAAAATAAACCTCAAGAAAGTAATTAGGGAAGGGAAAGATCATTGCAGAAGGAGATGGAGGGGACAGTCGCTGTGAGGCGGGTTGGCCGCCACTCAGTGCTGGTGGCAGCTCCTGGCAGCAGTGAGTGACAGTGCCACAATGTCACCTGCACATGGAAGAAGGGATTGTGCTTTGCTCATGTAGCAGAGCGATGAGACAACCAGGAAAAACACAGTAGGGGCTGGGCAGGGAGGGCGAGCGAAGAGAGCGAACAAGCAAGATGAAAAGAAGAAAGATTGCAATACAGAAAGATTTTTGGGCATCATTTCATGCAAATTTGTTCTTTGACCCTTTCCAGAGGTCTGTCAAAACCCCTTCCTTTCTGTAGCTTTGTATGAGGGAAGAGGAGAAAATCAAAATACTTTATTTGCTCAGAGTGGCCCTTCCCCACACTCCTCTCATCGCCACCATGTGCTGATGCCACATACACAAGGTGACCACAGCACAGGCTCTGGGCACAGGAGGGACTGACCGCACCATGTAGGATGCTCAAACCTGGGCTGGTCATCAAAGAAAGTCTTCACAAGTCTTTTCCCAAGGCACAGACAGGACAGCAGCACACCCAGCCACCCTCCAGGAGCTTGGCACTCCAGAACCTGAAGAGATAAAGCCATGACAAGCCTTTATCTGAAATGGGATTGCTCGAAGGTGCAAGTTTTGTGTGCACGTGTGTCTATATGCATACACGCGTCTGCACGTGCAGACACACCTGTGATATATAGCCGGTGTGTGCGCGCACTTGTGCACAAATTGAGTGACACGTGGCACCCAAAGGTCTCACAGCAGCAGACAAACACCACCTGCTTTTCTTCCCCATCCCTTCCCCTGCCCGCTGGCACAGCAGCACCACCGCAGGGCTATTCAACTCCATTTGAACCTGTCCCTGCGTGTTTTCCAGTCCAGCGGCCGCTGCTCTCCTCCTGCTCCAGCCGTGGGGCCGCAGCAGAGCCGGGGCTGCCGAGGGACGGTGCTCAACCATGGGGTGAAATCACGCCTGCACCAAACCCAGCAGCTCCTCATCAATTTCCAGAGCTGAAATCTCTGACACAAGCTCTTAAAATTGTGATTTAAAAGCACAAAATGGCAGAGATAGGAACCTAATTCATCCGAGCCAACTGCTGCTTGCAGGAGTTGCTGCTTGGAAAGGAGAAGGAGCCCAGGAACCCCCAACAGCATTTCCAGATCTCTGTTCTTTCCAGACCCCCACTGGGACCAGGCTTCTGCAAAGCATCAAGTACCCGCTTGCCTAAAATCCACCCTCTTGGGGAGCTCTCAAGCACCAAAATATTTTGACCAGAATCCAAATCCATTTCACAACAAAGAAGAATAAGAAGCAATTTGCAAGACAGAGTGCCTAATTAGAAGATGAACGCACTGCAGATGGTTTGAGCTGATGCATCTCAAGCGGGGGTGAATTTTGGAGCTCTCATGGATCCACCCATGGGAAGCTGAAGATTACTGATAAGAGACTGTAGCTGAAATAACATTTTTTCACATCAGCTACTCACACCAGGCAAGTCTGAAGAAGTTGAGTGGAAGATTCATGTAGTCAAGCTCTATTTTGCTCTTTCCAAATATTTCAGATTAGCTTTGTGAGCACCAAGAACAGTTCTAACCACTGATGTTTTCCCAAAGGTACACAACTGAGCCCTGACATTCCTCTTTTGCAGCAACACCCAAAGAAAACTGCCCCTTCTGCCCAAGAAAACCACCCTAAAATGGTATTCAAAATTCAATCGGTTGGGAGACGATGCCTCAGATTTCACTGGGATTCATTCCGATTTCCTCTGGCTAGAGTGTGTGCAAGTTTCTTATATTAAGAAAATAATTCAAGGTAAGTCTGATCCCTCTCCCAAGCCAGTGGCTCAGGGAGGGGACGTCTCTTTCCACTGGGCCTTTGATCCTTGCTGCCTGACCTTGCTTTTGGCAACCTTGGGAGGTCAGGGAAATTGTTTTCGGAGCCCTGCAGCTATCGATTTCTTTAGGAGGGGAAGGACAGTGGCATTGTCATGGTAATGGCAGAGTCTTGAAGGCTTGTTGGGTGCACAGGACCTGTAAAGCAAGGCCAACAACCCGCCAATCAGTTCCACCCCATGAAAGCCAAGGTGAACATGAGGAGACCTCACCACCTGTATTCTAATCTGCAGCTGTATTGAAATTTTCCTGGCAGAGTCGAAATTTTAATGTTTAATTTACTTGAACTAATGTGTCACAAAACTCCCATCTACACTGAAAATTCTAATGAACCTTTGGTTGGACAGAGAGACCTCCAAGCTTTGATCCTTTTCATTGCTGTATTTTAAAACAAGCAGTTCCTTAAGAAGGTTAAGGAAGCAATAATAAAGAATTTTTAGTGTATGTACATGACCATTCCTTACTGATGCACTTCAGCTTTAATAATATTGTATTAAATTTTATTGTAACCTTGCTGACATTTACTGCAAGGGAAAGTGCGTAAGCTTAACAGCCTTATAAAATACAGTCCAGTAATGTACCTATAAAGCATAATATTTCTATACCAATGATGAGCTATTGCAATTGCATCCAATTTAGTGGCTCATTATTAACGAGCGCAATCACCTTCTCAGTCACATGCTCTCAAACGCACCATAGTATATTGATGCCATTTCACATTTTACAGGGCAGCTGCTCCAATTTTGCTCAGCAGTACAATGATCTGACAGTGGAAATTCTCTTCTCATTATGAATTAGCTGTAAAACGCACCTGATGATAAAGAGGGAAGTCCTCATGCACATCACCATGGCTCCACTATATTCAAAGAAGGGAAATTAAGTTTACACTAGCTGAGATCAGGTCCATTAAAGCTGACTTGCCTCCCTCAACTCCTGATGATAGCCTTTGACTAAGAAATGATGCCATTTAGGAAAATCTTTATAAAAGAGACAATCATTGAAGTCCTTTCATGGTCTAAAGTAGCTCAACAAAATTGGGTCTCTGTATAACCTGTGCAACTGTTCACAGGCTGCTTCAAAAGCCCTTGACCACCTTCGGAGTCCAGCTCCCAAAAAGGCTTTTAGGAATCCCACCTGGTGCCCAACTGCACTGTTAAGTACCTAAATATCTTGGAAAATCTGAGCTCAATGGTGCATGTGGGAAAAGCTCACTTTGTACCAAAAATTGGACTTTCACAGTATCACAGTATCACAGTATGTTTGGGACTGGAAGGGACCTCAGAAGATCATCCAGTCCAATCCCCCTGCCAGAGCAGGAACACCCAGATGAGGTTACACAGGAAGGTGTCCAGGTGGGTTTTGAATGTCTCCAGCAAAGGAGACTCCACAACCCCCCTGGGCAGCCTGGGCCAGTGTCTGTCACCCTCATTGAGAAGAAGTTTCTTCTCAAATTTAAGTGGAACCTCTTGTGTTCCAGCTCTTGTGTTACCCCTTGTCCTATCATTGTTTGCCACCGAGAAGAGCCTGGCTCCATCCTCATGGCACTCACCTTTTATATACTTATAGACATTAATAACGTCCCCCCCTAGCCTCCTCTTCTCCAAACTAAAGAGCCCCAGCTCCCTCAGCCTCTCTTCATAAGAGAGATGCTCCACTCCCTTAATCATCTTTGTTGCCCTGCGCTGGACTCTCTCCAGCAGTTCCCTGTCCTTCTGGAACTGAGGGGCCCAGAACTGGACACAATATTCCAGATGTGGTCTCACCAGGGCAGAGTAGAGGGGCAGGAGAACCTCTCTCGATCTACTAACCACCCCCCTTCTAATCCACCCCAGGATGCCATTGGCCTTCCTGGCCACAAGGGCACAGACTTTGGTAGAACTTAAGCACAAAAGCACAGCTAAAAGTCCCTGCATCCACAACCACTTATTCCTGGAAGCCCTTAAAATTCTCAAGTGACCTCTGTGGGGCCTGTTCACTTCCTAACAGAAGTTCCCAGGCTTTCCCAGACCATTCTGGTGGGCCAAAGACCTGCTGGGATCCAGAGACCTGGCAAAGAAATAGCTCAACTGTCTTTATAATCCCAAAAGAGGTCTCTTAAGCAATCCCTTGGATCTTTCCCAAAGGCACCAAGGACAAGGCGATGCCTGAAGTAAGAACAGCCTTTCTTATTAAAGAAGGACATGGAAACAAATGTCAGCACAAGCAACAGGCTCAGTTGCCACCTCCAGTAACCATAACTTGTCTTTTCCTCAACCCTTACTCAACAAGACTCCCAAAGCTTAGCTCAACACGATGCTTTCACTGTCATAACTGCAGATTAGCACCATTCAAAGACCAAATCTCGGTGTCTCTTGAAGGGCACACCTTTAAAACAGGCAGAAGGGGAACTCATCCACACTCGAAACCACCTACGAGCTTTATGACCGTGGATTCCACATCTCCTTCAGCTGCACTGAGATAAGGCACCACAAAAACACAATGGGGCAAGATCCTACAAGAGGTGAGGGGTGTCCCTGGCATGAACCGAAGTTCAGGATGTCTGAGGACCTCTATAACATGACAAAAACCCAGGGCAATGAAGTCCTTGAGAGCAGCTGGGGATTTTCTGAGCTGTCAGGGTGACACAGCATCAAAGTGATCGGTGCTGCTCAGCAGGGTGAGACAAACACAGCTGGTACCTGGAGGAGATTAATTCAAAGAGTCATCTTGGCTGGAAGACAGGGAAAGACTTTGAGACACTGTGTATGTGGGGTAAAGAAAATAAGTAGTTCATTTTCTTATAGCATTAAGCTGTAATGGCTGTCAAGGGGGATTACTGATATTGTTATGTCAGTGTCAGCACATGTTGTAGAACAGCTATATTTTGAATTTCCATACTTGCTTAATTTAATGTTCGGATAATCTGGTAAATGAAACAGGAGCCTTAAAGACTCTTTTTTCCCCTCTTCCTTTTAAAAAAAAAAATCATTCTATTAAGAATGGGAGCAAGAGCTGGCGTACATGGAGGGCACATACTAATCTCATTTATGCTGAGATTTGCTTTCTGTTAAGCAACAGAAAAACAGCTAATCAAGCATAATTCAATAATACATCATCTGCAGATGCAAAGACTCAGAAGATTGGTATGGAGCTTTGCCTATTTACATGAACTGATGATCTAGGCCAGGTGCATTTAATTGCACTTGGGGTGTGGGTGCACACCTAAATAACTCCTCTGATGGCTCCTCCCCAGCTTTGGGCTAGCTGGGGTCTGGGACGGCTTCCAGGAGCAGCTTCCAGCCTCCTCCACATGTGTCATCGGGCTGTGGTAGCCAAGATGGCCCAGTTCCCTGCCACCAGCCCTGTTATATTGCCAGAGGCACAGCCTGAGGAGAACGTCAGGTGGAAGCTTAGATCAGCTGGTGACAATGCCATGCCCCCTGTGATACATCACAGAGATGTCCTGAGAAACCCACATCACACCACAGAGCACTTCCAGACACGCTTAGAATAACCTTATGCTACTCGTAGAAAACCACAGACGGCAAGGTGTTGGTCTCTTCTCCCAAGTAACAAGTGATAGGATGAGAGGAAACGGCCTCAAGTTGCACCAGGGGAGGTTTAGTTTGGATATTGGGCAAAATTTCTTCCTGGAAAGGGCTGTGGGGCATTGGAACAGGCTGCCCAGGGCAGTGCTGGAGTCACCATCCCTGGAGGGTTGGACAGACATATAGATGAGGTTCTTAGGGACATGGGGCAGTGCCAGAGTTAGGCTAAGGTGTTACTCGATTTTGAGGGTCTCTTTCGACCAAAATAATTCTATGATTGTATGAAAGGCACAATCTGCTCAGACAGTATATTGCCACAGCTGGATCAGCAAGATCTTCTCTATTTCCATGCTCTCAGCCACCACAGGGGAGGAGCTCATTAGGAAAACTGACCTATTATTTCCTGTTATGGGTCATTTAATAAGAAAAAAGGTTCCTGCATCAACAGCCCAACCTAGCTGTCCGAGGCAACCCTACGAACACAGTGACATGTTTGGCTCCCGTGTGCCCTGTCGCTGCTCCTGACACCGTCCCAGGCAGATCGGAGTCTCAGCTCTGTAGCATTTCACACTGACAGCATATGTTGGCTTCACAGGCACTGATCAGAGTTATCTCTAGGGAAGCAACTTCATTTTGTAGAGAATTTCAATAGCCCTTTCCTTAGTTTCATTCAGACCCAAGCCAAATTTCAGGTGTTTGAAGTTCCCCAAGAGAACAGAGAGGTGGCCCAGTGAGAGCTGCCGGGGGCCAGAGCCACCGTGTCACGGAGCCCTGGGCTGCTCAGCAGAGATGCTGTGCCAAGGACCGACAAAGAGCTTCCTTCAAGCCTCCGGAATCAAAAACATCCTCGCTAAACAGACCATTTGGCAAACTGGCAATTTCCATCACCTAAATATCTTCTCAGCGTTACTATTATACAACTTTATAGATCATAATGTCACACAATAGGATAAAAACCTCATGGTTCAGACTATCCTAACAGAAGCCAGGTAGCACCTCTCGCCAGTGTTTCCTCTGGTCAATGCCTGATACATAAGAAAAAGCCAGTTTGGGAAGTTGGAGGGTTTGGGGTGCAAAAATTACCAATAATAATAGACCAACTAGCAGAGAGACAGCACTATGCAAGAGGACACATAGATAGACACATGGACCAACACAAATATAAACAGGAGAGAAGCCAAGAGATGTTTCTCTTTGTTCTCATCCTGTTTTGTTGTTAAGGTTTTATACTAATTTCCATGGAATTACAACAGCACATTGGTAAACACACATGAAACGCAGACAGCTCTCTACAATCACTGCTGTCCTGGGCTATTAAGTATAATATTTAGCTCAGCCAGACGCCACCAGAAGTTCACCAAGCCCATAAAACAAGCTCCATCACATATTTTTAAAAATTAGAACACGAAGACATTTTGGAAGAGTTTCTGTATACATTTGTATATTTGTTTCCTTCCATCTGGCAAATTCCCTCCCAAGACAGAGAGCTGAAGCCCAAGGGAGGAAGTTTGTGCATTCAGTCACCTCTCAGCAACACCCTCCTGAAAGGGGATTTCTGTCAGCCCCCCGAGCTGGAGCGTACGCACACGCTGCTTCTAATGGCACAGAGGATTAGAGAAGATGCTGTTGCTTTTGACTGCACACAAGGGAAAAAACACGACCCTCGGTGCTGTCTGCAAATCTCAAGGGTGGCTGGTTCCCCACACTGTGGAGGCACCTCTGTAGGTTTGCACGGTGCTGAAACTCCAACATCCATCCAATCCGGCAGGTTTCAAGCCTTTCTCTCCCCTCAAGACCATTTGAAGAGGGTCTGCAGAGGAAAGATACCACCACAGGCTCCAGACCCACGCATACAGCCACACACAGACCTGAGCACCTCGGTAATGTGCCTGGTAGGACAGGATCACCACATGTGCAGCGCTGAGGATGTCAGAAAGGCAGCACTGGATGCGCTCTTCTGGCTGCGTCTGTTCTGAGGCTCAGGACACCTTCCCACTTGTGCTGTTGCTTTTTATGTTCAACTGAACCTAAGGCCTTGTACAATCCGTTATCCCACAGCAAAACAGGACAGGAACAGGAAAACAAAGGACACCAAATTATTAAATTTCTCAAACTACAGGCCTAGAGCATATTTAATTATGTCCTGATGCAGAAAGTGCTGCAAAGAACAGAAACATGGAAAAAAAAAATCACAGGTGGCACCCAAGAACAGCTGCAGCAGCAGCAGCTGGTGCAGCAGCACCCAGTATCAGCTCCAGTCACCATCCCACCATCAACACAGACAGAAACAAACGCCCAGGAGAGACGTATGAAGCAACAATCCTTTCCAGGAAAAGGGTCCTTAGCCCGGCGATGCCTGAGCCTGCCGCTTGCTCTGACATTACCCATCCCCTCCAGCACTGGGTACAGCGATGCTCGTTACCCCCGTGACTCCAATCCAGGATCTTTTTCTCATATCTCACCTACACAAAGCTTTAGCTGGTTCTGTAAACATTTAAAGAAAACATTTTACAACTCAACCACCTCCGAGTGGCACAAGCCCTCGCTGCACCCAGACGTGCTTTAGCTTTGCATTTGCTGTGTGTGTGCTGAGGTCCCTGCACCCCATGTCCCGCACAAAGTCCCACAGGGAGATGTCTCTTCCCTGCACGCAGACCTTGCCCGCTACAACGAACGGCACCTCAGGTGCTGTCACAACACAAATAAGAGTTATGCTCCTAACAACACTAATAATAAATGTCCAGTGACAGCAGATGCAAGCAAATCCAGACAGATAAGCAGCCTTAAAGTTAACACAGGCCTAAAGAAAATCAGAACTCCGTCTCATGCAGAAAGCCTCCTCTCTGCTTCACGTGGCCAAACCAGCGGCTCCAACATCAAAGAACAAAACCAACCGAACGAGCGAAAAACAAAAGCTCTTGGCAGAAGGGCAGCAAATGGGTCTCACTGAATGCCCGCAGCAGCTCCTTGTGCCAGGGACTGATGGGTGGACCTGGCCGGGGACCAGCACCACGCACACGTGTTCCTCTCGCAAACCAGCCAGAGGTTTGGTTGCTAGGTGTGAAGTTTATCCACAAGGCTGCAAGTCTGAGATGCTTGGTCCTGCCCAGAGCCAGAACACATGTTTGTGGGATATACAAACTGCTTGAAATAGAGGCCACAGAGGACCCATTAGAAATTCAATATTAGCTTTGTAAAATTGCTAATAATTAGCTACAGCTCTTTTCTCCATCACAGCAGCTGGTGACATGAAAGTGATTAAGTTTCTAATGAATAGATTAGGGTTACTGAATATATTAAATAACAAGGTTTTTAATCAACTGTTTATTGATTCCAGCAAGACAGGTCTGACGGCAAAAAAAACACTGGGTAGCAGTGGAATTTATTTATGGGCTAGTGTTCTACATCAGAAATAATTAAAAATAGATTATTTTTCACCAAATCTAGAGCTTTTTTCTCTTTGAGGCAGCTCAATATGGATTAAATTAACTGCAAATAATAAATTAAGGGAGAATTGAAAGCTAAATTCAGAGTGGAGGTGCGCTCACAGCTTGAAAGTCAATCTTTGTTTTCAGTTGTTGTGGCAAAACAAGCCGTGTATTTATTGTCTGGTTTTAAACAGCTGAGACAAGACGTTGGACATTTTGGGCAAGGGGTTTCTGAGATGCCGTCCCTGTTGTCCACACTCATGGGAAGGATCCATAAGGATCCCAAAAGCATTTGGGGATAGGTGTTAACTAACCAGAAGGCAAAACTTCATTTGCACAAGCTGCTTTTATAGAGAAGAACTAAAAGTATTTTCCCCCAAGGCGTAGGATGCAGTTATTTACCCTACGGGCTCTGGGGGCGTCTGGGGCCTGCGCCCCCATGACACAGCCACACTAAAAAACTGCAAACCGGCCAGTGACACCTCATGTTCCAGCCCTTGTGAACAAATCACAGAATCTCAGAATGTCAGGGGTTGGAAGGGACCTCAAAAGCTCATCCAGTGCAATCCCCCCATGGAGCAGGAACACCCAGATGAGGTTACACAGGAAGGTGTCCAGGCGGGTTGGAACGTCTGCAGAGAAGGAGACTCCACAACCTCCCTGGGCAGCCTGGGCCAGGCTCTGACACCCTCACTGAGAAGAAGTTTCTTCTCATATTTAAGTGGAACCTCCTACGTTCCAGTTTGTACCCATTGCCCTTTGTCCTGTCACTGGTTGTCACTGAGAAGAGCCTGGCTCCATCCTCCTGACACTCTCCCTTTACATATTGATCCCCATGAATGAGGTCACCCCTCAGTCTCCTCTTGTCCAGCTCCAGAGCCCCAGCTCCCTCAGCCTTTCCTCACACGGCAGATGCTCCACTCCCTGCAGCATCTTTGTCGCCCTGCGCTGGACTCTCTCCAGCAGTTCCCTGTCCTGCTGGAACTGAGGGGCCACAACTGGACACAATATTCCAGATGTGGTCTCACCAGGGCAGAGTAGAGGGGCAGGAGAACCTCTCTGACCTACTGACCACCCCCCTTCTAATACAAAGCTGAGAAACAATTTTTCTCTGCTCATCACAGATCTTCCCAGCACTGCTCATCTATCTCCGAGTCTGGCCAGCAGACAAGCAGCACATTTCACACTCTCTTCAAGCAGTTTCCATTTCTGCTTCTTTCATGTTCAGAGGACCACGACTGCATCCCTTCATGCAACAGGATCCAGGATGTTCTGTGGTTTTAATTACCCACAGTGGAAACCAGCTGGAGGAAAAAGAAGAAATGTTTAGGAGTGCTAACTTTTTCCACGGCTCCAAAAGGCCGAACAACTTTATGCCAGTATATACAGCTACCTAGGGGTCTATCATTTTATTAAGGGATATTTGAAGTGCTCTATGACATAAGCAGATCCATTATATATATATATATATATATATATATATACAGCAAGTATGCATACGGAGCCATTTATAGAGCACATCTTTCTATCCCTGATAGTTTATAATGCAGAGGACCTTTAGTCCAGCATTGAACCAAAGCCAAATGCTGCATGTGCTGTTTAAATCAATGCAATGCAGAGGAGACATTTTTCTCGGGAGCCCCAGTGGAAGCAGCATTCCCTGGAAGGTTTTGCTCTCGAAATGGAAGCTGTTGGAAGCTGCCAAAATGGGTTTGGATCCGTAGTGCCTATAAAAAGGGTCTTGGTGTGCAGAGGGCTGTCGAGGTGATGGAAGCGCGATGATAAACCAGCTCTGTGGATGATGGTGTTTGCCCACAGAGGGTTGTGGGGCTACAGCTGCTGCACACGCGATGCACACACAATGCACACGCAGAGACACAGCACGTGGAAACAGGTTGGACACACGTGACTTTCACAAGCAACACAACCGGGCCATGTGAGCGCTGCAATCCCCTCTTCTCGCCCATTTTGTGCCTGTCTTCTGCTAAGTCTTCTTTACCTGAGGAATGTTAGCATATAGAGACAAATAAAAACCAGACTGCTGACAATTACCCACTAGGCTTGCCTTGCACTACTGTCACAGTTCTGAGATCAGACACAGAGATGTACTCTATCATAATAGTATCTATATATGATAACAACACTGCAATTACACATTTAGACCATGTAACATGACAGGTAACCACGTATTTAGTCCTAAACAGATGCAAAGATTATCTACATCCTGAGGCCTAAATGCAGTTTGATCAAGTTTTTCCTTTTTTTTAATTCTGCTGAGTCTCAATATTGTAGCTCTTAAGTACAAGGGAGGTGACACAACCATATATGAGCCATGTTCCAGTTCAGGTGAACGTGCCCATAGCACCTGCACACTTGGGATAATATTACACACTCAGTGCCCCTTGCTGCAGCTCTTCATCTCAGCCCTGATGACTTACGGCTGCTAAAGACACATTTCTTACTTTGTGTTTGGTGATGCTGGTTAAATTCAAGGAAAAGTACAACTGCAGGAAAGATCAACCGCAGCAAGGACTTTTTTATGCACGCAAGATCTCCATGTAATTTGGAGTTTTCCTAGGTTTTTGTTGATCGTGCCCCTCTGAGCAGGATACCTGGGGAAGAAACAGCTCAGTCTCTTAGCCCAGCCCCAGCCAGCTGCCACTCAAGCACTTGCACCTCCTAAGTGTCAAAGGCAGCTTTTAGTCTGATTTTCCAGACAATTAACACTGAGACGCCTGATCCCTGGATGGTGGAGATACCCGCAGAGACATGATGGCTCTGACACACAGGAGTTCACAGCCACCTATTGAACCAGAATCAGTTCTTTCAAGCTTTTTGCATTTGCCACCACCCAACACGCTCTGATCTGGCCTGGCTCCTCATTTGAGGAGCTCAGTTGTATGGTCACGTTTTCCTTAAGTAACTTACTTAACCTATATGTTAACTGCAGTTAGTTCAGTGTGCTGTCTTGCTGTGTCTATATGGTGATCTTCCTTAGTATCCAGGTACAAACCAGCAGCCTTCACAGCCACCCACTTGCCCCTGAGGCTCTAATTCAGCAAAACCTTCAGGCCTCCATGACACTAAAAGTTTCAGGGGGCTACCCTGGTCCTTCCTGGCTTGGACACTTTGGGAGGAAGGGGGAAGTCTGGAGCACAGTCCTGCCAACACAGATTCCCTGGGCACTCCAGAGATATCTCTGACCTGTGCTCCAACCTCAGATACACCCAGGACACGGGAAGCTGGAGAGATGATTTAGAGCAGGATTTCCAAGCCACAACCAAAACGCACTCCGAGCTAAACCACAGTTAACATCTCAGTGTCGAGAGCAGAAAAATTCCAACCGACAACAGAACAAACCCCAGAGGAGGTGGCAGCATCTCCCCCACATACCAGGACTGCTGTGGGAAGCAAGTCCCAGTTGGCATCAGCAGCACTGTGAAATAAATGAAGATGCCTGCAAGGCATCCTTTTCCATCACAGCAGCCACCTTTTTTTTTCCCTCTCTCAATCCCAGAGGCAAACCAGCTGAACAACACCGCAGTGAAAGCACTAACAGAAGCAGCATTTCATTCGTGCTTCCCTCCCAAGCTCTGAAAGTTGGTCTTATTTAAGACAAAATTAAGAATGCTTCCTCAGAGTCACTATCCCTATTGCTTGCACTTCTCCTGGTGCGCAGAAAGTGTCACAGGTAAAGAAACATTTATCTTCCTACTCTTTAAATATGTTTTGAATTTGCCTCTATGCTGAATCAGTCAGGGGAAAGCCAGGCATAATTCAATGCATGAAAAATTGTGCAAGCATGGAAACAGCAGCAGAATGTTTAACAGGGAAGGGGAACGTGGTCAAGAATAGTGGAAAAGGGGGTCCAGGCTCTCCTGTGGTTACATCCCAAAGCCAGCAGTCCCTTCTTCTCCAAGCCTTACGAAACCAGATAGCAAGACCCGCGACATTCTCAAGAGACGTGTCAACCAAAGGGCATCATTCACATCCCAGCTTTTCACCTTAAGCACGCTGCATGGGAGCAAGTCTTTGCTCTCGAGTCAGGCTGATCATCTTGAGAACACACCCACAGACACCCTGCTCACTCAGCACCATGGTTTGAGAGCTGGGAGGCAGCATGGGGGGCTGAGGAAAACCCCCAGGCACTCCTGCAGAAATCCCCTCTACCCCTTCTTATCATCTGCAAAGTCACACTCCCAGCTCAGTTAATCTTCTGCTAGAGGGGCTTGTATCCAGAACGTGCTGGCAGAAGCATGCGGCTTCTTGAGCTAAGCAGCCACCTGGGAGAGACTTGTTTCCAAGAGGTGGCTGGAAATTCGGCAGCGTGGGGCACAGGAGAGGCACGTGTGGATCGCACACCTCCAGCTGGAAAGAGTCCCCAGCACGTTCCTGCAAGATCCAGCCACGCTGGAGCTGCCTACACCTTCCTGTGGAGTCCCTGAACTGGCAGCTGTACCGTGAACGGACCACAGGAGATGGTGTCCATCCTGACGGGAGGGCACATGAGCGATGGATTCACAGGAGTGATGGATTCAGTCTCTGCGGTTGTGGGGTCTCTCCTAGGAGCCACTGAGCATCCAGTGGAGCTCAGCATGACTAGGTTAGATGTCCAATGTACACCACAGGAATCATCGTTAAAACCCTCTCCAAGTCATCAGCCTTTCCTTTCACCACTTTCTTCCATTTGATGAGTCCCTGGAAAGAGCAAGGTCAAAGATGAAGAAAGCAGCAAATACTTTCAGGTAGACACTGCAGAGAGGCTGCATAGCATAAAGACCACCAAGACCAAATCCATCCTGGGCTCTGCACCATCTGGAGCAGCATTCACTCAAATACTCTCCCTGCAGGAGTGACCCCATCTCCTTCAAAACCAAGTTACAGTCTATAATGCTGAAACTAGAGGAAAATGCAGTGCCCAAGCTCTCTAGAGAAGGCGAGCAGCACTGGGCTGCGCCACAATAACCTCCCACTGGGATTCCTCCTTCCTGCTCAGCAGCATCTGCAAGGGACCAGACATGCATCCACAGGCACGTCCCACCACCCATCGCTGCGAGGAGATGCGACTGCACGGAGCCAAGGAGGGGTGCTCAAGGCTGCCCTTATCACACTTCATCTGCACGAATTCCAGAGAGCCTCTGGGAATTGGAGAGTTGTCGGCATTTCCCATCTCACATTTCCTACTGGAAATCCCTCCAGCTGGTGAGATGCTGTAATAGGTACCATTTAGCGAGCTAATGAAATCCATATGTAATTGTCAGAAAGATAATTGACACATTAGGACACAGAGATCTGCATCCGACCCTTTGCAGTTCACGTCTCATGGCACAGCAGCTGCAGGGATGGCAAACCTGTAGCATTTAAGATCCCTGGACGAGTGTGATCTTTTCTCCCCAGAATAAAAGTTCTATCCACCCAAAAGGCTGGTTCAACATGGCACAAAGGAGGCCACTCATCTCCGCTCCCTTGATGCTATTACACTATTGTTTCGTGTTTTCCTTTCTGAAGGATTTCCACTAGGAAAATATTAGAAGGAGCATATTATTATACCAACAATCTTCCTCCACCCGGAAAACCAACCATTTATTCATATCCTTCAGCCAGACACAAGCCCACGGAAGGACATGCCTTCGTCTCCTACCATAATTTAGTATAAGAGCCTCTGATGAGAAAACTCAACAAAAGCTTTTTGGAAATCGAAGTACGCTGCAGTCTGGATCGAGCTCATAGTGGAAAATGGCCAAAAATGCAAATTCTACACAATCATCTAAAGTATATTTTCCACAGGTTGAGCATGAATGTCCCTTGGTAGAGGGGAAGCCAAACCTACCACATGGATCTTTACATCCAAGGCTTGGTTCAGGCCAAGGTATGACTTTAAAGGAGATCCTCAGATTTTCTGTAGAAGCTTCACAACGTGTGAACGCATATCCAGACAACCACAGCACTTCTGGGCTGGGATGCCATCTGGAAATCGTTACAAAGCACAGACTCGCTCATGGGATTTCATGCGCTTCCCGCCCGACATGGGAACAGCCTGTTCCTCATTGTTTGGCTGCTTCTGTTCCTCGACACACCAACTACAGACAGGAGAGATGGAGCAAGTGTCTCCATGCTGTGAGATGCCTTTTTCCTCCTCCCCTTTTACATCACTCCTTTGTCCCCGGTTTCCAGCACAGGAATTCTCCCCATGGGCATTTTGTGAGGACCGTCCATAGGGTGATGCCAATGGGACCCGGGCAGCCTGCACAGCTCCTGGCTGAGGCCTGAAGCCAATTGGAACGGGGAATTTTAGGTTTTCACATATTATTTTTTTTTAAATACATATTTTGCCAAGCACAAAACAACACAGGAATAGCACAGAATATAAACTTCTTTCCTCTTCTAATTAATTTCATAAACTAAACAGGATCTGTAGCTTTCCTGAGCTCCTCCAGGGACTCTCTGGAGTGTCTCATATGTTCATATTTCAACCTCCTTTCTGTCTGCATTTTATGCATTCTCCCTCTCCCCTCTCTTCCCTGCTTTTAGGGAGATTTTTAAAGGCATTGAGAACCTTTGGATAGAACACGAAGAGCCCAGTTCCCCATTGCTACATAGTTTTAGCAGTTGCTTCCACTACTGAAAAGCAGGATAAAATGTCCCTAAGAAGATTTCTGATTTATACTCACTTTCTGCTACTGAAGGAGATGGAAAAATGCTACTCAGCTGCACATTCTGACTAGTTCTCCTGATTTGATCGCGCATCCCAAAGGCGCAGAAGAAACAAGTAATACATGTTCAAACAGCTTTGATAACTATCAGAAGATGTCCCAATCCTGCACTGCAGAAGGAAAGTCTGACACAGCAGGAACATCTGGATGTAGCCAGAGAAGTTTGTGCATATTTACTGAACAAGCTTATTTACTATCTAATTGTTTCCAAGCAGCTTCATGATCTTGTAAGTTGTGTCAAGAGTAAAAGCAGAGCACTCAACATGTTTAATGACCGATTTAAAGCCCCAGTGTAAGGAGTCATGCGATGGTGTGAGAAATAACGCCAGTCCCTAATACTCCAGCCAAGCAGAAAATACCCAAAAAGAACTTTCTGCAAAGGGGTGGGTGGGTAAGAAGCCTGAAAACGGAGACAACAAATGCCCAGAAAACTGAGGGCCAAATAAAGGAACCAAATTATGTTAAGATCTCACCGTTATTCAACTAAACTCATGATTATGCTTTCATGAAGGAGGACCCAGCTCATCCCACAAACAACGGTGGAAGTGACTGCTCAGCGCCATATGCCATGTGGTTGTAGCCAACTTGAGAGAAGGACAGGCTGATAGATCAACTGGTGGATGGATAGAGGGGCTGCTAAGCTGCTGGTCCTGGAGGAAAAACCCCAAACTTGCTAAAATCAGCAACACTGCAACATTTTTTCATTGACAGCCAATGTGTTGTAAAGGAAGGAAGTTTTTATTGCCTCTTGAATGTCAGCTGGCATACTCTGCCTTGGGATAATGTATCCTAATTATACAGCTTGTCTTCCAAACACACTCATCAAGGCTGCCACATGTGGCATTTACAGTTGCTGTAATAATACGACAGACAGCCAAGAAGCACGGCATAAGCACACCTCTGACCTGCAAGTGACCCACTAATTAGCGGATGCACAAGGTTAACGAATGGAGCGCTTCATCCAGGGAGGCGTGTTAGCAGCGTGAACTCCAGCCTTAGTAAACTGGGAAATCTATGCCAGGAGGTGTTTACACATTCATTAGTGGTGTTGGCGAAACAAAACACAGCAGAAAAACCCCTTCCCGTTAATATTATGCTCAGAATAAAATGAGAGGTCTCTTTTTTCTGCACGCAACAATTACTGCAGAGGTGGAATGGTAACTATGGAATTAGGCCCTGCGTTTGGAAGCTGCAGACAATTAGCTCCTGGTTGGCCCTAGATGCTTTGCCAGGGTTTGTCTATCATCACTACCGAGTTACAAATCCCTTGTTTTACCCTTTGGTTGGGAGGAAAATGCTTCTGGATGCTCTGGATTAGCACTTCCAGAGAGTTGGAAGCATTTGGACCTGGGTTCAGAGGGCACATCTGGCCCAACAAAAGGGTGCAAGACTTGGCCAACCCCAAGCTCTCCATCGGGGTGGGCAGAACCGTGCTGGTCCCCACAGCGTTGGCTGGAGCATCCCCCAGACCCAAGAGGCTGCCTTTCCACCCTCGCTTTTCCTCTTCTCCCATAGGGAGAATTATACCAGAATAATCCAGAAAACAGGCACATCTGACATATCCCCAGAGGTGATGGGTAGAAACAGCCAGGACTTGGTGATAACCCCAGAAAAAGAGCTGTAACCCAAGCCACCAAACAGAAGATTTTGGTGTAAATGGGGTCAGATTTCCCCGTTCGCCTGTCAGGCGCTCATATCGAGGCAGAAACGCAAGGTTTGTGTTGTCTGCAGTCAGATATATCAAAGCAGCTCCCAGCTCTGCAGTTGTAGTGGCAAATCAATAGCAAGGTTATTACTACAAACTGCTGATCTCAGTCTCCATCACACAATGACACGGTCATGTCCCAAAATGTGCTCAATCCTCAGTTAAACCTCCTAAGGCATGATCTGGACCTGATGAGAGATATAACAGGAGAAAATTGCAGAGAAACTGATGGGAGCACAGGCATCCCAGGCAGGACCCAGGGCTGGGCAATCACAGCAGTGCACATGGGTGATGGATGGAGCACGAGCAGAGTTTCTTATTAAAAAAATGGAAACGGCTATTTTTGTCAAAAGAGTAATTTCGGTGGGAAAGCCCTTTTTTTTTAGCAGAACACCAAAAATCTGGAAGCTATTTTTCTATTTTCTTTTTAAAGAAGAATACTCTAAACGCTTCCAGTTCAATCAGAACAAACCCAATGGGCTCCAAGGATCTCCCATTTGGAAAAGGGAGCGTCAGCTCTGTTGACAAGGCTGATAATCTTTAAGTTCTGCCAATATTTTTCTGACGGAAATGAGACATTTCTCGGGCAAGCCCATCACTCCCAGAGCTGTCTTAGTGCTGCTGGGGTGATGCAGCCCAGCTGGGGACCAGAGCCACATGTCCCCTCCTGGAAGCATCAGCTAAAACCTGCATGCTCCATCACTCCTATAGCAAAGATGCAGAGAATCCAGGGAGGAGCATTTCACATCACATCTCCCACCCAAGAATCCTCTTTTCACTGGACAACACTGACTGCCTAGGAGGGAGAAAAGCACTGTTTTCCTGGCAAACTCATGGGCTGTACGTGATAAGTTGATGACTGTTGCTGCCAAAGGAGGAAAAACTTCCCATGTTTGCCTCCTGCTTTAAGGGGGGTGGAGAATGGAGCACTGCATTTCAGACAGGTATTTTTCAGCTACATTTGGGAGCAAAGATTTCCTTTGATTCTTAGTCCAAGCCGGGACTTTCAGCAAAGCTGCTCTCTCCAAGTTATTTGTGGTGAACATAATCCCCCTCCAGCTAACGCCCAGATGGGAAGCAGCCCCCGAACGGCCCCACTCCTGCAGGGAACGGGCCAGGAGAGACTTTCCACATCATCCCCAGCCCAGCTAAGCGATGGGAAAAGCCAAAAAGCAATAGTGGGAATTTGTTTAGCAGCAAAGAAAACAAGAAATCAGATGCTCAGAAAAGAGAGAAGAAGGGGTGATGGCCAGCACTGGGGGTTCGGGGCAGAGATACCCCGGAGCACTGTCCTGTGCCCCTGGTTTCCAGCAAGGATAACGCAGCAGGGTGGTTTTCCCAGAAGGGGCTGGAGTTCAGCTGCCGGTAACTGTGGCTTATTCACTCCACAAAGCAGCCTCTAAAGAAAGGAGAAAAAAAGAGCTTTTCTTTCCCCCCTATTGGAAGATGAGGGGATTTTTGCTCTAATCCCTAAACAAACACATTTAATGCCATTAAACACTCGCTGGCATTACTGAAACGTATCGTTCTCATGCTGCTACACGTAGAGCACAGGCTGGATTTGAGCGAGCTGAGCTCCTGCGATCGCGTTACACTCACAACTCCTTTGTCACCGTCCACTAGGAACAGGAGGAAAGCAGTAAGTTAATTTCAGGGAAATTAATAGTTTGGAAGATTTTACGGCCCAATAGCTGTGATTAGTTAGGAAGAACATATGCAAACCTCAAAATAAACCAGTTCTCCCCCCCTTGTCTTGTTCCCCAGTTGCCTCTACTCTTCTTACTGGCAATTACCACAGCTCAGAAAGAAGTATCTCTTCTCTTGAAGAGCAATGCAGTAAAGGAATCAAAGGGAAAGGAAGGATGACAGCTGGGCAGAACAGTTCTGAGCTCCTGGCACTCCAGTACAAAATATTTTCACCCATCTTAAATCTGGAGAAGACAAAAAAACCCCACACCCTCGACAACGTTGCATGAAGCAACACCAACTGAACTGAGCAGACGGCAATATTCTTTTCAACAGAAATCAAACCAGTTTGTTGCTTCTCCTTGTTTTAAGTATGGACGCAGATTAACTTGGGTTTGGTTTTAATGGGGATGACTGATAATTCCAAAGCAAGACAGCATTTGTATGAAAACAATTATTGCTGGAGCTGTGAGTATTTAATTCTGTAACGTTATGAAAGCCAAATTATCCCTTAAAATGATCCCTTTCTCATTAAGGGCTGGTTTGAAAAACTGGATTTCTCAAGACTTACATTTCCCTAACATTCCTGACCAGCTCTTTTCTAGGTTACGTGGATAGAGATTATTCTGTGGTTAGGAATTCAAATCCCCGGTCTGATGAGCTGGCCAGGGGTGGCCCAGCTCCAGCACGTACTCAGAGCCTGCTGCCACCTGACTGCGGCTCTGCGCCCCAGGGCACGATGAGCTCTGCAGATGCTCATCCTTCGCCCATCACTGTGGTAGGTCTTTTCCAGGCTCCAGGTGAAGCAGATAATAGTCACAGGAAGAAATACTTGCAAAAAAAACACGCACAAACCAACAGTGTTGGAAACTAAGATCACATTCTTCTAGGCTTAACACTATGCCTCTGCACAAAGGGCATTTCCCACCCTACCCCTTCTCTTTACACCTCTCTCCAAATCACAAGGCTGAACAGAGGGATGGGTATGGATCCATTTGGGAAATTCCTGTCTGCCCACCAAGCCGTACACAGGATAAATGACACAGGGCAACCAGCCCCTCCATGGGAGCAGCATGGGACAGGATGGGGCTGATTCACGCAGACTTAACCACTGACACCCACCTCTTCCCCAGACTTTCTTCCGCATGAGATCCCACCTCCAGCTGCTCAGCAGCCATTCTCCCCTCCCTGATTTCAACACTAAAACCAGTAAAACCAGCAATTCTTTCCTGGTCAGACTTGCTCTATCTGAGGCAGGTTAGGGAGCAATTACCAGAGCAGCTTTGCAGGTGGACTTGGGGGAAGAGGATGGACAAACAGCTGGAACAAATAACCTCTGTAGCCAGCACAGCTGCAACCTGAGGACAAGTCCCCAGCCTTATAAACACCCCTCTGGTTTAGGGCACAGACACTTTCTTAAGTAAATTGGATTCTGGGTCCATATTGTCCACGAGCAACTGCCCCAGGCTCCCACACAGGGACAGTCAAAGACCAAGGGAGATGCCAACACCTTCTGTCCTCAGCTCCGCCAGCCCAGGCAGCTGCAAGCACAGGGAAACTGCTACAGCAAAATATTCATATTAATAATATACTCAACTCCAACACACAGAGCTGCCCACGTGCCTATGGCATCCCTGCAACACTCGAGCAAAACGAAGCTGCAACCACCCCTTTAAAACAGAAAGAAGTTGGATTTGCAGGGCTATAATGATGATGAGGAGTTTAAATGTAACCACAAATGTAAAACTTTAAAACTCTCATAAACAGATTTGAAAGGGAGCCAGAGGAACCGGTGCAAATGTGAGCTGCTGCAGTACAAAGCAATAACAAAGACACAACTATAAACCTGTGCAAGAAAGAGAATCGGCAAAGGAGAAGAATCAGCAAAGAGTTTTCCTTTTTAGTGTGTGCAGGAATTAGCTTGAATATATGACATTTTATAAGCAGGGCAAGGCTGGTTATATTTATTTTTTGTACTCCTGCTTAATTGGTGAGCACAGCCAGAACACAGACCCACGCCAAACGCAGATGTGTGGAAGCCCAAAGAGGTTCTTCAGATGGCCCTGAGCCAGGTAAACATTTGACCAAAAAGCCCACCTAATTTTAGTGGGCTGAAGTCTGGAAAAGCGATTAACTACAGAAGGGCCAGTGTGCTGCTTTGTACCTGGGGAACGCTGGAGCAAAGGCAAAGGCTCTCAGGCCCTAATTAAAAAACTGCCTTTGCACTCGACGGAAAGCCGGAGCGCTGAGAAATGAAGGAAGTTGGTGCTTTTCCAGCAGTGCTCATAAAGCTGTCAATAAGTTGAGAAAGTGGCCTTGATGGTGTGAAAAGCCATCTCCAAGAAAAAAGAGAAGGGGGAAAAAAAAATCCTTGCTGTTCAATACGGCCTAACAAATCATCTAGGATCGTATAAACGGCAAATTGAACAGCAAATTAGTGGTTTATGAAATCTAGACAACCCGCTAGAAAAGACAAAAATAAAGAGCAATAATTGTGAAATTCGATTCAGCAGTTTTTCTTTTTTCTTTCATCCTGGGCCTTTCTATTGTTGCTCAAGACAGCAGGGGATTGTCCTTCTTTTGGAAGCAAAATGTTCCTTTTGGGAACATTTTGCCAAGAGCAACCGCACCAGGACGACACGCTGGAGGTGACCACGGACACATCACCCCCCGAGGGGTCCCACGGTGGTGACCGTCCTGGCAGGACACGGCGCTGCTCCCGGCACAGACCTGGTTTCCAGATGTGGATATCACAGCTGTGAGCAACGTCCATCACCTTATCTTTACAGACTCCTGCGCTTCCAGAGGACTAAAATGGCTACTTCTCTTCATAAAATTAATGGCGCACTTTTTATGGGTTTCAAGCTACAGCTGGGAGCCTGATTCTCCTTAGAAGGGACTGTTAATACAATTACCAGGTGGGTTTTACATTGTAAATTCTCAGTTGTTTTCTTTGCGCTGTTTAGGAGGCTCTCATTTCGACGTGCCCTGGAAATCAGGTAGGGTTGTTAATGCAGCTGTATCGAAGGTTATGCTGGCACTTGCTTTACAAAAAAACGTATTTTCTAGGTTTATAATAGCAATAAAAGTTTTCCCTTCTTGCCAAAAGTTGGCATTGATATTTCAGCAGAGCGCCGGAGAACATTTTTTGGAAAATTTTGAAGAAAATACACACACCCCTCATGCAGTTTTCAGGCCCGGAGGCTTCAGAGGGCAGGCACGACTTGGGTCTGTCAATGAGGTGCAGGGACAGTTCTGCAGCATGGCAGGAGTCACCCGCTCAGCTACCTGCAAGCTCCAAAGGGACTTTAATCTCTCGTCCTCCATTAGGAAGTGGTACCACATGAACTTAATTGCAGGCTGATAAACCTCCTGATGTGCATACAGTTATAAATGTGTATTTTTAGGTATTTTATATCAGTGGAGTTACCCTCTTATAGGGAAAATAGGCTATACCAGTGTAAGTCCTTTCACTACTATAATTATGCCGACACAGTTCGGAATGCGCAGTTATTAAAAAAATCCAGTGTGACCATATAAAATATTAGCGAGACTTAATCAAATGAGCAGTGAAGGGGGAGAGAGGAAGCACAGCTCAATTTAAGCATATTTATTTACCACCAGAAAAGCAGTCAGGAAACAATTTTCCCTTCCCAGAAGAGCTTGAGATTCCCACACAAAATCAGATGAAAAGTTAGTCTCCGAAATCCTCAGGTGCTGAAACACAGGAAGGAGAGGAGAAACTTTGTTGGATGAATAAAGAAAGGGAGGATGTTTTGGTTTGGATTTATCTTTATGTGGTTTGTTTGTTTTTAGGCAAGATGCACCTTTCAGCCAAAACCTGGTTTTTTAAATCTATTTCAGAAAATGTTGACTCAGGTCATTTAGGAAACGAGGGAGGAGAAGAAAAGTCCCTGTAAGAATAAATCTTGGTTAAAAGGTAGGAAACCTGGGAACGGTCAGATCTTGCAAGGTCAACGTGGAGCCCCAGAGACCTGTGCCATTAAAAATGCATGTTCACAAATGACCTGGAAAGGGGCGCGAGCAGCGAGGTGGGAATGTTGCTAATTACTAATTTTGAGAGCATCGTGATGAACTACAAAACAATTTTACAATACATTGACAAGTAATAAAATAGCAGATGAAATTCAATGCAGATAAGTGTAAAGGCACTCGCCCAGGAAAATAATACTATCTAAACTTCTTGTTTAACATGATGGGCTCTAAGCTGACCATAACCACATAGGAGGTAATGATCACAACGCTGGAGTTGTGACAGATGGAATCATGAAACATCAGCTCATTGCTCAACAGCAATTTAAAAAAATCCATCATTAGAAATTATTAGGAGTAAAGAACAAACTAGAAAATACCACTATACCACCGTATGAGTCTGTGATTCACCTGCAGCCTCATCACCATGTGCAGTTGTTGTTCCCTCACTCAAAAGGGATATTGTGGCACCATAAGAGGCAATGAGACCCAACAGAGGTAACTACAGCTCCCAAAGAGCTGGGACTCCCTGACCTAAAAGAGAGTTGACTCATGGAAGGAAAGGACAAAGGTCTATGAAACCACAAGCGACAAGGAGAAGTGGATACTGTTCACTCCATCTTCCAACGCAAGAATCCATAAAGAGCATCAGATGAAGCTGTTAGGAGCCAGAATCCAACCCACTGAAGGAGATGACTCTACCCTGAATATATTGGCCTTCACTGCCAAAGGATTTTGTGGACGTTAAAGGTTTACTTTGGTTCCCTTGCACTATTACCATTTTTTCCCCCCCCAACCAATTACAGAAGAGATCAGAAACTCCCAAACACTGAGATTTCTACAATATTTTAAACTTCGGGGTAAAGATCAACATAACACATAACAGATCTATAATTACCAACACTGCCTCAGTTCCCACTGCATTAAGTTGTGTCCAGGCCACCAATACCAAACAGTGGTGAAAAGCAGGAGCCACCGCTGAGCAAGACATCAGAAAATGAGACTCCAGAGCTCTGCATGGCACCAACGAGGTTCATTTCTGGTCCTTCCCTTTCTTTTCTTTCTTCCAATATTTTTACCTTATTGTGATTTTCCTTCTCATTTACCTCAATCAATTTCTTCTCATTTCCAGACCAGAGCCAATTCCATAAGGATTCATTACAGTTGTTGGTATTTTCATGGGACAGCAGCCACACAGAGTGCTAAGTTAATCACTCATCACCTTCCACTTCCTCTGCTTAGAGATGAATGGAACAATTTCTCCTTGTTTAAGCCCATCTTCAGCCCTGTCATTGCCAACCTGCTCAGGGGAGACCTGGCCAGTCTAGCAAGGAGTAAGACTAGACCCTGCAAAGCTCTTGCCATGGTATTTTTAGGATCAAGGCCCCTACAACAAGGATATGCTGCCACTGTGTGTCCACTGATAAATTCATAAGCTTTGGGGTTTAAAACAGAGCACAACAGCCTTTGATAGCACTGACATGGAATGGGGAACAAGGTGGGTGTGATCTCCAAGGCTTATGAAGGACATTCTTCTCCTGTAGATTGCAATCTAACTTATAACTAGTTGAATGGGAGATTGGAACCTTTCTGCTGCAACTGGCCCTCAAACATCCACTAAATCTATTTCTTTCCTGCATCAAAACTTGGCATCAGTCTGACTTTCAGTGTGCCCAAAGGTCCTTCTCCAATGCAATCTCCATTCAGCTGTTCTGGCTCCCTGCACCGCACTAAGTTTAGCCCTGGGCCAAGGTCTGATATCACCAGCATCTCATCACACCAATGACGTTAGTTCAGGCATCCTGTTAGCCACATCTCTCAGCTCTCTTGCGATAAGCGTATTGCTGATCATTGTGGTTACCCTTTATCCACGGCAGAGAAAAAGCCTCCAGCAACATCTCCAGCAAGTCTGCCCCGTAGTTTGTGTAGAGGTTGTCAATACAATGAGGGATGGTTTGGGATTGGAAGAGACCAACATGGCACTGCAGACTCATGTGCAGAGTATCAGTGACCACTTTGGACATAATGATGAGTGTTACAGCTCATTTTTAGAGAAGACAAACATCTCATCCCTGAAGCTTCGCAACACCAACAAGCATCTGTGCTACCTTCCCATCACTCCTGCCAAAAGCTGCAAATACCCACAGCCCAGACAAACAGAAGATGTTGAAGAAGCATTTCTGTGTTAGCAGAGGCAGAGACGTTGGAGTTCCTCTGTCCCTGCAGGGAGCAGAACTCAATGCAGTTTTGTACCCTGACACGGCTCTTCTGCTTCCTCGGGGGGAAGGTTCAGGGCACGTCAGGGCATTCCTCCGCAGATCTCAAAGCAGATCTCCCAGGGCTGCTGTCTCCCTCCCAGAATAGATTCCTGACCTGACCTTACCTTACGGTGCAGACCACCGCTGTGAAATAAAATATGACTTTTGAAGTTGTGTTTTTATGATCTATGAAATCACCCAGACCTCTTGGGTAAATAAATTCTGGATATGAAGCTGACCTCTTAGCTTTTCGCGTATCAGTAAAGCCTTGAGGTTTTTCCTTAAGCTTAAATAACATCTAAAATGCCCTATTTTCTAGTCTTTCTTAAATAGCCTAAAGAGGGAAAGCCTCATGGTAAATTTTGCTTTAAATATGAACCAGCAATACAAATTCAATAAGTGTAATATCTTAACTGCAAAATGCCAGAGGTAAGCAATGCTATGCACGCAAGGCTTTCATAACATTATTTCACTGTGTTGCCTCTTAAATACTCTGGTTTCACAGCTCAAACTGATTTCAAGCACCAAGCAAGTGAGGAACTAACAGCCTAGGCCCAGAAAAAAGCACCACATTTCCTATTCCTCAGAGTCCTCTTCTGCCCATCACCAAAGCTCCACCAGCACGACCGGAGCCCAACTCGGCATCACACGGCTCAGAGCCGTAACCAGAACCACGAGTGGAATGACAACATGCAGAGGAAGGATAAGTGTGGAAATTAGATGTTGAAACAGCCACCTAAAGAAGCATTAATTCTGTCAAAAGGAAAAGCAATGTATCAATCTCATCACTTCTTAGAGGCAATATTCCAAGACATAAGAAATTCCAAACCTATTAGCCTATTAGCACACCCAGTGAGTTTCTACCAGCCAAGCAGTCATCAGTGAGGTGGGGATGGTGTTAGCCATCTTCAAACAGGCTGATTCTCAATCTGTGTAGTTGCTATCTTTATTTTTCTACATTTTTCCTTACAGTTTTATAACTTTTCATGTCAACACTTTCCCTCTTGAATCACTACCTCAACCATTACACTCTGTTTTCCCTTTTCCTACCTTGCTCGCCGTTAGCTGACGGACTTTCTCACAGCTCAGAAACAATTTTCTCAGCAAAACCGAGCCAAGGTCACGCAGCTGCGCTGCACCGAGCCCGGCCTGGGGTCTGTGAGAGCCTGCGTCCTGGGTTACGTTGGGTCATCTTGGCAAGGCAGGGCTCATTTTTCCTGCTTACAAAGATCTCTGCTGATTCCCAAGGCAGAAATCCTACTTTGGTACTTGAGCACTCAGTTTGAAGCACAAGCAGCCAAGATGAAGCCCCAAGGGCCAAGGCTAAATCATGGGGCAGCGTCCATGCGTCCTCCAGCACAGGAGGGACAACCTGTCAATGGTCCCACCACAAGAGCAGCAAGCAATGCATGCATGGGATGGGTTACACCAGCCGTGTCCCACCGCCGCTCCCCATCAATAATGAAACATTACCGAAAGGAAAAATAATCATTATTTCCTCAAGGCTTTAATGCGTTGAGTGGGGAAGGATGCGTTGCTGTCATCGATGGACAGCAACCACTGAACATCCGTGAGGTCAGCAGCTGCTGCCCAAATGCGTTCCTTGAAAAACAAAAAGGCAAAAGAGGGGTTGAGGTCTCACAATGCTCTGCCCTTCAAATCAACAGCTGGGAACTCACCCCCAGGAGTGCTATACTGAGCCTCACTACACCACACAGGCCATAATTGTGTCTACATAGGAAATTACTTCTCTAGTTGAGGGTTGGGGGATACCCACCTCAAAACAGGGTGGGCCCGAGCCAGGAACAAGCATCATTCTCACATCTAGCCAAGGGGACGGATCTAGACAAAGGATGGGGAGAGTGGATTCCTGGGAGAACATTGATGGAAGTGAAATGAGTTTGGAAAACTCTCTTCCTGTCAAAAAGGAACTTTTGCCAAGAAGGAAAAAAAATAAATAAGAGCTTTTGTAATAGGAAGATAGCGTCTCAGCAAAATTTTATTTCAACACAACCAACCTTCTACTGAGAAGCAGTTTTAATGGATGGTTCTCAATCAGCCCTATCTAACCATTTAAAACATCTGACAGAACATAGAATACGTTATAAGAGCAGTGGGTACATGAAACTAACTTTCCTTCTCCTCTTCATGAGCACCAGCAGAACCAGCACAAAATAAACTCCATCACCGTTTCCCACTTTATCCCCTAGATTAGTCAACCAATTAACTGCAAGTAGCAGTCACTGCAGCTTCAATCTTCATCATCTGTGAACTAGTCCGTGAGTTTTTGTGAGCCAGTCCGTGACTTCATTACTCAAAGCTGCTCACCCCAGAGCTGGAATGAATCATTTTCATCCCATGGACTGTTCACTCCAGCGTGTTTGCTCTTCACTGCCCATGTGTGAGGCTGCTCGTACAAGCCACGCAATATCATTTCTACTGACTCAGTGGTTAACAAACTTTCTAAAGACAGAACGGAGGAAGCAATCCTGCTGTTGTTGCAGAAGTACTCTTGTCCTTTAGAGGACAAGAAGAACAGCCAACTCCCAAACAAGGCACACGAGTAGGAAAGCATTCTTATGGCTGCTTGAATAGCCACAAATAATTAGAAGGATCAGCCCTACACATGAGAACGGATCTCACTGCTGGAAGGCAGAGAGATGTAGTCATGGACATTGCCTTGTGACAGTGAGAAATTCATCTAAAAACAACTAAAAGAACATCTAAAGAGTTCAGGGCATCCAACACAGAATTTCAAGGTGAATGGACTCCAACGCTTCCATGATAACGTCCCACAAATGCAGCTTAGATTACCATTAACAACAGGTTATCATCCAAGATGCTTAACCACAAGCTGGTATGTTTAAGCGACCAAGTTTTTTATATCTCCCTGCTGCAACCCAACCAGCATCCTTCGGTTTCATCCCACTGCAAGGATTGCTGTGGCTCCCAGCACACGTCCTACATTTGACACCAATGGCTGTCTCCTCTTGCATGTTCTGTCCTTGGAAAGGTTCATCTTTAGCAGCTTTTGGGTAGTGAAAGCTGTATCCTAAGAAGCATTTGGGATTGGAAACTTGCCACCAAAGTGTCACTCCTTGGGTCCTACAGCAGAGCTGGAAGGAAGCTGAGCAAGAAACTGGACTGTAATTCACGGGGACAATGAGTCACTTGAGATGAAACCAGCAGTCAATATTTGACAAATTAACCTTCTCAGAGAAAAGTAAGTTTCTAATACACCTGCTCTAGATGAGAGTGTCAAGATTTAAGTAGGCACCAGATTTGCATAATACCCTTAAGATAAGCAGCACGACACCAGAGCCCTGCAACGCATGAAGGATTTATTTCATGCCTCATACATTTCTGTATTCTAGAAGAGGCCATCCATCATTGTGCCAATATTTCAGAGATTTCACTGAAAGCTCCAACAGCTCTAGATTATCTGGGAATTATACATTTTTCCCCACTGAATAATCATTCCCAGAAGCCTACCAGGAAAAAAAAATCCCATTTTCATCATGTAGGCTAATGACACTGCAAGAGATGACATTCACTTCTAATTACTAACCAGTCAAAGGCATTGAAACCTCTCTTCTTGACCAGTTGAATGGATCTGTTCATCACCACTTAATTTCCAGCTTCATTTAGATAGGCTCTCAAGATCTTGCAGACAGATCTTCATCAGTGCCCTGGCTATATGGGGCCTCTACAGAAAGAAAAAACTCCAAGAGTTATTCCACCATCACTATAATGAGATTCCTCCACATTCAGGGACCACAAGAATGGATGCTCCCATACACTCAGCCTCCTACTCACAGGTCCCATCCAGAGCCAGTGGCACAGGCACAACTTGTGTGACTGAGACCCTACACCAATACAACCGCATCCTGGCAAACCCGGATTAATACTCTCCTGAATGCAGGTCTCTGTAAAAACTCACTATTGCCTTCATTGGCATTGGAGCTGCCTGACTGGGATATATAAAACTTCCATGGTGAGACTGATATATCGATTGATCCAGAAGCTACACGAAATCTATCCCATCTGGAAAGCACTCTGCATGCCATATTTTACCTTCGGTACTCTGTGAATAACCTTTAAACCTCCAGCCTCTGCTTTGATACACATGTGGTTTAATTCATTCAGCTTTCCTTAAATAGGAAAGTGATTTTCAGGGTGCAGGGATCATGTCAGGCAGTGATGTTCAGAGTGGGAAAACCTTTTGATAAGGGGAAGGAGGTTACTGTATATCAAAATAACTGTACCATCACTGCTGGAATCACTGGAAGTTACTGCTGTGTTATTCATTTCCTCTGAATCTTCTGCAGCTTCTGCAAAGGGGCCCTTGGAAAAGCCTATTAAAGAAAGCATGCTTATACTTTAAATAGATGCTGTCAAAGATCATGGACAGAAAGCGTGCACAAATCTCAATACCATGATCACTCTTAGCTGCAATGCCCGTTAATGCTTGAAAACATCTTTGAAGAATAGCAACCTAAATACACACAGTTACTCTAAGTAGGATGCCAGCGCAGGGAACAGAATTACTTCAGGGACTTTCTTGCTCGAATGCTAAAAATGACCTCACTCATGCCGATCTTACGACCTTGCCCCAAGACCACAGGTCTGTCTCTGCCACCCAACTCAACGACTCCTGTGCCCAGTTCCACCCGGGTCCAACAGCAGAACAGAGATTTCAAAAGCATCACAGGTATGATGATATGCACCGAAAGACCCCACAAGACAGGTTGTGGCCAAATCCTTATCAAGCACAAAAGAATCCCTATGAAAGACCAATATTTTGAATACTGCCAACTATGGGAAATATCTCCTATAAAAGGCACCAAAAAAGCCAGTCCCAAGACCTGGCTCTTCAGAAAAGGAGTGTTCTGCTGCTCACAAAGCATTCTTTTTCTTTCCTTACTGCTTTTACATACTCTGACACAGAGAAGACACAGCTAAACAGCTTTACCAGCAACAAGTTCAGAGGGGCAACAGAACCCTCGGTCTGAGACCTGTCTGCTCTGGTCCATTATACATCCCCAGCTGCCCTGGAGAGCTGTATTACTCCATCCCTCCCTCCCATGGCAGCTGTAACCAGCCCTGCACACCTTCCTCGTGGCACTGAGGATCAGAGAAGCAAATACCATCTGGTAAAGTCCATTTGCTGAAAAACACAGTCCCTGGTTCGCCAAAGCTGTTCACAAATCTGTGGCAAACCGCTCCCAAAACAGTAGTAGAGGAACGGCCGCGTTTTGCACAGCCACCTTCCACACGGAGCCTGCCTGGTTTTGTCACAAGCTGAGATGTGTCTGAAAACACACAGAAATGGAGCAAATGGACCCAAAGCAGAGCAGCCAGGCCCAGCACAGCCCCCAGTCCCAGCTCGATGACTTCATCTCCTCTCGCGGCTGCACAGATCCCAGCTGGGCTGGTGAGCGGGACAGCTGCGCACTGGTTTACAGTAGGAAGATTCTTTGGTAGAGCAACAGCTAGAAGTGTAATCATTTTTTAAATGAAAACTGATCCAAATCTGACAGGGATGCCAGCACAGATTGAGAATCCCAGAGGAGAGGCGCTTGCTTGGGAGATTTCTGGAATTTCCTGCTTCTGGACCAATTAGAAATAGTATAAGATCATAATGATATATTCTGATGACAATGGACCATGTCAGTCATCATTTTGCTTTTGGCCTGAAGCTTGGAATTACAGGCGAAATAATGGGAAGAAGAAACATGGGGGTTTTTTTGCACTTACAAGGTTTTCTCAAAGACTCTTCAGGGAGATAGGAGTGTTGTTCTTCCATCTGTATTCTTTCACCCATCCCATCTTTATAGACCCTCACCTGGCAAATTACATATGTTTCTGGAACATGTTCTCAGGAATTTGAGTAAAGGATATTATAGTTATAAACGAGAACATCCGCACTGCCTGGCAGACAGTGCGTTCACTGTGTTCAAAGGAGAATAAATCACAGACATTTCAGAAAGCCCCGGGGAAAAAGAAAAAAAAGACAAAAATCAAGGGGACATTGATCCATACAGATTAGGTATTTTGCACCTTTAAAATTTCAGGGCACCTTGTAACCTTTCATACATCATCACATCCCTGGGAGACAGGGAAGAACTGTTATCCCCACTGTTTTGATAGGGAATCAAGAGATGAGGAACATGGACTCAACACAAACCAAGATCTTCAATGTTGACTTTATAAACTCTCAATGGACACCTTCGCACTGGGCAAGGCTTCCTCCCTTTGAGTTGTAGTGAAATTTAATGGGTACTAAATCTGTCATTGCCTCAGTTTCTGGGCTGGACGAGGTTCACACTGACTAAGCTGCCATTCCCCACCCATTGGATACTACACATGGTTTCCAACTCTGACAGCGTTGTGGTTCCTACTGCTGTACTATCCAAGCAAGGACTCAGGTCCCGTGTGCTTAGTACCATACATTCATGTAACAAAAGTAAGGCTGTTCTTACAATTAGGGAAGCAATGAAAAATTTAAGCTGGAAGGGACCCCTGAAGGTATCCAGTCAAAACCCAAGCAGGGCTGTCTCCAAAGCCAGACTTGGTTGCTCAAAAATGCTCAGATGGATGAAACAGCTCTGCTATAAGGAAAAGCTGAGAAAGTTGGAGTGTTCAGCCTGGAGAAGCTCTGGGGAGACCTTATTGCAGCCTTTCTGTACTTAACAGGGATCGATAAGAAAGATGGGGACAGACTTCTGAGAGCAGGGCTTGTTGTGATAGGACAAGGGGTGATGGTTATAAACTAAAGGAGGGAGATTCAGGCTGGACATGAGGAAGAAATTGTTGTCCCTAAGGGTGGTGAGAGCCTGGCCCAGGTTGGCCAGAGAGGTGGTGGATGAACCATCCCTGGAGACATCCCAGGCCAGGCTGGACGGGGCTCTGAGCAACCTGAAGTTGTCCCTGCTCATGGCAGGGGGGGCACGGGGGCAGCTGGGAAGGTCCTTGAACCCAAACCATTCTGTGATTTTATGATCTAACCTCACAGTGAGGAAAAAGGGATGATACCCATAGGAAAGGTAGCGAAGAACTGGCCGAGGGCAGCCAACATCATTTATAAAGCCCATCCCTTGCCCGCACCCGAGAGGCCCTGAGGGAAGCGGGTGCCGGGGAACAGGCTCCAGGCCAGATGAATTGTCCTGGCAGACCAGACGCAGCTCACGAGCCAGATACCGGGCAGCCCAGCTCGAGACTCTTAAACAGCAAAATCTCATCGCTGCTCATGGCCCAACCAGGCTCACACACAAGCCCTGGATCCCAAGCTCCTGACCCAAAACGTAGGCAGCAGGTTTTCAAAATCTGGACCCAAGCCCAGAGCACAATTTTCCAGCTCTGGCCACCTTATTTCACTGGTGCTTTTGCATTTCTGATGTCAATATCATTTTAGGTAATAATACGTTTCAAGTCAATTCACTGTCTGGCCTTCATGCACGTATAACGTCTGACAGGCAAATAAAGAAAAGGAACATATATTTGATAGATTTAAAAGCTGTTTCCATTTGGATTTCCTTTTAATGGAAACATTCTGTTGGTCTTTGGTTTTGTGGAAGTTGGGGGGTGCTGGATTTTTTAAATAGAACATAATTCAGGGGCCAAATTTGACTTAATGCGGTCCTGTCAATCCCTTGAAACACTGCCTTGGAAAACTGCAATTAAAAAAGTGTTTCAAAACAATAGGACAGACACTAAAGTGGAAAGGGTAGATTGTTGAAATGGCCTCCAGCTCATGCCTGGCTTTTTGCATGTTCTGAATGATCTTTATATAAGTATGCTTTTAAAATGTATAGGGAATGAAAATACAGAAGCTTCACATGTAGAGATGTCATATGTTTCAAGAATAATCTATAAGTAGTTGCCATCCAGGACTGAAGAACAGCACTACCTACCTGGACTAAGAAATTCAAACCCATGAGCACATGTTGACCAAGGCAACACAGAACACGTAACACGGCACTGATGGGCAAGTACAAGAATATTTACATGTGCATTTTTGCTGGATTAATTTCTCCACAAGCATTTACCAACAATTCTTACTGAAAACCTTGATTCTGATAGATCCATATTACAAGTATTTGGCACAGAGCAAAATGCCAGTGAGGTTGTTCCCCTCTCCCTCGCCCTCCCCATTGAATCACGGAGCAGAAGCTTTGCTGCTCCAAAGGACGGCGGAGCCAAAAATCCCTCAGCAACAAACACTCAAGAGCCACTGAGAAGCACCCAAGAAGGTCTCCAGCCACTTTGCTCCATGCATGCCCACTCATGGGACAAACACAGGAATTAGCAGCAACAAGCTTGCCAGGAGCCAGTCCAACAAATTAGTGCAGGGAAAGAAGCAACCGAATTCTGCCACTCAGACAGCTTTCCAAATCTGCCCTGGGTTCTGTGTTATTCTTTGCTTATACTGACCTCTAAAGGTCATCGAATTAACTGTGTTAAACTTGTGGCATGATTCTTTCTGCTTCTTTTTCCCTTATCTGATGTCATGTCTAAAAAATCAATGAACACTTGCTACATTGTTAAGAAAAATGGAAAACTGGTAATACATTAAAGGTCTTTCACCGGTTCAGTTTTTAAATAAAAGACTTATGGAAGAAAATAAAAAGATGTCTAAGTCTGCTAGTACAAAAGTATCTGAAGGATCAAGAAGGTAATATATGGTCTATCACACATCAAAACTGTGGACCTGGTCCCAGATTTACCTCTGTTTTACACCATTGGCTTCTAAGAAGAAACTCCAGGTGTTCAACAGTACAAGGAAGAATTAATCTGGCCCGTAAATCACAACTTTCATCAGTAAATCTTCCTATTACAAAAATTCCTGAAGCATGGGCTCACATAGACAGCTAGACCAGGGTATTTCAAGAGCTTCAAAAATGCTATCTGTACATTTTACCCTCAGGAGCCAAATTGTGACGAGATCCCTCCATGCCAGTTGGCAAAACATTTCCGCAAAGCCGCTGGAGCTCCAAGAGAGGAGCTGAGCTGGGGATCCCATCCTGCTGGACAAGAGGTGTCTTCAGGACCAACACAGACACAGCTCCCTGGAAAGCTCCACAGCAAACTCAAGTCTTAACAGCTGAACCTCCCTTCAGGTCACAGAGCCCTGTCCTCATGAGGGTCTGCATATGTATTATTTGCTACCAGCCATAAATAATTACCCATCTTAGCAAAAGTCAAGCTCTGCCCTAAGCAGGTGACTAGAGAGAGCACAAGAGGGGACAAAGGTTTGTCCATACAGCTGAAATCTCAGTTCACATCCAGGTAACAGACGCTGGAATGCTCCATCAGCTCTCTGGATGCCCTTCTCAGTGTTACTGGCCTGCAGGGAAGAAAAACGAGGAATCAAAGAGCATTTACCCAAAGCAGCCATCACATAGGAAGGGATCAGCCGAGCTTCATGTGCACACACCACTTGGTACCACACATCTGACAGCAGCAGCCCAAACCTGGACGGCTGACCTGGGGCATCCCAGTGCCTGTGATGGGTACAAAGCAGCTCCACAATCAACTGGAGCCACAACGACTTGTACTGGTGGAGCCAGGAACAAGCTCCCCAGAGAGGGGACTAAGTGGATAAAGTCACAGCCCAGTCTTGGTCAGCCCAGTGTCCCCCACAAGCAAACAACCTGGAAAAAAATCAGGCAAATCCTTGAGGACACTTGAAAAAGAAAGGCAGGTCTCACAGGATTAAACAGAGAGCAAACTTATTCATATATAATGTCTCCAAAGTGGGACATCCAAATGAAACAAGCCATTCACTCAGCCTTAACCCCCCTGCCGCTCCGTCGAAGGAAAACAATCCCCCGAGCTCCCCTCCTGCAGCCAGAGCAGAGCCAGAGCTCAGACAAAGCCGAGCAGCTCGGGAGCCCCAGCGTCTGCCCACAAGTGCTTTGAACCCCTATTATTATTATTGTTATTTATAATCCCGCACACGTGGACATAAAGAAGCCGTCAGCCTCCCGGAGCCAGCCCCCTTGAGAGGATAAGCACCCCGCACTCGAAGGGTAAACACCGGCTCTTGAGCCCCACAAACCAGGCTGCCGTAAGCAGCCTGGCACTGAATTAGCCACTAATCGGATTAGGATAAATTGCTTTAAACTGACATTTAGGAGTGAAAGGGCCCCCACCGCCTCTATGGGGCAGAGCCCAGGGATTCAGGCAAACCTGACTGCTGCGGCCTCACGCCCAAAGCATGAAGCATTTGCCTTATTCCAGCCAGCAGTTTTAGTATCTTAATCACAGATGAAACAACTGCATTTAGGGGCTGAGGAAGGGGCGGGAATGGGGTTAACCAGGCAGCGCAAGGGATGCTGCTCTCTCAAAGGCAAAACACAGCGTGGCAGGGAAGATGGCCATGGTATGGAGGTGGCAGAATGTGGAGGGGCCTGGGGACAGCTGGGCTGAGCTGCAGCGAGGATGCCCTGGGCCCTGAAGTGTACATGTTGGAGAGGGCAGAGGAAGCAGGGTCAGCGGTGCACATGGTACATGGACCTTGGAGACGTTCAACACCCAGCAAGGAGTGCAGACACCAGACCCTGCAAACCCCAGCAGAGGTGCCCAAAGGACCGCACGTCTTGCCACCACACTGAACAGCTGCCTCAGCCCCCTTGAACTTGGCTTCACAAACACACACATTAATTGAGAGCAAAACCAGCAAAGCTTGGTTTCCTACAGATCCATTTTCCCCCTTATGATGCTTATTAAAGCCTGAACACACATCGCTTTTCCTCCCTGCAGCCAAATGTTTCCACTACCCCATCACATGCTTGGGTCCAAGAGCCCAACAGCTCTGGGACCTCACTCGCTCCATCAAACCTTGTTGCAGTCGGCCTGCAGTTCACAGGCTATTTTAGAGGGCTGCAAACAGATAGCAGCAGACTTGCAAACACACAACTATATAACCTTTGTTTCCTTAGGGGATGGAACAAAAAGAACAGCAAAAGATGAAAGCAGAGAGCTCAGCTGCTTTGTTACTGGGTTTGAGTGTAACTGGGGACAATCCTGGAGAATTAAAGCCTCGGTGCTGTAAAAATGTAGTCAGGTATTGTAACTCCATGGATATATCCACCCCAAACTTCAAGACCGGAGAGGCTGTCACAGGACAGATACCTGTTGCCCTCCCCCAAACCATCACCCATATAGTTAAGCAAGTCATAAGCAAAAACAACACATCCTTTTTATTTCTAAACGCTAATCCTGCAGGGACTGTACCCTTAGCAAAATGCTGAAGTAAATCGGTCATCAGTAATCAGGCAAAACATTTAGTTGAAGATCCCCGGGATTTTTGGCTGAGTACCCACCGCAGGATTGGGCTCCAGCTGTTGTGACTTCCCTGGCAGACTGATGTCCTGGGTACCCTACACCAAGGGCTTGAGCTGCTTTCCTCACCACAACCTCCCTTTGCAGAATTAGAAGGTTTATTTGTTCTAAGATAAAGTACGGTGACACATTAAAGATGCCCCCGTTTTCCCTCTTAGATCAGCTTGACATCTGGTTCAAAAATGTTATGAAACACTCTCTGAACCTGCTGTGGAATTGGATATTATGATATTTCACCAAGACGTGGTTCGAGCGAACTTTCACCTCCAAGTGAAAGTTGGAGTGTTGAAAGTGAAAACAGACCATTCAGAGCCTTTCACTGGGACAGACCTTTCAGTGACACTGGATGTAGGGAAATAATTGCAGATGGTATTGTTGTGGGGGAAATATCACCTGCCATGAAATCTCACCCTGAGCGAACATTCAGTTGTTATAAGATCATATCGTTGCGCTGCTTCATGGTAACACATTCAGGCTGCAGACTTGAGCAAGGTCATTCCACAGGAAACCCGCACACAACAGGGTTTTGTTCGTTTTGGTTAATGATACCAGAACAGAGTGTGGAAGAAAAAAGTAAGCCTATCAAAATATTTTTGCTACAGATAAAATAGCCTTCAATGAAAGGGACTGTCTTTTTCATATGCATTTGCATGAAGAAATTTCAGGTTTCCAAAGGAGAAACAAAAGCGGCAGAAATGTGATGTTCAGTGGAGAAAGATGCTTTTTAAAAAACTCCTGAAAAAACTTGATATATAATTAACTAAAAAAGGAGAATTCTTGGCATTTTTGTTAACATTTCTCACACATAACCCAACAATTTCTATGTTCCTTGTAAGAATAGCTTGCTCAAAGCCCCTGGCTGACTCAGGATCTCCACCTTTCAGCAGGAAGGAATCTGGAAATCACGTTTTCTCCGCACAGATGTGTTAAAACGCAAGAGTGATGCTTATGAAAACCACACAAGGTCTGAGCTTGGCAACCTGCTGCCTTTGCAGCCTTTACCTGAACATTTCTTCTCAGTGCTATAACGACTACAAGCCAAACCCTCCTTCCCCTCAGGTAAGGAAGCAACTTGACATGGGAAAAATCAATACAGGGGAAAATTAGAACCAGGTCGTCCCCTAAGCCTTCCTTCTGCTACATCTGCATTTCCAAGTCTTGTTTTCATAACTCAAAAAGATTGGAGCCACCTGCTTTCCAGGTGCTGGAGGTAGAAGCCTTGAGATACAGTCGTTTGTGATGGACACCAAGTGGCATCTCCTGCCCCGGGACGTGGCCATGGCTGGAAGGGCAGATACGGCCGCAGTTATCCACAGGGACCCAAACACGCGTGGAGAACTAGAGGATGCTGGGTTTGTTCCGGTAAGGGTCTGAAGAAATAGCAGCGCAAACCTGTAGCCCACAGTGAGTGTGAAATCCAGGGTACCATGAGGTTTGTCCATGACCAAAGCCACTCCGTGCAAACTCCACTTCAAACCGAGACAAGCGGAATAGAAGCAAAGAGTCTGTTCAAGTCCTCGCTTCTGTAACCACTAAGGTTTCCTTCAAATTTGTTTCTTTGATAATTGTTTTTAAACAGCCTAACTAGTAATACCCCCTCCAAAAAAAGAAACTCTTAAAAATATTTTACAACCTGTTAACAGCTAAAGAAACAGCCCAAAACAATGTCTCCACAAATGCAGACGACTGTGCTTTTAATTAAGATTCACAACTTTTTTTATTGAAGGCGGTGAACTATAATGAATTCATTCATTCATTCACGGGAGTCAGCTCAACCTGCGCCGCCTCCATCATCCAACCTCCTCGGGATAATAATGGCACCATTCACACCCCAACACCTTCACTTCCACCGCACAGCATCACGCAGCAAGGAGGGGTGAAGCCCTTGATGGCCTCATATGAGCCAGCAGTGGAACTAAGTGAAACCAGGAAATATTTTTGTGACTTGGGCATCAGCCTTAAGATTGAGTCTCTGGGAAACCTTGCTCTGCATGGAAGTGGTGAGAAAGACCAAAGTGCCCCCAAAGGAGTTGTAACACGGGATAACAAATCCTCCAACAGCCCCCATCTGCATCTTCGAAATGAGCAGGAGGCCAGGGCACATCCCTCGGGCACAGTAGCACACGCAAAGACGATGGGAAAGCTGAAAAAGTGCCCCTCCCTCTCACTCACCCTCACCAGGGAGTCTTTAGATGCCTCTTGCTACTGCTTTTTTAATTTGTGGGTGAGTTTAATGGCCACAGGAGGAGCTGGCTGGACAAAGGCACCTCCTCAACATCACATTTGTCCTTGCTCCCGTGTCTCAGCTCATCTGCACCAACACCTGGCCCCTCTGAAGCCTCCCAGGGCCCTCACACAGCTTTGGGAGATAAAAACACCTTCAGATGAGTCCAGAAGCAGAGACAAACAATTGCTGACAGGCTATAGATGCTCAATAAGAGGATGGAGAACAAAAGTGTTAACACAAGCCTCCTAAACTGAAGATGGTCTCAGGTCCTCCAAACACTGTTTGCAAATCCAACCTAGCAGTTACTGAGACCAGAGGCTCCTCAGCCCCTCCGAGCCCATTCCAGGACTAAAACAACATGATTAAGCTGATGCACGTTGACCTCTGCAGTCACATATCACCAGCTTTATAAGGATGGGTATCTCTTAATGCAGTGTGGTTGCAGCCATATGGCCTAATGATACAAGACAAGCTCTGCAGGAGGGTTTGCAGGCATGAAAGCTTATCTGTGTTTTCCAGCTATGTCAGGTGGACAAATAAAGCATTGCCAGTGCCTCCAGCCCGAGCTCGGCCTAAACAGTATGTCAGGAGTCTTCTACATGCCTACCTTCTTCTCTGTCTTCTCCCTATAGGGGCTGGAAAGCATCTTTGTATATGATGGTGCGTATGTAGAATGGATGAGTTTCAAATAATAATTTAAAAAAAAAAAAAGATACTAGACTCTTCCACAGGCAAAAACCCAAAGAGACTCTGTGTATGAAGTGTCCTGACAAGCCTTGTAAAACCAGCATTTACAGAAGCACATTTCACAGACAGCATCCTGATTAAGACAGAAAGCTCCTAGAGTTTAAACACAAGAGCAACAGAGCTTCAATTAAAACTTCCTAGGTAAGGCTGTAATGGGCCCAAAAATTCCCCTGAGCTCAGGTGAGAGTGGGATCTGCAGTACTGAACAGCTCAGAGCTGCATTTCCGTATCAGAGCGACGGTCAGTGTGGTGGTAACCTACTGCTCCAGCTCCTGTATCCACCCCGGTCAAATATTTGAAGGAAGTTAAAAAGGTTTCTGAAATGCCATCAGCAATCTGCACATCTCTCCATTTCTAACCAGAGTGAGAGAAAACTGCCAGACAAAAGAGATACGCAAAACATGGGCAAATCCTGAGGGAAAGAGCTGATTGTAGGACGCGCGACTCTGTATCACCCCAGCACGGCTGGTGAGCACCCTTCCTCAGAAGGACCAGCACAGTGGCATCAGGATTATATCGCACTTTATCAGCACTAAACCACTTGGACAGAGAGGAGAAAGGAAAAAAAGACTCTGAGTCTGAGCCTCCTGCAGGTGTGATTTGTGCCGAGGACGCCAACAAGAGGCACACGGGTTTGCTGTGTTATGTAGCCAAGGCAAACAAGACACAGCAAGGTCCAATTCTGACCCCCTCAGGATCCATAAACCAGCCTCTGGGAGCTGGTGGGGGGGCACGTTAGTCCTAATTGTGTCTTGTTTAACTTGGCTCTTCGAACAGCAAAGCTTTTTCAGGTTTGGCTAGAGCCACCAATCTCACACCTTGGTGGGACTTACTTCTTTTCTTGGATTGGCAATTAAAAAAAAGATCCCTAATGTTGATACACGCTAAATGGTTTTGATCAAAACCCACTTACTTTTACAAGAAGCAGTCAGGATGACGTGTCGAGAGCCTCTGCCCAATGCATTAGGGAGAAGCACACGCCGAGGGCGAGATCCTCCCTCTCATGCTCCTTTAAAGTTCCACTGACTGCTGTTACTTTTCTCTGGACTTTCCCCTCCTGACCAGCAGCAGAACACAGATGCACACACTCTGCAAACACGGGTATAAATCCCAACAGCCTCATTCCTCACCGCAGCCACCGACATGAAAAGTGAGCCGGGGAGAGCCCTTTGTGGAAGCAGCACCCAATACCCACATTGGGGCCAGTCCAGCAATTTCCATGACCAGCAAGAAGTGAACGATTGGTGTTTTTCATGCAGGCATAATCTTGCACAAAACACACTCCAAAGTGGCTGGATCAGTCCCATGTTGCAGCGGAGAAGCCCCATGGAAGAAGAACTTTGCGTTTGCTTACCCACCAACCACATCAGCAAGCCCAGGTATGCTGAAACCTCCACAGCAGCCTGGAAGCTCTGTGAAAGTGTAATATATGAAGCTCCTGGCACTGAGTATCTGGCAGATCAGTCTTTCCCTCCACATTTCTTATTTTGGCCCGGTAGGGAGAGCACAACTGTGTTTGCTCATGCAGAACTGGCCTCAGTTTAAGAAACAGAGGATGAGGCATAACATCGTCAAACTTCTAAAAGGGATTTGTTAGCTTGGTACAGAGATGAAGAAAACTAAGGTGGAAAAGACAAAGCAGGGGTTCAGTCCTTCCTCCCACACACTTAATGTTAAAACCACAATGTTCGCAACCTCTGTGCCAGGGCAGGATGGCTCTTGCCAGCCCATCTCCAGCCCTGCTTGCTCCAGAAACACCCCAAGTTGTTACTGCCCTGCTGACAAGCAGGCAGGGAACAGGGATCTCAGCACAGCACTTCATCTACATTTTAGTCTGTTACTGACAAGGTTAGAGCTGATTTGACGGCCTCAAGGTCTCCTGATCCCCTCCTCGCATCTCCTAAGTGACTCTGCAACCCTATTCCCCCCTCACCTGCAGGTTATCCAACCCAATCACATCCTCCCCTGCCCAGGGGACCTCCTTCACCCATCCCTCTCTTCTGCAAGAGCCAAATCCTCCAGCCGTCCACAATTTCCCTTTGCAGTTGTACCTAACACCTGTTTCAGAAGAGAGAAATTGGGGATAAACCCCCTTTTTTACCCACAGTGAAAGAAACCGTCACCTGCGTGGTTTGTGGTGTGCTGCATGCAGAGGCAGCTCAACAACACAGTTTTCCCTAAAATAAGAAATAAACAACAACAAAACCACCACAAAAACCACCAGCTGCTCAATGCATTGCAGGTTCCTGTCCGATCTGATCTTCTCAAAACCTTCTCAGCCCTGCCAATTCTCAAGCATCTTCTTCTGGCATGTATGTCTTGGATTATTCATTTCACAAGGGAGTTCACTGCCTTTTTCTAGTTTCCACGTCCTTTTCTTATTTCTGTTCTGTATTTCCAGTACCTTTTGATCAGTTACCACACTGAACACAAGAAATGGCAACTGGATAAATCAACAGCATATCTTGTCCAGTTATTCCCCATTATAACCATGTCCAGATGCTTCACTGGAAGTTGCAAGAAAGCCCACTGGGGATAGTTATCATATTTAAAACTTATCCATTCCACTCCTCCTGTTATCAAGTTGTAATATTCCCCCTTTTAGCATCATATACATATGTAATTTACAATACACATGGCCTTCAGCCCAAAATAGCAGAGAAGATGCAAAGTTGGACATCTGCAGTTATCTACAGATCAGACAAACATGATACAAAGCTGGGGTCAAAACACAAGAAAACCTGTGGCATGAGAGAACGCAAGTTCTAGTCCACACAGTATAACCCTGTTCCTAATCTTTTCCAGCATCTAGATTTGTCTGGACCTGCTCCACTGGAATTTCTTTTCAAAAGTTTGCAGGTAGAACTATACCTGGGGTTCCCAGATCGCATGGCCACCGTGTACCATGACAGTAGCGCTTCCACATCGCTGTTGGGGACAACTACTGCATTTCTAATCATGTCAGTGTCTTGAAGGCGTCTGTGATTGATTTACAAAAATAATTCCTTCACTTCTGTCAATGACAGCCAGTCAGCCTCCAATTTACAGGAAAAATTCCTGATATTAATTAGATTAACCACCTTGCATTCACATGTCAAACCACTTCTATTGCTTCACTTCTCCCATTCTCCTCCTCTGTTGATGCCTCCCCGACAATGCATCACCAGCACGCACCTTCTCCCCGCAACAGCTTCACTAATGGAAATATTTAATTAGCCATATAGAAATATTTTATTAGCCATAAAACCCACTTCACAAGACTCCACCTCAGCATCTTTTGTCCTGAGAGCTTTTCTATGAAACCAAATCTGTCACGTGTCCTCCAAGACGTTCCCTTTAAACCAACCTTAAAATCTTGCCTTAATCCCTGTTTCCTATAACCAATCAGTAACTTCCTATGTGTTATAACAAATGCTTGGACAACCACGGATAAGATGCCTTTTTCCAGACAAAGGAAAGGTAGTGTAGCTTACAAAGGTGCTAAATTGCACCTAAATTGAAGCTGCATCCCATTGCACTTCCCCTGCCCTTATGTCTTTAACAATCTTTTCTCCCAGATCCATTGCAAAGCTTTTCCTGCTATTCAGGTCGAACACAGAGGTCTATAGTTACCCATTACCACTAAGTCTTTTGTTACAATCACTATAAAAACACAATTAAAGCTGGATTATGGTATGCTTATGCGGAACAATATCTTAATCCACAAATGGTCCTGTGGAAGCCACATTTGGAGTCAGATCCTAGCTGGTGCAAATAAGAAAACTGGAATTGAGCCCAGAGGAGATTAATACAACAGTACCTCACTAATTCACGCTAAAGGCGAGGAAACCACGTTGAATATTTCACACTAAAAGCAGTAAGAGAAGTACAAATAAATACATCACAAAATACTTTCCTTTTCCATTTTAAGCAGCTATCTCTGCACAAACATCATGGTGCACTGAAATGAGAGGAGCATACTATTTATAGCTAATGAAATCTTGCTAACACTAGACATGGCTACAGCACCTGTTACTAAATCTCTGCTGAGGAGTGTAGATAGACCACCAGGTTCCTCGAGAGCTTATAAGAAAAGCCATTTATTGAAGTGAAGCTTTGTCAGCTTCTATTGTACATAAACACAACATTAAATTGAGGCTTAATATTTACTGCTCTGTCATCTCAGCAGGCAATTATCATCAGTGCCTGAGGCCAGATCCTCAGGTGATGTAAAATACTAGAGCACCCTGATTTCACTGACTGCCCCTATTACTCTTCAGCATACTTCCAATCAACACAAAGGAAATTATGCCCGAGGCATGGCTGCGAGGCTCAGAACCCAATCTGCATCCAAAGGATGGCCTGTTTGAGGAGATTATCACCTTAAAAACACTTCAGCTTCTTCCACATGCTGAGCATCAATCCCAGAGAACAAGTTAGCGGGAGCCTCTTGCTGCACGTGCCCCATACGCTCGCTGCCCATGACCTAACGCAAAGCTTTGCAGGTAAAGCAGAATATACCCTGCAGCAAAGCTATAACTCTCTCCCACCAAAAAACGTGACAGCTTTCCTTAAGCTGTGGGTCCTCCAGGCCCAGTACAGAGGGAAAACAGAGAAAGGCTGATTATGTTTCCCCATGAGGTCAGCCCAGGCGCAGGGAGGAGCCCTCCCCAGCCCTGCAGCAGTGGGGCAGGCACCGCATCACCCCAAGACATGATGTTCCGAGTTTAAGATTCTGCTGGGGACAGAGAGGGAGGCTGTAAGCAGATGTGGAGCAGAGCTGGAGACCTGGGGACTTTGCCCCTCGGACCATCCCAGCATAAAGCAGCACAGGTGACTTCCCAGCAGGAATCAGCCAGTCCCTCCTACCACAAACGGACTGTATTTGTGCAGCGGAGAGAATTAGCTCAAACTAAGCACAGCATTCATTTCTGAGGCTGATTCTTGCAAAGCCGTGTACAAGAGAAGCAGGAAACCCAAGGCCACAGGTAGGTTGTTGCACCCACGGAGGCACGAAGCCAGCAGCGGTATTCACTTAATGCAGGAGGCCCACAGCGAAACATCTAGTCCCTGACAATACCTTCTAGGTACCTAGCTATCTTTCATCATCACGGTGTTGAGCAATAACAGTCAATAACTTCTTGGCATCTTGGAGAATATCCATCTGCACTTTGCTTTCTAGTGACTTATAAAATTTCTGCCTCGCAGGACCCCATCCATTTCTTGTGCCGGTTCTCCCTTCAATTTCACACTTAATTAAGTCCCCAGATCAAGTCTTAGGATGGATTGCTCAGTAGACCAGCAGCCAGAATTGATGTCGTATCTAAATGATGAGGCCTGAGGTTAAAAAAAATAAGAGGGAGTGATAACAAGAGAGAGGGAGGGAAAGAAGAGGGGAAGAAGGAAAGCTGCTTTTATTTCAGGGTTAAAAGCTTAATCTTCTACTAAAACGGTATCACATGAGAAGGAAAGAGTCTCTTATCCATGTGATAATGCTGACCCAGGCTTGGTTTAGAAGCTGTAATATCATTTCAAGAGAAAATTATGTCGCCAAGTAACTTTTCTTCAGAGGCAATTAAAACGAAACAGGACTCAGAAGGAAGACAGCACGGGATGGAACAGGGGGACTGAGCAGCGCTCATTTGCAGAGGAGACGTGCTGAGCCTGTGATGAGAACAGTGCAGAACCAGACATCAGTCATGCGGAGCCTACGGGGGCTCAGTGTGATGAAGTGCTCAAAAGCTTGGGTGTTTCCTCTGAGCTTTCTCCAGACTCCTTGGTTTAGGCTGAACAGGGCTGCAAACCTCATGAGCTAAACCCTTCTCGGGAGATTTCTGGAAGTTCCTGTTCTTCTTGGAAGTATCACAGGAGGGCTTAGTTTTATTGCTGCTATTTGGTATTTTGATTCCTAGTACGGTCAAACCCAGGAAGGCCAAAGGCAATGAGAGAGCAGAGCTAACAACATTTTTTGAGCATTGTAAAAGGCTGAATTTGGGTTCACACTAATAGTGTTTTAGGCCAGCCTTATTCTAGGCTCATACAAGCAGGTCTTCATAGTAAGAAAAGAATTAAGTCCTATCAGGAGCAATTCAGCCAAATAATAAGGCATCTTCCAAAATACCTCAAAGACCCTGGTAGCTTGTTGCTGGATAAGGAAACAAGAAAGAAGTATATGGGTTTCCAAAGTCCTTTGTTTGACTGTATAAACGAACTTGTACATACACAGTATCTGTCTGGGACAATTTAACTTCAGGCCATCATTTATGAAACAAAGCACTATTAATACAATAGCTGACTGAAGAAGTTCCTCCACTAACAACTCCCAGCATTTCATTTATTTGCTCAGCTCCCCTCTAACATCCTAGATATTACAGATGAGATAACACACTGCAAACCCTCATCACCATCCATGACACATCACTTGCTTTTTCATCCTTTGTGACTTTCTCCTCATCTACTGAAACGTCAAAACAGCAAATCTGGAGTCCTTTGGCACACAAGGTCTGCTGGTTTGACACACGGCCAGAGCACGTTCCTCGCCTCAAAGTAATGCTACAGACTCTAGTACTACTACTTCCCATGGACGGGCACTGTCAGTGGGAGATGTGCAGGCCATGTACAGATGATTATGAGAAAAAGAGCTGTTTGTTTGCACACACACTAGTCCAGATCCCAGATATTGGCTGGTGCAGCAGCCATGCTCCATCAGCCGCCTCCTCTGCCACAGCCCCGGCTCCTGCAGAAGTCATACATTGGAGCCATTTTATCATTGGTCATAAAAGACTTTGACAGAATCTAGATATTTGTTTTTCCTTGAAAACAGCAAAGCCTAGAAATATACCTAGAAATACACCAAATAAAAAACACAAATCTGTCCCCAAACAGCGTAAGATTAATATTCATTGCATTTTCCATATGAAGGCAACTGGTAGGAGTCCCGAGCAGAGATTGCATCAGGGGATGATTCTAGCATCGAGCAAACCCCATCGCAGATGTTATCCAGGAGAAATGCTCTGATCCCAGCAACACGAGTTATTTACATGGCAGCTGAAGAACACAACACAAACTGCACACAGTCCCTGTGCTAACAACGCAGCATTTTGACTGGAAGCTGTGGGTAAACCCAGGTGAGAACACCGCAAAGCCACTACAATTCTTTGAAAGAGGCCCGAGTGTGGCCTCACATCCCCACTCAGTCGGGGTCAAACAGGCATCGATCAGCACCACACAGCCAAGATTCCCTGAAGCTACGAGCAAGAATCTGATGCTGCATGCGATTCCCCTACAATACACTGCACTTTAACTGCACTCACATATACAGGGAGCTGTGTGCTCATTATTTTATTTGCTTACCCATTTCTACAGGGAGGGGGAGGCTTCCCCGCAAGCCATCACCTTTATATCCTGACATTTGGTTTTTGTGAGAGCAATTTCGGATTGTGCCTCAAACGATGATTCTCACCGTTACGCTTGCTCTTTTGTCTCTTTGGACACATTGGCAAATTCGCTTCAAACCAAGGCATGAATTTAGCAGGGTACGAAGGGAGCAGTTAGTGCAGGGAGACAGCTGGAGATGGAAGGCGTGTGGTACGTCGCAGTTTTTAATTGTTCCTGCTGTCAGAAAACAACTGAAGGACGGTAGCTCATAATATTTCCTGCACATAAAATCCTAATCATTGCCTGCATGGGATCCATCCATTAGCAAAGTAAAGATTTTCCCAAGTTCTGTGTTGGATTGAAAGCAGGCATCCACAGGATTTTGTCTTGTCCCACCTGCCTGCATGGAAAGCTTGCACTCAGCCCGTCTGTTCTTTGTTCCCATCAAGAATTCACACCTCATTCCAATCTGCCTTCAGAAAAGAAACATTTCTAAGGTCCCAAATAAGCTTTCTTTTGTTTTTAGACTGTAACAGTTCACACTGCCATAGCAATTCTAACCAGAAGATAAGAACATCATCTTCACACTCTGCCGAGTGCTTCACATTTTCAGTGTAGAAGATTCAAGGACACCTGCCTACATACTTGGGTACTACCTCTCTCACTTCAGTACGAACCTAAATTTAAGAACATGCAAATACGACTATCTACATTTTCTGAAAAACTTGGACCCAATGCAGACACCTAAATATTGTAGTGAAAAAATTTGCTGCAGCCATGGAAGAGACAGGCTTGAATCCCACCTGGTGGAGAAGTGGATTGAATAGACCTCCCTGAATTCCACAGATGCTGGGTATGAAGGAAACGTGCCTCCATAATATATCCAATATCTAATTCTTCTGGTTCCAGGCAGTACTCTGAAGAAGTAAAAAATCCCCACGGGCAGCCCTTTGGGTGCAAAGGCCACATCAAAGTGCCAGCGAGGCTTGTTGTGTTACACAGGTTCATTTCAGTCCCAGGCTGTGCACGAGGCTGCTGTGAAGCCAAGAATGAAATCAAACACACCAACCTGCAATGGTGCAAACCTGCCCTAACACAAGCAACACTCAGGCCGAAGTGAGAGCTGAGCTGCAGGACTGAGAAACTCCCGAGGAGCTGCTGCTGTTTGATGTACCTGAGATCTCTGCTGAACGTAAACCCAAGTAGATTACAGAGGTCACACTGGGTAGATGATTCCAGTTGGTGTTCTGAGAACCAAAAATCTGAGAAGAGCCGAGTCTAAACGTACAAGAATCAATCACAGCCACAAATCCAAGCATTTGAACTTGCAACCAGCTTTATTGTGGTTCATAAATCCAGAAAGGAGAAGAAAAATCTTTTCACAGAAGTTCTTTTGGATTCAAAACAAAAACATAAAAAGCACACACACAGAGCAAGTTTTGTGTATCAAATTGAACTTTTTGAACATATGCTGATGCAAAGGATAGCAGCAATCTTTCAGTTTTCATTATTTTACCCAGGCAGCCATTTCACAGAATTGGCACAGGGGATTACAGAGGTGGCCTGTGAGCCCGCAGGAAAGAAGAACCACAGAAGGGTTTGAGGAAGGACTCTCCTTAGCACAGACTGGGAAACAGCCTCTTTTTTCTGGGATAGACACAGCTTTACGATTAAAAAAGTAGGATTCTGCAGTAAGACCAATGGACACTAACATCGGTGGTATCCTCTCTCTCCAAATATGTTGCTAAATATGTTGGAATGCAAGAAACCCGCTGGTTATGGAAGTGTTTGGCAGTGCTATGTTCAGCCAGAGCTGCAGGAGGGACCAGCCAGGACCATGAGCACCGGAGGTCTGGAAAGCATTGGTGTCACCGGAGCATCTCTCCTGGGCAGGCAATGACAGACTGACAGCACTTCATGGGGAGAGCTCATCCATCACCATAACCACCACCCTGCGGTGTCAAATCCTCTGCTTTCTGGTGAGGCTCCTCCTGTTCTCCACCGAGAGTCCCCTCTTCTGCTGATGGCAATAAAGCTAACAAAGAAATCTATTCCATGTTTCAAAATATATGCACTTCGGTCAAGTTTCCTCCCCAGCAAGAAAAGACAACATCGTGGGGTTTGTTCCAGCACCTCGAGAGAAGTGATTCAACTGCCCATATGTTCACGCTAATAGAATTTTTTTGCTTCAAAAATGTTAATCTATTTAAAAGGTCGCCTTTATTTAAAAAAGAAGTCTTCATGAAAGGTTTCAGAGTGCCTTTGACACTGGATTACATCATGTTTCCTCTGACATCTGAGTCACAAAATGCTCAGAGCGGGATTTCCAAGCCTTCCCTTTATTTTCGGTTCCCATGAACTCCACTCCCACTGCGATCAATAGGATTATTGCCACAGGCTTCAACAGGAGAAAGGTTGGCAAATGCTGAACACATCTGAAGGCCCTAACCTCAAAGTCAATATTTTCCAGGCAAGAAAACAGCACTTTGGTTATCAATGAATATGTCAAACAAGAGACCCATTATGAACAAAGCAGGCTGGGAAATTATCCCAGAAGAAAGAAAAGAAATAATACTATAATGTAACATCTTCCCTATAGCCTATGGCAGTTTATTGTGATTAATATGAGCTGTTTTAAGGTGCCTGTTAAGTAAATCAAGAATTAGAACAGTATTTCTGAGTATCTACACAAGAAGGATGAAAGGGATGCCATAAGGCTATCGTAGTCTTCTGCTTCTACTCCAAAGCAGGATCAATTCTGCTTAGGTCTTTCCTGCTCAATGCATCCCAAACAGCTACTAAACACCTTCAGCTGTTCCATGCCTCTTCCAAACTCCTCCAGAGCTTTCCTGCCTTCATCGCTGGACAATGCTACCAGTTACAGCCCCTCCTGTAATGCAAACCTAGAGCGACATGATCAAGAATTCCTCCTGATACCCTTTACAACAGCTTTTGCACTCATTAAGTTTGTTCCTCCCAATCTCCTGCAAATTAAAACACCAGAATTTCTTCCCTTTTATAGGCCACATTTTCCCAGGTCTTCCTATGAGCTCACCTGCAGACTTTGTGGAGGAGCAGAATGAACCCCTGACCACCAACCCTTGCTCAAAAAAAAACACTGCAGTGTTCAAAGCCAAACTCCTTATACCAGCAAACTCCTTACACCAGTATTTCCTTTGATTTTCAGGGCTCAGCTCAGTCTTTGAGGTAAAAATTACTGTGAGAGGGATCGTGCAGAGATCTCACTATTTCTCCTTCAGTTTCAGCTACAGCCAGGACATCTACTCTTTGAACTGTTTTAAAGAAGACGGGTCCATCCAGAGCGGTACCCGCACTTTCATGATTCCATCTGAAACAGCAAGGACATTTCTGATGCCTTTTGGATATTTCACAAGATTGTATAAAACTTTTCGGTCAGCATAAAACCAGCCAGGCCTGGAAGTGCGCGGTGGCAGCAGGATCGGTGCAGCTCGGAGCCCAGGGCTGCACGCTGCTACTTAAATGGAAGATTCTTTCAGAGCAGTATTAAGGTTTAGGACTTATAACTGAAGAGCTCTAATCCTTTCCAGTAGAGGCCAATGGTGCATGTAAGAGTATTAAGCTTGGTATACATTAAATCCTAAACATTTCCAAGTTGCAAGCAGAAATAGATCACAATCAAAGCCTGCAATTCAAATGTGCTCACTTGAATGAGCTCAAAATCCAGGGTCTGACTTCAGCAGAACTCTTCTCCATACATCCTGAGCTCCAGATCTGGACTGGAGATATTAAATAGCAGTCTCAGTCCTTATCTTCAGTCCATCTGAAGATCAAAGAGAATTAGAAACAAAAGCATTCCAAGGCATTGAAGTGATACATTTGTAATGAGTTTCTCCTATTATTCCACACAGTTGGGATTTTTTTTGGGGGGGAAGGAAGGAGATTTTGGCAGCCGGCTAAGAAGCGAATATGGAAGCACATTTTAACACATTTGAATACTAATTTCCTCCCCTCCTCTCCCACTTTGTGCTCAACAAAACCACTGAACAGATCCATGAAATTACGGGAGATACAAATCCTTTATCCACAGTTTGCAGTTGTTGACATGCAAGACCCTTAATATGTAAATAAATTGAGCTGGGTATTTTTTTCTCTTCAAAGCAGCATTGCTCAGCAGATAAACAGCAACAATGCAGCCCGTGTGATGGCCCAAATAATTAGCTCCCGCGAGCAGAGGATCTCGTTGCAGCACCTCTTCAAGTCTAACTCGGATGGGGAGCAAGAGGGAAGGGGCTGCTCCTCAGCTGTCGGCAAAGAGAAGGAAATCCAACTTCAAATCACCTGCCATTTTGAAAATTACGTCCCTTGATCATGAATTAGTGTCAAGGCAGATGATGAGGGATGAAGCAAGGAATGAATGAGGGAAAGAGAGCAGAGAGAGAAGGAGAGAGAGAGGAAGAAAAGAAGATTCTCCAGAGGCTTACGAGAACTGTGCCGGTGCAGAGACTGCGCACACACGCCATCTCCTTCGCAAAGTCTGCGTTTTGCCAAAAAAATAAAAAGACCCTGATCCCTAGAAATGTTCCTGTCTGCTGGCTCCTAGAGATAAGGAAGCGATATTTCACAGTCTGACACTAATCATATTTGGGCATATTAAGTAAGGACGGTGCAGGGGCTTTCTTTGCAGCACACATATCCCCAGTTCAAAGCGAGAGCTCGTTACTGTGCCTAAAAAATCCTCTTAACTCAAAAAAACGAGACAAAGAGGGAAGAGAAAAAAGAAAGGGAGGGAGGTGTTTGGGTGGGGGGGAGAAGTGTCATTATCTTTGTACGGTTCTCCCATCCCAGCCAGTGACGTCTGCTGCAATATTTTATGACGAGGAACAGGGACAGGACACACGGGGCCACAGATGGGACAGTGCATTTGTCTTTTCCCCATCCATGAAAACAGACCAGGAGACTTGTTAAAACAATATTCCATGGCTGTAGTTTACACATCCCAGACTTCACTCCACCTAAAGGTACAACGGCCACTGCAGAGCCAGCTCCTGGGGTGAAATCAGTGGAATTATCCCCATCGGAGACACGGCCCTGTTTGCTCCTACGGCAGGAAATTGCTCACCTGGTTCAGCCCATCCCATGATCAACCAGCCCTCAGCATCTCCTCAGGTGGCTCCACTGCATTTCAGCTTTGGCTCACACGGTATGAAGACTACCAGAAAGAAGACACCTTTGACAACTCCAGTTCATCAGATGAAGGTGTTACCAAACGCAGCCCTCTCCAAAACAACAGTCCTCACTAAGCCCAGCCCATCAGTTTGTACCGCATCTCTGTGACGGTCAAAGTGCTTGGCTCAACTAGATCCCATCTGCAGGGCTCAGCAACAGATGAGCCAGGACAGCCCAAGAATATAAAGGTTTCAGCAAATAGTATATTAAAAAACTGAATCAGTTTGGAGGAGAGCCAGGAAGGTCACTATGCTGAACCTCAGCATTATCCAGAATGAATGTTTCAACTCTCTTTTTGCCAAATTAGAGTTTTAGTTGGAGACTAACCTACTTTTAATGAAGAAGATGCAATAACCCCCATTTGAACTTTGATTTGTTCCACCAATGACAATTCCTACATATTTAATTTTTTCATTCTGCCAAGCAAGCAAAAATAAAGCCCAGATTGCTGCTTGCAGCATGAGGTAAAGCTACCACAAGAAAAGGACTTGCCACAAGCCTTCCCCACACCTCCCAAGCTCTTCTGAACACTTCAGACTAAGTCCTGCAGGCTGATCCAATTGTGGAATAGCTCTGCTAACCCTGGAGCCGCTCAAAGAAAGTATTCATTTCACTGGGATGAAACAGCTACAGCACAGCCATTGTAGGAGCAGCACAGTGGGGCTGGGATTCTCAAACAGTGCGTTATTAAAGAGACGAAAAATGATTAGGATTGAAGCTGAGCAAAAAAAACCCACTGGTCTCTGGGGAGATATGCAAGAAAATGCTGAGAGGTGGAAGTGGATTTATTTTTTTCTTACAATTGCTATCTTTTAAGCATTCACACAACACTACCCATCAGAATGTCTGGATAGAGGCATCAAAATTTGCTTCCATATGCTAAACATCAAGGGGGTTTCACCTGAACCACCACCTGGGAGCTGGTTCTGCTGCCCAGGGCAGCCCTGTCCTGCAGCCCCGTCCTGCTCCTCAATGGAAATGTGGACATTTGCGGCTATACATCAGGATTTAACATATTCCCTGGTCAATCTAGACTAATACAGCAACACAACATCTTCCCCAGAGCCCATGCTGCTCATTCCCATAAATATGGGTGTGTAGCAAAGCACTCTAAAAGGTACAACTTATTTTTTTTCCCCAATGGCAAAACAACCCATTACTATAGTTGGCTTACGACACTGCACAGTGCCACTCATGCTGATTACTCTCAATCTAAAGGGTCAGCATTTCCCACACTGGCTGCCCTCATTCCAAAGAACCCAGGAAAAGCAAATTTTCAGGTTAGAAAAGTCTTTGGTTTTATGTTTTCACTTCCCAGAGAAAAAGCCCTATGCCTAAAATAAAATAATCGTGTAGAATCCTATTCCTCTACAGGAGATATGGGCTCAGCTGACTACCAGCCAGGCCAAAAGTTACAGGAACAACAGAGAGTATTATTAAACCTGCTGGAGGATTGAAAAACTGGGGGTGCCTGCAGTTATGCAAAACATCACCAATTTCACATGGCCACATATCAGAAGGCCACTAATCGTCTCTTGGTCCAATCCCACACAGAAAAGAATATTCCTGTTTGCTTCTGTTTAAAAACTACAGCCTGAACTTCAGTTCCTAGCAAGGTAAAGCTGGTCACAGCCATTTCTGCCTCAAGGGCTGTGTCCTGCTGCTCTTCACGCAGCAAACAAATCCCAGAATGTCAGGGATTGGAAGGGACCTGGAAAGCTCATCCAGTGCAATCCCCCCATGGAGCAGGAACACCCAGATGAGGTTACACAGGAAGGTGTCCAGGCGGGTTGGAATGTCTGCACAGAAGGAGACTCCACAACCCCCCTGGGCAGCCTGGGCCAGGCTCTGCCATCCTCACCATGAAGAAGATTCTTCTCAAATTTAAGTGGAACCTCCTGTGTTCCAGTTCGAACCCATTACCCCTTGTCCTATAACTGGTTGTCACCAAGAAGAGCCTGGCTCCATCCTCCTGACACTCACCCTTTAGATACCTGTAAACATTAATGAGGTCACCCCTCAGTCTCCTCTTGTCCAGCTCCAGAGCCACAGCTCCCTCAGCCTTTCCTCACACGGGAGATGCTCCACTCCCTTCAGCATCTTTGTTGCCCTGCGCTGGACTCTCTCCAGCAGTTCCCTGTCCTGCTGGAACTGAGGGGCCACAGCTGGACACAATATTCCAGATGTGGTCTCCCCAGGGCAGAGCAGAGGGGCAGGAGAACCTCTCTGACCTACTGACCACCCCCCTTCTAATCCACCCCAGGTACCATTGGCCTTCCTGGCCACAAGGGCCCAGTGCTGGCTCATGGTCATCCTGCTGTCCCCAGCACCCCCAGGTCCCTTTCCCCTACGCTGCTCTCTAATAGGTCATTCCCCAACTTAACTTAAACACTGCGACCAACCTGCCATGCCCTGCAACAAGCATCTTCCTCCGAGCTCCTTTACATTCCGCTCATCAACTAGAAAATCAGTTTTACCGCAACCCAGCCTCACAGCTACACAGAATGCAAGGAATGAGATTAAAAGGGATTATGTGTTTCTCGCAAGCAATGAGGCTTGATAGCTGAGACAGGCATCGCCTTAACATGTCTTGCACTTTGTTTGAATAGTTATTACCCCCCAGCTCCTTGAGTATGAAGGTTTGTAAGGATGAGCCATATGCCATGCAATTAGGATTTCATTTCTGCTTATTGTTCACACGATTTGGAATGGTCTTCAGGATGTTTACAGGTTGCTGACATTTTCCCGTCTCTTCAGGCAAGACTGCGTTTTCAGAAGTAAACACCCTGGTGAGGGAAGGAAAGCCTCAGATTCAAGTGGAATGGATGCTGAATGCAAACTTCCCTCCAATCTAAGCAGGGAAATTTTTCAGATCTAGGCTATCCATTACTATAACACGGTTCCAGACAAAAGCCATTCACAAGGTCCAGCTGCCCTCAAAAACGGGACACGGGCTTTTGGTTCAAACTTCCCAGACATCTCTGATTGAGTGTTCATCTGCATTGCAACAGGATCCATGTGGCTAATAAATAAAGCCAGTTGTACCGAATAAAACGCATCTATTTTATGAGATGACAGAGGAACTAGCCTTTTTCAGGAGGCTGTTCCAGTGACACTTACTTGAGCAGAGACTTGAGGAATCCAGGCTCAGCCGTTCCCTGACACACCACCAAGGTACCCGCACGACTCTGACTTCCCCACACGGGTGAAAAATGCCTGGGAGCACCACAAACACACGAGCCTCAAGCAGACCCAACCCCAGCACTGCTCCTCCACCAATTTTCGTCTTATTCTAGAAGTTTAGCTGGAATGGATACCTGCAGCGCTATCCCACCTCTCTGCTGGAAACACTTCTCATTTCGCACTTCTCCTCTCCTGGAGATACATGACCACGATATATGTTCTGGGATGCGAAACCAGAAATGCTATTTTTAAAAGCAACATCTGCAGCAGCAGAACCAGAAGCACCAGAAGCCTTGGCCACTTCAAACACCGCCCAACATCCGTGCACTCACATGCACCCCACATCCCACCTTCTCACGTTATCTCCACCACAGTGAGGCATCAAATCCAGCCAACGCTTGTCTTCCCTTCCACACAGGGATGCTGGAACGGCACAATCCTCACAACGGATGGATTGACACGATCAGAAGTAATTTAATTCATGTTTACTCTGCAGCTAATGAGTGCAGGTCCCCTCCAACTCTCAGTCCCCTTCCAATTTTTCACTGCGAAATTGCTACAGTTTGCGGTTGAAGCTCTTCACAGTAGATTAGTTAACATTATGTTTTTATTAAAGCCGAAGTTAATATCCTTATTCTCTGAAGGAGACCACTGGGGTTGCTGGAATTATTTTTTCCCCTTCAGTTTTTTTGCTAAGAGCCTTCTCTGAGTTAGAAACACAGAGCCTGCAGACCCCCAGCTGAACGCTTAAGGGAGCCCCAAACAGTTACCTCTTAGATGGTTATTTACATTGGAATATAAAAATCACTCTGCCGGATCAGAGCAGGGGCCTGTCTACCCAGTATCCTGCCTGTGCCGGTGGCCAGCTGCCCCAGAGCAGGGCTGCTCAGCACTTCTCTGTCAAAGCTTTACTGATAGATACGTTTTTTCCAACAGCTGCCTACAGAAAACGTTGACTTGGCAATGAAGAAAACAGAGGTCTCTAACCCAAGTAATTTTGTATTTGGGATATAAGGCTTTCCATTTCCTGATCAGAGAGAACTGGTTTGCAGTCAAGAGTTAGAATTTCCTGGGGAAAAGAAGTTATGCGAAATTATGTTCATATTCAAAATTTTCCATTAAAATACTCCTAGCTTATAAAAAATTCCCTGGCATTTTCAGAGCCTTCCTGCTGCTCCTTCCCCGCTTTCCTTGCCCACCTCTGCTCATCATGATGCTGATGCTGCCAGTCCCATGTTCCACCCTGCTCTGGACTCCCTGTGCCACAAAACAGCACTGCAGACCAACAAGAGTAACCTAGATCAACAAAAGTCCCTTTGGAAGCCATTCTACCCACCAAGGACTTCTATCACGTGCCAATAACTCAAGAGCTCCCCACCTTCCCTTCTTGCTCTTCATACACAACTTTTGTGACATCAGAATCAAACAACGCCAAATACCTGGTGTACTTCACAGTGATGTAAATCACAAAAACACCCTCTTATAACATCAGTGACGCCACTCTGACGTGAATCCTCAACCAGTACATCACACATACAGTCCACCCATCTCTCACGGCTGTTCTTCAGCTTCTAGAGTTTCTTCACCCTTCGTTAAACATTATGCAGATAAATTCATTGTCTCTGACAACTGGCTGCATGAATTCAACCCCCAGCCCATCCCTGGCAAGCAGGAGGGTGTCAGGACCATCTTCCCTGTCCTGACTGCACAGGGATTAATGAACACTCTGAGTCCATCCAGGAGAGGCAGCAATTGGCAACGCAGCTTATAAAAAAAGACAGAGAGAGCAGAGCCATTATCATCTGGGGAGATTTAGGAGACAGCTCTAAATCCCACAGGGATCATATATTCAAGTTCATCTCTTCAATCAGGAGAGCTAGAAATTGCCTTTTTAAAAAAAAAAGTAATGCTGAACCGTCAAATCAGTATGAGATAAGGCTTGAAGAAAAAGCCTAATTTCTGTGGGCTCTGTGAAAGGAGAAGCTGCCACAGCACCGAACGCTGAGCCGCGGGGCTGGGCCTGCAGGACAGGGCTCGCTGCTGGAAAACTGCTCAAAAGGTGGACTTTGAAAAAGAAAATGGCTTTCCAAATGGAAGTGTTCAACTCTGAAGTTCATTATTACAGAAATTCCATCAGCTTAATCAAAACAACTAGTGGGAACGGACCCATTCTACAAATTCTAAAATGTTTGTGGGTTTGTTTTTTTCCCCCACTGGTCCAACGCTCAAGCTCTGTGAGACGCCGTAACCTGAACAGTATTTGTTCACCAGTGCAACCTGCAGAAATTGCACAGTCTGGGGACAAGCTCAGGTCTCAGATCCCAGGCCAGGATGGCTCAGCTTTGCAGCCCAGCCACAACTCCTAGACAGGCTCTTGCCATCCCCAGCCCCGAGCTGGGGCTCATCCACTGTCCTCCAGTCCAGCCGCAGAGCTGCCCCGCCGTCCCCAGTCCAGCCGCAGAGCTTGAACCCCAGTCCAAGCCCCAGGCTGCTCGGGGACCACAAGGCACTGGGGAGTTACAGCAGCAATACATTGGTTTTCTGCCGCTGACTCCGTATGGGATGCGAATCACAGCACCAGCCAAACCCCAGGCTCTGTCTCTCTCCAACACAACACTCCTGTGCACCGTGGTTTTTAATTAACCTTGGAACAGCAAAGGGTCTTCTTTTTTTTTCCTTTTTGCCAAACACAGCCATATTTTACAGGGATGGTGACAAGCTAATTAACTTAATTCTTATGACACCTCTCTGTGAGATGAGGCTAGGGTTGGCTAGCTCTGCAATGCGGTGTAGGGCTAATTAAAAAATAATTACTACTTCACCAAGGACAAGAACAAGAAGTTAATTAAAAGAATGAGGTGTAGCCTTAATGAAACTCATCAGATTGTATTCATTCTGATGTCCCACAGCCAAATTCCACCCATCAGAATATAAATCCATGTTGTCTCCTTCTTCACAAGCGTTTGCAAACGGGCTCCCCTCTCCCTGGCAGAAACAATATGGATTATTTCAGGAGCAAGAGAGCAAACCTGTGCTGAGATACAACACATCCTCAGGGGCTGAAGGATAAGATACGGATCTCCAAATACTACATGGGATTATTTGCAGCATCTCCAAAGCCATGTGTTTCATGGGGGCTATGCCAGTTGCTTTTGCTGAAGTTCTGTGGATAATTTGGGAGCAGAGGCAGAGCCAGGCAGATCACATCTCCTTCCAGAGTGTCCTGAAACGCTGGAGAATGATGCAGAATAGGAGATCTCCTTGGGGAAAAATGGAGGTTTTCCCTAAGTAAACTCGTCCCATGGTCCAGATTCAGACCTCACGCTACATCACTGGACGAGGCAGTACAGTAGCCAAGCAAGTATCAGCTAAGGGCTGACATCCTGCTCATGAACAGTTTAGTGTTTCAGGTGGACTTAAGCCCTTCACAAATTCAGGTCAAATTACTCTAATTTCATTTTGTTCCCTTGATGGAAGCGTTAATTTTCAAATGGTAATTCACTTCTAAATGAGGGGCAGATTTAAAATACGCTAAGTTTTCCGGAGGTAACTTAATGATTTTAAATATATATTTTAAGCCAGAGTGTTTAGCCAGGAGTTCAATCACAATGTGTTTGGCAAGAATACTTACATTTTTGATAAGGAAAAAAAAAACACTAGGGGTCAGGGCAAATCAAAGAGGGTTTTTCCCATATTTTGCTGTCATCACTAACAAAAATTTTGTAATTCACAAACAGCATCCCCATTTTTATACAAAGGTACTGCCCCTACATTTGTACCTCGTCTTAGACATGCACCAGCTCAGCTCCCTTCCAGTGTGCAGACCAGTGGCCCCCCCAGCATCCAACCCACGTCCAGCTGAGGCCAGTGGAAGGTCCAAGGGATGCTCAGGTTTCTCAGCATCCCCTCGAGGGATGACTGGTCACTGCTGGGATGCTGTGAGTGATCCCAAGCACGAGCTAGATGCAGCAGAGCAGGTCTGCTCAAGCAGTATTTCAAGAGTTTGCTGCGCTAGGAGGACCTTCAAACCATGCATTAACAAATGAGACAGAGCAGACCAGCACACGAGAAGCTGATGTGGAACGAGCCTCTTCGGGCTGCAGCTCCCACTGCAAACCAGAGGGGAAACTTCACCTGCTGGTAGGATCCGTCACTTGAGCACATTTAACTGCTGAAACTCCCAGGGTGAAGGGTGGGGAGAATAGAGGGGTCCTTACACTGCTGGCATCATTTTCTTGCACATCGTGGCTGCAGCAGACACAAGCTGCTCTTGCTCCTTCCCAATTTCCAGCGTTCCACGAGCTCAGCCCTCAGCAGGGAGCAGGCACAGCCCTGCCCAGAGCCAGCAGGTATCTCCAGCACTTCCAAACATCCACAAGGTCCACAGGGACCAAAGGGAATCAGATGAAACTTTTCGCCGAAGCCACCGAACAAGAGCTGAACAATCTCACTAATTTACATCATCACAAAAGGGAAACTATTCAGATTCTAAGGATATTATACCAGCAGTGTTTGGTCTAGGCTTTCTGGAACTGCGTATTCCCTATGGCAATCCTGCTTCTTGTCTGTCCACAGCTTTCCCTGAACACTGGAATTCCATATTCATGCCACTCAACTCTCATACAAACACTGTCTGCTTCTTATCACTCTGTATTCCTCAGCAGATTTCTTCTCTCCCATCCAACACCCTCTGTTCCCTGAAAAGAAGCACAGCTATAAAGGACGCAGATTTGCAGCCACACACATGCCGCTGCCTGGACACACATCTACATGGTCTGACAGACACATAAACATGTAGCATGTGGACACATGTTCAGGTGCACACAGGTATGCATGCACCTACACCAGGTGGTGGGGCTGAGTAACATCTTCATGCTTTCAGTCTGCTCCAAGGAGGTCAGCTAAGCCCATCCTCTTCCTCAGGTCCCCCTCAGAGAAGGTTTTTTCAAGAGGAAACACTAACATCTAACACTGTTCATTTCAGGCACTTTCTGATCATTTGTATTTCTTTGAAAGGGCTTTCACTTCAATAGTTCCAGAAGCCAAGGAAGATGAAACAAGTTTCCCAAGGTCATTCAGCCAGTGTGTCCTCCCAACTGCAGAGCTGCTGAAACCCAGTTTAAAATGCTATTAAAGAGCTCAGGCTCACAGGGGTCCTAGACTTTTTGAAAGGTTCTTCCACAGATCTTTCCCCATTTCAAGTGGTTTCAATCCAGCAGAGATTTACAGCCTCCAGCAGTCACCAGCATTACATTGGTACAAACAGAAGTAAAAATATTTGCATCCTGGTGTCACGACGGGCTCACAGGAGGGTGAGCACCTGCAGTCGGAGCAGCACGGCCCAGTGAATAGAGAATTAGGATGGGGAAAACTCTTCCCCACCCTCTAATGATTCACTCTCCGGCCTCTACAAAGTACATCTCTATGTCCCTGGCTAGCATCTGTGAAATAGAGCTTATAGTATTTAATTCTTGAGATATCCAAGGAAAGGCTGCCCTACAATATCGCTATCCACACAAGCAACACACAGCAGGACATGCAGCTTTGCCCTTCTGTTGTCTTCGGTGTGAAGTTAAGAACTGCTCAAGCCTACAAAATCAACAGGTCAAAAAAGAACCTATTTCAAGTCATGGCTTCAGATGAGGAATACGATACCGCAGTGCACACCTCAGCATAGCTCAATAAATTAATGTTTTGTTGCACTTCAAGCGTGATGACAATGCAAGAAGTCAGCCAAAGCACCTCGGTAAAGCCCAGTGGTGATTATGTGAGGAGGGGAAAAAAAAAGGCTGCACAACTTTCATTGTGCTTCAGCACTGGGTGGGAAAATCCCCAATTAAACCAGAAACACCGTACCTGTAATCATCAGGGGAGAGAAAAAATAGCCAGGAATGCAAGTAGAGGAAATTGATTCTTGTTGCAATCAAGCATCTTCCTTCCTTCACTTCCTTCCTCAAGTAAATATATATATATATATTTTTATATTCCAGTTCACTGCAGCTTGTAAAATCTCCCAGCAGAGCTGGCTCCCACGACCTGGTTTGTACTGTCCCATTTGGATTGAGGACACCAGCAAGAAAAGTCAGTTCACAGAAGACAAAGAAAGAATCAATTTGAAATCAAACTCTTCATCCTAAAAAGGAGCATCAAAGCAATTCAACATCAGAACACCAGAGCCTAAGCATCAGCTGCTGGGTGAAAAGAGTTCTATCTCATCTTGCTCCACGATGGTACTAAGGGGAAAGCTCCTGTTGCTCTGGACACGGTTTTCATGTCTCTGGTCCCAGGTGGACCAGCTATACATTTTTTTTCTTTCTGACCACCCATATTTATTTCTCAAAAGGGTGCAAGAAGGCCTGCACTACACTCCTTCCTAACCCCAATCAAACAGCAGTTGCTTCATGCTCTGAAGAACAAGGGTTTGTGACTTTTATACCTGCTTAAGCTGGGAATATGTTTATTATCCACCCAGTTGCAAAAACTATTGAACCAGGACTCAGCCTGCCCATTAGCTGAGCAATCACCTGGGTACCAGGCAGGGCCAAGGCAAGCAGAGCTTTAAGGGGTTAATCACAATGCAATATCAAGGCAAATACAAATGAGAGAGTCAACTAAAATTACATTATAAACAAAATTAATAATCCTCAAATAAGCTGTCGCCCAAGAGGCTAAAGCTTCTGCATCCAATTTGTATCACATTCAGACAAGTGATGTTACAAAGCCGTGTCCATATATTATACAATTACAGGAATGTGGCTTCCATTAGGTGATTAAAGCACTCCTTGTCGTGACACGGCTCACGCTATCGGCAGATGTTGGGCCAGCACACCCCGTGGTCCCCCCGGCTCCGGGTGCCAGGTCGGGGCTGCTAATAGAGGCCACGCAGGGTCAGCGGGACACGGCTGCGCCCCCGGCACAGGGCTCGGCTTACACGGGAACAGCACCCCCGCAAGAGCCTTCCTCCCAAAACGTTCTCCTCCTCACCGCCAGGAGCAACGCAAACATAAACCAGATGGTCAAGCGGGTATTCCCAGCCAGGGAGAGAGCGCAGAGTAGGATATGAATGAAAAGGAGCCCAGGCAATCATTTCTGTGTCGTCTGGAAATACCTCATGCTCTGCGGACACGTCGCTGCTCTCCCAGTCACTGACCAAAGTTGGGGTAACTACACTGAAACACAGAGAAATCTGTGGTTTTGTTAACAGATATCCAATAGAATAAAAGATCATAATTGAAGCTTCAGTAGTAGAAAGAACAAAGCTTTAGAGCCCTAGCTCAGATGTTGACTTTTCCTTCCAAGAAAACAGGGTTGGACCAAAAGCAGTCAAAAGCAAAATCTAAATCGCCCTCAAAAACTGCTGGAGTCAAGATGTTGCAAGTTATATACACTTTCCCTTTTCCCCATAAGCTCCTATTTAGTATGTATTAAAATACCAAAAGTATTCAAAGCATTAAAGCCTGATTTATAGGCTACATGACAGGTGAATAGTCATTTCAGTATTGTTTGGATCACTCAGATACAACTTGATTTTTTTATTTTAAATAGGCATTACAAATGCAAATGGAAATTAGTGCTTGCAAATACATTTAAGTAAAAAGTCATTTTTCAACAGCCTGAAAGGTTGTTTAGTTTTTTTCCCCACACACACACTTCAAAACACTAATTGGTTGTTATAGGTGAAGGTGAGGTTCAAAACTGAGCAGAGGTTGGGGTTATACAAACTTGCAGACAGCCTGTGCCTCCTGCACTATCAGAACAACGCCACAGAACTCCTGGAAAGCTCATGCAACGAGAACAGTTTGACATCGCTCCCCAAGAAGTAGTCAAGGACACGCTTGGATTTATCCATATGTTGGATGGGAACAGAACAGATGCCATGACCTGGAGCCACAGCCACGCATTACCAGCCATACCTCCAAATATCACATCCCATTATATTATACTCACAGCCCCTTCCTCCCCCAGCACGGTTCAACCCTCTCCAGCTCTTCCCCACTTATAGCCCCTTTACATCTGTCTCCCTGGCCCAGCTGTTCCTCCACTAGCCCTTCAAACCCCTCTCTACAGGGCTTTCTCCCCCTACTCTGCACCCCAAAGCCATCCCTGCGGGCTCCCACTAAACACCAAGGCTTTTCTAAAGTGAAGACAAGCTTTTAAGCAATCAGAGGAGCCAATTTACAAGTCGTCATATCCTCCAGTTGTCATTTAATGCCCCTCCCCAGCTGCTTCAGCAAGCAGCCCTTGTTGGTTGTGTTTTATTTTTGTGGTGCTCATTTACGAGCCGCATTCAGTATCTCTCCACAAAATTACACTCATTTAATTTCCCATGTGAATCTGTTGACTGTCTGCAGGAGTTCAAAACAGCAGCACTTGTACATAGTTCATGAGCACTTTATAACACATCTGTTGGGCACTGATGGGAAAGCTGCATCTGAACCACAGGCCCTTAAGTCTTCCAGAGAGTTCAACTCACACAAAGAACTCACTTTCTGTTGAAATCTGTCCTAAGGAGAAGGACTGGAGAAAAGGAACAGGATTCATCATTGCCAAAAGGCTTCACGTGTTAACTGCCAGCCAAAGTTAATCCAGAATCAAACAGAGCTCATTATATTCCTAATACAATCCCCTGATGGGTTCCCTTCCATTCGGGCCACAAGACAGACCCAGTTCCTCACCACAGCACTGGGCCCAGATCCAGCTCAGGTTTCCAACTCCCACTGAAATTTTTGCATGATCCTGGGCTTTATTATTTTAGCTTAAGCTGCACAGACTGTACAATCAGCTGTACAAGTTCCATTTTCAAATCCTATTCACCAGCACCTGAAACTGGCTCTCGATCAAAACACAACTCAAGCCCAGGTCTCATTTTTATACCGCCTTTCCCAGCAGACAGCCAATTCTCCCCTCTCCAAAAGCCATTTAATCCTTCTCCAATTCTAAGCTTAACCCAAGATTTCTTCACTTAAAAGAATTAAATAAGTATAAAACCCATGCTAACTGAGGAAGGATGTGCCTACCTCAAAACCGTTCAGGCACCCAGCCCTGAATGGGAGCTTAGGCAAGCCTGGCAACGCTATCACGGAATTTCCTCTGCTAAGACATACCTGCAGGATATAGATGGAAAGAAAAGGTATTTTATTCATTTGTCCAAACAGTTATTGTCTCCAGGCCAGCAAGCAAGCAGCATTTTGTAAGGATAGATGAGGTGGTACTTTTACACTGGGACTGAAAAGAATAATCTCAGTACTTTATTTCCACATGACTGCTTTTTAAAATACGTATTTATTGTTTCAAAATAGAGATAAATAGCTACGGACAGAATATATTGTCTAGAGAGGGACAGAAATAAGTTAACACACCACAATGTATGCTAAATGACAACTATGTCCCATGGAAGCACACATGATCATAAAAGAGATCTGCACTAATATAGATGCAGAAAAGAACTGAGGATGTGTGCTGTAAGAAAAGGAAGGGGAAGAGTGCGTGTAATAATTCATTTAGCATGCAATCCATCTAAGGCATTTAGAGACAAACACTGTTTGACAGAGCTCTTCACCCAAGAGCTGTTTGACCAGCAAAGTCCCCCAGCTCCACGTGCCCGGCCAGGCACCCAAGCGGGACCCAGCGCTCCGAGGGCGAGAGCCCTTTGCAATAAACAGCCCCGTCCTCAAGGTGTTGAATGAGGCATCAAAGCTGAGGCACACAACATCACTAATTGCTTGCGAAAATCTAAGTTTCGGTGCCTGCAAACACTTAAGCACACGTATAATAGAGTCCTCCTGCTGACTCTGTGGTTGGCCTTGCTTGCACGTGCTGGGAAGTTGCTGTAAATGTACATGCTGGGGATGGGGGAGCGCTATTAATAACAATAATACTGAGATCTTACATAGCCTGGGGCACATCGGAGCTAGATAATTATACAGGAAGGTGAGTCAGGAGAAAATAACAGCCTCCCACCTTCATAAAGAGCAAATTTCACCCAGACAAATACAGCGTAGTGAAAAACAGAGGAAGTGAGTACTGAATTAATTTTACACACATAGATACATATATATATATCAGAAAAAAATGCAGTTGTTGTGTGCTGCTCTGGGGAAACAAAAAATAATCACTGTCCAGTGGTCAAAATAAGTAAACTAAAGGTGAATACTGCACAATCCAAGTGAAAGCAGCACTTGAGTTGTAAGATACACTCTATGTACACCCTGCCCTGGTACAACATCCTGTCCGTACCACTGCAGACACAGCAGAAGGGGAACAGGCAAGTTCAGAAACAACTCTTGGCTAACAGAGTGAATTATTTCAGTTCTGGTGAGATCATCACACAAAGAGAGATGACAAAAATCATTGTTCTTTCATTTCAAATTCTTACAGTTATGAAACAGCTTAAAAGCAGTACACAGAATGATGCAGAGCAAAGCTGAATCCCATACCCTATTTGCATTTTCACATTACATGAAAAAATGGACCTTTTTAGAGGAAATAAAGCATAACACACCTACAAGAGCAGCTCTGAAACCAAAGTCACCCACTATCCCCATTGTGCAACCCCAGAAGCACAGTCAGGGTTGGATCAAGGATTAATTAACAGATAAAACAGGAGGGAAAAAGCCCTTAGAACATCATCTTATGAGCAGGGCAGACAGACCAGACACAAGAAAGGCATTTCCCACCCTGCAAAACCTAAATGAGAAAGAATGGTCTTGCTTGCAGCATTTTTCACTGCCTCCTTGCAATAAGTGGGAGTTCCCAGCTGCCTTCAAGCTATCAGACTTGCCCCAAATTCCAGAAGACACAAACCAGCCCTGGGCAATAGCCACTGGATCACCTCTCCTCCCAATTTTGAAGTCCTCATGGTACAGAGAAATCATCTGGAGATATATTACTCCATAACTAAGGCCTTTGAAGGATGCTATGACAGTGTCCACCCTCATGGACAGAAAAAGGTCACAAGGACTCCTTAGTCCAGGCACTTTAGATAACATCAAGGATTTCTCTAATCAAATGAAAAACAAGCCTTAATATATCTCAAAAGGGGGTGAATTGCCATCTGGAGACTCTGGTGTCTCTCTCCACTACCAAAAACCAGGCAGCAATTTCTACATGCCAAAATCAGGTGCATTAAAGTCCTTCCTAAATGATGAAAGTTTGCAAAATTAAGTGTTCTCTGCAGACACGTTACTGCAAACATGCCTCTACTAAAAACTCTTTCTGGCCTTTTCTCTGTAGCATCTGGTTCTGGCCACCACTAGCAGCGAAGCACTAGACGCTGTGGAAATCAGATTTGACCAAGCATGGGAATTCCTGTGTACCAATAAGTTATCCTTTGATTCGTGGCATATTTCAGATTAAAGTTCCAAGGAGCTACAAGGGGAGAGGGAATTCTCCATTTCAGTCCTGAGGGCTGCACTGATTTATTATTTCTGGCACCACGTAGCGCATTGTTTGGTTGAGATTGGCTGTTAAAATCTATACTTATGAAATATAATATTCCTCTGGAAATGTCCCCTTCTGATTCTTAAACACTATTTTTATTCAAAGAAAGGGACAAGATGGTAGAATTAGCCTAGTAATGATGTTCAGCTGGTAAACGCAGGTAGACTAATATTTTATTTCCAATTGGCCACTTATTTCTTTAACCAAAAAGCAAGATGAGACCCTTCTGAGAATTCTGGCAGAATAATTAAGGAGAGATGGCTGTATCTCTTCCTAATAAAGGCAAAAATGCCAAACGGCTGGAGCATGGCTCACTCCTCAGTGTCTTCTCACATTAGCGCTGCTCAACAGCTAAAGAAAGGCAGATAAATAAGATACCATCTGAACTCCAGTATGTGAGAGAGTCAGATGGTCACAACCACGGGCCCTTCTGGCACATTCCAGAGACATCACTCTGCTGGCTCGGGAAGGACCTTGGCAGAGGGCACAGGGACTCCAAAAAGTAATTGCAGAGCTTGACAGATGGCAGAATGGTGTAAAACCATAGTGAGTGCGGTACCTCCATCCCGGTTGATCACCTGCAAATCACACTCATTGATATGTTAGTAATAACTCCTTGATTTAATTCACAAATGCCAGCTTGTACTAATCGCTGTCACTTCACTGCAGTTAACAGAGGGGATCAAGTTTGCCACAGCAACCACTGTCTGGGAAATCCAGGCAGGACTTTGCAGAACGGGTACAAGGCAAGTTTTAGGAATTGTGCTTCTTCCCCAGTGACCAGAGGCCTCCACCCTCCCGCTGCGATGGAGCAAACACAGAGGGAAGGAGCCGAGGACCAGCAGAGGGCTGTGACAGCCTGCTCTAAACATGAGCTGCTTTTTGCCTTATCCAACATCACACCTGGTATTATATCAAAGTATTTTCAGAAAGCAGAGAAATGCACCTCCCGCAAAAAGGTCCCTGCACCAGTAATTCCCCAAGCACAGCCTCTGGGGCTGGTGGCAGCTCGGGGAGCCGTGGGATTGTCACCAGGCTTCAGCCAGCTCAACCACGAGCCTCTTGTGACACCTGAGGCTGGTGGCAGCTGGGGGAGCCATGGAACTGCCACCAGGCTTCAGCCAGCTCAACCACGAGCCTATTCTGACACCTAGTGCCCAGTGTCACCCCAGGCTCCAGGCAGCCCAGACTGGGACACGTCCCACCCCACGTCCCTTGCACAGCACCCCGGCACCCAGTGACCCGCGTCACTTTAATTTGCTGCATTTTGGGTAGCATCAGGTTTGCGGGATCACCTAAATATGTGCTTCAAGCTACTCAAAACAGCCTCTGTACAGAATCTGACGACTGTGCAGAAGTGAACTTTGATTTTAGCTGGGTCTGGGAACACACCTTTCCTTTGTCACCCTTATAGGATTCTCTGGGTGTAAATACTTAATGGAAATGTTCCTGGAGTCACATTTCCATGGAAAAGTGTGATCCCAGAAACATTTGCATGAGACAATAGTCTGTAGCTTTGCAGCATCCAAATCCAGATGTTTCTGGTGAGAAAGAAATAGATGACCTGAGAATTAAACCCAGGCCCCTTGGCTCCCCTCCAGCTGCTCTACCAGCTGCTCACACCAAGTCCCCTCTGGTCAATTACTTTACTTGATGCTTCTAATCAACAATATTATATATGTGATGCTATAAACTTTTGTATTTAATATTAGCTCATAACTCAGCATCCAAAACCAGATGTTTTTGGTGAGAAAGAAATTGATGACTTATCAGAGGACTGAAGCCAGGCCCCCTGGCTCCCCTCCAGCCAGCCTACCAGCTGAGCTGCAAAGCTAACCAGTCCCCCCCGCTTTTCATGAAAGGAAAAGGATTTCACATCTCCCACTGCAATGTGCAGGAATATGTGAAAGATGCTTTTATAAACACTTATAAAACAGTATAATGCAATGCTGCTTTGAGTCAGGAGAACGCACTTTTTCCCAGAGAAAAGCTTCACAGACGAGCTCCTTTCCTTCCTAATGCCAGTCTTTGGTCAGGGCTCACGTACGGCTGCATGCAAAAGCAGCCTAATAGATGACTAACTTAAACCTGATAGACAACTAACTTAAATCTGAACTTCTTTGGCTTCCCTGCGCTCTGTTGAGGATGATTATGAGACACCGTCTGCAAGGCTGCCTTCAGGACAGCTCACTGGCTCATATGATGTACCAAAAAGCGTATGTTAAAGGACTTAAAATGGAATTTTGCAGAGCTGAAAGGCAGAATGCAGTCACTTCTGATTGATGGAAATTTTATATGTTCCAAGCACACAAAGCAGTGAAGCAAGTGCTTCAAACCTGTAGTAGGTGCACTGAGTTCAGTGCAATTACTCATTTGTTGGAAGTTAAGCACACACTCCAGCGCTGTCCTGTACAAGGCTACACCCGAGGAACCCCACGCACAACATCATTCTGCTGTTGCTTAAATATTCAGGATGCTCCATCACAGCAATAACATTTATTTATTAAACAACACAGCATCAATCTTATAAGTTTGTATTCACAGTTTTGCTCAAATTATAGCTGTATAAGATATTATTAAAAGCAACTTCCATGAAAACCTAAAGCCCACAATCTTAAGAGCTTTGTTTAGGATTAGAGACATTACTACAGGTAGCACACAGATCTACAAATATTTGCCTGCGATTGTCAGAAACAACTGTTAAAATACTATTGTGACTGAAAGGAATCTGAAAGAAAATCCAGCACACTATGAAAATCTATTAGAGAATGTTTTCCAAAGAGGCAATTTCAGCTTCCCAAACCAATGAAGATAATACGCCTTGTCCGAGGAGAATATACAACAGCAAACATGCAAAGAATTGGCAGTGGTGATCAGAAAATTCAATTCTTCGTGCTAGTTAATTTGACTAGATTTTACAGCCAAGGTCTTGCCTTAAGTTAACTTATTTATAACAATGTTTTGATTTTGCAAACTTCAATAAAATAAAGTATTCATTTGCTAGGGCATCTCACCACAGCCAGAAAACTAAATTAGACAAAAGGTTGGGTAGATCCTGCAACTCCTGGAAAAACAAAACATCCCCAGTGAAATACATTTCTGAATTTGGCTTTCTTCTACTCTGAAGACTCAGTATTATCTTGCCAACATTTTCACTATGATCAAAACAGCTGAAATCAAAGCTCAAATAAAGCATTCTGACTAAGCCACAATGGCATAGCTAAGTTTCATGCAAGAACTGATACCTGCAGTACTACAATTCCACTGAGTCATCTTTTACCAAAAATGTCACATCTCTCTGGTCAAATTACCTTCCCAGACAGCTTCAAGCTATTTGGGAGGATATATCGTACTAAGAGCGTTTAGCAGGAAGAGCAGTTAAAGAGAATCTGCGCGGTGGGAAGTGACAAAGTAAAGGAGACCCAAAGATGGCCAAAGCAGGCTGAGTGAGCAGTTGGGGCTGAGCAGAGCACAGCGCACACAGGAGAAGTGCTGGGAGCTGCAGAGCATCACCAACATTTCATTTTCAAGAGCTGGACAAATCACCTTGGGTTTGACCCCAGTGCGATGCCAAGACCCGCCGAAGGGTACTCAGCATCTCCTTGGATGCACTTTGCAGAATTTGGACCCACACAAGAGCGCTGTCCAAACAACTCAACTAAAACCTTGTGAGAAGAACATTGTTAATATATTTACAAAGACCAGTATTAGTGCTAGATGTCCTTCCGGGGGCAGAAGCACTAACTGCAGCACCATGGGAAGAGGAGGAATATATGTGCGCCAGGCAGAACACAGCAAAGGACGGTGACAGAGCTGCAGCCTGAAGGCACAGATCTCCAGGACCAGCCACACAGCACAAAGCAGCTGTGACCTCTCAAGACACAACTCGCTCAACTAGTTTTCTGCAGAGGAAGTAACATTTCAAAGCTCTCAATGTCTTGGCTCTCCTCATGCTTCCTTCCCTGTGTTAGTTACCCAGCACAGCCCCACACTGGCACAGGACGAGTTTTGAGTCAGTCGCTCAGCACTGCAGTGCCACAGGTTCTTCTGCACCTTTTAATCCTCAACACAGCTGTTTCAAAGTATTGGTGTGACCAATTCCCATGGACTCAAACCATCTCGTTTTAAGCAAAACAGAAAAATTACGCCACCTTTCCAGAGTTTCCAACCTTTTGTTTTAGCACACAGACGAACAGACATAGATATATAAATACATACATTTAAAAGGCAAATTACATTGATAGCATGTCACAGATTCTGTCCATCCTAGTTGAACAGCTACTGCAAAGGCCATCATTTGGTGGCCTGAGTGTTGCAATGCCCGTCACCTGTGGGTCCTGGGACCTACATCACTCCAAGAAGCCTTTTAGGTGCCCTGAAACACTCCAGCATATCTACACGAGGAGGAATCAAAGTGGTGCATTGTGAACACTGTTTTCTACAGGGGTGAGAACCTGCATCCTGTGACAGCCCAAAGACACACAAACCCAACAGGACAGCACAGCATCCAGACCAAATCCAAGACCAAATGGCAAGAAACGCTGCTCTTCCTTGAGATCAAACTTCAAGGTGTGTGGAGGAAGGGCTAATGAAGTGCCAAACAGAAACAAGCCGTCTTCAACGACTTGGGAGAGAATGGTGTTTCCAATTTCCTCATTAGGTGACTGCATTTTCAATACCAGCACAGGCTGCCTTTAATTAACCATGATTGCACTGAGCCATAATTTGCAAGTTGCCAGTACCAGCACTAATCCAGAGCAAATCTATCCCCCTTCACAAGCCTACCTTGCCTCCCAGATCATCCAGGGCTTCAGAGAGCAAATTCCAGGTCTTGAACCAGATCTAAAAGCAAAACGAGAATGTCTGCCTGTAAAAACTGAAGCTTTCCAAAGATTTGGAGTTGGTATTTTACATAATAAAACGACACACATTTTGCAACAGTGTAAGAATATAACACATTTTCATCTTTTCCACAGATCTCAGATTTTTAGAGCACTGAAACATGCTCTAAAATACTTCTCTTAAAGCCTCCTCTCCTCTTCCCAATCTGTTGTCTGTGGATACAACATCACCCAAGTGATCAAACCTGCTTGTTGCTTCATCTATTTTTTTAATCATTCACAGACAAGACACTGTCCAGGAAAGAGCAGCTGGAATCACAGCTGCAAAGCTCTCACTAACGTGACATGACATAATCACGCTTGATAGCAGAAGAGTTCTTTGGAGGAGGAAATCACTTGAGGAGACGTACTGTAATTGAGTGGGGCTCCACCAGCCTTCTGGCACTTGAGGATTCCTGTGCTTGGGGAGCTTTTGTGAACAAAATGCAAAATCTTCTACCCAGATAAATGCACCAAACCGACGGAGATAATTTCAGCAAAAAAATAAACCTAAATATATACAGGTATAAAGCTGGAAAGCGGATAGCAAGTCATAAAAGAGTAAGTTTGCTGCTAGCCTAAGGGGTGTTACTGCAGAGTTTACAGAGGAGATTTACCTCTCTTAACTATGTCAGCCCACTCTTAGATCTGTGTGCCAGCCACCTGCACACAAAACCCCCAAAACTGAGACAGTTATTTCCATCCAGACCCCTGCCCAAACCTTGCAACCTGCACCAACGGCTTCCCTGCCTCCTCACAGAAAACACACAACTTGCACATGGATGTATCTACCCCAAACAGACACAATTTCTGTATTTACTTACAACCTGGCACCCTGGGGCCAAAAAAACAACAAAGAAAAACAGGGGCTTTGCAAACTTGGTCTTTCAGTAAAGGAGAAAAGGAGAACAGCAGTACCTGGACCCCTTCCTGCCTGGTGGACAGCCCTGCCACCTCGGTCGGGGATGCTCCCAAGGAGCAAGTGAAGGCAGATCCTCCATTACTGCACTCTGGGGTAGGGTCCTGGCTGGCACAGCCCAAACTCAGAGGTGCCACGTGCTGCAAGTGGGGGGTCTGAGCTGAATTCTCCCCCAAGCTGAGGCTCACAGTGGTTATATGTGATCCTGCCTCCATGTGGGAGAGGGAGGATTTTAACAACTGGGTGTCTGAGGACCCTTCCCAACCTAACAATATCTATACAAATTGCAAAACAGGTGCCCAAGGACAAAGTCAGGGCGCAGGTAGGTACATGTAGCTTATAGCACTACACGTGTATGGAGCAGTCAGGGTAACTCCTGGAGTACCTGAACATTAATCAGTGTGTGACACCCCACAGCTTGGGGACAAAACAACTGATACCTGTCGGGTGCAACAGAGCCAGAGTGTCACAGCGTCCCTGAACATGAGATGGACAGATCCAGGGCATGTGACAAGTGGACAAACCAGCACTAAATAAGTGCCTGAAGCCTCCATCACCGACACAGGTGACAGTGTCCCCAGGGAATGACCATCCCAGCTGCAGCATTGGGGAACCCTGGGGAAGGGACACCCAGGGGTGCCCCACGGAGGGGAGGCAGATGGGAAATGCACACATTTCGTGTTGGCAGGATAAGACTTATCCCTACTCGTCTGGCTCTTTTAAGTGGTTTTGAGGTGCCTGAAAAGGATGCTCCTAGGACGGGCTGTCTGATGAACGCTGTTGTTCCCTCCCTGAGAGATGAGCCCAGGCTGCTGGAAATGCACCTGGAACTATACTGGGACACTGGCAGGACTGAGAGGTGCAGTTGCAATCAGCTCGTTCACCTAATCCACAGCCACAACCACGCTGCAGCTTAATACCTGACAAGCAGAACACAAGACAGCAGATTAATTATGACAAGATAAGAGGGATATGCTCCAACTCAGTTTCCCAAATCAGAAAAGCAAACACTGCTAAGATTACTGACATTGCTTATCGGAAGAATAAGGGAAACCAAGGCAAAAGTTAACCTATGCAGGGGTAAAACTCCTCTGGCAGCCTGTCCTGAGGACCATATGTGGCATAGGAAAAGAGGGGAAACATGGAGAAGAGTAGGGATGATGAGCAGTGCAAGTCCCAAGGAGGGTTTTGTCCCTGTGGTCCCAAAGGACTCTGGCTAGCACAATTCCTGTGAAACTGTGGCCTTTTTTTCTGCTTGCCCAGTGTCTGTGCTGAGTTAGGACTTTATTTTAGAGTCACTCCACACTCCGACAGGGATGATGCAGTCTTTCACAGCAAAGGCTTGTATACAGCAAGATAAAGTGTCTGTAAGCAATGAGACAAGCCTATAAGATATTGTTTCTTTCCCGTTATTGCTTCTTTGAACCTGGTCTACGAAGCTGAACTACAGACAGTGCAGAGCAAAGCACAGGCGGGTGGAGGAGCAGACGGATGAATACTGAAGCCTGCAGAGCAGGCAGGCTAACGCATCCTTCTCCACGATGCTTTCCCTCAGCACACTGTGCAAAGGTACCCGGCTGCAAACTTCAGCTGATGGGCATGGAAAACGAGCACAGCTGGGCTGTTTCCACAGCCAAAGGGGGAAACCGAGCCTGGCTGTAGGCAGAGCACTGTGCTCACCGCGTGCCCCTCGTCAGCCTGCGTGTCTGTGAGACAGCTCCCTGTCCTCAGCCATCACCATTTTTTTTTCAACTTGTTTAAAAGCACATTTATTTCTTAGAAGCTTCTGAACATCAGATGGAACTAATTAAAACCAGGAGGGCTCAGGGGAGCTGGGTGGAAGAGGGAGACGTGCAATTTAGTTTCCACTTCAAAGTGGTATAGCAAAATAAAAGCATTCAGGCCCTCTAATGCAAGTGCATGCCCATGAGGAGGGGGGAGAAGGGGCCACTCAGGGCTCTCAAGTGGCCACTTCCCCCCCTACTTTTGCTCACCAGGCTCGGAGCAGCTGTGTTTGGATGCTGTGCCAGCTGATTAGTCGGGGCATGGGAGGTTAATTGCAGCAACGCCTCCTGTGCCATCCCATCAATTTAGCAGAGCGGGTGGCACTGCACTGGGAGAAGGTGGCATCTGTGGTCAGGGGCACCCACCCACACAATCCCCTTCTTGTCTGTAGGGGTTGGGATCATCTTCAGCAACCACCACTGCATGGTTTCTGGGTGAGTAAGGGAATACAACCCATGGCCACTGCCACAGCCAGGCTGTTTGAGGGCTGAGATCCTCTGGGACGGACCGGTGCAGCCCCCCATGTGCCAGCATGGAGGGATGCCTCACATACAACCCCAATAAAAATTAATTCTGAAAATAAATAAGGAACAAATTGGCAGCTTGCAAGTGGCAACAGATAAAGTGCCCTGTGATGGCCCCATAAAACATCTCTCCACACACCATTTATCACCGAACCAGTACGTCTTAGCATCAAGCTTAATTTACTTGATATTAAAAGACATAAACCCGGCCTTGCAGATTGGGGAAGAAGAGTTTCAATGGCAATTAAGATTTTAATGTGCCCGATGCTAACATGCCTGTGCTTGGGGTTTTCTGCTGCTGGGGGCTTAGGGTGGGCTGAGCTGTTGGGACGGGTCACGCAGGGGTTTGGGCTCCCTGGGACCCGACATTTGGTTGCAGAACCTGACGAGCTCTGGATACCTGACCTGGGAGACTGGGAAAGAGCGACTGGACTTGCTGCCGTAGCTGCCGCCCTTGGCAGCCTCCAGCTGCTGCAGCCCCGCGATGCGGCTGTAGCTGCGGTCGCTGCCATATGAAGGGAAGCTTTCTCCATCCCGTCTGCCACAGAGACCTATTGTGAGCAATAAATTACAGCCCTGTTGGAGCCTCCTTGGCTGCAGCACAAGAAGAGAGGATGCTGGCCCTTGGGTAAAGCCGACTGGATTTTATTCAGTTGCTTTTCTTTTAGAAAGTTTGTAATACACTGCCCAAGACATAGTACAAGCTCTGTATGAGACATGAATAACATTCACTCATGTGACTGTTTGTACAACCGAGGGCATTACAGGTCAGGCTGAGAAGTGTTGTAAGAATGATGCAAGGCCCCCAGCCTAGACAAGCGGGGAGCATGGCAAAGTAAGATAAAGAGGCATTCACAAGGCTGTGTGGGGTCCAACACACAGTAGCTGAAGGCCCAATAGGTCACAATTCCAATGCATGTTCTGCGGGCTGCCCACGGGGAAACGCATTATTGAACTCACGTTCAACAGCCAGAGCAAGATCCCATCAGACCAGCAGAGACAACGTGTGACTTACAGAGAAGAAACCAACAGAAATCCCATGATACACGTTAGAGGGCAAACAGCCGAACCTTCTCTCAAACCCAAGCTGCCACAGAAACGTCTTGCGCTTTGGTGTTCCTGCTGTATCCCCTCCCACCCACAGCCTCACCGAGCACCTTCTCAGCCTCCTGGCAGGGACCAGGCTCTGCTGCACCACTCATGTCCATCTTCACAGCCTTGGCATCTCTCTAGGTCCTCAGCTGCTCCTCGACACCTCCTCATTCCCTCCTTCCTTGGCATCAAGCAGCCCAGGGAGAAAAGACCACTGAAAACAGATACAAGGGTAGGTTTATTATAGCTTTCAACCAAGAGCCTATATCAGGTAGCAGTTGTTCTGCTTGTAACTCACAGTAAGCAGAGGAGCAAGAAGCAGCTTCTCCCTCCCTCCACTGGAACATTTCAGTCCATACATTTTGGCAAATAAAAAGCCCAACAGAAACACATACAGTGCAGCACGAGGGCTGTTTTCCCTTAGTACTCACTCTCAAGAGCCACTGCTGCTGGCTGGCAACCGTACCGACTCGCACTCTGTACTTTTTCCTCCCAGCCCAGTCCATCAGTTCTGCTGCCACCCCGCACACCCAGCCTGCCCCGCTACATCCAGCCCCCATGTCCCCTTCCCTCAGCATCTCTCCACGCAGCAGTGTTGTTCTGGTAACCCAATCCACCCCAGCAAAACCAACTTAGCTTTGACAGGGGGGTGGTTCTTCTCCTTAATTTATGTAGGGTCAACCTCATAATTGTACCCCTCTTTTTATCCCTTCCTCCGTATAAATCATGTATGTGACATTTTAGCGGAACGCCAACAAATTGAGCATGATGTTCTTATCACCAGCTTAATAATTTAATTCAAAGAGGCTTTGCATCATTGCACACCAGAATCAAGAGGATGTAAAATAAGGGCATCCCTGTGCAGCAGAGCTGGGCTGGCATGTCACACAACCCTGCATTCCCAGGCTGCTTTTCTTTCCTTTCAAGTTTTATTTGAACTCTGGGAAGAGGCAGCTGAGTGCCCCAGCAGAAGCAAAGGCTGTTCAGCCAAGAAGTGGAGCTAATGGGCTCTGCAGTGCTGAACGCTGCTGAAACGCCCATGAAAGTCAAGAAAAAGGCATTTTTAAGCAATATCTGCAGCTCAGAGGAAGAATGGCCTTTGTACATAGTGCCCAGGTTTTACCCATCGCCTGGCCAGAGCCATGAAGCTATTGAAACAGAGCAAGGGGGAGAGTCAGGTTGTGTCTGCAGGTCCCTGGGTCCTTCTTTCTCACGCTGGCCAATACCCATCCAACCCTGAGCAATTTATTTCCCATTTGCAGGCACCTGGCCAACAGAAGTCACAACAGACTTGTGGTGGGAGCTGGGCTATGGAAGGAGAAGTCCCACCAGCGTGGCTGTCAGCAAAGCTGGATCTGTGCAATTGCTGGGTAAAATGGTCTAAACAACAAAGACAATTTTCAAACGGCCTTCACAGCATTCAAAGCACATTGAGAGCTCTGGGCAAGCAGCAAGTGCTCTGACTAACAGCCTTCACCAAACCCAGGCTCTGTTTGGGAGCACCTGGCTCCCTCTTCATCCCCTACCCAACTGCAGCACACGGAGCCTCATCCATCACTGGGGGTGATCTTCCAGCCTGCCTGAAGGCACATGTGCTCCGACACATCTTCACATCTCATGGAGGAGCCAAGAGCAGGCAGGGGAGAGGGCTCCTCTCCAGTCCAAGTATTCATAGTCCACACTGGATTAGTCAGGCAGCCCTGGCAGTGCACACGTGTGGGCTGCGAGCTGCTCAGCTGTGGTCTGCACAGCACTGACGGGCCAGCAACATCAGCTGGTCACAAAACAAATGCAATGACAAAGCCATATACTTCCATTGCTGTGCAATGGAAAGGCATGGTCTGCTCCTACTCGCTTTCTGTGCTGAGTTACAGTGTTTGCAATTATAAAGAGTAAACTATGATTTAACAGAACAACAGAAACATTTACGTAATGGTTAAGCACTTTAGCACCCCATTTCCAACCCATCACTGGGGGTTGGCTATGGTTTTTTGTTGTTGTTGTTTCCTAGAGGGATCCTTTAAAGAGCTGAGAATTTCTGAGTCACAGCCTGAGCAAAGACATGGGTGAAACAGGGGTATGGACATGCCATAGAACAAATAAAAAAGCACACCCAAGAAATCCATCTTTCCTGCTCTGGCATTTCCTACCTCTGACCTGCACGGCTTGTGTTGCAAAGAAACCATGTCTATTGATGTAAGGAAGACTTAACCTTTACTCCAAAATTGCCATTGTTGGTCATGTTGACAATTTCATCACACAACTGTTTCACAACCATTTGCTCTAGAAGCTGTTTGATGAAAACAGTCAGGCTTCCAGCAAAAGGAGAGTTTTAAGTTGAATTTTTTGAAATGAAGGAAACTTTCCATTGACTGAGTGGTGTGACCTGGAGCTGGTTCTGCCTTTGTTTCTCAGTTACCAGGCCAGGCAGCATCAGGCAATGATGTCCTGACCCCTGGGACATCTCTGCTGCAGCTGCAGGGACGAATAGAACCGTAGAATCATTTTGGTTGGAAGAGGCTCTCAAGACCACTGAGTCCCACCATAGCCTAACCCTGGCACTACCCCATGACCCTGAGAACCTCATCTCCATCTGTTCAACTCCTCCAGGGATGGTGACTCCAGCACTGCCCTGGGCAGCCTGTTCCAATGCCCCACAGCCCTTTGGGGAAAGAATTGTTTCCCAGATCCACCCTCAACCTCCCCTGGCACAATCTGAGGCATCACCCCACAGCAAACCCCACACGGGTCCGACTCCTCTGCACCCATGCCCAGGGCAGCTGGGCTGGAGCTTGCTTGGAGTCACCACACTGCACTTGGATCAACTGCAGCCACTTACCATTCCACTTCTTTTTTTAATTCTTTTTTTTATCTAATCATCTGAGCTGTGCATGTCCACACATTCCTACATCTGCACCAAATGGTCCTGCTCTCGGCAAGTTCCCTCTGTGCATGCAAACTCAACCAAGCCCGGACACAGGCCTGAACATGAACTTGCAATCTATAGACTTTGATTGTTGATGACATTCCTGACCACAGGTTTTGACCCGTGCCAACCAGCACCCTCCCAAACCGTGTCTGGGCATGGATCAGAGCACAGGCCGGGAGCTGCTCCCAGGCAGAAATACGGGCAAGTTTTTATTGGGAGCACAGATACAGCCCTGGGGTGCAAAGTCCTAAAATCAGGGAGCTCACAGTCCACTGTGAACTTTGTATGTTGGGCAGCACTCAGCCAGGTTTTGTGATCAAGACTAGAAGGGCATCAAGGTCAGGACCTTCTTGGGTGGCTGCAGGAACTTGTTCTCAGCCTCCGAGCTGCTGCTGCATTTGTGTCCTGCGGGTCCCCGGGTGTCACCGCACACCTTGTGTTGCTGCTGACACGCACCCATGTGCAAACGGCACGGCGAGCGAGCGGGCGGCATGCGTTACAAACGAGGTGGAAAAGAAACCAGAACCCACCACTGGATTCTTGCAGCCCTCTGCTAATTAGGTGAGACATGGTAAGATGAACCCCTGCTATCAGCCAAGCCAAGGGAATGTAAATATTTGCAGGTCTAGGTCACCAGATCCATTATTTACTGCTCTGTCATATGACTTAAGGTTTGACATAAGACTTGAGGTTTTGGGGGTTTTTGTTCTCTTTTTTTTTATTTTTTCTTTTCACTCCGAGCGTCCCTTGATTTCTTGCCAGTTAGGTAACTGCAAAAAGAGAGGGCTGCCTTCAATATCCCACACATGCAAAACAATGATGCTACTGTGAACTCTGCCCATAAATTCCGGTTTACTGGGTGACACAAGGTGTTGGGTGCTATGAGCCAGAAAGGAACACGAGGCAGCACTTCAGCCTCCTGTCCTGCATCGGTGCCCTGGCAGCCCTGCCTGGCCCTGCACGGCCAGGACTGTTTCCAGTAGGGAAAAAATACAGCAACAGGGACATCTGCTACAAAACCAGGCAGCTCCACTCAAAACTTGGCCATGGGAGACACAAACTCTCCTTTTCTCCATTCCGGCAAGAACCTTCAGTTTGTACGTTTACACTGGACTCTGTCCACAGGTTCCCGTTTCCAATTCCTTACCAGAAAGTGCAGAAGGAAAGCTTTTTTTGTATTAATATTTCAAAGGAATATTTTACATTCAAGGGGACAAGCTGCATTCATCTCCCTATCCCCAGCCCAGGTTTCAAAGCCTCCTGTCAGTCAGTACCACATTGCCAGGCTGATATATTTTCTATCATAAGTAATCAATTAGATAGAAGCATTTCAAAGGTTTCTTTTCCCTCTCCCAGGTAATCTGTGTTTGCTCATTGGGGTGGCTGACACCCGTGGTGGTGCAGCGCCCCATTCCCCAATGCTGCCCACGGCTTTGGGCTTCCCCGCACTGCAAAGGCAATTTGTGTTGCTCAAGTCCTGCTCTCTGTTGTTCCCTCTGCTCCGGACCATCTCTGGGGATAGAACGTCAATCACGGCTGGACTGGGAAGAAACAAGACCTCTGTCACTGGCGTGTCACAGAGGTAAAGCCCCTATCCCCAACCCAGGGTCTGCAGATGTCCAGCAGCTTTGTGTGATCATCCAGCTTGGGCTGGTGAAAGTCTCCCTCTTTTGGGCCAAGTTCTAAAAACATCAACTATTTTCCCTTTTCACTGGAAATTTTTCACTTTTCTTCCAGAATGCAAAAATGTACATTTCAGTTTTTCATTGGTGTAAAAATAAAAAGTGGGGGGAAGGAGAAGCACACATTTCCTGTATGACTTGTTTGCAGTGATGTAGTTGGCCCTGAGAAAGAGCTTCAATGTAAAATTTCCCGGTGGTGCTGCCCATGACCTGCTCTGTTCCCCCCTCGTAGGAGCCAGAGGCACCAGCTGGGCTGGGTGGATTGAGCAATTCTGGTACCAGGCAGATCCCATTGCTCAGGCTTTTGTGCTCAGGAAATACCCCAAATCTCAAAGGAAGATGCTCTCCAAATTCCCCTGCTCCTGGCAGCTCTCTGCAGGTTCCCCCATCGCACGCCACCAACCTCCTACAAACCCAGCCGGTCGGGGTGTGCTGTCACCTGCTGCTGTCCTTGGCACACCAGCCACATTCTAGGGTCACCCTAGCACTCTTCACACCAAACAACACTGACACACTGCTGAGAACACTCTGGGCTTCCCAGTGAAGTTCTCCTGATCTGAGGAAATGCTGAAAGATGCTCTAAAATACACAGAGTCCTTTGCAAACCCCCCAAGAGACTGTGTGGCCCTTGGGCTCTGCACAGCCCTGCACCACAATGGGTATCAAAGGGGTCACCCCAAACTGGAGACAGCTCCCAACAAGCTGCCACAAACACACAAAGCTGTGAGGACACAGCAAGCAAAGGAGGGGAGTTTAATTTTCCACAATCTGTAAGAAAGGGGATTAAATGGGGAGTGTGATAATGCTATAAATACCTCCAGGGAAATACCATCAAAGGAGAAAGGGGGATTATTCAAATGATCTGGAAATGGTAAAACAAGGAGTGCTGGGGCCTGAAGCTACAAATGGAAGTATTTCAGGCAAGGCATTAAGAAAAACTGTCTTCGAAGCAAGAGTGATTAGGTGCAGAAATCGGCTGTCCCAGCAACGAGCCGGGGCCTTATCAGAGGTATTTGAAGACGGCGTAAGCACAAGTGGGGAGGGGATGCGGATGTGACCCGGGTGAAGAAGAGGGGTCAGACCTAAGAAAAGGCAGTTTGGAGCCCCCTCACCCGGGATGCTCCCGTCCCCGATACCATCAGCCCCCAGCGCAGAGCACTCGTGTGCATCAGCATGTCCCCAGGCACTCGCCTTCCTCTTCCCGTCCTCTCTTGCAGCCTTTCTCCATCTCTTTGCATCCATTTCCCTGCCCTATGACAGAGGAAAACAAAGGCCGATGGAGCCATGTGCTGACTTTCCTGATCCAGGATAAAATGCCATATAAAATATTCCAGCCAGCTCGCCACTGTGTAACTTGGCAGAGCAGCGTGAGTAACTAATGAGTAAAGCTGAGGTTGGCTGTGTAATTAAAAGTGATATATTTTTATATAGAAATGATGAGTTTTCCATCCCCAAAGCTGATAAATTTCTCAGGCTAAATTTCTCAAGCTAAGAGCCTTTTGTGGCCACTTTTTTTACACAGCACTATTTTTTTTTCTCTGCTCCCCTCCAAAAAAAATGACCAGTTTTCCCATCTACTTAATGGGCTGTAAATACTTTTCTGCTAAGATGAAAAGTCCATTTGATTTGCATTAAATCTTCATCATTACAAGCTCTCAGCTGCAGCAAGGCCCGGATACTGACACAGAATACTGCATCTTTTTCTGGAAACCTCCATTTAAAGATCCCAAGGGGGACGAAAAGACCAAGAGGCAGTCAAAGGGAGAAGGAAAACCCATGGCACTTCTTGGTATAGAGACACAAATACTTGCTGGCAAGGGTGTTGCTGCTCCTGGGGGCTCCTTCACAGGGGAGAGATTATGCCCCATCGCAGAGCATCTTTGTGCAGCAGTCACTGGGGAACAGCATTGAGCACCTGGCAGGATCAAGGCTGGTGCAACAAGACACCCAGGTGACATGCAAGGTAGGGCTGTCACACCGTTGTTTTAACCCTTGGGAGCAGAAAGGACCAAGGGAAAAGGATCTACCACCCCAGGTTACCTCAGTGTGGACACCAGGGAGCTGCTGCTGCTGTGCTCCCCATCCCGACACGCTCTGCTTGATAGCAAACACCCAACGCTTCACTTTCCCCTCGCTCCTCGTTTCTTCTTAATGACAGAGACTTTTCCGTAGAAACAGGTTAATTGCTGAATGTTCAGAATTCAGGCTTTCCTGGTACTTTGTTCTGACCCAGCTTTAATGCCTGAAGCGGAACTGGCCAGATTTGTTCACAACTCCCATCTTTTCCAAACCATTACAATACATTTTTGTTTCAGGCAAGATTGGGGTCTTTTCAAAATGTTTAGTTTCATTAAAACCATCATATATCCCTGGATGAGTTTTAAACACAGAGTAGTACAACCTCTTCACTTTACCCTCATGCCCTGGCCAAATAGAGACTGGAAACTCTCCAGGTCCCATCCCAGCTCCAGTAGAACCAGGATTTTCCATGTTGCCACTTAAGCGCTAGTTCAGCCTCATCCAAGGCTAAACTCACTCTCCATCCATGGAGGAACATGAAGGACAAGCCTGTGTTCATTCAATTTGTTGATCTCCCAGCCTGTGCACAAGCCCACTGGGGTGTTCATTAACAGCACGTGCACTGCTGTCCTTTTGGCCGCCGCATCCCGTGCTGGGTAGTGGCATCTCTTTTGAACTATATTCCACACATAGCAATCCCAGCTTGAGCTCCCCTGAAACACAAAGGAGGACAGAAGGAAGTTCGTCACCAGCAGCTACACACAGGTCTGGAGAGAACAGTCCTGCACAGCACCAAGGTTTTTTGATCTGTCCTCTAACGCAGGGACACAACTTCACTCATGGCTATCACCGCATCAGCCCTTGATCCCGCAAGGTCCCTGTAGCAATAGACTGACCTGCACCAGTGCTTAAAAGCTGCCCGCTCTGCCTTTCTTCTCAGCAAATTACAGATGATTTAGTACGTTTTGCTGATTTTTGACAGTGACGAAGAGTAAGGTCTCGAACCAGAGCGCTCTCCGTGAACACAGCGCTGAGCTCAGCACAGGGCTGCGCTCCAGCCAGAAACCCCGTCCTGACTGTCAGCTCTTCCCTTGCAATTGTGTGCAGATATTCTGTTCTCTTTTGCTTCTTCTTCTGCACAGGCAGGGCATAGAGTCTTCTGCAAGCTGTTAAACTACTGGCATGCTGCAAACCAGGAGAAGCCACACTGCAGCTGTAAATAACATGATCCCAATGAATAAATAATCTGTCTTATGAACAGGACCACAAGCTTTAGCTATTGCATGATGAAGATAGTCTGTGATCACACTACTGAAGAGCTGGCACAGGAGAAGAGCGGCTCAGAAGCCTGACCTCCTGCAAACTAGAGCCCAGCGAGCTGCCCTGGAGAGGGCGACTCCACTGCTGAGACCCACCAGTAGCACCAGCTCTGGAGCCTCAGAACCTCAAACCCAACCCAAGGGTGCAAGAAGCTTCCACCCAGGAGCTTTGAGACTTGGTCTACGGCTCAAAGACAAAACAACGTGAGCAGGGAGGTGAGGTGGGCACAAAAAGCCTTTCCAGAAGCAGGTGATGCTCCCCCTGGAAGGGCTTAATGGACGAGTCCTGGGGCTGCCAGCACAGCACCCGCCCAGCCTTGGGCACACAAATGCTCCCAATGAGTCTATCTGTAGTCTCTGCCATAAAAGAGCTTCAATCAAGCTAGGACAGTAAATTCTAGTTTAAATTAAACAATCCCATTTCCTCACAATGAAGGCTGTTCACAACCAAAGCCATGTCTCGGACAAGTAGTGCTTCAGAGCACAGATTTGGCTCATAGTGTTTAAAGCAGCTGTCTTCATAAAAGCTAATAAAATACAGTTGGATAATTAAAAGCTTTAATTAAAAATGCAAACTCCAAATAGTTTCATATTAACAAGGAAACTTGTTTTGACATCTGAAATTGCTGCACAAGCTAAATTCCCATGTATTCTCTCCAGGCTATTTAGAGTTTGCTGCGTAGCTGGAAATGTCTCCTAACTGAGTCCAATCACCATGTGTTGCTGGGGACACGCACCAAAAATTGATGCTGCTTGTTTTACAACTTCACTTTTAATTATCACAGTCTGAGGCGGCAGTGAGTTTATTTGCATGCCAATCCCTGAACGCAGCCTGGGGATGGAGCAGCTTGGCACTCCGGGGATAAAACCTGTGACTCCCGGGCATGGGCTGCCAAGCTAAAATGAGGGCTGAGCAGTGCGGCAGAGCCGGCGCTGGGCGGAGGGTTCTCCAGCTTTGAGCGGAGGATTCTCCAGCTCTGCCCTTTGTTGTGGCACTGGAGCATGGGGCTACACAGTGCCACCACCATTGCCCCTGCTGTGGGTGCTGGGAGGTGGATTTTGGTGGGGCAGTGTTGGGGGTGAAGGGGAGCAGGACTGAGCCCGGATACAGGAGCTGTTCTGACAGCTGATGGTGGGATTTTGGTCCACAGCGGGTCCCATGTTTGCAACAGCCCGAGATGAGCAAGTTTTGTGGCTGTTTCTCCTTTCTGTCCACACAAGGGTGAACTGGAAGCACATCTCTCCTACCTGAAACCCTATTTCTGGCAGGGCAAGTGCAGGCATGGACACAGCCAGGGACATTCTGGGTATGAGTGTAGCGTGCTGCCTGGAGAAAGGAAATTTCAGCCTGCAAAGAGAAAAGAAACATTGCCTGGGATGGCTGGAGGCTCATGGAAGCCCCAGTGCCTCTCGTAGCCTCATTTCCAAGCCCCCTGAGGCCACACAGCCAGTGGGAAGTCCCTGCTTCTGCCACACTGTCCCCTTTGGACCCTCTACAGCATCAGATCCTCTTCTGCTGGGACTGATGCATGGATGCGATTTACAGCCCCTTTGCTCTAGCTGGTGTCTTGGAACAAAATACTCTTGTACCAAGTATGGTGAAACAGCAATAAATCCATCAGTGCACCCTCAGGATTACAGATCCATAAGGCTTAAAACCAATAGGGACTGATTTAATTGTGTAATTTGACATTTCTCATAACACAGACAGAAGAGCCTCTCTAAGCACCAGCTGTTACATCCCCATCACCAGAGCAACTTTTCTTTCAGCTACACTTGAATTCATTTATTGGCCTTTGGCAGGGAAGGTGCCACCCCAGAGCTGCTAAGGAGACCTGGATGTTACTGCCCTTGCTATGGAAATGGGCATCTCTGGTCCAGATGCCACTGTCCAGCTTCACCTCTGAGACACTGGATCTTGTTTTATGAAACACTAACTCTTGACTTATTGGGTCATAAGAAAGCTGATTTCTTTTTCCATTTCACATATTTTTATAGAGGTTAAGTGAGAATAAACTTAAAACATTTGGATTTCAACAGCCAATGGCTCTGGTTTGGCCTTGTTCAGTGTTCTATTTGTCTTTTTCTCCCTAGGAATACCTTCAAAAATTAAAATCTGGCTTCTGGCCAACCCATTGGTGAGCAGTAGAAGAACCGTGTGCAGACTCCCATGCCTTGGTACCTTTTCTTTTCCTCTACCTTACTCTTCCACTTCTGGTTTTGTTCCATACAGAGCACAATAAACATTTATCAGTCACAGACTAAAAATACCTGGGATAAAGGCAGTAACTTGGGACTGACACTGCACTTGGCCCAGTGCTGACCAGGATCCCCGAGACCTAGATGCATTTCTCTGCTAGGTGACCCCTAGCAAATGGTTTCCTCAATGCCTGCCTCAGTTTCCCCACTTGCAAAAAGGGGCAATGATGGACTCACCTCCTCCACAAAGTGCTTTGTAAAAGCTCCTATCTCTTTTCTTCTGGCTCTGCTGACTTGTGGAGGGTGGAAATGTTCAGTTTCTCAGCAGTCCTCGCAGCTCCACTGATCTGCTGCCAGCAGCTTGGCCCATCCTGCTGAAGAGCAACGGCGTGTGCAGGGAACTTTCTGTGCTTCCCACCCGCTTGTCCCCTGGCCCTGGGTCCCCAAAGGTCACTTTGCAGAGTGCACCGCTAAATCAGCCCACAACGGGCCCCTGTGCTCCCAAGGGGCTCCAAAAGCCGCATTCAAGAGCGACGTGCCAAGGGGAAGGGGAGCGTGGACAAGGCGCAGGTGAGACAGCACCCAACACAACAGCACCCGCGCAGTAACGTGGGGTCCCAGGGCAGCGAGGAGGAGGGGACAGCGGTGGGGCTGGGAGGTGCGGGGAGGCCAGGGGACAGGAGAGCATCGGGGTGCGGGGCGGAGGAGGAGGGAGAGGAGGGGGAGAAGGAGGGGAGGAAGGCAGCAGAGCCAGCAGCAGGCCGAGAGCCCCCTCCTGCGGGCTGCAGGCTGAGCTGCTCCTGTGCCGGGGACGGCGCCATCCCCTCCAGCACAGAGCGCTTCCCTGGCTCATTCTGCTGCTCTCACGCTTCTGCAGCCTCTGCTGCTCCCTGCCCAGCACCCGCTGAGCACCGCGGGAGAGGGAAGGAGGATTTGGTTGCTCCTGGCGACACCGCACGGGTTTTCTCCTGCCTGAAGTGGCACCTGCACCAACCCAACGCTCAGCTCTTTGCTCTTGGTGCAGACCTGGGGGAGGGAGGACCAAGAGGGACCTTTCACCATCCCTGTGCCACCCTGACCCTGAAGCCAGCTGAGAACTGAGCTGGGGGTTGAGAGTTTTTATCCCAGCACAGCAGGGAAAATGGCAACACAACAACACAACCTTGGTGTGCCTGGTTTGTGCTGGCTGCCTCACACCAGTATGGGAAGACCAACCTCTTGGGGCAGTGACACCACCACCCTTGGTGGAGAAAACAAAAAATCTATAAAAAAGCTTTAACTCATACTAAACAGAATATAATACTGCTGGGAACAATCTGCACTGACCCCTGGACAAGCAACTGCATGAACTTTCAAGCCTTTTCCACCTCTAAAATATGGGGTGCTCAGAAACACATTTGATTACAAGAGTCTTTATTGAAACATCTCTCCCTTCTTCACCCAGCTATCTGCAGCAAAGCACAGGCATCGCACCATGACCTAAGCACTGGCCAGTTCTCCTGACTCAAATGCTTTCAAGGGAGAAGCTGCCCAAAAGAAGACAAAGAGGCTGAGATCTTGTCAGCATCCTCCCCCAGCCACATCATCCTGACAGTTTTCTTTCTTTAAAATCCAAAAGTTGGGGTAGAGGTGTTCAACAAAATCACGCTCAAACTAAGTGCATCAAGATCATGTCATCACAGGTGACTCCATGAAAGAACAAGGTCCTGCTGGGGTAATGTGGGTAGACCCCTATCCTACCAAACACATCCATTCTGAGGGACACCTCCACATCACTGTGCCATGCAGAAAACCCTTGCCCATTCCGCAGGATGCCCCAGGAGAAATTGTTACCTGAGGTGCAGCTCTTGCTTTCTGAACACATCTGGTCAATGCTTCTGTACGTCATGCCAAGCTAAATGCCAACCACAGATATCTCATCCTCAAAGTATTATTGCAGCAGCTAAAATACAAACTCTTGGAGGACAGCACTTGATGCCAGTGGTCAAATCTTCCAGGAGGATCTGGATATGGCTGGTCCCAGGGAGCAGTGCTGGTTACTTTTTGGTTGTCTCCAGCTCTGTATCACATGCTAAATGAAACAGAAAAATAGAAAAGAGTGAATTTGAAACATAAGACAAACTTTTGTACTGTCAAGGCGGTCAAATATTGGAAAAGTTTGCCCAGAGAGGTTTTGGAGCCTCCATCCTTGCAGATATTCAAACCCAACAGGACAAGGCCCAGCAGCCTGCCCCAGCTGACTCTTCTCTGAGCAGAGCGGTTGGACCCAAAACCACCAGAGCTCCCTGCTAACCACAGTGATTCTGTGAAATTGTTAACAGGACCATATTCAGGAGCATTCACCAATATATGAGCTTTGTATTTAAAGTCTGCAGATAACCACACAAGCATTTTCTGTGACTGATGGAAGCTACGGTCATGCTAGGTTTCAGCCATGCACAATAAAACTAATTAACATGTGAAAAATCAAAGGCAAACTATGCAAGACACTCAAGAAAATTAATCTGAATTGATTTTTCAAGTGGATTAAGATAAGTCACATTAAACTTCTTTGTACCATTTTTAGCAGAATTAAAATGACCGTGACTCAGTTTAGTTCTCCTTAAATGAATGAAAGTAAACTGAATGCCTTGTAAGAGTCTCCTACCAAGGAGTTTAAGCCATAAACCTTTATTTAATTTGGATTTTCTTTCCTAAGTGTCCTTATGAGTCTAAGCCAGCCCCGGAGGCTCTCCCTGCTGTCAGTGGAAGGACACAGGCATCTCCAGCGTGTGCTGCACCACCGCTGACAGAGGGGTGTGCCTAAGACAGGTGAGATGGATTTCACTCAGTGTCTCTAGAAATCTCTTACCAACCTCCACCAAGGCACATCAGTATTAAAACCACTGAGACTAGGACCTATATCTGAGGAAACGGCTCCTTGTCTTAGGTTGCGGGGCAGAGATGTGACGGTTGGGTGGTCCAGTTGCAGACACCATCACTTTGATTCCGTGGATGTCTTCAGGAATAAAAAGAAAGAGAGAAGTTGCTGTGGTACCTGGGACTCTGCGTCCCATGGGGACGGGGTGATGGTCCCTGGCTGTGCAGGATCAGCCCCTCACGTTGTCCGGAAGATGAGGACTCACCAGCCACTGCTGTAGAAGCTCCATCCAAACGGGGAATTTTGTGAGCACATGCAGACGTGGGACCTGATTCCAGCTTTATGCTGGGCAACCCCACAGAGTCCTCTCAGCACTTTGGGTCACAGCCTGGGGCTCGGGGTGCTCTGCACAGCACCTTGTGCTACCTCCAACCCAAGACCACACAAAACGACAGGGGACAGGGATCAGAAAGGACTCCTCGACCCTGGGCTCTGCGAGTGATTCATGCAGAGCTGGATTAGGAGCAAGGGGCTGTGTGTCCCGCTCTGATCAGACACACTCTCATGCCGCCTAGAGGCATTCCAGCTGTTTTGCAGGGCTGCCTTGACCGCCGTTTTATAAGAAATTATTCCTGCCTGAAAACAGGAGAGAGGCCAGTTCGGCATCCCAAACACCCTGCGGTGCTGGTGCTGGAACCCCATCTCTGCTGCCATTTGGGGTGCAAAACGCTTTTTGAGACTAACACCAGCCAGCAAAGCCCTTCTCTTCATCACTCCTGGTACCTGGTAGCTTTTCCTTTCCTGAGGAAACAGGCCTGAAATACATAAACCAGCGGGATTTATGAGGCTCAGCCCCGTTACTTTGTGTGGGTAAAAACTCAGACAGTTTATATCTTGTTGCTCATGAGATTTCTACTACAGACTTAAAAGAAGCCAGGATAGGTACACCGATAAAGCCCAGGCTTTCCACATCCTAAATCATTATCGGCTGACTGCTGCTGTTTATCATTTTAAGGAAAGACCAAGACAAAGCCGAAGGGGGGAGGCAGAAACCCCTGCTTTTTCTTGCCCTCTGCTCTAAGGTGGCGTTGGAGTGAGACCCAACATCCCTCTTGGTCTGGGGAATCCCTCCCCTTTCCCTTTGATCATCCCACAACCTGCTAATGCCTCATCACAACCTGTCACCAAAGCCAGGCAAGAAACAGCGCTGTCAGCTCTGAAGACATCTTGTAACCACCACCGTTTTCCCATTCCCTCTCAAGATGACACCTGAAATTATTCAGCAGAAGATAAAACAGAGCGAGCTCCCGGCCTGACCCCGGTCTCAGAGGACTCACCAGGACGGTGGGTTCATGTGTCTTGTCTCAAGTGGGATGCGCTTGGTCTCTGTTGCTCACACCACGAGTTCATGTCCTTTTTATCTGGTTGTTTCTCATTCTCTAGGTCTGACAAGAAAGTCCCTCCTGGATTTGAAGTTTTATCAGGACTTCAGAGAAGCTCCAGTTTCAGCAAATCAAAAAAATTCAAGATGTTCCTGGCCTGCTGTGCTCACTGTCACAGCAGCCAACGCAACATTACAGATCCAAAGCGATGATCTTATCACAATAAGCAGGGCTCTAGTGTGGTTCACATATAATGTTCTGGGGTTTTGCTTTTTCCACTTGGTGACAGCACAGAGCTGTTTATAAGCAAGCACGTGCCCTCAGGTGCAGTTTGCAAAAATAAGTACAAGCAGATATCAGGCTCCTCTGCCAGGGGAAATTTAGGCTGGACATTAGAAAGAAATTCTTTGCAGAGAGAGTGGTCAGGCACTGGAATGGCTGCCCAGGGAGGTGCTGGACTCGCCGTCCCTGGAGGTTTTTAAAGTGAGGTTGGACATGGCACTTAGTGCCATGATCTAGTAAACGGACTGGAGTTGGACCAAGGGTTGGACTCGATGATCTCTGAGGTCTTTTCCAACCCAGTCGATTCTGTGATTCTGTGGTTCTGTGATTCTGTGATTACCCACCTGATTCCAGACAGTTTGTCCTTCAGCCCGAAGCAAACGCAGAGATGAGCACCTACCCTGGAGCCACTCCTGAATTCACAGCACTCCTAGCCACAAAGAAACAAAAAGATTCATATGTTTTAGGCCACAATAGCACATGCTGGGGGCATTTTGCAGGTGGGTACGGCACCCTGGGGTGCTCAGGGCAGGCACTGCTCTCCCAGCTCCCCATCCCTCCAGTGCCTGTAATGGGAGACACCTCAGAACACCCTACCTTTAAGAAAAGCCCGTGGTGTGAGCAGGCATCTCCTCCAGTTTGAGTTTATTCTCGAAGCAGGCTCGCTTCTGCTCAGCAAAATCTGAGGAAGAAGGTGAGATTTGGCTTAATAATCACACTTCACACTTCGTATCCATTTTGCAAACCAAGGCTGGTTGTAGCTGAAAGCAAGAAGAAGATGGTTTTAACTGCAGAAATAAATTATGCCCCACTCAGAGGATGTTTTTCTGCATAGATTGTTGGGAAAAACAATCTCTCTGCTTTTTTTAGAGGCCAGGGTGCCCCAATGCGATCCCATGCAGTGATGCTTTTTGTTTTCTATCCCACGCTCAAATCGCGAACCCATCCCGAGCAGGGACTTGCTGCCCTGCTGAATTTCTCCAGCAATCAGTTCTGCTCTCAGAAAGCCAAAGCCCAGCAAAACTGGTTCTTCTGCAAGCGCATGCAGCTGGGGAAGAGAGAAAAACACGCTGATAAGCATCTCCAATGGCTTCGGGATAAATTTATATCTGATCTTTTCCCTAAGACAAAATGTTTCAGTTATTTTCTCTCCTCTGCAATGGTACATTAAAATGAAGGTTAATGAGACATGGATTAAATACCCTCAGGATGGGGAAATAAACCTTGACTTCTGGCAAGATTTGAGAGGCTTTTTGCAAAATAAAGTCACGTGAACAGTGGTGTAAACGGTTCAACGTGAGATTTCCCACAGCACTTTTTATCTTAAAGCACATTTCACGTGTGAGGACAGATGAGCACCTGCCCATCTCTGTCCTGTGATGTGACACAACAGAGCCTCGAAGCCACCTGACACCCCACGGCAGCATCAGGAGGATTGACCGTCACCGGGGGGGGACCAGGGACACGGGGAAGCTCTGAGCTGTGGTCCATTCTGTCCCCAATGATACTTTGGGGCGTGCAGAGCTTCCCCACCTCATCCTACAGCAACAGCCTGAGTTTGGGTCACTTTGGGTGCACAAAACCAGTCTATTGAACACTGGAGAGGTGATAAAGTGGTAACAGCCCTGCATGCCAAAACCTGGGCTCCAATCACAACGTAGAAGAAACACAACAAAATGAATAAAATTAAACTACCAGGGAGGGAAATGCACAGGGGGCACTGCTAAGGTCAGCCAGCATCACCTTCACCTCCAGAGGTTACTGCTGTGCCCCTCAAGGAGGCTCCTCCAGCTCGGGGGTTCATGCAGCATCAGGAGATGGAGTCACAGTTACCGACCTCGTGTCTGAGGCACCGGCAGCTCCCGACAGCTCTCAACACTCTTGTGTATATAGACAAGTGGCAAGAATACTAGGTCAGGATAAAAATTGAGATTAATAAGTGTTATTCACCAGCAGACATTAAAAATTACTTATCTTAACCAGACAACTCATTGACCTGTGATAACGTTTGGAGACCAGACCATAAGCTCTGACCAGAAGCAGAATAAGACAAACCCAAGGAGTCACTGCTCCCCGTTCTCCCCTCTCCTCCCCATCCAGCACCAATGCCCAGCACCAGCCCTCCTTGCAGAGCTGTCCCAGAGGTGCGCCCTGGATGGAGAAGACATCTCCATGATCACCCAGCAACACCTTATTTCCACCAGCATATTTACCACCCATTGTATCAAGCAAGAGCCTCAGATAACAACCCACTTCCAAATCACTTTCCTACTCCAGTTAAGATTCATTTCCACCAGCTCTACCTGAAAATACCAGTCAGCACCAGCCTGCAGGATCCCCAATGCTGGTGGTCACCTGGATCACTGAGGCTCCCACACAGGAACCAGAGGAGGCTGGTGCACTTCTGGCCATGAATAGTGCAAGAAACAGCCCCATTTGTCCAACATTCACATTTCCCAAAGCAATGGGTGCACTGCATTACAGGTTTTCACACACTAGATGTCAGCAGAAGAATAAAAATAATACAAAGAGGTGCACCAGCTTCAAAGTGGTAGCGATTCCGCCAGGTCGCTAAAACTCACAACCTGACACCAATAAATCCATGTGCTGACACCAATAAATCCATGTGCTGCAGCAATGACCAGACTGGGCAGAGGATGACAGCAAAAGATCATCCAGATGAGAGCTGGTGCCTCTCCATGAGGTCTGGATGGGACACGGTGCAACCCCAGACTGACTTGTCTGTGTCAGCAAAACCTCGATGCTCACAGACCAGCAACACAGCATTTATTTTGCATGTACATTTTCAGAGGTGGGGGGATATTCTGCTGGCCCAGGGCCCAGCATCTCCAGTACAGCTGATTTAACCGAGCAGCACTGCTCCCCTGCGGTCACCCTTTGAAGCCGGGATTGTGCAACGTGTCCCACAGGTACAACCTGCCCCTTGCTCCACCAGCAGAACAAACTTCAGTATAAAACACCTTTCTGTGTACCAGGAGAAACGGTCCCATGCTATCAGCTTTTCTATCTTTACTGTTGTAGCAATAAAATCAGATTGCAGGCCTGGCAGCGCAGGGGATTGAATCTGTATGACAAGTGGCCCCAAGGCTTTATCTGCCCCTCCTGAGCTGGGCTGTCACCATCTCCTGCAGCTTTTATCCACTTTTTGGACAGGACTGAGAGTTGAGGAGTTTGAGGTCCATGCTGGCTTCTTTGTAAGAGAATGGATCACCAAACCCTGGGAAAACCCCTTCCCCTAAAATCTCACACTCTACAGATTCAGCTGTGAACGTTCACTGATCTCTCCTTGACTTTGGGCCACCTGCCTGGTCTGGGCAGCAAGCATCTTACAGCAAATCCTGACACATCCTTGTGTGGCTCCTAAACCCAGAGGTGAGATGCACCTTCAAGTCACACTGGTGCTTTGAGATGCCTATTCATAGTTTTCCTTCTAGACCACACTCTTACCCATAGCAACTAAACCCACCAGAATGGCATTGCAAGTAGAGGCAGCCTTTCAAAGACAGAGCACCCCAACATCGAATTTGCTCTCCTCCTTCTCCTCAAGCCACCTCCATCACTCTGGGAAACACAGGTCACCACTCGCCCTCAGATTCCTCCTCCCAGCTACTGCCCTGGAGACGGATGGGCTCTGCGGGCTGTCCCAGGCAATGGGTCTCCCCTTTCCCAGGGTCTAGGGTTTCAGACCCTCCCCATCCCAGCCCGAGGTGTCTCCCCACACGCTGACCCTGCAGGACACAGTTCAAAGCCTCCAACAGGAAAAACAGGAAAAGCCGCCCCGGCTCTCTCCGTTGACATAGTTTCGGTCTGGTTCTTGGTGTCAAAGGAGGTATTCACCTTCGCTTCGGCTCGTGGGCCCGTCGTGTTGCCTGGTCCCGCTTGGCAGATGCCGGGAGGCCCCCAAGGGAGGACAACTGCATCACGTTCAGCTGTGGGCCCATGTTGGGGAGCTCCCAGCAGGTGCCATAAATCCCTGTTAGAGCAGTTTTGGGGGCACTGATGCTCTGTTCTGCTGTGGGAGGCAAGCTCCACGTTTTAATTGGGACATGCAGAGGAAAAGCTATTTCTGCTCCCCTATGTGAGTCAGCACACCCCAGGGAGGCACCAGAGCTCATTAAGCATCTCCCCACTGCCAAGGTAGCAGCGAGCAAACACCGCGAGGCTGCGGGTGTGAGACGAAACCACCTGCTGGGTGCATGGCCAGGAGATGGTGACTCAGCCCCCATGGGCCAGTGGTATGTGGGGACATGGAGCCTCAGCGTCTGCAGCACCGGGATGGCCTCAAGCACCATTGAACTGACAGGCCCACGGCAGCATGGGAAGCCAGGCACTTGGGCACGTCCTTGGCATGTAATTGGAGAGTGTGGTCACACCAACAACAACTTTTGGCTCTAGTGAGGGACAAAGAGGAAACCCAAATCCAGGATCTTCCACTCTGCTTCAGACAGCATGGGAGGTACCACGCTGCAGTCATGGAGGAGTTTGGAAACTCCTCCTGCGAGAGGTCTGTCAGCATCCAGAGTGCCACCACCACCCGTGTCTCACCTCCTGGCTTCCTCCCTGTCAGCAATTACCATCTATTAATCAATCCCGGCCCACCCCAGCCCCAGGCCAAGAGGTGTAGAGCAGATTTCCAAGAGATAGAGGTGGCATTTCCCGTTGAGCAGGTTTGTGGCTCTGCTGGTCCACAGGGCATTAGGTGGTGTACCCAGGATGGAGCCGGGAAGCACCCAGGGAGGGGACCCAGCCCATCTGTCATCCCTGGGTCACACGGAAGGGCGACACATTGGCCAAGTCAGGACACAGAGGGCACAGGCAGGTCTGAGCATCCCCATGAGCATGGGGTCAGCATAGTATCCCGGCCAACATCATGGCTGTGCTGATGGTACCTCATTAAAAGATGCTGCAGTGATGAACCACTGATCCCCTGGAGATCAGGAGCTGAGTCACCCCCACCAGGGACACAGGGGATGAGTGACACCCCCCAGCACCATGCTGGGCCACAGCCCCGAACCAAAGCCTCAGTCTCCCCAGGCTGCACTAAACGCCTTATTAACACCCTCGCTGAGATCCCAGCCCTGCTTCCAATCCCTCTCCTACTGATTTCCTCCAGCTGTTTCGCATATGATTTACATGAAGCTGTTCAGATCGGAACAGCGCAGGCCTAGTGTGCACCCAGGAGAGGAAGACGCATGGGAGCGGGTGCGGGACGGCCCATCTGCGGAGCAGGGCCGGCAGCGCTGCCTTTGAAGAACCTCACTCTGACTTTTGGCTTCTCAAAAATGCAACCACAGAAAAGAATTCTTCTCTCCAGGCCTCATCTGGTGGCGTCCTTGCTCTGAGGTCTCAGCTTCCAGCACCAAAGCAAGAACTCCCAGGAGCAGATACAGCAGGAAGAGGGCACATGCAAAAGTCCCCTCTGGCTCTGGCTGCCATCACCCATCTCTCCAGATGGCACCAGCCCCACCTCCAGATGCTTTCCTGACTGCAGATGCAGAAGATGCTCCAGCTCTCCCATGTCTTTGGCATCTGCCACCTGTTTCCCACATCTCCTTCTCGCTCCTTACACTGCTGTTTGCTGGGTCTGTCACCAAATCCATCACCATCACACATGGATGGAGATTTCCTGTGAGTCATGGACATCCTGCTGTTGGCCTCATGCTCAGCCTCCCTGTCCGAGCACACGCTGTCCCAGCACTCAACAGCTTCTGTCCTTCAGAAACCACTTCCAGCATGTCCACCTGGGACATCCTGGTATTCACCATACGTGGAGAAAGCCAGCACATCCACAGGTCAGTTGATCTGTAACGGTGCCCAAGTCACATCCAGACCAACAAGACAAACCAACATCCTCTCCAAGGATGCTCTCAGCACCCAGGTGTCTGAGGCAGCAGGTATTTTCCTCCCAGGTGGGAGACAGCCAGCCCATCCAATGCACTGGAGATATTTCTCCAGGGCTGGTGGGACATGGAGCCATGGTACATCTCCCAAACCTAAGGCAAGGCAACGCTACATAAATATGCTGGTTTGGACCAACTCAAGCACCCTCTTCCAGATCAAAGCAGTTATGAACAAGCTGGGGACAGCAAGGATGTGTTGGTCCCACTCTAGCATCATGCAGGGGTGGTCAGGAGAGGGTCCTGCAGCCCCTTCCAGCCCCTGCCCTGCTCAGACCTGCTGGCAGCAGCAGTTGCGGTGACACCAACTGTGCCCTGGCAGGGAGGTGAGGATCAGAGCACAACACCAGACACAGAAACAGCCCTTTCCCCTTCCTCCCCCCACTACGGGGCAATGCAGCAGTCGCTTCACGCCTTAATGTGAACCAGCTTTGGTAAATATAATGAAATCGTAAAAAGAGGGGAAATCATAGCATTCCCGCACCAAAAGCGCTGGAGAGTCTCACGCGACTGTACTTTCCTCCCAGCTCAACTGACGTGGGCGGTGGATGGACCCTGATTCCCATGGGAACTCGTTTGCTTGCTGTTTATCTTCAATGCAATAAAAATGATATGAAAAATAGATTGTGGAGTAGAAGCAGCAGGAAAAAAAAATCAACACCTGATGCTGTTTCTCTCCATTGTCTGAAATCCAATAGCTGAGCTCTGGGAACAGGCATGTCCATGCGATTACAGCTCAGACCTCGTGTTGAACAGGAGCTGAGACCAAATTATACTTCTAAAGGGCTGAAATGTTTTTGTTAGGTTACTGAAGCAACAGGTAAGGTGCTGCCATCTCGCCCTAGGACCACAACCACTTCACTCTGTTGCCCAATCCTACAATGGGGAGAACAGATGAAAATATCAAAAACCACAAGGCATTAAGACATCGCCGTAAGCAGCAACCTTACAAAAACCTAAATGCTGCAGGAAAGCTTGGTTTTGTAATATTAAAACAGTATTCAAACTACATAAAAGAGGGAAAGCTGTCATAAAATGCCGAACCCAAGTGCCAGGGCAGGGCCGCGGCTCTGGCCGTGCCCCCGGGCAGGCTGAGCTGTGCAGCACAGACCTGGCTCCACACCGGCCTGCTGAAGGAGGAGGGTTGAATTAAAACTGGAGGGGAAAAAAGCAGCAGGCTTGGAAATCACTGCAAAGCAAAGGTGGGGAGGGAACGAGGTGTTAGTCTGTCCTTGCACCGAGCCTTGGGTCCAGGTCTGGACCGAACGGCTCTCTGCAGTTTTGCCAGGCACCGTCTGGCCGGGCAGTGCCCTTGCTGTCACAGAAGAGAAGGGTTTTTTTCAGCCATCATTCACTTTTACTACTTTTTACAAGTTTTAGTAACGCTCCCATAAACAGGTTTTTAATGCAATCCTTTTTCTCTGACATGTTGCATGTTAAAGATTAGCAGAGGCATTTTATTGCAGGTAATAAAGAACCCTGATGTCAAATATTTTAACAAGCCAAGTGCTCCATGGGAAAAGCCCAAGGGGCTCCAAACACATTTCTGCTCTACAGCCTATGCCAGGGAGTTGGGGGGGGGGGAAGATAGGGAGATTTTTGAGAAAATATCTCAGATTTTGCCTATTTTTGGAAAATAACAACAAAACCACAGTGACTCCAACCACACTGGCCATTCAGCACTGCTGGGCGATCATGCTTCCCAGCCAGGCATTTCTCGCGCTCGATGCAGAGCCTGATGTTCCCCCCAGTATCTCCATGGATTTGTTCGAGGAAGACACTATCTTTTAAGAAAAAGATGAAATTAGGTTTGTCTTTTGGGAGCTGCAGCTTCTCCTTCCCAACACATCCTCCCAGACCTGCCCGCAGCCCCGCGGGAACACACAGCAGGTTGATGTTACCAGCACACACGACCCTGCAGGGATGAGCCCATGAACATGTTTTCTTCCCCAAGTGATGCTGCCAGCTGCAGGCAGCCAGGAGGAGGAGGAGGTGGTGAAACCCAGCAGCAGAACAGCACGTCCTCACACCACCCTCGTAAAACGCAGCAAAGAAAGTGCCACTTGCCAGGGCACGGGTGGGAACCTCAGCCCCACAACAGCCGTGCAAACGAGCCTCTGCTACTGTTTGGATGGAGCATGCTGGGCTCTAATCAGGGACAGCTGGGGGAAGCGGGGCTTGGCAGCCTTGCCCACTTCTCTCTGCAGCATCAGCTTTTCCCCCTCGTTTTGCCCGCTCCTTTGCACACCCAGCATCCCTAACGGAGACCACATGGGGAGCAGCACTCGCAGAGCATCCCCCAGCCAGCCCCAGCGTGGGAGGGGGAACATGATGCTGAACATCACGTCGGACTTGCGGAGGAGAAAACTGGACAGCCGCCATCCCAAATGTGTTTGGGGACAGGCACGCCACCCCCGTGCGGGATTAGGTTTCCACGCCTCGGCTCGCTTTCAGAGAGCCTGAGAAACTAGGGGGGGACCCGCGCACACGAAAGCAGCCCACGCGGCCAGCAGAGCAGCTGCCAAAATTATTGCTGCCCACGGATCGAAGGGGAAGAGCCTCACACCATTCCCCAGGAGCCCAAATCCTTTTTCCCACTCCCCTCTCTGAGCCCCTGGACCAGTTTCCCCTGGCCAAGGCAGAGTGTTGTGCAAGGGCTCACCCCGGTTGGCCCGGGAAGGGTTTGCACCGTTGGCTTGCGGCTCCTCTCAGGGGCAGGAGTCCTGCAGGGCAGAATATATGCTTGCAAGCAAGTAATGCTCCTGCTGATATTGCCTGCAAACCAGGCCGGCCCAGGGCTGCAGGATGGGCTTGCAGAGACCCGCAGAAGCAACGCTGCACGTGGACTCCCGGCCACGGAGCCACGAGGCCCTCGGTGCCCTCCCTCCTCCTGCAAGCCCTGCCGAAACGAGGTGTTTCTTCACTTTCCCATGACCAGATTCCCCTGAAAACAGCAGAAAACACAAATGCTGATGGTAATTAATCTGACAAGAAGTCAGGAGACGCTGATTAAACGTCTCGTATCACTGCGGATCACGGATAATTGTAAAGATAGATTCCTTTACAAAATTGGCAGGCATTCTCCGTGCGCATTCAGAGGAGATCAAGGGAGAGATAGCCACGACAGTCTCACAGCGGTGATTCCCCTTCGCCGCTGGAGCACAAACAAACACGCACCCCGTGTTTTGTTCACGGGGTCCCCATCCCTCTGGCATGTTGGGTGGGCAGATGTGCTGGACCCGCTTTGGCCAGCGGTCCCAGGGGAACACAGAGACATGGGCACATGCCCGAGGAGGGAAAAGGCAATTCCATATGCTCTTAGCACTAGCTCATCTCTAGTCCCAGTGACCTGAACGATCAGAGTGGGACAGAGGAGTTATTCAGCCAACTGACCTCCTATGGGAACAGTCCCATAGGATGGGACCCTGGTCCCTCTCGCTGCCACTCTCCAGCTGTGTCCCCAAGGGTCTCCCAGCATGGAAGCGCCTTCCCAAGGCCTCTGGAGGGTCATTTATCTCCTTCCATAGCCTTATTCAGGAACTTCCACTAATGTCACACATGCATTCATATATATATATGTGTGTATATATATATATATATATATATATATATATATATGCAAGGTTTGTACAAATGCAGCGCCAGCCCAGCGTTGCTGTAGCCAAGTCTCCTTAAGTCAGCAGCCACCAGTTTCTCTGCCATCCAAGTCCTGCATCACAGACCTCTCCAGATGGCTCTGATTAAGCTGATTTTTCCCACCATTTAAATGGTAGTGAAAATGCTTGGAAGTCATACTGTGTGACACCTTTTATTAAGCCCTCAGCACCTGCTTCAAGCCAATCTGACGGAGCTCATAAAACTCCCCATGCTGTGATAGCTGAGCAGCGCTTGCTGCTCTCCATGTTGATGCTGGATAGGAAACGTTCTGAGGGTGGACACTGAAGAGTTGGGTATTTGGTCACCTGTGGAGAGCAGCACAATCCTGGAAATGGAAGAAACGGCATCCTTGAAGAAGGACAGACCACAGGTGATAAAACGCTTGAATAATAAACGTGAGCAGAATACAACAACCAACCCTTGAGACAGCAAAAAATAGGAAAGGATTGTCAGGAAAACGTTTCTCCAGTAGCATGAGGCAGTTGTGTTCCACCCTCAGCTCAAACCTGCTAAAATAACCCCAAGATCTGTCTTCTAGCTCCCAGCACTGCTCACCAAAACAGATCTTGGTGATCATTGGGAAACTCTTGCTAAACTTGTCAGAGGAAAAAATGCCTTCCAGATGGGCCTGGAAAGTGAGGGCTTCAGAGTTTGAGCATTTTATTTGCATATACACGAAATTGTACAATAAATATAAGCACTGCCCTGCTGCACAGAGCTGTCCTCAGCCCAGAGACTCGTTATCAGGGTTTGGGTGATAAGGCGGTTTCAAGGATCCAGTATCATCCAGTCTCCCGCTGGCACTACAAAGGGCCATTTTTTGTTTCCTTGCAATAAAACTAGTGGCCAGATTTTTAATTGCCAGCAGATGGCAAGAGGAACAGTCCACGAGCTTCCCACACTTGTTACATTGAAGTAATGAGATGCAAACGAATTTGCACTTAGCGATGGCCTCCCCAGCAGTCCAGTACTCCCAGTCTGCCACCACCTTCGCAGCCAGGGAGCTCTGGGGTCCATGTGCACACACCAGCTAGCGAGGACGGTCCCCTCCATGTCCCATGGGAGATACTGTATATATGGGACATGTACACCTATGTCAGCTATCGTAACTACAGCAAAAATATATTCTCCCCAAGATTCAAGGTAACACAAAACCCTGAACGACGCGCCGGGGGTCAGAATCCAGACTCCGCACCCACCTGATCTCAGCAAAGCACTCAAGCACATACAGAATTTCTGACATGTTCCTAATCTTCCACTACGCAGAGGGGGCTGCAGCACATACATCCGTCTGTTGCTGAGTTTGTGTTCTGCTTTTCACCGTATTTGATGGCTCAGTGTAGTCCCAGGCTCAGGAGGGTGTGTGATGCTTGAGCCATCACTTGCAGCTACCAGAACAAAATCCAGGCTCAATCACCCACCTGAGATTTAGTAGTTATTCTGCTTTTAGCTGCCAGTACAACTTTCTGATCACTTATTCTGGTAGCAGCAGATGTATGAAGTAGACATTTAGTAACCCATCTGCAACTGCACATCATCCTTTCAGGACAACCCATGAATCCCTGAAGACTTTGCAGCCACTGTCCACGATCCCACAACCCATGGCCAGGTCCTACATCACCTCTTCAGCTGCCTCTTTAGGACTTTCTTTCTTCCTCTAAACAAGAAAAGCTGAACTTGGATCGGAAGGGTTGTGCTTTAGCTGTGCAATTGGGTTTACAGAGGCTAAATAGGCCCTGACAGCAAAAGCAGAGACATGTGTCTGAACAAACCAGCCTGGGCTGCAGCTCGTCCCTGAGCACGGGGACGGCTGCGGCTGGTTTGCGGTGGCTCTTCTCACCGCAGCTCCCGATTCCTGTTAATCAGCATGGGGATAAGCTGATCTCACTGCAAATGCAGTCAGTGGCACTTTGATCTCAAAATTATCAAGGGCATCTGCTGTTTGGCACTGACTGGAACAATCTATCGGTTTTCTTTGCTCAGAGCCGCCAGGATTTCTCTTCCTTTCAGATCTGTGTGTGCAAAAGGTGGAAATTGCCCAGTTGATGCATCTGAAAGGAACATTCCAGGAGAAAGGGCTAAGCAGAGCTCAGAGGTGGCAGTGGCTCCTCTGTCCCCAGTGCTCAACGCTGCTGAACAGCACATCCAGCTCCCAAGGACACAGGGAAACCCATTCCTGTCCAACCCACTGTTTCTCCCACCAACATTCCAAACACAGGATGAACATCTGATCTAACACAGAAACAAATAAAAGAACTGCAGAAGGTCTTCCGAGTGCTACACTCGAATGCCAGAATGTTTCTAGGGACTTCTATGTTTATAAATATCTCCAGGGTGGGTGTCAGAGGATGGACCAGACTCTGTTCAGTGGTGCCCAACACCAGGGTGAGGGGCAACGGGCACAGACTGAAACACAGGAGGCTCCATCTGAACAGGAGGAGAAACTTGTTTGCTGGGAGGTGCCAGAGCCTGGCCCAGGCTGCCCAGAGCGGGTGTGGAGTCTCCTTCTCTGAGACATTCAAACCCCCTGGACCCACCTGTGTGATCTGCTCTGTGACCCTGCGTGAGCAGGGGTTGCGCTGGGGGATCTGCAGAGGTCCCTTCAGCCCCAACCAGGCTGGGATTCTGGGATTCTGTAATTCTGTGACTTCAATGCCATTTTCTTTCCTAAACATTTTATTAGAAAATCAGCCATTCAGCATTCAGCCACCTCCCCAGCTGGCTGGGATTTCCTGCTCCCTTCACACAGGGGTAAGACGAGCAAAGCGGCTTTACCCAGGAACACCACACATGCCTGGCAACCTCTTGGTGAGGCATGAAGACTTTGCTGCTTCTGCGTTTTGGAAAAACGCACTGAGAAAGCAAGCTGAGAACTCTCCCAAGGACGTGAAGAGTTCGCAGGGGTCTGAGGCAGTGGAGCTGCCAACTCACTCCCAACCACCCAGCGTTACTTTCTCCTCTAAGACCCAGCATGGGAAAGAGGAAAGCAAACTCCAACACATCACTGGAGACTCAGCACCAACCTGAGCTGAGCACAAAGCAGCTGCCCTCTCTGCATATGGACTCCATGGGGTCTTGCAAAGGTGTTCCCCCAAAATCACAGTGAACCGCTTTGATTCATCTCAGTAGGAACTGCTTTCTCCTCACAGCCAGACCTGCTCTTATGGTCCCACCTTCCTGCCCATGTCCAAGTGGGGATGGCCCAGGGATCACAGGGCCAATGAGACTCAGCTCTTCCCAACATGTCTGTCTGTCCTCAAACCCTGCAGTCGCATGAAACTTCCCCAGAAAGCTCTTTTCCAGGCTGGCCAGTAGATGGGGATGGAAGAGCAGCCAAGGTCTGATCCACTGGGGACCGTGTCCCTCCGGCCTGGCTGTGTCCTGCTGGCTGTCAGGGCTCAGGTGGCACTGGCTGCAGCACCGGCCATGCTTGGGACAGGGCAAAGGCAGGGGCTTGGACAGGGGCTGTGTGACTTGGAAGCTTGGAAAACAGCCATGGGCTTGTGTCTCCATCCATTGAGCTGTGAGTGTAGGTGATAAACCGCAATACAACTCCACCAGATGTCTGCCTGTCCCCTGATAGCCCAGGACAGGGAGAGCCATCCTCACTGGGGATGACCCACTGACTGCTGGGGAGGTTGAAGGGGATCAGAGAGCAGGTCCAAGACCTCATTCTGCCTGCAGCAGCAATGAACCTGTACAGCCAAGCATGGCTTCTTATGGGAAAAAGAGCCCCAAGAGCCTATCTCATGCCCTGCATGCTGTAACTCCCCAGAGCACACTCAACCCCCAGTTCCCAGGTCTGCTCCTATTCAGCCACGCATGGTGGGGAGGTAATTTGGGAACCCCAGGAACAGCCTGGAGGTGCAGAGAAAACACCCTCAGCTCAAACAGCTCTGCCCCATCGATGGGTGTCCAGCCGCGCTGGATTCCCACCAGGTCCTCACCTTCAAGGTTTGGGATGAAGGTGGCCAGATAGTGGGACAGGGAATAGGAAATGCCAGGAGACTTCCCAGCAAAGAGTTTGGCAGGGTGCTGGTGCCTTCCAACCCAGTGCACAAGGCTTCCCCCGCTGGGAACCAGGCAGCCAGCTCCGAGCAAAGCCCAAAGCCGCTCTCACCCTCCAAAATAAAGAAACAGGAATGAACAATGAGTGACACTCAGTGCCCTGCCCCCGAGCTTTGTCGTCTCAGGAGCCGTCATTATGTCGATGTGTAATTATACCATTAATTACTGACCATAAAGCTCTAAAGAAAACAGACCTGAAATGAATACAGCGCTGGTGCAAAGTCCTAAGAGATAACTCTTTGGCTGCTAAGGTAATGTAGACCAAGCTGCATTTTCTAAACCAAAATTGAATTTGCAATTAGCTCTCCTTCTTGCCTAAGTCCAACAAAAGACCTTCCTGCATTTAATACCGAGAAGGGATGTCTCTGAGCTGCCATCAAACGACAGAGGCTTACAAAAAGCCAACTGGAGCAGAGCGGAGGGACCAGAATCCCAAATGTCTCTTTGGGTTGAGCGAGGCTCTTGTTTGAGTTTGGATTTGCCGCACACTCAATGTACATCTCCGAGCAAGCCACTTAATCTGACCCTGGCCCAAAGTTTAGCTGTCTGTCAAATGTTAGAAAAGGGCTTTGTCTCCCTTGCAAGGACTTAGAGGTTTAATTACCGGCTGTGCCAAGATGCCCTTAGGTGGAAACTGCAATGCAAATGCAAAGTATCATTATTAGAGCTTAGCAAATAACTCAAATGTTTTTCTGCAGCAACTCCCTCGAAAAGAAATTAGATTCCTTTCTGGTGTATTTGGGAGTCTTTCCAGGCTCTCTTGTTGTGACACTCACGAGTGAGTGGAGAATTAAGAATACGAAGGTAATTCACCAAAAGTCAGTGCCCATCTCCTAAATCTGATCCTGCGCACGGAGCCGCACTCCTGCACGGCCCTTGTCTGTGCACCCAAACCAGGCACCGAGACGGGCGCTGAGGGGCTGGACCAGGCAGGTTGTCCCTTCGCCACCTGCGGATAGATCCAGCCCATCCAAGCAAGCTGGGGTCCCTCGGGGATGCGGGGACATCAGCCATCATCGGGTCCACTGCGGATCCCCCCGATGGTCCCACCTGGGCCACCTCATGGCCTTGCTGAGCAAGGTGGGTATCAACAATGAGCGAGATGAGGCAGGGAGGCTTTGCCAAAAGCCTTTCACGGGAAGCCACACGTCCCCATCAGCTCGTGCTATGCAAATCCCGATGATTTAAGCCATTTCACACTCGCCTTTGAAGAGTCTGGGACAAACGTTTGCATCATAAATTCTCTGGGAAGGCTATTCTCCGGGGCTGAGCAGTTGCCATAAAGCTCTGAGAGTTTATGAGGATCTGACAAAACCTGCCGGCTCCTGCTGTAACCACTCAGCACCTTCCCCAGCACCGGGTGCCGGCCAGCGGCCCGAGCCCCATCCCGGGGATGCGCGGGAGCGTCCCCACAGCCCTGACCCCCCAACACTCTCGAGTGAGTGGGAACGGCGCAGAGGAATATTTTCAATTAGCTTTACAGAAAACATTTGCCTGAAACTGGATGCTGTGTGAAACTTCTGAACTCTCCTTTTGCTTTCAGAGCTGGGGGCGAGGGAAGGGGCGTGTAGGGGGGGAATTGGAAGAGCTTTTTATTTTTTCGGATCCGAGCTGCGCGGCTTCAGAGCACGCGTGGTTTGGCCGGCCGGAGCCAATGGGTGACTCAGAAGCCGGCAGCTCTCCCTGCACAGCACAGCCAGGCTGCTCCGTGGGACCCAGGACACGGCAGCAGAGCCCCCGGGTGCCCAGGCATGGGTCAGACCCCTGGGGCTCAGCCATGTCACGCATGGGCCACCACACGACACACGTCACCTTGTTGGGTGTCGGTGCTGGGGTGCGGATGCAAAGTAAAAAGTGCAAGAGGAGAAGGGGAGCTGCACCTACCAAATGCCTCCTGCACCCCAACGCTTCCTTGTTACGCCAAGGTTAAACCTGCCAGAGCCCAGCAGCACCTCAAAGCCCAGACCCTCCCCCGGGCTCCGATGAACACGGCCTTGGTGCCAGTGAGTCAGATCACCCCGACAGTCCCGATCTTGTGAGAGCAAGTCCAGGCATGGACGCCCAGCCCTGGGTGCTGCCGGCCGCAGCGCCGCTCAGCACCACCGCTCCCCTGCACCCGCTTACCAGCAAGCCCTAAAACATGATTTATTCCATCTAATTATCTTCTCCTTCCCTGCGTGGCTGATTTCTGCACTAAGTCAGGATTCTCACGGCTCCTCCAGCCCACTCAGCTGGCAGCACAGCCTTTTGTTTCAGCGCTTGCCTTTCCCTTTGCAGCGGGCAGCCCAATGTGCTTCAGTTCCCCCAAAAGGCAGCAGCAGCTGCTCCAGCCTGCGAGCATCATCGCTAAAACCAGTGAGGTCCAACACAGAAGAACTGAGCTCCTGTCTCACTGTGAACTCGTTTTTTTTTAAACAACAGCAATTATGAAATCAAAAAGAGCTTTTATTTAATTAGTTTTTCCTCCTTTGGCTGGGTGCTTCCTTCCCAGATGCCGCCCTGCAATGGTGTTTCAGCCCCTGCACCGCTCTGCGGGCTCTAAAACATCTGCAGCCCCATCGCAGAGCAGAAAGTCTGTTGGGGGGAGATAAAGATGGGGGTTTTCATCTGCAGCTGATGACTCTGGCTGCACCATTTGGAACCACTTGGGTGTGAATTTTCAGCAGTACTGAGCTTCCATCCTCTCGCTGAGAGCTCCACACATCACTTTTCTCTTTGGTGTTCCCAGTGCAGCCCTGGTCTCCTGCTTGCAGATGTCCTGATGCTTGTGTGGCCCGTGCTCCCAGCTGAGCCACAGCCCTTACAAATCCCTGGGCACGCGGTTTCTAAAAAGATGTATCTGCCACGCAGACTGCGGTGATGTGAAAAAGTAAGAGCATTTATAATTAAAGAAACCCGTTGCAAATTAGTTAACAGCACAGGCTCGCACCACGGCCAAAGCTATTATCAGTCTGAAGCTGTTCAGCCAAGCCACATTCGAGCCACGACAAGTCAAAAAAATAAAGTTAATAAAATACACTTGAAATGAAACACAGGTCATGTAGTTGATCGGCATATTTATAAAAGCCTAGCCTAATCCAGCCAAACTTTCCAGAAAAAAGATCTTGCTGGTCTTTGATCCTGCCTGTGGTTCCTCAGGGAATATCAGTTTGCCTTCAGCAAAGTTAGACGGGATTAAAATTCACCTTAAAAGGAGCAAGATCCTCGCTGGGTAGGGAAGGAACCGAGACCCATCTCTGCAACGATGCTGAGCGCAGCCCGCACCCCGGGAACGCTGCTGGGCTCTCTCACGGAGCACGCTCAGGGCTTGACGCCCTCCCAAACCTCCTGTCTGAGGAGCACCTGCTGATCCAGCATTAAAACCTGCAATCAGATGTTGGACGCACAGAGCCCCTCTGCTCTCAGAGTCCAGCTCAAACTGCTCAAGTCCAGCCTAGAGCCTGGTGGCAAAAAACACAAGACCTTCTCCTAGCAACTCATTTGTCCAACACTGGATACTGAGGTTTCTGCAAAAATCCCACCTCCCACCTTAAGGAATCCTCTTCACAGCAGCAACAGGTGGAATGAAGGTGAGGAAAATCCCTGGGGCTTCACACCAGGGTGGATGCTGCAGGTGAAGGCAGCTGCCTCCTGAACCAGATTATGTCCTGCTGCTGCTAAAGCCAGGCTCACACGATGCGCAAGGCTTGGCTTTCGCAAAAAACACAGGCATCCACAAAACAACACAAGGGAAGGCGATGTGGCTTGTGCCTCTTCCCCTGAGAGCCCTGAGGAGTGACAAGAGCTGCAAAGCCCCTCCATGCCGGAGCACCTGGGGAGCTATAAACACTGCAATTGTCAGCACGCTCCCTCTCAGCAAAGTGAGGGATTTGGCAGGGCGGGTGTGAAAGAGCGTGTCACAGGCTGGGAGATTAACGGCTTCACCCTGGCTGAAGGTTCAGGGGGAGGAAAAGTCTCCAAGTCATCAGGGCTTGGAAGTATAGGATGCTCCTCTGCAATACCAGGGGCTGAGAGTTGCTCCATGTGTTTGCAGATATAAATACTTGTGCAAACACAAGGGAAACCGCAGATATTATTCACCAAAATATTGCCCAGGAAGTGGCTCTGGAGATTATAATCTTGGATACAGGATAGTAGGAAAACATGGTTTCATGCCAAAAGGACCGGTGGTCTCATGGTGTTGAGGTCAAGTTGGGGGAATAAAAATGAAAGAACAATTGAAATAAAAAACAATAGTTATAATAAAACCGCTTGTCTAGACCAGGTCCTGCATGAGATGGTTTAAACCACTTCTGCTCTCCCCAGTCACAATCAAACACGGTTGCTGCAGAGCTCTATGAGAACCAAAGTAGTGGCACCAAGTCCCAGCCCAGCTCCCCAGTTATGCCAGTGCACGTCCCCAGTCCAAAGCTGGTGTGACACCACTGCCTGCTTGCCACTGTCACCAGCCTGAGCCACAGTCCCCACTCTGACCACGCCGTCCTGCATTTCCTACAAGGGGCCAGTCACACACACTGGTTGATAACCAGACGCAGGGCATGTCGCTGCAGCAAACCTGTCTGAAAGACTTTGCAGCCCCACAGGTAAGGTCTGTTGGCCGGGTTAAGGCTCTGGCTCTCCTCCTGACTTTGAAATCCCTCCCCCACCAGCCAGTGTCCCTGTGTGAGTCAGTGCCCGCACATACGGTGATGAAAAACTTCATCCCTCTGGCGGGCGCCTCTGCGCTCTGGAGACAGCACATCGCATGCTGTCACCACGCAAATATGCACGTTTCTCACTCTCTTGGCTGCAGAGAGAATACGAAGGGCACAAGTACCTCAGAAAGCAGAAGGTAAATCCAGGGCGATGAGCACACGCACACTCAGCAGCTGGCACACAAACCAGCCTACATGCACATTTGTGCTTGCAGGCACAAGGGGATCCATGGACTTTCTGAAGTTTTGCTCAGCAGCAGAGCAGTCCAGTCCAAATCTATGCTCTGCCCTCTGATCTCTTCCATCCCCCTCATCTCCTTTTTCATTCTCCATTTTAATATATTGTCCATTTTAAGGAATTAAAGCATGAGTTTAAACCCCACCACGTGCAGTCTAACCCATGCCCATCCCTTGGTCCCTGCTCAGGTCTGGGGCTGGCACATGGCAGAACAAAACATCAGCTCCAGCTCTGCTCACCAGGGAGAGAGGAGTAACAGGGCACTGCCAAGTGAGAATCAGACTCGTCACCTCCCCAAACCTGGCTGGTGACAGTGGTGACCCAGAGCCACTGGGGCAGGAAGGAGTTTGGGGTGGTGGAACCATCCATAGCAAGGCTCAGGGCACCAAGCGCTGGTGCCATCTGGCAGTGAGGGACCCGGGGGCAGAACCAGGCTCCAGCCAGGGGACACTGCAGCCACCTCCTCCTCAGGGATGATGGCACAGGGACTCGGGTGCTTGGGGAGCATTGCAAGGGCAGGGAAGACCAGCACCAGGCTGTGGTTCAGCCCTGCTGCCCAGCACACTGCAGGGATAAGCTAATGCACAACATGGAGGCTTCTCCACCCAAAATGGGACTTTCAGCAGGCTCAAGTCCTGGTTTTATGGAACAGCAGTAGGCCAGAGGAAAGTAGGGATTTGCCTGCAGTTACACAAGAAGTCTATGGAGAGGAAACAAGCCCAATTTTTTCAAGTCCTCAATTAAGCTCCCAATAAGGGGACGCAGAGCCCTTCCTCTGCAAGCCGCAGAGATGCTCAGAGGCGGGAGGTGCCAGTTCTCTCCCTCCAAGGTCAGGGAAATGCCGGAGGAGATGAACGCCTCCCCCTGCTTTCCCACCTCTCCTCATGGAGCAGAGGGAGCTGTGGGCAGGGGGCTGCCCCACTGCACCCCCAGGACCCCACAAAGCCCCATCCTGAGTCATGGAGCGCTCCAGCCTCAGCGCATTATATTGGGATGAATCACTCGCTGACCTCTGCCTTCCGCAGTGTTCGGTTTCTAATTTTATGGGCTGTATCAACGGAGTTATTGAATCCAGATGTCTGCAAAATGCAACTGCAGCACACAGAAAGCCACAAGGAAAGGAGTTGGTGGTGAGGACCAGGGCACGTGGTTCATTTTTCATAAGCAAACCCTGGCTTAGGAGGGAGAGGAAGGCATCTCATCTCCCCTGCCTGCCTCGGGCTGCGCTGGAGCAAGCGGGAGGCCATGGTCTCCGCAGCCCATCTCCCATCTCTCTCAATAGCTGCTCCTTGCACTCCCATTTTCTGAAAGCATCCTTCCCCCAAGGCAGCGGCTGCACAGTTGCATCAGGCTCAGATGGGTCCCACCTGGGGAAGCTTTGGGAGATGGTGAAGAAACATGGGTCCTGTGCAGCCTCAGTGTCCTTGCGGGGACACCAGTGCTGCCATGGGAAGAGCCCTGGGCTGGAGTGGAGCTTCAGCTTTCCCAAACCAACCTGTCCAGTATAAATCAGTCATGGCACGAGCTGGCCAGTGGCAGCAACACCTGCGATGGGCATCTGGTTTGCATAAAGCACAGCTGGCTCCAAAACAAAAGGAGTGCGTTTGTACTGGCAAGCCAAGAAAAAAAAAGAGAAAAGAAGACGACTATCCAGACCACAACTCAACTTCAAACAGAAACGTGCTGAGTGACCTGCCTGCAATGGAGCTGTCCCCTCATGACAGGCAACCCACAGCATCACCCATGCCACATGGGTGACTCCTGAGCATCAACACAATGTGGGATCAGAGGCCCCAAGGAATGGAAAGGATTCTTTTTAAGACCTTCCTGCCCCTTCCTTTCTCTGCAGCAAATCCCCTCTCTCACATCAAATCTGACCCGAGTCTCTCTGAGCTGGGGATTCCCAAGAGCTACATGTGGATGCACATCCTCCAAAGGGATGTTGCCCAGCTCTCCCATCACCAACAGCTTTCTGCAGCAGCGCAAACCCTGGAACCTGCTATGAAAATGCACCTGGTTGTGCGCAGGACCGAAGCTAACCGCAACAGACCATGACACAAATAACTGCATTTTCTCCTTAGCTGTGTTGTACAGTGACCCCAAACAAATCATTCACTTCAGGCTTTAGTTTACCTGACATCTTGCAGTGACAAATCTCCACCTTTACAAGAAACATTGACCTCCAGGTGGGATATTTCTAGTGGGGGTTTGCTTTGTGCTAACTGGAAAAGAAAAAATGTACTTGCTTACTGCTAAACAAATATGACTGCAAACTGTTATCAGGAAATGAAAAATTTGGCCACACCTTGGCCTCTAGTCCTCCTGAATAAGCCCCAGGAGAACATCTGCCTTCTGCAGCGAGGCCAGCACTGGTCCTCGGCATGGCTCAACAGAGGTGGAAGACAGGCCAGCACTTCATGCTGAGCTTCTCCCTGGCAATGCTGGGGTGGCAATGGAAACTTCTTTGCACCCACCTTGTCTCCTTCTGCTGTGGGGCAGAGACCTGGCTGGGAAAGGTCCTTTTCTCTCTCCCCTTTTCCCTGCAGCTTCGATGTCTTGCTGCTCAGGCCATATGGAAGTTGTGCAGAGAAGCAGAGATCCAGGAACACATATGGGTTTTCTCATTTTCTACCTTGTCACCCTGGAAAGAACAAAATATAATACACAAAACAGAGGGAGGCAGTAATAAAGCAGAGATTGGCCTTCACACTGGTATTCCAGCTCGCATGGCTGCGCCTATGCTGAGTTGCTCCTGCCCTGGGCTGCTCTTAGGACGGGTCCTGCAAAGCTCCGCTGTCTGTAACCCAGAAAGGAGCCTTTTAGGGCAGTCACTGAATCTGGGCTGATATTCCCCTTATGCACAAGCCACGCACACACACTTTGAGAAAGCTCAGAAGACCTGCAGGGGATGAGTTTAATGTACAGATGTCGCGGTGCCAAGTTTCAGTCTAATGGGAATCACAACAGCTGACTTACAACACCCCACTTTAAAGCCAGGGTTTACAGGGAGGGAATCTCTGCCAGAATCAGAAACTATAGCAACTTCTGTAATGAAATAGCATTTCAGTGTAAAGCTATTTTTACAGCACATTGCCACGTTCATGGCATAGCGGTTTCCAGAATTTTTCAGATGTCTCCTGCCAGAAGATTTAGTTGGATTCGTTTCTTAGTAGTTAAGGAGGGAAGGGTCATATTGGGTTGTCAAATACACCCCTCTCCCTGCAATGGGAAAAAAATATATCCTAAGAGATGATTCATCAGGTGTTGAATTCATATAATGCTTGATCTCGACTGACTAAAAGGCTGCTTGCCTCAGGGCCCGAACCTGGTCGCATTGAAGTCAATATGACTTTTGCAATTGGCTTCGGCAAGAACCAACCCATGACCAGACTTGCCTGAAGCCCAGAAACCCATATCCAAGCTACTCACGTTGTAAGCAGTGAAAGGTTATGATCTATAACAGATTACAGCCCATCTCAGCTCAGCTGAAGCTGATGCAAACTTTGCCACTCATTTGAATGGGGTCAAAACTCCAATCAAAGTTGGACTTAATTTCTGGGCGGCACCATTTCTTCCTGTCCTTCCAGTCCAATATTTGCCTCTCATATAATTCTTTGGTCCTTCTGTCACAGGAAAATTTATTTCAATATTAAGAAGGGTGGAAAAGATGGTCCTTTGAGCAGAAGCAGTCATCTTATTCAGAAAGTCTGGACTCCCACCATGTTTTGTGGATGCAGCCCAGGTCTCCCCAGTGCTACCTCCTCTCCTACCATCACCAGTTTCCCCACACGCCGCACTCTGCCTGCTGCAGGGTTTGCTCCATATCCACCCACCAAAAGCCACAGGCACCAGCTGATGGCTTATCGGGGCTGAGGTTTGCACAGACCTCGCAGTCGTCTGCCTTCAAAACCCGCCTGAAGCCTTGGGACACAGTAGAACTGCAGCTACTCCCATTTCAGCCAAATGAAACCCGAAGCGACCATCCAAAGGAGACAAAATTGGTGCTAGGTTTTGGGTTTTTTTCCCCAAGAAATGTTACCAACTCATGAGGCTTAAAGCAAGGAACAGATCACACTGAGTACACATTGTGTAAAACAAAAGGGCTTCGGTGCCCTGCTTGGTTTGGAGGGGCTTGCAAACAAGCACACCTTGGGCAGGCTGAAGTGAACAAACCTCGTTGATGCTTTTCTTATTATATGGAAAACACACATCCTGCTCAGCCTCTTAAATAAACCCCTGCCTCATTAGGCTGTAAGAATGGCAAGGGAGAGCTGCTCTTCCACAGTGTGTTTACTGAAGTCTTTTCTGCATGACTCGCTTACAGCGCTAACACAAACAGCAAAGTTCCGTGGGTATCTGGGCAAGGAATGACCCATGGGTACAAAACAGGGATTATTGGTATAGGCTGTGCAGGAAGGTACGTTCATCTTGGCTCTATGAGCCAGACCATTCCAGCCCTCACCTTGTTTATCTGTCCAGGGTGGCTGTGAAATGTGACTGGAAACCATTATATGTGAGTGGGAACCATTATACACCCACTCAGGACAGGCAGGAACGACAACACCAGGTGCAGAGCAATGGAGAAACAGGCTGGTGAAGCGTCGGTCTCACTCGCTTGGGCAACGGTTCCTCATCTGATACCAGGAATTACAATGACCAGCGCAAAGGGCAATGCCTAGTGTGGAAAACAAAATCTGAAGATCTCCAAGTCTGGAGCTGGTAGGTCTGGGGTGATCTGGGAACTCATGGTGCATTTGGATGATAATCCCAAGAGCAACTGCACAACTCATGGGCATCCATCACCCAAACTGCTCAGCTTTGCCATCACTCTCCACTTCTCAGTATCAGTTGAAGATCAGACACTTGTGGCAGCACCCTTGGCACACTGGAGGATGGGAATAAATCCTGAAGGCACCCAGAATTAGAGGCAGATTTCCAAAATATCAGCCTTAACCCCAGTGTTGGTTTGCTAATAAAACTTGCTTGCTGCCCGAGGGGTGTTTTGAGGCTTGATCAGGCAATCTCTGGAGATTGAAGACGGAAAGTTTTATTATGTGTTAAACTGGAGCATGATGTATCCATTGATCTGAAAGCACTCTACATAAAGAGATTCAATTCATTTGAAAACTATATTCGATTCATCCTTAACAAAGTGACCTGCTTGTATGTAAAGCTGCAAAGTGGAAGTCTAGGGGCACATCTCCAGCTGGTGCAAAATCACCCTCCTGTGACAAAACTGTCCTGAATTCCCCCAGCCAGGAATCTGACTGTTCCACAAAAATGGGCCCGTTCCTCTAAAATTCATAATAAGACAGATCACCCAAACTTTGACCTATCTTAGAAGGGAGGAATAATTATTTTCAGTATTTAACAGATTTGGAAATGAGACAAGAGGTGGTGAATTACCCAAGGTCGTGCTATATGTTTGTTTTAGTGAAGGGACATCAGCCACCTCAGCCGTTACCCTTCCCCTTGAGCACATCTTGTTGGGCGATACCCCAAGCACCCCCAGGGATCACGGATTAGCAGGGGAGAGCAGAACACAGCCAATATTTACCCAGGAAATACAAGCAGCACTGAGGAAGGGGGAAATACAGTAACTATGCAGAAAAGATAACAAGTAACGCCTTCAATATTGACATACAAATATAAAGGGGAAGAAAAGGCTCAGGAGAAACCTTCTCGCTCCCTGCAACTGCCTGAAAGGAGGTTGGAGCACGGAGGGTGTTGGTTTCTTCTCCCATGTAACAAGTGATAGGACGAGAGGAAACGGCCTCAAGTTGCACCAGGGGAGGTTGAGGTTGGATCTGGGGAACAATTTCTTCCCCAAAGGGCTGTGGGGCATTGGAACAGGCTGCCCAGGGCAGTGCTGGAGTCACCATCCCTGGAGGGTTGGACAGACGGAGATGAGGTTCTCAGGGACATGGGGCAGTGTCATGGGTGGAGCAACGGTTGGACTCAATCTTGAGGGTCTTTTCCAACCAAAAGGATTCTACAGGGAACAAAGACATCCCAACAAATACAAGGCAATATTTGTCATTGCCCCTCAGTCATCACTGGTGAAGACCCTTTCTGCATCTCACCATTGTCACTTGATCTGTTTTTCACCTGAGTTTTCCTCATTTCGCACAGCCAGGACCCCATCCTGGGGCTCACGGTAAAGCCCGGGGGTGCCCCCCTTGCTCCCCAGCCCAGACCCCACAGCTAAATCCATACCGAGCTGAGAGCGCGGGGAGCGGCGGAGCTGGAGAGGGAAACGTGCGCTGGCTCCTCGCCCTTCGCTTTCCCTGCCATGAATTGCTTCACAGCCACGCAAGAGGCCAAAGCAGCAAAGGCAGAGTTGGAATCGGTGTGTCCGACACCTGGGATCCGCAGGGAAGGGAGACCCTGCCAAGAATTATTTTAACCTTCAATATTTCTGGCAGCAGAATATCAGTCAAGTGGTTCCTACTGTTTTTTTGGGTTATGTCACTCTGACACAAGCTGGTCCAGACCAAAAAGGTCTGCGTGCTCAGAGAAAGCAGGGTTTGTTTTCCATATTAATGGGCTTTCAGTAGCAGGGGAAAGGATGCCTGAAATAATAATCCTTAATAAATTCAACAGTCTCGAGAAGGAAAAATCATGCTCGATATAACTAATAATACACTGTACAGACACAGTGCACAGTTTTCTCCTCCAAACTGCCAGTCGGGCCAGCGGTGGGGAACTCTCTTCCTGCATCCCAAGTCCCCTCTGCAGAGAAGGTGGGAAGGGTCGTCCTTCTCTTGGGAAGGAATTTTAGTATTCCCTCATTTTCCCACTTCTTTTTCAAAGCTGAAATTGGCATTTTTAGTGCAAGTTCCTGGCTAAGAGTATTTCTCCCTGAAAAGGTGGGAATTTAAATGAAATATTTCAGATTTATGAACTATATTGTTTCCAGCTCATCATAAAAATTTTTTTAAAATGGCAACTGTGTGATTTTGGACTAATTTGGAAAATCCTAGGGAAAAACCCACCATTAGGCAGGAGGAATACCAGCTGCATGCCATTTCTTGGTGGCTTGGGCAGCTCATTGCACCGTGGCAACTGGGCAACATGTCTGGACCCAGAAGAAGAACTGAAGTGTCCCAAGGAGGTCGACAATAAATATCCCCAAGCCCATCGTACCCACGTGCTTTTGCTGAGCTGGGAGCAGATTTCAAGCTCTTTAATGGGCAGATGGAAATCATGCAATGGCATAACCCAAGGCTTGCCCCAAGGTGATTTCCAAACTAGTCCTCATTTTCTCTGTCTCCACTATTTCTGCAACTCTGTGTTAAGGTGAAAAACTAGCCGTTGTTGCAAAACACCCATTCTGACAACAGCATGGATCGTATTGACAAATATGCTGGGCTTTTGTCTCTGTGTAACCTTATTTATGACTAACTCAACTCAGGTTTTCTCAAGTTGTGTTCAGGAAGCTGGAGAAGTAGGTGGGAGTGATTTTCCAGGTTGTTCCATGAGTGGTATTCATCTGTAGAGGAAATGACTGCCCTGTTGGAGGATGCTGGGAGCTGTACCTGGGCTAAGGAATTCAATCTGGGCTGCCATGGGAGCAAGCGACGGATGCTAAGGCACTGAAATTACTTTTCAAAACTACTTTTTAAAAAAATCATGTGAAAAGCAACAAGAGTGGCTTTTTTCAGCCCATTATTTGACTCCAGCTGCTGACCTTGGCTCTGGGAAAATAATTATTCTTGACTTCGAAGTGGGGAGGTTTCTTGCGCCAAAGGCAAATGTCTATAGATTTATACTATTTGGAAGAATCAAACGGCTGTGAGCCAAGTCATCCAGCTTATAAAACACAACCAACCCTCCAGGGATAATTTAAAGCTGACCCTGCAATGCTGAAATTCCAACCATAGATGACACAAAACGTAATTCTCACCGTTTTCTTATCTGCTGGATGCTCCAATCGGTGGGTCTTCAGAGACAAAGACCAGCCAGAAGGATGCTGAACAAAACATCTCCAAAATAAGTTACTGCTAATGAGGGCAAGAAGGCCTGGCAGGCCAGAAGGCAAACTTTGTCATCCACACAGCCAAGAGTTGCGAAGGCAGCCACGGTCCGTGCTTTTTCCGTTGCACTCCGCCAAAATAACCCTCAAAATCCTCCCGGGATGAAACACAACCCACTCTCTGGCAACCCAGGCTCAGATCCTCCTCCTGACTAACAAAACTGTGAGCTGCGATGGATCGTTTCCATGTAATCAGGACTCATCTGCTGGTGACTGGTTTAGTCCCAGTCCTTGAGCCTCCAAGCACAGTCACCTGGCCAAGCCCTGTTAAGTGTCTGAGACCTCCTATGGCCAGAGGACCATCCAAACCAGGATGCAGAGGCACCTTGTCGCAGTACCATCACGGGCATCGCTGTGGTGAGCTAGTTCGGCAAGACAGAAAAGGTCATTTGATGGGGAAGAAGAGCTGAGAAGCTGGAAGAGATTTGCCCATTTGTGCTCCTCACAAGCCAGAGCATTATGAGGAAAGTGGCTGGCTTTGGGGTGGACAGGGCTTTCCTGCAATGAGGGTTTAGGCTACCAGTATGCTCTGCCTTACAACTCATTGCAGCAGCTTTGTGCTCCAGTTCACCAGGACACAGTGGTTTCTCTGCAAAACAATAGGTATAAGGCTCATCTGGAGCAAACAGATGCAACAGCCTGACAAAAAAAAACAAACCAAAAAAAGGCAATGCTTCAATAAAAATAGAGCAATAATTGCTGCAATATCAAACTCTAAATAAGGGCACAGTGATGAGACACCCAGACTGAGCCATCTTGGCATTCGGCAAATCCCCTCTCCAAATCTGCACCACACATTCCTCTACCTGCCGAGAGAACCTGATTCATCATCAGTGTGTTTTAACAAGAGAAGCATCACAGGACCAAATCCACAAATGCAAGATCCACCTCCACCCATCTCTGTCCCTAAAATAATCAATCGCTGGTTGTGAGCCCCTGTGCACACAAGGGTGTGCTTTCACACCTCGGGGATGACAAATTCAATAAGGGATACGTTTTACTTTCAAATTTCCAACTGGTTTTGGTCCCCAGCCTCCAATAAAGCAGAGAGTGGCGTGCTTCAGCACTTAACAGCTGTAGGCACTGGGGAGGAGGCACAGGCATCATCTTGCAGCACTTTAAGTTATGATAGCTAAATTACCCCATATGCTGCATGCAAAGTGCAAGCGGCTGAGATCACCTCTTTGCTAATCCCCCTCTTTTACCCACACGTCCTTCGCAGATGTAAGAGTTTGCTTCGCTTTCGCTGATCACTCACAGTGGGAAATTCTGAGAGACTGAGCTTGTGACTCGGAGATTTTTGCCAAGTAAAATATTGGCCTGCAACAGCGTCCTAACAATGCAAAGTAGTCGACACCATAAAATAAACAATTGCAAAGAGCATAGCAAAAGGGTATTTGGAACAGCCAAGGATCTTGCAGAGGTATTACTAAGCCAGTCTGGAGTTAGCAAAAGTAGTTTTCATGACAAAAACAAGTGTCAGTCTTTCCAACACCCGGTCCCCACGCAGAAAGAGCATCTCTGCCTAGAACAGACCGCATTGCTGGCTTCTTTCTTCAAGTTTCGTAACTTCTACAGCATGCAGAAATAATAGAAAGCGTGAAAATACAAGCAGGGCAGAGTACTCACCAAAAACTTAGTGTACACATGGTCACACACCCCCACACTTGGATATACAACTACAGACAGAAATGGCGAAAGGAGTATGAGAGGCTGACATGATCTCTTAATGTATCCCAGGAAGAGCATTGTAATTCTAAGCAGAAACTTTCTTTGCAAGAATCAGCTGGGCTCAATTAGTGGCAGCAGTATAGCTGCCTCCCTCTTGCACTGAGAACATCAGCAAATTGAGAGTAAAGAAGAAAAAAAGAAAATTAAACACTTCATCATTTGTCAACATAATCAGAAAAGCCCTTACCAGTTAGGATTTGCAACATCTCCTCTAATTTCTGCTCTTTGCTGCCACTATGAAGAGTGCTAAAATGTTCACGGGTACTAGTCAGGCAACACTGAGCACATCTGTGAATCCTCCTCATGGAGCAAAAGGACACGAACACCCTCAGAGCTCACCCCCTATAACCAGGTGCTTGCCCTTATCGCAATTTCCATGCAATAAGTTATTTGCACTTCATTTTCAGAGGCAAATTGGATTTAAGGTACATCTAGCAGCATCCTCTGTCAGATGCTTCAGAGCAGTGTGGAGATTTCACAGTAGCTGGATGGTGGCAACATCTGTTTATCTTCTCAATCTCAAACTGAGCTCATTAGTAGATGTGGACTCAAACCCTGCACTAAAACATGTCTTTTCTGGAAACCACCACTGAGGATTAGAACAGCCTGAATGAGATTGACCTGCCCCTGATGGGGTGTCTGCAGGTGAGATGACCCAATTCAAACAGGTCACCCTGAGATCTGTTGAAGTCCATGGCAAAAAGCAACAAATCTCAGAGGATGGACACCCACCTACCTTAGCATGAGGTACCTCCAGGAGGGAGATTATTTATGCCTATTTATTCTGATAATAAAGAGATCTTACAGCAAATGGATTAGTCTCGGATATCTTGTAGACAGCTACAGTTTGGTGAGATGGTTCCCACCATTGACGGCATATGAAAAGCTGGTCCCTCTGGATCCTGCATTCTTACAGCCTCTACCTACCTTTAGCAAAGAAACCCCCCAGGAACGAGCACGGCAGCGGGCACAGCATCTGAACAGGGAGCTGCGGAGAGGAACCGGGGCAGCACGGTGCTGCCCGCCCGCGTTACCCTCCCAAATCCTCCCAGCGCATCCCGAGGGGCTGCCCGGCGCGCCGCTCCGCGTTCCCACGCCTTGTTTCAGCACATCCCCAACACCCCGCTCAGCAGAACGCGGCCTGGACGCGGCTTTAAAAGCCTTTTGTTGCCAAGCGAAGGAGATTTCTGTGACCTTTCTCACCATTTCCTATAGCAATATAACATTAATTTAAAATGTCGTGCCCTGCGGCTTCCCCGTAAAATAAAAAAACAAAACACAAATAAACAAACAAGTAGACCAGATGAGTTTTTCTATAAGCAGCAGAAATAACACAGGGTAGTTTCCTGGGGATTTCTGCATTGTGGTTGGATTCTCTGGTGCACAATAAAGGATGTGCTGTGATTGAAACTCCTTCTGTGGTTGCAGCATTTATAGCATTCCCCTGTGTGGATTCTCTGCTGTCTACTAGGGACTGAGCTCAGATGTCAGTCTTCTCCTCACTGCAGCTATTATTCAAAACACTTTTCTCTTTTAAGCTGCTTATTTTCACACATTTTTAGAGATTTACAATCTCCAAGACTACTATCAAAATGTCATATTCTGTTGAAATCGGCCCAGGGGTTCAAAACTTGCATGCGGGAGTGAATATGGATGGATAAACACACACATACACACAGACCCATATGAGCACACCATCCTTTTCTCCTTAGGGAACTAGGATTGAAATAAAATTAAAACACTATTTAGAACTTGAAATTCTGCCATGACAATCTACATCATTTCCTATTTTTAGCTAAGTTTTGTAAAGAAACAAGTCTTCTGTGATCATGCTCTCCGCGAGTCTCCACGCCCCACAGAGGTTTGTGTGCAGTTTGCTGGGACCGGCCACAGGAGAGACACGGGTCAAAGTCTCCAAGACTGAGTTTGCACGTGTTTTCTGAGAAATCAGCACCTGGGTGAAAGGCAGAGAGACTCTGGACCCCGGCACTGTGGTCACCTTGCCCAGCCGGCACACAGGGATGGCCCGACCAGCTTCTACAAAGACATTTCCAAAGGCACTTTATAGCTGGAACTTCAGAGGGCAGGATCCACAAGAGGGGCCACGTTTCCAAAGGGCACTGAATCCCAAACTTGTGTTTTGGTGTAATCCCACAGGGATTTGTTTGTTCATTTGGGGCAGGGGTGCAACCTCACTCATTGCACAAATGCTGCGACACAAATTCACGTCCTCTCTAGAGGTGGCAAATGCACAACTCTGAACTCCAGCCTGTTCTCTCCACAGTAAAAGCAGTTTGTCATCTTGCTTTCCTCACCGAAACATGTTTTGTCACCCCTTGGGTATCTCTTTCATATTCAAAAAGCAGTCCAGTTTGTTTCATAGATCAATAACACTATTGGAAGGCATCTCCATTACTGATAAAATGGTGGCAGACCTCCATAGAACCAAGGGCCAGCACAGACAACACTTGCTGGGTCACCTACCCAGCCTCCCTGCTGGTCCTTTCAAAGCAGGTGTGAAGTTGGGCAACATGTCGAGATCTTCCCTTCTTGTTTCACACGGGGATTGAAGGCAAAGCCTCCTTCCCCTGCATTCCAAAGGCTGGGCTTTCCATCCACCTGAAAAACTAATTTCAAGAGCCTGCTTTAAAGTCACAGTGACAGCATGCAAGGTGCAGGTGCTGAGCAACACATTTGGTTTTGCTGGCTCCGAAGTAATTGCTGTTTGTGCATTTCAAGATGCTTGAAGTACGCAAGAGTGTGACACATGAATCACAGCACATGAAAGAAGCAACTGAGGCTTAAGAGGGCCATGGCAAAAACAATTACAATCTCTCCCTTTCTGAGCTAAGCAGATGTTTAAAATTATGTCAGCGACCTCCAAACCATAAACATTTCTCAGGAAAATGTAGATGTGGTTTGCAAAAAAAGGAAATGTGTTCTATGTAAAGCAGAGGTCCTCGCTAAGCGAGCCCCCTTTGAGCAGTGGGAATGTCAAACATGCTTGACCTCCAAATCAGCAAATAAGCACATTATAAACAACATTATTAATGGTTCTGCTTTCTCCCTGTTTGTTTAACATACAGCAAGCTGGTTAGAGTGTACATAGTTTCATGGCCAAACCATATTAAAGCAGCGTGGGGAATTTGCTGCTATTGTTTGTAGCTTCACTGCTGCAAGACTGCAAGCGTAGGTGGCAGGAGAGGAGAGACGCTGCTGATCCCAGCGCCGTCAGGATCACCGTCGTCATTTCATGTCAAGATACTCATACTGTGCCTTGAAGCCAGTGCAAGTAATCACCACCCAACTGTTAAGACAGATGAGAGGTCATCAGCTCCTCTATGAAAACATGCAACAGTCTCCAAGTGCAACACAAGTGCCTCAACCCACATGCACAGTCTGCTCAAGGCTTGGCCAGCCCAGAAAAAGCTGCTTTTGCCTCGGGTAGGCAGACAAGAAATAAGTGAGGTGCTTTATCAGGACCTGGTTCTCTTCCCCACACAGAGCCATACGCTACAGCCAGTGTAACTGTATCACATTTCCATTAGAGACACCTCAGTGATCCTATAACCTTCCCGCAAACAAAGCTGAGTACAGGCAGCCGGTCTACAGCCTAACCATATGCCAAAGCGCTTTGGGGTTTGTCCATCACACATCACTTGGATTTACATTATGCACCACACTCCAACCCCGCTGCCAGGCGTCAGTACCACCCCAGACAACTGTGTGGCACAGCAGCAAGGGACAAGGGAAATTTCAGCTCCGGGTATTGAGTCAGAGGCGTGCAGAGGCTCCCATTATGTAGACTCACCCAGACACTGTTTTTTATGATCCTCCTTCACATCAGCCAACGTTAAGCTGCAGGGAGGCCAGCAGACACATGTCCTAAGGAGCTGCTCTGATGGCAGCAGAATCATTACAGGTTTCACGCCACCAAGGATATCCCTCACAAAAGTCACGTTGGTTCTAGCCATGCCTGACCCACGCGCTGCGCTCCTCTAACTGCGTGGAGCTGGCTCTGCTGGAAGGGCTGACCTGATTTTCAAAGCTGATCCTCAAACTGCTAAACCTTCCCAAGTGACAATGCTGTAATGACTCAAGATCTCAGCATAAGAAGTGAGGAATGCAGGCTCACATTGAAAATGCATTAGATCAAGGGTAGACGCAAACCTGGAGAGAGAATGCAGAATGAATGGAAACAGAGCTCTCCAACAGCCTTCCTACCTGTGCTAATGAGTAATGATTTCATAAGCACAGAGATAAAGAGCAGAGACCCACCCGAGCAAGTCAGCATAACTGGAGTAAAGGGAAGGAAAGGGAAGGATGATCCCCAGGGACGAAGCATTCCTGCGCTGAAAGTCTGCACTTGGTGATGGACTTTCCGGCATGGCCTGGGGCGGGTGGCAGAGACTAAGCCAGAACTGCTGGATCCGGGCTGGCCCTGGGAGCCCGACCTGTCCCACAGGGCAGACAGGCAGCAATCTCTCCACTTCTCAGCTCTTTCCAAAGAGGAGGAAAATAAATCCCTTTCCTATTTCTCCTGCACGTTGGGAAGATGCACGCCAGCATCAACGAGGCTTTCGGGGACTGTGGTAAGGAGACCACACTGATAGCCGGGCTCTGACAGCAACACTTGAGTCCACAAACCTTTTGTTTTATGAAGCTGACTGATTATTTTTACCACTTAAGGACTCATCCACATCAAATGAGATTCCCTCAGATCGGTCCGATTTTCTGCACTGATAAATCACTTCCCTCCACCCCCCAGAACATCAGTTACTCTGTCATTTTATGAGCACAGAAAAAACCTGTGGCAGACTAAACACCTCCCTTGTCCTGGAGACTGTGCGGAGCAGCAATCTGCCATTAAGAACAAAACAAGCTGATAGCCCAGCAGCATCCAAGGAAATGAAAAGCAGATGAAGATACAGCTCCTATAAGCTCAAAAAACATCCAGAGAGGCATGGGTGAGGTGGCGGGACATCGTCACTGTGAGAGGGGACAACTCTCAGGGAGCCCCAGAGGCAAAGCCCTTGGCTGTGGTTTATATTGAATGTATACTAGGCTAAAATACAGCATCTCAGTCCCTTCCCATTAGCAATAGCATGCACTCACGGAAAACTCCTCTGCCTCCGGCTTTGGCCGCATTACGGAGGAAATCGCAGGGACTGAGGAATGTGCACCAGGGAGAGCAAATAAACAGAGGTGTGCAAATCTGCTAAAAATAACGCAGGAATTGCGGCTCTTGGAGGGGAACACAGATACTCGGTTGTTCACCACCACCTTCCACAATTGAGGCCTTGTCTGAACAGGTGGGTGGCTTTCCTGGCAAATCCTATCTTAGAAAAAACACCACACAGAAAAATCCCTCCTCAATCATTCCTGTGGCCCCTCTGTTTTCATCTAGATTCTTGCCAGGAGTTGTCAAAACAAGAAAGAAAAATAAAGTTCCAACATGATTTTTGCTGTTTTCCCGCTGCTTTCCAGGGCATTGATGTGGTGTTCCAGGCAGCCCAAAAATGCCAGCAGGCTGGTGACAAAGGGGCAAGGCTGGCAGGGGACACAGCACCAGCAGTGCCAGGAACATGGAGCAATCTGTTCGAGACTCCCGTGCAAGATGCTCTTCAAGGAAAAGACCTCAAGGAATCCAGCAAGAACTGGAAATAGGATTGAATTATAGATCCCTGTGTGACTGAGGTCTCAAAATTGAGTAACACGGGCAGGAGGAGGGGAGCAGGGATGGCGTGTGATGGGAAGCTCAGAGGCACTGGAAAGACTGGGTTGTGTAAGACCAGTAAAACGCATCTCCTGCCAAACACAGGGGTTGCAAACCAAACCCCCCGGTAAGAAACCCTAGCACTCTGCTGGTTTTTCCAATTCCGGTCTCTAAACTAAGTATGGGTAAATCTCCTGAAGTCAGGAGCAATCTGTGCGTGTTAAGAAATCGCCTTGCATCCAAATGTCCGGGTGACGTCTTCTGTTTCTCTGACTTCTCCCTTAATTTTAATGTTCCAAACCCAGATAACCCCAAGTCTCTCAAAGCAGAATCTCAAAGCAAATCTTTCTCCCGCCTTTTTTTTTCTTGGCCATGCTTCTCTGAAGTCTCCTTTCATCTTGCTCAAGTCTGAAATTTGCTGAAAGGCTCCTTAAAGGGTAATTCTCCAGCACCAAGCATATTCCTCAACACCAGAGAGCACACACAAGAGGAGCACAATTTTTTCCATCTTCCACTTTGCACAAACCCAAGCTTAGACCTAGACTAGCTGATTTCCACTTGGTGCAGAGGAGGGACTAGTGATGAGCGTAATGGCCACTGCTGTTACATTTGCTCTGCTCCCGCCCTTTGCTGGAGCCAGAGAGAGGTCCATCTCCTGCACTTTTACACCCTCATTTCTGGGTGGATAGCAGGATCCCGGCTCCAATAAGTGTGGTGGAGCTCACTGGAAAGCATGGCACAGCCAGCCCGGGAGGTGGGGTACAGCACAGAGCACAGCACCAGAGGGACGTGTGACACTAGAGCTGTCAGTCACCCTACAAACACAGCACTGGTGCCTCCCCATCACTATTGGTTGTCAAACATCATTCTGTGTAGCATTTGATGCTCTTTCACATTTGGCCCACAGGAACTGGTTACTGCAGCCTGTGCTGTCGGCAGAGACCAGGTAACCTGCCCTGGCTCGCTCACAGCTGAGCAGGCTGGACAAGCATCAAGAGATTCCTCCACTTGGTCCTGAAGACAAAAAACTGCACTTAAGGGCAGTAATAGCAACAGCAGACCACGCATACACAACGTGATGCGTCAAGGAGACCACATCATGCTTTGTGACACCCCACCCGAGTGCAGACACCCAGCTCAAGGCAGATCGGGGCCCATCCTCAGTGCAGATGTGCCTGGTAAACTCAGCGGAGCTCCCCCGAGCCCCCCGTTCCTGGCCGCTGATAGAGGCAAACACGGCAGTATCAGTCCAGCTGCTTTCTGACTCATTTCGTGTAACCTCAGCTCGACTGTCCGATAAAGTGCCCTCGAGATAATCTGCACTGGTGGTTCCTCTGGGTCACAGGGAGCCCTGCAGACCCCGAGCAAAGGGTCTGGCTGCTCCTCCGCTGCTTCGGGAGAACGAGTCTGGCCTGAGCCACGCTGATAGGAACTGTAAAAGTAATCTTCAGACCGCGTAGATGTAGGAAAGACTTTGAAGAGAATAAATAACCAACTTGACTTGCAGAGGCACATATTTGACGATATTACCTCACCCCAGCTACAAAATATCCAGCTCACAGCTGGTCCTCCTGATTTCTTCCCCTTGCAAACTGCATCCAGCTCTCCCTGAAGCTGATTTAATAGCCTGTTTAACTGGTGACGTCCTTGGCCATTTGCTCTCTATTTTAGGTGAAGAAAGTGAGTCTGAAATTTTTTTGATGTACCACTCAACTACTTTTTTCCTTGCTGGAGACACCTGGTTATAGTAGTAAAGCCTCTTTACAGGAGTCAGAGCAGTATTTTTCTGCTTAGACTAGTTTTCAGTCTGGTTAAGCTCCACTGACTCCAGGAGTTACGTGTATTTGCAATGCCAAGTGCAAATCAGCTCAGAAAATGGCCTTATGCTAGTTATACAGTTTCCAGGCACTTGGCCTCTGCATTTCACAAAGTTATGGGTAGGAACGGTATTCAGAGAAGGCTTCTGAATTAAAAAACAAGGCAGCAGAGAGGATGGAATAACATGTCTTTCAACTCAGCAGTTAATGTCTGGGTTTTTAAGTTTTCCACCAAAGCAGGAAATAACATTGGGAAGGTTCAAGGTAATGAGGATACAAGAGTCAGTCTTCCCTGTCTTTTGTCAGAAACTGGTCCAAATTCACTGCTATTATGCACACCAAGGAATGCTCCACGACCACAACCCCTCTCCTGTTGTGTGCTCTGAAAGTGCTGCAAGAAACAACCCTCCTGAAGTGATTGTGAGCGCTGGTGGGAAATGGTCGCTTGGCTGAGCAGTGATCGCTGTTCCACGGCATCGCCCACCGAGAACAGACAACCTGCTGCTCTCTCTGAGGGGTTTGTCCAGCACAGCTACGGCTCTGCCTGGGAGAGATCCTCAAAGTCTTGGGTACTGGCAAAGAAAAACTGCAGTTTGTCACTTGGGTTGCTCTTCCTTAATCGCACTGCAAAAAATTAGAGGCAGCATTAACGTAGGATTCAAATCTGCTGCCAAGTACACGGTTAGAGCTCTCAGTACTTCTTATATCCTCTAATAAATCCATCCATGGCCTCAACAATGCTGTGAGTGATATGTCAAACCAGATAGTCTCCTGCAGAGGGGTAATTCTGTGTGTACACTGGGCAGCTCAGCCCTGTGCCATAGTCTCAAATAAGACACTTGCAAAAACAAATTAAAACCCCATCACCCACTACCTTAGCTTAAAAAGAAAGGTGAGGGGATGGCTTTTCATTTTAAGCAGAGTGGAATTTCTTTTTCTTTGCCTTCTGTTATTTAGTCTGCAAGGTGAGAAAGACTCAGGTGTTCCAGGTTTTCTCTATGACTCCAAAAGGTAAAACACTTTTCTTATGCGACTTTTAAAACCAGAACTCTGATTCCTCCTGAATCTGAGAGGGGAAGAGGGGGTGTTAAGGAAATCATTAAGTTGCCAGGACTCCAATAAGGACATGGAAGCAGACACAGCCATCCTGGCATCGCAGATGGGAGAAGCAAAGCAGACCAGTGACTAATACCACATCCAGCAAAGTAATTCAGGTCAAGAGTGCTACATTTTCCTCTCTCATTTAAAAAGCAAGACAGGAAATGTATAAAAGCTGATAGGATCATTAGGGATTTTATAAATGCTGCTTCCTGTGGTACAGAAGAAGGAAAGAAGAAAGGCACGGGGCCAAATTATGTGCTAGAGCAGAAGCATGCCGCTGCAATGCAAAGCAACGCTATGCAAAGCCGGCGGGGCTGCACTCAGAAGAATAAGGTGATCCAGGATCTGTTCTGCAGCAAAAATGGGGGCAAAGCTTGTAACGCAGCTTGCACACCGTGGGGAAGGCTCTGCGGCACCTGCACTTCTGATGAGTCAGCAGCCCTGGCCCCAACCTGAAACCCAGCGAGGCCCCGGGACAGGAGGGGAGGTTGGTTTTGTTTTATTTTCTCCAAGGCTTTCGCTATGAAAACATCACCTCCTACCAACATCAGACTGTTTTACCGAGCCGACAAAGTTAAATAATGCATTTGGTGCTTTCTTTCGGTGTCCGCTGCCCTGCTCCGTGTCACGCGCTGGGAGTCTGGGGGGAGAAGGGCTAACGGGGAGGTGGGCTTGTGTTTGTCTTGGAAAGCTGCACACAAACCCATCTTGAAGCATCATTTGACAGAGCCCGCTCTTCCTATTGCTTCCACGCTCAGCAGCAGGCAGGGAGCCCAGCGCGATGGTCCCTGCTCCGAAAGCCTTGTGCCGCTGGTACCCATGTTCCAGCACGCTCAGAAAAACAAAGTGGAAAGGACGGGGTGGCATATGGATTTGTTTAAGAGGAAAGAAAAGAGCAAGGAAATGACACTCGCCACAGGACAGCATAACTTTACCAGCATGCTATGGGGCTGGAGGGGTTGGGCATGGGTAGAGACCACCAGGCAGCCCACACCTCCCAGTCAAGGCAGGCATGGGAGCTCCTCGCTGACCAGCAGGTACCTCCCAACCAGCTCAACGTTGTCAAGACAAGTCACTTCTGTGCACACCAGCTGCAAAACTTCAGCTTCAGAGGGACTTCAGTGCTGGGTATCGAGCATTAACACACAAGCAGTATCTCTGAGAGGTTTAGAAGTTTTGGACCAGAGCATCTCGGTCCTACCTCAGTCCCTTTGTAGGTGCAGCCAAGAGCAATTAAAGGAGAGCGGGTGAGGCATAAATCAGGCTGAGTCACAGCCGATGGCCGGGGCGAGCTGGAGGGACGCACAGCACCTCGTCAGAGTCCTCTGCACCCAGGTGTGCTGGGCTGCCCTTCAGGACAGATGGAGATGTGATTATGGCAGAGGAGCTGCTGGCTGCGACTCTGACACAGCTTTGAAACACATACAGATAAATCCACCATGCACAGCGGAGCCGAAGCTCTCAGTGGAGTGTTTAGATTGTTTGGCAGCCAAAGCAAATACATTTGCTCTGCAGGTTATAGAAGGCTGTTAAACCAGCCGTGCAACCAACTCCTCTAAGCCAAAAACAATCTTCTTTCTCTATACCAGAGCCTAACACCTGCAGTGACCCTGTTAAAGTTCACTGAATCTCCTGCTACCCTCAAAGGATGCACATTTTAAATAAAAGCTTGAATACTTTGAGACGCAGCATTCACCGGATTCGGTCCAAAGTCTTTAATTTTTATCTTTTAAAATAACTGGAACTTTTCTACTTGCGATTGAGCTCAGTCTTGCCCAAGACAGAGGGAAGAACAGCAAAGATTCTCCCCTAAATCTCTGTCACTGAAAAGAAGCCTGATAGACCATCGCAGCAGAAGACAAGGGCTGGAATAAAGAGCAGAAGTGGTCTCTGGATTTCGTTCAGGGTGTTGTCCTGCAAACACCTACTGCTCAGCACTGCGCTGGTCCCCCCAAGGAGTTTCAGTGGGACCCTCCCCCCTGAAGGCTGGTGAGACAGGGTCTGCACCGGCTCGCTTGAAAGGTGGTGGCAAAAAGCTGCTGCGGGTTTGTTGCAGGATTCAGGGAATTAAAAAAACGCAGGTGTCCTTTGCTCCTCTCCTTGCACAGGTCAGCTGCAGGTGACGGGGACCACAGGTCTGATGCTGCCCATAAATCAGATGCCAGCAATGCTCAGCAAAGGTGGCACATTGTAGAGTGTCCTTGAGACATCAACCTGGCAAAGCCACTTCCAAGGCACCAGCTGGCTTGATAACAAGGGAGACTTGGAGGAATATTAATTACAGAGTACCTATCTCGTGAGGTTTTTTAAATCTCCAGTGTACTTTGTGACTAATGAGTCATGTTTAACTGGTAGCACCAACCTCTGCCCTAACTCCATCAGCACTAAATTACTGCTTTTGTTGCACTAAGCCCACACCAGCCCAGCGTGCCTTGGCCGAGGCTCTGCAGACACATTCAGCTACCAGCAAAAATGTCCCCGAGTCTTCTTTAAAGCAATTTGCACAAAACAGATGATGCACCTCCCAACCCCACATCCACCACTCCAGAGCGCCTGTTGTAGGAGTGTTGTTTACGTGGACAAACAGCTCTTATGCCACACGCTGTTGCAATACCCACCTATCTCACCAGGATCTTCACTTCTGTCAGCAAACAAGTCCTGAACACCACTTACCATCTACACAGCGTCCTGCTTGCTGCCACAACATCATCTTACACAGCTGCTTATGCAACAACCCGACAATCTGGATTTCTCACTGGCACATGGTTGTCTCCATATTCATTGCTTATTGGAAATCAAATAAAGATTGTTATGTTTGTCAAGACAATAGCACCTAATGTTACACCAGGCAGGCTTATGTCTGTTGGGGTTAGAAGGCCTTCAAGCCACGGAACAACCTTTAAGGGATTAAGAGAATTTTTTTTTCCTAAGTATAGGTTACTCAGCACTTGCTACCAAGAGATTTCTTCCTTTCCTCTGATATGTCCAGACAGTAAATGTAGGAGCATGGAGACCACTGGCCATAGGACTATGCACTGTCTTACTGAGGGGCTTGGAGGAGTCAATCATTTAAACAACAACAGCAAGAAGAAGATACCACCACGCTTTCATTTATTTTCTCCTTCCCCAGCAGCACAAACATACTGCAACTGCTCCACAACAGCACCAGGTACACCCAAATTATTTCTGTCGTTATTTCCTGAGATTATAGCCATGCCTCAAGGCCTCATCTTTGACATCTGAAACTTTGTGGGAAACATTTTCTGAAGGCAAATAATGACTTCCAGTATTGGCCATCCATCCCTGTGGCTTGTCCAGGGTCACACAGCTGGGCAGTGGCGGAGCTGGGATGGGAACGGCACCTCTGCATGGGGCAGCCCGGGGGTGACCTGCCAGCACCTATGTCCCAATTGCTATTGCATGGGCACCAAGGACCATGTCACCAGGGTTAAATCAATGATGAATGAGCTAAACCCTGTGTGGGATCTTGGCTCAAATCCATGCAGGAAAAAATGGAAACAAAGTCAATTTTGCTGGGAGTAAACCATTTGCTCTACAGCTCTGAGAAAGCACGCAAATGGAAAAAAATCTCAACAAGAAACTCTACAGTCAATCAGAGAAAAGAAAGCACAGGAATATTTACATAGTAAAGACAGAGCTACCTACAGTTATTGAATTTATTTTCACACAGGAAGAGTAGTATAGATGAACAGATATAGCAGACTGAATTCCTTCAGCGGGTACGAGCATCAAGAAGTAGCAACACACACCAAAAACAGTTCTAACAGGTTAATGAACCCGCAGCTTAACAAGGTAGAAGGTCAGGAGAATATGCATGTGATTCCCGTACACAAGGCCAGATGCTGAAACAGGAGATGCCTTCACGAGCTCAAGGGAACCCCAAAGGGCTGAACAAACTCACGTCTCTGGCTTAACAAGGCCTGGGACACAGCACAGCAACTTAGGGAAGAGCAACTTTGACATGGGCTGCAGGGCAAGGAGGGAGATTTCACACCAATTAGGAAACACTGTGAGGAGCGTCCTAGGCAGGGGGAATAGAGTTTCAAAAGCCACACGATGCCAAGTCCCTGATTGTATCTAATTGGAATATTTTAGGCAAATGGAAGCAGAAACGCTAGCAGGAATTTTGACATGTATAGCAAACAGGGAGAATATTGTATATTCGTCTGAAGGGGCAGCAGAGGAAAGACAGCCAAAAGCAGTTTTCCAAACAGAGAGCCAGACAAAATAATATATGAGACCCAGTTTTCAGCAGCAGGAGCCAGACTTTAAGGGTCTCAATGCAGGCCCAGAGAATCTTTCACCTTTCTAAAGCCTCCAGTCCAATCTCCATTTAATGCCGCCTAAAACTGGTGATCCAGCTGAATCCCCAGTTACAATGTGAAGACACCAAATGATTTACCAGGGAAAGACGCCGGCTTTGTTGTCAGAAGTCGAAAGCAGGGAAGACACAGGCCATGCTCAGGTTTAGGCTCACATTGACATTTTTTCAATTCCTCCTTGTTTGGGTGGGATCAAAAACCAGAAAAGTTTGGTCAACAGCTAACAATTACACCTGGTTTCTACTTAAAACCAAATGGCCTGCACCAAACTGATTCCAGACTTGCTCTGAGGACTTGCAGGCTTTACGGCATCAGCCAGGGAATCTGTATGAAATTCAAGCTTGAGCCTGAGTCTGGCAATGGAAACAGGGCTCACGGCTTTCAGCGAAGCATTGCCAGCCTCCTTCGGCCTCACTCCATCCCCATCCCAGTGCCTGTTTGCAGGGAAATGCCGCAGCAAGTGGGGTTCAGCATGGACATGGACAGATTGCCACGCATGGCTCACAAGCTACCATAGACCCATGTACCGCAGATTTCTTCTTGCTGACTTCTCCTTGGCGTGTCCCCCACAAAAACAAGAGGGGAAGCAACTTGAGAGCCAGGACGACAGCAGAGAAGGGGTAGATCCCAGCAACTGCCACACTGTCTGCTGGAGGATCTCTGCAAATACGCAACGTTCACAAGCACAAAGGACACAGATGAAGGAAAGAATTCGGGAACGAAGAGCAGACGTTTTTCTGAAGTGTCTTGGTGATCTAGGGAATGGAAATAAACAGCATGTTACACTACTCAAAAGCTATGCTGAGTTCCTCCAAGGGCTATCCTAGATCAGGCTCTGTTTTATGATATATTGCTTTTTAGGACTCACAACTGCATTCCTGAAATAAGACCCTCGAACCCTCTGAAGATATACCAGCTCTGTGACTATTCTAAGATCAAGAGCAAGTTATTAATAAATAGCAGAAGCGTGTGAATTGAAAGGGCAGGATGAGCTGTCTGCAAATAAACAAAATTATAATGTTCTATTTTGAGGCACAAGTGTGAGCAGATTGCAGCACTGGAGAAGACCCTGTCAGACTCTTGGATACAACCCAGTTCAACACAAGAACTCAAAGCAAAGATGTCCAATAGTTTATATTTGGGGCACACAGAATGAGGAGCTGGATTGAAAGTTTGCTCCTCCATGTTTGAAAATCATCAGGACGATGTCCCCACCTTCCCTACAGGAATATGAAGAACCACAGAGTGAGCTGCTGTGATTTCCTACCGACTCCATTGGCATAAGGTTAGAACTTTGGTGAGAGTATCTTGGAGTGGCACTGAAGGAATCTTTAACTTTGGGGGCAAAGAAAGCCAAAGGAATTTGGTTTCACAAATGATTTGTCCCAGTACGGTAAACTTTTCCCAATATTTGCCTGCCCAGTAGCTGAAATTATGATTATTTTCTCTTGTGCAAAGTCATAAAGCAAAACGTGACAGGCAACAAGTTGCACCCTGAGCTTCTGCAAGAAAACACATTCGATACTTGCCCAAACATCAGACTTAGACAGTTTCTGCATTTCTCATTAGATTTGTTCAACCCTCACACAAGTACAGGCTCTTGATACTCTATTCTGTTATTAAGAAAACTCTGGGCTTTGTGTACAAACAGCTAATTCCTGCAGGAATTCCCCCTGGTTTGTTAAGTTCGTTGTGGGTCTTGAGACCCCATAAAGGGAGAGCAGACTCCCTTCTGCCAGAGAGTTAATAACCAGCACGGAAAGCAGAGTTGCTGCTGACAGATATTGTTTCTATAACCTACAGACAGAGAGGGCAGAGGGGATGGGGGAGATCAATGGACCTGGAGTGTGTGTCTAAGTCAGCGTGGCTCTGATCAGGTTTCCTCCAAGGGGCTGGACCTCCCTTCCAGCCTGAAAGAGACAGATACCCAGCCAGAACAGAGGGGGAAAGAAGAAAGCATATTCTTCTGCCATTTACACTGGTGTGAAAGCAAGCGATCGGTTTACAGTGCTGTGACTGCAAGTACAGATTATCTTATCATTTTACATGTTTTCAAGCAGATTAATGAAGCTTTCAGGCTCACAGCATTTTGGTCAACACTCCACATTAACATCCCATGTTTAAGTGCTTGTAAAAGCATTTGTAAAATGATGAGAAGGATTGTTATTTTTACAGCCAAGATTCCTAAGAAAATGAATCACATGCAGCAGTGGCGCCTATTTCTTTGTCCTTTCCTCTCCACCCCTCCTCCCCTGAAGCTGTTGAACCTCACAGCCCATTGCAACCACATTTGATAAAGGAACAGACTTTAGAAGGACATTCGAACCCTACCAGTTCTGTAGTTTCCAGAGACTCTTCAACACCCAAAATTGCACCAAGGTCTCCTCAAACCCCATCAGACCTCAGAGAGCTCCATCAGGTGTTCGCTTTGCGCCAGCTCCGAATCGCTTCCTAACACGTTTATGTACCTACTAAAGAAAACCTATCCCCAAAAGTGACATTTTAGGACTTTTGCTCCCATCTTTTCCTGAATCTGACTGTTAGGAACATTTAACGAAGAACTGTTGTTTTTACATAACTGAGGACCTGGCGCCTGACTCCAGCAGGGGGGAAGGACTGAGAGACATCGGACTATGAATTCTTAATGTAATACACAGTCTCTTCCTGGAATATGTACTGACACCTGTATACATACCCATACCTGTATTTACAAGCTAATTTAGGGGGGAAGGACTGAGAGACATCGGACTATGAATTCTTAATGTAATACACAATCTCTTCCCGGAATATGTACTGACACCTGTATACATACCGATACCTGTATTGACAAGTTAATTTAGGGGGAAGTGCAGCCAAAGTACCAGGAATCCATATCTTAAATAGAATGATAAGGGGGAGAGTATTGTGTGCTCCGGGACAGTCTGTAAACCCTGAAGTACCCAACCAACGGGGAACGGGAGGGAAACTGCGGCCGGGATTTTGGGGAGATATTAAGCAGGGGCTTTTTGCCCTATGAGGGGTGCCTACCTTTAGGTAGAACACTCGCTCTTGCAAAATTGTTATTAAAATATGCTTTGCCAATAGATCCTGCCTGGGCCTATTATATTTGCAAAATAATTGTTTCCTACGTGACTATGAACTTTTTGTCCCCAGCATGTTTTGCACATCAGCGAGTGCTCCTTGTCTCATGGGTGGGCTGGTCCGCATGCTCTGCATCCATGAGGATACTCTTACCCCCCAGGAGCCGCAGGGCTTGAAAGAGAGAGCGTCAGGATCTGTGCGCTCCAAAGGGTTCATCCTCACCAGCAAAATGCCGGTATTCATGCGAGGCTTAAACACTGGACGTACAGATGCCAGCCACAAACCCTCAGACCTGACACTTAACATCCCAAAGCCATTTATCACTCAGCACCCTTATCCTGGTTGAAAATCCCCAAGTCACAAGGCAAATAACTTAGTGGTTCATTTCTCTGTGCTTTTGTACACTGCTCACTGCCTTTCTCCTTCCGTCTATTCAACTGCTTCAATCAGCTTCCCCAGCGATCCCAACCTCTGCCGCTCTCCTCAGCGCCCCCATTGTGTACCCACAATATCTTTGGGTCTGCCCCATCCAAGCATGTTCATACCAGTTTCCCCATCAATTCCTCCACGATTTAGCAGTGCCATCCGATTCACAGCTTTCACGTGTTCCCCAATTGCAGAGACCCCAGTGAGCTGCTCTGGCTGCCTTCGCATTTTAAAAAGCTTTACCCTCAACTAGTCAGCTGAAAAGCGCTTATTTCTACAGAAAAGGAGATGACATCAGCTGATGCGGGATAACCATGACAACATCCACTGATCAGCGGGGCCACTGGTATTTGAGTAACTAAGCAAAGTTTAACTCTCAACAACTTTCTGTGCAGGACCTCCAGTTTTAATTGGCAGAATGAATTAACGTACGCCTTTGTATGTATTTTACCTGTGCTCCCACCAGTATTTTTATGAATGAAAGACTCCCAGACTGGAGAAGGCAGTGGTACTGGTAAGAGGAAATGTTTCCAAAATGGCATTTTGCATTCCTACCTGACACAGAGTTGGCATGCAGATAAAGAGAATATTAGCCCCAAAACGCTTCTTCAATTTATTTTCTAGCAGACTTGCACCAGCATCAAGCAATCAACAGTTTTGCCTAAGAATGGCACACTTGGGGATTCGACACATGATAAGACTTTATGAATCGGGCTCCTCGCCTTTAATCATCTGCTAAGAAAGTGGAGAACTGAAAGTTATTTCCAAGCTTGGATTTGGATCCAAACCCACAACAAATCCATCTTCTAAATGCCATTTTCCTGTAGGTAGGGCTGCCATACCTGATTGGTATTTTCTTGCTCAAAATGGGGTGGAAACATTTTTAAACAGGCTGGTGTGCAGAATCGAAAGGTAACGCGCTGGATCCAGAGAGGTTAATTCTCCATTGCCGCAGTTTTGAAGCATGGCTGCATTCTGGAAAGCCCCACACTTGTTTTCTACACCGTTGCTTTCCAGCAAATAAACTCTTTATTAAAATAAATAAGTGTAGGAGGATTAGCCTTCTGGATCCAGACTCTCTTACTCCCCAACTCTTCATAATGGTGTATTTATAAAACACGTGTCCCATTTTGGGGCAATTTAAAGTTTGCCTAGTACATAAATGCTTCATTAAAACAGCTGCTCACAATCTGTTAGTATAAATATTTTCCACCCCTTTCTGATCATCATGAAAAGAGGCCAAGGCCAAAGCCACGGATCCAAACAGCCTGCCTGTTGGAGGTGTTCACAATTTACATTCACACGCATAACTTCAGGGCCTGATCCTGCTACCCATGGCTCAATTCCAGGCTCTGGGAACAGCTATTTTGCACCGCTTGTGTCCTTACAGATGGAGAAACCTCCAAGAGACGAGGGCAAAAGGGAATCCAGCTGAGTTTTGCAGGAGTCCTCCTGAGCATTTCTGTGCAGCAGGACCTCACTGGGTGCGGACGCAGGGTTATTTCAGTCCAGCATTGATGTGTCCCCTGCCCAAAAGCAGCAGGTCCTTCCCCACCGCCTGCTCCCGCTGCAGCCCTCGCACCAGCCCTACAGCAGATGGGATCAGGAAACTGATTCCATTGGAAAAAAATAATAATAATTCCCCCCATTTTCTACCCCTGCTTCAAGTATTTCCTACAAGTTAAAAAACTACCCACAAATATGAAGGATGCAGCCCAGATTATGCAGCTCCAACCCTAATAAACACTCTCAGCCTGAAACCAACGGGTCGAATCCAACTCGCACACACAATGAACATCTCGTCACCTCTAAACTACATCCTAATTTGAGACGAGCAGGCCCCAAGGGGTCTAGCCCAGAGCAGGGAAGTCTCCTCCTCCTAACACGTCCCTGCCAGCACTGAACAAAGACTTGTTCACTGGCCCAAAAGATCTGTTTGACTTGGAAAAATTAATCACGCCCCGAAAGCCAGTCTCCTTGAGATCAGGAGGCTCAATTCCACCTTTCATTAAACCTCTGCCCTTCTGGAATAACTGCAAGCGAGTCAGCAGGGTCACATCTGATTCATACCGCGACTGGGGATGAAACCTGAACCGCGGGCTCAGATCATTAATCCTGTTATCTGGCTGCCTCCCTGCATCAATCCAGAGAGGAGGAAGCCTCTTTATCGCAGTTCTATGCCTCACGATGAAATAATTCAACTGGATTAAATCAGCTCTTTGGGTGCATCAATCATGCTATTGTCCCCAGAGCTGGAAGTTTCCTCCTCAGCCTTCAGCCACCTCTGCCCTGACCCATATTCCAAGGACTTCCCTGCACATTTTGCTCATGCCTGTATTTTGCATTTACTTACACAAGCAGCTGTGTCCTGTGAGCAAGAGCAATAAAAAAAACTAATAAAGTCGATAGCTCTTAAAGTCATGGAGGGTCTAAGACATGCAGCCGGTGATGCCTAGGGAGATTTTCAATAGAAGCTCCTTATAACTTGCTAAAAATGTGTCCAAGTAGGGTGCCTTGGAGCTCTAGAAACTACCACTGAGCACCTGCCTGAATTGAAGTCTCACCCAGGGACCCACATCTTCAAAAAGTGTTGACTCCCAGTAACTCTGTAAGACTCAGGCAGTATCAACTGCTGGATATCTCTGAGGCAGCTTTGGAACAAGGCACCAGACATATACACTGTCCCTATGTACACGTCTACATGTAAGAGCTTGGAAACTCAAGGAATACAAGATACAGCAAGGCAACAACTCTAATAATTCGCTAAAATCTCTGAAAATATCGGGTTCTCCAAAAAAGCAAGTTTTTATCTTTATAGAGTCCTAGAATCATGGAGTGTCCTGAGTTAGAAGAGACCCACAAAGTCCAACTCCTGTCCCTGCACAGGACAACCCCAAGATTCACATTGTGTCTCTGAGGGTCTTGTCCAGATGCTTCTTGACTTAGACCAGCCCAGAAACAACCAGCCAAAGCACAGAAGCAACTGTGGATGGGGCACCTACACACCACCACAGGGCTCTTCTCCACTTGGCAAAAACACAGAGATTTCTTTAAACCGTTTCTTGCCACAGAGACGACAGCAAAACCCATCCTACTTTTTGACTCTCGATGTGCTAGCAGAGATGGCGAAAAAGATGATAGATGAACAATTTTTCCTCCAACTTGTAACTTGTGGGGCTGCCGCAAGGCTCATAGGAGGAGTTTTGGGGCATCAATGGTGCTGCTTGCTCAGCAGAGCAGTGAGGGATGGCGAAAAAGCACAGGAGCAGCATTTCCCCTGGGATCTTCGCATCCAAAAATACTTGCGTTCTCTGAGCAGGAAATATCTCGTCCTTCACAAAATGAGTTCCAAGCTACCAAGGAGCCCGCTCTTCTCCTCACTAACCCCCATCTGAACTCACGTCAGGGAATTAATTGCTTCTGTTTAGCACAGACGTGGCGCAAAGGGACTCTGGGGGAGGGAAGCAGAAGTGATCAGAAAGGATCAGTCGTTGGGCTATGTGGAATTTGGAATCCGCACATGTGAACTTTACAGCAACAAAATAAGCTTTCCATAGCATTATTTACTCTCCTGATGCAGAGATAAACCAACACTTCCTTACATTACCCTCTTCCAAGTGAGTGCAGTGAGAAACAAGACAAAGAAGCATTCCCATTTAAATTCAGGCTCTCTTTCCCCCCTTCTCCCTCTCACACACACACATTTGCTTTGAGCCTCAGGTTAACAAAAACCACAAAGCCCCACTTAGCCAAAACCACAACATTTTGCTTGATTTGGGGTCAAAACTGACAAGTTCTGCCTGTTTTCCTCCTGCAACCATCAATCTTCTCAGGTTCAGTCTCGGAGCACCTCAGTTACACTGAAAAGTTCACAGACCTGGCACAAGTTTGGGATTTATTATTAAACCTGCCAGATTTCAGGTTTGATTTATGACTTTCATACAGTCGCGTTATCGAGTAGAGACAGGCCCTGCAGTGCATGCTGTGAGGCGTTCATAAAACCATAAACTTTGAAGCCAAAAGGGACCACTTAGGTCTGGTCTGAACCCCCGGACAAATGCAGAGCAGCCACCCGCCAGGAACAGGGCTGTCGCTTTTTACAATACTTTTATACTTGCTGTTTCTGCACCTCTCCGTGGTTTACAGAGGCCACTTGCAGCAGAAAGAACCCCGTGGAGCAGAGCAAGAGGGAAGGGATCCCTTGCCATGCCCTCGGTTCTCCTGTGGCTTTGCAGCTTTACCGCGGGGATGCTAAACGCTGTGAGAAGAGCATAGGAAGGTGAAGTTGTTCTTCTTCTCAGGTTGTGTTACAGACTTTCTCTCTTGGTCAGAGCGTTTCAGCTCCACGTATGATCACAGCATTGCTTTTTCTGCTTTGCTTCAGAAGGATCGCTGCCTTTTTGCATTGCACCTGCATCCAGCAATAAGCCTCTTTCCTCCAGCTCCCCCTTGATGGGCAGGGACAGGGCAGGATTCCTGCTGCATCACACCAGCTCTGCTGCCTCTGGGCCCCAAAAATCATGTCTTCAAGTGCTTCCCCAGGATTACAAAGGTAGGGAAGGGCCGTACCCACACACAGTCCCAACCTTGAAGACCTGTTTGCAACCTCCCCACTACCCCATCACCACACATCTCCCTCCTCCTGCAGACCCCAAAACCTCCCCAGACACAGTCACCCCAAAGCTGATTTGCCCAGCCCAGTAATTCAGAGGGAGCGTTTTGAGACAGGCCCAGAGGCAGCTGTGACACAAAGGGATGGACAGAGCCTCACGAGTCAGGGCTGCTGCTGATGCACAGGGGGGCTGGATGCTGGAGAACATCCCTGAGACCTTAAATAGGTCGGAATTAGCAAGCGCTCAGTTTTCTCCTTAGGCTTGCACCAGTATAGCTCCCCGCAAGCCTCAAGGTCTCTGCAGACAAGCAAAGCTGTTACCAGCCTTAATTCACCAATGTACCCACTACCTGAAACACAACCGGGACCTCAAAACACCCTATTCCCTTGCACATCCTCCCAGAGAGGCCTGATGTGGCATTGAACACTATTTGCAATATCACAGCCATAACATTTAGTTATCACATGCTCATTTAGTTATCACATACTGGCACCAGCACAGCCCTGAAGACCGGGACCTGCTGGAGCAAGAGGTATCCAAAGGCTCCCGGCCAGCTGTGCTGGATGCTGCATAGGAAGGCAGGAAAACAATAACCTGTCACCATTCCTGTCAATATAACCCACAGCGGAAACAAAAATTAGGACCAACTGCCATGAACCCTCCATCTACACGGGCTTCCAGAGGTCTTGGAGAGATTACAACAAGTGTGGAAAGGAAATAGTAAAAAGCACACGCAGGAAACGCTGATGTTTTGTCACAAAGTCATGTGTCCAGCATAAAATGGTTAACATTTTTTTCTTAGATTTGCAATGTGACGTTTATATTATTTTTATATATTTTATGTAAAATAAATATAACTTATTTATTTTGCATTTTAAAGGCCAAAGAAGTCAAAGGCAATCTGCAGAGACGAAGGGCAATTTGCTGCCAAGGTTTCGGGAGCAGTCCCAGGGGCCCCATTTGCAGTTACAACAACACATTTTATCTTGTGCGCAGGCAGGAAGGGGGGTGTAGCAAGACAGAGAGACGGAAGTGAGCGCTGGCAGTGAATCAGATGATGTATATTAGGGAGATAATAAGCAGAGATTACACACTTGGCAACTGGTTTGCACTGTGCCCTCAGTTTATAAAGCTCAGGTTCCCTCCCCAGGATTACTTGCTGTCCCGTGATGCCTTTGGTGGTTGAGTCTACAGGCACATCCCAGCAGGAAGACCCGATGCAGCTGAGTCGCCTCGTGCTCTGCTCTTTCGGTTTCGGCGAAACTCTCATCTTCAGACGTTCAGCACAAGGCTGGTGAAGCGCTTCAGCCCCAGCCCTCCACGGCTTCCAAGGACTCCAAGTGCTGCACATCCAGCACTCCAAGTGGGTGGTATGCCTGGCTGCCAAGTTTGCGTGTTGAATAGTATAATTCCAGGAGTACTTGTTTTTAATAACTTCTTTTTTTCGAGGCAAACAGCTGCACGGTAGACACCCGCGTGAGTCCAGCAGGAGCCACCAGCTTGCACCAGAAAGTTCCTGGTCAGGGCACACGGCAGTTCAGGTATCGATGGTGTGTCTAACGCAGCACAAACGTTGCATTTTGGACCAGGCCTAAGCTAAGCTGCACTCTTGCTTTAAAATGCCTGGAAGCCCAGCAGAATGCTGTTTCCAATTCAAAGTTGCTGACACTAAGAAATGCTTGATTTGACAGTGTTGCTTAGTGGAAAAGCAAAAATAAGACTCATTCAAAGCTTTTTCTACAGTTTCTTGTCCACTTGAAGACAAGATCGCAAAAGCTTTACATGTTACCCAGTCAGCTCAGTGTGTTGTGTTCCATTTCTTACAACAGTGAGTCTCAGCTCTGGCTCTCTACAAAACTTCAAAAAGCTCCAAAGGAGCAGCATTTGACTCTAAAAACGTTTGCTGTCTTACCACAGTGACTCACGAACTGTATTCCAGTAAATGGTCGCAAACTTCTGTTTGTTTTTGCAGACACGCTTCGGCTTCTCGCAAGCATCACGCTGCCATTTTGCTTTGGCACTTGAAGGTTTTCCTGGCACCCGCGGTGCCACGTCCTCCCTGGGTAACAGCTAAATTTGTCAGTGGTAACAGCCCTGCGGTAAGTGTGGGACCAAGGAAAATATTGTCCCTCCATGCTGTGAGGTTTGTCCACCTGGCTGCCTGCACTAGAACCTTAATTAAACCAGGTACAGCTGCAGGAGAAAACCAATGAATCAGCAACCCCCCCCTACGCCACCAAACAAAGCACAGAGCAACAAGTGTGCGAGGCAGGGAGGAAAAACCCAAACCCATCATTTTCAGTCATGCTTCTATAGGGTGTTGTGACCCCAACTGCCCAAAACAGGGAAGTAATCAACAACATCATCTCCAGCAACCAAAGCTGGGTTTCTCTGCTCTATTTATATATGCTAAAGCTTCAATAGGAGATGCCAAAACCAGGAGGTGAATTTCTCTGGCCAATGGTGGGAGGAAATATAATTAGATGACTGGAATAAGCACTTCTGGACCTAAATTGGGTAAAACCATGAAAACACTCAAGTATTCACTTCAGCATGTGCTGAAACACTTTGCTCAATAGTTTAATTTAGACCGATACTGGGATAACGCTATTTATACATTAAAACCCTTCAGCTATTACTCATTTTTTTCAGCACTCTAGCTACACAGCTTAATGAATGAGTTTTGTCCCAAATACATCCATGCTGTCATCTGTTCTGTGCATTAATTCTGAAAAGGAACTTCAGTAGAGGATTTCTTATCTACGCATTCATCAGTTCAAACTCCCTAGTGAGGTCATTTCCGAAGTTTTTAATAAAAAGAGACTTTTGATTCTTGGGGTCATGTTGCAAATTATATCTTCACTAATCTAGCAGAGGTCAAAAAAGAAGTTGGAGTCAGAGACTCCTCAGCACACGTGTGTCTCAAGGCTTTTAAAAATATACAGTCTTGCTGTTATAAATAGAGCATTCTTCACTAAGGTCAAAAGCTTTCATAGTCCAGGAAAACATCCCTTTATTTATTTTTATAATTACTATATGTTTTTTCTCCTCAGAATAAGGCTGCACTAAACCAGGACAAGAGTTGCTCTCAGGCGCAGTGTTTCACCTCGGCTATTTTCACATTGTCAGAGGGTCAATGTGAACATCAGTGTTGTTTCCTTTGTCAGACACTTGGACAGCACATCACCAAGAAAAGCAGCTAGCTAGTCACTCAAAAGAGCATCAAATCAAAAGAATGAAGATCAACAGTTTTCGACCAAGCTCTTTTCAAGGATTTCAACACAGAAAGGTGACACGGGGGGGTAAATCCCGTGCCCGAGGTTGTGATCAGCTCTCTTACACTTGCTTTAAGGTACACTAACACTCAAGCTGTCCTTCAAATAACAGGAAATTTCACTGATTTTAGCAGGACATCAGCATCCTTCCAAGGGCTTTCCTGAATCAGGGTACTAGCTTGCAAGTTTGACTATGTTTTCTGGAATAAGCAGCCCAACAGGACCATAGTCTTACTGCAAGGCCTTGGTTCTAACCAATCTGCAAATTATAATGCAGGCCAGCAGCAGTGCGTCCTCATCAGGTGTTATACAGCTCACACGAGTTCAAGCAGTAATATCTACTGAGTAAATAAGCCAGACACCATGTGGAAAGAAAACCAAGAGGTCAGTCAATAGCTGAGATGCGACAAGACTAAGGGATCCTTTGAAAAGGTATTTCTTCACATAATGGGCACTTACTCATTGTCTCCTTGGTTCTCCAAGTGCAACAGACCTCCTTCCATCTCCAATACTTGACAATTTCCTAGGGGAAGGATGAAGAGAGGGACCTCAGCTCTCTAACTGGCCTTACCATGGAGTGATCTCACACAGCAACTCATGCATCTACATCCAGGATCTCTCCTTTCTGGTCAGCTGAAACTTCACATGGAGACAACTCCTGTGAGTATGTCCCCAGGTTCTGTATGGAGGGCTGTAGAATGAACAGGACAATGCATTTACATGGTACATAAATCCAGGTTTTATAAAAAGAAAACTGAGTTCTTCCAGGGGTCATGCAAACAGCACCTACAGTGGCCAGAAATTGTTTCAGCTCTTACTCTTGAATGGTCACAGAATCACAGACTGGTTGGGGTTGGAAGGCACCTCTGGAGACCATCTAGTCCAAAGCCTGGTGAGTTTTAAAACAAACCTGTCCATAGGGGTTTGGCCATTATATTGTCTCTCAGTTCAACCTAAAACAAGGGAACACAAATCAGATAAAAGATGTCACCTCCTTTTACCTTATTATCACTTCTGCATCAGGCTAAGCTGGGCAATCACCAACGGAGAAGTGGTGGGATCTTTGAAAGAACCAAAGCACACGCACTCTTCCATACCAGGGCACCAGAGTTTTACTGAGGAACACATCACTATGCCAACATACTGGTTAACTTGAGGTTTAAAAAAGTCTCTTTCAGAACAGCACAGGGAATGCTTTTAGGATCTCAGATTTTGAGGAGCTGCTCTACATATGATGTGATAATGCACACACTTTCTCCGAGCTCTTCTGTTCTTCTGTTGATGCCAGGAAATTAAAAGGGTGTTGAGTGGTGTTGAGCCTCTTGAGGGGATCATTAACATCACATTTGGTACTGGAGTTATTTTCACTGGCTCGAACCATCCTCGCCTGCTGATGAGCAGGCAGAGGTCAGAGAAAGTTGCTGTGGTCATAGAAACACATCCCTCAGGGTCTGTCTTTCCTCAGCTTTCACCAGGACACCTTAGGGCTCTTGGCCAAGCCCAAAGCCATTTCTCCAAAGCAACATCTCCTCCCGGCTGCACTGCCCACCATCACGGCTGCTTTGGAACTGCAGTAGCAGTGCAAGGACTGAGTTTCAGGCGCTATCCTAGCCAAGCCCTTGGCTAGATGCACCATGTGTGAATTTTAGCAGTCCCAGGACCAGTGTTCATTATTCATAAACACGCCACCTCCTTCCACATGCTCAGACAGCTTCCCCCTGAAAGCACTCTCAGCTTGACACAGCCCCAACAGCTCACTTGTTCTACAAAAGTCAATACCCAAGGGCAACATGAATTTAAGAACGTGTGCAATAAGCAAATGTGGAAGTAAGGTGCTTTTCCCTGCCCTCCTGCACCGATTCTGTCCTGGCCTGTCCCTCCTGTGTTAAGCTAACTCAGCTAGCAAGAATGGTTCCCAGGCTTAGAGGCAGCCCCTGTACTAGAAAGGGTGGGATCCACCCCCACCATTACTTTGGCCAAAAGTCACCTCAGTGAAGTCTTTCCAAATTACATTCTCACACTAAGTACACCAGCAATGGTAGGTGTTCCACCACCAGCACTGCCATGCAAGGGAGAGAGATGAGGTGGAACCTGCCTGCTGAGAACCTCAGGAAGCAAAAACCATGACCAGGTATGGGGTAGGAATAAAATGAGACATACAGTAAGAGCAGGGCTCAAAAGGACCTGCCAGAGCTAAGAGCTGCTCCAGAGCATCCCCACGAGCAGCCCTTGGCCTGAGCTCAGCACATCCCATGGGACAACTTTCAATCTAAGGGCAAGGTAAGTCTCACCCTGAGGACAGTGAGGTCCATTCCCCCACAAACTTCATAGCCCTGACTCTTTCCAAGCCTTCTTTGCAAAACACTGAGACAACGTCTGTGTCACCATCATGGCACCCTGCTCACAAGGAGGGGCGTTACTGTGACATGGGGTTGGATAAAAGCTATTCAGCAGTTAGTCTGTTCCTCAAGATTTCACCTTGACATATCTATAGTGTTTTCTGCACCAAAGACCCCCCAAAACCTTGCAGTGTCTCCCTAGCATTTTATCTCCTTCCCTAGCCTGACCTTTTCCCCCCTTTCTGAGCAGCAAGTCCAACAGCAGATCAAAGCGCACAGTAATTTAGCCCGTGGAATAATACAAGTCAATGAGAACAATGTGCTGCTGATGGGGGAGTTGTGCCATGCCACAGCGGGACAAGGGCCCAGGCGAGCGCAAAGATTATTCACCAGAGCTGAGGAGAGCAGACACAGAGCAGGGGAAGAGAGAGCTCCTGTTTCCTTTAACAAAGTTCTTATTTTTAAAGAGGGCTCACGGGTTAAACCACAAAACCAACAATATGAATATTTATGGGGCCAAGCTCAGCAATCTCATGCCCAAGAAAGTTTTCTGCTGGCTTTAATAGTTACTTTGCCTTCTTTTAGGTGGGCAGCCCTTTGCCCCCATGGCGTTCTGCCTTGCCGAGCGTGGTTGACTCCTCCCCTGCCCACTGCACGGACACTTGGCCTTGCACTGGGAGCCGCTGCACCATTTTGTGCATCCATTCCCCTTTCCGAGCTTCCCTCAGACAGGGCTTGTGTAAGTGGCCTTTTGGAATCTCCAGATGGGAAGCAAGAGGAAAATAGAGTGAACTGTGGAAGGTGACAGATCCGAGTTGATGGTCCTTCCTTTGCTTCACCCTCCTGTTTGCTTAGGGAAACCTCATTTCGTTCCAGACTGTGAATGGGTGTTCACCACCCAAAAAGCAACGGAATAAGAACAGTTACATAGCCCTAAGCTCCTCCCACCATCAAATAGTAAAGAAAAATCAAATTTCAGGACAGAGTCAAAATAACTTCCCAGTTAGCAGAGACAACAGACCAGTCCCCATCTCTAGCAAAGAGCATCCTCTCAGCTGCACGTGCCTAATTCCACATGAACTTCTCATCTCGCAGGGGAGGGGAGGAAATGACAGCTCCACAGCCACCAGCCAAAGCAAAGGGCTGATGGGTTAATAAGCTACCTCCAGTACAGCACACGGAAAGGAAGCAAAGTTTTCCTTGGCCAGCTGTGGATCCAGGGAGATTCACTGTGCCAAAGAAAGCCCTTCTGCACCCACCTTTCCCCTGCACCCTCTGCCACCATCACATCAAGCAGGTGGAGAATGGAGCAAGTGAGCAGAAATGCTGGAGTGACAGCTCCTGGCCAAAGGATGATGATTAGATCAAGTTCACATCAGCATACATTCCTCAAGGTTGCAGAAACAACTGGGGTTTTGGAAAGCCGAGGCCACTCTGATAGCCATCCTGCCCAGCCAAAGCAAGCACAGCCTGGTGTGACAGCCCACCGCTGCCACAAAGGCTAACCGGTGGGCTGAAAGACCCCAGAGAGCCAACACAACCACTTCACGTGCTCTGAGGAGGAAACCAGCCCCACTTCTGTCACTGTGACAGAAGGCTGGAAGTGGAAACACCCAAACAAAACAAGTTCCAAGCTTGAGTCTGACCTTTTGACTTGGACAAAGTTCAAGCCATCTCCTGTCCCTCCCTCGCAGGAACACCACAAGGTCCTTCACAGCTTCAGAGGCCCCACCACTGCTCGCAGCAGCCACACCACGATCAGGGTTTGGTTCCCGGCAACCTCCAGGGCCTCCGGTCTTGGATCCAGCAGATGAAACAACCAGCCCAAAGCTGAACCAGCCAGACTTGGGCCAACCCTTTACTGAGGTTTCAAAACATCAGGTTAACATTTTCTTTCCATGCTTTAATTTTAGCATTTTTGCACATCTCTGCATTTTGTTGGCTTTGGCAGGTACCTGAAGCCATAATACCACAAGAGAAGCTGAGTTCTTCATGCCTCCACTCTGGAGCAGTGGAAACCTCATACAAGTTGCTTCTAATTTTGTGAAGTTTCCAGATCTCAGTCCAGACCGAGAGCTTTGAATGAGTTTGGATAAACTCTAGATAATCCTCTGAACTTTCAAGTGCCTCAGGAAAAGAGAGTCAAATACAGTACCTGAAACTTTGAAAGGTGCTTCAGAGTGGGGTGCTCCTAGAGTGGCACAAGTATATAATTAGTATATAAAAAGATGACGCACACACTTTGTCACTAAACTGATGGGAAAGAAAGGTAACCCAAATTCTCTCATTATATACCAGCCTAAACCTGCAGGGGAGTTCACCGATACACACCAGAAAAGCCAGAACAGATTTATCTAGCAGGTTTAAAGAAGGGAAAGGATGAATGACAGCTCCCTTTCTTGAAAGTGAAAGAAAAGAAACATTAACTCCTGGTGTTAAAATGCTGTAAAACTGGCTTTTGACTCAGCACAGCATAAAGCTGCTTGTAAATGGGGTAATTGGTCTGTGTGAGGTCATGAAATGAAGCATGCCTATGCTTGCCCATCCCCTGGAGCAGTCAGCTGCCAGAGAACACCATGCAGGTACAGCACAGGTGAAGGTAAAAAGACCCGAGTTTCATGCAACTCATTAATAAGGGCTAAAATATATTAATAAATAAATGATAGCTTGACATTTCTTTATACCTTGGGAGAACATCATGCCCAGTAGTTCCATTTTCCTTCAGAAGTGCAGCACTCAGCAAGCACACATAGGTCCCTCCTGCTTTCCAGCCACCTTTCCTGGTTAGAAGGACTTAACAGACCCATATGCCATCAGAACCGAGCATTCAAAGTGCAAAACTGTGCTGGAAATAAGAGGCAGACATGTTGAAAGGGTGGCAAAGGACGGAACACGAAGCACACAATGTGGTTCAAGCACTGGGAGAACTGCTGGAATCCCTTGTGTTTATGTTTCCAGACGTCTCCATCAAGTAGGGGGTAATTAAACGCTACAGCAATTGGGTGACAGAATGATTTATTTCTGAAGCACCCTCCCAGCCTGAGGCTCTGGGAGGCACATGGAGACATGAACCTTACTGCAAGGAGGAAGAAGAGAAAGCACTTAGTACAACCCCAGCTGAGGGCAGGCAGAGGTGTGGGAATGAGCAGCGAGCAACAGGCCAGCACAGAAGGGTGACGTAGATCTTTGCTTCTTTGTCAGCTCAGGTTCTTGTATCTTTGCAGGGTTGTTTATGAGTTCAGGGAGAGATGAGAATATTGCCAAAGAATTTGTAAAAAATATTCAAAATTACATATTCCAATACAAAGTGTCCCACTTGGAAAGTGAAGGCCAGCACACAGAGAGGGAATCCTGGAGAATACAACTGCTGATGAGCAGACAAAACTGAAATGGCCAAACTAAGATGAAAGAACTTGGTCAGGGTCACCATGGCAGGTCTGGTGTAGAGGTGAGAGGGGTTTTACCCAATTTCTGTCCATTTAACAGCTGCACTTCCCAAAATGTGTCTGCTCCCTGAGTTCCCTGGCTTTTGAGATGGAGGAGACCAAGGGGAACATGGTAACCATGCTCAAGCATAACAGCTGTGACAAGAGACCAAGGACTTACTCCAGAAGGGATAAGAAGTGGGGGCAAAGGCTGCAGCAAGGGAGACTGGGGGCGGACATTAAGAAAAGCATTTCTGCCACCAGCATGTTAATGCTTGGAGGTCTCAGAATATGAACAACAAGGGATCTTTTGGCTTCAGGAAGAGGTAAATGGTCCCTGGTCTTGCTTATCCTGAAATTCTTCCCTGTAAAACCATGGAAGTGAGAAAATGACAGCAGCCTGCCCATCTGAAAGACATGGAGAACCAGAGGCATCTACTATGGCGAAGGTCAGGAGACCAGATCCTCGAAGCCAAGGACCATGGGAATTCAGCTCTGCATTCAGTCATGCTCCTCAGTCCGTTTATTCCACATGTTTATTTAACATCTACATGAATCAGGGCAATATTATTTCACAAAAAACAGAAAACTTGGCTTCACTTATTCAAACATTTGGACAAGGAAGGAAGAAAGCCCAGCTCAGAATTTGGCTAGTTTAAAGAATAGGAATATGCAGTTATTACTCTGTTGTCAGTGGTTCAAAAACAGCCTGGTTGGAGGAACTGGATGCAATTGCCATCTGGCAGTTGTTTGGGGAACCTCCCTAAAAGAAGTCATGGCCTCAGCTTAGATCCAAGTAGATAAGAGTCCTGCAAGGACAGGGGGCAAGGCAGCGCCTTCATTTTCCCTGTAAAACAAGGGAAATCCACGGACCTTGTGGAGGTGCGAGAGTCCCAGAGCGAAGGTGCTTATACAGCTCTTGCAGTGCCCATTTTTAACTAAAAGAGAAAAGTCAGACCTGCATGGTGCCCATCCAGACCCACCATACTTTTACCTATCCAGTATCTCCCAAAATGTGTAAGTGCCCAGAATAACAAACACACAGAGCAAGGGCTGGTCAGGAAAATGCTGTAAATGCTGGAGGATAATACCCACAGCACGAGGCTATAAACTAGAGCTGCCAAGTCCTTTAAAACAAACTAAGGTTGTTGTTCCTCCCCTTCCCCTGAGAATAACATTAAACACCAAGGCAGCTGCAGAAGCCTTGTTTTTCTAGCAATTCCCAAGGCAGCTACCATCTCTTGCCTTTAAATCAAGGCTGGATGGGTTTTTGGAAGACACATTTTTGTCAAATGCAAGTTATTGGGTTCAATAAGGGTTGAAATTCTCTGGCCTGTGTTGTACAAGAGGTCATGGCCTGGATGATTTAAAGTTGCTTTTGGTCCTGATATCTATGGAAAAAACTACGAAGCCTCTCATATTAGAAATGAAAGAATAAACACCAGCAAATAATAAAATTGTCAAACACAGGCAGCCTTTGCCTAAAGAACAGCCGCAAGCAAAATGAAGGCTCTTTGGCTTTGCTCATTAATCACAAGGATTCAAATTCATTACTAACGGTCTATTATCCAACTTTCTAAATGAAACATGGTTTATGGAGTCATGCTGTAGACGTGTTTCATCGTATCTAGCATCTGAGCCCGTTATCCACTTTTGACAGGGACTGGGGGTATTAACTTACTTCAAGTTTGGCAAAAGAAAGTGGGTAGAAGGAAAGGAGCTCCATTAATGCTCACAGTGAAAGAAAGGCAGCAGTATAAAAATCAATCCTCCACACACCAGAAGAATCTCCTGGGGCAGGGATAAGAGGTTATGGGTGTCCCCCGCTATGGGGAAGAGAAAAGCTTTGATCAGGATTGTCATACCCTGAGGAACCTACTCCAACAACATTTCTTACTAGTCCGGATTTTCTGGTATCTAAGAAGGACAGAGCTCATGCTGCAGTTTTAATACAATTAATAAAACTTGAATGAGCCACCAGACACCAATCAACAGTAAACTGAGCTCTAGCACTTTGAGTACTCACAGAATTACTTTTATTTATGGTTAATAAGCGACGGCATGAATGGCAGGACTTCAGAGCAGTTCACAAGCCTCCCCATCCCATGGCTTGCAGCAGGGACACCACTGGGACATCCCAGCGCCTTTGCAGCCCCCTGTATACGCACTGCTAATGAGCAACAGAGCTGTCCGTAGAGCTTAAATTAGGTTCTGTCTTAATGGAGACTATATAACAGTTTATTCTCTCCATATTCCGCTGGGCAGGGGGTCAGCGGGACAAAAACCAGATCCAGTGTCATTTAGAGCTTCCCTCTTGTTGGTTATTGTTATAGTTTGACTCCCGTTGCTCGGGCACCCTGTGCAGGAGACAGAATGTAAAGAATTTCTGCAATGACCTCATCTCTCTGGCAGGCACTGCTCCGGCTGCCTCCTCGGCTGGAATTCTGCATTCATACGGCTTTTGCTTATGTCCTTGTATATGCAACAGCAACGACATCAGCATAGCTGTGGGAGCACAGATTCCTCGCTAGCAGTGATTGCAGAGGCCCAAGAATGTGAAATAGTGATTTATACAACGTCCTACACAAATTTCACTCCCATCCCTGTATCATTTAGCACTAAAACTTAGAATACATTTTCCGGACAAAATCAGAGATAGCTTTGTTATGGTTTTACTGGTTTTAACCAGGGATGATGCGACAGCACATAAAAATTATTTCTATATACCTATGTTCAGCATGGCCTTGACTTGAAACTCCAATGAAATCAAAGGATTAAATGCGTCTTTCTGGCATAAACCCAGTGTTAACCTATGGAACCTGTAGGAAAGGCCTGTTTGGTTTTGACAGATCACCCAGGAGAAATAGGTGTCAGCAGGTGTAGGTTCACCCCACGGTTTTGCTGTAGTTAGCACAGGAGAAGCACATTTCAAGAACAGATACAAAGAGCTCTTATAAATGATAATGTTTTAGAAAAAAACATTAAAACTCATGCCTGATATGCAGCCCATGATTACTTCAGTGGAAGCTAAACTTAATTTCCAGAGATAACACTGCTCTCCATCCAACAAACTCAACATTTGAGCACCTCTGAAATCCCAATAATTTGGGGTGTTTATCCAAGTAGAAGTGATTTAATCAATCTGGTTGTGACTGCTGATACCTGTAATTTCTGCAGGTTTACTTCATCAACATACAACACTATTTGATTTCATTTGGGCAAAATCCAGTTTCCTTCGCACCAAGTAATATGGAACAGCCTTCAGAAAATCCATCCTGGCCAGCTACTGTGGAAAAACCTGGGTTCACCTGGAACTAATGAATAAGTAAAATAAACTGTGAATAGGACACTCAGTAGGAACTGTTTCCACAGAAAAATCCAGCGTTTTAATAACCAGGTGCCAGAATCAGCCCATAATCCTCCTCCAGGCTGCATCAACCACTGCAACAGCACAGTCCTTTCGTATTACCAAGTTTTCCCTTATCTATCCTCAGCCAAGTTTGGTTTTTTCCTCCTCCTGATGTTTCTCTCATTGGGGCTCTCATTCCTGCATCTGTAAAGGCCAGCAGGAGAATTATAGCAAGGGCATTATATTTAGATGTTGGACATGTGAAGTCAAGTAGTTTTTCTTACTTGAGCTCCTCCATAGGCAGAGCTTTGCTGTGCTGAACATGGCTTTACACAGCCCATGGGCTGGCAGGTGCCGCCCCTGAGGGCAGCACATTTTTCTTGTAATTTGTTCCTTTACTAGGTTTCAAAATATATTTAAAATCCAGCTGACGCAACTAAATTATCAATTCCACATTAACGTGTGGATTTATGGCTTGAGAGCTGCAGAGTGTGATTCCTAAATGTGCTTCCTATGCACTTCTACCCACACAGAAAATGAAAAAGCTTGGAGCGGAAGGGGGAAATCAATGGAAAATGAGAACGATAGTTTTACACTGGTTCTAGCAGTGCTGAGGAATAATTCCTTCACCATTGCATGGTTCTTACACAACAGATCGGGGTTATAATCCTTGCCTTGCATCTCGGGCACTGAAGAGCAGCACATCGTGCAGGATGCCCATCACAGACCCAAGAGCACACAATGAAATCTTGGCCCTTGCCACTCTCGCTTGGCCATCTCACTAAACACATGTACCCTCGGTACTTCAAACAAAGAGCTGCAACAAGCAGATTAAACTGCAAACATCCCCTTCACAGACCTCTGGCCAAGGGCAGCTCTGGCTGGCACGCACTGGGGCTATGCACGGGCAGACCATTGCGGGACTCCGGGAACCAGGAACTGGATTTCAACTAGAAAACAGCAAGAAACTTTAAAGCCAAGAACAACAATACATCTGGGAACAGTGTGATGCTTTACACTGAGCAAACACTGGCTGATTTATAAGAGCGGTGACTCCAGCTCCTTTCCAAGATAGCAGCGGCACCTTTGAGCAAAGGCAGAGAGAAACAGCAGAGAAGAGGGTGGGTAGGGCACGGAGTGGGAAATCCTACCAAAATAGCTTTTCAGTGTGAATTAGATTAAACCAAAACATGAACACAGGGCAAAATGCTGAGAGCTCCCTTTGAGATTTGTCATTGACAGCAGACACAGTGCACTAACCCAATGGATCTGGGCACAAGACAGGCACTAGAATAAAGCAAGTGCAAAAAAAAAGGCACAGATATATATATATATAGACACACACACTGCCCTGCCTAACTACACTAGGGTGCTGGACACACCTACCCTTTTCTGAAAGTGCAGCTCAAAGTCATTTCAGCTTGCTGTAGATCAGAGCTTATCTTAAGTTTGCCCTGGCGCCGTTGTTGTACACGAGTTGGCCTGAACAAAGGACGACTCCACGGAAAGCTCTAAGTGCATTCACAAGTGAAGAAGCAAACACAAACAGAGCTGTCAGCTGTTCCCAGTGTCACAACTCCTGCCCTTTCCTAGCACTGGTCAAAAGAGCAGCGTGGGGCATCAGAAACCTTCAGAGGTGGCCCGTTTCTTGCAAAACCTTTCTTTTGCCAGCTTTTACTTTCCTGTAAGGATCAGGAAAATTGGGTACTTACCGAAAGCACATCTCCAAGTCTCTCTGGCAAATTGAATGGGATGCCAAGGCTGTCAGTTAAGGACTGAACAACTGAGGCCAGGCTCAGCCCAGCATTGCCTGTGCCACCTTCTCTCTCAGTCACAAGCCCCTTTGGGCACCACAGGGACACATCGCTTACTCTTGGACTTATATATTTGTGCTTTGCGAAAGCAGAATGTGATAAAAAGAATAAAACCTTTACTAACCCTCTCTATTTGGGAATTTTTGCTTCTTCAACAGCTCCTTTATTTTTTCACCAAGTCACCCGTATCTCTTTACAAGTAAATATATGCTGCCCCTTCACTTCCATGGGGGAGGGTGGGGGGAGAAAGGACACTGTTTTGTCTCTCCGGTATCGGTTTTCAGTGTGACACACAGTTCACTGCAAAAAACAAACAGCCCTAATGAGAGCGGCTGTGCAGTTGCTGCACCCGGTGTCAGTCACTCGGCTCCCGCCAGCAGCCTCGAGCCCTTTGCGGGGTCAGCGCTGAAGGGATTGGGGAGCAGAACACGTCCCCTGTTCCTTGCAGTTCCCACCATCACCCCCCCGTTGGTCCTCCTCGCTGGGGACAGTGCACGGGAGCTCTGTGTAAACTCTGTCGTGACTCGCTGCAGCCAGGCCGGGGTTCCTGCACCCACCAACTGTGTTTACACCACATCAAGGGGTGGAAAAATGACGCTGTGCGACTTTACACCCAGAGCTGCGATGCATCAGGGATCCAGGTAAAGCAGCTTTCTAAATTTGGCTGGTGTTTGGATGGGACGAGAGGCCCAGGGGATTTCATATTGTGCCTCAGGCTGGGGTCAGACCTTGCAAGGGCAGTTAGGATGTCCCTGCACCGAGGGGTCAACATGTCCTAAGGAAGCTTGAAGAGCAGCAGCCTAAAAGGACTCTATGCATAGAGCTGGGGAAGTGAACTCTACAGCTATTTGGCGCATCTCCTCTAACCCCATGGACTGCAATCATGACATCTGCATCCCACGGACCTCACTGGGCACTGGAGAACTTGCCCAAAGCACCACATTTCCCTGCACACCAGAGATGGAGAGCAGACACCTTCACACACAGCTGAAGGAGGATCCCAAGGAGAAGCCCACTCAGCAGGAGCAAGCTGCAGGTGACACTCGGTCCTGCCATCAGCCTCCGTGACCCCCCAGGGCCAGACAGAGGACAGAACTGGCCACCACCTCCCTTCCCCTCCTAACAGGGGGGTCAGAGTTCATCCCATCTGTTTGCTCCCAGTTGCCTTTTCTCAGGTTGTTTTTCTTTTCACTCTCAACCAACAACCCTCATTTTAATTAGACTCCAGTCCCACCACAATTATTTCCTTATATATCCTTGCCTTTTCTCTGCCTATCTGAGAGGTGTCCATCAGATTTAGGATACTCCACAAAGCTGCTCCTCAGGCTTTGAGTGGCCCCATTGACTCGGGACAGGATCTCAGACTACGGGAAACCGCCTTCAGATTCTCATTCTTCACCCAGCTCTAATTTACTCCTGACACCAGAAGTCCCAAGCTTCTCCTCTTTACCTTCATTGTGGTCTCCGGCCACCTCAACAGCCCCACTCAGCATCCCGGGCTGAGGAGGAATGACACCCGAGGAGCGTTGCCATGGACGCAGACGGTGGTCCCTCCGGGTTCCCATGGCACCAGGCAAGACACGCACCGGGGCGATGAGAGGGAAGAATAAGCACCCGCCAAGCTATTTGTAGCCCACCTAAGCATCTCGCAAGTTAAACAGTTTGTCTTTCTTTCCCCTGCTCCCAGCACCCAGAAGCTCGGGAGGCCCCCTCACCCACCAAGGAGGCACTCGTGGTGCACAAAAGGCTAAATAATTGTCCTGAGCGACCTGGAGACAAGAATAAAATTCACCACGGGTGCTCAAGCGTGGCCGAGGGCAGAATTTGGCTCCAGTGAGCTGCCTGCGGGCTGGTTCGTGTTTTGCAGTTTTTGGCACTAAGTCCTCGCCTTGGCCCTTGCTGAGGCTGCGGTAGGGTGAGGGACCCTGGGCTGGGGTGCAACAGCTCCTCAGAAACCTGGGGGTTTTGCCCCCCTGGGAAGCACATAACACACCACAGTGTTGCAGGACGGAGGGGAGGAGGATTGCCCTGGACCTCCTGCACAGCCACAGGAGGGACGTGGCCGCGGAAACTCATCCCTTTGGCCAGGGACAAGAAAGTATGGGACAACTCCCAGCCAGCCTCTCCCTTGCAGGCAAGTTTGAGCAGAAAAGGTCATTTTGCCCAGCCTGGGGTGGTTTGCACTGATGGAGAAGCTTCACCCAGCCCTTCTCCACAGCCTAGAGAAAGGTTTCTGCTGATTTAGACCACTGGTCACCCTGCCAGAGATGAGGCTTCATCAGCTGCCAGCACTCAAGCACTGTATCATTTAAAACCCACTCTGATGTCCCATTTCACTGGTGATGTCAGCCAAAAGATATTTTAGCAGAGGAGGGGGGAAAAGCCCAGCATAAACATAGGGTGTGACCAAACCCAGAATAGGCTTTGCCTACAAATTAAGCATCTGCCTTCTTTAAACCAACCCACTCCTTCTCCAGGCCTCCGAACTGGTATCACTCCTCAGGTCTCCCCACAGGTGGGGGAAATGAAGCGAACCAGCCAGCTGGACACGGTGGTGAGAGCAAGAGGAATTAGTCTCCATAGTATATGAAAAGAATTAGGACTACTTAGCCTCCTTTTGCCCTTATCAGTGGTCTCAAATGTCACTTTGAGAGGGAAATGTAGTGGAAATTCCTGCAAATCTTTCCTACAATTAAGGAATTGACAAGATTTTTCAGCTTTTTCTCTTTGTGTTTGAAAAATTACTACATAGAGGAAACAATCTTTGAAGCACATATAACTCACAATAGGCTGAAACATTATCTTAAACTATTCGTCTGCTTCCTGCTTAAGTAAACATATTAGGAATGTGTGTATATATTTCTTGGGTAGCTTAAAAATAAAAATAAAAGAGGTATATAGTCTCTTCTGCATTTGAGTAGCATGTTGTTTATGTTGTTATAAGCACAGATCATATTTATAGCTGAACGCTGTGTGAAAGTGCAGGCAAGCTGGGAAACATTTGTTAGGTTTAATGATCTTTTATTTAACTGGTGCAGAAAAATGCATCCCTTTGGATTGATTCATGGCATGAATTGTATAGAAACCTTCTTCCTCAAGAAAAGAAAAACCTCAAAAGGTCAACCTGACATTTCAGCTTTCTCAAACATCCAGCAAAGATGTTCACAGACCAAAATCCCCAGCCCAACAAGCTGGATGGGGTTAGAGGAGGGAAAGGATAAACTCCAGCTAGAGATACATTCCAGGACAAAAAGCAGAGCCTTTCAAATCACCTGGCCTGGAAGGGACCCACCCTCCACCACAGCAGCCCCACTCCACAGACTGCGAAATGCATCACACGCCTCAAAGCACCCCAAGCCAGAGGTTTGCAGGCTGCAAGGAAGAGGCTGACAAAGCCTTTTTTTAGCTGCATGGCATCTCCTCTATTTGACCAACAAGCTAACCGAGGCCCAGCCCTCCTCTCAGCCTCAGCCACCCAAAACCAGAGTTGAGAAGAGCTTTTCTCAGCTCCCAGTTGGCTGCAGCAAGCAGCTGCTGTAGACAGCAAGCCCCATGGGCAGAGCAGCAGCTCTTCCTGCAAGCCCCAGGCAGGTAGTCACGGGTTTTTACAGCCTGACACCTCTCGCCAAGGGTGTTGCATCTCTGCACTGTTGCAGAACTAACTCAACCCTGGATCAGCCTTTTCCCAGCAGAGCAGTGACCCACTACAGGGCCCTGCAGGTTGCGCTCAGCTTGCCCTGCTCCTCCAGGGCAAAGCACGTACACACACGTGTATGTACTAGTATTTGCTGCCATAGGGGTAAGGGCTGTCTGAGAACTGCTTTTGTGGTCATGCAGAGGGAATAACACGCAGAGACATGCAGCAGAGCATCCCCAGGGAGCCTGCTGCAAAGCCAAGCACACCCAAGGGACCTGGTACAGCAGGGGCTCCCTGGAGCTCGTGCCCAGCCCAGGAGTGGCCGTCCCTGCAGCCACAGGGACCAGTCAGTGCTCCAGCCAAGCACACCCCTCTGCCTGTGATTTTCCCTCAGCACCCACAGTCCATTTCCACTTAGGGGCTGAACACTGATCACCCATTAGGCATTTTCCAGGTCAACCTGAGTCACCCCCCAGTTCTTCCCCATACAATTGGGTGCTTTGTGGAGGGAGCTCCCAAAGCCCAGCACAGCAAACACCACCAGTCTTTCCCTTTGAAATCATAGAATCATTTAGGTTGGAAAAGACCAAAACAAAGCTTTCATCTCAGCTACATTGTCTTGTATCAGCCTGGATTTTCCTTTTTATACTACAGCTTCAGGGGAAACAAGCCCACAGGCAAAAGGAAGCCACTCCAAGGTGCCAGTTCCACCCCCAGCACCACTCTAAGCCTCCCCACACAGGCAACTCACACAGATTAAACAGCATCTTTGAAAAGCAGCATCCTCCAGGAAGGCAGCCCCAGGCCTACCTGCTCTCAAACCAAGTAACCTTTATTACTCCTGTTAAATTACTGCTACACGATTTCTCCTCTGAAAACGATATCAACTTCTCTCATCTCAGGCTGCACACCCACCATGCTCCCCCTACCACTGCATATCCCCACACAGCTCCTAAGTACTTACCAGTAGCACCTCTGCAGTGAGCAAACAGGGACAACCTTGCAGATGGGCTGGCTTAACTCATTTAAATTAGACCTGCAGGAGAGGAGTGGGCTCCCACCTTGTTCCCACCTTCCACAGCCCACACCTGCTCTGCTCCTGCAGGCAAATGGCAGCACATCCCCGGACAGCAGCACATCACAGGTGACTATAGAGCAACACTGATGTGGCAGGACCCCTCTGGTAAGCTTAGGCTGAAATTTTCTCCAGAAACAGCTTGCTTAGTCCTACCTACAGCTTATACCAGCTCAGCAAACTAAACAAACTCTTCTGGCAAAGTTTCCTGTGAAAGTCTAGCTGGAGTATTTCAGCTCTCTCTCATTTGCACCAACTCAACAGCTGCAACGACTTAAGGCACAAACATGCACACCTGCTCCGTGCAACCAATCCATAACTTGGAGACATTTGCTCCTGAAGCAGAGGGGAACTTGTGGTTGTCCCTTAGCTGCTCCTGCTGGGTCCTACAGCACCAGCCAGCACAGGAGCCAACGGACAGAAATCCTGTGGAGGGGTGGGATGAGGTGGGTCCTTAAGCAAAGCAAAGGCTTCAGCATCTGCAACGAGGCCACCTGTCAAAGTTCTTGATCTATATGAAAACGACACCAAAGAAACCCAAAGCTCCACACCCTGACTGACATTGCTGTTCTGGCAAAACCTCCCAGGGTGGAGTTTGCCCGAGTCATCAATTTTCATGTTTAAGTTTGATGAGATAAAGAGCTAAGGTGTGATTTGTGCCAACCAAACCCAACACAGCAAGCTCCAGCCATCCTCCTCTGGAAGGGTAATGTTTATCGCATGGCGCAGCTGCCAATGAGCCACTAAATATGAATTGCGTAAACCAACCACATCTCAGAACAGATTTTCCTGGTGCTTGTCAAGTGACCTCCCCTGCAACTAGAAAATGCCCCTGAGACAGTCTGCCTCTTGCAGGGAGCCCACCCTGCCATGCCGCTCTCAGCGTCGATGGGCAACTCCTATTTGCCAGGAGGATTTTGGACCAACACCTCTGGAGCTCTGCACTGATGAGCCTCCTCTCCTTTCACCACCAGAAAACAAGATAACATTCCCACCCTTACATTTAACTGCAAAACCCCTGCCAGGCTTTATGGCTTCAGCATCCAAACCCCTGATGCAATCGTCAGCACACCTCTGAGGAGGTGCTGGAGATCTGCATCCTCCTTAAGGGCACTGGGGCAGCAGCAGCTTTACAAAACAGCACTCACCCGCAGAGCTGAAATGCCTGAGGTGCCTCCTTCGTGGGGATGCCACCGGGCCAGCTTAGGGGCTGGGGACAGCATTGTGATCCACTCCAACGAGTTTGTTTTCCAAGAATCTAAGAAAGAGAATGAACACTTTCAAATTCAGGCCAACAACCTTTCTACAAGAAGTTTTATTTACCCCCCTGCAGGCAGGGTGCAGAGAGCTCTTTGTGTCGGCCCTGCTCCCCACTGCGTAGTTGGGGCCTTTGCGTGTTTCGGTTGGAAATACTCTCCTTTAGTTCTTACAGGAACCACGTTCACAGTGCAGGATCTATTTACTCATTGACTGCTGTCTCCTAAGCATTATTTTTGGTCCCTCCAGGGACTGGCAATGAAGACACTTTTTCCACAGCACATAACAGAGAAAGGTCCCAAAGGGAGCGCCATGGAGCACCATGTAATGTCACTGTGAAAATGTGGCCAGGATGAATTTTGCTGCTTACATAGCAGCGTCCAGCCAAGGCCAAAGGCTGCAAGAAAAAATTGAAGGTTATACCAGAGACATGAGTGCCACCAAGCTCGTAGGACAATCATGCGTTTGTCCTTAAGATGAAAGAAGGAATTCAGTTCAGGCTGTGGTGAAGCCCAGAAAGCACAGTGGGGCGATTTAATGGGAGTTTAATCACCAATTTTAATGGAATTTGCTAGAGGTCCCACAGGGCATAGGAATCATAGAATCATAGAAACATTTAGGTAGTAAAAGACCCTTGAGATCAACGAGCCCAACCATAAACCTAACAGTGCCAAGTCCACCACGAAGCCGTGTCTTTAAGTGCCACATCTGCACATCTTTTAAGTACTTCCAGATACGGTAACTCAGCCACTTCCCTGGGCAGCCTGTTCCAGTACTTGCTAACCCGTTTGATGAAGAAAATTTTTCATGATATCCAATCTAAACCTCCCCTGGTGCAACATGGGGCTGCTCCCTCTTGTCCTATTGCTTTTTACTTGGGAAAAGGGACTGATCACCGCTCTCTGTTTTCACCACCCTGGGTTATGGGCTGGGGGAGCAGCTGCCCCCTGTACAGCTCCCCACCCCCTGCAGCGCCACCTCCCTCCTGCAAGGGAAGCTCCCCCCAGTTTTCAGAGCTGATAACAAGGACCTGCTCAGGGGCCAGGGATGACCGGGGATTCCTCGCACACAGGGAAGGCAGAGCATGTGTTCCCACATCCCTGCTCCTTCAAGCTACTGCAAAGTGCCATTAGAAAGGCCTGTGCACCCCAGAGGCTGCATCCAGGTTAGGGTAACCCCAAGACCTGTCCTAACTTGCTCCCACTCCCCCACGGGCTGTCAGGGCTGCAGAGAGAGCAAACTGCCCCATGCGGCTCCTGCAGCCCTGGTACAGGAGAAACCAGCTCTGCAGCCCCTCTAACGCCACTCAGGAGCCCCAGCAGACCCATGCTCTGGTTTGCACCCTCAGTTGAAAAAGCTGTTTGCTTCAAGCAGCGCAGAGCCCTTGTCCATGCTCTTTGGCCAGCCAGTGAACCATCTGTGCTGCTCTCACTGCAGGTCAGGGGAACAGTCACATATTCCTGGTCCCAGAGGACTGCTGTTTGCCTCCCCCGCCTCCCTGCTTGGTGCTACTGCTCCACTAGCAAACTAAATTCACTTCAGAAGCACCATGTTTCAGAGTTAGAAAGGTGAAGTCATGTCCACTTTGGTTACAGAGATTATTTAGGTATCAATGTGAACTACCAGCAGTTACTCCATCCTAACCATTGTTCCCACTCAGATAAAGCCCTGCTGTGCTACTCCAGGAGTATTACTGACCAGTGGCAAATGCTTGGAGGAAGCCTGTATGAATCAAGTGAAGTACAGAGCCCAACAGCACATTAGGGACTCGTGGGCTGATGTCTGTAACAATCACAGAAGGACCATCCACCAGGACCTCTCTTAGATCTCCACATGTAATTCAGTCACAATCACACGCTGCACCACAACCCAACATGAGTCGAGGCAGATTGAAACCAGCAATAACGTCCCTGCACAGGGTGCACTGGCTTAATTAACATTTGAAACATGCTGTCAAGGAACCAGTGCTGCCCTTTGCACTGAGCAGAGGTAGGGCAGACACAGGTTTGGGCACAAGGAGATGCCACAGGGTGGTAGAATTGGCTTTGCTGAAGATGCAGAGTGGGCTCTCTGCATGGTGAGAAGGAAAGCGATGACTTCTCATCAGGGGCACTTGCTTTAAGGTCAGTGTTCACAACTGATGACAGGATAAAAACCAGAAAAACAGAAGTCCTGTGAGCAGCCACGGGACAAGCACCAGCAAGAACCGTGCAAGGGAGAGTAGTGCTTGAAAAACACAGCAGGTGGAAGAAACATTTTTGGGAGCACAGTGCTGGGAACAGCGTGTCTGACAGTCATAGCAAAGAAAACCGGAGACATCAGCTCTTCTGAGTCCTCTCCCCAGCTCTAGGGAAGAAGGCAGGTTGGTGGCTGGAGAAAGGAGACCAAGGCACCCATGCCATGCTCCTCCAACGTGGAGCAACCTGGGGGTCCCCACTGCACCCTTTTGTGCCTCAGTTTCCCACCTGGCAGTGCTGACCCTTCCCACGTGCTCTGCAGGAATGGGGAGCCTTTGGAACAGCTTGAAAGAGCCTGTGAGGGGGAAGGTGTTTTGGAAATCAACATGGCTATTGTTTTTCTCCATGAAAGATGAACAAATTCCATCATTAAAGGGTCAGCTCAGTCCATGTGAAGACCAGGCTATTGTAACCTCTGCTGCTTCTGTGAGCCATTTTTCTCCTGAAGAAGAAGCCACCAGGCCAGTTCACAGAGAGCGCTCCTTCTGAAGGTAGAAAATGCCTGGCATTGTGTCCAGCCTGTGTTTGAAGTGGGAGAAAAGCAACTTTGAATAAGCTTTTTATGGGCCCCATGGCTCTGCTTGACCATAATGTCAGCTTGTAATTAGCAACAGATACCACTTCTGTCACTCCCGATGTTATCATCAGCCGTCTTGCGTTTCAAAGTGAGGAGAGGCATGTAAATTATGGGCAATTTGGTCTCTGAAATGGGCTTTATGTTTTTGGTGAGTTTTTTTCCTGCAGGGCAACCAGGAAGCCTGGAGTTTGTTACAGAGATAGCGGATGAGCCAGTAGAGAGAGGAGAGGAGCAATGCGATGTACGGTACAGAGCTGCTCCAGCACATCCCTGGAGGAAACACAGCTGTGGCCGCTCCCTGGCAAAGGCAGAGCTGAGCTAGTAGGTGTCACAGGGGCTGTATATTTTGAGAAAAGAGCAGAGCACGTTTGGACGCAGCCACCGTCCTGTGTCTGAGACAGAGAGGGCTCTGCAAGGCTCCATTCACACAGCGACTGTGGGGCTGGCAGAGGATGGCTCGTCCGAGGCAGCCAGGGCAGCATTGTTCCTACTCAACATATCACAAATACTTTGTCTAAGTCTTAGATGGCCCAAGTAAAACTGAGACAGTATTTTCCCCTTATTGATGTTGCCTTCAATTAAAATACAATTTTCAGAGTGAAGGCTTGAATTTCCCAAATCAGATTAGATTTTTTGGAAGAAAAACAAACCCCCCCAAACTCGCATAATTTCCAATTTTGACCCAAAGCCATTTTAACCTCTCTTTAGAAAAGGAGCAAAATATTTTGCCTTTTTCTTTTTCTTTTTTTTTTTCAGGGGGAAGTCTATTTCTTGCAGCAAGCCCAGCGAGTTCCCCACATCCCTTGGCACTGCTCTGTAGCCTCACAGATCCCACTGCCAGACCACTGGGCCGAGTATTTGATTTCATCTATTGCTGTACAAATTACCAAGTGTCCTGTTTCTGCCTGGCTTTGGTCTCCTGCAGGACTCACACCGGAGCGGCTCTTTGCAAGGGCTCCTCAGGAAACGGGTTAAAGCAGAATTTGGCCCCGCACTGACTCCGCGGTGTCAAATTCTCCCCTTTTATTTGCTGGAGGAATTCAAACATCACTCTGCCGCTCCAATCTTTCTGTCTACCACTGGCGAATAACACAGCCAAAAAGGTTATCTGCCTTCAAACAGAAATAGCTTATGTTTAGAAAAGAATTAAGTTTTGTTCCCTTTAGAGTTGCAACCACATCCCCAAAGCTGTTAACCTGAAAGTGAACTTCAGATAATAAAACTCTAACATCACCCCTTCAGAAGAGCCAGCAGTCAGCAGCTACCTTGTGTACTCTCCCGCTATCTGCCCCATCGATTGCTTGATAGCACAGCTTGTTTTCTTTTCCAAGGGAAGACAGCTACTAAATCTATGCTCCTCATTCCTCTCCTTAGCACTCTTGGGCTTCTCCACAGCTGCAATGCTTTTCCATCGTCCCTGCTCTCAGTTAAATAAACATTATGACACATACTGATTGCTTTAACAAACTTTACTGTTCCACGTCCTCGGCAAAGCACGGTTATCTTTTTACAGGGAACATTCCTTTCCTGTTGCTATGCCTACTTCAGCGCCATCCAGCACGATCGCCCAGACTGCTGAACGAACCCGCAATTTCCAGCGACTCCGTTTTGCTCATCTTGAAATAGCTGAGAAGGGGTGCGGGGCCAGAGCGCCAGCAGATGGGAGCTGTCAGAGCTCCTGCAGCCCAGCCCAGGACTCGGCCGCGGCTGCCGGAGGGTGAATATTGTCTTCTGAAAGTGCCCCAGAGCTAAAAGTGGCTGGGTGGAGCAAGGCGGGTGAAGGAAAAGGGAAAAGAGGGGTACAACTGCCAGCACAGCCAGGGAAGGTCGGTTTTATCCTCCTCATAAAGCTGCATTTGGAGTTCTGTAATTTGCAACTAAATTGCAGAATCCAGAAATATTTCTGGCAAATGGTATTTCACAACCATCCATCATCGTCATGCACAATTTCCTTCACATGACAGCCTATGTTTTTAAACTTGCAAAGAGAGGGGAAACTGCCATTTGTTTTGGCCAAGCCCAACGAGCCCTTGGCGCAAGACTCGGGGCGCCGGGGCTGCTCCCGTCGATAAGCCGGGCAGACAAGCTCCAGCCAGGCGAGCACGGGCACCTCGTGTTCCACACACATCATGTAACGGTTTCAAGAAATGAGTGTGTTTCAGTTTCCCCTAACCAGCTCGTTTTTCACATCTAACATAGCAGTGCCTACCGTCCATGTGGTTGCATCACTGTTAATTACTGCAGGGCAACCCAGAGATTTTAATGACAAACTTCCCTAAAGTCAGCAATTTCACCTTTTTCCATGTTGTTTTCACTTCCCCTTGTGCAAGCATTTTCTTCCCAATAAATGGCAGGTTGGCTCTGCAGATACCCCAGTTCTCCAAGGTCTGATTACTTCTCTATCAGAAACCCAGACGCAGCATCTCCAAAACGTACCTGGTATGCTGGACAACACAGAGTGACACCAGTGAAACCGAAGAGGATTTCTGGCAGCTGATCTGTTGTAAAAGACAGTTCTTCCTTTAGGAATCAACCAGAATATTTTTGGGTCTGCAGGGCATGTGTGTGCACTGCCCTTACAGCTCTCAATTTGAACACTCCTGCACCTTCATGCACAGCAAACCCGAACTATTTTCTCCTTGTTCTAAGAACATTAAGCAACATACAGGATCTAATTAAGATTTCTTCTTTTTAATCTTTCTGGTTAGGCGTTTTCATGACCTAGCCACAATACATTAGACTAGTTGTACATGGGGGGAAGTACAAGGGTGTGAGCAGAGGAAAGGACTTGAAAGGAAGCAGATAAATCCCAGCCCAAGTCCCTCCTTGCCCGTAAGCGGCAGCGAGCGCTTTGCCAGCCACACAAGGGCTCAGGGCAGCCGTGCAAGGGTTGGGGGCAGCCCCCTTTCCCAGGCCAGGCCAACAGTCACTGTTTGTTGGGGGATTCACCATCTTGTCCCCATCTCTCTCCCTTCCACCAAGCTCTGCACCCAGAGCTCTGTCCATCTCATGGGTCCAGGAGCAGAGGTCTCCCAGGGCAGAGAGGTCCCACACACCATCGGAAGGGTCACCCCAGGATAAACTCAGCACTAGGGGGAGAGATTTCTGCCCATTCTCCTCCCACAACATGGGGTTGTGCACAACAGCTCTCTAGAGACCCTTCACCTACCCTGGCCCAAAGGATATGGCAAGGGCAGGCAACGTTTCCCACCTCTGGACCAGCAGCGTCAAGGGATGCTCCTGCTGGCAGCCCTCCAAAGACTCATCTCCGGCCACGGTGACACAGCCAGTGCAGCTCCCAAAGCCTGCACGGCTCAGGAAGCCAAGGAATCAGAGAGCTGGACGGGCCCAAACCCAGATGAAGAGAGGCGGCCGCGTGAATGGAGGAAATGATTCAGAATCTGGAAATGCGAACAGCACAGGCCGCGTGCGCTGGGTCTGGAATCGGCCTCTCTCGACACAGTGGTTGGGGGTTTTTTTTGGGACTCAGACAGGGATTCTTGGAAGCGTGTCAGGAGCAGGCTCAGTGCGTACGCCAGATCCACATGGAGAAAACCTCCTGGTCTGGAACATCAGCAGTTTTCCCTTTTTCCTTTTTGCAGGTTATACAAGCTGAAGTTTAAATGGCCACATTCCTTGCAGTCATTTGCTTTTATTAAAGGAATAATACATATACACATTGCCAGCAAACCCTACACCTAGGAGCTGTGCTTTGGGTTACAATAGGACCAAACTGGCCTTCCAAGCCTGTCCAAAGGCTTTCCTTGTCCATCAGGGTTACTTCTTTGTTGTCAATCCAGTCCTCATTCCCACTGAACTGCAAACATGTCAAGGCCAGCATCCACTGGAAAAGGCTCTTTCCCACCACAACCTGTTAATGTGTGCTCTGCCCCGCTCAAGTGCAGCCCCCCTACCCCAGGCCCTGCAGAGTTCCCTCTAACAACCAGTCCCTGGGTTCCCATCACTGTCCTGTATTTAAGCTCACCTTAGCCTAACAAGGCTGCATTTGTGGTCCCTCTTTTAGCTTATCCAGCCCATTTCATACGCATGAGCTCTGCTTTCTGCCTCTCCATAGAAATTGGATTGCACAGTCTAACTGCCCCAGCCTTTAGGTAAAAAACAACATTCAAGATACCCCAGTGACATCCACACCAGCTTGCCCAGTTTTCCAGCTCAACTCTTTGGGGCCAGCAGACCCTCATTTTTGCATTGGCTGCTTTTGGGCTCCATTAGGCAAAATGCTATAGCAGCACTTAAGCCACTTCTGCTGCTTTTGCAAAGGGTTCCCCTGACCACTCTCACCCACACTGCTGCCCATCTCTGCCCCTATCAGCTCCTTCCAGCCTTTGTCCTCCCACCATCCCCAAAAGCTGCTTATTTTCCAAAAATCGCCTCTTGTCCTGCTCATTCAACCTGTGGAACAAGTTCACCTTTCCTTGCTGCCGCCAGTGTAGCCTCAGCCAATTTACATCTCGCTGGGTAACACGAGATCAAAGACAGTGGCAAGGCCGGGGTCCCTGGCTGCCTGGATAACCTCAGTGGTGCTGAGGGAGTTGTGACAGTCACGGAGGATGGAGAAGATCCAGGAAGGTCAGTCCCAGATATCATCATGTTTAATTTCACTTCATTAAATCAAAATGGGTTTGAGTTTCATCCCAGACAGTGTTTGAGAAACGCAGTCATGGGGGGGTCAATGGCAGAGCCCAACACTCCTCAGTGTGCAGCGTGGGCTGAAGCACTCACGACCATAAATCAGCTCTCCACAGGACAATCAGATGCAATTTCTGAGTTTGTCCCTGAGCTGGCTCTGAATTTGACACCCAAGAAGGTCCAGATCTGCCTGTTTGGGAAATTAATCTCTTCCAGATCAGCCTCAAACCTGGTCCTGGAGGCGAACACACCTCCCTGCCCCTGTGTCCTCTGTCCATGGACTGGAAACACCATCTAAATTAGAGGGAAAGGAGTCTGCTTTCCTGTTTGTGCAAGAACTGACTTCTCTGAAGATTTGCCAGTGGTGGGGCTGGGTTTAAGAAGGATAAAATACTGGCGAGATGAAGGGGAGCATCAGTGAAGGTCAGTAAGTACTTTGGATTAAAATTTCTCCCCAGATTTATGTGAGGTTTGGATTGTCTAGCTTTCTTTTCCTGGGTGATTTCTTGCATTCATGTGGCACAAGAAGCCAATTTCATCCTTGCTCTAAATCCATTTATTTCTCTCCTGAAATTAATTTTGCTCTCGCATTTCAAAGAGCAGTGATGGCAGAACAGCCACTAAGCCCTGTGAGACACAGAGGAGTTGTGTCTGCTGCAACGGCATAACCAGAAACACAGTTTATGCCCTCTGAGGGAGGGCTGTGGACATTTTACCTTTGGCTTCCAACAAACTCAGCTAACTTTGAGCCTGTTTCATAGTTCTTTCAGGGAAAAAGAAAAAATAACATCAGACCCACATTTCCAAATGCACCTAGTCCCAAACATGTTTTTAGGAAAAATGCATGGTGAATCTTTACACTTCTCCCAACAATACGCACAGAACACGACTGGTTTGGTGAAGAGGTGGAGAAAAGAAGGCAACAAACTTACACCAAGCTTGAGCAACAAATGAGATCCTGTCTCTGAAGAAATGACACTGTGAATCTGGTGAGGAGAAGGAACAGACTGTTTGTTGGCTTTTCTATCTAGGAAGCAGCAGGCTGACAGGAGTCTCCTGTAAATGAAAGTCTTGGAAGAGAACAGCATGATCTGTCAAAGGGAAGAGCTGGTGCTAACCAACACCAGCAACAACTGTTGACAGACGAACCTTCCCTAGACCGCTGGGTCTGGAGAATTTCTGAGGAGTGAACAATTTCTGTCCATTACAGCGGCTCTTGCAAAATCCTACAAAATCCCAGCTTAGGCTCAGCTATTCCAGAAACAATTGAATAACTTCAGAATAGCAAGCAAATATCTAAATAATCCCTCCTGATCCTGGGCCCAGCAAGGAGCTGGTGGGAGGATGCTGAGAACGCAGATGTGTGGAGGGCAGGCAGAATACATTCTGTTTCAGCCACTTCTGCAACTATTGCTCTCCTTGAATGATGCCCTTCCCCTTGGCCAACTTCAACACCAACGTCCCACCAGATCTGCTGTGGCCTCAAGGCCAGAGTCACCGCTCTCCTGGGTCTGGGTCAGGGAGCTGAAGTGCTCTGTAGTCTGCAGGTGGCTTCAGACTCTGCTGAAGAAAATGGGGTTTCTCCTATTGAGTTGCAAAGAGCTAAAGAACTCTTGCATCCCAACAAGAACCACAGACCAGAGCCATACACCCCTTTGGGGTGTCAGGTGTGTGAGTGCTCCCCACAGCCCATTCCAGCTGCAGAAGTCACTGCCCCCCCCCAAATGCATCATCTCTCCTTGTTTATGTCATCACCCCTTCCCCAACATATAAAGAATGTTTCTACCATTTCCTACTTCTAATAATTTCCTATGGTTTAACCCAGAATGGGTGAGGGAAAAAGCAGTCAGATCAGAGGTAGCAACTGCCAGAATGTGGCCGTGGAGAGCAGGTGGGATGGGCTGGTCATGGCTGGTTCTGCTGGAGCCAAGCAATGGCACATGGACAGGGAACAGTCAGCAAATCTTTTCACTCCAGCCCGTAACTGCTGCACCAGTATATCCAGTAGCTGCTTGCTGTGGCTAGTCCACAGTAAGAAGACACATTCTGGGCAGGTGGAAGGACCATGATGGGTTGTCATATCTGCTCTTACTTCTCCTCCTTCTTCACTAGTCCGTGGTCACCCAAATGAGATTTTAATGACTTCCCTCTTTGTAAGAGCAGAGATTCATACCTCAGGCAGGAGGCACAGAGCACATAAAAGCCCATACCTTTTCCAGAATCAGTATGGATTTTGCCGGGAGGCTGCCCTCCTTACAGGCCCTCTGTTTTAAAAGATCTCTTACAAGAAACTTGACATTCAGTTATGTGGCATTTTTATAAGTAAACAACTGCTGCTCAGAAATCAGCTCAAGTCCATCTGCAAAAGCCTGAAAAATGCCAAATTTATGATTCCAGGAGAACATTATGTCTCAGGGCTCCCACCACCTGACCCAGCAGCAGATCATGACTCATTTTCCAGCATGTTATATTTAACTCTGGCCTCTTGGAGCTGCAGGTTGCTTAGCCCTGAAGCAGCAAGTGTAATATCCCTTTCAGAACATCATTAGCATTAACTACTTTTACTGCATATTCTGTTATTCATGTATGCGGATCCCTCTTTGGGCCTTGCTCCAGGCAATCTCTTGAGTGCTCAAGTGAACTCCGGTGCACTCCAAGCCACAGCAAAGGGCTGATCCCAAACTTGCTGTGCACCTGATGCTCGCTTTGCATGTACTTCACAACCAGAGCAATGGGCACCCCAAACATGTCCCCAGGATCACTGGGCACAGCCTCAGAGCCCAACTGCACCAAGTTCCTGAGGCTCCTGAGCTGGAGGAGAACAAAACGGGCACCGGCGGCCAGGAATGAGCATCGCTGTGCTGACACACACTACTGTGCTGACACACACTACTGTGCTGACACACACTACTGTGCTGACACACAGCGCCGTGGCTCAGCTCTGCTCTGAGCTCCTGGCAATGTAAACTCCGGGCAGATCCCCCTGTCCCGACACGCTTGCAGCTGTACGAGAGCCCCTTCCAGCTCCATTCCACCCATGCACACTCTGAGACAGAAAAACCTTCTCTGATTTTTTTGTTGTTATTGTAAGGCAGCCTGCCAGCCTCTTTGTATCACTTTAGAAGTGCAAAACAGCCTGATCTAGATCTCGGTTCGCACCTAGTTTTTGGATGATACTTTGGGACCAAGCCAGAGTCTTAATTTGGAAAGATGTTACCTGGTGGCTCTGGAGTGGGGATCAGTGTTAATGCATCATTACCCTGCATTAGATTTTCCCATTTGTTTTGCATTAGAAGCAACCTAAAACCTATACTGCTGATAGGGGAAAACTCTTCTCCCAGGAAAAGCCTCTCACTCTGATAAGGGCATTTTTCCCTCATCTGCTGTGTCACTGCTACAACGTTCCCTTTTAGTGCTCTGGGCTGTAGCTCTATATTAGGCCAACACAAATAACAAGTCCTAAAATGAAAACCTCCAGATGATCTTGGCAGCAACAGCACGACCATCACAAATGGAAATCACATTTGATACTCCACAATGGCAGGAAACTCACCTGGTTTTATTTAGTCCCCACACAGCTCTGTGCTATTGGCACTCCTCCAGACTATCTCTTTCAAGAGGCACTTTTTTTTCCTCTGAACTCTGAGTTAGTGGCTGTCCTTCCTTATCTAATGCGCCCTGCATGTTTGATTTTCACTGAGGCCGTTCGCTGAATTATTTTGTTTGTCTGCTGTAAAAGTGTATAAGGGAACTCAGCAATTCATGCATTTACAGCTCTGTTCCCACAACAAGGTGCTTAAAATAAAGAAATTGGCTCAGGGTAATTGCTTGATATGAGATAGATTATACAGGCAATGAACATCTGTATCGCAGCTACGGTTGATGGCTCTGAGTGCTGTATCATGTGCCAGGAGTCCTCTGCCAAAAAAAATACTTGAAAAAGAATAATTCCAAACCAACATATGCTTATATAAGACTTCTCCAGTATGCAAAGCAGCTAAAAAAAAAGGGGGGAAAAAAAAGACTAGTGTGTTGAAATAACACAGGATATTATGCAACTGATACCTGAACCTGAGCATTGCAGATCCTATCCGGAAACCTCACTATCTCACAAAGCTTCGGTAAAATAAAACAAGTTATCCTTCTTTTCGAAACTGAACTTGTTGATACAGAGTCGGATGGAGGTTTTGCACCAGCACAGTCAGTGAGGCCAGAGTAGCTGTAACACAGGCCAAGTTTCGTGTCATCCCCAGCGGCTGGGCAGGGTAAATCCCCCCTCGGCTGCACCCTGCACAGCACAGAAACCTGTCCGAGGGGCACAGGGACACGGGTTGAATTGCCTCCATGGCTTTTAGGATTCAAGCTGCACGGATAAAAGGGAATGGAGAAACAAGTTTGGAATAAAATCAGATGTGAATTTTTGCCAGAAATTTAAGCTGACCCACAGAAAACTTGTTTCCGAGATAAGTTCAAGAACAGTTCCCACCTTATTATTTCCATCTTTGCATTTGACCCATAGGATGGTTGGATTCCTCCCCCTCTTCTCCAGGAACCTCTGTGATCCCCACTCATCCTCTGTACAGGAGTTAACCTTAGACTCCCAGAAATTTGCTTGGGAACCTGAGGCAAAGCCTCAGAGCCCATAACCCCCATCGGTTAACAGGTGATGGTTACGTGAGCCGCAGGTTCGCTTCTCAGCACATGATGGCGAAGCGCGGTCGGGACTTGCCCAGGCACAGCACCCGGAGCTCGACATCGCAGCTTCAGACTTGTAACAGGAGATCCCCTTCCCACCTAGCAGAAAAAAAGTGAAAGTTCTCAGGCTCAGATCAGCTTATCTGTCCTTTTCCAGGGAAGCTCTGGTTCAAAGTTTTGTTTCGGTACCAAGCTCATCCATCCCATGACAAACCACCCTTGCTAATGATTTAAGTCTGCATGAAGGATCCAGACACCAACTGGCAGCTGCAGCAGGAGGAAGAGAGCAGGACCAGACTTACTAATCTTGCCAACCAGTCGCATAGCAAGGGGAAGGCAGAGGCAGGACAAGACCAGGACCGTCTTCTTGCCCTGAGCAAAACACTCATACACAGCTCCTGATATAAGACATCTGCCTGCAAAATACTTTGATGGGAGAGTTCTCCAGTCGCACCATGTGAAGAAGCCTTATGGGCTTGGTCCGGAAAGGCTTGATCTGTAGTTTGGTGGAGCATTTCTCACCCTGGCTTCAACAAGTGAGCTTCTGCTCACTCTTTTCCTTGTTTAGCCTTTAGCAAGCAATACATTTAGGGGTATGCATGCCCCTGCCTTCACCCTGGTTTCTCCCCTCCCACACTACCCACCGAACCGTTAGGTTCTCCTCTCCCACTCATACAAAACCACAATCCTCTTTCCTCCTTGTGGCAGAGCTGCCTTCCCACCAGCCTTGCTGGTGAGCCCATTCACAGAGCCTGGAGGGCAACTACCATCCTCCTGGGCTGCAGAGCCCCAGAACTGCCTTAAAATATATATATAATAGCTTAATGTCAGGGAGAGAAACAAGAAACGCATCCCCAGTGATGCCTCCCCAGGCCCAAACCCATAGCGCCTCCCAGCCCCACAGCAAGATCTGGCCATGCCCTCTGGCCTGGTGGGATCTGAGCCCTGTGATCATGAAGGAGCCCTTTGTACCTCTGAAATGCTGTCAGCTTGTGAAACAAAGCCCCAGCAGTCCCAAACTCCTTGGTGCCCAAGAAAATGAGTGAGCAGAGGGGCTGGGAGAGTTCCCGAGCACGTCTCAGTGGGCAGGAGGACTATCTAATCAGATGTGGATGGAGAACAAATAAAAAACAGCTGCTTTTCACCAGCTCTTCTCCCAACTGGAAAAAAAAATGCATACACATACAAGAACAAGAGGCGAGGCACTGATGAGCTGTTATCTGAATTTATTGCCAGCATGTGAGCCACAGTGGGGTCTATTTTTTTTTCTTTTCTTCCTTTAATTTACGACCCAGTTTCTCATCATGTCATGACATCACCCAGGGAGATAGATTTCGTAAACACGCACACACATCGCACTGCAAACAGGACAAACCCCTGGGTCATCCCAGGCTCCGCGCAGCAACACCCCAGCAGCGGTCCCCAGCCACCCGCTCTTCCAAGAAATCACTCGGTGTGGCCATGACAAAGCCACCCACCTCCCAAAAGTTCTCCCGGGCTGAGAGCAGCTCGGAGGGGATCTTTACACCACACCAGCTTTAGGCAACGTTGCACCCTCGTGTCCTCTTGCCCCACCCCAACTGCACTTTCCCTCCAAGGGAGCCAGACAGCTCCGTACTCAAAGATGATTTATGCTGTTTTCTTTTGGCAGTAAAGTATATCAAATCCTTTAGAGACTGGGTGGAACCAGAACTGCCTTCTCCATCACTCAGTCCAGGAAGAAGCCAGTGATCAGCACAATCGTGACCAATGTGTTCCCTGGTCCAGCGTTGGCCCAAGCTCAGCAGCACCCACACGGCTGGCCCAGGAAGGTGCTCTTGGCTTCCCCACACCTAACATGGGCCAGTTGATGGCACATCTCTTGCTCCAAAACGCTCCAATATTTGCCTGCCTACAGCAGAAACTGCAAACAACCCATCTTCTGGGTGGAAAGCTCAGCTGGAAGGTCAGGGTCAGTCGAGCATGGAGCTGAACTTCCCTCTGCTGTTGGAGGCACCACGCCAAGCTGAAGCTCAAGGAGGGCAACATTACTAACACTCTCAGCACAAGGGCAATTGGCCTCTAAACTGCTTTTAAAACCAGTTCAGCCAAACTGGTGTAAGAATGGATGTAAACCAGCCTTGAGACCAGTAAAAATAGTGCAGGTGGGTATTTTGTGGATTCAGTAGGAATGATTCAGGCTGCATCCCCAGCAGCTTGCCTTACCTTGCTTACTTGTAAAATTCATAGAATGGGAAATGGCAGGAAAATGAGTTTTCCTGGTATATGACCACAGGGAAAGAAATACATAAACCTGGCCCTACTATTTTGGAGAAAAGGTTTGACCAAGGAAAAACAAACTTAATTTCTGATTCTAAAAATAAGTGCTCAGTACAAGTGGTGGAGAGATAAGAACATGCATGTCAGATCACAAATGTACATGGGGCATCAGGAAATCCAGACAAGCAAACCAATAGAGCAATTGTTCTCAACACTTCCATTGCTGCCTTCATCTTCACAAGGCATCATTACACCACAAGATAAAGAAAGAAACTGAGGCTGAAGAGGTGGCCCATAGCAGCAGAGGATGCAGCGCAGGCAGGTGATTACAGTCCAGGTCCAGGTTGCTCCAGCTTCTCAATTCCTGGGAACCTCAAGCTGAGTCCCATATCATGGATGCAGCCTCATTTCAGAACATGAGTCTTTTTAGAGGTCAAAGAGTGCTTTTGTGTCAGCAGGCTTTAAAAGAAGACTAATATTAAATATAGAAAGTGACTGTGACTCTAAATCATGCTTTCTTAAGGTTTATGAAGAGCCCCAAATCTCAAATACCAGGTCTGGTGATGTTATCTGCTCTGAAAATACAACGCAGCCATGGCCCACCTCCTTCATCACATCCAAGTCCTTCATTAAAAAAGCTAAAGAAGAGCTGACCACACCACTGGGATTTAGACTGGTTTCCAAGATGTCTTCTTGGGGCTGCTAGCCTTCTCTTTATTTTCTCATGCTTAGGACAGAAGCCATCTTTAACAGACTTTGTACATGACCTCATCATTAAAACATACTGCCAGCACAACTCGAACTTCCCCCATTTGTTAGCATTGGGTTTAAGTTCAAGTTGAACCCCTGACATCTTGGCTCCACGTTAAGATGCCAAGCAAGCCATTGCCGTTAAGGATGGTATGTAATGAGCCACATCATCCTTCCTGCAACTCCAACACGGCCCATGGAGCTGGGCTAGAGGTTATTCTGCTTCAGTGACTTTAGCAGTCTGTCGGAAACGCTTGTTATATGTAATCCTTATATAAATAGTTGTGAGGCGGGCGGAAGGATGTCATGATTAAAGAGTCCTGTCCTCCAGGGTCACAATGCAGAAGGTAGAAAAACGCTCTGTTTATGGATCTGCACACAAGCTGTAGAATCTCCCACCCAGCAGGTGACACACAACGCGCATCCAGGCACAGAAAACAAGTTAGGGAGGAAAGATTTCTAAGACCCTTTTTGCCATAGCAGAGCAAGCCAGCTCAGCCTCTTCCACCCAATCCTTTTCCAAAATAGGATCATCTCATCCCTTCCTCCCATCAGATCAGTATCTAACCACACAACTGACCCCATCTCACAATATGCTAAAGAGAAAGAAGGTAAAGTCATTCCTTGCACCCACCCTTCACAGCACCCAGGCTGAAAAACCCAGAGAGCAGGGAACTGATTGTCCAAGCAAACATCCAACTACGTTTGCACTGGTCCACATTTCCCTCAGCATGGAGGTGTTTGAGCAGGGCTTGTCCTGGGGATGGCCACCAACAGGGCCAGATGACCTCACAGGGCTGCTCAGGAACACAAGTCTTGACATCTAGTTGCTCCCTCCTTGTCTATGTACCCAACCTAAAAATCCACCTACCCAACCACTCAGCTCCAGGCTGATGTTCTCAGAAAGCCCCAGGCTCTCCGCAGCAGATTTAACCCAGGAGCCCTGGGATAATCTCCTGGTAGAGACAGAGCAGCCTCCTCCAGCCTGTTCACTGGTTAGGATAATTCTTTCTTTGACTGATGATCAAGAAGTTATTATGTACTGAGAGAGGAGTGATTTGTTCTGTAATGCTCATGGCATTGCCTTAGTGCTTGGCAATTCTGTCTTGTTATCACTGGTGGAGAATTTTACAGGCCACTGACAGACCTTCAAACGCAGCCATGGCTGTGTGGAAAATCCAATTTGCTTTGGAAGTCTCCTGACACAAGGCCTTGCCTTCATGGTCCCTCAGCAAACCACTTTCAGCACATGCACTAGTTCATGACCCTGTGATTTAACGGACATCATTAAATTTTAGCAGAAGAATCCATCACTTTGAAGGAACCCCTAACAAGTGTGTGACCTAAAAGTGAGACCTAATATACTGGCATCTCCTCACAAAGGGCTCCTTTTCTCTTAACATTTGGCCTATCTCCCATGCCACTCCCAGGTCAAGTTCAGCAGTGAGCCCTCATAGTCAATGCACCATTGAGCTGCTCCAGGAAAAGCAAATAGCATCAATGCAAAAAATGTAAATGTGTGTTTCTATGCAGCATCCCCTGCTGCCAAACAGATAATAAGTTTATGTAGGCACAGAAAAAAAATTTCTATTTGAATAATTATTGTTTGCTTATAAATTAACCCACAGAACTGTGCCACATGCCGTAAAACAATCTTACATTACATGGGCTTAAACGGTAGGACTGGTATAATAAACTCTATGTTGAGTCACCAAATTCTTCACGTTCTTTGACTTCCCATTTTGTCTCAAATGTCAGATATCTTGCTGGGGTAACACAAGCAGTAGCGAGGGCCGGGGGTTTGTGTGGGTTTTAATTGTAAAAGCAACATTCTCACAGAGAACGACAAGGTTCACAACCCTGCTTGGCAGCTTGGGCAGTCTGGGGGGGCTTCAAAGGCTTCTTGTCTCCCCACTGAGAGTTTTGGGGTTTAAGGCCCCACAGGTCTGGCTGAGGGTCTCAAAGCTGCACAGCACCCATAACCCCAGGTCACCGTGCCTCTGCGGGCCACCGACTCTTCATGAAAAATACGTATGAGCATGGCGGGCTGCTTGGGGAGGCTCCTGCATTTGGGCTGCAAACCACCAAATCGTTGCTATAGCCTGACAGCCACTCTCCATTCCCATTGTACCAGTCCAAACCAAAGGCACAAGGAATCTTTATCACTTGGAGATTGTTCAGCAACTTCTAATCTTTAATAATAACTTCAGCATTTAAAGATTTTTAAGATCTTGTGGATTCTCCTCCTCCTTCTTCGTATTCTAGTGCAGTGGAATCCAGACCTGTGCTTGGTTTTGTAGAGATCATTTATGCTCTGTAGCTTTCTTTCAGTTGCTCTGCTGTCTTCAGCTGAGCACCAGTGAAGATGATGCACCTTCCCTAGGAAGCCAAGAAAAACCTGTAGGCAATTTTGACACAACTTTTCTCCCAAAAATGCAAGTTTAGATGTTTAGACCTGCTCCATGTCCATAAGCATGGATGCTAAGTGGAAGCAGCCCACAGGAGCTCAGAAATATTCCATAATGTTCCAAGACACGTGTGTGTACGCCTGGATTAAAAGAGAATTACTCATATCCAGCACAGAGGAGCATCCAGAGCCGAGTAAGCCCTGTGCCCCATGCTGATTTAAACAAGCCTAGAAAAAACGTAAATTATGCACATTAATTTAGCATCTAAGGGTCTCTTCCCAACTATGACCAACAGAAAACATCTGTAGGGTGAAGGAACTGCTCATTTACTATCTGAAATGTCAGTGAAACCTGAGAGAAAACGAACCGAATGCAGCAATTACCCAGGCCTCCTATAGCCCCTTGCAATAATCTAATGGAGCTAATTTGCACTGACTCCAGGCATGGAACAGAAAGATCACAAAGGAAAAAAACAACTCCAACCCCCTCGTCATTTTTTTTTCATTTTAAATTTAGGAGCTGAGGCTAACTAACCCCTCCGAGGAAAACAGCCAGCCAGAAGGGCAGGAGCTTTAAAAACTTAATCCTTTCAGGCAAACACAAAATGCTCGTGTTTCAGCTGGAAAATGATTCAGAGATGATTCCCAGGAATCCCTGATTTAATAACAGCAAGAGCTGGGTGCAGTAGAGAAAGCTCCCTCTTCTCTTCTCTCCTCTCCTCTCCTCTCCTCTCCCCTCTCCTCTCTCCTCTCTCCTCTCTCTACCTGCTGAATCCATCTCCAGTTTTTGAGGTTGATTTGGGGCTGGTCGGGGCAGCGTTAACTCGAACCTAAACAGCCTGCTCCCATCATCGACACGGAGCCACGGGGTCAACTGGAAACCAGAGAAAATCTGTTTAGTCATTTCTGAAGGGAAGGCAAACTGTGATGATATCACTTACTCGCGCAGACGCTCAGTCGGCAGTTCACTGCCAAAACACCTGGCCCCACTGCCTCAATAAAGCGATCAGAGACGCTTTGGTGAGCAGTAAGGGAGCCCCTTACACTTTATTAACGAAAATCATAAGTTTCTTTTAGAAAACCCAGCAAAACTGATGCATAGGGCTGTGGGTGCAAGCAGGACTGTGCAAGGCCGGGCTCAGCCCCGATGTGGTGGTGCTCAGCCCTCCTCCATCCCCTTTGGGCATTTTGGAGAGCTCCTTGCACCCATCCTGAGCAGAAACCCTCCCATCAGTGGCTTTGTGGAGGAGAAACAGTCTCGTCCTCCAGCCACCTCTCATCAAGGCCAGTGAGTTCCCTTGGCTCCCAGCCCCACACCAGGCCATCCCCCCCCACACCAGGCAGCCCACCCCAGCAATAACAGTGCTGCAGCGTCTGGGCACAGAGGGAGGACACAGCCCCCCATGAGCTCCCACAGAGCCCTGGACTGCTGCCATCTGGCCAAGGAGGTCAGGAAACCTCCCACTCCGAAAAATTTGCATGCCACTACCCTCAGGGACCTGGCCCTGGATGGAGGATCATCCCAACCTAGTGGTTCCAAGGAGACCTAGTCTTCCAGCAACAATGCTCCCCATTACAGGCAAAGGCAGGCTGGAAAAGGGTGGAACAGCATTGAAGGGACAAGGGGGGCATGGCTGGAGCCAGTGTTCATCCATCTGGGGCACTCACCAGAAACATCACAGAATCCTCAAATAGTTTGGATTGGAAAGGATGTTTAAAGCTCATCTAGTTCAATCCCCTGCCGTGAGCCCTGCTCAGAGCCCCGTCCAGCCTGGCCTGGGATGTCTCCATGTTCATCCACCACCTCTCTGGGCAACCTGGGACAGGCTCTCACCACCCTCATTGTAACAAATTTCTTCCTCGTGTCCAGTCTGAATCTCCCCTTCTTTAGTTTAAAACCATTACCCCCATCAGATATAAATATCGTGATGCTCCTCTCTGTAAACCGAATAGCTCACGGATTATGCAACTCCTGAGTAGCAAGGGGAAAGCAACGGGCACGGTGGAGCCACGCACTCGCCCTGCCTACCTCTTCTCCAAGGGTTTTACTGACTGAGAAGACAACAGATAAAACTGCTCTAAAGGGAAGCCATCCTCTGCTCGAGCCAAACGCCACCAGGAAGCACAATCAGCTCCTGTGTTTCGATTGCACCTGCAGGTATGTGCGGGACTGAGGACCCCACAGCGCCCAGTGCAGCAGACACACGGCCAGCAGCACCGCACCCAGCAGCTTTTGCACTAAATAAACAGGATAAATAGAGGGGAAGGGAGGCTCACAGAGAGGAAGTAACTTGTCCCAAAGTCACCGACAGCTAGAAACAGATTGCAGGTCTCCTCCTCCAGACCTGCTCTGCTTCTCTGCCTGGGAATGTTATTCTGTGGCTGTGTCACCTTCTCCCAGGCTCTCCCCCCAGTGCTGTTTCACTCCCCTCCTCCTCCGCAATACTGAAGTATTTAAGCAGCAAGCCCAGGGTTGGTGGTCCAGTAAGATATGCAAGCAGGGAGGCAACCCCTCTCCTGGGACCAGACTAGGTGGCCTTTTTTTAGTTCATGAGGAATTCAAGGGGGGGAAAGAAAATAAAAAGAAGAAGAAGAAAAAAAAAATCCATGTCCAAAGCTTTTTTTCAACAACTGCAATTGTTTCTGCTTCCTAATAAATCATGTAGGCCAGGGACAACCAATCTGCACAGCATTATTATTGTCTCAATACATTTGTTGAAAGAAAAATAACACTGTGGCTTTGCTGGAGCAGACAGGATCTGCTTTTCCAAAAGGTTTGTTGATATTAGCCCACAATCTTGTCGGGCTCCATGTATACTCTGGACTCAAAGAGCTTTGCTGCATTCCCATCTCTAAGATACGGAGAGTCACCAAACCCAAATATTACTCTGAGCAGCTGAGACCTCAAAAGGTCTTTCTTTATTTTCCTCCACACTCTGTTTCCCATTAACTCTTCAACGGCATTTGTATGTGTTAAACTCACAGAGCCCAGCGGCTGAACTCAGCTCCAGGCTGAACTATCTCACATCCATCTAAACAACAGCAACAGTTTGCAACATGCATGATTTACTCCAAGAGATTTTCCACGGGACACGAGCAGGGCAAATCTTCCCTGCCCAGGGTCCAATAGGGTACAGCCCAGGCTCCGGTTTGTGGATAAACGTCCGACTTCGGTACATGCTGGCCCACGTATCAACAAGTTTCTCCCATCATACTCCCCCGACAGTGATTCTCAGCCTCCCCCAGTGCAGGCAGCACCAAGGAGCTGTGGGCTCTGCTCCCCACCAGCCTGGTCCCTTGCAGCTCCCCACAGCTACAAGCAGCACCAGCACCCTGAGGACAACACAGGCCATATGCTTAAAACACCCAGGGTTTCAGCAGACCTACATCACATGTCAGACCAGAGCAGGGGCCACCAGCACCCCAAAGCTGGTCCTTGGTGTCCCCGAGAGAAGCAGCCGGCTGGATTGGGTGCGGAGAGCAATGCTCTCAGGTCAGTGGTGTGGTCATGCCCTTGCCTGTCCGTGCTCCACCTGTGTCATTGCTAATCTCTGAATGACTATTGAAGAGCCTGGATTTTTCTGACTTTTTTCTCTTGCCGTAGCACATGGAAACGAGGAGACCTCTCCAGCATGTCCAGGAGGCTCCAGCCAGGGCCTATCAAGGGCAGCTTGAGGGACAAGGACATACTTGCCCCATGATGAAGAGCGTCCACAGTGCAAAGGCTGCGGGATGTTGCAAAAGAGACACTCTGGGCTGACCTCATGGTGCTTTTGAACCAGGTTACCTGACCCACAGAGGTCCTGTAAGCAAATATTAAATGCCTGTGCTGTGCTCACCCCCAGCCCAGCCTTGTTTGCCAAGAACAGCCAAGTTGTCCTGCAAATCAGGGCAAAGGAGGCAAATGGAGTCCTGAAAGGCTTTGGGAGAGCACCCACAGGCAGGGCACATCAGCTCAGGTGCGTCCATTCATACCCACAACAGACTAATCCCAGCCTGCAGACAGAGAAAGAAGGGAAACAATGAGACAAAAGAGCTGACAACAAGGAGTGCTGCCCCATTCTGTTGGGCAGCCTGAGTGAAAGCTGCTGGTGCCCACCAGCCCTGCAAATTACAGCATTCGCTGATGATCTCTATAGCCAGTAAAAAAGGTCACAGCAGATAAAACATGTCCCTTGATATTTCCAGCTGTCACATATTCTGATACCTATAGCTTTGAGGAAAACAATAGTTTAATTCTGGATACTAAGCTAAGGCTACATTGGGTTTGGAAGTTCAACAACAAGTGTAGAGGGGTTTTTCCACCCAGCTTCACTTCTGCTGCCTCTGTAGCAGTTCCCCAAAACCAGGCTGCTTACACAGGGCTTGCTTAGCCCCATCACCCTTACCCTGCTCACAGAGGGGGAAGCAAAGGACATGCAGTATCACAAGGGAGATAAGGCAGTGAGCCAAAGCACCCCTGCGAAGGTGGGCAGACATGGCTGGCCTGACTCATGGGCTGAGCACATCCCTTCAGAAAGCCTTCAGAAACAGTGGGAAAAAACTACGTGAAATAAAGGCCAAGGGTTAGCTTCAGGTTAGCTACTTTTAAAGGTCTCCCAAGCACAATTAATACCTGTACTAGGCCCTCTAACCTCCAGAAGCCACACCTGCAGTGTTTATACCCATGCCATAAGGAGGTATTTGCATCCCTGAGTCAGCAGAAAGCACTTGGTCTCCTCTCAGTGCAAAGGGGCAATTGAACAAGATGAGCCCAGGCAGGGACACATCTCCAGCATGGCACTCACTGTCTGAAGTTAGTCAGTGCTTGAGCCAAACAGACCAGCGCAGGTCTTCCTTGTACAAAATCCCGGTCTCCACCAGCATTAAGGACTGGGATGTCCCTGTGTCCCCCCACACCTCCCCAAGCACTGACAGAACTTCAGCACTGTGTTACCAGCAAAAAGCAGCCACGGATTAAAACATCCCCGTGAGGATTAAGGAAAACTGTTGCAGGCTAACAGCATTTGGGCTGGATTTTTGAAACCATTTTTCTTCTACCCTGGGAAAGACACCGTGTCTTTTTTCATTTGAGGCACAGTAATGGGCAAATAGGATTTCTCTGGAATAAGCAGACTAAGAACAACCCCAGAAAGAGTGGTAACACCACATAGTCAGAAGGAAAAAGCCCATGGGCAAGGCAAGCTTGGTTTAGCTGCCCCAGCCATCATTACACTGGGCTCAGCTGCTACTACCACAGCCCATCGATCTCGTGTCCATGCCAAAAGCTGTCCCTGGGACGTTTCCATGCCCAAACTTCATCCTCCCATCAGCTGACGATGCACAGGCAAACCATATTACCGATATGCTGTCATCTCCACCCCACCAACAGCTCCTGTGCAAAGAACTGACATGTCTCCAAGAAACTCCACCATCCAGATCGTAATGAAAGATGTGTTTGTTTGCGTCCCATTCAACTCCCTGTTTGTCCTCTCTGAAAACCACAGTGTAATTCAGCTCCAGGGCAGGCTCCAGCATGGCAACAGCACAAGAACAGCGTGGGGGGTGCCCAAGACCCCCCTTCCCTCACTCCCTCTCCCTTTAAAAACACAACTCCAGGGTGAGGCGACTGAACTGATTTTTTTATATTATTATTACTTCCTCCCCAGGCAAACAAAGCGTGTGCACAAACCAGTCTGACTCCAGCTGGATTTGATGCTTCCCAAAGGAACTGGAGAAACCGGTTGGTGATGGGGTAACCTCTCCACAACCCCCATAGTTCTGGATGGGCACCTGTTCTGGCTCCCTGCACCCACAGATGTGACAGTGGCACCCATGCTGCTTCATCCACCTCTTCTGTATCTTTCTCTCTCCTTTCAATAAGGAATTTCAGCAGGTTTCCACGCAGGGCGCTATTGCCCTCACCACTGTATGTAGCAGCAGGGATCTCCTTCAAGCTTGGCCCAAAGCCCCTCTCCCTCAGCTCATTTCAAGTGGGATAAACATGTCTATCACAGGAGTAGTCAGAACCGAGCAGGCTTCAGGCTCCCACCCAGGGAAGAGCCCATGGGGCTAATGGAGGCATCAGGAAGGTTACTGGCAGATCCCTCCAGTAGACTGGACACACAAGTAGATCCTCACTACATGCACAAGATGTTCCACACATCCCAGCTTAGCATTTCAAACCACATGGCTGCAGACCCACAGCTCACGCACCCCAGGAGCTGTACAGCCAGCACAACCCCACTCCAGCAGGAGACACGACCTCCATGGTGCGTTTTTCAACCCAGAAGCTCATCACCGCCTCACCCAGACTCCTCCACTAGTCTTGTTCTGACATATATGTGAGCAATAGCATGAAAAAACACTCCAGTGAGACCCCGCCAGTCAGAGGAAGCTCCTCCATGTCCCAGTTCACCCCTGCAATGAAGGGGACACAGCAGCAAAAGCCGTATTGCTGCAACCCACAGTAATTAGTCCACGTTGCACAGCCTGTTCTCTTCAGCACAAAACATACACTCAGAAGCAACCCTGAAGCTTTTACCGAACATCTTCACCGTTGCCCCAAAACACCCAAGACGTGACTCTCCCAAAACCAACCAACATCTCGCCCCTGCCGCCCTGCGAAGGCCTCTGAGCCCCAGGAGATGCCCCTGGTTTTCAGAGGAGCCAGGATGAGGCAAAGCAGCTGAGTCAGCACCCAGCCTAGGCGAGGGAGCGCTGAGTCAGCTCTGCTGCGGCACAAGCCGTGCTCCTCTCCCTCGCCCGGGGGGCACACGGCACTGGAGCCCCCAAACCCAGGGGCAGCCCAGCGCTGGCCACAGCTCAGGGGTCACACCGACACCCCAGAACTCAGTTTATGCAGCCAGCTCCGAACAGACTTTATCCCTGACAGAACAGTTTGGCCAAGAAACCAACTAGAAATGTGGTTTTTCCAAATTATTCTGCATTCCAGTGTCATTGTGAAACACAGGTTTGGATACCAGTTGAAGATGATATTATTATTATATAAGTACGTAAGAATAACAAGGATCCCCAGCCTGCACACACTCACAAAACCAGAGGCCTCTGTCACTCAGGGGCGCCCAGCAGAAATAATCCCTCGCCAGGGTGGACAAGGGCTCACTCAAGGAAATTTCCAGAAGAAAATCACTCACCAAGGAGCAGGTGAGGGCTCCCAGTCCCGGGGAGTCTCCTCAGACGGTCCCTGAGCTCGGGGGGCTCCCAGCAGACACCCCAAGGGTCTCGGTGGGACCTGTGTCACAAACCGGTCTGACCCGGCTGGGACCATCACCACCCGGGCCGGGAGCTTCTCCGGGCACCTCATTGGCTGAGGCCCCTGTCTGTTAACCGCGTTCCCGCCCCCCAGCCCGGGGTGACCGTGAGGAGTCACCGCGCCTCGGGGTGGGGGCGGGGGGGGTCGGCACCTGAGGACACGACAGTGGGGACAAAAGGTGCTGAAGAACCATGAGCTGCCCTATTGACAGCTCCAGGAGGGTGGTGGCACTGCCAGGTCACTCCATGCCAGGAGCAAGGGGTCTCCTCCAACGCTGAGCCACTCACAGCAGTAGGCACTGTCACCAGCACACAGCCAGGCTGGGAAGCAGAGCTGTGATCAGGTTATAGAGCACCTGTGTCCTACAGCAGCCCGACCCCGTGCTCTGCAGTCACCTCTGGTGCTCTTCTGATTCTGCTTTGTGGCCGCCAACGAGCACATCAACCATCCCAGGAATGGCCTGGCTCTTGGAAACCTCTCCTAAGAGCTGGGCCCCTCTGAGGCTTTGCGAAGCCCCATGCACACAAAGGCTGATTGCACAGCTTCCTCCAGATTATTATATTTGGAAGTTCTGCATCTCAGCCAGAGCAAGGCCAGCAGATCCTCACTGAAAGGAGGATCAAAGTCAGCCAAAAAGAGGGCCGGCCCCTGCAGCAGAAAGGGGAATCGCTTCTGTCAAGCTGGAAAGGAGAAACTTGATTTCTCCTCCCTCAGCCCAGCAGCTCCATTCCTCCAGGCCTGAATCTTGCTGCTGTCAAGACATTTTTGTGTGTTGTTTTGGCTCTGTATTGCTTCTAACCTCTCTGAGAGACTTGGATACTTCCCTCCTGATGTTCTTCCATTTTACTTAACAACCAATTTGGTTTTAAATTTGATACCTCCTGGAACAGCTGGTCCCAATATTGCTACAACCAGCAACTCTGACAAGCATCACTAAGAGACTTTTCCAGTTCCAGAAATAAGTATCATATAATTAAGTTCATGATGAGGAGGAGAGCTCCTATCTCCTTCTGAGGTGTTGCGCCATGTCAGCTGGTCAGGTTTGGAGCTCATCCAAGTCCCGTCGCACTTCAAAGGCCAGGGAGGCAGGGAACACCTGCCGCGTTGCACCACGGCTGGTCCCTGGGTGCAGCCTCCTCCCCAGCCCGCCAGCGCTCCTGGGTGTCAGAGGAGCTTGATGCAAGAACCAGATCACCTCTCCTGCCTTCTGCCAAGGTGACTCACTCCAAACCACATCTTTCCCCCTCCCGTTTCAAGCAGCACAGGACCAAGCAGATCTGTCTTCACTGAACAAGACACTGATGCTGGTGGTGAAGGTGCCAACAGCATGGCTACTGTTTTGCTTGAGCGTGGCCACAGTGTCCTCCCCCCACAGCCCACGTGTGTCCTTAGAGTGGTGAGAAGCTGTTGCACAGAGGACCGGACCAAAATGTGCCCAAACACAGCAGATAAATCAGGGCAGTTCCCTCCCCTGCGGAGCACAGGCTGAGCCGTGCTGATGGTAAGGTGCTTCTCTCTTATCAGGAGAAGACAGCAGCAGAGGCTTGATGCTAAAGCAACATCTGATGCTTCCCAGCATAGGAACTGGGATCATCTAGCAGGAGTGTGGCAGCGGAGCTGGGAGAAGGTGGCAGCAACAGAAACTACCTTGATGAAAAGCTGCCTATGAATGTCTCTGATGTTACTGTCCAGCTGTCCTGAGGGTGGGATAGGACATCACCTGGTGGGACAGGCTGTGGGACACACATCTCCCTGCAGTGTGGCCATGGCTCATAGGCAAGAGACAAAGCATTCCAGCAGCGCTTGGAGAAAAATGGTCTGTTCTTCCTGAATGGGAAGCAAACAGGTGTTTTATCAAGATCTACTGGTCTGGCTGTAGGCAAACCAAGCACGGTGATCACACTCCCCTCCACACCGAGCACTGAGATCATGGTGTTTGGAGAAGAGATGATCCTCTCTCTCCACAGGATGAAAGAAGGCAAACTTTCCCTGCAGGCAGGCAGCATCTGATAGACCTCAAACAGACCCATGGAGACACACGAGTTTCTCAACCTACCTATTAGTCAGTGAGCTCTGCGTGGCTCTTTCCTAGGAGGTGACTTAGTTCATCAGTGGGCTTGCTACTGAAGCTTTATGGAAAAATCAGAGAAATAGAAGGTTACCATGGAAAGTGTTTTCACTAACAAGCCAAACCACACACTTGCCAGAGTTCAGATGCAGAAACACAGCAGATGCCTTGTGCCTATTTATGGGTGGTGTTGCCCAACTGAAGGGAGCCCTAACAAAGCCAATTCAAGTTCATTAGTTCTGCTTTCTTAGGAACAGATAAGTCAGCCTGTTGCTTTTAAGAGGAATTAAATTATGTTAATTGTACATCAAGAGGAAGCCCTTCATCTTCAGAGAGCTGCAGTGGTAAGAAAAGCAATGCTTTGCAAGCACCTGCTCCACCTCTGTCCTGAGTCATCTTCAACCAAGATTTTTCACTAGGTGGCAAAAAGCACGTCCTCACATAATGCTGCATCAATATGTCATTTGCTTCTCATTATAGAGTGGAGTCAGCACATGAGAGCAAGGACAGTAATTTTTAATCCACCCTTTCTATCCCTGATTCTGCTGACAGGTAGGTCAAGCTGTAATCATGCTTCAAAGACTTAAGGGTGAGCGTTGAGGAACTGGATTTTAGGGCAGCAGGTGGAATCCCTTCATTAACCTCCAGCTGTACAAAGCATACGCACACCTACCCATTGAGAGACATGGCACCAGGCCCCACGGCCACAGGTGAGCCCTGCAATTACCGATGACTTGCTGGGGATGATGTACCCCAGCCAACTCGTGATGCTGCAGCGAGCAGGGCTCAAGACGGACAAGGGCAGTGGTGTGTGGAGAAAAAGTTGCAGAGCAAGATCTTAATGCCACTTTGATTAAAGAACTGGGTTCTGAGCAAAGTTATTGCTCATCCAGCCACTCCCTCAGACACTCTGTAATTGTAGGTGTGCAAGCACCATCAGTGTGATGGACACGTAGCAACTACAGAGCACTCCAAGACTACATCTCAGCAGTTTGCTGTGGAGCTGAGGTGGAGCAAAAATCAGCAGAGCAATATTTCCTCTCCTGCCAAGGATTTCCAGGGAGCTCACAGGACAAGGCAGCGGGGAATGGGGCTGATACCAGCGTAGGTGGGGGAAGGCACAGCCCTGCTGCTCCTTGGATAGGCACTGGAGTAAAGAAAGGCCCTAATTCAGTGCTTGGCTTCAAGAGTGGTTCAAAACCTATTTTTTAAAAAAGTCTACGAAAAATACAAACTGCCATAAAAATCGAACTGCAGCCAAAGCTCCAGCTCCAGGGCCAAAGCCTCCCTGGCTGTTTGTATTTTGCTAGCGCTGTCCTCACAAATACTGGCTGAACATTTAATTCAGGCTCTTCCCCTTGCTCCTGCAGCCTCACAGAGGAAAAGGAGAGTGGGCAGGTTGGAGACAATTCCAGGAACATATTGTTCTCCCCTCCTCATCCTGCCAGCAGCCACTCTGTGCTGGAAAACACTCATGAAACACAGCAGGAGAGGAGAGGTTAGGTACAGGGCTTCTGAAATGCCTCCTTGGATGTACTTGGGAGTTATCTCAGTGCTAAATCACAGGATCATTTTTTAACGCCTACAAAAGGCTGCGTTGAGATCCCTGGAAACAGAAGCAATGCCGCAGGAGAGGGGTTTGGGCAGGCTGAAGACAGAGTGAACCATTTCCCCCCCTTCCATCAGTCCTGGCCCAGTTATTTTAAAACTCAAAGTAGGCCAGGGGGAACCTTGAACCACGCAGAATAGGATGCTGGGTTTGGTGCTTTGCTTACAGGAGGCTGGAAGGCAGCTGGGGCCAAAGCAGCAGATAGACAGGTGATAAATGGGGTTCAGAGGTCTTTGCAGAAGCAGTCACAGTGTCCTGGAGCCTCTCAGGGTCATCTTAGCACAGCTAAAAGAAACTCCGCTTCTCCAACAGGCCCACAGAATGGATCTTGCTGAGAGAAGTCTACAGAAATACTTTCAGAGGGATTTTGGTCCCACTTCAGGCCAATATTTTGGTACAACTCCATTTTTTTTAACCCCAGTAAGGCTCATGGGACGTCTCTGTCCCATCCATCTCAGAACTTCCTGCATCCACCCTAGAGAACCATCCTGAGTCACTCCAGAGACCCTCCCTGAGGCTCAGAAACAATTACATGAAGGAGATACGAGGGATGAGGCAAAAAAAAAGTCACGAAGTGGAAACTTTCCTTTTTACTTAAAGAACCCAATAACCTAAAATGAAAGTTAGGGTGGTAGAAAGCACCAAAGAATGAACATAGGCAAGAGGCTAAAAATGCTTGCAAAGATACCATTAAAATGATGCATTGCATGTTTTGTGGAACAACAGGACTGACCAAGGAGGGAGAGCTCCTGTACCTGCTATGGGACACAACCTGCAAAAGCAGCTCATCCTTATTAAAGTGCTTATTTTTCACAAGGTGGCCTGGTCTGTCCCCCAAGACTTGCAGGCACAAACATCCACCTTGCACCAAGCTACCAGGCAGCACAATTAGAAAGCTCCAAGCTAAAGATGATGGGGCAGCCTGCTCATTGGAGCCGTTCCCAAAATAGCCCCATAGGCATCAGAGAGAAGAACACTTAGAGTTTTGCCTGGACACGTGTCTAAAAATCTCCAAAAATAGCTCCTGCTTCCCCTTTGAAAAATGCTGTGGTTCCCAATGCCTCACAGGAACTCTGTTTCTGCTCAGAGAAGCCACAAAATAAGTGAGCAGCCCAGAACTGATCTATGAGCACATCTGGACTCGGCGAGATCAGCCTTATGGAAGAGGAAAAAAACCAAGATTTTAAACAGCATGTGTCAAATCCAGGGACCTTTATTTCTCTGGAATGGAAAGAATTTGCCAGCCTGGACAAAAAATTGCAGGTGGCGATCGTACATTCTTTCAAATAAAAAATAAAGAACACACACACGAGAGTTTGGCTCCATAAATTTCTGTCATAAGAAACAACTTTGAATTGTACACCAAGCTTTTTACAAAGCATCAATGTTAAGATGTTTTACCGTGCTCTATCACATTCTTGGCCATTTATACAGAATACGCCATACCAAATGCTACATCAGCTTAAGACATTTTTAAAAATTAGTATTAAAAAGATACAAAGGCATGTTGGCTTTGATTTGGGTTTTTTATTAAGACATGGGAGTTTTCTTTGTTTGTTTTCCTAAGGAAGTCACTAAAAAAATATAATAACTTAATTCGTAAGGACAAGATTGGTTAAAAATCCAGCCTTGCTTGCATGGCAGCCTTCTGAGCTCGTACCTCTGTTGCTTCCATCAGTCTACCAGCTGCAGACGTGTCCTGCGGGTCTCAGCCTGCACTCCGGGTCTGTCCGTGCTCTCAGTTACCGTTTGTGTTCAGGGTTCTTGCTGCAGCCAGGAAATATTCCCGGCCAAACGCTAAAAAGCAATCTTCAGCCTAACAGGGGGTTTCAATCTGGGCCAATTTCACATGGGTTTAGCCCTTTGTCTTTTGCCTCTTTGTACATCCTTTGGAAGTCTTTAAAACGAGGGGCACAGCCTAGCCTGGCCTCCCCAAAGTGCATGCGTCCCGTGAAGAGGAAATCTCCGTCTCCTGGTTTCACCCCACACTCCAGCGGGGTCTTTATTTGTCCTCGCCAGTTCCCACTCTCCCCCGTGAGCTGAAAGACTTTGCTCTTCTGCCTGTACAGTTTGTTGACGCCGACGTGAATTATGGATTCTTGCTCTTCTGCCTCATTCGTTACATCTTGAATGGAGCCTCTGATCACTGGAAACAGAAAAAGGACGTAAGCAAGAGTTACCCAAAACCCCTCTGGAAGAACCAGGTCCAAACTCAACCTCATGAAACCAGGCAGTTCAAGGGGAACTGATTTCACTACAGCAGCCCCAGTTTTGGGCCTCTATTATTTTTAGAGTTAAGTTGATATCAGTAACGTACAGCATATATTTGTATTTGTCACAGTTCATATTTGCAACCTCTCCAGTAAAGGGCACCCACATATTAAATTTAAATGTAAAAATAGTTACATCAGGAAAACAGCATCAATCATGATAAAGAATTCTAACAACAAGATACATGTTTAATGCTCCCTGACAACATACTTTCTGTTCTTCAGCTATTACAGATACCAGCTGATATTAACTTCCCCATTAAAAAGGGAAGCACAGAGAATTATTGAAACTTTTGGTCTTTCGTCAACAATCCATTTTACGACAGCAAGTAAAGGCCCCTCCTGGATGCACCCGAGTCTTTGAACTTCCACTTCTATTGTGGTTGCTGGGTCATTCTCTGTCCACCCCGGGGAAGTGCCAGCTGGGCACCATGGTTTTGAGGTTCTTCACACCATGCACAGAGCCCCTGTAGACCACGTTTACTGCTGGTGGAAGGTGCCAAGAGTAAATAGGTGCTCATCAGTGTTTCTGGATGTCACATTTATGTGAGCCAGCCAAGGGGAGAAGGGAGGAGGGAAGCAACAACTCACCAAAATCACTAGTGCAGACAGCCAACAGGACCTCTGTGTCACTGCATGGTCGGCAGGGGGCTGGAGAGAAAGGGTCAGAATTAGCAAAGGACTAGACGATAGTAAATAAATAAACCAGTATTTAAATTAACCAAAAATAGAACACACACGACACGGGGACAAGAGGTCCAAAGACCTGTCAGGCATCAATGATGCTACAAGAAATGGAGGGTAACACTGTCCCCATGAGATTTTTTATTTAAGTAGGAATATGTCTCTCTTTAACACTCCTGCTGGGGTGTACTATCCAGCAAACACCACACACACTCGCTGCACTTATACAAAATGTGTTCTGATACTGGGTGCATTTGCAGTGTGCTCTGCTGTAAATTCAAAGCTCTTGAAAAGGCTTTGAAGATCATATGCCTTTTAAACTCTAATAGCAAAGCTTCTTTCTTACCATTTCTAGCAAGTGTTGCGGGGCTATTTCACAAGGCACAGTCTATCACCACATCAAAGATCCAGGAGGTTACAGAGTGGGGGAGGCAAAGAAAGGAGGAAAAAAACCCCAGCCCATGTGTTTGAGGGCGTCGAGGCAAAGCGGAAACTCGAGTCGATATCTGTCAGAGCTCAAGCAGCACAAAGACCATTTCCTGTACTGCTGGAAACATTTGGATATCTGCACTAATCTAATCAATGCAAGAATGTGGCTCCTCTTTGTACTCAGCCAGCGATTTCTGAGGAGAAGGTACTGTAGTTGCAGTACAGATGTTTCTATAATACCCCGTTGAGCTCAGGAATTTGCTTACTATCGGGTCTGCCCTGCCTGGCGATGCTAATTAAGTCTGTCCACTGGTGGCCCAAGGATCAGAGCCCACGTCTTTCACTCGGTGTCGTCTTGAAGCAGCACTTACACGTCAGTCAGAAAAATGAAACCCCGTCGAGTGTGCCACTCTGCCTGGATTAGTTCGGGCAAAGACTTCGGCAAAGCCAGGCTCGTGCCGGAGAGGAAGCTACCGCTGATTTCATCGCCCAGCCCATGATCAAACCCCAAGCAGAGGCTCCCCCGCTTCTCACCACCCCCAAAAATTTAGTTTTTGAGCCTCAACATCTGAAAACACTTAGTGACCAGATTCCCAAAGAGTCACACCCTTCCTCTCATCCGCGCCCGCTTCCCAGAGGAGTTCATCCTTTGCACTAAGAAGTACATTTAAACTGGCCATGACAATGTGTAGCCGATGCCCACGATGCTCAGCTATTAGCCTTGCTCTGCTAGATGGCACAAGCCATTCTTGAACAGGAGACACAACAAATCTCTTCTTTTTTGCAAGGTCCCAGAAAGGCGGTGATCCAGAAAGAAGGATTATTGACCCAAATCCACCAAATTTGCTCCAGTCAGATGATTAATACGCAGTGTAACTCACTGTTTAATAGGATTAAAGAGAATGTAGAATGCACATTTCTGAGCAGGGATAGTGGAAGGAATAATTCGAGAAGGTTAAAAAGATCCAAAAGAAGAGACAAGGAATAGGCAAAATAGTTTTATTAAAGCATCTGGATCAATCAGGCATTTCTATTTGAGTCTGAATGCCTTCAGGGCCTTTAGAAATAAGTCAGCCTTTACTGGCCTTCTTTGCCTCACATACCATTCCAGCTTTCTTTTTCAGAAAAGTTTGGAAACTGTTTAATATAATGAGAAGTACAGAGCTAGCAAAAGCCTGGACATAATCAGAGTACTAGAATACATTCAGTTTAAAGATATTTTAATGTTTAGACTCAAGATATTTTGATTAGTGGCTAGACCAAACACCCAAGTTTCATCTAACAGAGGAAACTACATTAGTCACCTAATATCCTACCATGGAGTTGTCTCATTCGTGGCACCTACCAAATTCATCCATGGCAAATGCCCCCCTGCTCCAGCCTCCCTCTGCCCAGATCACAGCCCGACTTAGAGAAACCAAATGGAGGGAACCTGAGCAAACCCTACAGCGTTTTCACACGGACAGAAGCTCTAAAACAAAGCCCAGCTGATGGGCATCCTCAACATCCACAGCTGGATTTCAGACACCGGATTTCAGATATTTTGTTCTGCAAAGATCTAATAATAAAACAGCATCTTGGCCTTTTTAAGTCTGAGTGAAAACAGTCTTGGTTTAGACCAGACATCTCTGTAGTTCATCCAACACCATCAGAAAATTTAAAAAACCAAAATGACTAAGCCATTTTTGTTCTCAAAAGGAATGCAACACAAGCTGTTGCATTAAAGATGAAAAACAAGCTACTTTAAAAGTGGTTCCTTCCATTTAAATAGACTGACTCTGTAATAAATCAAATGAACAAATCTCCACATATACGCAGAACCAAATCATTTTAATTGTGGACTCTAGGCAAAATCCTGCATCCTTTTTAAATGCAAAAGGAAATTAAAAGTGCTCAGCGTTGCTCACACTAGATCATTACTGAAAACCTACTTCAGATCCATGCTGACTCACAGCAGTTGGGTGACATGCAAGCTTATTTAACAACCATTTACCCGCACCCATCACTGCAATACCAGACATATGAAGAACAGAAATCCTCTTCTGTGGAACAACTCCCACATCTGCATTCACAGAGTATCAAATATATCTTGCAAGCGGCAAAAACAAGGTATGCAAGCACAGATGGAAAGCGAGTTGTGAAGGATTACTGCCGAGGTAAATGGACCATTAAAAAGCAAATAACATTCACTCGCTACAACCAAAGCTTCATTCCTGTAAAGCCTCATAAAAAACACCAAATCCTTTGGAGGAGGCAATGCCTACACTTTCTTTTGAATCGCAGCCATTAAGGAATCTGTGTGTTTATGCCACAAGTTGGTGATTTTAGCAGCAGCTCAGCCCTGATTGACTCCAGGATCGGGCAGCAGGTGTTCTCCTGCCTCGGTAGGTCCAAACGACACACACACCTCAAGCTAAAATGGGAAGCAACCTTATAACTAAAAAAAAAAGAAGAAAAAGCACTGCACTCCTGCCCAGCAGGTGAAGATGTTCATTTTGTGGAAAAACGGGCCCGGGTTCCAAACAAGACGGCTGTTTGCCGGATGCCCGACTCCCTGGGGATGTCTCAAGGGCTGCCCAGGTTCTCGCCTCCAAAAGCAAGTCTATGAACTTGCAATGACAACAGTATCAACGTCAGCTGCTCTAATTCCTGTAAACTCGATAAGCCAAAGAGCCTTAATTCATACAGCAGCAGGGGAAGGGAAAAAAAAAAAGGAGAGAAAAGCAATGTTTTATTGAAGCCCTCTAAAGCCCAGATGCCTATAACTCAGCTCCACCGGCGGTGGCATAAAGCCTGCATTGTGCACGTCGGCTGCGGGCTCTCCTGGGAATGCCTTTGATGGATTTTGACAGTATCCTGACCTGAAGTAACCTGAGGCAGCCCTCTCCCTCCACCCCCCCAGCCCAGTCCCTCCAAAGGCCTCTCTATTCACCTCCCCACAGAGGGAGATGTAATTACATCATTCCTCACAAGCCAGCAGTCATGTCCCAGCTGCTTTGAGCAATTTGCCCTCTGAACCTGATGTTACCGAGGAGGACGTGGTGATACTAACAATAGACCGCACTTGTTGGCCAACAGCTTTGTCAAACCCGTTGCTGGTCCTCTCCATGGGGAGGCAGGAACACTCAGAAGAGAGAGGGACGTGCCCCAAGGAGATGCTGTGAGCTCCAGAAGGTCTCCAGCTCAGCCAGCACCAAGGCGTTGAGTTGTCTAGAAAAGATCTCCTCTGATATTGGGGATGGATAGAAGCGCAACTTTAGTATTGAAATTTAGCATGGGTCTCCTCTGCCTCAAGAGCTGTGGGTAGGTGCTGCCATCCTCTCTCACAACACACACACACACAACTCCAGTCCTTCCTCCTTTGGTTTGTGACATTTGCACACAACCCTTCTATCCTCTGAAAATAGGAAATGGGGGTTATTTGAAGGGCCATCGTCATAGTTTACGATGACAGCTCCCTGTAGGACACATTCAAAGTGAGACATGCTGGCTCTGGCTGCAGCCCTCACAGAAACCACATGAATGGGCCTGATCTTCTTTTGAGACATTTGTGTTTCAATAGCCACCCATGAGTCCGACTGACCTTACCTTACCCCAAAACCAGCTTCCAAACCATAAATAAGTCTCCTCTTTCTGTCCTGAATTTTCTCAACACGCTCCACAACCTCACAGCTATCAAGAAGACTAGATGAGCCAGATTGTAGGTCTTCACACACTGTCCCAAATCTTCACTTACTGAGCCCAAAAGCCCTTCTCCATCCACCCTGTGTCTCTGAGTAGGCTCTGCTCAACACACATCGCTGCTCCGGCAGCACCCACAGGAAGAGAGACACCCTTTATGCAGAAGTGAAAATGTTCAACGCAAAGTAATTGCAGAAAACCGCTTTACCGAGGAATACCCTTTGGTTTTATGAAGAAGCTCGTGTACGCGTGCGGTGTGGTAGAAGTGTGGATGGCGGGGGAGGGAAACATCGCGCTGGTTTATCTGTGCTTCCAGTTTCCGTGGCATACATCACCCACACGTTCGTATTTCTGAATAATCCTTTGAAGAGCATTCAGACCTTTTAAGCATCAAAAGCTACTGAGGAGGCCCAGGCTGGGTTGGAACATTATTTGCTGTTCGTTCTAGGTTTAAATCTTTTGATTAAAACAAGTAGCCTTTTCTCTCACACGCTGAACAGAAGACATTCAAATGGGTCTTGTCGCTGGCCAGGCTGATTTAAGTGAAGCCAGCCTGTAGAGCAGCACCTCAAGCTGCACGGGTGCGGGGCCACAGAGGACCTGACATCAGCATTAGTTCATATGGAACAAAAAAACCCACCCACACCCTTCAAATTCTTGCTGGAAGCTCCGTAATTGCAACCATACTGGAAAGGGCATCACAGGATGAGTCTCCTTCCTGGAAACACAGAGCACAGACTTCCGAGAGCAGATTATAAAAATAGAGATGCGGTTTCTCCAATGATGGTGCATTTCTCTGCCATTTCTCTGAGTCCTCAGCAGAAATGACTCTGTCTCAACTGATTACTGAATCACTGGTTTAGGTGGGAGACAAGAGTTCAAGAGCAAGCATCATATGAGCGAGAAAAAAAATATCTTGCCCTGATCCTGCTTTAATTAATTAAAAAGTAGAATAAATCCTTGTAATTATTTCTTCCTAAGGTTGCCTAGGCTTCCTATTTGAAGAGGCAAGACTTCTGCCATGAAAAACACCTCTCACAGCTCATATCCCAAATAAAAAGATGTGTTCCTTTGCACTGGAGGTGGACAAGAACTTGACAACCACTCTGGTTTACCAGGATTTGACTAGTCATCTCTCTTCTAGATACACCTTCAGCTTCCCTCACCCCCTCAGAAAGCTCTTCCTGAGCAAGCCAAAGCAATGTTCAACCTCAAAACACCCACAACCCCCATGCCGAAACACCATCTAAACTACATCAATGCCACCAGCGCATCTCGAATTTAAAATGAACATGCTGGCTGGGAGCTCAGGCCGGCAGAGCTGCATCCAGCACACCTGCGGCCACACGGGGAGGGAAAATGCGGCCAGATGACACAGAGCATCTCCACAGCTGGGCTGGCAGTTCCTGACACCCAGTCACAGCGCACAGAGGAGCTCCCTCATCGTTCTTTTGTTTTACAGGGTCTTCCTGTCTTTGGATGGGATAGGATTACACAGTTTTCTGCAAGCACTGCACTTTTTCCAGCGTTTCAGTAGGAAAACACCAAGTCGGGGAGCAAATGCGAGAGCTGGGCTTAAGCTGCTCCCAGCCCCTTGGTTCAATAAGCCTTGGACACGGGAGCCAAAGGAATTGTGCTTCTTCAATGGAAGGCAGGTTAATGCTATGAAAAACATACTTAGAGAGTTTAGTGCTCTCATGAAGGCTGAAGAATTCATCCCCACACTTGCTAGAAGGTTAATCTGAGCCCCTGTGCTGAGCAGAAAAGACAGCTCAGAACCAGGATCATGAGCAAAGATCAAAAACTCCAAGGCTGCTTTCTTCTACAGCCAAGATTTGGTACAGGACAAGATGGTGATTCAGCAGCTGGACCAAAATCATCATGCTGCAATGGACATTCTCCCCCGACTTCTTCATGTGAAGCAGGGATATTGGTGATTTTACTTCTTCAGAAAAGAAATGCAGTCAAAATCCAGTTCCTAGCCTTAGCTCATTTTTAACATTCAGTTCAACTTGCACAAACACACAAGTTTTTAGAAGTAACTCAGAAAACATAGACATTGGCCAAGAACAACTTAAACCTGCAAATAAGGTTAATGAAATGCAGACTTTCATATGCTGTGGCATGGATTGTGCCAAGAGAATTGAGATAATACCACTTCCTTCCTGCAAAGAAAGAATAAAAAAGCATATTGTAAACGTCACCATCAGAGATGTGATGACCTTTGTGTTCTGAGAAAAGTTAAGACAAAAGACCATGAGCTAGAAATTTATCTTTTCGCAGAAATGACTTCCAAGAGGTTACTAAAGTCCTTAAGTATCAAAGAAGCCTACTTATGTAAACAGTGTGAGGAAGAGATTTGGTACTGGGCAAAGTACCATTTGCAAGAGCTTTCAAAATGAAACTTGGCTCAGCAGCTATGGAGCTCTGCGATTGCAGAGTCAATGCCTTTTTGCTGTTCCAAGATGCAGCACCCATCCTTACAAACGAGCTGGAAGGTCAGCTAGAAACACAGCCAGTTGTTTAAAAAATAAAATAAAGAAAGAAAGAAAAAAACACAGAGCAGTTTTTATTCCAGCAGCATTAAACACTTAAACTCTGCCTCCAGGCCCATGCATGAGTTGCATCAACATAGGAGAAATTATGAGGTGTCATATCTTCGAGACAATTCTTTCCATCCCAACTCCTCTGGGTTGCCTATTGCTCCATCAGGAATAAATAACGTCCGTCCCAAACATCATCCCCCTTGCTCCATCCTCCCGTACTTGGCCAAGAGCTGCAGTTCAGTCTCCATCACCACTCCTGGTCCCAGGGCAGGTTCACAAGAGCCGTGCTTGGAGTTTTGGGGTTTAAGCTCCCGTGCTGCCCTGGCAAAGTGTGGTGCAGGACTGTGCTGGGGTGGGCAGCGATGGGATGCTAACAGAATGGGTGCCAAAGCCCTGACGAGCTCCTACACTTACCTGTTGCATACCAGCCCTAGAAAAAACCTCAGTTACAGTCAAGCCTGTAATGTATCGCATCCAAAAAGCCCTACTCAGCAGATAAAATTTTCAGTTAAATTCCTTTTGTCTGAATTGCAGTGAAAAGAGAGAGCCCAGCAAACAAAAAGTGTTTCTCCAACTGTACTAGTCCACGCAGCATTTGTAATCATCTCCCATTTCCAACTGCAATTGAAGAGAAAAGCAGACTGCAAGAGAAATGCTGGGAATTGCTCCTGCTGTATGTGCACGAGACAGCAATATAAACCCATTAAAAAATGTATCTATTTGTTTATCTCACAGAAAATACCTCTCTCCTTCCTTGAACCCACCGCTGCTGTCCAAGGGGGATGAGGAATGGGAGGTGCTGGGCAGGCACGAGGATGAACCAGTTGCTGGAAGCTGGAGGTGACTCTGGAGGGTTGAGGGACAACTCTGGTCCACTCCGACCTCACAGCAGAGAACGGGCTGGGGCAGAACCTCCATCCTGCTGCCCCATTGCGCCTCCACACTGCCCAGCAGCACTGCACCACAGCAAATACTTCTACTGGCTCAAAACTCAGAAAGAATCACGGCTTGGCCCATCCCCTCTTTTTCTTCTAGAGAAAATGTCCTGCCGAAGCCCTGTAAAAGCACACACCACTCAGATTCAGGAAAACACAAAGTTATAATGAATGTTTTGATGTCTTGTTGGGTTGTGTCTCTGACAGCTAACAAAGCCCTCAACTGAGCTTCAGGCAGTGCGTGCAAGGCAGAAAATGCAAAAGGAAGGTGTTTTTCAGCCCCAGTGCCGGAGTGTCCCCCTGGCCCTGGCAGGGCAAAGGGAGAGGCTGGAGCCAGCACCCACGGCCAGCCTAGGTCCCTGCCAGGAACACAGAGCCTTCCTCCCCTCCCCACCACCCTCCTCTTCAGACCGGTCCAGTAATGCCTCCTGGGGAGCAGGGGAATAGAATTAAGTAACAAGTAGCTGGTTAAAGTTAAACCCTGAGAGTGGAATAATGACAGATCAAAGATTAAGTGAGTAGCACATGTGCACTTACATCCACACAGGTCCTTCTCCTTCCTGTTTCTAGAAATGAAATGCTTTTTGGTATGTGGGAGAGCTCTGAAGGAGCAAGGGCAGTTTTCATTTTAAAACCATGCTTATTTAATCAGCCTGTTCCAAGAGCCTGTAGAAGGGCTACATCTCACACAGCGACATCTTCAATGTTATAATGTTGATCGGTTAACCCCAAAAAAGTTACTAAAGGTTTTTCATTTGTTACAAGAAAAGCTTTAAAATATATACACTTGCCGGTTCTACATAAGCCTGGACCTTTTCCTCAGTGCCCGAATCTCATATGGGATTCAGAGCAGTGCAGAGAGACACCCAAGGAGGTGCCAAAACAATCCATACAAAAAGATCCTGCCACAAATTTGAATCAGCAGCCGAAGTTACTGCTGGATCAAAGCTGCACGTCATGTGCCAGCAGCTTTTTGTTTCAGTATTAAACCTCCCAAGGCCAGACTTAGCAGACCACAGCTTTGGGTCCAGGGTGACTTCCCAGTATCTTTGCAACATTACAGTGTATGTTTTCTGGTTTCTACAACAGATTAAGGTGAAAGAGATTTTTTTGTCCTGCAAATCAAGGCCCTAACACTGGAAAAATTTGGCCCATGTCTCCATAAGTTTTTTATTCCTCGGAGAAGGTGGGGGGCGGGAAGAAGAATGCGCTTCCCCCGCCCTCCCATCCCTTCTTTAACTACAGCCTCAGGAATTAGCAAACTAAACAGTTTTGCAGAGCAAGCACAGAGCGTTATTAAAGACTGCCAAGCAACTCGGCTGGATTGCAAATCTGTTTGTGGGACTATCTCCTGCAGTACATAAAGGTCAGAGCAAAGCAGAGCCCCAGCTGCCCGGACAATACACCTGACTGCTTATTGGTTTTGACTGCCCACTGAGTTGAGAAATAAGCTAACGGCATTCGTGGCCAGTCTAGCAAAAATAGGCTATTTTCTTGCCCCCTCTCCCCTGCAGCTGTGTATTTATCACTGCGGCTCCATTGTCACCTCCTCTGCCCACTGCAAAACCAGCTACTGTCCTGGCAACATCAAAAGACAAGCAGGGTCAGAGGAGACTGCTGTCAAGCTCATTTTCTTGGGGGAAGGAGAGATTAAATTAGGGCATCCTTCCAATTTTAGGTTGTTTTTTTTTAGGTGAAGACTTCTCAGCTCAACATTTTTCACCTTATCGAAGCTCAGATCCTGAAGACATCACCCCAGCTCAATTTAAGAACATGTAAGAGCATACGCATTCCCCAAGCATCAGAACCGCACTTTAAAATCACTTCACACAGGAAGAAACCCAAAGACTTTGCTCTCAAACTCTCCCCCAGGTCAATCATTTGCTGCAAATCTGAGCACTTTAGATATATGAATAATTAGAGCAGGTTTCTACCTCTTTAAAATTAATCCCACTCCAGGCTCTGTTATACAGCAGCCAGGCTGATCAATGTAGATATTGATCCATGACACCTAGTTCAGCGCTATGCTCACAAAAACTAGCTTAAAATGTGCTTTTTCAAATATATATAGAGTTAGGGAATGCTATTTACTCTTTTGTACAAGGTTACTCTGTGTCTAGTTTTGTCTCATCATTTACCAGGGGAAAAGCCATGAAAGTTACTATGGAAAAACTTGGTACAAGGAGGGTGAGTACAAAGACTATTCAGAAAACAATGTATCCTAGAGCAGGAGTGTCAAAATGGTCCCCTATGAGGCCTCTAATTGAAGTGTATTTTGAACTGCATTTAAGGCTGTTTTCTGGTGGTTTTCTCTTAAAACTTGCTGCTGACCTTTTAGAGAAAGACAAAGCATGTAAAACAACAGCAAGCCTTTAGCTGATCAGTGAGCCCACCTTACGGGCCACCTGGACAACAGGTACTCAGGGGTACAGCCCAGACCCCAGGGCTTCGCTTTGCTGCTCATTCCGCATTTCACCAGCAAATCCTGCTGGGAGGAGTGAGAAATCAATTCCGTTCTGTGCTAATCAAACCAGACCCCACTCAGATTCGCTTTTTCCCTTAACACAGCTTAACAGGTAGGAGAGTTTTATCCTGTGCAGAAACTAGGGGGAAAAAAAAGACAAAGCAAGCTGGTTTTCTCATCTGACGGGGGGTATGGGACACACACCGCAGCCACGCAGCACGGTGCCAACGTCTCCAATGGTCACAATGACTCAGGCAGAACCTGTGATAAGCATAAAGGTCGCGGGTACTTTCAATTTAAGTGTTCCAAGTCCCCCTTTCCATCCCCTCCTCTGCTAATGCCAGCGACAACCTGACCACAATTTCCATATTGCGAATACCTTGGCAGGGAGCGGGCACACACTGGCCACGGCTTCCCAATCACCGGCCTCTGGGATGAGAAAAGAGAACGTTTTCACTCCATCAAGAAGTGAAAAATACACCAGCACATCTGCTGCTTCAGGCTACAAAGCTGAGCAGAGCGTGCAGGCTCCAAGAAGCAAAAGTATATATTAGATATTTGGGAGAAACCAGAGGAAAACATGAGATCAGGAGCCCACGACCTGCGATGACAGAATTCCTGCAGAGATTGGTGCCCATCTCTGCCAAAGCACAACTGCATTAAAGATCAAAAGTTAAGAGGGGTGCTTCAGAAAGTCATTTGTTAGTAGAAACACTGGCACGGCCCAAATACTTACGAGCTTTCTTAATTTCCAATCTGTTTTCTCAGGCTAGTGAATTAGCAGCATACAGGAAATAGCTGAATACTGTTTTTGATTAGTTAACTGGATTTATCCAGTTTTGCCTTGTTTTTCAGATACTCACTTGAGTGCTGTACCTTCTATCTATTAATATTCTCAGCCAGGTACCCAGCATTAATAAAGAAAACACAGAAAAGCGTTACTGGAACCTGCATTCAGTCAGTAGATGCCATCAAGATAAAGGGCCGTTTTTGTTAAAGTTTGACTTTTTTACTACACATAAGTGGATGAGTAATGAAAGGGCTTTCAATTTACCTCCTGAGCTCTAACAACCGAATTATAGACATCACCATGAGTGTGCAATGGGAAAAGCAAACTACACAGCTTACATAAAGCTGGATCCAGAGCTCAGATGTGACACTCTAGAAACACAGACTTTAGGCAACAAAATAAAGGTCATTTGGTGGGACAGGGGGAAGAGTATTGACCTTCATGTTCCTGCTCCGGCGGGGGGATTGCACTGGATGATCTTTCAAGGTCCCTTCCAATCCCTGACATTCTGTGATTCTGTGTGATTCCTCTCCAAAACATTTGGTCAAACCTACAGATTCTTGTTTCAGATTAGTTGAGCAGAAGCTGAAGAACTTAAAAAGCAAATCACTCTCAAGGGACCTTCACAGTTTTCACAGGAATTTAATCCAAGCAGCTTGCTGCGGTGCAAGGCAGACCTAGACCTAGACCTAGACCTAGACCTAGACCTAGACCTAGACCTAGACCTAGACCTAGACCTAGACCTAGACCTAGACCTAGACCTAGACCTAGACCTAGACCTAGACCTAGACCTGGCACACGCTCCTCTACAGCTGACACTCGTGTGGGTCAACCTCTTCAGAAAACTTCTAGGAACTATATGGCCAAACAACACTTTTGTCAAAACCTCCATCTACTTGCCACTATAACAGAAACCCAGAGTATTCTCCTTTACCACAAGCAGGAAAGATTAGAATCAACAGAATTCAACAACTTAAACAAGTTCTACTGCTTCTCAAATGGCCTCAGGCCAAAATGTCACAGTGCCTCAGTTCTTCAGCTGGGCAAACACCAAGGCTTCAGAGCCTTACCACCAGCATAGGCTGAGCTTAATGGACCATCTGTGTGGATGGGAATGACAGAGGAATCCAATTCAAAACATAATCTGAAATCAAAAGCACTTTCGGTAACCCATGACTTTGGTATCAAGAGGAAAATGCAACAACCCAGATGTCTGAATTGTCAAGGTGACCCTTCTTAGGGACTGCTCACATAAAAAGGTGGCAAATATTGCCTTTGCACCTCCTCCTGGCTTAAGAAACTACAAACTCCCAGAAGTGCATTTTTTTTGCTGGTTATTATCACAGTAAAAACCATCTCATACCAAATATCAGCAATCTGAACTAAAACAGTGTACAACAAATACTTCAATTCGGTACGAATTTCAGCATTCTGAATTAAAACCTATCAGTATACTACAAATAGTTGCTACAGTTAGGGAAGCCTTAAGATGATAATACGATAGGGCCAAGAAAAGGGTTAAAAGCCCAAAATCTGAAAAATGTTAAGACTACACTGTGTCATTCAACCTTCCCAAGGAAAGGAAAAGGCCAATTCAGAACCTTTGTGTGTTTTCTACTGAATTATTTGCTAGATTCTGATTAAGTGGGAAAGAATGACTGTAAACTAATAAAACTTGAGGTTTTCTAATTAAACCACAGGCTCTCTGCCAAGCATTGCTGATTTGTTGATGCACCCTGCAATGTCAGGGCTCTGAGGACACAACAGGTCATTAAAGTATTAAACAGATGACTTACACTCTTTAATCAGAGCTGAGATGCCAGGTTAGGAAGGGAGAGTAAACTCAAGGGCAGAGTACAATAATTATCACCAGGAAACAAACACAGGGAGAGCGGAGAGAAGTTGTTAGCGAGTAGTTATTGCACAAGGAAAGGGCTGGATCACGGAGCCCCACACCTGGGTCTTTTATGATCGTCATCTCCCCTGCTCTGCAATTACAGATACAGTGATATTTGGGATTTTCAGTCCTCCTTTGTCAGATGAAGCTCTACATGAGAGGTGCCTCTGCCTGGCTCTGCCAGCGCATCTCAGCCCCATCTGCAACACCTCGCACGTCCCTGTCATCCCTTCACACCTCCAGTCTCTCTGCTCAGCTCCCTCATTTCTCCTGTGCGCAGCAGCCAAGGCTGTGACCAAGGGCCAGAAGTATGTTTGGGGAGAAATACAGAACCTTAAATTCAGTTTTCAGCTCCTTTAAGGTCAGCGCTTGCCTCTGGCTTGAGCCTCCTCGCCAATGAAAAAGTCACCGGTGATTTCTGCCAATTGATTGTGAACTTCCCCTCCAAATAAATAGCTCAGTAAAGGGTATTTGGAGGTTTCACAGAAAGACTAGAAGCAGCTCCAGAAGAAAGGACGCCCATGAACGGCAAAGAGCCCCAAATATATTGCTCTATAGCAGCCTCACAAGGCAGCTATTTGGCAGTTTCCCCAGACATATAGATATTTATAGGAGAATAAAAGTGCTCATCTGACTGAGTAGTGGAAAGAGTCATGTATGGCATTTTCATCGTGTTTTCATCCGCCCCCCTCCCCAGAGTCTGGGGATCCAAAAACAGGCAAGAGAAATAATTTAAAATACAATAGAGATCTCTAGTTTGCCCTGAAGGCTCTGCTGATGAACTATTAAAAAGCTGCTTCTGTCCAAACAAGACACTTGGAGCGTGAAGCAGATAGCCCACCGCATTGTTTTATAAGACAGCTCCGAAATCCAACCAGTGTCTGTTACAGCTGAAAATACAGCAGCCACAGAAAAAGTCATTTAATATGCCTGTCAAAGAGGAAGGCTGTAATTGGATTCACTCCTCAGTTTGACTTCTGAAAGTCTCTGAAGAAAACTCCCATCAGCTTTAAAAATCTCCAAGATTTTATGTGGAACGAAGAGCCCTTCTTTGTAAAAACACAGCAGTTGGTGCTGGTTGGTGATGGTAAGTGTGCCAGCAGCGAGTCCTCTTCATTTTAGCAAACTTCTGCAGAAACTATATCTACATGCAAACTAAAGCCAATAGCAATTAGCATTATTTCTCACATATTATTTAACTAATATGCAAAAGCAATTTCACTTTTTTTTTTTCTTTTCCAAAAAGCGTAGGACTTTTCTTGGTAAGTTTAAGTGACTTGCTTATCGCTAGCCTGCCTGTGTCTCCATTCTCACAGCCTGTCAAAGAAAGAAGCACTGAATCTGGGAACATTCTCCAAATAACTGATTAAACAATGTATTTAATGTCTTCTGCAATGGAATTGTACTACATAGCTGACATTCTGCACAGTATATTCATCTTTGCAGGAATGATCTTATTGGGAAAACAGCTCTGCAGCAGATCTACTTCTTTTGCCGCAGTTGTATGATGCCGAAGCAGAGAAGTCTGCTTAAAATGCAGAATCCTCGATGTTAAGCTACAACTTGCATAGGCAGCAAGAGTAATGAAGGCAACTTAAATATTTGAATATTTGTGTTGATAGGTTTTTTTGTTCTAATGGCAAACACGCCATCTATCAGTTACTGGGGTTACTGCATTAGCCCTCAGCTCTTGCTGAGTTAAGAGCTGTTCATCTCAGCCCAACTAAGATCTGCACAACAAAGAAAAAGCCACATCTGAACTGGTGTGCCACCATCTAAACGGCAGGAGGGCAGTGACTATGTACAAATATATAAACATATATTTCCAGAGTCCTATTGTGGAAGGGAGCCAGGGGAGGGGAGAAGAGGAGACACCAGTTCTGCAACCGCTTATCCCAAACAAGGACGAGGGATGCCATGAAGATACAGCTGCAGTTTAATTAGCCACAGCACTGCTTATCAAGCAGCATCTCAGGCAAAGCATATGGCATCACTGCCGCAGAATCTGGGCAGCCTACGCAGGGCGTCTCAGGCTCTTTTCGCATTGGGTTGTACCCGGGACCGAGTCATCTCCCAGGTGCTCTGAGGACTCTGCTCCGCTGCTGCGGGGCTGCCTTCGCTCCTGCCGTTTCACAAGACAAGTCTGTTTGCAACCATGGCCTCCCCACTTCATTCCCTAAACCACAAAACCTCATTTGGGACAAACTACCTCAGATCTGCTGTTCCTCAGGCTACTCTGGAAACCTCCCCCAGCTTGATTTTGGGGGTAAAAGCTAGAGGCAATTCTGAATGGAGGAGATGCATGAACCAGATACCACCCACCTAAAGAGAATTTCCCCTTCCCCCCTGTCACCCTTCACAAGTGCTAGTTTTTCTTCTTCTCAGACCGTCTCATTTATTAGCATAATTAGGTTACACCTAGAGCTATTGTTCCCAAATGGTATTTAGCTTGCTATTTATTATCAGACTTTACAGGCTTGTAAGCTCTTTCAGTTTGCCCAGTCCCCATTCCTACAAGCTTTCCGGTGCTGTAAAACTCCTCCCTGCAAAACTTGCTCTTCATCATGACTGAGAGAGAAGACAAGACTGGCACTGTAAAGTATTGTCATGGTGTTGAAGAGCTCTGCCATGGCACAGTAACGCTCAAGAGAGTGTAGCAAGCAGAGCTGAGGAGGAAACACACCATTTTCCCTGTTTAAAATGCAATAATTAGGTCAGCAAGTAGCAGTAGTTGCAGAGGGGAAAAAAAAAAGCAAACATGGAAAAGGAGCTCCTCCTTGTTTAAATGTTTATTATTCCAAACATGCGGCAGGGTCTTAAAAACTGAGTTAAAAAGTAGTTAGAAAACTGTTAGAGCAAGGCTTGGAAGGCCAGTTCACGCTGGAGTTCACTACAGGGTAAGGCCAGCTCCTGTGATTCACCCCGCGCCGGCAAGGGGAGAATCGTTCACAACGTAGCCCTTAACAAATCGCTTGGAATTCAGCCTATGCTACCAGCTCCCAAAAAACTACATCAACAACAAAAACAAACCAAAACAATCAATTCTTCCGCAATAGCCTGTTTATAAAACATGTCCTTAAAAGCACATGAAATTCAGACCCAACCACTTTCCCACTCACTTACTCTGCCATCTGTTATGCATCCAATACAATATGTGAAAATGCGACCAATATCCCAGAACTCACCAGAAACTGTGTGCAAATCAGATGCCATCCCCTTGCTCATCAATTCGTACTGGAAGCCTGTAATCTTCCTGCTAATGTCCTGCTGAGGAGTGGCCTCAATGAACAGCCCTCCCTGATCGTAGCCAAAGCAATACACTTTACCAGGGCTGCGATCTCCATCTCTGACCAAGAGTTTCAGTTCTCCAGTTTTTTCCAAATAAATATTTGCTCCTGCAGAGTCCTTGAAGGGCTTTATGCAAACAGTTAAATGTTTGTAAGAGGCAGGTGAAGTGTTGGGTCGCAGGTTGACTATGAGTGCTCCTGTGGGATACATCCACTCTATTGACCCTTCAGAACAGCGGAGGTAGACCTGTTCAACATCCTTCTTGTGAGACTCGTGAGTTAAACCACTAGGGGAAGAAAGAAAGAGAAAGTTAGAGAAATGACGGCGCTGGTAATGTGACTGTCATAACCTCAAACCTTCAGAGACCCACATCAACAAACGCAGGAAGCCTATGAGGGTGTTATTAGCCCATCTAGCTCAGCAGCGGTCAGAAGTGCTTGTCTCTTGCAAGACTGCAACCTTAATATTATGAGACAATTTTAAACCATCTCCCAAAAGAAAAAGTCAAACCACCAGTAATTGACTTCAAAATTAAATAGGATATAAGCACATGATCAAAAGCAATTAAATTACTCCAGCCTCAGTTACTGCCCATCAGCTGAGCTGTGGCAAATGACTTGGCGCATACTAAGTAAAACATGTACACTTGAACTGCCTTCCTGGTGGCTTAAACCAGCACGTTCTCCAGCCTTGCAGATCGGACTCCACCTTTTTTTCAAGTACTTTGTTCCCCTTCCAAATCTATATTCCCAATGGATCTGAAACTGGGAGGGATGCCAAACTCACCCTGTGAACTGGAGCAAAGGGATGCTCTGGGTGATACTGATACCCCCCTGCCCCAGCTGGGCAGCCCGAATCTGCAGACTGGGAGGTAGGGAGAGAAGACATCACACTCTCCAGTGGTAGCTGGGGAAGTATTGAACTACACTGCTTTCTTTGGTACATGTACCATGTTCCTCAATTCTCCCCAACATGAGGTTTAGGCAGAGCTTATCACTTTATTGCCCAGCTACCAGCAGACACACAGCTACACGTGTTCAGCAAAAAACAGAACACGCAGCCAGTTCCTATAACTGGGATGCAGAGCCACCACCAGTCCTGTGTCCTTAGCCAACACCATGACTAAAAATTAACACTCCAACAGCTGTTTTGAGGGCCAGTGACCACAGAGATGGGACAGGAGAGTCACGCGGGGATCCCAGGGCCAACTGCAGTGAAAGGAGAGCAAACTGCCACGCACAAGCAGGGTGATTAGTAAATCCCCGAGACTTGCTTGTCTGTAGCTTAAAGTGGGGACAGCTCTAACCAGCCCTTGCTGCCTGTCGCTGATGCTGGACCAACCCCACAGGTTCTTCACCCAGAGTGACTCAAAGCGCTAATACAACATTGCATGCTGGAGGCACTACAGTTAAAAGAAAAAGTTGTAGGACACCTGGTTTATTACTTGCAGTATTTGGGCCATTAGGCAAAAATCCATTCCCAGTCCCTGTCCTGTCACAAACCTATTATGTGAGTATGAGCAAATCACTTCACCACCAAGCTTGTTTCTCCTTCTAGTTCCCAAACATCAGCATCTTTTATTCTGTGCCTGGTGAGCACCACCCAAAATGAGACCCTTGAATAGAGCTCACAGATCTGCTTTGCAGTACTTTAGAGAAGCTTCACAACATTCCCACTTGCAGGCAGATGAACCAAGACAGGGAAAAAAAATAATGAAAAAGTATTAAGTGATTCATCTGAGGTTACACAGGAAACCTGTGGCAAATAACCTATTTTATTACAATGCAAGTAATGACATTAAGTTCTGGTTTCTCAACAGAAACCTCCAAATACACAGTTCCCCACCCTAAAGTTATATTCAGGTGCTGAAGAGGGTTTAAATTCAAGCTAGCATTTAGAAAGTAACAAGAAGCCATGTATAAAAGAAGGGGAAAAAACCCCATATGGTTTGCATTTACTGTTGACGTGACTCATTATTGTGAGTGTCAGTGTGACCCACTTGATAGAGGTTACATGAGGAAGCTCAGCAAAATAAGGCATATTTAATAACAATAGTGCCTGCAAACATGTGCTTTTGAATAATCTTGAAAGCCACATCAAGAACACAGATGAGGAGAAAAGAGGGACAAGTTTTTGACCTTTAGTCCCTTGCCCTCAAATTCAGTAGTACTTAACACATTCAGGAAACTTAACTTTCAATGGGATATTTCAAGTTGACTGTAAATCCACATCTGGTTCACAAAATCGGTTTTCACCACAGCATGCACAAGATGCCACTCAACAGAAAACACAGGAGTCCGTTTATGTGCAAGCAGTGAATAAGTAAAATTAAAGAGTGTAAAGCTTAACTCTCAGCAAAGGGGCAAAAAACTACCCTTACACATCACTTGTTATTACTCAAGACATCAAAAAGAGCTGTAAAGGTTTTGCAGGACCTATGCTGGCAAATTCCACCCTGAAGGTCGAGTGTTTAAACAGAAGGAAGATACCAGGGGCAAAACTCTGAACTCATGCAGTGAAACTGCTTTTGCAAGTGATCCCAACAACACCGAGGCAGCGAATTTCTGCCAGAGGAAAAAGCCTTCGCATTCATTTTGTTCAAACATTCATGCTGTTCAAACAAAAAACAGGGTGGACTCTCAAATTACGTTCTGAAAGCCAATTATATCCCACAGGCAAGAGTGATGCCATTAGACAGATACATCAAGCACAAGTACCTGTACACATTAAGCCTTATATTAAAGGATGACTCAAAAGTTAAGCAGATTTCAAAATACCTGCTCACATTACCTAACAGCAACCACCATCATCCAGTAAAACCTGTCGCTTTGCTTTCTGTCAAAATGACATGTCACCACATTGAGAGATTGTTTAATGTCATGTTCTCACTGGCCAGTCATCAGACACATCATATCCACAAACTAATGGAGGTCCAGAAGCCTTATTTTTTTTCCTTCCAAGCTCATTTGAGTTTTTGGTTGGTTTGTTTGGGCTTGTTTTAAGTATATGGGGATGAGATAGGGCAGGTGTTTCATGGTTACAGTGATAGATGAACCACCCATCCTCCCTTTCAAATGTGTGCAATTTATTGGGACTTATTTCTATAGCAACTACTACTTCCTCATACCAATCCATGAGGACACTCTGAATCACTGCATTTGTCTCCTCACTCTTCTCCCTTTCTGGTTTCAGCCACCCCCTCTGTCTACCCTGAAAGATCTGTCACTGTATCAGTGCAGTAAGCTGTTGTGCTCCAACATGCAACAGCTGTTATTTAAAGAAAAAGGGAGCAGGAGGAATATTCACACTATTTACTTTAGCTCTTTATTTTAATTATTCATTACAGATGCTCTGGAGAGCCCTAGGAGCACCCATGTTCTCCCAACACCCCTCAGCGAACACAGGAAACTTTTGCTCCTAATTTGGGGTATCTAATTAAGGATGACAAGCTGGAGAGCATTGAGACTTGCCCAGAGCATCCACCAGTGCAGAGGGCAAGATCAATGGACATTATGCAGCCACATCAGAGCTGAATTCTTGCTCCTACAGCCTATGGTCAAAAACACCAGACCAGCATATTCTCAGCAAGTCACTCAAACACTTTTGCTCAAAGCATTGAGAGGTCATTGCAGTACAAAAACCTGAAGTTACAGCAAGAGTAATAAGCAGACACACACCATAGTGAAGTTTCTGCTTTCTTCTGGATAAAGCTTTCCTGGAAGCTCTCTGCCAAGCTATTTATTAAGGTGCTGCTACGGCCTGTTGAGGGTACTTAATTTGCAGGTGTCAAGCTGTGCATTGCATCAGATTTCCCTTGAAGCATGAGGGATACCTATAGGAATCCTACTGAAGCTCTTCATACTGCTCAGGGATATAAGCTGGTCACTTCTCTGCAAGTTAATAAGAGAAAATCATATCCAGAATATTCTACTTCTAAGATGACTGCTTTTAATAACGACATGTATATAAAGGTGAGAAAGCACTTTGGGGTTTACCGTAGAGATCACTACTAGCTTCCCAAGTCTGCCCGCACAAGACAACCTAGAACTTCTCCATGGGAAGCAAGATTACTGTTTGGCATCCAAGGCTCCAGATTTTTCAAAATTAAAGTAAAAAACATCATATGACTTCAAAACACTATATTCCACATAAAAAGTCCTTTCTGAGCCATATAGCTATTAGTATCCACACTGAAATGTGTAATTAGATGTTATTTACTGGTACATCAAATTACCTTTCCTTCCTAACTGCTAGTCTTTTAGGACAAAGCAGATTATATCTAATGGCCTTAGGACTGCCAGCATTTCTGGTGACACCCGTTTGCTACCAGTAAGGCCAAAGCCAGCCTGGGTCACCTTATCCCCCCCAGGACTCCTGTCCACCTGGACTCCCCTACTCAAGTGAAACCATCCAGACTGAACTGTGTGGGTCAGAAGGTAGATCCTCCTTCCCTGTGAGCCCAACAGCATCGTCAGGACCTGCCACCACCTTGGCTCCCCAGAGCAACAACAGGCGAGTGAGACCAAGCTTGCATCACCAGTTTGCCCCAAACTTAGTTACAGGAAATGATATTTCACTTCCCCCCTGCCACCAAACATCATCCCCTTAGTTGGTACCCAAGACATTGCTTATTCCAGCCCTGCTCAGGGGGCGTAGGTGGTCACTGCTTGCTCTAAGAACAGGACAAAAATAAGAACCAAACAGGACAAGATTACAGGGCTTTGTCACAGGTCCTTTAAAAAACCATGCTGTGTGGTAAGGTCTCAGTAAGTACACGCAAGTAGGGATGCTTAGGGACGCAAACAGGTACAGCTTTGGTGGGGGGAGATTGGCAACGCAAAATGACACAACTAAGATTTTGCCACAGAACTAACATGTTTGGTCCCTATCAAGTGGATTACCAGGGATTAACTACGCAGGAGTTGTCAGAAAAAGTTCAGAAAAAAGTAAATATCAAGCATCTGTATGTTTCAGACAAGAACAGCAAATAAATTATTACGTTTAAAGCCAATCCAGCTATTTCCACACTTTGAATTCCCCCTGCTCCAAAATACCCCACTGATACAAGCTGGCCAAACTTTTATTTTATAGAAAGTCAGATTTGTGCAGAATATTCAAGTAAGAACATTTTACTCTCCAAGTAATTACCTTCCAGTCGACAGAAAGCCTGATCCAGCAACACTTATTAGCAGCGTTGCTTTTTAAAGCTATGAACAGTGGAGGAGGTCACAGACCCAACCACACACGTTAAACTTATTACAAGCAATCAAAGGAAAGATAATTTGGGAGATAAACACTTGAGAACTGGAGAGCTTTCACAGCTAGCGCAATTAGAATAAATGAGGAGCGAGGCCGCCGTGCCAGCCCCCGCTCCCGGGGCTCGTCATCATCATCATCATCATCATCATCTCCGCGGGACGAAGAGCGGGAGAACTTCCCGGGAGTGACACCGGGGGCTGCGGCTGAGTGCGAAGTGCCGGGTGGGGGGAGTGGGGCCGGGAAGGGCGCTCAGCCCCGGGCAGGGCCGCCCTCGCCGCGGCGGGAGCGCTCCACAGGTGCACGGCATCCCGGGGCCAGTTCCAGCGGCTGCGGGAGAAGCCGGGGGAGACAGCCGGGGCTGCCCCGAGTGCGGCGCGGCCGGAGCCGTCCCGGCCCCGCTGAATCCCCGGGCGCGGTCGCGGAGCGCTGGGGACCGCGGGGAAGATGGTCGCGGGGAGAAACTTCTCCGCGGCAGACACGGCACCGCCCTCCTCCTCCTCTTCCACAGCCCACCGAACCGCGCTGCCGGGCACAGGGGAGCCCAGCCCGCCCTGGCCCCTCCATCCCTTCCCGCTCCGGGGCCGCTGCCCTGCGCCTGTTCGCGGCGAGCCCGCCGAGAGGGGCCTGCTCCCGGCAGGGGAGGAAGGCAGAGCGCCTCGCAGCCCCGGCTCTCCGCCTTCTGCCACCCCCATCCCCGAGCCCCGGCCGGGCATCGCAGCGCCCTGCGCCGCTCTGCAGCGGTAGGGCTCTCCCTTTTGTTTTCGGCACCAACTTCTTCCCCCGATGGGGCGGGGATGGTCGTGGCAGCTCCCGCTTCCCCCTCTTCCTCCCCATCCCGGCGGGGTCCCGCCTCACCTCCCCTTCCAGTTGCACAGGTCGCTGGAGTACTGAGCCGCGGCGCCGCCGCCCAGCAGCAGCCGCAGCCCCAGGAGCAGCGGCAGGAGCCCGGCGGCCGGGGCGCTCCGCATGGTCCCCCCCGCCGCCACCCCCTGGGCCGGTGCGAACGCGATGCAGGCGGCGCGGAGCGATGCGCGCAGCGCCCGGGAACTCGCCTACATGGCGGGGAGCGCAGCAGGGCGGAGCGGCTACCCCATGCCCGGCTCCGCGCTGCGCCGCTCTGGCTCTGAAGTTTGCACCAGCTCGCTGCGGGCTCCCAGCTGAGGGGCGGGGAGCGGCCCTGCCTCCCCGAGCCGCCCGCAGAGAGCCGGCTCCTCCTTCCCCCATCCCTCCCTCCCTCCCTCCCTCTGTCCGCCGGCGGGGCCCGCACTTGCTGCGCGAGCAAAACGCGGCGCCGGATCGGGAACCGCCGCTGCCCCGCGGGCACGGCCCGGCCCGCCCGGTGCCAGACGCCGCCGCTGCATTTCCCGGCCCCTTGCGGGTGCCCTGGCCCCGGGCGGGAGCGCTCCCGCCGCCGCAGGGTGCCCGCTCCTGCCCTGCCCGCTCCGGGCTGTGCGCTGAAGGGGTGATGCCCAGAGAGCCCGCTGAGAGCAAAGGGTTTCCTTTGTGCAGGGCACCGGGCCGCTCCGTCTGCGCTGGGGAACCCATGGATGCCTGTCCCGGGCAAGGCGGGGTGCCAGCAGTGCACCCCCCTGCAGCGGGTTCCTCTGCCCACAGCAAGATCCGCACCTGGGCACGGATCCTGAATGGACGGAGGGTGACAATTTTGCTGGAACCTTCTTGTGTATCCACTTGCCAGGAAGCACTTGGGAATTGATCTTATTTGTAAAACTCTCCAACACTTAATGACCACTCTGGATAAGTCCTTGTCTTGTTTAATGTTCCTGTTTATCTCATAGTTGACTTTGGATACTTAACCCTTGGTGGCAGAGACCCTTCTGTCAGAAACCAGAGGCAAAGAAATGCCTTCTGGATTGTGAGGGAAGTGCAGAAGATGAATCAGCCCAAAACCCAGATTACCCAGGCCAAGATAAATAGGGGAAAAACCCCACCCTAGATGTGGGGATGGGGCAGGGGGAGAGGATCCAGCTGCACACAGACTGCCCTCTGGTATGTCAGGTACCGTGTGTTTCCTTCAAAGAAGCAACAAGGGGTTTGAGATTGATATTGGACATTCACATATAGGAGAGGGGTTAAAATATTTCCAGATCACTGAGTTTCTCAGTCTTCTGTTGTTCTTTCAAGTGTCTGTCATGCAGCTTTGTTAAAGGCACTGCACAGATTTTTCTAGGTGAGAGTTCATGGATGAGTATTAAACATGTACACCCTGTTCACAGTTTGGTGTGTTACCCTCCTTAGTACCTTTCAAAACACCTCGCAAAGTGCCCCCATGCTGTGTGGGAGGATCTGATGGCTAAACCAGGATATTCCAGTTCTGACCGCTTCCACTGAGGATTAAATCCTTCGCAGCATATCCCCTTCCATTTGTGGGTTTAGCTTTTCATGTCGTTTTTGTTTGGTAAATTACAGGTACTGTTCTGTTGATCATGAAGTATTAACATAATTACAGTAATTATGTCAAATGATGCAATGGATGTAAACATGTCATTAGCATGCAGGGACAACACTGAGCAAAGTGATGACAACATGCAATAATGCAAAATGCCTGATTCTCCTTGTCATGTGCAGTGACACAGGCTTTAGAGCTCATTGCCTTGATTATTTCTTTAGGAGGGGGTTTTATAAGAATGTTTTGCTTCCTCTCCTCACAGTGGAAAGAAAAGCATACAGAGAAAACACCATATTGCTTTATTCCTTGGCATGTTTATATGTGCAGCCCTCTGCATGCCCCTCAGCTTCACTGTATCTGATTTCCTCTGCAATATTCTAACTCTCTGCATTTGACAAAACAAACAAGTGCCCAGGCAGCTGCTCACGTTACGCTTTGGAACTTTTGCAACTGCCTGAAAACTGGGAACTTTTAAGATACAGAACAGCGTGTGCTATTTTGCAGTGGCTCCTACCTCTGGCTTTCATTCTCCCACTTTTAACTCGGAAAAGGCGGCAGCGTTTAGTTCTGGGGACCCAGAAAAGTAACAGCGACATGGGGGCTTTGAAAGCCCCTCCTCTACTCCACGCTTACATGATCTTGGCGCAGTTCTTCGCCTGACCCAAGCTGCTGGGTCTCACAAATGAGCAAAGCCCGGGGTTGCGGCTTCAGAGTCAGGTCCAGGTTGAGCCTCCCCCAGTTCAGAAGTGAGGGGCAGGAGGAGATAGGGAACCTCTGCAGCGAAGGGGGCTGTTTGGTTTGCTCATTTGCATCTCAATCCCCACAATGCTCTTCCGGCTACTCACAGCTATTCCATAGTAGTGCTCTTGGCTGAGATCTGGGAACACGCTCAAAGGGTGAGGCAGCTTTTGGATGCACTGAGCTGTTTTCTGTTTGAGCTGTGAAAAGCAAACATCTTTTCAAGGGAGAACATTCTGAACAGTAATTTTTTTTGCATTTACGATTCAGAAAGAGCAGAACTTCACTGAAATCTGGGAGGAAAATATTGTATAATGTCAAAAGGAAACATATATCCTCTGCAGCAAAGGCTTCACACTACTCTGGAAAGAACAGTCACTAAGTTACTACACTGGCCTAATGTGGCAGGACTGGAGATACAGGTTCTGGAAGCAGCTTCATGCACTCAAACACTTGAACCCCAATAAAGCTCCATTGCCTTCCTCAAAGAGCAACTCAAAAGATAAGGACCTACACAGTCACTTCAGACACTTGCTTCTAAATTCACTTTAAATATTTGCTCGTCACAGCTACAAACCCAGGCACAAACAGCGGTGACTTTAAAAGACTTGGAGAACAGGAGGCTGCAGGAGGAGAACTTATTCAAGGACCGATGACTAATTTGCTTCAGCACTCAAACGTGCAGATTTGGATAAAACAAAACCAAGCGGTGATTAGAGACGGGCTCAAGCTCAGATCTGGACTTACATTTTCTTCAAAGCACGGCTGTATTTAGATCCCAGGTATTAGGGGCAAAACTCTCCTGCCAAGTCGGGACCCAGCTGGAAGGCAGACTGAGGGCACTTTCAGATGCAGGATTTTGGGTTAAGCACACCTCAGCTGAGCTGGTTTAAACAGTGTGGCAGAGCTGATCTGTTGAAAGGTCTCACTCAGCATTGCTGTCCCAAAGGGAATATATACGGGAGAACTGCAAACTCCTTGAGAGCCTGGCTGGTCATTGCCCAGCCCATGTGCTGGTTTCGCCATGCGTCCCCATGTTTTGCAACTCCCAACCAGCTCCCTCTCAGCTGATTTATTTTCACGCTCCTCAGCTTGCAGGAGGTGAATCAGGTCCTGTGGTTAGAGAGCAGCTCTGGTGCGTGGTGTGCAGCCCCTCGCTGCCTGCCAGGACGGGAAATCTGAAACTGTAAAGGAGGAGGGGGAAGGAGGAGAAGCAGGGTATTTTCTGGAAAAGCAAAGCTATAGCTAAACAGCATGCATGGCAAAGCGGGAGGGAGAAGAGAGCTGTGTAACAATTCAAACAAGCCACAGAGAGGACAAAGAAAATAAGTACAGAAGCAATACGAACAATAATTGAATTTGTAAGGTAAATCCAGTGGGCAGACAGGAGTAAGCAGAGTGGCAAAACAGGGTGAGGTGCGGTGGCTGAATGGACAGTGGGAAATGTCTGTGTGTGGTGAGGGGGGACCGTGTTACTTGCTCTCATGAAATTAAAATTAGTAATGAAAATACACCTATCCATAATTGCACACCTCTGCTTCTTCCTGCTTACTTCTGCTAGTGCTAATATCTGAGCACAGTTCCTATTACTCTTAAATCACTACTACTCACAGCTTGCTTTTCTTGTTTTAAATGGAAAAGTTTTGGCTTTTGGAATGTCACAGAAAGCGACACACATTTAAAAGCAAAATAAGCAAACCGTGCCTAGAAGAACCTAGTGCTGACTGCATGCCCAAAATCCTGTCATAGGGCAGCAGCATTTCTGATGGAACAGTGTCAATGTCGGGACTGCATTGTGAGCAGCGAGGCAGCATCGCAGAAGTGCTGAAAGAGGGGGCGGGGGAGAGGAGCTGCCCCTCTCCCCTTAGACACACAGGCGGCTCTGGAAACAAACAGCTCCCCCCTGACCTGGCAGCTCCCGCCGCACGCACCATCCCGCTTCCGCCGCTGCATGTTTGCATGGGGATCCCAACCAGCTCCCACCAAGCTGTAGGCTCAAAAGTCAGGCTTAGGTGTTTTCAGAGTCTTAATTGTCTAAAAACCAGGAAAACTCTGGGGAAAAAAAAAAAAAAAATCGTTATTTGGACAAGTTAATTATAAGACATTAAGCCAAAATAAATAAATTAAAAAGTGGAGGTGCCCAGGTTTGTGATGTGGCCAAACGAGCAGGTGAACCTGAAGTTCACCTTTCAGCTCCCACTGCACGAGGGATGGTGAACACAGGGATGTTACCTCTGCAGGCAGAGAAGTTCATACACCAGGAATAATGATACATTTGAGGCAAATCAGTAGTTTGGCAAATGTATATATGTATATATATATATGTATATATATATATATTTTTTTTTTTTTTTTTAATTTCTACACCTCCAGTTGCTGGCAAATAAATGTCCCTTTCTCCTCATGGTCTTTATTTCCATCTCAAGGTAAGACATGGGACTAACAGGAGCCTTTAAGCAGGGAAGTTGGGCATCCTCCCCTCCCAGGGGTCCCCAGTGGCAGTGGGGAGCGAAGCCCCTCTGTGTGACCACAGCCCCTCTGTGTGACCAAAGCCCCTCTGTGTGACGGAGACTGGGAACCCAGCCCAGGTAAGAGCCGCCTCACCTTGGCCAGCGCCTGCCTTTCCACACCGACTGCAGAGGGAGACTCCACTCCTGGCTACACTATTCTTAATTTAAGCAGGCAGATCTGGGAGCCTGAGTGAGGCGTAATCTCAGCCCAGGGAGTCTAAAGTGGAGTAAGGATTAAACCTATGCTCTATGATAGTGCTAAAACCATAGCTTTAGGAAACCAAAGACTTTTCCCAAACTATACAGCTTGGGACAGGAATTAGCAGGGCTCATTCGGAGAGCTTTACACTAGACTTGAAGGGGGATGCAGTTGTAGCTGGGCTTGCATCAGTTGGGCATCACTCTAGAGCTGATGAAGGCTGGGAGGCCTCCCATGCCCCTGGGGTGAAATCAGTGTGCTCAGCTCAATCTCTGAAATGCCTGTACACCAATGTGTGCAGCATGGGGAATAAGCAGGGGGAGGCAGAAACCTGTGTATGGGCAGGAGATTATGACCTGGTGGCAACTATGGAGACATGGTGGGACAGCACACATGACTGGAATGTGGTCATGGATGGCTATGTCCTTTTCAGGAAAGAGAGGCCAGCCAGGCGTGGTGGTGGAGTCGCTCTTTGTGTGAGAGAGCAACTACAATGTATTGAGTATTATCCACTCAGTTCCAGCAGGACAGGGAACTGCTGGAGAGAGTCCAGCGCAGGGCAACCAAGATGCTGAAGGGAGTGGAGCATCTCCCGTGTGAGGAAAGGCTGAGGGAGCTGGGGCTCTGGAGCTGGACAAGAGGAGACTGAGGGGTGACCTCATTCATGTTTACAGATACATAAAGGGTGAGTGTCAGGAGGATGGAGCCAGGCTCTTCTCAGTGACAACCAATGATAGGACAAGGGGTAATGGGTTCAAACTGGAACACAAAAGGTTCCACTTAAATTTGAGAAGAAACTTCTTTTCAGTGAGGGTGGCAGAGCCTGGCCCAGGCTGCCCAGGGGGGTTGTGGAGTCTCCTTCTCTGCAGACATTCCAACCCGCCTGGACACCTTCCTGTGTAACCTCATCTGGGTGTTCCTGCTCCATGGGGGGATTGCACTGGATGAGCTTTCCAGGTCTCTTCCAATCCCTGACATTCTGGGATTCTGTCATTCTGTGGTTTTCATCAAGCCAAGGGCCACAGCCTCACAGTAGCAATGGTTCCTGTGCTTGTCTCTCACCATATCCCCCCCTCCAAACACCTTAAGCTGTTAAGCAACCCAGCCCATGCAGACAGGAATTTGCAGTTTTACTGTTTACAGATCAAACTGAAAAGCAAGGAAGGGAATGATGTCTGGACACAAGCAGCCTATTGAGAGGATCAAAAAGGTAACACAAAGCACAAAAGATGGCTAAGAAATACACATCATTTGCCATCCCACACAGCAAGGCTGTCTCAGGACCTGGGGACCCAGGCAGAGGATTTAGTGCCTAAGCCCAGAGACTCCTCTGGGTTGCAGGCATTAACTCATGCTTGCATGCCTGAGACTGAATAAAGCTTCAGTCAAAACCAAAAACCTCTAAAGAGGCCTCCGCATATTGTTGTTTTGGGGACAGTCCTGTGCATTTCATCCACAAGAATTAGTGTTTTCTTTTCATTTCACAATAACCTAGGTATTTAAAATGTCTGCCAAAAAGTACTCAGAAACCCAGCATTTAATCTGAGGACTTTTCAAGAGGACCAGTTGTTTATTTCTAGCATCTAATGAACATTAATTTCCTGTTTTAGAAAACATATTTTATGCCACTGGTGAAGCTGATATTTATCTTGATGCATATCCTCTTGGCTGGCTTAGCTTTTCATTTTCTCTGGTTCCTCCAGCCCATGTGCACTCTGCAACCTGTAGACTCAGCCTGTGCAACCAGTAGCTCTTCAAACATCTTCACCAGTTTCCAATACATCGTGGGAGAATCTGATAGCAGAGGACACAGGCCCCAATCCATTAGTTGTCACCTCTCATAATAAAAACAAAGCTAAAGAGAATATTTGTAACGCTGATCTGAGAACAAGAATTTATTCTCCTTTCTGCTTCAGAACGTAGACAAAACTACTGGAAGTTACACTAAAGAAATGCAGCCCTTGCCAGGATAAACAAATATTTGCAGTGTTGTTTGCCACATGCCTGTCATGAAATAAAGACACTGACATGCATTTTAATGCAGCTCTCCTACAAATTGTGAAAAAATAATTGTGCACGGTGTATTTGTTGCTAGGTTACTAGAAGAGAAGAGGATATTTTTGCAGACACGATGAACTAACAAGGTAAATAATTCAACTTAATCATTTTCAAATTTCACACTTAATTTTCAACAGCAGGTATTTTCAGAGCCCAGATCAATCACAGATCTGATGGCTGGTTTTCGAGAGCAAGGCTGACAAGCTCCTGTGAGCCACATTTGGCCCATAGGATAGTTTTTATATGACAAACTTCCTCCCCCAGATAAAATGGCAGTTTTACCAGTAGGTTTGCCCAGTTGTTATTAACAGTACATGAATGTTCATTTCTTCTTAAACTCAATCACTCACTAGATCAGTGATGTCTTACCAAATATTGCAGCATTAACTACAAGAGCTCTGTGTACATACCCGATCTGTCTGCACAGCACTCCCATCAGCAACATTCAGGGAGGAACAGCACTAATTCTGATTAAAGCAGATCGGGGATTGTCCAACTCAATTGTGACATGATTACGTGTTTGCTCAAGGAAAAACAATGGATCAGATAATGAAATCAGATCTGTGCAGCTCCACAAAGCAGGGCCTTTTGTGCTGCTTCGTGGCAGGATTTGCAGGGCAGATGTATCTGAAGGAAGGAGTAAAGGGCTTTCTAGCATCACCCAGCTCAGCAGCAAGAAAACTCCTCCAAAGATACCTGAAGCTGAGATGAGAAGCAATTCTGCAAAACTTCCAGATGACAAACAATACATCTGCTGAAAGAGACTGTTCTGTTTTGGTTTTAGTTCATGTTTTGGCTATCACAACTTCATTAGGTCAGATTACACTCTCATTTAGGTGCCAACTAATCTGACCACATAAATGCTCCAGGACTGAGGAAAAGGCAAGTTGGGTACTCTGTCCAAGTCTCCACCCTGTTCCTTGCATGACCTTCTGGAAGTCATTTCTCTATATTATGATGCTGAATTTAGTTGATGAGGAACTCTGAAAATCAAATGACACAAACTGACACTGCTCTGCCAATTTATTGTTGCGAGAGCAGTGGCAAAGCCTGAGCAATAATGAGAGCTCGAAGGGATGGTTGAGACTAAAAGATCTCAATCTGAAATGTCCCAAGGACAGTGACAAGCCATGAAATGAAAACTGGCAAGTAATGACTAGCAAACTAGGAAGTATTTTTATGCAGGAACACCATGAAGCCAGAATACATTTTAACATTTTTAGAAGATGCTGTGGTCACCCAAACTCTCATTCTTTTATCGCTTTTGGGAGAAGACCTTGAAGCAGTACTTAAGTACCAAAGCTGAACTTTGCTGTCTTGGTAACATGTATGTCTATGTATCTTCTGCATTCTCAGACAGGATTCTGGCTGAAAATCCAATCAAACTCATTCAAGGGTAAGAAGACCAGTATAAGAAAACTGCTGGTAAGATCAGTGTAAGGAAAGGGAATCCTCTCTGCAGTTGATTTCACTGGATTCTTGTGCTCCAATGTAGAACTGGAAGAAGCTCCTTGTTATATACATAACTTTCTCATTCTTCTCTTCCTACGTCTCATGCTGACAAGACTGGCTTGGGCCTTATATGGACCCAAATATTAGAATGGACACAATCTCTCAGTCTGTACTTTTTTCCCCTAATAGTGACCTATCTCATGCTTGCTAACCAGTCTTCTAACCAGAATTCTGGAGATCTCATTCATCATGTAGATCTCGTGTTGTTTATAATTTATCCTTCTTTCAGACTGCAAGAATGAGATTACTTTCTTCCATATGGGAAGATTTTTCTCCTACCATTTCCAGTCATCTTCTTTTTTTCTATTTTATCCAAAAAGGAAGAACTACTTCAAGGGGAAAAAAAATGTAGAACTAACCCAAATGGTTGATTATCTTTGCATCTCTAGCTCCATTTCATGCCTCCCTCACTTCACAGCACTATAACCTTTTTGAATTGCCCCCTGTGATATCCACTCCTTCACTGTTGACCATTGCTCACTAATTCATTGCTTGTTGGATCAGCTGGGCACTTGCACAATCGAGTCTTTGTTGTGCCTTCAGACAGGCTGCAAGTCACAATATTGAAGCAGCACAAGGACTGTTTCCTCTGCTGGTATTCTTCTTCGCTGGCATTTAGGAAGACAGCATCCTAAACACATGAAAAGCATATAAAGTAATTATGACAATGATTCATACAAAAGCTCTCGTTTAACTGGCTACACAATATCTTTTCCCCTTCAATTGTCATAAGAGAGTGGAATACTCGAAAGTCTGAAGAGTTTTTGCAAGTTTGTCAACTGAGAAAGGAGAATTTGCTGCTTTGAAAAATGTAGCGGAGGTCAGGTTTGTTTAATGAGTCAGTAGGTGACGGTTGGTGCTAAACAGCTAGTGGGGATCCTAGAAGAGATGCTCTCTCCAACCAGTTAATTGGCCCAAACAGAATGTAGTTTTCTAACTAATAAGCACTGACAGTAATGAAGAGCAACTGCAGGGGTGGCAGGAAGATAACAGAATGCACATACCAAGATTCTGCAATGGTATGAAATGTCAAAGTTCAAGTTTACATGCATGATAACTACAATTGGCATATGGGTTGTTTGGTGCATAAATAATTTGAGAAGCCAAGATGAGAATACGAACAAATATAACTTTATATAGTTTAGAGGTTTTAAACCAAAATGAAACTTCTCTTATGCATAGACGGATACCCCAGTATTTAAATACCTACAGGATCTGCCTCTAGGCCAATGCTATCAATGGAGCTGGACACCTACATATCCTTGAACTCTGTCTCAATAGGCAGAGTATTGGACATAGCACAAGAAGCAATGTTAGCAAAATGCTATTTTTAGTTGATTTCACTTGAAGTCAAAATGAGGATCTTGGCTTCCCAGATGGTGAAATTAAATCTCTCCCTCAGTAGAAAAAAAAAAAAAAAGAAGTACCTTATTTGGGAAGGGAAAGTTTAGATATAAGTTAAGTAGCTGTGTTGATCATGGAAAGAATAAGAGTATTCAGCAGAAGCAGATGAGGAAGGATTTTGTCACAGAGAGGGAGAAGCAGAGTCTTTTGTGTATGATGGTTTATTGCAGGCTCTAATGGCATCACGATGATGTTACCAGGGAGCCTCTATACAATGAAATAATTTACTGTCATCTCTTCTATCCTGCTAGCACAACAATGTAGTCTCCATAGACCTACTGCTAAAACAGTTTTGATAGCCAAATTCTATCCGTAGTATGTCACAGAGGATGCCATACCTTACCAAAAAAATACTTGACACTGTTGTCAGTTTATTGTCAAAATTATTGTGAATTGATAATGTCCTTTGAAAGGATTATAGTACAGATAGATTTTCTGAGGTCTAAAGAGGTCCAGACCTTCCTTTCCCTCTCACGCACCCCAGTGTCGGCAGCCCCCATGGTCCCCAATGCTGCATGGGGCTGAGGCTTCTCCTCAGTTCGCCCAAACCCGGGGAAGAGCGGGGTGCTGTGCAGGTCCGAGAGCCTGCAGGTGCCATCACCTCCTGCTCCCCACCACAGCTTGGTGGCCCAACACGAGCATATTCCTATCGTGAGTCTGGACTTGATGATCTCACATCCCTCCCCCAGCCCGGGGACCACACACATGATGGGAAGAGGTAGGACCAAGCCATCCCAGGTACCACTTGCACGATGGGATGAGGTAGGACCAAGCCATCCCAGATACCACTCGCACAGCTTGTTGGCTTCTTTCCTCGTGGAGCCGGAGGTCCCCAGGTTAGCAGCACATTTGTCAGGCTGTTCAAAGGCCTTCCTGGCCTTGAGGCCTGTTACATTCACTAAAGACAGTACGTTAAAATGGAGTAACAGCTTTTCATTGAAAGAGAACAGTTTCCTGTCTCTGTTCTGCTCACATCTGGCCAATTTTCTGTCGAGAATTACATCTTTACTACTCTTTTACAACACACAGCCAATATAGCTGTAAGGGAGTAAGCTGCTCACTATACTAGCCTTTGTATTATCAGCAGTATTATTAGTCTTAATGAAGCTGTAAAATCTGTTTTACTGAAGATGCATGAGCCTGAAAGAACTTTAAATTTCAAAACCCAGGGTGAGTCTGAGGAATTGGCATTTACAGGAAAATGGAACAAGAGTGTTTGCTTGAAAATTAAAATTAGTCACAATAAACTGTACTTTAAGACCCACTTTTCAGAGTAGATTAGTATTTTAAGAACAATATGAAAAGATATAATAAGCTGTAACATAATAAGATGTATTTTATAGGGTAGTATAAAGTTTTAAAGAACCTATTGAATTCCATTTTCAATGAAGATGTATTAAGTAAATGTTGCTGTATTCTCTAGAGCTATACAATTCTTGTAATACTTTCTTCAGAGGCCTTTGGCTAATTCATAATTCAAAATATTACTCATTTCCTTTCCTGTCTGTATGTCATATAAAGATGTGCATCCAATACATTGTCTTGTAGATCTCTGTATATTATACACATCCCAGTTCCTGTTATGTATACATTCCTTTGTAGGGATATGATTTATTTCTTTAAGCACTTTCCCATCTTAAAATGTCAGATGCTTCCTGTACTTATATACAAAGAAGTTTAAGCTCCCAAAGGTATTGAAGTTCAACAAAATTCTGACTGTGGACAGTATGAATTTCCCAGTGAATCTTTGGGAAATACTGTATTTCACCTACTTTCCTCAGCTCTCTAGCATAACTTTATTTGGTAAGTGTTTAACACCTCAGCCATCAAGAAGAGGTGTGGTTTTGAAAAACAAAAAACCTAAACTGAACTTTCTAAAGGTTTCTTCTTCCTCGAGTAGAAGCTTTGATTCCCAAGGGTTATCACTTGTGGCACACAGGAACTTGTCAAGATTAGGAAAATGGGATTTCAAGGCTAACTTTTATCTATTTCCATTATCTGAGTCTTGCTATCTTTTGTAAATAAGATTTTTTTGCCTTCCAAATAACTTACTTATAAAGCTTTTTGGGTAATTAAGGAAAATGTCATTATTACTTTACTGAGTTTCAGATTGGTTACTTAATAACAAAACTCAACTGTATTAACTGAGGTAACTAGACCATCATCCGTTGCCTGTCACCGCATTCTCCAGATTTCACCAGCTAAAAAGTAAAGATGTTTCTTCTATTGTATTTTTAAAATATAGCATTCTACAGAAACATTCCTTTAAGATTGCCAAATAAAATTCTCACTTTGCATAAGATTGCTCAATTATTATAGCCCTAGGCAAAGAAACATCTGCACCGATCCTTTTCAGTTCTGTGGAAGAACTGTGTCTCTCCCTTGCCGCTGCCTTATCTCCTGCAGACTTAATGCCACAAAACCACACTAAATATAAAGGTATACTCGACAGCTTGAACAGCAGCTAAGAGAATGGCCAAGGCAGAACAGGGAACCTGCACAAAATTGCAATGCAGCCCAGCCAACCGATGAGAGGGCGTGAAACGAGAGTGCACAGGGAGTGGGATGACGGGTGGTGGTCAAGGGGAGTGTTCTGTTTAGAGGTGCGCACTGGTACCGAAATGAATGGGATCTTTCTAGTTCACCCACAAAGGTACCCAAGTCCAGCACTCCTGTTAACAGAATATTTGTGACATTTGCCAACTCATAAAAACAACCGCGGGCTTCTTCAGATTGACTCATCTGAAAAAAAGAAACAAGCAACAGCAACATCCTTTATAACGGCAGCTAATTTTTCAAAGAGAGAAATGTATCACACAACAGCTCTTCTCTAAAGAGCAATAGCATTTTTCAGTGAGGGTATTCAAACTCAATATGCCTAAATTATAAGAGGTTTTATTCAGAGCCATTAGCCCTGCAATTTCAGCTGAGCATTTGAAGTCTTGAGTACACAGGGAAATTGGCCCAAATAACTCTTAGGTACTAGTCCCCACTAGCAATAAAGGCTTGAAGGCCAAAGGAAGGCATTAGCAACTCCCTTAACAGGGTGTACACATGTAACTAATTGGAAACCAGTAAACAATTCTTGTATTGAAGCACAAAGCAGATAATCTCACTCACACTACTTCAGTCATTTTCTTCTCATGTGGCTGACTGGAATAAAACTGTTAAAATACTGTTTCCCTCATGCAGAAAAAGATCTAGGGGATATAATAGATCCCAAGCTGATTAGGAGTCAACAGTGTCAAGCCATTGTGAAAAAGGCAAACACTGCACTAAGCTGTGCAAACAGGAGCATGGCTTGGAAGATGTGGGATGTAATCCTGGTCTGCCCAGCACTGGTACAGCCCCCGCGGGGACACGGGCTCTGCCGCTGGGTCTCATTGCCCAGCAGAGATGCAAAGTGCCCAGAGAAAGTCCAGGAGAGAGCAATGAGAATAAACAGAGGTCTAAAGCGTGACCAGCGAAGAAGGACTGAATGAATATGTGCATAACCTAAACAAGAGAGCAGGATGGGGGTAAACGTAACAATAATCTGCAAATACATAAATGGTGGCTGTGGAGAGGAAGGGAATGGCTGGTTTTCTGTGTGTGAGATGGATAAGGACTAACGGATTAGGGATGGAGTTTGCAAGCCCTACCAGGCAAAGAAAGGGTTAAGGCAGGCATTAGCAAGAAAGCAGCTGAGAAGGCACACAGCTGCAGGGGATAAAACACTGGGGAGAGGGCTATCAGAGGACCCCTAAGGAGGGGGCTGAGGGAGCCTCTCAGGGCAGAGACACACACAGGCTTAAGGGATGTTAGGCTGTGTCTTTTGTAAGAGTCTAGTCTTATCTTTGGCAGGTTACTGGCCTCTGTGTTTGTATTGACTCAGTGTGTTTGATTATGAAACGGCTATCTTCTTTTAGGCCTGTAAAAAAGCAGGATATGGTCCTAAGGTTTGAATTATTTTTTTTTAAATAGCCCAGCAGAATTTTTCACATCTGGCCTAAAACGTGGTCAAAGTGCTGGATCAACTGAGGTAGGAGGAAAGTATTAAAACTCCTTCTACTAACAGAGGACTCAAACCGAGGAACTGTATCTTGGGAGCCGAAGACTTCAGTCTGTGCTGGGAGACAGCAAGAAGCTTCTGTATAAAATGGAAAAGTTAGGGAGTGGGCTCAGGCTCAACAGCTCTGAAACTGGGGACATGATAAATGTCTGGATGTTTTTGCAAGGGGGGAAAGATCTCAGCCTGCCAAATTTGATGGAGCTTGGAAATTGCAGCAAGAGCTAGGTGAGATATTAAGAAATTCTTTCTCAGGGTAAAGGCGGTGAGGACTGCGATATATTGCCTGAGGATTTTATAAAGCCTCTGTTGTTGGAGGAAGGCCTTTGAGGACAGGCTAGTAGGTATTCGTTAGGAACAACAAAGTTGATCCAGTCTCATGACAGCTGCCCTATAGTGCTATAATGTGAAATATTGCATCTCTCTTTTCTTGCCGTTCTCCTGTGATGCTTTATGAAAATAATGGAGCATTTCTAGAAGCTCAAAGCATTCTTTGGATAGAAGTGGTTTCAAAACCAGCTGTAAGCTGAATATTTTACTGACTCTGTTGAATGATCCTTTCAACATGGTGTGCTCTGGAAATACTTCAGTACCGAATCGTGTAAATTCAGTGATAAATATGTTAAGAGGAAAACTCTATACTCTTTCTGTCTTCCCCATAAAGGTACAACTAAATTAAGTTGCCCGCATGTTCCACAACCTTTGTAAGGATACTCTCTTACCCCTTCAGTTACAGTTTAACCTTTTTCAAAAGAGACTAAACCTAAGACTACTTGGCCTAAATAGCCCTGGCGATATCCTACACAATAAGTACTTATATATATTTTTTAACTCCCAGTGAAATCAGTTGAGATCTCAGAAGTCAGCCGGTCTAAGCTGTCTGTACTATAACTAGCCTATGTCATTTTTTAAATGACAGAAATAAGTGTAAAGAAAGCAAAACAACTTTCTAGATAGTCTTTCCAACACGATGAGGAAAATTTCTATTTGATAGCTGAAGCCTCTAGAATGTGCAAGTTTTAGGTTCACAGTAATGATCCTCAAGAGATTGTTTTATCAGAAATAAAAGCTAAAAACTAGTATGATGAGAAACGTCTTTGATTCTGCTTTTAGCTGTAAGAACAGCTTTGTGTGCTGTTCCCTACCACTCTCTTTGAAGTACAGCAACTGGAAGTAGGACCAAATCATTTTTGCTTGCTTCTAATGAGATTGTCATGACAGCATCAGGAGATCTTCCATTCTGACCCACATGAAAGAAGAATCGGCTCTGAAACAACAGACTATATTTTGGAAACTCTTTAGTTGCCCAAGAACCCAGAAATGCCAGCTAGATTTTCAAAAGCCAGTAGGTAACAACCCCCTCAATGGAAGCTAGGAGCCCGGTTTGTGCTGAAAATCCCACTGAATAGTTTTTGCGTGCTTGCGGCCTTTAAAAGTCTGTCCAAAATCCCCCCAAATGAAAATCACATTTTAAGTAGATGTTTGTATTTAATTACCCTCTGTGGTCAGCTACAGAACATAACTTAGAAAACATTTCTGGTGGTTTTGGTTGGTTCTCTGTTTTCCTCGGGGAAGGAAGCCTGGGCTTTGCTCTGCATTTTGCAGACTGCTTGGCATAATGAGGCACTGGTCCCTGACTAGGACTTTTGTTTGGTTCAGCTCGAGTAAAGCAATACTCTGCTACGCTTTCCTAGATAAAGCAAGGCATGCAGGCAGTGTAAAAGTGCTAGCAGCCTTCATCGCCGGGAAAAGAAATGATCATATTCAGTAGTGCTGTTCACAGAGAGATTAAACTCAGGCTGGACCGACAGAAGCGGTGTAGATAATTTGAAAGACATTCTGTGGGTGAATTACAGCTTGGCCATCTTCCTCACCTCCTCGGGTCTCAGATTTGTGCGCCAACAAACATTTTAAGATAACTCTGCTCTGTTTGCTCCTTGGATTGTCTAGCTGTTTAACAGGCTCTTCAGATAAACAAGGGATAATCTCAGGATTTTGCTGAACAAAGATTGCTTTGTGCAAATTTTAAAAATTCTGAACAAGTTGTTGTATAGGACCTGGCCCGGCAATGCCTTGGTTGTGAACACGGTCAAGGGAGTAAGTGGTTGCACAATCATAGTTTCAGTAGTTAAATTACCAATAATTAGATCATTACCACCGAGTATTTTCCAATTTTTTAAGTTTATTAAAAAATAAGAAAGGCAATGCTAGCACTGAACAGACCAGTCTTAACCAAGAAAAGTACTGACTGGAGAGGTACAAGTAAAACACGTAATCAGAGAACAGGTGGGAAACTGGAGGCACCATTTATTGAGGGAATCAATCACAGACAGGACCCGCACACCTCGAGCCAGGCCGGCGGAGCGCCGGGGGTGACCCTGCAGCGCAGAGAAAACGTTTTAAAACTTTAAAACGCCACCCAGCAGCCCCAGCTCCTCCTTGAGCCAGCGATGGACGCGGGTCTCCCCAGGTCCCCCCAGCCCGCAGGCCAGGCCGCGGCCGCCTTCCCGCTCCTCGCTGCCGACCTAGAGCGTCGCTCAGCGGCGCTTCCGGCCGCTCCAGCCGCCTCCTCGATCGTTGTTCCTCCCGCTGGGGTTTCCCGCCGCGCCCCTCGGTGCGCGAGCGGCTTGAGGGGACGAGGCGGGAGCGGGGGGGGGCCCGGCCCTGAGGAGAAACGCGGGGGGAACGGGGCAGCACCCCGCGGTACGTGCGAGGCACCCGCCCCGGGCGCTCCGGCTCCTCCAGGGACACCTCGGCGGTGAGGGAGCCCTCCCCGCCCTGGGGGGCGGAGGCGGCCATGGCGGAGGCGGGGAGAGCCGGCGGGAGCCCCGCCGCAACGCGCCGCCCTGTGCCCCCCCGGGCGGCGGGGCGAGGCTGCGCCGTCCAGGTGGTACGTGTCAGGCGGAGGCCCGGGCAGGGAGCGGGGCGGCCGGGGCTGGGCAGAGAACAAAGCGCAGAGCGGCTGTGGCGGCCGCACCGGGTCCCCCCGGAGCTCCGGGGGAGGTTTCGCTGCGGCCGCTCGGCTGAGGGGGCAGCGGGTGTCCCGGGAGCCGCTCTGGCCTCGGGGCTGTGCTGCTTGGCCCCACAGAGTGGCTGCAGGGGCGTTTGGTTACGTGGAGTATGAAAGGATAGTTAAAAAAAATTCTTACAGTACTTGGTTACTCCCTCTAACGTTTTTTTTTTCTTTAAATTAGTTTTTCTTCTACAAATTCATACACATAAACCTGATGAGGTTTGGCAATAATTAAGGTGCAGTGAGGCAAACATCTGAAAAGGAAAAAACAGATCAATGTGCAAGTGAGAATTACAAACACCGTATCGGAGTCTCAGATCCTAAAGGCAGGTCATAGTTTGCAGCCTGAAAGGCTTCCTGTGTTTATTTAAAGTATCTCGTGTGTAAGATTTGACAGAGCTAGTATGTTTCTGCCAACAGCCATGACTTTCTGAATGGTTTGGAATAGTGACTCATACGAAAACTTCATTTAAAAATAACAGTTTCTGACTTCTATGAAGTCTTCAGCATGTTAAAATGATTTTAAAATTAATTTTCCATATTCAGATGTGGAGGCAGGTAGGAGCCAACTTGAAGCAAAACCTGAGGAAACTGAAATTTACCATTTCTTTTGGAGTTGTTTATTGTATATATTCTCAGTAGAGGAGGATGGTGGTAATGTCAGAAGTAGGAGATTTTTTTGATACAAAACATGCAGTTGCACAGTTTCTGCCATTTTTTTAACCTTACATTTCTCCCCTTCAGTCTTAAGATTGATGTGTTGTTTTTCAGTGGTCTAGCTGAGGGAAGAAGGGAGGTTTTTTGGTTGAGTAATACATTTGTAGAAGAAAGGGGATCGAACTACCTGTTAACCATTTTGCGGTCTGTCATTTTTGCCATACATCAAAATTCATTTTGCAGTGAGTCCAAGAATCATTATATTCAGCTTAATGATGGCAAAACTGCGTTACTAAAAATACCTAAAACCTGCTTCAGGTCTTATTCTAGAATGTGTGAAGTTCAGGGAAAACCACATAGGGTCACAATCTTCAGATCTGATTCATAGTTCTGTGTTTTAACTGTTGTACTTGGCTCATAGGCCATGAAAGTGTTGAATTTTGCTTTAAATCAGTCTCAGCTAATGAAATGATAATTCCGACTCAGTTGTCACTTAGTTGATCTTGTAATGACAAAAATACATTAGTTGCTTCCAGTTTATGTCCCTGTGTTGGCTCAGAATTACTTCTAAAGAGCTTTATGCGTATTTCTGTAGTTCACTGTTATGGTAACAGCTTCAAATGTGTGAAAGGCTGCTGCAAAGAGAACTGGAGTGATAATCCGTGCTGGGATCAGGAAGTAGTAGTTAGTGTAAACTGCAGAAAAAGGAATTTAGATATCGGTAAGACTGCTTCAGGTCTCACTTACACCTGCTAAATAGAGAGTGCCTTAGCAGGGTTGGTGTTTCTGTCCCTGGGGATCATGGTTTGTCAGCAAGGATACAGCTGTACTTGATCTTGTTTTGGGACAGAATAAATCAACAGGGCCTCTTGAGGTTACTACCAGCTGGATTTTTTACTATGAATCTACACCTGTAAGTGAAATAGTACTCTGGTTCGTGTTTTTCCCTCTTTAAATGAACCGAGGTGACTGAAGTATTGAATAATTCTTGAGTAATTCAATTTCAGTATTCTTTTAGTATTTTGTTTCTTAAGATTCTCACATGTTCACAATAGGAACTACTCCTCTGTTTCTTCAAACTATGCATTTATGGTTACACCGCACGATAAGGAGTTTAAGTTCTGCTTCTAGGAACCTCTTAAAATATCCCATGAGACTTTTACAAGTTACTGAGGCTCTTTGCCTTAAGTTCCCCATCTATAAATGATCTTAACAGGTACGAGTTTGGACTCTCCTTTTACAAACACAGCCACGGTGTTACTGTGCTCATTTCTTAGGACTTGTACTCTGTGAATGGAATGTATTCATTTTTCAGATACTGAAAGTATTTGGAGAGGTTGTTGGCTTTTGGGGGTAACTAGAACAGTGGTGAGTGATTGAACAGAGAAATCCCCCATCTCTGGCTTCTAACCAATTTAAAAATATTTCAGATAAGTTTTTGTGCTTTGCGTCTATGTGGCTGAAACAACAGAAGCTGTAATAGGAAAGTCTGCCATTGAAATGGTGAACTACAGAACTATGTCATATGTCATCTTGTAAAGTGCTTAATAGTAGTTTTAGATAGAATGATTTTTAAAAACTTGGCTAGAGGTCAAGAGTACAGGCTGCGTATATGAGCATCTCCAATTAGGTAGTAAGCTTAAAATTGATGAGCAAGATACATTAATGGAAGACCAAAGTAAAGAGTGTCATAAGAAATGCAGGAATACTAGAAACAGGTATGGTGTTATAGATGTTTTGTTAGCATTTTTGGTTCAGTAGTCTCTTTTGTTTCCTTGTGAGATCTACTGAAGGTCATATTACAGAACTCAAAAAATGAAAAAAAGGTTTGATAGAGAAGAAAACAAATAATATGTTTATAATGAAAATAAAGGAACTTTACCTACTTTTAAGGTGCATTTTTTGTGAAAGTTAGTTTAAGAAGGATCTGGCATTTTTCCTTTTTAATGAATATTCTTATGCTGACATACAATTGGATTTTTTTTTTTTAGTCTGTCATTGTGCCTGTTCACAATAGCGAATGTTGGTTAGATCAATGCTTGAAGTCGGTTTGGGATCAAGATTTTAAAGAAACCATGGAGCTGTCAGTTTTTAATGATGCCAGTAAGGTATGTTTCAGACCTTGTTTAAAATACTGTCCAAGTAAATACTGTCTCTGATAGGAATTCACAGAATTGACTGGGTTGGAAAAGACCTCAGAGATCATCAAGTCCAACCCTTGGACCCAACACTGACCGCTGGGGACACCACTAGTGAGTGGCCACCAGCTGGATGCAGCCCCATTCACCAGCACTCTCTGGGCCCGGCCCTTCAGCCAGTTCTTAACCCAGCAGAGAGGGCACTTGTCCAAGCCATGGGCTACCAGCTTTTGCAGGAGTATATGATGGGACACGGTGTGAAAGGCTTTGCCGAAGTCTAGATAGACCACATCTACAGCTTTCCCCTCATCCACCAGGTAGGTCACCTGATCATAAAAGGAGATCAGGTTGGTCAGACAGGACCTGCCCCTCCTAAACCCATGCTGGCTGGGTCTGATCCCTTGTCCGTGCTGAAGATGCTGTGTGATTGCATTCAGGATGATCTGCTCCATAACCCTGCCAGGCACCGAGGTCAGGCTGACAGGCCTGTAGTTGCCAGGGTCAGCTTTGCAGCCCTTTTTGTGGATTGGGTTAACACTCGCCAATTTCCAGTTGTATGGGACCTCCCCAGTGAGCCAGGACTGTTGGAAGATGATGGAGAGCGGCTTGGCGAGCTCTTCTGCTAGCTCCCTCATCACCCTAGGATGGATCCCGTCTGGTCCCATAGACTTGTGAGGATCCGGATGGCTCAGGAAGTCACCAGCTATTTCCTCCTGGAATACAAGGGGACTATTTGGCTTCCTATCTCTGTCAACCACCTCCAGAGGCCAGTTGTCCTGAGGGCCACCTGTCTTACTGGTAAAAACTGAGGCAAAGTAGGTATTAAGTACCTCAGCTTTCTCCTCATCTTTGTTAACTATGTTTCCCTCAAAGTCCAACAGAGAATGGAGGTTTTCCTTGCCCCTCCTTTTGTTATTAATGTATTTAAAGAAGGACTTTTTATTATCCCTAACAGAATTGGCCAAATTGACTTCAAATTGCACTTTTGTTTCCCTGATTTTTTTTCTGCATGATGTAGCTATTTTCAGAAATTCTTTGTAAGTAGCCAGCCCTTTTTTCTTGTTTGGGACTGTGTTTAGTTTACTATGCAAGCTAAAAGAGCTTTCATAATTTTTCTAGGATGGTTCAGCTGAAATAATTGAAAAATGGAAGATCAAGTTGGAAGATGCTGGTGTTCCAGTAATCGTTAGTAGTAATGATTCGTCTCAACCTCGAGGTGGTATGTAACTTAACAATGACTTTGTTTGAGAGTTAGGTTGTTATCACAAGCATCCTCTGTTTACAGTTTGAAAATTGTCTTTGTAGCCACTTGCATTGCAGTTGAAAAAAACAAAACAACCCACATTGTTTTCCAGAGCTCTCAGTTCAAAAAGTCATTCCAATTTAGAATTTGGCCCCATTGGTTTTGGCTCTGTAGAATTTGTTCATAAGTCCAGGAAAGAAGAACTTGGCTTAACACTTGTCCTCTACTCTGCAAAATAATTTTGTTTGATTATAGTATACACAATGTTGTTAATGCTTACAGTTTTACTGTGGCTTTCTGATATCTGATTTGTCTTCAGGAGCTGGGTTTTAGGAAAAAAGAAATAGAACATTTCTTACATAGTGATTTAAAAATACATGCATATCTTTCAGTATTATAGAATAGGTTCTGAAATAGATCAAAATACTGGTTCGATATCCCTTTGATGATCAGATGAAAACACAGGTGTCATGGAGGCACCCTGAGGTTAGTTTAAGGGACAACAGGATCCAAAACAACTTTTATTAAACCGGTGAGAAATAGGGTTTTAGCTCTCCAAAAGGGACTTGAATACAGGTTCAGATATCAGTTGAGGTAATTATTAAGGGGCAGCAACTAATACAACAGGAGGTCCATAGTGTGCATGCACGTGGCTTCACCGAAAACGATGCCAGGGTTGTTAATTATGGTACTTAGGAAAGTTGATTAGTACTCCTTGTTAATACCATCTTATTATATATTTTCAATTTTTATAAAATATTTTCTATGTATAAAGTCTTGTTCCTAATTAATTATGTATGTAAACTAGTTTTTAGTTTGCAAGATCACACAGGTACAATATCTTGGCAATAATTCCTGTTAAAATTTTGAAGTCAGTTCACCTGTGTGCTTTAGGAAACTGAAACTAAAGCTAAATTCAATTGTGAACTACTTTTGTGCCATTAGAGTTATGTCATATTAATTTTCTGTTTTAACATGGAATTTGTCAGCTGAAATCTGAACAAATCTTTAAGAAATTGGGGGTGGGGGATGCAGCTGTGGGCATTGTTTTAAACAGTATGAAATGCACAGTTCTTTAAAAAACAAAACAAACAAAAAACCCCAAGCTTATTCATGTGGAAGTCACTCTCAGGTCACCATTAAAATGAGGACATCTTTATTGTTGTTACATTTTAGGAGCAGGTTACTTGAAATCCATAGTATTTGTTTGCTTTCAGTGATTCACTTTTATTATGTTAAGGACTAGTTACAACTGTAAGGAGTCCTTCCTTTAAAAGAAGATGCTTTAGTACAGAAACAATGTACTAGTCAGGCTTCACATCTTCAACTATTTACACAAGATTAGGATTTATTTCTAATTCTTTTCTAACGTGTAAAAGAAAAGGGTGGAACCTCGAAAAAAAGAAAGGGTCACTTGCCTAAAAAAAGGAAACCTTTTTCTTTCCAAGAGTAAGGAATGTTAATATCTCACTGAGGCTTAAGTTTTTACGGTTGTAACCATGGTAACAGGCTCTTTTCACCAAGTAAGCAGGCTGTACAAAACTCAGAGACCTGGCACAAACATTCGATTTTGTTCAGTAGAGTAATATTTAAGAAAAATTTTTACTCATGCCAAACATGGGGTTCATTGTGGTGAAACAATTTTTGATATCTAGTTTTTCCTATGGGGAGTTACATCTCTCTTATTAATAATTTTTAAAATATGTGTGTTTTCTTTTGTCCTCTCTAAAAAAATAGCTGGTATATGAATAGCTTCAAGGTAGTTTCTGTCTTAATCTTAGAAAGAGATATTTTCCAACTTTTCTCATAATACTAAATATTTCATGATTGTATTTAATGTGTTCTATTTGAAAATGAGATCTAAAATGTTTCAGAAAGTTCATAGAATATTATAGTTGTTATCTTGTAGTTGCCTCTGAGGCTCCTTCACTTTTTTCCTACTTTACTGATTCCTCGTACTTTATTATTTTCTGCGAAGGCTGTTGAAATATTGGGGTATAGTAATGACAGCACTGATACGTCAGTACAGGCTGCTTTACAGCTGGTGAATGATGTATGAGAGTACTGATTTGATTGAAGTTGGGCAAATTTGTTTCTATCCTGTTGTTTTACCTCTTGCTTTATTAGGGACCTCCACAGTATCTCGATTTCGCTTGTTTGGCGTGTCCAGACCTGCTCACTTGCATCAGTTATTTCACACTAAAACTGCTCATGCCAGGATTCAGTTCTGCTCTTGTGGTAGCTACTGACTTTGCCAGCTGCTTTTTTACAGCCAATAGGAAGGATAATGAGAGTAACTGTATATGTGAGATTAGATATTCATATGTGTATAAAAAGTAATATGTATGTATTCTGTAAGATAATAAGTCCAAGAAATCAGTGATGAAGAGAAGTCAAGGTAAGGATCAAGATACTCAGAATACATAAGAAAAGAATAACACAGTTATAAGGAAGAGCCTTTATTAGTAGTGTTCTGTTGGTAGTTGAGATAATGTTCCTTTGAGGCAGTAAGAAATGCAGTCGTAAGTCCTTTTCTGTACTTGGACAACTCAGCAAAATAACCAAGGAGCTTTTGCATTAAAACTAAGTTAACCTTTGAGCCCAGTTAAATTTATTTTCTGAGCAAACTTAAAACTGTGTCACATAAAAAGAGCAGAGAATAACAGAAGTCTGCTTTTTTCAACTGCAGAATCAGGAACTTTAGGGATAATATTATTTTAAATTATCCTGTTCCTCAGGGCAGTCTTTTGCTGGATTCCCTGACTTGGTTCCATAAATACTTTCAACAAAGCATAAATGTTACGTATATGACCAAGTGGAATTTATATAGCATTTTTCAGAATAACACTGACAGCAAGCATGATCGTTCCTTAGAATGCTACGTGTGAGAATTCATACCAGAATGATCTTAGGTAGACCTTGTCTATATACAAAAATTATACCAGATAAACACTCCTACCTCACAGATGTGTGTCAGTGGTAGGCTGAGTTCATCTTATTGCTGGTTGCTGCAGCCCCATCCTTACCCTTGGCTGTGTATTCCTGCTACCCTTCCTTTTTTCTGGCTCTGCCATTTGTTTGACCCTCCAGTGTTTGTCATGTGCTTCAGAAATTAAGCTGACAAAAAAGTTTTCTTTTGATTCAGCTGCCTGAAGTGGCTTGGTGAAAGATTCAACAAGTGTCAGGGCCTCAGAAATTAAAAGACACTAGATGCCAATGTTGTCATTTGGCTGAATATATATTGTGATGTGGTCTTCCGTGGATGATATAACATGTTACGGTATGAATAAGCCACGTTTGTGCTCCTTGTACATATATTCTTCAACTTTGGCTCCCCTCAGCATTACATGTGCCATTATATAAATGGCACATGGAATTCTTGTATTTGCATGCTTTATATTTACCAAGCATAATGAAAAATAACTTTTTATTTGAGTCCTTCTGAGGACTCAGCCCCCGATGGGAAAAACAAGTTGCCTAGTGATGTCTTGTTCTTTGATTGCCTTCTTGTGATTTGTTACTATTTGTTATGACTTAAGAGAAGAATATGTATATACAGCCAAAGGTTTTCAGCATCTGCTCATTGCAGGGGGCTTGGAGTAGCAGACCTTTAACGGTCCCTTTCAACCCAAACCATTCTGTGATTCTAGAGTCTGAGGTGTCCTGAATGTGAGACGTAGGTAGTTGGACTCTTCAAGATACATATTACATATTATGTCTTTGTGAAGGGCTACTTGTAGTTGGTGGTAGAATTCTAACACAAACAACTGGTAACCACTCAGAGAAGAAGACTGAAGTAGGCATACTACTTAAATATTTGCAAATTACCTGGCTTTAAATATGGAAAAATTGTGTACTTTACCTGATACTTATTTTCATATTTAATCTGTTCCTGACTGTAGTAGGATTTAAAAAATGCAAAGGTAAAAGATACCACGTAATTTTATCTTTGTTTTCTCAACAGTTGGATTTGCTAAAAATCAAGCAGTAATTCAGAGCTCCGGAACCTATCTCTGCTTTCTGGACTCAGTAAGTTAATGCATTTTGTCTTAGTTTTGTCATTTAAATACTTTTGGTTTTAATGTAGTTGTTGGTTTGCCTTAAAGATAAGCTGTTTAAAGGTTTTTGAGTGTTAAACATGCTGATTACTATTTATAGCCATAAAGTTGTCTTCCAACGTGCAGAAAGCCTACAGCCTTTACGCCATTCTTTGCTCCTGTCAGATTTCACAAGCTATTGTGAGCTGGGTTGGGCAGGGTTGGCATTTAGATGTTTTCAGGATTTTTGTTTCCCACAATCTTCAGAAAATTATATTGATGAAAAGCTAAGAGCTAATCTACTGGCTTTTTGATGCAAAGCAGGAGAGGTCTCACCTTCCATCTTGGATTTTTTTTTTTCTGTCCTTTGTTGGATGCCTTCTGTGAACCAATTCAGCTCACTAACCCACAGATAACTATCTGACTTTATGCAGCTTACTATGCAGTGAAGGGTTTCACAAGTACGCATAGCTGATCTGAGGAATGGTGCCATGTGGCTGGGATCAGGCAAGAAGAGCAAGACCTTTAGGGCTCACTGATCTCATGAAATTTCACCTGAAGATTGATTCTTTTCTCTGAATTGGAACTAAACTATGGTTTAGTGTAGTACTAGGAGGAACTGGCTGCTGGAAGTGTAGATTTTTAGGTAGGATTCAACTTAACGTTATGATTGCCTGTGCTTGTTAAAAATGCCATGAGACCAGGGATGTAAACTCTACAGCCTTATAACCACACACATTTTAATTTGGGTAACTTTTCAGTTCACAGACTCCATTTGTTGTATCAACCAGATAGAAGGATTTTTTTAGTTTGCATGTCAAAATTTTGTGAATTAATCAGTGTACTGTTGCAGGACATGGTTAAGTGCTGGTATATTTCTTTTGACCCAAGACAATGCAGCAGAAATTTCTTTGCTTGCCATTTAAGAAATTAAGTTCTGCAGGTTCTTTATTCTTGCTTTCATTAAATTGACACTATATTTAGGAACACAGTGTACCTTTTAAAATAAGTTTACGTGAATTTAGCCTAGTTTCCCTTTAACAGTTAGTTGGTTTGGGGTTTTGTTTGTTTTACAGAGTGTATTTAGTGTAAATCTTTGTGTATAAGTTTGAAATACATTAGCTGGTATATATCAATATTTCAGATAATGCCAGTTTGGTTGAGATGAATGAACTAGTATCCAGTTCTTTTTGTTTTACTTCAGGTAGATACAAATCCAAGTGACATTTAATTGGCCCCTCAGTTCCAGCAGGACAGGGAACTGCTAGAGAGAGTCCAGCACAGGGCAACAAAGATGCTGAAGGGAGTGGAGCATCTCCCGTGTGAGGAAAGGCTGAGGGAGCTGGGGCTCTGGAGCTGGACAAGAGGAGACTGAGGGGTGACCTCATTCATGTTTACAGATATCTAAAGGGTGAGTGTCAGGAGGATGGAGCCAGGCTCTTCTCAGTGACAATCAGTGATAGGACAAGGGTCAATGGGTTCAAACTGGAACACAAGAGGTTCCACTTAAATATGAGAAGAAACTTCTTCCTAGTGAGGGTGCCAGACACTGGCCCAGGCTGCCCAGGGGGGTTGTGGAGTCTCCTTCTCTGCAGACATTCCAACCCGCCTGGACACCTTCCTGTGTAACCTCATCTGGGTGTTCCTGCTCCATGAGGGGATTGCACTGGATGAGCTTTCGAGGTCCCTTCCAATCCCTGACATTCTGTGATTCTGTGAATGATTCCATGGATTTCACTCTCCCATGTTGTGTGTCAGTGAGGCTGTTTACATATCTAAAATGAAAAAAAATAAATTAGGTATTACTTATGATTTGCAAAGTTCAGGTGTTCCAGACGTGGACACATAGTACGTTTTATGGGGCCTTCTAGAGGGTGTGTAGAATGAGTCACTTATGCTGACTGAATTAGCTGAGTCCACGTTGTGTGAGTGAGAAACTAAGCGACTATTCTCTTCTCCCATGGAGCTTCGTATCTTCTCTGTCAAATCTGTATACAGTAATTTACTGAGGTAAATTTTTAATTAGTCTTTCTTTTCCATCCAGACAGATCCAGTCGTTTGTAAACCACTAGCATTAAACTAGAAAATTATTTAAATAAAATTAATTAATTTTTACTGAGATCTCTTCAGAATTCATAATATGTTATTTACCTTATAGTGTTTATACAGTATGCATCTTCACACTGCTGTGTTCTTTCTATTTGCTGACTAGCCGACATCAAGGAAAAAGATTGCAACTCTTAAGGAATGTAACAGGTGATGATTTTGGATTTCTGCAACATTGTCATTAGTGTGAGTTTATAGTTAATATAATTCAGACGAACTCAAAGTGTTTTGAGAATTTTATTTCTCACAGTGTGGATAAGCTTGGAAGAAGCTACCAAGGTTTTCTGTTCTACACATTTCTATTCCTGCTATTGAGCTAGGTGCTTCAAAATAGAAGGCATTCTGAACTATCAGAAGCCTAATTTTGTTACAAAAGAAGTATTAAATGATTGGCATTACTTAAATGTATTTTATACTGTCTCTCCTTGTGACTCCCATTTTTTGCTGAAAACAGATCGGAGGAAATAAAACCAATGTGGAAACTGCTACAAGTCTAAAAATTGCTCAATAATTTGGGTGTAGTTAGTAAATGTTGTGTGATAATAGCTGAAACACAGATGTTGCCAGCTGTTTAACAGCCCCACTTCTGTGCGCCACCTACCTTCTTCTTTTCAGTCACCAATCCAGTCTCAGGCTCTCTAGGAAGGAATGTTGATATCAGCCTTTCGGAATGTGCTGCAGTAATGCCAGGGAATTGACCTTCAGACGTGCAGCTGTAATTTCAGGTTTGCTATAGGTGGATGTGGAGAGAAATGGGGTTGGGTCAGTAGTTTGTATACATTTCATATAGGTGGAAAAATATGTCGTGGCTCCATGTATATTCATTTCAGTCAAGGAAGTGAATGTACAAGCAGATTTGGGAGCATCTTTGGAAGTACTGGCTCCAGAGAGGCTGTTTTGCTCGCTATTCCAGCTGGACTCAAGCTGCTTGTGTTATGTCTCTCAACACAGATTTGTGAGGACAACAAATTGAGAAGAAATGTGGAAAAAAAGGTTACAGAGCTCAGAACTGTCAGAATTTGATCAGCCTGTTCTAGTATGAAGTGGCAGCTGTTTGACTAATAGCTATGATGGAGTATTTTGCTCTGGTTGTTGGTACAGATTTCACCTCTATGCTATGTTTTTCCCACTGGGAAAACAAGTAGAAAAATTAAAGACACTTAAATTATTCATATTTAACATTTATAGTCTCAGGAAATCTTGGTCATAATGACAATAGAGTGAACTAATGATGCAAATACATTTCACTGATAGCTTTACTCTTCCAGTTGTCTGCAGTTATGACTTTATCTACCTGTTGCATTCTATTGTAACCTTAGTTTGTCAGTTCTCTAGGCTGGTTACCATCTTTTTAAGACTTTGAAAATGCCGTATTGTTCCTCAGTGAGTCAAACTTTCCTCCTGGTGTTGCTGGAGGTTGTATTTTGTGTGTAATAGCTGCAGTGGAAAGAAGGAAGGTGCTGTTATTGTGAGGATAGTGTATCATCTCATTTAGTTTGTTTGGTTTTTTTTTTGACCAGCCAAATACGAAAGAGTTTGTAAAAGCATGTGATGCTGAGTCTGTAATGTGAGCTTAAGAGAGCACTTCAATACTCAGCTATAACTAGTGTGGTTTTTGGAGTGAACTTAGTTTTAAAAAGTAGATGTGTATTGTACATCGAGTTGTATGTTTTGTTTTACTTTGTGAAGTGCAGACCCTCCCATTTTTAAGGGAAAAATCATGAAGTTATCACTGGGGAGTTCAGTGTGGTTGAGCCAGCCTGGTTGAAGAGGCCAGTGAATGCTTGTCTTTTGAATTTACCCAAATTGATTTAAAAAACACATACCGAAGCAACAGCAGCTTTGAGTAATAGTCTTGAACTCAGCCTATTGATTTGGTTTTCCTTTTCTTCGACTAAACATATGAGTGAAGTAAAACAAAACAACTAGCTCAGTATAAATTGTGTGTGTTTTTATAAGGAATGGTGCGTCTGGTTGGAAGGAAAACAACGCAGCTGATAGTTGTGTAACTGGCTTTTGTGATTTGGCAGCATCTGTGAGTGGAGTGGCCGCTGACAGGAGCCAGCCAGCTCTGCGGCAGGGAGAGCTGTGCTGGGGACACAAGCAGGCAGAGCCGCTTGGGATGGAAAGGTGATGGAGATCACGGCCCCCCGCTGGCAGAAACACATCTGGGCTTGTTTAGAAATCCCTGATGGCTTTTTGCGTGAAATAAAGTCCTTTTCATTCTCCCATCTTTCAGCAAACTGTTTTCCTATTCAGAATGGACACTGGAGAACAGGATGCCTGTTTGTAATCAACAAAATTCCTATAACTTCTAGGTTATTTGGGGTGCCTAAAGTAGGATTCTATTTATGTTGCTTTATTTTTTGCTGTTTTCCTGCTTGCTTGGCCTTGTTTGAATTGTAGGTATGTACATATTTAGAGGACAGTAAGCCCAGCTATTACCTGAGATTTTTCTTAATTTTTCTACTAAGTTTGTTGAGTGGGGTCACATTAAAATAGATTTATTTACAAATGATTTTTATTTAACTATCCTATTGCAAGTATATGCTTAGTGAAGGCATGCATCTATTTTAAATATGTTCTTTTGTCCATTCTTTCAAGAAGGGAAATGTCTTTTCAGAATACTGATGATCTTGACGATAGCCTAAGACCCAAATCTGTGGACTTGTTAGTTTTGCCCATAGCATCAAAATGACACTGTGTTTTGTTAGGGGGAACTAGACCTTTCCTGTCAACTTGTCTACTTATAAAAACATAACATTGACTTGTTTGGTGAATAGGATATTTGAATTTGGTTTGAATGCTTTCCATGCTGGTTTAAGCCTTTTATGTCTAGTTTTTCATATTTGTGAATGTATGAGTTCTGTTAAATTTATCTCTGTTGTGCAGGATCATAAACACTGAACTCTTTTAGTACAAGAGCATATGTTGTAAATTGTAAGAGATAGTAGGAACATTGTTCTAAGCATTGAAATTCCTTCGTTTTTGATGGATTTATTTTGCATCTCATTTTGGGGGGATTTAACAAGAAGACATCTAAGAATCCTAAGTAATGAATAAAGGAGTGAACAAATCTCAGTTAAAATAGATCTCCTAATGTTTATATGAAAACCAGGTTTTAATTTACAACAATCAGCTCTATTTGGCATAAAGAAACAGGATTATGGTGATTCTTATGGGAAATAGGGTAACTGTTTTATCAAATCAATTGCTTGATATAGTACCTGAATTCTGGTGCCTTATTGATGAAGTGGATTGGATGGTAAATAATATTATTGTAGTTTTGAAGCAACTGATGTGCATAGATGGAGAAATGAGAAAGGTTTCTTTCACTCTATTGTTTTTGAAAATCAGTAATGTCTCTTATGCTTCTTACTAAGTAAATACTAAATGCAAAATACAGAAGAATACTTTTGACAATATTCCTTCCATCTTTCATGAACTTGCATGTAATAAGGGCCAGTTTTATTATTCACTCATTTTATCCTTAACCTTGAATTGTATTAAATAGTTGGATCTACTTCTAAAACTTTTTTCATCCTTTTGTTGCAACTGGAACTTTTAATGTGAAAGTTGTTGGAAATTCAATATTTGTTTGTTTGGCTTTAGTAGAAATCTCGTTAGAATGATTTTAATGTGAGGAACAGTGAAAAGAATGGATATAGAACAGGAATTCAGGGCTCCTTTCAGTTACGTTTGCCTGAGAAGGTGAGGTCATTTGGAAACACTCTAAGGAGAAATAGGGTGTGTTAGCTTTAACCAGCATCTAAGAAAGACTGAATCGATCTTCTGAAAAGGAAGGAATATGGCACCACAATGGAAAAGAAAATAAGCAGAAACCTCAGCAGACTAATTGAAGAAAATTTGTGCTACGGTTGGGCATTCTAATAGACTGTAAAACCATAGTCTAGAAAGGATATAATTTTGAACAGGAAATAATGTAATTTTAAAAGGAATATCTCCTATTTGTTCAAGGAAGGATAGCAAGTTTACTAACTTTTTACAAGGCAACCTGTCTTTTTGTATGTAAACAAAATAGACCTTTATGCTGCAGGTGGAAGAAGTATTAACATTAAATTTACATCTAGGTGGTATGTTTTAAAGCCAGTGTCAATGCTGACACATTTTATAAGTGTGGACTTTTTCTTCCCTTTTTTTTCTTAGAATTTTATAATTTCACAAATACTAGTTTCTGTGTTCATGACACATGACATTGGTAGATCTAGAGACTGAAGGCTTTTCCTTATCAATGAAACACGGTACAGCCAGACTACAAAGCACATTTCCTCATATTGCTAGAATGTCTCCAATCTCATGCTTTTAATCAGACTTAGTTCCTCACACACACACTGTCAGTACTGTTAGACTTGTGGGCAAGTTGGTGAATTTCTTTAGAAATGTAAAATGTGTGGGTGCCTATATGATACGCGTTGAGATCACAACACGGTTGTCACATAGTAGTTTTGATCAGTTCCAGTTTGAACAGAAGGGAGTTTAATCTGCTAAAAGTGTAAAGTTTCTTAATATTGGTTCCATTTGTATTTCTGACTGCAAGCCAGTAAAATGATGTTAATTTAGCAGCATATTCTACTGTGTGTCTGAGTACTGTACTGTGACCCTTTTTATGTTCAGTAACAGTGTGCTATTTATTCCAGGATGATGTGATGATGCCACAGCGGGTTCGACTGCAGCACGAAGCTGCCATTCAACACCCAAACAGTGTGAGTACTTTTTTCTTGTGTGTATTTCTGTGTTTTTCTTTTAAAGAGTGCCGGATACATCTTTAAAAGGATATGAAAATTTCACAGTAGGGCTAGTGGAGGAAAAGCAATAACCAGTGTATTCTTTTCCTTTATTTTTAATCCTTGTGCTGAATAGTAGCTTTGATTTTTCTTCCGTTTCTTTTTGCTGTTCAGCAAACCAAATCTCATTATGACAGTGATACTCTTTTTCTAATAAGTATATAGGTTTCACTAATTATGAAATCTAAAGGATTGTTATGTAACCTTATTAAGTAATGTGAAAAGCTGCAAAGAATTTGCTACAGCTATGGTTTATCTGGTTTTAATATTTAAGAAACTGTAAACTGTAAGGAATGCATGGGTTGTTACCATTAATAAACTGGCCTGCAGTTAAATTGATGTTTCTCCCTATATCTTCCTGCAAACAAAAACATTATTAGGATGTCATTCTTTATTCCTGTGAAATAAACTCTCAAAAACATTCTATGAGATAGTTGTTTTATGTTCTATGTGATTTTGATTTTAAATTGATTTCTGTGATTAGAGCCAGTATCCTTTAGACAGACTTTATGTATGTGTTCTGGCTTACCTGAAGATAATAAGTATAAATAATTTGTTATGGCGATTATTTGTCAATATTATTGTCAGAGATAGTCCTTTATAAAATTGAAACACAAGATTGTATTCCTATCAGCAGTGTTCACCAAAAATAGTCTTATTTTCACATCTCTGACATTTTCTCTTGTGAGATTTATTTCAAAGTGCAAGAGGTTTCTGGAAAGGAAAGGTCAATTGACTTGATCTGTCAGCAAGGTATTTCCTGCAGGTCTCAGAACAAAATAGACAGTTTCAGGGTTATCACTCTCTGGGAATGAAACACCTTTTGAACTTTTCCTCCATATCACACTTGCTGCAAAGTGGAGATTATTGTGGTTGTTTCGGCTGAGGAATGTCTGCCAAGCAACCTGCTGTTTAGGGGTGGGATGTGTACCTGCTTGTCACACCACCTGTATTAGGTCTCAAATGAAATCTGATAACCCTTACAATGTAATTTATCAAATTATAGTTTTAGTAGTATCTGAGTAGCACTTTAGTTCATATGATGAACATAATAAAATTACACATTGAAAGTTGTTTTTGTTCTGATATGAATCAGTTAACGTAATTCTGCAGTAAAATGTCAAAAAACCGGAGAGGCAAGTTGATCCAGTAAGTTTGGTTTATGAAAACTAGTGTTAAGAGCTATCATATTTCTGGCTTATATGACTTATATTTTTTATCTATATTTTAAAAAATCAGACCAATTTCAACTAAACAGCTTGTAGTCTATTTAGAAAACACTTCAACTGTTTTGTTTCTATTGTATTATACTTTAGTGCCTAACAAGGTTCAGTATGAACTATTACATGGCAATCAAAAAAGTAATAATGAGTGCCTGAGTAGACTGAAGAGTATGTCTTCAGGATATATTCCAAGCAAACTTGTTCTTCCGATGGTCTAAACTAATCTAAACGTGTGGTCCTGTTTTAGTGTGATACTACTGGCCTTTTTGTAAAGCTTAATTTGAGCTTTGAGTTTTACTGAATAAAACCAGCCAAAGTCTGCCTGATTTAGTATGGGAATCAGAGTTCCACCTGTCAGTGATCTGACATATGAGTATCTAAAATCTTCCATTTAGGAAAGTGTAAAAATTCTTGGAAATGAATGATGAGAAAGGCCTGAAGGTTTTAAACCTTAAGAAAAATGGTAAATGTGTGTGTGCTACACATATGGCATAGACATAGCACGTCTGAGTATAGCCTGCCTCATGCTGTCACTTTCTCTCAACTTTCTAATGAATCAATGTTTGTAATGCCTATGAGAAGTGTACCTTCTGGGTTAATGTTGTATTTTACAGAACTCTAATTCAAAGGCCTGAAATGAGAAATGGGAACATCTATGCCTGATGAGGAAATAGATCAGTTTGGTCCAGAGCTCCCCAATAATTCTGACACAGCTTGAGTTACCTTGGAGAAAAGTTGACCTTGCGGCCACAAATCTACTGACCGGTGTCAGGGCAGACTGCTTTTCTTAAAAGAATGATCTCTCTACTGTCCTCACAATAATAATGCCATTCAATTTTCTGGCTTTGCAAGATAACTGGGGATGTTTGAATGAAGTTCTGTTCTGTATTTGAAGCTCTGCCTGTAGCTTCAGTCAGTGCGATGAGCCGCAGTAGGTGGAGAAAAATAACAAAAAAGCAGAAGCTTGAGCAATGCCTGTGAAGCAGTGAGCTTTTTCGGTTTGTTCCTGAAATTCTAATTTGCAGACTTGGACTTTCCACTATTTTGCAACTTCTTCTGACTTGGATTTTTGACTTTATGTATTCTCAGTGTACTTTCAGAAATGTTTTCCCTAATTCTAGCTTTGCTGGTTGCTTCTGGGAGACAGAATTCCCAATGGGCTCTGATATTGGAGGCTTCAGGTAAGAAAAGTCTCCAACTTTCTCCACCAAGAGGAATCTCCCAGATCCTAACTGTGATCCCTGAGGTTCTTCCTCTTTCACGTTATTCTTAAATGCAGACCGCTTTACCCTGACTAGAAGCCTGGTTGCTACAGGGTGGAATGAAAGATATCAGATGCCTTTGGAATGGTTCTCCAGCCAGTTGTTCCTCACGGAAACCAGTGTCCCTGTTTCTGAAAAAGCAAGACACTTGGCCCAGGTTCAGGTACTGGAATGTGACTGGGCTAACACTGCAACAGCCCTCAGCTTTATTTCCTGTATCATAGACTACTTAATCATGCTTTAAAGAGCAAGAGCAAATTTATCTCTACTCTCTTAAGCTATTCTTATCTTGAAGACTTAAAAAAACCCCAACTTGTAAGATGGAACTGTTCTGTCATCAGTAACATTGAGAGCAGAGGATTTTGAATCTCAAAAGACAAATTAGTAATACATTATGATTTTATTAAATGCAGCTCTCTAGAACTGCTATTCTCTTGTCCTCTGGTGAATATTTTTCATGATATCCAAGTCCTGTTGACAGACATTCTATAAATAGGATGCTTTTAGGAGAGAGGAGTTTTAAAGACCTTGCATATTTATTCTACAAATTCTTAGGCTCTGCTAGCTCAGTATGAATACCTGATTTTAGCAGTTTGAAAGCTTAGGGACATTGCACAGTCTGTTATAACAGGAAACTGCATCCCGTAGTCTGAGGGGAATGAAAAAAGATATCAAGGCCTTGGGACGGATGGTAAAAGAGTCTGGGGCTCAAGTGATTTTCTCTTCCCTCCTTCCAGTTTTGGGTGATGATATGGGAGGGAATAGAAAAATTCACTCTGTAAACAATTGGCTACAGGACTGGAGCTGCATGCAGGGCTTTGGGTTCTTTGATAACGGCTGGTTTTACAAGACTCCAGTCCAAACAGTAATACGTGGGAAAGGTTTATGTTGCAGGGGCAAAAGGATGCTGGGACAGGAATTAGCAGGGCTCATTTGGAGAGCTTTAAACTAGACTTGAAGGGGAATGGGGTTGTAGCTGGGCTTGCATCAGTTGGGCATCACTCTAGAGTTCATGAAGGCTGGGAGGCCTCCCATACCCCTGGGGTGAAATCAGTGTGCTCAGCTCGCTCTCTGAAACACCAATGTGTGCAGCATGGGGAATAAGCAGGAGGAGTTAGAAACCTTTGTCAGGGCAGAAGATTATGACCTAGTGGCAATTACAGAGACATGGTGGGACAGCACACATGACTGGAATGGGGTCATGGATGGCTATGTCCTTTTCAGGAAAGACAGGCCAGCCAGGCGTGGTGGTGGAGTCGCTCTGTGTGAGAGAGCAACTACAATGTATTGAGTATTGTCCAGGCACAGATGAGGAATGAGTTGAGAGTCTGTGGGTGAAAGTTAAGGGGCAGGCTGGCAAGGGTGATACTATTGTGGTGTCTATTATAGGCCACCAGATCAGGGTGAGGAAGTTGACAAGGCCTTTTACAGACAGCTGAGAGCAGCCTCCCAATCACAGGCGCTGATTGTGGTGGGGGATTTTAACTTCCCTGATGTTTGTTGGAAGGACGACTCGGCCGGCAGCCACAGTCTAGGAGGTTCCTCCAGTGCCTTGACGATAACTTTGTGATGCAAAGGGTGCAGGAGCCGACTAGAAGAGACGCAGTGCTGGACCTCATCCTCACTAACGAGGAGGGTCTGGTTGAAGTGGTAAAGGTTGAGGGCTGCCTTGGTTGCAGCGACCATGATATGGTCCCAACAGCTGGAATCAAGATGCAGGCAAAGGAAATGAAGAATATTATTTCCTTTTGTTTTCACTGGCTGAATAAGAGGACAGTCTTTACCAGTGTGAGAATGAACACCTTTCTTTTTGTTGTGAAATCACTAGCCTCTTTCTGAAACAGGTAGGATACCTAGACCTGTCAGAGAACACTTGAGTACAACCATTTGCATTTCTTCAATGAGCAATTATCACTGTTTTGCATCTCTAAAGCAAATTTTTGGCATATTCTGTAGCTTGGATTTAGATCAAGAGCTGCAGTGCCTGAGGCCATTTTAATCTATTGCGCTATCTGAATATGTTAACCAACTGACTAACTTCTGCAGATCTTTGATGGTTCAAGTGACTGTAAGGTAGTTGATTGGGCGAAGGTGAACAATGTGTGGCACTCCTGGTTCACAGACCTGTTCGTCTGCCTCTGGGAAAGCTGTAAACAAATATTGCACAATCAGCAAATGAATTGGAGACAGGAACAAGTGAATGAGAGAGCTGAGCTTGATCCTTTCTGTTTGGCACAGCCCTAGGCCAAGTGTTGGTTGTTCCTCCCCAACCTCTAGTGAAGCTCACAAACTAAACCTAGAAATGAAGATTTTTCTTTTTTTCCCTTTTCTTTTGGTCTGAACACATACCTTCTTGATTTTGAAAGTTCTAATAGGTTTTTTTATTGTTGCTGTACCCTGTGCCATTGTACTTGCCTAGACCTGTTACACATTTCTATTACATCTTAGAAAGACTGTTTTTTTTCTCTCCCCTCCCTCATTTACCTTGCCTGTTGCTTATTGAGTGATAGTTTGAACCATTTCACTCTTTTTTGTGACTAAAATAATCAGATTCCATTGATTCTTGATTATTTCAGTCCTTTTAGCTTCCACCTTATTAATTTAAATCAAGATCTGAAATTGCCAGTGAAGATTTTCTTAATAGCAACAGAAAGAATCTAAAATAAAGTTAGGAGATCCTCTCTTACAGGTATAAATAAAAGGAATAGTTTTAGTTGTACATCAAGTAGATACTAATGTGGAAAAGAGCTTTTAAGGTCAGTATTCTGAGTGTTCTTATGACTGGCATGAGAATGAGACCTGATTCTTTTAGGATTACCTAAAGAACAATGTTTCAGCTGTTTTTATATTGGCAAGAGATAGAGGTTTTCTATTAATCCATGACAGCAATATTTTGAGAGTGGTTTAACAAATACTGAACTTTGTTTTTTTCTGAGTGCAAAAAGATTAATAGACATTCTTACATCATCTGTCAGCGAGTTCCGTATTTTAGATCTATCTCTTGTCCTTGGAAGGAGGGAGGTGATTCTAGGTAGTTGGACCAGTTTCCATATACTGTCTTCCATATCGGAGCAGTTCTTTAAGTCAGAGTGTGTGCTGATGGTTTTGTATACAAAAAGAGCGCTGCACATAAATAGCATGTTCTAAGTGATTTGTTTTGTCAAGTAGTCAAGGCGTTGTGTACTCAACTAGTGGAAAACACATCCAGAGAACTGTTTCCATCTCATTTCAGGTGTGCAACTGTACATGTGACAGAATTCCAGTGCAGCATCACTCACTAGAACACTGCCTTGTACAACAGAAACTTTTCAGTGTAGCCTTTTACTGAGCAGCTGTGCCATAATATATCACATTAATGTGTTTTGTGGTTTTATTTGGTTCCTGCCTATTATCACAAGTCTGGAGTAAAGGCAGAAGATTGTTTTATCTGTCTTGTGCCAGGCCAGGCTGCTTTGTGATGAAAGGGAGCATGGGATAAAAAATAAAAATGGGAAGAGAAATAAAGAAAGAGGCCACATTGGCAGTCAACAGGAGCGGTTTGGGAACACTGGCAGTCCTCAGTGTGTGGAGATTTTACATTCCACATACCAGTGGAGTTTGGTCACCTCTGAAAGATCTTAAAGCCTTTTGTTTGCTGTATCTTATTAGTCTAATGTTAGGGTAGTCCTGAAAATAACAGATTACCTTTCAGACTGCACACTGTCCTTCCTCTCTGTACTTTCTCTTGGGAGTCAAAATAGTTATTATGCAGTCTGGTAATTACATTTCACTTAGACATGGATTTATTCTATGTAATGAACAAGGTAGCCTTGTTTGTATGGCAAGAGCTGGCAGAATTGAGATAATGCATGTCTGCTATACCTATGTCTTGTTCTTAAAATAGTCTTTTGTTATGTAGTACTAATTGGAATTCAGAAGCTCTATAGATTTTCATATAATTGCACCTGGTATTTTTTTTTAAACCGAGAACCACGCAAAGGAACAGTTTATTAGATGTTTTGCTGTTCTAGTGGACCTACAAGTCTTTAGTAAACTCATTAAGAAGTGACCAGAAGTCTAAATGTGTTTATGAACTATTCAGCGTATTTGGATCACAGTATGACGTGACAGTGGGGAAAAAAAGTGCTGTATTAAGAGTATATCTTTGCGGGGGGGATCAGCAGGCAGAAGCTTGGTTAAGCTGAGACTGCTATAGCTGCGATGAGAGCGATGCTGAACCTTGCCTAATGTTTCCTGCCTTCCAACAGTATTAGTAGGGCTTGTAGCTGCTCGCACAGCAGCTTTGCAGCTTCTGGTCAGCCTGGAACATGGGCAAATGGAGGTTATATTTGCCTACAAAAGACTTAGTCTCAGGAGCTTTAGATCAGGTCTTGTTTAACTGAAGTAGTGTGATGCAAGGGACAAGGATTTCATTTAGGAGTGAGAAGATGCAAATTTGCCTCCAGAGTGGTTTTACCATTCCTCATCTACTGTTTTAAGGAAGGGGTCAACAACATTGTTTTCTAGTCTGAGCCTTCAGTCCTGAGGGATTTTATTACCTTTTCTCTACTTAAATTAGACAGTGTTTTAGTCTGGACTGCAAAAATAGGTAAGTAGGATCTTGTGTATAATTGTGCAGGTGTGGAAAGATAATAATCCTATGTGAAGCTTTGCTAAACTGTCATTAAACATAACTACATAATGTTGAAATATTATCTCTCTGTTCAAAGTGATAGAGAAGTCACTCCATTTAAATGCTGCCCTTCCTGTGTGCAACAAGTTAATTGTTGTTGGTGATCATCTCTCGTTCTGTGTCTTCTACTGAAGTCCAGGTTTTGCCAATCTCCCTTTTATTGTTTTGTCTTGAAGTTGTTGCATAGAGCTCAGCAGATTTTTCTTTGATAAATGCTTTCATTTTGGACATGAAATTAAGATCTTCACCCTGTAGAACTTAAGTAATCATTGTTTCTCCTTAGCTAATTTACATCAGCTCTCCCTCTGTCTCCCTTACTCAGCACATTTGAGACAGAGCAGCATGTGTTGCCCAGGCATGTCCTAGCGAGCAATGCCTGTAGACTTTAGCTTTAATATAAGCATTAAGTCATATAACAGCTATTGAAGAGAAATGAATTGGATGCAGGCATGTGTTGAAGGATAGATGAATAGATCAAATATGTTTGTTTAACTCTCTTAATAGGAATTTGGTCCACTGAATGTGCTAAGTAGACCTGAGGCGGCTCTGGTCTATATTTAGTGTGGACAGAGAGGAGAATGAAATTACATTCCTGAGGTGATTACCTGCAATTGCTGATTGTCTATTTGCGATGCAGGAGTGTATTGGGTTTTCTGTGGTGAGGTCTTGGTAGTGGAGGGGCCACAGTGGTGGCTTCTGTGAGAAGCTGCTGAAAGCTTCCCTGGTGTCCCATAGAGCCAGTGCCAGGGGGCTGCAGGTCGGACCCACTGCGGGCCAAGACTGAGCCCATCAGCGATGGTGGTAGTGCCTCTGGGATAACTCTTTATACTTTCATACTTTATGCCTGGTTCCTCTATACTGCACACCATAAACAAACTACAAGTCTTTAACATTTTTCTCCAGCCTGTGGAAACTGTAAGTCTAAATTAAGGCTATCTAGTATTGATACTTAGAAAAATATGTACATTTATGAATTTGGGAAATTGTTGTTAGAGGTTTTTAAAAGTTATTTATACTATTTTAGTAATCTTCTGATGTGGAGGGTAGAAGAACAGAGGAGCAGTTGTGTGAAGGTTTTGTTCTGAAGTGGCAACAGTGGAGTATATTTAGGAGGAGAGAATATAATGCCTTTTCTTTTTCTGTGCTGAAGAATACGAAGATTCTTTCTTTGACAATAAGAGTATTATTATTATTATGGTGGCTTCCATGAATTGGGCTTTTCCATCTATATCACCCAGATCTGCTGGAATTCAGCTGTGTCTTTGCTTTTTATTAGGCAGCTTGTTTAAAGATTCTTTTCAATTTGGTATTTCTGAAAAACCACAGTGCATTTTCAAAGTTGCAATGTCAGTTTGTCTGTTCTACATTTAATCAAATATCTCAAGTGAGAAACATCCCAACTTACACCACTTTGTAATTAAATTTGTGTTTAATATGGCCTCCACATGCCAATAACTCCATCAAGTGATCGTTGTTACTGGAGTTTTATATTAATGAATGTCTGATTGTAATGTAGACTTTGAGCATATTCCATTTTTAAAACTATCTGTAGTGTAAGACATTAGAAAAATGAAAGATTCCCTTGTCCTAGTGTTCAGGTGTTTTGCTTTGGTGATAACTATTACTAATCTAATCATACTTTGTGGAGCTACAAACAGAAGAGAAATCAATTTTAAAGTAAAAATTGTGCAAATATGTCAGTCTTTTTGACTGTTCTTAAGCTTCATGTAAAGAATTGGTTGTGTAAGTGTCTTGACAGGATCCAAAGAGTTTACCTAATTTGGATCAAATTAGGTTTGCGTGTGCACCAGCCTTAATACAGAGGTTGAACCCTTAGATCTTGTTTCTCCCAGGATGGCAGATTTTGAATGAGATTTGGATTTCCTCATGCTTTTTCCTCCCTAAGCTGGTTATCAGAATCCTGAGTCTTACTCATACACCTTCAAAAAGGACTTCTGAAACTTGTTTCATTTCCTGTAGTATCTACAGACTTGCTGTAGTATCTCTGCAGTGATACTTACTTGAAGTTTTTCCAAAAATGTCGTGTTTGTACTTCATGATTTCACATGCATGACAACATCCTTTTTAAATGTACGTGTGGTGTGATGCCCAGCTGTGCTCATTCTGATTACACCACCTTGACTTCTTGCTTTTCATATACATTCACTAAAGGAAATTCAGACTTTCTTGGGTTTTAATGTGCTGAAAATAAACATGTAACATCTTATTGTGGACTTTGGACTCGAACCAGTGCCAAGTAGAACGCTTAATGCTTTGCTCTTCTGTGAACTGCTGTAGTACTTTTCTGTGAGCTAGATTTTTTTTTATTTATTTATGATTCACGTTACTGTCTTCTCTACCAGCAATGTTCATACTGCATTATGGCAAGTTTCCAGTTGGAATATGAAGTGTGTTGCATTTGTCGTATATCACAGAATGTCAGGGATTGGAAGGGACCTGGAAAGCTCATCCAGTGCAATCCCCCCATGGAGCAGGAACACCCAGATGAGGTTACACAGGAAGGTGTCCAGGCGGGTTGGAATGTCTGCAGAGAAGGAGACTCCACAACCTCCCTGGGCAGCCTGGGCCAGGCTCTGCCACCCTCACTGAGAAGAAGATTCTTCTCAAATTTAAGTGGAACCTTTTGTGTTCCAGTTTGAACCCATTACCCCCTGGGCTATCATTGGTTGCCACTGAGAAGAGCCTGGCTCCATCCTCCTGACACTCACCCTTTAGATATCTGTAAACATTGAGGTCACCCCTCAGTCTCCTCTTCTCCAAGCTCCAGAGCCCCAGCTCCCTCAGCCTTTCCTCACACGGGAGATGCTCCACTCCCTTCAGCATCTTTGTTGCCCTGTGCTGGACTCTCTCCAGCAGTTCCCTGTCCTGCTGGAGCTGAGCGGCCCAGAACTGGACACAATATTCCAGATGTGGTCTCACCAGGGCAGAGTAGAGGGTCAGGAGAACCTCTCTGACCTACTGACCACCCCCCTTCTAATCCACCCCAGGTACTATTGGTCTTCCTGGCCACAAGGGCCCAGTGCTGGCTCATGGTCATCCTGCTGTCCACCAGGACCCCCAGGTCCCTTTCCCCTACGCTGCTCTCTAATAGGTCATTCCCCAACTTAGACTGGAACCTGGGCTTGTTCCTACCCAGATGCAAGACTCTACACTTGCCCTTGTTATATTTCATTAAATTTTTCCCTGTCCAACTCTCCAGCAATTTCCTGGAAAGGCCAAAGTTTGCCCTGCTGAAATCCAGGGTTGCAATTCTGCTTGCTATCCTGCTTCTGCCACATGAGATCCTGAACTCCACCATCTCATGTTTGCTGCAACCAAGGCAGCCCTCAACCTTTACCGCTTCAACCAGAATGATGCTAGTTCTTGGATTTCCCATGTGTTGAATGCTTCTTTTGTCATCTTCGTGCTGTGTGGGTGTACCACAGTTCACAGGATGTGATTTATCTCCTTTTACTTTAGATTATCGGTTGCCAAGTCAGAAGAGAGCCAGTAGACTCCACTGAACGGTATACTCGTTGGATCAATAATCTGACTGAAGAACAACTTCTTACACAGGTATTCTTGTTTCAGCTGTGACTGAAAATATGGCAGAAAAATAGGGCAAGAGGTTTATTTAGATGGATTTTTTCAGTTATTAGCAATACTTGTTAATTTACAAAAGGTGTCATATTCTTATATTTAAAGGCTTGTCTTCAATAAGAATCAAGTTTACGGTGCATGTGATCGTTATGCAATGATGACTTCTCACTGCGTGAGAATGAAGGTTTCAACTTGAGGATCAGAGCGAACCTTACATTTCTCACTGCTGTCTGAGGTTAAATGTATATGCTTTCAGGTTATAATAAGTAGGCCAGTGTTTTCTTTTTAAGAGGTGTATTTAGATAAAACAGGAAAAAAAATATTTCTTGAGAATTATCTCATCCCTCCACCAAGGTTAGGTACTGACCGCTTCTGTATCTCTCTAAGTTTTGCTAGAGATCATTTTAAAGTAGCAGGTCTCCAAGCATTAAACATTTGGCTCATTATACATGTTTATAAGATGCTTCTTGTGCAACTGACGATGACAGTTTTGGTGTAAAGAAAGGTTGTTTCGTTAGACAGGCAGCCAGTGCTGAACTGGAAGAGGCTTTGGCAGGAACAAGTTAAACTGTGGAAGAAATCAATCCGGCTTGTGGAGGAATGTGTGTACTGAGCATTGTAAGAAATCCAATGGATGGTTAGCAGAAAGTATCCCAGCAGGCATTGATGCAAGCATTTGGGGCCAGTTTTTTGATGCTGTGGTAGGACGACATTTGCTTTTGATTTTCCTGGGTTTAAGTGGCTGGAAAGATTAACATAGCCTTGTTTGTTAGACTTCATTGTCAACTGTGTTGTGTTCCACATTACCCTAACCCCCAAAGACATATTTAGAGTCTCTGGTATGGTCGTTGTAACACAAGAAGTAATCCATAGACATTGTTTTAAAATCAGCAGTGGTATTACAGTTCCCTATAATTCACCAAGTGAAAGTCGTTCCAGAAAAAGTTACCCATGGAATATTTGGATTTGCCTTTGAGTATGGCATTAGAAAAAAATACAGATTTAAAGCAGTGTATTTATCTGACAGCAACATCTGCATCATTGTGTTGTTGAAGAGAAGAGGAAGTAAAACTTGAAGATGTATAAACTTGTCCTACACAATCTAAAGTGTTTCATCTAAGTGGCCACTGGATGAGGTCTTTAATGAATTAAGCTAGAAATTAAAAGAAATATCCTAATTCTGAGATTATTTAAAGGGGGTACTCAAAAAAGAAAGCCTTTTAAGATGGGGATGTATGTCTTCTGGAAGACATTATTTAATGTTGTGTTGCTGACAGTAGGATGCAAATACCTGGTAAGTCCCTTGCAGTCTTATTTGCCTACAAATATCTCATAAAGACTTAATAAAGCAGCATGTGCTATCCATTATTTTTACATATGATTTAGATTCACACATTTTACAAATAGATGAGAAATTTTGGAAAAGATATTGGGTTTGGAACTGGAAGGCTGCATTGGAGAACTTGTGCTACTTGTCCTAGAGTATATTAACAAGATGAGGTTTATAGATTTGCACTATTTATGTGCTCCTTAATATTTTTTTTTTTTTACTTTGTTACTTGTTCTCTACTAAATTTAATGCAGAAATAAAAGTTTCTGGAAGACCTAGGTTTCTGAAACTTGTGTGGAAGTATGAAGCTAGGGGAGATTGTAGTGCACCAGCTGCAATTCGTAAGTCGTTGAGCACCACCAAATCCACTTGGACAGAGATTTAGGTGCCCAATGACAGAACCAGCTTCAGCTGTGGCACACATGTGTAGGAGCTTTGGCTTTTCTGCCGCTGGTGCTAAAAGAACTGCTTCACTTCCAGAGCAGTACAGGTTGGCATAGAGCACCTCTCTTGCCCTGCTGTCTGTTCTTCTGACCACAAATTCAGGTAGGAAGGTAATTGTTTTGCTTTTCCTTAAGTAAGTATGGGGAGGAGGAGGAACTGGGAATAAAAGCCATCTCAGCTGTTGTCTGATAATCAGGATGTGAATCAATTATGTAAGGTTAGGCCTGATTTGTCCCACTCCCCTGCCCTGATACACTGTATATTTTATTTTGCATGTGCTTTTTAAAGCTCTTTTCAGTAAATAAGCCCTAAGAAAACTATAATGATGAGCCTTTGCTAATGGAATTGCAGAATCTCTGGGAGGAGCAGTCCTTCAGGGAATTCAGGAAAATTGGCTTAATTTACAGCATATTGTCTCCAGCAGTTTCCTGTAGTGAAAGAATGTTCAGCTTTTTTTAGCTGTCTCTGTACTCAGTGCCCAGCTTTTTTTTTTGCCTTACTTCTGTTTTATTTCCTGATCATGCACATGCAAATTATTTATGCTGTAAATTGGGAAAGCAAGCAACAATTAAAAAAAATAGCTAATTGTCAGCATCATGTAATCTATCATTCATGGTATTAATCAAATAATATCCTTTAGCGTTTGATTTCATTACTGGGCAGTGACTGAAGTCAAGTTTGAAGGAGGTGGGTGGTAGCAGATGTTTTCTTAGGTGGTTGGATGGCTTCACATGCCTTGGTGCTGGCTGCTGGTTTTATATCACTTGAGTCAATACCACATTTTTGGATCAAATGTCCATCCCCTGTCCTCATGCTGAGAAGATCATTCAATCCAAAATGCTTCTAGCATTTTAACTTTTCGTTTCCCTTAGCCATGGCCTCTTGATGCCTACTCATCCATTAAATGTTTCTCTAAACAATTATACTGTAACATTCCAAAGATACTTTATGGTATGCGTGAAATTTCAGAATATATCCCCCAGAGAGTGTGGGGGGAGTGAGAGAGTATAAAGAGAGCATAATAATAAGAAAGCTACTTCTAAAATTATTAATATTTGGTTAAGATTATCTTGTGTCTAAATGGTGAGTGATTAAAACACGCTTTCTAGGTATACTAATATAAGCCTGAAAATACCTGTGTATGTGTTCTGGTGCACTTGCTATCTTAATGGCCAGTAGTGGGGAAGAAAATAAAGATAATTTAAACTGTTCAGTATATGCAGAGGACGGTGACAGAGGAGAAAAATGAGCAAACAAATTAAGAGAACTAACTGATTTGATGTTAGAGAAAGTGAAAAATGGAGATTAAAACTAATCCTACAGGATATCCGAGGCTGAATTGTGCTTGAAATGTGACTGAAGTTTGATCATGCACCTCTTCTTGTACACTGGAAATTCTACTGTGCCATATAAGTGAAAATGTCTGAGTGGTTTTAAGGTTGGATTAATTGCACAAATATTTATACAAGTAGTTTTTAAGGATTGATGCTGACTGTAAGTTACCCAGCTAAGTTAATATCCATGTCTGTTAAATCACTGCTTTAGGTCAGTTTAGTCTCACAGCCTGTGAAGTATTATATTCAGCCTGAAGCATAATTCCATCTGACCTGCCATTTTTTCCTCCCCAAAGACAAGAGACTTCTCTGCTTTCATATGGCTGTTCACTTAGAGAGCAGACTGCAAGCTTGGGTGATGTGTGAGGAGGCTCTTGCAAAAAGGAGTGGGCTCTATGGGAAATAAGATTGGACAGTCTCAATTTAGAAGCATAATGGTCTGAACAAAACATGATTATTTTGTCTGTTGTCCCCAGTAATGTGTCTGTATTGCTTCCTGATACATGCTGCTCTTTGCAGATTAACTTGAGCAATTTGTGTTGGATAAATCTGGAAGGTTTCACAGGTGATTTGTAGTTCTTATTGATAATCTCTTTGGACCACCTGATAGCAGAACACTAATTAACATGTTAGTGTTTCATAACATGCACTTTTCCTAGCTCTTGTGGTTGCCTGTTAAATTGCACTAATAGGTTTAAGAGTGGTGCTTCTCTACTTAAGAAGTCTTCCTATATTAGAGTTTAATATTTGATACAAGTTTGTGCTGCAAATCAGCATTTACAACAGATACTCAGTTTGGAAATAGATCCAGCATGTTGGTTGAGTCAAGCATGGAGCTTGTTTTTAAGGCCAGAAGGACCTGATAACATGACTGTACCTTTTCCATAAGTTCAATACACTTGATATTGCATTGTCGTCATGTATCTCAATAGGCAACTAACTTCTTACTGGTAAAAAGCTGGTAGGAGCAGATTGCAGGGAGGATGGATTTTCCAGGTTGGCCACAGATTGAATATCTCTGGCTTAGAGCATCTGTTTTGTCTACTTGCAGACCAGAGAATTCCACCGTCATAAGCGCCAGGGTTGGTTGTCAGAACTGGAATAATAATTGAGGTGGCAGTCTGAAAGTGGATATATGTGACGTCTGTTGTCTGGTTATGTTAGTCAAGGCAAAAACTGGATAGAGGGGAGGACATTCTTAAGAATGAATAAACCATGAAAAGACTGATCAATATTCCCCCACCCTCCCTGTATCTTTGCCACTATTAATGGCTCACTTATATATGTTTGGTTTTTTTGGTAAAAAAGATACTCAATGCTTTCCTGGGAATTTTTGTCACTGTTTCCTCTTCACCTGTGTTACTGAAAATGTGTCATTAAGAGCGAAGTCCTGATGTTCTTCTACTGAGTGAAAGAACCAAAGCTACAAACTGGTTAAATACAGGAGATTCTACTAGTTTGTATGGGATTAGGCATATACCATAAAAAACAGAACAATTGGCTGCTTCCTTTTTGTGGTTGATCCATTTTCTCCTCTGGAGGAAAATGAAACAAAGTTTCACAGGTTACTCGGTGTTTATATTTATGTTTGAAAACACATGCCAAAAGGGTTAATGGAATGCTACAAAGTTTAATGAGAAATACCTTACCCACATCTGTGAACTCCCAGCACAATTAGAACTTCCTAGGGAGGCTTTATGGAAAGGCATCTTGGGGTCAAATATTTTTGAATTTAGAAACAGGTTTGCAGTAGTTCAGAAATGTATACAGGTTCTGCTGTGTGTGTTTGTGGCTCTACATGAGCTTGAAGGTATACCATAGAGGAAAGAGTGTTAAATAACTAGCATTTTTCCTTTTCATATTTTGTTTGATAATTTGCATGCTATAAACAAGGCTTGAATGTGGTTCATAATACGTAGGAAAATGTAAATGGAACAGAAACATTATAGTATTGTACTCCCAAATTGCTTTTAAACTATAAGCTTGGTTTTATTCCAGAAAGTTCTTCATGAATACAGGCTTACAGCATGGTGGATACTTGTATGGCGGAAAAAGCATGATATGATTTTGATGGATGTTGAAATTAAGCAGATAGAAAACAGTTTATCTCTGATAAACTGAGGTCATTGCTGGACTGCTCTCCATCATCTTTGCCAAGTCTTGGGAAACGGGAGAGGTGTTTACAGCTATATAAAGGGTGAGTGGCAGGAGGATGGAGCCAGGCTCTTCTCAGTGGCAACCAATGATAGCCCAGGGGGTAATGGGTTCAAACTGGAACACAAAAGGTTTACTTAATTTTGAGAAGAAACTTCTTCTCAGTGAGGGTGACAGAGCCTGGCCCAGGCTGCCCAGGGAGGTTGTGGAGTCTCCTTCTCTGCAGATGTTCCAACCCGCCTGGACACCTTCCTGTGTAACCTCATCTGGGTGTTCCTGTTCCATGGGGGGATTGCACTGGATGAGCTTTCCAGGTCCCTTCCAATCCCTGACATTCTGGGATTCTGTTAATATTTTTCTCATTTTTGACTAGTTAAGGAAGCTGAATTTTAGAATATTTACATCCACCATATTCTCTCAGAAGTATTATTAATACATGTTATATTGTTATGTTTGAGCCTTTTTTTTTTCCTCTGTGTTAAAACAGATTGTGGTCCAGTTGAACAGCTTTTGAGTATAAGGATCCAGATTTAATAATGACAAACTGGAACAGGGGTTCTTACTCTGTACAGCCTTGGCCGAAGGGACTGTGGTTAGAAGTTCTTGAGCTGAAGTTATGCACATAAAAAAATAAGAATAACGAGCTTTTCAGAGCGTTAGCTTGGATCAACTCTAGCTGTGAACAGCGTGTCTGTTTTGATAAATAAGAGATATTTGTCTATTCATTTATTCCAATGCCATGATCTTAGGGATGATCAGCATATCTAGTTCCTCTAGAAGCAGCGCCTGTGTGTGCAGCTCGCATTTTGAGAACTAGAAGGATCACATGGGAAGGAGGTGGGGCAGGCATGTGCTCTGCGGTTAGGAGGGGGCTAGTTAAGCCTGGCCTAAACGGAAACCGGAGCGGTTGCAGTGCATGGGGTGTATAACGAGGAAGGAAATGGTCTTGCATCTGGCTTGTAGTGTAACTGTTGGGCCTTTGCCACCTCGCTGGATGAGCTGGGTTCTATGATGTGGGTGGATTTAGCCTTTTGTGTCACTGGCAGTGGCTGCTCCACAGAGCAGGAAAAAGCAGCAGAAGTGTCAACCCAGCAGTTTTATACCCTTCATTTTGCAAACATAATCCCTTAGTGAAATTGATGCTGCTGGCAAATAAAGTATGATGGTTTAGTAATTGCTGCAAATTGTAGTGATTTTTTTTTTTTATTTCAGAGCTACTGAAATAGAAAAAGCAAATGTTACCAGACGTTTTTTTTATTTAGACAAATTTGAAGTATTTTCCAAGATGTACCATTCGTTTATGCTCCTGAACTTAATGTTGAATTTGTTGGAATAGATATTAAGCATACCTGTCAACATAAATGGTAGGTGTTAAGAAAGTTTGTGCAACAGAAGGAATTATTATTTTCAGGCGGATACTTTCTTAGCATGCCAGAAGGACTATATTTATTTTGGATAAGTCTTTGCATACCTGTACCCTAATAATGTCAGAATGAAATAAATATGGTAATGAACATATTAATCTCAGCATTACGATTATTTTATGAAGTGGTAAAGACAAATTAAGACAAGCACTTGCTGTTTAAAGGCTGGTTCAAATTTTCTTAAAATACTATTTGAATCTTTATCACTTTAGAGGGTTTATTCTGCCACAAAAGACAAAATAAATGTGCTGTATGTAATTGAGCTTTTTAAGCTTGTACCAAGTCTGGTTTATCTCTCTGCTTAGGGATTTGATGCCAGAATATACTACTAAAAACACTTATGTGCGTTGACTCTTATATGTATAAAAGTGATTTGTGTCAGCATAGCTCATACTTACATCTCAGTTACGTACAACTTTTATGGAAGTGTAGTTACATCTCTACTAGAGAGCTACACTGCTGTGATTATACTAAAATATGTACAAGTCTCTGTAGCACAGCCATTTCTTACATGAAAATATTTATGCCCTGCGTAGCCTGTTGGATTGATGCTGTAGTGCCAGAGCTTTGGACTGATGGAATGTATTCTTAATGGTTTTTCATCTTCCTTGTGCTCTCTATATCTAGGTCATCTCCTTCTGTATAACTATATAATGAGACAAAATAATATGATTGATGTGAGTTCAGATCCTAAGCAGTGACTCTTAAGATGTACATCCTTTTGTTGTTGTTTGTTTGTTTTTATGTGTGTGGGGGGGTTGTGGGTTTAGTAGTTGTAGCTTTGTTTTCTGTTTTTTAATCAGACTGTAGCATGTAATACCAATGCTCCTTCCACAGCCACTTAGCACAAAAAACCTTCTGCACTAGATTTACTTTGTGTGCCTGTGTTTTGATTTTTACCCTATTTAATGTTAACATTCTTTATTCTCTTCTCTGACTGTGACAGCGTTCAGCAGCTTTCACTTACCCACTTCATTTCCAGTTTCATCTCCCTCCTAAAGAATTTAGTCTTTCCTTGATGCTTCACAGAAGAGCCACAAGTTCACCACATACTTAATTTCCCATTTATTTTGCAAGGAGCACATTGCTTAGTAGTTTCTAATGAAGATATTTAAATGTAACCACCCATGAAGCCAGAAAGTAGGAGATTGATAATCATATTCTGGAGAGAACGCTACTGTACCCATGAAATGCTCTGTCTATTGAGTCAAGGTCTCAAGGAAAGGAGGGAACCTGGTCATCAGGTTGGCGATTGCATATGGACAGGTTTTACTGTTTCTGAGAGAAACCAGACTCTGCAAGTCTACAGACCTCAGCTAAGCAGCATTGAGCTCAGTGTGCTCGTACACTTTGACACGCTTCGTTTAGAGCACTGCCAGGCCACAAAGGTAATACTGAACCCAAGCTAATGCAAAGCAATCTTTCTGTCACAGCATTTACATCTGGGAAATTGCAGGGAAATTCTCAGCTTTATTATATTAGAAGCAAGAAAGAGACATAAAAATGTCATTGCAGTGGACCCACGTGTAGTGTACGCTTCAGCAAGACACTAAAAGGACAGTGTTTAGCTTTATGTTTCTTACTCTTATTTTCCTTCTGTCGATTTCCTGGTTATTAAAGCTAAAGGAGAAAGGATTTATTTTTTTAAGGTCTGTCCCATATGTAGCCAAGAGGGTACCTAAGGGCAGGAGTCCATTGAAAAAGCCTCGTTACCTTGTTTTCCAGTCCTGGAAGACTGTTTGAGAATTCTAGTGGCAAGTACTCACTCCCCTTGTGATTTGCTCTTTAATTATCTCTGCTTCTATTCTTCTGCTTTTAGTGATGGTGAAGAGCAGCATCACTGATGAGCAGTGCAGACAGACCAGTGCCTGTGCACCTGTGCATCTCTGTTTTTTGTCTTTTCCTTGTTAGCCAGGTATTGTGACAATCTAAAGTCATAGTGTGGCCATGTCCCCAGAGTTTTATCCATATCTTTCATATTGGCACTCGTCTCTAAAAATAAATAAATACATAAATCTGTGATTGTGAAATGCAAATAAGTTAGAAACTGTTGGATTCAAATGCTTGACAGTCTTAGAACCCCTGATGGCGTGCTTGAAAGAACAGGAAAGTGCTGCTAAGCTGTCCTGAAATGTGTTTCTTCCTTTAACTGAAACTCAAGTCATGTTGAATGTGTCCACTGGTATATCTGCACCCTTGCCTCTTCATGAGTGAGATATCTGGGTTGAGGTTTGTTGTACTTGGCATGAATCAAGCAGTCGGAGGAATCACAGCTGCCTGTCGTGGAGGCAGCTACTGCGGAGCCCACACCAGTGGACTCTTGCTCCATTTAACTACAATATTTGAAAATGATGTAGTATCTCAACTGCCAACATTTATTTGGCCACCTGATTTTAGAAGGTAACAGCAACATTAGCTTTTTCTATCTACCCTGAATTCCATTTCAATGGCATCTTTCAGAAGAACGTAAATCTTAACCTCGGAGCAAAGCAGGCTCTCTCTTAATCTCAGTGCCAGATTACACATGTTTAAAAAGAAAAAAACAAACCCAACAACCTTTGGAGTCAGTAGGAGAGATTTTTGTGTGTGTGTGTGTGTCATAAAATTATTCATAGATCTGCAGAGCAGATGTTGACAATTACAAAGAGAACAGAGGCCGGTCTGTGGTCAGCCAGCGAGCTCCGTTTCACGTGGGTAGATCAAGGCTCAAGGCAGCAACGATTTCCTGTCGGCACGCTGGGCGTCAGCGATAGCAGCTTTCGTGGGCTGGAGCCCAGTTAAATTAGACAAAGTCACTTTTGTGAGGCCTTGGTTCTGTCTCTCGGCTGAAAGAATAATGGTACTAGAAGGCTCAGTGTTCTGGTTTGTAAGATCTGTGTCTATTGATAGAAAATTGTGGGTTAAAAACTTTTTATGGATCTTGTGTTTCTTTGCTAGATGTTTGCCTCCTCCTTTTTAGAAACTGTAGAACAGCTGACCCTTTCATTTACTGCAGTAATTGCTAGTGTATTGTTTCACATTTTAATTCTTTTATTTTGAACCAATTTAAAGCACAATCCCCCCCCAAATTTTAATGTATTTTTATTCAAGAACTTAAGTGGTAGCTGTTTCCTGCAGGTTAAAAAGGATGACTTGGTAGTCTTGTGCCTTCAGAGCAGTTTTCTTTACAATTCTCCTGGTTGCAGGTGACCTGAGCCATCTCGTCTGTTGACAGGGCTGCTTGGCATGTTGGTACCAATAGGCCTTTCCCAGTAGTTAAAATCATTTTAACCATAGCTCATCTTGTCTCAAACAGAACGGGTTTTTTGAAGTAATGATGATGCTGATGCCATGTCCAGTGAAATCCCATTTTCCTCTTTGTTGATAGAGCTGTATAAATAACCATGTATTAGCGATGGAAAATTATTAACATTTTCTTCTGAAAACAAATAATTTTGATATTCAAGTTGAACAGGTGTGGGCAGTGATGGAGGAAGCATCCCTTGCCCTTTTGGAGACCATGTGAAGAGGAGATTCAACACTAATATAGTTTAGTGGAGGGAGAATAAACTTTGTGGGCCGGGTTGCTATTCACGATCAAAAAGGTGGTTTCTAGAATTGGAAACTGAGCAGTTTTTCTGATGTTCTGCCATATTTTAAATTCACTTGTGGCTTTTATAATAAATCCATGGTTACAGAATGTGAGCATGTTAATGTCAAGTGCTAATGGTTGGATCTGTCACCTTGATGATTTGTATGGTAGAAGATGCTACTGAACACAGAGCATTGATAAATTGCAAAAGCAAAGCATAGAAGTATTTCTTAAGTGGCTGAAACAGTATCTGTAGTGAATACATGTTTTATTATTCAGAAACAATTATTTTCTATCTGACCGAGGACATCACTTATTTCATTGTGTACTGAAAAAGGGTCCCTGTGATAGGAATCTCCCATGTTCTATGGGTGACTCAAATCTTAGGTTGCTTGGGCTTTTCTTCATCAAGTAGGTAATGTGAATAATTTTAGCATAAAGAGGAAGGAAGAAATTACATGCCTCAGTAGCAAGCATGTTTTGTCTAATACTTTCGTTTCAAGTTCTGTATTAAGGATAGGTGAAATCTCGAGTCCCCTTTTATAGTAGGATACCAGGTGCAAGCAGCTAGACATAGAACACAGTTCAACTTTCTCTTGAATGAAAATGATAACATAGCTGGAGTCTTAAAGGCAAACTGCTGTTGCTGTGGCAGAGCTTGTGCTAATTTGTTAGGAATAAAACATAAGTAATGCTAATATATATAAATTTTTAGTATGAAAGAGGCCGATGCATCTGCTGTGCAAATGGCAGGGCTGTGCAGCCCCATGGCACCTACATGTGCTTTTGTGACTTGTGTCAAACCTCTTTTCAAAGCAAAAAGATGTTGTTTGTACATTGGGCGTATGGAAACTTAACATCTGCTTCACTGACTATGCATAACTATGTGTGAGCAACTGGTAAAGGAAAGCAGCCTATCTACCTTCTGCAAAAACAGACCCTTATTCAGTTTCTGTAATTTTCTTCTAAAATGTTTTTTCATTATGCCTGTCTGATTTTGATATGCTTTACCAGGGAATTATGCCAGTGACATTTTTCCTGCTTTAGCAGGTTTGAAGCTTCTGAATCTGGGAGGAGTGGCTGACACGCCAGAGGCTGTGCTGCCATCCAGAGACCTGGACAGACTGGAGAGCTGGGCAGGGAAATTTGAGAAGGAACTTCTTCTCAGTGAGGGTGACAGAGCCTGGCCCAGGCTGCCCAGGGAAGTTGTGAAGTCTCCTGCTCTGCAGACATTGAAAACACACCTGGACACTTTCCTGTGTAACCTCATCTGGGTGTTCCTGCTCCATGGGGGGATTGGACTAGATGAACTTTCGAGGTCCCTTCCAATCCCTGACATTCTGGGATTCTGTGATCTTTTAAGTGGACATGTGTAGATTTTTATCGAAATTTTAATGTTCACAGCTGCTAGAAAATAAGAGAGTATGTGCCTATGGAAGATGACAGATTGCCAAATAAGCCTACCAAGCTGAGGTCTGAAAAAAATAGGAATTTCCAAGCAGACTGGAAGTTTATCAGAGAGGAAGAAAGCAAGCCAGGCTCAGTACTTTGCACAGCTTTTTCAACAGAGATATTTTACCCATGTGATACCATATAATAATTTGATGCCAGAAGTAATAGATAAACAGTTTTTTTAAATTTTGAATCAGTGGCATACATAAAATTGGTTTCATATGGTGAAAAGCTTCTGCTTTTTGAAACAAAATAACCAGAATTTTGGCTCATCTTGCATTTGCAAAATACTGCAGCTAAGTAACCAACAACATTTTCTGTAAACAGAAAGTCTCAGTAAACATGAGACTTCTCTGATCATAAATCTGAGGAACTGACATTTTTCCGCCTTTCTAACTGCAAGAAGTTGTTTTTTATTGCTAACAATGTATGTAATAAGTCTTACGTTGCGTTGAAGGGTGCTGCTTTTAGATCCTTTCACACGTTAAATAGCTGTAGTAAGTGAAAAAATATCTTCTTAGGCAGGTACTGCTTTCATATTACTGCATGTGAATCACTGGTTCTTGATTTCCATACTCAGAAATGTATAAGGAATATCCAGTAACATATGGGATGCTACTACCCCAGAGAATGGGATGCGAGTGCCGCCAGTTCGTGTTTGGAGATATCTAATGACAAAGGGAATGCGCTCACTAGGTAGAAGTGCAACAGATGCCAAACAGCTGTGAATCATCTGTATTCTGTTATGGAAGAAGTGAGAACCTTTAAGCCCAAATTGAAGAAAGAATCTGTTTGTTTGTTTTAGCACAAAACGGATAGTTTTAACCCTTTCTCTCCACTCCTAATTGCATTTATTTAGCCAGTCATCCTTAGATTAATAAATTGCTCTTTCAGCTGGCAGCCCCTCTTTAAGTCCTTCAGATTATGTCTCATTAGAAGTCAGTAAAAACAAAGTGTCAATTTTAAAGTAGGATTCTGTTTTGTCCCTGTTAATGTCACTTGACATTAAGTGCCCGTAAGTAGCTGACCTTCACACCTACCAGCATAAACAACCACAGTAATACATGCTGCTTGTGCACGTACAGCACCACTGGCACGTTCAGTCCTTAGATATCCTGCTGCTGTTCAGTCCCCTTCGTTTTCTTGATGTTCAGGCCTCTGCTGCTGCCTCTAACGTTTGCAGTCCATTTTGTCTGTTTTTTTTCCCTCCTCTGGCAGATGATTTCTTTGTATCCCCTTTGCATCCCCACTTTTCCTCTGGATCAACCACCCTCCCAGACAGCATCCTTTGCTCCATCAATAAAGGCATCATTTGGAATACAGTTAGAAAACCAAATGCCTCTTTTTCCTTAGGCTTGGATAGTTTTCAATCAGAAAAGAATAGTGTTAAACCTAAATACTTCTGTCTTTCTCATCAAACATGAATGGCTTTCCCTCTCACCCTGACAGCTTTTTAACGCAGTTGCAAGGTCCAGCAATCTTTTTGCCGAACTCAGCGTATTGTTTCAAGTCGAACACAGAAGTGCTCTCTGCAGACACACAGAGTGTTCTTAGCTGCTTGCTGTGAATCCCTCGGAGCATATCGCAGTTTAGTAGAATGGTTTGGGACAGCGAGACTGCTGGATGGCAGGAATGGGAGAGGGATGGCAGGAATGGGAGCTGGCTGAGGTCATTGCTGGACCGCTCTCCATCATCTTTGCCAAGTGTTGGGAAATGAGAGAGGTGCCTGAGGACTGGAGGAAAGCAAATGTCACTCCAGTCTTCAAAAAGGGCAAGAAGGAAGGGCAAGAAGGTCTCTTTAGCTTGGAGAAGAGGAGACTGAGGGGTGACCTCATTCATGTTTACAGATATGTAAAGGGTGAGTGTCAGGAGGATGGAGCCAGGCTCTTCTCGGTGACAACCAATGATAGGACAAGGGGTAATGGGTTCAAACTGGAACACAAGAGGTTCCACTTAAATTTGAGAAGAAACTTCTCAGTAAGAGTGGCAGAGCCTGGCCCAGGCTGCCCAGGGGAGTTGTGGAGTCTCCTTCTCTGCCTACATTCCAACCCGCCTGGACACCTTCCTGTGTAACCTCATCTGGGTGTTCCTGCTCCATGGGGGGATTGCACTGGATGAGCTTTCCAGGTCCCTTCCAATCCTTGACATTCTGTGATTCTATATCTGTCATACAATAGTCTTGCTGATGCATAACAGCTCTGTTACACATGTGTATTTGGCTTGAAACCTGTCCTTATGCATCTGGTTTTGTTCCGTTAGATCTCTGAATCAGCATCTTCGGGTTTTGGTGATCAGAAGGTAAACGAGTTTTCCCATGTTCAGAGAGTTCCAGGTTTCTTACTACATGAGTAAAATTTGAGACATCTTTCAACTACTATCAGTAAAGTTTACTTGCGTTTTTATCCCTTTAGAAAGTACCCTGGAATAGGACATTTTGGCAGAAAAAGGGTTTAAACTTAAAGGAAATTTGTATCCTTACCTGTAAGTATTTGATCAAGTTGTTTGTCATCTGGAGCTAAATTCTTTTAAGCAGATCATAATAAAAATATAACCTAAATGAATAATCTGTTAAAATATAACATTTTATTTTTTTCTTCAGCTTCTCCAGTTCTTTAGCTCAGTTGAGTGGGGGATGATGCTCTTGGGAGATAGAATCATACCCTTTATCAACACAAGAGAAGAATAGCGCTTACAATTTAATAGTTATATAAATATTCACCATCCATCTTTATATTCTTGTTCTATGTCTTTTTCATGTCAGATCCCTACATTTCAGTGTAAAAGAAGTGTTAGCAGACATCAGCTACATTCCATTGTTTGGTTGATCTATATTTCACATTGCGGCCAAAGTAAAGAATGAACTGAAACCAGAATCCAGTGCCATCTAGACCTTGGACCTGGTTCTCAGATTGGTGATCCACATTGCCAAGAAGAAAAAAAAAAATCAAAAACTAACTTGCAATAAATTAAAAAGCTCACTCTATAATTTACTAGCTATTGTGTGATTGTACAGAATCTGGCTGGACACTTCTAGTGGGAAAAGCCAACAAGAATTTTTCCTTGTGAGATCTTTCCAAATGCTTCCTTCAGCTGCTGCTGGAACAATAAATAAACAGAAGACAATAAGAACCAAGGATAAAATGGTTGAGCCTAAATTCCTTAATTACAAGGTTTATATAACCAGGTAAGCCTGTTTGCAAGAGAAGGATCATGAAAAACATCCTTTTTGGTAAAAATGCTGTATAATATGTATAATATTAGTTTTGGAAATAGTGAAATGTAATCTCTTACTGAGAAATGTATGTGATAAATCTTCAGAAAATAGTAAGCTACTGTACATAGGAAGAGTACAGGCTGTGCTTTCAGGGCATTTCCCAAGATAAATTTACTTCATGAATAAGGCCTTTAGTTGTTAACTGTTGAAAGGAATCTAAAATAGAAGACACGTAGGGTTTTCCAAGTTGAAAACTGCATCAGGGAGTTCATTATTATGCACGCACATAAGATCAGCTGCTCTATGGTTTAGTACTTGTGTCAGCATTTTTCATAATGTTCTTAATTCTGTCAGCTGCATAAACTGAAATCTAAAGATGTGGTGAATTTGAACACCAGAGGGAAGTGGTTCTTTTTCAGGGTCAGGTTATTTTGGTAGAGTGAACAATCAGCCTTATTCTACTAGAACCTCAGAAAAAAAGAGTAAAAAAACCAGTATATGAACATGGTTATCAATAGTAAATGTTGGCCCCTTTTTGGCCACATTAGTAATTATGAAACAGATTAAGGATTTATTTCTGGTATTGACATCAAACCAGTTACCCTACAGCATACAGTGAATCATGACGTGTGTGCGTGCAATAATTGTGTTTGACAATTGCCTGTTCCTTACTGTCCATCAGAAAATAAATACTAGCAGTTCAAAAATGGCTCAGTGACTCATTTAGGGAGGGGAAAAGAGTTTACGACTGTGTGACTTTAAGTTTGCACAGAAGTGAATGAATTTAGCTGGTTTTGTTTCTTACATTATAAAGTAGCTGTTATTTTGCTACTTTGGGCTCCAAGGAAAAAGAACAATGCTTGTGATGTTGAAGTAAAGTACTTGTTTGTGTAATTGGGAAAAAAACAGAGTATGTTTTCAGCTCATTGCCAAACCCCCTATGTCTGGCATAAACTTTCTTAAAAACGCATTGTTTTCATTTAAAACCCATTATTCTCATCTCATAGCCTTGAATTGTTGATTTTTATCCTTCTATTCAGCTGCTATTTTTCAAGTCTATTTTTCTAATTACTTGAGTTACAGTGAGTCAGGAGATTTGGACCGTTCCTCTACCCATTGGTAAATTTAGGTTCTATATAGATTCACATATTTGACCTTTACTGTGCACTTAGCTTACATGGAATGTATTTAGTCTTGGAAATAGGAACATAGACTCGGAATTGTAATTGTCCTACCCTCTCTCTTCTTTCTTCATGATCCCACCCATTTCCTTGCTGGTTCAAGGGTTTAACTGGCTTCTTAATGAGCCAATTCAGCTCTTTACAAATAATAGAAAAAAGTTTTCCTGTTTGTTTAGTATACTGAACTACTTCATCAAGGTGTGGAGGAGCACCTGTGCTGGCACAGTGGAGGGAGGAGGCAGAAGCCAGGCAGTTGTTCACTTCCATTGGGATCAGGGTTGCAGCTTACGAGCTGCTGAGCTTGTCTAAGAACTCATTGTCGCCCAAAAGTCCCGACTGCCAGCAGGGCTGCCTCACACCCTCTCTCGAGCCATTGCTGGTCTGCTCCTGAGTGAGCCAGTTTAACTTGCTAGTCAGGTAGGAAATAGAGAGTTTATCTTCTTGGTTAGCAGGCTGAATTGACTTGCCGAAGGTTCAGACAAACAGCAATGGAAGTAGTGAGGAATGTGTGGCCAGGAGGCAAAGAGCAGCAGATCCTCTCTGTAACCACACTGGTGTGCACTTGAGTCTGCTCGGCCAGGCCTCCAGAGTTTGGTGTTTGTGGTGCAGTTACATAATGCAGCAGAGCTGATCTCCTGGCTCACTGGCACCCAACAGATCAGCCAAGCTCCTTCCCTCCTGGCTTCATTTTTTTCTCATTTGGTGGTGTCCTTTTTGCCAGCTGAGGAAATTCATCATGTAGTTGAAAACTGGTGCAAGAGGGGGGCTGGGCGTTGGAGGGATGGTGGCCATGGGGAATGTGGGGTGACCTCTTCCCTTTGGCTGTGGATCCACGCAGCTGAACTCCCGGTGAGGCACTTCCAGTCAAAAGGGAGAGTGGAAACAATCTGTCAGAAGTTAGTTACTTATCTAAATTTCACTCACCTTTGTCTTGATGTCTAATCAGACTGTCTTAGCACCCCTTCATTGCCTTAATACATTGTCTTTCTAATGTCACCAGGCCAGTCATTCTTCCCCTTTAACATGGTTTTCAGGAGAACTTACACTTGACTGAGATGTACATCAAGTAACAGAGTAAAACAAGTTTGTTCTTACAATTGTGCTCAATCATTGCAGTTTACATGAAGTATTGTCTATGCGCATTGTTTTAAAGCAAAAATGATGAAGAAAATTTACTGTTTGGTTGGTGGACTTATGTGACTTATGGAAAATTCTGCTTTTAGCGTGTTGCTGATGTGTGGGTGGTGCAGCTGGGTGAAGGGTAATCTCAATGTTTGAAGTATTTTCAGACGGAGGCTTAAAAGTTGTATTTAAAAAAAACCAAAAACATAAACCCACAAACACTTAAACCAAGATAGCATCCTTATTAAAAAACAAAAAAGGAACAAAAAGGAAAACCTGTACATTTCAGCTTCCTATTTAAACAGAAAAAGACAGCCTGGCAAAGCCGAAAGAGGGATTTAGCTGGGGAGGAGCATTGCTGGTGATGGTGTTTTTTTTAACAGGCTGTTTATACAGTAAAGTACTAGAGAAAAAATTACCGGCAATTGTATATATGTTTCAGAAGACGACAAGGGAATAGGTCTTGTGTACTTAGTCTTGTATAGACAGTAACTGATAATGGGTTTTAATATCTTTTTAAAAACATCATAGATATTTTTGTAGGTGGCCAAAGCCTGTTATGTTACAAATATCTTAGTTGAGCCTCTGCTTAGATAAGAGTTTTTTCTGCAATGCCAGCTGGATTTCTCTTGCTTCACTTTCATAATCCCATGTCTATAAGGGTGTTCCAGGAAGATCTCAGCATCCTTTTCATAAAGCAGGAGCAGCAGTACAATATATACACCGAATCTTCATGATCAGGGCAAATGTCTGCTTGCAGTTAATAGCAACTGGAGAATTTAAGGCTTTTTCACAACTGAGACGTATTAGGTAGCTAGTCATTTAATAAAGCGTTTGTACAACAGTATGTGTTGGTATCAGCCCTTTTTCAGATGTAGCTGAGGCAAATTCAGTTGAGTTTAAAATATTCTTGCACTGTGAACAAAAGCTACGTGACATTTGTCTATTGAACAACTTCAAAGGGATTATCCAGACAGACAAATGTTTTCACTTTTCCCCCCCTTTTTTCAGTTTGAGCTGATCCTGGCTTAGTATTAGCTGTAACTCAGAAATATTCCTATGGGTTTTGTTTCTGGTTCTGACGATCTTTAACCAGCAAGCATGAAGAAAACACCTCTGAAAGGACAGGTATCTTTATTAGTTGCTAGCAAAGGTTGCTGCTGATGCAGAGGAAGTGTGTATTTTCTTGCAGAACATACATTGATCATCTCCATGTACTGAATTTTGCTAGATTTTCATGTGTAGTAATTTCATTGGTTTATTTGCAGGTCATCCAAATATATTTTGATAACATTAATCTATTTATTTCCTACCGGTTCCTAAGCCTCATGCTTATTTGGCACAGGAGACCTGGTCTTTTTTAGGGAATCACTAGTTACATCTGGAAATTCTAGCAGTTACCGTGATTTCTGCCTTATGAAAATAAGTTAGTTTTGTTAGGGAGAGTAGAATATTTATATGTTCGATGTGCTATCCATTAGACTAGTATTCCTTGATTAAAAACAAAAGTGCCTGCTTTTGAGGAGCATCTTGGGGAGCTTATAGAGCTAATTTGAAATAAGTATTTGGAAAAAATGGAGAGAAGTATTTCATGTAATATAAACTTAGTTTTAACCAACAAAATGGATTTTCAGAAAATGGAAGCTGAGCATTGAACTCTAATGAACTGAAACAATCCTCGCCTTCCTAGCCTATGGAATTTTAATTTACTTGTTTAGAAAGCATAACGGTGATTATAGAAGCATATGTTTAGAAGTACTTTAAAATCACCAGGGCATCTAAGGAATTTGAGACACCTGTAGGCCTTGAATACTACTAATTGATATCTGTGAAGACTTTATGAAATCCACACAAAAGACAGAATTTTGAGTAGCTTAAACCTTTATTTACAACTGAATACTGACAAGAAGTTGCTGGAGCCTCTCTCCTCCCTCCAGTCTCTCCCCTTTAACCTCTGAATTACTGAACTGGAGGGAAATGTATCAATCAATTAAATGTTGCTGTAGGCTTCAAAGGTTCTAACAAGAGTTAGAGGTGCACAGCTAAGTTTCCTAGAGCTTTTCTTTCTTAGACCTCTTCAAAAATCAAAAGCAAATTGTATTTCTGCTTGCACCCAGGGTAGTACTGAGCCCAGACTTAAAAAAACAAACCAAAACAAATGTGGCTGCAGCAGATGCAATTTTGCACCAGCAAGCACTGGGTATTTTTCAGGTCTTTGCATGTACGTAAGTACATGCATATGCATCATTTGATTTACACAACAAAGATATGCGAAACCAGTGGGTTTATCAGTAGTACTATGAAAATAAGTATTTATAATGTTCTCATTTGGATAGAATAGCATGCAAACAGGAATTTATGCACTAGAGGTCATAGGATCTAGGTAGAAACAACCCCAGATTCCAGTCTAAGTTGGGGAATAACCTATTAGAGAACAGCGTAGGGGAAAGGGACCTGGGGGTCCTGGGGGCAGCAGGATTAGCATGAGCCAGCACTGGGCCCTTGTGGCCAGGAAGGCCAATGGTACCTGGGGTGGGTTAGAAGGGGGGTGGTCAGTAGGTCAGAGAGGTTCTCCTGCCCCTCTGCTCTGCCCTGGTGAGACCACACCTGGAATATTGTGTCCAGTTGTGGCCCCTCAGTTCCAGAAGGGCAGGGAACTGCTGGAGAGAGTCCAGCGCAGGGCAACAAAGATGCTGAAGGGAGTGGAGCATCTCCCGTGTGAGGAAAGGCTGAGGGAGCTGGGGCTCTGGAGCTGGACAAGAGGAGACTGAGGGGTGACCTCATTAATGTTTACAGATATGTAAAGGGTGAGTGTCAGGAGGATGGAGCCAGGCTCTTCTCGGTGACAACCAATGATAGGACAAGGGGCAATGGGTTCAAACTGGAACACAAGAGGTTGCACTTAAATTTGAGAAGAAACTTCTTCTCAGTAAGGGTGACAGACACTGGCCCAGGCTGCCCAGGGAGGTTGTGGAGTCTCCTACTCTGCAGACATTCCAACCCACCTGGACACCTTCCTGTGTAACCTCATAGAATCATAGAATGCTAAGGATTGGAAGGGACCTGGAAAGCTCATCCAGTCCAATCCCCCTCTCGGAGTAGGAACACCCAGATGAGGTTACACAGGAACGTGTGTAGCTGTGGCTCCCGGTGAGACACTTGAGGAATCGCTGTATGTGAATCCCAGGTTAAAGCACTTACCCATCTGAAAATATGCTAAACTGCCATCAGTGATCAAGGGAAGGAAATGACTTTGGTGTTATACCTGAGGGTCATCTGGGCTCTCCCAGGCTTGTGACCAGGGTGTCACATCTCTTTCTGCTGGTTAAACTGGATGCAATAGTGCTAATGTTTCTGTGACAAGTTTAAAAGGTTGTCAGATGAAAATGGATCGTGTTTTCAGCTGGTAATGGTTTGTATAGCTGCTGAGACAAACCCAAAATAGCTGCGTCTTAGGAACGTAATGGAGCAGGTGAGTGCACCGTTCAGTCTCCTTGAATCTGCTCCATGGTTTTTGTTTGATTGAATGTGCCTTGAATGAAGACAAAGAGTGGACTTATGCAGGCACCCCATTATTATTTCAAATAGTTTATCTGAATTTTCAGCTGGGTGAAGCTGATTATTTGTTGTTGACAGAAGGACCGCATAGGGAACTTGTCCTAACAAGCAGTAATTGTGTGATTAGGAGAGTTTAATGAAGAAAAGGAATTTGAATTCATTCATAGTATTTGGTTTGTTGACAGTTCATGTCATTTTCATTGAATGAAACCTATCAATGGCACTTATATTTTCAACCTATTTGGAAGTGCCGGTATTCTGAAGCTCTGTTATTTACATCTAAGACCAAATACAAAACCTGTAGAAATTGGAAAATATTCTCAAAAAAAAAGTAGAAAACTAGTTATATTTATCCTTGTTCTAGCAGTTACTCAATGACTTTTTTTGTGTGTGCTCTGTATTAAAATGTTAATACAAGTGTATTAATCCAGATGTATTAATGTGGAATAGTTCGGGTTTTAAAGTGATACTTATTTGTCACTTTGAGCTAGGAGAGGTGTTCAGATCAAATGCTGGTTTTCTGCCCTAATACTGTGCTTTGTGTTCATTGCAGATTTCTGTCCAGACTTACTAGTTGACTTATAGAGGGGAAATGTCTATGTGAACGTTTTTCATTTGTGTTATTTTGAAACAAGAAGGATGGCAAACACCCAAACTGATGTGTAGTCTTTTCTAGTGTGATATAAAGAAACAAATATGTTTGAAAATGCCTCAAAATATCAGCAGCACCTGCTGATAGTAGAGCCTGTGCATAGCTGGAGAGTTTCTGCTAATGAAGAGAAGGTACAAGATCCTGGTTTTGAAACGGCTTAACTTCTCCTATTGGCTTCTTCAGGAGAGACTTGTCTTTGATGCAGTTCCTCCAATGGAAACAGTAAAGTAGATGCCATTAGAAGGTGAATCTAGAATATAAATGTCTCACCTTAGAAAAGAGATTTCTGTAAGTGAGCCTCCTAATGTTTCAGCCTGTTTAGTAGAAGTAAAACCTCAGTGTGGTGTCTGCTCTCCATCATTGTGAGGGAAGGCAACGATCTCCGTGAGTAGTGTCCACATGCACGTTTTTGGAGCTGTGCACAGCGGAGAGATCTGAAAAATACCTGCTAAAAGCAGTTACTTGTGAAGGTGCAAGTACCAATAGTAGGACAAGTGGATAAAATGGTTCCTCACCTTAAATCCTGCTCAGCTGCTCAGCTGAGAGGTTTCACAGTAGAGGTTTCACAGACTTTGCTGAGTAGAGGCTTAGCTCTCTGGTTGCTTTATGGGCTTTCCTTATTTTTCTGAAAAACCCCCACTTTTTTTTTTTCTGCCTTTGTTTCCGGTGGTTGGTTGAGCCTTCCTTCTTGTTTCTTTGATTAGTGGCACTTTTGAAAGCTAGAAGGTTATAAACCGGGTCTTTCTTCTCAGGGACAAGGTAGCCTGGCTTACCAGATACTGAAGTTTCAAGCGAAGGACTCACCAAGGCAGGGCGGAAAAGCGGTAACTGGGGGGAGGAAAAAGGCAATTAAATGTACACATGAATGTGGTGAAAATCAGATACTTTGTAGTATGATTCAAGTGTAGAATTACATAAAAAAGGGCATCTTTGAAAATTCCATAGTTACTGAATGAAATTTGATAGTACTGATTTATTGACGTTCACAGATATAACAAATGTGACTTGTATTCATACATTCTTCCCATATTCAAAAATAATCGTCTGATCCAGATAATAAAATTATGAATCTATAATTGTCCTCTCTGCCTCCATATGAGCATACATTAGATGAAATTAACTTAATGAGGCTTTTTGGCTGGGGTCTGTTTTTTTGTCAGCCATATAAATTAACTGTCAAAATGGAGCATTTTCATTTTGACAGGAAATTATTTTTCTTATAGTGAAATATAATTTATGATATAAATACGTGATGAATCAGGCATTGTAATGCAGATGACCCAATGGCTCTGTATGCTTTCTGAAGTTTTGAGTTGAATACTGGTTCATAAAAGTTCCTACTTAAAAAAAGGGAGAGGAGAACCGAGAACTGAGGAGAAATTCCCACAGCTCAAAATATTTCTAAAGCTGCCTGACAAAGCAGCTTTAATTCTCTGCATAAAGCTTTCTCTAAGCAACTTGGTGGGTCTGGCATAAGTATCAACTTTGAACAAGATTTTCATTTCTAATCTCTTTTCCTGTCTCAATACTGAATTATGTTCCGAGTTCTCAGCTCATGCTTGCGCAGTGTGACACGGGGGAGCTGCCAAAGGCTAGAGCCGGCAATCCAAACTCTGTATTGATTACCGACAGCAGGCGTATTCTGAACCGCCTGGAACTGCATTTCAACCAGTCATGTCAGCGTTTCATAATAGAAGTAAAACGTTTACCTCATTTCCTGAAGTGATACTCCATTAAAGGATTCTAAGGCTCTTTTCAGGTCATATTCTTATATCACAGACTTTCGTCATAGGATTGGGAATACATGGAGGTGAATACAAATGCTGCAAATGGAAAGTTTAATTTTGGTACTTGAGGTACGTGCTTTTACCATGGAGATTTGATCTCCTTTTTCTGTCATCAGTGGATTCTTGAAGCATTTATTATAAAATATAAAAATAAGCACCTGTCTCATAGGCACCAATACTGCATGTAAGTGAAAGTATTTACCCATGGGCACCAGATCTTTAGACTTAAAAGTCTTTGGTTGTCACCGAGAAGAGCCTGGCTCCATCCTCCTGACACTCACCCTTTACATATCTGTAAACATTAGTGAGGTCACCCCTCAGTCTCCTCTTGTCCAGCTCCAGAGCCCCAGCTCCCTCAGCCTTTCCTCACACGGGAGATGCTCCACTCCCTTCAGCATCTTTGTTGCCCTGTGCTGGACTCTCTCCAGCAGTTCCCTGTCCTGCTGGAACTGAGCAGCCCAGAACTGGACACAATATTCCAGATGTGGTCTCACCAGGGCAGAGTAGAGGGGCAGCAGAACCTCTCTGACCTGCTGACCACCCCCCTTCTAATCCACCCCAGGTACCATTGGCCTTCCTGGCCACAAGGGCCCAGTGCTGGCTCATGGTCACCCTGCTGTGCACCAGGACCCCCAGGTCCCTTTCCCCTACACTGCTCTCTAATAGGTCATTCCCCAACTTAGACTGGAATCTGGGCTTATTCCTACCCAGATATAAGACTCTACACTTGCTCTTGTTATATTTCATTAAATTTTCCCCCACCCAACTCAACTGTACCCTGCTCCTGTAATACAGTCATATAAAGCAAGTTTTTACAGGGAAACTCTGCAAATAATGAAAAACAATGTGCATACAAAAATCAGAAGCTTTCAATTTTATAAAAGAGGCATTTTTTAGTTACCATGTGAGTCATGTTTTCATGTTTTCTTCAAGGCTGTTGTGAATTGTACTGGCAGTTATTTCTTTTGCTTCATTCTGATTTCTAGTGGAGACTTCATTGAACTTATTTCTTTAGTTCATTTAACAACCTTATTTACTTTATCTATAAGTTTGTCTTCTAAAGGAAAAAGAGATACCCACATAAACAAGATTGTGGCTTTGATTCAGCTGTTATTGCCTGGAGGCTTTTTACAAAACATACACGATTAAACGTGACTTATTAACATAACTCATAACATCAGCATTTACTTTCTTAGAAATGCAAGACAAGAAGCAACAGGGGCTTGTTTCCCCATGAGGATTTACTATCCGTCTATTCTGTATACCTCTGAAGTCACGTGCACGTATCAGCTCTCAGAAAGAGTTGGAAAAAAGCATAAGTATTGGAAATGAAATATAAAAACTGTCAGCTTTTCGGTGTGTCTTTTTTCAAAGTATTAGATACTGATCGCTGGAAAAGCCTGGTTAATCTGCTGAGCGAGATCAAAAGGAAAAATAAGCTTCAGTTCACTTTAGTGTTGCCTGAGATTTATGGATCCTGTGCTGCTCATTTGGCTCGTGTCTGTTTTTTAACCTGTAATTCTAGGATTTGGCAGGCTGTTTTCTCCATAGAGGTCTGCTTGCTGTCTGATGAAACGTAATTTAGGCGGCAGTAAAGTAGATGGAGAAGTACAAGTGCATTTTTCCTTTTTTTTGTGTTTTTCTTAGTTTCTTTGCTATACTAAATAATAAAAAAGGAAGTCCTAATAAAAGAAGTGTCAATTAAAAGGGTATTTTTGAAGTGCACCTCAGCCTGTGAGAACTCTGAAACATAGTGTGTGTCCTTGATGCAGTATTAATACATGTAGGTTTTATTTCTCCTGTGAAAGACTACTGGCTCAATGACACATGGCTGTGTTTTGAATTTAAGTTCCAGAAGATCATCTTCTTTTAGGAAGGCTCTGTGTTTTGGAGTGCGCTATGCTTCGTGCACAGCTGCTCTATATGAAATAATTGACAGTTCTATAGCCCAATTGTTACATTACTGTTTCCTGGAAGAGACAGATTGGGTTCACCAGCTTAATCCTCAAACATGTGGTCTATATTCAAATATGAAATGAGGCGTAACTGTGAACAAGCTTTATGTTTGGTTGGATTTATTTTGATGTATGCCAAATATATATTCCATGCAAGTGCATCCCCTGGGTTCTCTACATAAGCTGCTACCATGACCCTTTCCATCAGACCAGCGTCCCAGTTCCTCTTGTTAGAAATGTGGTGGATACTGGGCTAAGTCTGAAGCTTGAAGCTGATTCCACTGAGAGGCAATATTGATGAAAAGACAAATAAAAACTGTTTGACTGTTTTCCTTACTCAGCTGTTCTTTCTACTTTGTGTGAATCATCAACTTTCAGATAAAAAGGCAAATGTTAATGACAAGGAATTAATTTTTGATGAAAGGTTGACATTTTCTCCATGTTCCATGTATCATACGAAATCTGTAAAGGGGATTTTTATGATATATTCTAATAGCCTCTACCGCTCAGCAAAGTGTAAGAAAATGTATTGAAACTAATTTACAGTTGTCTAGTAGATGTTAGGTGATTTAGGAAGCGCGTCAATAAAACTATGTAGATTAAATTAAAACCAAATCCACATGTTTTAGTCTGCAGATGTAGACATTTATAAAATAAATTGGTTTATCATGTTACTTTTGTTTTTCTTTAAGATGACTTCACATGAATTAGACTCAACTGAGAGTTACGAGATGTGTTGGAACATGTTGAAAGGTATTAGCCTTACACACAACGTCACCTCCTTTGAGTACAGGGGCAGACTTTGGCCTCTTGTGAGTTGTTTCTATTATGGGATAAGGTGATGAAAGCAGCAGATATTTCTTGTTATAGTCTAGTTTCTTTAGCCACACAAAATCTGTTTTGTTTTGTGGTGATGTGTTTTCTTTGGTGTGTTGTGTTGTTTTTTCCTGCATGTAGTATGAAGGAAGCAAAGACAAGTAATTTCTTTGCTCACTATTCCAAGGCTTGTAGGTTTTTCTACAGGTCCTTGCAGTCCTATCTGCAACTTTTGGGTCCTGCCCAAGGGTTTTCTGCAGCGTACTTTTATTTCCATCACCTTGCCCCCTCTCCATTTTTCTCCTCCTGTTAACTTCAATTACCTATTCTGTACTGAAACTTGAATATAGTTTGATTTTGCTGCACACAGGCCAGATACTGTAACTGTGACCTTGAGAGAGCTTCCAGCACTCTGCAGCGGAGCAGGCTCTGGCCACTTCCAGTGCGACGGTCTGCAGAGGAGCCTGGCGGCATAGCCAGCAGCAGAGCTGAATTTTCAACTTGCTTTGTCTTTGAATCTTTCTTTTGCAATTCTACTTGTGATTATTTTTCTTGTTTCCCAGAGGACACTGATGCTTTACCTTTTCAAACAAAAAAAAAAAAAGAGAAAAATTTGTATTCTGTTTCTTAGTGACGCTCTTTGATCAGAAGATCGTGTTAACAATATCTTTTTTGTTTTGAGACTAAGAGAGAAATGCCCAAGGGTGACATAAATCATCTATGAGTTTCAAGAGCCTTTCTTTTAAGTAAAGAATTTTCTCTTTACAGGACTGAAACTTGTGATCTGTTATCAGGTCTTGAGTTGCTTATTTGAGATTTTAGCACTACATTCTACTTCCCTGGGCAGCCTGTTCCAGTGTCTGTCACCCTCACTGAGAAGAAGTTTCTTATCAAATGTAAGTGGAACCTTTTGTGTTTCAGTTTGAACCCATTACCCATTGTCCTATCATTGGTTGTCACCAAGAAGAGCCTGGCTCCCTCCTCCTGACACTCACCCTTTAGATATCTGTAAACATGAATGAGGTCACCCCTCAGTCTCCTCTTGTCCAGCTCCAGAGCCCCAGCTCCCTCAGCCTTTCCTCACACGGGAGATGCTCCACCCCCCTTTATCATAATCAAGAAGAGCTTCAAATGCAAAACATAAAATTTCTTAGTTTTCTCTTGTGTTAGAAAAAGCTTTGCTTTCACATTTTTGTCAAGAGAATGGTTTGTTTCAACTAAATGGAAATATTTAGAACATAAAGGACATTCCTGACAAGATCATGGTTTTTAATATGGAAAGGATTTTGAATTTTATCTTCTCTTGCTATTTTAAATGTTGATGTTTAAAATTGTTGGATTTGTGAAGCAGCTGCAACACTAAGGAAAAATTATGTTGAATTGGAGAATACCAATTACCTGATTATGCTTAGTAAATTAAGAGGTTATGTCTAGAACAATTTAGAACAGCAAGACTATAGTGACAACAGATGATAAGACTGAAAAAATGAGTGAAACACTAAGGTGCTGTCAAAACTATATATATTTTGATTTAAACAACAAGAGCATTGACTCAGACGTTTTTCATAAAGGGAAGGAATGTGTGGCAGAATGCAAACCCCTCTCCCTTCCCCTCCCTTCCCAGGTATGGAAGGCATAGGTACATCTCCCTCTTTCTCTGCTGTTTGAGGCTAACAGCTTCTTTTGTTTGACGTCAGGGGCTGCTGGCCAGGGCTGCTAAGAGGGGAGTGCCGAGGTGCCAGGGAGCCGCTGAGTGCCCGTGGGCAGTGTGGAGGATGTGTGGAAGCTTCAGGGGCACCCCACAGCCAGTATAGGGGTGCAGAGAAGCTTCTGGAATGCCTACAGTCAGATCTGATCAGGCTTTAAAAAACGGGATTCTTGTCGAGGCTCTGCCTCTTGCGTGGGTCTCTTGGAGCATGAGCCAGATGCTGCTGCCGAGAGCCCCCCCGGGATGGAGACTCCGCTTGTCTTGCCACCTCGTGTGTGAGTAAAATTAACCCTCGCAGGATTGCGAGTGTATCTACTTTCCGTGCACATTTGCACACGTATTTATACTTTCCATGCACATTTACACGTGTACTTTCCATGCTCAATACGAGCACATGTATAAATTATTTCCTCACATAATTGCAAGTGTATTTTCCTCCCGTGCTTGCACATAAGCACGTGCAGTCTTCCATGCACATTTGCACGTGTATTTCTCCTCGCAGGATTGTGAGTGTACACTTTACATACTCAATACGCGTACGTGTATCTCTTTAAAATAATCCCACACCATGTTCAGGCAAGCGTGGACTCCTCCCAGACTCAGGGATGGCTCCGGTACTGTTTTTGGTGAAGCCACGTGCATGCACACTGTGGATCTGCTGTTGTATTAGTTGCTGCCCCTTAATGATTTTCCTCAACCGATATCCGAACCTGTATTCAAGTCCCTTTTGGAGTGCTAAACCCCTGTTTCTCACCGGTTTAATAAAAGTTGTTTTGGACACTGTTGTCCCTTAAACTGACCTCGAGGTGCCTCTGTGACAGAATGAAATGCATAAAATATGATTTATAAGCAAACCTTTGTATCAGTGTTCATCACTGAAAAAACCTCATTTGAGATTCTAAAAGTTGCCACCCCCAGAAAATAACATCTGTGAAAACACAGCAGTCCAAGAGGAACATGATTCTGTGCACCCATCTTTCTTTCATAGTACTTCTGACTTATAATATTTAGTTTAGTGCAATAAACATTGAGATTCATTTTTTGTAAACGACTACAGGAGCTAGAGCAATTTACAGTTTCTACAAAGGGTCACCATTAGGAAATGCACAGTTTTTTAGGAAGAAAACATGATGCTTTTTAATTTGGGTAAGTTGATCAGAATCACTAATAGCTATCCTGTAATCTTTTGTGTTGCTTTAAAGATGAACTAACCCCTCAAGGTACATAGATTTTTATTTGAAATAAAAATTTGTTAACTAATTCCATAGCACGATAGTTTGTATTGGTGTACTTCTGCCAAAGATACTTAGATCATAAATATGATATTTTCTCTGCGCTACAAAGAACATTTTGTTATAAAAAGATATAATTAGCTTTCTAAGACTTAGCAAAAAAAAAAGATGACATTTGAATAATTTGTCATGGTATCGATCGTAAAAGTTTCCTTTAGGTTATTTATTTCAGTTTGTGTGTAGAGGTGATAGGTCTCACGTTGCAGCAGAAATGAGACAGTCCAGGTCTGAAAACCGTTGTACAGCATACGCATTATGTTATTTGGAACTGTTTGACTGTTAGACTGGAAAATATTTAAACAGAATGCAGGGCCCAGAACAGCTGTGACAGCATAGGAAGTGTCAAGTTTGCTTTTTTTCCTTTCTTTTTTTTTTTCTTGAAGGCCGTGTTATTTTTCTATCCTTTTTCTTCAAAGGACAGCTTATTGTGTGTTTCCCGAAGTAAAACTGGAACACACACCCTTCCTTCATTGAAGGAAAGTTTCAAGCATCAGAAAGAACACTGGAATGAGAGTGTGAGCTGACAGGCAGCCTGGGCTCTGCTCCCATCCACCGGTGATCCCGCTATGGGAGGAGGTGGTGGGGTGAGGTGAACAGCGGGGCCCTCTGGAATGATCAGGGCAAATGCTCAGGGAAAAGATGTGCAGAAATGTATCTGGACTGATAGCTTGGAAGTCAGAAACTTTACAACTTGGAAATTGAGAATAAACCCAGCCTGCCACAGAAATATCAAAAATAATATGATGAGGCTGAGCAACACTTATCCAGTCATCTTTTGGTGATGATAAAATAAAAATGTGTGGGTTTTTTTGGAACAGGCTACTTAGAGAGGTGGTTGACACTCCAAGCCTGTTGGTGTTCAAGAGGCACTTGGGTAATGATGCACTTCAACTTTTGATCAGCCCTGAAGTGGTCAGGCAGTTGGACTAGATGATCATTGTAGGTCGATTCTGACTGAAATAGCTGTATTTGTATGAAAATGGGAGTTTAAAAATTGTAACTGTGCTTTCAAATATAGTTTCTTAAAACCTTTCAGGTATGTTCTTAATGTCCAAATGACCTGCTGTTTTGGAGGCCTCATAAATCAGCCAAAATGCCTTCTTGTCTGGGCATGTTGATGCATTCGATGATGATGAGTTTTATCCCGGATCAAAGTAGCGATGAATTGATTGTGCTGAATCACACACATGACGGGCAGCCCCGTGTCCAGGCTTAGCACAGCACCACACCTGAACTAACACACCTCCTTGCTCTGACAGAGCCTGCACAGGATCTTGGAGATATGTCAGAAACATTTTATGGATCAGAAAGTGTAAATGGTACATCCAGTTATGCACTGGATGCAGGAATGCTACTGAAGTCAGTGAAGGTAGTCTGATAAAAGTGGAAGCAGAAACATCTTCCATTTAACTTAAAACACTGTACAGCCGTTTCATGTAATTTTTTTTAGCTTTACATTTTGCAGATGCTGTATATAAACCTGGTTTATGTCTTTTCTAAATGGCAGTTGGTATAAACACGGTATCGTTGTATAGAATGAAACATGTGAGAAGTTCGCATTGGAATTGAAGGGAAGAGGTTATTAGAAACAACCTAATTCAAATTAAAGCGCTTGAAGTGTCACACTTGTTTCAGTGCTAAAAACTTGGCACACCTGGTTCAGAGAAGCAGCTAAAGCATGTGTAGGGTTAAATCAAGTGTATTTCCTTCATTTCCTCTGGTACTTCTGTTAAAGGGTGGTTTTTCTCAGCCTGGAGGATATTTTCTTTCCTCATTCGCCATGGCAGTTGTACAGTACAAATAGCGGCAATAACACACGGTACCATATTCTCTATTTCTTCTTGGAATTAAGTTTTCTCACATTGCAGTGAAGCAGGAAAATGAAATTTTAACTGAACGGGATGTCTTTTCATGTTCCATGAGCTTTAAAGACCTGATATCTTATCTCCATGTTAATTAGCAAGCTGAAAGACTTGCCAGTAAGGATTCTTCCACAGGTAGAAATGGTGTTGCTAAGCTTGAAGGTTTGAGTGCACAGAACTGCTGTTGGAGTTGCCTCTTTCTTCTCTGGCTGGTATGTCAGCGACCAGTTATTGCACTGTGTTTCATAGGTGCAGCATTGCTGTAATTTTTCACAGGGTGTTGGTTTGAGTATGCCAGAATAACCACAGAATCAAAGAATGTTAGGGATTGGAAGGGACCTCGAAAGATCCCCCACCTCGTTCATCAGTGGGCCTACATTGCCTCTGCTGTTAGTTTTATCTGCCACGTATTGCAAAAAGCTCTTACTTTTGTCCTTGACCCCTCTCACCAGGTTGAATTCTAAGGAGGCCTTAGCTTTCCTAGTTGCCTCCCTACACCCTCTGACAACAGCCTGATATTCACCCCAGGTGGCCAGCCCCTCCTTCCATGCTCTAGAAACTCTCCTTTTCCATGTGAGCATACCCAACAGTTCCCTGTTTAACCACGCAGGTCTCCTGGCTCCCTTCCTTGACTTTTCTTGAAGGATAGGACCCTGACATCATCAGTCTCAATTTTGTCTGTGATTCCCCTCTAGTATCTTTTCTGAGATGGACAGTGAGCCATGGAGCAGTGTTTGATTTAGGAAGGACACTGGTGTATGCAGTGTGTGATGGTCTGGTATGTGATCGTCATCATATCATCGCCCACGTTAACAGAAGTGATGTTTTGATTTTTTGATTCTTTTTTTCCTCAGCATTTCAAATTTGTTCTATTTAGTTTCACTGGAATATATACACATCAGTGGAACACAGATTATCCAAGATATTTGAGATGTATGCTCTTTGCACGTGAGCCTGACTAATTACATTGAGCTACATCCTGAAGATTAAGTGCATTTATGCTCTCTGATGAACCAGCCTGTGCTGAAGAAATGGCATTCTGGCCTCTCCAAACACATTTCATGTGTTCCAATAGGCTCAGGGCTTCCTTTTGAAGATTTTCTTTCATTCAGAATTGCGATTCAGTGCAATGCATTCTAGCCTAGCTTTTCTCCCTACTGTTGTTTTCTTTTGGGATTACTGTTTGGTCATTGTTTGGTTCAGGCCATACTCAATTGACCTTGTAATTAGTGTGGAGCTAATAACCATGTCCTGACTAACCATGTCTGCTCTGATTTTCTGGGGCAGTTTTGACTCTTTCAGCTCCCGCTGACTTTTGTGGGGAGTTTTTGACATTTAACGTCTCTGAAGCCAGTGTATTTCAGTGCTGAACAAACTGCTAATGTGTTAAGTCATAGCCATTAGGAGAGAGGATTATTCTGACTAAAATTAAAGTGTCTATGTTGAGATGAGTTACTCTAGGACCCCTTTACAGGTTCTAACGTTACGTTCCTGGAGTCTGCATGCAGCATATTTTGCCCTGAAGTGGATGCCTGTGTTTGATCTGATGGTTTATGCCATAAGAAAAGTGGGAGTAGATTAACTATTGAATTTTGATTAGATTTTGAATCCAGTTTGTTTGGAGAGAGTTGTTCTAAGTTTCTGTATAGAACTGGTGTGTAGGATTTGCATTTTAAATCTGTGTTTATCTGTGGAAATGCAAGTTGCCAGATGTAAGAAGAGTTTGAGGAGCTCTGTCCCAGGTTGAAATCAAGAAAAGCACCTTTGATATGTAAATGCTGAAATGCACGTGATAAAATGTACGGTTGTACACTGACGTGTAAAAATGCCAAATGTATGGGAGTGTTAATATTATCACCATAGCACGCTATAAAATCATGTGCTCATAAGATCAGCATTTTCATTAGTGTTTGAAGACTGGCACTAATTGTGAGGTTTCTTTCTTCTGCCTTCCTAAACCAGGCCGTGCTCTTTATTTTCTGTGCAGTTCTTGGAAGCAGGCAGTGTCTCCTGGCTTAACTGAGCACATTCTGTTTGACAAGTTCAGTCTCTTGTTTGGCTGGATACTTCATCTTGTAATAAAAGAACGAACCAGTTTACCTTCCATAATCCAGATTCTGGTTTCTTTCACAGTTGTGTTTACAACGAGTTTGCTTAAAGCTGCAAAGACCCATTTGTATAGTTCTTGGCTGTCACTAGTCAAGAGAATGAAATTAATAGCCACTCCCTTTTAAGTCCCTAAAGCATTTTCTTTCCAACAACCTTTTAAGGTAGGTACCACTGAATAGGAAATCCATTGTACTCTAGTTATGTTTAAAATAAATTGCGTCTTACTTCTCCAAGCTTGATTAAGATTGAAGTGTCTTTGGCAGAAATAAAAGATCAATGAAAGTTCTTTATATATATATATATATATATATCTCTATATGGATATATAGATATATATATAGATAAGGAATATAAAATGGAAAATCATTACACAACAATTGTAGGGTTAAGTTTAAGAACTTTAACTTTTAAAGATTGTTCTCTGCAATATCAACATCACCATTATTAATAGAAGTGTCATTTCCAGTATCCTTCTCTAAATTTGAAATGAAGTTTCAAGTACTCTGCACGTTTTGCGACTTATGATAGAAGGTATGGAATATGAAGCAGGAAGTAGATTCATCTGTTGGGCTGTGACACCACAAAGATGCTGGTATACACCCATTTTAAACACTAAGCACTTGTGTATCTCAGTGCTTAAAATTGCTGAAAGTATAGGCATAAGGATTTGCAGGATTTCAGGTGAATGCGTAAGGTCTAATTTGTTCCCCAGCAGATGCTGGTTTTGACATTCTATTCATTAAGACTGCCTTTTTTTCACCTTTTTCCTAGGTGTTTACCTCCCATGGACCTACTGTGATCATGCCAACCTGGTTCTGCTCTCGAGAATGGTTTTTTCATGTGGGAAAATTTGATGAGGGTGGAAAGGTGAGTGCTGCACATGACATGTAGCCCAGGAATCATCTCTTTGTTGAACAGCCTCTGAAAGCCTTAAACCTTTTATTAAGAAACACTAGGCAGAGGATTATAGATAAAAGCTGAGGTCTGAAAAATCTAGGTCATACCATATGCCTGTTTTGTTGTGTGTGTGTTGGTTTTGGTGTTTTGGTTTTTTTAAGAGCAGCCATTAACCAATTACAGTTGTTTCGGGGTAACTGGTGGTTGAAGGACACAACTGAGATGGGGTTTGTTGATAAATCTGTTATACGTTGGCAAACAGATCTAATTCAGACGCATTTGAATCCATTCTGTGTAGTTTGGACCTGGGGAGTTTTGCTTGTGGCTTTGGTGAGATTTTTAGAGATAGAATGGGTGGTTCTGAATTTCTTTTAAAGACTTCATTTAATATTATCCCCAAAACATCTTATAAGGCTGTTTCCTATTTTATCATTTAAACTAGAACATATTATGAGGATTATTCTTTTCATAGCCCTCCTGTGCCATGCCATCTGTATATACGTAGAGACATAAGCACACATGTATACAAATGTATGAAAATACACAAATTTTATTATTCAGGCTGCCAAAGAAAATATAATTAGAGGGGACAGTGGACAGCGAACAGAATCGTTTAGAGTGGTGAAAGGATTTGCCCTTAATTAAATGGTGGGTAAGTGGAAGAGCTGGGAATGGTGCTTGGCTCCCAATCCAATCTACATTCACTGACCCATGCTCTTCATTTCCTTTTTTTTTTTTTTTTTAATTATTACTTATCATTGTCTTTTCATTCTCTGAAGAATATCTGGCTTGACTTCTTGAGCATTGTTAGTAAGCTCAAGAAAGCAAGCAAGCTAAAACGCAGAAACAACAATAGAACAGCAACCAAGGCAGCCCTCAACCTTTACCACTTCAACCAGACCCTCCTCGTTAGTGAGGATGAGGTCCAGCACTGCGCCTCTTCTAGTTGGCTCCTGCACCCTTTGCATCACAAAGTTATCGTCAAGGCACTGGAGGAACCTCCTAGACTGTGGCTGCCGGCCGAGTCGTCCTTCCAGCAAACATCAGGGAAGTTAAAATCCCCCACCACAACCAGGGCCTGTGATTGGGAGGCTGCTCTCAGCTGTCTGTAGAGGCCTCGTCAGCTTCCTCACCTGCGTGAGGGCCCTGCGTCCCTCTCAGAAGGGAATTGCCCACTACAATTACCCTTCCTTCTTTCTCATCTGAGGCGGTCTTGAGGTGTGGGTCAACTGCCTCTTTCTATGTGACCTCGTAGGTGGGCCTTGCACCACATCCTCACGTACCTCCTCTTCAAGATCCAGGCCTCAAACCTATTACAGGGGGGCACATGGGGAAGCAAAGCAGGTAGGGAGGGGGATTGCCCATGGCCCCGAACTGGAACTGGCTTCCAACCCGCATCATCTTTTCTGTCCCCTACCTCTGCCCGACAGCAACAGAGCAGGGGCTGTCTCAGGTCTTCTCCCTCTGCCTGACAGGGCAAGGGGTTCTTCATCTTTGGGGTGACTATATTAATGACTATATTAATTAGATCACTTCTATCTCCATTTTAGGGTAAGTATTTAACAGTGTGACTTGTGTTATATTGCTGCAAGTAAACACAGAAACAGGCCAACAAATCTCCACGTTTCAGCCGTCTCCGTTTGCTAAACTGTTTCCATGCCAAAAAGCTGCATTTCTCATTTGGAATTAGATCCAAACACCTGTTCTTCATATTTCAGTGCTTAGAACAAATGGAAGATAATTCTTCTATGGAAGAAATTATGATTTGATATTAATGTTAATAGTATGGTGGACTGATAAAATATAAATACAGAAGCTATTATGTAATCTTTTTTTTAATTACAGGTAGGTATGCATGTATCTCTCAGACCATCCAGGCTTTATGTGAAACAGATTCTTTTAATGTTTACAAAATGTTTTCAGAAATGAAGTTCTTTCTGGTCAAGATCTGCAAGTGACATTTTAAACAGTGGCTGCTGCCAGGAGGAGAGTTGGGGAACCATATCTCTGACTTTATTGCCCCTTAGCTTCCTAAAATATTATCTCTGTGCTATCCAACTGATTCAGATCAAGTGCAGTGCTTCCTTATTGAAAAAAGCAGATTTTTTTAAACTGTATCATGTTAAAGCAGGGAACTTAATCATGCACCGTGGTGGGAGAGGTGTCTGTTATTCTCGAAGCAAAGCTATTACTTCATATGTTTGACAGTGCACTTTGATTTGCATACAAACCCAACATTTCACAATTGTAGCGAACAGACCTTGGGTACTTCTACCAAAATGTGTTCTTCAGGTGGACAACAGATTCTGTTTGCTGTTAATGTCCAAATGGAGATCACTGGGAAGACCCATTATTTGTCTCTTAGCATATTGTCCTTTTGTTCTGGTCACTGGGTGTCATGGCTCTAAGCTAAAATAACTAGCTTCTTGCTTTAGGTAAATGCTCTAAGAAATCTAGAGTACAATAAGAACTGTATAATTAAGCATTTCTAACCTGCAGACTCCACTACATGTGAATGTGGTGTATTGTGTAGTCTTGGCTTTATTCACACAGTATTATTCTTGACATCTCAACTGTAACATGCCACGTTTGTTTCTTTCTCTAGAGTTTTACCACAACTTGGATCCAGATTTCCTGTCACCTCAGTATTTAACCTTCCTTTTAAAGTTTATGAAAACTAAAAATAGAGTGACAGCCTCAAAGTTCTAAGCTAATCTCAAAGTGTAAACAGGGGCAAATTATTCTTAATGAGCCCCAGATGGAATAGCATATTATAACCCACTGGCCTGAATACAAACTTGTGGCTCTGAACAAAATGCCTGGAGCTCAGTTTTGATCTATTTTTGTGATAAAAGGTCACCAAAAAAGCAAGAATTGAGGCGGTGTCAAAATATCCTTTGGTGCACAGGAGACTGTAGCTCATGCTGCAAAGCTCTAAGGTAACTTTGTAGGCTGTTAGGTGTTAACTAATGCCTTTTTCCATTTTTCCCTGCCAGAGCACACAAATGTCATTCTAGCAGTTAGAATAAGGCCTGAAAGCTAAAAGGCTAAGTAGGAATTTGGCTTTTTTGAAACATGATTAAAATATGGTCAGTCTGTCAAATAACCTGTGAGGATGCTCTGGGGGGAAAAAATCTAGATAAAACACAGACATTAATGTTTTTGGCTGAACAGATATCAATATTTGATCTAAAAAGGAAAGAAAAAGTGATGGGGACAAAAATAATAATACTTTATAAGCTAGTTGAAAACTTACTCCTTACCCTATGTCTAATGACATTTTTTGCTAGTCTGTTATTAAAAACTATTTAGAATTTACTGCTTCTCTTCCATTTGACTTCCCCATCATCTTTGTTTAACTGAATTTCTCCTACTTATGCTCCTCACCATTATGGATGGTACAGCTGCAAAAATTGTAGCTTGTTGTAGTTGTAGATGGCTTGCGCCTGCTTCCCAAATAGATGTGTTGAGGACACTGTAGTCAGTCGTCAGCACAGCAAGTGATGCCTGCCCAAAGTAGTCGGTAAACACAAATCCTTCACCTGCTTAGTAGTAATACGGGAAAGTGAATGACGATTTAGCGTAGGCTAGTGCATGCAGGTTAGAATGGAGAAGGGTTTTGTTTTTCCCTGGGAACTGGAATCAGCAGCCTTGAGTGAGGAGGCCAATGAGTTATCCCCTACCGCAGCAGTGCACGTGGGGCTGGGTTTTGCCTGTAACGTGGAAAATTCTGTATGTAGTCCAGTAACATTTAAACTTTGCAATTTAATTGTATTTATTAATGCTGAAAACTATTTACGTGGCAGCCTATTGCTGTAATGCGGGATTATTAATTGATACTTTTACCTATGGATATTAATTTTTCCAAAAATAGATTAAAATATCCCTTTAGTGGTTAAACATCTTTTTCTTTGAAAGTTGTGTTGTTTGCCAAAAGTTTGTGGTATTCAAAATGCCATCTGGATCCAATAATATGTCTCAATTGGGAATAAAAACTCTGGTATTGCAACAAACTCACCACGCTCAGGAGCCGTAGGGAGTCCCATCCCTGCAGGGTCTATAGCACAGTCAACATCTTTCCTGCCCTGAAGAACACGCGGCAGTGCTGCTCCCCGTGACGTGAGGGGCCACTGCGGAGCTGGACGAGGCACCTGCTCCTGCTGGGGCTGGGAATACTTCATTTCAAAATATTTCTGCTGGTAAATGCAAAGAGCGCTCAGAACCAAGCAGCACTTTGAAAGAGCCTTTTACTTCTGCAGTAACTCTCTTTTTTTAATATACATATTAAGGATTATCTTGAAGAATGTAAATGCTTATCCAAAAGAAAATGACTTATAGGTATGTATGTGATATAATCATACCTCTGAATCAAAATATGACTACAGCAATAAGTTGATCAGTGCTATGAAATCTGGGCCCTGCCTGACACAGTCTAGTGTGTGACCGGAAAAGAGGGAAAGGTTTAAACTTTGCTGCTGACTCTCAGTATTTCCATTAAAGTTCAGAATAAGAAAAATATAGAAAGGACTAGAAGATAAATGACAGTATTTGAGTTTGTGGTTTTTCTTATATTCTTGGTGACTGTGGTTACTCTTTGCTACTTCAGCTACCCCCAGATTTCTTTTGTGGCTTTCAAAGTAGGTTCACATGAAGTGTAAATTGTTCACTAAAAGTTTTCTTCTGCATTGCACTTCTTAAACTAGAAGTCAGACAAATATCTACAAGTGATAGCTACAGATATCTGCCCTTAACAAGCCGCCAGATCAGAATCCAGTTTATTCAGAGTCTGGGAGTGTGGCCCAATTCAGTGTCTTAAATCAATCTATCATACAGTGAAGTCTGGAGCTGCAAAGTACAGAGCTTGGTTTTGGTTCTGATTTCTCCCAAGATACATATGTTCAGTTGAGTGTTTTGAGTTTGTTTTTTGGGATTCAAAGCCTTTTTTGGTCTCTTCTCTCTTCCCCTTCCCACCCCTCTTGGTTGCCCAGTCCTGACTGTGTCTGACCTGAACTCTTGGTGTGCTGGTATGGAAAACAGTCCCTGAACTGTCTTGCTCTTGAAAGTAGAAGGCCAGAAAAAAACACAGAGGGATTTTATGTCTAGCACTTTAATTAGAGAATCTCCTTTCCTTAATTATGGAAGAAATTCAGAAGCTGTGCTGATGTGGATTTCTTTTTTTTTAACTTTTATTGTTTTTTCTGTGTTGAAACAGAATACTTAAAACTGAGATTGAAGTTTATGTCCCTGTTATTCACGTCTGTAATACTGTCTTCAAAAAGAAATGTATTTCAGTATTTCAGGTCACTTCCTGGTTTGAAATAACTGTTTCTCTTCCAGGGTGTTCCAGAAGATTTGTTGTTTTTTTATAAACATATCCAAATGGGCGGTGAAGTCTTTCGAGTAAACCATTGCCTCCTGCTGTACCGATACCATCCACAGGCTGCAACTCATTCTGTCCTAGAGTAAGTTGCATTTTTTGGTAGAACTTAAAAATTAGCTTCATTTTGTATGATTGGCAGCAAAGATGCTTGATCTCTTTGAGACGTGACACAGCAAAATAATTACCAAGTTGTGTTTAATTGTTTGTTTGGGTTTTTTTGTGGTGGTGTGTTTTGTTGGGGTCGTTGTAGGTTTTTTTGGTTTGTTTGGTTTTTAAGGCTAAAAAGCAAGTACAACATAATACGTTGGTAGTATCCTCCTGTTTCTGTTCGTTCTTGCTATAGTTTGCTTTTGAGTAACATACTGTAATACTGGAATTGAAATTATGACTTGAAATGTCTGGTTCAGATCTTGTCCCGCATACGCTGTCCCTAGACCTGTGTTAATGATTTAGTGAGGAACTTTAGTGTGGGCACTTGAACGTTTGACAAATATTCTAAGAAATTTTTTCATCTTTGCAACTGTTCTTGAAATAGTTTCACAATAGGTATTGTAAGAGCAAGGAAGCATTTTGGAGACTCTATTACAGCAGTGCTGTTTGTAGACAAATATGAGGTGACTCATTTTCCTATTTATTAGTGTTTAAATGTCAGGTTGTGGTTTTTTCCCTCTTTTAGTGTGTAATCCTTTTGGCAGTTAGTTACAAACTTTAGAGCCCCACATCATGGGATGCTGGAACTCTTGGAAGCCTCTTGCTGGTATCTATGGGAAAACATCTTATTCTTGGAAAAGAGTTTGTTTTGAATTTACTGCAAGCTGTTGCTTATTCAGATCTACAAGGTTGTGTGGCACAAGCACCCTGAATTACAACACCCTGCGAGAATGTGGAAATACTGTAAGCTGTTTCAGATGTGCTGTTTGCATTTCCAGATTGGTGCCTTTCTTGTCTGTAAGAGGTCAGACTAGACAGTCTTCCTGTTGGTTTTTTGCTGGTACTGCTGTTAATAACATTTTGTGTGAGCTTTCAAATATGAGGTTGTGTAACATCTCTTTTTACTGGCTTGCTCCCCTGTTTGGTGCCTTAAGCTGTGAGGGTTGGTTTTTGTTTCTCAAGAGTCAGGTGCGTGTTGAGCAAAAAGAGCTTAGCAAAGGTTTAAGATTATAATTTAAATTACATCTTTCCTAATTTGCATTTTGGTCATCCCACCTTACTTACTGTGTGTTCTACCTTTTCTAGAAGTCTTTTTAAAATTTTTCTTTCTTACGGTGAGTTTTGATGCAGCAGTTTTCTGAGGCGTATTCCCTTTTGCCATTGGCCTGATTCGTCTTCGAATTTTCAGAGTTAGCCTAGACCAATTAATATCTTGTCTGAGATCAAAACGATGCTCGTAGTATCAAGGTTTAAGGCAAGGCGGCAATAAACCGTGGCAGACGCTCCCTGTTATCCCCTCACTTCCCGCCACCCCTTTCCTTTAGATCTGAAAGATGATAAGAAAGATAAGAGGAAAGGAAGAGAGACTTAGACTTCAAGTTGGGGAGTCTTAAAGTGTTTTACTAATGCTGCTAATAAACAGAGAATATATATACAAAATATACAAAACCAATCTCAAGTGCTCGATGTGGAGTTGGCATCACTCCAGCAGCAGAGTGACAGCCACCTGGAAGAACTTGGCTGAAAGAAAAATCACTGAAAGAGAACTGGTCTTGTTTTTAACAAAACCAGGACAGTAGTAACGTTGAGCTGATTAACAGGACTTCTTCATACAAAGGTGCGTGATTAAACCTTTTCAGCAAAGACAACTGTCATTTGTAGCCTATTGTGGGCTGATTTTAGTTTATATGAGTGTCTTTCGTTACCGTTCAGGGGAAAAAATGCCTGATTTTGCATTTTCAGACTTCCTAAGATATATATAAAAGTACTTGGCAAGGGACATTTAGTCCTTTTTATTTAGTCCATATAATTGTAAACACTAATGATTTTTTTTTTAGGTTGTTTCCTATGATTAGTATCCTTCTGGAACAAATATCGAGAGGTGAAAGTATCTGTGAAGCAGGAAACAAAATCTTATTTGCATTCTCCCTTTCCCTGGAGGCATCAGACTGCGTTATTAAATGTTTTGGGTGTGTGACAGAATCTGAGTGAAGTACAGTCTATGTATAGATTTCATTAGGTGAAAACTGAAATGTAAATGTTCTGCCTGCAATTTCGTCTCAAGTCTGTGATCAATACCTGCTCAGTGGGAATGAGCAATACAAGTTGTGAGAAATAGTCTCTTCAGCCAAGAATTTACAATATGAAATCTCACATATTGTACCTCTTAGATCCAAATAATTTAATCTCACATTGCAGCTCATATCCTGGGGCTGTGTGTACTTTGTGCTACATAGCTATGTTACACCAATTTGATGCAACATCAGAGCTGCCTTTATAGTGAAAAGTACTGTAGGAAGAAAGCTTAATGTATAATAAAAACATTGTAAAATTCATAGATTTTTATCTTGCCACAGGGGAGAAAAAGGAACTGTTTATAAAACAATGTACCTCATTGCGAGATAAAAGCTTGGAGCAAGAAGAGCAATAAAACATCGTACTTGTCTGTAGGTAGTGTTGCTCATGCAGACATGCAGTTGGGGCATGTAGCTAATTCTTGTAGCAATTGACAGGCTTTTGGTTGAGAGAAATTAAATACACATGGAAAATAAGGTTTGTACCTTCTGTCTGAGATTCAGGCAATTCCCTTTGATGCAGAAAATGCGAAGTGTACTTACGAGGCTCACAGTAATTTCATATGCCATGTATTCAGAATGAGTATAATATTGTAAGACCTTATTCTGCAGAAATAACCCAACTTACGTAGTCTATTGAAACCATCTGGTTTCAGGCACTAGAAGCTCCCAGTGTCATCTAAGTGCAGGAGAACAGGCACTTGGTCTGGAACGCACATTTGGTGGTTTTAGAGGTACCCGGGGGTCTGGGGCTCTGGCGCTGATGTGCACAGGAATGCCGCCTTCATTTCCTGCAAAAACACCCAGCCAAAAATAGGAGAGAGAAATAGCGGAACGTGTTCCTGTGCAACTGAAATAAAGACGAGGTCAACCGCATTTTTATCTTCTATGCTTGCATTTGGCACTTCAATTAAACATGGTAACTAATGACCTCATTAGATTCTTGAAAAGTAAATGGCAGTAACATTGATAGTCTCTGTCTTTCTTAATAAGCCTTTCATGAAAAATAGGCCACAATGCAAACCATGCCTCAGTTAATGACCCATGACCTGAAGATGAACTCAGACATTAATAGAACCTATTAACAGTGTAAATGTAATAACTCAGTGGGACGATATAGTCCAGCAATTAATAAGTTCATATGAAGTTCAACAGAACAACAACGACAAAAAAAAAATCAGTTTATTCACCAGTATGGTCAAGGTTCAAATGGGATTCATTTCTGAGTTTCCTGTGGATTGTACAGACCTTGAATTCTGCATGCAAAACTCACTATAAGAATCTATTCTTTCAGCTCTCACTGTGATTGAAATGTTCTCTGTTTTTCCACCTCTGGATTATCTATCAGGTGAGATTCGCTGATAATATAGAACTCTCCTATCCTGCCATGAATAAAAAACCACTGGAAGAGGCTGTTGACTTGAATAGCTCCTCTTCCCGTCTGGTGTTACCTGAGTAGCGTGTGGGACCAGCGTACATAGGAAAGACCAGATTTATAGATCTATAGTATTACCATGGATGGTAATCAATGCCTAAAAATTCCACAACTGTTTAGGACATTGGGCTTGTATTTATGCATTTCTCAAGTACTTGTACATCTGTCTTTGCTCTGTTGATTCATTTATGTAGCCTCACTGGGGGAAGGAGGGGAAAGGCAGTCAAACAATATGGCGAGGTTTAACTGAGCTCAGACATTAAATCATATAGCTTTTATTGTCACATTATCTTTCATTTCAAAATAGGAGGAGAGCAGATGTTTCTTGACTCCTGTATTCAGTCAGTAGGTCACCACACATTTTAACAGAGCTCCATTGTTACGTTACTTGGGTGGATGGTATGGTAATAACTACTTGGGACTGAGGAACACACTTCGTAGTCGTTCTCACCCGCCACATGAATACTCTCTTTTCACTCCTGCAGAATTTTGACTCCTCTTCTTCATTCCAGACTACAAAACTGATGAGTATTGAAGGGCTGCGGTAAATGAGATCTTAGGAAAATTATGTAACCCTCAAGAATGATTTTCCTAGTAGAAAAATGTCTATGTCTAACATTTATTTTCTAAACAAGTGACAAGAAAATGCAAGAAGTGGGGAAAGTAATGTACTTAAAGAACTTGGGTCAAGGAGTAGTATTAGGATTTGAGAACCACCTTCTGCAATCAGAAGTATTTGTATCCCAGCTTCTGGCTGAGGAAAATCTTGTTAACTGAATACAGGCTGGGAAATGATACTAAAGGCTACTGGGAATCAGTTTGCTTTAATCCTTTCTGCCATGGTTAGGAAAAGCAGCCTTATTTGGGACATGATGCAGAGTAATATTACCTCCTAGGTTTTGCTGGTGGCTATGAATAATAATTCAAAAGCTGAATATAGCTGTGAGAATCATCTCTGAGTAGTGGTTTGTACAAGTTCTAGATCGTTTCAGGCATTTTCTTTAATCATCCTTTGCACGTTGCTACAGTTCCCGTCTGTTGCACCTGCACTGGCTCTTAGCGGATGGGAAAATGGTGTTTCCTTATCCCTCGAGGCAGGAATCCCAGTGATCTATTCTGGAAACATCAAAAAATGTGGCAAATTAGGTTAACCAGAAACCTGAAGGGGATAACTGAAACTCTCTCTTCTGACACTCTGTAAGCTACATTCTGCTTCAACGTTATTGTGTTTGAACAGTGATCTAATTAATTTGGAGTTTAAAGAGTTTCATATCCTTTTATTTTCTGAGTTTAGTTCCCTTAAATACTTTCCCCGCTTGCATTTCTCAATATAACATTCATAAATAATATTAGGTCAGTAAATCTGCTTCGATCTGAAATCTCTATGGGTGATACCAGTAACGAGATTTGGTCTGCTTGAATTTTACCTCTATAGGGACTTTCGTGGACCACAGGCACCCATCACCTTGACAGCAAATGCCTATGGTCTGGAAGCAGCCGATACTAAATGTACTGGAATGTTTCCATGAGTAACAGAAACATTTTCTGTGTGCCTGGATGCAGATCCCAGTGTTTGCTCCACCACTAGAAGATAGTTGATAATTCCTTTTATGCCATGTAAGGCTGCCTATTTCTCCCTCAGCTTTCTTAACTTTGCACACTCAAATGGAAAAGAAACTTGCCTGTGTCACTCAAGTCAACAGAACAGATTCTGGAGTACCTCTGGAATGTAATATTACCCTCCTGAAGTCACATTTCAAAGTAAAATCAGTTTAAAATCCTTTCCATTTACGTGTAAAGCAATAATCTGCTTTCTTAGAAGCTAGCAGAAGCACTAAAATTTCCAGTAAAGTGATCCTGGAAAAATGCTTGACCTTCATATTTCTTTCCTTTAACTTTCCTGCTGGGAATATAGTATTCTCTAATGAGCATGGAAAAAGGCAAGTGTCACAGGATGCCAGCGGCAGCTAAAGCTTTGCGGTAGGAATGCAGCTTGTGGTTGCATTAGAAGAGATTTGCAATAAAATCCAAGGTGTTTTTTTTCTCCATTAGTCAAAGTGCTGGTGCACGGGCATAGGCCCCAAACCAGCGTGGAAATTCTATGTGGAGGTACTGTTCTTCTTGGGTACATTTACTTGTGTGTGAAGTTCTTTCCAAGTTATCACACTGCAATCAATGATGAAGTGCTAAGCGGGATTGGGCTGTGCTCAAAAATCACACACTGAAGCGCAGGGGTCTCCCTGGAGCTAGCAAATAATTCCAGCAAGAATCCATGTGTCTTGGGACTGTGAGGGTTGCATGTTTTTCAAACTATAACTCAGGGCTGTGAAGGCAACAACGCAAATAAAACCATGAAATTCCTATATTAAAATATTAGAAAAGCTTGCTAACAAACCTGTGGGAGCAAACTGAGTGCTGGCCCAGGCTGCCCAGAGCGGGTGTGGAGTCTCCTTCTCTGAGACATTCAAACCTGCTTGGACCGACCTGTGTGATCTGCTCTGGTGACCCTGTGTTAACAGGGGGGTTGAACTGGGGGATCTACAGAGGTCCCTTCAGCCCCCACCAGTCTGTGACTCTGTGAAATTAGTTTACCTATTAACCTCAAATGTTATATTTGTACCTCAGAGGTATACTTGATAGACTAATTTGGAGTAGTATATTTGTTACAGGGCTTTGTGAAATTTGATAATCTGCTACTAAAAGGAAAAATTTGAAAATGTTTCATAGAGGTCAGATGTTACAGTAATGCCAGATCATCAGGTATCTCTAGTGATCATACTCATGTGTTTTACAGTTTTGTAGTAGAACTAAAATTGGTGTAATGCATATGGGATTATGGAGTCAGAACTGCGGCTGGAGACCCAGCGGATGGGTTCATTGGTGAGAAGGACTGACAGCAGCAGAGCTGGAGCAGCTCTTCTTCCTGACTGTCTGCCCACCTGGACACTTCAGATTCTGAACATCAAGGAAACTTGAATGGATTCTGATTTTGCTGTAAAAGGGCAAGCTGCTTTTGCAGACCAGAAACAGCTTACTGTAGCTGTGCTGACTCGTGAATCAGAAATCTTATTTGAAGCAGAAGAAATAATATATCCAGTGAGTACTTTGGCTTTTAAATTCCATACTGAATTGGTACAGTCAGAAGACTGTGGCGCTCAAATTTGAACTGTGAGAAAGGTAAATTGGTAGGAGAAAGTACATGCTTCATAATAGAAAGAAAACCATAGGCAGCTTTAGGATCTCACAGGAAAAATACTAGGTTTTTTTCTGTTAATGCTTTAACTAATTTCAGTGTCTAATTTCCTGGATCAAAAGATGTATTACAAATTGTAGGACAAGTTGTAACAATTGCTAAAAGCCTACTGTGTTCTGTCATGATAAAGCAAATGGAAAATCCTATTTGACGAATCGCTTGTAGAAAGGAAAGACAATTAGACGTTAGGTGTGGGCAAACAGTGCGTTGGTGGGCAGGTGGAATTGTCGGTGTTGAATGTGATTACTGTAGACAGAGTTTTTCATCTTCCTGTGATCTTCTGTTAGGGTTCTTGAAAATAATAGTGGTGTAGCTACAGCTTCAAATCTATCTTAATGATTTTTGTCTGAGAACTTCCACAGAGTTTCTGTTTTTTCTAACAGCAGTTTAAATTTCCCTTGGAAATTTCTAATATAATGTTTTGGTGTGGTTTTTTTGTATGATATGTGAATATGTTTGGTCATATGTATGTGAGTATGTATGTAAAGGTACATAATAATGCTAAAAGTTTTAGGTGTTAAAATCCACCCTTTTTCTAACTCTCCAGGGGAACCATCTGGAATCACCGAGTCAAGTTTCTTGAAGACAGAGTCCTGAGCTCCTGGACATCATTCACTATTTGGAATGCTGGCAAGCAAGGCAAGAAGCTCTACAGAAGCTTGTCACCAGCTAATCAGAAAAAGGTGAGCTCCTAAGAGTGGGTGACATCCGTACAAAAACACTCCCTCCTCTTTCATAGGCCTCCTTGCCGCTTCTAACGTCATGTAGCAAAATTTGCATATTTTGTCCCCAAAGTACTAGCTGATGATTAATACAAATTGGGGAAATTCTTAATATTTTACATAATGTATTTCTTCTTTTAAAATGCTATATTAGTTTATTTAGAGTGTGCAGTATGTACATAGTGCAACATATGCACCCATGTTCCTGCTTCTGGTGAGTAAGCATAGTAATAAGTTATATATGACTGTTTATGGCCTGCTACTATGTAATTAACCAGGTAGTAGCCAGGTACACAAGGTGAGCAGAATATCTCTTTATTTGGATGGTATAATACTAACCCACCTTGTCCAGGATTATTCATACACACAGAATATTTGCCCAGTTCCTAAGTGGATAGTGGGCAGGTCCCCTATCAGGTGCTGCTCAGCCTGGTTTGTATTATGAGTAGTTGTTCTGTAACTCCCTTTTGAAAAGCTTGACTGTTTAAAAATAGGGGTGGGGTGTGGGGTGAACAGGCCAGTTGAAACTATTATATATGACTATTATGACTATGTAATTTAATTTACAGTCAATTGAAAATGCAGAGGTTACTTATATTTAGCAATGGCTGATATTTCTCAGGAGAGGTTTGTCTGAGAGTTTAAATATCTTTTATAGCATTTTCTTTTCCGTAATAACTTCTTGTTAGATAAAGGCCTTAGGCCTGATGTCAAATGGCTGTTTCTTATAAAGAGCCACAGAACATTCATTTTATTACCAAATGTGTTTTCTCAAAAATATGGATGGCAAGACAAAATGACAAATATATATAAACCTGATTAATGTAGTGGCCATCAGACCACACACATATAAAAAGAAAACAGAATAAATTTGTATATCCACAGTTGCAATTGCTGACTAGGCATGGAATACACGCACACAGTAAATATATAACACAAAAACTGAGCCTGAATTTGATACTCCAATGCCATCCCTGTTTCATTGCCATCATGTGGCAGTGGCTGCACTGCATGGAGTAAGAGAAAATGTTACGTGTGTCCAATCAGTTCCTTCACTCCAAGAGGACAGAACCATCCATTAATGTATTGCAAGACCTTGGTCATGTGGTGTATTGTGCACATGACTTTGGGGGGTTTATGAAAATGCTCTTTCCTTAGTATTTTGAAGAGCACTTTGTGAATTCCACTACCCTACTCGAAACCATTGCACCTCTCTGTCTACAGAATGGTGAGAATTAGAAAATAAGATCCAAGGGAAGAGATGGCAGCTTGTCTGGCAGTGGTGTGCAAGCAGGGATTTTTGACATCTTACAGAAAAACAAGACTACGTTGTTTTTTGCAGCAGTGTCTCACCATCTTAGGTGTTGGATTTTTGTTTTAATTTTTAGCCTTTTTTGTGCCAAGCCGAAATGGAGATTGATATTAAGATAGAACACCTCTCTAGCTTTGGGTTACATTTGCCACCTACTTCTGTAAGTGACTCACTCAGGACTTCACATCCTGTTCAGCAAACACAATGGTAATTAACAGATGTCGCTGCAGAGATTATAGAAAGGGCAAGAGAAAAATAATATCGCTGGTTTGTTTTGTTTTTTTCTATTTTTCCACTAGAGAATGAGAGCTTACCTCTCAGTGAGGAGCAACCTTCATTCCCCGTACGCTAGCACTGACGGCGTGGTTCTAATTAACTGGATCTTGATGTTCTTTCCAGCTGACCTTTACATAATGTTTGCTTTGGCAGTGCTGCAGGCTGTGATGCTATTTTGCTTCTGTCGAAGTTACAATTGCACATATTCCAGTATGCTGGAGTTTGATATTGAAGTATTGCATTGAGCATTAACCCATTCATTAATGGATACTAGACCAGACACATTTAGCAAGCTTACATGCCAGGTGGAAATGTAAGCAAATGTACTGCAGAAAACAACTGGTAAAATGCACTTACAGGCTGATCGTTAATACCTTGTAAGAGTAATCAAACTTCATCTGTCAAGTCTGACATGTTTTCTGAAGTATTCAGAGGTTTTCTCAATAACTAATGCAGATAAATAGGTTCAGAAAGTGACTTGTATCATCCGAAGTGAGAGCAGAATTTAGCTCTCTATAGTGACAAAGCACTAGTTTTATGCAGCTCATTATGATTGCCCTTGTAACTTCTGAGCTTTTCCAAAAGGGAGATCCCAAGTCTATCAATTTCAGTCAGAAGTGAAGCTTAAGTGCTATCCTAATGCTTTATAGTAAGTCAGTGGCCAAATGCTGTAGAAGTAGTTAAAACACCTGGCTTCTCCATGTGCTGATCAAAGGGTTGTGCTGCTGGAGTTTCGGGAAATAAATGAAAAAAATTTGCAGTAGGTCATTCATGGCAGATTTCCTTTTATTCTAAATTATTAACAGTAAAAAGAGGCCAGTTAAACTCCATGCTGCGCTTTTCCGTAAAAATCCTTCAGGTATTTTCTAACTTCAACTCTTGCCAAAGACTCTAAAATCCGATATGAACAAAGGCTGTCAATAGTTGTTGCTTCATCCTTTCCAACCCTAAAAACAATAAAAACCTTTCCCTGTCTCACCCTTTAAAGGCTGTCTTAACAAGATTTAAGCTTTCAGATATTCTGCTAATGATGAGCACACGAGAGATTCAGTGTCATTTTGTATCTACAAGTAGAATCTAGTGTTGTCTTGTAAATGGAGGCCCTGGGATATTAATTCATCAGTTGTGTAAAACAGACACCTTTAAAATACAATTCCAAAAGCCCCTTAAGACAAAATATGATGGCAACAAAGGCAACAAACATGCTTAAGGGAGTGGAGCATCTCCCGTGTGAGGAAAGGCTGAGGGAGCTGGGGCTCTGGAGCTGGAGAAGAGGAGACTGCGGGGTGACCTCATTCATGTTTACAGATATCTAAAGGGTGAGTGTCAGGAGGATGGAGCCAGGCTCTTCTCGGTGACAGCCAATGATAGGACAAGGGGTAATGGGTTCAAACTGGAACACAAGAGGTTCCACTTAAATATGAGAAGAAACTTCTTCTCAGTGAGGATGGCAAAGCCTGGCCCAGGCTGCCCAGGGAGGTTGTGAAGTCTCCTTCTCTGCAGACATTCAAACCTGCCTGGACACCTTCCTGTGTAACCTCATCTGGGTGTTCCTGCTCCATGGGGGGATTGCACTGGATGAGCTTTCCAGGTCCCTTCCAACCCCTGACATTCTGGGATTCTGTGATGATGTATTACATCAATATAATTCCCATTTTCCCCTCTGAAGGTCCAGTTGTGTAAAACAGTGTGATCTTAAAAGATCTAATGCTCTTTGAAATGCAGGTAAAATTGCCAAATTTACCTGTATAAATTAACTGTCTAAATTTTATTTCAGTTGGTGTTTATACTTTAAGTCAGTTTAGACTCTTGAAAATGTCACCTGTGCTCTGTTTCTCTCTTGCTGCGTCCTTTTATTGAGACTTAGAATTTCATTAGATGTCATGAAATCGATTTTGGTTGGAATGCGGAGACACAGCAGGGTTATTTTCTAAATTGACACTAAGTACCTGTAGAAAATTTGATACACGTACTCCTAGAATAAATAATAAAAACAAAACAAAACAAAAACCTATTACATACAGCTTGTGTTATTTTGCAATTATGAAAAAAGCTGAACTGTACTAAATCTTCAGGAAGAGAATTAATTAGTTTGACCTGTCAAGCTTAGGGCATGTAAGAAAACTTTGTTTTCAAAATAGAATGTTTCTAGTATTTTTAGAACCGGATAAACAAAGCAATTGTATTTCTTATACAGACTAAGTTTGTGTGAGATGTTTGAAAAGTATAAATACGTTGCATGCCAAAGAGCATTGTTTCTTAGAAAATAAAATTTGGCAATTCCAGGAAGCGGCAGCCTCTGTATGTGCACACTCTCTAACAAATTAATCCTTTAGTTTGTTTGGAAAACAGTCTGGATTTGAATCATGGGTAAGTTAAAAGAGAAAAGGACACCTAAGCCACGTTGTCTCTTTTCCTTCAGACATCTCTATGGTGAGTATTAAAATAATGCTTTGTCTCCAGACAGCTTAGGCAAAAATCCAAAGCTCAGTATTTTTGCTAAACAGCAACGTAAGAAAAAAATTATTCAACTAGTAGGGGTTTTTTTAATGAATTAATTATTAGGATCTCAGTATTCTTAGGGAAATTCTGTTTCCTGGCTGTCCCCTTCTTCATTCACACAGTTGACAGTGGTTCAGTATTAGCATTTCTGCAAGAATGAAGTCAAACAGACCTTTTTTTGTTTAAAACGCATCCGTCTTGTCTGTAATTTGCAGCTGAAGATGGAAACCAAATGTTTTGGGGATGCTGCATTTGCCTGGAGGGTTTCTGAGCTGTCTTGTCTGCTCTTTTATTCTCCACCAAACTTTAGCTAAAAGGAGAACTTCACCATGAACATTTTGTGTCATTTCCAATAGTTGAAAATAGTGTTCAAGTAGCTAACAGAAAAGGAGAGGAAAGGACAAAATAAGCATCAGCTAATTAGTGGCATGGAAACAGGACCAGTACCCAGCCAGCTCCTGAAGTTTCTCTAGGCCAACCCTGGCCACCAGTGGCAAACTTGGAAGCTTCCAGAGAGTATTTTGTGTACTCTTTTTTCCTACCTCTTTAACCCTTTAAAATCATCTGTTAGTTTCTCATCACCTTTTTCTAAGAGCAAAGTCACTAAGCCATGTACTTCAACTTACAAAAGCAAGAAATGTTTAAGTTTTGTAGCATCTTAACTGCTCTAAATTAGATGAATGGCAGTATGGGAAAATGAAGTGATGACATGTAAAAGCAAAGAAACATAAAGGGAAGAATATTACACCCACCTTGACTGTGAAGCGAGAAGTAGAATCACAATTTGAAACCATTTTAATGGAGAGAGACTGTAGAACAAGGAGGGGCATGACATTTCAAACCTTCAGTTAAATCCAGGTATAAATTATCCTACAATGACATGGGGTAAAATAGAGGCTTCCTTTTGGACTATAGTGAATATTCATGCTGAAATATGTAAGGGAATCTCCCTGTTGCTTCCATTTGGGAAAATGTCCTTTTGGCAACACCCGTTCTGTGGGTATAGAGCTGTGTGCACTTGAAAAGTTACTGGTGTGACTGATGTCCTTGTCGGTCCTGGAGAAACGAGACACTGGCAATTAGTTCCCACGCTGGTGTGTATAAAGGCAGTTGTATGTCTTATGTAGTAAGGGCAATGTTGTATGGACAATATCTAGAAGCTCATTTGGCATGTTGGATTCTTTGTTATGGGTATGTGCAAAGCGGGAAGATGCTGCTGTCTCTAATGGAGTCATGTCTTGAAATGGAGTCACGGACTGGTTGCCTGGCATGTAATGTACCCACAGCTTCTGGCGTGGCTGTAATGCTAGATGTGAAATAAAAGCAGCACCCTAATACTGAAAACCCTTCAGACTGTGACTGGGAGTCGCGTGCTGGTTTCATGGTTCTGCTTGTGACTTACTAGAAGATGTTCGTGCCTCTGCGTGTCTCTTGTTCTGTTTGTCATTAACTGCATCTATTTAAACTTGTGTTATAATGCTTCCAGTTACTTTGTTTTGACATGAATGGCCAAAATTGATTTAACTTTTGCGGAGATGTGTATTGACATGCTTCCAAGGTTTTATATAAGTTTGAATGGAAGAATTATAAATAGAAGAATCAACAGGGTCACTAAGAGTTTAAAATGGATGAAGGATTGCATGAGAAGGGAAGAGAATGCAATAGGGAAGATCTGCTCGTATAGGATCTTTGCAGAGTTTGCAGGTTGTCTTCTTTAAAGATAAATTTCATGAGACCAATTGTTGTAATGAGGAGGGAGAGAGGATAATGTGCAGGTGACCATTTCTCAAAAGGGTTGTCCATTTTTTCTATCCTGTTCTATGAAGTTATCCACTCTCTCTTGTAAAACTTGTGCCTTGTATCCTTCCAGCTAGAACACATCTTGAAAAAATTGCTGTGATTGTGTTTTGTTGCTTTCTGTAAATGATCATTACAGACCTAAAGCAGACTACAGGTCAAAATAAGATGAGGGAACAAAATCCTATGAATCATAGAAATCCTAGATCATTCACCATAAAAGGACATGATTAGGCTGATGAAATCTTCCAGTTTTTCCATTAGGAAGTTTGAGTGGAACGGAATGTGTAAGGAAACATCCTCTGGAACAGCCAACAAGTCAAGTATGAAACAATCTTAAATCTTGTGTAGCACAATGCAAACAGGTAATTACACTTGCACCCCAAACCCACGCTTACTTACTTCCTAGGCTGGACATTTGGAGCTGGGTTTAGCTGCTACCTGTTAATCTCCTTTTACCCCAGGGAGGTCTGATAGTCCCAGCCTGTGTGTCCCTTCACGTGGCTGCTCTGTTTACTAAAGAGAACAAGCCACAGAATTGCTTTTATCTTCCTCAAACGTGTTTTCCCCTAGCAGAGATATTTTCAAGTAAATATCTTTTGAGCTATATAAACTTTCTATGATGAAGGAAAAAACTGTTTCTCCTTTTTCCTTTACACCGTTGTTAATGTATACTTATAAAAATTACTTATAGTAATTATGCATCTTGTATATAACAGATATCTAGCTGTTTCTTCCAATTTTTAGCTGAGAGAAATAAGTCTTTTGTCTTTGTTTTGAAGTTGTGCAGATTTCCATACAAGTGATGTTCAAACAAAAAATATTTAATCATTTAGATATTTTCTTAAAACCGCATTGTGATCTGAGGCCTCAGTGAGCTCCAATGGTGTCATATAGTCAGGGGCACTGCAAAAGAGCCATTTTGCTATAAAGGGGGGAAAAACAACTTGAGACTGCTTTATAGCTGTATAATTTATCAGTTCTTTCCTAGGAGACAGTAGTCCATGTATGAGATAGATGGTCTTCATAAAAGATAAAAGAAAGGAGCCCATTAATGCAGGAAAATAAAAAGGTAACTCTGGGTTTATCCTGATAGTATAAATAGCTCATCTAAGCCTGATGCCTTGAGTTCTCTTTATAGGATAAACAACTGTGTTCTGTATTTAGACTCCAGACACAGATTTTCTTGATTTGGAAAATAAATAGTGTGTGGCAGAAAAATAGTTGACTTACACTTTAGCCACCCACGTGGTGTGGAGTCTGGCAGGAAAATTACCCATTCAAGTTTGACCTGTTTTACAATACTGTAAATATCGGCTCTAAGCTGGCTGGAGCCATTGAAAATGACGTGTGGAGATATCTTAGTGGTAACTCAAAAATGGTGAGAGTCATTTGCACCTTCCAAGGGAAAGCTGGCACAGACTTACCTGTCAGCGTTTTTGTCCCAGTGCTTCTGGGTGTCAGTGTGGCACAGGCGGTTTGCTGGATTTCCTACACGTGGCAGTATGAGCTCTGGCACAAGAGGTGCCATCATTACTGGTAACCTAAGTGATACAAGAACTATCTTCGGTTCTCTAACACCATTCGTGTTAAGGAGGGATCTGCGCACTGGTCAGGGGTTTCTCATAACTGTGTTATAATGTGCTGAAGGTCAACAGTGTGATAGTTTCCAGCACAGATCTTACAGCTGAAATCTCAGTTACTGACATTAAATTGTAGATAGAATTTCACTTCACCTCCTGTCAAAAGTTTTAGTGTTTTGAGTATAAGCAGCTGAAAAAATAGCTTCAATTATTGGAAGGTAAGTCAGTGTATTGTACTGTATTTATCCCCAGAGCTCTGTTGGGGTGATAGTGAAGACATATCCTGATAAATTTTGTTTATAACATCCTTAGTGCGATCTCTGGAACAGGATCATCCAAAGCCTGTATCTGCTGGCCTGTAATGTGATTCCTTTTAGTTACACAGCCCCGAAGTGAAAATGTTTCTTTAATGTTCTGTTCTTTATTTCTTTGGGTGCCTGTTTTCCAGCAACCCATTTTCCAGGTATGGATGTCTGCTGCAAAGTGGTTCCAAGGACTATCCCTGCCCACCCTCCCAGTTCATTGCCTGTATTTTCCCCGGTGACTTTGTGTGCTGGTGCTGTTTAGCCATATTTGTAGTCCCTTGCTATTTTTGTTGTCATTCTCTTCCCATTGATGTTTAGTGGAAGAACTGATAGTATGGTATTTAAGGATTTGGTTAGAAAACTGTTCCATTGGATAGCAGAAATATCTCCAAAGTATTTTTGATGTAGAAGCACCTTTTATGTTGCGAGAGAATGAAGCTCACTGTGGTCATGGCCTGAAAACACACATATCAGTTCTGTTCCTTTGCAGTTTTGCAATTGCAATTGCAGGTGGCAATCTGTGTTGGGAGTGAAGTAGCAATAAAGAATATAAAAGTCCCGCTTTATGACACTGATGGTCTTGTGTCAGAGTTGTCCTCGGCACAAACGGAATGAAGTCACTTTAGGTAAAAGAAAAGTATCTTAATCGCAGGAAGAAAACATGAGAGAGAGATTTGTAGACACAGAACACAAGCCAGCCTTCCGCAGCCTTCTCTAACTTAATAAATTAATAAACAGCTGTTTGGCTTTTCAAATTTTCTCAGCAGTAAGTGTTGTTAATCGATTTTTAATGCAACAATTAAAAAGATAGGAAAACTGCTATCCAGCTTTCACCAGAATAATTGATTTCTACAAGACCTTAACTATCCGAACTGTTCTGCTTCAGTGTAAGAGTTCTGTGTAGATGATATGGATAGATCCAATGGAAGTCAGAGGAAAACATAGCTATGTTTATTTTAAAAAGTCTTCTGAAATGTTACTGGCAACCTAATGGCTCAAAAATGAGGCCACTGTGTATTTTGGATTGCAGACATCTATTCTGCCAGCATATTTATGAGGAATGCAAATAAAAAACCATCTGAAATATTTGGTGTCTAGGGCTGCAAATAGTGCTTCCATAACTACAGTAAGAATAACCAAAACCAAGCAGTAATTCTATGTGTCTAAACACCAAATCTGCTGAACTTTTCAGTTGAAAAACAGAAGGTCCAAACCCACAGGATTTCCCAAACTTGGTGTGTTATGCCCAGAGCTGAGGCTGGTGTTAGCAGAGCATGCGAAGCAATAGTGCAGCTCTGGACACTGTGGTGTTGCTGGTGGGTGAGTTGTTATGTGCTTGGGGTGGGCAGGAGGAGGAAGGTTTGGGTTGTCTCGTTTCAGGTGTTCAGTGGAAGTGCCACAATGAGCAGCCCAGTCGCTTTTTGCAGTTTGCTGAGCATATCGCTGAGGATGAGGCTGATGATCTCATCGATGTTTTCTGTTAAGCACTCAGTAGCTTACATCACCTGTTCTCACGTTCATAAAAACATCATGTGCACATAGACAACTGCAGAATTTGCCCATCTCTTCAGGATACACACAGAAAGGATGTAATAAATTTTTAAGCTCCGTAGGTGGCCCAGGGTGTGTTGCGGTATTCCTGTGTTCATTCACATACCTGTAGCATTACTTGCACAGATACACTACAGGTGAAATATCCGCTGGTAGCTAAGAATAGTATTGAAATGCTCCGCTTCTGTTTTGCCAGGTAACTGCGTTTTGTGATGTTGATGAAAAGAAAATAGCAAAAGGATTCTACACTTACGAAGAATCTGAGGTTAGTTATAATCACTCTAACATTCTTTACTGTGATCTGGAAGTATTCTGGGAAATGTGATGGAAGAATACATCACTGATTTAAAATATTGTATAGCAACTCATTTTGGTAAGGAGGCTGTGACAGAAAACTAGATAGCTGGGGATTGGTACTGGAGTGTGAACTGTGGAGCCAGAACTATGGACCTCACACTCTCTGAAGTCAGTTTAGTAAGACAAAGATAAATATCCTCTGAAAGGATTCGGATGGCAGGGTGAAACACAGCCTTCACTCACAGCTCGCTATTTAGGCGTGAGCAGAATTTGGTTCATGATGGATAAAAGTCAAATGTCTGTTAAAACAGAGGAAGCTTCACTGATTAATTGTAACCTATCTATATTATAGTTACACTGTATCTGAGTAAGCTTTTGATAGGTTTAGGGATCCTAAAATTTTAGGCAGCAACAATTAATTCCCTAGACAATGAAGGATGGTATCTAGATGGCAATAAACCATGTAGAAAAAAACCATTGCTTTGTTGCAGTATTAATTTCACGGTAGCAATTAGCTCAAGACCTGGAGTAAAGTTTCATCCAGATTCACTACAACAGTTGGTGAAGAGGCAGTTGTTGGTTTCGCTGGGCCCTGGATGGGACCCTGTGAGCGCAGTTTGCCGTTCCAGCCCAGCTGGTCTGGCTGCCGGGTGGTCTGACTGTCACCAGCCTCAGCCACTGCTCCCACTGCTATGTTTGCAGTGGGTCTGGTGATCCTGTGGCTGGAGATGAGTCGATTCAGTTAGCTGATCTGGCAGAAAAGGAACCCTCAAAATAAAAACTTATCCGGCAAGTTATCTTGTGAATCAAATTACCCTGAGGTTGCATGATCCTTGTATCTGATGGGAGCAGGACTGAGGGAGGGGTGGGGGGAGATGCACCTCCTCAGATACAGCTTGTGGTTAGATGAGAGAAACTGAAATAAAGTTCAGCACTGGGAAGCTCATGAGCACTTTCAGCTGCATGAAAGCAACTGGAGTTCAGGATTTTGACCTTGGATACTGAGGACTCAGTACCAGTGCTGTAATACTGTCAGCATAATTACAGAATCACAGCCTGGTTGGTGTTGGAACGGACCTCTGGAGATCACCTAGTTCAACACACCTGCTAAAGCAGGGTCACCAGAGCAGTAATTAAGACAGATCTGTGCATTTATCTTCCCAACACACACCCATCCTCTGAGATCAGTTGTAAAGGAGATTGTACTGCAGCCTGTTGTGAATCCTTAGAAAACTCTGCAGCTTGGATTCATAGTGAAGTCCCCGTAGGGCTTGGAGGTGAGGAGGTAGGGAAGAAGCAGTGGAGGAGAGGAGACCTTCTCCTTTCACCAGCAGAAAACTCTTAATTCAGGTTTGGTGGAGTGTGAAACTTCATTCAGAGAAACACAATTGTAGTGGAAGATTCTGGAAAGAAAGTCAGGGATGCTTGAAACAACTGGCAAAATAATGAGCAGAAGCATGTGACCAGCTGGACTGTTTAGCATGAGGTCTTGAAATATTTTTTTCCCCTTTTAGTGTTAAGTAGCTCCTAAAGCGATGCTAACAGGTAACCCTGTGTGCCCCTCTACTCATGTCTGCTGCTTTTTCCTGCAGGAGAGACCAAAACCCAAAATTCCTATATGTCACTTCAGAGATGCAACTCCACCCTTCATTATCTGCGTGAAGCTGGTGAGTAACGCCTTGAGCCTCTGCTCCATGTGCAAAATCTGTATTTGCTCCTCATGAAAATGAATTTCTATTTACTGTAAATAGCTTTTCCCAGAAGCTTTTACTATGTAACCGAATGGGCTTTTTATCAAATAGATTGTGCAGAGTATTTCAGGGATTTAAAATAGCAGTACTAAGTGAAGTAGTATCAAGAATAATAGAAGGTACAGCTTCTGTAAAGGAGCCTGGGTATGTTTTACCTACTTGCCCCGCAACATTATATATACAAATGAGGATATACAGTCAGCCACCTGGCCTTGTTTATTCCTAATATTTTGCAGCTTGGCTTTGTTTTTTAGAACAGATCTTAAAAGTAATTTTGTTTGCATCTGCCAATTTTGAAGCCTCTTCTGCTTCAGACTCTGGTAACTTTCTTAGTTCAACTGGTTTAATTGAACTAATAACATAACTAGAAGATGATAACCAGCAGTTATTTTGCTGTTATATTTAACATAGCAAAGCACAGTGTATGGGATAACACAGAAGTTTTAAATCAAAATAGCAAATACATTCTAGTTGCAAATGCTAGTTAAAAAGGCTCTGACGGTAACTAAACCTGTAGCTACATAGAAACACTGACACTCTAACGCTGTCCTAGATCCGCTCAAAGATCGATTAGCTGAATCTCATCTCATCTGGCACTGTTAACTTCACACTCCCAACTTTACGATCAACTCTGAGATCATAACTATGAGTTGTAAAGCCAGACTGAAAGTACCTTGGGGCATTATCATGTGCTGTTGGTTGATAAACTCTTGGATAAGCCAGTAATATTACAACTAATTTAATTCTTCATACTACATATAATGGTGGGTGGAAGTCCCTAGACAAAACATCTGCGCAACCTGTTACAAAGCACATTTAATTTGTGAAGCCCTTACAATGAGACTATTATACAACATCTTGCCTGAAAACTCTATTCTGTGACTTCAGTTGTGATTTCACTATATTTTCCACTCATGGCCACGGTTGTGATTTCACTACATGTTCTGCTCACAGCCACTGAGCATCTTCTGTCACAGACCACTATAGGCCATAGTATTTTTAAGTAATATGTAGTATTGTCTTTAGAAATAAAAATTGACCTACTTGATACAGTGTCAGAGTTTGTAAAGTTGCTTCTAAAAATCCGTCTCTGCAGCAACTCACTTTTTAGGAGAATATAAGGCAGTCGATAGCCATTTGTATAGAGCCAAATGTCTAGAAACTGCAGGCAAGTTCTCTCCTTGTCCCTCTCACTCGTGATTGAATTACACAGTTGGTGTTGTAAGAGCTGATGGCAAAACCACCCCAGTGCAAGGGTAAAGAACAGAATCACAGAACCATTTTGGTTGGAAAGGACCCGCGGAGGTCCAGCAGCATTATACACCGCGAAAACAAAACAGCGGCCAGAGCAGAAAGTGCTGATAAGCAACTTGCATAACAGAGCGAAAGTCCCTAATGGAGCTTTTCTCTCTACTGTTTTTAATTATACCGATACCTGTTAATAATATGTACTTCACAGTACACCTGTGTCATTATACCATGTTATTGTTTTAGTATTATGAAGACAGAGAATCAAGTGGTTAGCAAAACAAATTTATAATAAAGAACTGAAACCAAATTTTTGTGCTAGTGGTACCTAATACCCTGTTATCACCTGAGAAACCACACCAACGTAGGAAAGAAATAAAACCCGTAAATATATCTGTACCAAAGTGTAGGAAATGTCAAACTAGAGAAAAGGAATTAGAGGAGCAAGGAATCAGAGCCAAGGCTGCTCAGCCCTCCTGTTCTCTGCTGTTGGGTTTCGCAGCTGATGTTAAAGCTCATTTTGAGCAGCCTCTTCAGCCGTTGTCATACTTGCTGTGTTTTATTGCTGTTTGTTTGGAGTCATTGTGGAAGCTGTCGGAATCCCTGAAATCTCCGCCTTAATACACCAAGGTTGTGGGTGGATTGAAATGGCCACAGTTTTCAGTAGTTTTGTGATGGAATTAGTCTTTTGCCAAGACAAAACATGCTGATAAACGTCCTGTGGTTTAAAATATTCAGGTATCCTGTCTGCAGCAGCTTTCAGGTTTCTAGACCTCTAACCACTAAAGGAAATGGTTTCTAAATGGTTTGAGAAGAGCAGAGTATTGAAGTTTTTCATTCATGTGTGTTGATGTTGTGCAGACCCAGGGTTAGTCCGCGCTGTATTTACAGATGGGGTTTGAACGGCTGAAAACAAAACTTCCCACTTGCTTTTCTTTAATCACCATTTCTACATTCCTCTTCAACAAGCTTTTCGAAAGTGGGAATGGAGGATGGGGATAAGCACATAAAATATTTAAATTTAAAAATATTTAATATTAAAATATTAAGACTGCACTGTTATCAAATCAAGCTGTGCAAACAACATTGCTGTTCCAAGTTGAAGTCCCAGGCCAATGTCCCTTTGGGACATAGGATTGCTCTGCTCAGCTTTCGGGTGCTGTCCCTGTGCGTATCGTGGGGGCAAAACCAAAGCTCCCGTGTTTGGGAGGCTACACGTGGCCTGGATTTTCAAACTATTTAGGGCAAGTAGCTTTACCCAGCTCTGTGTTTCAGGTCACGCAGGGAGCGAATGTACGTAAACGCCCGTGTACGTAAGGACGTTTCATGTGTAGACAGCTGGCGGTGCAACTAGAACCTTGCTCCACGTAGCATGGAACTGTTGGAAGTTTATGTCAGGCAGAATTAGCTGCAGATCCTCTTAGCTAATTCCTTCAACAAAAGTCATTACCAAATTCCTGGACATCCCAGGCTTCCAAATTTAGCTTTATTATTTACCAACATCAATTCATCAACATCCTTCTGAAGAAGAAAGTGTCCTGGGGCCTTATTATATTTTGCTGTTCACGGTAGGGGATTATTTTGATAGACAAAAACCTGCATGTTTATGTGCAGCTCTGATTTTGAAGCTGAGATATGTTTAGTGAGTGGCTTGTTTGCAAAAATGGGCTCTGCTGGCCATGTACTTGGAGCAGTGTTTGCTTGTTTATTTTTTCAGGCAGTTCCTCCCTTGCTGGCTTTGGCATGACTTTGTTACCTTATGAAAACATGTTGGAAAAGCAGTCATCCTGTGTGATCTTTGCTCAGTTTGCATTTTAGAACGGCTTCACAAAGGGCTGCAGCTGAAATTCTGCTCTGTGGGTGTGGGCCTGGGGAAGGTTTTGCTGAAGAGAATAAAATTGTGGCTTCAGCTCGTCAGTTGTGCGGCCGCCTGCAGCTCCACTTCACCTAAGGGTCTGCTCGGTGTATTTTTCTCTCGCTTTGAGGTAAAAGCAAAATGCTTAGAAATCACGTATTGTGCCCTGGTTTGGCCTGGATTCCAAGTGCTTGAATTGAAAGGGATTTGTATTTTTCAGTCTCGGTAATTAAACTGGTTTGATTGTATAAAGTTTTCAGTAAATTTACTGTTAGAGCAGTTATTGTAAACCCTGCCTTGTTCTGTCACCTCAGTCTTGTGCTCTGGGAATGAAAGATTTGTTTTTAACTCTCCTGCTTAATTTAGCATCTGGGCTCTTTTAAATGTATTTTTTAAACCCTTCTTCAGACCAGGTTGATTTTTCAGCAGGCTAAACGCAATTGTTTCATACCCTATGTGCTAACTTGGGTTTATGAAATCATTAATGGAGACTAAAGGTTGTAATCAAGGCCTGCATTTCTGAGCTGAATTCCCCGTTGACATGAGTGGTAAGTTTTGCAGATGGACCAGTTTGAGCTCTTAACTGGATTGCAAAACTAAGGCCCAGTCCTTCAAAGTATTAAATACCATCAAGTGCTCTTGATTTCAAGAAGTTAAAACATAAATAAAATAGTACTCAGCATCATTCACAATCAGGGCCTTATCACTGAGAGGAGAAATTGTTTACCTGAGGTAGGTGGAGCCTTCTGATTCCTTTTTTATGGTTAGTCAACATCAGAGCTCAATTACGAATTTTCTGATGGGTGGTTATGGGTTTTGTTGAAGTTCTGGGTCAGATTGTGTTGGCATTGCCAGTGAAAATAGAAGAACTTGGCAGGTCGGTGAGAATCACACAGGAAAAGGGGGAATTAATCTGTGATCTTGGGCAAGAGGTCTGAAATGTTCTCATGTGGTGTTTCCTTTCTGATATCAATTCAGGCAGCAGAAACAATGCACAGGCTTGGAGGAGACAGGTCAGCGTGTTTTGTTGTTGGAGTCCCTGCTGGCAGAGGTGGCCGCGTTCCTCAAGGCTTCCCCGCACCACCCCGATACCCTGAGCAGGTTTATGAGCAGCTCAGCTGGCCCAGGGCGAGCTGGGAGCCGGCCGTACAGTCCTGTGAGACACAAACCTTTGCCTCTGCACTCAGCTTCATTAAAGATCCCAGAGCAGCTTTTTGAATCCTGCTATTCCAGCCAAAGTCTAGTGTTGCACCTCCTTTCAGTTGGACTCTGCTCTTGTAACTTCCTGTCCTAAACAGTCGCAGAACGGTTGGATGTTGTTAAAACTTGGCCTGTGCTGCTCTGGGCCAAGCAACACTCTTTACCTGCCTCCTATAGTATCGTGAGTTTTAATTAATGTTTTTTTGTGATAGTCCTGAAGATCAGTACAATGAAGGACTCTGGGAAGACCCAAGTAGAACTGCTCAGAAACGCTGCAGTTGGCGTGTTTTCTTAATGACATCACTGCCTTGCAAGATCACTCAAGGAGCCAACCTGCCAGGTTCCTGTTCAGATAGCGCAACTGCGGCTCAAAAGGAAACACCTTTAACTGTGCAAAATATTTCAGTTGCGTGCTGAAAGGTTTGTTTCAGCAGACAATCTAATAATTGTTCAAAATCTACAAAAATCGCTGTTTTGTCAAACTGGTTCCCTTGGGCTGTTCTCTGAAAACGCCTGCAGTAGAAAACAAAATGTTGAGTTATCTGCAGAGCTGCGCTTACTCTGCAGTCCTTGTGTTCTGCACAGCAGCATGAGAATGAGTCATCCCCTATCCCCCCAACATATTAATTTGAAGACTAATTTTTCAACATACACTTAATTTTTGATTGGAAACAGTTCTGAGCCTTGGTTTATTTATGTTTGGTTCTGCAAATGGGATTTTGTTTTGTGGTCTGAAGAACCAAATTGCCAAAACCTGTTACAACCTGAAATGAGTTTGTCTGGTTCATCTAATTCTCCTTTTCTTCCCTCTCAGGATTTGACAGGTGGAACATTTGAAGCAAACCTGAGCATGCTGAACTTGCAGGAGGGGATGGATTATTACCACTTTAACTAAAAACCAAGGTAAAGCAGCGATATTGAATCAGTTATCCTCTGTGCGTATGAGAACTGAAGTGTTCAGAGGTTTAGAATACTATTGTACGCACAGCCACCCTTCTATTTGAAGTGCTGGGACAGTGGGATTTAATTATAACTATCAAATAACAGAGTATAATTAGAATATCATGATGCCTGTGCACGTACCTCCCCATCAATTAGTCTTGCTAAAGATAACTGTTACAGCCGTTTCATTGGAGAGTCAGTAAGATGTGATCTGAGTTCCTGGCAGTTGTTTGAGGTACTGAGTCACCTCAGTGTTCTTCAAGGGAAAAAGTAACACTTAGTCCTTACTGCTCATTTACTACAAACATATTTGCTCGAATTAGCTATAGAAACAGCTAGTAAGAGAGGCTTTGACTTTACCTGAAGTGAAACCTGCATTTTTTGTTCAATTATGATGCAAGAATGATGCTTACCCACAAAGATACTTCATGTTCAGGAAGATTTTCATTACCACTAAGTGTTGCCATGCTTAACTCTGAAGAACAATTATTTTAAGAGACTAAGGCAGCAAGTCAAGTTTAATAGTTTATATGTGTACAGCGAGCGCAGGCTGGATGGCTCCATTCAGAGCTGCACAAGTATAAATCATTGAGAAACTCGGGCCAGTGGTGACAGACACGTGAAGGGAAACGCCATCTTGTGGCTACAGAAAATTACTTTAAAAACTGAAAACACGATGAGTACTTTGCTGCTTCATCTGGCTTATCTGCAGAATGCTTCACAACATCGTCGCTGCCTGTTGTTCTGTCACACAGTGCGCTTGGCGGTTCAGGACGAGTGTCCCGTTTGGCAGGATGCTGAGCACAAACCCTTCAGTCCTGATGGCACCTGAACCAGGAGCTTCAGTTCCCAAAGCAGCAGCGGGTGCCTGGAGATTCATTGTGCTGAACTCTGCAAGAGAGGAAAGGAACCAGAGAGGTCACCTGGAGCAGCACCTATCGCTGCTTTAACGGCACCGCAACCGTGTAATTACATAAATGAAATGGAGAAGAAAATATAGACATATGAAGCTGTAATATTTACAGTCCTTTGTGTCACCTGAATTTTTAACTACCCTCAGCAAACTTTTTGTGCAAGTTTTAAAGGAATGATAAGTATTGATTTCATATCAACTTCATTCACCTTTTCATAATGTTGTGCTTGGCTTCCTCTGTTGTTTCTCCTCTGTTCTCAGGACCTGTGAGCTCTTGAAGAGCAGTGTTGTGCACTCCTGTGTGAGCACAAACTGGCTGCAAGTAGGAACATCTGGACAGCTGTGAAAAGTCCTTCACCTTCAGTCTCACTCTGAGTGACTCTAACAGAACTCTGACAGGTGCAGGCTTGACTCTTTTGCTAAACACCACACTATTTCCTCATGTTAAAAGAGGAGGAGAAGGTGAAGTTCCCAATTGAGCCACATCCCTTCCAGATTGCACATGCTGCTGGTTGTACCAATTCCATCTGAAATACCTGCGTGTGGATTTGGCTGATACAAACAGAAGAATAAGTAGAGACAGTCGTCTCCTAACTTATCAGGCTCTCCAAGGAGATGGGCTACCTGCGTTAAACCAAAATGGGACCTACATCTGGATATATTGTCTGTCTTTTTCTGAACATCTTGACTTTGAGCTTCTGTTCCTCCTCTCAGGCTGTGTTAGAATTCAGTGGCTTCCACAACCCTACGATAATTTTGTTGTTGAAACTGACTGGGAAGTTTTTATCCTTTTTCTTTCCCCAGAAAGGGCAGAGGAGCAGTTCTGGAAACATCTGTTGTGTATTATTTCATTCATGTCACATGAAGTCTGCAGTGTTTGCAAGAACCACAACTGGAAGAGCCTGAGCCTGCAGTCCTCAGCAATTCCAGCTCCTCCTGCTGCACCCTGATATTTCCCTGAGCCAGTAAAGGACAGGAGCACACGGTGGATTTGGGGGAACACCTTGATCATGACTCTATTTCTTTAAACAGCCCCTCGGGCACATTTCTGTACTTTACCTTGGGCACCAGCTGCGGTTTGGGCACGTTCATCAGGTCACAGAGACAGTTGCGTTTCTCTCTTACGACGGGCAATTCCGCTTCCCTGCAAGAAGAATTATTTTCCTGTTAATTCCAAAATTAAAACCTGAAGTTGGCTACATGCACAGAACTTAGGCTGTCCATGTGATGATTAAATTCCTATGCATACATACATACTTCCATGTACATTTCAAATTGCACAAGCTTCTGTTGTGTCACATTTTAAAAACAATGTTACATTTCTGTACCACCTTAAGCCAGATAAACTGTAAGTACTTGGCAGGTCTTCCAGAAGTGACAGTTACTAGTAAAATATCCAAGATTATTATTCTAGGCTTTTGTGTTGCAAAAAAGTGGCACTTATTCAGCCCTTTTGACTACCAGTTCTCCACATGCAGAGCTACTTTTTGGTTTAGAAAACTTCATATCAGGATTTTAAAAACACGTCACTAGATTTGGAGAACATTCTACGATCTCTAGAAGCTTTTCCCTAAAATAGAAAATCCAGAACTAAGACTTGTGAGTCTTGTAAAAAGTTTCTGAAATAGCATGATGTCCATGAGATAATTTCCTCAAGAACTGTGGGTTACAAAAAGCCCTCAAATGCCAAAAATCCACACAGACGGCATTCTTTTCCATGTTGTAAAAATCTACGGCTGCTCCTATTCCTCACCAATTCAGTTGATTTCTTTTGTTTTCCTTAAGTAACAACTGTAAACAGGCTTTGAAAACTGTAACTCTTAGCACAGACACAGAGTCTAAAGCTACAGAGAAAAGCGTAACAGGCAAGTTAGAAATAACCTGGACCTTGGACACCTTGGACAATTTATCATCTTTAATACTGGACCCCTTCCATAGCTAAACAAAAGTTATTAGCATAATTTGTTTAAACTCTGAATGGCACAAGTGTAGGATAAACTCTACAGTTCCAACAAAGAACAAATATGCATATGCCACTCATTATCATCTCCCCCAAATATTAATTCCCATTTGGCTTCCTGTTGTTAATGCTTATCGTGCCTCAGAATTTACTAAGGTTGTTTCAGCACTGGGCGAACTCAAGAATATGAGCAGCTCCCTCTGACACTCAGCAATGCCTTCAAATATCTGCTTTTGTAAACAGTTCAAATCCACCAAGATAAAACAATTAAGTTTTAAGTAAACTAGCTCTTCATCTTTAATGTCAGCACACTGGCCATATTGCAGCAGGGAAATCAGAGCGAGCCCTGACCCGAGACAGCGCGGAACAGGCCGTCAGTCGCACCGGAGAAACCACAGGGTGAAAATTGAATATCTAGTTTTCTGAAGTGGTTTTTAGCAAGTGTTTTGCTTTGTTTCCGCAGCCCGTTCAGGGGCAGAGCTGCACCGCTGCTTCGTCTGCAGCACTGCGGTGTGCACCCCTTCTCATTTTGGAATTGTAACCTTCCCCTGGTGACAGCAGTAATCTAATCCTACTCCATTGTTTCTATTAACAAATTCTTTCTGTAACTTCTGAGCGAGCCTGCTCTTCAATTCAGTCAGACTTAACACAGGACTAAACATCAATATGTGGCTAAGCAAGTCATATTACCAACAGGCAGAACTGCTGATAGCCAGCTCTTCAAATCTGAGAGTCTTTTTCTAATGCTGTACTGGAAAATTCAGCAAACCAGCAGGAGCCCCCTTTACAATGACAAACTTCATTTTCTTTTACCAAATATAAAGTCATTTAAGCTCAAGCACAGAAATAAACTAGAAAGTAAATAAAAGTTAAATACTGTAAGCATGCAGTTTCAAAACATGTAAACCACTACCTTAAGGTGTGTTTGTGCTTTGAACATGTCGAGGTTAATTTTATTTCCATGAAATATCAACAAAGCCAATATATAATGACTAAATAAATTATATATTTTTTTACTACCTGTCTGTTCTCATGTATTAACTTTGACCACTGCGTGGGGCAGAGTTTGGGGCTACTAGAATTGTCTGTAGCAAGGAAAAATGTTTACCTTGGCAGCAAAACTAATCAACTAATTAGTATCTTAAAACTCTGTATTTCCTCCTACATCCAAGGCATGAAACTCTTCCAGGTGACTATAATGCACAAGGCTACAATTTGCAGAAGGGGGAAAGGCAGCACCAAAATCCTGGGGCGTTTTCCCTCCTCCCGGCCTCCAAAGGTGCCGAGAACGAGCTGCTCAGCCCCTTCACTGGGGAATGAGACTGTCCCCCCGTGCTTGGAAGAAGCCAAGACGGCAAGTCAAAGAAACTATTACGTTATAGAAAAGTGGTTGTTTAATTTATGCAATCATATGCTTGGGAAACAGCTACACTGTTCCAATTCAAAATATTTGCTTGAATACAAGGTTTGTAGCATTTTGAGCAATTACATTTCATGGAGGATTTCAGCTGTTCTGCCAATTGTGCTGTTTCCCAGCTTGCAGAGCTCCGTCCTCTCCCCAGATCCTGCCAGTGCTCAGAAATGCCAAGAAACTGTCTGTGCGGCTGAAGGTTGTTTGCGCAGCCCGGTCTCTGTTTCATGGCCGTTTTCCAAGATCTCCTCCTTTTTTATGTTGTTAGAAAAATATGGATATTTTAGCTTATCTGCTGGTGATTTTATACCCTTCCAGTGCGACACTACACTAGGTATTTCGTTAGAACAGAAGAATTGTTTTCAGCAATGCTTTTCTGGCCTAGAAGCAATAAAGAGCTAAAACACCAGGATCGTTTCTTACAGCTTCCTCACCACAGACTTTCACTTCAGTGGTACAGAAATTATTTCAGCTGTTATTACTATCTGGCAACAACAACTTCACTTACCAGTTGGTATCGCTGAGGATGGTCAGAACCTCCTCCATGGTGGCAGGATCAACCACGTCGCTGTAGGTGATCAGCATCTCATAAACTTGACTGGCTGTTGTTTTCCGGATCTGAGGGGAAGAGGCAGAGGAACTTTGAGCAAAGTGTCCCCAGTCCTGCACGGCAGAGCCCAGGGCGACGGGCTCCTCACACCGACAGTCATTGTAATACCACCCCACCCATCTGCTGCACTGAGGGACTTCGCTTCTGCACCTCAAGGAAATTCAGGCTACTACAATCACTATATTTTCACTAAACTTCTGCAGCAGTTCAGATTACGAAGGGCCACAGCTCTGGCCCTCACAGGGAATGAATTCACATGTTTGAGACTGGCCCAACTGGCGCATGTATTCCCTTGAAGTGCCTCGCAGAGCCAAGGCCTGGCTCTAACTTTGGTTGCTGTAGGCCCACAAAACAGATTTCCCGTCTGGAGATCAAATGAGGCAGCAAAACTTTAGAAAACTGTTTGGAGATCGACGCTGATGTGAGTAACAGGAGCTTTTTAACACGGCAGCTTCCGGAAGCAGTTAATTTGCAAGTATTTTTCCCAGAGCGCTGTTTAGCGATGATGCTGCTGTGCCCACAGGAAAAGCCAGTTGGGCTGGTTGCTAAAGTACGAGGTGCAGAAAGATACTACGTGGAAGGCAGGAAAACTGCAAAAAATTCTAATTTGGGGATTTTTTTAATTTTTTTTTTTTCAAGGAAATGATAATATAAGCATGATGATGATGATGATGATGATAACCAAAGGAAAGCAAAGAAAGCCCACAACTGGACACAATATTCCAGATGTGGTCTCCCCAGGGCAGAGCAGAGGGGCAGGAGAACCTCTCTGACCTACTGACCACCCCCTTCTCATCCACCCCAGGTACCATTGGCTTCCTGGCCACAAGGGCCCAGTGCTGGCTCATGGTCACCCTGCTGTCCCCAGGACCCCCAGGTCCCTTTCCCCTACGCTGCTCTCCAATAGTTCATTCCCCAACTTATACTGGAAGCTGGGCTTGTTCCTACCCAGATGCAAGACTCTACACTCTCCCATCTGTAGAAATAAAACATGACGTAGAATACCAATAAAACATGAAATTGAAATGATCTCTCTTCAGTTCTTACATTGTGCCCTTCCTGCAAAGGATTCCTCATGTAGCAAGTACGTGCGACGTGGAAACAGTTGGACTAAAAATCTTAAGTATCAAACTTTGCTGATTACCGTATGATTTTACCCTTAGCAAAAAGCAATCAGTCAGTGTTGGAACAAACACGGTGGGTTTGCTCTGGCCAGACATGCGCGTGTTCCAGCTGTTCTCAAGCCCTCATGAGTTTTTACATTCTTTGTTATGTGCCCCCGCAATTACTCCTGGTTGTTTCCCGTACACAACCCTACTACAGCTGCAGGTTAACGGCTGCCTGTAGCAGCGGAGGTGCTGCCCCTCACTGACGGAGAAATAAAGCCTACTATACACGTTATATCTGTTCAAAAGAATGCTGCTTTTGTGCACTTTTTTCCTTGGAAAGTATTTTAAATAAAACTACTGATAATATACATTGTCTTCAATACTTACTACAGGAAATGAATGGCAAAGAAGGAGAAACAGCTGAAATAAAACTTTCTCTCTCAAGTCTCCTTGAAATTGAATCAGGCCACAAAACCTAGAAAATATAAGAAAAAACAAATCGATCTTGTGCGGGATTTGTGTGCGTCACAACTGCAAAAGCTCATCTGGAAGGCCTGTGGGTGCCGCTCTCGCACGGGGCTGCGCAGACACGGTGCGGTGAGTGAACAACACAAGGGCAACGGCTCGTTTTAGGTTCACTTGCACTGTTAATATATTGCCAATAAAACAGTGAAAATAAGTCAATAAAATCATTGCTTGACATTGTTAGACCTCTATTTTCCCAGGTTTTTCCAATGAACTTCCGCTCAGCTTTGCAATGCTTTGTCTTTCTTGCCCTCCTCACCCAGTACTGTCTTTCCTTACCGGTACGTGTGTGTTTTGACGTTGCTGTCTGAACTGAGGGCTTGTACCCTAAAGCCAGATCATAATTCTGCAGGTGTTTTCAGCTCTTTTTAGTGCACATCTAAGATCTAATCAGTTATGTGTTATTTGCATTGGCACCCAGTCAAGTTCTCTCCAAGCAAAAAGCAAATGATTCGCTGCATCTTTAAGAACAGCAACAACATTTTAGAAGCTGTTCAGTTTTATCAGCTCCTTCGCATGTTTGTACCCCAACCACCCAGAAATACACGAAGCGATCACAGCCTCATATTACGTGTGTTTGTGTGCATTTTTCATTTGAATTTCACACGAAACAGACGTGGCTGTTCCACCCGGTATGTACTGCAGTTCAATTCTCGATTTCATCAACTCACACTCCTATGCTGGAGCGAAGCTTCCGGATGGCTTTGGATCTTCTAATCTCCTCTTTACAAAGGGTGAACAACCTCACTGCAAAGGGGTGGCTGAAAACGGGAAAGGAAAAGAAAAGATGAGCAATAGATTTCAGTAGAATTTCAAACACGTTTAATGATTGTAAAGATTCCAAATTAACGTTCCTAGGAGAGGGAAGACACAGCGCAGACACACTTGGGAGCTTTGGTAAAGACACAGTGAGTTTGGCCACCACCTTACTGGGCCTTTTTTTAATTATTATTTCATTTTATACAGAGAAGACACTTGTATTAATTGTTCCCATTGCTACTGCCTGTGTGCTGAGCCCTCAATGTATCCAAAGAGGTTCAGTAAATGCGTGATGCCACAGCTTGCGTTTACAACAAAGCCACATATGACCAGAGATACTACATCAGGAATTAGAATATTCTATGGCCAAATAACAATTAGTCTGTGCCCACTGCGCTGCGTTGGTTGTTCCATAAGCTCTTCGACCAAACTTTACATAAAAGGGGCTGAATGTTGTTCTTAAATCCTCCACCACTTCACAGCCCAAATTCCTTTGGCGACTCCAGACAACCTAATTAAACACAAGGCTCACAGTTCTGTTAAGCATCGAGTCATGAAACCATCTTTAAATATATTTAGCAAATTCTTTTCTTCTTCCACACAGTCTGGGAAACGTGATTCTCACAGCGCTTTCCCAGACACTCGTACAAACACAAGTGTTGGCGTATTCCAAGGATCGAGTAAAGACAAGTAAAGAGGGAATATTGCTTTTATTACAGTACAAATTATTTAATCTTTTACTGGCTACACTCAAAGCTGAAGTGCCATAGATGCAAAAGGAACTATTTCATATTTGTCTACTAAGTGCAACTACTTCTAGACTGCACACTGTAGAAAACTCGCTGGATTTGTATGTGAAGCTGAAAGCAAAAATCTTAACATTTATTTTCTGCTACCGTGATTCAAAGCTGGGGATACAAACTACTCAAAAAGTTGTGTAGTGTAACCCACTGACAACCAGAACATTAAAAACAAGAGGTTTGTAGGAGTAACGAGATGTTTTGTTAAGTTAATGCACCTTATTATGAATAGTTTTCCAGGCAAGAGCTACTGGTTTTAATTACTTATAAAAAAAATCTTAACGAAATACTGACATATATTGGCAAATATTGACTTGGTTAAAAAAAACTAACCAACAAACCATGAAGCCATTAAGCTGTCTCAGTATTGTCCATAATACCGTATGAGAGTAAAGAAAGAGTAAAGTTGCCGGGTATTTGATGTTGTTATTAAGGCTTCGATAAGACATTTTCAGAGCAGCTCTCAGGACCAAAGAGTCTGGAAGGGCTGATGTAGAACAGCTCCATCAGATGCTAAAGAGCGAGTTCTTTGCCATGCACTGCCCATGGCCACCTCCGCGCTGCTCCCACTGTCGTTAATGTTAATGAGTAAGATACACAGGAAAGTGCCCACAGGAGACACACGATGGGAACCACAGACACATGAGTGAGGCTGTGTGTGTGTGTATATATGTGTGTGTGTATATGTGTGTGTGTGTATATGTGTGTGTGTGTGTATATGTGTGTGTGTGTGTGTATATGTGTGTGTGTGTATATGTGTGTGTGTGTGTATATGTGTGTGTGTGTGTGTATATGTGTGTGTGTGTGTGTATATGTGTGTGTGTGTGTGTATATGTGTGTGTGTGTGTGTATATGTGTGTGTGTGTGTATATGTGTGTGTGTGTGTATATGTGTGTGTGTGTGTGTATATGTGTGTGTGTGTGTGTATATGTGTGTGTGTGTGTGTATATTTGTGTGTGTGTGTATGTGTGTGTGTATGTGTGTGTGTGTATGTGTGTGTCTACGGACACCGATTTGTCTGTGTAGAAGAGGGAAGAGCGTATCTGCTCTCTCAATATCAAGAGGAGGGATGTTTTTTCTTACCTTGGTGCGATTTTTCTCCTCCCACCCCCAATTCCACACAGGCATTGAGCAGACAATTAGTGGCAACAGCTGCGGTGCACGCCTGGCTTTCAGCACAGAACAACAGCAACACAGCAAATTAGGTGAGATTTAAATTGGTTCAACAACATGGACTTCGCTGAGTAGAGCAACAAAGAGACCAATTGGAACAGGAGCATCTGGAATAAATTCAATGCACGTAACCTTCTGTGCAGTACTTGGTGTTTAAAACAGATGCACTTCTGTCGTTCGCCAGGTTCACGTATGCAATAACGAAACTGAACCTACGTGTGATCTCAAATGACTCAAATAGCTTGGCCTCTTGTAAGGAAATTGGGAAAATTCCTTCTCCTGTGTGGGCACAGCGGCAGCAGAACCGGCAGCACCTGGGGAAAGGGACCGGTCCTGGGGCTTCACATGATGTGAACTGGGCACACTGCAAAAAGGTGCTGGCCTTTTCCTCCTAAAGGTGACCCGAGTTTCACCAGTTCAACTGGCATCACCCGGGGCGGCCAGGACAGCCACCGCCTTGCTCTTTACTTCATGATTTGTTAAGCAGTAGCTTACTATAATTGCTTTAAAAAAAACCAAGAGAGGAGCATGTAATACATAGAAATCATTAGTTTGAGGTCAGTGGGGACACGTATCAGCTTAAAACATTGCAAGACCACCAGAAAAATATTCTACATGTACAACACATTAATACTTGTGCTGAATACGTAAATTACATCCACATAAGAGAGAGAAACGCCACCTTTGCTGACTACTCCATCAAGCATTAGATCCTGAATTGTCATTAGATCCTGAATCACCACTCAAAGGCTGCTCTGTTCACATGGTACTGTGAACGTGGGCTCATCTACCGTCCTTTCCAGGGAAGGAGCAGCTTACCCGAGCCCCCGGCAGCCTGGACGTCTCCGCGATCGCCCACCCCCGGCCCAGCAGAACGGCCCCTGCGCCACAGGAGCTGGAACCACAACACGACTCTCCAGCGCCACTTCTGCAAGCAACTTCAGTTCACTCCTTTTTCTCCCCATCCCTTGTCTCGCTGCCAGCAGGGAGCTCACAGCTACCCTCATATTAAAGAGTAGCCGCTGGTGAGTTTAAAAAAGCGCAATGCGCTCTGCTTTATTTACAACAGCTCTGCTTCAAGCACGGTGCCCTTTGCCTCCCCATCAGCCTCTCTTAATTAATTAGCACTCCCTACAGGACTATTAATACAGCTCCACAAATTCACCATGTACACTGAGATGGAATTGGGAGGTTTTGGGTTGTGCTACAAGAGAGGAAATCCCATTTGAGGTGAAACCCGCTGCCCTGTTGGGTGGGAGGGAACACAGTAACCAGCCCTACAGTCACACCAGGGCTTCAGCACAGCAGACACCTGCCAGAAATCAATGGGTTTCCCCACTTCAACCCCTGCTTCCCAGGTCAAGGAACCACCTCAAGCTGAATTTTACTGGACGAAAGGTATTTTGAACTTGGAACAGAGCTCTCATGCCACTGACCGTGCAGCAACACGAACCGTTCTGCCAGTGCAGGGAGGGGAGATGCTCAGGTGGGACACGCAGGTTGACACCAGCTTCAGGAACAGCCACAAAAACGTCAGGCAGAGCTTTTCTTTTTGTACTAGATTCAAACTAAGCCAAGGACAACAAAGAAAAGCTGATTCTGATTATCTTTTGATCACCCCAGTGATACTAAAGCCGATTCATTTCAAACCCCACCGGATGGGTATTTACCCCACACCTGGTTTCCCGGCTGGCAGGTTCAGGGGCCCTGGCACAGGGGTGACACACAGGTGACAAACAAACCTCACTTCAAACACGGGCATTCACAGTGGGATAAAGGAGGAGAAACACCCAGCGATCCGCTTGTCCCCTCGCACAGAGATCGCAGGACCAGCCGTACAAATGCATCAGAGACGCTGAAATTCACCTGCAGAACCACACCAGAGATGCTGAGCTGTGTATTCCAAGCTCCATGAGCTGCAGGGTGTGAAGCGGCAGGAAGATGCCCGGCAGGTCCCACCTCTGCAGGGCAGGAGTGACACCATGTGGCAATTTGCTTTAAGAGGAGCACTGAGCTCCTAGTGAACATCAAACTAATCCAGCCAACAGCTGTTTAAATTCAGCCGTGTTGGCTGAATGACACCTGCTCTGGACAACTCAGGTTTTACTAGCAAAAAGGATGCAGGGTAGTGCATAACATCCATTTGAAACTTAAAAATACATTTACAAATACGTTTTTTATAATGTGACAGCTGACTATTAAGCAGCTGTGTGGGCATAAACCTGATTCCGGACACCCTACAGCTCCATCGCTAAAACTCCACCTGGTGCAATGTGGTAAGAAATGAGGAAAGGAGATGAAATGGGAGCCAAAAACCCCAAGGAACATTAATGTTTCATTCCCAGCTTCTCTTCTGCTACATGACCAGCAAGAAGTTTGCAGGAGAACAGAAGCAACAGGAAGGCTGCTCAGCAGCAGCGAGCCTGATTCTGAACATCACCCTGCCCCTCATCCTGCCTAATACAGCCAGACTTTATATGATCATCTCTCGACCACAAGGCACCTATTTCACCAAAAACTGTCAAATGCAGGAACTAAATTCCCTGTCCCTTTCCAGCTGTCTTCAGACTGCCCAGAGCTCTGGCCTTGCAGAGCTTTCGTACAGTAACGAGTTGTTGCGCTTCATGCCAACATTTCATTCCTTTGCCATGAGAATGATCCACTGGGCTGTGTAATTTTTACTTTCCTGGTTTGGTTTCATCATCAAACTGGAAGCAAATAAATTTGGATCTGCTTAAAAATCTTTTCCCCCTCCCCTCATAATCCCTCTGGATGATTTCGGGCTGTAGTGATGCCTCCCCACGCTTTCTGTTCAACCTGGCACATGGGATTGACCCGGAATTTCCACCCATGATCTATCACCTGGAGCCTGTGTGGAAGTCCCACATCACTGGCACGGTTACCAAAGCAAACAAGTAATATGCATTCCAGCTGTCAATATCTGACTCGTTTGAAATTCCCATTCAAAATCGGGTTGCCAATTTAAGAGAGATTATCTAAATACACACTTGAAAACAAGAGTAGACTCAGTTCAAGCTCTTAGAGCGATAAAAGCTTTCCAAATTCATCTGCTGTGAGCAATTCTTGAATCAAGATTCCAAATCTAGTATACGTGCTGGTAGGAGTCACGCTGTACAGTTCTGCAAATACCTGTAGATGTGCCAAGATGCTGCCTGGGAGCCTTTGTGGAATATATTGTAATATTACTGAAATCAAAATAATTTCCTTCTGAAACATCTGCAAAAAAAGCAGGATTTCACACCGGAATATCTTACTCATGTTGATCCATTCCTGAACTAAATACTTTCCACAACTGAGCTCGGTGTGGAAAAGCTGGGATGTGCCTTCTGCAGTCTTCCTATTAGAATCTTAATTAATTTCTTTGGAGATATTCACTTTAAGAGCAGCACCACAACAGGAGATGCCGTGGCTACAGGTTGGCAGTGAAGCAGGAGTGCACTCCAACCAGCAGGCGTGTGGGGAGCAGGAAAGCAAAGGAGCTGAAGGGAGCAACACCGGCCCAGCTCTGCCAGGTGACACGTGCACACTGAACTCGATTAATCGTGCTGATTGTTAAAGAACAAACCAACAACCAACTCATACAATGACATGAGAGGCGCAGATTTTATCAAGACCCTTCCCAAACTGCCTGGTCTGGAATTTATCACAGCCGCCCCGCTTCAGGAAAATTGAAGCGTTATATCCACATACACACTGTAGAGCCCTATGGACCCAGATCTAGAGAGCAGCAGACAGGGGGAGATTTAAGAGGCCTGTTGCATGGTGGAAAATCAACAAAAAAGACCTTCCAGCAACTTACTTCTCTTGCGTGGTAAACAGATCAAAACAGCCGTTTGCCAGCATTTGGTCCAGCATTGTCAGGAGAGGCACAGACACCCTGATGAAAGAAAATAATTTAACAGTGTAAATACACTTCTTGGCATACACATATACACTATTTTTAATTAGAAGCAAAGAAAGAAACTTCCTCTCTACCTACACATATTTAAATCAGAACTCCAATTTACACAGAGGAGGGTTGCTCAGTAACCTGTGTGTGCTGGCTGAGAGGGGGACGTTCCGCTACAGCCAGAAGGAAAAACACCTAATTAATAACACGCCTGGTTTAAACTTGCAGGGTCCTGAAAACACAATTCACAGCAGTAGAAAATATTAATTTATTTTCTAGTGTATAAACAACATATTCCACAAAATGTATCAAAAGCTACAACACCTTCTCACTACAGGTAATTACCAAATGAACCAACACTCAATGTGTCAGCTGCGTCACTATGGCCATGTTTGCTATTTCAACAGCTGAGACAAGAAACATAACTGAAAACTCTATTAATAGTTGTGGGGTTTTATCCCCTAAGGAGTGTTTTCTCTTTTGCACATGTTTGATAAGCGAGGCTTAGAGAAATTAATGTCATTGTGCAGAATGAGTCGCCTTTGAAGAAAAACCTTGACAAGAAAATGATACTTTAAGTCTGTGTGAAAACACACCAGCTGCAGGAAATGCGGGCTGGGCTGCGCTGGAAAGTGCGCAGCAATATACGATCCCTAACATTGCGTTATAGCAAAACTGCTGCTTATCACATTATTAGCAATATTAAAATATAGTTAATGCAAAATATTCTACCAAAGGTACCGCTGTACCGAACAGCTGCATTAAAGCAGACTGACATGGCTCTAGGTGTATTAAAAAAGATGTGCCAGACATCTGACTTCAAACAGTCCTGCTGGTAAAGATGAAAAGGCAAAAGGAAAACGTTACCGGTCATTGTGCAGGTTGTCCTCAAAGACCTTCAGCAGCGTCTCACAGAAGCTCTCCATAGCGCTGGGGTCGCTCTGGATTATCTTCATGTAGCCGAACAGGCTCTGGGCAGAGTATCTGAGCTGCGGGAGGAGGAACCTCGAGTGAGCAAACAGCGACGGCACAGGATGGCGTGACCCCCGCACCCGGCTGTGCACCAGCACCAGCGCCGCTCTGCCAAGTGTAAACTTCAGTATCAACACTTGACAGGAAGATGGTTATTTTACTGTCATTAATCCTTTTTCAAGGAAGGTTTTTTTTCCTTTTAACCATTGTAGGGAAAAAAAGACCACATTAAAGGTTCATTGTTTTCTTTCTCTCAAAATAAAACATCCCCAAACCACTGTGATTATCCTGCTTTACTTCAAATAATAATAATATTGTTATGGCACTGAAAGTTAAAGAATAAACAAGAAGTTCAAGAGGTAATATTTATTAAACAAGCTGATGTAACTGAAAAATGCAGGCGAGCTCTCGGGCACATGGCTCAGGCCACACAAACCAGCAGTAAACTTGGGTTAAAAATTAAAACCAGCTCAGAAATAATGACTCTTGGTTTGACTCTGTTGTGTGAATCAGTCGGTTTGGGAAGACGGCAGAGGAGGCGGCAGTTCCACATCCAGCTGCCCGGTGGGGATCCCACAGCCCCGGCAGCACGACCCAGGCGGAGTTTCAGTCTCCAGGCTCGTCTTTTAAAATATTGACTTCTCTTGGCGACGAGAAGAAAAAATGGTGGGTTTTTTGGTTACAGAAACTACCTCACAGAATCCCAGAATATCAGGGGTTGGAAGGGACCTGGAAAGCTCATCCAGTGCAATCCCCCCATGGAGCAGGAACACCCAGATGAGGTTACACAGGAAGGTGTCCAGGCGGGTCTTGAATGCCCCCAGAGTAGGAGACTCCACAGCTCCAAGGAAAGTATCTCATCAGGAATTAACGTCACCAGATTTCTGAATTATCCTGGCTGCTGTGAAGGGTTATGGGTCCTGCTGGGGCTTGGGGGACTCGCCCAGGGAAGGGGTGGGAGTTGCGGGCACCCCCAGAAACTGGGGTACAGTGAAGGGGGCTGTGGGAGGGGAAGGTGGGAAGATCAGTTTTGAAGTACAAACTCCCTTCAGTTTTGGTTGCAAGTGTTAAATAACGATCTGTTGAGGGCTGGAAGCAATAAGTAGCCTATACAGTTAGTGGGGATTTTCTTCCTGAAGCTCATCCATGGCTTTTGATAACTCAGTTCCCTCAGAAGACCGACCCTTTTATCAATAAAAGAAAAAACAGATCAGTATGAGAAGAGTCACAAATATCCTCCTAAAAGCAAAAGAGAAGAATGTCTATCTAAATATTTTATCTAACTTAAACTTTATATTAGTAACATTTATGGGTGTATGAGCACAGAAGAACAAGCAGCACGTTATCTGTGAGCCTAAACTCTGAACTAGTTTCCAGAAGCTTTGGCTACTTCTAACCAAGATGGCACAGGAATCCGCACCACCCGGGACCAGCACAGTCTGACCATTCGCTCTGTAGGTAAACACGCTGTGCAACGCAGGAGCAGAACGATTCCTTTAAAAGGGTCAAGGCATTTCAAGATGTTTTCAGTTCCTCTGCATTTCAAAATGGTAATCCAATCTCAGTGGAAAATGTTTAAACATCTCTAAGAGCCAGCTACACTAAACCAAAACACTGAATTGACCTGAGTGTGGTTCTTTCATATGCCGAAGTATCATTGGTGCATTTCTCTGGATGTGAAGCATAAACAGTATCCTTCCACTGAAAGGTCTTTAGAGGATATGCAATTATAAGGAAGACAGATTTCCTGAACATTTAAAACCTGCTTAATTCTTGTATACTACCCTTTAAAACAATCTGTGCATTTAAGACCATTACAAATAAAGACTATTTTTTTTTTCTTAATACTTTACAATAGCAGAGATCAATTATAAGCAGAAAACAGGTCACAGCTGCGTCAAGTCTCTCTTAAAACATGCATGGTTAACCATGTAATTTTCTCCCCTAATTCTTTTGTCTTTTCAACTACATGCAGATCTCGCACCGTTTTTTGAAGAAACCTGAATTACTCAGTGCTTTTCCTGGAGATTCAAATGACTGAAAAGGCAAGAATGGGCATGAAAGAGAAGGGCAGCACAGCTACCGTGCAAAACCGAGACAGAGCAGCAGGATAATCAGAAAGAAATGTATAAGGAAGACAGCACTTCTTCATTAGCAAGTAATGAAACAAAATGAAAGTACAGGTGTGGATGAACCATCAGCACAGAATCTCCTGCCCAGGAGATTGAAAAATGGGATGTCTTTCAAATAGCCAGCCATACAAACTTTACTGGAAGAACTTCTAACATAACAGGATAATGGTACATGAACAGGTTAAATCCGTATTTCTCCACAGGTGAACACTCCTTCTCTCCAGATAACCTATGAGGATAATACCTGAGCTCCAACCTTAACTGCTCATGAGTATTTGCAGACAAGAGCATTTCCAAATTTCTTCCTCACCTCTGCAGAACACAGAATTCACACTCTATCAAAGGTGCGACATTTACCTTTCCCTGGGGTTGTATGAGGACCCAGAAAGGAAATTAGGAGGTTAATGGGTTGGAACTGGGACAACTTTGGATAAGAATTTAAGAGGAGGCCTGAGAATGACCTTGTTCTTATTAAACACAGCAAAAATTAAGTACAAAGATGCTCAGTCTACCTCAGGGCTCTGGTTCTTTGCAGTTCTATCTTGGACAGAGCAAATAAAAGTCAGTGGGGCAGGATGAGAAAGGAAGAGCCTCTTCTAGGGGAAATTTAGGCTGGCTATTAGAAAGCAATTCTTTGCAGAGAGAGTGGTCAGGCATTGGAATGGCTGCCCAGGGAGGTGCTGGACTCACTGTCCCTGGAGGTTTTTCAACTGACATTGGACATGGCACTTAGTGCCATGATCTAGTAAATGGACTGGAGTTGGACCAAGGGTTGGACTGGATGATCTCTGAGGTCTTTTCCAACCCAGTCGATTCTGTGATTCTGTGGATTTGGGGCCTGTTCCTTCAATCCCAGTATGCATTCATGTCATAAGCTGTCATGGTTACCAGGTGTTTTAGAACATCATCCTCAAACATCCCAGGATTTTCATTTGTAAGAACTAACACAGCTGCTCAAAGCCCAGTATTTTCTCCAAACGGTACATACAGTCATAGCAATGAGTCCGTTTTGAGGAAAGTAAAACATAAATTGTATAATGTACTTGGCACATGCATAATGTTAACATCCGGATGCCATAGGCAGGTTTAATGTTTGTCAGGTGCTTTAACACACATACACGTTCACCAGATATTCTGGCACTGGCCACTCCAGTTGTTCCAGGTCTTTGGCACCTCATGCTGGAATCCTGGTACTGGCCAGAGAAAACTTCTTATTTCCAAAATAGGTTTTTTTTTTCTCTTGTTTTTTGATGGTTTTTGGGAAAGTTTTTACTTAAAATTTCTATAACATTTTTAAATGTAGTTTCCACTCTTTGTGGAGGGAGGAGAATCACGGGACATTCTGTGCTTCAACAACATTTTAAATATAGTGTAGTTGAACAATCATGAAATTATATTGAAATTATCTCCCAACTCCTGAAACGACAGGGTTTGTGAGCTGCAGAAAGAACACCATTGTGCAGTTCTGACCTCCATATACTGAGAGGAGGGGTTTTTTTAATGCAGCCATATGAAATATGCATTATTGTGGGCCAGATATATAATTAGAAGATTCTTTTACCCAGAGAAAGTGCCCTTTGAATGAAGGCGATGTTGCAGAATGCCAAATCCCAGAGGGAATGACATATTCTGCTTTTCCAGATTACTTCAAATGCGGGAGCTACAATTCTGCCAGCAACCGCGCTGCCACCCAAATGCTTCTGAGATCCCACACAGCTCGTTTCAGAAAATCTCTTTAAAAAGCACAACAAAGAGCTACTCTTGCTAAATATACTGCAGAGCGATTTTAACCATGGAAAAATAGCCACTGAGCACTGAATTACAATAGAGCCTTTCTCCCACTAATGCCCAAGATGATTTAAAGAAAAATCGACATCTGAACACAGATTATCTTGCAGTATCTGAGAATCTTCTAACTTTCTATGTCCATGTGTGCATATATGTTTTTTAAGGGAGAGAGGGAAGAAAGGAGAGATCACAAGAATACACACAGGTTACTGCAAGAACACACACCTGAATATTCTTTTTCCTTTATCCAAGATTTTTAAGAATCTGCTTCTTTCACATGGATTTAATAGCAACAGTTCTTCTGTTTTAAATCAGTCCCTGGATATTCAGTAAAGAGCACTACAGGCTTTGATAGAATGGATTGAAACAGAAGTCATTATAAAACACCTCAATTCTAATATATAAATTATTTAAATATTAAATGTAATTCACCACACACTGTATAATCCCAAGTGTAAGTACTCTCCACTTTGAGCCTCCCTTGCACTTCTATCTGGCTCCAACGAGAATCAGGTCATCTCCTTTCTAAAGCCAAAACCCTTGAGAACTCTATAACCGGAACAAGCCTTTAGCGTTAAGAAAAATGCAGGGTCACAGAAAGTTAACATTTCAAAATCATATTTTGAAAACAGTACAGAAGGTTTCCCTTAAATACACCGGCAGATGGTAACGCGGTGAGTGAACAAGAAGTTCACTGAACTGTTCACGCTTTTCAAAACCAAGCACAACCAGAACTTCAGGGGAAAAAAAATACATATATTTAACTAAATGTTGAATAAGACTTTTCCTCTGACCTCACTTAGCCGTCAGAATGTCTGTTCCTCCACAACTTTCCTCTCTTTTTATACTTATACAAATAACTTTGGTTTTGGTGAAGCCTCCTATAATTAACCATGTTTGACCAAAAGCTGAATTTCATGTGTGTGTCTGCTATTAAAGCAATCTGTTAATAGTTACATTGTGATAGACACAAACCAAAAAGCATATGTTTCCAAAGTTCTAAAATAGCAGTTGCTATATAATTTCCTGCCATTTTAGAAGCATTAAAATTCTCAAAATGGGTTTAAATACATGAGGTTGCAGAGCCACCAAATCTTAATTAGACACCAAACTTAATTAGAAATGCTCTTAAACACTGTCGGGGTGCTGACTCATGACCTTCTCCTTTCTGTTACAGGGCCACTGCAATTAAAAGATTTAACTGATAGTCCAGAATATTCTGCTTCTGTCATTTTGAACCTCATACCGAACTGTCTCCTCATCACAAGTTGTTTTCATATATGTTACAGCTTTCCCTACATCAAAAACAAAAAAGTAAGAAACCAAGTATCTTGAAACCAAGAATTCTGAAACTAGCAAGTCGAGCTGTAATACAAGGAGAGAAGGATACACTGAAATTATAATGAAGTCTTGAAGATATTGGCAGCAGAACAGACAACCAAAAACAGTGATAAAAACACTGTTCATGCACAGAAGACTGAAATTGAGATTGCAAAGCTCGGAGGATTTGGATAGACATTTGAATGATATTTCTTTGTAATGAAACATTTGGTATCTCTTTGGTACTTTTTAAGAAAGCATATTAAATTAATAAAAAAGAATCTTCACATACTGTTAACACATACTGAAGAAGACACGTTACAAATGCAAACGGGGAGATTCACCTCATTTAAAAAGAGCGATCACCCTGCATTTAGCAGGCTGAACGGTGCTTAAGAGCTTGGAAACGTGAGCAAATAAACCTGAGAGCTGATGGAGCCAACAGGCTGGAACACTTGGCTTCCATCATGCCAGGAAATGAGAAACAAAGTGTCTTACTCCCTGTTTCCTGCATGCTCAATAACTCAAGAAAACACTTTTAAATATGAAAAATATAAAACCCATCAGGTTTATAAGTATGACTTGATTAAGAATCTTACATCTGAAATTCTCATGGAAGTAACTCCCTGCAATATCCATTGCAACAGGCGAAACAGCCAACCATTTTATCAGGTCACCGCACTCTGCTGCCGCACAGGAAAGCTGCTCTGCTTTCTTACCGTTGTCTCTGTTAATCCACCAACAGACACCGAGAGACCCAAAAGCACATAGTATTGGTACGCTGGCAGACCCAAAAGCTGAGTGATTCGAGGGAAAGCTTCTGATGGAGCATTCCAGTTCAGAGTCTCTTTCTCTGACCTGGGGAAGGAAAAAAGAATCTTGTATGTGTGCACTGTCTTCTTTCTCCATGCATTCCCATGCTAGGTCCTCTCCTCAAACAGCCCGTCAGTGAAACCAGTCTCTGAATTACCTAAAAATCAAACTAATCATGGCTCTTTAAGCATAAGTGGAAAACGCAAATCAAAACTTAAACCACTGCCAGTAAAGAGAAGTTCTATTTTATATATTTATACATTGTACACCTCAATGAAAGTCCACCAAACAGCACAAGTATTCCTCAAAGAGCACATCTGGGCACAGAAATTACCTCAGGTTGCTGTGTCAGGTTTAACGGTGCGCATGCATCTTTTTATTTTCACTGGTTTAGCATACCTTCTTCAATATATTACCTTGGAAATATCCTCTCTAGCTCTTGTCGATGAGGTACGTGTGGAACTGGAGGACGGTCAAAATGTAAAAGAGTAAGGAACACGTATCCCGCATGAGCCCGGAATTTATCGATTTTCTCAGCTGACTGTTGGGCCAACCAGCACATAATCTGTTTGCAGCTACAAGGAAGAAAACAATTCATCACGTAATCTCATTAGTAGAACATGCGTTTAAATTTAAATTGTTGCAACTATATAAAAAATATGATGCTATAAAGCATTCTGGTCTAACTCTTTGTAATGAATGTACAAGTGATTTAAGATATCAACAGAGTGGCAGAATCTTTAGAGCTTTGTCTTCCATTGATCGATCAAAACTGCCATGATGTTAACGTTACACAGTATTTGATATTCACATACCACCTTTCATCCAAACAGATCACAGAATCCCAGAATGTCAGGGATTGGAAGGGACCTGGAAAGCTCATCCAGTGCAATCCCCCCATGGAGCAGGAACACCCAGATGAGGTTACACAGGAAGGTGTTCAAGCGGGTCCACCGCTCTGCCATCATCCATCCACCTCATTATGTCCTCATAAAAGTCAATGAGATACAAAGGTCTGGATGAACTACTACATTTCAGATGGAAACAGAGCAGGCAACTTGAGAAAAGCACATTTTCAAGTAGATAACTGTACACATAGCAGAGGACAAGGTCTAAGACATGCATATATCCAGCTAACCACTGACCACGCTCTGCCCAAAAACCAACACAATTTCTTAGAACTATTAGGAATGTTTTGCTGCAGCTCAAGCTATGCTTAAAAACTGCTAAGTATTCCTTTATTTTTTTACTATAAGGAGTGTTGTATCGTGAAATTAAAACCCAGAAGCTCAGTGTAAATTATGTTTTTCTGTATTTCCTTACTAATAATTCTGCAAAGAGGACAGAAATTAATACAAACTCCTCTCCGCATTCCAAATTAATGATGCAATGCTTTGGCTAAGCAGGCAAGTTTGCTTTCTATTTAAGTGAACAATACTGGCAAGCTCCACAGAGGCAGCAAGCATAGACCAAATCTCACAGATGCCATCTCAAAGGTGGGACTGGCACCCAGTTTCTCTCAAAAACATGAGCCTCTCTGATAAACAGACACAATATTCTCAGCATCTGTATTGGTGTAAGCTTGATGAACTTCTATCAAAAGTTCTGTCACACTCAGTAAAGCAGTAAGTATACAGTATGTAAATGCTTTCCTGTATGGACTGGAACATAGTTATAAGAGATAAGATACAAAAATAGTATGAGGAGCATACATGTTGGCATCAATTAACTCCACTTCATTCTGAACCAGCAGAAGCGTCACTTCCATTAAACTTGTCATAGCAGCTTCACGTGCCCTGTTGAAACAGAGATACATTAAAGTTGTTATGTCAGTATTTATCTAAATAAATACATCGGCAGTTGGGTTAAACAGACATTGGCAAAAAATTGCAATCAATGAAAGCGTTGACCCCTGAGAGCAGCTGTCACAGTTTGGGAGGCAGAGGACTGTCCCAGATGGAAACACAAGCCCCACTCTGTGAACTGACGCCCAGCTTTGCACCCAGGGTACAACAGTTTCCCCCCAAGCCCCTGCCTCGCCATCTTGTTTTTATTCCAGGCAGATGTTATCAGGTCTATTCTTTATTTTAGGAAGGTTAACACTGATATTCATTAGGCAAGTAGAAGTATTTAAACCTAAGTGCTTTGTCTGCTTCAAATAATCTTCTAAAAAGGCCAACCCACATCCTGAGAAGATATTTAAGCACTGTTGGAAGTGTCATATTCTCGTAGGTTTTCAAGGTTAATACTTCCAATATTAAAAAAAAAGTGGTTCAGAATGGATTAAGTGGCTAAATAATAATTAGTTTTATCACAAGAGATTAACTAAGTAACACTGGTTTGTGCACCATGGCAGATCCTTAATGAGCTACATGATCCTGCAGAAAACCAGGACCAACACATTCATCACATCCTGTCTCAGTAATGAGTAAAAATGTCAAGGGTGTTTCAAAAACATGGACCCAATTTCAAAGTATTTTGATTTCAAAATCAAACCGGGTCCATCTTTTTGAAACACCCTGTACATGTATCAAAATATTTGAAAAAGTACTTGCCTACTGTGAAAACACATACTCTGATTTCTGCATTCCAACAGGAGCTGAAAATAGTATCCTATGCAATCTAAAACTGGGTGGGATATTTGTTATAATGGTGAAAAAGGTAAATTACATCATTTTTTCCTAAGTAATTTAATACTAGTTTGGCAATCTTTCATCAGATGATGTTTTCCTACTTTTTTCATATAGTATCTGACTAGTAGATACTCATGTCTAACACCTGTAGACAGATTGGACAAGTCCCAGCAAACAATCTGCATATGGAAAGTAAAGGTGGTTAAACTTTCCCATGACTCCATTAAAGAAAGACAAAAATTACACACTAAAGAAAAGGGCTCTCTAGAGAAGTGTCTATTCTCCCTATATCTTTCCATCTTAGTCAGTGGTTTAAAAGAAACAGAATGAGAAAACACTCATATTTGGGAGGCTAAAGAAGTATTTAGCAGCCAACAGTTTGCTATGAGAAAGGATTCCCCTTCCCCCTTCAGTTTCCATGTTTGACTTGACTTTGGCTGGCACTGCCAAAGCAGCTTTAAAGGAATCCGGTGCTCAAAGCACATTTGAATTTTAATGAGTGTTGGGAATTTAATTTCCTCAGGATTTCTTTGAAAATTTCCACTTTGTAGAGCTTTGTTTTTAAATGAAGACATAGGCAGAAGGATAAACAATAGGTATGGGGAACTCAAGTGAGAGATGTCAGCTGTGGAAGTTAACTTGCATACCTAATGGTATTTAGCCAGGTTCTTATCTACTTCAGTATCACTCCTAATTTTGAAAACAAAAAGCTTAGGATCCCTTCCCTTTCTCTGACTCCATACCCTATATGTTTGTCTTTACATTTTCTTTCAGCTACACCCGTGTTACTCTTGTGTTACTATGTTCTCTGAGTGAGAGATCCATTTACCTTCCCCACCTTTCGTTGATGCTGAGGAAGGAGCAGAGGGAAAGCCAAGCTCCTTCCTCCCTTCCGCAAGCTCAATTACCTGATCGTGATCCTTACTAGTTTGCTTCCTTGTGTCTTCTAAGTTTGAGATGTCAAACGCCTACTTTTCTCTGATTTCATGTCCCTTGTTATTATTTCCCTGTCATATGACAATTTTAACAACCAGTTCTGAAGGCTGAGGAGCTGGGTATATTATACAAAACAAGAAAAATACAAACATACAAATATTAACTCAAGCTGATAAGAGCAGTCTGAGTTATTTGCCCTGTGTACTTTTCCAACACATTTGTAAATATTGTAGTGAATATGCTAGAGGAACAAAGCATCCAATACTAACATGGCACAGGATATCTCTCTTCATCTTTGGGCTGTAGAACTTACTCTTTGTTTTCTGTTCAAAGACAGAGTTGTTATAAATAACTATTCACGCTCACACTGGAACTGGCGAGATCTCAGTGACCGATAATGACTCGGTAGAGCACAAGCATTAAAATCTGACAGCAGTATAAACTACCCAAAGATTGCTGGCAATGAAAAACTCCAGCATGATACATATTGCACAATAAAAAGCACAATCACACACAATCATGTAAGAAAACAGTTGGTTGTAGGGTATATTATAGTTGCTGCCATTACTGAAGGTAATTACAAATGTACTTTATAGCACCTGACCCTGTATTCAAGCTATCTAATAAGCAACCCTAAAAGGAGAACACCACTATAATTAATTATTTTCCTTTTTTTAAAGCAAACTTGGGGTTACCAAATAGAGTAATGACACCAAAGTCAAGGGTGAATGGGACAGAATTCTATAACAGATGTAATTTCATACTTTCCATTACCAATTATTATTTCAGGATGGGCATATTTGTCCTCATAAATACACACAGTAAAGTACCCTGATAAGAGAGTCTCTATGTTTTCTTATAAATCGTTTGATCATTAAGATCCATATTTCACACCGTTTTCTTGCCCTGGAACTACCCTGTGGAATTCTACAGCGTGAAGCAAATAATATGAAATTTTAATCACTGCTCTGTCTACCACATTCAAAGATTGCAGAAACTTCCAATCAGTGAGTGATGTTACAGCAGCAATTACAGCTTCTTCAGAAATTAAACAAACTCAAAGACAGACATAAGCCTTTCTAGTGCTTTGGTTCATCAATTTAGAAATTGCCTTTTCAGATCACTGGCACTGAAGGAATACAGAACATTCAGATGAATGCAATATTATATACTGAACCTTCTTTATATATTAAGGGAAGTGTGAAGACTGAAGAACATCACAAAAATATGACTGTTACAGACTTATCTTATACCTATAGACTTCACATTAGTAAATACATTCCTACAGACATATGATTTAATTATTTGTGCAATCTCATAGCTGAAATCACTGAAACCCTAAACTTACAAAAGAGTCGGTAATACCACAGCACAACTTATAAAGGTCTTCTCGGAGTCATCAGGTTTCAAAATTTGTCACTAACATGTTGTGTAACTGCTCCCTCTCCTGGCCAAAAATGCCCACAACACGAATGTACAATGGGAGAGTTCACTAAGAATAAATGTGTTATTTCAAAGAAATAGGAGTAATGTTTAAATTTTCTGGAGTTTTTACAACTAAATGCATTCCTGATATTCACTAGAAGAAAATAATGTCATTCACAAAACAGGAGGAAGACTGAGCTTCAGTTTAAAAAACAACAGTCCCCATCTTCCTAATTTCCAAGGCTAGGGACAATGTCACCCTTTCCTTTCACTTTCCAGTCTTCCCCCAGTGTATTTCTACCTGTACGCAAATCTGCAGAAGCTTGGAGCTGTCTATTCCTAACAGGTTCTGAAAAGATATCAGTTTTTAATTAGACATCAAATGTGACAGCTTCATTTAAGTTTCTTTGTAAGGCATCTTACCATCCTCCAACATCTCCTCGGCTGTCCGTGGTGTAGTCAGTCAAACCACTCAGTAGTGTAGCATAAATCTGATTAATGTTATCTTTGCAGACATATTCTTCCCGGGATCCATCTCCCTTTACACCCATTGTCTTGCAAACCCTTTAAAAAGAGAAAAAGGAGGGGAAAAAACACAATAGTGGCAAGAAGAAACATCACAGCTTTGTTCTACTGATTAATAAAATTCCCCAGACATACAATATTCCAAACACCTACAACACCTGCTACAAACAGCATGAACAGTATTTCTGAGCCTACTGTGTTAGATTTGACCTGAGGATTTCTGATTAGTGTTCAGGTTTAAAGGAACACCAGCAAAGCTAAAAACTCAACAAAAAGTAGGTGGGTTTTACATCTATAATACCTATAATAATACAAAAAGGTACATGGTTGAAGTACCTCCCAGTTTCTGAACTTAAATCCTCTGAATAAAGATATAATATAAATATAAATACAAAGATATAAAGAATAAAGATATACTGAATAACAGAGATGCATACAGTCCCACACTAGGAATCTGTATGTCAGTATAACTGATTTCAAGGATCACGCTACAGGTTCACAACAGAATGCAGAGTGAGAGCAAAAAGGTTCTAGAGAAGGGATTAAACGCAAATAAAGACGACAAACATACTTTGCAATTGCTATGAGGGCATCTCGTCTGGCTTCTGCAAAGCTCACGTCTGCAGGGGTAATTAAGGTTACTTTTTTCAAACCTTCCAAAACCTGAAAAAGTATAAAAATTGAGATATTTAAATCCAATACATTATTTGTTATAAATATCAAATTTAGATACTGTATTAAATGAGCTAAATCACATATGGGAGAAGCCAGCAAGAAACAGTGTTTGGTTTCTCCCCAGGATTTGTCAGTATGTCTCACTTTTCCCTTTGGACAAATGTTCCATAGCAAAGAGATAATTCAGTCTCTGGCTTTTCCATTAACACTACTAAAACAGGACTAAACTCTACCTATCAGAATCTATGGCAAGCTAAACCAATGATGGTTTTCTGGAGTTACTGTACATTAGAATCCAAATCTCTTTCACAAAGACCCTTCATTATGGTAATTATTATTTATTTGATTACCATCACAGGTTTCATTCAAAATACTGTGTGCCCTCTTCTCATTACAACCACCATATTTTCTCACCTGTTGGAGCCTGCCCTTTAGCAGAAATCTTGGAAGGGCCCCAAGAGCTCGTGAAAAGCCACAACGAATCATTTCCTCTGTGTTTTGTAGTTCTGAAACGTACTGTGTCACCAGCTCATCTAGAAGAATACAATTGCAGAGTGGAAAGCAACCACCACATCATTATCACGGGACATTTGACCAACAGAAAAATAAACCAGAAAAAGATCACCCAAACAGAGTGTGGCAGAATGCAACCCCCCCCCTCTTTCCCACTCCCTCCTTTGATATGGAAGGCATAGACACATCTTCTCTCTCTGCTGCTTGAGGCTAACAGCTTAGTTTGGCCCCAGAGCCCCTGGCCAGGGCCGTTAAGAAGGGAGTGCCAAGGCGCCAGGAGCCGCTGGGCGCCCACGGCCAGTGTGGGGGATGTTTGGAAGCCTCAGGGGCACCCCACAGCCAGGGTGGGGGTGCAGAGAAGCTTCTGGAATGCCCACAGTCAGATCTGATCAGGCTATAAAAACAAGATACTCGTCGAGGCTCCAACTCTTGTCGCAGGTCTCTTGGAGCACGAGCCAGATGCTGCCGCCGAGAGCCCCCCTGGGATGGAGACTCCACTTGCCTTGCCTCCACGGGTGTGAGTAAAATTTATCCTTGCAGGATTGCGAGTGTATCTACTTTCATGCATATTTGCACGTGTATTTATACTTTCCGTGCTCAATACGAGCATGTGTATAAAGTTGGGCTTTTTGCAGGAGAAAAGTCAAAGAGAAGCGCCCACTTTGAAGGGTGGATGCTGGGCTCAGATTCTGTGTGTAGTTACATGACAAAATAGGGACAACAGTTCCACAAACAGCAGCACAGACAAAAGGAACATGAATAAACTGAACTGGCCATGAAAAAAGAAGGCTCAACAATAAACCAATATGAAGAAGATAATAAGGATGAATTAATAAAAAAGAAAAAAGTCAGGAATCATATCTACATATTTCTGCTGTAGTCTTTATCATAGACTTAACACACAATACGTCCTTTACCAGATTTTTCAGCTACTATATTAAACTCTTCCATAAATTGCAGAGAAAAACAAGGTACTCCAGAGAAGCTTCTAAGAACAACCAAGATACACAGCTGCAATAAACACAGCTCTGGTCAACAAGGAGAAAGGTGGTCTTATTAATCACTTTCCTGAATATGCACTTTTTAATCCTCCAAGAAAAAGAATGAGAGATCCTCAGAAGATTACATAATTATGCCATTGCTTACTGTCATGTAAGATTTAAGTGATTGAGCAATATTTGCTAGAGGAAGAAAGAATAGTTACCATAAGAAACTACACATTAATCATAACTCATGACTGACTTTTAAAATTTGTTTCAATCGCGATGCAATCGGCAGGCCTCAACTAGTTCCTCGCATCAGGGCACTAGTTCCCTGTCCAGAGGTTAGCAATACCTTCATACAAGCACAACTGTTATTGCAAATTTCCAAACCACTAAAGTGTAAGACAGTCTTGAGGCCATAGGAAGACACAATGCTTGCTTAGACAGCACCACGATCTTAGTAGGATTATGCTGGTCTTTCCTTCGATTGATGTAAACATTAAATTGACATTTTAGCCAAATGACATAAAATTAAGACATGACAACTAGCAAATGAGCAGCTCTTTACTTATAACTACTGAGTAATTATGCTAGCAAATGTTAATATTCTTCTAAGAGCCTTCAGCTTCATAAAACATTATGGGCTATGAAGTGTCTACAATATTAACTCAACACAACCCATCCTGAAAGAATATTAAAAGAGAAAGTCATCAGAACGAAACCAGAACGCATTAAGAGAGAAAAAATACAACAAAGAATAGGTGAAAACAAACGGAAGGGAAAAAAGTAATTCAATAAAATTCCAGTCTTACAGACACTGATTCAGAATGCCAAATCAGTATCTTTTATTTGTGTTTTCATTTTAATCTGTCGAGCCATAGTGAAACACTGATTAAATTTTACCAAAACCTTTTTTTTTTTTTCCTAATCCCCTTAAACATGTTTAGACCTGTGTTAACTGACTTATCCAAGTCTCCTATACTTTCTGTTGGGTTTACCATTCCTTCCTGAAGCATTTTAAGGCCCTTCAAAATCACTGATGCTCCTCCCCATTGTATCCGATACCTCCCAAGTGCAAGTTACGTCCAGCCCAGTATTTTCTGCCTCTACTGTAAACATGAGTCATTACCCTGTAGAGCTGGATCAGCTTCTCCCTCTTCATTGATGTAATATTCATTACACAGCGCAGCCAGGGCAGAAACTGCAGACTCCTGTAATAAAGGCAAAACTGTGAACTTGATATATTTACTAAGGTCATACTTTATAACTGTGCTTAGAATTAAAACAGAGAGGATTTTTTTAAAAAAAATCATTCCCTTCAGGTACTTTTATTTTCTGCTGAAATCCAGGGTTGCAACTCTGCTTGCTATCCTGCTCCTGCCACAGGAGATCCTGAACTTCACCATCTCATATTTGCTGCAACCAAGGCAGCCCTCAACCTTTACCACTTCAACCAGACCCTCCTCGTTAGTGAGGATGAGGTCCAGCAGTGCACCTCTTCTAGTTGGCTCCTGCACCCTTTGCATCACAAAGTTATCGTCAAGGCACTGGAGGAACCTCCTAGACTGTGGCTGGCCGGCCGAGTCGTCCTTCCAGCAAACATCAGGGAAGTTAAAATTCCCCACCACAAACAGGGCCTGTGACTGGGAGGCTGCTCTCAGCTGTCTGTAGAGGCCTCGTCAACTTCCTCACCCTGATGTGGTGGCCTATGATAGACACCCACAATAGTATCACCCTCTGTCCTTCTTTTCCTCCCGATCGCCTGTCCTTAGTGGGAAGGGGGGAGAGGAAGGGGCTGAAGGGGAGAGGCCAGGGAGAAGGGATTAACAATACATCTGCCATGGTTTTATTGTCACCCCGCAGTCAAAACCTCGACAAGCCTATAATTAATTCTTCTAAGCTTGGTTTAGACCTTCCAGTTATAAGACACACAAACTCTCTGAATAAATTGCTAATGCCAAAAGAATATTCCAAGAATTCAAATTTCATCCTTTAATTTTCTTCAGTGATTTGGGTACATTCTAGTCTACTCATCTTCCACAGAAGATTTTAGGAGATAAGCTACCAGATATTTTCAATGGCTTTTTATCTTATTTTTAAAAACTAACAACATGAACACAGTATGTTATATTAAAACTGTCTCTGTGATGGCTATAATCTAACAAGGCAGACAAAAAATTGTCATTATAATTTGGTAGAGCCTTTAAGTGTGCAAGATCAAACTGTCATGGTATTACTTGGGAAAATTAATGCAAATTGCTGGATGTGTTAAGATAACGTACATAAAATAGCATGAAACATATCCATCCATGGATTTAATATTCAGAATTAGAGTAGCTTGAGAGCACAAGAAGAGCATGTGCAACAGAATTTAATGGAAAATTGAAGCACGTTCCTCTTTGAATGTAAGGATTTTTTTTTTAAATAACCCTTCATACCAATCTAAAAATTAAAGATTCAATAAGCAATTAGATTCCATGGAAAATAATCCACCAACAGAAAGCAAAAAATATTTCTAATTCTGTATTTAACGGGACCATATGAAGGAGGAACTCTGGTACCTTTACGTGCTGTCGTGCAGCACTTGAAACAAGAGGGAGACTCCTTAGAGTGTCATTTATTAACCACTGCCAGCCACCTGAAATAGTAAGAAACATAATTGGTATCTATTTTTTTACTTTCTGAACTTCAACATTCTCTGTTTCATTTTTTACAAAGACCAGCAACTACACATATTGACGTATTTCCCTGGTTTTCCAAAGTAAACAAGCTTGTGATTCTCAACTAGTACAACTGTTCTGGTTTGGTTTACATGTCCATAGTGCGAACACTGTGCCCAGTAACGCTAAAAACCTGACAGGTAAAAAAAATATTAGTAAACAGCCATACACAAAAGAAAATCTTCAAATAACATCACCAGCTGTTGCAATATTTGTGCATCTTTTTGATACTTTCTTATTTGTTAGGCCACTAAACCTTGCTAATCTTGCTGCTTTGAAAAACATCATTCGTTGATACTTTAGCTGAAGTAATAACTACTAAGATAATGGGAGGTTATTTAAAATACGACATACCGATTATTGGATCTCCTCTAAATGGCATTTTTGATAGTGACAGCTTTTCAATTAAAGCACAAACTGTAAGAAAACAAAGTTGATAACTGCATAAATACCAAAAAAAAGAGAAGTTACAGTGATTTTGCAGAGGCAGCCACATCAAGTTTCATTAATTTTAAATTGAAGAAAATTTGCAATTTGAAATCCAAAATATGTGAAATTAGAGACTGACAGGAAATTACATTTGTGATTCTTACATACAAAACCACTACCACGCAGGAACTGCTCTCTGACATGAGTTAGTCCCATTCTTCATGCAGATCCATTGGTTGGTGGGATGTCTTTCCCCCTCGGCCATTTAAGGTGCATATATACATACTGGCCACCTGTTTCTACATCAATCTGTAAATGGGTATGTAGTATTGCTGACAGTAAACCGACTTGGACAATGATGATACTACTGCCACTAAAAAACTATTCAAATATATGTGAAAGGTTTTCCTACTTCTTAATAGCATTTTTTGGACCTTCAATGAGTGGCATCTGTTCACTGCACAGAGCTAGTGGCTACAAATCTGTCTGCAGCTTTATTTCCTTTGACAGAATGTAAGAAAATGCTATTTTAATAATTAAGGCCTTCTTATTTTAAATCTATAAACTTCAATGAGTTCCAAGCTTTCAGTACACAACAGATTGACTGCGTTGCTCAAAGGAAAACGCAGCGCCTAAGGAATACAACATCTTTCACCTTCCAGTGATCAGTTCAAATCAAACAGATCCACGCACATCCATACTCCCTATCTGACTGCTTTAGAGCTGGTGGGAGGTTGGTGCAGAGGAGGAGGGGACAGAACAAGCTGCTATATAATGCCACTTTTTTGTTTTCCTCTCCTCCCACAACTTAATCTTTGAATCTTACTCCAGGCTCTGTACACAATTCATCACCTTCTTCATTTATAATCAACTTACTGGGCTCCAAATCTACTCTTAAATTCAACCCTCACTATGGTAATGTCACACAACCAGGCTCCCTGCGCTCCAACTCCATTCAATGTTGTACGTCAGCTTCTTTGTTCTAATATTTATTCACAGACAAGGTTAAGTACAATGTGACTAACCCCAGGTCTCTAAGGGATCCTCCTTAGTTCTCTATGCTTCTTTTACTCTCTATTGTGGTTGACACCACCATCTTCATTAGACATGCAGGCAATTTGTGGAATATTTTCAGTTCTTCTCTTATTCCACCTACACAGTTGTATCATGCCAAAATACTGTCATTTGTACTTCTCCAATACTATGGAATACTCAGCTGCTTAAAAGCTAAAACATATTAAAAAAATCTACCTGTTCTTTCAGCCTGCATTATCACGTCACAAGACTGTAAACCTATTCAAAGACTGCAGAAATCCCCTTGGCCCCTTCACCCCTTCTATTTGATCACCCTTCTGTGTTGGTACAGGAACTCCTTTAACCACTGTTTGGATGGCTTCACATCTTCAAAGCCAGAATCTGCTACGTAGCACTTCCTTCATCCAACCCATGAGCATGAAACTCAACTTGGCATCATTTCCTGATCCATGCAGGCTACCTGGATGGATCCTTTACTCTGTAATGCCCTTCCTTTTGACAGTGTATATAACAATCTTCAAAATCTGTGAACAACCCAACACCTCTTCTGTGATATCCACCTCACTACCCGCTCATCCAGACCGCACTCCCTCAGTTCAGCTGTAAGGATGCTGTGGGAAAGTGTGTCAAATGCCTTACTCAAGTCAAGGGAGATCACGTCCACCACTCTGCCATCATCCATCCATCTTGTTATGTCCTCATCAAAATCAATGAGGTTGGTCAAGCACGACTTCTCCTTGGTGAAGCCATGTTGACTGCCCCTAATGATCCTCTTATCCCTGATATGCCTTGAGATGGCACCAAGGAGAAGTTGTTCCATCACTTTCCCAGGGACGGAGGTGGGGCTGACCAGTCTATAGTTACCCGGGTCCTCCTTCTTGCCCTTTTTGAAGACTGGAGTGACATTTGCTTTCCTCCAGTCCTCAGGTACCTCTCCCGTTTCCCATGACTTAGCAAAGATGATGGAGAGCGGTCCAGCAACGACCTCAGCCAGCTCCCTCAGCACCCGCGGGTGCATCCCATCTGGACCCATGGATTTATGGATGTCCAGATTGCCTAGAAGGCCTCATCAACTTCCTCACCCTGATCTGGTGGCCTATAATAGACACCCACAATAGTATCACCCTTGCCAGCCTGCCCCTTAATTCTCACCCACAGACTCTCAACTCATTCCTCATCCGTGCCTGGACAATACTCAATACATTGTAGTCGCTCTCTCACACAGAGCGACTCCACCACCACGCCTGGCTGGCCTGTCTTTCCTGAAGAGGACATAGCCAATGCTCAGGTGGACCTGTTTTCCGATTGGCCTCCAAACTTTGCATTTTTTTAATTACTGTGCACATTCTATTTATACATTCCACACAATACATGCAAACAAAGTGGAAAAAAAGTAAATGGAAGAATTAGTTACTGCCCATTTTCTGCTTTCACACCACAGGTCTAATACTTACCAGCTGGTCTCATCAGTTCTCCACCTAAACCCCTGCAAAACAGAAACAGCCTTCAGAAAATAACCTACTGGAAGCAATCTGAGTGCATGGCCCAGTGAGAAAGGAAAAACTCAAAACCATTTCAGAATGAAATCAGATCACAAAATTCCTGCAGTTTTGTATTTGACCACCTCTAACATCCTTCTTTTGAAATCAACTGTTGTTTCGACTTCAGCATGATTTATACAAAACCTTCCTCGGTATTTAAGCTATCTTCTTGCAAAAATACAGCTCCGTTCTTCCTAATTTTTAATGTGAATAATAAAAGATAGTGAAGATCATTTGCCTTTTCACTTGCTTCAGAAGCATTCCAAACCTGTGGGACTCGCCACGGGAATTTTCAGTGATACAGCCTCTATGAGCTTGTGGCTCACACAACCGAAAGGCAATCACATGCAATTTTTAAACAAAATCATCATCTCTGGAAGATTAAATAGAAACTTCACTTAGCAGTTCCCATTTTTACGAAGTTTCTCACATGCTCCTTCCCCACTAAAGCTGCCTCCCAGGTGATTCTGCATTCACCACCACAAGCAAGGGGGTAAAAACTTCCAATGCATCGAAAAGGGCAAGAAACAAATGGCTTAGGATGCTTCAGACCCTGTCATATCAGGATGGTCCCACCAGCTCAGACCTCAGGCTTACCCAGCCCAGTTATCCTGTCTGAACCAGGCACTGACAGCACTAGGAGGAGAAAAGTGTGAACTGGACAGAAAGTGGGGAAAGGGAGAAGTGTCCTGGAACCGGCGGGGCCTGTTTCCATTTTCCAGTCTCTCATGTCTCCGGGCACAGAGACGTCTCCTCACCCCGCTGAGCGATGGCTGCTGGTTACCTGGATATCCCCAAGGTGCCGGGAGCACTGCTTGGGGTGTTCTGCTCAGTGTCACCTTCTGTGGCTTAATTTTTCAATTTTCTGAACCTTTGACCCCTCTCCTGCCCTTCCTTTGGGTATTTCCTCCCTCAGCTCCTTATTCACATCGCCCTTCACTTGTGCTGCAGTGTTTCCCCCCGAGGTGTGCCAAACCCTTAGTCACCTGTTTGGATGGCCATGCTCTGGCAGAAACTCCCAGCAAGAGGGAAGAACAACAAAGGCTTTTTTGTTTGTTTGCTTGTGTTGTTGGCATTTTTTTTTCCCCAAACCTTTTCTTCCCTCCTCTCCTCCTCCCTCCTCACAATAAAATTAGTAGCTATGCTCAGAAGGCAAACTTAGCAACCCTAACAACTCTTAGAACTTTGTTCTCCAATTTATCCTTTTATATGAGCTTCAAAAGCCTCAACATTTTAAACAAGTTTTTCTATTCCATACAAGTAGGTGCCTCCTGTAACACGCTCAACATTCTCATTGGTTTGTCAGGTAATGCAGACGCCAGCTCCACAATATTCTCGCTTGCTGTAGATCAGCACTTCCTTTAGTTGGGGAAACTTCAGCTTTCGACAATCAATATATTAAGCTCAATGTAATAATCTACAGCTCAGTCTATCATCATAGGAAACAAGCACAGATTATACATCCCCGTGCTGATAAGGTATTATCTACCCCACCTTCCTGCCTTGTTGTCTGCCCTCCAGATTCTGAAAAAATTAAATTTGAAAACAAAGACCTGATGCCAGGAGTTGAGACTGGCAAAAATAGACTGATGAGGCAAGGCTTGCTTCCTCTTCAACCTTCCTTTTAACTTCATTTTGTCCTCACCCATTCCTCGCCATCTCTCTGTTGTCTTACTGCAAATGAGTATAAAATAATGATCTGGGCAATTTGTTTGCTGTGCAACATAGTCTGCTGATGCAAGGATTCAGATACGGACTTCTGTTCCAACTACAAAGCAAGGACTGAGTCATAAAGGCTCCTCTTCTCCACTTCTGTACTCTGCCAATAAGGAAGTCAGGCCTTAAAGCTGACTTAAAGCTACTCTTATGCTAATAATTTGTCAGCTCTCCCTTCCTTTGGCATTACATCAACTCAATTTAATTTCAAAGTTTACAGCTTCACTGAGGATTGTTGTCCCTCTGCAAGCATGAAAAATGGTGGCAGTGATTGCATAGTAAGATCTACATGTAACACAGAAACTACAATCAAATCTATTTTTGAAGGCACTGTGTACCGTGTGTTGTTCTCTGCAACAGTTTTCAAGTTATTTCTTGCCTAATCACAGTATGTCCCTCAATATATCTAAATTCTTTTCTACTTTCCACAGCTCATACATATTTCAAGAACTGAGAATTCTATCATAATCCTAGATCTTTCCTCAGTCGGTGTTTAGTTTGTCAAACATGATGCACATCTTTCTATTAACTTTATCTTGCTCTGCAGTATTTCACTAAATTAAAAAGATACGGATCTACCTAATTCAGAGATTCTGAATTTTGCTGTACAGTCAGTATTCTCTCTTCTTTCTTCCAAAGACACATCCACGAGTTGCATCACATTATTAGATGTACCTGTTTCAAGACTTCATTATTAATTCAATTTGTAAAGTGACTGATGCGGTGCCCAGCTTCCATGAGCTCCTAAATGTTCCTTCCTATGTTCGGTTCCAAAGCAATGCTTCTCTCCTGGAAATGTCTGAAGGTGAGTCGCAAATTATTTGTGGAAAATATAACCAAAATGTATAATTTCTTATAGAACCAATGCATTACGATTACTGACCTAAGAATGCTGGTATCTATTTCAAAATTATGTAGGCCTGAAACAGAACCAATGACGGTGCTGTTTTCAGTGCATACAGAAGTTCAAGGTTCTTTTACGTATTTTTTTTTAAATTATCTGAAAGCTGCTTTTTGTGAGAAATTCAGAATTCATCTTTAAGATTATGGAAATAACAATAACCGAAGCTGTTTAAGAAGTGAATAGCATCTATGTTTTTATAAACACCTGAATCTCAAGTTAAAACTACTGGAATTGCTGAAGAGATTCAATTGCAAATACTCAGTCTCCAGGAAGCCACAAAAACAGAATCCCAGAATGTCAGAGATTGGAAGGGACCTGGAAAGCTCATCCAGTGCAATCCCCCCATGGAGCAGGAACACCCAGATGAGGTTACACAGGAAGGTGTCCAGGCGGGTTGGAATGTCTGCAGAGAAGGAGACTCCACAACCCCCCTGGGCAGCCTGGGCCAGGCTCTGCCACCCTCACTGAGAAGAAGTTTCTTCTCAAATTTAAGTGGAACCTCCTCTGTTCCAGTTTGTACCCATTACCCCTTGTCCTATCATTGGTTGTCACCAGAAGAGCCTGGCTCCATCCTCCTGACACTCATCTTTTAGATATATGTAAACATTAATGAGGTCACCTCTCAGTCTCCTCTTGTCCAGCTCCAGAGCCCCAGCTCCCTCAGCCTTTCCTCACACGGGAGATGCTCCACTCCCTTCAGCATCTTTGTTGCCCTGCGCTGGACTCTCTCCAGCAGTTCCCTGTCCTGCTGGAGCTGAGGGGCCACAACTGGACACAATATTCCAGATGTGGTATCCCCAGGGCAGAGCAGAGGGGCAGGAGAACCTCTCTGACCTACTGACCACCCCCTTCTAATCCACCCCAGGTACCATTGGCCTTCCTGGCCACAAGGGCCCAGTGCTGGCTCATGGTCACCCTGCTGACCACCAGGACCCCCAGGTCCCTTTCCCCTACGCTGTTCTCTAATAGGTCATTCCCCAACTTACACTGGAACCTGGGCTTGTTCCTACCCAGACACAAAACTCTACACTTGCCCTTGTTATATTTCATTAAATTTTTCCCTGCCCAGCTCTCCAGCCTGTCCAGGTCTCTGATGGCAGCACAGCCTCTGGCGTGTCAGCCACTCCTCCCAGCTTGGTGTCATCAGCAAACTGATGATCTCAGTTTCTGAGATCAGCTGATCGGAGGCAGCTCGGCGGGTCCCAATTGAGCGAAATCTTCGAGGTACAGAGAAGACTTTTTTTGGGTTTTTTTTTCTCTCAATTGGGCACTTTCATTCTCAAGAGACCCGGCAGCTCCCGGCAGCCCTTGTGAGAGCAGCTGACGTGCAGTGGGCGTTACCGCAGCAAGGGCGGGTGATTTAAAAGCCGTCGTAACTCGACTCCGGCACCTGCTGAATAGGTATCTTCATCTCGCTATGAACAGTAACCAATTTTTTTCCATGAGAAATCCCGTCCCAAATAGAAGTGAAGTACCTTAAAAGGTTCGGGTTGTACCTTATCGGGTTTTGGACGTACAACATGGCTTTATCACAACCTGTTATACACAGAGGAGGGAGATACCTTTGTGCATAGATAAAAAAGCTTTTATGGTCTTCCCTTGAAGATGCAGAGAATAAACTATACCCAGCTGACAAACACCTATTTTTAGGTTACTGTAAATTCATAGACTGACTGTACATGTTTTGTACACCAGAAGACTATAAGACTTTTCCCCTGACATCAGTTAAGAGCAAAAGAATTTCACCTTGACTCTTCAGAACATGGTATAGCACAATCTCCTAGAACCACCACACTACTGGATGTAAAAACATAACTTAAATTTGGAAGAATTGTTAAGAGTAGTTTTGTTGCGAGCTTAGAATTGTTTGCTGATTAAGCTTCTATGCCTAAAAAACTCTTTTATGTAGATGAGTGCCACGAAACACATTTGCCCTGAAACCATCAAGATTAGTTGCAACCTTAAAGGTCTTTGAAATGAGAGGAGTTTCTCTGTTGCCTTGCACCTGTCAACACCTACGGGCTCCCTTACTCTTCTGGAAAAGCTGACACCCTGAAGCTGACAGTCCAACTTACACTGGCGACTGTTCTGAAAGCTACAATTGCTCATCTGCCACAGCTGACCATGTAATACCCGCAGCCAGTCTCTTCATGTGCTACAAGAATGAGATCAGAGCAAAACTCGGCAAGCAGCGCGTTGCATCACCCAGGGTGGGAGTCACTAACGAACCCTGTGCATCCTGTCACAGCCAGAACCCCCAAGGCCCAAGAAATACAACATTTGCTGAAATACAGATGTGCAGCGCAACTACCTGGAAGGAGCCCAGCATATCTATCTGCAGCACTTCCACATCCATCTCTAAATTATCCTGTTACCCAACCCTGTGTATTAAGACATTATCAAACTCAGGACTGGCTACAAGGGAGGTAAAAAAAAAATCTGAACGCGTATTCAGCAGAATACTCAATCAAGTACCTTATATCAGATGATACATTTTTAAAGAATCTTAACAGAACTACTATTAAAAATCCGTTTTTCTTGAGAACTTTTCCTATTGAGAACTAGGAAAAGGTCTTAGCTGCACTACAGAAATATACGTGTTACAATAAAAAGACACTAACCATGCTGGTTCAGTAGAAGCATAATATAAAGCAGGCTGACCATTAACATTGTGTTTAAACGGGCAGACTGATTTCCTATTCCAAGTAAGACAACTTAAGGCAACAGATGCCACAAGATTTTGTCTTACATTTTTATTTATAAAAGTAAGGTTTAAAGCAAATAAAATATAGCTCTATTTTTGTAAGTCTATAAGCCGTATAGCACAAAACAGGCACAATGGACAAACACTCTGCTCAAGCGGCATGGTTTGCATATGACGTGCCATGACTAGTGCCCATTTAATAGAGAAAAGCAGGCTCACTGCACGATCCTCAGCTGGAAGTGCACATGCAAATGCTTCAACCAACCAGCTCCTCCAGACAAACTGGTGCTTCAAATGTGTCAGAATCCAGACTAATGGAAGGAAGTACCTCCTGATGTGCCTGGACTTGCATTCTCCTTTTTCAGCTTACTATGGTAAACCCAGAAAAGGACTTATACAGGAAGAGAGAAAGATGCTTGCACGCAAAAAAATATATATGTTAATACAGCAGAAGAGAGGATTTTCTACCATTAGTATAAAGAAACTTGGTTGCTTCAACTATACTCAAAATTGAGAAACTGCACAGTATAACTCAAAATGGTCTGTGTCCTGTCTGAAGGGTAATTCATTGCCATCCTTCAAAAGCAGGCTGAAGACATTACAAGAGCTGCTATACAAAGTAAGATGGTTGGTTGAATTATGGTCTCCCTTACAGCACTTTGGCTTCATCTTTTTTGACTTGAGGTCCTTATAGATTCAATGGAATTCTAAGCATGAGACAAACAAGAAACTCAGGACCCATTTTCCAGCCTGAAGTTTATAAACTGCAGCTTACAAGAAGAAAATCACAGCATTTTTATGCTTTACTTCCTTTTTCCTTTCTCATAGGCCAATGCAATTTCTGAAAAAAAGACAGCTATTATCTTGCCAGAAGTGGAAGCAAAATATCCAATAAGCAGCTGAGATGGTGGCCTAATGCTTTTTGTTAATGCAGTTTAAAAACTAGAAATACAAATGAAACGCACAGGTTTTCAACATCCCTATAAGATGTTTTTACACTGCAAATTCCTGGTAGCAACTACTCAAATGGAAATCTACGGAATATTATGTGCAATAATTACTCATCACGAAACAAGTTTGGCTTGTTTCACTAAATGCTTGCCCAGCAATACTCAAATTGCTGGTTTGTTTTTATAACCTAGTTTATTTTTCTTGTCCTATTTTAAAATATTTTATGCATACCGATATTTTAAAATATGGATTACAGTAGACATCTCTGTCTCAGCCTAAGTATTAAACAGCAGTGAATCAATTTTGCTTGGAGTCAAATGAGAAGTCTTATCTAGAATGAAAACATTTCTGTAGGCATCTTATAAATACCATTAAGTGCAAGAAGTGCACATTATGACAAAAACAAATTACACCCAAGCTCCACCCTGACATTAAGGAATTTATGGGAGCCAAGACAGCCACCCACAAAGACACTAATATACAGTATCAGCATTAAAGCCATCTGCCAGTACGAGCTGACTGTGGAGTGAAGTTCCACATTAGGATGTATGACCCTCAAGAAGTAAATTCTGACTTGTATTCAGATAGTTGGAGGATACAAATACTTACGTAAAAATTCTTTAATTTATAATTAATAATTATACAAAAGAACTACTTAAGTTTACTGTTTCTAGATATGTCATGTGCAAATAAGTGAATTAAATTACCCAAAACCTCAAAGAATTTGTCAGTTAAAGCAGAAAAAGCCCCTCATTCACATATACAATCATTAGGGAATACAACTCATTAATTATGTTCTGATCTCCTTAAATTTAAGAGCAAACTCTGAAGTCACATACCAGTTTTAATTCACATTTACTTAACAGTTACTTAGGCAAACTCCCTTTATTTCCTGGAAGCTTCAATAAATACGAAATGAAAAACAACTCAGTGAAAACTCATTTACATTTTCTTTGGCGCAAGAGCTGAAAAATTGCATTGAGCCGTTCGTAATACTCCTGGCCTACTCATTGCACAGGGCGAAGAAAGTAAGTCTAGAATTTAGATAGATGCTCCTTTAACAAACAAATAAATTTTGGACTCATTAACTTATTAGCTGAAGGTCATTTCTCTAGACCTACATGAACCCTACAAGTGCTGCAGCACAGGTGAATAATGGCAAAGAAATCCATTCCACACCGCTGAAGCCATGGATTAGTGAGTGTGTTCTGGTTCACATTCCTTCCTTTCTTTAACAGTCTCTATCGCAGCAGCGAGGCCAGTACTTACCACTTTCCCATTAATCGCACTCTCTAACCACAACCATTATAAGTGACATCAGTGTCTCTAGTAGGGCGACGAAGGAATGCGTGTGCTGGCATTCTCATGAGCCGCCAGAGACTGCCCGGCTCTGCGGGGCTTAACTCACACGTACAAACCAAAAATCACCCGAGGATCCCAACGTTTTCATTATTTCCAATTCATCCTTCCCAATAAAATTTTTTGTGGCCATTTTCTTACCTGTACAATTGACGACGAGAAAGCTGAGGGGAAAAATAAAAGCAACAAACATTAATATTAGCAGGGTTTGTTTGATACAAGTGTTTTCATTTTTCCTCCTTGCATGCAATGTCTAAACAGCATGAGCTACATTAGGTAAGATTATCTCTGTAGAAGCATTTGAAATTGCTAAGAGCAGGACATAACTTCACTTGTCATAAGCAGAGATACGGACAACGCATCAGCTGAAATACAGAATGTGACTTGCAGGGTCTATAATCAGGTAAATTATGGATGTAAGGATACAGCAATGAAATCCCACAAGGTAAAATAGAAAGGAAAAGGGGGACAGAATGGACTCACTAGGAGATCTCTTTTGAGGTCCCTTCCAATCCCAAACATACTGTGATACTGTGTGAGTGTGGTCACCTTAAGGCAACAGCCACACACGTACCTGCACGGCCAGGAAACAGGACAGAAAGGGCGAAGGAACAGAAGGAGAACAAAGAGAAACCCCATGTGGTATTTCAGAAGTGTAACAAGCAGCATCTGAGAAAATGGCTTTGCTAAGAAAGGGACCAAACACAAAATTATACTGGAGCAAGACACATGGGCAAGGACACCCAGCTGTCACAGTCTGGAGTGTGCATCCAAATTCCTATTTGTGAGATTGTTTGCTGTCGCCAAGGGGGAGAGGAAGGTGGGAACAACTGTTTTAATTGTAAATGTTTGTTTAAAAGTAATACAACATACTGGGTTAAAAGATACATTTATATGTGCTACAAACCTCTTGATGGATCTGCTTAAGTCCCTCCAAGGATTTTTCATTGAAATAATGAGTTACAGATCTGTAAAGGTATACAACATTTTAAAAACTGTTTTTCTGTTTGAAAGTACAACGAAGTCATGGAAGAAAAATTACTTATAGCATGATTAGGAAACCAATAATTTGATTTTGAAGTCTGCAATATTTGAAACAGTTCAGCAAACATTGTAACATAAGTTCTTTCCTTAACATGTAGCAAACTCCTTCTTAAAGGACTATGAAAACTGAACATAGCTTATTAAGAACATTTTAATCAGTAATACACCAATAACCCTTCTCAGTTTAGTTGTACTTTTGGACTCCTGACACTTTGGTGATATTTTCATCCATTTCAAGTATTTCCTGCTACTAAAAATGTCCTGCCTCTTGTTCTCTAACTTTTCAACTCTTAACTCAAATTCTTTAGATAGACGCTGCTGGTAAATAAAATTCCTATTTGCCAATAATTGAAGCCATGAAAATCAGTGCATACTTTTGACATCTATTATTTGAATTCATCTTAGTACATTTAGCTTGAATTAACAATGACAACACTGAGTTTGTTATTGCCACCACTTTAGATATCTTTGTATGACGATGTTGGAATGTTCTCAGAAGTAAAATAATAAAGGTTATTTAGAGACTAATTATTCAACTTTTAGAAGAAAAACTATCCAGAAAGTCAGTCTGTTTCTCAACGTATATTTTTTCAGTGTACATATATCTATGAATCCTGCAGAACTGTACTTATTCTCAGTGAAGTTTGCACTCTGGAGTCTTGTTTTCCATTGCATTGACCTTAAAAAGCTGTTCATCCCAATTTAAGTTACACTAGTATAAAATTCTATTGCTAACATTGCTTCCAAATTCTGGTTTTTGCAATAAAGATTTTCAACCATTTTTCAGATGTGATTCTTGTGAAAGAAAAGGTAAATGGCTCATTTCTTTAATTAAAGCACTAAAGCAAAGACATCTCTAAATAATTTTGTCAATTATTCTGGCTACATCACCTATATGTAACGTGTGTGTGTACACATACACCAATATATAGATATATCTGGACCAGAATTCAGCAGCAACAATTAAATCAGTCCAACTCAATAAGACTGTCCCCTCATCCAGAAGACAGCATACTTATAGGGAAAGAGGGTTTAATCTATATTTAAATGATAACTTTCAACTCTCAAAGTGAGGCAGTAAATGATCACACATTCCTGATGATGAATTTAGACTTAATAACATTGCCAAAAAAAAAATCTGTAGGCTTGGCATGACTGATTAAAACAAACAAAAATTCAATGGAAAAGAAGTTCAGTAAGATGGAGATTTCCATAATTATACTCAGGAAGCTTTCAATAGACCAGACATGAAAGGATAATTTATAGTCAAGATAATCTTGCATTTGTACCTATTATTCTCTTCTGCCAGTTTACACAGTGCATGGGTGATCTCAGCACACGCAAGAATTGCCCCATGGCGAGTGTGCAGATCTGTGCCCACTGATAAAGGTAGAAGTCTTGGCAAAACTGAAAGAGATTAAATAATACATATTTTTTTAAACAAAACATAGGGACAGATCACAGTTCTAAATGTAAACATGTTGACTTAGAAATAACACAGTAAAACCATTTCTGCCAAGTCTGGCTGTTATATCCTGCCCGCTACACGGAAACCAAGTTTTAAAAATATAAGTGAATTCTGACAAAGCACACTCAACCACACCAAGAAATTCTGTACTCACAGCCAGCTCCCTGTTTGGAGTAAATAAAATAACAAGACTTGCTATTAGGCTGGCTGAGCGGTAAGGGAAATGAGGCGTGTTCTTCCATGGAATTTTACTTCCATATAAACTGTCACCTTCCTAGTCCACTGCAAGGAGCGCAGGTCAGATCAGTACCTGCAGCCCCACCGGGCTGTCAGCTGCTGTCTCAGCCACTCTGAAAATCAGCTACTACATCCTCAGCATCCCGAGTGGGCTGAGCGAAGGATCCTGAATTCATGCTAAGAAACATTTGATTACACACACATCAGTCAAAAAGGAATTCCTCTGAAGATGTCAGACTGGACAAGACAAAACAGATCCCCCCACCCTTTACAACATCAAAGCTCTATCACCAAAACAAAAGCTGGGAACTTGAGGGCTACCTGCCGGAATTGTTGCAACAGAACTACACCCATTTATTTACCTAGAACTGGTAGGGTCCAGTGTAGCTGGATAACTAAAGTCCAGTCCCCAGACAGCAAAAGATCCGTACGGTATAATTTTCACATGTATAATTTTTGTATGTTATAATTTTTGCATGAAATCTGAAAACTGGTAAAACTATTGGTGTCACTATACTCTCTTAAGTCGCAGGGGAAATCTTAATTTTTATTAAGTCATGGTGCATGTTGAAGTTTTCTTAATACATTTTAGTTGCGGAAGCTAGAACCCTTGATACGGCACGGTACGCAGAACGAACTTGTTACCTACCCACATCTGCCATGTATTCAGGAGCTTGTTGAGTGAGGTTATGCAGCGCTTTGGTTGAAAGTTCTCGAATAACGCTGAAGATGTAAAAAAAACATTTTGGATTTTTTTGGGTTAGCAATTTAGTGCATTAAAATAAAGAAAATAATGTCAGGAATGGACTCCTGACCCAAACAAAGATCGCAGCACTACTAAAAATTACAATATTGTCTGTCCATTGTATGCTTCCCCCCCTCAAATAAAGGCAACAAAACAAAACAGTGGACCAAACAGCCAGCCTACAGGTAGCTTTTAGCTATATGAATAGAACTCATTGCTGAAAGTGACAAAGAAAAACCCAAGTGTGGATGGTGGAACCTGAGGGCTCATTCTGTGTACTGGCAGGGACACTGCAGTAAACTATCATTATTTCTCATGATGCAAACTAGTATCAGCACTGATATAATCTCATTTGTGTTATATGTACATATTTTAATCTTCATGAACACTGAATATGACTAAGCAGCATCTCTATGCATGAAATCTACTTTAATTATGATAATTGTATGGTGATGGTGTTTACCCCCATACACTATACACCATATAGATGACTTTTATTAATCTATTAACAGATTTAGGTCATGGTAAAAAGACAAAATTAATAAAGGTGTTTTAAATGACAGTATGTTAGGGAGGAATAGATGACATCAGCTACTACTTGTCCAGTTTTCTTCAGTGAAATGCTATTGCAGACTCCAATATAAGCAAAATCTACAAAAATAATCTAGGAAAGCATGATATGCAGAACAGTCAGCTCCTGGGTATTAATAATTAGACTTTATGAACTTACCAATCCCAGTGGTTGATCTTCATGTTAACTAAATGATCAATCATTGGCTGTGTATACTCAGGAAAGCCAGCAATATACATACTGAAAAAGAAACGTCCAGGTAGAGAGAGGACAGACTGAACATTGGTGTGCATTTTAACACAAACCACTACAAAGACTTAAATCCTCTAGGTTTAAAGCAACAAAAAGATTACTTAAACACACTGTCTCCTAAATGAGATGCAGCTGAATGAAATAATACAATAGGACATGTTTTATAATTATTGAAAAAACTTTAAACGGCTTTCATAAAACCCTTTCAGATTCTCTATAGAAACTACTATAGATACAAAAAGCTTCACAACAATGAAAAGCTGCATCCAATTCCCATTGTTACATTCTAGAAAATGTAAAACACACTAAAAATCAAACACACACAAAAAGTCAATTCTGACAATAAATGTTAGAGCTGCCAAGTCAAGCCCAAGACGTGAGGGAACAGCAGGACTTATGACCCGTGCAGCCTGGGTAATCACCCAGCTTCACAGCCAGCTCGCTTTCCCATCCTCAGAAACATCAACTATTGAAAGGTCAGGTCAACACAAGTTAAGTGAAATGTTTTTTCAGTATATCTGATGTATAGTGATTAACTTTGCAACTATAATAGTGTTCCATTAACATACATGCGTGTAATTAGAAGGAAAACAAAACCCAAATACTGTTGCCTGTTACTATATTGATATCTAGGTAATTCATCAGAAGAGAAGGAATCCTTAAATCCACAGCGCCAACCTCAGTCCTTGAGCCAATACCAGCTACAGCAATTCTACCTACAACTGCTGGCAGCCCTAGAGCGGGATTAGACAGTTGGTTTAACTGGTTGTTGATAGAATTCATTACTCTCTGGTTCCCTTCCCTGCTCTGGAAGAACACACAATCGCACACACACTTCCCTTGCCGTGTTTGAGTTCTCTTCTTTGTAGTTGCTTTTTAGACCCTAATTTTAGCACTTACCATTCATTCTCAACCACTTTAATCAGGACTTTCTTGCCCAGCTCAAAGTTGGTTTCTTGGGCTGTGTCTGTAGCCCAATTCCACTTTCAGTTTTCGTTTAACCACAGTCCTCATCTTTTGTACCCTACTGAGAATTTAATGCAAGTAGACATGTATGCAAGTCTAGCCTTCCTGATAATGTTGCTGGTAAGATTTTCGAATCCCTCTCTACTCAGATTAAGCAGCTTTCTCCTTAACTCTGCTTTTACCAAGCCCAGAGCTCCTGGAGTCACATAATCGCTTTATTCCCATCTCACACAAAATGGGTTTCCTCTGCCTTCCATCCTCAGAAAAGGATTATGATATTTTGAGCTGAATCCTCTAAAGAAAAATGTTTCCAAAGGGCACTCAGCATGAAGAACTTTCATAAAAATAATTAGATTTGGAAGGATACAAGGAACTATTTATACACACACATATATATAAATATATACTACTGCCTCTCTATGAGAATATATCACCATTTATTAACCAAAGCCACATCCAGCTGTAGAAAGTAACACTTGTATTGCTCAAAGGAATCTCGCAGTACAGCCCTTCACACCCTTTCCCATAGCACCATTGTGCTGGCACAGAGTGTCCCAGGACTGACTGATCTGGGTGGGGGATGGACACCTGAAGATTCCCGATCTGCAATAGAACCTCAAGCAGCTTTTTCCAGCTACATAAACAATCACACTACCTTAAGGCATACGGATCAGAAAAGTCCATTCTTCCTGCCACATCATAATGAAACATGTTTTTTCTGCAGCCAAATATATGTTTATATACTTTTCCTTTGATGTTGCTCAGACAAAAAATAAGGAAATAATTAAATATTGACCCAAATAATTACATCTTGCTTGAAGAGCAAAGTGGTGAAGATTTTTAAAAGTAATATAATGAATGAGGTGACAAATACTTTACAAAGAAGAGTATGATTAATAACACTGAACATAGTTTCAAGGAGTCATGCTGTCCTGGTTTTGTTAAAAACAAGACTGGTTCTCTTTTAGTGATTCTTCTTTCCGCTAAGTTCTTCTAGGTGCCTGTACTTTCCTGAGGTTTAGCCTGCATGTTTTTCCTAGGATGCTGCACTCGGTGCTGATAAGAGACCAACGGAATGCTGAAGAAGCTCTGTTTAGATTTATTACTATGGTGGCTATGAAAGACTGGTAAGTTTCCCCACGTTCGGTTGTGAGAGGGGTGTGTTTGAGGAGAGGTGGATGGAACAGGTGACTAGAACTGACCAAAGGAAGTATTCCATCCCATAATCATCATACCCCCTATATAAGAGGGTGATCACAGGGTCTGTCTCTCTTCGCCCATGGCCGGCATCTGGAGAGGCCCCTGTCCGTCTGTCTGTCTGTCTGTGATCCACAGCCCTCAGGCTCTGCATCCCGCACCCAGGTTCCGTTTGCTGTGCAGTCCTGCCCGTGACTGCCGGGGCCTGAGCTGCAGCTGCTGGAGCCGCCAGCCCCGCAGCCCCAGCTCTGCTGCTGAGGGACACAGCTCCGCATGAGCGCTTGAGACTGGTTTTGTATATTTTGTATATATATTCTCTATTTATTAGTAGCATTAGTAAAACCCTTTAAAACTCTCCAACTTGAAGTCTAAGTCTCTCTTCCTTTCCTCTTATCTTTCTTATCATCTTTCCGATCTAAAGGAAAGAGTGGCGGGAAGTGAGGGGATAACAGGGAGCGTCTGCCACGGTTTATTGCCGCCTTGCCTTAAACCTTGACACATGCGACTAACTGCATAAGATTATAAAGAACTTAAAAATTTATTCCTTCTGTTGCACAATTTAAAGAAAGGCACAAGAATGGAAGAGTCAGCGGTAAAAATATTTTCACTTAGATAAGAAACACTCCTACAAAACCCCTGGAAATCATAACGAAAGCAGTAAAAAGTAAACATTTGAAACAAATCATGAATTAACAATCCAGCTCTCAAAAAGTAAGGAGAACATAATTAAGTCTCCAAGCCAAAATTGTAGAAGAGAGAAAATAAAAACTGCTTTGTCAATTTTGAATATTTTCAATTTTCTACTGGTAAAAAAAGCCAGAGTTTCAACACTTTCCAGCTCCAGAGCAGCAGTGAATCCCGAGCGATGTGTTTCCCCATCCAGCTCAGCAGGCGGGAGCTCGGGGGAAGAGCTGTGGGAGGGGGTGTGGACCCCAGACGGAACGACAGTAGGTAAAAGGTGTAGACATGCACAGGCTGAAATGATTATGCACCAAAGGGACAATATGGAGGTGGACAGATTAATGAAAATAACAGTCAAAGAAGAGGACAGAGGACTCCAGTGCAAATGATCTTAAAAAACTGCTCATTGGAAGTCACCAAGCTGGTGAGAGAGCATAAACCGCCATACGCCTGTTTGCCATTTCTCTTCCCCAAGAATATCATCTCTTCGAGCTTTTGGAACCGGTTGGCTTCTGAGCAACACGCAACTGCAGAGGGCAACTTATCAGAGCTATCTGAAAATGGTGTGAATCACCTGAGTAGGTGCCTGTCTCTGCTGGGGCTCTGGAGAGGTCAGACACCAGGCTAGACTGTCTGCCTTGGACAACTACAGCACGATCCAGCCCTCAGCCTTTTTCATCCTCTCATGAGGAAGGGCAACCTCATGTTCACTTTAGTTACCCTGCACACCCAGCTTACCCCTGAATTCCCCTGACTTCAGCTTTACCGTATTTCAGATCGCTGCCCAGAACAGAACACGGGATTCCAAGACAAGCCACTGATTTATAACAGCACCACACCAGTTTTGGTATTTCCCTTTTCATTCTTTGAAGTGTCCATACTGCAGCGATCAGTTTGTGTTTTCAAACACTACTGTACATTCTAGTTAGATTTTCACTGAGATATCAATGAAAGATATAAGCACTCAAGTTAAAGGTCTAAGCACAGATCACAAATTCAACAACTTGTGCAAAGTATTTTTTTACGTTGGTATTGGGATATTTTTTTACCCATATTTGAGTCTATCTGCCCTCAGAACAGCCTCTCCTTTTACTACAATCCTTCCAAATCTCTCAGTCTCCTCTAATCTTGACCAGCTTAGCCAGTTTTGTGACATCTGCAAACATTGTCTCTTGGCTGCTTCCTCCATGTAGACAAGGAAATCACAGTCCCATTTTCTCCATGTCTTAGGCATAATAAGCAGTTTGATGAAGAAATAAGAAAACCTGAATTTTAATTTATTCAAAAACAACAGTAATAAACATAATGTTCAGTAAGGTGAAACAATCATCAAATATTTCATTATGTAAAAGAGGTCTCTCATGTTTAGGACAACAAATGTTTGGAAACTTACCTTATAGTCAGATAACAGTTAACTCTGTTACCAACAGCAAAATAATCAGCTGCAGTTAGAATGTCTATGCCATGTGGAAAAGTGCCCTACAAACACCAAGGGAAAAAGTATTATTTGAAAATGTAAAATACTTTCCAATAGGCAACATTATTGAAAACAAATCTTCTTATATAAGCAATAGAATTCAGATATTCAGAATTTTGATTGGCTATGACCGATTTAATACAGTATTATGCAGCAGGGCTGTGTTTTGGAATGGAGGAGGCAGCATAGCTTCCACAAGCCATAATTAAGCACGAATGGAAAAGAGCCAACTGAAAGACACCACGCTCACTTACAAAAGGGACAATCATATGCTATTTAAGCAATAAGGCCATGTGGAAGTACAGGTTCTGGATATGATACAGTTTTGTTTGTTTACAGCTCACTCATTCCTTCCAAATTAGGACACAGCCATGCAAAAATAGTAGAAAATATCTCTAGATCTAGGCCTGAATAATTAAATAAGTGTATATTGCAAGCAGTGGGAAGCTGTTAGTTTCTGTAGAGGTCTTACTCTGGGGAGTAAAATGCCAAAAGTCCAAAAAACCAAGGCCTGTAACCTGCCTGAATCAAAAACGACAGAGTAATTATAGCTTATCCTGCAAGCCCTGATAATGGTAAAATCAATGTACTCTCCAAAAGCGTAATGAAACACTGATTAGGGAGAAAAAGGCACACATGAGAAATATCTCAGTATGATTTACAGCCGAATAAGACAACATACAATTTAATATATAAGAATGCATACTGGACATAAGGAAAATCCTAGCTAAACAATTTCGATTCTAGCTCCTAGTTGGAGCTTGCTGTTTATTAATATTACTTGGCTGTAAGTGTGTCGGTTTGATGCCATCTCACCACAGGTCACGGTGCCACAGCGCATGGCAGCAGAATTCCCCACACCAGGTTCATTAGTACACAGGTCACGGCCAATGGGACAGACGGGTTTCAGATGAAAAGCTGATAGCTTCTATCAGAACACTCAAAACTTACGTCTCCAATATAAAAGTTTGTCTTATTAGAAGGATGTGTACTTCAGATGGAGAATATGTCTTAGCTCCTTCTAATTCCAAGAAAGGGTGTCTCTTTCAACACATTACATCCAGGTAAAGTACTACACAGGGTGTATCCACTGATGAAGTAACCATTTTCCTAGGCAGTAAGGAATGGTTCAGCAAGTAAAACTTCTGAACTTCTGTAGGAACCAGCTGCAGACTGATACGGTTCTTCATGCCATGAGAACTTACTATTCTACCGCAAACTCCACTATAACACGTTGTGTGTCCCACCAACACTGACAGCTTTGAATCTTGTGTCACAGCAGAATCAAGAAGCAAACTTTCTGTTTGCAAACTGACTTAGAGCATACTTGTCTGATTAAGAAACAAAAAACACAACACTTTTTGCTGCATTTCGACACCTGCAGCACCCAGGAGCCCTGTCTCCCCTGGAACTGAACTTGCAATAAGGTGTTTACTTCATTCATCACCTCACAGAGCCAGTTGCTGAGTTGCTGTGTGGTGAGTAACTTCTCCAGGGCAGTAACTACAGGCCCAAGGAAGAATCACGCTGGCATCTACTTATCACAGACCGAGTTGGCTCAGGTCACCAGAAACATCAACCCTCTTCCTCTGAGTCTTCTTGCACCCTTTCTCTGCTATTAACCTAATTCTGTGCAGCAATACACAAGTACTGGACACAATGCTTAATACTCACAGCTCTAAGGGAATAATATCCCAGCTCATAACACAGACATCTTCAAGAACAACAGCAAGAAAAGCTAGGCAGCATTTTAACAAAGATTCCTTAAAGAATGGCTTGCTGGTAACAAAATTTGCTTTAACCATGCTCACACACCCTGCTCTATCACAAAAATTCACTAACTGATCTATTTGCCCCCCATTTTTTTTCCTCTAAGTTGTATATTCAACTCTATTAATTCCTGATGAGAAACCAGGAAACTTTGAAATCCAAGTCTTTACCCTATTAGCTTCTCCTGCAGGGCTGCAAATCAAAGTTGTTTGAGCATTTTAGCTACTTAAATGTTAGCAAGTTACATTGGAACCTACCACAATACTTTCCTTCAAAGCACTTAGAGAGCAGTGTAGGGGAAAGGGACCTGGGGGTCCTGGGGACAGCAGGATGACCACGAGCCAGCACTGGGCCCTTGTGGCCAGGAAGCCAATGGTACCTGGGGTGGATTAGAAGGGGGTGGTCAGTAGGTCAGAGAGGTTCTCCTGCCCCTCTGCTCTGCCCTGGGGAGACCACATCTGGAATATTGTGTCCAGTTGTGGCCCCTCAGTTCCAGCAGGACAGGGAACTGCTGGAGAGAGTCCAGCGCAGGGCAACAAAGATGCTGAAGGGAGTGGAGCATCTCCCGTGTGAGGAAAGGCTGAGGGAGCTGGGGCTCTGGAGCTGGACAAGAGGAGACTGAGGGGGGACCTCATTAATGTTTACAGATATGTAAAGGGTGAGTGTCAGGAGGATGGAGCCAGGCTCTTCTGAGTGACAACCAGTGACAGGACAAGGGGCAATGGGTTCAAACTGGAACACAAGAGGTTCCACTTAAATTTGAGAAGAAACTTCTTCTTAGTAAGGGTGGCAGAGCCTGGCCCAGGCTGCCCAGGGAGGTTGTGGAGTCTCCTTCTCTGCAGACGTTCCAACCCGCCTGGACACCTTCCTGTGTAACCTCATCTGGGTGTTCCTGCTCCATGGGGGGATTGCACTGGATGAGCTTTCCAGGTCCCTTCCAATCCCTGACATTCTGGGATTCTGTGACTTGGGTACCTCCAAAAGTAACTGATTTCTCACAATATCTAGATGGTAGCATTATGGCACAACAGGCAAAAACACATATTGAGCTGAAGACTCTTCAGCCTCACTCATTGTTCTCTCACCAACCAAATGTGGTGCAACACACTTCAGCTGTTCTGTTAAAAACTAGAAAGTAAATAAAACAAAAGAATAACAAAAAAACCCTGCACTTTTCCTGCTTTAAGAGCACTGCACTTTGAAGGGTATATAATGGCCATTGTACATTTTGCTTTTCAAAATTACAAAAAATTACCGGAAAGCTCATTTTCTTCCAAAACTAGAACACTGAAATAAAGCTCACACCTCAGAAAAGTATTCCACAAGAACCTGTTTGCTGATAACAGAAATAATTATTTTGTGACATCCTTTGACTCAATTTCTCTGAAGCCACAGCGTCTCATTTTGATTTTAGGTACTACACGTTTACAATAACCTCCAAGGCACTAATGAATGAAGATGCAGGGGAGTTACCATACCTGTCTCCCAACATTCTCCTGGAAGGCAGCCTAAGGAACAGAGAACAAACATACCAAAAACAAGTCAGGTTTGCTTTTTGATAAACACCAGATGATGAATTCAAAACACACAACAATATAAATGACCCATGGCTTTTCTTTTTTAAATAAAGTAAGCTTTGTCAGTAGAACAGGCCCATGGGGCTTTTTTGTTTCTGCGTCTCTATGTTCTGTTGTTCTTAAAGCTGTATGTTGCATGACAGCAGTTTAAGAATGCGAGTTTAATAAACTCGTCACACCCACAGGAGTGCTTTTGAGTAGCGACATAAGGCTTCGCACTGGAATTAAAAGTCAATACCTGCAGACAACAGAAATTGAGACAGCTCGCTTGTGTCTGACTATTTCGATTTGCTAACAGGCAAAATTTCATTCTTCCACAATGAAAACTTCACATAAAAATAATACTGAGAACGCAATACTTATTTGTTAGATAGACATCTGAAAGGAGGCTGAAACACCAAAACTGTGAAACTTGGAGACAAAATTAACGTATATTTCTCGTGTTTTCCATTCAATAAACTCAAAATCCTGCAAAATGCAACTAATACAACCATCAAGTTAATCTCTCTACTTGTATGGTATACAGAATAAAACCTTTTAACTCCCTACTTGAATTTTCTCCTCTCAAAAAAGCCATGTTGTTGTTGTTCTTCCTTAATAATAGAAACTTCTGTAAATTCTAACTCTTTTCAGAGAGGAGGGATCATCATTATCTGGACACATCTCTTAGGGAATGTCACTACATGTCACCTAGGCACACAAACCTCCAGCGATGGGCAGCATTTGTCACCTGACAGTTAACCGATATTTAACATACAGGGGGGAAGTCCCAAACTTCACTGAAAATGTCACAAGAACTTAGACAGACAGAGCTCCTGTATTCGCTCCATAAATACAGTGCACATGTGGTAATCTCCCCATAAAAACCAAAGGTTCGGTGAGCTCACCAAGGTCTCAGACTGTACCTATGGAGCAAGCCCTAATGAAGCCGGAGTCGCTGGGTGCATTTCTGAGGTTATGTCTGTTTGGGATAACGATTGCAGACTTGCCCGGGCTAGTTCAGCTCCCGCTCGCCGTGTATCCATCGCAGGACACGTAGCACAGGCTGACTCCAAAACACGTCCCCACCACCTCGGCGAGTTTTGGCGCCCACCTTGGCCTGCTCGCAGCGGCAGCCGCGCTGCCCCCGAGCTACCTGGTTTGGGATGGCCCGGGGCAGAGCCGCATGGGCCGCCCTGTGCCGCGGCAGCTGCACAAATACACCCTTGGGCGATGCCGAAAGAGCCTCCGGAGCAGCAGTGTGAGCTGCAGCAGTGCCCTGGTCTTGTTCATGCTGTACGGCCCGCATTCGTACAAGGAGGGGTTCATTCTGACCTCTCAGCCAGGATTTACCAGGACATCATTTCAGGTCACCCAGCATCATTTATTTTTTACTTTCACATTAGCTTTAGGTCCCCTTTTATGCTATTGAGACCCTTGTAGTCAGCATAAGTGGTTTGAGCAACTATCACATCCAAAGGATTTAATAGTTCAGTCACTGCACCACAATTTCTTTTTAAAATGTACTGCTCAGACACATGTCTTACTGATACCAAATATTTAAAGCCTTCCCCCCCACCCCACCTTCTTTTTAAATCACAAACTTTGATAACCAAACAGCGTAAATCTGGTCTCAATGTTCTCCAAGTCATGATTTTTAAAACTATCAATATCAAGAGGAAAAAAACAATTCTCTTTATCATGTCAGAGCTGAATGGAGCCAAATTCAAGATCACTTATTCATGTGATTATTCCTTATAATGATTATTCATGAAAGAATTGCAAAAGTCAGCTCAGAATGCTTCTGGAGCTTCAAAAGAAGAGCCTTACTTTATTCTCTCTAACCTCAGGGTTCAAAATATCTCTATATGCTATTTCACTTTATTGGTGCTCTGCATTATAATATATTGCATATTGTAACAGATGGAAAATCCAGTAAAACATGTTGTTTATTTAAATATGTATTTAACTGTAGTAATGATTGCAAATAATTAGGACTCCTAGGTATTTTTCTTCAAAACTGTAGTAATGCCCAGTAAACACAAAATGTTTGTCTGCCTTTCTAAAGTGAGAAAAATGTTGCAGTACTTTCATAACTATCCATCAAAACAGCGATTCCAAATTTTGACTAGATCCAAATTAGCATGTTATAATGAAAAAACATAATTAGACTGGAGATAACTGAACTGCAGAATACTTGATAGCTTGGTTTGAAGTAGAAGAGGGAAGTCAGAAGAAAATACACTATATTTGTACTCACTGGAAATATGGAAGCACAATCTCCACTAAGCTTCTAGCATTAGTGAATGTATCTGGTTTAGCACCATATTTCATGGTCAAACTATCGGTTTATGTTTAAGCATAGAAACATAATGAAGATTATACAAGACAATTAGATGAAGGTGCTAAAGGTAAGCAGTACTCTGGTAGTGGCAATCATGTTAAAAAGAATTCTCCTCTTTATATATATTACCACTGATTCCTAGGACAATTCCTATAGAGCAAATAAATAATTCACTTCTCACCAGCTACACTCCTTCATGGCTTGTGCAGTTCTCAGGAAAGCAAAGCTACCTTTGTTTTCCTCTAAGGATTTTATCTGAATAAAGTGACTTAAAGTATCCAAGAACAGCAAATTCTACAGTTTGTAAAATTTAGGAGTTGAAGTTTGGGGGAAAGTAGCATTGCTGCTATTCATGAGTTGTACAGTATGTGAAGAATATGTTGGATCAGTACTCAGCGATCTACAGCATCGTCACTTCCATGCTTTGGTTTTAACCTATTTAGACAAAGTGATTTGTGATACGATTACACAAGCAACTGACTCACTTCCTCAGCAATTATGCTGCAGCTTCATTCAACAGCTTAAACTCTCAAGCAGAGGTGTGGCTAGAAAAAATAAGGATGCTATCCAGGTATCCCTGAGGAATCCTTCTTATGCTATAAATGCATTAGCTTTCAAAATTTCAGTCAAAAATTAAGACAGATCTGTTAATTAATTTGCATGTTGCAAAGACTGCCTTTTTAAAAAAAATACATTCACAGTGAAGTTTATTGTCAGAAACAGAGACACCTGGCTCTTTGACACACATTTTTTGGTCCCAGGTTTGAGGTAATACAGTTATAGGGTGAGGTTTTTCACATTTGCATAAGATAATTTATCTGTTCAAACAGACAACTCATACTTTTTTTTTAAAGAAAGCAACTTCAATATATACAACACACTCCCTGACATTCTCATAAATAAGATTCTTCTCAAATTCTATAACCTCTCCTCCATTAATTCCTTTCTCTTAAGAATAATCACACATTCTTATAATTTCTCAACAGTGTCAGTATTTTCTACAGAAAGGTCCCACAAAATATATTTCAGTGTCAGTCCTATTAAATAGTTAACAAGATCTGCCTAATGGATTTATCACTTTCCTTTGTAAAATTCCCAGATCTACAGAAAAGATGTGGCAGGATGCAAACCCCCCTCTCTCCCCATCCATCCTTCGATACGGAAGGAGTAGACCCATCTCCCTCTGTCTCTGCTACTTGAGGCCAACAGCTGCTTTTGTTTGACTCCAGAGGACCCCTGGCCAGGGCCGTTAAGAAGGGAGTGCCGAGGTGCCAGGGAGCCGCTGGGCACCCGCAGCCAGTGTGAGGGATGTTTGGAAGCCTCAGGGGAACCCCACAGCCAGGGTGGGGGTGCAGAGAAGCTTCTGGAATGCCTATAAGAAATGGGATTCTCGTCGAGGCTCCACCCCTTGCGCGCGACCTCTTGGAGTTATGAGCTGAGCGGCTGCCACCAGGAGCCACTGACCCCCACCCCGGGATGGAGACTCCGCTTGCCTTGCCGCCACGTGAGTGAGTGAAGTTTCTCCTCGCAGGATTGCGAGTGTATCTACTTTCCGTGCACATTTGCACATGTATTTATACTTTCCGTGCACATTTACACGCGTACTTTCCATGCTCAATACAAGCACGTGTATAAATTATTTCCTTGCATAATCGTGAGTGTATTTTCCTCCCGTGCTTCCACATAAGCACGTGTAATATTCCGTGCACATTTGCACATCTATTTCTCCTCGCAGGACTGCGAGTGTATTAGACATTTACCCTTGCAGGATTGCGAGTGTACACTTCCCGTACTCAATATGAGTACGTGTATCCCTTTAAATTAATCCCACACCGTGTTCAGGCAAGCGTGGACTCTTCCCGGACTCAGAGATGGCTCCAGTATTGTTTTTGCTGCATGCACACTGTGGACCTGCTGTTGTATTAGTTGCTGCCCTTTAGTAATTACCACAATTGATATCCAAACCTGTATTCAAGTCACTTTGGGGTGCTAAAACCCTGTTTCTCACCAGTTTAATAAAAGTTGTTTTGGACCCTGTTGTCCCTTAAACTGACCTCGGGGTGCCTCTGTGACAAAGGGTTTTGTAGCATTACTGAAAACACGTTGGGAGGGGAGATATTATTCTAGAAATTTTCAGCTTACCACAACTACAGAATAACAAGTTGCTGGGCAATTAGAAAAGCATAAATTCACAAAACCTACCAGCTTGAAATCTACCAGTGTTTGTTTATTATTAATTACCCTTTTGTCTTTGATACTGTGAATAGTAAATGCTAAATAGCTCTTTCTCCAATACCTTATCTTAACCATCATGACAACAATACAGCAGATTGTGAACTGTGGCCATAAATCAAAATGTGGCTCTGTGGATCATATAATTTAAAATCTATATTCAAACCATACTTCTGAAGATTTAAAAAACTCACTTTTTTTGCTCAGAACACAATATATTGCAGTTGTATATACCTAATTCTACAAATGATTACATTACATTACAACAACAAATAACAGAAACATATTATATGGAATGTGAGAACTTACAGAAGCCGCTCTTCTGCAATTAACATCACGATCAAATACTGCTGCGATAACCAGGGCACTGAGAAAATAAAATACTGAGTTTCAGTACCAAAAATATGAGAAGAAATGTTCGATGCTGTCATTTCAACATTTAAACTTCTAAGCAGAAGACATAACATTTCCTCTAAGAAGCTTATTATTTATAAATATGAATCCAAACTAAAATTCAAGTTGAAATAACCACGTCCTTTCTCTAGTTTGCTGTGGACTTTCCATTGTCTGAGTGGACAGCTGCCACCCTACTGTATCAAAGCAATTTAAGGAGTATGCAAGTATGTTTAACTGCATAGAAAAATATTCTATTTTAAATATAGCAGGAATTTAAAGCTTGAACAGAGCTATCATCTCTAATGTGAGACCCACACGGTGCAGTTTTAAATTAAAACTTGGAAATACAGTTTCTCAATAGCCAAATGCACAGCAAGTCTTATGCAAGGCTTAAGCAAAACCGAAAGTTAAGCAATTGAAACTTGCAGCTCTCTCTACAAGAACAATCATATCCCCTAAGTAGCAAAAAATCAGAAAGCAATATGCACGTCCTGCTACAAAGTGACCTGCAAGATAAACCGCAAAGCATTTTTTTTGTAAAGGTGACCTGTAGACACAGAGGCATTATTATACAAAACTATTTCTTTGTGCATGAAGTCTGGTAACCCTGCACAGTTTAATTCTTCTCCCTCACAAAAACTGCTTTTAACAGATGTGCTACACAACAGAAGAGAGAGAATATATCACAGGACATGAAGTCTACAGCTTTAGAAATCCACCTCCAGCATTCAATTAACTCCAGTGACAAATAAACATCACTTCAGGAGAATCATTTAAGCAGAAAATTATTCCTTTCAAACTCTGAAACTCTTCATTACATTACTTATTGACTCCAGGCAAAACAGGAAACAAATACTGGCCGAAAACTAAATCCACGATAGATTTGCTTCAGCATAAAGATATTAATTACACTGATAATATCAAACTTTCCTGGGTAGTAGCTATCAGTTTCCTACAGTGAAGAACACTGTGTTGTTAAAATTCACTGAAATGCATAATCAATGCTGCCTCTGTAATTTCAGTTCGCCTCCATCATTAAAACAAGAGACAGAAAGCAAGAATGAAAACAAACCCCCATAAATTGTTATGTTAACAGTTAATGCTTTCTTATTGCTACTGGCATGAGCAATTCCTCTCTGTGCCACAAAGACAGGAGGTGATTAGACGACAAAAGGAGGTCAGAGCCAAACAACAGCGATTGGAAGAGCCAATGTTTAGGGAGCGTTCCATCAGCAAGCAGCGCACAGCTGGCTGCTGAGAGCGTGCTGCCTCACACACACCACCTTTGCTAAGCTTCTTCAATGGCTTACAAAGAAACTTAAAAATCATTTCTAAAGCACATTTAAGTAGTATATAGTTTTAATTTCAATACTGTTCTCTTCTGAGAAACAAACAAAAAAATCCAGCAAAAGAAACAAGTCTATAAGTAAAACCAGCAAAACAACATAATGTCTCTGTGATGCCACCTGAGTTATATTCAGTGCTGTAAATGAATACCATGTTTAAGAAAAACAAAACACCCAGGAATTTTGCCATAGCCCCATTATATTAATAAATAATACTGTAGTCACTTAAGTTTAAAATAGTTCCGTTAAAAGCAATATCAAACTATATGAATAACTTTTTAAAGTGAATTCCTATTTGACAATGCAGGCACAGGCTGCCGTAACGCAGGGATTAGCAAGGAAAGCAACGTGCCTAAGATGAAACATGTCTAAGGTGTCTTCACCTGTCTGCTTTGTCGTGGGAGTTTATGTGATACTCCACCAGGATTTCCTAACATAAAGAAACTGTTTATGTCAAACAAAGTGGGATATTTTTTTTAAGCTAGTTAAAGAATCATGTCTTGACTTGCCTGAAAGGTACCACACCTGACTACTAACAGGTAGAGCAAAGAATGGCTTTGCATCTCGCAGTCTCTATTAAACACCTTTTGTAGTTCCTTGAGGTATATTTAGCCTGCGTGCACGACAAGCAGTTAAGTGTGCAACAAACACCAACGGACTTCAAAAAGCAAGCTGCAATTCTATCAGTCCACTAATAATTCTCCCTTTCTTTCCTATCCCTTCCCCTCTCCACCAAGTACTCACTGAACTGGCTTCAGGAAAAGTTAAAAGGACTCAAAGTGTCTCACATCCTCAGCCCAACACCGCTCTCATTTCCTTCCCCCGACAAGGCAGAAGGAATCAGAGAGCAGCGGCCGGCCAGGTGATAGACATCAGAACACAGAAATATCAGGTTACCCTCTCCTTATAAGCACCAGCTGTACCCGACAATAAATCTGAATTTCCTTTATCACCTGTAGCAGGTACTTCTGGTCTATACTAGTGACAGGCAGCAAGAAGTTTATCCTCTTGCTAACCTCTGAGAATTTGCTACTGTTAATTCAAACATATCACTCAAGCTGCGGGAAGAAGAAAAATAAACTCTCAAAACTCTTGCCCACTTGGTACAAACCCCAAATTTCCTTCCTGAACTCAAAAAAGGGAAAAGTCTAACTTGTAACAGGACAGAAAACCCTCCTCCCTACTGTACATTAGAGACGGGGAGGCACAATGAGCATCACAAGGAAAACGGCTTTGAACAGTCCAAGCAAGTTAAAGAAGGAGGTGAGATGAGAGTCAGACCTGAGCCTGTTGAGAGCTGGTACCCCAGTGGCCTCACAGTGAGCTGGATAATGAAAACAGAGCAAGGCTCGGTTGGTTTTTCTATTACTAGCTTCTTTTTCTTTTTTCAAACTGAGAAGCTGCCCCATTCCCTTTATCACATACAGCTGTGCTGTGCTCAGCCACAGGGGCAAGGCAGGTGAAGGACACAGCAAAGGAGGCGGCTCCAACCAGCTCTGCGAGGGGAAAAAGCCCTTCAGCCTCAGCTTTAATTCCTCCTGCTGATCTAGGCAAGGAGGAGGGCTCCAGAAAAGGAGAAATATGGTGACCATTCCCTCTGTGAACTTCCACAGTCCCCCTAGCCCAGCTCACACCAAGCTCTTATGCTTTCTGCTCACCACCCAATGTCCTGCAATCTTCAGCGTGTTACTTTCGGATGATGAAATTTAAATAAATACACATGTAGCAAAAAGCATGAAAACACTTAGGAGTTACAAATGCTGCTATTGAAAGAGAGAGAAAGAAAAAAAAAAGAAGGCATATGATGCCCCTGTGGGAATTAACTTTACACAAGTGCAAGACACAGTAGGCACACAACTCTCATCTGAAGGCAATATTCAAATACAGAAAAGAAAAAAAAAGCTATTCTCAATATTTCGTCATGGTACAAGATGTAGCTCAAAGCAATGCTTCAGATTTCCCCAATTCTGCAGGATGCCCTTGCCCTGGAGCCAGCTACACCACTCACCCACAGCCACACCTTCCTTCTTTTTTCCTCTTCAAAAACAAGGCAGCACCGCAGGGAAGACAAAGCCGCCCGCGCTCCTACACTGAGCGCTCTGCTCGTATCCCGGTTCTGCTGAACGGGAGACAGCAATTACATCCTTCTAAATAACGATCCATTTATTGATTACCTACACCACTGAGCGACAGAGAAATGAAACTACATTCCAACTGTGCAACAGTTCCCAATAGTTAAGATAGCCAGCAGCAATTTAATCACTATAATTGTATAATAGAGAAGTATGTTTTCCTTTTTGTTTTTTGTTTAGGTTTTAAACAAAACTGCTCAGCTTCTTAGTGTGCACCTGCTGCTTTATAGAAAGTAACTTCCACACCCAAGGGGGCACGAATCAAATTACCCGTATTTCCAAGTTATTAAATTATGTTTGACTTTGCTCATAGGTAAGCTTAAAAAGAGAGAATGCGTGTAGAGACTGGGAGAGAAAAGGATCTCGGTCAAGTAATGATATGCTTGAATAGCAACTTCAGTCCCTGCAAGTATTTCAAAACGTAGTACGGCTATCCTGCCAAAAAGTGAAGTTTCATTGACTTCACCAAGGATTTTCTTTTTGCGGTCCTGTAGTTTGAGCAGATCAGGGAAGGTTTTAGGAACCAGTTCAACTGGGCTTTAAAAACATAAATAAGCAAATGTAAGTGTATCTTGTTGCAATATGGATAGGGAAAAAATACAGATGTAAAAATAAGAGCAAGTACATCAGAAATACTCTTGGGTGAGTGTTTATAATAAATGTTCTCTATATTTTTAATTTGTAATTTCAACATTCTGACAATTTCATCACTTAGAACATTCATGAGAAGGCTGCAAAGAAGCTGCTATCACTGAATATAGAGACAGATATTGCTCTTAAAACATTGTCACAAATTGAAATTGTGTGAACTAAAAAAAATATTATTTTATGCAGTTTAAGGTGATTTTTGACAGTTAAAGTGAATTATGTCCCTTGACTGCAGAAAACACAGAAAATAATGTCTTTCTCTTACGTGATGATGCAACTTAGCAGGCAAGAAAATGAATAGAAAATCCCACCACGAAGTCAGCCCTCTGCTTTAATTCTTAACTCTGTCCCACCGTCTGAAAGGGTTGTGGGGCAGGACCCCACTGCAGTAGCACACACATTTTGGTACCCGAGTTTCCCAACAAGATGCACTAACGCGTGCCAAAGGCCATGCCACAGAGGACGCCAACACGGAGCAGTTCCCTGTTCAACTCAACACCACCTGGTTACTACCAGGGTGCTTACTCAGCCTTGCTTTTCCAGTCGGAGTGTAGCAACAGCTACTCCAAGGTCAGCGTTACCCGCGTTCCTCCAGCCAGTTCAACAGCACTGTTAGAGGCTGGGAAGGAAGGATAAACCACTCGCCATTCACAGCACCAAATCAAAGCACATAGCTCAGATCCAATCGCTCGTGACTTTTTTTTAAGGAGGTAGTAATTTTCCTTTCAGTTAAACAATTTCTTATTTCTCTATAAGAAACTAATAGTTTGTATTCTTACACAGGCAGAGGGTTTTGCTGTGTAATTCAGCTCACAATGGGTATTATGTACTCATCACAAGATGCTGAGTTCTGCATTTTTTAAGGGTAGCAACAATTTGCTTGTGGCTAGAGGTATGACTCTTCTTTAAGTAAAACAGTGACACACCTAAGGCTAGATTTAAAAAAAAGCTCTATGTAATTATCAGCTTGCTGACACAATAGGTGAAACTGTGTGTCATACTGTATTTGAATATTTTTTTTCACCATTTCTCTTTGGAGTGGCAATTTTACCTTCCACAGGTGATTATACTTAGAAAAGGTATGGCCAACATTACTACAAAGATTTTTAAGTAAAGCCTTAATATTACATTAATACTTGCTAAAATACCATGTGGCTTTGTTATAAAACAAAGCATATTAAAACCACACCACCCTACAACCGATCATAAGCAATTCTCACTTCCCCCCCACCGTCCACCCTTGTGCTTCTCTCCACTCCACCAGCTTATTCCAAACAACCGAAATTGTTGTAGCTGCCATAGCCACAGTGTTAGTTGGTATTATTACCATAGGCAGAAGATATTTTCCTAAAAAGAAAAGAAGAATTTGTGTTCGGAATAGTATGAAAGCTAAAGGACAAGAGCTTCTTCAGAAACAGAACCTTCATACCTGTCCACAAGTTCCCACCACCAGCTTTGTGACAGTAAAACTAAATATTACAGATCATGCAAAATCAAAACAGTGAGCTTGTATCAAATGCATGGAGAACATTCTTCTGCACTATGGTAGGGTGAAAGGAGTCAAACAAATATATTGCTCAAATCATCATGAGCAGAAGAAAAATTCTGCTAAACAGAACAGAGCAGAATTGTGATGAATGGAACCCTTACACACTCACACTTGGGCTTTTCCAAGTTGCACAAGGAACAAGCTTGCCAGACCTCAGAAGAAACCTTAAAGTTGTCCAACTAAGAGCTAAGTTGTTCAACTAAGAGTTCAACTCTGAGAAAAGATGCCTGAGTTGCCGCTATCCACTGTTGCAGTAAAAGTCTGCCAAAAACCTGTTAGAGACTACTTCTTTGCATTTGCAGTGCAAATCACCTTGAAATGTCGGCCAGCGTCCTGCTAACACAAAGACTAAATGCTAAAGAGAGAATCCCACAAGCAAACAGGAGGAAAAGCACAAAAAGAAAGAATAAAAAGGTAGAACCAAGTTGTATCTGAAAAAATATCGTCAGTATTAAGTTAAAAGTTTCACCAATTCTAGTCCATAAATCAATGAACTTTTAAAAATATTATCATAAACAAAAACATCCATTCCTTGGCGAGCAATAACCAGAGATCAATTAATTTCATTCATGTTACACAGGACACAACAGCTACTTTTTAAGCACGAAGGTATTAGCCCTAAATGGATGTATCACTTTTGGTCAATATCTAATTTTAAATATCTTAAAGACAGCATTAGACTCCTAGATTACTAACTTCTAGAAGATACAGAATTAGCCTACTGAATTAACTTCTAGCTCCTTCTTCATTTTCAGTAAATTTAGAAAATTAACTGTAAATAGCTCATTTTCTTATTGCCGCAACTTACCTTGAAATCTGGTGAATAAAAGGGATCAGTTCTGCAGGATCATAAGCGCGAGCGAAGGCCCAGCACACGTAGCACGCTGCGTCCCTCACGTTGGAACCCACGCTGCACGCCCCCCTCTTCTCGTCGTATGTCAGCGCTTTCAAAATGACAGGAACAACTGTTAAATTTAAAAAAATGCACAAAAGCAACAATTAGGACCATAGAGCGAACTAAAAATAAAGGGTGTAAGAGCATGCAGTGATCAGAGAAAAGACACAGGGTGGGCTTGTGTGTTCTGAAAGAAAAGAAACATGGCTCTTAGTATGTGCTAATTTTACAGAATCACAGAATCAAAGATGATGGAGAGCGGTCCAGCAATGACCTCAGCCAGCTCCCTCAGCACCCGCGGGTGCATCCCATCCGGACCCATGGATTTAGGGATGTCCAGATTGCCTAACTGCTCCCTAACCCAGTCCTCATCAACCCAGGCAAACTCCTCCATTGTCCTGCCCTCCTCTGGGGCCTCAGCGGTACGGGGCTCCTCAGGACAGCCTCTGGCAGAGTAGACACAGACAAAGAAGGCATTCAGTAACTCTGCCTTCTCTGTATCTTCTGTCACCAGGGCACCCACCTCGTTCATCAGTGGGCCTACATTGCCTCTGCTGTTAGTTTTATCTGCCACGTATTAGAAAAAGCTCTTCCTGTTGTCCTTGACCCCCCTCGCCAGGTTGAATTCTAAGGAGGCCTTAGCTTTCCTAGTTGCCTCCCTACACCCTCTGACAACAGCCTGATATTCTCCCCAGGTGGCCAGCCCCACCTTCCACGATCTAGAAACTCTCCTGTTCCACTTGAGCATACCCAGCAGTTCCCTGTTTGAATTTGATTAGAAAGAATAATTTTTATTTTAATACACTACTTTGTTGCTTTGTCAGTAGCAGTTTTTTCTATTCCATTCACATATAATTCAATGAGGATTAAAGTGAGCGGGTTACATAAGAACTAACATTGATATCATTTATTACTCAGTGGTACATCTTCAGAAGTCAAAGTAATGTTGAAATCCAAAATTTGTAAGTGTCTAATTTTTAAAGTACTGGAATATAAATATCACAGCAACATCTTTCACTAGAAAAATATTTCTTAAGAAAGACAGTATTGTAACTACCATAAAATAAAAGAATCAGTATCCAACTATGAGCAAGCAACATTTATCATGGTAGAAGTGCTAATATAAAAAATTCTTAGTTAACAATGCTTGTGAATCATCCTTATACCAATCTTGGATGGGACTTAAGCACAGATTTTACATACTCTTAAATCAAAGTGACATGTTTGGCATCATTCTTACATTAAACAAATTACCTGTGATAATTTATTCCCCATAGAGCTGTTATTTTGAACAACTTCAACACAGTGTTTTAAGCTGGAAGCCATCAGCATTGCCAGACTGCACAGATCATGAGGACACAGTATGTATAAAACCACAATGTAACCTCGAAACACAAACCGGTGGGCTTTCCTCTCATTTCCACTTAGAAATCCAAACCAACTGTGACCACTACATGCTGCTTTACCCACACAAAACGATTTAATGCAAGATCAGAAGCCTTTGACGAAGGAAAACAATATACAAAAAACCAAGCCAGTCTTCTTTTTTCCCTCTTACCAGTCATGTTAACTGTATCAATCTCTCCAGCATATCGGTTTTTGTTAGACAATGAGGAAGTAAGATGGAGATATTTGCATCTTAAACAGCAATATGGAACGATGCATTGCACTTCCAAACGGACTTAAAATGCACTTCTATTGGTTCTAACGCCCAAATTTGCAAATGCTGTCTTGCGATGCCTGGTAGAGAGATGAACGGCAAAAGCAGCTGACGGCCATCCTGGGAAGGAGCCTTTTATTTCTCTTATTTAGGCTGGTGTGGACAGGGAGAGACACTAAAACCGGGGACAACATTTAACAGAAACTAAACTAAACCCCAGACTATTAAAGTTACAGAGTAGTCAAAAAGAAGTAAAGGCAAAAGAAGACCCCAGAATCTTATCACAAAGGCCTTATAACACAGGTACTGTTATTGTAAGGAATGACAAATCAAGCTTGGGAAAACAAGTAGGTGAAAGATTTCACTTCCACGCTTATGGCTGCAGCAAAACTGCAGAAGTCAATACTTTTTTCTACAGAAAAGAGATCTTCCAAAAACTCAAGGAAGAATCATGTTACTTGGTTCTAGTAACATACTGCCACAGTTTAAGAAATACTATATGCACACAAGGCTCCCCAGAGGGCTTTTTTGGTATCTGCAAACCCAGATATACAATTCGAACCCACCTCTTTCTAGATGGCATTTCTTTAATAAATCAACTATGGAATCGTGTCTGCAGAAAAAACGGTCTCTAGAAAAAAAAAATTCTCTTTCTTGTACCGAATATTCTTTCTTGTATTGAATTTATCAAACACATCTGTTTCCTTAGAAAATACTTGTCCAAAGGTGATTCCATTGACAAGAAATGGGATCACTGAACTGTATTTCATTAGCAAACTGTGCCTCGATATACTTGAGTGGATGCAATCACAAAATAATTAAACTTCAGTGTACAGTTCATCACTGTGTGCCTGCTACTTTAAACAAAAGAATATGCACCACAACTGGAGAAGGGAAGTATTAAAGTGCCGTTTAAATGCATTTTAAGCTTCTAAAGAACGTAAAGCAGTAATCAGAAGGATGGACAAGATATGAGCGTTAGGAGAGCACAAACACTACATGGGACAAAAAGCAATTCCCATCCAGGAACAATGATATAGCAAAGATGGACGGATACTTGGGCACTTCTCAGTTCCAAAAGGAACTGCAATAAAAATCTTCAAAAATGTTGACTAGCTTGTTTTGAAAAATGCTGTGTCAACTGATGAAAAAAATGGAATTAGCTGGTTCTACAGGAACACTTAAAATAGTCGCCAAAGGCCATTTTGCAAAGCCGGTGCAGGTTTCCGTCAGCAGAGCGTGATCACTCCGGCTGCTCGGGGCGCACCCCCACCTCTGTGCACCGAAGGAAATGTGGAAGACACGCAGTCCCTCGCATTTGTATCGTCTGCATGAAAGAAAAACCATGTTTTTCCCATTCAAGGCATTGATTTCCCAAGTGATAGGGACAATACAAATGGCACCGGGCTTATTAGGGTCCGTCTAAGACAGCAGTGATGCTGCCAGGGGTCTGTACCGGCAGACACGAAGGAGATGGCAGGACCAGCAGCACTACTGCTCTGAGCAGCTCAAGCTTTCCCCATTCCCTCACATCCAGCCTTTGGACTCACACCTCTTTGGAGTCCCGCTCGTGTGTCTGGGACTCCAGGCATTGCTGCTGCAAGAGGAACAGCGTCAGTGGCAAGTCTGGAGAAAAACGGGGATAATGAAAAGGAAGGAACCAAACGTGGACATTTAGGAGGAGGGAGGAACAGGGAAAACAAGGTGAAGTATGCAGCAGTAAGGGCTAAGTAAATACAAACACAATGACACCAATAAGGGAAATACTGATCTAGGGATCACCTGTTAAAGATTTCATGCTATCATTGGTCAAATATTTACTGGTGAACTGTGGACTATGGGAAATGCTGTATAAAAATCACCCCAACAAGTGTTTGAAAAAGTGGATCCAGCATTATGTTTCCTGTTGGTATACAAATGCAAAAGAAACACTACCAACAACTCCAGGTTTCACTTCATTCTTTAGCCTAGAATTCTGCAAACACAACACAGGGTTTTTCCGCGCTGGTTTCCTGCAGTGTCAGAAGGGCCCGGCTGAGGGAGGCAGGAGGGAGCAGTACAAGGAAAACCCCCTGCAGTGTTTTGTCCACTGTAACTCAAATACCTTAGAAAAGACCTTCCTAATCTACAGTTCATCAGACTCCGTGCTCGCATTATCTCATGTATAGTTTTCATCTTCAGTCTAAACACAAAATACTAAGTTAAATTTTATTGAACATTTTTATCTGATTTAAACTGTTCACATTCATGCTCTTCTACAGCGTTGATGAAGGGAGTGGAGCATCTCCTGTGTGAGGAAAGGCTGAGGGAGCTGGGGCTCTGGAGCTGGACAAGAGGAGACTGAGGGGTGACCTCATTCATGTTTACAGATATGTAAAGGGGGAGTGTCAGGAGGATGGAGCCAGGCTCTTCTCAGTGACAACCAATGATAGGACAAGGGGTAATGGGTTCAAACTGGAACACAGGAGGTTCCACTTAAATTTGAGAAGAAACTTCTTCTCAGTGAGGGTGGCAGAGCCTGGCCCAGGCTGCCCAGGGAGGTTGTGGAGTCTCCTTCTCTGCAGACATTCCAACCCGCCTGGACACCTTCCTGTGTAACCTCATCTGGGTGTTCCTGCTCCATGGGGGGATTGCACTGGATGAGCTTTCCAGGTCCCTTCCAACCCCTGACACTCTGGGATTCTGTACTTTGCATCTGTTACGCAGTTTCAAGTCACCATTCAAACCGCCTCTCAAGCACTGTGTGGTCAGAGTGCTGCACTGTACTGCTTCAAATTTTCAGATTTAAAATCACGCCGAGTTCACATCTAAAATAACTTTTTAGAACAAAACCACAAATTAAAAAAATATTCAGCAAAAAAAAAAAATCCAAAAGAAACTTATTTTAGTTTGGAAGAGACAAATTTCTTTGTTCTTGAAATTATGAACATGCCTTTTTTATTTAAAAGTAGGAGACTGGGAGATACAACAAGGAGAAGACCTGAATAGCTACTAAACTTTGAAAGTTAGCATTTTTTTCATAGATCAACATTAAAAGTTTCCAATTAAAATCAGAGGATAAGTAGTGTCCACTCTCAACCTAATTATTAAAACAATATCCACCTGTTTAGGTCTGCGAACGCTCCAGAAAATACAGTCACCTTTCCCTGTAGCCTAGAGGTATTAATAAGCACCTGTTCCACTCCACCCTGCCTTACCTAACAACATAACTGCAGGTTGCAACACAGCTCTTTGCCCAAGCCTTGTGAAAATAAAGAAACAACTTCTGCCTTCAAAGCATTACAAACAACAGACTTGGGTTTTTTTTTTCCTCATACTGGAGACAGGTTGCATGGATATTTTGCTTTTTAAACACAGATTTTAGAGAGTCAGATGCTTAGCGCCTTTAAGGTTAAGAAAACTTATGGAAGACATTGTATACTGAAAGGTCACATGTACATAAGTAAAAAATGCGTCATACTATTCCTTTAAACACATACTCCACACAAACCTAGACTGTAACACATGCCATCAGGAGCCCCATGTTACCTAGACTGTAACACATGCCATCAGGAGCCCCATGTTACTTTAACTTCTGATTGTCATGTTTTTAATTTATTGCAATGTTTATCATAGAAAACATACAAACACAGCAATTAAACAAACAAACAACACAAACCTGTTCCTTAGCCTTAGGTCTTGTCTCCACAAGAAAATTGCAAAATTCCATGTCAATGCTATTCCATTTAAAACAGACTTGATCACTGGAACTCGAGTTAATTAAGAATTGTTTAAATTTTGTTGGAAACAGAAACATGCCACTCGCAAAACAGGTTAAGCTCATGTCACCTTTTAGGTAAGTCTTAAGTTTTGATATGGACCACTTATGTAGAGAAGCCTTCTCAATTCATAAGTAATGTATTGCAAATATAGATTTATAAAATATAAGAAAAATACTACAAAGCAATGGATGTGCGCTAGTGCTGAAGGAAGCGTACACAATGTCACTGTAGGGTCAGCTAAACAGATAATTAATGAATTATGAAGCTTAAACACAGCTATAAGTATCAATACGAAGAATAATAACTTAATTCTTCACATTTTTCTTTAACAAAAGTAGCACATTGCATAAGTGTCCTTCAGTAGCTTCATCTTCTTTGTGAGCCTCGGGCATAAAAAAAAAGAGTAAACAGCCATATCTCCAGTATGTCGGCTTCCCATGTTTTAAACAGCATACCTATCGCCAGCGTGCATATGCTAAAAAAAGAACTCCGGCTTTTCAACGTAAAGAATTTCAGACTTGAGACCACATGCTCTTACATGGCACTCTAACCTCTTTTAGAAAGAGGCAGGTCTTAATCGTAACTTCATTAGGGCTGTTATACTAATATTTCATGTATCAACACAGATGAAAACACAGATAATTTGGGGTTAGGCCCATGATCAGAAATAAATATTTGCCTAAAGTTCTGCCAAATGTTTATGATTTGTTTTCATTTTTCTATACAAGGCGTCTACTTGAGAATTTCTTCTTAAAGGACTATCTCATCCAGAGGATAAAATCTCCACTGAGGATCAGAACATGCATGTGCTGCTTTGTCTGTTGAAAAATCCCCAGTGTTCCAGTGAAATGCTCTAACACCGTAGGGCAACTGCCTGAAATGTGTCCCAGGCGGCCTCTCCCCTCTCATTCCTGCACTCAGGTTCGACCTCTGTAGGAGTTGGCCAGGAAAGAAGGGCAGAATTTCACCATTCATTCATTCATTCATTCATCCATCCTCACAAGAGATGTGAGAATTTAACAGCTCGAGTCTCTTAAGCTGCCATCGCTTTCTCACTATTCTTAACACTGACCCACGCATAGAAGGCTGGATATATGCATATCCACAGACCAAACAAGCATTTTCTAACCCATGACTACGAAGGGCTGTGTCTGTCTGGCTGCAATCTCACTTCAGTCTCTCCCTATGTAATGAACTAAGAGAGCCTTTAATTATATAGTCACGTGATTTTTTTTTCCATGGACCTATCTCAGTGAGCACACAGGAAAGACCTGCTCCAGCAATGAATCACAGCTGGGCAGCAGAGGAGATTGTTGTCTGTGCTGCCGCCGAGGGAGGAAAACATGTAATGCAAAGCCTGGCTTTCAGGCGGAGGGAAGGGACTGCTGGCCGAGCTGGATGTTGCCCTAAAGAACTGCATTCTAACTACACCTCTGCCAAAGACTTACTGTTTGATACCAGTCATATAACTTAAATACAGTATTTAAAAGAAATGGACGCTAGCTCTCATTGCCCAGGTATCTGCTTCAATAAACTAATGGCAGGTTAGCAGGAGTGCTACAGCACTGAAATTAGTGCGAGCTTTTGAGCGTGGCAGGGGGCCAGGGAGGAAGCAGACATCTGGATTTTGGCCAGTCTATCTCAACATCATTCTGTAATGCAGCCATAAAAACTCAAAATCTTTAAGCCCAGCTATGTTGAAAGGTCTGCAGCTGACCTAAGTCAGTATTAATCCACCTTCTCTGAAACACAGAGCGCTGAATGTTTTGGGGATTCATCTGCCCACTCACGCCCAAGGCCATGCTAGAGACCTTCCTGCAGGTTTACAGCTCAGAGCTCTTCCTTTAACTTCACCGATAGCAAACTGCAGTTCAAGGACATGAAGAAACAGGCTTATGAAAGAATCCTACTAAGCAAATGAATTACTTACACTGAAGGAGTATAAAAATTTTGTAAACTTATAACACCACATGTCAGAAAAGAAAAATCACCAAAGAAACCCCAACCTTTAGGCTAAGGTTGTGCAATACTGAGATAAACCCTACGGTGAAAAAGCTGGAAGCAATTCATTGTCATTTATTCCCTGCTTAGTATTTATACCATTTCCCAGTTGTGCTGAGGGAGGGACCTTTCCTGTTACAGCTTCAGCTGTGACATCTATCCCTGCTCATACCTGCTGGCTAGAGAAAAGAAAATCTGCACTATTTCTAATGCTTCCTTGCTAATTTGAAAACTATTACAATGACATATGCATTAGAACTTTTTAAAATATTATCTTCAAGATCGTGCATCATTTTTAAAGTTCACCTGGGTGTTAGAGAACTAAGAAATTCTCCTGTAACCAGCCTTTCAGGTTTGGGTGTTCTCTCTTTTTAAGAGTCCACCTAAGACAGGTAGATTTTTTTCATTTCTTCCTGTATCTATGATGAAAAGCACCTGGAATCCTGCCCAAAGCCTCACAATTAACCACCACTGCCGAGCAGACTAACACATTTCAGAGACTTCCTGCTGCATCCTCCTCCACAATCCCTGGCAGCTGCAAATCAGTAGCAAGCAACTTAGTCTGGAATATGAAAACACAGAGGGTAACCCTTCAAAACAGAGTACGTAAACAAGTTTTAAAAGTTACATAACATATTTCTATAAGACTATTTAAATTGTAGTCCAAGCTAAACTTCTTTCTCGAACACATTTGAAAGCAGTGTTGTCTTTATCTTGTGTTAGGTCTTTTTTCCTTTTAACAAATGGCACGGTGAAACTGGACAAGCAAAAAATGTTTCTTTTTCATTGTGTGAAGAGCTTTTCAGACTTTGTGGTTTTTTTAAGTATATCAAGCTACACATAAATATCAGGAAGCACCATTCTCTGTACTCTCAGATCAAATACACAGGAATCAGGTATCAATACTGGCAAACGTGTGAGCATTCTCTGTACCAGGAACACCGATAATCTGGTACTACCGCAGAGCACATTTCCACTCTAACCAAATTAATGAGATATTTGCAATAGAAGCTGAGGGAATTTTAAAACTGCAGATGCAAGTCATGCAAACACAGCTATTCTTTCTTTAGCTGCCACTATTTTGAAACCTTCTGCCCCCTCACTCCCAGTACTTAAAACCGCAGACTTTAACGCTCCCTACAGTTTCCTCTTACACCTTTTTGCTTCTCCTTTTATTCTGAAAGTAAATTATAAATCACAGAATCCCAGAATGTCAGGGATTGGAAGGGACCTCGAAAGCTCATCCAGTGCAATCCCCTCATGGAGCAGGAACACCCAGATGAGGTTACACAGGAAGGTGTCCAGGCGGGTTGGAATACCTGCAGAGAAGGAGACTCCACAACCTCCCTGGGCAGCCTGGGCCAGGCTCTGCCACCCTCACTGAGAAGAAGTTTCTTCTCAAATTTATGTGGAACCTCTTGTGTTCCAGTTTGTACCCATTAGCCCTTGTCCTGCCGCTGGTTGTCACCGAGAAGAGCCTGGCTCCATCCTCCTGACACTCACCCTTTATACATCTGTAAACATTAATGAGGTCACCCCTCAGTCTCCTCTTGTCCAGCTCCAGAGCCCCAGCTCCCTCAGCCTTTCCTCACACGGGAGATGCTCCACTCCCTTCAACATCTTTCTTGCCCTGGGTCTTCATGAGTTATTGTTTGGTTGTGTGTTGTTCCTCCCCATTTCCACCCTTGGTATTTATTCTGAGATTAAAAAACTCAAATTCAAGATTTGGATCACTTGTATTGACCCACCGGTGCCAGACTCCTGAATTAGCCATTAGCTGTGTATCTCATCAGCATTCTTGCCATCTGTTTAAATGTTCCTTTCACTGTTGCCACGGCCAGAAAAGGAGAGAGGGATTGTTGGGTTGTTTTAGTCTATCCACTGTGAACGAGTAAGGGTATCTAAGGCAGCAAGCGGATCAAAAAGCACATTTTTCTTGCTGGAATCCTCCCAAGATAAGCACCAATTCATTGCACGTGTCACCACACAGTTCTTCCCATTTTCTTAATTTTCACTGATGCAAATGTTTCCAACCTGACTTTAAACATATCTGGTTTTATAGCAAAACCAGGATCACATAAAGCACAACAAACAAACAAAAAAAAAGAGCAATGTATCTTTGATTGTTAAACATTAATATTCCTACCACTGATTTCATTTAAGAGACTTTCTCTGGCTTTAAGAGAAAGTTTAGGCCCATAGCCATTTAGAGCTACAGCTGCGACTATTCAGCAGTCAACAAGCTGTTGAGAGATTTTAACACCAGAACACTTTTAATCTCACCACTGACATATTAAGAACACCAAGGAAGTTTCATGTTCCTATATATGACACACCTTATTAGCTAGAAAGTTTATACTATGCTGTCATCAAGAGAAATTTTAATAACGTCCTTTCACAAGCAAACCAGAAATTCAAGTAAACTAGGATTCTCTTGTTTGTTTAGTATTTTATCCCCACCCAATTAAATAAAAAACCCCTATAAATAATAGTCTGAAGCCTACAAAACCACAAATACAGCACAAAACAAAAGCTGTGAAATCATACTGAAACCACACTGAAATTTAAGTTTTTGGCCCTAACACACGCTGTACAGTGAAAAGTGTTTCGTTTAGGAGTGCTGCAATTCCAAATGTAGAAATTCACACACTGGCAATGAAAAAAATGATTATTAAAACCCCCTTCTTATAAACTGTCCATAGTTTTGCCTGCAGTCTCAGTTTGTGACGTTACCTACTTCCCCCAAGATGCTTCACTGCCCAGGGGTGAGGATGGGAATCGGAAGCTGATCCTCGTTTCAGGCCAAACACTAACAGCACAGGCCACAATAAATATCTAAAAATATGATCTGCAGTTGTTATTAACTGCTGAGCTTTTATTCTTTTCCCATACAAGTAATTTGCTCTAGTAATCATGAACAAGAGGCTCACAAACATCAGCAGGGTAATCTGCCCAGACATATCTCCAAAGTCAGGGACTGGAATCGTTATGAAAAACAAAGGCACATTTCAAAGGTGTTACTCGAAAAGCATTAAGACTAATAACTATTCATATGGGATAGAAGAAAATAATTATGAGAATATTGTACAAGAATCATGTAATGTTTTGGGGCACAGCAGGAGTTACAGCAATTATATTCAAATACATTTGCCCCCCCTGGGAACAGTATGGAGTTACCTAGCCCAAACACGCAGATACAATACAGATAGCAAAATCTGTCGATCAGTTTAAGTGATCAAAGAAAGAAAAAAGGACTTTCTTGAATGTTTAGCTCAAAGCCACCCATGCAGATACATAACTAAGATGACAAAACCAGGAGTGATTACTGCCAGTCACACAAGTCTAAGACATTTCCTTTGTATGCCAAGCTAAGCTGCACTAGCTCCATGTCCACCGGTGTCCAACCACATGTGGTTATTCACATCTACCTACAATCCTTCTTCTTTCTTGGGGTAACCAACTGGTTCATGAATTTGTAAGGCATCTCTAGAAAGAGATGGAAACGCTGCTGTCTGATAACCAGGACCATCCTCTGAATGCGGGTACCAGAGTTCTGACTGATCCGAGTTAAAGTTGGAAATGCAGCAGGAAAGCTATGACATAGTGGCCATCACAGAGACATGGTGGGATGACTCATATGACTGGAGTGCTGCTATGTGTGGCTACAGGCTCTTCAGAAAAGACAGGCACCGTAGGAGAGGTGGAGGGGTGGCTTTATACGACTGTTAAACTTGAGGTCAGCAGTGACAAGGTTGAGTGCCTGTGGACCAGAATCAGGGGGAAGTCCAACAAGACTGACATCCTCAGGGGTGTCTGTTCTTAGACCGCCCAACCAGGACGATGAAGGAGATGAATTATTCTACAAGCAGCTGGCAGGTGTCTCAAAATCGACACCTCTTGTTCTTGTGGGTGACTTTAACCTGACAGATACCTGCTGGGAGCTCAATACTGCACAGAAGAGGCAGTCTAGGAATTTCCTAGAGTGTATAGGGGACAATTTCCTTCATCAGCTGGTAAATGAGCCTACCAGGGGTAAGGCCCCACTAGACCTACTGTTTATAAACAGAGAAGGGCTGGTGGGAGATGTAGTGGTTGGAGGCCACCTGGGGCATAGCGACCATGAAATAATAGAAATAATAGAGTTTTCAATACTCAGAGGTGCAAGGAGAGCCATTAATAAAACCTCTACACTGGACTTCCGGAGGGCAGATTTTTGCCTATTCAGAAGTCTAGTTCAGAGCATACCCTGGGAAACAATGCTTAAAAACAAGGGGGGCTAGGAGGGTTGGACACACTTCAAGCAGGAGGTTTTGAGTGCACAGGAACAGGCCATATCAGTGTGCCGAAAGGCTAGCTGGCGGGGAAGACAACTGGCTTGGCTAAACAGGGAGATTCTGAAGGAAATCAGAAATAAAAAGAGAGTTTACTGACTGTGGAAAGAAGGGCTGGCTACTTATAAAGAATTTCTGAAAATAGCTACATCATGCAGAAAAAAAATCAGGGAAACAAAAGTGCAATTTGAAGTCAATTTGGCCAATTCTGTCAGGGATAATAAAAAGTCCTTCTTTAAATACGTTAATAACAAAAGGAGGGGCAAGGAAAACCTCCATTTTCTGTTGGACTTTGAGGGAAATACAGTTAACAAAGATGAGGAGAAAGCTGAGGTACTTAATACCTACTTTGCCTCAGTTTCTACCAGTAAGACAGGTGGCCCCCAGGACAACTGGCCTCTGGAGGTGGTTGGCAGAGATAGGAAGCCAAAGAGCCCCCTTGTATTCCAGGAAGAAATAGTTGGTGACTTCCTGAGCCATCTGGATCCTCACAAGTCTATGGGACCAGACAGAATCCATCCTAGGGTGATGAGGGAGCTAGCAGAAGAGCTCGCCAAGCCGCTCTCCATCATCTTCCAACAGTCCTGGCTCACTGGGGAGGTCCCATATGATTGGAAATCGGCAAGTGTTACCCCAATCCACAAAAAGGGCTGCAAAGCTGACCCTGGCAACTACAGGCCTGTCAGCCTGACCTCAGTGCCTGGCAGGATTATGGAGCAGATCACCCTGAATGGAATCACACAGCATCTTCAGCATGGACAAGGGATCAGACCCAGCCAGCATGGGTTTAGGAGGGGCAGGTCCTGTCTGACCAACCTGATCTCCTTTTATGATCAGGTGACCCGCCTGGTGGATGAGAGGAAAGCTGTAGATGTGGTCTATCTAGACTTCAGCAAAGCCTTTCACACCGTGTCCCATCATATACTCCTGCAAAAGCTGGTAGCCCATGGCTTGGACAAGTGCCCTCTCTGCTGGGTTCAGAACTGGCTGAAGGGCCGGGCCCAGAGAGTGCTGGTGAATGGGGCTGCATCCAGCTGGTGGCCACTCACTAGTGGTGTCCCCAGCGGTCAGTGTTGGGTCCAAGGGTTGGACTTGATGATCTCTGAGGTCTTTTCCAACCCAGTCAATTCTGTAATAACATCTTCTGGTGACAACACCAAGGACTTTTCTCCTTAGGTCTTTTCAGAAACATCGTTTTACACTGCTAAGCTGCATTACAGGAAAATAATAATAAATAATTTTTAAAAGAGTCACCTGTCTACCTTAAAATTAACGACTGCTTACATTCAGAAAAAAATTCCAGAAAACTACGTTGGCATAGCAAAGGGAAGGATGGGCATCTGTGTGCCCAGATAGGAAAGCAGATGTCTATACGTTATTCCATTGAGATACAGGCTACACCTCTAAAATTATTTAGGAGACACTGCTTTAGAGACTGATTTTTAAACAACTTTTACCCACTGCCTAAACAGGTTCTATAGTGGCAATTTCTTTAATTTTCATTCAAATGACCATAGTTTTGCCATATATAAAACTCATCCTACTTCTATATTTAAAGGTTCCAATAACCTGCAGCTGTCTTATCTACAGAGCAGTGGGTGAAACAAGAGAGTTATCATGTGCACCCAGCTGAATTTAACAGTTATGAACAGCAATTTTAACATCTGAATAACATGAGAATCAGTAGCCAAAAAACCCTTTTTTTTTTACATTCAGTAACAGTAAAAATTTTTAGAGAGAGCTGGAACTATCAGAAGATTTTCCTTTTAACAACCAGTATGCAAGAGGTTAGTACTTCACTAAACAACTCAGCAACATCACTAGATGACTGGCAAATACTTTAATAAATTCATCATTTATAAACTCTAACTAAAATGCAACTAAAAGCAAGTACTAGTACTAATCAGTGGATGATCGTTTGACTTTCTCTTCTCACCATTCAGCCACACAGCTCCTAAGCAAACGTACAGACGTGCTAATCGATTTCCTGCTGAGGTGACTCCTTCCCATGTACAGGATCTGTACATTTGACTGTTGATTATAGACAAGCTTTGGCAGGTCCCTGTGGCAAGCGAGCGTGAAGGTGGTTCAGTCCCGCCTTCAGAAAGGCGACTCACGACGGACATAAGGATTTAAATAAAAATGGAGAGAGGGAGGAAAAAAAGCCCAAGAATATTAAAGCTACAAAGACATTCAATTTTAAAAAGTCAGTCTTTAATAAAAGAATAAAATTATTATTTTTAAGCTTTATTATCCCCCGTGCAGAGTCAATTCTGCTGCTCACAAGTCACCTTTACGGAAGTTAAATCCATTAAAAGCTCAGGATATTACCAAAGCCATTTCTGACCCCACAGTGCAGAGAAACTCGGAGGAACAGCCACTACAGTTTAGAGTAAAACTTGGTTGTTGGAGGGCACAAAAGCGACAAGAGCTCCCTTCGATAGCTTAGATGCTGAGGTAATGCTGAATGAAAGCAGTGGACGCAAACAAATGAATCGTAGCTTCAGGCTGGAGTAATATCAGGTGCATCTCTACACCCCGAGGGCTCAACTCCTACACTTCTTAAGTCCCTCCCCTGAAACAACCTCCTGCAGTTTCACTTAGAGCCCAAGCCCAGAACAGGTACTTCTCTCCCAGCAGTGACAGCTCCAGCTTCCCACAGGGATCCCCTGGAAGGCTGCAGACATCTATGTGCCTGGTGAGTACACTTCTTTAGAGCCTTTTTTTTGCCAATAAAGTGTGTTTGTATTAACATCTAACGAGTAAATCAGAGGTGTTCATTTAGCAGCTGTCTCAAAAGCCTGCGTTACTCTCAGCAGGTGCATTTACTGCACCAGTTCAAGCTTTCAGCAGAAAGTTTCAACAGGACAGAGAAATATTTCAGTTTGAGAGAAAAACTAACCCTTGTGAGTTTTTACAATACCTAACTCTCGTCGATGCGAAGTGGTTTAAGTACCTTCTTTTATACAGGAAGTTAAAGTGTTATACTGAAGTATGACAAAAAGCTGCATTGCTTAAAATTGCTGTATTTAGTCTGCCAAATATTCTTCTCAGCGTAGTATCAGGTTAATCTGAAAAGCTTGTATAAAAATAAAGTGCTCTTGTTCTGATTTATTATTTTCCAGCTTCTGGGAAATTAGCACCAAAAATTGGATTGTTTTGAATTATTATCTCTCTAGTCAGTTCAAGTGTACTAAGACTTCGAATTATTAATATTTACAAAGATTTTTATTTCTTATCCACACTGCCTAACGAACTTATTTAATGTGTTTCTGTACTTCCCTCACACACACACAGACATTGCGCGATCCTCTCCGCTCCCTTCCCGTCCTCACCAACCCACTCCTCTCACTCGTGTTTCCTCCTAATTAACAAACAGTTGCGTTAAAATTTATCTTTCAGTATATAGGAACTGGAAGTTTAGAAGGGAGTGGTGGTTAATCACTGGAAAATCTTCAGCTAGAATAAAACTCACAAATCTTGTTCTTGCAACACTCTAGGTAGGTGACAATGGCATGTCCTTGAGTTATGCAATAATGCCACATCACAATATTTTAATTATAGCATGTCCTTCAAAATGTTCCACCCCAGTGAGTACTCCTGGTCAGAGAGATCAACAGCACCAAAAGGACACTGCAATAATAATGGAGTGTACATGACAAACTGTTACGCAGTTTGCTAAAGCAGTGTCCTAAAAAGAAATATAATTACTGTCCCTGCTTATAATAAAAGACATTTGGAAATTTACTCTTTGATCAACTGGGCATCTTAAACAATTTAGTCTACTTAAAAACCTAAAAACCAACATGCACATATATATATGTACATATATACGTGTATGCGTATGAATGCTTATGTGCATATATGTGTATATACTTATACCCACGTACATTTTTGTTTATATATTTATTCACACACACATGCACACAATGTTAAGGATATTCTTGTTTTCTGGACTTGCTGGTATGTCAAAGGCAAGAAGGTAGCAACAGCAGACTCGGAGGAATAGGAGGAAGAAAACTTGGGGCTTTCAGTCTCGGGCTGGAAAGGGCTACAAGTGAGAGCCGTGAGGATACGCTGACAGGAAACAAACACCCGAGACAGCCTCAAGTTAAACCAACATTATCCAAATAACCTGTTTGCAATCAAAATATAAATAAACACCACTACTACCTTTCAAATGTAGAAAGATAGAATCCTAATAATACATAAATCTCTGCATTTCTAAAATCAGGTGTAGGGGAAATAAATTCTCACTCTAAAAAAAAAAATCACCCGAAAGTTATCTTGCTACTGAAGAATTTTTTCTCATTTTAAAGGATATTACAAGTGATGGCATTCAAGTTTGAGGAAAATCTACTGCTGGTTTTGATTTTTCTTTCTAATACTAAATTTTAATGTGGTAGGACAAAACATATGTTGTACAACTGCAAAAAACTACCATTACTTAGAGCCAGTTTTAATTGCTTGCACCTATTTTAAACCATTAATGTCTTTTCCAGCTGTCTGTGTGTGATCAAATAGTTTTAATGATCAAATACGTATCTCTGCCAGATACTCCTGTTTTTTACTCAAATTATCCTTCTTGTCTGGGTTTAGAAATATAGTATTACTGGCATTTTTAAAGCATGAGGAAAAAAATAAAGGGATTAAATAGTAAAAGAGAGAAACAAACCATTCATCTGGCTGACACCAGCCTACATTTACGAGAAGGTAAACACCCTGGCAAATAAGCTACTCGTCCTACAGCTCCGCAGTCGGAGGAGCAGGTCCGGGGAGCAGCCGTCTGCAGGCTGAGCGCCACCAAAACTAATTAAAAGCAAAAGAATAAGCTGTTGCAATTCTCTCCTACTGTACGCGCGGCAAAGAAGCTCCGGTGCTCGGAATCTCTAACATGAAAACTGCAACGATGCGTTTTGTCTTATTAAGAAACGATAGTTAGTACTCGGCTCAACAGGAATAACTTGAATCAAAGTTAAACAGCAAGTACAAAGTCGGGGTGGGGGGGAACAGGACACACAGGAATTTGCGTTATTAAGCAAAGGAAAGCTAGCAGAACAAGAAAATCTAATTAACATGTCTCTATTACAAATGCTGCACCTGAATGCAAATTCAGACTGTTATCATAAATGGCTCAGCTAAGAATGTAATGGAGTTTTGACAACAATATTTTTTTTCGAGAATAATTAGTCAAAGTACTTCCAAGAAGATATAAAGAACAGCAGGTACGAACTGACATGACCGAGTCCATTACAAACTGCCCATGTTAGTTATACATCATTAGTCAGAAGAAAAAACAAAGCAACAAGCTCACTTAAGGCAGAAAAAAAGTCCAGTCACCTATCTGGACACCCCCCCCCTCCTACGCCTCGGCATATTTTTTAATGTACAGGCATTATTCTTAATCATTCAAAGGAATTCTGGTTCTCATTATTTAAAATATTTTTAATACTGTATGATTTTTTTTTAATTTGCTGAATTACCATTGTAACCAGACTCCAATGACAAGACTTGAACATGCAGCTGTATAATTCAGGTTTTTGTTCATTGTTGCAGTATTGGTATCCAACTCAAACCACCAAAAAAGCTTTGCCAAAACCTGAAAAATGAAAAGCTACTTCTCTCCATGTTCCCTTTTCTTCAGTCTGCTGCATATTTAATCATTTGTTAATTTCAAGAAAAAGCTTGATTGTTTTTTCTAGTTACACAGCAGCTTTGCATTTTTCAGGGTGCCCTCACAATTACTATTTTAACAAAATTAACATTTCTATGACATCAGAAACAACATTTAATACAATTTGCTAAAATTACTATACCTGATGAAACAAGCAGCAATTCGGTAGCTTTGCCTTCAGTTTTCATAAGGTTGCATGTCATTTTCTATTCAATAATCTCTGATTTAGAATGCAAAACATCTCTAACTAAAATCTCACAGCATGTAATTAGGAACAATTCTTTTCCTAAAGTGAGTATTTTAACACTGCTAATTCAAACCTATGTGTAAAAAGCCTTTTTTTCTAAAAAAAAAGAAAAAATATCGAGCTATACTAGCCAGTCTTACAATTAGTATTCCTGTAGTTTCGGGTAACACAATAGATACAGTACGTGGTTTTGCAACAGTCATCATTTTGATAATGATGCTTATAGTTCATGATGAAATCATCAGTTTTTAGATCTCTGCCATAACACATCCTATAAAATCATGAGAACTTGACTCTGAGAGTTTCTCACGCCTTCAGAATCAGTGAACATAATGGAACAAGCCGATACAAGCCCTCCTGACTTATCTACTGGGCAAATCCTCAGGCTGTGTAAAGTATCCACAAACTCAGTTTTTCTGAAGAAAGGCAGATAGATCATTCCCCATAAATCAAATACTGCCAGACACTTTTTACTTGAATTAATACACTTGAGTGTCCGTGTTAACTATACGCAGTATGTTAGGAGCCACGCAGCAGAAGAATGTGAAATGTGTTTATCACGCAGAAGATTCTATTAGTCAGATATTGCAGCACTCATTTCTCTTAATTGAATTAGGAAGAGGAAGAAAATTGGTGTGGTTTTATCCTTCGAGAGATTGGCCACTTTTGAGGTATCCATTGAGATTAGGCTGTGAGGAAATGTCGTGCCGGTGAAAAGAGGGGGTTGGTCAGTCTCTCAAAGAGCCAACTCAGCTCTCCAGTCCAACCAATCTACTCCACACCCGCGTTGCACCCAGCAGGAAATTCCCTCCCTCTCTCCCCAACCAGCCCGACAAGCTTGTCCCACATCCAGCCGCTGCCAGGACCTGCCTCTTCCCACCCTCCCACCTCCACTCCTCTCTCAACAGCTCCACCTAGATTTCTACTTTCATCTTCTCAATGAACGTGCCTTCGGTTCTCAAGGCAAACGCTTTCAAGCCGGTAGGAGCGGCAGGTGATGGGCACTGCTGAAAATCAGGCCATTTCTGGCCACAACTGCACGTCTGGGTCAAGTCTGGCATCTAGAATTAGAAAGAAACCAACCCACAACACACCGTGTGTTAAAAGGGGGAACACAGTTAAAAGGATGTATCACTGTGTATTTAGCTCCATCTTCCACTACAGCTAATTTTGAACTCTGTGTTACAGTTCCTGCACCAGCAGCTGCACAAGTGGTGTTTTCCGGCACCCCCTGGTCCCTGAGACACCACGGACTGGCCTCCTCTCTTCACCTGGGCAGACGGATTCTAGAAACCTGAAAAACTGGAAATATCAAGAAGCTAAACGCGAGGAAAGCTAACCACAAGAAAGTTTTTATAAAGAATCATTACATTTAATTGTTTACAGCAGAAAAAAAAATGAGTCTCCTCAAAGAACGTAAACCAAAGAAGCCTCATTACATCCCAAGACCACCAGGGAAGCCATTTAAGTACAAGTGCTTTCAGTGCCCCTTTACTTGCAATGAGAAATCCCATCTTTTTAACCATATGAAATATGGCCTCTGCAAAAACTCCATTACTTTAGTATCAGAGCAGGATCGCATTATCAAGTGTCCAAAGACCAGTTCCTTGGAGCCCAAACAGATCAATCAGCTTGAATCTACAGTCAAACCGACCTCCTCTAAATCTGTCACAAATGGACTGTCGAATCTCGATTCAAAGCCTCAATATCCTTTCGCAAAAGAAGACACCAAGGAAAACGTTGAATTACAAAACCAGGCACCAAACACAGCAATTCAAGGACAAAAACCTGCGATTCAGAAGGAATTAACCCCGGCCAGTACAGCAGAAAGCGCTATCAGCATGCAGCCCCTTTTGGACAGCATTGTGAGACCCTCGGCTTTCGTTCCTGTAGGAGAACACAGAGACAGTAAAGGCCCGGACACTAGCGAAGTATCTGAAATTATATCAGTCTCTAACAAAAGTTCACCTTTTCACACTAAATCTGCATTTCATGCACCAAGTCACCCATGGAAAGCTGGTTCTCCTTTCCTCCCAGAGTTCCCACATAAAGTTGCTCCCACGAAGGGCTTTGGTTCCATTTCACCCTACATGCAACCGATGATTCCCGAGTACTCACCCCATTTTTATGAGCACAGGCTGGCTATCTACACACCTTACTTGCTTCCAGGTAATTCAGAGTGTGAGAGCTCTGCTCTCTCTGTCTACGGCACACAAGATCAAAGACACTTTCTTCCTCATCCTGGGCCACTTCCAAAACCCATAAATCCGTCGGCATATGAACACTATCGATTGTTCCAACAATATCATTCCACTCCTCCGATACCATATGGATTTTGTAGGCCAACAGATCCTCCATTTTACAGATTCTCACACGTAGCTGGTATTAACAGAGATCAAAATTCTCACCTCATGGAAGAAACTACCTTGCTATATCCAGCTTCTTTAAGCCCATCTCAACAATATCCTCTAAGTTCACACAAAAAACAAGCAGATTACGAAAAAGAAATGACATTATTGCATGCCAAAAGTCATTCCAAAGATGACCAAAATGAACGAGAGAATGCTAAAATGAGCCCTCTCGCAGGAAGCGCAGCAACCGGCTCCCCCGGCAGACCTAGCCCGACCAACTTCACTCAGACGAGCCACGCATGCGAAGGCTTATTTGACCTCTCTAACAAGTCGTCTTCCACATCGCTTGGCAAGTATGATCAACCAGAAGAAAATGTGACAGCTTTCAGACCTGTGAGAAAAAGCACTGATCAACCAACTCTAGTGCAAAGTGTGCAGACACAGCAAGAGAGAGAAGATTCACCTACCAGGTAAAATAATAAAATCACTTTGCAAATTCTTGTCGTTTACTAGGGACACACAGAGATAGACACATTTCATGTAATGCCCCTAAAGTATATTTAAATTTACAGCATTATTTGTTTTATATAACTGCGCAAAACACAGTACAACTCACAGTTGCTATAGTGAGTGGAACCACTCATTCTCCTTAAGTGTGCCAGGTATTTCCAACACCATTACTATGCACGTGTCTGTGTATGTCAGGGAATTACCTGTATTATAGTGATGTGTACAGCAAAAGGGACACGGGGGAGTTAAAAGGAGAAAGAACAAGTGTCAGGCTTCTAGATAGATTGTTTTCCCTTTTTCCTGCCCACTTCCTCAGCCTTAATTGAAAAGAGCAGCTGACAGTAAACTCTCTTTAATCCTCATTTCTTTCAGCATTAACGTCACTGATGAAGATCCACATACACAGAATGAAGGTCATAACAATGAAGGCTCACTGTCCAACACAGAAGATGACACAGGGATAGTTCCCCTTAATCTTTCAAAAAAGGCTGACACAAACACAGGAGCTGCTCATGAGCACACCTACAAAACCACGTCCAAAACAGAAAGTCAGAACTTTCTAGAATTGCAAGACATGCCTCTGAACCTCTCGGTAAAAGATTCCTGTAACACAGGAAGCCTGAAAACATCATTCCACAGTCCATCCCACGAGAATGGTGCTGCTACTTCTCCAAACACCGAAAATGACGCCTCCCGGGAAGATGCGTGTAACCCCAAGAACACTATTAACGGTGCCTGCGACAAGTCGTCTTTCACACCTCACAGCAACGAAGCTCAAGACTTAAGAATAATTGACAGCTGTGATGAACAGAAACAAACAGCGGCCGTAGCTCTGTGTCAGCTGGCTGCGTACAGCCCCAGCAAAGCCAGGATGGACGGCGACGGGCAGAGTCCGCAGGACAGTAACGCTGCCTGTACAGAAGCTACTCTTAAATCTTCTGAGACTCAGGATACTCAGTGCAACCAAAAAGTAAAAGGACAAAAAAGGACAAATCAAAAAGAATCGGCAAAGTCCCAGCAAGGCGCTAAAAGAGTCAGGCCAAATGACTGTAGCAGAGTCTTCACTTTAAGGAAGAGAACAAGGGTATCTTAATACTGCACCTCCCAATGAGTTTCTGCTCACAGAAGCTACTTATCAGCAACATCAGAAAATGTCTACAAACCATGTCTCATTGGTTTTGGTCCATGACCAGATATGTTCAATCTCTCCCATGTAAATAATGTTCATAATTTTATATTAATATTTTTAAGCAACTGAACTTTGCCTTGTATGAGCTCAGATTTTGATGAGTGAATTTTTGCATTGGTTACTAAAGCCAAAATGAATCTTCCAAGGTTTTTTGCAATTGTATTAATGTAAAATAACTTTTACAACTTCTTAAAAGACGTTTAAGCTCTTGAAACAATATTGTTCAATAACATACTGTCGTACTCTTTTTCAGGCTTAATTTCATTTAGTAGGAGTTTTTTTTGTCTTTTTTCTTTGAAAAATGTTTTATTTCACTGTGCAGTAGTTTAAATTAGCTTAAGATTAAACCTGGCTATTTAGAATTTACTGTAAAAACTGTTTATTGTGTGAATGCACTTTGCCATTATGCTGTAATACAAACCAGCAGACCAAATTTTGTTACTTGGAGGCAGGCGCCAGTTTAAGCAAGCTTGGCTAAGCAAGCTTTGCTTCTGTCAACTAAGAACAAGATTGAAGTTAAGCCAAAGCAAGCCTGCACCTATTTCACAAACAACTTTAACTGAACCCCCTATGAAAACAATACTGAAAATTTGAAGAGCTAAACAATTTAGGTGCCTGATCCTCTAAGGTGAGACAGACACTGGGCAACTTTCAAACTCCAAGCCTTGAAGTTATTTATATAATTTATTTCACCTGAGGCAATCTCTCCTGGTGCAGGTCTTATTTCAGTAAACACATATGCCTAATTATCAGTGTGCTTCTCTATACATCCTAAAACTGTTTTCTGTTTCTATAACTGTGTATATAAACTTCCAATTTTTGAAATAAATCTGTGACCTGTACTTAAAACATCTGGCAATTCATTAATGAACACAAATACATTCACTCCTCTATCTGTAACATGCATTTTGAAGAAAAATTAGCAAAGAAATCAGCTAATTTTTCAATTTCCAAGTACAATTCGGCATGGAATACCAATCAACTCTAAAAAAGGAGCTTTCTTCAGTGAAAGAAGTTCACTGTGCAGATTAATTCATCTGTAAATTAGCACCATAGGAAAAATCTCAGAATTTCGTCTGTCTTAAAGCTTCTGCGGGGCTTATACAAACTGCTATAAAAGTTTAATTAAAACAAGGCTGCTCCACTGTATAAACACCCCGTATAGATTTGCACAGTATGCGCTGTCAGCCTAAGTAAAACCAACCCAGACTAAGTATTATTCACTTAAAATTATGGGTATACATGTCTCCTTGATTCATTATACGGATAGGGGACATCCTCACCTGACTACACGTTACTAGTACCTATAAACCTACGTGAGGAGCAGCACTGCATTCAATGCAATGAAGAGCTCTTGGATTTTATTTCTAATTTCTTGCGCTATGGTGTTTTGAGCTAACAGCTCAGCCAGAGCATTGCAAGAAGTTTACCATTAATCAGTAAATTACAGGGGTTAATTTGCTGAGCTAACAAATAAACAAACAAAAAAGTAACCACACTGATCTTTAAACTTTCATAGAGCTTTTCCTAGATTATCAAAATACAAAATATCAACCTGAGTTTCAACAAAGGGAATATGGTAACAGAAAAAGTCCAATTAACTCAGATTACAAAAGCAAGGCAGTTAGAAAGTATGATGGATCAAGTTGTACGTGATGCAACAAGGAGAAAAATCTTCCTTCATAGGATCCCAGAATGTCAGGGATTGGAAGGGACTTGGAAAGCTCATCCAGTGCAATCCCCCCATGGAGCAGGAACACCCAGATGAGGTTACACAGGAAGGTGTCCAGGCGGGTTGGAATGTCTGCAGAGTAGGAGACTCCAAAACCTCCCTGGGCAGCCTGGGCCAGTGTCTGTCACCCTTACTGAGATGTTTATGTCCATCTCTTTCCCAGAAAGACCTTGCTGCCATGATTGTTCTCTCCTTCCCTATCTTAGTGTCATCTTTATCATACAAGAGCAAAAGTAATTAGAAAAGGGAAACCAACAGGAGGCTAGCTGCTCAAAAACTGTCACATGCAAAACAGATACTGTATTGGACATGAGCTCTTTTCATGGAGACAGAATAATAAAACCAGTATTAAATACCATATTTTACAGTTTCTTTTAGAATAAGTCAATAGATCTTCAGAATAGAAAAGATTTGGCAACCTCACTTACTTGTATGAAACAGCAGTTTTGAAACATTTTGGAAAATTAGTGCTGAACTTCTCTGTTCAACATAGGAGAGCCAGATGAGATCAGAAGAACCAACCAGCCCAAGACTTTGCTGGAAAGGTGTGCAATAGTGGATGGCTACTACTACATTATGCTTTTGTCATTTCACCTTTATACAAAACTGACCAAAATCACAAACCAGAGAACTACTTTCCCATCAGTATCTCTGTACTTCAATGTATGTTGATATATACAGAACACACTAAGAAACAATTTCTCTGCCATGTTCTTTCTTTCCATCCTGCTATTTCAAAAACCCTTTAAAAATTAGAAAGTTCATTGTATAAATTACGCAAAATTGGCTCCAATATTTAATCAGAAAGAAACAGCATAAGCAACTAGCTTTAAAGTGCAAGTTACTCATCAATTATTTAATATATTTTATTTAAATAATGACACTTACACAATATAGAGACATACAGAATTATTTTTACATAACTGTACAAAGAACCATGGGAGGGAGGAAGAAAGAAGAAAACCCCAAGCAACTACTTTCATATTGGAAAGAAAAATTTATTAAGTATAAAAAGGCACACCCAAGACAGTGCTTTTCACACAAGTACCTTAAATATCCCCATAGGCGTATTTTTTACTCTAGAAGTCAATCCTACAGCCATTATTCATCACACTCACATCAGCAAATTCCAGTCTATTGCCACATATTCAATCTCTAATACCGTAAATTAATTCATGGACTTACTCACATTCAGCAACCACAACTCACCATCTGAAATTCGGGAAGGGAGTAACAATCCTCTTCTGCCTAATTCAGCCAGGGCCAAGCACCCGCCATGCCAGGCATTGTCTGTTTCCTGGAAACTAAACGGAGAACAAAACCAAGTTTTGTTAAGACCAGCCTTCCCTTTTCGGATTTCATTTTTCATGGTGAATTCCTAACATTTTCAAAGACACATATTCCAAACCAGCATGTGTTTATTGTTTTAGTAATCCTGTTAGACTTCTAAAATAGAAGAATTACAAGTTGAAAGTCTTGTCCATTTTATGAAACGTAAATACTGCTATAAATGTGTTAAAATAAGCAAAAAAAAACCCATTTATCAATATAAATGTAACCTCAATACAGAAGAGTACCATATCTGGAACTCATCCAGAAAGGGAAAACAACTTTCTAGTACACCAGCAAAAGATGGAGATTTACAGAACATTTCCAAACTAACTAATGAATTTAGTGCCAAACACAGTCCTTAACTAGCAGAAGAGGTACATATGATAGTTTGCAATAAACAGATTATACGAGTTTATACAGCGAGGAAACAGTGGTGTTTATAGACCTTTAAAAAACATAAAACAAATCAAAGCAACTTGTAGTGAACATGGCAGAAAAATACCAAAACCAGAACACGATTTCTGGTGGATTGGCAGATAAAGGAGTGAAAAGGGGAAAGGCGTGTGCTGGATGGTTAAACATGCAAAAAGTTCATTTTGTATTAAGCTGGGCATAGTAACCTCAGAATAACACATTGAACAGACGGGGTCATATCAAAGCTTTTCCTCTCCCAGTGTCCTCTCTCTGACACAGACCAATAGCAGATGCTTGGCCAAAGCCCAAGCGCAGGGGATCGTTCTCTCGTCAGCCTCCCCCTGGCTTTGGCACAGAGTCCTCCCCAGCCAGAGGCTGCAGCCAGAATGTCCTGTTAATGACCTCTGATGGGCTTTCTCACATTCATTTATATAATCCCTTTCTGAACTCCCTCTACACTTTCAGCTTCCATAACATCCTATGGCAATGACCTCCAGAGTTTCATTATAATTGCATGAAAATGAACTTCCTGATGCTTCCCAGTTCTCGCATTATGAAAAAGAGTGAACAGTAAACAATTACTTGCTTTCCTTCTTTCTTTCATATTTATTATTTTATATATCTCAACTATATCCCTCTACTTTTTCTTTCCATTTGGAAGAATCCCCACCAGTTAAATCACTTGTCAGTGACTCAGTTTTGTTATCCCTTCCGTCCCCGATCATACCTAATGCTCCATGTCCTTCCTTCTTCTGGCAGTTGCTGAGCACTCACTCACTCACATTTTGACAGAACTATTGGTGACTTCAAGGTCTCTCTCCTGAGCAGTAGCAACTGTTTTATATCTAGCTGCATTTTTCCCTAAGTGCATTAGTTTGCCCTCATTAGCTATTATGTTTCATGTGCCATCTACTGTCTAGGTACTTAACTTAGGCTTAGATAACATTTTCTGTCACCTTTATTTTTCACTATATTAGCTATCTTTAAATCATTATTTGATTTCCTCAGCCCATTGTTCACCTTTTTTCCAGGATCTTTATGAGTATCTTGAGCAGCACAGGGCTCATACAGACCCATGCGGGACTGTGCTGATAATCTCACTACATCGTGAAAAATTATCACTTATTTCTTCCCCATTTCTTGTCTTTTCATTTCTCTACATAGAAGAAATCATTCCTTCTTATCATAAGAGATCTAACTTAAAGTGGCTCTGATGAGCAACTGACTTACTCTTATTTTGGTCACTAAATATATAGTGCAAAGAATACAGAAGAGATGCCCCTTGTCCTTGTATACATTCGTTCCCAGGTGTTCCTGAAGAAAACAGGTCACTCAATTACTAGTTGGATTACTCATCCCTATGACTCGAAAACAAGGAAAGAAAACACAGGGAGTACAGGTCTTTGAAGCTCCAGGGATAATTGAGATCAGCAGCACCTCTTAAATTAATCACCGTAACGCAGTGGAAGTATCGGCTCAGTAGATACTTTCCTTGCAAGTTTTTAAGACTTCATACCCTCTTTTTTTAATATGTTATCCTTCGAGCTGGTATTTTTAATTTGTATTCACAATCAATATGAGAAGATTTTTTTAAACTGAGTACATCTGTTTGATAGAGTATTTTTTGCGAATAAAGAAATTATTTTTATTATTAGCTTAGCCCAAAACACTAGTTCAGATCTTAAAACTCAAGTACTCAATGTAGACCTGAAGAGCAATTTGATATTAAAAAAGCATATAATACTTTTAAAATAATTTATTCCTTTACATGCTCTACCCGGATGCAGAAACAAGACATCCAACAATAAAGAAAAGAACATCCTAGCAATATGTGAGCAAACTGAAGTTTCAGTGAGCCCAAAAGCCTCTGACACAGACAACAATACATGCCTTCAGTACAGAATAAGAACAAGTGTAATGCAACACCCACAGAATCCCAGAATGTCAGAGATTGGAAGCGACCCTGAAAGCTCATCCAGTGCAATCCCCCGGCCGGAGCAGGAACACCCACATGAGGTGACACAGGAAGCTTGTCCAGGTGAGTTTTGAATGTCTCCAGAGTAGGAGACACACTTCAGTTTGGTCCTAATAATATAAAATCACTTCCATGCCATTCTTGATTTCCTATTATACCCCATTTATTCCTCGGTCTTTCCTAGATGTTTTAACCTTACCCCACATAAAGATTGCTTCTTCTCTCTGATGATCCTCAGAACCTTTTGAATATCTTTTCCAGTTCTACTAGGTCCCTGAAGATGCACGCAACACTCAAGACACGAGCACACCAGGATTTTTTAAAGCAGCAAATTAATTAGCCTTTTTTATTTTTATTTTTCCAAAGCTCAACTCCAGTCTTCCACCTTCAGAGTGGAGTCAAGATGAAGCATTAGGAATAATTGCTTTATTTAACACCCTCAGCACATCCATGCCTTAGAAGATTTTGAAATCTAAGAGAAAGGCAACAAAATTTACAGGTTTCTAGACTTGTCTTGCTAACCATGGCCTTCCCATTTTGTAAGCAGACATGTTTCAGATGCTTGTTACATTTGGAAAAAGGTTTTTACCTGAAACAGTCCAACAGAGACCCGATCACGTCATCTGCTAATTCTTTTGGAAGTCTTCCAGTTATTCTACCAATTCTAAAGAAGTTAAAAAACAAAGAATACAGTGATTCATTAGTACTGCATTTGATTAATAAGTTACATGAAAAATTTAGTTACTGAAAATTTACAATAAGATGACTGACTTAAAGATGACAATGTACTACCCTAGCACCACTACCCTCAAGAAACAGCCTCAAACTTGAAGCAAAAGCTACACAGTAGCCAACTTAACACAGAAATACATTTTTTAAGTGGAAGAGAACAAAACATTTTGAAGAAATGCTACTTTACATTCTTCGAGTTTCATCCAGAGAGTTTATTTCTAAACCTATCTGAAATTTACTTAACAATGGACCCAATCTTATATGCACCCAGAAAAAGACACAAACATGGCTTTACACCATGAGCAGTGCTAAAGCCATTTGAACTAACTGTGAATATTGACAATACACACAAATTATCAATCATCGATTACATCAGACTGTATTTCTAGGTTGTTTATTAGAGTGACCATAAGAAACCTACCCTTTTGCTGCAGACCACCTGACAATAGTGTCTTTGTCTTTCAGTCCAACCAACAATTGCTCTGCAGATAATTTAAACAGAACAGATTATTCTCATTTAACAACAAAAGGTTTTCTTAAAATGTTCAAAATTCATTTTTCTCTTAAAACACAGAATCCCAGAATGTGAGGGATTGGAAGGGACCTGGAAAGCTCACCCAGTGCAATACCCCCATGGAGCAGGAACACCCAGATGAGGTTACACAGGAAGGTGTCCAGGCGGGTTGGAATGTCTGCAGAGAAGGAGACTCCACAACCTCCCTGGGCAGCCTGGTCCAGTGTCTGTCACCCTTACTGAGAAGAAGTTTCTTCTCAAATTTAAGCGGAACCTCTCGTGTTCCAGTTTGTACCCATTACCCCTTGTCCTATCATCAGTTGTCACTGAGAAGAGCCTGGCTCCATCCTCCTGACACTCACCCTTTTTTATATCTGTAAACATTAAGATGCTGAAGGGAGTGCAGCATCTCCCATGTGAGAAAAGGCTGAGGGAGTTGGCACTCTGGAGCTGGAGAAGAGGAGACTGAGGAGTGACCTCATTAATGTTTCCAGATATATAAAATTTTAAATTTGTCCTTCCATCTGTGAAAGGTTCAAGATATCTCTTTCATATCACTGAATAAAATTGGTAAAAGGTATTTCAATAACTCCATTCCCAAATCCACAACAAATGCTATAGTATTGAGTTCCCTCTTGAGATGCTGAAATCAGAATAATTTGACAAAAATATAGTGTAAACAGTTGCACAGGTTGAAATTTTAAATTCTAATTGTTCACTTAAGCACAAATAACCACATGACTTTCTTAGCACTAAGCAGGTTGTTTTCCAATATATGTTTAAGTAGCAATAATTTCTGTCCAGTTTTAACACACCTACAACATTTTCAATCTCTCCTGGAATGTCATATTCTTCTTCATCGTCATCTTCATTAGCAGCAGCTGTTATCACCCGATTCTGCACAACTGAGCCCTGAGCCTGCAGATTGGCAGCCAGGGATCGACAGCCACGCTGGTATCTGCACAAGAAACAGACACAGTTAATTTCTTTTTCTGATTCAAGTTCCAACTGAAATAGGTACATAATCCCATAGAGCCTGCTTGTCAAGTTACTGCACCTCCCAGTGTACGGCTCTCCAGTTACTTAGTGGCTGCTTTAAAGGAAAGGGAAAAGTATCCCATTCTCCTTCCTCCTGACCCACTTGTCTCTTTTCCAAAGCGAGAAGGGCCAGACTATTTAAATGGTTCCGTTTCATTATCTCTCCCTTCCCTGTTTCAGTATAACCTACTTTCCATTGCTGACAATAGAGAGAAGCAAATTTCCCATGCCCTAAAAACCTCTCCAAAACCTAAAAATTAATTAATAAAATCAACTTATTAAAAATTGTTTTTTAAGTGTTAAAGCTAGCTCAGTACTTTCTGCCCAAGCTCTACTCAGATATTTAGCCTGTGGTGTAGATACATTCTTACAAAAGATACACTTTACATGCTAAACTGACTTTTGCCATTGGGCAAAGCACATTCTCCACCTAAAAAGAATTTTCTATGCCTAAGGACGTTCTCAAAAGTTGGTAAAAGAAATACAATAAAAATAGTCACCAAGGGAGCCTGCAATTTTAAAATATCAGTGCGAGAAATCTAGAAAAGAGTTTGCCCTCTGGCAATCAGTAAAACCAGACACCAAAACCTGACTAATATGCAAAACACAAGTGGGATTGCAAACCACTTTTCCCCTGTGAACTTTCTATCGAATCAGGATAGAACTATGTAATGGAAAAAGTTATGTTCACTCTTACAAAATTTTACTAAAGTAACTTGAGTAACAAAGGTCACCATCTTCCCATCTTTACCAAATTATGCATTATATAGGAACAGGCTTCTGCTTGTGTAACATGCAACATGAAAAGTCAGAAGATCTGGCTTGTCACAGCACTAGTATATTTCACCAAAATTGAAAATATTACAAGAAACTAAATACAGTAGAAGAAATTCCCAAATAACACTGGGATTTATTTCTCTCTCTTTTAGGAAAGGTTAGGAGGGCAGGTGGCCAGTAGTCAAATGTATGGATTTAGATATTTTTAAGGAGTTTTTTAAATGCTTTTGGATTTATGTATTTATTTTTTAAGCTGTTTCAGCTTTAAACTAACCTCCATTTTGCTACCTTGGGTTTCACAAACGTCAGTCCAAGTCGTTGAACAAGTTTCATCCCTAATTTGCGAAGAACCATCTGATTACTTTCTGACAGCTTGCAGTTATCAAGACACTGGAGCACAGTAGCAGCTGTAAAAGAAAATAAACATGCTAGAAAAACGGCTTAAAAAAAAATACAGTAAGAAAATTTTGTGATGTTTTGAAAGCTCTTTAGAAGATTTAGATGTTTTAAAGGTATTAGTGAAATGCAAATGCCTTATTACCTACTTTGTAATAACTTTGACAGTGGTCAAATAGTGGCAATACCCTTCACCTACCAAACAGGAAAGATTGCTTTAAGGATTACTTTTGACTATGAAAATTATAATTAATCTAGATTCTGAGAGTATTTCTGCCTCTAATTCCCACTATAAGTAACACGTTCAAGTATCTTTTGGTGTCTAAGAAGTTTCAGTGGTCTAACAGGACCAGGAGTCAGAAAATCTACTTTCTGCATTCTACAAAAGTGTTCCCCTTCCTCATGGGTTATTTTCACGCAGCACCAACTTAACTTCTCTGGCACAGCCACTTTTATGAGGATGAACGTCCATAAACATTTAGACATGAGAAACACTGTGTATGTGTAAACAATCAGCAACAAAACCTTTCATTTGGGCACATCAAAGGTAACAAAGGTATTCGTCCAGCAAAGTAAAATAACTGCTATCAATAAAAAACCAACTAGTATTTTACAGTCAATTCTGACCATATTCCGGGATTCTCCGTGAGACGAACGTAATTCCAACATGTGTCTACGCTGTGCACAGACTTCTGTGTGGCAATTTTGTGTACCTGTCTAATTGCAGCTGTTGTATTCTCTTTTCACTAAAAACTTTTCTTATTTCAACAGTATCACTGCCTGATTTCAGTTGGGTCCTGTACACAGCGGGTTCTTTAAACTTGGGTTTTCTGAAATCTTGTGCTTATGTTAAAACTTGAAGATTTTCTGGAAAATTTTCAGCAGTAATACATATAAAACCAGTTTATTTATTTAAAATATTTTCCTCATCTTATATGTTCTGTGTTCAGCTTCTGTATTACAGCAATAGCCAATGTGATCAACTGACAAATCCTTTGATGAGCTGTTCCAGCATAACATTCCCCAGTTGCATCTGCTCCTCCCTCACGTTTTCTCCCCTCATTTTGCATGCTTTATAACTTCCCTGTTGATTTCACTCTTCACAGCACCACTGGTTATCAGTTTAATCTTCCCTTTTTTTACTGGGATGGTTGAAAACTAAAATCAGGACATTACAAACTTACCATATGGTAAACAATCTTCTCTTTTGCCATGTTTAAATAGCTGTGCCTACAATAAAATAGGGAAAATAGACATGAGAATATAGAGATTCTAAAGCACAATATAGCAAACATGTAGTTCTGAAATTCTTTTTAATTTTCCTGCAATAATCTGTAGAGTTTACTAATTTAAGTGGCATAAAAGAGTCTCAGGGCAAAGTTTTACTTCTTTGTAAGTCAATGCAAGTCGAGGATCCTGTAGCCCAGCCCTCCCCTCCCATTCACAATCACACCCGTGGGGAGCTGACTTGGCAAAAAAATGCCCAAGAGAGAATGAAAAAAGGAAAAGAAACAAAAAACCAGTCCCCAGTTTTGAGCCAGCTCAGCTCTCTGAACCATCCATTGGACACACGAGCTGAACGCAGGTGCAACCACAGCACCTATTATCTCAAACTGCTCATGTTGCTTTGAACCTCTCAAAAGTGAGGCAGAATTTGTATAGCAGAACACAAATAAGGGCAGAGGAACTCAGGGGTACTCTGTCTCCTGTTCGGGACTTGCAGACAACCAATGTCTCCAAACTGGTTGAGATGACCCAGCACACAGCACACATCTACAATTTGGTCACTGCGGAGAAGCAGGATGGGGACGCACGGGATGGAGCTTGGGTGTTATATGGACAGGACACAGCCCAGCCCAAACTGCTGAGGATTTTAGCTAAACTACACAAAACTGGCTACAGAAACCTCTGACTGCAGGTCTACTACAAATACACCTCCAACAGGCAAAGTGCAACTCCTGTGCTGAGGGATCTGAAGAAGCAAAGAGCTTCCAAAATGATTTTATATACAATTCAATATCCCACTAAGATTAAGCACCAGCACTACAGTGAGATGAATGGACTACTAGCACCTGACAAAAACATGTTAAACATTTACAGTTTCCTCAGTTCACCCACTATGCATCAAAACTACTGCGTTCAGTCACTTATTTTTCCTTGCTTTTTCATTCACCAGAAGAAAAAAAACTTCCTCCATAAATATGCCCAGCAGTTAAACAAGAACAGACTTAGCTCAGAAATATGTACTTTCTCACACATACCAAATACACACATGCCTCCCATACTGCAGGTGTGGTTAAGAGTGACAAAGGCCATAAAAACCCCTTCAGGCTATGTACTCGTTCTATTTTGTTTTGTTACTAAGCTGCATTTTAGGATCCTAGATTAGCACTTCTGATCAACTCTAATACAAGCTCTATAGTGGAAATTCATTATATATATCGAATTATTTAAGATTTTTATCATTTTCACAACTAAGTGGCAATTGTAAGGCATCCTTTAAAAACTACTTTTACAAAGAAGAAATGCTACAGAACTGCTTCGGGCCCAGAAGAACAGCTAATAGAAATAACTACCAACACAAATGGTGTAAATGTAGCACAGCTTTTATTGTTATACTGCATCAGTATAAAAACCCCAAATCCCACTAAGATACATTTGGATGTTGACCTCACACTTGCCAGATACTGTCTTGCAAAGAGGAAACAGAATCCTCAAAGCATCTACACATTCACAGTCTTAGTATTTGCTACGTTCTGGCACCTTTCTAGAAGTTTCTCTGTGAGTTTTCACATCCTCAAGGCCAACTTTGATTTGAGCTCTGACTCCTCAGGAAAAACATAACTAGGAGGTATCACCTCTGAGCAAGATGTGGGAAGAAAATAACCAACACACAAGCAGGAAATGAGAAAACTCTTCAAATACTGTACAAGAAATTTTTTTAATGCTTTTCTAAAGAAAAAAAAAAAGAAAAGAAAGCAGCCTCACACACCTATGAGTCAATTTAGAACAGTGATCTCGTCCAAATCATTGATGAATATATTGAATAATACTGGCCCCAGCACTGCCCCCTGAGGCACTGCACTAGATCCAGGCCTCAACTGGACTCTGCCCCATTGACCACGACTCTCTGGCTTCTTCCCTTCAGCCAGTTCGCAGTCCACCTCACTGCTCGATCATCCAGACTGCACTCTCTCAGTTCAGCTGTGAGGATGCTGTGGGAGACTGTGTCAAATGCCTTACTGAGTCAAGGGAGATCACATGCACTGCTCTGCCATCATCCATCCATCTTGTTATGTCCTCATCAAAGTCAATGAGGTTGGTCAAGCATGACTTCCCCTTGCTGAAGCCATGCTGACTGCCCCTAATGACCCTCTTGTCCCTGATATGCCTTGAGATGGCACCAAGGAGAAGTCATTCCATCAGTTTCCCAGGGATGGAGGTGAAGCTGACCGGTCTAGAGTTACCCAGGTTCTCCTTCTTGCCCTTTCTGAAGACTGGAGTGACATTTGCTTTCCTCCAGTTCTCAGGCACCTCTCCCGTTTCCCATGACTTGGCAAAGATGATGGAGAGCGGTCCAGCAATGACCTCAGCCAGCTCCCTCAGCACCCACAGGTGCATCCCATCCGGACCCATGGATTTAGGGATGTCCAGATTGCCTGACTGCTCCCTAACCCAGTCCTCATCAACCCAGGCAAACTCCTCCATTGTCCTGACTTCCTCTGGGGCCTCAGCGGTACGGGGCTCCCCAGGACAGCCTCTGGCAGAGCAGACATAGACAAAGAAGGCATTCAGTAACTCTGCCTTCTCTGTATCTTCTGTCACCAGGGCACCCACCTCGTTCATCAGTGGGCCTACATTGCCTCTGCTGTTAGTTTTATCTGCCACGTGTTGCAAAAAGCTCTTCCTGTTGTCCTTGACCCCTCTCGCCAGGTTGAATTCTAAGGAGGCCTTAGCTTTCCTAGTTGCCTCCCTACACCCTCTGACAACAGCCTGATATTCTCCCCAGGTGGCCAGCCCCTCCTTCCATGATCTAGAAACTCTCCTTTTCCACTTGAGCATACCCAGCAGTTCCCTGTTTAACCACGCAGGTCTCCTGGCTGCCTTCCTATGTGTCAGGATGCTCTGATCTTGTGCCCTTTAGAAACAGTCCCTGAACACTAACCAACTATCTTTGGTCCCTTTACCTTCGAGCAGCCTTGCCCATGGGATTTCCCCCAGCAATTGCCTGAAAAGGCCAAAGTTTGCCCTGCTGAAATCCAGGGTTGCAATTCTGCTTGCTATCCTGCTCCTGCCACAGGAGATCCTGAACTCCACCATCTCATATTTGCTGCAACCAAGGCAGCCCTCAACCTTTACCACTTCAACCAGACCCTCCTCGTTAGTGAGGATGAGGTCCAGCACTGCGCCTCTTCTAGTTGGCTCCTGCACCCTTTGCATCACAAAGTTATCGTCAAGGCACTGGAGGAACCTCCTAGACTGTGGCTGCCGGCCGAGTCGTCCTTCCAGCAAACATCAGGGAAGTTAAAATCCCCCACCACAACCAGGGCCTGTGATTGGGAGGCTGCTCTCAGCTGTCTGTAGAAGCCTCATCAACTTCCTCACCCTGATCTGGTGGCCTATAACAGACACCCACAATAGTATCACCCTTGCCAGCCTGCCCCTTAATTCTCACCCATATTCATTATGAATCAAAGAATGCAAAAGCCATCACAGACCTTCTGAGCTTACTAGATGTATTTTGCAGTGGAAATAAAGGAGCACTTGAACAGATGTTGGCCTTCGAGGGTGAGAAAAGAAACAAAAAAAAAGGATATGTATTTTCTTCTGTTATGTGCTACAAACAGCCACACACGTAAGGCAAAGTTACTGTCTCAGAAAAACCCTGCAAACCCAGACCTTACAGAGGTTATACTGAGAAGTGTATGATATCTGAATAGAAAACACTAAAAAATGTATAGAGAAAAGAACGAACCAGCATTATAGTATTCAGCTTAAACTTCCTGCCTTGAAGGAAGAAAAACATGCAAGGCACGTCATTTCAAAAAATCTGATACAAACAAAATAATTAATAAGCTTGGTTTGCCACCTGCATAGACATTTTGGTGTCAGCAGCTAACACCACTGAAAGTAAGGAGCCTGTCTATTGGAGTATCCGGGCAATCAGAGTTACGCCATGGTCTCGTCACTTTAATGAGGACATAGAGCACACACCGACTTACCCAACCTGTTGAACTGTTGAAAAGTATGTGACTCCCTCTCTTATAAATAATTAAGCCACCTACAAATTAGAGAAAATCAGTGGTGTGCAAGCAATGACGACTGTCAAGTCTGGTTTTGCTTTAGAAATAGCATGGTGCAAGGAAAACAAAACCTAGTTTCTTAGTAATCACAGAAGAAACACACCACACCTTCCAATTGTCTGCATAACCCACTTTAGGCCCGACCTTCATGAGATGTATCAAACAGGATCATCTCCAGGACATGTTCCCCAAGCTATACAAATCACCATTAAGGCTGGCCTGACTGTTTGGTTGCGAGTCTATCGTCCTGCCGAGCAGGAGACACAAGTCTGAATGTACCCTCTGGTTGTAACCAACCATGTCAAGGACAGGGAGGATAATTTCAGCCTCTATGGGAAGAAAATGACATCTTGCATTGCTCTGGAGCACCCCCTAGTAGTCACACAGCACCCCAGCCCCGGGGAAAGCTCTCCCATCCCTGTCCCCAGGCCAGGTGTGGGGAGGTAAACAAGGTGAGGGAGGACATGCTGTCACAATAATAAATTCGCTTGAAAGTAGAGATATTTAATGCATTATAGGTGCAGCTAATGGTAAAATACATTAGTTAAAGCCCTTGTTCTCACTATGTCTTCAACACAAATAGTACTCCTGCATAGGTCACATGTATTTGTCAGGGTATTGATCACCAACATGGTAATTAAGGTAACAAACTTCAATGCAGAGCCCAGCTAAACAGGGGGCAAAAGGAGCCCAGTTTTCATAAGATCTTAGTTATTTATCAATTGAAAGCCTGAAAAGTTTAGTCTGTCACACAGACAGCTAACAGAACTGTTCCTTTCCGTCTTAACAAGACTGCCCAAAACCACGGATTTGAAATACTCAGAAGGAAAAAAAAAATAACAGCTTGAGACAGCACTATGTTCTAACAGAAAAAAAAGTCTTATCATAACACAACCCCTGAACCTTGAACTAACCACAATCCTTCTCAGGAGAAGAGAAAAAGCTCAGAAGTATCAGGCCACATTAGCGTACTCTGTGCCCTTCCAAAGAGGGGTCAGCTAGTATCACCAAAGAGATCAGTGCCCTTGGTATCTGCAGACAGAAGAATTCTTTTTCTCCTCTCAGATCAGCACAGATTTTGCACACCTTTGTCACCAAACCAGTAAGCAACAACATCTTTTTTTAAAAAAATAACGCTAATAGACAATCCTAGCATCGCTAATTCTCTGAGAATGCCAAAAATATAGAGACTTGGGAAACATTCTATTTGGAAATATTCTATTTTTGTGCCTCTGGGTCTGAAAGAATAGAGCTGGAGAGTTCTTTCTTCCCTGCAGCAAAATTTACATAAGCATGTAGCTATTGCTAAACAACTTTTGCATTAGAGACAGCTCAGGGAAATGCCCTGTTCTTAAGACTCTTGAGTTTCATCAGATCACTGTGTAGGGCGTTTTATTTTTTTTAATTATTACTCACACTTGTATACTGAATCACTTATAAAACAAATAAGGTTTAATAAGTTTCAATGCCCAAGGCTACCTCAACATGATGACATCTCTGTCACGCAAGAACTGGGAGTGCTACACCCTGCAGCAGTAACTAAAAAGCTGTTTGATATAATGGCAGGTTTAAAAGCAAACCTCCAGACCAAGAGAATTTAAAATGCAGATTCTTGAAACAGGTTAAAGTTTCCTTCAAGTAAACAAATGTTATAAAAAAAATGTAGCAATTTCTTAGTAGTCCAGCATTTATAATCCTTCAAATACACAAAGTATCCAAGCACAAACGTTCATTTAATTCAATACAGCAATGTTAGTTTTAACAAAAGGGAGCAGTTTTAACAACCGAATCTGAAATACTGCAAGTGGAGATTTCTGCTAGCACACACCTGTTGTGAAATGATCTATTACTGACGACAGGTGTAAAGAAAAAAAAGAAAAAAGCATTGGTGGAATTAAAATGTGTAATGCAGGCTGCGTGTTTCAACAAGAATCATGAAACAGTAGTACTTGTTCTGCACATAATGCTGAGCGAGATTAAACAGTAGCATACCTAATCACCAAGACTTAAGGCCACGAAGAGGCAGATCAAAGTGCAGCAACGTTGAACTACTCATTGCGTACCTAACTTGCAGTTTCAGTTCATTGAAATGCAAGAGTTTCATGTCTTTTTAAAACAGTTCTGCCATGCCAAAATCACTACAAGCTATTTCCTAAATGCAGACCATGAGCAGCATAATATCATAATCCAACCGAAATACACCCTGTTAGGGGCAGCCCCAAACCGATCCAATGAAGGGAGAAAAAGCTTTCTATCCTCACCCTGGTGGTTACATTCCCAAAACCTGTTCCATTCCCGAAACCTGCCCTGCTGTACTGACCGGAAACTGAAAAATGGTCTTTTATCTCCTGCTTGTTCAGAGAGAAATGCCCAGGCAACTACAGTGTGACTGCTACAGAAACAACTCACTGGAGGAATCCAAGGACAAAGAATTTTGTTACAAGTGTGCAACTAAATTCTTTAATATTAAACTCTTGAAATAAATATTTCCTACTCCACTTGAGCATGTCTGCATACTCACACACTTGCATACATACAATTCTGAGAACCTTTATTCCCTAATGATATAACTCGTGCTTACATTGTAGTAACTGAAATCAAAAATTGAAGACTGAATGCAAGACAAGGCTTTAAAAAGTCAGTCTGCTCAGACCTACCAACTGGAACAGGAGTTCAGAGCTGCAGGACACAAATAAAACTGGCTTAATAAATACTTTCTCCTATCCCACAGAGGAGGAAAAAAAATCATAGAAATGCAAGCAGGAAAGCTTCTGCTTCCAGGTATATTGTATCACATTCTAGTTTCGATTCTACTTGTTAAGTATTCACCTGTTTCGCTTAGTATGCACTAATGAACAGGTGGATAGAGCCAAAGCCAAACTCAAAGGAATTATGACAAAACACTAATGTATTATACATCCTACAGGTCTCATCATGTACCTAGAATGGCAAACAGTCAGTCTCCCTTTCCAGATCTGACAATAAAATGATGAAACATCATTCTGTCTTTTGAAACATACTGCAATGCATACAAATAACGCTTCCTCCTGCTTAAGCAGCAAGTCCCAAGTTATTCTAAATATAGATCATTTCTTGTATCTTCTGATTTGGAAGAGCTGCTAGAGGAAAAAAAAAAAGAACACACACCATACACTTGTTCCAGAACTTTCCTTTGATGTGTAGTAATATACTGTATACAAGTATACAAGTCTTCATAAAAATTACTTTAAAAGAGCTGCAAATTTATGCAAATTACAGAAACTTGTACAAACATCAGCAAATCCTTAAACCTGTGCAAAGACCGTACAAGAACATGTCATCTGACTCTGCTTGCGCTACCTCAACTTTGGTCGCCAACAAAAACAAGGAACAACTCCACCCACAGAAGCTCCCCCATTCCAGCCCAACCTATTCAGACATCAAAACTGGAACAGATGTCAGAACTGTTACTCAACTATTTCAAACTGCACACCAGCACTTTTAAGGGTGTAAAACTACAGGAAAGCTTTTATAAAATGACATTCTTAGAATGCACAAGAGTGCTAGCACTTAGGAGTGGTTCAGGTATTACAGATATTTTGCCATGCACAGTATATACATTTTAAAACTCAAACTAGGAATGCGGCTCTTTGAATCATAAACTATTGTTACCTCACTTCCAAGAATCACTTGCATTTTGGTTACCCAGTTCTGAAAAGTCTAGGAGGGATTACTGCTATATCAGAAGCCCAGCCTCTTCATTTTTACAGTTCCAAGCTGAATCATGACATGACTACTATACTACTATTATACTACTAATACAAGCATTTTTGAGAGTTATTTATCAGTATCTATACTGGCAACATCACTTTTATTTGTTGACAACATACATGGGAAGTTTCATCTTCAAAACTGTTGTGGAGGAAATTCTACCTATATATTACCTTATCCTTTTTTAACAAACAAACATCTCTGTGCATTTGCTATTAAAGGTCTACCATAGCAGTACCATATGATCATAAATACAATCATCTGTCTTTTAAAGGAGAAAGAGTATTTACCAGGGCCTGGAGCATGCCATTCATAACAACAGTCCCCTCCATGGTCCGGAAGGAGGATTTAGATAACATTGCAAGTGTCCAGTCCAGGAAGTCTGCCATCCTTTTTTGCTTGACATCAAGGCGGACAATAAATCTGTCATGGAAAAAAAAGAACACAAACACTGCAGTTACTAACTTTATGACTCTCAATGAATAGTAATTTTCCCTGCTATCCAAACTGGTTGTAGTTTCTAAAAGCAATTCTCCAATGGATAAGTTCCTAAATTGCTGAGCACTCAAAATGATCGTATTTTTAGCCAGAATTTCACTTTCACTTCAAATCAACCCATAAACTTGGATTCTAGAGCTTTCTCATCTTAATTGTAAAGCAATAAACTTTCCAAAGGTCCCAGGTAAAACTCATTTCCATTAGGATTACTGAAAAGCTGAAACAAATCCAAGGATTCTCCACCATTCTCACCAATAGCTATTCTGCCAATCTGAAAAATGGTGCAAATCAACAACTGGTCCACACTGCTCTGTTACCAACCAGGCCCACAAATCAGTGCTATATTTGTTTTTTCCAATATTTGAAAAGATCAAACACCTGTTACTTAACATACTGGATGTGTCAAGAGATGCATTTTCATCTATCTTACAGAGGGTCAAAGAGGTTCATCACAGTTAAACTACTTCCCTAAACCTATAATCAGTCATCACCAGTGCCAGCCAAGCTACAGTTCGGGCATCTGCTTCAGTTATCTAATTTAGTATTCTTCATGCCTAAAAATTAGGGTCCTGTTCCAGCAGAGATTCAGACTAAATTAAGAAACTTTGTTCTCAATGCAATCAAAGGAAAGAAGCTACATGGGAAAGCCCACAAAGTACAATTCATAGCGCTTGAAAAAGGATGCATGCAGAGCCTGTATCTGCTTTCTTTACACACCTACAATTTAAATGGGGAACTGCACCAAGAGCTAACTGACGGGGAATATTAAACACAGAGAACCCAGGAAACAGTGAGCAGACGTGAGCACTCAAATTGTCTTCCAAGTCAGCATCCACTGTGTTCAGCTACGAGGATCTGGTGGAGGGGTTAGGTTTGTTTTACAACAGAGCAGCAAGGACAAAGCCTTCTTTTGCACAACAGCAGAGGTAACAGAAGTAACCTGTAAAGTAGATTAACTGGTTCCTAGATTCTTTCTCAGCCCAAAGGAGTTTAAATCTTAATTTCTCAAAGGAGTGCCCTAACCCTCAGAGTAGAAGGAAGATAAGCATAAGTCTCATCTCCTCTTCCTAAGTGCCGGGTCCTGCACTTGGGTCACAACAACTCCAGGCAATGCTCCAGGCTCGGGGAAGAGCAGCTGGAAAGGACCTGGGGGTGCTGGTGACAGCAGCTGAGTGTGAGCCAGCGTGTGCCCAGGGGGCCAAGAGGCCACCAGCATGCTGGCTTGTGTCAGGAACAGTGTGGCCAGCAGGATCAGGGCAGTGACCGTCCCCTGTACTGGGCACTGGTGAGGCCAAATCTCGAATTCTGGGGTCAGTTTTGTGCTTCCTAAAACCGGACGTACCTTCTATCATCTGGGTTTTTCGGAAGTGAAGAAGAAAAAGGGCATACTCAGGCTCAACAATAGTTCACTCTTATGTCACACTTCCACCTCAAATCCTCTGCCTCTGTCAACTTGTGACGAGACAGATGACCAATGCAGATATACAAAAATCCTAGCAAAGCAACTTCCAATTATTACTTCCAAAATGACTGCAAAAACTAATTGGAATAAGGAGACATACATCCTGTCATATGGAAATAAGTATGTAACAAACAAGATTATTTATTAAAGGTTATTCAAATGATTCATTCATTGACTTAAATTTTGCTTTGAAATATTTAAGCATAAATCAGAAAAGTCTAGGACTAGTCACCAGAGAACTAGGATTCCTTCATGAATTTCCAACAGGACACTGTCAGTTCTAAAACAAAAAGTGTTTGCTTCGCCATCAGATTCACAACAGCAGCATTATACTCACTAAATACAAATTTTTAAAGCATTTTGAATCCCATGACTGAATAAGCTGTGCATTCACAGTTATTTCCCAAAAAGACAGTTAGGATTTGCTCTGCTAAAAGTTACATTTAGCAACTATTTTGATACAATTAATCACTAAATTCTGTGCCGATTGTATTGTTCCAACTAGCTACTCGGATCCAGTAGCATCATCTTATCCTGTTCACCCTATAGAGCCTCTGCTCCTTTAGCTACACTGACAAAACTACGTTGGCAGAGCCCTCTAGTGTAGACAGAGTATAGGCTTTGCTTGCTTTAAAAAGAAACATCAAACGACAAACTGAGCTGCCTAAAGCCCTCTTCTGCTAGAATATATTGGAATATGTACTGTGATGTATACTGGAAAAGAGATAACATGCGTACTAGCACAGTTTATGGTCTTTTTATTTATTTTCATATGCATCACAAATGAAAGCAATCTCCACTAATCCACTAGAAGAGGATAGAAGAGATACAGAAGTTTGTTATTTCAAGTTTATAAACCCTAGAATCAGTATTACTGGCATGATACAAAAAAAAAAAAAAAAATAGAATAACTGCACCTCTGTCACAAATGTAAAACAATGAGATTTAGAAAGCTCCATTATCATATACCCATTTCATTTGATGAATTATTTGACAACAACAAACCTAAGAAAACAGTACTGTTTTCTGCATGAGAGAATGAAGAAAGTGACAAGAGGGATATTACAAAAATAAATTATAGTGTTACTATTTCCTTTTTCCTTTCCTTTACTTAAGTACTACTAGGAAATATCAAGGCAGCAACACTAGGCACCAATTCCCTATTTACACTGCAATATGCTGCAAAATACAGCAGCAACACAGAGTAACTGTATCTTTCCGAAGCCTGTAGCACAAACCAGAAAGCAATTTGAGCAGCAACCTGCTAACAGAGAAGACCAGTATCACTTGTGATAGATCCTTGCTCCTCTAATAAGCAGAAGGGAACGCAGCATTTCCAGTAGTAAACACACTACTGGATCTGATTCAAGCAAGTGTAACAGCCCACATACAGCTGGCAACTTCCAGTCCTCCCAACGCTGTCAGTAAAAGCATGTCAGACTGAAAAATGGCAGGAGAAACGAGAGTGAGCTTTTTTCCCTTCTGACAAGAAGCACAAAAGACACTTACTTTGAAACCAGAACAGCAGCTGCATCTCGAGCCTTATCACTGACAACCAAGTAACACTAAAGGTAAAAGAAAACTAACTGTAAAAGAATTCATACATGCAGATTTAATAACAACTACTTAACAACTTCGTACATAAATATACTATTTAACACTTATGAGTATAAACATTATTATGATTACATATATTATGTAATTATTATTATTACAAAATGAGCTTAAGATTGTAAAAAAAATTAATTTCTCATTTAACAGATGGTATCTCAGACAAAGTCTCCCTCCTGGTGTCTTTCAAAGGAGGTTGACCTTTACAGAAACCTGAACTTGCAGTCATATTTGCACATGCCTAAAAATGATAAGCCTCTTAAGTGCTGCAAGTGTCAAAAGCATAAGCTGTTCAGGTGTTTGTGAGGAGGGGGTTGTTGCCTATTTTTCTCTTATAGGGATAACGAGTTAGCCACGTCACTTTATGCCTAGTCTCTGTTGGCAATTCTTCACGCAGTGCTAGCTTCCAATGTTACTGATCCTGATCGAACGCTAATTTCCTATGCAAATCATCAAACTTGACTTTCAGAAACAGCTAGCTAGTATTTTCAAAGGCTAAAAGCTGTTAACATAATCAAAGGTATGCATTTGCATCAGATAGTCATAAATAAGATAGTTTCTTACTTCAGGGAAAACAAAGAACAGCCTCATCTGACACTAAGGCAACAAAGAACACACTCAAGGTTCCAAAACTATGGAGAAACTGAGTTCAGCATCTCACGTGGCAGGAGCAGGATAGCAAGCAGAATCGCAACCCTGGATTTCAGCAGGGCAAACTTTGGCCTTTTCAGGCAATTGCTAGGGGAAATCTCATGGGCAAGGCTGCTCGAAGGCAAAGGGACCAAAGATAGTTGGTTAGTGTTCAGGGACTGTTTCTAAAGGGCACAAGATTAGAGCATCCCAACACATAGGAAGTTGAGGAAGGAGCCAGGAGACCTGCGTGGTTAAACAGGGAACTGCTGGGTATGCTCAAGTGGAAGAGGAGAGTTTCTAGATCATGGAAGGAGGGGCTGGCCACCTGGGGAGAATATCAGGCTGTTGTCAGAGGGTGTAGAGAGGCAACTAGGAAAGCTAAGGCCTCCTTAGAATTCAACCTGGCGAGAGGGGTCAAGGACAACAGGAAGAGCTTTTTGCAACACGTGGCAGATAAAACTAACAGCAGAGGCAATGTAGGCCCACTGATGAACGAGGTGGGTGCCCTGGTGACAGAAGATACAGAGAAGGCAGAGTTACTGAATGCCGCCTTTGTCTGTGTTTACTCTGCCAGAGGCTGTCCTGAGGAGCCCCGTACCGCTGAGGCCCCAGAGGAAGGCAAGACAATGGAGGAGTTTGCCTGGATTGATGAGGACTGGGTTAGGGAGCAATTAGGCAATCTGGACATCCATAAATCCAGGGGTCCAGAACTGATGCACCTGTGGGTGCTGAGGGAGCTGGCTGAGGTCATTGCTGGACCGCTCTCCATCATCTTTGCCAAGTCATGGGAAACGGGAGAGGTGCCTGAGGACTGGAGGAAAGCAAATGTCACTCCAGTCTTCAGAAAGGGCAAGAAGGAGGACCTGGGTAACTCTAGACCGGTCAGCCTCACCTCCATCCCTGGGAAAGTGATGGAATGAAATATCCTTGGTGACATCTCAAGGCATATCAGGGACAAGAGGGTCATTAGGGGCAGTCAGCATGGCTTCACCAAGGGGAAGTCATGCTTGACCAACCTCATTGACTTTGATGAGGACACAACAAGATGGATGGATGATGGCAGAGCCGTGGACGTGATCTCCCTTGACTTGAGTAAGGCATTTGACACAGTCTCCCACAGCATCCTTACAGCTGAACTGAGGGAGTGCGGTCTGGATGAGCGGGTAGTGAGGTGGACTACGAACTGGCTGAAGGGAAGAAGCCAGAGAGTAGTGGTAAACGAGGTGGAGTCCAGTTGAGGCCTGGATCTAGGGCAGTGCCTCAGGGGTCAGTACTGGGGCCGGTATTATTCAATATATTCATCAATGATTTGGACAAGGGAATAGAATGTCAGCAGGTTTGCTGATGACACCAAGCTGGGAGGAGTGGCTGACACGCCAGAGGCTGTGCTGCCATCAGAGACCTGGACAGGCTGGAGAGTTGGGCAGGGAAAAATTTAATGAAATATAACAAGGGCAAGTGTAGAGTCTTGTATCTGGGTAGGAACAACCCCAGGTTCCAGTATAAGTTGGGGAATGACCTATTAGAGAGCAGCGTAGGGGAAAGGGACCTGGGGGTCCTGGTGGACAGCAGGATGAGCATGAGCCAGCACTGGGCCCTTGTGGCCAGGAAGGCCAATGGCATCCTGGAGTGTATTACAAGGGGGGTGGTTAGGTGGTCAAGAGAGGTTCTCCTGCCCCTCTACTCTGCCCTGGGGAGACCACATCTGGAGTACTGTGTCCAGTTCTGGGCCCTCAGCTCCAGAAGGACAGGGAACTGCTGGAGAGAGTCCAGCGCAGGGCAACAAAGATGATGGAGGGAGTGGAGCATCTCCCGTGTGAGGAAAGGCTGAGGGAGCTGGGGCTCTGGAGCTGGACAAGAGGAGACTGAGGGGTGACCTCATTCATGTTTACAGATATCTAAAGGGTGAGTGTCACGAGGATGGAGCCAGGCTCTTCTCAGTGACAACCAATGATAGGACAAGGGCTAATGGGTTCAAACTGGAACACAAAAGGTTCCACTTAAATTTGAGAAGAAACTTCTTCTCAGTAAGGGTGACAGAACACTGGACCAGGCTGCCCAGGGAGGTTGTGGAGTCTCCTACTCTGGAGACATTCAAACCCGCCTGGACACCTTCCTGTGTAACCTCATCTGGGTGTTCCTGCTCCATGGGGGGATTGCACTGGATGAGCTTTCCAGGTCCCTTCCAATCCCTGACATTCTGTGATTCTGTGAAATCCTTTACAGATTAGAAAGAGAAAATATGGGCTCAAATATATTCTGCAAAGACAATAACTTGTTACATATTGAAAGATTAAGCATAATAAAAATATCATAGGTTTGAAAGTATTACAAGGTGCGTTATACTTACTTTTGCTATTTGAAGTATGTGATCCATTGTTGGCATACGAGTCTGCCCTTCCTCAGAAATAAGATTTCCATCAAAACGGGCCAGATCAAAAGGAATCAAACATATCATGGAGAGCCATAATAAAAGCATATAACGAGTCTCCCAAGTCTGGAAAAGAATGGTAAAACAAAAGATGCACTCCATTTTACGGAACATATTCTAACAAAGTGCCTGGAGCACAAACTGCCGACTAGCTCCAAAGAACTTTGAAAGACAAACAAACCTGCAGGAAGATTTTTTTCAATTACTCCTTTTAGAAGTTCAGAATCTTTCACTAGCTTTCTTCTTACTGTTGTTTAAACTCATTTGTTCCCTTATATGAGTGATAAAGATTTTCCTTGCACTGCAATAGCCATTGCTTCTAAATCCCTCAAACATATCTCATGAAAGCCAAACACAAGACCTCCCCTTCAATAAGACACTTCTCTTCTGACAGGATGACTTTCATATCAAATCCAGATGTTCAGTTAGCATTGGACAGGGTGTACTACAGCTTTATACACTTTTTTCCAGACTTTTTTCTTATGTTGTTCATCAGCTTTTTTTTTCTGTAAGAAACATACAAATTAAACAAAAAGTACAGTAAGTTCTCACCTCAGAGTCTTTTGGATTCTGCTCTCCAAGCATATCCAGAACAGGCTGTAGATCGGGTACTTCATGAGGAAACAGTGGGAGGAAACGTTTGTATCCCCTCACCTGTAACAGAAAGTTTCAAAATTTAGTAAGCCATCTGCCATCATCAAATACTGAAGGAACAGAAGAGACCCTTTGAGGAGTTTCTTGTACATCCTCATGTAGTAAAAACTCTAAAGATACGAATTAAGGTCTTTAATACCTTGAGACTGTTGAATTTTTACCAACTTTTTAAGAATTAATGGAATTATTGTTCTTTAAATTTAAAACGAGGGATTTCTGGAGATTGTCTAGTCTGACTTTCCTGCTAAAGCAGGGTGCCCCCAGCAGCCTGCCCAGGATCACGTCCAGAAGCGTACCCAGCATCTCCAGGGATGGAGACTCCACAGCCTCTCTGAGCAATCTATCCCAGTGTTCAACCTTCACTGTCAAAAACTGTCCTCTTACACTCTGATGGAAATTCCACAATCCATCTCATTCTTCATCATACTTTATTCCTCTTTTTAACACTATGACTCTTTTTTTATCCCTCAGTATCTCAATGTCTGCAAATATTTTGCATTGAGACCTTGATTTTTACTGATCTGGATCATTAAATAACATAAACTATTATATAAACCATAAAAAATAGGACTGATATTTCACAATACAGTTTAAAACATTTCATTGCATTAAGCAATTACTTTTTTATTTATTTATATCACTATTTTTGAAAATGTGAAATTTTTAGAAGTTATTTAAACAACAAAGAAAATATTGGCAACTCGCACATTTCAATTACAGAATGTTAAATCTGGGGGTTTTTACCTTTGTAATGATGTAAAGAAATTTAAAAGCCAGGTGAACTAGCAGGGGAGGAGATCCCTTGTCCCGTGCTATGTCCAACAATGAATTCATCATCCACTCTAACGAAATAAGAGGAAAAAAAAAGTGAGACTACATGCAGTTAGCTTACAGTTTCTCATACTTCTAATACTGAAGAGGGAGATAGTAGTCATGTAATATCAACCACAGCAATCCTGTAATGCAAATATGGACCTTCTAGTTTAATATATTTTCAGGTATATAAACAAAAAATACTTAAAGATGACATTCCTACCTAAGTGGCGATCCAGCAAGTGAGGTTGCTCCTGGTACTTGTCCATTATACCTGAAAAGGAAAAGATATCTGTGATAAGCTATTCAAATTAAGGGTCCTTACAGACATCACTTGTGAGATAGAACCCTGATTCTAGACAGATTTAGCTTAAGATTTCAGTATCCTTGCTGCCACCATCTGTAAGAGGCATCAAAAAGTAAGAAAACTACACTGTAAAAATGCAGTCTGTCCCCTTCCGTAGTGCGATCATTTAAACTACATTGAATCATCGCCTCTCTTCCAGGAGTCTCTCAAATTACTGTGGACAAATCCCACAGGTAGATGAAAAAAGCAACCCCTCCGTTTGTTCCTGTCCTTCGCCACAGAGCTCTTTGCGCCCCTCCTTTCCTCAGCACATCATTTTCTGATGGAACTCTGCAAATGGAGACCATTAAACCACTATAGACTGTAGCTATTCCAGGTGTACCAGCTTTACACGGCACTCCTACTCACACAGCAACCAGAATGCTGCTTTCCACCTTTCCGCCTCGCTGTTCACATCTTCTTCACTAACGCAGGGAATCCCACTTACTTTTACACACTGTTCTATTCTTGTCTTTTTAATTAGAAATCTAAAATATCAGCTTTACCTCTCCTTTTTCTGCATTTGTTTCTTTCCAATAATTTTGGTCTCTATCCCCTTTCTCCACTTGTCACATCAACCCTTAGATTTGAGACATAACTTCAGCAGTGCTGTAGCTGACCAGCGGATGACACTGCAAAACCACTTTCAAGACACCAGCCAGTCCAACAATACCCTTGCAGTAATTTGTACAGCTCCCCGGGGATACCATGGTGCTGTCTTCTACCAAGAGGGAAGCCTGAGCTCCTAATCATTGCTAACTTCCCATCATAATTAATGATACTTTACGCTGCATACAAATAGCAGAAATAGTGAATACGAGAAATTCCATCAACACTTAAAGCAACAATTTAACAGCAAATTCCTCAGCTTGCCAGTTTTCCCAGATCACAATCCGGCAATCTAAAGTGAAAGCCCAATCTAAATGCTGAAGGGAATGAAAAAAAGTTCTTCAAATGCTATTATTTCAAAAAAAATCTTCCTAAATTTTCCTACAAAATTATAGTTGCAGGTTAAACTATCTTCCAAATTTCTAACAGTTCACCAAAAAAATGAGCATCACCTGTTTTCGTGAATGCTTTGGAGACCTGCGTTAAAATCCTCTGCAGCTGATCATTATTGTGTTATCTGCATATGGATTAAAGGTATTCCCTAAGCTTCCACATTATATCTCACACATTTAGCCTTTTACCATATTTGCAACATTTTGCCCAAAAAAGATCAAATAATACCTTATGGCACTAAATATTATCACCAAACACTGAACAACATGTGCAGTTTTAAGCATATTAATGCTTTATTTACTGGACAACTATATGTATGCAGAAAGCTCATAAATACAATTTAAATGCACTGAGACAGTATGCATGATATAAAAGAGAGGCATAGCAAGATGGTCGGTTGGAGCTGATGGCCTTTCAGACAGATTTTTTCAGTAATGGCTCTTCTACCCCATCAAGTCTAGCAGTTCACCTGTGATACTTAATGATCAACACAAATATGAGTGTTCTTACTACTTCTTTCTGATCAGATACATATTCATCATTAACCTCCTCAGATGGAACAGTCAGTTAAGTCAATCAAGTATAATAAAACTACTGAGTAACTTCCACAGGGTCAGATTTCCAAATTTGGGGGTTTCTGGTCTATGGGTTGCCTACTTAGATTCTTTTTGTCAAAAACACAGACGCTCGATCAGTATTTTGACATGAAGCTTTTAAAATTTCACCATTTTTGCAAAAGTACTTGCAAAATGCTAGTCTACTTAATTTGATTTGTAAACATGTGCAACTTTGAATTAACTTCTGCAAATGAACCGGTCAGAATATTGGATCCAATACACAGGTGTGCATTATAACAGGCTAATTACCTAGGGCACTGCCACCTGCACATAATTACACTACTTCTATATTCAGCTGAGATCTAGAAGCAGAATAGCTTTCATGATATGGCACAAAACCTCAAGTTGCCTCCACTCAGAGACAACTCCATGATCTGCACGGAATCAGCTGCCCTTCATATTTCCTATGAAATATAAAAGTAAAAATAAGAAATTACAACTTTGAAGCTCAAAATGTATGCATTTAACAAGTAATTAGGTATAAAATGGCTTTATTTGAGAGGAATACAAACTTCAACTAAATTACTGCCTGCATTTGCACAGGAAACTGGAGGCTAAACATGAGTGAGAATTCAAATTTCATAAATCAAGGACCTGAGGGGGTTTAGTTACAGTAGTTAAATACTGTGTAATAATGGAATATATATGTGGAAAATCAGTAAAAAATTAATTCTAAACTACCTGTTGATAAGGTTTTAGCGTTATCGATAATCTAAAATCGGTATTTTAGTCATTTTCGGGTAACCAGCTCCTTTAAGTGACATATGAACACACTCCCTTTGGATGCTGTGCTTACCTATGAATCTTTCTGTGGCCATCTCTCGAGTCACCAGATCCCCAAAGGCTCCCCTCAGGCTGCCGATGAGCTCCCGGACCTCCTGACTCTCCGTGAAACTCTCCAGTATACTCCTCGTGGTGGTGACATCGACCTCCTGGTTACCGCCTTCCTCCGGCTCCGCTCCATCCATCTCGGCCAAAGCCATGCCCGCAGGAGCTGGGCAGAGCACCAGCGCCTCAGTCGCGCTGCCGCTCCCGCCGGGCTGAGGCGGCCGCTCCTCCCACACGAGACACCGCCGCTCCTCACAGCCCCGGCCCGGCCCCGCCCGCCGCCATGCGGCCCTCACCGCGCCCCTCCCCGCTGAGTGCCGCGGAGCGGAGGCCCGGCCCGGCTCTCCCCCGCCGCCCCACACCACGGGTAGCCCCCGGAGGTGGCGAAGACACCGGCGACAACAGCGGCGACGACGAGCGACGACCCCGCCCCGGCAGCTCCCGCGCGTATTACCCTGACAACCGCCGCTGCGCTCCGGAGCCGGCCCGCGCGCGCAGCCTCCCTGCTACGGGGCGCCGCGCGGGACCAAAGGCTGAGAGGCGGCTGCGCGCGGGCCCGCCCTCTGCCGCTGGGCGGACGGCAGAAGGGAGAGAAAGGCGGCTGAGGGGAGAGGCGGCGGGGGGTTTGGGGGACCCCGTCCCCTGCCGCGGGTTGGCGTTTCTTCAGTGAGGGGGGAAAACGCTCCCCTTCGCCCCCCTCGGCCGGTAGCGCAAGCTCTGCCCCGTCCCAAATTTGCCCCTCAGGTCATTTTGCACGGGTTGTAAAAGGGGTGTGGAAGACAACGGGATTACATCGTTATCCATCACCTTCTCCGTTTCTTACCCCAACCATGCCCAAACATAGAATTGCATGGTTAATTGTCAACTTTGATAAATCATATAGAATTCTGGAAACAAAGTTTGAACGCTGAAAGCTACAACTGGCTTAGGGAAGGGAGGGGGCAGACTCAAGGAATGGCTGCCCCCTCACATCAGTTACAGTCCCTCCTGCCAGATTCTTTCCCTTTCGCCTTCTCAGGAAGCGATTTTGTCATATTTCAGTCCAAGACATACCCTGTTTCATCCACTCTTCCCTAGACTCTTTACTGGATATCTCACCAGGTAGCAGCACTGCTTTTCCACTTATCTCTGGACACACCACCAACACTAGAAAACTGCAGTTGGGCTAAAGCTGACATTTGCCAAGTCACCTCAAGTTCATCTTCTATTAAGTAAAAAGACGACCTGAAGGATCAGACTGATTGACAAACTAAAATGGGCGCTCAGGTTGAGATGAGTCACCTTCAGAGATGCTCATTTCCATTGATTGTAAAGAAAATTGAAGAAGAATAGGACCAGTAACTTCTATTTCCCAGTAACCAGCAACTCCCTCCACACCCAAACATCTTCAGGGCCAAGCTCATTAACACAAACTGCAATCACACAAATGCCTGGCTTCTGCAAGGCAAGTATTTTATTTGAGGAGGAATCTTAAGTTCACATGTACTTTCCAATGTAATAACATGTATTTCTGTTGACATTAATAAACACTAGTACACATGCACTTTGCTGTCTTCTCAGATCTGGTCTTCCAGCCATCAGCTACTATTTCAGTTGTATTCTAACTCTATTATTCCATTTTTCCACTCTTATAATTGTATTAAGTGTTATAACCACACTGTAACAACTTCCCCTAATGGTAGTGCAGATTCAAAAGAAGTAAACATTTTTAACTATTTGTATTATATTTACAGAGAATTAAATGCGTTTTTAAATAGCATAAATTACAACATCTAACTTTAGAGTCTATGAAATCTTTATCTCACAGCCATTTAAAGCTGAAATAAGCTTAAACATATTTGAGCATTTCTGAATATAACATTTTGAGTATAAAACATGACAACCATCTGAAGTCTAAATACATAAGTTCAGTCATTCCTATTCAAATTTTCTGATTCACATAAGCATTGGTTGGACTGCACTTACATCTTTCTTTACCATTTTCTGCCATTAAAAAAAAACATGGATTTGTTAATGTACTGTAGCTCACATTCTATGCCAATATCTTTCTTGCCCAGTTTTCTCCCCAAATTCTCATTGCCTATGTTTTCTGTAAAAATAAAGCAGTTAGGAATATTTTAAAACATTATAAAGCCATGCAATTTGACACCGTTCCTTCATTAATCCAGCAGTGGCAGAACAGACTAGCTTTGCCTACTGTATATTACTTTATAAAATTGAAAATACATCAAGTACCAACCAACACAGCAGCAGTAGATGCTTTCTTGTCATCAAAACACTCATTCTCTCTCACACTTTTTGCTATCTTTTTACAAAGTTATTTAAATGTTACTATCGTAGTATAACACACTAAAATATCATACTAAAACTATGATATGTTATCAAACTTGTGTGCTAATAACCTACATTCTAACCATACAGTCAATTACCAAGGACCTACAGAGATATCCCTTTTAAGAAATACCACTGTAATTTAATTTCTCATACCCAAAAGCCTGTAAGTAAAGTGCATTAAATTAAAATAAATATTGTACATTTTAATTAATTATATGGGTACCAAGTGCAGTCCAAAGGGCCCTGTCTACTCTTTAAATCAAAAGAATGTTTTCAGATTCACAGAATCATATTTGAATTTTGGATCAGGACACTTAACATGGAAAAGACAACGGAAAAATAAATAGGAAAAGGGATGGAAACAGAGACAGAAAATGACAACAGAACAAAAAAGGGGAGAAATAAGGAACTACTTAATACCTTCATCACCACAATCACGTATCAGTATTTCTCAGTAAGGAACTGCTGAGAGAGCAGCAGAAGTTCCAAGGTGCAAACAACTGTGGAAACGCTGCTGCTGAGAAGTAAGATCTACAGAGAGTAAGGTCAGGCTGACTGATGCTACTTTCCAACCTAGGGAAGTCTTCACAAACAATCCACCCTTTTCCTTCAGCAGAGAATGAATCTGTGCTAGTAAACAAGTGTATAAGTTAAAAATCACACAATCACTGTTAACATTTAGTGAGGCTCCGAAGTGTGCTAAGCCTTTTACACATCAGGTGTTTTAGCATCAACATTAATTCCTAGTTTGTGTTACTTCTGATAAGCACGGGCTGTTCATTACTAAGTGACTACGTCAGAATTTCTCAAACCTTTCTGGTTACTTTAGAAGTTTCCTCATTACGTTTAGGGTAGACCCCCTGTACCCCGTCCCAAAGTGGTTCCAGTGGTTTATGTAATTAAAGAGCTGATACAACTTGTTTCGCTTCTCAAATCCCGGAGCTTTGGGTATTTTACTGTGATAGGCAGAGAAAAAAGAGCTGCTAAACCCACCAAACATCCCAGCAATGGCCAGTTCAAATTCTGAATGGCCATAGAAGCAAGCAGGGTCAAAGATAATTGGCCCCGAATCGTCCTCAGCCACATTTCCTGCCCACAGGTCCCCGTGCAGGAGAGCAGGAACAACTTCTATGTCACAGAACATTTCAGGAATCTTGGGCTGAAAAAAGATGAAAAAACAAGTAACTATTAAAGAGTTTTGAAGAAAATATGAAATAAAATAAAGTACTGTACTATATAAGACACTAAGCTGGTCAAATATCACCTGTTCTCGGCCCTCATAGGGTGTTTTTGAAGCTAATGGCTAAAAGCATAAACCTAAATTGTAAGCAGTAATAAATGTTCTTGATTGTTCTTCACAGAGCTTAGCAAAACATTTAACTGACAAGTCTAGTGTCAACATCTAGTATTAATGTATTGTGTCTAGATATAGATAGGATTGGCTGTCACAAGAAATATAAAATCAATTTCATTTCAATTAAAAGGTTTCAGTAGGAAAAAGGGCAGCAGTAAATACCTGTACCAATTAACCGGAATTAAGGAACAAATTTGTGAAGCAGAGCTTGCAGAGGAGGACATTCCTGGCTGTTTCCTAAGTGCTGCCTGGAGTGTGACCTGTAACACAGCCCAAGCTGTGAGCCTGGACTAATGGAAAAAAAAAACCTGCATGGGCAGCAGAATCTTACCTATTCTGTAAGAGTAAGTTCTTAGATAGGATTTACCACCTTATAACTGTATTCTAAGAAATAAGTGTCAGTGCTGAATAGGTTTATTTTCACTATTTATTAAAAAACTGAAGAGCAACATGAATTGTTTTCAGCTGATACTGTTGTTGGACCACAGAATCCCAGAATGTCAGGGATTGGAAGGGACCTGGAAAGCTCATCCAGTGCAATCACCCCATGGAGCAGGAACACCCAGATGAGGTTACACAGGAAGGTGTCCAGGCAGGTTGGAATGTCTCCAGAGTAGGAGACTCCACAACCTCCCTGGGCAGCCTGGGCCAGTGTCTGTCACCCTTACCGAGAAGAAGTTTCTTCTCAAATTTAAGTGGAACCTTTTGTGTTCCAGTTTGAACCCATTACCCCTTGTCCTGTCATTGGTTGTCACCAAGAAGAGCCTGGCTCCATCCTCGTGACATTCACCACCCAGGAAGCTAGTACAGTTACCGCTGTTCATGAAAAGCTATGTAAATCTCTTATAAAACACATTTAAAATTGCACTGATACCTATCTTTTAACATTCTAAAAAACAGATTTAAGACATGTTTCATACTTTTAGCTGTGACCAAAGCTCTCTGGCTTCTCTATCTCCATAATCTTTTTCAATCAAATCCAACTGAGCTTGGAGTCGGTGACGAATAAAGAAGGAAGGCCAATCGCTCTGCCATTCATTCACCTAGAAAATACAATACAGAGGTTTGTAATAAACAATTTTAACATCTACATAGTCAGTACTGATAATACATATTAAAAGATACCAAGTTAAAATGTTTGATACTGACACAGTGGCCAAGACAATGTTATTATGACCTGTGTAATATGTTATTAGACATTTCGTTAATTTGGGGTGAGGAGGGAAAAGTGGGAGTGAAGCTCTCTTCCATGCTTCAGTGGGGTTGTCTTTAACATGAGATATGAGATTGATTCCAATGGGATGAATTTCAACAAGGCCAAGTACCAGGTCCTGCACTTTGGCCACAATGACCCCCTGCAGTGCTCCAGGCTGGGCACAGAGTGGCTGGAGAGCAGTCAGGGAGAAAGGGACCTGGGGGTACTAATGGACAGGAAGCTCAACATGAGCCAACAGTGTGCCCAGGTGGCCAAGATGGCCAATGGTGTCCTGTCCTGTATCCAAACTAGTGTGGTCAGCAGGACAAGGGCAGTGATCCTTCCTCTGTACTCTGCACTGGGGAGGCCACACCTGGAGTATTGTGTTCAGTTCTGGGCCCCTCAGTTCAGGAAAGAGATTGAAGTGCTGGAGCGGGTCCAGAGAAGAGCAACAAGACTGGGGAAGGGACTTGAACACAAGCCCTATGGGGAGAGGCTGAGGGAGCTGGGCTTGTTTAGTCTGGAGAAGAGGAGGCTTAGAGGTGAGCTCAGCACTCTCTAGAACTACCTGAAGGGTAGTTCTAGACAGGTGGGGATTGGTCTCCCAGGCAGTCAGCAATAGGACAAGGGGGCATGGGCTTCAACTCTGCCAGGGGAAATTTAGGCTGGATATTAGAAAGAAATTCATTACAGAGAGAGTGGTCAGGCATTGGAATGGCTGCCCAGGGAGGTGCTGGACTCACTGGCCCTGGAGGTTTTTAAACTGAGATTGGACATGGCACTTAGTGCCATGATCTAGTAAACGGACTGGAGTTGGACCAAGGGTTGGACTTGATCTCTGAGGTCTTTTCCAACCCAGTAGATTCTCTGATTTCTCTCTGTGATTTTCCAGTGTCTTATGTGACATGTTAAATGATGAGAACCTCTAAATGGAGTAGATTTTGCCATTTCAGATCAAAATAGTAGGGGTTTAGAAAATACAAAACCAAGACATGGTTTGTGAAGGGAGACTTATTTTATCAATTATCACCAAGCTAAAGAACCACCACAATTTCTATAGCAAGCTACACACATGGAATAGCCATCATATTCCTTTCACTGTCAGGTCAAAATGAAACAATGAAAGCAAAACTGTGATCGTAAAGCTGAAGGCAAATGAAACAAGCTTTTCTGTAAAGATTTTATAGAATTATATGAGTACATGTTAGCTTTCACAAGCATAGAAAATACCTGTGGTATATAACCACAGCAAGTGGTTGTATGGAATCCAAACTTATCGACATACTGAGACTCTGAGTGACCTGCTCCTTTACCTAAGAAACAAAATAAATATTGGGAGTTTCAAGATCCTTACATAGTAAAGTTTGCAACACAGAACTAAATTTCAGAGAAGAGGCACAGAAAATGTTAAGCCATGTTACATTTATTTTGTCGTCACAACCCCCTCTAAAGATGCAAAGAACTCCCTTAGTCCAAATTTTCAGTTTGACTTATGAAATGTTGAAAGCTAAGAAATTCCAGTATTAGCATAATTTTGTACAACAAAATCTATACAAAATGAAGAACCAAAAATAAATTAATTTAGTTTTGTCAAGGTTAAAATGATATGTTTAAAAATTATAATAGCAATTATAGGTCCTGTGTATATAATGTACATTTGAGAAGTGTGGCATAGGGACAAGACAGGCATATCTCATGAAACAGTGTCCCAGTATGGACTTTAACTATCATTAAACTTGTAATGCAATACTCTACCACTGCCAAATGAATTATTTCATTTTTGGTTTAGTAAATGATATCAATACTCTACCAACTGTGTTTCCCTCCTTTCTCAGTTTCTCTCCAAGTTTCTGGTTATAAAGATGAAGATCTGCCATCTGCTCTCCAAGTTTTGCAGAATATCTGTAGGATCAAAAAATAAAACAAAACTGAAACAAGACAAATGAATTAAATATTACAGGGTCAAAAAAAAAAAAAAATCTCCATTTCATATGACCAAGTTTATTTTTGGCAAACATAGAACCTTAATCAACTTCACAAGTACATAACACAGAGCAAAGGACTAGACAACAGCTCTGGAGAAAGGTGTTGTAACAGATCAGAAGTCAATGTTCTAGCAAGAAAGGTAAACAGAGCACAAAGCTGTATGAACAGGAGCACAGAGTGCAGGAGGATCAAGCAGTCCTCCTGATCAGCTCCACACTAATAAGCTGAGAACAGAGCACTGTGTCTACTTCTGGGCCTCATACATTGAGTTCAGTTGAACAGCAATAAAAATGATAAGTCTATAAAGAAGTCACAAGCAAGCACTGAATTGAGGTTGCTTAATGCAGAAAGCAGATAACTAAAAACCAAAATATTGCATATAAGATATCTGAACCGGAGCTGCAAGGAAGAAAACTTATTTCTTCTCCATGCCCAGAATGGGTAGAAAATAATGAGTTTGAAATTGCAACCAAGAGGACTGAGGACATGAGAAAATCTTCCCTAGAAGCAGTAGGATGGACTGGAGATTTCAAAGACATAAGAGTAAGTCTATAAGTTTAAAACTTACCAGCTGGGAAAGGAAACTCAAATGAAAAATCCCATGAGGGAAGGATGGGCTAAACTCAGCCATTATCACACATTCACTTCAGTAGCATCTCAGCACACGTGCGCCAGCCCACAAAGCTCTAGGCTGGCAACCATACGGCATTTCTACTGCAGGTACAGCATCAGGGAAGAGCAAAATATGGGGAAGGAGTGTGTATACACACACATATACAGATACACATATACGTTATTTTAATTTGTACACATACACACAAACATGGACCTTGACAGATATAAGCTCTGTCTCTGAAAGATTAGAGAGGTTGTTCTCATGAAGCTTTCCGACAGTAAGATATGAGAAAATATGCCCCAAAATGTAATAAAAAGACATTTATGGACATACTTGTTGAGGCTCTTCATCTTCAGGTACTCCATGACAAACATTGCTCCTCCTTCAGGTAGGTCAATTACTTTAATAGGCTGAGGCACTCTCACAATATTGGTTTCCTGAATAGCTTCCAAACTTGCCATTTCCCCTAGAAACATTTTTCTGGCCTGTCAAGGAATAAGAATATCCTTGAGCTAAACTATGGACACCTGCAGCAAGTACACTGGAAAAATAGTCTTGTTTACAAAGTTACAAGGAGTTAATTTATCTTGATGAAAGAATGTAGCTGCAGCAAGGCTTCAGTCCACACAGGGAGACTTGAGTACCCCCCCACAATTAATTCCAACTATGTTGCATTTCATCATGATTTCTAGTTGCTTATGGACACACCAAACTACTCAGACATAACAATATCTCTAAGGATAACACCCAAGACCACCTCCTTCAAAACCACAGATGACCACTACTAAATGAAGTAGAAGACTGACTGACTCCCTAAACTGGTTCTCCTTTCCATGCAGGTCAATGGCCACCAGATGGAGATGACGGTACAAATATTAAGCCTGTACTCTGGATTTTTGAAGTGAAGATGCTGCTCTTCGCAGCAGTTTTAAGAAGTTTTTAATATTGCAAAGTAAATTTCTGATACCCTGTGGTGTTACAACAAACAACCGAGTACTGTATTCATTTCATAATAGAAAAGTCAAGAGCAAGAATCTTACTGCTAGAAATACAAAAAGCAAAGCGGAAATTTGAAACCTCTGTAGCTTTAAAAATAATATGTGAGTGTTAGCACTGGCAGCCTCTTTCATCCGTCCCTCCCACTATTCTATCCTCTCAACTGAAACATGGAAAGAAATGCACTGAATGCAAATTCAGCTTTCGGCTTTTCCAAACTATGTGCTACAATAACAGCTCTGTACTCAGCCTTTTGTGTTTTGTTTGGTTTGTTTGGTTGGTTTGGTTTTTTACATACTGCAATGCCAATTCCTGTTGTTGATGGTTACCCCATTGCATTACATCTCATTTTGCATTAACCAAACCTGCTGCATTAATACTTGCTATAAAATAGACTACAGCTTTTAAAAGAAAATTGAAAGAAAAATTTGAATAATTAGAAGTCAGCCTGAAAATGCAGAATTCTAAATTATTAACAATCAGGTGCTTTTAAAAGCAAAGCTCTCTACATCCAATAATATTAGTAGTTAAATATCTGCTAGCAGTTACCTTCGGTTTGTGGTTGACTTTAACAAATACTCGTCCACTGTCTGTTTCATAAGCTTGGCCTTGGCTAATGTATCCTCCTCCCGAGCTTCCAAATGCCTTCAGAACAGAAGTTTTCAGTTCTGTTTTCAGGATTTTTTCCATGCTGATTTCCAGGCTGTCGCAGCTGCTTTCTGCTAAATCCGCTGCAAAACAAGATTAAAGGTCTGGGTCCTTCTTTCACTGTCACTCTGCTGTGAGGTAGAAAGGGCCACCCACCGAATTTAATAAATAAATAAATATAGCAAGTAAATCCAGAGATATTTCAAAATGCCTTTCCAAAATGCTTTGTTTCCCATGGGTTTTTACTGCCGTAGATGAGAAATAAAAGTCTTTAGAGATATTTTCTAGTATAAAATTGAGAGGTGTGTCCTGGGTCCTCTTTCAACTGTGCTGAGCGCTGCTGGTATTTGTAGTTTGGACCCGTTTTTCTTTTTTAAGCCCTGTGCTCGCATTGGTAGGTCATTTCTGATCCAATCCACTAGAGGGAGTTTAAATGCAACAATACAAACTGCGCAATGTTATTTGAGATAAGAAAAACAAAGTTGCAGTCCGTAAGGATGCAATTAAATCACGCTGCTGACCCTAAATCAGGCACCTGCAATACATGGAAAGGTTGGTGTTTTCTCAGTTTGTAGGTGCTTTGTGTGGACTGGAGTTCTCTTGGCATCACTGAGATCTTCATAACACTTGCCTTTCTTGGAACATAATTCAATCCCTTGTAAGAGACAGTCAAAAGATTTTTATCGCCTGAACATGTCCTCAAGTCAGTGAGATAGCCACATGGTCAGGGCTGGACTTTATCAAGTGAAAATTCATTGTAAAAGCACCAAGCTGGTAATTAACAAATATGGATCCTGTTCCTACATGCTTCTCCAGATTTAATGTGATCTTTAGGACATCATTTCACATTTTTATCTTTCTCCACAATCTGTAACACAGAAGATCCCTTGGGTATGGCTGAATTTAATAATTTCATAATTGCGAAGTGTACTGACACCCTCAAGGTACAAAGTGCTAAACCTTTAAAACATGTTATCATAACAGAGACCCAACAATATCTGCTGTAATAAAGTGTGTATGAAGGTAACAGTTGGTAGGTTCCTGTGACTGACTCCTAGCACGTTACAATCCATGGAAAAGGCGGCAGCTCTTGTTCTCACTTGGAGCAGCAATGCCTCCCATCTCCTCACGGAATGTCTGTGTCCTGTTGCCACTGTTGCATTGTGCTTTCATGCACTTCTCTCTTCTCACTATTTTTTGTATTGATTCATATAAGCTATTTGACAGAAAAAGAAATCATTACTGGTCAAATACTGGCTTCATTTAAGCAGGCTTTTCACTACATGCACAAATGGTTCCAGCCCTACATGGAGTGAAAAATATTGGTATAGTGTAAGTTATTTCTCAAACAGGTAATTTCTCAGAACATAGCTCCTAATGGTACACTGGAATGTAGCAGACCTCAACGGGACAAACTGGTTGAGGAGGAACTTTTCTAGCATCCAGATTTATTTCAGCAGAACATTGCTTACAAAGTAAGACCAGAAGCTGGAAAACTGTAGCTCATGACCAGACTCCGAAACAGCGATTCAAATACAGAAGAGTACTCAAGAACAGCAAGATGACACATTCAGGGTTACATATCTCGGTTGGACCTTTGCATTACCTGTCTGAAGTAACCAAGTGGCTGCTTTGCCAATCCCTCTGCAGAGTCCAGCTGTAATATAATGGTCACATCACTGATATACTAACAGGAAAATAGATTATTCACAAAATAGAGCTACAGAAAGTAGCATTGGAGAGAGGTAGAGAAGAAGAGTCAGCACTCACTGTAGCAGTCTTCAGTAGTGTGCCCATAGACTTTCATGGGGCATTAGTGACTAGGAAATGAGCCACAGCTGCTCAAGCAAACAACTATGCCCAGACCAAATAAAGCTTAAAGTGTAAGAGCTCAGCATACACATTACATCACAGAAAATGGGTGCATATGCACTCACAACAACTTGATTATGCCTGTAGATCTTGGACAGATTGAGAGAGTTAGTTAATATGTCTCATATGGATGATTTTTAGATAGTGAAAATGCCACACAATTAGAATTTCATGATTTATGAAGCCCTAGGATTTATAACCCTACTATTAGAACAATCATATCTGGCTGCTGAAAGGCTGGAATCCTATCTTAGGTTGCAATGGAGTACCCAGGGAAAGGAATACAGATTCTTGGCAACAAAATAAATGACAATTCGCATGTTGTTGCTGATCACGCAACTCTGAACAACATAATTTCAAACACTGGAAGTAGAACAACTCAAAATCATCCCAGGTGGGCTCGAAGGCACAATGTGCTTGAAAATACCCATGTCGATGAACCACCCACCAGGACCAGTTCAGCACCACGGCCAGATCCCCCAAAGAAACACCAATTGCATCCCTGAGATGGAGAATGACCTAGGACAACGTGCACACGTGGGGATGGGCTCCTGGTTTGAGACCTGTCCTCGGGGTTATGTCTGTACTGGAGTTGGAAACTGCTTAGTTTCCCAGCTCTTTCTGTTTTGCTCACAAATATTTCTGTTTGTTTTTCAAAGACTGTCCAGAAAAGTTACCCCTATGCATACCAATGAAGAAAAAGATCTACTTCTCCTTTGGGAGTAATGCTATCTAAAGAATCATAGGAAAGGAAAGAAGCTATGTAGAACAGTGTAAGCCAAGAAGAAGAAAAGACTTTCCATCATAAAAACCTCCCTTTGACAGAAGTTATAGTTTCTCAGTGAAGAACTATGCACAGAGAAATAATTCAGAGCTCCTTTAAACCTATAGATCTGATCTTCAGCATAATTGCATAGGCTGTAGCTCGGTATAAAACATGAACCATGTCTTGGGACATGAATACTATTTTACAAAGAAAAACAATAAAACTGGTGTGGCTTAGTTACCAGAAATATATTTCCTCCTTAAGTTTTTTGGCACAATCAGTACCTACAAGACAAGGTAATTATATATCACCTCCCACCTGCTTTTACTTCTGCTAGAAGAGTCCAGCATCAGTTGTAATCACCAGATCTATTTTGGAACAGCATTGAAGACAAAAAGTAGGAAGAAAAACAGCACTAGTGTGCAATGCTCATATCTGCAGGCAGTATTTGCAGATGGCAGCAGTCCATGAGAATGAAAACAAAATGACGACATAATCACACTGAAATGTAGGGTACATAGGAATTATAAGCAATTCAGCAAAAATACAGGTTCTTGCAGAGAGGTTCAAACTGGATCTATTTTCAAAATAAGGACAGTCAAGCCCAGAGAAGTTGTGCAGCCTCCATCCTTAGGTTACAACACCAGGCAAAGATGTAAGCAACCTGCTTTAAGCAGGAGATCGAACTAAGTGACCACCTGAGGTCTGCTCCAACCTGAATCCTCTTATGATCTTAACTATTGAGTCCGGATTTCCAAGTTTTCCCCTCCCCTAACTTCTCTCCAGAAAAACCACCTTCGTATCACTTTTCACCTTCTAATGGTAAAAAGTATTTAGGTATTTTATCAAAATAAACATGTTGATTTGTTGAAGATTTGTAAACAGAATTACCTTGTTAAATAACTTTATTATGAAGGCACATGGAAATGAACAGTTAGAAGAATTTAACCAGACTGACTGCTGGCTAAAATTCCACAGCATTTCTCCAATCAGCTGCAACGATCAGAGATAAGAATACGGGCACAGACAGAACATTTCACCAACAACATCCGAACAGCTGGTACAGTACATAAAGTTTGAAGGCACACACAGGACCTCAAATGATACTGTAACCAAACAGCAGGTAAATTTTCTCAATGAGACACTGCTCCAGATTAAAATCCATGACCACGTTCCCATCAACACCTTAGTTGACAATAATTGTCCAACAAACTAGGGACCTCGAACAGGTTTGAGCAAGTAGCTCCCCAAGAATGGACGCAAGCTGTAAGGTTTTAATTCAGAAAAGAGAGACACCAATAATCAGCTGGAAAACTCTTTATTTGAGCAACAAGGTAAAAGTAAAAGCTATTCTACCAAGCAAGGCTTTAAAACTTTTTGTGGCAAAAGTTAAACAGCCAGGGAGAAGAGTAGTAGAATTAAGTTATATCAAGTGATAGACTTCTAAACTGCCTTCCAATTCTTAGAAAAAACTGCAAAACCAGCAACGAAAAAACTCTCCGTTGCCAAAATCCAGTGAGAAACATTTTTAATTAATTAAAGTCATTCCCAAACACTCAAAATGCATGTTAGGAATCACCATGCATCTCTCACCTACCTGGTACGCTTGCACTGAAATATCATTACCAGCCTACATCAAAAAGAGTACAATTTTAGTATCATCATCTTGCAAGTACAAGAAACAGCTGGTCTGCAAGCCATTCTTAAAGAACTTCTGGCAGTGGTGTAGAGCTGCTGTTCTGTGAGTTACATTTTAACTTCCTTTGGTTTCATGTCTCTTATCCAGAGACCTACAAAGTGCACTTAGTGGGGACTGAAGAAAAATGTTATCTTATGGCACCTGTAGTCTCAACTACAGAGAATTTATGGGAAAATTTACCATGACCAGATGACATTATTGTGTGTGCAATGAGAATAGTCAAAAGTGCATCTTCTTGTGTTAGTAAGAGAGTACATCTTCATAGGATGTATAGATGTAAAGTGTCTAACCTGAGAAGATCTTTAAGAATGTACATTATTGGACAAAAGCCTAATCCAAAAAAGAAGAGAGAACGAGTTCTGGTGATAACAAGATTGCTATAGATAAGAGCCCACGGACCAGCAAGCACAGAACAGCCTACACGAATGTCATGAAGCACCAAAATGCACGTCAGAAAAAATTATAAGCATTTTTACACAGCTTTGTAACAAAATAGGAAACAATCTCCATCCAGTAGAATCACGTTAGCATAATTAACAGCAAGTCCAAATCATTTTTCACAGTTCCCATTATACATTTTTCTTGTTGGCTTTCAAAATACTTTGTTAACACTGTTTTCATGCACACAACTGGACATGAAGAGCTGAAAGAATCTGAGCAATCCATTATAAAGGCGGGGGGCAGACAGCAAAAAGCAAGGAGCAACTTTTTTAGCCATCTCCTCAGGAACTGAGAAAAGCAAACTTCCGTTTCACAAACACTTCTCTAACGTTTGCCAGTAGGGTGCAAATGCAAACCCTGGCATTTCTCTACTCTGAAGCATGACTGGTCCCTACGGGAGTACTTCTTCCAAGTACTTTACACTTGAGTACTTGTTTAATATTAACTTGCCTAGTCTCAAGTATACAACGCTTTCTTGATGCTGACAGATCTTTTGTGCAACTGAATAAACTCCTTCCATAGATTTCCCTCAAAGGTATTTACAACTATCCTAAAAAGGGGTGACTATGTTCCGCTTGCTATTCAGCAGGACTCACTGATTCTAGGTCTTTAGCTGTGCCACAAGGTAAGGGTCTAGTAGTTTTTTTTAACATTACTACTCCTAGAGTTGCATCACCAAGTATGGGACTCCCCAAGCAACACAGGAAGTATTCTGCTTAAGCAGAAAATCACTTTACAAGGTTTCTCATAATGTTTAAAGAAGACCCTCTGTACCCTGTACCAAAATGGTTCCAATGGTTCATGTAGTGAAAAAGCTGATAAAGCTTTAGGCGTTTCTCAAACCCTGGAGCTTTCGGAATTTTACTGTGATAAGCAGAGTAAAAAGAACTGCTGAAGCCACCAAACATCCCAGCTATTGCAAGCTCATACTCTGAATGGCCGTAGAAAGTAGCCGGATCGAAGATAATTGGACCAGAATCATCCTCAGCCACATTTCCTCCCCAGAGATCCCCATGAAGGAGAGCAGGAACAATTTCTACATCACAGAACAAACTGGGTATCTTCAGCTGCAGAGAGGAGAAAAACAAGACGCATAAGTGCTACATTTTAAGGTGAATGATTGTAGAGTTTTATCTGCATACAAGCAGAGCATTAATTGAAATTTCTTAAAAGTTAAAAAAACCTAACTTGAAATTATGTAGGACCTAGCGAACACAGATACTGAGAAAATCAAGAGGATTACTCCTTTCCATAAAAGCCAGCAGCTGAAAAATAATTATCCAAATGTTTTTCAGCACAAACAAATAATTTAAAACTGCATTTGGTGCTACAATATTGACCAGAACCACCGACTTCATCATTAGAAGGCTCAAGAATCTCTAAACAACCACGTAGAGATTTCTACAAAGCAGCCACATAACCAGAAGAAAACCTTAAATGAATAGATGATGTGCAGAACAGTACCATTTATACACATTTCTCATCATAAAAGTGTTACAGGAATGAGAAAGGTGAACTCAAACTATATTTCCCAAACAGTAAGGCAAAGTGCTATTCAGAATACATTCCCTTTGGAATATTAGCATAGTGTGATGCAGTAAAAGACATTTTACCTTAGAAAAAAGAGCATTTTGATCCCTAAAAGCTGAAGTCTCTTACCAACAGAACCCAGAGCATACCAACAAACAGGAACTTTGTTTCATGAAAAGAAAATCTCAACAACTGATACCTGCCTATCACTACAATGAGAACTGAGAGAACTCCTACCTGAAGTTGTGCCCAGAGTTCTCTTGCTTCTCTGTCTCCCGAATTCTTTTCGATCATGTCCATCTGAGGCTGGATTCTCTGCTTGGCAAAAAATGTCACCCAGTCATTCTGCCAGTCATTCACCTGAAGGAACAGGATTGCAGGTGTTAGTTCTACGCCACACAAAAGACAGATTTTCTTATTTTTCAAATACAGCTTTGGAGGATTATACAGCCTTTGTGCTGATACCATCCAGGACAGTAAATGCTACCATTTAATAGACTTATCTTAAAACATTAACTTAGGGGAATAAATAATTTTCTTTAAGTGATAAAACCCAAGAAATTGAAGAGCTATGAACATCCAATGCAGCTGTGCTGTCCAAAGCACTACTTTGCTTAGCAGGCTGAACAATGTTGTTTCTTTTTATGACTCCACAGAAATAACTGAATTTCCATTATGATAATCTTGGCCCTTTGTGTCACTGAAGCTAAAATAAAATAAACTTAAAAGTCTATTGGTCTGATGAAGTACAACCTACCTGTGGAAGATAGCCACAGCAGGTAACTGTATGAAAGCCAAACTGATCCACAAACTGGACTTCCATTTGCCCTTGACCTTTACCTTTCAAACCAAAGACAAAAATCCAATACTAATGACAAGATTCTAAGTATCCACAGTGCAAATGGACCTTAAAAACTACACAGGGGTACAATGCTTCTTCTATGGAGATTAAAAAAAAAATGCACTTTAGTACTCCTTTTGTTATAATGGTTGTTGCTGTTGGTTTTTAAGTTTAAACCTTGATGTAAAGCAGCTAAATTATAATCTTTATAAACATGTTTTGAGGTAGCATATCTCCTCTAACACTATGTCCTTGCAGAAAGGGTGGTTCAGGATCCCAAGAGTCCCAAATTTAATATTTTGCTTAGAGATCCAAATAGAGCAAACCAAAGCAAAACAAAGATGCCCTGCATGGGTGCTTTGTCTGAATCTATTTTTGTAATATCTTCACAGAATCACAGAATGTCAGGGATTGGAAGGGACTTCAAAATATCATCTAGTCCAATCCCCCTGCCAGAGCAGGAACATCTTTAGTGAAAGAAGATGAACTTATCCTGAAACAACAAAAGCTATTTAACAATTTTTAGATTATTATTAACTAGATTAAATTGCAAACAGCTGTGTACTGTACCAACTGTGCTCTCTTCTTTCTTCAGCTTCTCTCCAAGTTGCTGGTTATGAAGGTGGAGATCAGCCAGCTGTGTTCCAAGCTTTGCTGAATGTCTAAGAAATGAAAGTACGCTTAGCAACACTGCCATGGGAATTAATCCAGTCCTTGATATTCCAGGAATTCATTGAAAAGATTTATCGAGGAAGTAAAAGAAGTTCTGCATCTCCATGAAAGTACATTTTCAAAATATTCTGGTCATAAACACCTCCTCTTCCTATAAAGATTACATATTAACAAAGAACAAAACATACTTACATGGTTGTTTCTGACAACGCTATTAAACGTGAACAGCAATTACAAATTTAGTCTCTGGTTTCCCCTCTCTAAAAGGCCTTAGAAGACAGAAGGGTCAGGTGGGCATTAATTATTTATATATTTTTAATAAAAGCTTATTCTCTGGACAGTTCAGAAAAGTCTTGCGGTAATTAAAAATTACAAAACTAGTTGCCTCCCATGTTAACATAAGTATGTTCCTTTTATTGTCTTTGACCTCTCACATCTTTTTCTGTTCCCAAGGCACTGTCATTTAAGGCAAAGTTACTTCTTCATTTTGTTCCCTTTAACACAGATTGTAGCTATCCCCTGAAAATTGTACACCAAAGGTTGCATTTGCATGCTTTGAATCTCAATCAGCCCAAACACAACAGGATCTCTGCTCTTTCATTTGAAAACAGGGCTCTTCATGAATTAGAACCTTTGCGGATGAGCAGGATGGGGATAAGATGTTAAGCTGGCTGCAGAAGTTCTGAGACTGGGATGAGAAACTGGTCATGCCAAGCTCCCCAATGGAACCAGACAGAAGTATTCATCATATTTTAATTTACTTAAGTGTTTGCCACAGAGAAGAGCCAAAAATTCGCAGCTAACAGAATCCAGGTGAGAGCCATAAAAATACGGAAATCTGGATTCATTCATCTGAACGAATCGCCTCTGCGTACTCACGACGAGCACTATTAAACACTGGTTCTTATACCAAAGGCAAGCACACAAAAACGTGATCAGCAGGTCATTTTCCTGACTGTAAAAATGAAACTTATTGTAAAAATCACTACTTAAAAAAAACAAACCCAAAACTACAGGAAAACCACGCTCACTTTTTGATGGTGACCTATTTGCTAAGTGAAGCATTACAAAGTATTTTATACAGTTCTCAGCTGTATAACGTCCCAAATGTACCCTGACTTGCTTCAAAAAAAACCACCCAACCAAACAACAACAACAACAACAAGAAACACAAAAATCCCCTCACAGATTTCCTCTCAGAAGACAAATTATGTAATTGTCACAACTGTCAAAACTTCTGGTTAAATGAAGCAAAGATAATACCGTGTTTTACCTGCTTAAGCCTCTCATGTCCAAATGTTCCATCACAAACAGAGTAGTGCCCCCAGGCACGTCTATAACTTTGATGGGTTTAGGCACCTTTACAGTTTGTGTTTTTAAGATGGCTTCCAAACTTGCCATTTCTCCCTCAAACATTCTTCTAGCCTGTCAAATATGAAAGGAAAGTATTAGTCTCTATGAACACCAGTCACAGGTAAACAAGGCTCTTTCACAAAACTAATCACAGAATGTCAGGGGTTGGAAGGGACCTCAAAAGCTCATCCAGTGCAATCTCCCCACCGGAGCAAGAACACCCAGATGAGGTTACACAGGAAGGTGTCCAGGCGGGTTGGAATGTCTGCAGAGTAGGAGACTCCACAACCTCCCTGGGCAGCCTGGGCCAGTGTCTGTCACCCTCACTGAGAAGAAGTTTCTTTTCAAATTTAAGTGGAACCTTTTGTGTTCCAGTTTGAACCCATTACCCCTTGTCCTATCATTGGTTGTCACCAAGAAGAGCCTGGCTCCATCCTCCTGACACTCACCCTTTACATATATGTAAACATTAATGAGGTCACCCCTCAGTCTCCTCCAAGCTCCAGAGCCCCAGCTCCCTCAGCCTTTCCTCACACGGGAGATGCTCCACTCCCTTCAGCATCTTGGTGGCTGCGCTGGACTCTCTCCAGCAGTTCCCTGGAGCTGAGGGTCCAAAACTGGACACAATATTCCAGGTGTGGTCTCACCAGGGCAGAGTAGAGGGGCAGGAGAACCTCTCTGACCTACTGACCAACCCCTTCTAATCCACCCCAGGATGCCATTGGCCTTCCTGGCCACAAGGGCCCAGTGCTGGCTCATGGCTATCCTGCTGTCCACCAGGAACCCCAGGTCCCTTTCCCCTACGCTGCTCTCTAATAGGAAAAAGCTCTAAAAGCAGTCTAATTTCCAGTCAGAGAATTATACTCCCGGGCCTATTTCTTTTGCATTATCAGAAACAAACAAACAAAAAACCAATAATAGCAGCCAAATGCCCCTTACTGCACTTGCACAGAGAAGCCCTTAGAATCCAAGCCACTACCAACTGTATTTGCTTTGAAGACATTCTGAATTTAGGGCCTATTTCTGCAACTGTTATCCACATGGAGTGAAATCTATTCTCTTGCGTTGCTCCACTGACACCAGTGGCACTAGTCACACAAAGAAATGCTGCTCTAGAGGAGTCAGGCAGAGGTTGTGGAAAAGGGTCCTTGGGAAGCCTACAGTATCTGCTAAAAGCAAAAGCAAGGAAATATAATAAAAAAAATCAGAAACAGAATACTATGGACTAGTACTGATATATGAAACACAGAGGACAATTTGCAACAGTCATTGACTACAAATTCCAAAGCCTACAGGAGATCACAAATGAAGAACTGCTGGATTACTGAGCCACGAGATAGCTTTGTTCAGAGGAAATCAGTAAATACTGTATCTCCATTTAAAGCATCATACTAGGTCAAAGTCAGCCGATAACTTTAATAGAGTAAAAAGCACAGTGGTTTCTAGAGAACTTTGTTTTTCTAAAGAAACTGCTGATATACACCCACTGCTGCACACACGGCACAGCATTATAATACAGTTTGGCAAAGTTTGCTTGAATCAGCACTCAGAATCCACACACAGGCAAAAGCACAGAATGGGAAATTAACACTGAATAGAAAATCTAGTGACATCTGTTTTCCAAGCCCTATCCTGTTGCTAGCTGGACTGTACATTTAAACACACAATTAACAAAGGCCTAAGTGGAAGGGCTCTGTTGCTATCAATTCAAACTATTTTCAGTCTCATATAAAGCAGGATAACATTTGAGTATTTTTCCATGTCACTAATTTAGTGCATTTGATTTCCCATCCAGCTCTCTGATAGGATCAGAAAGTGCAGACAAATCTGGGACAGATATAGTGGTGTACATGCTTCCAAAACCATTTTTTTGCTGTCAAAGACAAATACAAGAACTTTCGTTCTTTCAGTGAAGCTCTTCATGTGACAGACACAAGTGTAGAGTACCTTTAAAGTAAATTCCACCTGATCTCAGCTTTTGCAAATAAGGATGCCATAAAGGTATGTTGTATTATATTCATCCTTAGCAAATGCTCGTATCTACCTTCTAGAGTAGCTGGTACCACATATTGAAAGGACAAAGCAGAAAATCTTGAACAACAACAGTGGAAAAGTATCATTTATTGAGAAAAGCTCCTTGTAAGAGCAGGGAATTACTGGTTTTGTTACAACAAAGACAGATGTGCACCCTCAGTAGATAATTTTATACCTTCTAGGTTGCTTCATAGCCTTTCACAGCACACACAGCCATGATGACACCAACATTACACCAGCCATAACTGACAAGAGCACACCCTGGACAAATAATACACTGCAACTGATACCATAAAATCAGCAAATTAATAAACTCTTAAAACCACATTTTTGGGTTTTAAAAGGAGCATTTCTTCATTCAGTGCTGGGGCCAGATCAGGGGTGTCCCTCCATAGGTCTGGCACCAACCAGTTGATCACACATGGCTTATATTGACAGAAAAGTTACATATTCATTACAATTCTTGACAACCATTACCATATTCCACGTGTATTCTAACACAAGCTATCTGGTTAAGCAATGCTAAGTAACATTTGTATGTTTCTCAGTTACTTCTCAGTTACCCATTTTGAAAGGATATGTTGTAAATCTAAGTCAACTTTAAGAATACGGTATGATTACTAAGTACAAAGATTCTATGGTTACAAGGTCTGCTTATACAAAGACTCTATGGTTACAAGGTTGGTTAATCTCTAAAGCTTGCTATCCTAACATTCTCCTAAACTATGAGTTCTAGAATTCCTTAAAACACAGTCTAATAATTAGAAATACAGGTATCACACCAGAAACGCTGCTCCCCATCCCACTGCCAACCCCACCGCTCACAACCACTGTCCCCCCGCGGCCTCCCCATCCCGGGCACCTGTCACAAACCGGGCCCAAGGCCCTCACAGGGCACAAACTGCCAGACGAAGCAGATCCCTCTGCCACCAGCAGCCAAAATTGCCTGCCTGAGGCAGCCGGAAAACCTCCCTTCATCCCTCAAGAGGAAGCCGGGGCCGGCTCAGGCCCACCCGCCGCCCATCTCCTCACAGCGGCCTCCCCGTGCCGGGGTCCCGCCTCACACCCGCTGCCCTCGACCCCTACCCCCCCACACCTCCGCCTTGGAGTTGCTCTTCACATACACCCGGCCTCGGTCCGTGTCGTAGCTCTGGCCCTGGCTGATGCAGCCGCCCCCCGAGTGCCCCGCGGGCCGCAGCAGCGCGGTGCCCAGCTCCTGCCTCAGCGCCTCCTCCATGCTGCCGGCCGGGCCGCGCCGCGCCGCGCCTGCGCTGAACGCGCGGGTGGGCGGGGCCGGGAAAATGGCGGCGGCTGAGGGGGAGGGGTTGGCTGGAGGCCCGGGTGCTGCTGCGGGTACCGCTGGTGATAGCGGCTGGCCAAGGGTTGGGTTGTAGGCGCTGGAGAGGGACCTGGAAGGAGCCGCTTGTTCCTGGCTGAGGGAGGAGAAGTGTAAAATCGCTTCTCGCAGTGTGGTGGGGAGGAGCGGGGAGCTGGGCCGCGGCCTGGCCTCAGGGCCCCGGGGAGCGACGCGGCTGCGGCTCTGAGGGCGGCGAAGGCGCTTTTCCTCCCCGTTCCCTCCCGCTGCTGTGCCCGGGAGAGCCCTGGGCCCGCTGGGCTGGGCAGGGCGCCGGTAGCGCCACCAAAGCCCGGCGCGGTGTGTGCTGGGGACCTGCCCATGGGTGAGCTCATTGCCCGTGTGTGTGTGGTGAATTCTGTCCTGCTATAGATCCAGAGGATGCACATGTGCAGTAGGGCGATCTCTGTGACAAAGGCAATGGGTAGTAATTTTTAAATATTTGGATTAAGTGCACTTTCTGGCCATTATAAAGGTACATGCTCAAATTCATTCTGTTCTTCAACAATAACAAGAACAGCTTGCTGTTATTGGACACTGGCCAGCATAGGTCTGAGGTAAATTAATGTGTTCTTTCACATTAGAATTTATTTATTTACCAAGTAACTTCTTATTTAAAATACAATGGTGGATTCTGCTTTCTGCCACATATTGCCTCTCTTGACTCTGTGTAAAATTAACCTTAAATTCATGTTGCAAAGGTTGGATTCAGATGTCTGCAATGGTTGTTGAAGAGTGATTAAGATTATGCTGAGTCTAGGAATCAGGTGCTATGGAAAATAATGCTGTGAGTGTTCTTTGAACCTTCTTTCATATTTAGAGAGGCAAGGAATAATGTCCATTGTGAGATCAAGGAGACTTGCTTTTTAGAATGTATTTATTTCTTCTTTTGACAAAGCAATTAGAAACCCATCAGAATTTGTTGAATAGATTTAATGGAGTTAAAATAAAATTAAATGTGTGGTTCAGTCTTCAGATACTAAGTCGTAGTAGAATATTCCATACGGTCAGTAACGAAGTTTTTCATCCTGCCCTAAACAACGGCATAGTGAATGCTGTAGGAGTAGAGAGCAATTGCCCTTCATTCTCTAGTATTTAAGTGGGTTATACTTTCTGATTGCTTCTGATCAGATAGGATGTAACAGAAGTTTGGCCAAAATTGTAACGTCAAACTCATTAGTTTACACAGTGGACGTAACCTGAAGGAGGAACTGTCAGCTTCCTTTCCATAGGAGAGGTTAAGTGTTCTGGAAGAAACTCAGCAAGACGTTGTGTTCCTAACGACATGACAGAGCATCAGTTTGCAGGGGCTCCCAGCGCCTGCAGACGTCGGAGTTCAGTGGGAGCCAGGATTTGGGAGCTGCCTCTCCACAGACACCCTTCTGATGCTCCAGCTCCAAGTCCTCCCTAAACCTAAACCTCACTCCCTAAACATGTCTTCTTTGGCATCTGGGCCATAGATTACAGCTCCCCATTTGAAAGAAGCTATTGAGTCAGGTCCCAAATGTACTTACAGACTACAGAAAAAAAAAAGCTTAGCCATATACTGCAGTTGTTCGTGAGGTGCAGCCCTTGCCTGCTGTGTGAAGGCGGTGTGTGCCACAAAAGGCCGTGTGACAGTGTGGGTTGACTTTATGATAATCCTTTCTTCTCTGCCTCCACTCTTTCCCCCTATATATTATTTATTCCTATTTGAGTGTTTCAAAAAGCTTGCAGATTGCTATTGCAACCACCCCCTTTCCTCTGCCCTTTTGGGGTTCACTGGCAATATTTATCTTGTTCTGCTGCATGCTGGTTTGCCTGCAAGATCCACAGTGGTTAACTTTCTGTTTAAAATAGTGTTTCTTTCTGTGAAGGAGAAGACAACTGGCATGCTGGGCTGCAAATTGTTTGGTGAGTCACCAGTTAATATACACATCCTGAATAAAAAAGCACTGCAGCTGCTAATTTCTGTTTGCTGCTTGACAGTATGTACAAGAAGGGAAAAGGTAATTGGTATGTGTAGCCTTTTATTGGTTGGTTTATATATATAAATGGAAAATATGCTTTAGGGCTTTTCGAGCTCCAAGCCTCTATTCGTGTGAATGTATGAGAAATGTGCTATGGGCTCTTTTGTCTTTTTTCTCTCCCACGTCCATGGATAGTCCGAGAGGGTGGATCAGGAAGGATGTAGGACTTGCCATTACGGAAAGAGATGATTTATAAGATGCCTATCAAGCTTTGGTGTTAGTACTTGTTTTTCTCTTTCTTTAAACATAAGTTGCCTAAGAGAGAGAAACATATATTTTTTTAATTCCTTAGGTCAGCTGTATGAGCAGGTAAATGGAAATAGAATGAGAAGTTCCATTATCAAAATAACAGACTGAGATGGACCTTAGGAGCAGAATTTGGCCACTGCTCTGGTTATGCAGAGGTGCTGGAATCAGTCATTGATGTGTCTGTTCATTTGCAGAGTTAATGCCTTTATGGATCAACTTTCAACAGTTTCTGTAGTGATTTGGGGAGCATGATTTGAGGCAGAATCTGAATGAAAGTGTGACCAAAGCCAGAGGACTTGTTCTTGCTTGTTGCAGAAACAGGACTCAGAGATCCTTTTCCAGAGTTCAGTGGTTTGGCTTTATCTTCCTCTCTTTTTGATACAGACTATGCCAGATTGCCAGTGGGTTTTGTGGTTCACAAATTGTTGCCCATCAACAAGAAGTTCAGGGAGAATGCCTGGGATTTTGGATCATTTTAGTAATAATAAGAAATTGTGCTCTTTGTGAGGGTATAAAAAGTGGGGGCTTTTCCATAAATATAGCTGGTTAGTCTCTTTTTTTTTTTTATCCCCATCAAGAGAAAATTATTATTATTATTTGCAGTTCTGACTTTTGTTCAGCTTGGTTCTTTATGGCACAGTAAAAGAGCAATATCTATGTCATTATTTCTCCTTTCAGCTGCCCCTAACCCGGTTATCTTAATGCTTGAAAGCGGGTTAGGAAATGCATTTTCTTTTCTATTATTTGGACAGTTGATGGGTTAAGGATTTGTGGGTGTATTCTAGTTTACTAGTTCCTGTATAAAGTATAACCATGAGCTGCCCTCAAAATAAACCTGGGCTTGGCACAAATTGATGTTCTAAACATGATTGCACGTAAATGTCAGATAAGTGGAAATACTCAGGGAAGTGGAAACATTCCAGAATTCTACTATTTATGGCATCAAAACAGACATTCGAAAAACCTCAGTTCTTCATTTCCAACAACTGAAAAACGCTTCATATTTTTTAATTAAAAAATAAGGGCAAGTGACCTTTAATTGCCAAGTTCATTGACATTAAAATGCTTGGTTTTTTTCTCCACACTTCCTTAGTGAACTTCGGGAGAAATAAACAGATACGATCTCAGTAAAGCAAGTTTCTAATTCGGCATTTTTTTTACAGCATCTCAAAGCACATTTGCTGTTAAAATCCCTTGACTGTCCTTTGTTATAGATGCAGCAAATGGCTTTGGTAGGTCTGGAAACCTGAAGCAGAAAGAATTGGGGTAAACTGGCCAAATTTGTAGGGGAAGTCTGTGTTAGAACTGGGATCAGAGCAGGAGTTTCCTCATGCCTAGGGCTGTACTCCAGCTGTTGCTCCCACAGGAAAAGCACACGAGTACCACACTGCATTTAGCCAATCTCGAACTGAACGCTGAAATAGAAGCTCTGACAGACAACGCATCTGGAAGAAGAGCACGTCTCTACCTTTCTATGTGTAGACTGTCAATAGTAAAGTACTGGAGACTATGAAACTGTAGTTTGTTGCTGCAAATTTATTATCCCACCTCCAACAGGACTTTGATTCCGTAAAGTAATGACTGCGTTATAGAGAGGTGAAATTATTGAATGCATGAGTATGCCAGAGGGAAGATTGCCTGTCTGGCACGGGAATGTGGTGCTTTGATGTCCAGGGGTGAATGCTACAGGACACTTTGTACTCTTCTATTTGTACCAGATTAAAATTACCAAGGAATGATACAACAATATTCATCAGTTCATTTCTTCCTTTGCAATCCGGAAGTAAAAATAAACATGTTAAGAGGTTTGGGGTATTTTTTGAGAGCAGTAAATTGACACTGCGTCATACCCATACAAACAGACTTTTATTAGCCAGAGACTTATTTGTTTTTCTTTAAGTAGAAATACGAGGTACAGACATAATATCTTTCAATTTAGGACTTATGCTTGGCTGCAGATAATTTAGAGTAAATCCAATGTGTATGATTCCTCTGAATTAGATGAGCTTTGGACAAAGAGTGTGTATGGGGTGGGGTCTAGTAAAACAAAGACATAAAGACATTTTGTGAAGTTGTAGTTTTTATGCTTTGTGTATAAAGCACTATTTTTGATGTTTGTTTCAGGCTGTCTTCATACAAATGTATTTTTATACCAGTTTGACACTACGAAATTTTCATATTTGGGAATTACTCAGGGTCAACAAGATTTTATTAAATAATATTTTTTAAATTATATTTGCTGGCAGATATGCCACAGGCAAAGGACAAGAAGGTGACAAAGGGCCTGATGTAGGGGTTAGGCAGTAAACATACGCATCAGGGCAAGAGTTGAGAAATGAGATTTGCTTGTAAATCTTTGTTCAGTCACTTGCAGTTTTCCTCACTAGTCCAGCCCGTGGGGCTAGAGGTGATGCGCTGACACACCTGGTTTTAGAAACCTGCTGAATTTATTTTAGTGGCACATGGAAGACTGAGCATTTACCCTCAAGGTGACTCCTTTTGCTCAGTACCATATATACTGCATTTTAGTATATGTTTTGCAGTATTTGTAAGGGTGGGCATTTGGTTTTACATGCTCAAATGGTCAGGCTGGATTATGGGACCAGAAGGAAATCTGAGGCTTCCTGACATGTCAGCCCAGTATCACCCCCATTCTGTACAAATACACAATACATTTGGATGTGGATAGTGAGAGGGCAAAACCAGCCAACACAGCTGTGGGTATGATGAAAGAAGAACATCTCTTCTGGCGATTAATATCCTAAAAACCAGACTAAGGTGTGCGGAATGCACCCTGGCCTTATTGCACACCCGGGAGAGAAACCGCAGCACTTGGGGCTCGAACCTCTGACCTTGCTACTCGCTCAAGGCAAGTAGCTCCTTTCCAGCGGGGAGGTGTGACTAAGTGCGATTGACGGGGCAAAGAGCCAATGGCTGCCTTGGAGCGCCCTAGCAACTGGGCCGCTGTGTCTCGGAGGGAACATGAGGCAAGGGGCGGTCAAGGTTTGCCTTCCCCCCAATGGAAGCCGAGGAGGGCGGGGCTAATGCTTTTTTTTTTTTTGGTGCACCAATAGGCGAACGCGAGGGGGTTACAGCGCCCTCATAGGAGAGGAAATGGGGTGGGACTGCCATTTCGGCTAGCCAATCAATGCAGAGGAGGGCGGGGGCGGAAACGAACCACCCAATAGCGGGGCTGAGGGGCGGGGCTCGGCGTTCTGTCAGAGCGGCGGGCAGGCTGAGCGGCGGCGTGAGGCGGCGGGGACGCGGGTAGAGGAGCGGGACGGAGCCTCTGCAGCCGCCGCTGTCACCCTCACAACTCACCCGCTACTCCTTCGCGGCAGCACAGCGCCTCGGGGGCGAGGGTCGGGCCCTCTGTCGGAAGACACAGTCGTCTCCGTTTTGCCTTGACATGAGGCGCGCTGCTGCTGTCCCCCGCCGCTGACACCGCTCTCTGCCGTCGCTGCGGGAGACGCGCCCCTAGAGCCTCCCCGCTCCCCCGCGGCCGGGGATGGCGCGGCGAGCGCTGCCCCCGCTGCCGTGACGGGACCGCGCCGCCGCCTCCCGCCGCTCCCCCGCCAGCGCCGGACATGCCGCTGCCCGCCCGCACCGCTGCCCGCCACCGTGACCTGGCCCCGCCGGGCCCCGGGATGGGCCGCGGGAGCTGATCCGTCGGGGGGCAACGACGAGGAGGATGAGCCACGTGGGGAGCCCTGTGAGAGCCTACGATTTCCTGCTCAAGTTCCTGCTGGTGGGCGACAGCGACGTGGGCAAGGGGGAGATCCTGGCCAGCCTGCAGGACGGGGCCTCCGAGTCGCCCTATGGATCTCACACGGGTAAGCTGAACCCCACGCCGGGCCCGGGGGCTCTGCCCGCTGCTCCCACCACCCTGTGCACAAGCGCCCTGGGGCCCTCCAGGGATCCACTGGCTGGTGCTGCCAACTTTTTGGGCTGGGAAATGAGCACAGCTGGACCAGCAGATGAAAACGACCACTTCTGCAGGTTCCTGGTTCGTTTCGGAGCTCCCAGGTAGTACCAAAGGTGAAAAAGGGTGCAGGCAAAGACGTCGAACGATGTTTTGCTGTGTGTAGTTTTCAGAAAGGAGGCGGAATTGTCAGCGTTTAAAATCCCATGCGGGTGATCTCATGAGTGAAATTCCTTTTTGGAGTTCAACTTTGAGTGAAATGTCTTAGTATACACGATGTCTTGATCAAGGTGATAGGATTTATCTTCCTAAGCAGTTATTTTTCTGTTGTCATCAGTGAGTAAAGGGAAATACTAATTAAAATGGTTTTCTAGTAAAGAATCCATGTTAAACAGTGAAGGTATTTGCTGTGAAACTGCTTTCACTGAAAGAGCAGAAAAGGAGATTAATTTCATTTTCTCCCTTTTTTCCACTATCATGTTCTTAGTATTGGAAGAGTAGCCCTTTAAGATCAAGGTTCATGTTTGTAGTGTGTTCTTTCACTTAAGCTTTTTAAAGGGCAAGACTGAAGAGCCTCTTCTATGCCAGATATATTCTGTCTGCAGAATAGGGAGTTGTGAATATTGCAGACTAATTTAAAACTAAGCTAATGACTCGGACAAAAGGGGATTTCTGTTTTCTTTCCCTCCCATTCTCTTCTTTTCACTCCTCCAATCTTGTTTGCCTAGGACATACTCTAGTTTTGTTTATTTTTTCCCCTCATGCATATCTATCATGTGATATATTAAAAAGCAAATTATCTGGTCAAATTGCACATTGCTTTAGTTTACTGCCAGTATAAGTCTGTGGCTAGTTAATTCACTGGAAGACTTTAAATTGACTTAGAATCTGTTATGTTGAGTTCATAGTACTGATTCACAGCAGAGAACTCTTCTCCCTCCCTCCAGTTCTTTGTACTATTGGTGATGAGTCAGACTGTACCCTGAAGGCATCAATGTACATTTTAAGATATTTGCTTAATAGCTTTGCTAAGTTACTCCTTGGGATGTTGTGGTGTGTTTACTCTTCAGGTACCTGGAGAAAAGTGACAGGCGGCTTGGGCAGAGTGTGCCTAGTCTGACTCCATTCTGTACACACGATCTAGTTTATGGATCTTTATGCTGAAGGAGTGCTTTAGTCTCCGGTATATCTTGATGTAACTAGGAGAGAATGTTTGACCAGCTCCCTAGCTCGTCAGTCTTACTTCAGACTTTTGCATGTAAAAATTTGTGATTCTTGTGGTTTTGCTCTTAAAAATGTTTCACTTTTGTGGCTAACACTGTAACTCTGTTAATAGATTTCTTGACAGCCAATAAATGCAAATATTCTTTGTGAATTATTTTGCAAGTATTTAACATGCAGCTTGGAAATTCTTCGTCACCAGTAACTTCAAAAGCAACATACAGGGTTGTAAGTTTTATGCGCTATTTCATGGACTGTAGTCTCTTCACCAGGATATTTATCAATCTGAACTATACAGGGTTAGGCAAGCATGGTTATTCAGGACCTCACAAACTCTGCTGGGCAAAGGTCATTGTTTCGCAGAGACTGAAAGTTCTCAGCCCTGAGAAGACGGGCTGAGTGAGGATGGGCCCATCAGCAAAGATCAAGGGGCTTTTGCTTTGTTGTTGTCTTAGCAGCTTCAAAGACAGTTAAGAAGATGAAATGAAACCTGTAGTTGACTAGAACAGTATGTGGGGTTTTGTTTTGGGGGTGTTTGGTTTTTTTTAGCCATCAGATTCCTGAAAGTTTTATGTGCAGCTATGGAACTGTCTCATCTCAACCCTGTGAGGACAAACTTTAATTGCATAAACCACAAATTAATTTTTCACAGGCACTTTCTTAACTATTCGAAAATAAATCTGTCTTCTTTCTCATTCCAAGGAAAATATGGCAGTCATATGTCTTACTATTTTTTGTCAGTACACAAAAATGATATGAAATCTGGAGATGGGGAGGAAAGCCAGCATCGTGGGATCAGTTGAGTACCTGCAAGTTCTGGCTGGTCCAGAAGCTGCAGTTTGAAAGTATTTGGTGTAGTTCAGTTATTAAGGAGTACAATCTTTTGGTCTTTAAATTTTTCTTAATGACCAAAGGGCTCTGGATTAGAAAAAAAGCAAAGAAGCTTTATTAACATAACAAAGTAAGGGCTGCTGTAGAAGTTGCATTGTTGAACATGATTCAGAGAGATAATTCAGAAAGCAGTTATCCTAGAGATGGGCAGGTAGGCAGTAAGGTGAGTTGTCTGGGTAACCTGCCTTTATAGTTCTCCCACATCTTGCTCAAAGCTGAAATTATAATAGACAGAATAGACTATTTCACTTGGAAGGGACCCACAACCATTATCTAGTCCAACTGCATAGAACAGACTGTTACAGATTGGACACACTTGGTCTCTAACCTGGTAAAAACTGCACAAAAATGGGCTTCAAGAAAACTGCAGAAACTTTGCTTTTAAGCATTGTTAGTTTTCATCGGACTAAATTCAAAGGAAATAACTGCTTCTAGACTAGAACATAATACCTTAGATGTGCTGTCACTAGGTAGACAAATATTTTGATGTTTTGCACTAATAGATTTTTATTCAGCTGGATTCTATTTTTGCTTTTGTACTAAAATATGCTTGCAGTGTGATTGCTTGACACAGGGACTGAAAGGAGTGATTGTTGGAAGCGGTGTACTCCTACTCCTTTTCTTGCGGGAACATCAGGTTTAAACTGACAAACTGACTCTCATCCTTCCTCACCTCGCAAACCTTTCATATCTTAGGTTCATATCACAGTTGTTTGTCTTCTCAGAAATTCTGGCTGTCCTTAGATTGAGAACTTCACTGGGGTATTGGCTGTTTTACCTGAAGGCTTAAAAAGACCAAATACAGAACTAATGTTTAATGAAAAGAAAGAAAAAATTGGGTGGGGGTATTTTAGTCTGTAGGTTTCAAATCAAAATAATTCATCCCTTCAAAATTTTCCAGACAACGATGTGTTAATGTATCTCCTGTGCCCTTATACTTCGTTTGCACACTGACTTTATGCAGTGCCTTAAAATGGGATATTTAAGTGCGTGAAATATGAAACTGCCAGCTGGAAAACCCAGAAGAGACCAAGCAGGTCTGGCAGCCTTTTTAATACTCTCTCAAGACTAGATTGAAGAAAAGAGGCTCACGTAGCTGATGCATTCAATGGAAAGACTGAGTTAGTATACGGAGAGTCTCGTAGTGCAACGTTTTTAACATGGATATCTGGATATATATATTTATTTTCTAATAGTTTTCACAATGCCTGTACACAGTGCGTGATCTCAGTCAGGGCTCTGTTCTTCTAATCTTCCTGTGTGTTTGCTTCGGTAAATATTGCTAAGTGAAGTTTGTGTAAAGCACAACCTTGACTTTTCCAACCACTTCTGAATTAGTAGATTGTGATTTAACTTGAACACATACTTTAGAAGGTAGAAGCACAACGAATGGAGTTTTAAACAAGTTCATAACCTTTAATATGAAAGGTCTTTATATGAACAAGTTGTTCGTATCCATATGCACTTCACAGAGTACTAATAACAAATACCTTTTTTTAAGGTCAGCTTCTTTGAAACCTGTGACTGTCTGTGTATATTGTGCACTTGCAAGCTGCTCTAAGATTTGCACGACTTTTCCCCACAGGTATAGATTATAAGACAACAACGATTCTTCTGGATGGCCGGCGGGTCAAGCTACAGCTCTGGTAAGCGTGTGCTCCATCTTTCCTCATAATTTATATTTCAATGACACAAAAACACAACTCTTCAGGGCAAGAGTTCTCCCTTACGCTTCAGAAATACTTAGTCAACTGAGGAAGAGTGAGCAAGGCAGCGAGCCCTTTGAGTAAGTCCTGCTTTCTCTTTACCTCTGTTTTGCATCTATTTCATGTAAAATGGGGGATCCTATGGTTTCTATAGGTGAGAGGTGCAGAAGAAAGGCCCAGAAGATTACAAGTGCCTTCAAGATAGATTCAAAGTACCTTCAAAGATTATAAAATATACTGGTAATGAGAATCATGCAAGTACCTTAGAAATAATACACTGATTGTATAGCAACATCCCTTTGCTCAGTTTGGTAGTAATGGTCAACTATATAACCACAGTATTTTGAAAAATTGTAATGCCAGGACGCCAGCGGGGAAAAACCCCTGAGAGCGAGAAGAGCTCCTATGTATTAACAACTGCTACTGCAGGACTTGTGGAAGAAGAGATGATATTGATCAGTACAGATGAGTTAATCCAGCTGAACTCTTAACATAGGAGGCTACCTACTTCTTTTAAAAATATATATAATTTATTTTGTTTAGGGATGCATCAGGGCAAGGGAGATTCTGCACCATATTTCGGTCTTACTCAAGAGGAGCCCAGGTAAGCGAAGTACAGCTTTCTCAATGGTGAGTAATGGTTGCTGGATGAATGAAAGCAGAGTTATACACCATTGTGATGGCTTCTGCAGCTCACTTGTACACTGCATGCAGACTTGGCAAGAGTCTGAAATAACGTGAAACATGGGAAATGATAAGGTGCAGGATTTTCTTTTAGGGAGGGGAAATCCATGAGGTTGAAGTTGAATCAGGGTAAAAGACGGTGATATATATCCTTCTGACTTCTTGTTGGTTACCTCAGTAACTTAAGCATGTTCTCTTACTTTGATCATGTAAAAGATACGCTAATACTGCTTCTTAAAACCATGTGCCAAGTAAGAGAAATTGATACCATAAAACTGTCAAGAGTAATGTGAAAAATACAAACATAGTCTAAAAGGTAATGAGATGTGAGGAAATGACTTTAAAAAAAAATGTCATTATAGCTTCAGACTTTAAAGTATTGCTATAATTCATGATGTATTGATTGTGAAGAGTTGCATCTGTTATGTTTCAGAATTGCACAGAGCATTGAATCTTCAGGCTTCTGAATGTAACCAAAAATATTTATTTGCTATAACTTGTGATGTGTGTATGATCAAACTTGTCCACTATAAAAAGGACTATTTACCAATACCTTAGACCCCCAAACTAAGTCAGGGCTTCTGCCCCTCAGCTGATCTCTAATCTACATGGAGAGATGGGACTTGTTTTCATGGGATGCTGAGGTTCTGCTCCACTGAGAAGCTGCTCAGCATCTTACAAGATCATTGCAGAATTGGAGAATTGGTGTTCTCTGTGTTATGCCTCAGTTAAACTTACTGTTTTGGTTTTTTTTAATACAGGGAGTAATACTAGTATATGATATTACAAATCGTTGGTCATTTGATGGAATCGATCGGTGGATAAAAGAAATAGATGAGGTAAGACACAGTACCAGAGTGTCACTAGTCTGTAACAGATGACTAAGACCAACTGCTTATGATATTTTCTACTGTTTTTACTGGCATTTGCAGGCAGTGCTTACTACAAAGTTATCCAAGCTGCCAAGTTTATAGTTTTCTTTCTATGTTATAATTCAAGAAAGTTGGAAACATATCAACTAAAGTGTCTGATTTCTTTAAAGGTGTTGATGGAAAGCATATGGAGGGCAAAGATTTCATATTGTAGTCCCACTCCTGCTACAGATTTGCCAAAATCATCTGTGTAAGCCTGTCTTCTCTGTGGAAGGGATGTTTTTAGATCAGAGAATCACAGAATATCTATTTAAGCTGGAAGGGACCTCTAGAGATCATCTGCTCCAACCTGCCACTTAGTCTTTAAATCCTGAAAATGGTTTTTTTGTGTTTTAATTGAGGGAAGGGAGAAATGGAAGCCAAACTACAGCATGTTTCAAAAAGATGCACCCAGTTTCAGATATGAGTGATTTCAAATTGGGTCCATCTTTTTGAAACACCCTCTATTAACTTTTTGTTGCTTCTCTTTGCTCAGCATGCTCCTGGTGTACCAAAAATCCTGGTTGGAAATCGCCTTCACTTGGCCTTCAAGCGCCAAGTGTCTACTGAACAAGCACAAGCCTACGCTGAGAGGCTGGGCATGACTTTTTTTGAAGTCAGTCCTCTTTGTAATTTCAATATTACAGAGTCCTTTACTGAGCTAGCAAGAATAGTATTGATGAGACATGGAATGGACAGGCTCTGGAGGCCCAACAAGGGTAAGCAGTGTACACTGAAAATGTTGTAAATTTAGTCCTAGTTAAGGCTTACAGTTCATTAATATAAAATAGTTTTCAGAAACTTTGATGCAAAAACATCAAAAAAGAAAAATGAGGAATCCTGTACAATTTGCATTTTAAACAGAAAACTTATATCTGCAGGCATAGCCTGTTCCTGCTTTTGTAGGCAATAACATACCACAGAATCACAGAATGTCAGGGATTGGAAGGGACCTGGAAAGCTCATCCAGTGCAATCCCCCCATGGAGCAGGAACACCCAGATGAGGTTACACAGGAAGGTGTCCAGGCGGGTTGGAACGTCTGCAGAGAAGGAGACTCCACAACCTCCCTGGGCAGCCTGGGCCAGGCTCTGTCACCCTCACTGAGAAGAAGTTTCTTCTCAGATTTAAGTGGACCCTTTTGTGTTCCAGTTTGAACCCATTACCCCTTGTCCTATCACTCGTTGTCACCGAGAAGAGCCTGGCTCCATCCTCCTGACACACACCCTTTACATATTGATAACCATGAATGAGGTCACCCCTCAGTCTCCTCTTGTCCAGCTCCAGAGCCCCAGCTCCTTCAGCCTTTCCTCACACGGGAGATGCTCCACTCCCTTCAGCATCTTTGTTGCCCTGCACTGGACTCTCTCCAGCAGTTCCCTGTCCTGCTGGAACTGAGGGGCCACAACTGGACACAATATTCCAGATGTGGTCTCCCCAGGGCAGAGCAGAGGGGCAGGAGAACCTCTCTGACCTACTGACCACTCCCCTTCTAACCCACCCCAGGTACCATTGGCTTCCTGGCCACAAGGGCCCAGTGCTGGCTCATGGTCATCCTGCTGTCCACCAGGACCCCTAGGTCCCTTTCCCCTACTCTGCTCTCTAATAGGTCATTCCCCAACTTACACTGGAACCTGGGCTTGTTCCTACCCAGATACAAGACTCTACACTTGCCCTTGTTATATTTCATTAAATGTTTCCCTGCCCAGCTCTCCAGCCTGCCCAGGTCTCTGGATGGCAGCACAGCCTCTGGCGTGTCAGCCACTCCTCCCAGCTTGGTGTCATCAGCAAACTTGCTGATAGTGCACTCTATTCCTTCGTCCAAATCATTGATGAATATATTGAATAATATATGAATATATTGAATAATATATCTTTCCTAGAGCTTACATGCTTGGTCATCTAAGTATTAAGACATAAATAGGAAACTGAAGCAGCGGATATTTAGGATAATGTATATGTGGGAAAGGGTGTGGGAGGAGAAATGAGAATTCATCCTGGCAGTACGGGGATTGTGCAGAGCACTGGGCGTGCTGCTGCCATGGGGCTGACAACAGCATGCTATTATAACACGAGTTTTATGTCTGTTTTTAAGTTCTGAGCCTGCAAGACCTTTGTTGCCGTGCCATAGTTTCCTGTACCCCCGTGCATCTCGTTGACAAGCTCCTTCTCCCTGTTGCCTTAAGAAGCCATCTCAAATCTTTCTCCATGGCAAATGGCCTTAATGCCAGGATGATGCATGGACGCTCCTACTCCCTCACATCCAGCAACATCAATAAAAGGAATAGCTTAAAAAAAGCTAAAATCCTCCGTCCACCACAGAGCCCCCCAAAAAACTGTGCACGAAACAGCTGTAAAATTTCTTAAGCTCTCTGTGGGAAAAAGAACCTGGATGGAATCCCCTCATGTGAAGCACTGAACACAAGGACTCCATGTTTAATGGTTGAGCACACTATGTATTTATCACACTACATAGACAAAAATAAGATTTAAAAGTCTTATTTTAGAGCTTGCTCACTACAGTAATGCTGCTTTGGAATGAATGATGGATTCAGCGCAACTGAAAGGACATGACATTTTGCTCTTGGATTTTCATACTGCATTTTGGTTTCTGAAGTGCGTGATGCCATTGCTTTTACTAGTAGATGGGGATAATTATCATTATATTCGGTTCTTAATTCCATCAAATCTGGAAATTGACTTACTGTGTAATTGTATAAAATCTTGTGGTTTTGCAAACTATTTCAAAATATAAAAATGAGTCATCGGTTTGCATATTCAGGCAGAGGTTTTTAAATGCAATGTATTGTATACATTGTCAAATTCTACAAATAGTGTGACAAATTCTAGTAATACTGCAATTGTGCATTTGGATTTTTTGTAAAGCTTCCTTGATAACTTTGAAGCACTAACTTAACTAAGCTAAAAATGTATATATCATTATTATGCACATACACAACAAGGTTTTGTCCCATTAGTGTATGTAATAGATTTGATAAAGTTTTGGGTATGTTATTTAATACTTTGGGGAATTAATTTGTGGTTTAAATACTTATTTTTCTGTTAAAAAAAAATTTATACCACTCTACAAGAAAGTTCTAGGACGAAAATGCCAAAGCCACTGTGGTAAAAGGAACATGACTTGAAGAGCTGCTTTATAGGAAAGAACACTATTTAAAAAATAAATAGATGTTTCTGGAAAAGAAATTCCATTAAGTTTTCTCTAACTGGGCAAGGTTGTCTTTATCCTCCTTTAGAAGAATTTAAAGAAGAGTATACCTGAACTGGACAGCAGGAATGTGAAGTTATCCTAAAAGCATCATGTAATGCTTTTGTTACAACATGTCTTGAAGATTGTTAACAGAAATATGGAAGAAAAATACACGTCAAGTCTTTCTTCTGTTTGTGAAAGAATGGTGTGACCTGAGCAATAACAATCCTTTGAGGTGATGGTGTCACTTGATGCCAGTTTCTTCCACGTGTCTTCACTATAGTGAGATACCATCAAGTGATGTATATATGATATCCCTTCCGGATCAGCATCGCTGTTCACAGCCTCTGTAGGCAAGCAGGGAAAAATCAAACCAGTAAAATGCCAAAGTTTTCCAGGACCTGGACCAATCAGTGCATCACTACTTAAAGAATGGTGCAGTCACGAACAGGGCACCTCACAGTTACAGAGTAATAGGCAGCACCAAGTGGGGCGGAAGGAATTCCTGTCAGATGGCTCCCTGGGCGATGAGCCGGCTCCTCCTGCTGGTCTGAGCTCCAGAGAAATGCTGCAGGGATCAGGATGAAGTTGTTCCACTGTGCAAGTTGCAGCTCCACGGCTTAAAATGTACATAGCGGCCTATGGCTACAAGAGGTTAAACCTCAGTGTGAGTTGTCCATACACAGGGAGTGGTCTGGTTGTGTGTGAGTAGCAGCTGTGTGCAGGACTAAGAGTTCTGTTCCATGCACGTTACTATGCTGGTTTCAGTTTCTTCTGAATTATTACGTTGTCCTCCTCAATTGCCAGGTCATTAGTTTGCTCTGTGTGATATGCAATAAGAATGCCAGGCCAGGAAGAGCATTAATATATGTGTGTCCTCAAGGTCAGATTCCATATTCTTATCCTATATTCTCCCTGCCAGGCAGTATAAAGTAAGAATCTCACAGTAAGGAGAGGCGAGAGCAGCACTCCTCCCTCCTGGTAATGCCTGCAGCAGTTCCCCTGGGGAGTAAGTAAAGCCTGAGCCTGCAGCTGGAAAGAGGAAGACTTGAAAAAAGCAAAAGGATTGTTATTTCATGTACCAAGTCTGTTGGCTGCCTAAGAAGACAAAAGCTGGTAAAGATACTATGTGATCATTTTATGTATATATAAATATATATATAAAAGTGTGCACAAAGAATAACGTACCACCCAGTCACTGCAGATGGCTCCAGGACTGCGATGAGCATCGTAAACTGAAAAGCTGTAGCAATCTCCAACCAGAAGTCTGCACTAGAGAAGAGCAGGTCACAAATCTGAAATAGGACATCAAGCCACTGATGCGGAAGGCACAGAGCAAGCACAGCAATGGAAGTGAACGCACATGGGCGATAAGGAGCAGCTGGCGTTAGTGTGAGCACACAGGAGCTGTGGGCTCCCAGCTCCTCAGGTTGGAAGGGGCCTCAGCAGGTCCAGCATCCTAAAGTAACTTCTCTGTTGAGCTTAGACCAGCTTGCTTGGGTCCTTGGATCTTAAAAACTTTGTTTTCAATGGTTGTTTTTGGTGGTGGTGTTTGTTTTTTCAAGCCAGGGAATCACATATTTTAGCGTTGTCTATTTCTTCTCACTAGTTTGATGCCCTTGTTGTGAGAGCTTTATACCAAATGGCCCTTCAGACCCAGGAGGGGGCACCTTCCTGTATTGGGGTGTCCCTGGACTCGCAGCAGGTGGAAGCTCACGCTTTACCAGGCTGGGTCACCCAGCAGCCCTGGTTTGGGCTCGGCGCATATACCCCCTGGGAAAACCCCTCTTCCTCAGAGCCGCATCAGACCCCCCTTCTGCCCAGCGGCGCATCCCCCACCGCGGCCCCGCTCCCCTCCCTCAGCGCCAGGCGCAGACTCCGCCATTCCCGCCGGGCCGTGGCGCGCTGCCGCTCGGTTGCTCGGCGCTCCTCCCCCTGGCGGGTGGATGCTCTCCGTGCTCGGCGGCGCTGCCTGGCAGGCTCGGAAGCGGCGGCCGGCCTGTCCGCCGCGGCCCGGCTCGGTTCGGCCCGGCTCGGCTCGGGCGGGCTCCCGCGGCGGGGCTGGGGCGGGCGGGCGCCGCCATGGTTTAAAGCGGGGCGGGCGGAGGTGAACGGGTAGAAGCCATGAATCTGCTCCCGGCCAACCCGCACGGCAACGGGCTGCTCTACGCCGGCTTCAACCAGGACCACGGTGAGGTGGCGGGGCTGGGCCGGGCCGTGGGGCGCGGTGCCGTGAGGGGAGCGGCGCCGTAGGGCGCGGGGCCGTGAGGGAGAGGCGCTGTGAGGGAGAGGCGCTGTGAGGGGAGCGGGGCCGTGGGGCGCGGGGCCATGAGGGAGCGGGGGCTCGCCTCTCCCAGCCCTGCGGAGCCGGTGTGTGTCGGTGAGGGGTGGCGGTTCGCGGCTGGGAGCCCGGCAGCGGTGCCCGCCCGGAGCCGCCGGGGCCGGGCCTGCCGCGGTGAGGGCCCGGGAGCCGGCAGGGCGCGCTGCCCGGGGCGCCGTGTCCCTCGCGGTGTGTCGCCCTGTGGCGGGCAGGATGCCCCAGGTCTGGCCGTTGCAGTTGCTGAGGTGGCTGTAGTCCACCTGTGTTTGCAGATCTAACCGTTTTGCGGTGGTTTTAGGTGAGAAGAGCGCTGTGATGTGCTGCGGGGTGTACCCCGCCGCTTCGGGGGGAGTTGGTTGGGCGGAGCGGGGGGAGAGGAGAAGGGACAGTCGTGTTTAATGTGCATTTTCAAATACATCTGCCTCTCAGATGGTGGTTTGGTGCTTGCTGGAAGTTTTGCTGCTTAAAGTGGGCTGGTCTCCCTCATGTAGCTGTATAAATGTGCCTTAGATCCTGTGCTCAAAAGGATGTTCTTTGCAAAGTGCATTACTGAAAAGGTAATTCACAAATTGTCATTTTCTCAGTGTAAGTACTTAGCATTCAAAATTAGCAGTATAACTTTATTTTTGCCAATTTATATTTTTAAAATGGCAGTTAAAACTATGAATCATATTGGCAGACAAGTACAGATACATGGACCACTGAAAAGCTTTGGAACTATATGCTTGGCTTATTTTTTGTTAGAAAGGGGAAGGTCTTTTCTAGAAGGGGGGTGTACATGCCTTGCCTTGCTTTTGCAATACAAAAATAGCGCCGGCTTTGTGAGTAAGTGTCCTTTTTGTAGAATAAGGAATAGCAGGTCATCATTTTGTAACATCCTTTTGTCTTAACAAGTAATACTCTTGCCTAAGACCGTCTTGCAGCTTCTGTCATTGTAGCCTGTACTTCATATACCTGTTGCTGTTGAAGTCGTGTGCAAACATGAATTATTCTGTTGATTCTAGTCTAACATCTCTGATGACATTTTGTCAGTAGTATATCGAGCTGTTAATGAAGTGAGCTTCTTGGTAGCTCTCTCCATGCACTCCTGTGGAACTGGCAACAATACAGTAGTCTGTCTTTCAGCAGCTCTGCGCTTGTTTGCATCTTGTGTTTGCAACACTGATGGAAAAAGAGATTTGTGAGGATGAGCTTCATTTCAAATATGCAGGGGTCTGCAATGAAGTGGTAATATTTGGTGCTAGGCCTGTGATGTGGCTGCGTTATAAAGAGAACTGTATAAGAAGCGAAGTTTCACTGCAAAGTGCCTTTAGAGTATCATTTTAGTATGTACAACTTTTTCCTTCTTGCAAAAGCTTCCTTAAATTCTGTAGCGATAAATGGAACATAAACACTTTTTTGAATAATACCACATCCAAAGTATATTAAGGAATTTGTCTTGGGAATTTGTAAGCTAAGAAGTTTATCCTGACAGTATTCCAGTCCCATCTTACATAGCCTGTCCAGCCAACTGAATAATAACAAAAAACTTGAGCAGAACCCGTGTGTGGCTTTCATTTGCAGGCTCCTGCAGCTCTTCCTACCTAGCAAGGAGGACTTTTGAGCTGTGGGTAGCACGCTAACCTTTTTAAAAAGGTCCCAAGCTAGTGAAGGGTTAAAGGATGGGGGATTCTTTGGCTGCTCCAAGAAGAGCGGGTAAGAGGAAAAACTCACTTCTTCCTTGGTGCTCCCACCCAAAATAGAAATATGAGTCACTTGAGTGCTGAAGCTTAGTAGTGTGGGTGTCTGCATATATTGTCACAATAACCTAATTTCTTAATAATTTAAGACTAGCCAATCCCATAATGACGGGAGGAATGATCTAGTCTCTCCAAGTCATAACTTCCATGACTGACAAGTGATTGGCATCTGCAGTTTTTCTGAAATGTACTTACTTCCCTTGCTCTGTTTTGAGTGATACTATATTATTACATTGTGTGCCTTTGCCACATTTTGTTTGGCAATTAAAAACCAAAGAAACAGTGTAACCCCCCAAATGGATTGGCCATATTGCAAGTTGTTCTCAGTTGTTCTAAACCAGAAAACTCTGACTTCAGTTTCTTAATTTCAAGCTGGTATACTCCTGATTTCAGATACTTTTGTAGTGCTTTCAGAAGGACATTACAGTGCTCTACAGTAATGAATAGACAAAACATCATAATAAATTACCATACCAGAATGTATATGTGTAAATTGCTGACACATTCTGTCACTGTTGTGGTCTGAACAGAGTTTGAAAACTGGGGCGTGGACTTGTTTTGGTGTTGAAACACTTGTCTTATTCATTTAATCTCCTTTAATGGACTGAAATACTTAACTACAGGACCCCATAAATGTTAGTGGAATTCTGTGCTGTCTCTTATGGCTTTAGACAAAATTTGCTCTTGTGAGGAATGCTAACATGCTAGGAACTTCACTGTTGCACTGTCTGGATTTTAGGCCCGTTTAGGCTCTAGAGCCTGCAGATTTCTTTGTGTCAGCATGCCCCCTTCAGCTTGTGGCATCTTCTAGGACAGTCTTTAATTTTAGCATCCCTTTTTATTTGGTTTTAGGAAAATAAACAAAAATCACTGTGGCCTTGCTGGGGCTGTTGGCAAATAGTACTTTCAGTGTAGGAACAAGCGTAACTGTGGGTTACGGTAATGATTCTGTGAAGATTCGGTTTTCCCTAGCATCTGATTTGTTTTTCCCCCAAGTATCTGAGTTGTCTTGTGCCAGTGGCTCTTGACAGCACGTCTGTCCCTTCTTAAAATGAGACGTGAACTTCCCATGGCTGGAAGCTTACATGCCTTTTATTGCAGCAATTCCCTTTTCTGGCAGCCCCTCCCCAGCTCTCTCATACACAGGAGCTCCAAGCTGTAGCTGAGCTGTCAAATTCGTGATCTCAGTGGCAAATGCTGGGATCAATCCGATGGGAACCGCTGGGGTCCTGAGCTGTCCCTGTCACCTGGGATTGAACGAGTAGCAGTAATCTTCCTGTATGGTTTTTCTCTCGTTTGGCTCAGGGGTTGCCATGACTGAGAACTTCATATCTCTGTCAGTAATGATCGACTGTGTGGGGAATATCGCTGTGACTCACATCCCTCAGTTCTGGTGTATTGTCTGCAGTTAAAAGTGTAGATATTCCTCAGCCATTAAAAGCAGCCCACGTCTTAGTCACGAGGTTATCCCTGCAGAAAAGCTGTAGTGGTGCTACAGGAAATGTAATGTCTGCATTTTATTGTGTTAGGAATGTTCCATTTGGGTTTGTTATAACTTCCTGATATTAACACAAGTCAAACTTTACAGTGCCCTTTTACTATAGAACAGTTTCAGCATCCCTCTCTGTCTCTCCTGCAAATACAATATCAGGTTATAAAAATTTAGCCGGAAAAATAATTATATGGATACACAGAACAGCTACCAGAAACAGATTAGTTCTCATGCTGTGCAGTATTGTTTTATGTAGAAAGACATGATTCCATCGTAATTTGCTCTCTAGTTATGCCAGTAGTGTATTGCATGATGTGGTGGCTTATTAGTGCTGCAATTTCAACACAGCAAACTCGTACATATTCAACTGACAGAACGAACTAAAGAATGGTGCACTGAGAAGGGAGGAGGTAAAATGAACGTGGTTAATGTAAAAGCATCTATTTCAGTATGTTTGCTAAGCTTTCTCAACATGTTTACTAATCTTTCTAGAATTATTATATTCTTGTTAACCACTCTCTAGGTGTGTTTACCTATGTAAACAAGAACTTTTTTGCATTTAATTCATTACAAAATCTTGGACAGGGTGAAGTTGTGCCTATGAGTCTTTTGTGTTGGGGGAGTAGTTTTTTTGCGTCTTTTGTTTTCTTCACTCTTTAGGTAACTGTTGTACTGTTAGAAGGGTCCAGTGTCTGTGACTCTGATGTTAGGGACTATGTGTAAAATAAGAGGGTCTTTTGTTTCCATCCTACATTAAAGGGTGCAGATATAGATCTTGTGGTCATTTTGCCTTTGTAAATTCTGTGAGTTCAGTGAACAGGAGCCCTAGGGATGCTGCACCTCCTGAGATAAATGGTTTGTAAAGCAGAGGATGTGTGTGATGCCTCGTTTGTTGCTGTTGGGTTTTATTTGGTTGTGGTTTTTTGTTTGGCTGGGTTTTTGGGGGGGTTCAAATAGTTGCAGTTATTGCAGTGCATAAAAAGAGAATCTGGCTAATTTGAATATCTTTCACCAGGACACTGAAGATCTTAAGTGGATTTTGGTGTAGTGCATAAAAATTATGTAGTAACTAATCTTCAGTCAGTCTGCCTCTGGTGACAGTAGCTGCTTCTGACTTCACACTGGCACTTTTTTATATCAGCAACTACATTCTATCATTAGCAAGGAAAACAGGAGGACAGGACAGTTTGATGGATGCCACTAAAAAGGCACATGTATAATTCTGTATGCAAATATAACTAAAATAATTTTCCAGAGTATTTTAATCTGGCTTCTAATAATTCTCTGGTTTAGACTTAAGCTATTGGCATGTAATTGGCATCTGACTCAGTAGACTCTCGTTAGAGCATTCTTCAAAACTATGTTCAAGAAGCTGTCTTGTGTGGGAACATGGACAATAGGTCATGATTCATATAGTTGTAATCACAGTGTAAATTTGGATCTAATGAGGAAGGAGGGGTTTTGTCTCATAATGGCTGTTGGACCATGAAAGTTAAAATACAGGTTTCCTTCCCTCTGTAGTGCACGGCATAGGATACAGATGGGTTGGGAATTGCTCTCCTTTCCTTCCATTGTTTTCTCACCTGTCTTAGAAGAATCTTGAGAACTTTCCACTTTCAATAGAAGTCAGCATAGAGGACAACTTCTCTAAATGCTTTCACTTGCACTCACTAACAAAGCCCACAAGTGGTCTTTAGCTTAACAATGTCGTTTATTGAGTTATGTGCTCTTAACCCTCTGGCTCTTGCGTAGTTCTTGAGTGTCTCCTGCAATTACTATATATGTGTATATATATGTGCTTTTTACTACAGGATGCTTTGCATGTGGAATGGAAAATGGATTCCGAGTTTATAATGCAGATCCACTCAAAGAAAAAGAGAAACAAGGTAAAACGCTTAATTGTTATACCATGCTAGTTCTGGGTTGGAAGCTCAGCCTCATTGTTTTCTGTAAGATTTTTGCTTAGCTTTAACCATTCCATCACTGGAAGGCTTTGAATAAAGCCTCAAGAAGGGAAGTCTGTGCTGGTCCAAAGGGACTCTCACTTATGCCACTGCCTGGTCAGATGTTTAGATGCTATTAATTTGCACAAAGCTGGATGCTGATTACTTTGTCTCACCTTCTTGCAGTGGCTGGGTTGCGTTAGCTGTTGTTAATGTTTGCGGTCTTGAATAGGAGATAAGTTGCTGTTCACAAGTGGGAGAAGAATTGCTGGCTGCAGTGGTATTATGTGCCATCACGAGAAGTTGTTCTGTTCTTGTGCAGCAATCTGGATGTTCTAGTAGAGCATTAAAACCAACTCCTTTTTGCTGGAGATCTAAACATTTCTTATACTTGCCTTAGAGTGTTGCTTGCGAGAGCACTGTGAGCTCAGACCTCTAATGCTCTGCATTTTGTATTCTCTGTATGCTTAAAAATTAGGGAGGATCTTAGGGCAGTAAACCTTGGATCATGTCTTAACAGAAATTAGTAGGTGAGCTATATTAACCAGGTAGTAGAGCTTTTCATCAGAAATTGAACAAAACTGAGTCAAAATAAGGGAAAATGGAAGCTAGCCCTGTGATTCTAACCCGAAATACAGGAAGAAAACTGCCATTCTGAACTGGTTTCCCAGCACTTCCAGCCTGTGGTGACAGAAAGGATTTAATAATAGGAAAAACGTATTTAAAACAGCAGTTCCTATGAAGGCAGGCATACTTTCACTTTCTAGTGCTGTAAGAGATTTCAGTCAGTGGCCACAGCTGACAAATTGTTGTCTGTTCTTTACACTAAATTCTTTTACAAGCAACATGTCTTGGGACTGTCAGCTGTGATAGTGTGCTAAAAGGGTTGGAATTCAGGATGAAGTGCTGTTGAGGTCCTGGTAAAAACTCTTCCTGCCAGTAGCTCTGGATGTACTTCCAGGATTCCTGTCGTGAATTGATTTTTGAGTCAGGTTGTCTCTTCCCTGGGACCCGAGAAGTTAGACTGTTCTGGTTGCACAGGTACACAGAGAAATGCTGTTCATCTTTCATGCATATTTAAACCTACCTTGGGATAGTCCCAGATGGAGCTTATCTGTTTGATTTCTGTAACCCAGTCTTAGCTGGTGCACCCTGGCTTGTCTCTCATATCCAGGAATTCCATGAAGTTCCCCATCTACACACCACCTGTCAGGACTGTAACAATAATGATTAAAGCGTCTCTTGTAACAGATTCAGAACATCTTGCATGCTCTTACATTGTCTCAGGTTATGGTTTGTAAATATTTTAAGACATTTTGTTGTGGTGATACCTCTTCATAACAAAATGTGCTGTCAGGCTTTAAATGTTTTAATGGAGTTAAGAGGAGGATCTGGTGCAGAAGGGGTGGTGTCCAAATACAGCTGGTCAGGAAGGAAACTCAGCAGTCAGAAGTGTCATTGGAGAAACCACAAGGACTTGCATGAAATCCAGAGCTTTACTGCTCCAGTGTGAGTATCTTTCTAGGCATCTACCTTCAGCTCGATGTAGTCAAGTGTCAACGTAGATTCCTCATCCTGCTTCTAAATACTCACTTGCATCTCCCTTGTCCTGTCCTTCGTGCTTTGTCCACATCTCTCCATCGTAGCGCTTCCCTCCAGCAACTCAGACACTTTTGCTGTGTTCTCCCATCCTTATTTAATGACAGTAGGTCTCTCTTGAGTCCTTGTGACATTTCAGCCTTTCCTGCAGCTTTGAAATGGTTTACTAGTTTTGTCCACTCTTCCTGCTGCCGCCTGCCCGTGTGTAGAGTTATTGGACAGTCTTTTACACTAGAAGTTTAACTCTACTTGCCTTGAAGGCCACAGTTACAGCCTCTCCTCCTGACAATTTCAGTTCCCTCTCCCCTGTGGAAGCCAAGCATCCCTCTAAGCTATGTAAAGAAAGCCAAGCCCCCACTCAAATGTCATCAAGTGGAGAAATTATTTCATTATAAAAGTGCCTGGTTGATAAGCATGGCATCTTATTCTACTGCCTCTGCAGCTGAGGTTCTTAAAAAGAAGAAAACCTTTTCCTTGCACTGCAACTGAGAAACTGTCTGCACCAGCTGCTCTGTCTTGCTCTCACTATGTTTCCTGCATCGCTGAGTGGAGACTTGCTGGAGCTGGACTGTATTTCTTACCTATTCGAGCAGCTGTGGATAAGCTCTGGAGAACAGTACTAGAGATTCTAGTTCAGTTACATATGTGTGTTTTGCTTCTTTCTCTCAAATCCAATGAGTCTATAAAGACAAATTCCATAGCAAATGAAAAGGTGCACGCCTCATGAATGTTATTGGTATTTTTCTAAGTACGTGGCATTAGCATAATAGAGTGTGTGCCTGTGAGGGGGGTGAAATTGAGCAAACTGGACAGCCTTTCTAAACACACTTACAAACCCACTGTATAATAGGAATTATCAAGCTGCCATGATGATGTTGCTTGACCACCTCTCATGCAACATGTTTTAACTTTAAAGCCTTGCTGTGAGGCCTGTCCCAGCTGTGTGACAACAGCAATCTTCATTGCTATGAGAAATAAAGCAACTTGGCTGAGAATCCTGGTTTTAAACAAACACACATTATTTCAGGCAAACGAACAAACAAACCCCACCCTTTTAGTCCAGATTTCTTGACTGTGATCTCCATTCTTAGAGGCTCTGTTTTTTAAGGTCAGCCAGGGTAGGAAGACACTGTTCTTCTCAGGTGCCTGAGAGATGTACTAGATAACAAGAGCTTTTATTGTAACAGTGGTAAAAAATATATGGCATTTTTAACAGGTTCTGACACTTAAATAAAATACATTTGTCTTCCAGAATTTCTAGAAGGTGGCGTTGGCCATGTTGAAATGTTGTTTCGTTGCAACTATTTAGCACTAGTAGGTGGAGGAAAAAAGCCGAAGTACCCACCTAACAAAGGTGAGTTCTGAGGAACAGATATTGTAAATGTTTGCTTTGTTCTCTTTGTGGAACTGCCCAGAGATCCCAACCAAAGTGCTTTGAGCTGGGGTCTGGTGTTCAGAAGGCTGGATAAAGAGGATGGTGCAGCAGGTTTAAGTAAAGGTGGTGAAATATGTTGCATCACTTCTGTTACCTGCAATGACTGTGACCTGGTGACAAACTCTGTATTTGTCACAAGTAACTCCACAAATAGACTCTCTGGCTCAGCAACCTGAGGGGAAAATGTCCCTGGCTGACAAGCTTTGTAGGAGAATATGCTACTTCTCTTTTTTTAACTGCTGATTTACTTCTTTGATAACCCTCAGAGAAAAATGAAAAAGCTGATTGTCTTTAGCAAAATATCTTTTAATTGTCAGCTTTTGTGGTTAAAGTTTACCAGCTCCTACCTGCACAAGTCATAGCATGAAAGACTGGGTTGATGTGTTATAGCTAAATACCTTCTGGTGAGCAGGATGCCAGCCTGGAGCTGCCTAGCTGTTGGATGTCCCCCGTGATTAGCCTTCTCAGAACTAGTTGTTGTTATCTTGGAGATGATGTGGATCTTTGGATATGCCTGGATGATCTAATGCAACCTCTGCACTGTTCTAGTCATGATCTGGGATGACCTGAAGAAGAAGACTGTCATTGAGATAGAGTTTTCCACAGAAGTCAAAGCAGTTAAGCTGCGAAGAGATAGGTAGGTTCAACAAACACATTCCAAACGTACAGCTTGGCTCTGTATGCTGTTATTAATTTCCAGCTGTTTGTAGGAAAAAAATCCTGGTGTAACACCTAGCTAAACAACACCAGCAATCAGAGTTAAAACAGGCTCCTGGGGGCAAGCATGAGGTGTTAACAGATCGGCTCAGTTGTACCGGTACCTGAAACCTTGGTGTCTGTAAAAGTTTCTGGCACACTAATGTAGGGAAACGTTCTCATGTGGCTGCTGCTGTTTTCTAGGTGTGGAGGAGCGTGAGGGGAATTCAAGCAGATCTCTAGAGCAAGAACATCTGTTAACAGCTGGAGTCTGTATGTGTGGGCGGGGGGGTTCTGCTGTCACAGCTTTGGATAAAAGTGCTTTGCAGGCTCGTAGTAGCTTTTTTTTCTGCAAAGCTGCGAGTCTGCTGTAGTGGGGGAAGACAATATATACGTTAAATCAGTTGAAAGCCTTTGCAAATCTGAATTAATACACGTCCCTGTTTTACCTGCCCCAAGTCATAGGAACTTCTTGTCTCTTTCAGAATTGTGGTAGTCTTGGACTCGATGATTAAAGTTTTCACATTTACACACAATCCCCATCAGTTGCACGTCTTTGAAACCTGCTACAACCCTAAAGGTTAGTTGTACGTGTGGGCTGGGGAACAGCAGCAAGTTTATTCTGTTCTTGACATGCTGTTTATCTTCAGCTGCCTGAATCAGTTTTCGTTTAGTAAGTCATTAAACAGTTTACTACTGTGCTCTAGTGATGCCCTTTGGAGATGCTTTTTTGTTTATAAAATGGTTATTAAAATTTAAATGGTTATTAAAATTGGCACAAAAAAGCTTTTCTCATGTACTTCTGTTATGTTACAGAGTCAATGTCTATAAGAGGCATCTGCTTCTGTAAAGAACCCGTAAACTTGATGTATTTTGTGCCGAAAGCTTAATTATCAACACAAACCATTACAAAGTGCATCATTCTTCGTTCAAATAGAGATAGAACTGTCTAGCAGGCGGTTCCCACAGCATCAGAAATACCCAAATTGGCAAACTGCTGTGGTTCTCCCCACCTCGGGAGGTTTCCAAGCCTGCCCAAAGCAATCGGGGCAGCACACACACCGACTGCCGGGCCGGAGGGCGCAGGGTGGAAGGTGAAGTCTGTGGTTCGTGGGGATGCCCACCCAGCGCTGTGCTGGCTGTGGGCTGCACCTGCAGGAACCTTTGTGGTATCGGCAGAATCCCCGGGAGAGGCAATTGGCCTTAAATGGTCTGTAAAAAGTTACCAAGAAAAAGAAGTGCAAGTGCCATAAGGACCAAGTTCAAACATGAATTAATAATAATCAGTTTTATTGACAGAGGATAAACTAAAATGTCACCTACTATCAACTCTTACCCTTTTTGAGCTGCTAAGGAGACTTTTTTTTTTTTAAATAGCTGATGGAACTGATCTCCAAATACAACCAGATTTTGAATAACCACAACTAGATAACTTGCTCTCATCACTTTATTTCAAAGTAAAAAATTACGCTACTCCCCTAATTCTCTGTACTCTGCACTTACAGATGGATCACGTAATAGCCATTAAAATGAAATTCTGATTTACTACATGTATGTTTGTTTATTCTGAGTTACTGATCTCTTAGAAACTTACATTTGAAAACTTTATTAGGTTATGGGAACCACACAGTTATTCTTGTTTGTTTTTTGTCTTTTAGGTCTCTGTGTCCTTTGTCCAAATAGTAATAATTCTCTTCTTGCATTTCCTGGAACACATACTGGCCATGTGCAGATAGTGGATCTTGCTAATACAGAAAAGCCGCCTGTCGACATCCCGGCTCATGAAGGAGTCTTGAGCTGTATCGCATTAAACCTGCAGGGAACAAGAATTGCAACAGCATCAGAAAAAGTAAGAGTAATCTCCTCCTTACTATGCATTCTAGTGCCGTAACTCCTCAAACAGTCGCATCCTTTCATAGGAAAGACATAGAAATAACTCACTGGAAAATTTGTCATTGAAATATCTATCTTTACTGCTTCTCTAGGACATCCAAACAGCAATCCAAACGCTGTGCCTGAGGTAGCGTTGATGTTTTAGCTGGCTGTAGCAGTGACATTTGAATGAGATCTGGCACAAGCAGTTTGCATGTTTCATGTGCTCTTCAATAAATACTATTAATTTTAAAAATAAAGGGTGGGGGGAGATCATTTGCATTCTTTCACCTTTGTTAGTTTCTGCTTAAATTCACTTTTAAACCACTGGCTAAAGAGATACTCGCAAGTAGGTCTGGCCTACTGGAGGACTTAGTTGTGGCTTATCTCCTGTCAGCCCGGGAGGCAGGCGCGCTGCCTCTGCCGTTCTCGTACACACACCGCAGAGGTTTTCATACCCAGTGGAAATGATACAATGATTCTTGGCATATTTACCAAATTGTGTGTGGTTGTATATTACATCGGGCTAAAGAATGCAATGTGCTGACAAAATCCCGACGTCACTGAATAGTACAAATCCTGCTGGGCTGGGCTGATGCAGATGTAGCAGAACACAAAGAGTCAGAGTTGCCCTCTCCATGGAACGTTGGTGAAGCATCATCTCCCAAAGAACAATTGGTTCCCAAGTGTCCAAAGGACACAGGGTAGATGGGCATGAGGCATGATGAACACTCACTGCCTGCTTCCACTCAACTCAGTTTCTCAAAGACAAATTAATCCAGCGAGTCTCTGCTTAGAATAGTTTCTCCTGCACAACATATAGGTCAAAAATGTTAAGCAAATGCAGGTATAGAGAGCGTTCTGTCTTTCCTAATGTAATGCTTGATTCTTTTTCAAGGGGACCCTCATAAGAATATTTGATACTTCATCAGGGCATTTAATCCAGGAGCTACGAAGAGGATCACAGGCAGCAAATATATACTGGTATGTTTCATGGCTTCTGCTTTGTTTTCTTGTGGGTGGCGGTGTGCTGAGGCAGCCTGGTGAGTGGCACCCAAGTCATTTTCAGAAAGCAAAGGTGAGTTGTGCTGCCCCGGGCAGAAGGCAGAACGCTCTTGCACTTGGAGGTGCCAGGGCTGTGCTTGGCCTGTGCTGCATCCCCTCAGCTCATGCTGCTGAGGAGACAACAGCAGCTGGCAGCTGTGTGAAGCCTGGCACAGGTCACAGGGGTTGGGACAAAACCGTATAGATAATATAACGTGTAAACTGTAACTCAGGGATGCTTTGACTTCACACTGAAATACAGGGAATGTGGAGTGTTTAGCACAACAAGGTGCTGCTCTGTGTGCAAGAGCCCAAGGCAGAAATTTGACTAATCCGCAGCTGGAAGGTTGGAAGGGACCTCAGATCATGTAGTCCAACCCCCAGCCATGGGCAGGGACACCTTCCACCAGCCCAGGTTGTCCGAAGCCCCGTCCAGCCTGGCTGTGACCACTCGCAGGGAAGCAGTTGTGTACACCAGAACCGGTGGGTGTGTTCCAGCAGCATTATTGCAGCTTTCTGTATTCTCCACAGCATTAACTTCAATCAGGACGCTTCCCTCATCTGCGTATCCAGCGACCATGGCACAGTACATATTTTTGCTGCAGAAGACCCCAAGAGAAATAAGCAGTCAAGGTAGGTTTGAACTATTCTGAAGTCTTGGGGGGCTGGGGGACTTGCCCTTCTTATAGTTTAAAACCCTGGTCTTGTCAAGCGGTAGCGAATACCTGCACTGCTGGAGGTGACAAGATTCACCTGCTGTGCTTGAGGGAAGTTGCGGGTTTGGGACTATACAGCAACCGCCAAGTTTCTGCCGTCCTCTGGAGCTGTGCAGTTCCAGCAGGGGAGGGGGTGCTTTAGTGGCGCTCTCAGCATGAACATACATACATTGTGGACATCTCACATCAAGCAATCTCTACTCAAATCCCTTTGCAGTTTTTGCAGTCACTTAAAATCATAAAGTGAGCTGTAGGATCCCCCTGCCCTAGAAGGGAAATCGTACACATTACCTGATTGATACTTAGGAGGAAAAAAAAAAGCCAATAAAAACAAGCAGTTAGTGTGAGACTCGGAACTTGTTCCAACACACCAGCAGTTCTAAATCATCTCTAGTCAACACCTTACTAAGTTATGTTTGTTTGTTTGTTTTCTGTTTCTCTCTTTCAGTTTGGCCTCTGCCAGCTTCCTCCCCAAATACTTCAGTTCCAAATGGAGTTTTTCAAAGTTTCAGGTTCCCTCAGGCTCTCCGTGCATTTGTGCCTTTGGAACAGAGCCAAATGCTGTCATAGGTAAGCAAGGGTTCCATGTGCACTGGCCTTGAGCTGGAGGGGACACTGTGTGTCCTTGGCAGCTGAGAACAGGAGCCCTCGCTGCTCCGCACTGCCTGGGGGTGACACTGAGTGTGCTGGGGGGACACAGGGCTGGGTGCAGCTTGAACAGCGTCAGCTACAGCCAAGGGGACAGCTCAGCACCTCTGGAACAGCTGAACTTTTAACATGTTTGGTTTTGTTTCAGCAATATGTGCAGATGGCAGCTACTACAAGTTCTTATTCAACCAAAAAGGGGAATGCTCAAGGGATGTCTACGCGCAGTTTCTAGAAATGACAGACGACAAGCTTTGACTGAGCCGGGGGAGTGCGCAGGTCAAAGTGCTGCCTTGGCTATTCCACAGCTTTGGAAGGACAGTATATGAATGTCCAATACTGATCGACAAGTTTAGCAGACCTCACTGAGAAGCCTGGCCCAACGTGATCAGAACAAGCTCTGAAGTAGTGGACTACCTATGTTTATTCTCATTTCTGCAAGTATTCATCATTAAAATCTCTTTGGGTTACTGTCATCAACTCAAGTTTTCAAGATGTGGCTTTCAACAAGCTTGTGCCTATTGGGTTTCTCTTGATCTAAACTGTGAAATGACTTTAGCTGAAACAGGAGTGCCTGCCGCACGGAAAGATCTGCAGGGGCCTGTACGGATGTACAACGAGCCTTACAAAAAGGGATGTGAAACTAGAAGATTTCAGGCATTGTGTTACTTCCACTGAGTGGCTGGGAGTGGGGGAAATACTGTGGATTGTGCTCAAGTAGAACTCAGCCCGTGTGGCTGGAGCAGAACTGCCCTCCCCTGCCCACAGCGGAGCAGCGATGACAAGTGTGTGGCCATAGACAACTTGTCCTCTGACAGGGTGTGGGGCTGGGTGGGGGTCCTGTGGCCCAGACGTGCTGATCAGCACCACCAGGGTGCCAACCTGTATGGAGTGGCTGACAGCACCTTCAGGCACTGCCTGACCCAGCCGCCTGTCGGTGCGTGGAGTGCAGGGCCAGGACACTTGGGCAGCTGGAGCCCCTGTCAGGAAAGAGCTGGTGCAGGTTGAACCCCCAGGCACTGGTGTGGCAGCTGCTCCGGCCGCTCCTTGCTCTGTGCTTGGGCTGGAGGGCCGGGCAGGCCCCACGCAGCTGGGGCAAGTGACCGGGGGGCACGGAACATACATCTGCGATGGCTTTACACCTGCAAACTGTTGTTTTTGTTTTCCTGGAGATGTTGCATACTACATACTGTTGGCCTAGGGACAGTTAGGTTAGACTAAACCGACTGACTTGTAAACTCACTCCCAAAGTTGTTGTATGGCAATTAACACTTACTGAACCAAGGCACAAGAGACTAAACTAGAAACTGAGATAGACGCAAGCGCTCTGTTCACAGCACTAACTACCTGGGGGGAGGGAAGTCTTGCTCTTCTGAAATTTAATTTCACAGATGCTTCAAATCTGACGTGCCCATTCACTCTAAGATTGTTTAGCTGCAAACTCTCTAAATTTGACAAGTTTTTTCTAGTGTCACATAACATACTAAGGACTAACTTCTATGCGGACTTGGATGTCAAGGTTGCATGTTGCTTTTATGTGTATTTAATCACAAATTGTTTTGCACACTTATTTGTAATATGTTTTTTCTTTTAAATAAAAGTGACTAATTTTGCTGTATTTGCTGATGATCACAGCCAAAGTCCCTGTTGCCATAGGTTCTGGGGAATAAACCAGTAACTGAGAAATGGTGGTGGCTGTTAAGGACAGAAACTGGATCGTGCTGCCCATGCCATGTAAACACAGGCCAGGAAGTAAACTACTTACTGGGCTGGGGGTGTTTATACCCAAGCAAGTCCAAATTCCAGTGCAAACCAGTTCTTGTTCTGGGCTGTTGACCACACTGCTCACCACAGCCGCTCCTCTGAAGCTTCTCACCGTCTAACAGCTGTCTGAGGAGAATCTCCTGCCGCAAGTATGTGCACCAGGGAGCACCAGAAACCATTTTCCGAGCGTGATTTAAATCCTCTCTCCAGCACAATTCTAAGCTGTTTATGATCCAGGCAGCTGCGCTCACTTTAAATAGCAAGGAAACTGCTTTAACTAAAACATTAAGCCCTCTGCACAGCGCTCTGAGGGGTTTATGTGTTGTAATCTGCTGAAGCGCCGTCCCATCACAGCCACCCTGCAGCTGACCAGAGACTACGAGTGTATTTCTTGGTTGATTTAAACTCTGCTGGACTTGTAAAACTTCCCCTGAACATCTGTTCTAGTATGACCGCAAGAACAAGGGTAACGTGTTACTGCGCACGCAGACACGGGTGCTGTACTAATGATGGAATCCCTTCACACATACCTAAATGTATCCAAGCTCAAATTCATTCTTATACTATTAATACTTACAGATCCTTACCTTTAACTATAGGGGGTATTTTACAGGGATCAAAAATCAGGTAAAATAAATGAGTCTTCCCACCTGTGTTGGCTCCAGGTTCCTCCACCAGTACTTGGTCACATCACTTTCTGCTGTACTGCATCATGTTGGTAACTTTAACCAAAACCGGTTTTAAGTGGGGCAGTGGATAAACACACAACTCTACAATCAAATGGAATAGTATTTTAGACACTTCTTGTGAAGATAAATAGCACTGGGAGTATTGGATGGAGCAGGTCTGCACCAGGCTGCTGTACTTCTGACCCCGCAGAGTGACCTGCGGCTCCGGGTCCCTCCCGCGCGCTCGGGGCCCCGCACAGAGACCCTCCCTGGCTGAAGAATTTGCACAGCGAGTCTGAAATAGGACTGTTCCTTGAAAAGAACATATTTCCTCCAGCATCACCTATTGCTTTTGTATTTAAAAACAACTAAACACCTTCTTTCCCCGCGTTGCCGTCTCCTTCCACAGTACCTGTGTCACAATTCGCAGTCCTGAAAGTAAAAATAATAGATTAGCCAGGGCAAGCAATTCAATGGCAATTCCAGACGTTTGCCTGCAGAAGCAACAGAACACGACTATTTCTTTCAGAACCTTCAGGTATTCCCATTTAAGTAGAAAATAAAAGATGAATGGGTGAAGTTAGAAGATGCAAGACAAGGTCGTGTTGTGTGGGCTGTGGCGGACACCAACAGCTACAGAACAACCTGCCCTTCAGGCTGGCTTGGAGTCACAAAGCCATTTTAATGCCCCTATTTTGCTGCAATTTCTTTAATTCTTCCCCAAAGGTTTTATTTGTTAAACCAGCCAACAGTTCTGTTTGGTCCGGTCTGTACAGAATCCTGTGGAATTTCACAGCAGAGCCCATTCTCTTTGTTAAAGTCCTAAAGCCTTAAACACCGCAGCAGTTCCGCTGAGTCTCCCAAACTCTCCTGGGAAGCATTGACAGGAAAACTTGGCGCAGGGTTCCAGGAAGCTTTTCTAGTTCTTCAGCCAAAAGCATTTCCCCGATTCTGATGAGAAACGAACAGAATGTAACTAATGCATAAACAGAGGATCAGAAACCAAACCAACATTAATGACAATTATTCCAGAAACCGCACATCTCATTAAAATTACTTACAAATAATCTCTCTGTTGTTACGTCAGTCTGTTCTATAATAATATAGCTGTGGCGAATGTACCTGAAATCAGCCCCCAAAGCAAACACAACTTCTAGAAGAATGAGACTCTTTAACATATGCAAAAAAATGTGTTATTTCAAAGTTTGGCTTGATAATTAATAATTAAGGAAAAAAACAGTAGAAGCAAAGCTTGTTTGCATCTGCCAGTGCACAAATGAGATCAAGAAGAACCTGATGGTTAAAAGCAACTCCTGCACTTACTGACTTCACACCTTCCTTTTATCCATTAACTTTGTGTCAGACACAGCGTAGGATTCTTAACAAGAATGTTAAACTATATAGTTCAGACCCATGTATAGAAAGGGGTCAATCAGGTTAGTAGAAAGCATCATTCAATTTAGTGTAAATGAGATAATTATCTAAAGATTTTATATGTATATATATATATATATATAAAAAATATACATGCTATATAAAATCACAACTCAACCTGTATTGATGACTACCAGCCACTCACAATTTACCTTTTGGGGCAATTAAGATACAAAACCTAGATCCCAACACTGATTGCTGAGACTTCAAGTTCCACTTTTGGATTTAAGTAATTTATAAACCCCAACATTTAAAAAGGAACCTGTATTGTAACAACCATGCAAGGAAAGGCAACGTCTCCCCAGCTTTGCTGCCTGCACAGCAACGGAGCGAACACGGGGAGGGATCTCGCGCGGGGGCGGCAGTGGAGATGAAGACGCTGCCGTCAGACGCCCGCTCAGGTCTTACAGAATCACGGAATCGACTGGGTTGGAAAAGACCTCAGAGATCATCAAGTCCAACCCTTGGTCCAACTCCAGTCCATTGACTAGATCACAGCACTAAGTGCCATGTCCAGTCTCAGTTGAAAAACCTCCAGGGATGGTGAGTCCAGCATCTCCCTGGGCAGCCATTCCAATGCCTGACCACTCTCTCTGCACAGAATTGCTTTCTAATATCCAGCCTAAATTTCCCCTGGCAGAGTTGAAGCCCATGCATTAGAATTCTGAGTCTTTTTCAAAGTCATTGTAAAGATTGCACAAAAGCTGCGTTTGAACAGCAAGAACACGGAGCAGGCAGCCTGCACGGAGCACAAAAGGAAATAACACCGTGCATCGCGACACACAAAAGGTAATGGCAGCTCCTGCAGAGAGGGCAAATCTCTACGTACGTGACTCATCTGAAGACCCTGCTGCCCGCGGGAGGGCAGGACGAGCCGTGTGTCGCAGCAAGCGAAGGGGTCACGAGCATCGGGTGACGGGGCCTCCCCAGCCCCGCGTGACACGGACACACGGACACAGTTCTGTCCAACAACCCAGCGACTCACTCAACACGACGGACGCGGCTGCATTAACCAAACACGCTGGGAACGTCCCATCTGAGCGTCCGTCGGCATCCCACGCACGGGCCGTCCTGCCTCCTTCGGCACCACCAGCATCAACGGGGCTCGTCACCCCCAGGGACAGAAATACTGCAAACGCGCTTGGTGAGTAAGTTCAACTTAGTTAATTTGCTGAATAAAATTTAATTTTATTTAAAAAATCTTATACACTATTATCCACCTAGCCCTAGTCGTGAACAGATTCTCACTTCTGAAAATAAACCACATTCTAGTCAATTCATTCAACACCAAATTAAATTACTAGTACTGGATTTTTTTTTTTCTTAAAAAAAGTATGTTAAAACTTTACTTTCTTTTTTTTTTTTTTAATTTTTAAAACCTCTAAAGAAAACGGTGCAATTTTACAGAAATGTTTCTTTCCAGGTTATGTTTTCTTTCTTTAAATGCCTGTTGTAAATTCAGCTTATGTAGAGTTCTTTTTTTTTCATAGTTTTTTAATATGTATTATCTGCAGAGACATCGTAACAGTTCCATTCTGTGGATGAACACACAACTTGTACAGATTTCTCATATTTGGTCTTTAGGTAAATAGTTCCCAAAAGCTGCCTAAATAAACCACTGCAAACTGTTCAGTCCATGGTGAAGATCCAGCTTTTCCTTTCGTAGTGGGAAAGGAGGTATAAATAATGCATCGCTAGCGCAGAAAATGCCAGAACCCAGGTTCAAATTAAGCCAACTTACCGAAGCTTCCGCTCCGCTCACCGCGTGAGGAAATAAGACGTCGTGTGAATTAAAGACTGAACAGCAGCCTTACGTTGAAATTTAATTTTGAAATGTCAAGTGGAATCTATTACCACCGTTCGAGTGAGAAATTACCGATACATTGTAAAATGTTCAACTGCAGAACACACGCTTAAAAATAAAAGTATTCTAATAATCCGGTAGCCGCTGTTAAAAAGCACAACAGCTACTCGCTGGAGACCCAAAAGGGCCGTGTGTGACACCAAAAGTGTTACGGAGAAACCGGTCGGATTAATTTCTACGGATGGGTGCTTACGCTTAAAAATATCGGATATACCTCTGACATGATAATTTTACTCTCTTTTTAAAAGGACTTGTGATAAAGAATTTCTCTTTCTAAATGAAGAACAGTCTGTTATCTTAAACATACACAATATTAAGCGAGACTCTCGTTTTACTTTAGACTGGAAAAATATGCCAGGGACAGTCAAAGTCAACACAAAGTAACAAACAGCAAAAGGTAGCAGAAGAGAAACAGATAAGTGCAGCTCTGGTCAAATTCATAGCAGTTCTTTACGTCAGTTAACGGCTCATTTACATCGTAATTTCTAATCAGTTACATGCAAGCCCAAAGAAGCATTTGATCACTACACATGGTAATAAAATTTGATTAAATTTTATCAGGCAACTGCTAAAATATGAAAATTTGCAGATGTAATAAAGTAGCTTTATCTGAACTTTAACAGGACAGACAAAAGTAAATCATTCCGTCGGTTAAAAAAACCCTACATTCAGTTTTTTACCAAACAAAATTTCACATGAAAAGTATCGTGTGATTCTAAAGTTTCCGGAGTAGAAATGGAGTGATTTGAAATGTCAAAGACCCCATTATTTTGCAAAGAAATGAAAATACACCTCAAAAATGTCTAAATTCCACATGTGAACAACAAAATACTGCATATCTACCAACAACTGCCTGGGGCGGGTGGCTGTGGAAGGCTCTAGCTGCCAAGGTGGAGGACGCGGCTCCGGCCTCTGTTCCCTTTGAGGAATATACAATCGTTTGAAATCAGTTCACACTAAGCGCTCATCATGCTGCCGTTACACTGAGATACTCAGTCCTTAACATCATCTGAGAGAAGGTTTTGTTTAAAGCTGCAGCCCTCCCCAACACTGGACGTGTCAGCGTCCACAGTTCGGCAGGGGCAGGGAGGAGCGGGGTCACAGCCTCTCGAACAAGATGGTTTGCAGTTTGACTTTAAATTACCAAGTTTTAAGGCCACCTGTGTTGGGTTTTTTGTTTTGTTTTTCAGTGCTGAAAGTTGAAGTCTGATCACAGGGCCCCTTTCCCCACTGCGTGAGAACATGTTCCAACATTTTAGGTGTTATATTTAAGTGTCTCCTTTTGGCACCATGGAGTTTATTTATTTTTTTTTTTATTATTTAAAAAAAAAAAAAAAAAGAAAGAAAAGAAAACTCCGCTAAGTTTCTAGTTCTGGCTGCCTTTATCACTCACTGCCACGGACGGGGTGTCCACGTTCACAGCTATGACTATGCTCTCTCCGTCTTCTGTTTTGATACGTTTGAGTTCCTGCTGTTCTGACTGGTCTCCGTTCTGGCGCTTTGTGGGGAGCGACGCGGACGCGGACGCGTGGGTCGCCAACATATGCAAAGGACTCGCAGCAGCTGTGAAAAGATCAGAAAAACTTCAGCACCCTAAACCCTCGTCAAAGCAGATGATACTGAATTTGAGAAGAAACTTCTTCTCGGTGAGGGTGGCAGAGCCTGGCCCAGGCTGCCCAGGGAGGTTGTGGAGTCTCCTTCTCTGCAGACATTCCAACCCGCCTGGACACCTTCCTGTGTAACCTCATCTGGGTGTTCCTGCTCCATGGGGGGATTGCACTGCATGAGCTTTCCAGGTCCCTTCCAACCCCTGACATTCTGGGATTCTGTGAAAGCAAACCTGCATTTCCATCAGAACGCTGAGCTCCTTTATTGGGACTATGGGGGGCATTGGCAATCTCAGTGGAGATTGTTTAGTCTTTGTACAAACCCGAAGGACGTTTTCCCAAATCACTCGATGTTCACGCAGATTTGGACAAAGGTGGGAGAACGGGGAAGAATCTCCACTTTGTCAATGGGGAGCTGAAGACAGGGAAGGATTAAATGGCTGAAAGCCACTGTGATTTGTGACAGAACTGGGAAGGGAATTAAAAACCCACTTTCAGCGGGTTCTGGCCACGTCTGTGGATCAGAGACCGCAGCGCTTGCCCGGGAAGGAGAGCCCCGCTGCAAGGGGAGCAGCACCATGTCGTATTTAAGAAAAGCTGCACAAGTCCCACAGCTGGGGACTGTGCCGGAACTTAGTTTTCAGTGTAACTATGAAAGACACGAGAACAGAATTCAAACCTCCAGCACCGATCACTTTAAGGTTTTAACACATGCAAAGCAACAGAACATCTTGCCGCAACACGTACCAGCGTTGCCCTGTCCTTGGATGGCAGTGGTGATGGGTACTATGTGCGTTCCGTTCTGCGTTACAGTTTTTATTGGTAGCTGGTGTTGACCTAGAGGCGTCTGTTGCACGATAGTCACTGTCTGTAGTGGGGTGGTCTGAGATGTCTGAATGATCCGACTAGCAGCTCCTATTGTAGCGTGACTAATAGCAGGTATAGGCTCCACTTTAACTGAAAAACAGAGGATAAAGCATTGTGTAAAATCAAATGGTTCTTTAACAACCAACCTTCAGTGAAAAAGTACCAGCTTTATCACCAGCTCAAGCATATCTGAGAAATTATGATGCAAACATGCAGTTTTAGCCAAACATTTCAAGCATTCATCTAGAAGTTCATTTTCAAGCAATAATCCTCCAGCACAATGAGCCAGCAAAACATGTAACCTCTCCCCAGGTCCTCACCTTTAACCTCCTTGTGGTCTCCATTCTCTTGAGGTTCTACCTTGGGCTGGGTGACCATGGCGGCTTGCGTGACCACTGCCTGTCCAGCCACAGTGTAAGTGTTTGCTGGTGCTAATCCAGTCACGTTTGTGACAGACACAGCTGGTATCTGGTGGACAACATGCACTGTCTGAACTACAGGCTGCTGGGAGGTTGATGTTGTCACAGGAGTTGCAACAGTGTAGGTGACGGGTTTAATCGTTTGTGGTAGCTGCCGTTGTACGGTAATTAAAACTGGTTGGCTAGATAGAGGTGATCCTACCAAGAAGGAGATAAAATCAGGCTAATTTTAATTATTTCTTTTAAGCCAGCCATTCTTTTAAACTTAACACTAAACCCTCAGAGGATTAAGAACCTTCTTCGCTAATGCCTGAGTGATCCAAAAGATAAACCCAGACAATGAAGATTATAACACATGGCAATTCCAAGCCACGTATTCCAGGTAAGAGCTGCGTTAGCTCAATCAGACCTACACACCATTTGAGCAAAATCCCACCTCCTCCTCCCAAACACAGCTATGTATCAAAGGTATGTTTAATACTCACGCCTTACACATTTTTTTTAATAGGAAAATTCTTATCATGCAATATTTGTTCTCTCTTTATCCTTTCAATTATTTTTATCCCCACCTTTGAAAGGATGACATGACCAGAGATGTGTGTAATACATTTGCTTATTTCTGTAACCCCTGTAATCTAAAAGTTGTGTTTGCTGTGTTTGGTTTTAGTTTAGTGCTGTTGGGTTTTTTTGCTCTGTTTGGTTTGGTTTGTTATGCTTGTTTATCTAAACCAGAAACAATATGTTTTGAAAGTGAAAACCGTTACAAGACAGTACAGTCCTATACAGGACAGAAGGACAATCATCTCTGCTTAGTAATAAAGTGATCAATGGTGGTAGAGCAGCACACAGGTAGTTTGTACATATGCAAACCAACTTTACCTGGTGTGTTTGTATGTTTATCGAAGATTTGCTCTAAATGTTGAGAAGTTAAATATTTACTGCCTTTTTTTTTTTTGTGCACATGTGAATCTCGGTAACATTTATGTATCAGCCCCCTCCCACCTCCAGCCCCAAACACTGATTTCGGGATTGCTCACCTGGGGCACTCTGTGCAAATCGCGCTTCTTGTATTACCGCTAGTTTTGGCTGGATAGCAGCGGGCTCGGGCTCCATGGGGACCGGAGATCCTTCCCTGGACAGGCTCTCGGGGGTCTGGACTCCGCTGGAGTGCGCCGACAACACTCCGGAGTGATTAGGAGAAGCCGGGGCACTTCTGCATTTAGAAATGAAAGCAGCAGCTGATGTGTTTTAACCTCTGAACCATGCAAGACAGTGACCTTGCTCTAAAGAGCACAACACACGCTGCCCACAGGAGGGCACCTCTGCCTGCTGGCAAGTACAGTCACACCCCAAAGCAGTGCTGCTGGTCTTTTATAAAGCTGCCGTTCAACAGGGACAGGATTTAAAAGCAAACCAGGTACAGTTAATGGAGAAGAAGTGGGTGGATGCCTTCTTAGGGAGACTCTAAATCTGTGGAACATGAACATTTCTTCTGGTGGAGAAGAATGATGAGCAAATCTGTCTACAGGGCAAGTAATAAAAGATCTGCACCAGCAGAAAGGCCATAACTTTAGAGAGGGAATAATTTAAACCCACATATTTCCCCATCATGAATTCTGCTTGAACATTATCAAACTAAACAGGTAATTTTCCATCTCTAATTTCAATAAAATGGTAGCCAGTATTCAATAATTTTCTTTTCAAACAGTTTAAAAATGCAGTAGATGGCAGTTAGAAATTAAAACTATAGTTCTGTAACAAAAAGCCAAAGGTACAGCAAGGCTTGCTTACATTAACAATCTGGTAGTTAGTTATGCAAACTGAGTCAGTTCTTTTAACACTAAAAACAAGCAATAAAAACAAGCCTAGTGTATGGGGGCAGGCTCCTAGTAAACCATACAGAATCCAAACACCGAGTCTGGATGAAATTATATTACTGAACTTGTGACTGTATCCAAAACTCTCAAGTCTGTATCAGCCTGAAGATTAAACAACAGCCATAGTCTTTTTGTTCATCTGTTTTTCCTTACCTAGAAGAGAGTGGTCCCAGAGGGGTTCTAAAGCAAGGTACTCCCCTAGGCCGCCTTTTCCTAAAAGCCTGCTCTATTAATTTGCTTTCAGAAGCAGGGTCTATCCTCCAGAATGAGCCTTTGCCTGGTTCTTCCTGGGAACGTGGTACTTTGATGAAATAACGATTCAGAGAGAGATTGTGACGTATTGAATTCTATGAAACATAAAAAAATATGTAGAATTCATTGAACTTTTCCAAGTCAGAATGTGGCCTACTGCAGCAGTTCGTACTATAGGAGACTCGGGGTTCAGCTCTTTAATTCCTTAATTCAACAGAACTCAGAGCACTACAAAAGGCAGTGCCATAAACCTGAAAGGACTCTTGCATTTTTCAAATCTTCCCCAACAATTTAAAAAACCCAGTATGCTAATGTGGCAGTAACAGGAATTCCATTTAATTCCCTTACGAGAAACACGGTGATTGCAACAAATTGTTAGAACACTACAAATACCTGAGCATAACGCAGTGTAAAAAAAGAAAGGAGAAAAACTTATCAGTGTTCATCCACCACCCTTCCCCAGGTGTCACAGAACGTGTCAGTTCGTTCTAGGAGGGACAGTAAAACACAGCATATACCCATTCTGACCTTACACGATAATCCTGTTACTGTTCCACAATACAGAAAGAAAAGGTTAAATTACTAAAGTTCCAAATGCAGCTGGATTGTTGGGAGTTCACCCACAGCCCAGACTGTCTCAACAAAGGAGCCAAGGATTTAGTGTCTAGAAAAACAACACATGGCAGTAGGTCCTAAACCAGCTCTTCAATGAGACCTTCGTTACCTCACTCTTGTTTGCACGTTACTTTATCCTCACTTTGCTGCAACACACACAACTCTTGCACCAGAGAGATGTAGAAAACTGCAGAAAACACCCTGAACCGGCTGGATCCACACTTGGCTTTGCACACTTTTTGGTTTTTTCCTTTTTCTTCTGGTTTTAAAAGATATATTTTGCAAATTCAAATGCAAATCCTGCTCAAATGTCCATGTTCGTGACCCTGATGGCAAGTTTGGAAAACTCTGAAGCAATGATAACCATGTATGGTTTCCTGAATGCAAACTGATGAAACCAGAAATTGTTTTTCCCTGCCAAAAACTGAAAGAGAACTAGAAAGATGCCAAGAACATGTTTCTAAATTGTATTTATTTCTCCATGTGCTAGAATAAAAGAGGAAATCCAGAAGTACCTGCAGAAGTAAGTTCACAAAGAGGAATCTTCAAGTTCTCAACAAAGTGAGACCTTTATATAGTAAAGGATATAAATACCTCAATACTACTTGTTGAGGTATAGGATATGGATACTATACACATGTACGTACTCTATCTTTTGAATAATATGCGCATATATAGCCTCAAATACTATTTAAAACATCTATCATGTAAGTCACCCTACCTGTGATCTAATACCTGGCAGAGCTGTTCTCCATGCGGTACACTGGTAGTTTCCAGCAGTGCTTCATACAGCTGGTGACTGAACAGCATCTAATTTTCAGCTTTTCCAGTTGTTTTTATAAATAGGTGCTAATTAATTATTCCAGAACATACCACGCCTGCTGTGTCTACCACCTCGGTTTTGTGGAGTGTTATACATCTAAATACATACGCTGTTCTACAGCAGAATTCTTTCACCAGCATTATAATGTGTGTGTATGTTTGGTTCCACGATGTTTATACACACGGACATTCTAAGTATTTCAGAATAAGAAGCAAAAAGCATACCAGCATTTTATAAGCAGAATCTTGTTGCTAAAACGATCTGTTAGTATGACTGCAGCCAGGATTCTGTACTGCTTGTGTGTGAAAGTGAAACAAAATTCTTAGAGACTTCCTAGCCACAACAACCGCGACATCCTTTACTAGCCAAACCACAGCACAAAGCCAGGAATAGTTCCATTCCCCAGCGACCTTGGAATTCCTCTAAGCGGGATTCAGCTTTCATATAGGCTCTATGACATGATTAATATTTAAAAATCCATTCCTCTACCGAGAAGGCATGTGTTCTTCAGTCTTCTACTTGTACAGCAAGTAGAGTATTAACACTTCCCCACGCTTCCCCTCCCCCTGGCCGTCCAAGTCTTACTTCCCTGAAAATAACTTGAGCACATGCCCCTGCTGCAGATCACAACCGCGCTGAGCAGCACCGCGGTGAAATTAATACTCCGTGATCGTCAGTGCAGCTGAACGTTACACGGGCAAACCGGCCGGTCCTAACTGTGCTCTTCTGGCCTTTGCCGAAACTAAAAACAGCAGCAAAGGCACTGAACCTTTATACGTATCTGGACAGACTCTGCCAGACTGATTCATAGGCGGTTAGTCATCCTGGCAAATGCTGAGATGGTCTCTTTGAAAGTGAAAAGAAAGCAGATTTAATTCTACAGAACTGAAGGGTTTGGTCTAACTCAGTACAGAAAAGGTTTAAGTTCACGAACAGACTGTGTTGCACAGACAAAAAAAGGGCACATAACAGTGCAAGACAACGACAGATGACACACGCTTGTTCATGGTTTCTCATGGCCAAGATCACGGTTTTTAAATAAAACTGAACTTTCAACATTTAATATCTCCATTTTATCTCAAGATAGGAACACAGATGTTTACACCATTTTAAGTTACAGAACATACCTACATTCCTAGACCACATGTGTGTATTTAAAACCACAGTGCTAATTGTACTTCTGTTCCTCAAAGGCTGTGTGTACCCCTCCTAGAGGTTTAGAGAATACCATTCCATGAATAAAGCAACATTTCCAATACAGAATAAGGTGAATCGCCTACTTTCTTGGAGAACTTACAATCAGGAAAAAGACACCACACTCACTTGACAAATTCTATTTATGAAGGACTGTTGGGCTCACCAATTGAGTTCTTATGACCATTTATAGCTGCCAGAATTACTCACAACTAAAAAAACCATTCCAGAAATCAAATTTACCTGCCAGCCCTTGTCTGCTGTCCTGTAGTACGGATAATTTTTAGTTATGTGCGTATAAATTCCATTTAGTGTAAGCTGCTTATCAGGTGCCATTGTAATTGCTTGTACTATTAACTGTGCATAGGAGTAAGGTGGCTTAGAGTCATCCTGCAGAAGAGAAAGAAACATATGTATCAATGAACTTTAAAGATATACACACCCCCTTCTAAATCAAGTTACAAAATGCAATTATCTTGATTTAAAGCACTTTTGGATGACCAAAATCTTGAGGCAGAGAAGATGATTTTGCTCTTCTCATCAGCAGATTTTAGGATCACATTAAAAATGTGGAGAAACATACAACAGGAAAGAATTCTCAACAGCCTATAAAGAGGTATGTAACTGAATATACATAAAGACTTTCTCTCAAAGGGAAGGGAGGTAAATCAACAAATCTGACATCTAATCACAAAAACCTCCACGGTATTTTTGAAGTCTGCAATGTTAAATTATGACTTAGCACATATACTTTAGGAAACAAAATTTCAGACGTCATGCATTCACTTAGATGTAATTTCCGGGATTGATTTCAAACCCCGTTTACCTTTGGGCTATCTCCACCCGATGCTTCCTTGTCATTTTCTGACTGGGAATTGTCAGCCATCAAATGTAGGTCAGATGGTATCACACGACTCATTTTGTACCCTGAAGAGCCTGCACCACGGGGGCTGGATGGGCAGGAATTTGCAGCACTGTAGAGCATAAAAAGAAGATCCTACTATTTTGTTATACAGTATATCGCCACATTATGTCTAATCGAAAAGCTCTTATTGCAGAAAAGCCCACTGCCACAGCTCCTGCACTGAAGGTAATGGTCTGCCAGTATTTCCACTATAAACCCCATCTTTCAAGCCGTTCTAACTCACGCATCACCGCAGGAAGAAACCTGCCAAATGAAGCTCAGGCTTTCCTCCTCAAAGGGAAAAAGGATTAACTGATTTATTAGGTTGTATTGTATTTGTGTAACATTTGCCAACAGAAAAGTCCACTGATCTACACCAGCAATGACAAATTTTAAGACATTCATTTCAAACAAGAAACACATCTTGGATGGAATTTCTGCCAGATGCTTGTACTCAGTCTGCTCAAAAAGCTCATCTCTCCTGTGCAGTATTTTTGCACATTTGAGAAAATATAGCGAGCAATGAGGGGAAAAAAAGTTTTGATTCTCATTTTGCAAGCATTTTAAGTATTTACAGGTATGTGCACAGATGTACATGCACATAAATATGTATAAAAAACATAAACGTATCTATAAATGGGGTGGCACCAGTAGCAACTCATCTAATTTAACACAGCATGAGGCCAACAGAGCTGACACACTGTTACAGGGCAAAAGACAGCACCAAAAAATTGAAGAAGTGGCTGTGGATAGCTCACATTTTGTTTTCCATCACAGAAAACCAAAGGCAAAGTTGCACAGAACTCCACTGTCACGTTTCTAATGCTCATTCCCTGCCTGGCACAGGCCACAGGAACCACAGCGGCACAGAGCCAGTTTTCTTCTACAAATTCCATTTGGTCAATGGGAGACATCTGTCCCTTTCCCCCCAAAAAATAATTTTGGCAGTTCTCTACAAGGATGCATACTTCCCAGCAATTCATACTGTAACTGATTTCACAGAATCACAGAATCGACTGGGTTGGAAAAGACCTCAGAGATCATCGAGTCCAACCCTTGGTCCAACTCCAGTCTGTTTACTAGATCATGGCACTAAGTGCCATGTCCAATCTCAGTTTAAAAACCTCCAGGGCTGGTGAGTCCAGCACCTCCCTGGGCAGCCATTCCAATGCCTGACCACTCTCTCTGCAAAGAATTGCCTTCTAATCTCCAGCCTAAATTTCCCCTGGCAGAGTTGAAGCCCACGCCCCCTTGTCCTATTGCTGACTGCCTGGGAGAAGAGACCAATCCCTACCTGGCTAGAACTGCCCTTCAGGTAGTTCTAGAGAGTGCTGAGCTCACCTCTAAGCCTCCTCTTCTCCAGACTAAACAAGCCCAGCTCCCTCAGCCTCTCCCCATAGGGCTTGTGTTCAAGTCCCTTCCCCAGTCTTGTTGCTCTTCTCTGGACCCGCTCCAGCACTTCAATCTCTTTCCTGAACTGAGGGGCAATTTGCTACTAGTGATACAGTATACAAGGGAGATTGGATTTTTAAATGTTGCATGGAATAATCCTTGATTAGAGCTAAAACGTGTAACTAATTTATTTTTTTAAATATAGGTCACTGCTGTTCTATGTTGTCACAGATCAACTGACAACACCCCTCTACTGTGCTCACTTTAGCATATATTGACAAAGCGACACATATGGTATAATCAAAGCAAGTTTACAAGTCTTCTACAAAACAGGATGATTTGAAGAGAAACTGTGGAGCTTTGCTCTCAAAATAGACTCAAAACTGTCATCTTTTTTTTGTAATAAACTATACTCAACAGGTGCATGAAAGCCTTGAAGAGAATTACAAAATTCACAGTGAGGCAAAGACTGTGCTGATATATGTGATATTATCTGAAATATTTATGAGCTGCTCTGTCATTTCTTGGGCAAGATATGTTCTCCCTGAATTATAATAAGAAAGCAAACCTGTTATACAGTCAAGCCTAGATCTCTTTTCTCTCTCCTTCCACCATTTATATAGATCTCATTAAACACTATAATATTGAGAGCAAGATCTTGGCAGGCATGAAAGAAGCCAATTATGCTTACATTCAAATCTCATTAACAAGATCTACATTTTTAAAAATCAAGTATTAAAAGACCTTCACTCAAGTGAAGATACACGAAGTGAGAGTGGAAGAAAAAACACTTCCAAAAGCATGTATGTGACTTTGAAATGCAACTTTCGTCAGTGCCTTTAAATTAAATTTTTGCTTCTGAACTTCCTATGCATTTTTTAAATTGTATCTCAACTAATTTTACCAGTTTGTGAGGACAGTTTAATTGTGTTTGGTCCCAAATAACAAGGTGGACAATGGCTACAACTACCACAGCAAATAAAAAATCCAGAATAATTAGCTTCCGTACACTAAACTACTCATCCTACAGTCTATTTTACGTAAAATGTCTGTTTAGTTCCAGCAGTGACAAATCATCTGCAGTAAGAGATGAGTCTGGTTTCCACACTAGGGGTAAGTTATAAACTTTTACTGGTCATAAGCTTCAGGGTGACAGTGACTATTAGAATGTTTAACAATGGTATAATTTAGACTTAGTTAAAATGTTGCCATAAGCAACCTAAATCATCTGGAATAGAGGAAACAGGGTTGCTCCTTTGCTGGTCTAAGAATGACAGGCTCCTGAGCAAGCTGTTACACATTTAACACATTACATTTGAATTTTAAAGGTTGCTCACGCAACTGTTTTATTAGTTAGCAGAATGGTGCTTTTCTCCAAGGTAGGTTATGCTGAGCTCCAACTAAACTTCTACTGCAAAAGCAAAATACTGAGAATGAATGAGAAAGTTGTGTCGGGTCTGTACATGTGCACTGCCCGGCACCCGGGGTTTAAATACCTGATGGTTCCAGTGGGAGAAGGGAGGGGGCTGATCAGGTGAGCCATGTTGTCTGGAATGTTTATTGTCAAGGGAGAGATCTGGGGTTGCACAGGCTTCACTGGGGACTCCGGGGCCTCCTGTTTTTCTCTCTTTTCATTGGACAGAGCTGTGAATGTTATCTTGATGTTTGTGCTGGGAAACCTGAAAGTACAGCTGAAAAGCAAAAAAACAAATACATAAGCCACTTGTTTAGGGACTGTAAGACTTTTTGCATAACTCGAATGTATCACCTAAACCTTATTTAAAAATAAAAAGGTAGAGTATCTTACGTGATTACCTGTAACCATCTTCACTTTACAGATCATACAGAAAGATCAATGTGACCAGAAAAAGATGCCCAAGTGAGCAACTTCAAAATTTGTAAAGAAATATAAGCAAATGCAATTCTTTGTAACAAGGGCAGTTTATGTGTTGCCTCTTGTCCTGGTTTTGTTAAAAACAAGATCGGTTCTCTTTTAGTGATTCTTCTTTCCACTAAGTTCTTCTAGGTGCCTGTACTTTCCTGAGGTTTAGCCTGCATATTTTTCTTAGAATGCTGCACTCGGTGCTGATAAGAGACCAACGGAATGCTGAAGAAGCTCGTGTTTAGATTTATTACTATGGTGGCTATGAAAGACTGGTAAGTTTTTCCACGTTCCGTTGTGAAAGGGGCGTGTTTGAGGAGGGGTGGATGGAACAGGTGACTAGAACTGACCAAAGGAAGTATTCCATCCTATAATCATCATACCCCCTATATAAGAGGGTGATCACAGGGTCTGTCTCTCTTCACCCATGGCCAGCATCTGGAGAGGCCCCTCTTCCTTTCCTCTTATCTTTCCAATCTAAAGGAAAGAGGTGGCTGGAAGTGAGGGGATAACAGGGAGCGTCTGCCATGGTTTATTGCTGCCTTGCCTTAAACCTTGACGCCTCTACATTTCTTGAGCTTCATCCTGATCTTGCACTATCCCTAAAAGTAGTACTGTTTTGAGGACAAAAGGCTGCTATTTTATGATGCCAAAGAACAGCTTCCGCAAATGAACAAGTAGGTCCATGATACCAAAATTCAGCAGAAGCATAAATGTTGGTCAATTCGAGGACTACCCAGTGTCAGAGATTGGTCTAATGAAAAGAATTGATTTCTTTTCTCTTAAAATGCATATTAAATTAAATTAAATTAATATTAAATAATTAATTAATATTAAACAGGTCAATCTTAAATCCGGTAATTGACAGAGTCTATTGTTGTTGTAGTACCACATTCAAATATCCTTTTTCAGAGCTGAATTTAAGAGTCAATTTCAATAAATCACCTATTTAAGTATACTACCCAAGATTGTATGCCCAAATTTAAAGACTAATGATAAATAGCAATGTATAATTGTTTAAAAGTTTGGAAAATAAAATACAGTGAATGTAGCTTTGAGTATTTTCCTTCCTACATCTGTGTATGTAGCATTTACAAGTTAACCCAATTAAACACAACAGGCTATTTATAACTTCTCAGTAAATAAACAGATTGAGCAAACAAGAAACTTAATTTTCCCCTTAACAAAAGCATCTATAAAAATACAGTTGAAATAACTTCACCGTCTCCTCTTTCTTCAGCTGTTAACTACACTCAGCACTAAATCCCCGATTATATTTACACACCTCTTCCACATGGTGAAAAGGACTTTCCAACAACATAATAGCCAGAAACAACCCTTAGAAAATGCTTTTTCTTTTAAAGTTATTCTAGATAGATCTAGTTTTATTAAAAAAAGAAAACAGCATGCTGGAACAGGCCTAAGAAACACAGCTATGAATGCAAGATACAGACTGTAAATGAAAGGCATCATTTCTCTGGAAAAATGTATTAAACTTAAAAGTGATGTAAGAATTGGAAGCAACACTCAGCCTTAAAAACACTAACTCTTATATGTTTTGGGGTTTATTTCTTAAAATTCATTTAAGGATGTTTATAGAACAAAGGCAGCATTTGATCCTATGTTTCTTGCCACATGCACCACAGTGATTCTTTTTTCCTACAAAACACACCCAAGGATCAGGAAAAAGAGAAAGAATCGACAATGACATTCCTTTTTTCTCCGACTTACTTCTCAGTATGGACCATGTCCGAATTTAACAGACGACCTATTTCTGAAATGTGCTCAATGTACTAAATTAGGAACAGAATCTATGCCAAAAAACTGCACATGCGTTTCAGCAAGAAAGTTAAATGGACCAATTTCTGGGTTGGGTTTGGATTTTTATTTCAGTATCTTCAGTAACAACTCATTTCTTTGCTTCTTCCAGTAGAAAGTATTTTTTGCTTATATTGTTTTAGTGACAATTGAAAGAGGTCTCAGCTGTTTTGCTAATTAAAGTGTTTCCTAAACATTGCAATTAATCAGCAATATTGATAACGCTGTTGAAGTGTGTGCCCAGAGGGCAGCCACAGGCATCCTTCTGGCTAAATCCTAAACAAACCTAACAATCCAAATCCTAAACAAACCAATCCTTTCACATAGCCCTGGGAGAAAGTGACCAACAACATCTATTTGACACAGAGACAGGTTTAAACCTCAGTCACCTGTTCGATATATTTTAGAAAGCTATTCCATACCTGCAAATTTAACTTCATGCTTGTCAGACCCAACTTATTTCAACTTAAGAAAACTGAGGAAACAACTGGATGCAGCTTCAGATGCTCATTCACTGGTCAGATTGATCGCTTAGTAACAAACCAAATACATAATATGCATATTCAAACACCTCCCTTCTTACATTATTGCACTACCTTAATGCACTAACGCCCTGTAGGTGTTTTTTGCAAAAAAGGTAACGGCAGCTTCCCCAGAAAAGCACAAAGTACAGCAGAGACACAGTTGCTCTCCAACCTTCATCAGCCTGTGAAAAAAATATCCCCCAAACCAGGAGCTTTGACTAATCAAGGGCACTGTATATGTTACTTACAGCCAGTACGCATTTCACAGGCTCAGTTTGAAAGGACGGCATTGTTAGGGAAGACACAATATACTGAGAAATCACATCTGGTTAGAACACGAAAACACCTGAATATTATCAGAACGCCACATCAGTCAATTGATTTGTATCTGTAAACAGGTTTTTTTAATAGAAACATACTAGTGGGAATTCACCCAAAATGCGCACAGAATCACAGAATGTCAGGGGTTGGAAGGGACCTCGAAAGCTCATCCACTGTAAGTGATGAAATATTGCGGTAACCTCACGTTTACCCAAGCTGGAAACAAAACACTTCTACTAAATTCAAAGTAAATGCTGGAAATATGACCTAGTTGTAAATTAATGAAAAGCCAAGGGATGTACCTGCTCACTCAAGTTTTAGCAAGTGCATAAGAACTATGCAAAGTTGTTGGTGTTCATTACAGGAATGGTGGTAACCCGCTTTCAGAAGGACCTGGAACAAGCCCATCTGCGTCAAAAAATGATCCTATGACAACAGAATCTTGATGACGACAACAGGAACATTCTTGAACCACTAGCAGCAAATACAAGCTGAGTAATAAACACGTGTTCTTGTTTGAAACGTATTCAACCCTTCTCTCCCACTCAGGAAGCTAACTTCATAAGAAACAATTCATTTTTAACCCTACATTCACAACAATTTGTCTAAGGGGAGTTGAGAGTTGATACCAAAAAAGACGTGTCCTGAAGTTGTTCCACTACAGCAAATTTTGCTGCCAATGTAAATGATTCCATTAACAACTCGGAGCTGATCTCACTCCTCCCCTGCATTATTATGCTAAAGAAACAAGCCTTAACAAAAGTTCTACTACACATTTTCAAAAGATCCTTGTTTTAGCAGGTAGACATCTCATTTTCTTTACATGCCAACCACTCAAACATTGGTATTGATCAGCAGCAAAAACATTTAGGTCATCCTGCAGTTCAGGAAATGTGCTATGGTTAATTAAAAATACGTATCTCAAAATCACAAATTCCTGCTATATTCTCCTCTTTTCTTAATGGAGAAAATACGTCAAACAGAAAACAAACAAACCAAACAAGCAAAATAACCCACACGACAACAAAACCTAAAGAAATTCAATCCAGTAGCCCTGCACAGGCTGCAGGGACTGAGAAAGCAATTGGCCTGCAGGCAAGAATGTAGGCAGCAGTTACTGTAGAAACCAAGCTCTTCGCTGCTTTTCTCTCAGCAAAAGAAAGACACAAAAGAGCTGGAAAACAGCGATCGATGGGAAGCAGCTTATAAAGCTGCTTGTCACATCTGCTGCAGGAAAACCAGACACTAATTCATTAAAACTGCTCATGTAATGCCTCTGGAATTTGAGGCTCCCCAGCCTGTGAATACAAAAGAAACTCCGCCTATGGAAACACTGCATTTTCGGGTATTTAGCATCTCTGTACACAAAAGCCGTGTGCAGACTCAGGTTGTGTGGTCTCTATTCTTAAATTTCATCCTAAACTATAAAAACAAACTAAAATTTGTCCAAAGGACCGTGCACCTCTACCTTTGCCAAATTTGAAATAGTTATTTCAAGTCCCAACAGAGCATACATGACTCTGTAATACAATAGTTTCCTGTTTAAAAAACGGAACACTTGCAACAGGAAAGTAAAAATAATAATAATTTTTTTAAAAAAATCAATCATCATTTCTTCTTCCTTCCAGATAGCTGCATTTAACAATGGGTTCCTATTAGCAAATATGCAAGCTCCAACTTTTTCACCATGACAGTAAATGCCATTTGAAAACTTGTCATAAAACATATGATTTACAATCACAGCTGAGCTGAAGTAGACAACCCCCTATACTCTTTATTACAATACCAAGCTAACTAGTTGGAGGTGCCTGGCATTGCCCTCTCAGTTCTAAGGTACTCGTGGGGATGCAAAACATATGGAAACACTGAACTTATAATAATATTATTCAGTGCTAAACAAAGAGCTACCAGCAAACCAAACAAAACTGCTTGGAGCCAAACATACAGTACTTGGTATTTTACTGTTCCTTACAATGAAAACAGTAGGGGGAAGTACAGTGAACAAGTGCTGTCATGATGTGTTTTGACGCAAGCATAATCATTAAAAAAGCACTTATGACTCAGACATTACTTTAGTAACAAAAGACTTCATTTATTACCTCATCAGAGAGTTGCATTCTATTATAAAGTTATGCCAAAGCTCCCTAATCATTACTCAATCATTACCGAAAGAACAGCTACCCACAGAGGCAAGGCTGCACAGAAAAAAGCTTATTCCTGAACCAAGGAAGCAAAGCTTATTTTAGATGGGCTTTTCAAGGCAGAACCCGGCTTCCAAAAGCAGAACAGTCCTTTTTCGCACATAAATCCATGCCTAACTCAGGCCATTGAAGAGTGACAAAAACTGCTTCCTCCCAACTTTAATTTTGAGTAGACAGCAGTGTTTAATTTCCCCTTTAAATCTGCCTGTCGGGTCAAACAACAGACTTTTTTCAGGCTCCTCTCAAAAAGCTACGGGCATTAATTACATTTCACAACTACCTACCTAAAGATGTTTGATGTCCAAGAGCCATTCCCTACTTGGTCTACTTTGGTGATAATTCTGGGCTGAGTATCTCAATAGAAATCAAGATTTTATATTCCAAGACCATTTTTTTAACCAACTGTACTCTGCAGAATGTTTGTTCAAACCAGCTTTCAATTTTTCTTCTATTTGCAAATTCCTATAACTTTTCTAAGGCAGGTGCAGAACCTCTAGAAATTTTATACACATGGACTGCTCCACAGCGGACATAAACTTAATTTCCTTAATCACTTGTCACAGAATCCCAGAATGTCAGGGATTGGAAGGGACCTCAAAAGCTCATCCAGTCCCATCCCCCCGCCGGAGCAGGAACACCCAGATGAGGTTACACAGGAAGGTGTCCAGGCGGGTTGGAATGTCTGCAGAGAAGGAGACTCCACAACCTCCCTGGGCAGCCTGTTCCAGTGTCTGTCACCCTCACTGAGAAGAAGTTTCTTCTCAAATTTAAGTGGAACCTCCTGTGTTCCAGTTTGAACCCATTACCCCTTGTCCTATCATTGGTCGTCACCAAGAAGAGCCTGGCTCCATCCTCCTGACACTCACCCTTTACATATCTGTAAACATTAATGAGGGTCACCCCTCAGTCTCCTCTTGTCCAGCTCCAGAGCCCCAGCTCCCTCAGCCTTTCCTCACACGGGAGATGCTCCACTCCCTTCAGCATCTTTGTTGCCCTGCGCTGGACCCTCTCCAGCAGTTCCCTGTCCTGCTGGAACTGAGGGGCCCAGAACTGGACACAATATTCCAGATGTGGTCTCACCAGGGCAGAGCAGAGGGGCAGGAGAACCTCTCTGACCTACTGACCCACCCCCTTCTAATCCACCCCAGGTACCATTGGCCTTCCTGGCCACAAGGGCCCAGTGCTGGCTCATGGTCATCCTGCTGTCCCCACGACCCCCAGGTCCCTTTCCCCTATGCTGCTCTCTAACAGGTCATTCCCCAACCTAGACTGGAATCTGGGGTTGTTCCTGCCTAGATTCAAGACTCTACACTTGCCCTTGTTATATTTCATTAGATTTTTCCCTGCCCAACTCTCCAGCCTGTCCAGGTCTCTGATGGCAGCACAGCCTCTGGCGTGTCAGCCACTCCTCCCAGCTTGGTGTCATCAGCAAACTCGCTGATAGTGCACTCTATTCCACTTGTGTGGGCACTCAAGAACCAATCAAGACTCCAAAGAGTCTGAAAGGCCGCAAAGTAAAGAAACTATTTAATCTACAACAAACACATAGTTATTGGAAAATATTCCTCAAGAAGCACTCCTCCTGGGCTATTCTTCTAAGACCACGCCAAGTTCTCAAACCATGGGCTGTTTTAAGGGGCAGCAGGAAAGCGCAAAAGGATAAGAAAGGAAAAAAAAATAACAGACATGATTTAACAAGTCAGATAGTCAGCAAGTGGAAATCTGCCCAGGGGTAAAAGAAATAGACTAAATAAAGTCTTAATCAGAATATAAGTTAACTGTTATCACTGCACTTGGTAAGGGAACAACAGTATAGAGAAGGAAAGGATATAGCACGCAAGCACAAAGCATGGGATTACATAATCCAGGTGTAAACTTGTACCTGTATCTTTATAGTGAGTGAAAATAAAAGGACACTGATAGAAGGGAAAAGCCGAAACCGGTTTGAAGAAATCATGTCTAGGGCTGCCTGGTTTTCACTGAATTTCAAGGGAGTCGAGGTGTAGGGGCACATAGACGCTCTCACTCACACCCCCTCCTATAGTCATCAAAATGAAACCCACTCCAAACACCAGGTAATGAAAAATAGAAGCCCAGGTGCTGACCTGGCTCTGAGCAATAAACACTTGATGCTGGGGATGGTTTCAGGGGATGCGGCGATGCAGCAGCTCGGCTCTTCCCTGCCTCTTGCACCAGCTCCATTCCCAGTCGCGACCGCTGTGTACCTGCTGCCAGGAGCCACCCCTACCTCATTACTCACCCAGCAGAAAACTCCTCCAGCCAAAACCTAGAAATTAGCTGATATTTTCGTAAGTTTAAGTTATCTCACAGTCTATTCTCTCTTCAAAAAGGTAAAGTAGAACTATCGTGACACCTTAATTTAAAGCTGTATTATACATACTACCCAAAAAAAAGGTTTTATTATGCAACTGTTCTAACCGTTCTCTTTGAAAGGCTGAAATTTGAAATAATACAGAAAAATGCGCTTCCAGAAGTTACTAGTCATAAAAAGTGCAGAAATCCATTTGTAAACAAGAGCACACATTCAATGCTTGTCAACAGAATAAACTCTGGTTAACTTGGGACTTTTAGCTTGACCAAGAAAGTCAGTATTTTGACTGCAGATACTGTTAATAGAAGGGATTACGAGCACTGAAGTAAAACATTCCTCGCAGAATTTCTACTGCTCTAAAGATGTACATGTGCTAAAAACTACACTAGGAATAAAACTTGTCAGAGTAACGGCAATTATGTATCATGTATCAGTAAATAACTAGGGCATTTATATGTTCCCATATATATTCCTTCCAAGGTCTAAACTAAGGGAGTAAACATACTGCTCTGCATTTCAGTGACATCTTTCATTAGAAAACACTCAAGTACTAAACACACATCAGTGTAATGTGTTAGATCCAGTGGTCCTGGCACTCCAGGCTCACCAAGGATCAGGGACAGCAGCATTCACAGGAATAGAGGGGGTAAGAAAGCCTGGAGCACTGGCTAAAACAGAACCAGTAGTCCTGAAAACAGAACCAGTAGTCCTGAAAACAGGGAGAGGGGATGCAATTCAGAGAACCTGGGCCTCTGCGCTGCAGGCAAAGGAAGGCACTTCAAAACCCAAGGAATCAATTTTTAAAAGCACAAGTCTTGATAAAAAGTGCTAAAAAAGAGCACTGAAATGTCATCATTCCCCCCCCGCCTCCGCCCATGAAGCATTATCCCCATTTTTGAAAACAGATTAAACAGATTTGTGACTTGGCCAAGTCATTTTGGCAAGTGTGCAGCAGAGCTGGGAACAGAACATATTTTTCCCCAACACACAATCTTTGTTAAAACCACTGGATCATTCCTTAAGTCTTTCTTCTCCTACAACCACGTTAAGAGGCAGTAATACCAGGTGAAACACATGTCTTCGGTAACAGGGAGATTATTTAATCAAATATAACACTGAAATATTTCAAACAGAGTTTGTTGCACAGGAGTAGCTGCTTAAAGAGCAAAAAAGGAGCTGCTGCGAAGCCTACACGGCAAAAAGTAAAACACGCACATGTATCTTAAACAATATAACGTGTGCTCCCAAAGAGAGCTAAAGGAATTTCCATTTCACTAGTATGTCACCATTACACCACGAAAACCGCCCGTTAAATGCATGTATTGTAAATAAGATCTGTACAGTTGTATACTGAAGAATTTGAAGATCTTGAGCTATACAGACCTCAATTCCTATGTACCTATGAGAAGGACTTCTGTGTGACTCTGTATTTCAAGGAATTGAAAAAAAAAGGTAGGAAAAGCTAAAATTTATATCCTAAATCTTGAAAAATACCTGAGGAAAAAGGACTCCTCCTCCACTTTCCTTTATATGAGCTTTAGTAAGAAGCAAGAGTTCCTCATTCAAGGTGACAGTTGTGAAGCCACTAGAACTGTTACTCATTCCTGTCTGTCACTTGTACCCGTGCAGCAGAACCTGCAGATGTCCCAGCAACGCACAGCTGGAGCAGCTGGAGGTCCTGCCCACTTGCTCTTAAGGTTTTTGTGATGTGGTTCCCGATGATGATTAAGGGTGTGATAGTTGAAAAATATCTAGCCAACTTCTTTGGCTCTTGCTAAAAGCCATGACAAACAAACCTGTGCAGTCAAGTTGATGTTTAATGAAAAACTTGTAGTATGTGGTCAAAATATTCTCGATTCTTTCTTTTTTGGGGGAGAGGGCATTAGAAACCATAGTTTTATGCAGATTGTTTGTAATAATCTAAGGTGTCTCTTATCTTAGTTTTTGGCTTTCCTGACTTAAAGCCTGTACATTGTTCTCTATATGCTGGAAAAGTGTCCATAAGAGTACAGGATAAGGCCGTGGCTGTGCCCTCCAGAATTGTTAAAACGTCTCTTAGATCTTCATATTTTAATCTTTCTGCTCTTCTCAATATTTGATTTGATTTTTTTTAATAGAATTGAAACCCATAAATATTACTCTTTTACTTTTCCAGATGGGTGTTTACAAGATCTTACAATAATTAGATGTATGAGTTAAAAATAAAGGAAATGAGCTCCAAATATATAGTAGTATTTGTTGCTACTTCTGTATTTATGATAACTTTAACTTAGCAGCCACCTTGGATATTATGGTTCAGTTACAAAATTAAATCTTACTAAGAGTTTTGTTCTCTGTCCTGATAAAACAATAGTTTGTATGAAAGCGACACAAGAATCGGTGACTTCTCCATCAGCCCTGTGAAGCTAACAAGACAGCACACCATCGCCTGATGCAAAAAGCGCAAAACCCTAAACTCTTCATCACTGCTCAAAAAAGCAAAACACAAAGCTTAACAGCAACTAGTCATCAAATATCTGTGTGTGAAGATTTTTCTATGAAGTGCAAAATGAGGACCATCAATCACAAGCGCATTTTGGAAACGACTATAAATAGCACAAATGCAGTTTTGTTGCTTTTCCAGTCCAACTTCACTGTCCACAGTGATCACCCTTTACTTCTTCTTCTTCTGTTGAGGTATGTGGTATCTTTTTGAGGTATCTCTGACGCTGAACCAACGCTCATCGCAGCAGCAACGTCCAGAAATACTCTGTAGGGCTTTTGTCAGGGAGCAGGAGCCCAGGGACGGCTTTGCTAAGCCTAGGGCTTAGGAATTAAAAAGAACGACCCAAACATTTAAAAAGCTACAAAGAATGACCAAAACCTTTCAAGAGCAGAGAACCTTGACATCAGTTCAAACGCTGATAAAACTGCTAAGAAAGATACTGTGAAGATATTCGTCAATCTTCCTAATTTCCTCCTATCTGGTAATGGAAAAAACTGCACTTCTGGCTTGACAGAAAACTAATCCTGAGCCTGGCTCTCCCCTGCTCTTCCAAAGGATTGTTTTTCAGGCCTACCCGTAAACTAATCTCACTGGAGCACACAGTGTGAAAACCAGAGCCGACACACAGCACACAATGAGACAGTTCTTCAAGCTCTAACTCCCAATTAGCTTGTTGGAACTAACCTTGAAACCAAAAGGTTAGTTACACTATCTTCACAGCCTGAATCTTATGTACTTTCACTTAACAAGAGAAGCAAAAGCCTTCTGTAACAGTGTATCCTTTAACTCAATGCACTCTCAGGAGAAAAGTGAATTTAAGGGAATAATCTATATGAAGAAGTATGCGATGTTAAACCTGTTACGTCCAGTGCACACACAATTACGAGATGATGCATTCTGAAAAGCTCAACTTGAGCTAGGATCAAAACTGGTTTTAAAGATCCGCACAGGCCTATGGAGTGTAGACTTAACAGGATTTATCTAACCAAAGATGACAAGGGATGACGGGAAAAAACATCTCACAGATGTTAAACATAATGGTAAAAAATTTACACAAAGAAGAGGTATCACACCTAACTAGTGAATATAGACCATGTCCCAAAAGATTAAGTATAAGATCATTTTATCTCTCAATTTCAAGTCAAACATAATCAGACTGGTCTCCACAGTTTCAATGACACTACTACATAAGACACCAAGGACCGTGTCCTGAAAGAACCAGCACAAAATAGGGGTATGGGGGGTGGTAAACACCAGAAAATTTTAGAAAGACGGAATCAATAGCAACAGTAGAAAAGAAGGGGGGGGGAAAGCAACAAAAAGCTCACTGCTTGACACTGACAGAGGGGAAAAAAATGTCAAAAATAAACAGCTTGGAATATAAACTAAATAATTCATGAGCTACGCTGAAGAGGGGGCATGTGATGGTCATATGTTCAGCGTATGTTATTGGCACCATCCACCAGCATGTTCCATGTTCTAATAGCTTAAACATTTCAATTTGAAATGCGCTGCCTTCAGGGACGACATGATCTGGGCAGCCCTGACGAAATACACACCACTCAAAATGAATACATGCTAATTTTGGCTTGCAGGTTATTTCTCCATACTCCAAACAATGCTTTGCTTGGCACTAACTCATTTGAAGAGCGTATATTAAATATAACCAGTGGTAGTGTGAAGCAATTTTTAAAACCAGTAGACTCAGTTTATGTAAGATGATCTAAAATGACTATTGCAGTATCTGTGATTCTCAGAGGCCACTTTCTGCTCGGATCCACGCTACAGATTATCTGTGAATGCACTTAAACTCCAGAAACAGCACCACTCTCTGAAGTCATGCACCTCTCTACACAGCCAGTCTCAAACACAGCAATATATAACATGATGCAGCCCATTGCCCAGGTGACAATTAAATGCAATGGTGTCATTTTAAGACTCCAAAACATGGAGGGGAAAAAACCTAATTCGGTTGGAGTTCAAACACGCAACTTCGAATAGCTGCGTTCTGTAACGGCCGGCGTTGCCTCCCCACTCTACTGTCATTTTCATTTCTGTGAAAATTAGTACTAAGAAAGTTACTTCTAGTGCTGACACATCGAGTTCATTTGAGAAAGCATCACCCCTCGCTACTGCATGCTAATTTCTTACTGTATCAACCTGGTCTGCATTCAGACCAGTGGCTATGATTAGATCTATTTACTTCCTTTTAAATACCCATCCTGTAGTATTTTAATTTTAAATCCCCTAGAGCGATTTCTCTTTCCTTTGTATTTTTGTATTAAAACATTATTTGCACAAGTCAAATCCTGTCTCCATTTAGAACATCTTTAAGAGGGTTATTCTAATGACTTAAAGATGGTGTGAACCATCACAAGTATCTAAGGGCCTTTTGGATTTAAGAATAAAAGTCTCTTTCACTCAGTGGAGAACTTTATCAGCCCAACTTCTCGCTCTCTCTGCAGTAGATGCTGTCAGCATGTTCTCAGTCAGCAATTTATTTACCACAAAATGTCCCTATAAAAGCACAGGGCAGTCATATATATTCTATTCTTTATATCTCTTGGGGAAAGTTAGAACAAGCGGCCACCGCAAAGACAAACCAGTCATAAGTAGGACAAAATTGCATTAGTGTAACACATCCAGCAAGCAACACTCCCTTAATCAGAGCCCAGGGATCTCCAAGTTGAAATGCAATGTCACTGCAACAGGCACCCAACCCCCCCGGTACTTACCTATATTTATCGGAAAGGAATTAACCCTAAACTACTCAGAGCTTCAAGATAAGAAATTTAACTGGAAAAACAAGAAAGCGACCTAACCCTATTAAAATCAAATGTTGTTGCAAAAAGAAAAAGTTGTGGCCACAATAGTTTACCTTGGAGACAAGGGACATAAACACACTTCAGTACAAGAATGGGATCAGTAAATATTACCAAGATTACCAGAACCATGTCCTGCCTCCTCAAGTCTTCCCAACCGAAGACTCAAGCAAAACACTTCTACATTGCCACCTCCCATGCCCATGTCTGCACCTGCAGGGCTGTTTTCTCTGTGTCAAAAACTGTAGAAAAGCCTAATTTTTACAATCAACATTTCTGATTAAACTACCAAATTTGATTCCTCAGAAACACCTTCCTCAATCTATTTTCCCTGTCCACCACCCTGTTATTTCTCTAAGTAGTCACAATCACACTCTCTCGCACTACGGTTGGTTTGTATTCTACGTAACCATGCTTTGAAGCTTTTCAGATGAAGTTCAGTTCCTTTATGGCACACTTCTCGACTACATTCCAGCCAACACAAAGAACACGCACACACAAATATGAGTAATGTTTTTGTCAGCTACTACTAAGCCAAAATAACTTTAAAACTCCAAACTTAAAACTTTTATCGAATTTCATTTTCTCCTTCTGATGGAGGGCTGAATTATTTACATTCACATGCTGCCTTTTTATTTCCCATGGCTTGCATGCTTTTTTCTTTAAAGGCTTAAAAACACTGATTTGCTGATAACCTTAGATAATAGTGAATAAACTCATGTAAGAATCTTGGGTACTTACTAGCCCACAGCAGACCAAACTTATTTATAGTTAAGTAGCAAGCTGGGGTTAGTGATTTCTTCCAGGCTCAACAATCTTCCAACCTCAGAATAACCACACCGTAAAACAAGCAGGGTTATTTCACTACTGACAGCAAAGTAAACGTTTGTGTACCAGGGTGTGCTTGCAGATGGTTGCTCTGGCTGCCTGTGCTGCAGCAGACAGTAAAAGCTATTCACAACAGGCCAAAATTCCTGAAGGAAATTGCAATCTTGATCACAAATTGCTTTCGGAATTTACCTCACGTCTTTAAAATACTGAGACAACTGGAAGGTTCGGAATTCTCCCAACTGCGAAAGAGGTTTGCCATTTCATCTTTGGACAAGTTTCTTTAATTAGTGCCAAACTTTTCTACCTGAAACAGACAGTATCCCCCATATCCTATCACACAGTCAAGGAAAAATAACTATATGAGAAATCAGCATCTTAGCCCACATAAAAATCATCAAAACAGAAAGCAGCTAAGAAAATGCACTTTTTAAGAAGTTCTAGCAGAATTCTGGCAGAATCTCAGTTATAATAATGTTTTGTTACAAAAAGCATAGAACTGGATATTCAATCAAAGGGGACAGGTGGAAATGAAACACTTCCAGAAAAGCCTGTTTTGTTGTCAGCTCGCTGCTCATTGTTCCCTCCATCTCACACCGTTCCTCTGCTCAACCCATCCCAGCTCAGCCAGCTCACACAACGCCTGCGGTCCCCACGTGTTGAGGCCAGCGGTCCTTCAGGGGAAAGAGAAAACAGAAGGGATGTAGCTTGTCGAGAACTAAGTAATGAAATAGGCAAGAAATACTGCTTTGTACCAGTCACTGCAGAAGGGTATTTTGTCTCGCCAGGGTTCACAAGGCATCTGAGCACCGTTAAACGGTTCTGGAATTTGCTGATAATACAGACTAGCTGCATTTCTCAGCTTTAGGGACAGACCAATACCAGGAAAAGGTTTTAAAAACAAAGGCTTGAATTACAATTCAAGAGGATAAACAACTGAAGTTCTACTGTGGTTTTTACCTATTGCATCTCTTTCCTGTGTTGTCAAACGTGCCTGTCATCTGAACATTTCAACTGACATACAGACTGTGGTTTCCAGGTCCAAAATGCCTCCAGCGATTATCAATATCTAGAAAGCCGAATGAATAATACTATAACCAACCACAAACTGTGAAGCCCACCCTGAACTCAGAATTCAGTTCCGCATTCATTTCAGAACCCTCTTTCACAGCAGAGGGTAACCACCTTCAACTACTGCATTTATTCAACTCGGTGACGTAGCTACACAAGTGCTGCCAGGAAAAAGGCTGCACTCCACCTCTTGCTAGTACCACTGGAAGTCAGACTGCATGAGGATGAATTTCATCGTTCTAGGAGAATCTTATTACCCAATCTAGTCATGTTAATAAAGTTACTTAAGAATAGATTGCACGCTCTTCAAAGCAATGTTTTCATATCATCTGAACAGCACAACAGTTCACTGTTTGGCCTGCAGCCCCTAATGCTACTACGAGTATGTGCTTAGTAAGATCAAAGGGCAGAAAGGACCGAAGCCATCAACCTCCTCTGGCCAACAGAACATCCTGAGTCAGATCCACACACACACAAAAGTGCTTTGGCTGGTTACCCCAAACCAAGAGTATCAACCGACGACCATGTAAGATGGATGAGGCAGAACACCTACTAGAAATCTTATCTGAGCCTAACCCAGCCACACCCAGAATATTCACACGAGTAAGGGGAGGAAATAACTCGCTTCCTTTAGCACATCTTTGCTCAATATGTTATTTAATGCCTACATTTGTGGAAGTTATAAACACGATTTTGACTGATGAGAATTTATGTAATTCACTCCTACTAACTTGTGTCAGCATCCAGGTTCACTGAATACTGCACTGGACATAAGGGACACTTTTTGGTATAATATGATCCTCCTCCAAATGACTGTTCTGCTTAAATGTTTCCCCTCATCCCTTCTGAAGGAAGTCTCAGAGTGACAGCGAGAAGTCAGTTAAATCAGAACAGGGAGTAAATACATGCACAGCTACTTTCAAGCCTGCTACCCAAGTAGTTTTTGAAGTCTGGGTCAACTAACTTATTTCTTGACTACTAATGTATTTGCTTTAAATGGCAGTCGGTTTTCATTATCCTGAATAAAGAATAAAAAGCTCGCTCTCATATGACAACTTTTTAATGAGAGATTTCTGCATCCTACTAAGCAGGCATTAAAAAGACCCTCAAAAGACAACATAAGGAATCCAAATCACAACTGGTCTATTTGCATATTCAACTTAGGCAGATTCACATACTTCTTGAAAAAATACTAGGGATATATGCAGCCCCTGCAATAAAGGATACGTAAAAACCAGAAAGGCTTTCACAATTTGCTTCAAAATAACTTGGTTTGGGTATTTTTCGGACAGATGATAGAATGCTGCACAAACTCGAGTCAGTCATCTGTTTTAGAGGTAGGAAAGTTGTCTGCTTTCGGAGATGGGGGGGTGGCAAACAAAGACACCACATAAAATTTTTAAAAAGGGCCATCTACCTAAACATTTTTCATATTACATTGCAAGTACCTTTTTAATACACCAAAATTATTTTTGGGCTTCTACTGTTTTGGATCTTTCTCTCCCTTTCCATTTTTACTCCATAGAGCATAACAGCTCTTATACCTGCAATTCCTTAGTGTATGATTCCACAAGACCCAGCAAGGTGACTTGCCCAAATCTGTGCAGATCCCCCATGTACTTCATGCCAGCTCCACTGCTTGCCAGACCTCTCTGGGAGCCACTTCAGTGCAACAGAAAACCACCCAAAAATAGCAAAAAAAAGAGGCGATATCAGCAGCTTCCAAAACATTTGATGAGCTCCAAGGCCAGCACAACCTGCAGGTGGGAGCGCTGCAGAAAACAAGAGCTTCCCCCTCCCATGCTCCATTCCAGCTGCAGTGAAACGCCAGATAAGCTCAGACACTCCTGAAAGCACAGCCTGCGTTTCTAAAAAGTGAGACCCCAGATTCTTCTGAATCACAATTTCTAAATTAAATATCCAAGTCAGAGCCTCCTTACACTCTGTAGTGATAATTACATTACTTCTCAGCCTCAGCTCTTAAACCTGAGGTGATCTTTGACTTCTCCCATCTTTTTTCAAGCCTCCCAGCAAACCCTTTCACCTCTCCTCACATAACAACTACAAACCCCACTAATATCACAGAATCACAGAATGTTAGCAGCATCCTTTTGCCCCTGTGAGATAAACCTTTCCCATGCATCACTGTTTGGACTGGTATCTTGTAAAACCAGCCGTTATCAAAGAACCCAAAGCCCTGTCTGCAGCTTCAGTCCTGTAGCCAATTGTTTACAGAGTGAATTTTTCTATTCCCTCCCATATCATCACCCAAAACTGAAAGGAGGGAAGAGAAAAATCACTTGAGCCCCAGACTCTTTTACCATCCATCCCAAGGCCTTGGAATCTTTATTCATTCCCGTCAGACTGCGGGATGCAGCTTCCTCCCCACCTGTCTGGAAGATCAGCAGTGGGTAGTAGTCCGTTGGGTGCACCAGGCTGGGGAGTGTCCTGGTGATGTCCCTGATCCGGGCTCCAGGTAGACTGCACACCTCCCTACAATGAGGGTCAACTCTGCAGATTGCGCCCTGCGTCCCTCTCAGAAGGGAATTGCCCACTACAATTACCCTTCTTTCTTTCTCATCTGAGGCGGTCTTGAGGTGTGGGTCAACTGCCTCTTTCTATGTGACCTCGTAGGTGGGCCTTGCACCACATCCTCACCTACCTCCTCTTCAAGATCCAGGCCCTCAAGCCTATTACGGAGGGGCACATGGGAAAGCAAAGCAGGTAGGGAGGGGGATTGCCCACCCCCTCAAAGTGGAACTGGCTTCCAACCCTCGTCACCTTTTCTGTCCCCTACCTCTGCCCGACAGCAACAGGGCAGGGGCTGTCTCAGGTCTTCTCCCTCTGCCTGACAGGGCAAGGGGTTCTTCACCTTTTGGGGGGTATCCCCCTGGAGCCTCTCTGAGTAGCACTCCTGGGAGTTACTCCACCAGTTGATTTCCTTTTCACACTCCCTGATGGTCCTACATGTTTGATGCTTTAGAAGCAATTTTAATTGAAAACCAAGCCAAGTATTGACTCCTTGTTAAAACACATAATAAAGAAGTCTCTTGTTATAACCTAATGGGAGATCATTAAAAAAAGACTTGCAGAGGAAGTAAAGGCTGAAGAGCTAAGCCATGAAATTTCATCCAACCACACCTATACTGTACCTGACCAGCAGGCCAGACTACAGCAAGGTTTATTTTTCTATTTAAAGCACCTTTTCCAAAAAGGTATCTATTTTTGATCAGCAGAAGATGATGAAATGGAGATACTACCATTCTTCTCAGTAAGCTGTTCAAACACTACTAAAAATACGTGCTTAGTTCAAACCTTGGGAGTTTAGTTTACAGCCTCTGGGTTTTTATACCTGTGGGCGATCCACTAGCCAGCCTTTCAGTGCCCATTACAGGGTATATACACCAGCCCAGCCATCCTGCGTTCCTTTCTAAGGAGACAAACATAATGAACTCCTACGTTCCTCACTATTTAGGATCTCCTCCAGTCTTCAATTCTTTTTAGCCATCACTCCCTTGAGCCCTCACAGTTCTGCAAGAGTCTCCAACACAAATTTCAATTCCAGCACCCCATGAAGTTCCAGCACCCCTGAGTACTCCCTGCTCCAGCTCCCCTATTTCCACACTCTGCTTCGACACATCATCTCACTACAGGCATCTCTAACCACTTCTCTACAGTCACCACTTTCAAATGCACTCTACTATTATTTGTACGAACAGTCTCCTACCCTGTAGATCTGGCCTGCACATCGTGAGATGCTGGTTTTTTAATGGATCAACCATGTCAATTTTTTGTTATTATGTGTGAGGACAATATTTACTAACACTGACATCCTCTGTATATATTTATCAGTGACTGCACTTACCTCAGATCACCAACAGCAGTATTAAGTATTGACCAAGTCTTTTTTTCATGATTTAGCACTAACCTGCACATTACACTGACCAGCCTGTGTATTCCCAAAACTCCGCTATTGGAAATACAGATATTTTTTTCAACATGGGGTTGTAGTTACATGGTTACGCTTCTCCATCCCTGGAGATACTCAGCATTCCAACAGCCAGGGTGCTGTTTGGCTGGTGGTCCATTCCACAATTCTTAATGTAAATCCTTAACATTGAATTAAAAATAATTCGTGTTAACTTTATACTAACTTTGTTATCATCATAAAGCTATGATAATGACATGTCTCTGGCTTTTTTACACAGCTCTGATCCTACAAATGCTCAATTCCACACGAGTTCTCTTGCTACAGTCAACAGGGATGTTTACAGGTTAGCATGGACATAATCGTTTGTCAACCTGCTCACGTTCTTCATTTTATTTGACACACACGGACAAACGAAAAGGTGACGTGCTCACATAAACAGTCATTAAGATATTCTGAAATGTCGAATATTGAAAATTTTACTCCCACAAATATTCAACTGTCCAGCACGCATGAAGATGATGCTCTGCAGAGTCTATGATTTGCAGCACTAAGAAGGCCAGCACAGCCTAGCAGCACACACAGGAGCTGCAGCAGCATCAGGGAAACAAATGTGAAGAAACAAAGACTCTGATCACGGACAGACCTCCTTTAGCCCTATGAGAAAATGATGAATTACAAACATTTGCACTAACTCTTCAAGTAGCCTACTGAAGCCTCAGCACAATGATACAACAGTAGTGATGAAATCTTAACTGAAGAATATAACGTTCATTTTTAATGCCATCCAACGTGGAATAGCTGCAGAATAAATATGGTTCCTCCCCTCCGACTGCTTTATCTAGGTCAAAAAACTCCTTGAAGGCAGGAAGTCACAGGAAACAAATGTCACTACACATCAACTTTTTATCATCAAAACAAGCAAGGCAGTAGATAAAGCCACCACCTTCCCAATATTTCAGTAGGAAGTATCATGAAAGACATCAGTTTTCTAGTAAACACAAGATCATTGTGAAAACTCAATATAGGCTGCAAAAGAGATGGTCACACACTACCACATGACAAATTTGGAATTTTCTCTGAAATTATATTGTTTGCAATGTTTGACATGATTTTATACAAGGTGATTAGACTTGAGAGGTCTTGAAGGCACTGCTATATTTACTGAAAAAATACAGTAAATCAGACAGAAAATAACCTTATTTTGAATAGCTCAGGCATATGTTAAAAAATAATTTGATTTGTGCATAAGAATTAGACATGCTCAAAAAAAAAAAAAAAAAACCACACAAACCCGATAGCAGCAGAATTACAGAATTGCAGAATGTCAGGGGTCGGAAGGGACCTTGAAAGCTCATCCAGTGCAATCCCCCCATGGAGCAGGAACACCCAGATGAGGTTACACAGGAAGGTGTCCAGGCGGGTTTTGAATGTCTCCAGAGAAGGAGACTCTACAACCCCCCTGGGCAGCCTGTTCCAGGCTCTGCCACCCTTACTGAGAAGAAGTTTCTTCTCAAATTTAAGTGGAACCTCCTGTGTTCCAGTTTGAACCCATTACCCTTTGTCCTATCATTGGTTGTCACCGAGAAGAGCCTGGCTCCATCCTCCTGACACTCACCCTTTAGATATCTGTAAACATAATGAGGTCACCCCTCAGTCTCTTCTTCTCCAGCTCCAGAGCCCCAGCTCCCTCAGCCTTTCCTCACACGGGAGATGCTCCACTCCCTTCAGCATCTTTGTTGCCCTGCGCTGGATTCTCTCCAGCAGTTCCCTGTCCTGCTGGAACTGAGGGGCCACAACTGGACACAATATTCCAGATGTGGTCTCCCCAGGGCAGAGCAGAGGGGCAGGAGAACCTCTCTGACCTACTGACCACCCCCGTTCTAATCCACCCCAGGTACCATTGGCCTTCCTGGCCACAAGGGCCCAGTGCTGGCTCATGCTCATCCTGCTGTCCACCAGGACCCCCAGGTCCCTTTCCCCTATGCTGCTCTCTAGTAGGTCATTCCCCAACCTAGACTGGAACATGGGGCTGTTCCTACCCAGATTCAAGACTCTACACTTGCCCCTGTTATATTTCATTAGATTTTTCCCTGCCCAAATCTCCAGCCTGTCCAGGTCTCTGATGGCAGCACAGCCTTCTGGCGTGTCAGCCACTCCTCCCAGCTTGGTGTCATCAGCAAACTTGCTGATAGTGCTCTCTATTCCACTTGTCCAAATCATTGATGAATATATTGAATAACACAGACCCCAGTACTGCCCCCTGAGGCACTGCATCACTTTCCCAGGGATGGAGGTGAGGCTGAGCAGTCTAGAGTTACCCAGGTCCTCCTTCTTGCCCTTTCTGAAGACTGGAGTGACATTTGCTTTCCTCCAATCCTCGGGCACCTCTCCCGTTTCCCAAGACTTGGCAAAGATGATGGAGAGCGGTCCAGCAATGACCTCAGCCAGCTCCCTCAGCACCCATGGGTGCATCCCATCCAGACCCATGGATTTAGGGATGTCCAGATTGCCTAATTGCTCCCTAACCCAGTCCTCATCAACCCAGGCAAACTCCTCCATTGTCCTGCCCTCCTCTGGGGCCTCAGCGGTACGGGGCTCCTCAGGACAGCATTCCTCCACAGTAGAATTATTATCTAAAATATCTACCTTCAAGAAGGACTAATATTTACAAGACAATGTCATTTCCTGATTATAATCAAATTAATCATACACATTTATTTTTAAAAGGGTGAATGATTAACTTGTTTTCTGTATTAACTAATTTAACTTACACGTATCTGATAGCAAAAGTTGTCTCTTCCTACTCAAACATAGTACATTTCACAACCCAAGATCAGTATTGTATTTTGATTTAATCAATGCAAAGAATGATTTAATTTACATATCTCTTACCTCTTTATTATAATTAAAGGTAAGAATCTCAAAACTCTCTTTCAACTACAGATTCTTAGAGCAAACAGTTTTAATAGTGACTTTGCACCCTTAAACCAAAACAACACTAATCTTGCTTCTGTCATAGAACTGGAACTTAACAGACCATAAAGATTATTTTTTAAGATTATTTCCTAGTTTATAATATCTCATATAACTATACAAAGAGTGTACTTACTCCTGTAGCCACCTACAGGTGTAAGAACATTTGTAAGATCAATAAAACTGTAGAACTGGGTAAGGAAGTTTCATATACAGATCAGTTGTACCAATAAAAAAAAGCAAGGTAAGTGCAAATTAATCCAAATACAAAGTTGTTTAAGCTTTACCGCAACTACCTGATTGGTTTATGACAATTTGCAACGCTGTAACAAGAAAAAAAAACATTGCTGGAGGTATGTGCAGTTGAGGGGAAAATGAAAAAAATGAGGTGACAAAAGCAACTGTAACACGAATTACGACCATAGAAACTTCACGCTCATCTTTCTATTTTCATTTCAAATAATATGTGCTCTACCTTCTTCCTCCCACATTCCTCTTCAATCAGATCTGCTTATGAGAGAACATTACTGCTACTGAGCTTGACATTTGCAAATCCTACTTTAAAGGAGCCAAAAAACCCACCTATAAACATAGCCTAGTTAACCTTATTAGTCATTATGGCATGGGACACAGTGTCTGCTGAAGAAAGTAAATAAAACTTTCTGGAGTCTGAATCATACGTCACAGCCAAGTCCAATGTTTCTTAGTTTTATGCTTAATTTGTAAGTAATAATTTGTAAGCAATTCATAGTTTTAATACAGGCAGTAGGGAACTCCAAAATACTCCTCCAAACACCAGTCAATCATAAGCTCTCACAAACATTTCAGCTGTCTTCCTTACAGCAACTCTATCTATCAAATATGTGAAGAAAGGGGAAAAGCAGGTGCCAATCCAGCCTGGGGCAATTAATCTATACTTACATACTCCTTGAAAAAAGTGTTTTGATTTCTCAAAGTATCTAACATTTATATTAATAAAGAAAACCTTTAAAACATAAACCATAAGCCAGGAACAAGCAAAGAACATTCCTCCTAAACTAGCAAGTAACACAAGATGTTACGATCGTTCACCTCGACTGCTAAGCCAAACTTTAGATGGTTCCAGCAAGAAACTTCCACTGAGCACACGTGCAGCCGTTCTTATGCCAATGGTATCGTGTTTATGTTTCACACATGTGTACTTCCACAAAACCAAACCCAATTACTAAAATACAAAATCTAAGGTTGGGTCAAAATGAACAAGACATTTCTCAGAACAGCCAAGCTCAAGATGTCAGGATCTTTGTGAAATGAGACATTAATATACAAAGCACATCCAAGAAAGCCAAGAATAAAAACAAAACAAAAAAACTTGTTCAGAGTTAAGCTGTACCCAGAAGCCTGTCTGTTTTTTCCAGCTGTATCAGTTACATCTGTCTGGAATCCTGCCTCTCCAAGAGCCATATACAAGAGCTCTGTCAACAACTGCTGCTGTGCCCAGCACAAAATGTATTTTTCAAGTCAAAAGTCAAATATTAATGTTATTATTTACCTAACAATATATCCTAACAATGCTTTCATGGAGATGGAGGGAAATCTGACAAGCATCAAATGAAGACAATTAAAACACAATTAAGTTTATGAACTGGAGAGGGATAGTCCATGCATCTTAAAGGTGTCTGTAAAAGACTTAACTGAACTGCTTTGATTTGTGTGTATTGAACAGGAGACTCTCAAACCTCTTTCATCCCAGGCCTCAATCTGTTACGACATTGACAGGAAAGCTACTTACAGGACATGAACAAAAAAACTGCTGTTTTGCCCCAGCCCCCATTTTATTCATCTAACAAGATGACAGCTGGTTTGTATCTACACACGTACGTATGTGAGTCTGTCAAGAATTGGAAAAACAAACAAGAAAAACTTCCCACTGCTATTACCTCCTGCTTGAGAACTTAAACGTTTGAATTGTGAGAAAGGCTTCCAGGGAAGCATTAAAAATAGCGACCGGAACAGTTCTCTTAATGCACAGTAATTCCATGTTTCATGGCATTTATATCTGTAGAAAGGAACATGCCTTTATTATAGGTAAAATGATATTCTAACATTAATAATTTAATATCCCCAGATGTTAAAAACGTGTATTTTGCAGGAGACTAATAAGTTGTATTTCTGTTTTTCCCTTCCGAAAACAGGAAGTTCAATAACATTATTAATGAAATCATATCTAAACACTGTGCTGAAATAAAAAAGGCCAAGGACACTGGAACTACATCCAATTATTAGCGACATTCAATAAGACATTTCAAGCCTGTAATAATATTTCACTTGGAGTTATCTGTAAGCCACTATTAATTAGACAAAATAGAGATGGACCCTTCATTCTTGTCTTCCACGATCACTTAAAAACAATAGAAGGAACAGGCCACCCTGATTTTTTTTTAAACTTCACCTGCCATTCAAATTTTAAATGATTGTGTCATCCTAGGCAAAGCATATTACTGGCAACACAGCAGGAATTAACAACAACAACAAAAATAGATCTAGTGATTACTTGAGCTGGAGGTTAGCAGTCATCAATCTTGAACTCGCACCAAAACTACTTTCTTTCCAATTGTGTTTCAACTGTTAATTAATGTTTTCATTACACTGAAGTAAGTAAGTTGGATTTTTAAAATCCAGCAGATCATCTTCACTGTGACCAGTAAAATCTACAATGAAACTCAAGAACACAGCTACAAACAGTATTAGTCATCAGTAATTCAAAGTAATGACTTGCTATAAGCAGATAACGTCTGCTTTGAATTTACCTGAAGATTGCTGTGTTAAAAAAAAAAGTTTTGCAAATAGTGAAACTACTATTTCCCTATACAACTCCAGTAAGGCTCTCCTCTTATAAAGAGATTTTTTTTAAGCAATATTTGATCTTAATCACCAATCTAACTATGACCCTGTAGATTCTGTAAGCCCTTCAAGATAAAACTCATCCCTAGGCCTGTTGACTGAAGCAATCCCAGCTCCCGCAGTGTACACACTGCTGCATTGTTCCAGCAGGACGGAAGGTTTGCCACCTTCCATCGAAGCGACGTGACAGGAGATCACACCTATGTTTTGTAACCAGGCGATAACTCCTTCAGCCAGCTTACAATCTTCCAACTGAAGGCTATTCGTGTGCAGTCTAAGAAATGGTGTAATCCCTGAGCACGGTTTCAAGCAAATGCTGGGTTCTGTAACGCCACCCACATACGCTCGTGAAGAAATTAACTGCACAGAAGTTTTCATCATTGTTCACTAAAAAAAGCGACACAAAAATTCCTTCAGAATTTTCTTTCCCCTTAAAAAGCGACATTGGTGGAAAGAACTAAAATAAATTACAAGTCAATAATTACATGGACAGCCTGAAGAAGCAGGATTTTTTTCCTGAGGTCTTAGGCATTTAACAGAATGCTACTGACTAAATTACTGGAACTAATTCTAGACTGTTTGCAATCAACATATGTAATGCACAATGACTTGCCTGCAATTAGTATATTATACTAAACTGTTTACAAAGAAGAAAAGTATTTGATCTATATTTCATAAATGTGTCAAATTAAAATACAGATTAACCACATGCCAAATGATTATTAATATTAAAAAGCAGAAAGCAAAAATAGAAGTTACAGTTAAAGGTCAAACAAGTCATCCAACTGTATTCATGATTATACAACTCTGCACATACTGGCACTGTTAAACTCTTTCAGAACGAGCATTTCCTAGAAAGCAGAAAGGTAAGACAATTTGATTTTTCACAGAGGAACCAGGTGGGGAAAATAACATTGAGACGTCAAAGCAGAAAATATACACCATCAGCGTCCTAAATACAGCTTAAAAACTCGAAAGGCATTAAGACTGTGTCACTAATGGCATGTGTAAAGGTGAAACGCTCATAACCTTTTAGGTGTTTCTTAGTCAAGACAGCTAAAACATACTAAACCAAAACACTTTCACTTTTCCTACATGTGACTCCTCAGAACACAAATTACTTATTTACAGTTCAACATATCCTTAAACATAGTAGGGTAGGCCTCACACACTCCCCTGGCAAATGATTTCGCAAAGACAGTTTATGTTCCGTAATGGTAAAGGAATGTATTGCCATTTAAATCTTAATACACTTGTTGTCGCATAAGGAAACATTTTAAAACACTAAGGCTAGCAGAAGTATTTCATGCGGATGATTTAGTTTACTCATAAAAATAAAGGCTACAATTAGGCAGAGGCAGGAACTACCACAAAATCAGAAGGCAATCACACACATAAAACAACCCCCCTACATTCTGCAAAAGCACCAAGGGTGTCACAAGATTTTCTCAGCGCTGATCCTAAATGCAGAAATCCCAGATATGTGGATAACCACTTGACTGGTTTCCTTTGAAGCACGTAAACAATACTCAAGGGTGTATCCGATTCTATTTCCTAATTATAATACCTCCAAGCACTGCTGCAGACGGATTTGCTCCCAAACTCGCAACCGATCACACACGGGAGGGGGGGTCACCATTTGCCACCCTCCAGCCCCAGCGCTGCCGGGGTCTCACGCCTCCCACCTGTACCCCCGGCTGGTGGCTGTGCCGGCGGGCTCGACCCACCGCAGGAAGGTCACGGCCGAGGGCAGCAGGCGGAGACGCCGGTGCCAAGGGCCGGGGAATGCAGGCCTCGGGCACCGCTCGCCCGTGTCGCCAGGACGGGGTCGGTTCGCCGCCTGTCACCCACCATGTGCCAGCCAAACGGGGCCAAGCGGCGCGGATGAGCGGCGGCACCACCCCCGCCGCAGCAGCCGGTGCTCCCGGGGAGGACGAGGCAGCCCGGCGAGGCGCCGGCGGGTGGGCCCGGCCCGGCGGGCCCCGGTGTGCCGGGAGGACGGCAGGCCCGGCCCCCGCCTTACTCACACTCGGGGCAGCTGCAGCGGCGGCGCCCCCCGCCTCTGGAACACGCCGTCCACGAAGACGCCGTTCTTGCCGAGGCAGCGCAGGTAGAAGTCCCCTCCGCCGCCGCCCGTGGCAGCTGCGGGGTCCCCCTGAGGCGGAGGCGGCGGCCCGTCCGCGCCGGCCGGTGGCGGCGGCGGGGGAGCAGCGGTGAAGATCTCCAGGTGGCGCCGGGAGATGAAGCTGGAGTGGCCCATGCTCACGTCCACCGAGCCCTGCGACGAGTTGCGGCCGATGGTCACCGAGCGCTTCTTCATGAGGTATTCGAACTCCCGGCCCTCTAGCCGCGCCACGGCCGCCGCCGCCGCCGCCGCCGCCATCTTAGCGAGCGAGGGAGCGGGCCGCCCTCCGCTGCGCCCCGCCGCCCGCACCGGCCCCGCAGCCGCCGCCAGACACAGGCAGGGAAGGGGACGCCGCTCAACCGAACCTGACGCAGTCCGCCGCTGGCTGATGGACGGCGGCGCCGGGCCAATGTGCGGCCCGCACGCCCATGGGGCTATGACGGCGCGGCCAATGGCGAGCGGCGCCGAGGCCAGCGCCGCGCAGCACGTTCGAGTGTCGGGGCCTGAGAAGACGGGAAAGGCCCGGAAAACGCGGAGCAGATCCGCGGGCGGGGGAGCGGAGCGACCCTTGTTCCCCCGGCGGAGGCAGCGGCGGCGGGAGAAGCGCTGCGCGGAGCCTCGGCCGCGGCTCTGCGGCCCGAGGGAGCGGCGGGGCGGCCCCTCCCCGGCCGGCCGGAGGGAGGGCGGGCGGCGCGGAGCGAGCTGGCTCAGCCCGCGGGGCTGGCCTGCCTGCCATCTTCTGCCTGGAGCCCCTTCCCAGCGCCGGGGCGGCGGGACCCCGGGCACCTGCGGGGAGCCGAGCTGCCGCCGCCTGCCCCTGGCGGACCCCGGGCCCCCGAGCGATGCCGCCGGTACCTCCCGTACGTGTTTTCCAGGCGGCAGATAGCGCACCGCATACGCCCTCCACTAGCAACGGTCGCAGAAACAGCACTAAAGGGCGGATAACAACAGTCAAAATACAAGTACCCAAACACTGCTAGAGCGTGGGCTACCGCCTGAAACATAGCTTGTAACTCCTCAAAGCCAGCCGCGAAAGACCAGGAAAAAAAGAAAAAATAGGTTTGATAGATCATCCACATCCAACGGCCTTTTATATGTTAGGGTAAAACTAGAGGGAACTAGTACACTGCTTTAAATTTAAAAGTTTCAGGTAAGTTTAGCGCTCCTTTTCTCATAGGGCACAAAAAACACGCATCCAACACAACAAAACACGCTTAACATCCCATGGCTGTCACAGCGTGTCACTCTTTGCAGAGGGTCACGGTACACAGGAGAGAAAATGTCACATAACAGCACGGGAAGAACTGCCCAAGAATCCACATCAGGATTTTTGAGTTTAAACTATTACAGGCTACCAAAGAGACTGACGTTAATCATACTGAAGTTTGTCAAACATAGCATCTGCACCGAAAATGATTCACCTGATCAAAATCTTGCAGAAATGTTTGCGTGCCCCTCTCTCCAACTGCTACAGGGACCAGGCCCCTTCTGTCACTTTTAGCTATAAACTGTGAAGAGGTGGCTAAAACATATTATTATCACTATAAAAATATAAACACTGCAAACGCTTCATTGCAACAACCTTGCACTATTTTCAAGCAGGTTTTTTTCAGAAGTGGGTTTTTGTTGCTTGTTTGAGCTCTTTTCCATTACTGAAGTTCACTGTTATTGATTCAGAAGACGTTTAAATACTTTCTTCAGCAGTACACACATGCTCTGCAGGAATTGAAAATAATCTTTAAAAACATTTTTATGCTCCGGACAAAAACAATCAACTCACTAACAAACATCTAGTAGTAAATTTGAATTTCAGACTTCTGGTTTTGCACATTTGAGTCAACAGGTCTTAGGAACAGAACGCAGTGCCTGCTGCCTGCAAAGCTACAGCAAACCTCATTTTTACTCTATGGATTGTATCAGCACTTGCGATAAGCAGCTACAATACATTTCCATAGTGGTTCAGTCCGTTTATATGATCACATCCGCACATCAGATGCAGTAAAATATAGCAACAGTTTAGAGCTTGGGTTTCTTTTACAGAAAACTTTAGTTAAATCTTGCCCACACTTTGGTATTTAGAATCAGACTTTCTTCTACGCCGACATATGTTTGGCACAGAAAATGTGGAGCATCAGAGTGCCAGTTATGACTCCCTGATTCTCAGCTTTTTTTATCCCTTGGCTCTGCTGAGACTATAGAAATGTTGTGCCTGCTTTGCTAACGATGGGTCCAGGATGCTGAACGTTACCCGTCGATTTCCAGCTCCTAACACACCCCCATGCCCACAGAGAGAGAAAACGGGTGCATTGGGAGAGCAGCCAGGTGAAGTCCCATCAGGCCAGCAGCACTTTCCACCACTCTTACGGTTGCTCAGTTCGCAACAGTCCAAGGCATTAATGCTACTTTAACATTTTCCATTTTGTGGATCACAACTTTGTTAATTTGTATTAATTTATTAATAACGTCCAGTACTAAATTCACAAAGCTGATATAGCTTCCTGTTCTTGTCATAATGGCATAGAGAACAGAGCTATTGACACAGAATGCCGAACAGTTTTGTAATATACACTGAAATTACTTCTCAAGCGTCCAACGATCATTCTGCTCCTCTATAAGGAGTGACTGAATACCAGTGGAAAGTCTGTTTACTTTTTCATTATCAACACCTTAGAGCAAACAGCAAATTCCATTGTCAGAAGCTATATTCATTTTAAGAGGACAGCTGAGATCTTTCTGCCCATGTTTCCCTAAATTGGTGCAGATTTAGTCACTTTCTTTGTGACCACACCAAATCGCACAGTTACAGGTCATCCCAACCTGCCCACTTGCAGTTCTGTTCTCTGTTGTATTAACAAAACAGCAGCTAGATGTGGTGGAACAACTCATGCTTACACAGAATTCTCTAGAAATCCACCCCTTGAACATAACCTGGTCCTGATGCTGGAGCTGCATACCAGATATGTACTGTTCCACACATTTTTTCCCCTGCCAGCTGAGAGTAAGCTAAAGACACTCTCTGTCTGCTTTGTATCCACCTTAACTATTCAAAACAGAACTGGCGCTCCAAGTTACTGACCAAAATTCAATCTTCTGAGGCACCAAGTTGCTGCAGTTGCCACTAAAACAAAACCAGGTCTCAGACCACTCATTGCCCTCCTCCACTTTCTGGCACTTCATGGCAAGTAGCCCAATATTATCCAGTTCTCACCAAATTATGCAGCAGCACCTGTTTGCAGCACAGAAATGATGAATCAGCTGGCCTTATCTGCATCATTAACCTTAAAGCAACCTGAGGTCAGTTTAACAGAAATATGTAAGTACTATGTAAGGTCTAAGCCATTAATACCATTTTATTTGACTAAACTACCCTTACATGACTAAATCTTTTCAGACGTGTGCTTCTTTTCTTGAAGCTCATGCTATAGCAACACGAGGGTGCTCATTTACAGTCTGCTTGCTAGTAAACTGTCATATAATCAAGTGTTCTTTTCTTTGGTTTTCTTATTAAATACAGCTGCTCTGTATTGAGGGCTATAAAGTGCTGAAGCAGACTCCACAAGATGCATATTTTCACATATCCAAAAGTATGGAGTGAAGAACATGCTGAATAATCAAGTAGATTAAATGACCCTAATTGCTTACTTTGACACCACCAACATTTAACAGGTTTTAACAGCCATTAGGAGCTATCCATAATCTTTTTATAACAGCATCACAAGCTTCCAGTGAGATCGGATTTTTGGTTAAACAAAACGCTACAAAGTTAATTTGCAAAACCACTTGGTCAGTAACATTCATATGCTATTTAAGAAGCACTTCAGATACCAAAACCTGCACATATTGATACCCCTGCACCTGACAAGCACATTTTTTTCTGCTTAATAGGTGAGAAGCCCCTTGCAAGCAGTAAAATCGAAAATCTTCCACCAACACATCCTGAAAATCGCTGCCATGTACAACCACATTTTTAAGTAATCCCGATAACCACACCAGAGCTCTTTATGTGCTTCAATTTCACTATGTGCTTAAAGCTTAGTAGGACTTGTGCTGTGATCTAGTAATTTTCTCACAAGTGCATTTTCGGTCAAGGGGAGTGTGTTTAAAAAGCATCATGTAATTACTGCAAAATATTAAAAATAGAAAATGACCGGGATGATGTGAAGCCCTCTAATTACATACCCAGCCAATTCCTGAAGTGGCTTTAATCGGAGAAAATAAAGAGCTATACCTCAAAAAAGTAATTTTAATAGGCTTTCTTGACTTGTTAGCGCACTCTTGACCTGGGAGAGGAGAGAAATCAGTGCTGCACAGGTTAGAACCGGCGGGTTTTAGCGGTGAAAACGCTGCCGGGAGCGTTTCTGTCAACAGTGGTTGAGTGCAGAGAGTTAGATACGGTAAACAAATGAGTAAATGATAGCATCAATTAGAAAATCCTAATTTTATCAAAATCAGTTTCCATTTGCTTTGGTGGTTGTTGTGTTTTTAAATCAATGCCGCTCCCTCAGCCAACAGAAAGCCAAAAATAAAAGAACAGTGAAAAAAAAGGGACATATTTTTCTTGATGCCTGTCTTCTCTGAAATACTTGTTTCTCTGTCCAAAGCCACAACTACAAAACTAAGCAAAGTTCACAGGGGAGTAGCTGAGATGATGAGGTATGAAAACACTTACACAGCGGCTAAGAAATGGCAGTTGTTTTCAGTGGAGACAAGTGTTATCAAAAGAATATAACAACGCAGGTGGCGGCCGCCCCGCCTGACAGGAGCCCCGCGCTCCCCTCCGCTGCCCGCCCGAATACCCAGCGTGCCCCGCGCCCCCAGCGCCTCATGGCGGCGGCGCTCGGCGGAGCGGGCGCAGCGCGGGGGCTGCGGGCGGCCCCGGTCCCGCCGCCCGGGGCTGCGGGCGGAGCGGCAGCTCCGCGCTGCCGGTGACGCGTGTTTGTAAACACTGCGAGCCCGGGGGCGGTGCCGGGAGCACGGCCCCGCCGTTCGGCCTCCGCCCCGCCGCGCCCGGCACCGCCCCGCCCGCTCCTGTGAGGGGAGAACGGCGCAAATTCAAATAACACGCCTAGAATTGAAAGCGTCCCGTCCGCCCGCGGAGGATAATTGTACATAAGGCAGCTCTAAATCCCCACACCGCAAAAGGATTTTTAAAAGCCGCAGCAGCATTATTCTGTTAACTGGAAATGTGAAACCCCCAGTACTTGGGAACTCAGCCTGGCACGACTCGTGATCTTTGCCAAATAATTAGGTAATTAATCTCCATGCTTCTATTTTAAGTTTAAAATTTTCACACCTAAGAGAAAATGGGACTTGATGATTCAAAAGCATTTTTCGTTTGTTTGGTTTTGTTGTGTTGTTGTGGGTTTTTTGTTTGTTTGTTTTTGATTCATTGTTGTTTTGTTTTTAACCCACTTCTACACAAATTTCTACCATTATGGAGTCCTGAAGTGTAATCCAAGAAACAGAACCTCATCATTTGCAACACTTAGTGTATTAAATGTTGTTCATTAGTTACTGCTATTAATTATGACCCCGTTTAAGTGCAATTCCACTGTAAGATTTTTCATCAAGTCACCACTTTTTGCCATTGCACACTCATCCCATCTCTTTGCTTGATAGAAGAGATGTGTAACTGTTTCAAGTTAACACTCAGAAGTCCCTGTTTGAACAACCCAGAGACCAAAGTGACAATTTTTCATTTTTTCATGTCAGAATAGGTCAGTCCTGCAACATCACAGAATCCCAGAATGTTATGGATTGGAAGGGACCTGGAAAGCTCATCCAGTGCAATCCCCCCATGGAGCAGGAACACCCAGATGAGGTTACACAGGAAGGTGTCCAGGCGGGTTGGAATGTCTGCAGAGAAGGAGACTCCACAACCCCCCTGGGCAGCCTGGGCCAGTGTCTGTCACCCTTACTGAGAAGAAGTTTCTTCTCAGATTTAAGTGGAACCTCTTGTGTTCCAGTTTGAACCCATTACCCCTTGTCCTATCATTGGTTGTCACCGAGAAGAGCCTGGCTCCATCCTCCTGACACTCACCTTTTAGATACTGATCACAATGAATGAGGTCACCCCTCAGTCTCCTCTTGTCCAGCTCCAGAGCCCCAGCTCCCTCAGCCTTTCCTCACACGGGAGATGCTCCACTCCCTTCAGCATCTTTGTTGCCCTGCACTGGACCCTCTCCAGCAGTTCCCTGTCCTGCTGGAACAGAGGGGCCACAACTGGACACAATATTCCAGATGTGGTCTCACCAGGGCAGAGTAGAAGGGAAGGAGAACCTCTTTGAGCTACTGACCACCCCCTTCTAATCCACCCCAGGTACCATTGGCCTTCCTGGCCACAAGGGCCCAGTGCTGGCTCATGCTCATCCTGCTGTCCCCAGGACCCCCAGGTCCCTTTCCCCTACGCTGCTCTCTAATAGGTCATTCCCCAACCTCGACTGGAACCTGGGCTTGTTCCTGCCCAGATACAAGACTCTACACTTGCCCTTGTTATATTTCATTAGATTTTTCCCTGCCCAGCTCTCCAGCCTGTCCAGGTCTCTGATGGCAGCACAGCCTCTGGCGTGTCAGCCACTCCTCCCAGCTTGGTGTCATCAGCAAACTTGCTGATAGTACACTCACAATGGAAAGCATCTTTGTGGCCTTTTAATTCCTTATAATATGAGATTGTATAGAATATTTTCTATGCATACACAGCTGTACCTATATGAGCAAAATGACATAACTCTCCAAAAAACTAAGTAAAGCCACCATTTCTCTTTTAGAGAAACAGCCCCACCAGAATACGTCGAGACTTCACCGGGAGAGAATCATTTTTACTTTTCCTTAATTGTGAACTGAATTATTTTCAGTCCCCTTTTTTAGCATTCCCATGTCACATACCTTTATGATATGGTATCATAAGCAAATAAATATTGAAAAATGCAGCAGATTAAGCTGCCAAGGTGCAGTTTATCTGGCAGAGATGTCTGTAAATAGAACTGCTACACAAACTCAACACTGTGGACTGCTTTCATTTCCTTGGGGCTGGTCAGTGCTGGTAGAGGACTGGAAAAGTTCAATTAATACAAAGCCAGCAGCTCAATGGTTTAATTAGTGTGTTGGCAGGCTCCACAGATTCAACCGCATTTTTAACTTCCTTCTAATCAGTTTCAAGTGACTATTTGTATTTTCCCCCATCACATCTCTAGTTGCACATCTCATTCAAATTATCTTTATTTTTATTTGTAAGGCTTTTTTTTTTTTTCCTTCTTTATTTCTCCCCAGAAAACACTTAGTAAGAAGCTATTTGCAGGAATCAAATTGATTACTGATGTAAGCACAATTATGCAGACTGACCTGTGGCAAGTAACTCAATGCATTTACTGTTGCACGCTGTTCCACAGCTCTCCAGTAATGATTTTATTTACAAGTTTGGGGTCAGTGATGGTTTTCCTGGCTGACGGAACATGGGTTTTTTTTGTGGTTTACTTGTCTAGCTCCTCCTAGCTTGGTGTTATCAGCCAACCTGCTGATAGTGCACTCTATTCCCTTGTCCAAATCATTGATGAATATATTGAATAATACTGGCCCCAGTACTGACCCCTGAGGCACTGCACTAGATACAGGCCTCAACTGGACTCCGCCCCATTGACCACGACTCTCTTTTTGAAGACTGCAGTGACATTTGCTTTCCTCCAGTCCTCAGGCACCTCTCCCATTCCCCAATTGTATCTATTTTTTTTTTTTCCAATTCCCAATACATAATTTTAAATAGAGAACTTACCCTCTTTGAGAACTCATAGTTTCACTACACCATTAAATGCATCAACATTCCATTCCATTTTGGAACTCACCTTTGCCATTTTACATAACAACAACAAAGATCTGGTATCAAAAAGTAGTCAGAATCTGAAATAAGTGAATTTTAAAAAGTATCCTCACAAACTTTTTTCTCTCTCCTCATCCTACTGTCACTGAAGGAGGTATTATTTGCCTAAAATCCCAGGATTATTTGACATAATAGTTTAAGTAATTGGATCAGCTTTATCCTCCATGCTTTTATGAATGACTACAAGGTTAAAAGGTATTTCACGTCACAGATAAATATTTAGCCACCAGTTCAATGGCAAACTTTAAACGGTAGCATCATTTCCTCTTCTTGCCACCAGTTCCCACCCTTACATCACCTCCTGCTGTGCCAGCAGATGTTTGTGTGACTAAGCAACAAACCAGATGAAGGAAATGACAGGAATGAAGATAAATGACACCGTTTTGAGGGTGAATATTTGTAGCCAGTGGTGTGTTATCCAAGAGGGAGCCCAGAACAAGTGGCCCAGAGGAGCAGCACAGCTGGAACACCAGCCCTGGCCTCCCCGTACAAACACACCCCCGGCTCCCCCATGTTCCCCAATAGAGAACCTTGCACTCAACATGTGGTGTTGGTATGAAAAGCTTGCAAGAACACTATGCGCATTCACAAGAGATTTTCGAAAGCCAGCCAGCCAATGCCCCGGGTAACCTGACCCAAACCTGAAGTCACCCCAGCTTTGAGCAGGTTGGATGAGATGATCTTCAGAGATCCCTTCCAAGCCGCCTTATAAACTGGAGAGTGGAAGTGTGTTTGTAGGCACATGCATACACACAAACACACTTGCCTGTTTTCTTTCTAGACACCCTAGCCAGTGTATAGATAAGACTACACTGAATGCTGCATGTAAAGGAAGACTGCAAACATCACTGAGTTGTAGACCAGTTTTGCTATCTTAAATACACATCAATTTTACATTAATACATACGAAGTACAGAAAAAAAGTATTGCTTTATGACTTAAGCGAGGTGGCAAAAATCTGAGACACCTCACACTATCGGCTCTATCTGATCAGAAGTGTCCCATTTATCCACTGAATCCTCAGTTTCCTGAAAACACAATCCTCACTACCCAGAGCTCTGACTCCTGTAGTGGTGAGAAATCGCTCTGGAATTATAAGGACATGAAATATTAATTGCTTCTGCTGAGACATCAGAAAGAAAGGATGTAGGCTTGTCTTGAGACAGGTAACCACTCAAACCACAAAAAACATTCAGGTTCAGCATTCCTCTCTAACCCACATTTCATTTACACATCTCAGACTGAAACTCCACTCCTCCTACCTTTGGAATTCCTCCTGTGATGCGTTTTCCCTTCTGCCATCCACTGATCAGTATTTTCAGCAGTGACTCATGAGAAATGTGCTTAACATGACACATTGCTGAAACTCATTCTGCTCTACAGAAGTCAGATATTCCAAACCGTATGTTGATATAACAACACAAAATACATAATCCATGCAGATTATATTACAACAGGAAGTTTTCAAAAGTTTACTCTTAACTTTTCTTTGGCATGAAGTGCTGGTCTAAGGGGAGGCTCAGAGGGAAACATTAGTATGGGCTGAACCATACTGTATTCAAGTACTTTGCACCAGAATAATCATTCTACCAGTGATTTTATGCAGTGAGTGCTCCTCAACATAGCATGCATATGCAATATTAATTTGCTTCCGCAATAGTAAGTCATTAAGCAATATAATTAATTTCCAGTGTGCATTTATCAAGGTACTGAACAGGCTGACACAATGGCGCTCAAACACCACAGAAGGGCAGAGCTCCTGACTGAAATAAGCTACTGCAGTTGCAGATTCTTCTGCTGATCTTGTAGACTTTGGAGAAAAACATAACCGAGTATGCCAAAGACTGAACTGTCTTCCCTTTTCATTGCAATGATGACAATAGCAAATCTGAGAGCACTGGAAGACACTTCACTGAGAACTAGTGTCACTAGTGATACTTTTTGTGAGCTACACTGAGTCATTTCCACAAATGACTGCTTGGTAGTCAAAGAAAAATTTGAGAAGTACAAAGAGAACAGAGAAATACATGGGAAGTGGTGTTTTCATTTTGAGAAAGCTTCAACCTTCTCTGCTTCATTAAAAAAAAAAAAAAAAAGCAAAGCTCTCTGTGCAATATTTGGCAAAAGATATATTGTTAATAAGGTAACGTTGAATTTTTGTATTTCAAAAGCAACAAAAGAATATTTAAAAGCAGCAGTTTCTTATAGCAGGTGGAGCTCATTAAAAAAAATGAATGTTGAATGTAATGACCTAATCAGGGGAATTTCTCCATAGAGAGAGGTCGTTCTAATGTAAGGTGATGGGAAAACCCAGCTGGCTTCAATACTGTAAGATCAAGACCTACACACTTACGAAAGTGTGCAGTTAAAGAAAAAAACTAAAGAATCAGAAGACTGGGAGTTTCTGTCCTTTTGACAAACGTATCTTGAATACAATCACACTAATTTATCAGTTAAAAACTTTCCAGGATTACTCATACTTCATAATAACATCACAAATTCAGAACTGCCAACACTATTCTGCTGAATTTCAGCTACTGAAAGCACTCCATGCTTATTAAGAGGCATCATATATCAGCTTTTGTAGTATCGAAAGCCAAAGCAAATTATTCAATAATAAAATATATTTAGGTAAATAACATAGTATCTGAATCACTCATTTTTTGGAAGGCACTAACACAGCACACTATAACATCCAGTATTCTTACCCATCATTTTTAAGTGCATCAATAACCTGCAAGAATAACTCTCAGTATGTGGGATGTTAAATATGTTCCCTAAGAAAAAGCATTCCGAGAAACACACTCAGGATGCAGCACGCTTAATGCTACCAGTGCTACAAGAATGTTGTTTTTATTTTAATCCTTTGAGTTTTAAATAAAATGTGAGGAACTTTCATTAACACAACCTATAGAAAGTTTATAAATTCTGAATAAGCTTGAGCAATGCCTACTAGCATTTTGGCTTGTTGTTTCTGCTCTTCAGAGAACTGTGTACAAATTCTCACGGTGAAATAGTCCCCTCCACACACTTTATTAATGTTAACATAACACAGTAAAACTTTAGGTAATTAAATTTAATGTGCTGTTCAACAAGTAACATCAAATTTCGTACTACAACTTACAGTAATTCTTTATAGTTCACAATAACCTCATAGTAAAATCAAAATGGATCAAAAACTGCCCCAAAAGTGTTATGCAAGAGCTTGATTTTCTTCTGGCTGGTCACCCTGGAATGTAACACAATAACAATAGTTACAATATGACATTCAAATATCTGAACATGAAATATGCTTGCATTGTTTCACAAAGTATGTCTACTGGGCCAATGCCCCAGGTAACCTACCCCTGAATTAGAAGGGGCTGGTAGTAGGTCGAGAGAGATTCTTCTGCCCCTCTACTCTGCCCTGGTGAGACCACATCTGGAATATTGTGTCCAGTGGTGGCCCCTCAGTTCCAGAAGGACAGGGAACTGCTGGAGAGAGTCCAGCGCAGGGTAATGAAGATGATGGAGTGGAGCATCTCCCATGTGAGGAAAGGCTGAGGGAGCTGGGGCTCTGGAGCTGGAGAAGAGGAGACTGAGGGGTGACCTCATTAATGTTTACAGATATATAGAGGGTTAGTGTCACAAGGATGGAGCCAGGCTCTTCTCGGTGACAACCAATGGTGGAACAAGGGGTAATGAGTACAAATTGGAACACAAGAGGTTCCACTTAAATTTGAGAAGGAACGTCTTGTCAGTAAGGGTGACAGACACTGGCCCAGGCTGCCCACGGGGTTGTGGAGTCTCCTACTCTGAAGACATTCAAACCCATCTGGACACCTTCCTGTGTAACCTCATCTGGGTGTTCCTGCTCCATCACGGGGATTGGACTGGATGAGCTTTAGAAGTTCCTTCCAATCCCTGACATTCTGTGATTCTCTAATTTTTGAAGATCTTTATTCTTAGACAGCTGTCATTTCTTAGCTTTATACAATTAGCACAGCATACATGCCTGATCATTTCTCCAGTATTTTACACATTCGGTGTGACTTACCACCTTCACGTAGGTATCATGAGACTAACAAAGCACCATCTACCTTACCTTTTAGGGTAACAAAGTTTTCCTCATACCAAACAAATTTTCAAAATATTTCTCACATCTCTGAAGGCTGAAATAAGCAATCAATTAAGAACAAACCCTCTGTCTCACCTGTATCAAATCAGTCCCAGGAATTCAATTATTGTTGCACTCCATACTAAAATTATTTGCCAGAGAAAAATGCTATTTTGAAGAAGGTACTTGAATTTGACAGCTTCATCATCACTGGTTCTTATTTTCTCCTGACCTAGCTTCCAATAATTCTTCTGTGCCGTGGAATTGCTTTCAGAACCCCAAGTTGCTCACCTCCTAAAATAAAAAGTAAGAAGAATTAGGAAAATCACAAGCAAAACCACAGTGGAAAATGAGAATCAGACAAACATGCTACATGTGTTACATACTTCACCATGTTAGCGAGGGGTTTGGACACACCATGCAGTGCCGAAGCAATGTCCTAGGCTCGCAGTGTCCCCCTGCGCACATTAAAAGATACATTTTTTTTAAAGGTCAGGTAACTGAGACATGGATGAAACTACAATTATTCAGTAACACTGCTGTGGATAATTGAAACCTAAGTAAATAGTAATGGACAAGCGTACCTATTTGAGGCTCCTCTGATCTCAACTGTGAATGCCCCAGTTACTGATGACACTGCAGTAAAACAATCAGCAGTCGACTGACGGTGTGGCTGCCTCGCTGAGCACGGCACTATTTTTAAATAGGTTAACACATCACTTTGTATGTAATATCACTCAGTCAACAATGAAACATTGTTCTTTTGAGAAAAGTTAAAGCATGAGCAATTGCACTCGCACTACTCTAAAAATCTAACCGCATACTAAAGTGACTAGGATGCATGTAAAGCACCAGCTATTTTCCTGTTCCACTCACAAATCTTGCATACAGTTAAGGAAGGCAGTCACTGAACAAGCAGGTTTGCTGTGTGTTCTCTAAGAGTCTTACAAATTTTCTAAACTCTCTCTCAGTTTCTTGCCTCAGAAGGACCAACCATTACATACTAAGATGTTTTTAAATAATGAAGAGCACAAATGACATGCGTTTCTAATAAACAAAATTAAAAGTGATTAATAAAATAAATGCAAAATATTTTCAAAGCAAAACATGCAAATATATATAGTATCACTAACGTGTCATCTGTCCCTGTTGACAAGCAGTCGTGCGGCATCTCTCTCTCTTCTTTCACAGTTACAATTCTCACATCTCCAAGTTCAGAACAAGCAGATTCTTTAGACAACTGGTCATCATTGTCATACCTGCAAATGCAACCCAAACTGTTACTTGAAACATTCCTTATGAAAGAAAAGTTTTGTTTTACTGTTTCATCTAGAGTAGTATTATGTGCTCAACAGTACAAACAACAAACCAAATATATAAGCTGTTCTATAAAGAACATCCAAAAATCCTCAATTTTAGTAAAATTAGCTGTACCCTTCACTCTTTCTTACATAATTTCTGCCCCATTTTTTAAATATCAGCTACAGTCTTTCAAGTACTACCAAAAAAAAACTTCATCTCCCCTTCACGTATAAGGAGAGTATATCACTAACGTTCCGTCAGCTGCTATCAAAGAAGTGCTGCCTGACAATGCTCTTTCTTCCTTCACATTAATTCTTCTCACACTCTCAGGGTGGGAACCGATGGCAGCTTTTGACAATGGCTCACAGCTGTCATACCTAGAAAAAATACACAGTTGGTATTAAAGCCAAGAATTATTTACTTGGTATTAGTAAACAGAGGAGTATTATGACAGTCTACTCACAAGTCCAGTAAAAACCCCGCGACTTCTGCATCATTTCTGAAATCCAGCTTTTCCTTAAGCATCAACCATCGGTTAATGTGATTTCCCACGTAAATCCTTGTTTTCCCCCTTCTTCTATCAAGGCTTTGCTTTCTCTTTTTCTTTTCCAGAAAAGACAACACCGGGGGCCTTCCACATCTCTTTGTGGTCAGCGACATTGCGAGCCTGGAATTAAAGGAAAGCCTTTTTAGTGAGATGTAGCCCAGAGCAACAGACTATACCTCAGGGTTCCGAATCACCGCAGCAACTGGCTGCCAAACACCAGAAGCCTTTCGCTTCTGTGTAGTTTAGAACGGAAGGCGCTGTGAAGGAGAACGGGTCAGTCCGGTGTGCGGGACTCCCCACCCTCCCCCCGCAGCTGGAGGAAGCCGCGGGGGCTCCGCCCGCTCCCGCCCCGTCTCTCCGAGGAGGCGGCTGCGAACGCGGCCGTTTCCAGTCAGGCGACGGGCCCCGGGACAGCGCCGCCTCACGCTGCCCTTGAGGGAAACAACCCCTCCTGCTCCTCCCCCCGCGCCGTGGCAGCGCCCCCCACGCCCTTACCACGCCTGGGGAAGCCGCTGGGGCCGCTCACCCGCCGAGTCGGTCGGTCCCTCACCCACCGCCTCCCGGCCCCACCGCCACCAACTCCGCGACACCGGCAGCGGCGGAGATAAACACGGAGCACGTGACTCCCCGCGCGCGCTGATGACGAGCCGATCACGTGAGGGCGGTGCGGAGACTGGGCCGGAATATCCGCCACAGCTAATGAGCGAGAGTTAATTGGGTTAATGAGCATCACAGAATGTCAGGGGTTGGAAGGGACCTGGAAAGCTCATCCAGTGCAATCCCGCCATGGAGCAGGAACACCCAGATGAGGTTACACAGGAAGGTGTCCAGGCGGGTTGGAATGTCTGCAATACCGGTTATATTGAAACTGGTTAAAAGCCTTTTTTAAATGTTAAAACGGGTAATTAATTACAACTACCAAAGAGACACTTAAGGATACTGTGGTAAAAACTGGTATCTGTAAGTTACCATAGCTGAGAGGAAGCAGGTAACACAATATATTTTTTAATAATAATTTAATAACAAACCTCAATAAATGTGTTGCAAACAATAAAA